>NC_141696.1:397262057-400021057 GCF_964263255.1 Lissotriton vulgaris | reverse complement strand
GTGACAAAATCTGTACGGACATTGAAGAATTGGACATATAGGTTTCTTTATGATATCGATTGAGTATGAATGTATCTGTTCCAAGTCAAAGTAGCTAATTAAGCGGTTGTCTACTTCCGGTTTTGATTGATCTCTACGTGATGTAGTTTCTTAGACAAAAGCATAAGTTTGGAACAAAAACATGTTGATATATAAAGAATGCTTGCAGTGGGTGTAATTGAAGTTGTTATTTGTATCATTGCCCTTACTGGATCTGTGACAATATCTATATGGACATGGAGGAATAGGATATATGGATTTCCCTGTGATATTGATAGAATATGAAAGTATCTTTCATCTAGATTTTACAGGTTATATAGCTCCGGCATTTCATTTAATCCATTTGTTGCAGAATTGAATTTTAAAATCAACAGGGCCTCTATTTTTCAAAGTTTTGCTTCTAGGTCACCACCTCTTGGGTCAGGTTGGACTTTGGAAATCACTGTCCATTTTAAATCATTTTCTTTGTGGTCTTTTTCAATCCAATGTTGGACTAGAGGCGCTGTGAGGATTTTTCTCTTGATCCTTGACTTATGCTGGAAATCTGTTGTCTGGCTTCTTGATTGATCTTGCCGATATACAATTTGTTGCAAGGGCAAAGAATGACGTATATCAGATTCCGTGTTTTGCAATTCGTAAAGGAATCGTGTTTCCAGGATATTCCTTCATGTTGGAATAAAGAGCCTTCAATTGTAGATGAACAACATAGACATGTACCGCATTTATGATGCCTATGATTGGAGGTAGATTGACATAATCTCTTAATGTAGGATTTTTGGTTTTTGGTAGTAAGGCACGCACAATGTGGTTTGAAATGCTTTTGTTTTTCTTAAAAGCAAACAATGGTACTTCTGTGAGCTGTGTGTCAAGCCCTTTAAGTAAGTGCCAGTTTTGGTGAATTATTTTCTTCAACCAATTGGACGATGGACAATATGTTGATACACATACTATGCAGGTTTGGGTTTTGTGTTCTTTTCTTATCAAAAGTTCTTCTCGCGGTGTCCACCATGCTCTTTTCATGGCTTGTTTGAGAAGTTTTGAAGGGTAGCCCCTGATTAGTAACTTGTCTCTTAGCACATTGGCATGTTCCATATACTCATCTTTGAAAGAGCAGTTACTTCGGATGCGAAGAAACTGTCCTATCGGTAAGTTTTGTTTGATTACTGGAATAATGTAGTGCTTTATTCCTAATTATTCTTTGGTAAAAAGTGTTGTTACCAGTTCGCTGTTGGGAACAATATACCTCTACATCCAAAAATGCCATTCTGACTTTGGAAAATTGTATGCTAAATTTGATGTCTTGTGTCCAGTTGTTTAGCCATCCGTGAAAGGCAATTAGTTCTTCCTCATTACCTGTCCAGGTTAGGAAGACGTTGTCAATAAAACGGATCCATCCGCCTATCCATTGCTTGAATGGATTGTTTTTATAAATGAATGTCTCATATTGGCTCATGTATAGGACTGCTAATTCTGGGGCAAAAGGACAGCCCATAGCGACTCCTTTGATCTGAAAAAAGTAGTCATCTTTAAATTTAAAATAGTTCTTTTTGAGGGCCATTTTCAGTAGCTCTAGAATAAAATCCGTTGGTATTTTCATTGGTCGATCTCTCATATTGAGGAAGATTTTTAAAACTTCTAAGGCTTCATCCGTGGTATTTATGTTTATAAGGATACTATGTCCATACTGACGAGGAGATCCAGATTTTCTGTGAATAGTAATGTTTGAAGCTTATTGATGAAGTCCGTCGTGTCATGAAGGAAAGATTTAACTTTCGTCATGAAAGGTTTGAGGAAAAAGGCCATAAATTTTGATATGGGTTCAACAATGATTCGCACCCTGAAATCATAGGTCTTCCAAGAGGTGTTTTTTCATCTTTATGTACTTTAGGGAGTACATAAAACAATGGGTTTCTAGGGTGTTTGTTTTGTAAGTATTCAAATTCTTTTTTCCCTAGAAACCCCTGTTCAAATCCTTTTTTAAAATGGCAAACAGTTCATTCTGAAGTTCCACGGTAGGATCTTTTTCAATTTTCCGGTAACATTCTCTATCCATTAGCTTTCTATTGGCTTCTGTGATATATTCTGTTGTTCCCCAGACGACAATGGATCCGCCTTTGTCGGCTTGTTTTATAATGACGTTCTCGTCATTTTTGAGGGAGCATAAAGCCTCTTTTTGCCTTTTGGTTAAGTTTGGTTTGGCAAAGCCTGATTTTTTCTTTTCTTGAGAAGAAATAGCAGAGAGTATAGTTTTTTCAAAAGTGGTAACTTCTTTTGGGACTTTATTTGCAGGCGGGCAGAAGTTTGATTTTTTCTTTAGCCCTGTTGTTTCCGTATGTACCGTCATTTGTTTGTCTGCGAAGAAAGTTGTTAAACGGATTTTTCTGCAGAATTCAATAAATTCCGATTTTAATCTAACGAAATCTGTCGGTTTTGTGGGCACAAACATTAGGCTTTTTTCTAACACGCTTATTTCTATTTCCGTGAGTACTTTGTTTGAAAGATTGTAAATTGGAGATTTTTCTAGCTTTTGTAATTCTGTCTCCTTGTTGACATTTACCATAGCTGTTGGTACCGCGTTTTTGCTCGGGTTTTTGGAAGTGACTCAGTTGGGCTGCTCCCAGATAGTCGAGAAACAAGCGACTTCACCCCACCTTCCGTTTGGACCCAGCGACGGAGGGAAGTATCCTTAAGTACCTTTTAATTGCGTGGCAGACCTACACCTTGTTGGTCAGGTTTGGTCGGCGTCTTCTTGTGACCCCTCAAGTTCGTACATTTCATATTTCTTTTCTTAGCCACAATCTTTGGTGATTTCTTAGCATTTGATTCTGCTTTTTTCCCAACTAAATCATTTTGAAGTATCTCCCCTTCCTCCGATGAGCTCATATTTAGAGGTGATTGTGAGTCTATTTGCACTTCAGAGCTATCGTTAATAGGTGATGAAATCAAACTATCCGGGCATTTATCATGTCCTTTTTGCTTTAGCCCAATTACTTGTTGTTGTTTCACTGTATCAGACTAAGAGCTATCAGCCATATCAGCCGTATTCGATACAGTAGCTGAATCGTTTATAACAGTTACACTATCAGGGCTGCCTACTATCTCTGCCGTTCAGTATGAGGCTTAGTCTGAGGCATAGTCCTACACTAACCCCCAGCAGTTGACTTTGAAATCCCATTACTTAGTTGATATACTCCTTGCTCCTAAATTCCTCCTGTAGGGGTTCCATTTTTCTCTGCGCCCCCAGCAGACTCTTCCAGGCCTGTTTGCTGGCCAGGGATAGCCTACAACAATATCCCCGCTATATCTCGGCTACTGTCATTCTCCAAGGGCATATTAAGGGCAAGTAATTCTGCAGCTTTCCCTGACTGGATTAACTGAAGTATTGGCTTACCGACCTTGGAGCTATCAGCCCGAGATCTCGAGTTTGCCGCCCCAGCACCAGCACTAGCATCAATATCTTCAACTCCCTCCATTTCTCCCATTACAGCAGGAGGCAGCTGCCTGCCTGCACGCGTTGTACGAGCCGGTACCTTTGGAGGGGCCATCGTGGATCTGGCGTCCATATCCAAGGATCTTCAGCTGATTGCCAATCTCAACAAGCAAATCAGCCGATGTCTGTAGAACCGCCTGAATAAACCGCCGAGTGTAAATGGCAACATATGCCAGGTATCCCGATATGCGGTAAGTTTGTAACCAGCTTTTTCCTCACTGCGCTACTGTAGCACGTAAGGTGGGAAAATCATCAGCCTCTGTTTATCCGCATTAATTTTAGCAGATTAGGCAGTCCGTCCGGCGGAGTTTACGGGAGCGGTTAAGAGTGCCTGTGTTCCCGGCGGCATCAACCCGCCATCTTGCTCCTCCCCTGCAATAATGTTTTGTTCTCTAAAAGAATACAATTGCATAGTTAACAAATTAAATCATTTAATTGATTAAAAAATATCAGTTTTGAAATATTGTTCAATCATACATTTGTAAGATACCCTAAGAACATCTTGAGGTTGCTGGTATACATTGTTATCCTTTAACTGGTCTGTATTACCTTACCTTGTAAAATAAAGACATTCTTCTACTGTTGTAAGTGGATGAGGATTGCGGTCTCTTCCTTATTTATCTCACAAAATTAAATGGAAACAGTTGGACCTATACTGTCTGAAAATGGAGGGACTTATACTGCCAGAAAATGGACATGCAATTCATTCCCATATATATTCACAGTTTTCAACAAATAAATAAATGTTATTCCTCGTTAAAATCAATCACTCAGGCAAAATTCCAAACCATTGTTTTCATGCACGATACTACTTTTGACAGAGACTAGTCGCTTGCAAATGTCAGTTGAGAGCAGTCCAACATGAGCAGCTAAGCCAGGTCCCTTCCAGACAGAAAATGTGAGCAACCTCTTGGACTGTATTGTAACCCTGTATAATGACCTGTGACATGAATTACTTCAATCAGTCATTCCATCCATCTTTGTTGCACAATCTAAGTTTCAAGGGTATTGCTTGACTTTTTTCCAAAGATAGAAACCAATGCTGAGTTTTAAATAGCTGTTTTACCTTATGCCAGATTTTACCACCAGAATAGATTCAAGAGGCATTTTAAAAATGGGGTCTTTCCAACAGTGTGACATGGCTGGTTTTAAAGCCTGTACGTGGATGTCAAATAACCTGATGGGATTGATATGTATATAAACTACATAGTTTTGATGCAATGGTGATGCACTTACTCAAAAGTTGTATATGTCATATGAGAAAGTGGATTATTAGTTTGGGTGGATGGTGGTCCACTGCAAGTTATATTGGTGCAGTTCCTGTTAGGTTTAGTAAATGATTCCATGATTGACACCTGAGCTCAATCCCTGGTATCTATGACACAGAGCAGACAGGCCTAACTTAATAAAATGTATAAAACATTTAGAAATACCCAAATAGCTCAAATACCAAAACCGACACACTATAAATATCCCACTCCAGTTTATAAAAGAAATGGAGTAACTTAATGAACAGAATGACCCAAAAGAAGACAGAAATATATTAAGGGGAACTGGAAGTGTGATTTGCGTTATACCTCTCAAAAGGAGTAACTCAGACAGGTCAAATGCACAGCCAGGCTACTTGTGTCAGGCCTGCAGTCATAGTTTGCATTGCCACTTTAGTGGTGCCCCTATTTGTACTGCCGTCCACTAGTGAAATTTAACATAGAGGCCCTGGGTACAGTCTGTAAGAGTGCACTTCTGTTCCCAGTGCTAACCACATTTATTTTAGGTTATGGAACCTTGTAATGCTACAACTTCCTGCACTGGAAAAGCTGTATGCTTAACCTCAGCGTGCTCCATCCCATGCAGTATGTGTTGTGTACATGCCTAAGGGCTGCTGCTGCTGCTTTGACGTACCAGTTCTCTTTACATGTCTGAGGGAAGCTTGCACTTTTGTTACCTGTGCTGTGTCAGTCTTGTCTGTACTAAAGCATGGTCTGTTGTTGACCAGGTGTACCTAAATCATCGTCATGACAGTCTAACATTCTCTCAAAAGCTTTAGCTTTAATACAAAAAGAGCTATAGTCAAAAGGGTAATTTACTTTCTAGCTTTGGACAACCTCACAGAGTTAATTAGGCGTGACCAGCGGGTACATGCTCAAGTAAGATCCATTGAAAGCATTCCACAGTCTTATTAAATATTGTAATTAAAGTGAACTTTAGTGAGTTTATGGGATGAAACACAGGAGTTTCTAAGAAAGAAAACCATATACTTCATTGGACGTAATCACCCTGAATTTGGATATATGGTACAACAGTTGTAGAATACCAGGATGGTCGGTGTGAGGTTTTAGAAGAAAATACAAGTGTAAACAATGTAAGCGACAGTGTAACAAGATTACCCATTTCCGAGCCAAGCAACATAGGTCCATTTTAGGCCTAAACACAATTGGGCCGGATTCACTAACTGCACTTTGTAGGAAGTTTTGTAGTAATAAAGTAGTACTACAACACTTACTACTAAATGCTATTCACAAACTGCACTTGTAGTGAGTTACATTTTTGAGAAAGGTTACTACTTTTCAGTATTCAAAAAATGCACTGTGGTAGTAACTTACAGTTTAGTAGCTACTTACACTTTTTTAGTAAGTCCCTACCTCCAACTTTTGGGTGGAGTAGCAACAAAAGTCGCTGGCTATGTATAGTGCTGGATTTGATTGATACTTTATTCGATATTATCATATCATATAAGTACATTAATCATAAAAAAATTAGCATTAAAATATATTACATTACATTATGCTCATAATAAAACCCTGAATACAATAAAACATGAAACAGCTAAAAAATACATGACAATATATGTATCAGACACTTAAAATAGGTTATAGTTTACAATCATAATCCTACGGCCTAAGAAGTAATAATTTTAAACATTCTTATACGGGTTATCCAAGCACTTGAGAGGTACTTTGCCACACCACAAACCATGAAAAGTGGAAGCGCATTGGTTGTAATAATACGTAAAGCACCCCGAAAGTCTCTGGTTCCAAGCTCGCTACAAACCGGTTTAAGCCATCTAATTTCTAATTTCTAATTTAAAATACTTCTAGAGCGCAGCGTACACCTTGCGGTTTCTTGGCGCTGGGGGGATCGGCAACTGAGGGGGAAAAGACCAGGGAGAGGTGAAGGGGATATTGAGGGAGTTTAAGTGGGGAAGGCCTGGCTGTAGAGGAACGTTTTCAGATCTCTGCGAAAGGGGAGATACTGAGTGGCAGAGCGGAGGTGGTCAGGAAGTGAGTTCCAGAAGGTTGGAGCCAGGGTGGAGAAATTGGCCCCGCCCCACTTTTTGCGAGTGAAGCGAGGGATCTGGAGGAGGGACTTGGAGGAAGACCGAAGTTCTCTTGCAGGTACATAGGACTTGATTAGTGAGGAGATGAAGGCGGGGGCAGTGCCCTGGCGGGCCTGGAAGACCATGCAGCCGATCTTGAATAGGGCCCGTTCCTTTATAGGGAGCCAGTGAAGCTCCCTGAGAAGAGGGGTGGAGTGGTGATAACGAGGGAGGCCGTACACCAGCCATCTCTGCCTTGCTCGCTTGTAGCTTTTACAGACGAACATAAAGTGAGCAAGGGATTCTATTTTACACGGACAGCATGGGCATCCTCCGTTCAGTGACCCTGAGGCTTTCCAACCTTTGGTAAAATGATTCAGAGGCAGGGTTCCATATCTCATCTTTAGGAAAATTACTCTGTCTCTGGGCGTTTTTATCACGCCAAGAAAGGGTTTCAGCCTTCTTGTTGGTTTATGTTCCACAAATTTCATAGTTAATATTACCCTACTTGGGTTCCTCTGTTCAAGGGCCTCCAGCCACTCCCGTAAATTTTCTTTATTATTTGCTTTGGGGGTGGTGCCTGGGAAATTCAGAATTCAGTCAAGCCCAGCTTTGTAATCATCTCTTTGAGTTTATTTAGCCAGCGTATTTTACCACCCGAGTTCAATGCAATGAGCTCGTCCAGCACTAGAGCATAATGTGCCAGCTCTGGGGTCCTCCTTAAGCGAACCCAAAACAGAAGTGGGCGCAAGTGAAGTACATCTGAAATTGGACGTTTGCCCATATCCAAATACAATGGTTTCAATGGGGTGGAAACAGGTGAGGCAGCCAGCTCCCTAACAAATTACCAATAGCTCAACATTTTCACCTCCCCATAGTTCTGCCCCGTAAGAGGCTGTGGGCATCGCCCTACCTTCATATAAAGCTAGAGCAGGGCCAATCGGTCTACTTACAGATAACCGCTGGCTCCTTAGTATAGCACCCAACACTCTCCTGAGATTTAAATGCATCTTAGCTATATGAGAATCCCACCTCATTTTGCTGTTTATCCTTATACCCAGGTAGTCAAATTCCTCCACCACCTCAAGAGAACTACCATTGAGGGTGAACTGGGGAATCTTTCCATTTTTTTGGGGGGGGGGTAAAACCATTAACTTAGGTTTGGTCGTATTAATGGTGAGACCACGCTCATCACAGAACAGACTACATTTATCCTAAAGTTTTTGCAGGCCCACTGGGGTTTTGGCCAACAGGAGGGTGTCGTCCGCAAACAGGAGAGTTGGTGTTTTTTCTCCTGCCAGGACCGGGGCATCCGCACTGTCCTCCCTCAACCGCTCCACCACCCCGTTAACAAAGAGAGAGAACAGTGTCCGCACCATCATACAGCCCTGGCGTACCCCCCTATTCACGGCCACCCTCCTCGTTAGCTGCCCTTGGCTCCCCCATCTAATCCTGGCATAGCTATCCTCTTGGAGCTTAACTATCAGTTCCAGGAGGTATCTTGGGAAGCCCATATCCAGTAACATCCTCCAGAGCTTTTCACGAGGTACCAAATCAAAGGCGCTTTTTAAATCAACAAAAGCCAGGTAGAGTTGTCCCTTTCTAACGCTGACGGTTTTCCAGTAAATTGCCCAAAACCTGAAAACCTGGTCCATAGTCCCCACATTTTTTCAAAAACCTGCTTGAAAGTGGGAGAGTATACAACCCTCCTCTACCCATCTGTCTATTCTATTCACAACTACCCGTCCAACTACTTTTTGCATTGCATCGATTAAACTAATCGGTCTATAGTTGGCTGGGTCTTCCTTGTCACCTTTCTTGTGGATTGTGACCACTTCTGGGCAGGTACGGGATAACCAGCAAAATTAGATTTATTAGTGGGGCAATAAGATTGGACCACAACTTAGGATCATGTAAAAAACAGATCACCCAGTATCCCAGCTTGGCCAGCCGCTTTCGCTGGAGTTATTTTCCTTATGGCTGCAGCTACCTCATGTGCTGTAAAGGGCTCATCAGTTGTAGTCCTATTATTACTGGGATATGGCTGATCAAAACCTGGTGGGGGTATATCCTTCCCACGATTATACAGGTTAGAAAAATGTGTATGCCATTGTTGTTCGTTCATATGGTTGGCTAAGGAATCATTACCTTTTCTATCTAACCTGTTTATAATTTTCCAGAATAATATAGTGTTCTTAGAGGTTGCTGCCACCCTTAGTTCCTGCCAATACTCCTCCTCCCAATCCCTCTTGGCCTCTATTATACAGCTTTTATAGTCTTTTCTTGCCAGCCGCAAAGCTACATTATCCTTCCTTTTAATTGCCCTTCCAATTTCCCTTCTTTTCTCCCTACATTGAGCCGTATACCAGGGAGTGCTAGCTTGTTGAATACCTTTCTTTCCAGGGCCTCCACCCCCATTTTTAGAGAATAGGGATCCATTGTCCTTTATCAGGGTGTTATAGGAGACTTCAAGGCTAAAGTTAGTACCCTCCATATTAGCGCCCATGTTTCCGTGAACCAATTCTGTGGTTAGTGATTCAACCATCCTTTTAACAGAGAGCAAGTTATCCTTTTGACCTAATATTCTATTCCATTTAAGTTTGTGATTACCATCTGACGGGATTAGAACTTTTGTGACTAATAACGGGGTTTCTACAAAGTTCCTCTCCCTCCCCCATTTTATTCCCATACACAGTGGATTATGGTCACTGTCTTGAGTCTGCACAACTTCCATATCCGTTAAGCTCTGCCAGGAGTTGGTGTCGAGCAGAATATAATCAATACGGGAGGGGCAACTAAGTTTATTATATGTCATTGCCCCATTTGGGTCAGATGGTGTTCTCCCATTTAGAGCTCGAAGATTGTATTCAGCTGTTAGGGCATTCAATTGCAGGACTCTCGGGGTCCACTTTTTTACGGGTGCCAGAGTTAACAGAGGGATTGACCTCGCACAATCATCCTCATTCAGACACATAATATCATCTTTATTTAAGGGTTCATAAGTACAATTAAAGTCACCTCCAATGACAATGCTGGATAGTGGACCTGCCAATGCCCCCTCAAGAAGTGTTATAGTGGGGGACGTTTGGCCTCCTGGCGTCCCACGAGCGTAGACATTGAACAACTCAAAACTTTTATGACCCTTAATCGAGATATGTAATATATCATCTGTTGACCACGAACGAATGGTGATGGCCAGGTTAAGTGAAATTTTGATCCAAATATGTAGGCCCCCAGATGGCCGACCCCTCCCAGTACTGATAGCTGGTATAAAATAAGTTGTGTATCCACATTTATACTGAGGGGATGTACTCCAGGTCTCTTGGAACAAGCAGATGTCGAATTTTTCTATGAATTCGTTCCATTCTGATTTGGACATGTTTTTTAATAGACCAGCTATATTCCACGAATATAACTTAATTATACCTAAGTTAGGGTTTACCTTCTTTATGTGTACTCCTGTTTCTTTTTCTCCGTTATCTTGGTATTGGGATTCTTTTAGTATCGGCGCAAACCTGAAGATATCCTCCCCAAATGGGACAATTACCACATCATTATTCTCTCTATCATATTTCCCCGGACATTCGATATTGTAATTGGCTATTTTGACTATATTGTCACTCAAGGTCCCACCACACAGTAAATCAATCCCTTCCATCCCTTCAAACATAGAATAACGGTTGAATGTGGGATCATTAAAACCATAGCTAAGAAATTCACGTCCACGTGTTGGTGGGGGATGTGCTGGTCTTTTCAACAATGATTGTGGGTAGAAATAGGTCAGGTCTCTAGTTGTAATTCCCTCCCTTTCACTCCCATCGTACCATTCCCCAATGAATTTGGAGACTCTATGGTCTCTAAAATTTATGATAATGACATCCCCATTTTGATCCTTTGGTCTACGACCCAACCACCCAACCCTTCTCACATTCAATATTTCCCCATTCAGGTTTGGTGGTAATGCTCTATTGTTTGCCAACCAATGTATAACCTTGTTCTTCAGAGTGTGGAAGTTTTCTCGCTTACCATCTTCAAGTTCTGGTACACCTGTCATAATTACTACAAATGGTACTGCCTGGGGTAGAAGGTCTACGTTCCTCTTGAATACTCTAGGTGGCTTATAGTGTGAGTTACTCTTATTTTCTTTTGGGGCTACTGAGTTAGTTTGTCTGCTATTTGTTTTTTGTTCCGGTGCAGATCCTCCCCCTTTTTCACTAACGACATTTGTTTGTACCTTGGGTATATTAACAACTGCCTTAGCTCCCTTTTCTGTTGCTATTTCTGCTTCCTTGCTGCTTTTTTTGACTCCCTTAGGGGGCACTGAAGGAGCAGGTAGACCTCTATGGTTTTTATATGTGCTTGTGAGTAGTTCCCTGGTTTGGTTAGCATTCCTCTGTATCGAGGTTTCAATCTCCCCCAGCTTTTCTGTTATAATTTTAACCCTATGTGTTAACGGGGGTATTAAGGACCTTACTAAATGTTCTGTTTCCCAAGAGGTCTTTTGCAATACCATGAATAGACGACTGGGGGTCACTCTTGTTACTATCTAGAGCTGTTTGGACCACCCCCTGCGTCCAAATACCCAAAGCAGATATTACAGAAAGAAAAATGGATAATGAATGATGAACCTTACTTGGTCGGACTTACAAACCCGATTATAATCTTGTGAGTGAACCAGGGGGGGGTGGCCCTGCCCAGCCTCCTTCGCCTCCGAACGGCCACAAAACGGCCCCGCCCTTGTCCCGGGCTTCTCCCGGGACGCTCCCCCGCAGCGGGCTACTGTGCCTGTTATGAAGAGTAGACAGTGATAGGGGGCGTGGCAAGCAGGGAGAGCGGCCCAGGTGCTGGTGATGTAATCCTGCAGGGACTCCTGGTAAACTGAGTCCCTGCTTCACCGCTCGCAGCCCTGCTGTTGGTCCAGCCCCTGCCTCCACCTCCGGCTGACTCGCTGCCTCAGTCCCAGGGGCGCTGACTACACTTTCGAGCTGTAGCGATGGGTCCCTGGAAAATGGTCGATAATCTCCTCACAAACAGGTCAGTTCAAAAAAGGCGTCCCACGATCCACACGGAAGCTGGCCTTTTTGATATATGTCGGGGGCGTGGCAAGCAGGGAGAGCGGCCCAGGTGCTGGTGATGTAATCCTGCAGGGACACCTGGTAAACTGAGTCCCTGCTTCACCGCTCGCAGCCCTGCTGATGGTCCAGCCCCCGCCTCCACCTCCTGCTGACTCGCTGCTTCAGTCCCAGGTGCGCTGACTACACTTGCGAGCTGTAGCGATGGGTCCCTGGAAAATGGTCGATAATCTCCTCACAAACAGGTCAGTTCAAACAAAGCGTGCTGGATTTACTACACTAGTGTAAATTACCACAAAAGTGTAAATTACTTCAAAAGTGCAGTTTGTGCATACCAAAAAGTAGTAAACTCACTTAAAAGTGTAACCTTACTGAAAAGTGTAAGTTACCTTAGTGAATGAGGCCCAGGTATAATGGTTAACACCATTGATGTTGCAAGCTGAGGAAGCGTGCACCACAGTAGTGAGCTGCTGCAGGGTCACATCTACACAGACCTTAAAAAATATCAGCACGGATTTAAACTGTGGACTCTTCTGAATGTGGATTTAATCCCAAATGAGCGTTCCTTACCAATGACTCGTTACATGAGTCTCAATGTTTTAAGCATGGTTATATATATTCTGGCAGATAGAGGGAAATAAATACCTGGATAATAAAAATAAGGCGCCCTTCTTAAAATCGAGTAGAGCATCAGATATTATGAATATTTATAAAGTTATATATTTGAGTAATTCACCTCTCATGATTTACACCGACAGCGTTTCAAAGTTACATTATGCAAAGTAATGAACGGCCTTTGTTTTATAATGTCTAAAACTATCAGCCCACTAGCCAAGAATTTGAGGGCCCAGAAGGCAACATTTGTGAAGCGTTTCTGGTAAGGGGAAAATAAAGTGTCACGTTTTGGAGGCCCGGGGCGGTCAGAAGATTAATAGAACTCATGTGTCGAAACAATGTATCTTTTAATCGCAGCAGCGCTAGGCAGACATAAACAGCCCTGGAATCGTTTAGCTCCCTCGATATTTCTAACAGCTCCAGGAAAGAAGAAATTAAACATTTTGAATCGCAGAGGTCAGACCACTTAAGATTCCTCGACTTCAAATAGCGTCCCTGCCCCAGTTTTGCTGCAGAACATTAGACCACAGTGTAAACGGTCAACCAGCACTTTCAGAATATCAGCTTTGTATATCATTCATCTAAATATACGTGTCTAATGAGACAAAGATGAAATAAATCCTTCGAAGATCGAGACTGATAGTGAATATCAGCGTCAGTTCCTGCCTGTTGGTTGTGCGTGGACGCATACGCACATTAACGTATGAGGTCACGTGCACACACGTTTGTTTGGGTTAGTGCAAAGTATGATTCTTTGTGAGATGATGAAGACATTGAAATATCACAAGGCTGTTGCTAGTAGCGGTTGGCTTAGCATTCATGAATAGTGAGATATTTTATATGGCGCCTTTCTGTAACACCTTAGACATTACTGGGCCATATTTATCTAGGGTTTATAACAACCAACGGCGTGCAAAAGCGACACAGCCCTTGAGATTCGATTTATCAAGCCACACAAGGCCACCTTGCGTTGCCCTGAGTGGATTGATAAATCCAGAGTAACATAATGCAGTTCAAATCGCTGCGTTGAGTTACTCTGCCGCAAGGAGGCGTTCGATGGGTGGTGCATGGGTGTTCCCACTTAAAACCCATGGATTTTGACACATTCCCAGATTTAACATAAGTGGTAGACCTAGGAAAGCGCCAAAACTGCTACGCCTCCCCAGGTGAGGTGTAACGAGGAGAAATATGTTTATTTCCCCTCGTTTTTCCCTCTTTATATCTGTGAATGAAATTATTTGTAGAGCGCACGATGGCCAAACGGCTTCCTGGCGCTGGGAGCTCTAAAGAACCGAACAGACAGGGCCAGGAGGTTTAGCAGGGGTAGGCCAGGGCAAACAGAAAAGTTTTCAGCGCTTTACGGAAGTGTGAAAAGATAGGGATCGAACGCATAGAAAGAGGAAGGGAGTTCCAGAACCGGGGAGCAAGAACAGAAAAACGGGTTCGAGATTTGCGAAAACGGGGAACAGTGAGGAGGGCAGAAGATGATGAACGGAGAGTGCGGGCAGGGGTGTGAAGGGAAATCAAAGAATTGATGAAAGCCGGTGCAGAGTGATCAAGGGCCCGATAAACAAGGCACCCTAGTTTAAACAGAGATCTCTGCAAAATGGGCAACCAGTGAAGGGATTTGAGGACGGGAGTGATATGATGGGTTTTGGGTAAGTGAAAGATAAGACGGGCGGCCTGATTCTGGATAGCTTCTAAGCGGCGGGTTTCATAGGCAGGAATGCCAGCGAACAAGCTATTGCCATAATCAAGGCGGGAAGTGATAAGGGCAGAAATAATGATTTTAATGGAGTCAAGAGAAAAGAAACGAGAAATTTTTCGGATCATTCGAAGAGAAAGAAAACAGGAGGACACCACGGCACTGGCCTGGCCATGCATGGACAGGTCCTGTCTGACCTTGATGCCCAAAGTTTTAACAGAGGGAACGGGGGTGGGAGGGGGGCCAAGAATGGGAGGCCAGAAAGCATTTTGGAGCATTGATACAAAGAGGAAATGGCTCAGGGGTTGTTTTTTCTGCCGGAAGGCACCCATTCCTGCACAAAAAAAATCCTGCTAACAATGCAGGCTCCCTTGACTAACGGTGCAAGAGTGGCTACTTTGGCGCTAGGCAGCACCATGTGCGCCAGAGCTGGGAAAAGGCAGGAATGTGCTGTACGATGTTAAGCATGGTTTATTCCTGCCCTTTTCCTATCCCACAGCCCCGTGCAGCAATGTGACATGATGCAGGCGCTGTGTGATGTACTGATAAATATGCCCCTACTGTAGCTCAGTTGATCAATACACCTGTAAGATAGATCTGTCTATAAAATATTTGTTAGGGTTCAGATTTTGGAAAAAGCAATAGTATTGCTAGCCTCACTGCTGATCCCATGCTGCAATGATCCTAATATCTGTTTATTTTTATTGGATATGCAGAACTGCTAATGGTCTTGCTTCTTTGAAAAATATTTGGCTTTTCATCACTAAAAAAGGGATGGGTATGTGCTCATGAATGAAAAACTCGTCACACCATCAAAATGGCAAGTGAACATTAAACATGCACAAACAAACACGCGCGCACACACACACACACACACACACTCACGCACGCACGCACGCACACACACACACACACACACTGTTTTATTTTGTATCTGTGATGAATGTATGTTTTTTTCTCTCAGTCCCCCTTTCCCTTTTCACTTTGTTTGGAATGGACTGACAAAACATCGTGTAAATTTACACACATCTTAAAACTAATTTACTCCTCTGGGTGCTTCAAAATCTTTGAATCTCTTTGGATATATCTTATTTATTGATGCAGGTTATTTTCCCTTTCTCCCCTATCCCTTTGTTAGTCCTGAACACGGGGTGAGGAAGCTGAATCAGCAGTTCTAATTTCTTTGTGGGAGATGTATGGCATCTTCATCGGACAGTTTACAACTCACTCTTGGTTTATTCAGTCACCTTGCTTATTCCTGTGCTCTACACAATTAACTAAAGAACTGAGGGGCAGATTTATGAGGCCGTTGCGCCTCTTTGCGCCGCAATTGCGTCACTTTTTTTGACGCAACTGTGGCGCAAACAATGCGCCCTATTTACAACATGAAGCATCTAGGAGATGCGTCACATTGTAAAGCACTGCGTCATAAGGAGGTGTTCCTGCACAGGGGGGGGCGTTCCTTTGCAGGAAAGCCTCCTGAAAGTGGCTGAGTGAAATCTATGAGATTTCACTCAGTCACTTTCAGGGCAATGCTGCGTCAAAACCCTGCGCCTGCTTGAAGCATGCGTAGGTCTTGACGCAGCATTGTGCAGATGGTGTACCCCCGAGCCTTGCTGGAGCTGCATCGCGCTTGCGACGCAACTCCAGCAATGCGCCACATTTCCGGCACAGATGCGTCACGCATCTGTGCCGTTTTTGCACCATGGTGCGCCGCATTATAAATGCGGCGCACCATGGGTGGCGGAGCTGTGGCGCACGTTAACTGGCGCATCCCTGGGGATGCGCCAGTTAACATAAATCTGCCCCTGAATATTCAAGCATGCCCATTTATTACTTCCTCGATACTTTTCACTTATCAATGCCCTGACAGGTTTTGCTATTTCAAGAGAATAATACAATCTTTCTGCAATTTAGGGGCAACTTTGGAGATAGGATTGTTTCCAATGAATTAACTACATTTATCTCTTTTTTAGTGTGGAAGTGGCACAAGAGCAATGAAGCGTTATCACCAAAACTGAAACAATACACATATCAAAGAAACTTCAAATCAGTGAGCATGTTAGGGACAAAAAAAGAATGAGATCACATACATTGAATATGAAGATATTATTCTGATGAGTGTGATGGTATTCCCCCAAAAATATTGAAACAAAAAATCATGCTACCAAAATATCGTGTCCAAAATATTGTGATATAGAATTGAATTGAATAGATTCACAGAACTAACTTAAGACAAAATCCTAAACTTACTACCATTTTCGTATTCACAGAAGACACTCATTTTGGTATTCAGAGAAGACACTTATTCATTTCGGTATTCACAGAAGTAAGGAGTCCTAACTTTAGGACTCCTAAATGCCTTCTGTGAATGCAGAAAGTCCTAAAGTTAGGATTATTCTCAGTTTAGTAGTAGTAAACTTAGGACTCCTAACTTTAGGACTCCTAAATGCCTTCTGTGAATTCCGAAAGTCTTAAAATTAGGATTTTTCTCAATTTAGTAGTAGTAAAGTTAGGACTCTTAACTTTAGGACTCCTAAATGGTCTGTGAACACCGAAAGTCTAAAAATTAGGATTTTTCTCAGTTTAATAGTAGTAAAGTTGAGAAAAATCTAAATTTTAAGACTTTCGGTATTCACATCAGGCATTAAGGAGTCCTAAAGTTAGGAGTCCCAACTTTGCTACTACTAAATTGAGAAAAACCCTAATTTTAAGACTTTCGGTATTCACAGCAGGCATTGAGAAGTCCTAAAGTTAGGAGTCCTAACTTTACTACTGCTAAATTGAGAAAAATCCTAATTTTAAGACTTTCGGTATTCACAGAAGGCATTTAGGAGTCCTAAAGTTAGGAGTCCTAAGTTTACTACTACTAAATTGAGAAAAATCCTAATTTTAAGACTTTCTATATTTACAGAAGGCATTTAGGAGTCCTAAAGATAGGAATCCTGACTTTACTACTACTAAATGGAGAATAATCCAAATTTTCAGAATTTCGGTATTCACAGAAGGCATTTAGGAGTCCTAAAGTTAGGACTCCTAACTTCTGTGAATACGGAAATTAGTAAGTGCCTTCTGTGAATACCAAAATGAGTAAGTGCCTTCTGTGAATACCGAAATGATAGCAAGTTTAGGATTTTGTCTTAAGTTAGTTCTGTGAATCAGGCCCATTGTCTGCAAGAATATCATTGTCAAGAATATCGGTTTAAGGTAAGTAATATCGATTTTTAAAATATAAAAGTCCTTATTATCATTGACAAAAATATAGTGGCCAATAATATAGTTGTTAAATTATTGTGATGCATTTTAGTATATAATTTAAATGTATATATTTTAACATTTTTGTATTCTTATTGTTTATGGTTTTTTAATATTGTTGTTTAATTTTAGTAGATATTCCATTAAATGTAATACATTTTTGAATTTTTTTGTTCCATTGTGGGTTGTGGATATGTAGGGGTACCGCGTGGGAAGTAATTCACTTATAATTAATTATGAATTCGTTTTTAATTAATAGTCAATATTTAATTGCTAATTAAGTATGTTAATTGTGTAATAATTTTTTTAAGTTAAATAGTAGGTTTGGGTTGTAAGTTGATAGAGGTACCAAGTGGTAGGTAAAAAAATATATATAATTAATTAAACATTTGTTTGTAAGTGATATTAATTATTACATTGATAATTAATTATGTTAATTGTGAAATCTTTTTTTTAAGTTTCATTTTAGCTGTGGGTTATGGGTTTTGTTGACCTATAGGGTAGGAAGTAAATGCATTTTAGGTAAGTAATAATTAATTTTGAATTCACAATAATTATGCTAATTGTGTAAATCATTTTTTGTTACGTTAAATTTTAGGAGCAGGTTTTGGGTTTTGTCGGGGTATAAGGTGGGATGTAACTAATTAGAATTATTTAATAATTGATTTTTTGCTGATAATTCATTTTAAATAATATGAATTTTTTGAATGAAAAATAATTATGTAGGTTGTGTAATATATTAACATATTTTTTGGGGGGTGTTGTTTTTGCATGTGTAGGAAATTATACTAAAAAATAAATAAAGGTAATGTATAAAAATTATAGAAATTATAAATAATGATGTAAAATATGTAAATACGATTGCGACTCAGGCAGTCAGACCACCCTGTGACCACCAGCTCTGCCAGGGAACCGTGGTTCCGAGCGATAGGAGCAGAAGTCAGAAGCTGCAATATGCTTGGTGGGACCGCCACAATCCCGCAAAGCATATTACAAGTTTCCTCTCAGGAAGGCTATGCTTGGTGGTTCCACCGACATGAAAAGCCTGGCAGAGAGGAAACAACCTGTTCCTCAAACATATGTGGATGCACACAGGGGGACATAACATGTGCCCCCTGTATGCATGCACATAGTTTCCTGCACGGCATGGAATTTCGAGTCCATGCAGTGCAGGAACCTTGTGAGGCATTCCCATTATGGTGACTTTTTAAAAGGCACCACCCCACTTTGAAAGGGGACTGCAGGGGGAGCTACCACACCGCCCGCACACTAGACAACTGAAAAGTAGTAATCTGGCAGGCGGACAGCAGCGACCTTTGGCGGAGCAATGGCATGGCGGTTTGCACCGCTGCGCCACTGCTCTGCTGAAAGGCAGTAATCAGACCATTTTCCTACTATTGCATTGACTGGAGTGGGAATAGTACAATTTCCCCCTCCCCAAACCATCACTTTCCCTACTGTTGCACTGACTGGTGTGGTAATAGTGTATTTTACACCTTCTCAATCGAACAATTTTTTTAAAATATTTTTTTTATTGTAACAATAAGCAACAACATGCCATAATACATTGACACACATATTAGGTCTTCTGGTCCACATCTTGCACTGTTCAAACGTCTTACACAGCCATTATGCCAACAACCCAATCCGGGCTGGCGGAGGTGTCATTTAGGCTCCAGATACATTGCAACAAGCAAATAACTAGATATCCCCCAGTAGCTCAGCACAGATGAACGACCCACGCATCCTTTGTGCCCCAAAGCACATCCATGTGTAGCCACGTGCACCCCCCCTCAGCACCAGCCCTCCCAAGCATTAATTCCACTCGGCATACCCTCTCCCACAGTCCCCTTACAACAGCACGAACCTCAGCTTCATGCAATGAATCGCTGATAAGGTACAGACGTTGTGCACTTTAAACACCACTAGAAGTCTCGCTGGCGCCTGCAACAACTCCACTTGCTGTTCCTACTACTTCATTCTCCTGCCCTCCTGGATTGTTAAGCATGTATGTATGTAAAGTCCCCAAAAGTTCTTTAGGTGGCTCCTAGGTGGGAGCAGATGACTATAACTTTCAGACTGCGTGGAGCAATACATCATGTCACGAGACCAGTGTCGCAGTGTCGGGACTGGGCCCCTCATCCAACACATTGCAACCCTTCTCTTGGCCATTAGCAACCCCATATCGACCAATCTACGTATTGTCTTGGGCAATTTCTTGGTGTATCCCAGTAGCGCCATGGTTGGATCAGGCATGAGATCAGTTTCTACCACTCTCCCCAGCTCTCTAAATGTGTCCTCCCAATAAGAGTATATTCTCGGACACTGCCAGGCCAAGTGCAGAAAATCCGCAGTTGGTGATTGGCATCTCTGGTAAGCCATATCTGCTTAGTCTCTCTGGGGTGTAGTAGGTCCTATTAAGGAGCTTGAAGTTCAACAGCCTATGGTTGCTGTGAAGCGATATTTTTCTGGTGTTGATACAGCAGTATGACCACATAGAATTATCCAGCTGTATCTGCAGGTTCCGCTGCCATGCAAGCCTGGCAGTCGTGTATTTATGCTCCCTATGAGCAATATCAATTTCGTATATGGTTGTGATCATCTTACGGGGGGATTTAGTCTTAATTACATGCGTCAGTTCCGGTACTTCCGGGGGTTCTTCCGTGGCCTCACCAAGTAAGTCTCGTATGGCCATACGTACTCTGTAGAACTGGAATTTACTCAGCTGCATGCTTCCACCCGCAGCCCCCTCAATCTGCTCCAAGGTCTTCACCATTCCATTAAGGAAGAGATCCCCGGATACTTCCACTTTCATTGCATGCAGCACCTGAACCACACCCCTTTCTGTACAAGGTCCCAGCCATCGCATCCATTCAAACCGCATTCCAGGGGAATACAATAATGCTCTAGCCTGATTCTGCAGCAGACTGTGCTATGCGTGTCTAGTGGAATTTAAAGAATCCAAAATACCCGTTCTGCGGTCTACTGGCTCGAATAATAAATCAGGTAAAGGGATCGGTTCCGCAAACAGTCTCTCCATACGTAAGAATGGGATATCCGCCTCCCCATTTACCCAGGTGTGGAGCTGAGCTCCTCGTGCCGCCCTATAATATAGTTTGAAGTCAGGCGGCCCAAGACCACCCAAGCGATATGGAAGTGTAAGGACGTTCCACTGTACCCTCGCCTGTTTGCCGACCCAAGCTAGTTTTATCATGGATTGCCTGAGTCTGTGGAAGAAGACAAGGGCAATACTATGGGTATGTTTGTAAATAAAAATAGCAGCCTAGGTAGGACCACCATCTTCATAATCAAAATTCGCCCCATTAGTGACAATGGTAGACGGGACCATAGTTCCACATCATCTGCCGTGCCATAATTTTCCCTAAACACTATCTCTGGATTCGTGTGTAGCTTGTTTCTTAAATATCTAACAGACTCCATAGACCATTTTAGAGGGTATTCCATATCAAATTTCGCCATGACCGGGGTGAGTGGAAACACCAGAGAATTAGCCAAATTAACTTTCAGCCCCTACAGAGCACCAAAGTGGACGACCTCCCTGATGATTGAAGATAGATTATTTTCAGGATCCCGAACATACAGCAGTGTATCGTCCGCATAGGTTGACACTATAATCTTGTACGTCGGGAATGCAATTCCCTCATTGCCATGATACTCCCGCATTGCACATGCTAAGGGTTCCGCAACCAATGCATATAGGAGCAGTGACAGAGGGCATCCCTGCCTGGTCCCTCTAGTTATAGGAAAGGAGTCCGTAACCAGGTCGCCTAGGCAGACCCGTGCCGTAGGCTTATAGTATAAGGTCCCAATCAACTGTAAGAAGACCGCCCCTAGTCCCAATCTCGTTTGAACCTGCTTCATAAACACCCATTCCACTAAGTTGAATGCTTTTTCCATATCTAGAAAAACTGCAATTGCCTTGTTTTCCTGCTTCACATGTTGCATGGTACCAAAAACCATGCGTATATTGTATGTAAGATTTCTATATGGTATGAATCTCGCCTGCTCTGGAGCATCTAGGGTATTAGACATAAGAGCTAGTCTGGTAGCCAATACTTTTGCAAATATGTTAGGGCTAGATGTAGGTAATTCTATTTTACCACTTCTAAAATACCGAATTTTACCGATTCGGTATTTAAGAAGTGGTAAAATAGAAGGGGGCATATGTAGGTATTGCACAGATTGCACAGTGCGGACAAGCATCCGGCACTGTCCAATCATTGAAAACGGCATCTTGCACAGTGCGAGCTGTAGTTTCCTGCTGCTTGAGGAGATTTTTCCTCGAGCTGCAGCTTTCTCAATGCGGACTGGTAGTTTCTCATCGCGAGCGGTCGCGAGCATACGCGACCACTCGCAATGAGAAAACAGACCTCCCCGCATTGAGAATCTTGCAGGGAGGTTTATTTTCCACGCTCGTGAACAGCAACTTGATGTTCCTGATCGCGAACGAGGAAAAAGTCTCGCCAGGATGCCATTTTGCTTGCTCGCGGTCGCCAAATTGACGTTGAGTACCGCGAGCAAGCAAAAAACGACAGCTGCACTACGCTACGCTACACGTGGTCGCACTGTGGTAGGTGCAGCTCGCATAGTGCGAAGTTGCACAAACTTTGCAAACTACGCAAGTGTAGCATAGTGCTTCGCCCAGGCCTACACGTGACACACAGATCTTCAAATAGGGTAGCTAGATGGGGAGTAGCAGATCTACAAAGGTTTTGTAGAAGGCGACTGTTAAGCCATCAGTCCCCGGGGCACTGCCAGCTTTCATCCCTCCCAAAGCCTCAGTAATATTGTCCTTCTCTATGGGATGCCTTAGGAGTTCCCTGTGCGTGTCTGAGAGGAAGGGTAGCCGTATATGTTCCAGATAGTTTGCTATTTGCTCGTCAACCCCTTCCGACTGGGACCTGTAAGGTTTAGAGTAATATTGTTAAAAGCTGTCAGCAATTTCCATCTCCTCCGTCAGTAGTTCCCTGTCTGCTGACCTGACCTCCGAAATCAGTATCTTACCATGCCATGCTTTCATCAACCGAGCTAACACAGAACCCGGCCTTCCCAATATGACCTAGCCATGGTGTACTTGCCCATATGCTTTACTTCACTATCTGCAGCATCATGATATTCCTCAAGCAGCGACTTGATCTCTGAGTCCAGTGCCTAACCCCCCCCTGCGAGCTGCTGTCGCTCCAGATCTTTCAGCTTGGATTCTAAATCAGATACCCTCTTCTGAATGGCCTTGAGCACACCTGATTAGCCATCGCTATACCTCTAATGTAGACTTTAAAGGTTTCACAAACAGTCTGGAAGTTGTCAACTGAGCCAATATTGGTATCAAAAAAGGTCTGTATGGAGTCGGCCATTTCCTCCCTAAATAACGGGTCCAGCAGGGAGTAAGAGGGAAATCTCCAGGTAAATGGCGGCAAGTGCTCAGAAAGAGTGTGCGGCAATATCACGCATTATCTGACCTGATCTACCAACGAAGTTGAGGCTAGCCAATAGTCTATCAGTGTGTGTATATTGTGGTACGCTGAGTAGTGTGTGTAGCCCCCCCTGCTGCTGTGGCGCACCCGCCACACATCGCATAAATCCAAACAAACCATCACTCCCTCAAGCTTCCTTGCAGCCCCCACCGGGTTTCTAGGAGGTCCTGCCGATCTGTCGAGGTCCGGTTGACGGATCAAATTGAAGTCGCCTCCCCAAAGAACTTGGGCGTTCCCATAGGGTTTGATAATTTTAGCTATATCCCGAAAAAACTCAGGGCAGCCATAGTTAGGGCCATACACATTGACTATGAGCATATCCAAGCCCAACCAAGGCCTTTAGATATTACGTAACAGCTCTCAGTGTCGGCGTGCAGCTATGTAAGTTTGAATGGTGTTTTGGGATTTATCCAGGTCAGTACACCCCTAGCATGTGAAGTAAATCCCACTGAATTAATGTGCCCATCCAGCCCCCTAAGATGCAGCATGGGGCTCATCTGAGGTAGATGCACCTCCTGTAGCAGTGCAATATCTATGTTTTGTCTATTTAAATAGCTTAGCACCTTCCAGAGCTTACAATGGTTATTAAGACCCCTAACATTTCAGGACATTGCCCGCATACAACCTACCGTGCCCTGGGTATCTTGTACATTACGTGCCATCATCTCCACTGATAAGACTTATCTTTGAATCAAACTCGCTGTGCTCTCCTGTGTGACGTACCATAGGCATGTACAGAAACCAACCCCATAAACCACCCCTTCAGAAACTTCCCCCATCCCCCCCACCTCCCACAGCATACCTCCTCCAACTTGGCTGCATGCACACCCAAAAGATGCCCCTTCCTCCCTTCACCCCATCCCCCAGACCCACCCAAAAAACAATTGCAGTGCGAGGCACTCGTGGGCGGAGGTTGCTCCTCGTTTCATACTCCTACATTCAGTAGCATCAACTCTACACAACCCGGACTCACATGCGTCATCAACGTCACTTAGCAGCATTTATTATGAAACATTTTCCGCTGGGGGGCCAGTCCCTCTTGAACCCCCGCATACTCAATCCACTGCTCACCCTCTTGAAGAGGAAATCAGGTCCGCCATCCCCCATGCCACAGTGTTAATTCGTTTCATGTCTGCCCAAACCCTCCGCTCGCACTAAGCAATTCAAACTACACCTCGTTTTTTTTGTCCACACAATAACGGATAGGTAACCCTCCAAGCACCACAGTCTCTAAACTCCAAATGCAGACAGACCGGCCGTACCGCAGACCCCAAACCTCAAACCCCCTCACCTCCCCCCATGCTATCTTACTTCCCTGATGTCCATCAGTTCAGCGCATCAGTCTTGGTCATCTAGCGAGCCTCCTGCTACCTCCTACAGTAGCTGCCTCTCCAGACTCTCCCACCGTTCCTTCGACCAGCTCCTAATAACCTGCTGTAAAATCTTGGGGTCTGTGAAGATATGCGATCGCCCTTGTCTGTTATCTCAGAGTTTCACCGGGTACAACATGGCATAGTCCACACCCAAATCCCGAGGTTGCTTCTTAAGCGGGACAAAGTGTCTGCGTGCCTCTTGAACTCGAGCGGTGAAGTCCGGGTATAGGGACAACTCAGAACCTTTGGATCTCAAGACTTTCTTCTCCCTGGCCACTCGGAGAGCTGCATCCCGATAGTTGAGTAGCTTCGCTATGATCAGCCGTGGAGGAGCACCCACCCGGGGTCTGGGGCCCAAGGATCTGTGCGCCCTCTCGACCGCATACATCCCAGAGAAAACACCTTCACCCAGCAGCGTCACGAGCAGTTTCTCCACAAATTGTTCCATTTTACCCATGGGAGTTGTTTCCGGAAGGCCAGTGATTCGCAGGTTGCACTTTCAGGAACATGCCTCCAAATCCTCCGTCTTGTCCGGCAGGACTCAAAGTACCCTTCAGAGTTGCTTGTGGTCAGCATCTAATGTAGTGTGAGCCTCCTCTACCTCGGTGAGGTGCCGTTCAGACATGTCCAGTCTTTCTGTGTGTTTGTCAAGGCGATTGGCCATTCTTTCCATTCTATAAGTGAGGGCATCCATTTTAGTGCCTGAGAGGTGATGTCACTCTGTAGGGATTTTTACATAGATTTAAGGATACTCCGTATGTTTGATTCAGGGTCTTAGCTTACTGGGGGCGACATCCTAGCGTCCCCACTCGTAGCGGTGTCCTGAGATTTTGAGCACTTCTGCTCAAAGGCAAGCTTCATCTGTGTCTTGTCACCTCTGCCCACACTGACTGAGATATTGTGACCCCTACTGTGGGGAGATTGGACACCTTTGTCCAACTCACTTCCAGCCATGCAGGAGAGAGGCCTCTTTATGGGGGCTCTCAGCGCTATCCACCTCTTAGTCTGCCCCAACTACTCTTGGCTGTCAGCTGTAATACTGGTGTCTCATCCCTATCAAGGGAACCAAGTGGAGCCGGCACCAAGGGCAGGTAACTCTCAGAAAGGCCCCCCTCACTTGCGACTATGGAGGCGTAATTGCGCTGTAAACTCTCTCCGCAGCCTCAGCCGGTTAGATCTTCGGCAGCCTGCTCCTCTCCCCACTCAGTAGCGCTGAGGCCCTGGCGCCACAACCTCGTGATTGTCTGCAGCACACCAGTAAGCACAGTGGGGGAGGGCGCTCTGCCAGGTATCATGTGGGGGGGAGAATCCCGCCCAATATGTGCCCACTGCACTGTAAAAAGTCCCTGGGGGCAGAGACACTCCTCAGGCTTCGTTATTTGCCCCCACACTTCTCTTGCCCAATCTCCAGCTAATTGTGCTCATTGACGAGTGGTTGTTGGCAACCAGGAAATCCCGGCAGCTGGCTCCCGTTGCTATTGCCAGCCACCGCTTGCACTTCTCACCCCCGGCAACCAGAGGCACCCTGGGGCTCACTCAAGCAGACTCCAGTATAGGGCCTCCACTGCGGCCTCTCAGGCACAACAGCCCCCGTAGGACAGGCCTGTTCCGGGACGCTTCCTTGAGGCAAGGGCCTCTCACCTCTCACCTCCGCCGGAACCCTCTGCACCCTCAGCAGCAGTCGGTCGTCAGGGTGACACCAGGCCTCCAATGCTGGGCCCTAGGGGCACCTCAGCTCACCAGCGCTCTCTCTTACAGCCCTCAGTGCAGCAGTCCTCCGCCACTCGCGCCAAGCAGATATGGCACTCACCGCACGTCGAGTGATCCCACTGCGGCTCGGGGATTAGTGGTTTTACCGCCGTCTCGTTGCTTCGCCGTGTGTCTTGAGCAGTAAGCATCGTTTTGCATTCCGAACGCGCCACCCACACCTGTGAAATTTCTGATGTTTTAGGTGCTACCGGGGTGAGCCAAGGATCAGTAATACTGCAGGATTTTTGAAGGATAATGTGTTAACGCAATGAAGCTCCGGGCTCAAGCGGGCATCACAGTCGCGAGCTAGCTCCGTCCCCTCTTAATCTAATACTTACCCTACAGTTGACCTGACTGGAGTGGGAATAGTATATTTTACCCTTCCGCAATCTAACACGTTACCTACTGTTGAACCGACTGCTGTGAAAATAGAAAAATGTACCCCTCCGCAATTTAAGAATTACCCTACTGTTACACTGAATGGAGCGAGAATAGTAAATTTTACCCCTGTCTAACCTAACAGTTTTCCTACAGCTGCACTGAGTGAAGTGGGAGTAGTACATCCTCAGTCCAACACTTTGCCTACTTTTGTATAAATTGTAGTGGCAATTGTATATGTATTAATTTGAAAATGTTATAGTTTATTTTATATTGTTACAATCTATATTATTATGTTTTTGTTGGTTTCAACTTATGATATTTGCAACTTGTTTTTAATGCGTTAATTATGTTTTGTAAATTGGAATTTTCTATGTTGTTTACTTTTTCATTTGTAATTAAGAGGGCTTGTTTTTTTATTTAAAATGTTATTATGCAAATGGGTATGTGTGTGTATAGACATATATATATATATATATATATATGTGTATATATATATATATATATATATATAAATGTATATATATTGTGCTCCAAATTCTTCCCCACTCGCAAAAGAATTATCCACACTCGCGGGGATGATTTTCCAAAGGTTTTATTTCACAGCAGACAAGACGGACGCGTTCGCGTTTCGGCACACAGCACCCCACATCGTGAAGCTGACTACGGAACTGCTGGCTCACCGTTGCGGCAGATTTGCATTTTCTCCAGGGTACTGGAACTGCTGTAGTCCCCCTTGATCCTGGGAGACAATTTGGGGCGGTGTTCCAGTTAATCAGCTGCACGTCGGCCAATGTGGATTTCCACCGAGTCCCCGCCGAAGAGGATCCCGTTTGGATTAAGGGTGATGTGGTTTTGGGGACGCAAGGGGGCATGAACTGTCTGTGGCTACGAACATTTTTAGAGGGTCAATTAAATATGGCGTCAAACCCCCCCCCCCTCGCAATGAACTTTCACAGAGCCTGAATAATGCACTCTGGGATTTGCAGGCTTAACAAATGGAGCCGCAGGAATAGCTCACCTGAGGGCGGGGCAAGTGACGAGCTACGAGTCAGGAGGGGATATTTGAATCCATGAAATGCTGACTACAAACACCTCTGGCACTGAAGAAGGCTGTTGAAAGGCGAAATGCATTTGCCTTGTAGCGAACTACGGACAATAAATGCCTCCAAGTTTCCCTGTTTGTTGGTTTCTTCTTCTTCTTTGATGGAGTGGTGTGTTATATT
The DNA here is from genome assembly GCF_964263255.1 of Lissotriton vulgaris. Classification (NCBI taxonomy): domain Eukaryota; kingdom Metazoa; phylum Chordata; class Amphibia; order Caudata; family Salamandridae; genus Lissotriton; species Lissotriton vulgaris. The sequence goes on along the minus strand of NC_141696.1, from coordinate 399,993,344 downwards.
GCGCGTGGGTGCCAGCATCACACCTTGGAGACCCCCACATCGCGAAGCTGACTACGGAACTGCTGGCTCACCGTTGCGGCGGATTTGCATTTTCTCCAGGGTACTGGAACTGCCGTAGTCCCCCTTGGTCCTGGGAGACAATTTGAGGCGGTGTTGCAGTTAATCAGCTGCACGTCAGGCAAGGCGGATTTCCACCGAGTCCCCGCCGAAGAGGATCCCGTTTGGATTAAGGGTGATGTGGTTTTGGGGACGCAAGGGGGCATGAACTGTCTGTGGCTACGAACATTTTTAGAGGGTCAATTAAATGTGGCGTCAAGGACCCCCCCCCCCCCCGCAATGCACTTTCACAGAGCCTGAATAATGCACTCTGGGATTTACAGGCTTAACAAATGGAGCCGCAGGAATAACTCACCTGAGGGCGGGGCAAGTGACGAGCTACGGGTCAGGAGGGGATATTTGAATCCATGAAATGCTGACTACGAACACCTCTGGCACTGAAGAAGGCTGTTGAAAGCCGAAATGCAATTTCCTTGTAGCGAACTACGGACAATAAATGCCTCCAAGTTTCCCCGTTTGTTGGTCTCTTCTTCTTCTTTGAAGGAGTGATGTGTTATATTGCGCGTGGGTGCCAGCATCACGACTTGGAGACCCCCCACATCGGGAAGCTGACTACGGAACTGCTGGCTTCACGTTGCGGCGGATTTGCATTTTCTCCAGGGTACTGGAACTGCTGTAGTCCCCCTTGGTCCTGGGAGACAATTTGGGGCGGTGTTGCAGTTAATCAGCTGCACGTCGGGCAAGGCGGATTTCCACCGAGTCCCCGCCGAAGAGGATCCCGTTTGGATTAAAGCTGATGTGGTTTTGGGGACGCAAGGGGGCATGAACTGTCTGTGGCTACGAACATTTTTAGCGGGTCAATTAAATGTGGCGTCAAAACCCCCCCCCTCGCAATGAACTTTCACAGAGCCTGAATAATGCACTCTGGGATTTACAGGCTTAACAAATGGAGCCGCAGGAATAACTCACCTGAGGGCGGGGCAAGTGACGAGCTACGGGTCAGGAGGGGATATTTGAATCCGTGAAATGCTGACTACGAACACCTCTGGCACTGAAGAAGGCTGTTGAAAGCCGAAATGCATTTGCCTTGTAGCGAACTACGGACAATAAATGTGTCCAAGTTTCCCCGTTTGTTGGTCTCTTCTTCTTCTTTGAAGGAGTGGTGTGTTATATATATATATAAATGTATATATATATATATTTTGTGCTCCAAATTCTTCCCCACTCGCAAAAGAATTATCCACACTCGCGGGGCTGATTTTCCAAAGGTTATTTTATTTCACAGCAGACAAGACAGACGCGTTCGCGTTTCGGCACACAGCCTTTCTTAATGTCAGTAGCCACTAGACATCGGCATGTTTATAAAACATTATCCCCGCAATAAAGGAAGGACTTTTGGCTTACTGACATTCACCAGCTCCATCTTGGAGTGGTGTATATTATCATAAATATGATCGATCTTATGTATGTTATAGATTTCCACATACACTTTATCCACTCCATTGCCCAAGTAAAATCAGACATGTGAGATGTAATCAATTTACCATCATTCCACATATACAATTCTCAGTATTTAAATAAATTGAATTACTTGGTTGCCAAACATATATATATATATATATAATATTTCTACATTAATAAAATTACTAAACAATAACATAAATTAAGATTATTTGTTTAATAATACTTCTTTAACTTGTTAGATTTGTTTAAATAAACATGAAGTATATTTTATTTTTATTATATTGATGTCATTATTTAATATATTTATTATTTACAATCTAAATGTATGTATATTTAGAAAACAATATTTTATGCATTGATCTGAGTGACAATGATATTTTTTGCTGCTATTTTTGTACTTACTTTATAAATTTAGGATGATGATTCTTTTGGCTTCGATATTTATGGCTGGATATGTTTGGAGTACAATATTTTAGGAGACACTATTTTGCAAGTGAACCGAGTGGGAATTTGGTGGCAATGGTTCAGTGACAATGTTTGTGAAGAGAATGGAATGGTAGCTGGTACTATAACGATTGAGGAAGTATTACGATAATCATTTTATATTATGATAGGATGCATTTGTTTAGATAACTGTAAGAAATATAAGAGTTTTAGTTGATGGAGGTGAGAACTCACCTGAAATAATATTCACAATTCTTTTGAGGATGAACAACAAAAGTCACTACGTAAATGTGTGCCTAAACCACTGGTAGCTTGTCGCAAAGCAGTCAGGCTCCACTTAGAGGCAATGTGTTAATTATTAATGTTGTACTCAAGAAGTGATAAAGTGAAAACACAACCAAAACATAAAAAACCCAATAAGTGGAACCAAAGTAATGATTTTTAAAGTTAATGGTTCAAAATAATGCTAAAAAGCATTGAGGTACAACTGCAGTTATCTGGTTGTGCTAGACTGGGTGAAACCCAAAAGTTAAGGTAACAGAGTGTGGGTTGGATACACGGACCAGATAAAAAGTTTTACCCTTTGACTTTCTCTCTGGGATGGAAGTAAAAAATTAACAGACTGTGTCCGAAGAAGTCTCTTTGTCGTGGGATAACTGCTGGGCAAGGTTTCAATGATGCTGTTGACTTTTGGTAGGAAACGTCAGAGAAGAAGAAATTTGAATTTTGTACCAAAGATGTTTCCTCTTTGGAACAATACTTTTCATGCCTTCGCCCAATGAAAATTTCTATCTTTGGACTTAGTTACTTTTTTGGAGCTCAGATTCTTCCAGCGGGGCAATGCTGCAGGCTGTACCAAAGAGAGCACATGAGTCTGGATACCATTCACACAAGATTCATCTGAATTGAATTTTCTGCGCAGGGAAGAAAATAGTGGGAACAACCTGAATCTTTGGCAAAGTGGCGATGCACCTTCATCAGATTGGCTTGGTATGTTGGGCATTGAACTGTTCATTTTCAGAGCAAAAAGATGCCAAAATGTTTATTAGTCCCAGGTTCAGGAAACTTTAAGAGCAGTACACTTTGACCTCCGCCGAAGGTCCAGAGCTTGAAGGCAGCACTTGTGTGGGTCAAGACTCAATTCAGCAGTGGAGTCCAGGGACGATCCAGTTGGAACTGGCCAGCTATGCAGTTGTGTCCATTGAGCTCCAACTCGAGGCCCTTCAACATACGCTTAGAGTCCCTTCAGGGATCCTGTGTTCAAGGAAAGCAGTTTCAGTCTTCCTGCCTCAGGCAGTTAGGCAGTCCCTCTTCTTATTCTATACCAAGCACCCAATTAACAGTCTGGTAGTCCACGGATTGCCAGACTCATGGGGGCGTGTGGTGGTCTCCTGACTTCCCGGTTACAAGTCAGGCAGTCGAACAGCCACAGTCTGAAACAGCCGCCATGGAAATGCCATTTTTTGTTGGTGTCAAGGTAGTTGGGAGGCCGCAATATATTTGGCAGGACCACCACTGTCATGCCAAGCAAATTAGGAGTTTGCTTTCTGCCTGCGGTGTCATAGAGGTTCTTACACCATGAACATCTTGGCCTCCCGAGCCTCCTCTGCATGTGGATGCACCAAAGGGACACATCATGTGCCCCCCTGTGTACATGCATAGCAGTTACAGCAAGGCATGGACTTTTCAGTCAATGCCATGCTGGAACTGTTTTTGGCAATCCCATTGCGGTGCCCATGTCCAGTGCACCGTTGTGGGATGTCAAATAAAAAGGCCGTCAGACACGATGAGTAACCACAGCTTTGGTGGTGCTGCGGGGGTGCTGCAAAGCTGTAATCGGCCCCCAAGTGTTTTGAGAGGAATTCAAAATACCCTTAGAATCACTTTGGGGGTCCTGGGTTCAGAAGAAGCAGTTTCAGTCTTCCTTCCTCAGGCAGTAAGGCAGTTCTTCCTATTTTTCACCAAGGGCCTAATTTTGAGTCTGGTGGTCCACGGACTGCCTGACTCCTGAGGGCGCAACAGTGTGGGTGGAGGCCTAGTGCCAGCATGTGGGTTGGGGAAACTACTGGAAACTCACTAACCATGGGATAAAAGTACCCTGGGGTGACCTTACCCACTTTTGCAGCACTTGCTATGTGTTTTCCTATAAGCATCCCCAAGTCTTTCTCTTCCAAAATCCATCAGGGTAGAACCCTCCTTCCCCTAGTCAGAGCTCCCTGTGCCCACCCAGAGTTGTGGCTAGGATAATGGGCAGACACTACTTGTGACCACACCAAACCAATTCTGGGACAGCTCCCACCTCCTATTGGGTTTGGAACCAGGCCAAGGTGTGAACAACATCTGCATGTGAGAGAGTAGGCACCCTTAAAGCACAGGAAGGGTTGGGTACAACTCCTCAGGTCTTCCCCCTTAAGGAAGAAAAATACATGTCCACACTCAAGCCTTTGGTCCAGTGTCTGGGACCAATCCATATCTCACCAGACACAAGCCTTTCGCCAGTTGGGTGACAATGGACACTGGCACAAAGGCATATTTGGCTTAGGCAGAGAATTGACAATTTTCTTAAGCAAGAATAATAATACACAAACCCGGATTATGACAGAAACTGTCTATCATTCTAAGGTCACCGCTAATAAAACATTCTTCTCATTACTTCATAAAACTATTGGTATAACCCTTAAGCTTTCTTTGAATGAAATTTGGTATTCAGTACAAAATGAAGGTCATCAGACTGCAGACAGAACATGATTTAGAGGCACATTGAGGGAACAGGATACAAAAGAGTCTAGGTCCTTCCAGACACAGAGTACCTAACACATGTAGAAAGAGAAGAGGCAGACTCAGGGAGACTGAGGCAGAGGTCCTGAAAACACACCATTAGGTAAATTAAGAGGTGACAGGCTGTATGGAGAAGGGAGAAAATAGGGGTGTGTCATGGGCCCTATGAACGATATGGCATTCCAGGCTGGAAAGTGGGCTCAAGTTTTATGTGACACCTTGAGCTGAACTGAATTTTCTATCTTACAGCACAACCAATACATGGTTTTATCCAACATCACTTTGTCCCAGAATGCAAAGTGGTACTAGCTGATAACACAGTACCGGTGATTTTTTCAAGCTCTTTTTGGGCTTCCAGCAGATCATCCTTTATCTGAGGAAACATTGCCAGAATTCCAGTCAAGACACCCACCCAACTACATGCTGGCTTTTAGTATCCAAGCCCTAGGGAATTGAAAATTGGTAAAGGTTATTACGTAATTAGGGGTCAGCCAACATGTTTATACATTGTAGTCTCTCGGTGGATGACTGGCAGACTATTTCGGTAATGGGCCATAAGGCTTTAAGAGTGGAAAACTTTAAGAGGATGACTTTCCTATCCCTGTGGGTGGCTTACTATATACCTGCAGACCTTCATAGAATGTAATCTGTGGTTGAGGATCGCTGCTTTCGCTGTCAGCAGCAGGGGTTTGGGGCAGTTTTGGAAAAAGGCGTTCTCTGCTCTTAGTATCAGTCTCCAGTTTAATGTAGAAGCATGTGCGACACTCTTCACGTTCTTTAAAAAGAGGCAGGGTTTGATCACTTGTAAAAGGAGTCGGGCAGGGCCGGCCTTAGGCATGTGCAAGCTGTGCACCTGCACAGGGCCACCAAATCCCAGGGGCCACCACATCTATATATATCCTTAATATAATAATCCTCTGAGGATGGATACATAATTGTGTGGGGGCCCCTCGCAGGGATTTGGTGGCCCCTGGCTCTATACAAATTACAAACACCATGACCCCCCTCTTCACTGGCCTCCGCGCTCCGCCCCACCCGGACCCCCTCTTCCGGGGCCCCCTACCTACGCTCCCTGCCCAGGGCCACCATAAACCTAGAGCCGCCCCTGAGTCGGGTGTTTATATCACTAGCTTTTTTATTTTCCCGCTCATTGATTCTACAGAAGTGGAACACAGCCAAGTTTCCAACATTTCAAGATTAGTTTAATAAAATGTTTAGAACAAAAAATGTTGATTAGGTGTAGTCATGATGGGTGGGGGCCTTAAAGAGATTTAATGATTCTTGCCAGTTTTAGGATTTAATAAAGCTGGTGGCAACATTGAAGATGAATCTGATCTGCAAGTTTCCAACTTGGATAGGGAAGCATGGCTAGTTTACATCTGTACAGGCAGCCAGTTATATGGTTCGCTAATTCCTGTTTAATTTTCTTCATTGAGAACTAGGGGGCATAGGGATGCTTTGCTCTTATCACTGGCATTTTTGACTGAGCAGGTTTGAGAAGCTTGATTCTGTGTTTATTGCTGATATTCCACTTGTACTGTATTTAAATGCAATAAATGAATGAACGAAGGAATAGTACTGTATAAATAGAGATTTAATGAGGCACGACAGCAATTTATCTATAGATATTATGTATTTGATCTTTGTCATTTTTTGTAATGGATCAACTGACCTAATCTTGTTTTTTAAGAATGTCTGTACATTTTTCTAAACTGTTTGGGTATCTGTATATTTGTTTTTTGATAAGCAGACCTGAAGGCACTATTTTTTCTATTTTAAAAGGAATCTTTTGTCACTCGTATTGTATTCGTTGTATGTATACTCATCTACGATTCTGCAGGACAAAAATAACAAAATTATAAAATGTAAAGTATGGCAGATGCGTTAAGGCGCCTCCAGCAGTGGCCAGGTAGATTTGAGTTACACATATAACCCTAATTCATGGGATGTACATGAAATACGTAAAAAAAATAATATTCTGAGACGACAAACACCCTCTGACCATTCCTGATTGCATATCTAGGCTCCACGTAATGATGGACGTCATTGAAATGGAATAAATGGAGGTAGAAACAGCGTGGGACTAACCTATTGTTTCATCTGGCAGTGCCAGAAGGACTGATCTGACAGATCAGTGTGTGAGTATTTTTGGGCGGGTTGGGCCTGTTTATGGTTTAGAGGGCTGTTTTTTACAGTTGATTTCCCTGATATTACAGCAAGCATTGCCTGCAGCAGGCAGAAATGCAGGAAGTCTCCCATACCTGGAAAACACCTTTACAAGTTCAAAACGTCCCCGATTTTTAAATGCAGGACACTTCTTTAGCTATCTCATTTACTAATTGGAGCACATTTAATTTGGTGTACTGATTTATTTTTTGGGCCTGTCTGAATCTGGGTAGAAACCTGCATAACTGGCTTTCCTGGAGAAAACTGTCTGAATGCACTATTCTTTCTTAAATGCTCCCATTCAAATATGAAAAGAAATGCTTGCATATGCACGCACTTAAACAGGTTGAAATTTCAACTCACTTGTGCAGAGTGTTAATTACCTGCCTCGGTCTTGAGCGGGTAAAAATGAAAAGACCGTTAATGTTCATTATATTCTAGAGTAGCAATTTGCAGGTATTCTGTATCAATTAGTTTGATGGCAAAATTAGACGCTCTCCACTAAAGAAAGGGACACGATCTTTCCACTGAGAATGGAAAGGGGAAAGATGAAATCGCACAATTGGAAAAGGCAATGAAAGGAACTTTATCTCTGAAATCTTATGGTATTTAAATTAATATGCCAAAGATGCAGTTTCACTCATACTTTGGCAGCAAAAGACATACAGTGGAGAAGTGTGGCTCAGGGGTTAGAGGCGGCAGACCCGGAAGCTGAGATCGGCCCTGGACCAGGGTTCAATTCCCCGCCTCGGCGGGACTTGGGCTAAAAAAAAAACAAATTCCACTGACTCGATAATTCTCGCTCCGGTGCCTTCTCGACTCACGGTTTCACACTCTGTGACTCTGGGCATTAGCTTGCTTAATCTCATCTCCACAACGGCCCCTCGCGGCGGGATGCCTGGCTTTCACCTTGTGGATACCCTGCCGGGGTTATCTCACAGGGGAATACCAGGACGGGTTCCCTAAGCAAACGCATAGATACCGACCTTGGTCAGTGATTTGCGCTATATAAATACATGTACATTTACATGATTATGATAAACACACGTAGCAAAATTCTATAATTAGTCATAATTGTTAGAAATGGGGTTCTCTAGTTGGCAGTGGTATACACCCTGTCAAAGTAGGGGCCCTTCCTTCTAGTCAGTGTAAGGGAGTATACAACCAGATAACCCTTGCTCACTGCCTTGCTAGCTTGGCATGAGCAGTCAGGCTTATCTCAGAGGCAATGTGTAAAATATTTGTATATAACACACACTGTAACACAGTGAAACACTACAAATGGACTCCACATCAGTTTAGAAAATAAAGTTACTTCATCTAAACCAAACAAGACCAAAAAGACAAAAATCCAACATACATAACTCAAAATATGACTTTTAAAAGGGTTCAATCAATTCTGTCCATAGAACTCTATAGATGCAGTCATTTTACACCAAGAACCTTAGATGCGTCAAAATGCACAAGGCAAAACAGCCACAGAGAAGGGGAGCATCTGAAAACACATTGATGCACTGATTCCTTAGTCCATGGAGAGGCGATGCAGCAGTTCTGTTGCATGCAGAAGTGTTGTGTTGAATCTGGACTGTAGTGGGAAGTGATGTGATGAAACCTAAAACAGTTCCGGTCTGTGGGTGATTCGTCAGCAAAATTTGGTGCACAGGTGCGATGTGTGGAAATTCGGGCGCCCTAGAGGTTGATACAGTGGCGGCAAACAGGCGATGTGTTGATTTCTGTTGATTCATTCAGCTGCACAGCAACACCTGTGTTGGGGACAATGTGGGGGTCTTGGCCTTTGGAGACACAATGCACTTAACTCGTGCTGCAGTGGTTTCTGTCACCACTGGCACGCTCTGCGCTGATTTCTTCAGCCGCATGGCAGCGGTGTATGGAAATTTCTCCCACACAGCAGTGTTGCATCAGAAATACAGGTGCTGTAAGTGCAGTGCATCGAGTTTTATGGTGCCATGCATTTGTTTGCAGCACTAACAACCTCCAAGGGCCCAGAACTGTATTTGGTCCCACAATGTAGGTCAGAACTCCCAGCAGTGGAGTTCCGGGATATTGCAGATAAAGTCTTTGATGGTCATGAGACTTCCAACAGAAGGCATGCACACATCCGCCCTTGGAGTAACTTCACAAGCAGGATACAAATTAAAATCCAGTCCATTTCTCCTCCAAAGCAGGAGCAACAACTGCAGGGCAACCAGCAAACCAACACACAGCAAAGGGACAGTACTCATCCTTACAGCTCTTTAGCTCCTCTCCTTGGCAGATGTTCCTCTTGATCCAGAAATGTTCCAAAAGTCTGTGGGCGTCATTTACAAGCTGATTGAGCCACCTGGGCTTCAGTTTTGAACACCAGCAGTGCAATATTTATAAGGCCATGTAAAATCAAACTGTGTGACTTTTCAAGACCTTGTAAATATGGGCCCTTTTCACGCATTACTCTGCATGAAAGGGGCGTTTTGTAAAGCTGGGAATGCGTCAGAATCCTACGCCTCTCAAGGGGAGACATAGGAGTGGTACAATGAGGAGAAATACTTTTATTTATCCTCGCATTTTCCTCTTTCTATGTGTGCTGCATTCTGCAGCATGCATAGAAAGAGTACATTTCGATCAATAATTGTTTTTGTGCAGGAAGGTGTCGCTTCCTGCACAAAAACAATGCAGGCACACTTGCAACATGACACAAGGGTGCCTGCGCTGGGGCATAGCAGCCAATTGTGTGCGAGTGCATGGGAAAGCACATAGATGGGTTGTTGTGCTGTTAATACGGTGCATGTGTGTGCTCTTAAAATGATGCTGCTCAGAGGAGCAAAATGGCTCGCAGCGCCCCACTGCATCATTTTGTAAAATATGAAGCCCTGGGGTTTTAGGTCCAAACTTATATGCCTTTAAAATAGGCATTCTTCAAAGCATTGTCTTTGTAGTGCACACGTTTTTGTCCTGCCTGATCGTGGCTCCAGATCCACTCCAGGGGAGTGGAGACAGCATTGTGAAAGGCCAGGCACAACCCTATTCAGGTGCAGGTGATAGCTCCTTCCACCACTCTGGATCAGTAATGCCCATCCGCCTGGCGATGAGCCATCAGGATATGCAGGGCACACCTCAACTCCCTTTGTGTGACTGTCTAGGGTGAATGCACAAACAGGCCTTTGTCTGTCTGATCTGTTGATTCCACAGGCAGACAGGGGCCCTGGATGGTTAAACAAGAAAACGTCTTCTTTCTAAAAGTGTCATTTTCAAACACACAATTCAAAAACCACCTTTACTAAAATATGCGTTTTTAAATTCTAAGATCAGAAAGTCCAAACTCCAAACCCACAGCAGTTCCTAATTGAAAGTTACACTTGTGAAATGGAACAAGGCAGCTTCAATGAAAGCCTATGGGAGAAGTAGTACTCGCAATAGTGCAAAACGAAATTGTCAGTATTTCACTATCAGGACACTTAAAACACACCAGTACATGTTCTATCTTTTACATACACTACAAAATGCTCATGGGAGTACCTTGGGCCTACCTTAGGGGTTCCTACCATCTAGTAATAGGGAAGATTCGGACCTGGCAAGTGGAAGCACTTGTCAGGTTGACATGGCAGTTTAAAACTGCTCTCACAGACATTGCAATGGCAGTCCTGCGGCAGGCTTACAGGGCTACTCATGTGGGAGGAATAACCAGTGCTGCAGGCCACTAGGTGCAGTTGTTTAACAGTTCTTGGCCACATGTTTTATACTTTACTAGGGACTTACCAATAAATAAAATATGCAAATCTTGGAGACTCAATAAGAATCACAATTTACACAGAGAGCATATGCACATTTGCACTGAACAGCTACAAATGGAGAGGGTCAGAAAAATAGGAGGTAAAGGTACAATGTCTGGAAATAAGCCTGCGGGAAGGGCCAGGTCCAACGGTAATATCTTTGCAAAAATAATGTATTGGCTAGACCAAACGTTAATGATAATAAAAGAAGACATTACAAGTTAGGGGAAAACTCATTTTTGCCATTGCAGGATTTCTTTTAGAATGCAAATGAAATTAGAAGCTATCTTTCTTACTCTGTGTTTCTATTGAGTCTGGGGTAGGGTTTTCAAATGAAAAATGTGTTTCAATGCTATGCACAAGCTGCTTTCCATGACAGTCCCACAACCAAAAAAAACAAACTAAAAATACCTTCCTACATCGCCTGCATGCTCAAGAGGTGGCTTGTCCCTTGCTTATTTTATTCACGTAACTTGGGACTGCCCCAGGGTTGGCTTCGACTGGAGCGTAGTGTTGGACACTCTACAAAGAGCAAAGAAGCTCTCAATTGAAGCCTCCATTAAGCGATGCCTCTTGGGAGTACTCCCGACTCCCAAGGCCACAACCCGCATGCAGCATAAATTTGCAATGCTTGGGCTAGTACTGGCAAAACGCTACATAGCCATTCATTGGAAGCCAAATACGCCCCCCCAGGGGAAATGGACGGCGGACCTGCTGGAATGGGGTTTGCAGAGGAGCGCCGACTCAGGACGGTTCACGTGGATGCGAACGAGAACAGGGACTTGGAGACTTGGAGCATTATGATGAACCTCGTGCAGGGAGCAAACCACGGAGATGGGACCAGCGCTAGCCCCTCTGGGGATGACACAGGGCCACATACACAACACAGCTCTCTACTAGAGACCCCCCTACCCACCTGCGCCCCCCCTCTCCCTGTAAGCCTATAGTGGTACCAGCGCTAGGACTTCACCTGTGTAGGCACTGTACCCTAGTGACACACATACATCCATGCCCCTGTCCAATAAGCTTCCGGGCTCCTGCAGGGATGCCCCCACAGATAAGCTGGGCCATCATTGCAAGTCCACCTTGGGAGTGTAACCCCCCACATGAGCCCCTGACTCCCCCCACACAGATGTACCCACTATTGGGCATAGGGGTCAGAGACATGAGATGGTGCACAACACTAAGGCTTTGCCTACACACTGAAGAAAGACATACTAATACAACATGGGTAGGGTCAACCATTCACCCAGAAGCTGTCAAATAGCAATAGAAGTTGTTAAGGGGGTTGTTTTGTTTCTGTATCAGAAAATGTGAATCAAAAAAAGTAGTAATGTGATATAAGGGCACACATGCAGATGGACTATTAAGATTGTGGGATATTAAGGGTCCTTAGAAAACTGTACCAGCAATTTGGCCAAGGTTACAGTATAAATTGTATTCCTTGGTGGCGCCTCCTAAAGCTTGCGCTTTGTGGGCTTGGAACTGTTTAAAGATGGGCAACAACATACCACATTGATGCTTGTAACATGATGTCTGTATATTGATCATCCCATGCATACTACCAATAAAAAATTGAAGAAAAAAATACCTTCCCACATGCTTTGGGTGGGATACTGTTTTGTCAATGATAAAGTTCAGGGATCTGCCCAATTTATCTGCCAGGTTCCTGTTAGGATCTGGAACCCAACAGGTGTGTTGGTGCTCCTGGTCCACTTCAAATATTCATCTGAAACACTCACAGATACTCCAGCTCCAACTGTAAGGGCATTTTTCCAAGATTATTGACCCAATTGCATTGAAAAGTCATAAGGCACCAATGTGCAGTGTTATCAGCTCATCTGAGACATTAAAAAAAGGAGGTGGCACTCTTTCCCCATATATAGAAAATGTGAATACATTATTGGAGCATAGCCCCCTAGATGCCAAATTGATAATTGGGGCCATGAACAATAAAACAATAACACAGATGTACTTATCCCTAGTAATTTATAGTCCTGACACATTCCTTGTACTCTGAGCCCTTGAGAAGGGGACAATAGCTTTAGGAGAAGGGGGATTGAGAGGATGCCCCTCATGTCCTCTAGGTGGTATTTGTTTAAACCTGATACTGTTTACCTTCCTACAAAAGCTGTATTTCCCTCAGAATTCTCTTTTAGCACTGATAAGGTATTCCTCCCCATTGTACTTGCATTATCAGGCAAAGGATGGTGCTATCATGCATACTGTGTGGGGGTGCAGTGCAGTTCAACATTGATACCAGGTGGTGAGGAAATTATGGACGATCTTCAGGCGGCCCATTCTTTGTAACCCAATTTTGGCTTACTCATTGTAGGAGACCTAGATATGAACAAGTGAACTAAGATCTTTTTCAACTTGTGTCTGGTCCTGGGCCTATGTAACAGAGTCTGAAACTGCCATGCGGAGAAGGCACCATCTACAGAGGGAGGTACCCCACTTATTAACAGATGCAAGTTGTTGGAGAATTTGATTAATGAAGCATGGGATTGCAAGCAGAATCACACAATGATTTAGTGTTTTCAGGAGGCATTATTTGGCACCACATAGGATTTCTCATTACCCATTGTTGAACAAGTTGCTACTTCACTTTGATCAGTTGGAGAGTTGCTATGTTAAAAATGTACTGGAACAATGTCATTTTTTTATACAGAGATGTACTTCAATTCCTGTGCAGTTATTATTACCCATTGCAAAGTATGCTATTGAAACATCAATATCTCTGTACTCTTAGTCATAGCAAAAGAATGTTACCCCCTCCAACCAAAATCATCTTCCATCTCCAATGCATCTCTGTCCATGGGGTCACTCGCCACTTCAGATATTCTTTCTTCACTATCAAACATTTTACTACTCTAGTCATTCACGTCAGTCCTTCCATGGCACCGTTCTTGATGGCTCAGATACTTACATGCTTTCTGTTGAGAAATACAGTGATCTCCAAGTCACTAGTTGAAATCCATACAATGCCATCTCAGCGTTCTTTTTTTTTTAAGTTCAATAGATTCATTTTCTCAAATTAGTAATTACACTGGCTGCTTTTTACAATTCATATACATAGCAGAAGTACAGTATGAAGGGCTATATAAACAAAATAAATTAGCTACCACATCAATGTTGTCCCAAAAATGTCATCCTTGCAGCTTTTTCTCACTCCTTGATGAAATATTAAATCAAAGCTAATTTACAAAAATCAGTCTCCACCATTAGACTACATTACATTGTTGTGGAAAACTATTTTCACTCACACTCTCAGCACAACTCACAAAGTAGGCAAAGTTAGCTCTCAAAGTTGCTCTCTTTTTTAATAATGCACACTTACACATAATATAAAATAGTCCTCTTCGAACATGGTGTTCTGAGGCACAAACAGAATTTGTTCGAAAGATCTCTATGCTACCCTTTACTAACTGCCTGCCTTCCTTCGACTCATTATCCTTGGTCACCTGAATCTTGCCAAATCACCCCAATCGCACCCTTGAAGGCCAATTCACAATAAAACTCCTTATTCCCGTCTTTGCACATCACAATATTGATTTATTCTCTCTAGTCTTTGCTGCTTTCTTTTCCCACAGAATGAGCATAATAATTGGACTAGCAACATTTTGGCTCTACCCTAACACGCCACGAATATGCAACATTTACACGCACTTAGCACTACATTTTGTGCGTCCTAAAGTTATTAAAATAAAGTGTTACACTTAAATTCAGTACTGATGTGCATAAACACTGTGTACCTTAACCTTATTAAAAAGATATGTAGGGCCCTATTCACAAAAGTAATCTGAAACAAAATCCTAACTTTACAACTTTTGGTATTCACAGAAGGCATTTAGGAGTACTAAAGTTAGGATTTTGTCTCAGTTAAACTTAAGTTTTGGTCATAAATTAAACTTAAGTACTCCTAAATGCCTTCTGTGAATACTGTAAGTCATAAAGTTAGGATTTTGTCTCGGATTACTTTTGTAAATCGGGCCCCTCGTCTTTAAAGATTGGATAAAGCCATCATCATACTATTAAAATGTATTTTACTTAAGAAATGAGAAAGATGTATGTAAACGTGTGCACTAATGTTTTCATATTCAAATTTATAATGTAATTCTCAGTCACATTGACACTCATGTATTTAAAGTTACATTATATTTTCGTAATCTGCAACATGAATCTAGTTCTTAATGCACTTGTAGTTCTATGTGGACAAATGATACATATTAATTAGCACCATTGCATAATTTGTTAAAGGTTGGCATGCGTAGGCCTCTGCTTGTATGTCTTTTTCCTTTTAGGTATGTTCACATGGCTTGTTAGTTTGATAATAAAAGTAGCACTGTATTAGTGATAGAGAGCCTGAGAAGAGGACCTTGACAAAGAACATGAAAAGCCAATGCATTAATTGACAGTCCTTATTTAGTAATACATCGAGGAGTTGCAGGAAGCCATGGTTGATATAATTCACAGGACAGGTCTGGGAGAATCAGCTAATGTTGCTGCTCACAATGAGAGAATGGAAGGGACAAGGGAGCCCCTGGTGGTGTGAACCAGGGATGTTACCCAGAAGATTCGTGTGATATTAATTGGCATTCTCAGAGGTTGATGTTGGCCACTTATCCTATCGACTTTGAGAGGTACAGACCTCTGTGTTTCTGCTTTGATTCTTTGCTGAGTGTAGCTTGGGAAACATCCTTTACAACAAAACTTTTACAACGCAGTGCTATTACAACGCAGGTTTTACAACGAAAACCATTACAACGCATTGCGCTGGGGGGCGCTCTAGGATAGGGAATAGATTTAATTTACTATCCAACACCTTCCCTAGTGTCCATGGGGACTGGAGTTTGAATAATAAATTAAACTATTCACTATCCAGTACCCCAAAACACTATGCATTGTAAAGGTTTGCGTTGTAAAATGGCGTTGTAACAGCATGCGTGGTAAAAGCATGCGTCGTAACGTCATACATCCGTGTAGCTTAAGCTGACACGTATTTCTTTATCCCTAGAAAACCTTTTTTTTTATAAATCTTTTTATTTTAAACAAATTAAAGCAAGACAAAACCAAAAAGATAATCAGCAAAATCAGTACACAATCAGTACCATGCTGCATGCTGTGAGGTTAGCACCGTATCATAACATCTAAGTTGTCAGGACCATGTAATTAGTAAGCCATTATCAATCAGTACTCCAAGACCCTCAGCTATCAGGTGGCTATCATTTGGCCCCTATGTCTTGATGAGGGTATTGGTGTGCATATCATACCTTGGTACTCGTTCCGTTTCCCCTGATTTTCAACCATTTGTTTGGACAGCGCCTGCTCTCATATATGTTTTTTTCCGCTACTATGCACCAATCCATGTCTTCTTCCTACAATAGTTCACCTTTGGAGCCGCTTCATAACGTAGCTATATTTTGCTTAGCTACTAAAAATACCAGTGTTACCCAAAGATGCTCTTTGCTTGTAAGATTGGTTTCATTCCAAATATTCAAAAGGCACCACTGAGCCGATATCTTCGTCTGGATAGAGTGAACCTGTCCCATTCAGGAGATAACCTCCCCTCAATATGACTGGATAACTGGACAGTCCCATATTATGTGGAGGAAGGAGCCCTCCCGCCCGCTCCACTGGGCACAGTGAGGAGAGTCAAGCCTTCCCAATTTTATCAGTACTGTACGGGCAATATATGATCGGTGGACTAGTTTCAGCTGTACCCGTTTAAACTGTGAGCGGATAGCCACCACCCTAGGTGAGGCTAGAGCTTCCAGCCATTCATCATCCTCTATTTGGTCTAAATCCAGCTACCAGCGTGTGCAGAGGATTAGCACGGGGTCCTGAGAGTTATTCATAAGTTTGCGATAAATCAGAGATATCGCCTTTTTCTCTAGACAATTGTCTAGTAACCTGTGTTGGACTTGGCCCTTATGGCAGGTTCACCCCTAGACTTTTTGCTTGTAATGGTGACCTGGTGATGGTGATTTTTGGGTTCTGCGCACTTTCACTGTGTCCCAGTGGAAAGTGCGTGCGCACTCTGAGTGCATGTGATGAGATAGGCCTGCCCTCCCATAGGAATGCATGGGGAATGTATGTGTCCCTGGTAGTTCCTGATGCGTGGGGTGTACAGGTTCTAATTTGATATGTGCGCACTCGTGAGAGTGAATGCTTCGCAATGGTGTGTGTTGCATGAGTGTGTCATATGTAGAAATGCCATTTCCAGGAGTTGGCATATTAGTGTAAAATATGCCTGGCGTGTGATTGGCTGGAGCAGGCTGGTGAGCCTGGCTCCAGGAGTCTGGATGGGTCTGCCCCGGTGGTGAGTGGGAGATTAGCATGCTGATGGCTGGGGAGGAGTGTACCTGTGTCCTGAATGGGTTGGGCTTTTCCCTACACAATGCTGGCTCCGCCCCCTGTGGTGCGACTGATGACCCAAGCCCTGCCAGTGAATAGAGAGGGTGGTTGAGGTAAACAGAGTACTTCAAAACCAGCTGCGACTGGTTTCTCCCCCACCCTGCACCTACAGACAAAGGATTTAGGTGTATAAAAATGGGGCTGTGTCCTCACTGAAACTGTTCTCTGCCAGGATCCTGCCTGAGGGGGCTGTTGCTGCTGTTGCTGGGCCAGAGGACCGCCACTTGGAGTGTCTCCCTGCCTGGAGACCCAGTGTGCTGGCTCTGGGCCCTGCCTTGCCCCCTGCCTGCCCTAAGGACTTTTGCTGGGCTTGTTGCTTTCTTATAGCGCCTGGGAGCGCTGTATTTGTCTTGTAGCGCTTGGGGGCGCTTTTTGCACAGCCGGTGCCCACCCGGCATTTGCCCGCCTAATTTGCTGATTTTGAAGCCCCTGGCGAGTGCCCACCTCGCCAGGGACCGTGCCGCTATTTTCGTGGCCATAGCGAGAGCCCACCTCGCCTTATTTGAATTATCGGGAGCTCACCCCGTGTGGAAATCACTGCCGCAGCCCAGGAACCCGGCCGGGCCGCCGCGTTGCCTACGGCGACCCGGAAGTCCCGCCTCCACACCCCCAGGGCCGCGCTGCCGTTGGCGGCCCTGAACCGGAAGTCAGGCAGAACAGGTGGGACAACCGGAAGTCGACAGGAGCCCACCCTGCGCTCCGGTACCAGGACGTGCAGCGAGAAGAGTGAGGCTGGGCGCAAGGTTCCCCAGGGCAGGAGAGCCCCGGAGAGCGAGAGGAGCCCCGCCCGCGGCCCCAGAGCGACCGTCGGAGAAGTGCTGCAGGGAGCGAGGCTCCCGTGTGAGGAGGAGAGCCCCGTGTCCAGGAACAGAGAGCCGGAGCAGCCGGAGCACCAGGGACGATCCCCGCCAGAACTCGGTGAGTGCAGGTGCTTGGAAAGAGGAGAGGGTGGCGTCGGGACACATTGCTGGTCTCCGCCCCGCCCCGCCCCCTCTCATTAGCGCGACCTCCGGGAGCATTTGGTCATTTTCAGCCCACGAAGGGCTCAGGGAGCAAAAGTGGTAACGAGCCCTGAGAGGCTCGTGAGGGCATTTTGTCTCTTGCCCTGAGAGGCTCTTGGTTGCCACAGTTGTTTTTAGAGTCCCCAGTGAGGGACTCCAACGAGCGGGGGCATATCTCCAGAGCCTGAGAGGCTCCATCCGGGGCCATTGTCAGTTTGAGTCCCCAGGAGGGGGACTCCGCCGATTTGCCCGCAGTTTGTGTTTGAGCCTGAAAGGCTCAAGGGGGCATTTTTATTGACTGAGAGCCCAGAGAGGCTCAGGGGCCATTTTTTTATTCAGAGCCCAACGAGGCTCCAAGGGGACAGTCATTTTGCAGAGCCTGTGAGGCTCCCCCATCGTGTTGGCCCCATCATTGTGCTACCCAGTTGCCCAGCACTTTGTGGGCAACTGCCACGTTTAGGCCCCCTGACATTGGACACAGGGCGTCCTAGCCCCAACAAGGCCAGAGGGCCTAGGGACAGTCACAGGTGGTGACTTAAGTGAGTTTGGCGCAATTGTTCATTTTGCTTACACCTCTGAATGTATTGCGATGCATCATGTGTTTTCCCTCCTTACACCTCTGAATGAATGTTATGCATTGCATCATGTGTTATGTTCTTACACCCCTACAGGTATGGTGATATGTAGGTGGTTGTTTTCTCCCTAGTACAGGTGGTGCTAGTGAGGTCCTGTTACCAGGGATTACTGGTTGTGTGCTCTATTTTTATATTAGGTGCTACAGTGATTTTACATTCAAAAGTGCTATTTCTAAAAGTGCTAACTTCTAAAAGTGCTGATTCCTAACAGTGGTCCAGGTGGCCCTGTCTTGTAAATATCCCCTGTAAATTCTGCCCGTGCCTCTGGCACATTGTAAAGTGTGTGTTTTATCTAATGTGTTTTGGTGTAATACAAAGGCTATTTTTATATATAACCTTGTGTGGAGTTTCCTTTGTGGTGGGCCTTGGGTGCTGTTGCTGGGGTGCGTGCGCAAATACTTAACTCACATCGCCTCCAAGTTTAGCCTTGCTGCTCGCGCCACGTTACCTAGAGGGTGAGTAGGGGTTATCTTGGCGTGTAACTCCCTTGCCCTGACTTAGGAGTGGTGGTCTCTGACTGACTTTGGCGCAAGCCCTGGCCAACCAGGGATCCCATTTCTAACATTGGACGCAGCGGTGAGGATAAGGATTTGTGTTTGCGTTGTACCACAGTGGCGAAAGGCCACACTACAAAGCTCTGCATTTTAGATGACCACATTTTAGGGGATTATTGTTTTTGAAGTTCCATTATTTTCTTCTCCTGAAGGTATCATTGTGCAATTGTGTCCAGTACATTTGTTCCCCTGCCCCGCGCCCAGAGTTTGGTACCTGTATCACATGTGGTCAGGTTGAGGAATCAGGGGTGGTAGAAACTGCCTTACCAGTCCGAGGGGGGGGTGTGTGTGAATGAATGGTGTGTGGCACTAGGCAAGTGAGTGTGAGTTCTCTGGGAGAGGGAACTTGCTGAACCTTTGTGAATTGTGTACTCCTGTGTTAAGCTCAGACCCCTAGGTTCCCTGTGTAATCTTTTCTCTAGAACGTCCGCCAGAATGGAGCCTACTTTTGATTTCTGTGATCTGTTTGGATACAGTATGGGAGAGTTGGTAAGGTTCTGTGAAGAGAGAGACATAGGGGTGGATGAGTCAGACACTCAGTCCGAACTTAGGAGCAGCCTGATCCTATGGCGAAAGGGTCAGTGGGATCTTGAGCGCAGTGAGGAAAGGGCCCGGGTCTCACACCATGAGGGTGGTGGGTCTGTGGGGAGCCCTGAAGATTCAGAAGAGGAGGAAGAAGATGACAGCACCTGGACGCCAGTAGAGAGTAGAGATCCCATAGATAGGGAGTCCCTTGCTGGGTCCAGTGTAGGAGGCAGCGCCTCATCCCTTTCCCTGTCCCCAGAGGAGCTGGAAGATAGGAGGAGAGAAAGGGAGCACCAGCTGGCTTTAGAAAAGCTCAGGTTAGAGCATGCCCAGGATATGGCACAGCTGGGTATTAGAAAGCAACAGCTAGAGACTCAGAGGGTCTTAGCGCAGGAAAGGATAGAGGAGGCTGAGAGGGCCTCCACCAGAGGCAAAGTAGCTCTGGAGGGTAGACTATCCCCTGCGCGCAGTGTTGATTGTCTGGATTCCCCGGGGAGGGTTGAGTCCAGTGGTGGCAGCTATATAGATTTCAGTGTAGGAAATCCCACTCCCAGTTCCCCGAGTATGGTTCCTGTTTCCCCAGAGGAGGAGAATAGGTTGAGGTTTAGGAACCTTAGGAAACCGTCTCATCAGTCTTGGGAAGATTTTGTGGATGACTGTTGTGGAGCCCTGTGTGATTGGGTACTGGAGCCCACGAAATGTGATTGGGACATATTGTTTGATATGTTTCTCAGAGAGCAGTTGCTCAGTGTTGTTTATCCGGGATTGCGCCAACACCTAGTAGGGTGTGGATTGTCTGAACCATACGAGCTTGCAGAGGAAGCAGACCGCTGGGAGAGTGCTAGAGGTTCTTTAGAGTCCCTAGTGAGTGAGTCCAACAGTAGTGGTATAGGTATCTTCCAGCCCAGCGTGGTGGAAGAGGCTCAGTGTAGCCCAGCTAGGTCCCAGTATAGTGAGAGGGGTGGAGGGGATGACTACCTGGCTCAGTGGAGCAGGAGTCAGTGGGAGGCTGAGAGTCCCCGGAGGCCCGAAGCCCTATCTCAGAACCTGGGTGGTTTCTTGAGGGAACACCAGGTTAGGGACCTAGGCTGTCCTGTTAGTACACTTGAGGAGGATCTCCTAGTGTCTAGGGAACCTGGAGCGTCTGTAACTAGAGCTCCAGGGGTTCCAGTGTCCGGCAGTGCTACTCCAGGAGGGAGTGCACAGAAGTCCGAAGTGAGGAGTGATTGGGGGATGAGTTTCCCAGTGGATGCACCAGTGGACCAGGGACTAGCCAGTTGGGCTAGATCTTCTTGGGGGGACCTGGGTGGCGCCACTTCTGGTCTGGGGGATCTTTGCGCACTGTCAGGTGGACAGAAGGCGGGAGATCTGCGCCAGACAGACAGTCACACGACACATGGGTCATGTGTCAGCCTCAGGGGGATTGCGTGTGAGTCCCCAGAAGTCCTGGAGTGCCAGGCAATTGTTCCACCAAAGGTTTTAGACCGGAGGTTGGGAGGACAGGTTCAGGTTCAGCCTGACCTGAAGTGTAGGACGACTGTAACCAGTGTCCTGACCGGTTCTTCTTCCAGAGGAACTTCTCCAGTTGGGAGAGGGCAGACCTCTGGAAGGGGGTGCAGAGGGTGGGAGAGCCCACCTCTGACCCCGGTGCAACATGAGGGGTTAAACCCTAAGTTGGAGTGGCGTTGTAAGGGTACCCCTCGCAGGAGGAGGAGGAACCCTAGAAGAAGAGGTAGGGGGAGGAGAGCCTTCCCTGAGACTCCTGGTCCGCCTGAGGGTGTAGACCCTAGGCTGGAGAACCAGTGGCAGTCTAGTCCTGTCTTGCAGACAGGGAGAGTGGAGAATGGCTACTATGTGCCAGGGGTTACTACCCCCCGCTCTGTGAATTGGCAAGGACCGGTGGCACCGGGGTGGCCCAGGGCCTGGTCCTGGCCGCGGACAGCTTGGGAGTACCAGTGGGGTAGCCCAGTTGGTCCAGACAGTGGTTTGAGAAGGAATCCCATGGGTTCACCGTGGCGTAGAACAGGAGGGTGTCCCTGCAGTTGCGGGCCCGCGTCCGTGTTCTATCGCCCCAAGCAGGGAAGTCCATCACGGTGGTGATTGGTCTACCCTGCGTTTTGGCTGGAAGGGGGTTGTGTTGGACTTGGCCCTTATGGCAGGTTCACCCCTAGACTTTTTGCTTGTAATGGTGACCTGGTGATGGTGATTTTTGGGTTCTGTGCACTTTCACTGTGTCCCAGTGGAAAGTGCGTGCGCACTCTGAGTGCATGTGATGAGATAGGCCTGCCCTCCCATAGGAATGCATGGGGAATGTATGTGTCCCTGGTAGTTCCTGATGCGTGGGGTGTACAGGTTCGAATTTGATATGTGCGCACTCGTGAGAGTGAATGCTTCGCAATAGTGTGTGTTGCATGAGTGTGTCATATGTAGAAATTACATTTCCAGGAGTTGTCATATTAGTGTAAAATATGCCTGGCGTGTGATTGGCTGGAGCAGGCTGGTGAGCCTGGCTCCTGGAGTCTGGATGGGTCTGCCTCGGTGGTGAGTGGGAGATTAGCATGCTGATGGCTGGGGAGGAGTGTACCTGTGTCCTGAATGGGCTGGGCTTTTCCCTACACAATGCTGGCTCCGCCCCCTGTGGTGCGACTGATGACCCAAGCCCTGCCAGTGAATAGAGAGGGTGGTTGAGGTAAACAGAGTACTTCAAAACTAGTTGCGACTGGTTTCTCCCCCACCCTGCACCTACAGACAAAGGATTTAGGTGTATAAAAATGGGGCTGTGTCCCCACTGAAACTGTTCTCTGCCAGGATCCTGCCTGAGGGGGCTGTTGCTGCTGTTGCTGGGCCAGAGGACCGCCACTTGGAGTGTCTCCCTGCCTGGAGACCCAGTGTGCTGGCTCTGGGCCCAGCCTTGCCCCCTGCCCGCCCTAAGGACTTTTGCTGGGCTTGTTGCTGTCTTATAGCGCCTGGGAGCGCTGTATTTGTCTTGTAGCGCTTGGGAGCGCTTTTTGCACAGCCGGTGCCCACCCGGCATTTGCCCGCCTAATTTGCTGATTTTGAAGCCCCTGGCGAGTGCCCACCTCGCCAGGGACCGTGCCGCTATTTTCGTGGCCATAGCGAGAGCCCACCTCGCCTTATTTGAATTATCGGGAGCTCACCCCGTGTGGAAATCACCGCCGCAGCCCAGGAACCCAGCCGGGCCGCCGCGCTGCCTACGGCGACCCGGAAGTCCCGCCTCCACACCCCCAGAGCCGCGCTGCCATTGGCGGCCCTGAACCGGAAGTCAGGCGGAACAGGTGGGACAACCGGAAGTCGACAGGAGCCCACCCTGCGCTTATGTGCTTACTTAGAAAATCTGCGGTGCTCATGGGTATATATTAGTGGTGAAATCTGTCCTAAGGGATAGTTTCACATCACTTCGGTCTAGAAACTCCTGTGAGGTACAAACCCAGGTTACAAATGCACAGTGAGTTTGAATTTGCAATCCACAGTAACTCACACCCACATCTTAAGAAACTTCAGGATTTGTCATATTTTTCTGGCTCATATCATAATCAGATTTCAGGCTTTTGCACCGCTACTTACATGATTAGATACTTATGTCTACCACTCCTCCTGCTGTATAGGCTGTCTGCCCACCAGGACTCTCCAGCCATCTTAGTCTTGGGCTTCAATCTGACTCCAGATGCAGCTGATTTCCTTGCAGTCAGTCTTGATGCCTTTGTGCCCGGTGTTTTCTGGCCTTCCTCTTTTCCTTTACCCTTGAGGATTCCAGGTCAGGGCTTACCTGGGGGTGTTTGATGCTGGCTTGTGGGGGTAGTGACTTATCTAGCTTTAGGGTCTTTTAATTGGGCAGAAAATTGGAAAGTCTGCTGCCATAGGTAGTTGTTGCTGATGGTTTTTGGCCGGCAGAGTTTCCGCATACAGGTGTTGATGAAGGTCTGTACTACACTGAAGGGGGTCACTGTTGTCCTACAAGATTCTGCTTTATACAGAAAGACAAACTTTAAGTTGGTGTAAAAAAAAAGCCTGCTCTTGGCTTACAGTGTTAAGTCCTTGGAGCTCCAAAAATTCTTTAGCTGAATGAAGGAGGCCCTTGCTTTGCCAGTTATTGCCTTGACATCAGTGTTGTGCTGCCCTGTTTGTCTATGACACTGCCCAGGTAGGTCAATGCCTCAACCTCTTCCTGTGCATTGCCTGCAGGAGTGACTGCAGTTGTGCTTGTTGTGTTAGCCTTCAGAATGTTGGTTTTTCCTCTGCGAATGTTGAGGTCAAGTTGTGCTGATGTGGCTGCCACTTTGCCGATCTACTCTTGTATTGGCAGATGGGTATTGGAGAGTAGGGCCAGGGAATCTGCAAAGTCCAGGTTGTCGAGCTACATCCACTGGATCCCATTTCTCTTTGCTGTGGATGTCTTCATGATTCAGTGTTTGGGGAACAGGAAGAAAAAAGGGGAGAGTAAACAAACCTGGCAGACTCGGGTCCTCATATGGAAGAATTCTGTGAGTTATCCCCCATGGATTACCTTGCAGGTCATTCCCCTGTAAGAGTTCCTGATGATTCTTACCAGTTTGTCTTGCACACCGTAGTGGGGAGGAGTTTCTGAAGGGCCTCTCTGTCCACGCTGTCAATGTAACCTTTACTGGGTCCAGTGTATTACTCCCCAACAGATGGATCAAAGGCCTCCCCACACTAAAGGGCAATAAATAATGGTTGTCTCAGTCGCTGGGAAAGAAAGTGGTGGTAAGGAAATCTGCATCTGGCAATTAGTTTGCCACATTGCCCTTGAGCTGGGGCAGGCAAGGCCCACTGAATGAAGGAGACATTCTTGTTGTCTGCTGTCAACAAAGAAAGGGCTTGCCTTTGAAGTTTTGGTTGGAAAGGATTAGGCTGTGGTGTCAGCTAGGAGCAGAGTAAAGGCCCTCAGAGGAGCACTTACTACAGACAAGTTGAAGACATGATTTTCAATTGTGCCAGAATCCTGTGCAAGAGGGATGAGACAGGGGTGGAGGGAAGATGTGACATCATAGGATTAGCCAGGGGTTGCTGGCCCCTAAAACATTTCACCCCACTTAAAAACCCCTCCACAAGGAGAGACAGTGGAGAAGAACCTTGACCTATAAGCAATGATGGTGAACTTTGGGACTTTGATTGCAGCTGACCTTTACGACTAGAATGGGTCATTCCAAGGGCAGTGACATTGACCCCATTATGCCCCCTGATGCCCAGTTGGTGAAAAGGCCCTGCTGTGGAACCTCAATTGTTCCATAGGACTTGTTTGGACTGGTCCTTGACTCTGCTGCATACAAACAGGGCTCTGCAAGATGGCCATGGGGAGTGCTGCAGGGGAAGAGTTCTGGTTGGTGGCTGTGGAGGGTCTGCAGAAGACACCAATCAATCAGAAGAGAGTTTTAGGAGTGCAGTCAGAGGGCAGATCTGAAGCAGGTAGCTCAAACATCCAGCTCCCTGCAAAATGTAGTTTTTGATTAGCCAAAGAATAGCAAATTTACACTAAGGCCCTGATCATGATGTCGTTCATAGTTGGCTCCGACTGACATCATCCCGGATTCGGGATCGACAGACCTCCGGCAGTTTCACAATGCGATTGCACATTGTGCAGTCGCATACTCCCATTTCTCTATGACAGCTTGTGCTGCGGCAGTAAACCAAAGCAGCACAAGCTCATCTATATATAAACCTATAGAGAAGTGGGAGAATCTGTTAATCCTTTCACCGTTTGGCCACACAGTGCAGGGATTAAAAGGGGGCATCATAGGTGCCCCCTCAGCCCCCAACCGGAGGCCTCAGGGAGAAGGTGGCCTTGCAAGGGGCCCCAAAGTCTGATACCAACAGGCTTTCCATGTCGGAGAGCCCCACATGAAAAGACAGTTGGAAACAGACATCGTAACCCAGATGGCAGAAGCATCAATGTATAGGGATTACGTGCTGGGTCTGACTGCCCCAAGGGCCCTTGAGCCTATCGGAAGCCAGTCGCAATGACTGACCAAATTAAATTCCGACCGCCTAGACTGGAATTAGGCGGTCAACATCATAATCAGGCCCAAAGTGTACGTTTACCTTTGTGAATCAGGCCCCAAGTCTCCAGGGGCAAGGAATCCATGATCTACAAGAAAGGCTTACTATTTTGGCATTTCACTCCTCAGCTCAAAAGTGCAACAATGCTTTGTGGTTAGTTCTATGGCTGCATTAAGTGGCCTATAGAAAGTGAAGAAATACTCTGACATGTTTTCAAATTGAAATACTGTATTGCTTATACTGAAAGATGAACACTGCAATGTTTATACCTTAATGAATGCTTTGGAATCTTTTTATGGGTGTTATAATATTTGGCTGTTTCGTTAAGGTGGTGAAACACTGACACACTGACAAAGCCAATAGGCCTGCTTTATTTAAATGACATTATCTTATTTTGTGATGTTTCTTCTGGTATGGGTGAGGGGCACTGTTAATATAGTGCTTTCGGGAGTAATGTGGTTTGAGGGTTTCATCAGAGATATTTCCATTTACCTGAAGTATTCATTTGTAAATTAATGCACAATATGTACTACTGTGTATGTAATAAAAGTACTTTTACTTTTTAAAACAAAAAAGCACAGACTGGACAATAATTTGTTGAGTGTTGTTGCTGTGTTCCAGTGAAATGGGTTTTTAGTCTACACCGGCTCCCCTGAATTGGACATGGACTGCTCTTCTTCAGTACCATGAGAAAGTCAAGTACTACAATGGGGTACTTGGCTTCAGTAATAAGACTACTGTGAATGTATCCCTTGTGTAGGACTCATATCCTTCATAACTAATAGCCCATATTCTTATGGTCATTAAATAATACCACATGTAGCTGTTGATGGTGAGGTAGTAAATGATGAAAATTTCTCTTTTCAGTGGCAGCGTATTGCCATGAAAAAAAGAATCTGTGAATCCATGTTACCTAGTAGGTAGTTAAACATGAATGATAACATAAAAATATGTCACCTTTGCTGATGGGCTTGCATAATTTCTTCCAGGAAAATTATTGCTAAGGCCATGTCTGAAAAATCCTCTAAACCCTACAGAATTAGTGATTTAACCATAGATGAATAACATTTTAATTTTGTGTTCAGATGACCGGACAAGCTTGTGTGGCCTACAGCACCCACTGTGCATGGCCAAAAGCGCTAAGCAACAGGGGTTGGCCACCTGCAGATGATTGGCCTAAGGGTTTTTCTGGGGACAAGCTCTGCAGCCAACCACTGCTGTGATGGCCAAAATCTGAGCACAATGGGGATTAGACACCTGTGGAGTGTTGAACTCCACTATACACGTCCTTGTCCAGTAAGGTTTAGCTGCCCACAGAGTGTTGGGCACAGGGAACACTTGGAAGTGACATATGATTAAAAAAATACACTGAAAAAAACAAAGGTTAAAGTGAAGTTATGATTGACGTCAGTATAACACTTAACATTTCTTTTAAAAAACTCAGAAATTTACCTAAAGCACTGCTGAAGTGGAATTGATATAAATTAAAAATATGTACAAAGAAAGGTGTCAATCAATCAGGGATTTATATAGCGCACTCCTTACCCGTGAGAATCTCAAGGCATGGGGGAGGGGGTTAGGGCAACTCTGAGGTCATCCGAAGAGTGAGGTCTTAAGATCCTTTCTTAAGGTTTGCAGTGTCGGGCTTCATCTGGTACTGAGGGGGAGTTTGTTTCAGATGCAGGGAATGCGGCCAGGGCAAGGTAAGCAAATAGGTGGTTTCTCTTGGGGCGCGGAAGGAGATTTTTTCATTGAGGTATTGAGGTCCGGTTTTGTGGAGGCCTTTGTAGGCGTGTGTGAGCAACTTGAAGGTTACTCTTTTTTTGACAGGGAGGCAGTGGAGGTCTCAGAGGTTCTGGGTGATGTGATGTGCAACAGTAGGGAAAGTGTTGGATAGCATAGGGGTGAAAATTACTATTCCCACTCCAGACAGTGCAACAGTAGGGCAATTGTTGGATAGAGAAGGTGTAAAAATTACCATTCCTACTCCAGTGAGTGCAACAGTAGAGAAAGTGTTGGATAGAGTAGAGGTAAAAATTACTATTCCCCCTCCAGTGAGTGCAACTGTAGGGAAAGTATTGGTTTAATAATTAAATGTATATAAATTAATTATCAATACCAATAAAAAATTATTAAAAATGAATGAGTAATTACAAATTATTTAATAATGAATTAATTATAAATACCAATAAATATTATTTATTAAAAATTCAATACCGAAAATGAATAACTAATAAAAAAAATACTAATGAATAATTAATTAACAGTAAATACATTATCAATACACAAAAATGATTTCAATAAGTACTTAATTACAAATAAATTACTTCCCACCCTATTCCCCTATAAACCCACAACCCGCTACGAATAATAAATTAATACAATAAATATAATTATCAATTAATCAATTAATAGAAACTAATTACCAATTAATACAAATGAATTACCAACTAATAATTAATTAACAATTTATTTACCAATATCAATAAATAAAAATAAATATTTCCTTAATTACAATTAAATTACTTCCCACCCTATTTCCCTATAAACCCACAACCCGCTAAAGAACTAAAACGCAAAATTAATTTAATAATAATTAATAATTCCTAGAAATTAATATTTAATTTACTATAATTAAATTCCTTCCCACTCTATTCCCCTATAAACCCTCAACCCGCTACGGAATTAAATTATGCACAAATTAAATAACATAAAATTCATTACTTTAAAAAAATTCAAACACACATTACAAAAATAATACATAATTTTAACACATATACTAACACTTAAAACACAATATTTTTAACAACTATGGGCCAGATGTAGGAGAGAAAATATCGGTCGGTAACGACCGATTTCGGCCGTTACCGACCGGTATTTAGGATTTGGCATGTAGGGGCCATCATTTTACAGAATCGGTAAATTTACCGATTCGGTGAATTTACCGATTCAGTAAAATACTGAATCGGAAATTTTACCGATTCAGTAAATCCACATGTAGGTGACACTCCTAAGAGTGCCACAGGCCCTTAAGAATCGGTATTTTACCACCCAATCCAATTGGGTGGTAAAATACCGAATTCAGGTGTGCATGCACATCTGTGCATGCACACCTGTGCAATGTGACACACAGACATGCCCTTAGGGCATGTCTGTGTGCCACATGGCACACAAGTCCGGAATTGGGGTGCTAGAGGGTGTCAAAGTGACACCCCCTGCACCCTTGCAGAATTCGGTATTTACCGATTCGGTAAATACCGAATCGGTATTGCCCATTGATTCCTATGGGCTTCATGGCCCATTGGAATCAATGGGCAATACCGATTCGGTATTTACCGAATCGGTAAATACCGAATCCTACCGATTTGGTAATTCTTAAAATCAAATTACCTACATCTCCCCCCTTCATATTTACGGACTCTTAAATACCGAATCGGTAAAATTCGGTATTTAAGAGTCGGTAAATATGAATTACCTACATCTGGCCCTATATTATGACTGTCGTATTACTAACTTCGATATTATGAAAATCGATATTTCTTACCTGAATTTCGATATTCTGATCACTATATTTTTTTGACTCAATATAATGTTCACTCGATATTTAAAACTCAATATTTTGCCATTTCAATATTAAAAATTTGATATTGTGACTGTTCACCGACTCACACATTGAGGGTGGATCTGAGGATGAGGCCTTCCGTTTTCCCCGAGTTGAGCTTCAGGAAGCTGCTGATCATCCAGGATGTGACATCCTTCATTCCTTCCTGGAAACTGTGTCTGGCGATATCGGAGTCCTTGGTGAGGGTACGTTTGAGCTGGGTGTCCTCTGCATAGGAAACTATGCTGAGTCCATGTTTTTTGACGATGGTTGTGAGGGGGTCCATGTAGATCTTGAAGAGCATGCGGCTGAGGGAGGATCTTTGGGGTACTCCGCATTGGATCTCTGTGTGTTCGGATAGGCAGGGCAGGAGTATCATTCTTTGTGTTCTGCATGAGAGGAAAGAACGCTGGCCTCATGGAGTCTAGTGTGCAGTGGGAGATGGTGTCGGCGGCTGCTGAGATGTCTAGTATGATAAAGGCAGCAGTGCGGCCTTGATTGATCAGTGTGCGGATCTCATCTGTGGCTACTAGGAGGGCGGAGTAGGTGCTGTTGTTGCTGCGGAATCCGCATTGAGATGAGTCGAGGATGTTGTTGGATTCAATGAAGTGGGTTAGCTGGGTGTTGATGGTTTTCTCTGTGACTTTGGTGGTGAAGGGGAGGAGAAAGATGGGCCTGTGGTTCTTGAGGTCCATCGGGTCTGCAGAGGGCTTCTGGAGGAGGGGTTTGACTTCAGCATGTTTCCTGTAATCGGGGAACATGCTTATTTCAAGGGTGTAGTTGACGTCTGTTGTAGTTCTTGTGCGAAGGCAGCGGCGGCTCTGTGGAAGTTGTGAGATGGGCAGGTGTTGGTTGGTGCTCCGGAGTTGATGCTCCTTATGGTTTTTGTTGTATCTTCTGTGGTGACAGGTGTTCAGGTGAGGAGGATAGGCTGGGTGGCATTGCTGGTGGGAGGTGTTGGGTCGGTGCCTTGGTCGAAGTTGTCGTTGAGTGTCCTGATCTTGTAGTGGAAGAAGGAGCTTAGTTTGTTGCAGAGGTCCTGGGAGAGAGGCACATCAGAGGTTTCGCTGTGGGGTCTGGTGAATTCTTGTATGATTGGTAAGAGTTCCTTAGATTTGTGTGAGCTGGATACGATTCTGTCCTGAATTAAGTTTCTCTTCGTAGATCTGATGAGCTTGTGGTGTGCCGTCATGGCAGCCCAGTGGCTGTGCATACTTCAGGGGTTTTGCTGTTCCTCCATGCTTTCTCCAGTCATCGGCACAAGCTCTTGGATTCTTGGAGGTCTGTGGTGAACCAGGTGGCTTTCGAATTCTTGAGTGATACACAAAGGTAAATGAGGGAGGAGACTCTCTCGATACCAGAAGGGCCGAGAGGAACCCTCAAGAGGGAGTACACCCTCCTATGTTTTAATACTAAATCACACAAAGTACTCCTCTAATACATTAATCGTATTCCACGACTATTGTTTTAGATGGATCCTGATCTAACAGTGATGGGAAGTCCCTATGTGAAGCTACAGATAGTATGCCACTAGGAAGTGGGGAAGGAAGCAAGTCCTTTTGTTTTTAATACCCTCACAAACCCTAGTGGAGTCATGCTTCATCATCAGGTCACCCTGACGCCTAAAAGTCAGGGTGGGCTCAACCATATTTCAGGGAGCTCCTAGAGAAATTGTTGGACAGGGGGACTAAAGATCAAAAATCAGCAGCCAGATCCCAGTTTCCCTTTATCCTTGGATCTGCCAGGGATATTAAAACAGAGATTAATAGGGTCCCGTGGGATGTTATGGTCCTAAGACCCTAGTGCCAACATGTTTCAGTCCGCTTAAGCCCCTAAAGCAGTGGTTCCCAAACTTTTTTGGCCCGTGGCTCCCTTGACCTAATGGCAGTTGGCCGTGGCTCCCCACCAGTTTTTTACCGTTGGGCGTGTGCCGGTACTGTAAGCACAACCTCTAGAGTATTTCCTGTTGGCTTCCTTAAAGAAATTGTGATGCAATGAAGGTAAACCCTGGGCATGTGCAGAAAATTTAAATCGAGCACAAACATGCCAATAGAGCACATATAACAGAGCTCACATATGCCTGCATGCACCAATGCTGCAAATACAGCAGACCAGAGACAAGCTGTGTAGCACATTCAAGTCATCGAAGCAGCAAACACACAAGAGCACACACAGAAACACTACCATTCACACATAAACACATGCAAATGCTGAAAATACAGCGCTACACATCTAGTCTTTGTCCCAGTCAAACATAGCCTGTTTACCATCTCTTTGGCTCTATTTATTGTACCACAAGTGTTTGCTTTCAGGATTTTTAATTTTATTATTTAAAAGCACTCCATCAGAATGCCTGTTTCCCCTGTGTTTTTGCCACATTTGATTAATAATTAATGATAAATGCCATGCCGATCTTCTGTCCAACCTCCGTTTACACCTGTATCACCTGCATTAGTTTTAGTGTAAAAAGGCGGGCTCCACAGAGCTTGTTAAAGAAATCAGGCATAAGAAGCCAAGGCCTTGTCTTTGGCAGCTTTAACAAGCTCAGTGGAGCCCGCCTTTTTACAGTCGGGCTTCTTGGCTTGTATATCACTGCTGTACTCCTGTTCCACTGAACGGGAATCCTTCCCATGCCAGTTCCTTCTTAGAGAAAAAAATGACAGCATTGAATTTATTGCACACTGTGATTAGATGAAAAATAAAACTTTATCCGGTCTAAAAAGAGATATTCGCTGACAATGTCATGGGCAGCGACCACGTTAATAAAATGTTTCTGTCTCCCCAGTCACACAAACACTAAACCACGCTTGTGATCAGGTGCTTCTCTGTGGTTGGAGGACTGGGGATTAGCTTCAGATTCCAGAAGCTCGTGTCCCCAACACAGATCCTAGCCCTTGGCCACCCCTAACATCTCCAAACTCTCTACCCTGCCAATACCCATTGAACTTTCCTTCCTCTGCAAATTGCTTTGTGTTTCGCTGGGCACACTATGGTGATTGTTGATGAATCACAAAGTCAAACACCCCCAATCCCACTGAACAAGATGCAGACTTGCTGGCACCATCACATGTGACTTTACAGGGATGGTGACTGAAGACAGTTCAGAATAACACATATCCCACTGGTCCTTCTAGTAGGATGCTGACTTCTAGTTCCCTCTTCAAGCACACTTGCAGGCATAGAGAATCTATGGCAAGCATTCTGGATTCAAGTCGTGATATTGCATAGCTGTGCCATTGTGTCAAATGATAGCAGAGGTTGTCCCAACAGCTCTGGTAATCCTGCTAGTGGCACCAAAGAAAATGGAAAGGGGAGACCACTCGGTCACCCCAAACATATGGATGGGTGCCCTGATCCCCCGGGAAACCATTGCGGGCGGGGGGCGTGTCTCGGCCGGTATGCCGAAAGCGGCGTGGCCGGAGCACGCCCCTACCGCCCAAAAAGGGTTGTCCTAAACACCCGCCCGGAAGTCCGTGTACCGATGGGCGTGCTGGGGGGCACGGCCCCGCCCTCCCGCTGCTGGATAAAAGGCGCGGGAATCCAAGGAAGCGTCCTCTTGTTCTTGCGCTCTGAAGGCTGCACCACTCGTCGCTCGTGAGCCCTCAAGGGAACAAGCTGCAGTTTTTTGACCCGCCCACCAGCCCCTATTGCAAAGTATTTTGAAATGAATAAAGTCGTATGTTGCTATTTGATTGTAACAAAACATGTATTGGAGTCGTTGCTTGCAGCATGAATTGATGACAAAAGTATGCGCGTAATTGAATACTTGCTTATAGGCCTTTTTCTCCTTTTGTAGAAATGTGAAGTAATGGATGCAATAAAGATTGTGCTGTGCTTTAGGACCTTTTTTTCTTTGTAGCAATGTTGAAATCAGTGGATTTATCAAGCTGTTACAAGAGTAAACATAGTTTTTCTTTCCCATAGTAGGTAACTAATTGTCGTATTTATTTAGCCTTCGGTCGGGCGGTAAGGTCATGATCGGTGAGCAGTGATTTCAAGGTCCCTAGGGGGGGTGCCACCAATTATGGATGGGAGCGCCCGGGGGGAGGTGGCCATTGGCCCCTCCCATGGGGGGGCGGCACCCACTACGGATGGGTCGCCCAGTTGGAGACGGCCATAGGCCCCTCCCAGGGGGAGACGGCTATATGCCCCTCCCCAGGACTCTCTTCCGGCGGAAGAGAGTGCGGGGAAAGGGGGGGGAGTCCACGCTGTCCTTCTTACGGATACCTCGCACGGGAACTCGAACGACCTTAAGATGGCGTTGAGTGAAAGGGGGCCCCCACGACAAGGGAAGTTACAGCTGGCTGCGAGGGTAAAGTCCTCTGCGCATGCGCCACTCACACGTGAGGGTGGGAAGTTGGTGATAGGGATCTGGCACCGGTTAAGACCTTGCCGTTGGCCCTTAATGTTAGGTTGTACAAATTCGATGTAATGCATTTGTCATGATGTTAGACTCGGCTAGGAAATCTTTGTATTAGAGATTTGTTAAGGTTAGCCTGAATACCTGTCTTCATCAAAATGTAATTGAAGTTGAATTAGTACATGATACATGAAACGTTTTAATTTAAAGTTTTAAATTTTGTTTAATATTTTAATAAATATGGCCGGGGGGGTTGTGAGGCCCCCCCGCCTTCCAAAAGTTCAAATCTGTGTCTGTTTCCTCCCATGGGGATTGGTGTTGGGAGGGGTGGCGGGCATCCCGGCCCATACATAAAGTTAGAGTTCTCAAATCATCTTTATTCCAGCTGCTTCTGAGGGTATTCTGATCTTTAAAGGGATATATCTTTAATACTGTTGGATCTCAGGCAAACCCGACATGAAAGAAATGGTGAAGCCAAAGGGGCCGATATTCAGCAAAACCATTGTTCCCGGATTATGCAGGTGGCACGTATTTTGCGCTGCAGCTGAAATGCACTTCATTTTCCTAACGTGAGCGCGGCGCCCCTGGCTACTCATGATGGCGCACCAGGGTGCCGCAGTGCACAGTTTGGGAACAACTGCCCTAAAGGGTGCTGGACTTGCTTCAGGTCGATGACGCAGTACCCCCTGGAATAGACAATAGTGAGGGAATTCCCCTATACTATTTACACTAAGGGCAGATAGCTGCTCCTTTTCCCATCAGCAGAGTATTTTTATATGTCATTACTCCATCTGTGGAAAGATTAAAAACAATGGAACTAAACATAGTGTATCATTCTTTTTAAGAATTGTTACTTCCCATAGTGAGTTGTGCTGCCGCCCCCTGTGTATAATAGCAAGAAGGTGACAAACACAACATCCAACTACCTATTCGGTGTGTATAAGACAACATTGTTTAACCTTACCACACTCCACTATGTGGTCAAAGAACGTGTAGTGGCAGCAATTTGTCGCATCCTGTCAGTACCTGCATACCTGTGCATGTAAAAAGCTGTGTGACATCCGTGTCATCCACTCCAAAACAGCAAACGCTGCTACCATTCGCCGTGAAACTCATACACCCAAACCATTCAACCATCAAACCTTACTTCGTTGTGGAAGAGGCTGTGCTCCACGAGAAACCTCACATTGTGAAAGTGGTAGCCCTTCATATAGAGACTTCCCATCACTGTTAGATCAGAATCCATCTAAAACAATAGTCGTGGAATACGATTGTTGTATTAGAGACGTACTTTATGTGATTTAGGGCTTTTGAGTTCTGTCATCTGTTGGAGTTCTGGAGGGGGTGAGCGTGTTGGCGCAGTCTGTAATACATTGGCGGAGGCCGTTGGCTGCAGAGTCGGCATTGGTCATGTTGGGGAGGATTGCGGCTTAGGATGGAGGTTGGGTGCTCTTTGGGCGGTGGCGTTCCGCCCGACATTCTAATTGACCCCTTGGTTTTCTTGTGCTTTTGCCTTCTCAATGTTTGAACAGCTATGTTCCTCCTTCACACAATTTCAAATATATTTACAATTACAATCAGCACGTGCCATCATTGCTCTGTGAGCCCTGTAGAATGGCAAGAATTGGGTGAGAGTGTATTCTGAACACCCATATGACCCCTTTGACAGACACTGTGAGTACCGCAGACTGCCTCCAGAGTTCACAGTCATGGCCGATACAAACATCCACTCACAACCTGAGCTCACAGAGACACCTAAAGAAGACCCTGTTCGAAGTGTGGACTATACTACAGGAATAAACTAAAAACCTACAGGCAAACATAATCCTGGAAAACAGCATGTACCTCACTGACAATGATTATTTGAATGTTTTTACAGTCATTACTGAGATATCATGGTAGAGTAAAGGATTAGTATTTTCCCTGTAAAGAACATCAATATAGGGGCCTCTTTCAAAGTCAAATATTTAATTACTGCTCCTACTGAGTACTGGAGCGACCCACCACCCTTAAAGCCCTAATTATTGTTTTATTGAAAGTTGTATTGTTGTGAAATATGTAGTACAATACATGTGTGTCTGCTAATAATGGATGAAATTTAATATGAAGAGAATCATATGTAAGTAAATTTATTCGATCAAAAAAGAAATTGATCAGTTACAGAGAATACAATATAAAAACAGTTGAATAAAATTAGATAACAATATCACATTCCCAATAGCAGCAATTACAATAAAAAAAATATATCACATACTCTCAGATCGGGGTAAGTTAAAAAAAAGCAGTAGTAACAGTTCATTTCAATCAGTACTATTTTGCATTTGCTAGAGTTAAATTAATAAAAGCTTCAAACGTTTTTGCCACGCATACAAGAGATCCCTAGTTAGTGCAAATACAAGCCACCTGGTATTATCAGATGTAAATATCCTAATGGCATCAGAAGGGCGAATACAAGATAAAATGCGGCACACAGGGATGATCCATTTTTTCGATGATCATTATATGCAGGACAGAAAAAGAGAAAGTGTTCTATAGTCTCTGATTTATCCAGACACACAGGGCATATAGGTGAAATAAGTGCGTTGGCCCAAGGACTTCTTCTAGTGTGTAATGGTAAAGTCCCATAGCTGAACTGCAAATATCAAGAGCTAGCCTGAAGCGGCTTAATGTCATCTAAAAACTGTTCAAAGGCAAGCTCGCATTTAAAATTAAGAAAATTTATTGTAAGCGAGCCATTGGTATTTTTTAAAAAAATTCATGGTTTAAAAATCGGAATAGTCGCCTTCTGGATAGACCCTGGATCATCCCATAAGTAACTCATACTAAGCTTAGTAAACCAGTCCCTCAGTTGTTTGAGCCATTTAATGCGCCCCGTTTTTTTGTGTAAATCAAGAAGTTCGCCATAGCACATCTTAGTTGTACCTTAGGGCTGCTCACCCAAATTCTTAACCAAAAGGTAAGAGCCCTTAAGATAGCGTAATGTCCTATACATCTTAACCCTAAATCAGATCTGAGAGGTATTAAAGGTGAGCACCCTGGGAGGTTAAAAATTGCCCTTGCAAACTTATTTTCAGCCCTGCTCAACTCTATAACATTGTCCAAACCCCATAACTCTGCCCCATAGAGGGCCGCTCCTAAGCACTTTGCCTTGCGGATTTCTAATATATGGCCTAATTGTCTATAGGGGGAAGTTCTAACCTTGCACAATAGCGCTCTATCAACATGTTGAAGAGTCAAAGTACTCTTTCTAATCTGATTTGACCAGGATACATCATCACTAATCCTGATTCCCAGATAATCAAAAGCTTTAACCTTCTCCAGAGCCTGGGAGTCCAGAAACAAAGACCCTGTGATTTTCTTATATGGATTGAAAACCATGTATTTTGTTTTACCACAGTTTATCATTAATCCTCTACTCTGGCATGCCTTTTCAAATCTTTTTAATACATTTTGGATGCCACTAGAAGTTTTTGCAATAAGTAGCGTGTCGTCAGCAAATAATAAACAAGAGATCTGTTGACCTGCCAGTTTTGGGGGGTCCCCACCACAATTACAAAGCTCCCCTATAATACTATTTATGAAGAGGGTGAAAAGAGTGGGTGCCAGGCCTCACCGCTCCATCTCACCTTTGCATAGGTTTCATAATGCATACGGATCAAGATGTTAACCAAAGCGGCATTCCCATGTCCCTCAGGGTGGCCCACAACTGTTCCCGATTTATAGAATCAAAAGCGGTCTTCAGGTCCAGGAACACAACATACAAGTGGCCCCTGTTGATGGTGACCTCTTTCCAGATCACCATCATGAACCTGAGGACCTGGTCTGTTGTGCTCGTGGAATCATATGTTTAACAAACTGATTGTAATCAGCTGATGGGGTATGTTATGTATTGGGTGCAATAAATAACATCTATTATGAGTTTGTGGGGAATAAAATGAGGAAGTTGGTCTTTAATGTACCAAAATCTGCATGATATGGTTAAATACCATATGTGTTTCCCTCGTTAAATGTCAGCAGGTTTGACCAGCCGAAATTAAACAAAAGCCAATATATTTAATGCATCTAATAATTATCAAATGTGTTAAATACCTTCAAACTCATAATTCCAACCCATGTATAAATAGGAGTTTCTGTATCAGTCAGAATTAACCGATCCACTTATAATCATGATCTAAGTGTGCTGTTGGCACACCTTGGAATGGGCGATAGTGCTGACTATGAGCACACTACCCCT
Organism: Lissotriton vulgaris; assembly: GCF_964263255.1. NCBI lineage: Eukaryota > Metazoa > Chordata > Amphibia > Caudata > Salamandridae > Lissotriton > Lissotriton vulgaris. The sequence continues at coordinate 399,955,305 of NC_141696.1, read as the reverse complement.
AATTTCCTGGTGCATACAGAATAATTCGATATAAATTGCCAAGAACCAGTACAAATTGTGTGATTTAGACCTAGGGGCATATTAGCAAGAACCTTGTAAAAATTATCGCCGTTTTAGCGGCAGGAAACTGCCGCTCAAACAGCGTTAATGTGCTTGCTAATATGAGTTATAGAATTCCAATAGAAGCCCAGGTTAGAGGTCCTGCACATCTAACCTGTGCTTCTATTGGAATTCTGTAACACATATTAGCAAGCCCATTATCGCCGTTTTAGCAGTAGTTTCCTGCCGCTATAACGGCGATAATTTTAACGAGGTTCTTGCTAATATGCCCCGTGTTTTTTCTTGACTTTTAGTAAGGTGACTTACTACATTTTTCTTCAGCGTCTACATTATGATGATCACATACCAAAGGTAGCCAACACTGGATTACTTTACAGAGGGGGAATACACAATGCCAAAGATCTCATTGGAATACAAAACAGAGCATGAACCCATTATGATATAATGCATTCGAATTTATATATAAGGTATAGAAAGTGATTCAGTTTGGTTTGCCACTGGCAGCTCACTGGTAAGGTTACATCTGAGTCATCAGTCTTCTAAACAGGAATTGATTTAAATGTAATTCTGAGACTAAAACTCATCTCACTTTACCACAGTTAAGTTCCAGATGACAGGTATGACGCATTTAGGGATAATTGTGCTTTACAATGCAGACGAGTGTGAGTTTTACTTTCTGAGAGTGCTTTTTCCTATAAACTTCAGCACCTTGTTTGTATGCATAGGGCTTTCCAAAGTGGAGTGCGAAGCGTAGCTTAAATACATGCCATTTTTGGAGTTCTCATTCTGTCTTCAATAGCTTTATCATGTCTCGGTTTAATGTTTTGTATTCAGAGTCTTGTTGCTTTTATTTTCTAACCATAAATGCAGGTGTAGAATAAACGGAATCCAAAGGAAAAACTAAAATGACGCTGACATGGGGAAGCTTGAGAAATCTGCATTGCTGTATTCCTGGACACCTTTTCACACACAAATTACAACCCCTCCCCAAACCTATTACTGGGGAGTAGTAGCAGTTTTTGTTCCATAGGCATTACTGAAATGGCAGACAGAAATTTATACTTTTCAATTTGAACATTCTGATTCTCCTGTGATGATTTAAAATTTGACTGCTGGGATACTATCACAAACGTGATGGATACCTCGTCCGCCTATTACAAGTGCTTTTATATCCCACAGAACTTGTAATAAAGCGTTTGGAATGTGCATCACATTCGTGATGAAGTCACTCGTCTGCCAAACTCTAAATCGGGCCTTGCCGGCTAAAAAAGTCCTACCGCTTGTGAACCATCACATTAACTGCAGAATGTGCATTGAGCTGGCACAGCAAAAAATAGTCACTGCACCTTGAAAGAAACATGAATGTGCCAACCTACCTTTCATTCCAGTACAGTCGTGTTTGCTCCAAATGTTTACATCTGTATTTATGTGAATATAATATCTGTATATAAATATACATATATATAGATATATATCTATGTATGCACAAATTCACATAAAGTCCGATTGTATTTATGTGTATAGAATATACATGTATATGTAAATATACATTCACCAAGTAAAACTTAATGTCTGCACTCGTCCAATTGCTTAAGTTGGGTTTTTATTCGAGAGACTCAGATAGCCCCCTTCACCTACGCGTTTCGATCGCAGGTCTTGATCACAGTGTTGCCACTTGTCCATTTTCTATTTTACCTTATATACTTTAACTTCCCATCAGCTTATAATGGAGCATTCTGGGAAATGTAGTTTAACATAACATTTGGAAATCAAAACGTTTTTAAAGCATTGCATTAAAATAGATTACCATTTTAAACATTATGTTGATCACTGTTAACTTATTTTCAAAGATACTTAAAGAGGTGGGGCAGTCTTTCAGGGAGTTTAGAAAGGTCGGTTTCACGCATGGAAAAATTCCATCTAACCTATGTACTGGTTATACCGACAAGTAGTACATCATTCACCAAATCGTTTGGATATAATGTCTATGTTAATATTGTTCATCTATGGGCTCAGTGCCATAATTAACTCCAGTGATGGATAGTCCAGGCCTCAAGAGAACATTGTTTAGGGCTCAGTGCCCAGAAAGTTATTTTTAGAAAGTGATCTTCATGAAGTCTATGTATTCCATGGAGTCAGGTCATCTCATGTTTGTTTGGGTCCCCAGTATTCAATAGATCTTTAGAGATGTACGTGCATCTCATCATCCATGTTCAATCCTCTCGGCGTTTCAGTTTGAAAGAGTATGATTAGACGTGACTCTAATCTCCTCATGCCAATATAGTTCTTACCACACGCGCATGTCAAAATATAAACTACGTGTGTGGTTTTGCAGGTTATTGTGTCCTCTATATTGAAGGTCTTTCCTTGAGGATCTTGTAAGGATTTCATGGATGATCCTACTGTACAAGCCTTACAATGTAGGCATTTGATAAAGCCTTTTTGTATGGAGGTCAGCCGGTCATTTTTCTTTTTCATCTTAAAGTGACTGTTCACTAATTTATCTTGCAATGAAGGTGGTTTTCTAAATGTTACAAGAGGATGTTCACTTAATTGGTCACCAATGTCTAGATCTTTTTTATTGATGTTCCAATATTTATTCAGGATCCTTCTTACGTTTTGACTTTCTTTGTCATAATCATTCTGATCGGTTCTGGTTGAGATGTTGATTCCACTTGCTTTTTGCCGATCAGAGTTTGTGTTCTGCTAAGTTTTCTAGCTTTCAATTCTCCTTTTTTGACATCTTTATAGTTGTATCCTCGTTTGAGGAATCTATTTGTTGTCTCCTTGTACTTTTGATTCATTTCATTTGGATTGGAACAGTTTCTTTTCATACGTATGAATTCACCGTAAGGTATACTCTTTTTTAGGGTTGTAGGATGGAAGCTGTTTATATGTAGAATACTATTGGTTGCAGTACTCTTTCGATGGAAATGTGGTTTCCAACTGTCCATTTTCTTAGTATACCTTTGTATCTAAAAACACTATCTCCTTTTCACTGATTGCTGATGTGAACCTCAGCCCCAGTTCGTTGTTATTCAGTTTATTTAGATATTGTAAATATACATATGTATTACTATGTGCCACAAGCCTCGCACCTTACGCAGTTTGATCAACCAGGAAAAGACGAGCGTAGACTCAGGTTTGGGGCAGATTTTTTATTATTATTCTTCGGAAACACCACCAGCCGCCATCACAACGCGTTTCGGCATATCCCTGCCTTGATCACATGATAACATTGCTGTGTGCCACCTCCATTTAAAGTGACAGTGCATTTTTAGACACGAAAAACATACCATATTGATGCATAGTAAGCGCTCAAATGCTGATTTTCATTTTTTCATCTATATACACCACAAAGTTAAAAATGTTGAGTATAATTACTTTTTATAACAGGAAACAGAAGTTTTCCTAACATAATACTTTGTGGCCATGGTATTTTTCCACATAATGTGTAATCTTTATCAGTAAACCAATTGGTTTTAACAATTTCTTGCTCAAATGCATAAAAGCTCTATGATGCCCCATAATGTTAGTATCCATGCTAATGTAAACAATTGAAAGTGAATATGTGGAACCTAAAAAATTACCAAATGAGAGAACAGTAAAGTGCAAAATGTGTTCGAAGTGTAGCAACCTTGCTCTACTTCTATATGTGCAAATGTACAAATTATAAAAAGTGCTATAGTGCATATTTGATAGTATATATTTAGACTTATTGTACTCCTGTCTTAGTTTAAATGGCAATGTTTTTGACACTATCACAGGAATATGTGCATAAAAAAACAGCGTGTATAAATTGTCATTTATTTTCCTATATCAGCGGTTTTGACCCGAAAAGTATGCCTTGATAAATGATTCCTACAATTGTAATTATGATCTTTCTAAAATCCCTCATAAGTACCTAAAAAATAAATACATACGATAAAAATCACATAAATATAATTCATTCATCATAAAATTCTTTCCTAAAAAAAACAACAATAAAAAAATACTCATAATATAAAACAATTTTTCATTCAATATTGCATGATTTTCAAAGATAGTTTTAAGGCAAAAAAATATATATTTCTGAATAAAAACCCGATCATTATAATTCATAGGATTTAAAACCAAGCAAAGGAAAGAACTATTTCCTCTCTCTTTTGTCTCTCTCTTTTCTTTCTCAGTACCACATGACATGTTAATATTTGCTATCAATATTGGGGCGCAGTTATTTTTATTCTAGGTATGTATACAGATCCTCACTCATATTAAGTCCGTTTGGCTGTTTTGTATCTAACTGTAATATGTAGTGGGTTTCCAAGCGTCTACATTTTCCTTCCCTGTCACCTCCTCTTCTTTGTATGGGGACAGTGTCAATGACATAATACTTCAAATCCTTTGGGTTCCCACCATGGTATTCCCTGAAGTGACGTGCTACCGGATAATTAGGGTCATCATTAGTTATAGCTCTAATGTGTTGTAGCACCCTTTTATGATCTGCTAACTTAGTGCTCCTAATATATTTTAAGTTGCAGCTACATTCTAAAATATATACTACAAATTCACTTCTGCAGGTATGGTGGTACTTTATCACTTGCATTTTTGAACTAAAAGCTGTCAGGAATGAAGTTTTGTTGCACCCTTAATTACAGGCCTTACAATTCGAACATTTAAAAAATCCTTTCTTGGCGGTAAGCCATCCAGCTTCTTCCTTATATTCTGGGCTGCTTTTAACCAGTATATCCGCCATGGAAGTTGATTTCCTATATGTTATCAGACGGAAATCTGGGAGCGAACTGCCTATAATGGGATCGTCTTTGACAATGTGCCAATTGCGCTGGATGATCTTGCGCAATTCCTTCTGCTGTCTACTATAGGTCATGATTAGTCTAGGGGGGTCTCCAGAGACTGCCAAGTTATTCTCTGCAGTATTTTGAGACAGTACCCTGTCCTGTAACTAGTCCTCCCTAGCCACGAGCCTAGACTTTTTGGTAGCTATATCTATGATTTTGGCACTGTATCCTCGTTCAATGAAGTGAGCTTTACTTTCTTGTTGGTGTCTTTCTAAATCCATATTGCTGCTACAAATCCTCCACAACCTAAGCATCTCCCCATAGGGGATGCTGTGTATTAACCTCTTCCTTCCACACTGATGACGAGCTGGGCTCGTCATGGCGTAGCCTCCTCGCACGCTGATGACGAGCCCAGCTCGTCACGTAACAGGCGATTTTAAAAATCACAGCATGAGAGCGGAATTCCGCTAGCGCGCATGGAGTTAAATGCTGAGGATGTGCACTTTTGTATGAAGCAACGTATTGCCCTCAGTTTCCTTACGAAAGAGATATTTGTCTGTGTTACAGTTGTTTATAGTAACCTGTACACTATGACTGCTTCTACACGATGTACATTTCAAATTCACATAATTGCTGTTAATACATTCAATAAAATCTTCCGCTTCATTCACTGTCCCGTTCCAGATTATAATCAGGTCATCTTTATATCTTAACCAAGACACCACCTTTTCTTCATAAATGTCTTGGTATTCCTTTCTGAGGACCAGCTCCTCCTACCATCCCATAAACATGCAGGCATAACTGGGGGGTAAGCTGGAGCCCATCGCAACACATCAAACCTGTCCGAACATTTGTTTTTTAAAAAGAAAATTGTTGTTTTCTAAGCAGAAAGTCAACAGGTCCATCAACATTCTATTGTGTTGGGTAAATTTGATCGGTCTCCTTGATAAAAAGTATTCTACAGCTTTTAAACTGTCACAGTTCTTTATACAGGTGTATAATGAGGATACATCTAAGGTTATACGTTGATAACCTTCTTGCCACCTTACCTTACCAATTTTACATATAAAATCTCCTGTATCGTTGAGATAAGACTCTAAGGCTTAGAGTCTAAGCCTTGGACATGTTCTTGTAGAAAAAAAATCCATATATTTAGATACATTTTCTAATGGTCCATCGCAGGCTGCTATAATTGGCCTGCCCGGCGGCTTGTCCTTGTTTTTATGAATCTTTGGTATAAGGTATATGACTGGTGTTTTAGGATGCTCCTTTTTTAAAAATGTGAGTTCATCTAAACTCAAGAGACCTAAACTCATCCAAGCCAGCAAATTCTTGTGAAATTGGTCCTGCATGGTTTTATACTTGATGGGGAACTCATATGGTAGCATTACTTATCATTCAATTGGCTGTATGCTTCTACCATATAATCTGAAAGAGGCCAAAGTACAATGTTCCCCTCTTTGTCGGAGTTTCTTATCACAGTGTTGTTTTCCTTCTTTAATTTGTCCATTAGTTGACCATATTTTCTTTCCTGATTAGTGAATTTTCTTTGAGTCATATTTGTTGTTACATTTAATTACTTGACTTATTCCACTGCTATTTCATTGAAGACATCTATTGAATCCTTAGCTGTTATGGGAGTGAAGTTCGACTTGTTTTTAAATGGGGTTTCTGGTTTCCTATTGCTCTTTGCTGTCATCTCCTGCATATCTCTATGTGGAAATCCCTCCATATTGTTCCCCCATTCCTCTTGGGGATTAGGAGTCTGGGATGTGAGGTTAGATTAACCAGCGATTGAAGATCTGACAAAAGGTCATAGTCCCCTGATGCCAGTCTCAGTGTATCTGACCTGTCGGAAAATTGACACAAATCCACCTTTGCTTGTGTTTGAAGTTTGTGAAATTTTTGGAGTTTGAGCTTCCGAATGTATTGATAAACATCCACCCTTTTCTGAGTGTATTCAAAATTAGATTATGGGCAGTATGAAAGTCCCAAAGAGAGCAGTTGGGTTTCCGCTGCATATTCCTATGTATGCACACATACACACAAACTAAGATAAAACAAGTAAATGTGTGTGTGAATATGTATATACATATAAATTCACTGAAAAAACCAAAGGTTACAGGAACTTTATAATTAGGCTGACGTTTCACTCATTCAAAACCATAGAAATTCAGCCTTTATAGTTAGTGAGCTAACTAAACGTGCACCCCCGCAATGCACTGCTTATGACCTCACATATTACATCACTCATGACATGGTCAGTGACATCACTGATAACCTTACTGATGACATCTCAAATGACATCACATATTACATCATCCAGTGACTGGGAGTGTTTTTTGAAAGTTTATTAGTGTTAAATACAAATACCAAGGTGTATTGGTGAATCAGTGGGTGTATAAGTGCCTGTATGGATGATACTGTGGGTTTGTAACTGACTGTATAAGGGAGTAAATAGGTGTCTCAGTGAATGTAAGAGTGAGTGACTAAGTTGTGTGAATGTCTTTATCAGTCTGTCAGTTGGTGTCTAAGTGGCTGTATAAGTTGGTGAGTGGGCACTTGAGTGGCTGTATGGGTATTGATTATTTCTCTACCTACCTGTATGGGTGTATGAGTGTGGAGAAAGGGTGTGGCCTCCAACCACCTCTCAACAATATCACTGTATGGGGCTAACTGGAGGTAATAAGAGGCGTTGTTGGCACCTAAGCACCCTCAGCAGCAAAGAGGACTTTATACCCCAACCAGCAGCTTGCCAGAAGGTGCACTTGCAAAATGGTGAAGAAAGGGGGACTGGCCTACGGCGAGTTGCTAGCTCATTTTTTTCTATTTTTTTATGCAGAGGGGCCTCGTGTCTCCCCTCCCTGGGCTGTTTAGGGCCCCGGGTATCCATCTGCCGGAGCCGGGCCTTTCTTTCTTTTATTAATATAAATTTATTACAATTTATTATACTTTTTTTAAAGGAAGGGGGCCACGTGGCCCCCTTCCCGGGCTATTTTTGGCCCCAGTGGACCCCATCTCCTGTGACCTACCCCATTTTTCAAAATCTTCTTTAAATAAAAGGGAGGGGGGTTGTGCAGCTCTTCCAAGGCTGATTTCGTCCCTGGGGACCCCATCCCCTGGGGCCCGGCCTCTAGTGTGGGTTCACTTTTTTCTAGCCAATGGCACCCACTGCCAATGCTAGGGACAATGAGGGAAGCCTAAAGTCCCTGTAGTCCCTGCTGACTACCCACCTCCTGTGGGAGCCAGCATCGCTTTGGAATCTAGGGATCAAAGCAATGTTTGTTTCTCTGCTTGCTTCAAAACGGACAGGGAAAAAAACATTCTCTGCTTTCTACAAGCGAAAGCACAGCTCCCACCAAGCCATAGTAAACTGCAGTGTCCTGGGCGTGGGCACCCTGGGACATTGCTGGAGCCTGCCATAAGGGTGGTGGTCCCCAGGGTCATGTATGGCTCCAGGAGGGAGGGTCACAAGGACCCCCCTCCTTCCTTCAGTAGGGGCCTGCTCTGGGGAGATAGCGGTTCAAAGCCAAGGGGGGTCTGTGAGCCCCCCACATGAAAGAGAACACCTCTCCCATTTCTTTAATGTACACTTTGACCCCAGGTTGTGGGTCCGTGAGACCCCCACATGAAAATGTTATAGCCCTAGGAGGTGGTGGTCCCTGGGGCAGGAGGGTCCTGGAGTTCCCTTATCACATAAGACCTAGGCAGGTGGTGGTCCCAAGGGCTTAGGAGAGGCCATAAGTCCTCCCTCACACTTTTTTATTAGTTAGCCCTGGGGAGGTTATGGTCTAAGGGGCTGCGGGGATCCCCTGCACCTCTATCATTACGTTTGCCCTGGAGAGGGAGCGATCTCCCCAGGGCACTGGAATGTCCCATAGGCACCCCCCGCATTACAACATAAACTGCTGCCGGAGACTGACCCACCCTGGGGGGGGGGGGGGGGGGGGCATAATTTAACTAAGCACAGGAGACCATGCTTTTTTAAAATGCAATTTGGCAGGAGTTGTGGCTTCAACATGATTCCTGACTAATTTATTTTTTTTAAATACTTTTTTTACCCTGGTACGAGATCAGGAGGGTTGTTGGAAACACTGCAGTCTCAGTTGTATATCTGAGAAATATTAAAATTTCTCAGCAACCACTGAATGGATTTACACCATCTAACAAAAAGGGTGCTTTCTGGACCAAGAGCTACCTTTCTGCCAAATCTGGATTAATCCCGTCCAGCAGTTCAACCTGTAGCCGTGTCTATAGTGCCCTATAGAAATTAACATGTAGAAAAAACATTTTGGGCCCCCCGTTTTCTCTGCTCCCGCTTGACGAATCATCACAAAATTTTCAAGACAGCAGCTGAAGTGAGTGGTGTATTAGTTTTGATAATCTTGCGAGGATTCGTCAAACAATGTCAAAGTTATTGACAAATGAAACAGTGCTCTTTCTATGGAAGCTACATTCTAACTATAACTACCTACCGGCAACTGCCAATAGGATATATCTATATGTGTATATATATATATATATGTAGAGAGAGAGTGCTCTATACTGGAGATGCTTTCCACCTAAACTAGAGAACTACACAGAGTTCTCTGCTTCTTTTTAGCAAACTTTTGCTTCACTCTATGCCTGAAAGGGTTTTGTTTTGACTTATACTGGGTGCTCCCTTGTGTGTGGACAAATCTATACCTCTCTGAAGAGCTCTATTGGGAGCAATACATGTGTCAGGGGTTGCTTTTATTCATTTCAGGTTGGCTTGGATGGTATTTTAACAATCCAAAGCTGTAATACTGTGCTTGGAGTGGTAAAAGGCTTTGGTAATTTCACAGCTCGGCATAGATAGTACTGTGCTAATCCTATGTTTGAAGACTTTCTATAGAAATGGCAAAATACTTTTTCCCTTTCTATCTCAGCATAGATTGCGCTGTGCTAATCCTATGCTTAAAAACTTTGCTAGAAAAGCAGGTATTTGAGGTGAGTAAATTTAGAATTTAGTATTTTGATAAGTTCAGAAGAGAGAGACGCGCTAAACCTCACTTGGTGGTTTGGACAGCACGCTGTAAAACTTTCAGCTACTGTTGACTTTTAAAATGTAATCTGTGTGTTACCTTGTGCGTGCACTGTGCTCATCGCCCATATTGCATACACCAGCACTCGCACTTCTACTACAGCAACGCAGTCTAGTCCTCACAGGGAGATCAGCTGCTGCACAGCAGGGCTGATTGGTGGGTGGGCTGAGGCAAACGGTTAATTGGTGCGCTGGATCGGACACGCCCAGCGGGCACACCGCTGGCACGCCTAAGGCAATCACGTCTTTCGCCCAACTGGGACCTCTGTTCAATTTCTTACATATTTAGCAGAGGAACTGCAGGCACTAGCGCTCTGGAACTACCCACTGGACAAACTGGTGGAAGATGCACTTAGTTCTGGAGACATACTAGAGAAACAAGGTGGAGGGTGGATTTCGGCCACACTGCCTCCTCCCCCTGAAAACATGGGACGTGGGTTCATCAAACCCACATGGACTTAGGTAGCAGTTTTAAACACCCACTCCCTTCAGAAACACAACCTAGAGATCTTCTTGCTCCCCCAGAATGGTTCCATGGACATCCTGGCAGTAACAGAAACTTGGATAGAGGATACCTCGGCCTTGGACATTGCAGGACATTGCAGCTGCCCTTCCTTTGGTAAACGATGTCCTATGTCAGAACAGGCAGGGAAAGATAAGAGGAGGGGGCGTAGCTCTATTTTAGAATAAACGGTTGGCAGTAGAGAAGCTACTTGCAGAGAGCCTCGAAGGTGCAGAAAATTTAGGGGCGAAACTCTGCTCCAGATCCACCAGTCTAGTGCTACTGGTGGTGTACTGCCTCCCTCGTTCGACTCTACGTTTCATTGAGCTATTTACAGAACTAGTCAGTGATCTTCATTCACAGTACCAGCATCTTCTGGTGGTGGGAGACTTCAACTACCTCTGGGACCAGGCACCCAGAGACCTACTTGCTACTCAGCTGGAGGAGGCTACGACCACAATGGGGCTTTAACAGCTTGTCAATTCCACTACCCATGACAAATGACACACCCTGGACCTCGTGTGGACCACCCAGCCACCAGCTGGCATGGCAGACATCAGTCCTTGCGATTGGTCAGACCACTATCTGATCAGGTGCCAAGTCCCGCTTGCCAGCCACCTGGCACAACCACCCCCAGATTGTAGAGTGTTCAGAGGGTGGAATAAAATCGAGGCAGGGAACTTGGTAGGTACTCTGCTCAGAATCTCCTCTAAAAGGCATATGACAGAGAACCTTGATCAGGAAAATATTTAAGTCCCTCATCGGCAGGTTGAGAGAGGCCATAGACAAGGTGGCACTTGTTCAGAGGAAGAGAGTTAGGAACATGGGCAAAGGGCTCCCCTGGTTCAATGAGTACCTGAGGGGAAGGTAACAAATGTTGCGCAAACATGAGAGTTCTTGGCACAAATCATATGACCCAGCGGCTCTTGCTGAATACAAAACTGTATTAGCTACTTATAAAAAAGCCATTGTGACCTGGAAGGCTAAATACTACGAGGCCAGGATTATGGACACCAATAATAGACTGAAAGAAACCTTCCAAATCCTAAAAAAGTAGTGTAACGCATGCGATGTAAAAGCAAGGCGTGGTAAAACCCGCGTTGTAATGGCTGTTCCCCGGTTGGGACCTGTGTGGGCTTACTGAGACAACTGCGGAAACTGGCTCCCTTCCTCTCATTTACCACACTGCAGGTGGTCGTGTCGATAATGATTGTGTCGCGGCCTGGACTATGGCAACGCCCTGTACATTGATCTCCCCAAGAAATTGCTAACTAAACTACAAGTAGCCAGGGTGGTCTTTAGGCTCCCAAGATGGGCACATGCTACTCCCCTATTGCAGCAGCTGCACTGACTCCCCATCAAGCAGAGAGCTAGGTTCAAAGGGCTCTGCCCACAAAGCCATTCATGGCCAGGCCCCAGTCTACATCAAGGAGCGCCCTGAGAACTATGTGCCAGGATGCACCATCTGCTTGTCCGAGGCAGGTCTACGTGCTTCAAAACTACCTCCAAAGAGGGCAGAGCCTTCTCTGTAGTTATCCTTCAGGAAAATACTTAAGACTCGTCTTTTTATAGGGCTTTGAGTATAGCATAGGTCCAGACCGGGACTTTGTACATTTGATCTTTGGCGGGGTTTAGTCACTCTCTCGCAGGTCTAAGAGACCTGTTGGTGAACACGTGCTCTATAAATCCCAGTTAACAATAACAATGTCACTGGTGTTGAGATTGCTCTATACTGGAAAGGCTTTCCACCTAAACTTGGGACCTACCTAGAGTTCTCTGCTTCTTTTTTGTATAAATATATATATATATATATATATATATATATATATATATATATATATATATATATATATATATATATATATATATATTTATTGCTGCACGCTCGCTCACATCAAAGAAAGCAGACGGCACTCGGAGCTGGATACTTCTTGGTTTATTGACAGACCCCCGTCACCCCCTCCAAAGACAAATGCGTTTCGCCGTGAAACGGCTTCCTCAGTGTCAAATGTGAAATGTAAAAAATCGCCATTTAAACTCCATCTCTTATTAACAATAGAAAGAGGACTAAACCAATGAATACATGAAAATAGTGGCAGACATATTGAAAAGTGCAAATGCATACTGGTTCTCCATGCAGCATAGGAGAAATGGCGATCAATAAAGTGCTCGTGCATTAAAAAAACAAAGAAGGCAAAAACTTCCCTTCGTGATACATTTAGACATTCTTTGGCTCACAGACAACTTAAAGAGAATACGTTTTTGACCAGTTCAATTCATGGTATGTACATATATACATTGTATCAATATAAATGTGTATATATTGCAATGCCTCTATATTTTAGATGCTGACAATTAATATCGTTAGATGTCCTCCACAAGAGCGATCTACATGGGGAACTATATAATCCACTGAAGGGAAATATGAATGTAATACAACCTTCATTACAAGACAATATATAAAAGTGCATCGTGTACATATGGTCTTTCTCTTTCATGTTGTTTCATACATGTGTGTGAGTCCATGGGTAACTTTAGCGCCCTGAATGGGCATGTTTGTTTTTTGTTTTTGTACGTCTAGCCCTGTATGGGCATGTGACTCCCTGATATAAATACATAGTTGACATACTCTACTGTGTGCAGGGATGAGTACGGCAGATGATGTTGTTTTATTTCATTTTCAAGGTTGCAGATCATTACTTGTAAAGAGGTACCCCTATATATCAATCCAGATGTACCCAAAGTTCTTCATCATTATTGAGACCTGTCGGTTTCATTGTTTGAAGGTCTATATTGTACCTGGATTCCATAGCCCTGAGGGTTCTGATCTTGTCTCCACCTCTTTCTTGTCTTCCTAGTTGGTCAATTAGATAGAATGACAAGAGATCCCTGTTACTGTTATGGTGGGTCTCGAAGTGGCGTGCCACCGGGTAGTTCTTGTCCCTGTTTGTGATGGCACGCATATGCTCCAAGATGCGCTTCTTTGCTGGATTGATGGTACTACCAACGTATCTCTTGGAGCATGGACAAACCAGAATATATACAACGAATTCCGAGTTGCAATTCAGGAATTTCGTGATATTTCTGGTTGGTCGTGGATCTTTCGGTCTACCCTCATATTTGGTCTTCTTCTGGCTATACTTGCACGCTTTGCAGTGCATGCAAGGATAAAAACCTTGTATGGGTTTAGATCTGGGCGCTATAGGGGACTCAGTGTAGTGACTCCTGGTAAGATGATCACTGATTGACTGGCAACGTCTGTATGTGATCAATGGTCTTGGCGATATTCTGTTCTTTAAGATGTTGTCTGTGGTCAGAATATGCCAGTTGTTATTAAAGATTTGGACCAATTCTTTTGATCTCATGTTGTAAGTTGTTATCATCCTTGTTGCTGATTCTGTCTCTGCCTGTTTGTTTTTGATTACCAGGAGGTCTTTTCTGTTTTTCTGTTCCACTTTCTTTGAGGCTGCTAATGGAGATGTTTTGGAGTAGCCCCGTTCTTGGAATCTAGATATCGCTGCTTCTTGTGCATCTAGGAAATCGCTGGTTTCAGAGCAATTCAGTTTGATGCGTAACAGTTCGCCATTGGGGATGTTTTTCACCATTGATTTAGGGTGGTGACTGGCAGCGTGTAGGACGGCATTTCCTGCCGTAGGTTTGCGGTAGAGTTTAGTTTGTATACTGCCTCCTGCCGCAAACACCTCTAAGTCTAGATAGTGGACTGACCTCTCACTTACAAGTCATCTATGTATCTTGTCCAGACCATAATATGGTCAAGACAGTACTCGTTGGTCCCCCCCCAGGCCACGTGCTTCTCCCACCAGCCCACGAAAAGGTTCGCGTAGCTGGGGGCGAAGCACGTGCCCATGGCGGTCCCCCTGATTTGGCGGTATAATGTACCTGCAAACAGAAAGATATTGTTAAAGAGACAATTCAGTCATTTTCAGTAACATGCGATTATGTTGGTGAAATTGCATGTTCTTCTTTTTTAAGAACCATTCAATCGCTTGGAGTCCATCTTGGTGTCCTATGGACGTATACAAGTTTGCAACGTCTAGAGTAATGAATAACATCTCAGTGTCCCAGTGTATCCCATCTATTATCCTCAGGAAGTCTTGAGTATCCCTGACAAAAGATGGAAGATCTTTAACGAATGGAGATAGATAGTTGTCAATAAATCTAGAGGTTGCTTCCAAGAGACTGCCAATTGAGGAGACAATTGGTCTTCCTGGAGGGTGCCTGATATCTTTATGCACCTTCGGCAGGTGGTAAAACGTGGGAATGATTGGATGTTCGCAATATAGATATTCGTATTCGATTTTGCTTAACATACCATCATCTCGCCACATTTTCAACAGTCCATTGCTCTATACTGGAAAGGCTTTCCACCTAAACTTGTGACCTACCTAGAGTTCTCTGCTTCTTTTTTGTATAAATAAATATATATATATATATATATATATATGTATGTATGTATATATATATATATATATATATATATATATATATATATATATATATATATATATATATATATATATATATATATATATATACATATATATATATATATATATTATATATATATATATATATATTACCTACTGGCGGTCGCCAGTAGGTAGTTATAGTTAGGATTTTTTTCAATGTTAAATCTCAAAATTCTATTTGGAATAACTTTGGCTTCAGTTGACGAATCTGCCTGAAAATTTCCTCAAAATGGCCTCGCGGCGCCCCGGTCCTTCCCTGAAAGTTTGGGGGGATTCGTCAAGCGGGGGCCGAGATAAAAGGGGGGTCCCAAAATGCGTTTTCTCCATGTTAATTTCCATAGGGCGGTCAATTTCACTTTTAGCCCGAACGGCTGAATGGATTTCCACCAAATTTGGCAAAATTGTAGGGACTGGTAGCCTGATGTGCCTTTGTTATGTCTCGAGATATGTGCTCCAGTAGATTTTGAGTAATTTAGGTTCAAAAAAATATATATATCTATAGGCGCGCCCTGGTACGCGCCCCGGGGAGTGATCCGGGCGCGCCACGTGAGGTGCGCACGGAAAGCTGATTGGTTCTCGGGTGTCTGTAAACATTGGAAACAGTCCGGAGCGGCCGCCATCTTGTGTCTCGGTAAAATCGAGACACAAGAGGTGGCTAAAACAAAGGGGGAAATGACCATAAGGCGTCAGGGATAGACCCCCTCTGACCCCCTAGGTTTGATGTGGGGGCAATAAAAGGGACCAGCGGGGCATTTAAAATATATATTTTTTTTCGTTTTGCGAGGGGGGAGCGCTCGGTGCGCTCCCCGGTGTGCGTACCGGGGAGCGTACTATGAGGAAAAAAGAATGACAGAGTTTTTAAAAAAGGAAGCCTTTTTTTTAGAAATTGGAGGTAGTTCTAAAAAGAACTTTTTTTTTTCTTCTTTTTGTTGTTTTATATTTTTTTGTGTTTTTTGAACATTTTGTACTTTTTTTGGCTTTTCAAAACAGTTTAATATTTTTTTTGTATTTTTTTAGGGGGAGAAACCAAAAAAAAGGGAATTGAAACTGACTCAACTGGAGCAAAATAAACAAAAAAACAAAAAAATTAGTTATTTTTGGGGCACTTGTGATTGTCACCTGCAAGGACGATGAGCTTTATGCTCTGTTCACCATAGGCGATAAGCTTGCCACATGCAGTACAAGTGATTTTAAAATCAGCAAATCTTGGCTGAATACAAGGCATCATCTCTGATGTTTCTGGTCCCGATGAAGTGGGTTCGTTTCTTTTGGAGGTGGTCCTTGAAGACTGGGGGAGGTTACTGGCCAGTTCCCTGAGCTCTGCACGAGAATAGTTGTTAGGGTGCTTACGGGTCATATGTCGAATCATGGTATAGTTACCAAAGGAATATTTTTTGTTTGGGTTGCCCCTTGGGAGTTCTTCATTGCAGATTAGGCAAGTTACCTTGGCCGCATTCACTTTTTTCTTGCCCTCTGGGAGTGAAAAAAACTCCCATACAATGTGTGGCTTGAGCTTGTATGGGGTATTTTCTTCAGGCAGCCATCTTTTCCTCCCCTCCTCCTCTTCCTCTTCCTCCTCCTCCTCTTGTTGACCACCAATGTAATCTTGAGCTGGTCCTCTTGGTTGTTGTGGTGGTGGTGGTGGGGCAGATGCACCAGCTGCTGCTGCTACTGAAGCCATTATAAAGATCAAAAAGGTACAGAGATGTACAAACAGGTCTTCCTCAGTCAAAGGACAAAGTCAGAATAAGGAAAAAAGGTGGGGTCTTTCATCATTTGGAAAAAAAAACTGTCCTGAACCAATGAGAAGTGTTATTTTCAGGTCACAAGACCAGGGGCTTCATCATTATAAAACCAAAACTGTTATGAACCAATGAAAAGTGTTATTTTCAGGTCACATGACCCGACGCGCTTACGCTACGGGGGCGCGCTCCGGGTCGCGTAGCGTAAGCGCGTCGGATGTTTACGTTGCACGATCGTATTCGCTCGAGTACTTCCGGGTGCGCTTACGCCGTGCGTATCATGCGGACGCGGCTACGCAATA
Source organism: Lissotriton vulgaris (assembly GCF_964263255.1). Classification (NCBI taxonomy): domain Eukaryota; kingdom Metazoa; phylum Chordata; class Amphibia; order Caudata; family Salamandridae; genus Lissotriton; species Lissotriton vulgaris. The sequence continues at coordinate 399,938,366 of NC_141696.1, read as the reverse complement.
CGTCACGATCATGTTTTCGTTTGCGATATTGGCGCGCACGGGGCGCTCCCCGGAGCGCGCCCCGGGGCGCTTTATAGAAGTACGCTTCCCGGGGCGCGCACCGGGGCGCGCACCGGGGCGCGCACCGGGAGCGCTCCAAAAAAAATAAAAAAATGTGATAATTGTAGGGACAGGTAGCCCTATTCTGAAGTGGTTTTTACAAAAATTAACTTTGGAAAAATATGTATTGTGCTACATTGGGCTTTATATATGTTAGAGACAAAATGTAGCCCAAATGTAGCCCAATGTAGCCCAATGTAGCCAAAAGATGGCCACCAGAGACAAAAAAATACAAATGTAGCCCAAATATGAGCTAGATGTAGCCCAACTGTAGCCCAATGACAGAATGTACCAGAGTGTTCTAAAGAACAACTAGAGCGCTAACAGTCTTATTTATAAAGTGAGATTATAGTTAGGAATTAGCATTTAAAAAACCTTTGAAATTCACTGAAAAAACCATAGGTTTCAGACCAGTTATAGTTAGGAATTAGCATTTAAAAAAACAATGAAATTCACTGAAAAAAACCATAGGTTTCACACCAGTTATAGTTAGGAATTAGCATTTAAAAAACCTATTAAATTCACTAAAAAAACCATAGGTTTCACATCAGTTATAGTTAGCTGGAAATTTTACTGACATAAAACCAATGAAATTCCACGTTATAGTTAGTTGGACTCACTATAACTTGCGCGCCTGCAATGCACTGCTGATGACGTCACATATTACATCACTCATGACATGGTCAGTGACATCACTCATGACATCCAACAAGCTGAAGAGAAAGCTAAAAAAGTTGAGAGACATACCCTACTGCAGGATAAAAAGATTGACACTTCCAAAGGAGGTAATGGCATCATTAGACTTATTACCAACTATTCGGTGGCAGCGAATAAAGTCAGAGCCATCATGTCAAAAAATTGGGGGATCCTCCAATCGGATACCATAATTGGGAAGGATCTACAAAACCACCCAATGATAACATTCAGGAGAATAAGATCATTAAAAGACAGACTGGTCACAAGCCACCTACCAAAGGAGAAGTCTAAAGGAGAACTGCACGCCATGCATGGCTCATATCCATGCGGGAAATGCAAGGCCTGCAGTAACAGTCAGAGGGTATTGAGCTATCAGGTGCCACATAAAGATTCCAAGATTAAAATCAACAAGTTCATCACTTGTTCTACCAAATTCGTGGTGTACTGCCTGAAATGCCCCTGCGGACGGATGTACGTGGGGAGCACAACGAAAGCAGTCAAGCTTAGAATCTTAGAACATCAACGGGCCATCGCCAATAAGGATGAAAGCTATCCGATGGCCCGCATTTTGCTAGCCACCACAACAGCTTCTTCAGCTTAGACTGCATCCCCCAAGACATCAGGGGTGGAGATCTGAAACATAGACTTATACGATTGGAGTCACGATATATTATCGACCTCCAAACTAAGTCACCAGGAGGACTCAACGCAGGGAAAGAGCTACTATCACACTTATAACACGATTATCGTACCTTGAACTGTGTCACTGTCTGAGAAATTTACACCTACACAAAATGCTTTAAGAAATTAATTGGTTTACAGTTTGACCCCTTTGATGAACAGATATCCGAATTGCTTTATTAGTGCCATGTAACGTTGGGTTGATTTGATTTGCAGTCTCACTAACCTGGCCATCCAGGCCATAATCACTGAACCAATTCATCGCAGATTTATGGGGTATATGAACTTTTTGAACTGTTTACCAGTGAGAAATATATTGACTAGTCGAGCAATGCAATTGCCGCTGACTTATGGATTTAAGTTTTAACTTTAAACTACTAATTGCCCATCCAGGGCTAAATGTCAAAAGTAGATAATTTAATTTAAATTCAATTTGTATTGAAAAGCGATTAATTTGCACAGCTTTATATGCATTGCTAGAAATGAGTTTCTTTTATATCGTAATGAGCGTTATTTCACCACTCAAAGATGGCGCTTTAATTATGTTAATGGTCCGTTTTCACTTTTTATGATTAATGCTTTAATTTACTTCCGCCTTGCCGACGCCAGCTGACACTGACGAAGGCAAGTGCTGAAACGCGTCTGGTTTTTTGAATTGTGTGCAAATAAACCGTATTTGGTTTAATCTGCTGAGAGTGCTGATTTTTGCCGGTTTTTTCGAACCTGCGGAGCTCGAATATAATAAAAAAAAATACAAATATATATATATATATATATATATATATATATATATATATATGTGTGTGTGTGTGTGTGTGTGTGGTGTGTGTGTGTGTGTGTGTGTGTGGGTGTGTGGGTGGGTGTGTGTGTGTGTGTATATTTCCCAAAAAAAGTGAAAAAGTTCATCCACCTCCTTCCTGAAAATGTTTGCACCTATCTATCAATCAGGGACCAAGAAAAAGAGGCATCCCAAAAAATTGATTTCTCTTGTTAATTCCCGTAGGAAACTTTGCTCTCCTAGACAGAAAATGAATAACACAAAATTTTGAAAAAAGTTAGAACTTTCCTCAAGAAGCTTGGTTTTTGGTTTGGTGTACATGCTTTCAGCAGCTTTTGAGCGATTTATATGTAAAGAAGTACTCAGGTTGGACTTAAAAAGGTTAAAAAGCTAAGTATATCTGGACTGTTGGTCTTGTGGGAGTCCCGCAGTATTGAACATTTGCAGAGGGAGCATTTTCTGCCATTGGCCATTTCGTTTCCTCCAGTCAATCATTTCAGTACTGTGGAACTGGCACCAATACTATGGAACTGAGTGACATAGTTTGCTGGCAGCAAGTAAGAAGAAAATGTTGCAGCTGCTGTTACAGGACCAGAGGACCTGGCCTGGCCCCTAGGCACTTGTGATGAGAACCTTTGCGACCCCCTCCAGGAGCCATAATAAAAAAATGCAATATTGCCCCACCGGTCTCACTGTACTGCTGTGGGACCCAGTGTGAGCCTCCTTTGAGGTATTGCAGCTCTCCCAAGGCAGAGGCCACTAAAGCATCCCCCCCCCCCCATGGTACTACAGTGTCCTGCAAGCTTCCTCAGGGGAGCCTGTGTAGTAGTGAGGTATCATATGGTTGAAGCTTGAACAGCTGGTACTGCAGGAGTACTGAGGTACCTGACATTTAAAAAAAAAAAAATTAATGGTATATTATGTTAAATTGTAAAACACACTGTCACCGGAGAGGATATAGTGGCACTGAACAGATATGGGTCAAGCCCCACCTAGTCGGAGTACTCAAATAGCCTAGTCTTCAGATTTTTGTAGAATTCAGGAAGTGACGAGGATGTGTAGCAGCAGGTCATTGTAGAATTCAGGAGTGATGTAGGAGAAGACGACTACCAGATCCGGTCCACATATGAGTGGGACATGTGACAGTTGGAGCCTGGCCAATTGAAGTTGTCTGAGTGGTTTGTGGAAGCTGAGGCGGTTATTAAGGTATGCTGGACCAGGGTTATGTAGCGTCTTGATTGTGTAGGTGGCTAAGTTAATTGTGCTCTATGTGTATGGGGAGCTAGTGATGGAGTTGATGAGTTGCTTGTTGATCCCAGTGTGGAGGATGTACATGGAGGTTTTCCAGGCGCTGATTAGGAGCCATCTGAAAACAATCCTCAAGGTGCAGAAGAATGAGGCAATGATGGCATTGACTTGAGTGTTCATGGTGAGTTTCCTGTTGATGACAATCCCAATCCTGCGGCAAGACCCAACATCCAACAAACCATGGGTGCAAAGACCTGTATACAGGGCGAAGACTGGGCATGGCAGCCTTTGGTGTGATTTTTGGCTGTGCATCGTAGGGTTTATTCAGGGACTGCCCTCCCTGCAAAGGCCCCTATACAGGGAAAAGGCTGTGATTGACAGTGTTTGGACTCCCGTAGGACTACAAGGGCTGTGTTGAGTTCCTCAGGAATGTGACAACCTCCCCACAAGGGCTAGGGAGTAATGGTATTCCAACCCTGCCCCTTATATTCCTTCTTATTAAAACTTTCAGGATTCAGGGGTCGAGTCCCTGGTTCCTCTAATTAGTGCCAGAACTTTTTCTTCTCTTACGGCCAGGTAATCACATTGATGGGTCCAGCAGGGCTCTTGATGGGCCAATCAATCCTATCTTGTTTTTGCCCACACACACCCGTGGGAGTCCCGCAGGATTACCTCAAAGTTTAATGCGTTACTAGAAATCTATGAACTTTGAACCTTAATTTCACAGAAATTACTGAACAGATGTACACAAAATGCTCGTTTTCCAGAATTTCACCAAATTCCTTGCTGGCCTCAGGTTTGTGGCTAAGGGGGCACCTATGGTGCTCCCCTGTTTTTCCCTGTACCCCGTGGCAGGCACCTTGTGGTTCCTGCCACTGAGTGCAGAGATTGACACCACTTCCCATTTCCCTATGGGAGCATGCACTACCGCTGATTTATGGGCGTAACTAGGGCTGGGTGTACTTTGTGAAGTAGCGCTTCGCAAAGCTACGCAAAGTGCACTCTGCAATATGAGAGCTACGTGTAGCACTACGCGAACTGCTAGTAGCATGTTCACACTGTGCAAGATGCCGTTTTCAATGATTGCACAGTGGGGAAAAGCATCCAGTACTGTGCAATCATTGAAAATGCACAGTGCGAGCTGTAGTTTTCTGCCGCTCGAGCAGATTTTTACTCGAGTGGCAGCTTTCTCAACACGGACTGGTAGTTTCTCATCGCGAGCGGTCCTGAGCATACGCGACCACTCACAATGAGAAACCTGACCTGCCCACGTTGAGAATCTCGCCGGGAGGTTTATTTTACACACTCGCGATCAGCAACTTGATGTTGTGATCGCGAACGAGGTAAAAGTCTTGCCGCTATGTCATTGTGCTTGCTCGCGGTCGCCAACTTGACGTTGAGGACAGCGAGCAAGAAAAAAATGACTGCTGCACTACACTACGCTATGCTATGAGTGTTTGTTCTGTGCTACATGCAGTTGGTGTAGTGCCAAGTAGCGCAAACTTCGCAAACTACGCAAGCCTAGCGTAGCGCTTTGCCTAGGCCTAGGGGTAACACATGCTCTCATAGGGAAATGTCAGAATGCACCCGAACAGTTTCTGGTTGCATCCTAATCAGGCGGTCTGCACCGCTGACCGGAGGTCGGTCGGTCCCGTTTTTGAGACGGTGTTGGCAGAGGCAAGTCTGCCCGACATTTTAATAGGTCTCCTATATGTTTTCAATCCTCACAAATTGGGAAGACCCAAAGAGTAATAGATTAGTATACCAAATGACACAAAGTGTTGTGGCATCACAAAACATATGTGTAAAAGAAAGATATTGTGCGAAATCCTGAATCCAAACACAAGAAATTAATTGCAATCACTCCACATCCAAGAAATACTATAACCACAAATTTACACACTGGACAACAATCAAGCAATTATTCAAAACATAAATGGCATGGTGGAAATTTTGAGGTAGTGAAATTTTGGGAGAAATCAGTATGATTTAGGCAAGGTCACTTGCAATTCAATTGTACTGAAAACATTCAATTATTTCAGATGTAACTTTTATTGAAACTATGAACAGGGTGAAAAATACACACAGTTGTTGTTTTTAGGTTATTTGTATTTTTCCTATGTTTGTATAATCGCATACATTTCTTCCTTTAGCAAAATTAATACAGTCACTCTTGCTTTTGTCTAAACATCATCTAAGTTCAAACTAAAGCTCAGTGTTTTCATATGTAGTTCTTTCTTCATATATGTATTATTCTATGAATCTTCATTCTATAGAACATAAATAATTACTTTTCAATGAACTGGGTGCAATTGAATCTTGTCTAGAGACAGTTTTTCCTTTCACCCAATCATTTTGCCTGACCACATCTATGGGGCAGATTCAAAGAACTGATCTGAGATACAATCCTAAACTTACTACTTTTGGTATTCACAGATGGCATTTAGTAGTAGTAAAGTTAGGATTAACTTTACTATTACTAAACTGGGATAAAAACCCTAAACGTACTACTTCTGGCATTCACAGGAGGCATTTAGTATTGGCTTCTACTAAATGCCTTCTGTGAATACCAAAAGTAGTAAGTTTAGGATTTTATCTCAGATTAGTTCTGTGAATAGGCCCCTATGTCTTTTCCATGGGTCTGAGGGACACCTCAATATTTGCTTTGAATGTGATTTGCCATGAGCTTTATCAAGGGGAATCTAGGGGTGGGACGGAGCTTGCGGAGTTGCACTAGGCAGAATTCCACAGAGTTGCATTAAAAACTCAGTGGAATTCCATGTAGTTTCATGAGCGGGTGGAGTTGCTCCACTCACCCACCCATGGTGAGTTCCACATAGCAATTCAAGCAAGAAGAGAGTGCAACAAGGTTTTGGCTTTATTATTGTAAATTTAAATGTTGTTGATGTGTACGAGTGAGAAATGGAAGCACCAGTGCAATGTCTTCTGCTATCTTTACTAGTGATAGCATTGCACGCGTTTTAATGTCATGTACTGTAGATGGCCAGTTTTCCCATATTCATTCTACTGGAGGAGGCATTGCAGAGAGGTCTGGTTTCCATCAGCTGTTGTGTGCTAGAGTGTGCGTCTTTTTTGGACCTGTGTGATGATTTATTTTATACAGCGGCATTCCCACCTCACACCTCACACAGCCACCTGGCATGTCTGGATAGATTACCCATTCTACTGCTGTCACGTCTACAGTTTTAACTGTTGTGGTCCTACATTCAGCAGTTTTGCTCGAGATGTTATATTGTGCATTTATAAATAGATACATACATTGATGATGGACCTTTGGCTGTTTGGACACTGACACAAAGAGGAACATTAGCAGATTCTGAATTTGGAAACAGTAATTAAGTAGTTGTGGGTATTGGACTGCTACCTGCACGAGATGGCTACTGTCCTTGATTCATTCTGCCTGTAGCCGGGCAAAGGCTTGGATGTTGTTTAAGTTGAGTAGTTGGCAAACTTCTGTTCTGAATCAGATGCGCTCATACTGAGGCTATGTTCCATGGTCATGCGCAGGAGATTTAGTCAGATTGGCTGACTGAGGTTGGTGCCTCTGTCTCTGAGTTACTCATTGGTGGAGGCACTCTAGGCAGTTATGTCTCTTGTTGTTTCTGAGGGAGGAGCTATTTGTGCAGATTAGTGATCGGTTACAGAGGGTACCAAATTGAGCACCTAATATTATGAACAAAGGTAAACTGTGCTCCGCTGGGGGTTACAGAGGTTTTTTTGCAAAGCTCCACATTTCCAAGCGGAGTATGGAGTGGCAAACCTCTGTGAACTCTGCTGGGGGAGCGTAGTTCACCACCCACCCCAAGGCAAATCAAGATGGGAAAAGACCAGCGTTAGCCATGGTGTTGCAATAGCACTGTAATAAACATCTGAAGGCCTCTCATAAGCATTGCATCAGCAGGAATGTGAAAACCAGGCATACCTGATGCATGACTAATTAAGCATTTAGTTTGAAATCTGGGTAGCATTAGGAAGATGGTAGTTTATTGTAAATTAAAATCTACTATGATCAATCTAAAGTGTGCACAAAACCTTGTACCTAATTTAGTGTGGCAGAGCAGTGCACCCTCCAAAAATTGGCGGATTTATATTGACACTGAGATCAGTGAATTTTTGGTGAATGTCCTGAATCTGTCCAGCACCTATTAAAGCACCTTATTTGCCTAGAATCAAAGTGAAATGAAAAGGATGTTACCGATTTGTTAAAGATAGTTAAAGATAGTTCTCCTAATAATCATCCGTTTACTGACATATCAAATTGAAGAGGTAGGTCACAGCACTAAAATTAACTTAAACAATTAAATTGCCCACAAATCACATTTTATGTTGCCTTTTTAATGTCTGAGAATGCATATTGGTAGTAAAGTTCTCATGTTATCAAATATAGCGTGCTCAAATATATGAGTATAAGTGATCCTGTTATGCATCAATACACACCGAGCTCGGTTTAGGATGGGCAGGGTGTGTATCACTTTCTGTTCCTTCTCTATCTATATACTATGCTACTTAAGCCCTCAGCCTTCTTGGTATGAGTGCTGGAGGGCTGTGTGCATACTCAATTAGACGTTAGATATATTTGGCTGAATGTACTCTAGGTCCCACCCCCAACACTTTTTCTTCCAGAACAAAGACATAGGGCACTTTACCTTTGTTAAGGATAGACTGTGTGTGCACTCCTTAATGCTGCTTGGACATTCATGCACCATGTTAATTTAAATGCTCAAATACTCAGCCTTAATACTATGGGTGCCAGGAGGACTTCATGTGCTGACTCTGTTTGAGTGCTGCCAGGATTGTCAGGATTGGCCGAGTGAGCTTTAGGCCAAACTGCATACCCCTTTATTTATTTATTTATTTGTGGACTTATAAAGCGCCTGATTCAATTCCCGAAGGGATATCTCTGTGCTTGTGCTTCCACTGGTTAATGTCTATCAGGGTTTTTTGGCTGTAACACTAGGGGGTTATATCTAAGGCAGGGTGAAGAGATATGTTTTAAGGTTTTTTCTAAAAGATTCAAGACTGGGGATTTGTTTCAGCACGGGGGGTAGGGCGTTCCAGAGAACAGGTCCTTTGTAGGAAAGGGCTCGGCCACCCTGTCTGGCTCTTTTGACCCTGGGGACCTTAAGCAGTTGATGGCTGCTGGAGCGCAGAGTACGTTCAGGGGTATATGGAACACATTTTTCTTTTAAGTACCTGGGAGCAGTGCCAAACAGGCATTTGTGTATCGTGCAACATATCTTAAATTTAACACGCTGCTTTACTGGTAACCCGTGGAGTTGGTGTAGAAGGGGACGGGAAGGGGTTCTAGGAGGGGCATTGAGGGCTAGCCTTGCTGCAGTGTTTTGGACTACTTGTAATTTTTCCAGTTGTTCCTCATTTGCCGATATATATAGGCCATTACAGTAGTCCATCCTATTTATTATTAAGGTCTGAATAAGCGTTTTCCTATGATTGTCTGGCAAAAATGGAAAGACGCGTTGTAGCAGCCCAACCACACGAAAACAAGCACCTGTGACTTGAGTAGTGTGTTCCTTAAGTAGGAGTGCCTGATCTAGCTTAATACCAAGATTTTTAACTGTTTGTTTGGGGCTTGGGACAGGTCCCAACTCCAAGGGCCACCAATCTGGGGACCATGTTAGAGTTGCTCCCCCAAACAGCATGACCTCGGTTTTGGTCACGTTGCATTGGAGGTAGTTCTGTGCCATCCAGTGCGCCACTGCTCTCATTCCATCCGCAAAAGATTTTTGGATTGCGGGTGTGAGGGTTTGGAAAGGAAATAAAAGCTGGGTGTCATCAGCGTATGACACCGGGGTGAACCCATATGATCTTATAATGTTTGCTAAGGGGGCCACATACACGTTAAAAAGTGTGGGGCTTAGGCATGAGCCCTGTGGCACTCCCTTAGTGAGCTCCCTAAGGGTGGAAGAGTGGGAGCCCAGCTTAACACCTTGTGAGCGACCCGAAAGAAAGCTTTGCAACCATGACATAGCCGCACCTCCTACGCCCACATCTCTCAGGCGGCTGAGAAGGAGTTCATGTGACACCGTGTCAAAGGCAGCAGATAGGTCTAACAGCACCAGAATCACTGAGCCCCCTCTATCAAGTGACATCCTGATGTTGTCGGTCACTGAGAGGAGGGCTGATTCTGTGCTGTGATTGGGCCTGAAACCAGATTGTGAGTGGTCCAGACCCTCCGCTGCCTCGATGTAATTTGACAGGTGAGTATTCACATGCTTCTCGGTCAATTTGCTGAGATAGGGCAAGAGGGAGATGGGTCGAAGGTTGGAAAGGTCCGTCCATGGAAGTGCAGCACTCTTCCGGATGGGGTTGACGACTGCTTTTTTCCATTCTTCTGGTACATGCCCTTCTCAGAGGGAGTGATTTATAACAGTTTGGATTTGAGGTCCTAAAAGGGTGCTCAGGGGGGCCATCATTTTAGCTGGTACAAAATCGTCGGGGGAGCCTGATTTTATATGGCTAGTAAGGAGGGGGAGATCTGTGTCAGTGGCTGGATGAAAGGTTAGAAATGAGGTTTTTCTTTGAATGGGTATGATGGAGGCAGAAGTGCTACAGTTTGAGCTCGTGGCTTTCAGAATTTTCTCATAGATAGAGTTTATTTTATTTTCAAAGAACAGTGATATTTCATTGCACAAAGGTAGTGAGAAATCATCTGGACTGGCACAGGCTGTAGGTTTAACAAATGCTTCCAGTATTTATAGAGTTCCTTCGAGGAGTTGCCTGCTTCTGCTAATTGCAGGACAAGACTATTCTTGCAGGCCTTTTTTATGTTTTTATAATAGTTTGTTTGTGCATCATAATGTGTCTTCCTATTCTCTTCTCTACGTCCCTTCCTCCATTTTTTCTCTAACCTCCTACATCCTTGCTTCTCAGTTCTCAGTGCCTCAGTGTACCATTTTTCCAGTTTATTTATGGGGAATTGTTTGTGCAACTTCAATGGGGCCAGTTTGTCTATTGCTTCAGTTAGGGAATTATAAAATTTTGCAAGTGTGTCTTCCACATTATCTATTTCCAGAAATTTGGGCTTTTCCCAAACCCTCTGCAGTTCTTCTAATGTTACCTTGTGCCACTGACAGCGCCATATTGGTGGGAGTTTTTTTTTGTGAGGGCGTGTGTTAGTTACAGGCAGGCACAATTCCACCAGGAAATGGTCAGTCCATTCCAACTGGGTGGCAGTTTCAAAATGAATTTTAGCACTGTTAGAAAAAAGTAAATCAAGAGAGTGCCCCCCTTCATGTGTGGGTCCATTATTCTGCAGTTCCAGACCCAAAGTTGAAAGATCAGCAATCAAGGTTTTAGTTTCTGTGAGCTCTGAGATATCTGCGTGAATGTTAAAATCGCCCAGAAGAAAGAAGTCTTCTTTGGCTCTAAGATAGGGAGCTAGCAGTTCCAGAAGAGAAAGAGTAAAACCTGAGCATGGTCCTGGTGGGCGATAAATAAGCGCTCCTTTCTTGGACACTTTGGTAGATAGATTTATTCTAAAAATTATGATTTCTAGTATTGGGCAACATTTTTGCTCCAATATGGTAACCTTCAGGTGTTCTTTGTATGCAATAGCCAGACCGCCTCCATCTTGTTAGGGCGGTCCATGTTTAAGAACTTATATCCTAGGGGAACCCCTAATGTAATAGCGGGGATTGTATGGGGCTTGAGCCATGTTTCTGTGAAGAAACATAGATCCGGTGATGATGTATGTAGTAAATCCCATATCTAAAGTTGGTGTTTGGGCAAAGAGCGTACATTCAATAGTATACACTTTAGTCCTTCTTTTGGCCTATCTGTGACTGTGGCCGATACTCTAGAAGTGTTTAGGTGGATCGCTTGAAAGTGGCAGTTAATACAAGAGAAAGGGCCCTCTAAGCATGGCCATTGCACACGAATACAGGCCGTCAAGGGGAGTGGTCTCAATTTAACCAACTCTGGAGCAGAATACCTGATAAAGACATGTGGAGGAATCGTGGAGTCCATGGCCCCTGGCCCCGCCCAGTCACGGACGGGCGCAGACGGGCAGCTCTTTGGCTGGTCTTCGGCGTGGATTCGGCTGCGCGTGACCGCTGCGCGCTCCTAAGGGGGCGAGGGCTAAATAGCCCTGGAGAATAACCCCTAGAGCGCTACCCGCTCCAGTGAATACTGGAAGTGCCGGAAGTGTTTGGCTCTCACCTGCCCGCCCTCCGCACAACGGTACTAGTTACCCTGTCGGAACGAGGCGGACAGGAAGGAGAATTGAGCCACCACTACTCGCTGTCCCCAAACGTGGAACTGGCTGAGGCTGCTTCCCTACTCGTAATTCAGGTGAGGGAGAAACAGCGCGGAGTTCTAGCACATTACAATTCAGCACATAGAGATACAGATTTAAAATGTGCGCGTTTGTAGTCAACACACACAGCATTTAAACAATTTAAAAGTTTACAGTGCACAGTGCGCCTAAAGCTTTCGTGAGGTTTAAAAATTCCAATTGCTTTCACAGCATTAATCTCTGTCTACCAGAACTGCAAAGTTAAGTGTTACAGTACATTAGTAAGAAAACTGTGACAAGAGCATCCCTGACAAGCTGACTAGTGGACAGGTGGAGCGTAAGAACCAGAACTCATTGGTGAATCAAGTAAGAATTTACATTTCTGACAGAGTTGTGATTCTATCAGGTTCTAAACAGTATATTGAAGAGTTGTGTGAGAGAAGTAAATTTACCATGCAATGAGGAAGACTCCCTCTAAAACCAAATCAGACCCACTGTAAAAAACGAATTATCCAATGCTAAAATCATTAGGCACCAAAGAACAAGTGGTGATATCAAGAACAATTTTAAATCTAAAGGTAGGCCTATATCCACCCTATCTGCACACATTGGGGGATGCCTATCAACTATAGACATGGAAGGCCTGACAAGACTTGCACCAGTAAGAATTGTGGAAACAGGTGTATGTCTTGGTATTTCCAAACCACACATGGAAAAAGAGGTACACTTTATTATCATGAAGGGTCTTTTAGTATAGGAGTGAATACCCCCTCACTAATTTGAATAGTGTGTTCATAATGTGATTACCCGCCCGTTTGTATGTCATAGCAGTGGGTAATAAAAGTCACTTATCACTGACATGAGCTGCCATGGTTCTATCACATCACATGCCATTTTATGTGCCACTTGAATCTTCATTGCATAACCCAAGGAATAGTAGCAGGTATGATGGGACCCCCTCAAAAAGATTAAATGTGGCCAAGGAACAGAGGGGAAGAGAAAAACATCACTGTGAAAGGATTGTTCCAGCACTGGTCATAATCTTCAAATATTAGTATGCATCGTATTAATCTAAACTTGGCGACAGATATATACTAGGCATATTATATTTTGTAACTCATTTTATTTTCAATTCATCCATATTTTATATTGTTCCTTATTATTAAATTTGTAAAAAACAAGATCTTAACGCCAATTTATGGGTCTCGAAATCTAATATGAGACCCCTGCACCAGGTCTATAATGAGTGCCTTCACCTGAAGCCTCCAGTAACCCTCATGAATGTTTTAAATGATGGACCCTGGGGTACAGGGGATACACTTTAAAACCCTGCCAATCATTCCCACCTGGGCTGCAAACAAATGAAGCGGGATAATGTGACTTCACCTGAAAACACAATAATTTAATGGTGCATCACAGCTATCTCCCTTCAGCTGAAGCCTGTAGGTACACTCTCTGAAGTGATGGTATCAAGGGCATTGCAGGCACAATTTGAAATGCTGACATACATTTCACCCACCACACCAGGAACCAACAGCTCCTCAATGGCATGCAGTCTGGGTTCACCCCCAGCAACAGTGTAGAAACAGCACTCATCACTGCCACAGACAACATCTGCATGATCCTTGAGAAATGAGACATGGCAGCCCTCTTTCTCCTGGATTTCTCTGTAAATCTTGACATGGTTTCACGCTCCATCCTCATCAGGTGCCTTTACAAGATTGGAATTGAAGGGATCACTTTCAACTGGATTTTCTCCTACGTAATGAATAGAAGACAAAATGTCAGGCTGGCATCTTACTACTAGGAAGCCCACAAACTCATCTGCAGTGTGCCTCAAGATTTATCGCTCAACCCCACCATATTCGATGCATACATGATTTCTCTGGCCATTGCTTTCCCCACACACAACATCCTCTCTTACTTGTACTCTCCAGCTTTGATAAGACCCCCAACAAAACAAACAAGTTCATAGCCTTCATGACCAAATTTGCTAACTGGATGAAAGCCAACTATCTCAAGCTCAACATCGACAAGACAGAAGCACTGATCTTCAGCAGGAACACCTCACAGTTGGACTTCATGTGGTAGCTGCCAGAACTTGGACCCACACCTGGAATCTACATCAGGAACCTTACAGCACATAAACAATCACCCCTGCAGCGCAGGCTCCCTTGCAACATGACACAAGAATGCAGTGTGCTGGTGCTAGGCAGCTCTTTTACTGCCAGCACCAGTGGAAATGCAGGGGTGTGCAGATGTTTTGTAAATACAGAGCATCCATGCGTTTTGAAAATGTCTCACTGCGGCATTGCCAAATTTGGAGTAACACGGTGCTCTAACATTTTCTTGTAAATATCCCCCAGTGTGTGGCGTGGGTTAGGCATACTTAGGTTTGGCAATTAAAGATCACTTTATGCTAAAAAACCTTAGTAATTCATTGAAAAATCCTAAAGGTAAAGTAATGTTATAGTCAGGTGAAAATGTCAGTTAAAACATTTAATTTTAAATCAAAAAAATCTTTAAGTTTCACCAATTACAGTTATCTCAAGGAAAAATGACTTGTGCCTACCATTCACCGTTTTGACAACAATTATGTAATTTCAGATGTTATCAGTAATGTTAAAGTGATGTTATAGTTAGGTGAATAATTCAGTGACAATATTAATGTTTTGAACACAAAACAATCACAGAAATTCACCAGTCATAGTTAGCAGAGCTAACTATAACTTGTGCCCCTGCCATGCTCTGCTTATCACCTCTCATATTACATTGATGACATCAGTGATGACATCATCCAATGCATGTGTTAGTTTGTTTTTGTTTACATAGTGGTGGGTCACTACCCTATTACTTTTCCACCTAATTTTGTGCGTCCTGTTTTTGCCTGATAAATATCAGTCCCTTTAACACCTTGCGTGCTGCCCAGATTTCCCCCCCGTGCTGGACATTCCACAACTGGGTGTGGTCGTGATGGAACCATTCTGTCATCAGCACAGCTCAACCGTGACTGATGACGGAATGGTTCCGTCACAAGCATTGAAGGGGTTAACGCAGTGTTCTGCTTTAAAGGGGCGTGCAATGGGTGTTGCTGGGGTCGTTCCCAGCAACATCCATGGCCTTTTGACACTGTCCAGGTTTACCAGAAATCGTAAATCTGAGGCAGTGCCAAAGTAAGGGAGGAGCAACGGGGAGAAATATCTTTATTTCTCCTTGTTTTTCCTTTTTCTATGTGTGCTGCATTCTGCAGCACACGTAGAAAGAGGAAAAGCCTCTTATGACTGTTTTTGTACAGGAAGGTTTCCCCTCCTGTACAAAAATAATCATCCCGCAATGCAAGCACCCTTGCACCATGCGCCGACGCAGGGGAAAAGAACAGGAATGTACTGTATCTCATAGATACTGCACATTCCTGCCCTTTTCTTTTGCCGTAGGGCAGTGCAGCAGGAAGGCCTGCTGCGCTGCCCTACTGCAAAACCTCATAAATGAGGCCCTAAGTTTTGTAAGGGGCATTGCGTTATTAGGCAGATACGTTTCAGCATGACAATTTGCACATAGTACTGACCTATGTACGTGTGCTTGTTTTGCTTCAGAAAATGTATTATCTGTAAAGTTTCACCACAGTAGTTTGATATTTAGTGCCTTCAGGTCCTGGATATTTTTAAGTGAATAGTCTCTCTTTGGACACATTTTGCATAGAGTGTACACTGTTCTTAGTAGATACATTTTAATACTCTGTGCTGTACTTCTCATGAGAGTTTCACTGTCAACAAACAGTGTGGTACGGTTCAAACTCTCTTCAAAGAGTAAACACTTTCTACAGTACTCATGTTTCTGCTCCTATGCACTCCATTTCGTAATGTAGGTTCAGTGACTGTGCGGGATTTGATTCAGTAGGGCATTAGTTATGTTACTGGCCTTTAGTAGCTGGAGGACTATGATTTTCCCTGAACAGTTGTATACAGATTGAACACCATGTATAGTACAGGCTACCCTTTTATCTGTGGTTGATAGTCAACATGAACTCAGAGATGAAATTAAATGAAATACCAGCATTTGCAAAGTGCACAGCTACCTCTGGAGAGGTGTCCCGGTGCTGGGGGCCCTTGGGAAGATTAAGGTAGCTATTGCCCAGAGTCACATGGTGCTGAGCTAACCGGCTGCCGAACCGTGAACCCCTTGGTCCGAAGTCAGGCACCCTGGCAGCTGCGCCACACCCATGAAGTGTATGGGATTGGTCAATTTTACATATAACACAAGCAAGGATAACCTATGGGTGGTTGTATTTATGATAGCATTAATGATGATTCCTATTATTCTGAGCTTACTTTCATAGCTCTAAAGCCATACCTGTAGATAAAGCAATGTGTACAAAAGAAGTTTGGATGATGTCATCGTGATGCCATCGATGATCTAATTTGAGATGGCATCAGTGATGACATGAATAATACCATAGAGAATGTCATGAGTCACTACTATTTAATTTTTACATTTAATACAAATATTTTATAGTTATAGTTTTCTAAAATGTAAATAATAACCTCACAACCTAATAAAAAATACTCCCTGCTGAAGAAAGTACCTTATTTGTACAGGCAATTCATTGAAATAGTTTATTATCATAGCGTAGGCGAACATTCGAAACGGAATATATTTTTCATAGTCACAAGAAAGAAGAAGCATCAATTAAGTTAAAGTCAATCAAAGCATCCTTATTTGCTTGTTTTGCCAGAAGAACATTTTGATGAGCCCAAAAATAATTTCCGTCGATTTGAGCAATCGACAAACATTTGACAATCACTATGAAACGTCCAAATATCTCATTTCAAATGTTCTTGTTCTTTTTTATAGATTGTCAAGCTGACCCAGGTAAATAAATCCAGTACATGAACACGTTTGTAGACAATTCACTGGCCTCTATTTTGGCCTATTTGACAGGTAATGATACATGGCACCCTTCATATGAATGTCTTGGCTACAGTCAGAGACGATTTCAAATATAGTACATCATAAGATACAACAGAATAATTGAATACACATTTTCAATTCCAACTGTACATAGCCTTTCAGTTAAACCGGGAATTCGAATGGTGACTATCTCACGTATACTGCTTTTTCATTACCTTATATTATGACTTTCTATACTGCATGCAACTCATATTTTCGCAATACCTCTGACACGTTTACTTCACATAAAGAGGCACTTGACCTCTATAAACCAATTTAGAAAATACTCAAATGTGATATATTTGTGCAACATCAAGGTGCTAAAACTTGAGCTTCATCATGGCCATGGGAGGTTTCGAATTCTGAAGAGGTGGGGTTGCAAGGGTGTGGGGGGGGGTCTTAGAGTCCTTCATCTGCTTTTTTTAAAGAGACAGCAGCAATTTATGGCAGTTTATAAAGAAATGTATGAATGTCAGAAATCCCCACAGTTCAAGCTTTCTACTGTGGGTTACGTGATAGTTTAACTTTCATGAATTTCACATATGCTCAGAGGACAACACATGAACATCAGCACAAAGGGTAGTTTTCCATGCAGCAAACTTCATTTTTTCACTCTTCAATATGGTTTTTGAAGAAGGAGTGTTTCCCTGGTACTCAACTCAGACTGACTATTTTAATAGCCTAATAAAAATTATATCTTGTACCACTTCACCAAACTCTATTGTAACTTGAAACATTTCTCATGTTGGAGACTGATCAACTTATATAGTGTATGAAGAGGTAGCAATCCACAAACTTCCACAAAAGTACTTCATTGCCCACCACAAAGGACAGATTGTAAATGTTGTTTCTAAATGTAATATTTTTTGGCATTGAAGGCTTGAAGCAAATAGTCAGCAATGAGTCATCATGATACAAATCCATCAAACAGATAACATTGTATACCCCTTCTCCACACCCATTATCAAGTTAAAGAAGTTGCAAAATGTGGTCTGCTTTGGCTGCATTCATTCTATGGGCCCTGTAAAGCTCTGCTGAGTGGTTAGGGAGCTATCAAGACCAACTCATATTTCACATGGGCCCATTAAATATTTCCCATGTTTCACGGGTCCCAACGCACTCCAATTCCGATCATTGCCCACTGTTAACTGGTCTCTGAAGAAATCAGAATCATGGGCCCGGTTCACAGAACTAACTTAAGACAAAATCCTAAACTTACTACCATTTTGGTATTCACAGAATGTACTTACTCATTTTGGTATTTACAGAAGGCACTTACTCATTTCGGTATTCACAGAAGTTAGGAGTCCTAACTTTAGGACTCCTAAATGCATTCTGTGAATACCGAAAGTCTTAAAGTTAGGATTTTTCTCAGTTTAGGAGTAGTAAAGTTAGGACTCCTAACTTTAGGACTCCTAAGTGCCTTCTGTGAATACCGAAAGTGTCAAAGTTAGGATTTTTCTCAGTTTAGTAGTAAAGTTAGGACTCCTAACTTTAGGACTCCTAAATGCCTTCTGTAAATACCGAAAGTCTCAAAGTTAGAATTTTTCTCAGTTTGTTAGTAGTAAAGTTAGGACTCCTAACTTTAGGACTCCTAAATGCCTTCTGTCAATATCGAAAGTCTCAAAGTTAGGGTTTTTGTCAGTTTAGGAGTCCTAAAGTTAGGACTCCTAACTATAGGACTCCTAAACACCTTCTGTGAATACCGAAAGTCTCAAAGTTAGGATTTTTCTCAGTTTAGGAGTAGTAAAGTTAGGACTCTGAAATGCCTTCTGTGAATACCGAAAGTCTCAAAGTTAGGATTTTTCTCAGTTTAGGAGTCCTAAAGTTAGGAGTCGATAGTTGTACCGTTTCCCCTCCCTTTAAATGTTGGGATAGCGTCTATGTCACCTAAATCAGATGGATAAATGAGGCCCAGGTCTGCTATAAGTTGCTCCAAATATTCACCTTGTATGGTATGTTCAAAGTGGGACTCGGGAAACCTGTCGGGCCCTAAACAATAAAAAATACCACAATGCTTATGATATAGATGTAGAATAAAATCCCCAAAAATAATAACCGAATAAGGTGCAGAATAATTCTCCCTATAACCCTCTAAGTAGGTCTTAAGGTTGAACAAGTGTTCTTTGACTGTTATCCTATCAAATGAATTATAAAAATTCACAATTAAAATCCTGCTTGAATTTGCTGGGATGATCTCAACAACTAGACAATTTGGTAGGCCAGTTTCCAGCTTACAATGACTTCCAGCAACCTTTAGGGCAATCAGAGTAATCAATCCACATTTTGATCTTCCCATGTTAGATGGTCTAGCTGGTTCAAAATAAGATGTGAAACCATCTAACCATAACGGCTATTTTCTTCCCACGATTCCTGAAGCCCAATAACATCATAATCTTTTAAGAAGCGAACCCAATTATCGTCCTCAATTTTATTTCTTAGCCCAGCAATGTTCTAACTAAGTATTTTTACTGTGTCCCCAGATGCCAAGGATTGGGGTATAACAGGTATATGCTTCCCCTGTAAGTCTAACTCCTCCACCCGAATAGGTGAGGTGGTGATTAGTTAAGCATTGCCATCTAGATGTGAAAGGTCATCATATCTATTTGAAGCTTCCAACCCACTAGTAGTCGAACCAGCTCTACTGCAACCCGAGTCGTTAAAGAGAAAGTAGAAGTACCACTAGCTAAGTGTTGGTCTTCTATGCAAGAGGATTTGTTTTCCAAGCTTGGTCTATTACTCGACCTTTCAAATGTTTTAGGGGGATAAAATACCCCCAATGGAAGAGCTCTAATGACCACTGTATCACCCATCTGTTTACCATCAAAAAGCGAACCTGCTACAATATTTTTATCAAAATTGACCACCACACAATCTCCCTCAGTATTTTTGGGGCTATGACCAACCCAATCATCACGTCTTGCCATTATAACATGGGAGGATGCCATTAGACTGCCCTCAGAATGTCTAGAGCTCCAACATTTTACTTTACGGATTAGATCTTCTGTAGTTTCCCTTGTTTTAACTTTAAGTTGCAGTACCCCGATAAGGACTGCGACCAATGGAGTAGATCCCGGAGGCAAGTGGATCCCAACTTGACTCATCAAACCACTTGAATTGGGCAATTGGACCTTCGAGTTGGTATCATCCCTTCAATGGTGTTCTAAGTTGCCCTGTTGAGCCAAAATACTGCTACCTTCCTGAGGATGATCGACATTCCTCCGGGGGTCAGGACCAGGAATTCTAGGACAAGCTACACTTGTAACGCACCTGATACCCACATTTGTAGTACTATTTAGGTTACTAATCCTGCTGGCTGCTTGATGCTGGCCGCTTTTGCCATTATCATGTTCACTCCCTTTTGTAACATTCGTAGATGCCCCACCTGCTCCACCCACCCATTTATTCTCAAAATTAGACAATTTCTTCATGATTCCATCCACCCCATATTTCATACAATTAATAAATTCCAGTCTCAGTGTTTCAAATAGAGTGTCAATATGGGTCAAAATTATGTCCATAGGAGTGTCCATGGATGTAGCTCCAGAGGGAGTGGGAGGGCTCTTTGTGGGATTCAATTGAGTACCAGGCACCACCGGGGGAGCAAAAGCTTTTTTAATGGGACCTTCCTTGATACCCTTAGCGCTTTTATTTCTTTTTGTCCTTATTGCGGTCAGGGGCCGAGCAATTAAGGAGGTTGAAGGTGTGTTGACAGTCTCCAGTGAAAGTCCCGAGAGTGGGGGCAACATGGTAACTATCCCTTGAGTGGAACCATGATCCCCTACCAAGTTATCTGTAGCATCCCTAGCAATGTCCATCCCTGATGTGCTGGTGACTAACAATGGTAAAGAATTGGCATTGGCAGTCTCGCCACCCATTCCCAGTTGTGCTTCTACATTATGTATCTCTGAAGTAATTGCCCCAACAGCACTCATTAGGTAGGACATTATTGAGGCACAACTATGGGGAATTTTAGCTTTGGTCTTAGGCAGGTCATTATAGCACGTTGTTTTGCGCTTACCCATGTTAGATCCTGGACGTCAGAGGGCTGCCCTGCCCAGTTTGTATGTCAGCTTGTATGTCAGAAATTCCAATCTCTGATGTATAAGGACTGCCTTTTGGCAATTTAGATGAGAGGTCCTTTACCCAGATTATTGCCTGAGATTCTGTCTGAATATGGTCTCACCAACTGCCGCACACTTCAAAGATGCAACATCTTGCTTATTGCTGAAAAAGCCAAGTCCTGGATGAAATCTGCTGCTGCAGCACATGTGCATCCTTCGCAGGGAAAACAACTCATATCTCTGCTGATAACAACAGTTTTAGTTGTCAACAAGATATATGCAGTGGATCACCTCTCCCTAAAAAACTCTAAACAGCAAGTTTCATTGCTCTCTTTACTCTCTCAGTTTAGCACATAGAAGTAGGTTTTATGGTGTGAGGTTTGAGATGACATTTAAACCATGTTAGAAATGTTAATTTTATTTTAATTAGTCACAACTTGCCTTCTTGTTGTTTTTATGATATCCTGTGTAGTTGTGTTAGATGTACTAAGAAAAAGGTTATTTCTGTCATAGTAACACTTTTAGTTAAAGTATCTATTCTTTGTAGTGCATTGTGTGTTTGACATTGTGAATAACAAAATAGATTATTTCTGTTACCATGGTACCACTGCTCCCTTTGAAGGGATTGTTTGTAACCCAAAAGCAATAATTCTATTTCAACAATATATTGGATAGGGTTGTGCGGGGTTACAAATACCTGTCTTTCACATTCAGCACTGATGCATTGAACTAAGTTGACCGGTGTCACCCGTGAATCGGTTAGCAAATTTTAGTTGTAATTTACGCAGCAGGCCAGGACCGGTACGTAACTCCTGCATACAGCTAACTTTGCTGTACATAGTCTATAAATAGGTGTTGTGTGGAATAGAAGTAGGGCCTAGCATTTGACTTATGAGTTATTATATATGCTCTTTTTTTGAGTTTATTGGGTGCTTTCAAAACAGATTTTTGATTTATGAGTTTTATTTGGGAGGGGGGGGAGATTGAGTATTTACTGAAATCTGGTTGAACTATGATGGCTTATGACCACTTATAAAATGTAAATATTTTACTGCTGGGACTTTTTGCACATGTCTTCCAGAGTCTCATCTCTGTTCTTGGGTACTAGCCTCTGCACCACACTTTTGATTTGCACTTGATGCTGTAATGGTGAAGATTTTAAGATATGGATTAATCTCCTTCTGTTTATTGCTGCACATGTACATTTTCGTTCTTTCTTCCTACTGTGTGGTGATTTCGGTTTGCTGACCTGTACCCACTGAAACTTTATGTACTCCTCTTCTTTCATGCGTTGACTTGAGCTAAAAATGTCGCAGTTATGGAGGCACAACAGCAGAGACTTCTCTGCCTCCTCTTTAATTTATGATCACAGAGCTTACTTACAGTTGATACCTCTCCAATCAGTTTTTTTTTTCTTCTGGGAGATAATTGAAGAACTCCTAAAGAATGTAGGGGCATATTATCAAGGGGGTTTATCTCCGCTTTTTTGGCTTTAAAAGCCAAGAAAGCAGAGATAAAATGATCTCCCTATTACCTAGCAGTCGCTAACACCAGTTAGCGACAGCTATTAGGAGATAGCGACCATCTTGGGCCCCACTTTGCATGTCAGTGATATTTATCACTAATGACATGCAAAGTGGGCGTGCCAAGATGTTAGCGACTGGAAACAGTCGCTAACATCGCTATCTCCCATTACCAACTTTTGGAGATATTCGTGGTAAGCGTGAATATCTCCAAAAGCTAACACCTGCCCTGAGCAGTTCTTAGCCATGTTATCCAATGGGAGGTGGATAACATGGCTAAGAGCATTAGCTCGGTAATGCATGAATATTGCTGACTTTTCAGCGATATTCATGCATTGCAGCGATTTTTATCGCATTTGCGATAAACCTTGGTAATACCAAGGTTTATTTGCGGTAAAAATCGCCGCAGCTCAGCGGTAAATTTTTGTCTCCAACCAAGCAATAGCGATAATTATCGCTATTGCTTGGTAATATGCCCCGTAATCCTTAGTGTGCTTCTCAAGCTTCACAATCCTACTTCTACAAATCACTTCTTTTGATCAGGAAGCTGTTGATGTTCTAGCAAAAAGCTGTTCCACCGTGTCAGCCATTGTTCAGTCATCACAGAAGCAGTGCCTGTCTTGTGAACTGTACATGTATGCTGCTTTTTACAACATTGTGGATATGCCACATGTTGATGTGGAAGGATATGTGAGGTTTCAGCCAATGAAAATGTCAGAATTCTCCTAACCTGCTAAAATGTATGATACTAGAAGTCATCAGTCTTTATAGGGTGTCCTGTCTTCATTTCTCCGTATGCCAGGGGCCTGGAGTTAGGATTCAAGGCAAATGTAACACATTTTCAAAATGTTAGCAATCAATCTCCCACAATGCACCTGCTAAACAAAGCCCAAATGAACTGTGCCCCAGACGTAAAACATGTGTTGGGGATGTTTTTACTTCTGAGCAAGAAAAATATGAGAAAAATACTGTAAAGGTCACAAACTTAACATCACTACATGTCCAAGATGAATTTTATTCACACCTTAGCAATGTTTTGTTTTAATAATGCAATTTGAATGGACATTGCAAGATACATTATTCTTAGCTAGGTCTGCATACCTGGTTGATACACATAGCACCAACCATATATATTTGGACTTGCTTTGGATAACATTGCGGATGGCTCCATTTACCATAGTCCTAGTTTTATCACATCTCCTAAAACACAGTCTGATCATATCCCATTCCTAAACTACAAATTTAATAAAGATAGAGTGCTTTTATGTGTCATAAATGGTGCCTAAATTTGTCTTCAGTTCACATACTTAAAATCAAGTCTGGTGGCACACTCAATTAGTAAATATAATCCTCATGCTCTGTGTAGATTCACAGACTTTGGTAAACGACTAAACATGTATCCATGAGTTTCTTAATTTTCATACTCTGTACCGAGTCTGTGAACTACAGAAGGGCACCCAACAAGGGTCCATGAACTTCAGAATGTGCAAACTTATTTCAGAGTTCCTGGGAGTCCATGTCTGTCAGGGTTTGCAAACTATACTCCATGTTTATGGACACCATACAATTAATTTATCTCAATTTCTAAACTTTGGGGTTTCCAGAGGCATATACCTGAGGCCAGTTTGTGCACAATGTCGTTTTTCTATTAAACTTAAAATCAAGTGTGCTGACTCATTCCACACCTAATTTGTGAGTATAGTTTTCAAACTCTGCATAGTTTGTGGAAAGTGGCTTGAGAATTGATACCCAGCTTCAAAGTTCTCCAATCGCACACCTGACACAGAGTCAATAAACTATGCATGGACCCAGTATGGACCCATGAGTTTTCATAGTTCACAAACTGAGTACAAAGTCTATAAACTATAGCAGGAGAACCAGCATAGATCCAAGAGGTTCATAATTTGTGAAATCTGTACTGGGTTTGTGAGCTTCGGGACATGTTTATAGATATTCTTGAGTGGCAGGGTTTACGAACTCTATGCGGGGTCAAAATCCAAGCCCTATACAGGATTTTATTTTGTTATTTTTTAATGGTTAGTGGGTTTTTTAGTGGTCCCCAATTATGCCTTGAGTGCCAGAATGTGACCAGGCTGCCACCCTTATATGGGCTTTCCCTTTGTTTTTCAGAATATTCGCATCCTGTAAAAGCACCCACAAGACAAATATTTCTCTTGTGAGCAGCTACAAACCCAAAGTAGATGATGTATGATAAAGGTCCTTTGTCCAATTAGATTCATTCATGTTTATATTTGGGTTGTCCAACTGTCCATGAACCCAAGTTCAAGAAAAGGAAGTTTGTGAACTAACAGGGCTGCCACCACAGGAGGGAGTGGAGGGGTCCGTAGATCATTCATAATGCTGTCCACAAACCCAAAATGGAACTTGCAGCTGGAAGTGCTCACAGGTCAAGGCCAAGAGATCATTTTCAAACAAAAACTTGAATTATTACCACCTCCTTTACCTCAGAATATGTTCAGCATGCAAGGCAATATTAAAGACCTGCTGAACATTTTAAAGCAATCTTAAAACCCTTTCCTTTTCATACAGATGGCAAGTGAAATGCTCCTGTATGGTTATCTACAAATATTAGTGTGATATAGAGGGTAATCGTAATGCAGCATGAGTCACTGTAAAGTATGTATGAGTGAAATACATGTTTTGCTTGTTAACTCTCCCTTTCATTAAGTGGTTCCCCCCCTCTCTTTTCTAGGAAAAATATTGGGAAGATTTACTAAGACTTCTTCCTCATTATTTCAAAACATATTTTCAAACAATCCTTCCTAAAATCCTCGCCCCCTGTAAATCTTTTTCGGTCAGTTGAACTCTCATTTTATCCTCACCCTCCAGGGTTCATCCATCTCCTTAGTGTTTCAAACAGGACTTGTGATGGAATAAGCAGTTTGTAAGAAAGTAATGGTACCTCGTGTGGGAATGTAAGGCTGGCACAGTGACATTGGTGCCTAACAATGATACCAGAAACCTGACAGTACAATACCAACAATGAAATAGGATGCCTGACAAGGGTGCACCAACAATGTCTCTGAGGTCACTGACACATGACCAACAACTTTGACATGGGTATATTGGCATGGAAATAAAAGTAGAATGACACCTGACACTACGACAGTAACAAAGAGACACTGGTGAAATTGAAAATAGTCACTGTCACTAGTATAGTGATGCAGGCAAATCAACACGGACAGTAGGGCACTGACGCAAGGGAGACTAAAACACGAGCACCAATTCTGACATGCGAAAGGTGACACTGGAGCACTGGGGTTGGGCACAGGCACTAATGCAGGGACACTGACATGGGAGAGTTTCATTTGAACTCTGACTCAGGAATGCTAGCACACAAGGGTATTGGCACAAGGACACAATAACAATATATTAACATGACTTAGGGCCACTCGCTGGGGGGAGAGAAACTAGTGGAGTGACATATGATTCCTGACAGGGGTATTGACAGAGACATTGACATGAAAACACTGACACTGGTATGCTGCCACTGGGGCACGAACACTAGAACACTTACATAGGGACACCAGCACTGACATGGCCCATTGTGACATGGGAAAAGGAAAACTGGGCCATTAACTTAGGTCACAAACACTGACACTACATTGACTGGCACAGGAGCACCAACACCGATGCTGGAACACTTACGCAGTGGCACAACACAAGCCACCCCATTACAGCATTGATACAAGGGCACAGTTACTGGGACACAAACACTTACATGGGGATATTGACTTGGAGACAGTGACACCGGAATGCTGACAGGAGCGCAAACATTGTTTGTGTGACAATGGCAAGGGGCAGTGACACTGGGAGAGCAAGAAGTGGGACTTGTTTACTCACACTAAAATACTAATGTTTGGATGCTTCAACAGGGCAGTGAAATGTCATAGGGACACGAACACTCGGATACTGACTGTAGGGGCATAACACTTGGGTACTGCCCTGTGGTTGCATCTATGGGCCACTGAAGTTGGGACATTGAAAGAGGAAACTGACATGGGGCACAGCCATCGATATGGATACTAGGCCACTGATATGGACAATGGGCGCCGCAGCAGTTCCAAGGGTTACTACCACAAGGACACTTCCTGGGAACACAAATACTGGGACAGGGGGGCACTCTCACAGAGACACTGACATTGGGTGCTGCCACTGGCACGGGCACATGGAAAATTACACACAAAGTGCTGACATAGAGACATTTGAAGCTGGGACACTCACACGAGGGTCCTGACAATGGGTAAATAGGGAAATAGAGTTAGTAACATTGATAATGGAACACCAACAGGGGTAAACAAACAGAGTGACACTGAACATATGTAATAGCACTGGCATTGAGACCTTGACCTAGAAAAACTGGCAAGGTCACAGACACTAATGCGGAGACATTGCCACAAGGGCACTAGCAATGGGACACTGAGGCATGATGTATGATACAACACATGGGTACTCTCACAAGGAAGTGACACAATACTGGGCACGAGCATGGATGAACTGAAACTAGGTCGCTGGCACTAGCGCATCAAAACCGATACAGGAAACTACCAGGAGAGACACACATTCAGGCATCAGCCATGCACATGAAATCTGATGGGGAGTGCACTGACACAGAGATGCTGACACTGGGGCACTCACAAAAGAGCACTGGAAGGTATGCATTGACTCAGGAACACAGAGCAAGCAATATTGACAGTGGCACACCAGCATGTACAATGGGAAGTCCTTTTATGCCACTAGCACAAAGCCCCCAATACTGTGAGCCACTGACATTGGGCAGTTAAAGTTACATGAGACACAGCCATTGGAATACTGACAGAGGTCAGAGAAACAAACATTGTGAAGAGCATATAAAAAGTGTTCTCAAGATCTGAGAAAGACGCTTCTCCAACAACCAGTTCAATTGATTGTTCTTTATTCAAATAACACAGCCAACACGTTTCACAACAATGCTGATTCTTCAGAACTACAAAATGCATGTAAGCCTTAATTGCCTCATCTTAGTTAATCATATATTTCTTCAATATCATAAAACAAAAATCTTAAATGCGTGATCTTGAGAAGTTAATTTTATCTTCTACAATTCCGATCGACAAACCCCCTGATGCGGAAATCTAACATTGTTGAATTGCTTGATTTATATTACTGAAGTTAAAAACCAATCCGATGGTGATAGTGTCCTAGCCGCCTTTGTGCCTTCATAGGCAAATAAGTCTGAGGGTTTTTGTAATTCGAATGAGGATGCTGTTGGCAGCTCTTCGGCCTCCTCAGTGTATTCTGTATTGTGCACTGGCTCCAGCACTTCCCCTCTTACATCCGCTCACAGTTTCTGTTTCTATTGGGCACAGCATCTATTGGTTATTGGAACTTACTCTTGTCTCCCCTCTTAACCCTATATATGTCTAGTGGTTAGACCTAGCGAGGGAGCTGTGGTTCCCAGTGGTGTGTGGACGGAGGCACTTTGATGGTGTATATATAGTAACCATAGTCTGGAGAATCCTTGTGGACCCATCGTCACCTAGAATTCCTGCAAAAGCGTTTTCATTTCTTCTTGTTTATTTGTAGGCTAAGAATCCTGGGTTAGTGTCACACACTTGAGATTAGCCTTTGTTTGAGAATAGACGTGATTTAGCTGTTGTGTGAGTGTTCCTTGCATGAGTTTACGTGCATGCATGGTTTTGTTTGTCTAACAGAATGAGTGATTGGTTGAGTGCCATTTTGTGCAGCATGGGGCAGACTTGCAGTAGACTCTCCTTGAATCCAAATGTCATCCAATGGCCTGCTTGGTAGAGCATTATGTTCAGATGTGTGCCATGTTTGGAACTCACCAGGTTGCTGGCTCTCGGTGGAATGCAATCAGTGAAGCCATCCGATGGCATTATTTGCAACCTATAGGGGTCAGAATTTGGCTCATGAGTGTTTGGAGAATAGAGTAAAGTCCCCACAGTGCAATCAAGTCCCCACAGCGTGAGTGTGTTATCATACCCAAGTCCCCACAAGGATAGTAACACAAACACACACACACATGCACACACCCACACACACACACACACACACACCCCCTCACACACACATATAAAATTCCCAATACCCTTTCAAGCTTCGACTGATGTTTAAATTATACAAACAAAGGAAGCATGGAACTCTGAGTGAAGCACTCTACAACACCACAACACTTTAAATCTGCTTGCTGTCTGTTTTTTAGCAGATTTTCTAAGCATAGGATTTTCACAGTGCCAGCCACGTCCAGCTAGAAAGTGACAAAACGTTTTGCCATTTCTACAGCAAAGTCTTTACGCATAGGTTAGCACAAAGCCATCC
Organism: Lissotriton vulgaris; assembly: GCF_964263255.1. Classification (NCBI taxonomy): domain Eukaryota; kingdom Metazoa; phylum Chordata; class Amphibia; order Caudata; family Salamandridae; genus Lissotriton; species Lissotriton vulgaris. The sequence continues at coordinate 399,909,713 of NC_141696.1, read as the reverse complement.
AGACCATTATGAAAAAATGACAAAAAACTTTTACCACTCCAGTTACAATTGTAATGCTTTGGATTGGTAAAATACCATCCGAGCCAACCTGGAATGAACAAAAGCAGCCCCTGACACGTGTTTTGCTATAGTTAGAACTCATCAGAAAGGTATAGCTTTGTGTAGACACAAGGGAGCACCTAGTATATGGCAAGACATTATCTTTCCATACTTAGAATGCTGCACAAATTATACAAAAAGGAACCAGGTGTAGTGAAGACAGGGCCCTGCTTGCACACATTGCTATGCTAGCATAAGCCTATTAGAAGTTTAAACACCATTTCGCCACTTTGCAGCTTGTGCACATGACACTACATGTAACTGTTGTTGTAAGTTAAACTGCTTCATTTTCCTCGCATGAGAATGGTCTGATTTTCACATCCTTAGACTCACACTGCAACCTTAGTCTGTACACTGCTTGCAGATGTCTTCAAGGGCATAATAACAATGTATGCTGTTATTCAGGTTGATCCTCCCATGCTCTAGACACAACACACACACAGCTGCAACCAACTGAAATTCTAGTGTCTTTAATATTACACTGCATGCATGATTAGGACACTTGGAAAAAACTATTTTCAGTGACAAAGAGCTTTGCTGATCCTGAGATGTGATTCACCTCTGCTGATCTTGGAGGTGTGGGATTCCCCATTCAAGCCTAAGAGACCTTCTGTTATTATAAAACCTAGTACCTAGCAGGGGAGGGTGGTTCACAAGGTGCTATGGGCCCGATGTAGGTAAATCCCATTTACCGATTTTGAAATACCGAATCCTACCGATTCGGTATTTCAAAATCGGTAAATGGTATGTAGGTCCCAACATCTGGATTCGTTACCGAATCCTTAACAATTCTTTAATTACCGATTCGGTAAATACCGAATCGGTAATGCCCATTCATTCCTATGGGCTTTGAAGCCCATAGGAATGATTAGGCATTACCGAATCGGTATTTACCGAATCGGTAATTAAAGAATTCACAAGGGTGCAGGGGGTGTCACTTTGACACCCTCTGGCACCCCCAAAACAGGCACAGGTGCCATGTGGCAGGCATACCTGTCCTAAGGGCAGGTCTGCCTGTCACATGACATAGGTGTGCATGCACACATGTGCATGCACACCGGAATCGGTATTATACCATGGATTTGTATTCCATGGTAAAATACCGATTCTGTAAGCCATGTGCAGAAGGTACATTGCCTACCTTCATTGCATTTTCGGTAATTCTACCGAATCGGTAAATATTACCGAATCGGTAATTATTTTACCGATTCGGTACATATTACCGAATCGGTAAATTTACCGATTCGGTAATGATACCGATTCGGTAAAATTACCGAAAATGTGCCCCTACATCTCAATATCCCTTTACCGATCGGAAACGGTCGAAAATCTGTATTTTCGGCCGATTCCGATCGGTAAAGGGCTACCTACATCTGGCCCTATATGACCTGTTTTTACTATCATTATAACATGATTTCTCTCTTTGTGTTTTATGGAATTGTAACAATGCTGATTGCTTTATTTGTAATCATATGCCTGCTTACGTTAGCCAAAATCCTGCATCTTAGAGCACGTTGTTAAAAAGTAAACATTTTAAACATTTCCGTTTCTCTCATTACTAAAGTTGTGGACTGGTAGGAGAATAAAAGCGAAAGAGTGTTCATGATTCCCACCATTCCTGAGAGTACCCTAAGTCGCATGTTCTGGGTTGTCTAATCATTGGTAGCTTCGCTATAGGACGGAGAGCTAATGAGACACTGATGCTATTCAGATAGAGTTTCTGGGTACTGAGGTGAGGTTTTTGGTACACCACAATTCACTGAGGTCCTGGTTTCCTGTGCATAGTTCTGTGCATGAGCAGAATCCCCGCAAGACAGGGAATTTTGGGCAGATCCCACGTTTAAGTGGAGAGCAGCTTCTTTTAATGGAGTGCCATACAATACTCTGAATCAACTTACTTCAAATGTCTGTTTTCCTAGCAGAGCTTCTAGTTATATTATTAGCACATTGCCATCCACAGCAAGCAAGAAATTATTGTCAATTTATATTTTAAATACAAACAATTGCCATTTTTAGTCAATTAAAGGTTTTACTTTATTTTTTTTGTCTTCATACGACATCCATAGCAAAAACAACCTCTCGGTCTAATCCACCCCTGTTGCTCCTAACTTGGGAGTTCAGTCTCAGCTGATGTACTTGTGAGAGCCACCAACACCACACAACTTGAGCTGACCAAGAGGTATAATCATGGGACATTATCAGAAAATCTAGTCAGGATCTAAGTGAAGTAACAAATACCCAAATGACCCTAGAACTTTTTTTTCTCTATGTATATTAACCTATTGATCTAAATCCCTATAGTATCTTACTGAGTTCCACCAGGCTCTCCATGTTGGGGGTACCGCCTGAAGCCATAACTTACAGATCTCCCTGCTTGCCTTAAGAACAAATTAAAACACCAGTTTATTCTGCATCCCTGTAAGGCTTGATGTCCCTTTAGGGCCCAATACAATGCCAAACAAAATAAGGGAGGGGCTTACCTCACTCTCAATGCCCAGCGCGTCGGACATAGCCTTACCCACATTACCTCAGAACTCTTGAATTCCGGGGCAACAAGCAAACACATGAATAGTGTCTGCCTTCTGGGGACCGCATCTCTTATATCTCTTACATCTTGCTAATTCATTACCCTTTATTTTGGAAAGTTTGAGTGGGGACCTGTGTATTCCGTTGATCGTAAAAAAGTGGTTTCCTCTTAATGCTCAGAAGGAAGTGAGCGACCGAAAATACCCTTGAGGGCTTGGGTAATTAGATAAAGGGGTATGAGTGCCTTCAAGGGAATTTGTTTGAATAGTGTTTGATGATTTTAAATTAATTTGAAGGGAAAGATTAATAATACCTCTATGTAATTAATACATCACACAACAAAGACTAAAATTTTTGGAAATGACTTAAACAGGGTATTAGCACATAAACAACATATAAACAACAAGCACAAAGGTGTATTTATAAAAATAGACTTTATCAAAACAAATCAAGTGGTAAAAAGTGTCATATACAGATGAAAACCATTTAAATAATTAGGGCTGCAGGTACAAGAAAAAATAAATTTGAGAAGTAACACAGCAGGACCTAAAAACCAACTATCCCAGGTCAGAAATAATAAGACAAAACAGGGATAAGGTGAATGTCGACGTTTCGGTCTCCTAGAAAACACTTTTCGAGACCATCCTCAGGACTGATGTCAATTACGTACTGTATAAGACCAACTGTAATCTCAATTGGAACGCTGCAAGTTTAAAGATGGAGAGAAGGGGGCTCAGCCAAAAGGTTTTGTGACACAGAGTAATGGAGATGCTCCTATTTATTGTTCAAATCGTCACTTCAATGTGATGTAGATAGAGGGTCGGGGTATATTTTCTGTTATAGCGAGGATCAGATCAAGTTGTGCTATAATTGAAAATGGAGTTGCCACTCGATAGAAAAGGGGGCAATTTAATCACCGAACAGAGATGAAGGTGAGGTCTTCATCCGTTATGAAGCTGGTTTTAGATCGTAATCTCAAGGAATCACCAAATCAATGTGGAGATTTCTTTGTCGCTGCAAACAGTCAGAGCGAGTTCTCTAGTGTCTTGGTGTAGAGCGAGATGAAAGCAACGGGCATCAAAGCAGACGTCTGCTTTGATGCCCGTTGCTTTCATCTCATTTCAATTATAGCACAACTTGAATTCCCTTGAAGGCACTCATACCCCTTTTTCCTCTTAATGCAGCAGATTTAATCAATGAGTAAAGTGTGTCTATAGATACTTGCCATCGATTTTTCAGCTCCTCGCTCGTCAAGTAGATCTCCCAGACCATGTGTGGCTGTTCCAGTTTCCTATCAGCAGCTGGAAGGAGATGATTATTCCACTGTGCATCTTCCTTCTTTTTTGGCACCGAATCCTTAAGCTCATCTTCCATGGAACTGTCCTCAGGGGAAGGCTAGTGTTGGCTCTTACACCAATATGTTATTTGGTGAAAGGTATATCTGGAGAGAGCTCCACTAGTGAGATTCCTCCAGAAATTCCAGGGACAACACTTGTTGCCATCCACAATGTCCTTCCAGTATGTAACACCTGCATCTTTCAGTGGCTGGACCAGAGCATCTAAAAGACATCCTAGTGTTCCTGGGGAGTCCCACACGGGGGCCCATTCACTGTAATAGGACAGTCCCAAGCAGATCCACCAGTCCAACCATAACTTGGCCGCCGCATACAGAGTATTCAGCTGGACTTTAAAGAAAAATGTAGGAGTGCCAATTTTGTGCATGACGCCTACCTCACCTAAATCCAGCACCATAGCTTTAAAAATGTTACTGATCAAAGAGCTATCTGGCCTAAGAAGTAGCATCCTACAGCTCTTTAAATGGTACACCCAGCAGTACAACTGAAGATCCGGCATGTTCATGCCACCGTGTGAAAGTTTGCACCTTAGTTTTTTCCAGGATAACCTAATCACTTTGCTTGTCCAGATGAAGGAGGCGATCTCACCCAGTATTTTAAGTATCTCACGCTTGTCAAATTACAGAGGGCTATTATTAAAAAGGTAGGCAAACTTAGGGAGAACACCCATTTTAATCAAATCTACATGCCTGTAGTGAGATAAGGGGATATTCTGCCACCTTTTCAAAAGATCTTCCACCTCCTTAGAGACTTTCATCAGGTTTATTTTTGGGATATCTTTAACATCCTGAGTTATTATTACACCAAGGTGTCTTTGCTCCTTGGACAACCTCACCCCTTGTGCTGCAATGTTCAAGAAAATAATTTCTTTTTTTCATTATTAACTTCATAGCCGGACAGTTTCCCAAAAGCCTGAACTTCCATAAGGAGCTCAGATAGAGTGCAGTTAACGTTTGATGATAATAGAATCAAATCATCAGCATACAATGCCAACTTCCTCATAAACCCATTTGCTACAAAGGGGGTTATCTTCTCATTCTGTCTCAAACTCTGGGCAAGAGGCTCAATATACAAATCAAAAAGAATGGGAGACAGCGGGCATCCCAGGCTTGTACCACGCTCTATTGTAACCGCCAGAGTGAGGCTGCCATGACCAAGATCTGAGCCCGACGGGCTTTATATATTTTCTTCAGAACCTCCGTAAAGGTGTCTACAAAGCCTTCATGGCTCTATTCAGGTGGTACCAGTTGACTCGGTCGAAGGCTTTTGCTGCATCGACCGTGATAATTGCAAGAGGGGCGCCCTGTGCGAATGCCAGATCGATTGAGCCAATCAAGGTGTAAACTAAATCCAACATCTGCCTGTCCAAAAGGAAGCCCTTCTGATCTTCGTGAAGTATTGACCCCACAGTCTTACTAAGCCGGGGTCTCAATATCCCAGGGAATACCTTACAGTCACAATTTAGTAGTGAAATAGCCCGGTAAGATTGACACAGGGTAGGATCCTTCCCAGGCTTCAAAATCAGCGTGATCACAGCCTCACTCCATGAATCAGGTAAGGGGAAAGTGCCTCTAAGGATTTCATTAAAGAGTTTCAACCTGACCGGAATAATTTCATCAGTCATTAAAATACGATGATTCCGCTCCTGAAGCTTTCCCTTTCTTAGCTTTATTTAATACTGACAGAATCTCACTCCCTGTTATATCTTGGGTGAGCATTTCTTGGCTATCCAGATTCAGGTTTGAGAGCAGTTTCCTCCCAAGCCACTGCTCAATAGCATCTTCCCCAACCAAAAGATCCTCACGAAATAGACCTTGAATTTTTTTATAAAGGCCTGCTCAATATCTTCTTTATCCTCCATAATTAAACTACCCACCTTGATCTGGCTAATATAGTTATTTGATCTATCTACTCTGCCCTTCATAGCGAGAATTTTGCCACAGGTATCACCATGGTCAAAATTCCAAATTTTGCTTACCTCCCACTTCTGAAGCATGATCTCCTCTGTTTTATTTCTATACTTCAGCTGGAGGTCTTCAACATTCCCCAGTAGACTTTCTTTCTCTGCCCCATGAACCTGCCCCTATTTTAAAGCTGCCTCAGTCACAGCTAACTCCTTTTCCACATCGGCCATCTCCCTTTTTTCAGATCTTGCATAGCCCGCAGCAGCGCCCCTTAAAATCACTCTCAACCAGGCCTTAAAAGCGTCCTGGGCTAAATATAGGGGGACCGAATACAGGTTATACTGAAAAAAGGTGGATGGTTCCCTCCTTATCATATAAGGGATGAAAGGTTGTAGGAGAAGTCTCCTATTCAGGGTCCATCTCATCAAAATGAGCTCTGAGGGGAGTTCTAATTGTAAAGCTATAGCCCCAGGATCAGAGATATGGATGGCAAATAATCTATTGACCTAACTTTTCCTAATTCTGGAAGTTCAATAACGAAATAATCACTTCTGGAGAAATGGTTGTTTTTCTTGCTGTAAAAAGAGTATTCCCGGGCATCACCCATTTTTTTCGCTGAACATCACAAAGGTTAAGATTTTTTAATATTGCAGACAAGTGGGCTAGGAGAGGATCTATCTAGCTTATTATTTAAAAGCACATTAAAGTCTCCACCTAATATTAAGAGGGGTTCAAAATCTGCCAAAGTCAAACAGAGATTATTAAGAGGAATAATATCATCCTCATTGGGACCATAGTAATTAGATAGCATAAATTTAGCGCCATGGCTCCTCACCTCAGCTACTACCCAACATCCTCTATCATCTGCCTGAGCCTTAACAAGCTCCACTCCTGTATCTATTTTAAAGACTATGGCCACCCCCTTCGAGCAACATTGTTGATCAGAAACAACCATCTTATTACCCATCTTTGTTTACCGAAAACGGCCATACCCTCTAGGTGTAGAAGGTGGGTTTATTGAAGCATGAGAATACTAGCTGAACTATCCTTAAGATATTGTCTTCTCTTTACTCTCAGGCCATTCACATTCCAACAAAGATTTTCAAGGGACCTCCCCACCCCGGAGCTGGTGCTACCCCCCATCATTGTTGTGTTTCCACCCACCATTAGATCCACAGGCTATTAAGTCACATGCTGTCACAGGTTTTTTTTGCTTTTTTCCCAATGCTCCCCACCTGCACGTGTGTACATCTCCCCTCGCCACCTGCCCCACCCAGGGGTACCCTGCCTGACCATTCATTGGCAATTAAATTTGCCACTATGAGCCAAAACCCATCAACCTCTAAAAAAAAACATTATCAGCGAAAGCTGAACTCCCTCAAAAAGTGTTTTTAAGTACAGCCTCATCTAGCTGGGGGTTTATTAAGTGCCAGTAAGCTATCTACTTCCTCAGGAGATCTGAAATTGTGTATCTTCTTGGCCCACATCACAAGGATGTATGAATGAATGTATATTAGGATTTTCCTAGGCTTCTTCTGTCCCGGATTTAATTTAAATGGATCCCTATGCACCCGTTAGATCTCAGTTTCCCAGCAGAGGCAATATGTGGGAAAGCTTTAGTCAGGATCTGTATGATATAAGTATTAATATTGTCCCCTTCCAGTCCTTCTTTCAAGACAAAATCCTGATACTGTTCCTCCTGGAATTATTTCCAAGTCTCTCCAGCCTTTCCAAAAGATTAATTTCCTTTTCCTTCAACATAGCCACTTCCTGAGTGTTACCCTTCACATCTAGCTTCAGCTCCCCCACATTGTTCTCTAGATCCTCCATGCGATGCACTAGCACAGACAAATTCTCCTCTAAGCTGGAACAGGTATCTTTGATCTTCTTTTGATTTATTTCTGGGGTGACAAAGCGCTCCTTGATCTCTAAATACAACTGACACAGCATCCCTTGTATTGGGTCCGAGCCTTGGGCTACCATGGGTGCTGCAGCAGGGGGACCCTCTTGGGATTGATCGTTTATCATTTCTCCTCCCTGCTGACCCCTTCCCTCAGTTGCTATAGCTGAATCCCTCAGGGGAGAGAATCCATTTGACAGAGGGATTGCAGGATTAAGTAACGGAAAATCCCCTGGCATAGGTGTGCCCTGCTTTATGGTTTCCATATCTCCCTGTATGTTGAGTTTGAAATAGGATCTGAGTGAGGGAGTCACCCTCACAGGTGCTAAGGAAGTATGTTTTTTTTCTTTCTCCCATAGGGCTAGCTTTCCCTATTTTAACTGGCAGCTTCCTGTGTTTATGTTAATGTTTATTTAGTGAGACCCCTGGCGGCTGGCTGGACTGGGTATCTTTTTGGGCAGAAATCTCTCTCCCGAGGAATGTAGTAGATCTTGGTTTATACCTTTTACCAAGTAAAGTCTCGCTACCCGTGTTAAGATTAGTAGAGAGGACAGGTAATCTTTTATGTTGTATTCCTCCCTCACTATGCAAAGAACCTAGCTCCATAGACCTGGAGGCAGAACCATGCCTTGACATATCTCCCTTTAGCTGGCTCACTTCTTTATGAGAGCAGATCTCTAAGGAGCATCTAACCTGGTCCCCGGGAGGAAGAGAAAACACCCAGGTCTGAAACCCATCACTAACCTGGGTTCTCACTAAGGAGCAGTGTGTACAGCTTGTTCTAGCTCTACCAGATCTGACCCAATGACAAGGGGTCAGCTGAAAGACACGAGACCGGGCTCGGCGTGTCTCACCGAGTGCTCTGGCACCCCTGAGCAGTGCAAAGACTAGCTCGCAACACATCCAGTAGGGGGAAAAAAAGGAAACCAAAGTCGACAGAGAGAGGCACAAGATTGAACAAACAAGAGAGGAGAATTTTCCCCGTAATGTGAAGGCGGCTGTCCCCCCTTGTCTCGTCTCCCCTTCCTACCAGGCTTTTGTGTCTCTCAAGCTGAGTGCGCTGAGCAGGCGGAGCTGAAAACGCCCCCAAGATCGTTGGTCCAGAATCTTCCATCTGAGAAGCACTCATAGCAGTGCTCCCTATGCGCTCCTCACTACCCCTCTATCATGCCCAATCCCTCGACAACCCCCGACAGACAGCCGAGGGAGGCAGCAGGAGGAATGCCAAACCGCTCAATCGTCAACTCCACAGAGTACACAGAGCGGGTCAAGAGTGAGAGTGAGAGCGGGGCACTCTGGAGAACACACTGTCACCGCAGAGTGAAACTGTATGGGCAAAATGCCTTCGATCACCACAATCGTCAGCAGGAGTCCATAATGCAGAGGTTAGTGGGGAGCCGCTCGTGACCGGCTTCCTAGCTTCCCGCCATATTCCCCCATGGGCCTTGCTTCACATTTTTTTTTACTTTTACCTATACTTTACCACAGGCAGACTCCACATTTCAAGCAGAGGTCTCTCTATGGTGAAGTATAGGAACATTAAAAAATATATAAAACTTTATAATAAAATATAAAAAATATTTAATATTTAATAATAATTTGAATTGATGTTATATATTTATTTTAAATGTAGAACAACATAAAAAATTGTTACCAAACTTTTATCTTAATTTTGAAATAAATCCATAATTAATTATATTAAAATATATTTTTTTTCCAGAAAATAAGAATTTATTTTCCACCTAAACTAATTTTTTATCACACATTAATAATCAATAAAAGTAATGTGTAGAATTCATTAAAAGTATTTTTAATTATATGTTATTAAAATATTTATGTTACATTACCTTTTCAATTGAAAAAAGATTGTTAAAATAGTTTGTATTACAATTATATAATACATATGTACTATTTGTAGATTTTTTAATGTTAGATTATATTTTTTATTGAGTTTTATTTTAAGTCCCTACCCTGTTTATTTTTTGTGGGAGCATGTTGCAGTATCGATGGTTGGCCAAGCTAGATGCTGTACTTATTAGGGTTTCTATTTTGGCAGTAGTAACTTACACTTCTAAATTTGGCTCCACCCTCTTTATGAGCGGGTGGAGATGTGTAAGCATGCAGGTTTGAGTAACTTTGGACTTTATTTTGTGAATAGCCAAAGTGGTAAATTTAATCAAAAGCTTAAGAGTAAATTCCATATATAAGTTAATCACAACCCATTGGGGTCATAATTTGGATGCAGACTTTCATGTTCACCTCCATAGAGCACTGACTCAATCACAAATACATGTAAGGTTGATGTCTCACAACAACCCATAATGCAAAAAGTGGAATAATAAATTAAAAATGAATGAAATTAGTGTTATCATGTTTTTTAGAAATATACAATATTCTATTGTACTGGATCATTAATGTAAGAACTTAACAAGGAGGCTTTTTTATAGAAAATTAGGAAACTGAGTTTGTGCTTCTCAGAACAAGTGCCAGGTTGATACATTCATGTAGAATTGTATAATTTATGGATCAATAATGATGATGACAATTATTATATGAAAATAATATAAAATGTTGCTCACTATTTATGATATTGTCACTATAGTCCCCAAAATAATGAATATTTGATGCTGGATTACTGTATACCAATGTGAATCACATTTTGCAAATTACATTCAATAGAAATATGAAGAAAGTAGGAATATTAGATTGGGAGATTTGAAAACAAATGTTGGCTGTTTTTGGACATTGTGGGAAAGCATTGATGATGGTCTTGTTGTTAAGACAATGTGAGAAAGGACTAATTTCACGAATGGAAAAGGAAATTATGTCATAATCTAGTAGAAGACCATGTATTATCAAAACACGATGGCCATTTTAATGAGGTGTTCATGATATGAAATATTAAAGGATTTCCAATTTCCAGTCTTTTGTGAGTGCCACTATTATTTAATATAAACAGTATACAGGAAATCCCCAAAAATTCAAAAAATAAAATGTTATCAACTTTTAGATCAGCATGCCAATATTTAAGATGATCAGTCAATCAGGGTCCAAAAAATAAGAGGATAAAATGACACTTCCTTTTTAATTGCAATATGATTCTTTGCTTACACCAAACCTGACATGATAGTGGAACTTTCCACGCAGAAGGGCCTTTGCATGCTTTGGTATAATTACGTTCAGTAGTTTTTAACACATTTAAATCATATTTGTTAGGCACCTAGGGGTTGAATTATACTGATTGCTGGACTATTTGTCCACAGAAGTCTATGAACCCAGTTTTCCTGACCTTTTTTAGCTGAAAGTTAAAAAATACTCAAATCTGATTGAAAGAGTGAACTGCTATTATTGTCAGTGTAGGGTCTGCAAAGCGGAAGTTTGGTCTGTGGAATTCAAGTTCTCTAATAGGCTCTCCCCAACGTTAGGAAAATTCTGGCTTTGACAATTACAGGACACAGGACCCAAGTCTCTGCCTCCCTGTAATTGTGGCCAAAACATTTAAGATCCCAAAATTAAAGGAGGCCCAGTGACTAATCACTTACCCCTATGCTCATATATATATTGACAAAAAATATCAATATTGGACTGTGGTGTTTGTCGGACATGGTGCTGGGTTGGTGGATCCCATTGTGGCTCCTGAGATATGTGAATTGCAGCTAGGGAGAGCAAACTCTTTGCATGCATCAAGGTACTATGCTGATCCTTTGACTAGTACAGTGAATCTGAAACCAAGTGCACAAATCTCATGGTAGCCCAAACAGATGCCAATCAAGCTTTCCCCTGGTTCACTGTCTATGGGCATGAAGCTTGCAGTGGCTTTTTTAACTCTCCAAAAGGATCGGGAAGTCCTAACAAAAAAAACAAGAGCCAAGCCTTTTTGGATTTCACAGTTGTGCTGGCGGTTTTCTTGCAATGGGTTGCCAATGTAGTGATTCAACATTGGACTATTCCTCTGGCTGATAACATCACACACCTGATGTATTTTCCTTAATTGTTTGCACCTGCATACACACTATAAAACACACTCCATTTCATACCATGATCCTTTGCCATTTCAGCAAAGCACAATATTTTCCAGGATAAGTTCTGTCAGGGTATTTATGTGTTTTTCTTTTGCTCTCTCTGTATCTTGTGCATTTTACATTTTATTTTTATTTTACTTGTGGGCTCACTAATTCATTTAATTTAATTGCATTATAATGACAGTTAGGAGAAATCCCCATTTTACAGAGGGTGTGTTGTCAGTCATGGTGTATGAAATGAGAGGAGTAGAGCCAAACTTGTGTGAAGGCTAAGTCCAAAATACAACCATATCTTATAAAAGGCAAATGTGGGCCAGAGTAGTTGACAGAGTGAATACTGAAGCAAAGAACCTGCACTCACAGGAGGAAATTAGGACGAGGTGGAACAACCTGTGGCGGAGAGTGCATTCCCGGGCCTCCAAGTGTCACCTGGATGCCCAGAGGACTGGTGGTGGTTTTCCCAGCCTCCCAGTACAACTCTTTCCCGGGAGGAGAAGGTCTTGCAGATCCTACTTCCTGATTCTCCCTGAAGGTTTGACAGGAATCCCTGGTGGGGTGGAGATTGGTAAGCTATACTTTTCAATGATTCACTAAAACCTAAATGTCCTGTTTGCTTTGAAGTTAGCTGTTGCTAATGTCTTCAGCATATTTGTTCTGTACACAGACACCTAAATATATCAGTAGCATCTTGTTTGGCGTGCTTGTTTGAATATATTGTCTGGTATTTAGGATAACAGGATACAATCTCCATTGCATTTCACCTGATGTCATAGGGATTATAAGTGTTTATACACCAAAAACCAAATACCATATACCATAAACCATATATGAGTTTCATATAGATAATGTATGTTATCTTTTTACTGCAGATTATCACTAGGTATGTTCATTGTACAATTTTGCAAATGTTGTGAATGTTTCATTGAAATAACTAAAACTACCATGATGCCTTGTTTCTGTTTTGTGAAAATATTATTGCAATATAATTTGCCCATTTTCTTTTCTATCATATTTTCACATATGGTAAAGTATCAATTATTAATCAATCTCTATGTAATGTTCACTTTTGAAAATTGTGTTGAATTTTGTATGTTTGTTTCTTGGCATGTAATTGAACTGATGTCATCAGTGTCACAAATCAAACTTTGTTGATCTAAAAATTTGAAGGTATGCACATTTGTATGCTGAATAGAAGGGACCCCTGACAAAATACTTATAATGTAAATGACCAAAATATCGAAAAAGATACTATTTTACACCAATTTCGAAAAATATATACACAAATATTGTTTTTTAAGATATACATAGTTAAAAATATTAAATATTAAATACATTAACGTATAACAGTAATATGATATCAATGAAATATATTAAATAGTATACAAAATATATACTTATTGCTACTAGCATCCTGGAATGTGTTGCGGTATAGCTAACAAAGTCGGTGATGATCAATGGGTAAAAATCTGGCAGGATTGCGATATAATCTCCCTCCAGAAAACATGGGCAATGGATCCCATTTTTGTAAATGGCTACCGCTCCTTTCAATCAAGGGCAGTATCATCGACATCAGGGAGGGTAAAGGGGGTGCTGCTAACACTGATTCCAAACACGTTGACCCCGGAAATAAAAAGGTTTGTAGAAAATAGTCCATTCTTCCATATTCTTATTCTTGAGCTGGCCAAACAAGGCTCTTGACTCTTGATACATTTTTACAACAACAATTTTGGGCATAATATGCACCTGGCCGTAGATGAGATAAATAAGGAACTGGATCTCATTTTAAAATTACAAAGGATAAAGTAACCCATACATGTCATCTGGCTCGGAGATTTTAACATCCACCCCTGCAAACACAACCTAGAGAAAGTATGTGGTTTGACAGACCTCATTGGTAACCCTTTTATATCACTTTTCTCATAGTACATATGGTAATAGTCTTAATCATACACTCTCGCTTAGGGATATGGCGATTGTGAACAAACATTCCCGCATTTCTGACTCCCTACTAATAACCTTCCGACGATTTGACCATGAAACAATCATAGATGTTATCCTGATGTCAAACTCCCTTAATGAGAGCTGTATCCACGCTGATGCCCAACTTACATCTTTTAGCGATCACGCCATTTTAACCTGTGGGACACAAAATGTTCTATTGCCACTCCAGTCTGTACAACAGTAGGGAAAGCGTTAGACTGTGTGTGTTAAAATTTACTATTACTATTGCAGTCACTGATACAGTACAAGGAGAGTACTTCACTTCAAACAAATTTGATGTTAAACACCCTTCAAGCTGTGTGTATCTCTGTTTTTTAGCCTGCTAGCCCTTGGAATGGTTCATTTCACATTTCTCCTCTCTGCTTTGTTGTGTTGAATGGTTGGTACATTTCATGTATAGTTACTTTTTTTTATTTCAGGACATCTTAACCTGTTTATTTGAAATACTCTTATCTTAAATTTAAACTGTTTGTGTAGTTAATTACAATACCACTGAAAGGTTTGCTCATGACGTTGAACTCCTTTTCCTTTTAGGTTGCTATATTTTTTAATTAAATAATATTGGATGTGTAATCCACACTTTTACAATGTATTAATTTTTTGACATTCATAATAGGTCCAATAGCCAAAGGACATGGTAAAACATCTGTCACTGAAGAAACCTCCCCTCTAGCCCAGGATCAAGTCTCCAGGGAGGACTCCACTCCTGAAAGTCCAGAAGAGGATCAGCCTGGGCAGACGGCTCTAATGAGTCTCACCCAGCCCATGTCTACACCTCCCACTCCAGCTGTTTCAACACCTCTGCCTTTGGATACCTCCACTTCCTGTGTCCAAACGAACATCACACCGATCTTGTACCCCACCAGTCCTGGTTGCTCTTAAAGCAACATCTCCACTACCTCCAGTTCACCTGGGAGCCAGTGGAATGGGGCACACTGGGTCAAGGGCACAGGGTACGGGGGTAGGGTTTGTGTAAGTGAATCTTTGGGTCAGCATATTGAGGACAGTGGGTTCACTGTCACCCAGGCCGCCATCACCTAAGTCTTGGGATCCCTCCAACAGTCTCAAGACAAAATGGGCCAGGTCCTTACATAGCTCCAGGAGATGAAGCAGTTGCAGAGAGAGCACAATGTACAGATGGAGAATCTGTACTCCAATTTGAGCTCCCTGTCTGGGGTGCTGCATGACCTTTACACCGAAATGTGAACAATCTTCTCCTTTCAGTGATCCAACAACATTTGAGCCAACTACATCTGCCCGAGCCAAAGAAAGGGACGCCCTTTCACAAGAGGCAACACCTGCACCCACCTCAGACCCTACAACTGTAGCTTCATCAGCCCGCTTAGAAACACACATTTATCCAGACCACCAGGAGTGCATGGCGAGACCACCACCAACAGGAGACATAGAACCTAATTTCCTCCAGTGTGTGACTACCATTTACTCTGTGGACTATTTTCTGGATACATTTACCTTTCTGATACCAGTTTTATTTTGGACATTGGACTTCAAACAATTTTACCTCTTCAATAATGGTTTCATTATCCATGACTGAGTTTTTTATTTTTGTTTGCTTTTTCGTTTTCATCTGGTTTTAGTTTCTTTGGTTTCATTTATTAAAAGCAAAATTAACACAGCCAAAGACTGGTGTTGTAGTTCTTTTCCGTATTTATTCATTTTTTCCTTCCATTAGACATGTAAATGTAAAAAATGTAAACACACCATGACAAAAAATACAAATACCAAAAACCCATCTTCTAGTATCTTAATAAATTTGAAAAAGATTGGTCTGTCAAATATTTCTTAGACATAACACACTATGCATAACACCAATACTCAGTGCCCTTTGTACATTTCCAGCTCCACACCTTTCCACCACGGAAGTAGGGGTAAAATAAAAAAATAATATTCAATTGGCAAAATATTATTTAATTATTTCATCAGCTGTGGCTAGATATTCTGCCTCATGCAAAAAGAACAATTTATGGACAGAATGCAGAACAATGTCATACATTCACCCCCGTACAGAGATCTGGGCCTAAATCCATCTGTCTTTTTTGCTCCCCATGCCTTTCTATTTGAACACAGCCATATGCAAATCAGTCTTGACCCTGCACCCAATGGGAAGTGTCCAGCCTGAACTACCAGGCCAGGTCACCCTGGACTGGAAACAAGCATCCTAGGACTGGTTAGGGGTTTCACCCCTCATCAGCCAGGATAGCTTGATTTCAGCGGCATGGAGAGCATGGGACCCACGTCTGGGCGTACCCGTCCCACTCGGGGAGACAAATGCAAAAAGAACAACTGACAGACAGAGGAACAGGTACATGTTCAAAATGCATTTGTTAATCTGTCTAACTGTTTTGTTTAATACAGCCCCTTTGAGTTCCTGAGTGAAGTGTAGTGATTAAAGTGGTAGCATTTTTCTTTTTTAACATTACATAAAACAATGATGGTGTGAAATTCTAAGGACTTTATGATTAGAGAAACTACAATATTAGTATGTGTTGTGTGTGTTTTTACCCTACATATTATTTTGTGTTTTTTTTAGATATATCTATGTATATGTATGATTTTCATGCGAAATGTATATATTTCACATCATCTAAAAATGGAAAGCACATTGGGCCCGATTCACAGAATGAACTTAAAACTCCATCCTAAACTTACTACTATTTAGATATTCACAGAATGCACTTACTACTTTTAGTATTCACAGAAGTTAGGATTTTGTCTTAAGTCTGTCTTAAGTCTGTTCTAAGACAAACTTAAGACAAAATCCTAACTTCTGTGAATACTAAAAGGAATAAGTGTATTCTGTGAATACCAAAATAGTAGTAAGTTTAGGATTGAGTCTTAAGTTCATTCTGTGAATCGGGCCCATTATATCTTATTTATAACTGTACATTTGTATAAATTTGTTACATACCAATTTAAAATGATATTTGCTATGTGTATAATCCCACAAATCACTCAGTTTAGATCAGGTGGCTCCAACCAGTCGTTGGGAGCTACCAGTAGCTCCCAGACACCTTCAGAGTAGCTCACAGCCTTGAGTTAATTTTCAAATGAACACAGGGTAATATTTTCATTATAAAGTTAAAGGAAGGCTGTGTTCATGTGACATCAGATTATTTGGCTGCTGATAGCAGCGCCTGACAATTAGCAGTGCTCAGTCAGATATCGTGGCCAGGCTGGGACTGAGTCACGGAGGTGAACAACTGAAGCACTGAGGTATTTGACTCTTAGAAATAATTACTTGTCAGCTCAAAATTGGAATTGTGAACAACATTATGCTTCAGAATGCTTTTAAGGGGAAGACAAATTAAATGGAGAGTTATTATTACATAAACAATTTAAATTTCACTGGCTCTTAGTCACCAGTACATTTGTATCCCCTTCATATGTACACATGTTCATACATCAATCAATCAATGCAAACTTTACTTCTCATAAAATGCATAAAATTACATAAAAGAACAAATTAAATTTTTCACAAATAAATTTTGTTATAAATTGAGTTTAAATGCAGTCTATCCACATAGGTTTTCATATAAACAATATTTACTAAAATACAATTATATATATTCATATTTAACCTGCACTGTATTCATAATAAATTTGACATTAAAAATATATATATATCAATTTATGACAATTAATTAAAACCGCACTATGCTAGCACAACATTTAAAACAGTTTTCATCAAGTACAAGACCTGTCTAGTCTGGACTTCTCCAGTAATAGATAAAAATAAAATAGTTTATATTATTCTACTCTGTGTCTATGTACAGCCCCTGACTATGAGGTAATTACCCCCAAATTTGATGAAAAGCTAAAAATAAGCAGTCATCATTATTTATTTGTCTTACAATGTAAAATACATCTCCAGGGTCAGCTTGTTAGTAAGTATGAAGCCCCTTCAGTTTTCGTGCCCGCCAATAAAAATGAAGCAGTCACAAAGCATACATATGGGGTTTCTAGCTGTTGCGGAGCTAATAATGTCACAGAAGAATGTTGCAAGCTACATTTCTTCAAAAATAAGAAAATAAACTTCTTCCTCTCCACTATATAAAAAGATCAGTAGAACAAAATATGTGAAATTGATTGAGTTGACTTTTCATCACATGAACACAGGGGAAGGAGGCTTGTTGAAAATAAATTTGACGGATATCCCAACATTAAAGGCAAATCATTAAAACAAAATCTTGTCAAAAAGTAACACCAGCGAGAGTTCTCTACAAAGGCAAGGTATGAAAGGGAACCATACTGCACAGAGTTAGGTCTATGAATTCCATTATTATACTTTTTCCTTTACACCTTTCCCATCTATCCTTTGTACATTTGGCCATAAATATTTCTTTCAATTTTGTTTATGGAATACTTTCACAAAGAGGGGGCGTACCATAAAGGTCAGCTAAACCCAAATAAATAAAAGTCTGTCTGACATATAATAGCAAGGGCATTTTAAAGGCATGGTCTAGGTACATAATATCTTTTAAAAACTGTTGATTTAAGTGCACCATGTTCCTTTTTCAAATCGATAACCACAGTAATAGAGGGGCCCTTTTAATGGTGTCACTAATATATGGGAGATCTAGCTCTTTGTGAGAAATAACATTTGAACATCCTCCTGGAACCAACTGAATCCTTTTCACAAACTTATCTTCCATATGTTGGAGTTCCTTAATGTCTGCTGTCCCCCATATTGTTGCCCCATATGTAGCTGTGTTTAAAATTTCTGGCAAATACATTTCAACCATTTCCTGTATTGGCTTACAGTCCAGCTTTTTTTAGAATGTAATTACTGCAGCTTTGCTTTTACACATATAATTTTCTCTATTTAGCACCATCTCCTTCCATTTTAGTTTGTAATCAAAGAGAATGGCCTAAGTATGTTAAATGATCCACACATTCAATTTACTTTCATCTAGATGGAATTTCGTCATTCTCTTTTTATCTCCCCCTACAGCCATGACAATCGACTTCGGTTTATTAACAGAAAGATCCAAATCAGCCACAAAGGCCGAATAATTCTGGATGAAATTTTGGAGGGCCATTGGTGTCCTAGCCAACAAAACAGCATCATCTGCATTTAGCAGAATTGGAAGTGGAATTGACGCTACATGAGGAGCATCTTTAGTATTTTCAATCAACACCTCATTTAGCTTATTGGTGTAGATTGCACATAAAAAAGGATTGACCACACACCCTTGCCTAACTCCTTTTTTTCAGTTTTAACCGGTTTTGAACATTCCCCTTGTTTCCCATAGTGGACTTTAGCAGATGCGTCTGAGTAAAGTTGCTTTATAAACAATATTACCGAGGCCTCCACTACTATAGCCTCCATAATGGCACACAATTTGCTGTGTGTCACACAATCAAAAGCCACTGACAGATCCATGAAGGACATTTAGAGTTGTCCTTTCTTTGCTACTGAAGGACTGGGCTATTCTAAGGCCCAGCGGTGCCAGGGGACAACACCTGAAACCTTCGTAGGTTACCTGTTCCGGCGTACAAAACACAGAGACACGGGACGCTTCCTTCGGCGTCAAAGATTCAGCGTTTATTTACTGCAGGGATACAGAAATCGCAAGAAGTACACCACGTGTAGGTTCTGAGAGACTGCTTCGAATTGCAACAGTGGGTCGCTCCTTTTATACATATTTTAGTCATAGCACAACATGGCGAACAAAAGGTTACAACTCGGTTCCCACAGTAAACTTCAAAAGGGTGCTTTCATGTATTCAAGGGCCCGGAACATAATTACTGTAACATCGCCGGTTCCCAACTGTAAAAGCACGTTATCTCACCATTAGGTACATTTCATTCTGGCTGTAAACGAGTTAAGGAAAGAGACAGAAACAGGTGCAAGGAAGACAGAAAACAGACAACAGATTGAGAAAAAGTGTAGGGGGGCAATATCGGAAGCATGATTGCAGGATCAAAGGATTCGTGCCTAATGCATGCACGGCTGAAACAATAGACCGGCACGGCAAGATGAGCCTCGAGCGGAGCCATCTGCCTTTGCAGTGTCATTTCCCTCGTCATAAAGACACCCTCAAAGGAACACGTGTCTTCCGCAAGAGCTTGGGAATCCCAGGTTCATGAAGCGGACAGTGTCCGTTCGCTGGCTACTTGAGGGCAAGAAACAAAATGGATGCCATATCTAAAATGGAACCCGTGGGTTCAGATGAAGAAACCCACGAATAAGACGAACGGTGCAAAGTAGTGTAGCGAAAACGCATACACCCACTAAACTCGTCATTTGCGGTTCATAGATACCAAACTCGTCCATATTCGAACAAGTCAAAAAACGTCATCACGATTCTCACAGAACCTCAGACGCTCCTTTTGCTCTCATGTAGGCAAGCACTAGTCGATATCAGAATCGATCTCGATATTCATCAGATCGTTCAGATGTTGCTGCAACATTATTCTATCCATCAATGCTTCCTTGGTAACAGATGGCCGTCTTATACACGTTGTAGCACAGAGGCCACATAAGGCAGGACCACACTGTACGCAAAGACAACACGTGAACAGAAATGTTACAACAACCCCGATGATCATCAGAATCTTCCAACCCCACGTCGACATTAAGCCCCAAAACCATCCTAGTAGCGTCCAATCACCTACGTCCACGTGTATGGACTCGGAGATCTTATGCAACTTCGAGATGGCTTGATATACAGTTGGAGCGTTATCAGGAATGAAAATACAGCAACTCGAATGGATCACCTTGCACACACCACCTCTATCTGCGAGTACAACGTCTAAAACCATACGGTTCTGCAACGTCATAAGCCTATCCGCCTGAAGCCCTGCTGTTAGATTACCAAGAGCACTTGCAGTTATATTAGCAGTCGATTCGACCACACGAGTCAACTGTCTCAGGTTCCTACTATTAATCATAGGTCCCCAAAACGGCAGGAAACCCTTAAAGAAGTCTCCTGCTTCTTGACCGGCAGTGTCCTCTTTGCTAATAACGCCTCTCACAAATCTAGTCTTTTGATAGTCCGAGGCAACTGTGAAAGTTGGTGGCAAAAGATTCGCAATATAACAGGTGCCCGAGAAGTCACGGGGCAACCATGTATATGCGCGATCGTAACATACAAAGTATGTACCCTTGGCAGTCAGGAGAACAGGGGAAGAGAGCATTAGTAAAACATACGTTTCAGTGCAAGCACTCTTCCCAAGCTGAGCTTGCAGATTCCGGCCAAGTCCTTGCAAACAGAAATTACCGAGGTGGGGTACGATCCAGATCGGAGACGAGCTTTTAAGCTGTCTATCCCCCACTGACATACTATACTCAGCCTCACTCAGATCCTTGTATACTCGCACCTCTTCCTCTGGGATAAGCGATGCATCAAAAATATCTCTATCTAAGTCAACAATCGCTCTTGCCAAAGGCTTGTGGTACGGGCCGGGACCAATGTCTGCAGACCGTGGCTCTCGATGGGGGTAGGAATCTAGTGCACTACTGAACATAGTTTGAAATGCTCGAGCTGACCCCTGGGAGCTGTAAGGAAGAACCAAATACGGAATACCCCTATCCATGGTATGTGGCATTAACCCACACATCCAACAGTTAGTAGTATTCATCACCAGCTGATGCTGATGTAGGAGCTGGACAAAGGAGTTGTTCATGAATTCCGCACGTCTAATCTGTTCATGTTGGGGTAAAGGATGAAAGGAATGTGGAGAAACAGTGGGAATAGAATTCAAATCAGGTGAGGGAGAAGTAGGTGAAGTAGAAGGCAAGAACAACTGTATTCCAAAATACACTCCACCCACCAATAGCATAGAAACAGTCAGGAATAGCAGGAATAACTGAAACAGAAAGCATTTTGTTCGGATGACCTTATGGAGCTTAGATCTTGACGCCGGCATCCTCTCTACTTCTGACAGCTTAGAGAACTCCATCCTCTAAAAAACGTCCGTAACGTTCTTGACGCACTTCGTTCTGAGTAGCGATTATCAATTCCCAGGAGTTCCCAGGAATCGACAAAAGTAACCGACCTAGTGTCAGGAACCTGCTAAACAGAAGGAAGTACCCGCACGGCCCTACGGTCAACCCGGATGAAAGGTTTTCTTAATCAAACATTCAATTTTAATGCAAATCTCCTAGCTGTGGAAAAAGGAACACACATGAAAAAGAACTCAAGAATTAATAGAGGATGCAATTGTTCATAATGTTCGTAGCAACAGTAAGGGGGTTATATAAATTCAAAAGGGAAAAAAAAACAAAAGGGACTTCTTTATTAGTCTTTCTTATAAGAACGAAGAAAATATCGACTTCTTCCAGGACGAGTCTGTTCTTCAAATAATTGGTCAGATTGTGAAACAGCGTTCAATCGATCAGATGACAGTTCAGGCCTCAAATTATCCAACGCTGATGGTTCAACAGATGTATCTGGCTGCAATGAAGTGTCTCCTACAGGTTGAGCATCACTAAACGGCACAAACCATACTGGGGTCTCAGTTTCTGTTGCGGCAATCCCAGTTCGGACCCAAGAATCTGCTGGCAAAGGGATCGGAACCTTTTTGGTGTGGGTGGCATGCACCCAATTCTTTTTGCCTTCCAACCGAACTGCAGTCCTTGTAGCCAGTAGGACTTGGAATGGACCCACAAATCTCGGCTCCAAGTTACGCTTTCTGCCAAAGTTGCGGGTGACGACCCAATCACCCGGTTGGAGCTGATGTCCAGGACCCTCTGTCAGTGCCGGTAGAGCTTCAAAAACCTGTTGATGAATTAACCTCAGTTTAGCAGTCAGATCATGAAGATAATCAATTAACATTGGGTATTCAAGACTATCAAAGGCCTTTGGCCTCGGGACTCCCCAAATGTTCGCAGGACGGCCGAACACAATCTCATATGTGCTAAGCCCTACTCGAGAGTGCACAGTCACCCTGGTCGACAAGAGAGCTAGAGGCAAGGCATCAGGCCATGACAAACCAGTCGTCGCTTGAATCTTAGCAAGTTTCAGTTTCAGAGTACCATTGTACCCTTCCACTAAACCTGCTGACTGGGGATGATTGGCGCTATGGAATTTTTGTCGAATTCCAAGGCCCTTACACGCACTCTTCATCACACTCCCCACAAACTCACTTCCGTTATGCGACCATACGATCCGTGGCATTCCATACCGAGGAAAGTATTCCTTCAGTAGGACTTTCGCGGTGGACAGGGCAGTATTATCTTTAAGAGGATAGGCCTCAATCCATCTAGAGAACGCGCAAACCACAACTAACACGTATTTCAGGTTATCGCATCTCTCCATATGGATGAAGTCCAGTTGGATAACCTCAAAGGGACATGTAGGAGGAGCAAAATGGCCAGGAGGAGTGGGGGTGCCCTTGCCAGGATTGTACATCATACATACCATGCAATTCTTAACTACTCTCTCAGCGCATTTAGCAATACCATCATTCTTCCATACAGGGAACAACAACTTACATATACCTTTCGCGCTAATATGTGACAAGCCGTGAGCCATAGTCACAACGGCTAGCACATATGCATCCGGTAACATCCACCTCTGACACTCCGACAAATCAATCCAACATGTTATGTTATGTTATGTTATGTTAAAGTGCATTTTTATAGCGCACGGCTACTCTAAAAGAGTGTCCCGGCGCTTTCCACAGGCAACTTACAGTGTAAAATCAACATAACAGGAAAACAGAACCGAAAAAAGAAGGAGAAAGAAAGCCCACCTAAACAGAGTGATTAAAAAGCCAAGTCTTCAAATTCTTCCTGAATTGAAGCAGGTTGGGAGTGCTGCGAAGTGCCAATGGAAGCGCGTTCCACAGCTGGGAGGCCTTAAGGCTGAAAGAGCGCCCCCCAATGTGGGCCTTCTTCACGCGTGGGACCACAGCAGTGAACAGGGATTCTGAACGCAGTGAGCGAGCTGGGCGATAGAAGGCTAGTCTTTTCTTTAGGTATCCTGCGCCTGAGCCAAACAGAGCCTTGTGCACCAGCGTCAAAGATTTAAAAACAATCCGCTTCCGAATTGGAAGCCAATGGAGCGTCTGCAGCAACACAGAGGCCCGTGCTCGTCTATGCAGACCAAAGATTGCCCGGGCTGCCGAGTTCTGTGCCACCTGCAGACGCTGAGCCAAATAATCCGGGAGGCCTAAGAAAAGGGCGTTAGCGTAGTCAAGCCTGGATCCAATGAGCGCCTGCACCGTAATCCGTCTGTGCTCCGCAGACAATAAAGGTAGGAACTTGCGGAGCATTCTGAGGATGCCGAAACAGGTGCCGGACAGGCCAAGGATGTGCGCTTTCAGAGAGAGTTTGTTGTCAAGCTTAACCCCCAAGTTCTTGGCAACCGAGGACGATTGTGCCGGAGGACACATGGCGGCCGGCCACCCCTGCCGCCACTCGGGATCGAAGGCACAGCCGAAGAAAAGAACCTCCGACTTGCTGGAGTTAGCCTTCAGACAGTTTTGCTGGAACCAGCTAAAAACCCTGTCCAAGCAGTCCCGGATTCTCTCCCCATCAAATGTCTGATCTTTTTCACATGTGAAGAGGAGTTGTGTGTCATCGACGTAGGACACGATCTGGGCTCCGTAAGCCTCAACCGCAGCCGCCAGGGGGGACATAAAGATGTTAAATAATGTCGGGCTCAACACAGAGCCCTGTGGAACCCCAACACCCAATGGCGGCATCTCGGCAGAGCTCTGGGAAACCCAGACCGTCTGGCGGCGGCCCTCCAGGAAAGATGTAAACCATCTGAGCACCGTCCCCCTTAGGCCGATGTCATGCGTGTCTAGCTTTCCCGTACTTTCTTTCCACTTAGTCTTTTCAGTTTCTGTGGCCTCATTCTGAATCGCTTTCACACTCTCAACAGTGTCCTCACACATACCAGTCTCCGCCGGCCACCTCACTGAACTCGTAACATACATTCGGGTTGCAAGATTCTTAGCTGTCTCTTTAGCAATCTCATCCGCAAACGCGTTACCACGACCAACATCCGTAACTTTCCGATGCGCGCTGCATTTAATGATCGCCACTTGCTTAGGCAATGTAAGTGCATCCAAAAGATCGTTCACAAGCTGTCCGTGTTGGATCTTAGTACCATGTGATGTCATAAACCCTCTTTCTCTCCACAATCGACCAAAGCTATGTGCAACGCCAAACGCATATTGGCTATCAGTAAACACATTCACTCGCGTTCCCTTAGACAAAACACACGCTCTCGTCAACGCAATCAACTCTGCCGCTTGAGCCGAATTCTGACTCAATCTCGCAGTTTCCACAACCGTACTCAACGTCACTACAGCATACGCAGTCGTCACATCACCATTCGGCAACTTAAAGCATGAACCATCAACATACAGAGTACCATCGGGATCTGCCAATGGAGTGTTTTTTAGGTCAACACGACCCTTCGTTTCTTCCTCAGTTCATAAATAGCAATCATGTGGTGGTACATCATCTGATTCCATATTAGTCGGCAACAATGTCGCCGGGTTCAGTACATTACAACGCTTGATCTGTATATGACTTGCCAAAAGTGTCAGCTAATAACCAGACAACCTTGCTCTTGTCAAGTGTTGAGTTTTCGTTCGATTCAAGAGAGTGTCAACTGCATGCGGAACCATCACTGTTAGCATATTATCCATGACCAGTCCTGCAGATTGCCGGATGGACACCACAGCTGCCGCTGTCGCTCTTAGGCAACTCGGCAATGCTATAGCTACTGGGTCCAAGGTCGAGGAAAAATACGCACATGGACGCTGCTTACCGCCAAATTGTTGCGTCAAAACACTCAACGCACAACCCTCTCTCTCGTGAACGTATAGTGTAAACGGCTTACTGTAGTCAGGAGTACCTAACACAGGAGCCGAACACAACGCATCACGTAATTCAGAAAAACTTTTCTGACACTCTTCAGTCCATGCAAAGGAGTCGGAACATCCTTGCACGTGAGGGCTACCAATGGCTTCGCTAGCAATGAAAAATTTGGAATCCATTGCCTGCAGTATGACGTGATACCTAGAAAGGCACGCACATCTCTCTGAGTTGTTGGCACAGTCATTCGAGCGATAGCTGCAATTCTCTCTGGGGTCAACCTTCTTCCCTCCTTTGACAATAAGTGACCTAGATAGGTTACTTCTTGACAACAATATTGCAACTTAGAAGGTGACACCTTATGATGTAAGTCACATAGATGCTGTAACAGCGATACTGTAGCAGCTTTGCGAATTTCTTTAGTGTCATCAGCCACTAACAGATCATCAACGTACTAAATCAAAGCCGCACCAGCTGGTAACACGAACGCGTCAAGCTGACTCTTAAGAGCTTGACTGTAGATCGATGGACTCTCACAGTAGCCCTGAGGAGCGCGTTTAAACCTAAAGCTGCGACCACCTAATGAGAAGCCGAATAGATCTCTGTTTTCCTCAGCAATCGGAATGCTAAAGAAAGCATTCTTCAAATCGATTACCGAGAACCAAGAAGCAGAGGCTGGAATCAGAGTCAGCAAAGCTGTAATGTCAGGCACCACAGGAAATTGTGGAATCACAATTTTATTCACCTCTCTTAAATCAATGACAAAACGGTGCACAGGAGGTTTGGATGGATCAGTTCGTTTCAGAATAGGTAACACAGGACTGTTACACACATTTCCCCGAGTTTCTTCAATAACATCCTTCTTGATCAAATCATAAATTATCGCTAATAGTGCTCGCTCACCATCAAGAGAGATACGGTACTGGGGAATACGTGGTAATCGCACATTCAATTTCAGCTGGATGACATGAGGTGATATGTCCAGCAGGCCCACGTCATTGGGACCTGTTGCCCACAAAGACTCAGGAAGAGAACTCAATTCCGGTGGGAGCTTATCCGTTGACAAGTACGTAGGAGAGATTACTCTCTGACCTAATGTAAGCTCCACTCCCGCAGGAGAACAATACAGAGTCGCATATAACCGTTTCAACAAATCCAGGCCCAAAAGATTCTCACCACAACCAGTAGTTAAAATCAAAGGAGCTTCTAGCTCTCGAGGCCCAATTGTAAGGGGCAAAGGGCTAGAAACTGGATTGCTAACGGGGGCGCCAGAGAATCCAACGCAAACATTCGTTAAGCCAGACAAAGGTGCGCCAGGCAGTTTCGAATGCATGATGGAACTTTTCGCTGCACCAGTGTCCAACAGAAAAGGCTCAACTACGCCCGATGTGGCAACTGCGACGTAAGGCCCTCTCTGATCAACCGGAACTGATACTACTCCCTCTCTTTGTCTATGGCTGTCCTAGTAACTACCGTCAGCATCAATGTCATGCTCGACGTAATAGTCGTCTACATGATACTGTGCAGATCTACCGGGCAAAGCATCGCGTTGATCAAAACAATTGTTCGAGTCCGATGAAGTAGTAGAACGCTCATTCTGATTTTGAGAAGTACCACGGCCTCTACCTCGAGGTGCCTGCTGAGGACCACTACGACCGCCTCGGGCCGAAACACCATTATTTCGGTCACGCAAAACCGGACAATTAAACTTCAAATGGCCCTCACCCCTGCAATATGCACATTGGTTATACCCAAGCATAGATCTTGGTGTAGAGGAGTCAGTACGCGACTGCGTCTTAGAAGACTGTGATTGTGAACGATTTTGCTGTTGCGAATCATTTTGATTCGAGCGCGGAGGATACGCTTGTTGCAACAAAACCTTAGTTTTAAGCTCCTTCGTTTTCTTATCTGCACAATCGCTTTCTTCCTTCTCTCTATTTTCGTAATATTGAGCCGTGGCTAATATTTGAGCAGTAGTAGAAACAGCCCACGAGCTTTCGGAATTTTTCAATTTGTTGCTGAGTTCAGGCAACAAATTCGATACAAATTTGTCAACAAACAATCGCTGACCTCCCTCAGTGCTCATATCCTGACCACTGTGATTGATGAATGCCTCCTCAAATCTGGTAAAGAAATCGGAGACACTCTCGTCTTTCTTTTGCTTGCACGCAGACAATTTATCCCATTTAACTCTCATTGCTGGCATAAGTGTCTTCATAAGTGTAATAATTCTCTGAGGCAGATCAGTAATGAGCTGTTCAGGCTTAGCCCCACCAACTTGTCGTCCGTCAGCCGCCGCAAGAGCAGCCCAATCACCGCCTAACTCGGCTACGTGATTCTCTTGACGGATTTTTGCCCAAATTGGTTGCGGTACTACGTTACCGAACAACATGTCAATATCGGCAAGGTTCATAATAGTAGCATCCACTAGTTGGGATAACTCCTTATAATAACCTGCCGGATTTTTGCGGGGGTCAGGCAAAGTATGTTTCACCTGCAAAACTTCCGACCGCTTCCATGGGAGGTGTATCCAAACTATCTGGAAGTATGGCAAAATAATAGGAACAACATTAGCATCACCCGACATCCAAACTGGAGGAACTTCGCGCATAGGATACTGACCAGGTCTGTGCCATCCACTCCTCAGTTTCATCCTTAAACAATGCTCGAGGTTGTACTATAGATTGAAAAGATAGGAGGCGCTCTAAAGCACGACGAACATTAGTACCCACAATCATACCGTTCGAAAACTGATTCTGAAGTTCAGTCATTTCAGACGGTACATTGTCTACCTCATCATTATCCCACTCTTCTCGTAAGGATTTACACATTTCCTCAAACACAAATCTCTGAGTGGGTTCATTAAATTGAGAGAACGTCTCACAAACCATGCGCGGGGTGTATTTAACGGGATACCTAATCCATTTACGCGACATTTTCACTAACGTATCACTCTCCCTACCACCAGGAATTTGACTTCGTCTCTGGGAGATATCAGAAACATCGGACCCAAGGATCGGTCCAAATGGAGAGTAAAGATTAGCCACCGCATTTGGTATGCGACTACGAACAGAAGGAGAAGAGGAAAGTAGTACAGGGGCAACAACATGAGGACTGAAAGTAGGAGCAGTAGGAGTAGCCAAGACAGCAGAAGTAGCAGGAACAATAGACTGAGCAGGTATAGGCAGTGGAGCAGTAGGAAGAAGAGCAGGTATGGGAGCAGGGACAACTTGAGGAACGAGAGGATTCGGAAGGACAGGACCAACGGCAGGCTGACCAGCAGCTGCCGGAACAACAGGTTGAGGGACAGGAGGATTCACAGGAGCAGTAGTATCCTGTGCGTATGGAGGTGGTGATTTCAGTAGATAGGACAGCAAAGGGTCCTCTACCGCTTCTTCTCCCTTCGTATCAGAACTCGACGGTAAAACCGGATAACATTTATCCACCGCCATATGCTGCAGTCTAGCAAAAACTTCCTTTTCCTTCTCTTCTTTATCTCGCTGAAACTGCTCAGCATTTCGCATCACTGTAATGATACCTTCCCTCTTATTTTTCTTAATCTGCTTGATTTCTTTCTGCTTGGCCTCTTTACGCCATAACCGAAAGGAATCAAACATGGCCGGCCTAGATTTCTTTTTAAACAATTTTGCTTCAAGATTATCCAAAATTGCAGTTTCGAAACTACCATGGGATGGCCAACTAAGGACACCATCATTTTTAGTGTAACGGATCCAATAATCATTATACATGATAGGACCCACTCCGTGGCGACTATAGAGCTCATAAATTGGAGTTCCAACTGGAGGTATCGAGCATAAGTCCTCCAATCGGGAATCCGTACCGTAACATTTAAAGAAACCAAACAAAGTACTACGGCCAGGCATCGTGCACACTAACCGAGTCTCCAAACTTCAAGGGTTATCGAATTACGATGTCCTCGCAAAAATGCAAGACCCTCGGTTTTGGCAATTGCAATCGTCAAATAAAACCCAACAACTAAGAACCAACAACTAAGAACCACAAATGCAATGGAACCATGCATATAACCAAGTTTCAACAACAAAGCAAATGTCCCAAAAAGGAACCAACAACTAAGGACTGGGAGCGACCCACAAATACTTAACTGAAAGATCAATGGCGTCACCAGGAAGGCCCGTCTATCGTCTCGCTGTACAAAGGTCTACGCCAGGCGCCAAAACAGGTCGACAGTCAGGGCATCAGTCCGTCGCAGCCGTCAGGAGGCGGGAATCTTCGCAGGAAAAGTCTTCGAGCCACTTATTTCGACAACAGGATCGATGAAGCGGGGTGCACCTTCCCTCGGAGATTTCACACGAAGTTCCTCACGATCGTCGGGCTTTGGACCGGTACCGCTGATGTCTCCCTACGTTGGGCGCCAACTGAAGGACTGGGCTATTCTAAGGCCCAGCGGTGCCAGGGGACAACACCTGAAACCTTCGTGGGTTACCTGTTCCGGCGTACAAAACACAGAGACACGGGACACTTCCTTCGGCGTCAAAGATTCAGCGTTTATTTACTGCAGGGATACAGAAATCGCAAGAAGTACACCACGTGTAGGTTCTGAGAGACTGCTTTGAATTGCAACAGTGGGTTGCTCCTTTTATACATATTTTAGTCATAGCACAACATGACGAACAAAAGGTTACAACTCGGTTCCCACAGTAAACTTCAAAAGGGTCGCTTTCATGTATTCAAGAGCCCGGAACATACTTACTGTAACATCGCCGGTTCCCAACTGTAAAAGCACGTTATCTCACCATTAGGTACATTTCATTCTGGCTGTAAACGAGTTAAGGAAAGAGACAGAAACAGGTGCAAGGAAGACAGAAAACAGACAACAGATTGAGAAAAAGTGAAGGGGGGCAATATCGGAAGCATGATTGCAGGATCAAAGGATTCGTGCCTAATGCATGCACGGCTGAAACAATAGACCGGCACGGCAAGATGAGCCTCGAGCGGAGCCATCTGCCTTTGCAGTGTCATCCCCCTCGTCATAAAGACACCCTCAAAGGAACACGTGTCTTCCGCAAGAGCTTGGGAATCCCAGGGTCACGAAGCGGACAGTGTCCGTTCGCTGGCTACTTGAGGGCAAGAAACAAAATGGATGCCATATCTAAAATGGAACCCGTGGGTTCAGATGAAGAAACCCACGAATAAGACGAACGGTGCAAAGTAGTGTAGCGAAAACGCATACACCCACTAAACTCGTCATTTGCGGTTCATAGATACCAAACTCGTCCATATTCGAACAAGTCAAAAAACGTCATCACGATTCTCACAGAACCTCACTATAAAATATTTTGCTGCTACTAAGGTTAGGTTGATGCACTGATCCAGCATGCCCCTGTCCTTTCTACTCCCATACTGAACTTCGGCAAGGATCTTCTTTTCCATCACCCACTCCTCCAGTCTGTTCAGTAATAATAGTCCAATTAGTTTAGCTTTGCTATCTATCAGGGAGATGGGTCGATAGTTTGCTGGGTTTGCGGCTTCCCCTTTCTTATAAGCAGGAATTATTAAAGATTGCTTCTAAGAAGGAAGTGGACCCTTTTTTGCTTATTACATTTGAATACATTGTCAGCAAAGGAGCCCAAAGTAATTTGTTTGAGAGGAAAATATCCACATGTGCCCCGCCTGGGCCTGCAGCCTTCAAAGTAGATGAATTGGAAAAGGGCAAGTTCTATTTCATCAAGTACAAAGAATATAGGGAGATTATCCTTTGAGGGTAAACAGGCAAAATCATATTATTTGTCGGCTTTTGGAAGATATTCAGAAAATTAGTTACCCATGTTTCCTCGTCTATGTGTACATCAAAAGACAGCTCACCCTCGTCTTGCAAAAGAGGGGAGTTAATCACCTCCCAAAAGGCTTTGCTTTCGCTACTGTTGGTTTTCCTTGTCCTTGTCCAACGTGAACACACACCTTTGGTAGAAGTATGTGGTATACCCCAAAATGTACCATCACGTAAAATTGATATCTACTGTACTGTTCCAACATAAAATATTTGCCCTAACGAGGTGTGATTATCAAACCACACACTACCTCTTGCCTTTACTGAAACAACAAATAATCATCAGGTTGTTTGCAGTTATAAGGGACAGTGGTACTCAGCTCTGTTCGCCCAGTTGCGCCTAGCCGTGCCGTGCCGTGCCTAACCACGCCCCACCAGACTAAGGGCAGAGATCACCGAGGTCACCGATCGCCGAAGCACAGTGTGGTGTGGAGCAAGGAGCGCGGGGAATCGGCGCGGGAGATACGGAGTTAGCCCGTGTTTGACGGACCCCTGCTGCAGGCGGACAAGCGGGATAGCCGACTCAGAACTCCTCACCAGCCACGGACAGTGGCGGGGTCGGCGGGGAGGGGCAGAGAGAGACGAGGAGAGCGGGTGCGGGAGCCGTGCGGGAGCCGTGCGAGCAGGGAGACTCGCCGAGTGCGTGGTGCCATTGAGAAGGCAGCAGCTGCAGAGAACGCAGCGGACCGCGAGCTTCCAAGAAGCCCCACCCTGGCAGACTTGGATAACAAGCTGGACCAGCCGAGTCAGTAAGACAGCCCACTGTGAAGCCTCGGAGCCGGAAGCAGGCAACAAAGGGAGTGGAATTTACGCCCCAGCCCACAAAAAGAAAGTATAAACAATTTCAGAAAATACCTTAAGAGAAGACAGAGATTTAATCCCGACAGAAATATAAGCGGGGCAAGGCAGCAAGGCAGCAGGCGGAAGGCAACTGAGGCAGAACAGAGGTAAGTGAGCATTTCTTACTAAAAGTAATAATTAAGTGTACCACCTTAGTATAACAGTTTCTGCCTAGAAATGGCACCCAAAAGAGGCCAAAAATTACCAGATGAACATGGAAGGAGTAAATCATTGGAAGGCTCAAAATCCCTGGATGAAAGCCAGGAAAGCCTTGCATCATCTACGGAAAATAATAAAGGGTCACGAAAGAAAAGGAAAGTCAAAAGAGCAACGAAGACTGCCCAGAAGGTAAAAAAAAGAGGTAATCAAACAACCAACAAACAGAAAGAAAACACAGCAGCGTTAAAGTCTATAAAGGAATTTGTAGGCAAACACTATAGAACATTAAATCCAGCAATATCGTCTGTTTTAGATGAAGAAATAGTGGAAATTGGCGGAGAAATTGGTGAAAAATTAGGCTTGCCAGATGAAAACCAGAGACGGTTAAATAAAGGAGATCTCCAGGAAGAAGCCAACCCTGATAACGAGGAAGCCGGTGTGAACCGTAGATCCTTAAACCAGTCACTACAGAGCCAAAATCACCAAATCTCGGCGCCTCGCCTATCATCATCACCAAAGATGTTCTCTCTGATGTCACTAGGAACAGAAGACCACAGGGGAAACGATGACCAGAACCTGAGTATCATCTGGGGAGGAGCGCCTGACCAACTCCTACAACATCAACTACGGCAAAAATCCCCAACACAGCAAGAGGGCTTAAGGACAAGCTACCCAGCGATCCCAATCAGAAATACCACACAGGACTCGGTGCTCTCTGAAACTCCTACATCTCCATTGATGGAGTTAATCTTGTTAATGCAGAGAGCTCTCCAAGGAATCCTGGAAGTAACCCTCTCAAACAACGGAGTGATGAAGGCACAGAAACAACATCTAAAGAAAATAGAAGAAGAACTCGGAGAAATAAAGTGCCAATTGCCAAGCAGGGTAATGCCAACAGACACAGTCCTACCAAATGAGGAAAGTGACAGGATAGTATCGGAAGAAGAAAGCTTGGTATTACTCGAAAGGATACCCAAACCTGCAGAACAAGCAGCAAAGGAGGTAGCAGAACCTGTGAACAACGTGTATATATCAAGAAGACCCATGCTGATAAAAAGGCGAGGAGGGTATGTCACACTCGGGACCAGGAACAGGACGGAAAAAACCAGGAAAATGAACCATGCCGGAATGAGAAAAGAGAAGGAAACAAGGAAGGGGAGGGTGGCCCCAGGATTAAATGCCTTAGCCCCAACATTTATAACACAAAGACCTGTACAGGTGGCGGCGAAAACCCCTATGCCCCCTAAAACTGCGAGAGCACCAAAGAAAGAACAATCTCATAGGGAGGCAATTGAGAATCCCCCCTCCACCCGTATGACGAGACAAAGCGTAAGGCTAATGGATGATCGGGCCACTGAACAAAGGAGTATAAGACCACAGAGACATGAAGAACTCAATATAAGAACCAAAAGCCGGAAAGAAGGAAGAACAATCACCAGTCATCAGATGAACGAAATAAACATGAACTTATACGAGAGAGCTGACAACAAATGGATATTCCTGGACCTGATACCAGCAGGGAGGAAAGTAAAGCCGATAAGAAATACTAACCCCCCGAATAGGGCACAGGTTTTGTCGGCATTTGCAAAATGCGTCAGTCTGAGGGGGATCGGTACAAAAGACCTTCAGCACGTTGGCTTTGTAGAAAACAGGCAGGGTAAGGAAATAACAAAAATCACGCTATACTCAGACCTGGTAAAAAGGGCAATCCTGAATGCCACAAAGGAGATAACGCAACAGGGACTAAGGATTATCCCAGAGAGAGATATAAAAACCGTGAAAGATAACAATTTCTTAAAACAACATGCCGGGCTTCAGAAGAGACAAGTGATCCTATACAAAGAAACAAAAGGTGAGCGAAGCTCTCTGAACATTGTAATTGAAAATACAGGCAATGAATCCTCATGGGGGAACTGGTCGTCACATAGCACTCCCGCGGAGGAAAGTATTGAAAGGAATACAGTGGCTACAGATGAGGCAGGAGAGCTGAGTGACGTCGAATAGGATAGAGGGGGTTCGCAAGAACTAGGTCTCTTATCTTGGAACGTAAATGGGCTAGGCAACGCACAAAAATGGGAATACATAAAGGAATCCATAAATAAAGTAGACATTGCCTGCCTGCAAGAGACCTGGTTATGCGACGATACCCCAACCTTTGACGGTTATGCCCAGATACATCAGCCCGCCATAAAGAAAAATCGTGGGAGGCCCTCTGGGGGTCTGTTGACATTGGTATCAACAAGAGTAATGAGGGAAATAAAACTGTTGAATACAAAATGTAAATGGGTAGAATCAAGCAGAATTGAACTCATGACGGTGGATCCAAAATATAAAATGATGATTTTATTGAATGTATACATGCAGTGGGAAAATGGGGCGGAGTATGAAAGGGAAATGAGGCTTTTTAAAGAGGATGTAGACAGTACTTTAGAAAAGTATCCCGCAGACACAATAATGATATTGGGGGACTTCAACCATAAACTAAACCCAAGAAAGGCTGACCTTTATAATATGGAACAGTTAGAGGTATATGGAATAAACCCGGCAAGGTTCCCAGTTGGGGAAATTTCGAAACAAGACCGGGAATTAATACACACCTTAGGAGGCAGGGGTTTTCACTGCATTAACGCAAGAACAGAGTCAGATACACCGGCAGGAAAAACGTTCATGCAAGGGCAACAGAATTGCCCAATTGACTATATATTCCTGCAGGCCTGGAACTTTCACCAGATAAGAACCTTCAAGTTAGTTCAAAACGAGATGAGTGATCACAAACTCCTCCATATAGTAATAATGGGGGGTAGGAAATTACAGAGAGAAATAGTGATTAACCAGGAGGTTGAGTACCCCAAACGAGTGACGGCACGTCTAACAGAGGAATATTTGGAAAAATTGAAGGCCACGCAAATAAAAATGGCACCTGACAATTTTGAGAATAAAAAACTGGAATGGTTTATTGTAAAACTAGAAGAACTGGTTCAATGCCTAAAGATAAAATTAAAAAGGGAAGATCCCAAAAGGGTAAAACAAATAAATTATGGTAAAGGTTTCTCTGTAGTATGCCAAAACAAGAAAAGGGAGATAAGAGCAGCACAGAGGAAACAAAAAAGAACTTTACACAAGAGAGACACGATCACCTGGTAAAATTGAGAAAAGAATTCAAGCAAATGGTACTCTCTACAAAAAGGTTACATAAAGAAAAATGCTGGTTAGAACTTTTGGAAGCCATAGAGAATAAAAATCTAAGGCAATTCTGGCAACTAGTAAAGGCAGCAGCCGGAACACCAGAGGGTGAATTAAACTGTGTGGTGAGTGAGGCAGCATGGGATACGTACATAAGGGAATTGTACGGGGCAAGGACTCCCAGTCAGGAGATGGAGATTAAAACATGGCAAGATATTTCTGAAGACCTACTTGTCAAATTTAATGAAGAACAAGTTGAGCTCACAATAAAAGAACTTAAGCTAACCCGGGCAGCAGGCCCAGACAATCTGCCTGCAATAATCCTGAAGACCGAGGTTACATGGTGGGCAAGATTCCTTGCCAATATGTTCCAGGTAGTGCTAAAAGATGGAGTAATGCCCCCAACCTGGAAGGGGGCCATAATTAGGCCGATACACAAGAAAGGGAGCAAAGAGGAGCCAAGAAATTACCGGCTGATTAACCTCCTAGATATTGGAGAGAAAGTGTTTTCTAAAATTGTATTGAAACAACTGAATACATGGGTAGATGAGTGCCAAATAATCCCCACAGAACAGGGCGGATTTAGAGCAGGCCACTCGACAATAGACCACGGGTTTGCTCTATGGGCGATGGCGAGGAAGTCGACGGAACAGAATGGCAAGCTATGCTGCTGTTTCGTCGACTTCAAAGCAGCCTTTGATTCTGTAGATCGGGCCTGCCTATGGGAGACATTAAAGAGGCTAAATATCCCGAATGATCTCCTGACTATAATAAAAGAACTACACAGGGAAAACTGGGGGCAAGTAATAAAAGATATGGGGGGCTCCATAACTCCTAAAATACCCATATCTAATGGGTTAAGACAAGGCTGCGTGCTGGCCCCCCAGCTTTTCTCTATCTTCTTGTCAGATCTCCCGGCCTATTTGGAGGTGGAGGGCAGCGCCAGTCCAAAAATGGATGGAAACAAGATCCCGTGCCTATTGTACGCGGATGATCTGGTGATAGTAGATCAGACCGAGAGAGGCCTTCAAAGGAAGCTTAATGCCTTTAATACTTACTGTGCTGATAAATTCTTGACTATCAACTTGGATAAAACTAAAACCCTATGTTTCGGGAAAAAGTTAAGCAGATTCAGTTGGTACATAGGTGACCTTAAATTAGAGACAGTAAATGAGTACCGATACTTGGGTATTTGGTTTGATAGGACACTAAATTGGAACACCCATTTGGAAACGCAAAAAGCAAAGGCACTCTCCTCCATATGCGGACTTAAAAGGTTCAATGGGGAATATGGTGAGATGTCACATCGCCCAATGCTTAGAGCCTTTGAGGCAATGATCCCCCCCCAAGTTTTAAACGGCGCAGAGATCCTTTATTTGAGCGGTAGGGGATCCTGGGACATGATAGAGGGAAATTGCATAAAAAGGCTCTTATCACTTCCTCAATCTGCAATGATACAAGCCATCAGAACAGAAATAGGCACAAAGTCCTGGGCGATATTAACCCAGATGGCTGTGATCAGATTCTGGAAGAGATTAGAAGACCCTGAAACAAAAAAAGTGGCATACTGGTGTCGCAAAGAAATTCAGAAAAGCGAGCTAAAATGGGCGAAGTCCAGTAGGGATAAATTGAAGGGAATCTGTAATACACTTGAGTTCGACTTGGACCTGAGCTCATATCAAATCACTAGTACTAAAGGTGATTTGAAGCAAAGAGGGAATGAAGTCTCGAAAATGCTTGATAGAGGCTATTTAATAAAGAAAAAATCAGTGGTACATATGCTAAATGCGTGGTCTCTTGATAATTGGTTCCCCTATCTTGACAGACTACCCAATCCTGAGAATTCGAATTGGGATCAATCCATGGCTAATAAACAGAGACCTTAATTTAAAAATGTTAGATCAGGAAGGTCACTGTAGGTGTAATTTGAGAACTAAGGGAGACCTGCTGCATATCTTGTTAGACTGTTTGACACTCCTAGAACATAGGAAACTTTTGCTGCGTCCAGTCTTTATAAAATACGATGTAAAAACAAGATCACAGGCAGCCAGTCTCTTAACAGAAATCCCCTATATCGATATTGCAATCGCCCTCGGGAAATTCTTAAAGGTGTCATTGAGTGCGTTGAGAGCCAAAGAATAACATGTAGTACTGTATGGTTTTTAGCAGAATGAAATTGTTCGGAGTAATAAGAATGTGAATAGGTTTTATTAGACAAAATAAGTTTTAAGATAACTGTAAATTTTACTGATTTTTTGTACTTTTGATAATGGTGTGTACGAACTTTTTAAATGGACAAACTTTTAAAAACAATAAGTCATACTCCATTCTGTGCTATTCTCATTGCATTGTTTAAAGACTATGGTCACAATAAACATATATTTTGACTTGACTTGACTTGACAGTGGTACTAAACAGGCCACTATTTTTATCTCCTCTGGTCTGATGCTCCTTCACTATTGTGAATAATGTAAGGTTAGCCCTATTGCAGGTGACATAGCATAAAATGATACAGTGGATATTCAAAACGTTACATTGGTAAGTTAGCTTTATACACAAATAAAGTGAGCCCAAATCTCTACCAACATCAGACCAAATGGCTACATTTTAGATTCAAAACATATCCCACATGTTTTTTTAAATTGTAAAATACTATTTAATTCATGTTGACAGTGATAGATTTGTAGGATGTCTTACTGCTTCAAAATGTGCATGTAAGCCAGTCTGTTTTTTGGGAAAATAATTGTGAGAGGTATACAATTTTCTTAAAAATGCATACAGGAATGTGTACACATTGGTGACAGAGTAGCACATACCCAAAACCATTTTCAATGTTCTTTACTATAGCCACTTAATAAATCAATGATGGAGGAAAATGAAATACTTAAATGGACATTTGCAGATGGAATGTTCCATCCCATATATGTTGGAGTATACCATCTGGAGAACTCAAAATTCAGGCCCAACTCATGACTCATTAGGAAAATGTAGATGTGAATTGCATTTTAATCTTTTTGGCTAAAGTGCAAGGAAGCATGTTTTGTACAGCATTTTTTCATAATGGTAAAATAAACTTAAAATTAATTTAAATATTTAGCAGCAAAATGTGTTGCTCTGTACTAAAGTAGATTAGAAATGAATCAAGCTCTATGTATTTACTTATACTGTAGAAGTCATTTGTTAATCCACAAAAAAGATATATTTCTTAATTTCTTCTACAGAATAGGTATATCCAGAGTGCATGATAACATAGCATGTGTATTTGTAAAGCACACGTTCACCTCCAAAGGGGCATCTTGGCACTGAATAACAGATATTTTTTGCTACCCAACTCAAAGGTACTCATTTTATCGACCTGAGAAAGGATGAAAGGCTAAGTGGACCCTCCGGGTTTTGAACCGATGACCATGAGGTTGAACACAGGGCCCTGCAGTGGATGGATTAGTCCACTAATCCAACAGACCCAGATAATTCGATAAACCACTGCAGTACTGACTCCATATAATATTTTTTACATTTGAAATATATTTTAGTTACTTGAAGTAAGTGTTACTATTGTGAAATGCATACAAAGGAGGCTTTCAGATAATATAAATATTGGTACAGCGTTGCAGTATTTGTTGAAATACACTGATACATATTGTTGTTTTTGTGAATCAAAATAATGTAGATTTTTTGGCCTCGTAAACACACTGTACACAGGTATTTTTGGTTTATTTGCCTTTTGGTGACATGAATTCACATTTCTAAACAACCAAATCCAACCATTCAGGGGTGTTAAACAGTTCCTGGAGAGAATAAAAAAGAGGCAAGATCATACATGATATAGGAGCTATCATGGGGAATTACAAAACTGTGACCAAATGGTTTCTGAAAATGTTGCCTGCATGCAAGAGATATCGATGATGTAGAACCTAAATTTGAGATCCTTGATGCAGGTTAAATATGAAACTTTTTTTGTGAGCAAATTTCATGATCTGTTCTGTTTACACAGATACAAAAAAATATTGTATGTGTCATTTCAGCTTCATCAAAAGCAGATGAAGGAGAAATGGGCAACGTAGGTGGGGAAGCAGCTGGTCACTGTGTTTTGGGTGCTGGGACCACTGACACAGATGGACACAGTGGCATGGAGGGTGAGGGGACTGACACGGAGGCCACCAGCTCAACATCATCTTCAGTGGCCTCCACAAGCGGAAAGTGCCTAGTGGTGGCGGACCCTACAGCAACTGTTCCACCTGAATCTTTGTCTGTCACCCAGAGAGCCATCTCCATGCTCTCTCCTGCTCCTCCCCCACTGGCCAAACTAGCGCCCTAAAAGGGGTAGTGTCTCATTTGCTGCAGGCCCCTCACCTCGTTCCCCTGTGGCTATTCACCTACTATTATACATCTATGTAGGCCAGACTGCACTCCTGAATGTTATCCAGAGCCTTAGTTGCCACAGTAAACAAATGGTAGCATACCTGGAAGGCATTCATAGTGCTATGTGTCTCTAATAGAGATCATTTACAGGACTTGCCGCCTCACTCGCTGCAGCCTCCCAACTAGTCCAACCTTGTTCCCCAAGTCAGGCCCCTTCCCCATCCCAATTCCAAACCCTGTCCCAAGCACACTCCGGTGTGTTTACTTCAACTTGATATGTGATGATAATAAACACATATGCATTACAATTAAAAAAATGATGTGGCAATTGAAAATGTATAAAATACAGGAATAACACTAGACATTACACTAGACAAGTGTGAATGTTACATTCATAAATGCATTAACTGATTGAAGTTTAGGACTGACATTGATTTAACAGGTATTTAAAAAGTCAACATTACACCTTGTCTAATGCAATTTCTACATTATGCTACATTTTACTTATCACAATGATGTGTAATGCATTTGTTATTAATTTGAGAAATTATGCTGTTTTACACACCTGTATTGTCACTTTTTGATTTTTGTATTGATGTCCTTTTTTGTGTAAGTGTCCATTTTTTGAAGAAGCTTGCACCAGATTCACATATACAATGTAATCATGCAGGTGTGTTTCTTTACATTTCTTAAAGGTCAACATTACACACATATGCATTGCACAATTTTATGCTTTTTCTTGTGAGAGAGATTTAAAAATGCATGAGTCCGCAGCTATTGTAAACAGACAAGTCAAAAGGTAACATGTAAAAGTGGAGCATACCTTCGATACCGGCTCTAATGAGGTTGATTTTCTTAATCGAGCAGCAGGAGCAGAGTCAGGACTTGGAGGATCATGTAGATGGTGGAAAAGGAAGTGTAAAAGAGAGAAAGGTGTGTTTCTGCCTGATATCCCTGGCAAATTGCCAACTTAGATGTGGAGGTTTTGCCACCACAGTCGCGTTGGGCCGAAGGCACATCGTGATTCGCCCATTGGACAAACTGACTCTCTGCCCTGTGACATCGGCTTTTGCCTATGGCGCCGTTGACGTGGGTAAACATACTTGGTGGAGTCGGCGGCACTACAGTGGTCTTTCATTCATCGACACAGCAGCATCTAAATAGAGTGGGTAGACTGCATAGTGGGAGGACAGTGGAACCATTACCACCAAGATCTAAATAAGGCCCAAATGCCCACATGCATCAAAGAAAATTGCATTTGCAAACGGTGAGAATCGCATAATTCGGCCGTTTGCGAATGCAATTTATTGGTTTTGGATCATCCTCTTTGAAGTGTATTTTCGCTATTTTAGGATTCGCAAAATGCTTTGCGATTCCTTAAAAAAATCTCAATACGTGCGAATCGCATTTTTTTTGCGAAAAAATTGTATGCATGAAAATTCGTTATTTGCGATTTCTCAAGAAATCGCAAATAAGAATTCTTAAAATAAGAAGAAGTCAAACCTGCTGGTAATTTCCTCAAGATTGCACAATGCAGGTGTAATCCATCAAGAGTGCATATAAGGTGCCCCAGAAAGCATCAAACTTTTTTTCACAATGGCAGCACTCTTTTTTTTGGCAAGTAGGCAGAGGTTGAGAGCTGCAGCAGGATGGAGGAGAAGGATTATTCAAGAGAGAATTTTCAGAGTGCGCATTACCTTACTATGGCAGACAGAAGCAGAAATCTATGATAAGTATAGCTTAATGCTCATTTAATTTTACATTTAATTGCTGAATTGGACCCAATTTTGCAGAGACAAACACGCAGGACACAAGCCATACCAACCCATGTTCAGGTATTATGTTCACTACACCTCCTTGCCTCTGGGTCATTTCAGGGTGTAATAGCCATTGCTGGTGGTGTCTCCCAGAGTTCCCTTTTCAAGATTCTTTAATGCTTTTCTGAATGCCATGTTGCAAAGGATAAGGCATCACATTAAATTTCCGTGGCATTTTAACGTTTTCTTTAACTGTGACAACATACGGTGGGATCCCAAGATGGCCCACATCATTTGGACCCATAGCCCAAAGACTTTCAGGAAGAGAGAGCAACTCAGGTGGAAACTGATCTCGGGATAAACACATAGAAGATGTCAATTTCTTCCCTAACGTAAGATGTACACAAGAGGGAGAACAATACAATGTTGCATGTAGCCTTTTCAACAAATCCAAACCCAATAAATTCTCACCACAACCAGTTGACAGAATAAGTGAAGCATCCAATTCATAGGGACCAATAGAAACAGGCAAGGGACAAGAAACTGGATTACGAACTGGGGCGCCAGAAAATCCTACAGAAGTATTTATTAAGCCAGACAAAGGTGCCCCAGGGAGTTTAGAATGAATAATAGAACTTCTCATCGCATCAGTATCCAAAAGAAACAGCTCTGAAACACCCATAGCATTGACAATAACATACGGTCCTTTTTGATCTACTGGAATCGACACAACTCCCTTGCTTCGTCCTTGG
The DNA here is from genome assembly GCF_964263255.1 of Lissotriton vulgaris. Classification (NCBI taxonomy): domain Eukaryota; kingdom Metazoa; phylum Chordata; class Amphibia; order Caudata; family Salamandridae; genus Lissotriton; species Lissotriton vulgaris. The sequence goes on along the minus strand of NC_141696.1, from coordinate 399,867,244 downwards.
CTGTCCTATTCAGTATGGAAATCTTCTCCAATCCTATCTTCAACACGATAATCATCATTATAATACTGCGCAGACTGAACTCTCTGCTGATCAAAGAAATTCGTAGCAGATGGAGGGAAAGAACGCTGCTACTGAGAGGACACACCACGTCCTCTACCTCTAGATCCTGACTGAAAATTACCACAACCTCGTGGAGCAAATGTCCCATTATTACGCTGCAATAAAACCGGACAACTATTCTTAAAATGTCCTTCTTCCTTACAGTACGCACATTGATTAGGACCTGCCAAAGATCGTGGTACAAAAGACTCAGGCTTCTGGAACACCTTCTGAAACTGTGGAGGTTGAGAAAACTGAGACTGTGCAGGACGTGGGGGATAAGCCTGCTGCAAAAGAACCTTCGTTTTCAGATCTTTATTTTTCTTCTCTTGTTTCCTCCTTATCTCTATTCTCATAATACTGTGCAGTAGCCATTATTTTAGCAGGGTGAAGAAGCAGCCCATGCACTTTCAGAACTCTTTAATTTATTCGATGATTCGGGAAGCAGATTATATACAAACTTATCCACAAACAATCGCTGACCACCCTCTACACTCTATGGTCAATAAACGTCTCTTCTAAACGAGTGAAGAAATCCGAAGCGCTTTCGTCTTTCTTCTGCTTGCATGCGGCCAGCTTATCCCAATTTACTCGCACCACAGGCATTATTGTCTTCATTAATTCAATTATTCTGCCAGGTAAGGCAGTAATCAGATCATCGGGCTTCGCACCACCCACTTGACCTGCATCGGCGGCTCTAAGAGCAGCCCAATCACCACCTAATTCAGCAACATGATTTTCTCTATGAATCCGTGCCCATAATTCTTGGGGAACAACATTCCCAAATAACATATCAATATCAGCCAAATTCATGATACAAGCCTCAACTGTTTGAGACAATTCTTTATAATACCCAGCAGGGTTTTTAGGGGGGTCCGGAAGAGTCTGTTTAAGCGCCAATACTTCAGACCTTTTCCAGGGTTCGTGGACCCATATACGCTGGAAATGGGCAGGTATCTGTGGTGGACCAACTACCTCTTCTCTCCATATGGGAGGAACTTCACGCATCGGATAATTCTTAATACCCTGTTTATGAACAGAATCAGTCTCAGAAAGAGTCAGGGACAAAAACATGGCCCGAAACGCAACGAGTTTATTCACCGCTTCTGCAACTTGTGGTCCTACAATAAAACCTTTATCAAAATCAGCTTGCAACTTCAGCAGCTCCGAAGGAACTGAATCTAGCTCCATATCTTCCCATCCCTTAATAAGAGTTTGACACATAACATTAAAAACATATCTCTGTGTAGGCTCCACCCACTGATGAAAAGAACTCATAATGTCCTCTGTACTATATTCTAGTCCTTTCTCAATCCATTTATGAGCAAGAGATCCCAAGACTACTTTCTCGTCCGTAAGAGGAAGTTGACAGCGAGATTGTCGTCTAGAAAAAGCTGGAGACATATGCAAGGACCCAAGAAAAGGAGAGAAGAAGCTCGAGACAGCATCTGCTAATCTCCTCTGGGAGGTAGGAGAATCCCTAAAAAGAACAGGAGACATGACAGGTGTAGAAGGCAATGGAGACTGAGATGTAGCCGATCAAGGAACAGGAGCAGCGGATTGTAGAGAAGGTGGGGGCTGAATTACAGAATGTAAAGGCGGAGCAGAGGCAAGCAAAGGAGCATTAGTAGGTTGAGCCAGTTGCTGAACAACCGGAAATGGAGCAAACACTTGTTGAGCAACAGGAGGGGGTAATAGAGGCACATTAGGAGTTTGGGCATAGGGCGGAGGTGAATTCAATAAACAAGACATTAGGGAATCTTCTTGCAATTCCTTACTTTTATCTGAAGAAGTAGGCAACATCGGATAGCATCTATCTATCGCCATGCGATGTTGTCTTTCCAATATCTCATTCGCACCATCTCCTTCATTATTTCTAAACTGCTGCGCAGCCTGTATAATTGACATGTCTTGTGCTTTCTTATCCTTTTTTGCTTGCTTAATTTCTTTCTGTTTGGCTTCCTTACGCCAAAGGCGAAAAGAGTCAAACATTGCCGGACGGGCTTTCCTCCTGAACAGAATCGCTTCCAAATTATCTAATATGGCGGGGTCAAAACTACCATTTTGGGGCCATCTTAAAGCTCCACTATTTTTCGTGTACCGGACCCATGTCTCATTAAAGGTAATGGGACCAATACCATGTTTCGAATAGAGCTCATAAGTGGGAGTTCCAACTGGAGGAATCGGGCAGGATGCCTCTAACTGGAGATCCCTAGTACAACCTAAACAACAAATTCTTTTAAATTTACTCTGTCCAGGCATCGTTACTTCTCTAGACTGCTCACAAACAACAAGGGGTGTAAATTAATAAATACAGTACAAACGTACTCACCCCTTGGCTTCAGGTATTGCAATAACTGAATAAAAAAACCAAAAACAAAGCAAAACAAAGTTTGTGGGAGCGGCCCACCAAATACTTAACTAAGAATCGTCCTACACCAGCGGAGGTCCGTCTATCGGTTCGCTTTACCAAACATTATCAAAGGGTCCAAGGCAGGGTGACAGTCAGGGCAGCAGTCGTTAGCAGCTGTCAGAAAGGAGTAGCCGCGCTGCAAAAGACCTTCGGTCCACTTTAGACATACAAGGGTCGATCACATGGTGCGCTTCCTCCGGGATTTTCTTGCGGGGCTCCTCACGACCCTCGGGCTCAAATGCTACCACTGAAGTCGCCCCACATTGGGCGCCAGTTGGAGAACCGTAGCCTTAAGGTTCGGCGGCGCAGGGTATGCCTGAAATCCCCGGAATTCACCTGCCTTGTCAAATACAGAGACACAGACTCTTCGTCTGGCGTAGAAGATCGTATTTATGAGCTGCAGCTAGTACAGTGGTCTTAGAAGTCGTTGATATAACGAAGTTCAAAAGAGACTGCCACTTAACTCCGTGGCGCACAGGCTTATATACGGTACAATACAATGCAAAATACAAACACACAAGAGCACGAGGCATACGCAAATGTTATAGACAATACTTTAAGTCTAAAGTAACCAAAGTTCCAGTGGTTATGTTTGTCACTCGACCCCTTAAGTAAATTACAAATGAATCCACACAATTCAGTTTACAAGTAGAGAAAACACAGTTGTATGCTCTAGAAGGACAGTTGTGAAACAGGAGAATGCATGAGACGTGTAGCGAAGGACAGCAGATAAGACAACCTACAGGAAAGAATGGTGCGAACCAATAAATCGTCCGGACGGAGATTAATCAGCGGGAATTAGTGTATTCGGCCAGACCCTGACACTCGTTAGTAAACCAGGGCGAAGAAACCACCTGACACGTAAATGCAGAAACGACAAGAACATCGTGCTCACCGTACTGCCTGAGTGAGGGCAACACAAAATTGCGGCGACTAAAAAATGGAGGCTGAGCAAGAACGAATTCGCAATTTACAGAACCTCACACATGTGGATAAAGAAATAACTAAAGTACATTAATCAAATGCATATCAAATCTACATCACAGGGAGTGCTCCAAGCTAAATGATTTTTACATCCTACCCAATGCAATGTCAGCCCCATTTGGAATTCATCCCACATAGCCATCCTTGGAACAGTTACCCTTCTCCTGTGCAACTCCAGCACTGGTTCCAATGTCAGATTATACAAACCTCTTCAAATGGATCAGCAATCAGTGGAAAAAACACAACTGTAGACACACATATCAAAGTACATAATAGCATCAAATTGTTAGAAAAATGATAGCAGGACTAATGTATTCTAAACCAAACAAATGTTAAAACTCTCCAAAATACTCTGATGTGGTAAACCAAAGGTCAATGGCCAGTTCATGTCCTCATTCTATGGTTCAGCACACTGCTGTGCCACTAAATTTGCACTTCATGACACTGCCAGGGAAGTTGAACCCTCTCACAAAGGGACATCAATTGGGCATATCAGGCACCTCAATGATCTTATTTGTGATGAGGACGTTTGGTTTTGGAAGAGGTGTCCTTGGATTGTGAAGGTACGACTTCGGAAGAGGAAGGGGTGGACTAAAGTTTTGTGAGGTTGGGAGTTGGAAGGGGTGGATGACATTAGGAGGGGGGCACTGGGAAGTGGAAGGGGTGGATGGGTCAGGAGTAGGGGTGAATTTTGAGAAGGAAGAGGTGGTCTTGGCTGTGGTAGAAGGAGAAAGATTCTTTGATGGGTTGGTAGGAGATTTTGTAGCAGTGAGGGCAAGGGAAAGGACGGGACTTTAGTAAGGAACTTGGGAGGGGGTGTGGGAAACCCATAAAAGCATCACATTTCATACATCAAACACACACAGGGATAAAAGCAATCAATGAATATTAATCATTTATAATACATAGACACAATAAATAAGTCATACACATGTGTAAAACCACAATCAGACCCACAATGAGTTTCTTGATCTCAAAGCAGATTTCAAAAAGCTATCAACATTAAAAACAATATCTGCAGTAAGCATTTGAAGGAACACAAGGGTGGGTTGTGCTTGTTTAAAATGTCGGGACTGTAAAAGATGAACTATATAGGCCTTCCTGGGATTATCAGAATACCTACAGAACAAAACAAAATTCATAGTGTCCTGTGGAGACACATGGTTGTAGATGCAGGATACTAATAAGGGTACCTCCTGCCATCCCCAAGGAGATTCTATTAACTGGGCAACAAGTTTAACCTAAATCTGGTCCTCAGGTACCTATCATCGTTAGAGGTAACAAATGTGAGATAAGGTTCTGTGAATAAAGTTGTTTTCAACACCAAAAAACCCAGCCCGACACCTTCTGAAGAGTAACAGACTCTCAAATAATTTGTGTTTTAAAAGAAATTTTCCTAACCCAACCACGGTGTACCTTGACAATCTTACCTGGACATGTAAATAGGTCACGCCTTCCTAAATTCTGTAAGATACATTGAGATACTTGTGCCAGGGAATACATAATGCAAAAACAAGGGATTAACAATCCTGCAAAACCACACTGTTTAAGAGTGGACCTTTGATCCGCATATCAACCCAAAATAAAAGTGGGCAGAGAGCTATTCTATCAAAAATAAAAAAGGGGGTGTTATTATCACAGGGTATGGAATGGCGCTTCGCAGATCACGTGGAATTAGCTCACAAGTGAATTCCGTATATGGTGCTACAGGTGAGGGAGAAACCCCTAAACCCTCAATCAGGACCAAGGTCCATCTAAAACAACAACAGGCCCTGCACACATGCAAATGAGTGGATAAACAAAATACAATGTAATTGATGACAAAGATGCAAACAAATGTTCTTTCTTGACGTGTTGTTAATTAATGGTGTATTACTTCACAGGCCAGCCAACACATGCTTTGTCAAATGGGTGTAAAACCCTTGACTTCTTCAGGGCTGTACTCAAGTTAGGTGAGTAATAGGACCTAGCCACTGGTGATAATTCTGACTCAGCGGGTCCTAAAGAAAACTTTTTCTCAAAGTGTTGTGAATAATTTCTCGTGATTCTTTAAATCCCAAGTTTAAGTTAATATAGACATGGTCCTCAATACAAGTTGCTATGTCAGGCAAAGTGAGCCACGGTATTTATCTTAAGACAGAATGTCTCTGCGTCTCATTAGGCAAAACCACATCAGTTTGGCATCAATCGCTGTTAGACCTGACATCATTGGCGTGAGCCTCACTTCCATTTTTGACGGATTGCCTCCCGTTTTGATATGTTTTTGCTGGTATATGTTTTGGGCCCTGTGCCACTGCTAATAAGTGCCATAGTGCAAGTGCTCCCTATGTTAAATTGATGTGCTAATTGGTCATTCCATGATTGGGTATTTGATTTACTGTCAGCCCCTAGTACAGTGCATCATGTGTGCCCATGGATTGTAGATCAAATTCTGCTGGTGGGCTTGCAGCACTGGTTGTTGCTCCCACAGAAGCAGCTGTAAAGTGTGTCTCAGGCCTGCCATTGCAAGGCCTGTGTGTAGTCTGTGACTACCATGCCGACTTGGCCAAGTGCACCCACTTGCCAGTCCCTAAACCTTCCCTGTGCTTCATATTAGACACCCCTATGGTAGGCCCAAGGGCAGGGTGCATTGTAAGTATAAGGTAGGACATACTCTGGTGTGTGTAGCATGTTCTAATAGTGAATTACAGCCATTTTCGTTTTTCACTATTGAAGGCTACCTGTTCTCATTGGCCAGAATGGGCAGTTAAGCTTGTTACATTCCTACAATCCTAACTGACTCAGGGAACATTGTAGAAATTTAAATTTAGTATGCCTGAACTCGGAATAATAAAATACATCTTTTAGTAATGTTTATTTTAATATTCACTTTTAGAAAGCAGGCATTTGCTTGCCTAACCATTTGAGCCCGCCTCTGCTGACTTGTGTATTCCTTGTCTGGGTTTCTGTGTGACAGGGCGGGGGAATTCCAGGAGACAGGCTGTGGCAGCCCAGTGGTGAATAGAGAGATCGGCACCCAGATGGGAGGGGGGAGTTGCACCTGGGCTCTGACTAGGGCTGGGCCTTCCCTCTACAATGCTGGTCCACCCCCCTGTGGTTTGTCTGATGTCTCTGCCCTGCACTGTGAAAGAAGAGGAGGAATCATGTCAACAGAGTGCTCCAGAGCTGCATCTTCGTTCCCCTGTGCTGGCTCCACCTCCTGTGGGGCGTCTGATGTTTCTGCCCTGCACAGTGAAAGGAAGAGAAGAGTCATGTAAACACAGTGCTCAGGAACTGATTTGAACTAGGCAGAGGCCTCTCTGCCTTCAGAGAACAAAGGCTTTTGGGGTATAAATACTGGGACCAAGTCCCTCAGACTTTAGATCACTTCTGGAACAAGAAACCTTTCTGCCAAGCAGAAGAACCAAGTAAGCAGCAGGAGTTTGGACTGCCCCTCTGCCAGTGTGCTGTTTGCTGGGTTGGCCTGCAGTAGTTGCTTCATTGCCAAGGGAAAGGAGAAGGAACTTTTGAAGGACTTTCATTCATCTCTAAAATATTCTCCAAGGGCTTGAACTGTGCTTGCCTCCTGCTGAAGTCTCAGGGCCAAAAGACTTCACCTTGAGCTCCCTCCTGAATTTCCTTGCTGGGAATTCTGACTCCAGACACTTGCGTTCCGCTGGGAGCTGGAAGCGCAATGCATCGAGAAGAAGCGAGTCGCCGCCGCAGCTGAAATCATCGCATTGCCGAAGAAACGAGCTTTCGTCGCATCTCCCTGGAAGCGTGTGTTCATCGAAGCTGTCTGCTGTCGCATCACCGGAGAAGCGCGTCTCTGGGCCTGTCGCGGCTCCAAAGTACAGAGTCGTCGCAAGGCTGCCAGGGCATCATCACATCGCCATTGCATTGCCGCATCAAGGGCGCCATCGTCTCGCATCGCAACTGGATCATCGCATCGCATCAAGGCACCATCTTGCGCACTGCATCGGGACCGCAGGCCGAGAATCTACGCATCACCTCCACACCGGTAAGGCTCATGACGAGTCCCCTACTCTGCGCAAGCATTGAGGAAGGACGCATCCGTTCCCCCTGGTCACGGAACCGACTCATCTCCCTTTCTGCGAGCCTTTTATTTACTTTGCGTCACGCATCCAGGTACTTTGTTGAGAACTTTGTCGCATTTACCATCAACTTGTACTAAGAGACTTTTATCATCTTTTAAACAATCTTAAGTGTAGTATTGTGGATTTTTGTTGTCTTATGTTTAAGTCTATATAAAGAATACTTATTTTTATAAAACCTGTGTTGTGTCCATCTGTAGTGTTTTCACTGTATTACTGTGTATATTCACAAATGCTTAAACACTGCCTCTGAGATAAGCCTGTCTGCTTGTGCCAAGCTACCAAGGGGATGAGCAGGGGTTATTAAGGAGTGTAATACCCTTATCCTGACTTAGAAGTAAGGGACCCTTTTTGGAGAAAGGTGAATACCATTGCCAACTAGAGACCCCCAGATCTAACAATCGCCATAAAACACACAACTAGGCGAGTACGTCCTAACTGCTCCTCTGGGCTACTGGGACTGCGTATACTACCAGTAGCTATTATGTCCATAAGATCATTTATATTTAGTTCTTCATGAACTAGATAGGCGAGGTACTCTGGGGGACACAAAGAAGACATCTCAAAAATTTATTTTCAATCACCTGAAAGGAATTGTGCTTAATATAGCCCCAGATATCACTCCTATCTGATACTTCAGAAACACTTTTAGCACGATAAACTAGTAATAAGGTTCTTAAGGCTTACTGCCCAATCTGGAGGCAAACCTCCAGGCTGTAGCATTAGCCCTAGTAAAATTGGACTTCTTCCAAATGAACAAAGGACTCCAGCATAGGTCAGCTTTGAACAAAACACCCCAAAACGGGAAAGCTTTAACCCATGTAAGAATCTGTGATCCTACCTTGTAGATTTGTGTCTCTGTGTTTCTTGGACCAATTACCATCACATGAGATTTGCTAATGTTAATACTGAGAATCAGCTCTTCCATAAAACCTGCAGATGCGTTTATAAGGGCTACTAGACCGCCAGCAGTTTGGGCCATAAGCACTTCATCGTCCACATACAGCAGGGCTGACAGGGGCTGACCGTCTACCTGTGGGCAATCTGTCTCCTCACCAACAAGAACTTGCTCTCATTTATTTCATCAGATAATACAACACAACATTGGATTTGTAAAGTCTAAAGGTGCACAATAATCATTCACCAAAGTCCATTACACACAGTGACAAATCAAGGAACAGTCATTGGAGAAATTATCACTTTTCTTAGTAGTAGTAATCTGCACCCAATCAAATTTCCAAAGGGAAATTAATAAGATTGTGGCAGCTACCACTCTAACTATCAATTACTAAATATCTAGTCTCGTTGTCAAATCTGGTGCAAACTAACATTTTTGATCACCACGTGAAACTGGATCGTCTTACAAAGTACTCTTGTATGCATCACTTAAAGATATTTACATTGCGCTTATTTTATTTATTTATTTACTTTTATCGTTTATTTCAGTGGTTTAGCCAAAGAGGTGAGAAAGTTGGATGCTACAGAAAATACATTTGCAAAAGGAGCCACACTATAAAATCACATGAAACAAAACATCAGATTTGGACAATCGTAAACATTTCGCCTCTAGAATCTTTTAAATTATGATACATCTGCTATGACACTTATATGAACGGTGAGCATATTCCACAATTATTTGATAAGAGATAAAAAAAAAGATTAAAAGAGAGAGAGGAAGCACCTGGCGGATAGAGATCAGATAGGAGAAATCAAGCAGAGGAACAAAAAGCAGAGAACATAAGTGGTAGTTAAGGAGCGAACACACGAATTAGAAAACGAAATGTACATCGAAAACATCAAGTATTACAGAAAACATGTGACAGTAACGGTTTCAATAAGGATATAGGTCAATGACTGCCATTTCAGGCATTTTATACATGCGTGCTAAGTTGCTGAATCACGTCTACTGATGTGAATGTCAATGTGTCAATATCACCAAGCACTTGGCTTATGAACTGTCTGAATTGGGCATGCACCCGCAGTTTCATAAATCTTATTATTGATTGAAATACTGTCAGTAAAGATGTTCGAAATGTTTGATTGGCAATGTATGCAGATTTTCTGTTTTCATCATAGTCGTTGCCTATTTTTGATTGCCAGTACACAAGCCATATATTACGTGGCCACCATCAAACACTCAGCACAACAAATAGCTTGACTCTGCATCCTTTTTTGGTACAGTGGATTTAAAGTAGCAATATCTTCATCTCAGAGTACAGATTTATAGCAAGAAGCTTTAATCATAATTGCTTGTTGTTAGATCCTCTGTTGACAAATATCAAGCTGTCAATTGCATTAACAGAAGGTTCTTTTTATTTTGTCACACCAGACAAGTGCAAGATTCATACACTTACAAACCTGGAAAAGTCAAGAAAAGTGATAAATTATACCTAAACTAAATTAAAGCTGAATATAAAATTAACTGGTGTTAATTGAGTTAGAACAATTTGGCAAACTCTCACATTGAGAGTTGTGTGACACTTGAGAGAGGCAAGGAACACTACAGTAATCAACACCATGCAAAAGAGATGTCGGCTTGTATTTTAGTCCCCTAATTTAATTGAGGTTAATTTATTGGCCATGTGCATTCACCTCGGTGGCAAACGTGATTTTATATTGGAGGATACGAGTGTACCTCCATGGCAAACATAAAGGAAGACAACATTCTATAAGGGGCCATAAAGGGAGCGACAAAAATTGTGATTTTCTTTTTTCTTGCAAAATACCTTGGATTTTTGTAACACGTGGATAATGCAAAATGCATTTTACTGTTTGCTGGCATGAACATTGTATATAATGCCACACCTTGCATACAATAGTCGTAGGAGATGGTGGCAAGACACACATTTTATAAGATAATGTCTCTTGCTCATAGCACAAACAATTTTTACAGTTTTCCGTATTTTCTTCAGATTTAACTAGTGTCATTCACCCAAATAATTTCACGAACAAGTTACAAACAAAACTAGACACGAAGGATATCCTGGGAAAATTTGAAGGTTTTAACTGGTGTGAGAAATTGACTTTTGTTACTTTAGACGTAACGGCTGTATGAGCATTTTTATCTGATGAAATAAAGAAATCTAACTGAGGAACCTCTCCTCTCGTGATTTATCAGAATTTGGACTTGATACTGGTCCTTATTGAACCATGTGTTGTGGTGCACCTGTGCGTTCATGTTCAAATTTCATGAACAAGTGCCTGCAACAATGGATAAAACACTGTGGCAAACAATAAAATAAAAAGGGAATTATTATCGATTTTGCATAACAAATAATACATTTCACTCGTGTCTACTCTAAATGTGATTATAATAATTGTTAAATGTGATAGGGCTCTCCAAATGTCCTCATAGATTGTGTGTCATGCAGTCATCAGATTTCCTAACAACGAGTAGCTCAACAGACTCACCCAGGAAGTACATAATCGAATCCATTGAAAATTAGTGTAATAGTTCTGAAGTGGTGTTTAATGTAACCAAACGCTCTTTAAATCCAGCAAGAGTTCCTAAGGCACAAATAAAGTACATTGGTAAATTAGTATCTTTATCTTTTGTCTTAAAGTTTAAAAATGCTGGTACTCTGTCAAATGTCACATACACACATATATGTATTCACACACCTACTTAAACATCCATACTGGCACTCACCACCTACCAGTACACACACTCATATATCCACTTAGTGAAAAAAACAGCCACTCACACAGAGCCTCAATTGCTGCTAGACCCTCTCACACATCCACTCACTCACCCATACAGCTACTCACACAACCATTTACTCACCCATAAAGCCACTATCACTCTCACTTATCACATCTACAGCCACTCACACAAGCAATCATTTACCCATGCATTTATTCACACACCCAGTTACTTATCTATACACTCAAGTCACACAACAACAGACAGAAGAAGACATATTCACACTGCAAAAAACATACATATATCATGTCATTATTCATTCTTAAACTAAAATTGGTGGTTCTAACAAGAACCATTGTTTTTTTCTGTTTTTAAACTTTTTTCTGTTTTTTTATATTTTCTAACAGTTGTGGGTTTTTTGGGTGGTTGTTGTTTTGCTTTCTTTATAGAAAAGTTGAAAGCATAGTGCTTCTCAACCAAAAGCACACACCTTTCATCAAACACTGGAGCAAAAATAGAACTAACACTTATGAGTGTGATGCAGGCAATTAGAGCAGGGATTGACTTTTCCCCCATGCTTAATATTTGTTTGCACTTGAAGCAAAATGCTGGCAAACTCCTGAACACGGCCTTGATTATTTAAGAAAGGTCAGGAGCAGAATGAAAGTCTGGATGGGCACCCTCTCCAACAGATGCTCCTTGCTGGCTGGTCTCCCTCCCTATCTCTCTCCATTCGTGCGGGCGTCCGCACATGCGCATTTGTCAGGAAGAAGTCGGCGCGAAACTAGGAAGTGGGAGCCCCGGGACGCCGCATGTCAGGTAAGTCGTTTGAATTAATTTTACAATATTTTAAATCCTTTGGAGGGCCTTTACAAGAGGGCGGAAGGGAGGCGGGCGGCGCGTAGTGGGGCTACGCGAAGTGTGTGGGTGGGCGTAGATTTCCCCCACTTCGTGGTGCTTTGCAAAGCCCCACTAAGCCCAGGATTAATATTTACAAAGTGACGCATCTAGGTAGATGCGTCACTTTGTAAACCCTTGTGCCACATTATACCTGTGCCAGGTATAATGTATGCAAGGGGGGCGTATTGACGCAAGAAAGGGTCATAGAAGTGACGCAGTGAAATCTATGAGATTTCACTGCGCCACTTCTAGGACGCAAATGCATAAATATCTTACACCTGCCTCACAGCAGGCATAAGACTGATGCAGGCTCTTTCACATGGGGCTTGCCCCATGTGAAAGGACACATTTCTGGAGTTGTGTCACTTTTGTGACACACTCCAGCAATGCGTCACTTTTGCGCCATACAGGTACGTCAGAAATACTGATGTATCTGTAACTCCTTGTTGCGACATGATGCGTCATACAGTAAATATGACGCATCAATTATGTCGCAAATGGGGCGCACTAAGAAGTCCCTTTTCATAAATGAGGCCCTGTGATTGGGAGGGCCTGAAGCACCTACCTATGGGCCCCTGCACAAAGACTATAGCAGTGGCCTGTGAAGGCCTGCAGGCATAACTGGGGCAGAGAAGCCAAGGGCCTCTCTCTCGAACAATGTTCATGGCCGAAGAAGGACCCTTTGGACCTGCACATGATTCCAAGAGTTCTCCAATTGGCTAACACATGATGCAGGCTCACACTGGTGACTCATATTTGAGAAGGGGCCTCTCACAGATCCCTCTGCCAAGTTCGGGAGATACCAGCTGGATGCTACTGAACATGGTGACATCCTAGCAAACCAGCATGCTGATAATCATAAACCCCTTTTGCAGTCGCAGGATGGGACATGCTAGGAGCTGAGGGAGGCTTTCAGGCTGGACCTAGTAGATATGTTCTGAGATCTTCCCTCCTGCAGCTGAGGCCTAAAAATATGCCTTGAGACTGAAAATGACAATGTTTGAAGAAGATTCAGAATAAACACAGTGGCCTACCACACAAAGAAGTAGTGCACCACTGATATAATTCTAATGCTCACTTAAAAGCCTTTGGTGGTCCCTCACTAGAGGTGGCTCTCTTGTTGGGCCTCTAGCCCTGTGGTTACCCTAGAGAGCCATCACATGGAGGCCATGACTCAGTTTGGCTCTAGCCCTCTCAGAATTGAGCTTTGAAGATCAGGTACCTCCAACACATCAAAGCAGAGGACAGTAATAAGAAGGAAGAGACAATCAAAGACTTACCTGGAAGAACCCCAGCAAAAAATAGAGCATCCTCACTTTCAAACCAGACTACGTAAAACAGCAAGAAGCAAATCCCAGTGGGCTCAAGACCTGGGCACTGAGCAGGTTGAAACAGTCAATAAATCATTCATGATACAATTTTTTGCAATTTTTCCATGACAATAAATCTGGCCTAAAGATTGTATGAGAGGATATGACTGACCTTGGCAGCCAAGTAGACATACAAGAATGCATCATTTGCTACAAACATGCAAAACAGTGATCATCCTCTAGAACCTGGGTACTCACAAACTTTCTCTCGGGGGCCAAATTGAAAGTGTGGTTTGCGGCCGAGGGCCGCACCGGTGGGGGCGGCCCTAGAGGGGAAAAAAAAATCACTGCCGTTTCAAAACATTACTAGACAATGCTGTATTTCCAAAGCAGTTGTAACTACATGGCGCACATGTTTATAACATGTTTTTATTAGCAGACAATAGCAATGTAAGAATGCAGTTTGTTGTTCTAGAAAAGATCATGCCACAGACAGTTCTGGATGGCTCACTCTGCAACATTTGCAGTCACTTCTTGCATTTTGGTAAAAACTTGCTGTTTTTCAGGGACAGAACATCAGTCACAGAAATACAAACCTTTTCAGATAACCGTCTGGTTCATCAGCAGACCTAAAGCAATTGTTTTGCAATGTAGCAGAGTTTTCAAAATGCATTTGCAGGGAAACAAAGGTAATGCGTAAATGTCCTTTTCATTTTGGGAATGAGGAAAGAAATATTAACCACTAAAAACGCCATATCTGTCCTCAATGATGATTTCAACATGAAAAAGAGTAGAATTAATCTAATATTCAGTTGCATATGGCAGTCGCATTAGAATTTTCCTCACTGCAGACATTGAACACCATAATATGCTCCTATTCTTAATGCCATCTGCCATTTGAGGACATATCAGTTGGCAAATCGTTTGGCAATTAGCGGGCATAGAAACACAAACACACATATGCCCCCCAAACAGCAGAGCCAGTGCACATTGAGGATAATGAAGGTATGTGTGGCTTGACATTTATATTTAGGGCAAAACTAGCTGGCAAGCAACTGAGGGATGTCTCCTTACTGCCTTTCCACTGTTCTCTCTTCTTCCCTCTTCTTCGTCTTTATCCACCTCTCTTATTCTCTCCTGTTCCCTTTTCTCTCAACTAATCACCTCTTTCAAATTCCCTCCCTTGCTCTCCTAATCCCTTCTTCTCTCTCTTATTCTTTTCTTCTCTCTCTCATGTTCCCTCCCTTTCTCTCCTATTTCCCAATTACCTTTGCAGTTCCCTCATTTTTTCGCTGTTTCCCCCTTCCACCTCAAGCTATTTTCTCTTCCCCCTTGCTTCTCCTCTATGCTCTTTGCTTCCTTTCTTATCCCTCATTTTGTGTCTCCTGTTCTTGCCATCCCTTTGAGTTCCCTCTTTTATTCCCCGATTTCCTAGTTTCTGTTCCCTCATTTGCTCTTCCAATCTCACTTTGCTCCTCCACTCCTCTCTCCTTCATCTTCTCCTGAACATACAATGAAGCAGATTTACGGTGATATAATTTCGATGCAATCTATCAGCAAAACAGATTCTACAACTGCTGGAATATATTAAATGCATATGTTTCTTCATGGCATTTTGGAGTGTACCAGACAACAAGACCCAGGAAAAATCTCTGAAGTTGCCGCGGCATCGGCTTGAACTAATATGACATGAAATATTTTACATTACAAACGCCCGGGACTTCTGGAACTAACTGCACATACAATTTGTGGCCGCTCGTGGACGGCGGCAGGTGCCTCACCACAAATCACCCAACCTGCGGGACAGGCTTTGCATTAACACAGTGCAGGTTATCTCCTGTGCTCGGAGTGAGGGGTCAGAGGCCAAGAGTGAGGGGTCAGATGCCAGTGAGCTGAGGCGCAGCCCATACATCTGCCACATTATGCAACTGCCGGTTGTATTTCAGTGCCCTCGACAATATGACCTTTACACATAAGAAGCAGGCATTCCTTCCCTCCAAGCCGGAAATGGGATGTTTCAGCAAAATGCATTTAACATTCAGTTATAACACATAGTACTGCCCGCGTTTCACATACCTGCAACTAGAGTGATGCTGAAGATTCTCCGGGGCTGCGAGGACGTCGACTCAGACATAGAAAGCTTCTTAAAAGGTCCTTTAAAAGTCAGCTGTAACAGCGCTAGTTACAGCTGATTTTTAAAGGGTCTGTGCTTCGCGCCGTGTGTGACGTCTCTGAAGCTCAGGCCAATGAGAGGCAAGCATAAACAGAGAAGATGGTCGCAGGAGCAAACGTTGTGAATACGTATTCACTACGTGTGCCCCTGCGTTCGGCCATCTTCTCTGTTAGCAGGTAGGAACTCCTGCACATACACGAGTATGTGTATGACTCGTATGGTAAAGAGGTCCGCGGGCCGCCAGTGAAGGCCAGGCGGGCCGCCACTGGCCCGCGGGCCGTACTATGAGTACCCCTGCTCTAGATCAACGAAAAAGACTTGGATACCTGGTCATACCAATGTAATCTCCATATCCAAGGCATAACTAATGGATTGGAAGGAATGGATGTAAATGTCTATGTCTAGAGGATTCGGTTCCAGAGGCCCCTCAGATATATTAGACTGCCAACACCACTTCAAATATAAGGAGAGAGTTATGAAGTCAGTCAGGTCTGGAGGCCAAACATCGTATAGTGGCATTAAAGGCAACATTTCTAATTTATTTCTCCCATAACACTTCAGAAAAGGAGAGCATTTAAGCTAGCCCCATCTTTTCTGCAAAGCAAAGGCCTTTGCTATACGCTGTGCCAGCTCTTCTTTATGATCTCTGAATGAGAAGGGCGAATTCATACATCTAAGCTCCTTAAGGAGAGCTGCTTGATTCATGGTCCAAGTCCACCCTGAAATGAAATAGAAGATGGACCAGTGACAGCAAAACTTTCAATTTCAAGTATTAGGCCGTCTTTAGGAGTGGGTTTAGGGTCCCATTAAACCAGGGTGTGATCTGACCTTGTTCGTGGGCAAAGAATTAGAAAAGACATAACATACACTTGGCGGGACCGCAGTGCTCTTGTGTTTAGGAAAACCCCATGTGATGTATCTAAGCTTGATAGAAATGTGATGATATAGAGAACCTTTACGCAGAGATTATTCCCATTTCTCAGCAGACCATAACAGATATGCATGATTTGATCACATCTTCCTTGACTACTCCTTGACAACTCCCTAATGTCCAGGACAACTTCAAGGGGCTCATAACCATTTCTGATCATGGGACACTATCCTCACACAAGACAGAAAAAGGAAGACCTGATGCTTTAGTGAAGCTCTACCGAGAGAGCCTGTTGTCATTAATAAAAAAAAAGTTTTAAGGATTTCATAACAAATAATGATACTGAGTAAACAACTGCTGGCAGTTTCTAGAAGGTGATAAAAGCTGCTCTTTGAGGAGAGTTCATAGCAGATGCCTATAGACTATGAAAAATGAAAGAGGCGTTATGCTTTCAACTAAGGTCAGTGTTAAGAGACACTGAGGAAGCCCACAAATGAACACAGTCCCAAAAGCAATGAAGAATGATAGTAAACCTATTGGGACAGGTTACAATACTGGAGGAAGATGTGGCAAAATAGCGGCTAAAAAAATGTGGTTTCCATTTCCCTTAATTTATGGACAAATCAAGTACATTTCTGGCTAACCTTCTGGGAAGCGACAGATGAAACATTATATAGTAGAGATTAGAGACTGAAATAGCTCTATGTTTTGAAGAGATGTGGACAAAGCTGATTGCTTTCATGACTTCTATAGAGGTTTGTAATAAAAAAACCTCATAGACCCAGCATTCTCTCAAACAGTGTATAGAGTGTGCAAAATTCCCTATTGTCTCACTGGGATATGGCGAGAAACTAGAACAATCGATTTCTAAAGCGGAAATTCTAAAAGTAAAATCAGAACTGCAACCATGCAAAGCCCCGGGTCTAGGTAGATTGACAGTCCTCTTTCAAAAAACCTTTGGTGCTCAAAGACTTCCCATCCTAAAAATGTATATCTTGAAATAATCAAGGGGAAAAAGATAACCTCCTTATTGCAAAATCTAATATTTTGCTTTTCCCGGAAGTCAAAATGCTCACTAAAATTATGATGGCCTGACCTCAAACTATCATCAGGGAACTCATACACCATGAGCAAACTGGCTAAATTGTTGTAAGGTAAGCTAGTGACAATCCCAAAAAAGTCTGTGTCCCTGATCTCCCTAGATGCTAGGAATGCATTTTACATGGTTGATTGTGTCTTCATATTTGATACTCTGCAAGGACAGCTTGGGGAGTCCTTCAGAAGGAGACTAATTGCAGCATATCATGCCTCTAAGGCAAGAGTTATGGTGTTCATGTGGATTTTGAAAAATTCCAATAGAACACAAGGCAGGGATGCCCACTCCCACTCCCTCCTTTTTGCTCTTAATCTGGAAAATTTTGTCCAAACAACTCTCAGAAATCCCGAGATTTAGGTGGTATTTCTAGCAGAGATGAGTTCACACGATTTATGGAGATGTTATACTAGCTCCACAGCCAGACCCCTCCAGACCACGCCCACGCTTCATAAAGGTATTGGAGAAGTTCCAAAGAGTACCTGGCTTTAAGGTAAAGTGGATTAAATCAGGAGGCCAAAGCAACTCCTCTCCCCTTGCAATGGTGCCGACTCTTCCAAAGGTGGTGCCACGACCATGGTCTAGCTTTACAAGTCTTTACATAATTTTTGAATCAAAGAAAAATGGAGGGGTGACTGCTGAGGCAAATCTGCACAAATAGAGGATTACCATACAGCTGATAAGATGGGGAATGTAGAACAGAAAAAGATGCATTTGAAAGTGGACAATAAAACCTCTGAGCTGCATAACGATGAATATGGACTGCAAGAAACTAGATCATTTCTGCTACTTTCATGTGTAGCACTGTGTCCTTCAGCCACATATAAAAATGGCTGCTATGAGAGAGCTTACCCTCTTTGAAAACAACCATAGCCATCAATATTGGAGAGAGTAGTCTACTGCTATACCAGCTTCTTAACAAACTTGATCCAGATGAGAAACTCCTTCTTAAGATGCTAAAGTGTGAAAGCTTTCTATTCAGCTTGATGATGACCAATGGCAAGATATAATACTCAGAGAGGAGGATACCATAGTCAACCATATTGGCCAGTAGAGAAACACCCTTGAAAATACTATACTTCTTGAGATACATGCCCAATCAAATGGAAAATATGGGTCACCAAAAGGGAACTCTCTGCTGAAGAGAATGTGGGAGACTTGGCTCGTCCACTCCTGCACTCTGGTCCTAATGGAAGCTCCAGCTCTCCTCAAATAATTGAAGATCTAACAAACACCCAGTTAGATCATTGTTCTGAGGAAGTCCTGCTCATATTTCCTTTCTAGAAGATTTGCCACTTACAATGCAGAAAGTAAAAAAATATCGTCCACCTACTCTTAGCAGTGAAGCAATGAATATTGTCAAAAAGGGGGCACTGCAAGGATTCTGGGGAAACAGGTTTGGTTTGTCAGGATTTGGTGTATCCTGGCAATGAAAAACCTTTTCAAATCTGTTAAAGTGAAAGAAGGAGTTAAGGAGAATGTGGGTAATGTGTTCAACCTATTTTTCCAGGGACGTTTGAGAACCTGAATGTCCATGCTGACTGAAGGCTCTAAACATTCTAGAATATTCCAAGTTGATTCTCTGCTATGTCAACAAGCAAGATACTGGAGACCTATAAAGACTCTAACATGTTTTTTTAATTTGAAATTGTAATCATGTTATCACATTGTAATGTGATGGTATGAATGACTTGGATGATAGGGGACTTTAGGGTGAAATGGGGTTTTTATTATGGAGGGGACCTGCAATAATTGTTTCACTCTTTTATGTTTTCATATGAAATACAATAAAATGTATTTAAAATGAAATCCTATTAGGAAGGTCTTGTGAAGTGATGCCAGGTTATTTTCTCTTGAAAGTACTTGCAATTAAAAGTCTGAGTGATAGTAAGCAGTGAAGTCCTAAGCTAGTTCTTACATATTCTGGCAACTAGATGGCGATTGCCTTTTTAAATGCAGCATTGAGTGGATGAATGCTCATTTATTGCTACACTAGCTCATAAACCTTATACATGTTTACTTGCATTGCTATAGAGATAGTGGCCCTATGGCTAGGGTTGCATTCCTATCCCTGCATTAAAAGCTGTTTTCCAATATCCAACACCTTTTGCACCATTTCATGAAACTAGTCGAAAGATTGAGTCATCCAATTTGACTTGATCCTAGTGAGATTTATGAATGTCAATGTTAGAGAGGGAAAAGTCATAAATGGGGGCTAAAGTGCTAAATCCCTAATACGTCTGCATAAGGTAAAACTAGTTGAACTACAGAAAAACACACTGATGTGATTTTCACTAAAAGTTGCTTAGGTGTAACACTTCCTTGGGTTCTTTAAAATCCATTCAATTAAAAGGTTTTTCAAACCATTCATTAAAAAAAGGATCAAATGTGGACAAAAAAGTTTATGCATAAATGTGAGGAAAATCATACTACCCTGCATTCACTTAGGTCTCTAGGTTTCAGAAATGCCCAGGGTTTGTAGGATTCTCTGGTTTCTGGCTGATCCAGTTTCTCCAAATTATGTAGCCGGTAGCCATGGCAAGTGAGAGGAAAATTGGTATTTATCTCCGTCTCTGCTAGCACATATGTCAAAACTATACTCAATGACATTGTGGATGGAGATCCCCTATGCCCCAGGGGGCAGAAAGAGTATCAAGGCTTTAGGGTTGGGGGTGCAGCCTGATGTCACAGGGTGGCCCCCACCAAATCTTTTTGAATATATGCTGGCATCCAGTGGGCATTTTGTCCATACCAGTGGTAGCTGAGGGCAATTTTCTGTTGGGTAGAGAAACTGTTGGGGAGTCAGTGGTGGAGGGGATGACTTGATGTGGGCTGACTCCCTTCCCATTCTTTAAAAAAAAGTAATTGTTGGTGAAATTGTTTTTTTTGCCCCCCCCCCCTGTGGACATGTTGAGTTATACCCCCAATTTGACTCAAGGGGGGGAAGGAAGACTGTCAGGTCCATTATGGGTGGAGGGCATGGTATTACGCCTGGTTGGTCACTTCTATTCATTCTTTGTTAACCATTTTTCTCTGGTTTATAGTGGGTGTTCTGACCATTTGAGGAGTAGACTCTTAATCTGCCCTAGGACTGTTCAGTTAGGTGTGGGGTGGGGGCTTGACCCAATACCTGGACTGCTCTTTCCTTTTTAAAGTAATATCCGTGTTCACTAGTGGCTGACTTTCTACTGGGGGCAGATTGAGGGTAACCACAGACTATTGGGCCTGTTACTGGAAGGAGGCACATATCAAAGCCAGGGTTGGCCGCCCTCACCTCTTTAAAGTTGGTTTTCAAATAAGACATATATAGGGGATATATACAAGTCAATGTCGTCAAATAAATACACATGCCTTTTTACACTCACACTCACTCCTAGTTGTTCATATGTACACACACATCCACATTGACACACATCACGACAATCAACATATAGGACATAAATCCTAACAGGCCAAGGTCCTGATTATGAAAACTGGCCTAGTCACTCCCCAAACAAAGTTATCTTTCAGATGTTTTTAGAAGTGCAAAATATATTTGGTCAATGTAACTTTTCACAATGTAACATAAATCTTAATCCAACTAAAGGACAGGTTTGAATGGGAGTGGCAATAACACGGTCTACGCGTTTCAAACCCTGTACACTGTGGGGGTTCTCATCAGGACCAACAACCACAACTTCAGACAAAACCACCACCGTGGGTTTCTTCTGCTATATGTTTTAAAGTGTGATTAGCCACAAGATTGTAATGTGAAGCCGCGTTTCACGAACGCGGCTTCACATTACAATTGCCAGGTGGAAGCTAGGATGTACAAGCAAAATGTTGGCATATTAAGAAGGGGCCAACGCAGATATATACAGCGCGGCAAGGGGAGCTGACTCTTATTTATAACTCTTGCGCACAAGAAATTAAAGGTGAGGGCGCTTAGGTGCTTTAAGAATTTCAGCGAAACAGATGTTCTATGGCCGAAAAGATCTTTGCTTGATTAAGCTTTTTACCTTGGATACATGGCTGAGATTTTGTAGAGATCTCTTCCCCCCCTCGCTGCCCGGCCACTCTCAGCCGAGCATCGACGCTGAGAGCCGGTCTCGGGTAAGCGATCTCAAAAACAGCAGCCATATTGGGTGTGGGTTAGCGCGGTGACGCGCTCTAGCTGCACATATAAGGGGTAAACGGTAGGCGTGCGCTTGACTAAGAAGTGCACTCTCACCCTCCTGAGGCGGAAGCCGGGAGATCTTGCTATCCCTCGCCGAATATTTTTAAAATCATTTGTGTTGTTTAGATTTTATGTCATTCCACTCTGCTTGATTAATAAGCTTTTTACCAGTCATTCCACTTTGCGCTCTAGCTGCACATATAAGGGGAAGGTCATGCCTCTGCGCAGCAGACGCGAATAGCGGACGCGCCGGACCTGCGCTGGAGTCGTGCCAGAGTCCTGCCCGTCTGCGCCCGTCCGCGATCGGACGGGGCGAGGGGCCATAATCCCTGGTTCTCTGAACAATACCTCTGTGACATAGAGCAATACTTTCTTACATATGCTACGACCAACCGAGGAGACGATATGTCAGCATACACTAGACCCTGCAAAGCCCCCTCTACTATGTCGGCACCTTAATCGGCATTTTAAAACACACGATCACCTGGACTGAGATCATACCTCCACTTCGCAATATAATATGGCCCTTTTAAATTGCAGATCCTTGTCTGAACATTGTACAGAGATAGCTCTTTTAATTGAGGAATACAAGTTAGATGCCATATTTCTTACAGAAACGTGGTTGCAAGCAGGCAACGACCCAGGTATTGTCCGCGCTCTTCCAACAGGGTATAATATTTGTAGAATGGATCGCTGTACAGGACGAGGTGGAGGCCTAGCAATTATTTATATGGACATCTACCGATGTCGTCTCCTTTCATCGGTTTTTAAAGAAGGAGAAAGTCTCCCCTTTTCCCTAGAGCTGTCCCCTACTGACTGTTTAACAGGCATACTAATTTATCGCCCTCCTGAGGCGTTAAAGGAATTTTTCCCGAAATTGATAGATCTGGCCTCAGAACAAGTGGTAACCATGGCCAATTTTACTATTCTTGGAGATCTAAATATACATTTAGAGGATTCTTCTCATTCTTCCACCAAGAATCTCTCTTCTGATCTCCAAGCCTTAGGTCTGGATCTAAAATGCCTCCTTCCAACACATGAAAAAGGTCATCTTCTTGACCCTGTATTTAGTAACCTATATAATCTTACCTCTGGAGATCCCATCCCCATACCGTGGTCTGACCACTTTTTAATTCCCTTATTTTGGGTTACTAAAAACACTCAAGGGACACAATTACCAAAAATAATGTGGGACCGAAAATGGGACAGGTTACCCTTGGATAAATGGCAAGCATCTTTAACAGCCACTAAGCCCATAGTTGGAACAAATATTGAAGAAGAAAATACTAACTTCAATATCTGGATCCAAGAAGCATTAGATATGGCCCTCCCTAAAGTCATTGTACAGAATTGCAATAGGAAAAATCTGTCTCTATGGTTTAGTTCTGAATTGAGATTATTAAAGCAATCCTGTTGCAAGTTGGAAAGACTTTGGAGACGAACTCCCTCGCTAGAAACAAAACAAACATATAGAACAGCCATCAGGAGATACAAAAATTAATTTAAGAAAACCCAGGCAAAATTTTATGAGGATAAAAAAGGGAGTGCAGCTAATTCTCCTAAAGAGATTTTTCGAATAGCTAAATCACTGATTACTCCGCCACAACCCCTACCTTCCAGTGAAGGAGCGCTTAAACGCTGCAACCAACTAGCAATATTTTTCAAAGAGAAAATAGAGACGATATATAATGCCTTTTCCTTGAATGAAGTCGATCCAGTACATAGTAACATCGTAGATCCTACTCATGGTCCCATCTTGGATCACTTAAATCTCCTAAATCTAGAGACACTTGATGTAATTATCAGTAAAGTTGTCTCAGGATCTCCACTGGATGTAGCTCCGCCTAAACAAATAAAAACAGCCATTAAAGCTGTCCAAACCACCATATTGGAGGTTTTAAATCTTTCTATATCAACATGCACAATTCCCCACATGTGGAAATGTGCTATGGTAAAAGCATTAATAAAAAAAACCAGCTTAGACCCATCCATACTTTCGAATTATCGTCCAATTTCTCTTTTATCATAGCTTAGTAAATTGTTAGAAAAACATGTTAATAATATTCTTACAGTCCATCTTGAAACTAACAATTTGCTGGATGATATTCAAACTGGCTTTCGTCCTAACCATGGGACAGAAACAGCTTTATTGCTAGTGACTGAGGAGGCTAGGAGACTGGTGGATGAGGGAGGAGGAGCTGCGATCATCCTGCTGGACCTCAGCACAGCATTCGATGCGGTCAACCATTCCATCTTGATCAACCGACTCAGAATGAGCGGGGTGTCGGGTGCTGCTCTGAAGTGGTTCACCTCCTTCCTCAGCAATCGCCACTTCCAAGTCTTTGAAGGAGGCGTAGTTTCATCTAGCCAATCTCTGGATTGCGGAGTCCTACAGGGATCGGCCTTAAGTCCAACGCTTTTTTACGTTTATATGAAACCGTTAGCAGCTGTTATTCACCCATTTGGCATTAAGATCGTCAGCTATGCAGATGATACCCAATTAGTGGTATCCTTGGGCCACGATGGAAGATCATCTGATAGACTGGCACCCTGCCTTGAAGCAGTGGCCGGATGGATGAAGGACTCTTACCTCTGTCTTAATGGAGATAAGACGGAGATTATGATATTAGGCAATTCATCCCCTGTACCATCGATTCCCATCTGGCCCTCATGCTTAGGACCAGCTCCACCACCCAAACCTTATATAAAGAGTTTAGGTGTGTGGCTTGATGACAAACTTAACTTTAGTCATCAAGCCACTGTCTTAGCATCAACATGCTATGGGTTGTTAAGGATGTTACGGAAAGTTCTTCCTCTCCTCCCATTTGAAGCACGCAGGATTATGATCCAGGCATTGATTTTATCCCGGTTAGATTACGGGAATTCCCTGTACCTTGGAGCCCCACAATTTACAATAAATAAACTTCAAGTGGTACAGAACAGCGCTGCAAGATTACTCCTGCAAGTCCAGAGGAGACAATCTGCTAGGCCCGCCCTTCGTCAATTGCACTGGCTTTCTATGGGTGCCAGGGTTCAATTTAAAGCGCTATGTATAACTCATGAAGCTATCTGGAAAACAGGTCCCACCATTCTTCATTCAATGTTATCACTGTATCAACCATCTAGATCCCGCCGCTCCAGTAACCAAGTCTTAGCAATTACCAGGAAGGTAAAAAAAGCTAGGTGGGGAGGTCACTCTTTCTCGTACTCAGCGGTCAAGCTATGGAATGCTCTCCCTCAGCCAATAAGAGAGACTCGTAGCCTAACTGCCTTCCGTAAACTCTTGAAAACACATCTATTCGAGTAATAATTTTTTTATATCTCTGTAAATTGCCACTTCTGGTTTTAAAGCGCTACAAGGCCTCCGGGTAGCATAGGCGCTATATAAATACTCTTTCAATTCAATTCAATTCAATTGTGGCTTAATGTTTGAGTGTGGCTTCTACTCCTCTCAAATAATAACCCAATTTCTTACACACAATGGGCCTTATTTATGAAGGACTTGCGCCGCCGCTGCATCACTTTTTCCCATGTTAAAAGTGACGCACCGGCGGCGCAAGTCCTTCATAAATAAGGCCCAATGTGTTTAGTTTTATAGTGATGTGCATTGGCTCTGCAATTTTGCCTAACCCAATTTCTTTTCTAGAAATATCTCAAAATTCATTGTTACCAGTATGTCTTGAATCTGAAAATAAGTATTCTTCTGTGAGAACTGGGAACATTAAAATTTTCGCTTCCTGTGATCTTATTTTAAACTCAGATTCCTCAACCTTTGTCTGCATATAGGCACCATTTACTATGCAGTATGCAGTACATTGCAGTATTGTTTACACAGGAAATCTCATTCCAACAAATTAACTAACTGGACTGGTCTTACTGATTATTTATTCATGGTTATTTACGATTTAACCAATTGCTACTGGAACATTCTCTGACAACATATTAATTACTTTTTTATGTCAGATAACTATAACTTGGACTTCTTTCCCACGACGATCAGCTTGGGAACCATCACCAGTCTAACCTTAGAGCAGGTAGCACCAGTATCGATCAAAAATTATACAGAATGGCCATTCACTTCTTCTTCCACAAAAGGGCCATTCTTGTCTACCTCTAGGGCTGCACCAAAGAACTATGAGTGTACCTGCAAATTGCTGAAAACTATCATTACTCACTGAAGGTTTTTTCTGGAATCTGAAACTCTGTTGAAAACCCTGCATATTATTTTAAATTTGCTGATGCATGACCGGAGCATCAGGTACATTCCCATTGAACTGCCTTGGATTTTACATGCTCTGCACAGAAGACAGTAGCGCTGAGATCATTGATTGTATCATCCCATTCTGTGCCACCTGATCTGTTGTTTTTTGGGATTTATTTTGAAATCTATTTAGATTAAACCTACAATCCTGTTTCTACTGTCCATTTCTCATTGGTGTATTATTAATATTTTGACCAGGCATGTTGCTAATAAAGCCTTTATCTCCACTACAGTGACCACCAATTCCACATTGCACAAACTGTACACCATTGTTTTGTTTATTAGCACCTTGCGCTCTAACACAATACTGAAACCAAAACCAGGTGTCTGAAAACCACCTTGTCCCTCTTTTTCAAAAAATTTGTTTGAGCCACATCAACATCAAATTCTCCTTCAATTTTTTTCTTTCTGCATCACAACAATCACTACAATACTTCTTGTAAAACCCAATATTTCATCCAACGTTTTGACCTGCCAACACATCACATTTTTCTGAATATGCAAACTAATCTTCAGACATTGTCCAAACACAAAAGCCAATACGAATCCAGGAACTCCTTCTTTTGTAGCATTTTCAAATCTACTACACTGTCCTTAAATCTGCATCAATCTCTCATACTATACATGCACTGATTCACCTTGATTATGTATCACTTTTGTGATCCTTGCCCAATTTACTTGTTTCAGTTGAACCTTCGTTTTCAAAAGCTCAATGACCCTAATACATCTCTCTATAACAATTGCAGAAGGCTTATTGTGAGGGCCTTCTCTCTGTGGTTCTTCTACTGGCCATTGCACTGCTGTTTTCCACTCAGATCTGCAAATCTTGAAGCACAGCAATTGAAATTAAAGCATTCAAATCTGTCTAAAGCTCTTTTGGAAGAATGTATGATGTTACAAAGCATACAATTACAACGCATGCCTTTAAAACGCAGTTTTTACATCGCAACATCCTTGACAACGCACGCCATTACATCATATGACACTACATCGCATTTTTAGAAACTACCTTAACAACGCATTTCATTACATCGCATTATACCTTTTCAATGCATACCATTACAAAGCATACCATTACATTGCATGTAGGGTAAGTATTGGATAGCATAGGGGTAAAAATTACTATTCAAACTCCAGGGGGTGCAACAGTAGGATAAGTGTTAGATGGTGTAGGGGTAAAAATTACTATTCTAACTCCAGGGGGTGCAACAGTAGGGTAAGTGTTGGATAGTGTTGGGGTAAAAATAACGATTCTAACTCCGGGGGTGCAACGGTAGGGTACATTTTGGATAGTGTAGGGGTACCATACGTTTTAATGGTATGCCTTCTAATGGTATGCGTTGTAATGACTGCGTTGTAGTGACATGCGATGTAGTGTCATGCGATGTAGTGTCATGGGTTGTAATGCCTGCGTTGTAGTGACATGCATTATAAAGGATGTTGCGATGTACTGACTGCGTTGTAAGTGTAGTGGGATATAATGGTTGCGTTGTAAAGCATGTTTCCCCTTTTGGAATGGTACAATCCTTTTCAACTCTGTATAATGTAATGTAAAATCTTTATTGTTTCAGTTAATAAAAACCATACAATATCGAAAGAACTTATATTCTTTATATCCTAAAATTTTGCAAAAGATTTCAAGAAGATTATGAAAAAGTGATTTCATACAAAAATATACAGTGCTCATGACTTTTTGGCTAAAACAAAACAATCCTTTTAGAACCTAATCTATAAAAAAACGGTATGCCTAAACCAATTTATGTTTACCAAGAAGCAGGGCTTACGTTGCTACTTTTCTTAGTCCCAATATTATAGTCAATGATGCAGTTCTACTGCCAGTTCATATTAATACTTGTCAAATACTACCCCAGCAATGGCGCCATGGTTTTGTTATCCTTTTTCATTATTTTCTGTTCATATTGAATCAAAAATGTCATCATCTTTCAATTTAGATGGGAATCCGTTGCGTCCAGACCCTTGATTATTGCGGTTCTACAAGACCTAATGCCTCTCTCATTAAATACCTTTTTCAAAAACCACACCCGGGTCAGCCTTAAGCCAGGACATATACAAATAAGATGAATGAGGTTTGCTTCTCAGTGCCACATAGTGTACATGACATAGGCCCATTGTATCTCCATTTGAGCTGATCCGCTAAACTTAGTAATAACCCAAACCTGGTGGCCATGAGTTTCCTTTTTAGATAGTATGAATATGTTGTCCTCAAATATTCTGCCGGATGTAATTTTGTATAAGACTGTATTACCATCCAAGCGTGAGACCTCTTTGCAAATGTATTTTTATCCTCAATTAATGCGTGTACTTTACCATTTTTTTTACCACTTTACAAAAAACGGGAAAAGAGGGGGACTGTGCCCAAAGTTCTTCAGACTTTGTTTCTTCCATGACCAATTTCAAAAACTTGCCATAAATCGAGTGCTGATCTTCTTCCTGGGCTCGCCACAAGGCATCGTGTAAAACGTTGGCTCGACTCAACCAGAATTTATACCAGCTCTTGACATATGCATAGTTTCTCCCAATCCCTTGATGGATAAGGCCAAATTCCAACCTCACCTGTGCTGGTGATGCATTCTGCAGAAACTTAAAGACCCT
Organism: Lissotriton vulgaris; assembly: GCF_964263255.1. Lineage (NCBI taxonomy): Eukaryota > Metazoa > Chordata > Amphibia > Caudata > Salamandridae > Lissotriton > Lissotriton vulgaris. The sequence goes on along the minus strand of NC_141696.1, from coordinate 399,838,634 downwards.
TTTGTGTGCTCTTGCTTGAATCTTATCCAACAGTTCAGCATCTGTTACGTGTAGAACGTGTAGTGCGTTTTCCAATGTCGGCATCAATTTGGCAGCCATTACATCTAATAAAGGCTTTAAAGATGGACCCTTTAGTTTTTTTGAGAGGACACAAAATGTGTATGTTAGACCATTCCCTTTTGCTTCCAAATATTGTTTATGTTTTGGGAAATTTAAACAATCATCAATGTACAGACCTAGATATTTGTAGTTATTAACTACCCCTAATCTTATTTCTCCCAGCCTGACAGGAAATTTGCGTCCTGCCCGCTTTGCAATAGCCATCGTCTTTGTTTTCTTTATATTGATTTCCAAGTAATTGTCTTTCGCAAATGTCGCTAGTTCATTTAATGATCTTTGTAAGCCAACTCGTGTCTGGCTGAGTAGGACTATATCATCAGCGTAACAAAGATGTGTTATCAGCAATGGACCTAGACGAGGGGGATGAGCATTTGTCTCATTTAATTTTATAGAGAAATCTGCTATAAAAAGATTAAATAAATGGGGGGCTAATACGCAGCCTTGCTTTAGCCCTATTGCAGTGTGGATTTTCTTTGAAATTCTCGTACCATTTGCAATTTTTATTCGTATCCATGTTCCAGTATACAATTGAATAATGGCACGCAGCAGTACTTCTGGGAGACCCATTTTCTTCAATTTACACCACAATAGTCCTCGCTCTATGCTGTCAAATGCTGCTTTAAAATCAATAAAGCAGAGCTGCAATTTTAAATTCAAACGTTTACACCTTTCTGCAACCATGGTCAATGCAAGTATGTTAGTTGTTGTACCGAACCCCTTGCGAAATCCGGTTTGATTCATAGGAATCAGCTTACTTTTAGTGGACCATTCTACTAGGTCCTCCATGATTAATGAAGCGTAATATTTCGCTTCCACATCCATTAAAGCTATGAGCCTATAATTTGCAGGATTGGATCTGTCTCGGCCCTTGAATATTGGGTTGATTATTGCACCTTTCCAACTCATCGGCAAATTATTTGTTAATTTTGCCTCCAAAAACAGTCCTGATAACGGGCTCGCCCAGTATTCATAGTCACCAGAGAAGGTGGCCTGCGGTATTCCATTAGGCCCTGGGGCCCCGTCCCTTCTACCTGATTTCATTATTTTCTGTATAATACTTCTTGGGCTCCCATATGAGCTTTGGGACCTTCTTAGTAAATGTGTATAGATCACTCTTAGTCTAAGGACATATGCCACTTGGTATTTGAATTCCCTGACACTCACATTTTTCTTTGTTCTACTCATTTTTGACACCACAGGGTGGTTCCGTCCATTAGTTTCCATACTTTGTCATATCCTCCAATTTTCTAATCCTGCAATATTCTGAGATTAGGATTCATTAAATGATTTTCGGCAAGCCCTTTCTTATATGACTCACAAACTCTCTTTTGTTTTTAATCACCCATAATTCTGTCAAGTTTCTCAAATGAATGATGAACACAACTACCTTCTTCTGCACCCAAAAATGCCAATTTATTTTGACTATACATTAAAATGTTGTCTTTGTGAAGTTTCCCGATCTTCAGCCACGATCTCATCTATCTTGATACTCAGCTCTTCTGCTCCTGTCTTTTACACATGCTCTTGCACATGAGCCTTTTTATACGAAGGGGGTCTCACTTAGGCCAACAATCTCTCCATAAACACATCCTCTCCTTAAGGATCACTCTCAGAGTTTTTCATCTATTTCATGTTCTCATTTTTGTAATTGTTTTTGTCTGATTCAACAGTATCACACAGAAAACACCCATATAGCTTCTAGCACTTCCTGTCTCCATGCCTGTTTCCGAAAATGTAAACTCACATTCTTCCAATGGTTGACAGCTTTAACAATCTGCCCTCTCAGAATTTTCTTATGTGCTCTGTCATTCACTATGCAGCTCCACTCGTTAGAGCCTCCGAATTGTGCAGGTCTAGGCTGCAGCTCCATCTCAATCTGGCCATGACTCAAATTCTCAATATTTTTCACTTTAAATGTATCATGCACAAGAAATTGTAACTTTTTACTGTCTACAGTAATTCTGTTCCAGCCTTTAAGCCACAAAAATGTGTGCAATTCGTGGTCCAAGAGCAATTTTTAGGTGTGGGTACCAATTGGGGGTGGAGTAGTTTCTCGAATTGGAGGAATCACAGATATATTTAAAAGTGCACGCATTGTAATCTCAACCTAGCTCACAATAAACAATATACTAATCCAAGCAATCACAATAGAAATGAAACTTGAAAAACAATCTGTAAAACTAAAATAAATAAATCTTTGTCTTTCTACTGGGATATGGGATGAAAAAAACTCCCAACAGAAAGGGAAACATTTGTTAACTGGTGTCAAATACATTAAGATAGGTTCCTGAACAGTGTTAATCCACATTTAGAGCATGCATGTCTATCCATGTGCACAAAAAAAACAACACTAGCCAGATTAGTTCATATATAGATGTATTATTAAGGGTTGCATAGAACTTTAGGCTACTGGCCTTTTCACAGACAATCTTAATATATTATCTTAAGAGTGTTAGAATTTGGGTTGCTGATTTGAGGGGGTGGGTGAAACCCTATTCACGCAGGAACCCCAGTCCTTGTCAGGGTGAGGCACAAGCAAACCCAAATTAACCATTGCTCAACCGTCTGATAGCATGATACAAAGCAGTCAGGCTTAACTTAGAGGCAATTTGTAAAGTTTGTATGCAGCCCTTCAAACAGGAATAAAGTGAAAACACAACACAAAAAATCCCACTTCAATTTAGAAACATAGAGAACATTGTAATAAATAAAACAAGCACAACATTACAAACATCCAGTCAATAGAACTTGAGATATGCAATTATAAAGATTTTAGTGACAATAGCGCTAAAAGTACAAAGCATGAACTGTGTTTTTTTAGTCATGCCAGACCAGGACAAAGCTACAGGTTCAAGTTGACTGCGATGGAGTGTGGGCCAGCTACAAGGCCCTGTTAGGGATGCTGAACAAGAGTACATTAAGGGGACCTTAAATACTGCAGGGAGAGCTTGGGTGGTCCCGCATCGAGGATGCATCATGCAGCAGAAGTGATGCATTGGTTCCGAGGATCTGTGAAGCTGCAATGCAAGGTCCTGCATCATTGTCGAGGATCCAGTCATTCAGTGCTTTCAATACAAAGTCTGGCATTAAGGATGCACCGCACAGTCGGGACGATGCGTCGGTTCTGAGGAGCTGCGAGGCTGTGATGCATGAACCTGCATTGTTGTCGGGGCTATCATCAACAAGAGATTTGAGATGCGAGGCCCACATCTTTGTATAGAAGGCAAAAAGTATTCAGATAGTCATAATCAAATCAGCATCAGTAACGCATAAAAATAAAGCCAATTTCCAGAGAGAACAACATAAGTGCATTAGCCAACCAAATATAGCTCAGTAATGTATTAGCATAAATCTATGATTTTGATAAGTTGAGGGAGAGTCTAATATAAATCAGAAAACAGTCTGTCATAAAGACTACTCAATTAGAAAGGCAGGGAATCTTTATTTAGTCAACACTCTGACATGGAGATCTTTAAGTGTAAATCAAATAAACAGGTTGTCATAGAGTCTGCCTTTGAAGAAACAAGAAAAAGGTCTTGATCTTAAAGGTTTCTAGCAAGTCTAGTCAAGTCTGAGAAAAGTCTGACAGACATCACTGAAAAGGCACACTTTATAATTGCAGAGAAGTGAAAAGCAACCCTGTTGATTTGGAGTGAAGTCATATCATAGGGCTCTACTAACAAAGCTAGACAACATAAACCAATCAACATTGTAGAAACTGTGCTACATAAAATAAATTACTTTAAGAAACACCTAACTCATTCATAATATTAATCCCTTTTACACTGCAAACAGTAGAAATGACATTGCAGCCTTGAAATAAATGAGGAAATAGGCCATTTTATATTGAATGAAAAAAACAGTTTAACACAGCTTACTCCAAAGGCACACAGGCCTATGTGGTACGATAAAACAACACTATGCAATAAATCTCATTTTGACTACTTATTTTAAAAGGAAAAACACTAAAGAGAAAACAAAAAGAAGGTAGGAAACTTGTTTGTGTAGTCTTCAGCCACTTTCAAACGGATGTCAGTGCAAACCAACCAAAAGACCAGTAAATTAAATTTGCAATATAGTTATGCTAACTAAAACACATGCAAATTAACCTAATTTCCCTATTCATTAAAATACTGTGATTTAAGTAAAAACAACATCTAGAAAAAGCAAGTTAGCTGTAATTGTCAAAGTCCTATAAGAATCATCCTGAGACTACCCAGCATATAAAAATTGGCTATAGCTCATAATGATGCCACTGATACACAACTAGCTAAACTGTGATTTTTTTAGCTTGTTGCCCAGACAAATCAACCTAAATTTACAGATCAAAAGGGTATCATGCCTACTGTCACTGAGAGATCTCCACAAAATACCCCCACCCCCATATCTACCATAATATATAAATTACACTACTATGTACATCTATGCAATATAATAGAAACATAATAGAAACAGACACAATTACAAAAATTAAGACTAAGAAGTGAAACACCATTGACAAAATATTTTTAAAAAGAGTAGATGCTAATAATAATATTCCTAATAATTGAAAGTCTGCACCGGGTAGGCCTGATTATCGTATCCCATGTTGTGCACAGACAAACCAACCACTGACAGCATGCCAAGAAAAACTATCAAATACATACTGCTAAACTGCTGATCAGTCAGAGACAATGTTTCTGGTATATCATATTTGATCTCCAAACATAGTCAAGATGCCCATCCAATAATGGAAATATGACCCCTCTTCTTGGCACATCTGGTTTGGCACCTGATGATTCCTCATGGATAACGTTTTTATAATAACAATAGAGAAAGGAGAATGAAAGGTGGAGGGGTCATAAAACATAAGAAGCATATGTCAGGATGTGCTCCATCTAGCACAAACTCCATTGCATGCTTGCGATTAAATATTCAGGCATCCACAACTTACTGAATGTGAGCCACCTTACTGTATCACCGACCAGATCAATAATAAAGCCTCACTGAAGAACTTATTGATTTCACAACAAATGCAATATTGTACTCCTATGATTACCTATTGCTTGGAAATTAGAAAAAACACTGGACATTTTATGAAGATGTATTGATAACCACATAGTCTATATTCCTAAGAGAACAAAGAGAAAATAAAATGATGCTTCAATCTTAGAAACTCACTCTATAAAGGAGATAATATAGTCCTCTGCATTGTTGAACCAATCAATATAACAGGTGATAATCCTATCAAAATTGACTGTTCCGAACACTCCATAATCCCTCTATCAGTGAACCTGTGATTCCACTGAAAATGTTACCTAAAACCAAGGGCCAGGTGCCCAAACATATGCCCTTAAAAGCTCTAAACACTGCACCTTTCCTGTCACTGTTCTAAACCTAGTACCAGGAAATGTATTCACCCTATCGGAACACAAAAAAACACCTAAACCCTCAAGAGCATGGATACTCGGATGCCCTACCCAACACTATCAAGATACTAAAGGGGAGTTCACACCTTCTCTAAACGTGAAGAGGCAAACCATATATTTTCTTGAAGGAAAATAGAAGAAGTGGCTACCTGCCACTGTAGCTAGTTTAGACTGTGTGGGAGAAAATACAAAGTTGATTTACTGAACAGTAAAGCAATCTTCCTCAAAGACCAAATCAAAGCAACAAAAATATTTCTCCAGTAAACTTTTGAACATCCTTATATTAATATGCTGAATAGAGTATTGCTAATGTTAACCATCAATTAAATTTAGATAGTTAACTGCCTTTTCTCAGCAACATATCTGAGCAACAGGAACAAATAATTTTCCCAACCAAAGTTTTGAGCTATTCACTAGTTCTCTTTCCATCTAGTTTAGCCAAATCCATCAGTTCTTCTATCTTCCATCTGTGGAATATTTTCACAGACATATTTCTTGAACAAGACACTGACTTTATCTAAATACAATCTAAGACACATCAAAAATGGTAAGGTTGACATAAATGCAATGCAAACTACTATCCTATCACTGGTCTTCTCATCTCATTCTTGCCAAACCTGTGGAAAGATGTACTGGACAACAACTAAGGCACATATTAGAGAAAAGAAGGTACTGAATAGATATTCTTCTGCTTTTGGTGAAGGGGAACTGCACTGACAATGTGATGTCTAACATCAATGGCATCTAAAATATTATGGATGAGGTTGAATCATGTTTATGGAACCAACTTCACCTCTTGGCAGCATTCTATACAGTTGACCACTGTTTACCACACAGCTCATTGACTACCTGGCTTGATGTTGATGTGGCGGTCCTTCAAAATTTGAAGTCATATCCTCATGATTGCTGCCAAATGGGACGGATAAACATTACAAACGCACAACCATTACTTACTTGTCCTTCTCCTTCAACATATAATTGACCCACTGGAAGATCTCCTAGACTCTCATGGCCTATCATTTTGCCTATATGCAGATGGCATGCAGATTCACATAAAAATGTATAACAAATGCTGCCATCTATCTAATATACAAGAATGGATAAATAAAAACGAGAGCTTATCATAAGCCATTTGCCAAACGCCAAATGTCAAAGAAACCTTACAGCAACCTACAAGAATCAAAACATTGCTGTAACCAATCCACAAATTCAAATATTTTTAATTCCTAACTGATAATAAATGAAGCATTGCTCCTAATGTTAGTGCTATGGAACAAGAAGGTAACTATCAACTAAACTTGTAAGATAAAGCTTGCAATTAATTCCCACTGAAGATCTAAACAAATTACAGGGGAATTTGTGACATCCTGTGCAGAATATGAGCACAAAATATACTCCTTGCTAATTAAATACTCTCTTGTGATGAACTGTTTGAAGCATCCTTGACGTTTAATTATTTGAGCATCGTATCGTATCGTAAGGGGTGCTTATAGAGCGCACTGACACCATGGGTTTCCTGGCGCTGGCAGACCACAACTGCACATATCACACAAACATGACTCCTTTTACAAGCCTGCCCAACATTTTATCTACCAAGGGAGGCGCGTGAGGAGATGCTAAAGATGGAAGGATGATGCAAGTCACAGTTTCCTGTTTGACCATAACCCAGTTCAAAAAGTAAGTTGATTAAAGAAGTCCTAAAACATCAGTACATATTACAAGAAAGCAAGTAAAAGTACATATGTAACCATATAAATTTGCATAAGTTATTCATAAAAGAAGAAGATAATATACATCAGGAAATAAAGACAGCTGGCTTGTATGCAGATAGACATGGTATAATAATATAGTCAAGCCAGGAGATACTTTATTTCGGCTTCACAAGACCATAAAGGCACAGATAAAACATTGGAAAATTCAGTACAATTTATCAGTATAAAAGTTTTGTAAATATGAGAGCAATAAAATGTTAAAAAAAATTATTAAATATCCTGATAGGCGCTGAGTAATAATATAAATATACAATTCTTTGAGTAATAAAAATAAACATACCAAAACAATATTATTACCAATTATGGGAAAGTCAAGGAGGCTGAAGGTCTTCTTGTTGAGAAGGTGTAGGACCAAAGAACCGCTTTGCACTATCGTCTAGGAACCGTATTATAGGAGACCATAACTGCAAACGCTTCACAGCAGGAGATATAGAATAAACAAAAGTGGTATCCAATCTGTGATTATGGCAAACAGCGTACCACCATATTTGAAAGGATAGTTTTGATTAGTCCTTTTAATTGCTTGTGATGTGCTGGAATGTAACTGCTAACAGTGAATCCAAAATACGCAGCCACACTTCCCCCAAAAATATTAGCAAAGGAAAAGGGAATTGTGGTACAGAACATTTAATTGAGCTGAGTACAAATCTGCATCTAAATATTAAGCACAAATGGACATGTATAGAGTAAATGTTTTAAGTCAGCATGTTCAAAGGGACATGACCAGCAAGTGTCAGGGTGTGCAGAATGCATTTTATGTACGGACATAAGAGATAATAAAAGTCTATTGTATATGAAGAAAAGAGTTTGTGTATTGTTTTCTGCCCTAGAAGAGTTCCTATTTTTTTTCCAAATCTTCTTTCAGAGGGAGATGGGCCATTACCATAATTAAATGATGCTCCCAGGATAATTCTACATTTGTTTTGACTCTATCTATAGAAGAGGATATCAAATGAAAGGTAATATTAGGCGCTTTGGGATTTGTACTTAGGAACGTATCCCACTCAATGTCTGAAGAAGAAGAAGATTGAAAGTGACTGTATGCAGTGCATACTGCGGTTTGTAGAGTCTGAAATTTACTTTGTAAACAGGAAGGCAGGTGATAAGGATGATGTGCTTATGGGAATGAAAGACATGTATCCCGTTCAATGAGTTTATACACCCTTTTTTCCCCAGCGATATCCAATATATGGGTTTATGGTTCATTAGTATATATTTATTGTGCCAATTAATGGAAGTGAGGAAAGTACCAAGATCCCTAGGGGATGAAGGAAGAACAGAATCAAGAATCTTACAGGAGTGCTTAAGGATCGGTGTAGACACCTTTTGTGGTTTACGTATAAAAGACAAGTATTCTTGAAAAGGGGAAAGAAAATAGATTTCAAGCTCAAACCATAGTGGAAAATCCAATGAGGATTCTGAAAACCACCTAGAAACTTGACGTAATAAAAATGCCTTATGGAATTTAAAAAAGTCCGGAAAGTTTACACCCCCTTCTGATTTTGGATGTGACAACTTTGATAATGACATTCAAGATTTTATGTTATTCCACAAAAAAGTAATGTAAATCAAGAATTAATCTTCTGAAAGGATTTGAGTGATATAGGTAATGGGTTATTGGAAATAGTATAAAGTGTGATGAGAACTAACATCATTTCAATGATGTTAAGGTTTTAATAGATTGGGTAAACCATATTCCAAGATATTGGATGTGTTGAGGACACCACCTAAAGTTGGATATTAAAAAATCTTCCTTAAGAGAATATCTGGTTAGAGGTATTATTTTGCATTTTTCATTATTCAGCTGATATCCAGATACCAACGAGTAGGAGTCAACTTGCTGTACAAAACGCTGGGAGAGGAATCTGAGGTTGAGAGAGAAACAATAGAACATAATCGGCATATGCTGCCAATTCAATTTGATGGGGGTTAAACGTAAATGGTTTTTGCCTTATTTTGAATAAAAATGGTTCTAGTGCCAAATTAAAAAGAAAAGGGGATAAAGGGCCGCCTAGCTGAACACCTCTATGTAGAGTAAAAAAAAAGAGGTTAGGCCATTTGCAAAAATAGCAGCCTTAGGATCCTTGTGCAAAAGAGAAATAAGGGATATAGGGATATCATTTTGGGTCCAAAGTCAAACCATTAAGTGTGTGAAAAATAAAGGGCCATTATACACGACCAAATGCCTTTTCAGCATCTAAAGCAATTGCTGTGAGAGAATCAAAGTAATATGTTGAAAAATAAGCATGTGTTATCCGTGATATACCTCCCTTTGACAAAACCCGACTGTTGAAAATAGGATTCAATTCATGTGGCTAGGGCTTTCGAATTTTTTTATAATCAACATTAACTAAAGGAATAGATCTGTAATTTTTGCAATAGTGCAAGTTCTTTCTGTCCTTTGGGATGAGACAAATCAGAGCATATGAAAAGGAACGTGAAGATCCATGTGAATGTAGAAAATACGTTAAAAGAATGAGCAAATGTGTATAAAATTCGACCGTAAGTCCATCTGGATCCGGGGTTTTGTCCTTTTTATCGGCTTTCAAAGATTTATGCAATTCCATTTGGGACACATCTGACTCCGAAAGATCAAAATTCACCAAGGGGTCAGAACACTGTTGAATAGTAGAGAGATAATCAGAAAAGCCAGAATCTGAGGGTACAGTCTCTGACGTGTAAAGTGATCTATATCACTGTACAAATTCCTCTACAATGTCAGAATCTTTATATTTTGGTGTTTTGTGTTCATCAATAATGGATTCAATATGAAGTCTATTTTATTTAATTTTGAGGTAGTTAGCTAACAGTTTACCTGACTTACTTTGGCTGCCATAAAATGTTGCACTAGTCTTCAGTAAATACAGTAAGGCATTATCTGTAGACACCTTATTAAATTGGATTTTAGTATTAATACATTCTGATAAGCATTGTTTTGATTTAGAAGTGTAAAAAGAAAGTTCCAAACTTTTTATTTTAGCTAGGAGCTCAATTGTGGAGATACATGGTTTTTTTTCACTTGTTGGAGACATACCTAATAATAAATTCACGAGCAGCTGCTCTAAATGCATCTAAGGTGGTGTGAAAGGACATATCATCAGTTTCATTAAAATGAAAGAATTCATGTAAGCAAGAAACAAAAAAGGAGGTAAAAGCAGAATCTGAAATAATTAAGTAATTGAATTGCCATCTCTTACGTAGCATGGGTTTGGGAAATTCTATCTAGTTGAATCGAAACACCCTATGTAACCTTTGATACACCCATTCTAAAATACAGACTACAATTTTCGAAACCATAGACACACCAACACCTGTTACTACATACTCACTCACTGATTTCTAGGTCTACATACACATCCACACATTCACCCATACAGTCACTCATACATGCAATTACTCATCAATACAGCACTATCATATGCACTCATACACCTATACAGACACTCACACACCGCCACTCACCCATAGAGTTACTCACACACCTAGTCAGTCATGAAAGGATTCTATCAAACCCCCGTTTACTCACCTATACAGGTATACACACATCACCTCACCTAGTCACACTTACTCTTATATAATCACTAAAACAAGCACACACTCATTCATGCAGCCATTTATATACTCCAACACTCACATATACTGCCTTTCACTTAAGTAGTTACTCACAAATATACCACTGAGACATCCATTCACTCATCAACACAGCCATATACAAAGTCACTCACCCATACAGCCCTTCACAGACTCACTCTTGAACCCATACACCTAGTGAATCACCCTCTCAAACATCTATGCACAAAGTCACACACCCCTACCCACCCACACAGACACTCAGGCACCCATAAAAATACTCAGGCAACCAATCAGTAACCCATATAGACACTCATGTAGCTACTCACCAACTCATGCACCAGCTTACACAACAGACAGACTGATAAATACATTCACACCATTTAGTCACCAACCAATGCATTCAGTAAGACACATTTATTCACTCACTTTTACAGTCAGTCACACACCTACTAAATCCTCTATCCAGACACTTATACACCCACTCATTCTTCAATACACCTTGGCATATATGTAAAACATATTTAAACTTTATAGAAACACACAGTCACTGGATAATGTAATCAGTGATGTCATCAGTGATGTCATTTAAGATGTCATCAGGAATGTCACTGACCATGTCATAATGATGTACTATGTGACGTCATCAGCAGTTCCTTGCGGGACGCGAGTTATATTTAGCACTATAATGGCGGAATTTCTCTGGTTTTGTAGGAGTGAAATGTTCAACTAACTATAACGTCCCTGAAGCAAGTGTTTTTTTCCATGAATTCCTGAAGTTTTTTAAATGCTAATTACTAAACATAATGTCCTTGAAACCTATTGTTTTTTCAGTGAATTTCAAAGGTTTTTTTTATGCTAATTTCTAACTATAACGTCTCTGAAAACTGTGTTTTTTTAAGTGAATTTCAAAAGTTGTTAAATGCTAATTTCTAAGTATGCCTACAGAGGTAGGATGTGTGCAGAAAGAGGAAGACTGGCACAGAAAGAAGCAAGAGATGTGCACAAAGAACCAACAGAGGAGAAGAAAGAGGTCTTGTTGCAAAGTCATACTGTGCCCCCAACTTTTTTCTGACGGGCACTGGTGGTAACTGACTCTGACTAACCAGGCCCAGAGCCAGTGCTTTGCTGAAAGACACTTAGAATATACCTACAAACACTAGGGTACACTTTGCTTTGGGTTATGCCTGTGATTAGCATGACCTCCCCTGCATGGCCCTAGTACATAATAGGGCAGAGGGATTAAAACTACGTCTAATTAAGGGGTGCGGAAGGAGGCAAGAGAAGAGAAGAAACAACAGAGGTGCCGAAATGATATGTGAAGAAAAAAGAAAGTGAAGTGCAGAAAGAGGCAAATGATGTGGAGAAAGAAAAGCAATGCAGAAAGAGTCAACAGAGGTGCAAAAAGAGGCAAGCGAGGTACAGAAACAGGCAAGAGAAGTGCACAAAAGATGCAAGAGAATTGTTTAAAGAAACAGGCGTAGAAATAAGCAAGAAAAGCGCAGAAAGAGGCAAGTGTGATACAAAAACGGAGAAAAGGTACAGAAAGAGGGAAGACGTGTGCAGAAAGAGACAACAGGGGTGTAGAAAGCAGCTAATGAGGTGCAGAAAGAGGCAACAGACATGCAGACAGAGGGAAGAGAGGTGCAGAAAAAGCCAAGAAAAATGCAGAAAGAGGCATAAGAGGTACTTAAAGAGGCAACATGGGTGCAGAAAGAAGCCAGACATGTGCAGAAATAAGCCTGGAAAGTACAGAATGAAGCAAAAGGGGTGCAGAATGAGGCAAGAGAAGTGTAGAAAGGAGCAAGTGAGGTGCAGAAAGAGCCAACAGACGTGCAAAAAGAGGCAAGAGAGTGCAGAAACAGGCAAGAGAAGTGCACAAAGAGGCAAGAGAATTGCTGAAAAAAGCAACAGAGCTGTAGGAAGAAGTAACAAAAGTGCAGAAAGAGGCAAGTGAGATGCAAAAACAGGCAGGAAAGGTTCAGTAAAAGGGAAGACAAGTACTGAAAGAGACAACAGGGGTGCAGAAAGAAGAAAATGAGGTGCAGAAAGAGGCAACAGACGTGCAGAAAGAGGGAAGAGAGGTGCAGAAAGTACAAGAGATTTGATGAATGAGGTCAAGAGAAGTACAGAAAAAGAAAGAACTGTGCATAAAGAAGCAACAGAAATGCAGAAAGAGGCAAGAAAGACGCAGAGGGAAGTAAGAGTGACTTGGACACTATTAGTACCAATTTAACACCCACATTTAGCAATAAGTAACAGATGACAATTCTAGGTTTGCAAAGGGCTTTCCACCACACTGTAACACTTGTCGCCTCATTTTTGGTAACATTTGACCCGTTTTAGCTAGAAACAAGGATTTTTTTGGTTCAAATCTGCAGATTAGGCTGCAGATGATGTATCATGTGGCTAATGCAGAAAATGTATAATTGTGAGAAAGTCGGTGCAGCCAAACCGTCACATAATTCCAGTGGCCCTGCTCATACCTCTGACTAGGCCCACAAGTGCTCCTCAGTGATTCCTTTTGTTTTGACTGTCTGAGTTCATAGTTGAGCTTTTATGGAAATGAGGAAGACTAAATCCGAGGTTACCAATCCACAACACAGACTACCATACCACATAATTACTCTCCATAACACATAATCCCACTCTACATAATTCCTATACACTAAATATCACATACTTTCTATCCACATAATTTCACTGCACAATGTAGCACATAATTACACTACACACAACGTACAGCCACTCCGCTCCCAAAAACATTAGTAAAAATGATTTTATTTACAAAGCCAATAGCTCTAATTCTGTCAAATGCGAAACCTAATTCATTGCAAACACTTCTTTAACTAGTAGTCGCGTTTGCAGAGTGGTGGAAAAAGGGTGCTGGGCCTCCAACCAGCTATCAGGATTTCCGGTGTGTAGGGCTTACAAGGGGTACCAGTAGGGCTTTTTGGCCCCCAGAGTTCCTCAGGAGTAAATTGGACTTCATCCCACATCCTGTAGTCTGCCAGGAAGCGTGTTTGCAGAATGGTGGAGAAAGGGGTGCATAGGCTCCAAAGATGACTTAGCAATCCCACTGTGCGGGACTTACTGGAGGTAACATGAGGGATGGTTGGCCCCAAGGACATCCTTGCGGGCCAACTACCCCTCCTATTACCTCCAGTGAGTCCCACACAGCAGCATTTCTAAGTTCAAAGAGCAAGCCATGCTCTCTTTGCCCAACACTCTCCAAACGCGCTCCCTGGCACGCTTTTAGATAGGGATTCGAGTCCCCTTCACTGCTGGGAGTCCTTTAGGGGCCAACTAGCCTACCTCTTACCAGCAATAAGCCCCACACAGTGGGCCCTATTCACAGAACTAACTTAAGACAAAATCCTAAACTTACTACTTTTGGTATTCACAGAAGTCATTAAGTAGTATTAAAGTTAGGATTTTGTCTTAAGTTTGACTTAAGACAGACTTAAGACAGATTTAAGACAGACTTAAGACAGACTTAAGACAAACTTAAGACAAACTTAGGACAGACTTAAGACAAATCCTAACATTACTACTACTAAATGCCTTCTGTGAATACCAAAAGTAGTAAGTTTAGGATTTTGTCTTAAGTTAGTTCTGTGAATCGGACCCAGTGGGATTACTGAGAGGTAGAAGAGGACTACACCCCCTTTCTTCACCACTCTGCAAACGTGCCTCTGGCACGTTGTTAGTTGAATACTGAGGGTCCTTGGGGGCTGGATTGCAGAGAGGTGGTCCGAGGCCACACTTCATTTTGAACCACTCTGCAAATGCTCCTCTTGGCTCACTGCTGCTCGGAGGATGAAGTCCACTTGTATTGTGAGGTCCTCAGGACACAAGAGGACCTCAACATTCCACAAGCAGTGCACCAGAAGCTGCGTTTGCAGAGTGGTGTAAAAAGGGTCATGGCCACGTACAACCTCTCTGCAACGCAGCTCTGCGGTGCATACTGGAGGTACCTGGTGGTCTAGTTGGCCCATAGGGACCCTCAGTATTCAAGGGGAATTCATTCTCCAACTTACAATGCGCCACAGGGTGCTTTTGCAGAAGAGTGCAGGGAGGGGGTATGGCCTCCGGCGAGATGCCAGCTTTTTTTCTTTATTTTATTTTTACAAAGGTGGCTGTGTGGCCCACTTCTTTTACTATTTTGGGGGCCCTGGGGACCCCATCTCCCAGGGCCTGACCCCTTTTAAAAAAAAAATGGGAAGGGTCCCTCCTCCTGAAGCCAATTTAGGGTCATGCTCTTCTTCACTAATAAGTAATTAAATTAAAGGGAAGGGGCAGCGTGGCCCCCTTCCCTGGGCCACTATTGGCCCCGGGAACCCCATCCACCTTGGCCTGGCCTCTTTTTAAATTGTTTAAATCAGGGGAAGAGGCCATGTGGCTCCCCTCCCCTAGGCAACTTTTGGGTGGGCACCCCGGGACATTGCAGGAGCCGGCCCTGGGGGGTGGTAGTACCCAGGGCCATCAAGGGCTCCAGGAGGGCTCTGGGTCCGTAACAGATATGAATATTTGGTGCCCCCGGGAGGTGGTGGTCCCCCGGGCATGTGGGGGGCTCCAAACACAAAAAAAACGGAGCCCAGAGGGTTGGCCATCCCCAGGGCTGCGGCAGGGCACAAGCCCTCCACACACATTTTCTTTTTTAAAAATGAGAGCCCAGGGGAAGTGGTGGTCCCTGTTGTGTCTGAGGGGGCTCGAGCCCCCAACACACATTTTTTTTTAAATGAGAGCCCCAGGGGGTTGGTGGTCATGATGTGTGAAATAGAGTGTGGTACCAAAGTTACATCAACCACTTTTACAGTAGAGCATTCAGTAAGGTAGTGACCATTGATTAGAAGGAAAGAGAATATCACAAATCCAATTGACTAGAACAAAAAATGGCGATGAGGACCAACCAGATGTAAGTCCAAGGTGGAACTAAAAAATCTTGTTTAAACCAGGTGACAAAAATAGAACAGCCCGAACTGCCAAGCCATGTCTTCCCTGAACCCGAAACAAGCTTCCGAGGACCGGTTTCTGGCATTCCAGCCGTCTTTAGCTCGGCTTGCTTGAATCCAGTGGCAAAGTGAGCAAGGGACTCACGTCTGAGCATACCCTGCCACACTTATGGCGGCCAAAATTGGTCCAGGAAAGACATGGCCTGGCAGTTCGGGCTGGACTGTTCCCATGAGGCACAGGGGCAGACTGATTTGCATATATCCATGTCTGAACTGGGGTGGCAGAGTGGGCTAAAGAACGGTGATGGATTAAACCCAGATCTTTTGACTGGGTGTGAGTGTTTGATTGATTCAGATGCTCCGTCCATCACCACCCCCTTTTGTACCGGTTCTGTAATACAGCAGAATGATTATCTACGTCAGAGGCTGCAGCTGTCGCCGCCATATCTAGACCATCAAGGTCAGGGACAAACATTTTTATGGCAAAGAGCATTTCTTATGGGGTCCGCCCACCCAGAGATCTTCCAGGGAGAATATTAAGTGCACGTTATACGCTATACAAATGGGTGAACCAGTTCTTGCCAGTACCTAAAACTCTAGCTGTCAAGGATTGCTTTAAGTCATGGTTCATTCGCTCTACAACTGAATAGCCCTCAGGCCTGTATGGAAATGAAAATTTGACCTGCACCCCTTATGACCCCATGGCTTCCTTATACGCCTTAGAGGCAAAGCCTGGACCCTGGTCAGAATGGAAGGTGCCACATGCAAAAATTCCCACAAAGACACGCAAATCCCTGATGACAGTTTGTGCATCAGCACTACGTTGTGGCCAGACCCATAGAAAGCGTGTGCACGAATCGATTGCAACTAAGATAAACTTAAACTCAGTATCTGAAGAAAATGGACCACAGTGATCTAAATAAACACAACCAAATGGTTTATTAGAAATGTACAGATGAGTGTGTGTTGGGTGCACAGCAGTAGAAGGTTTGATTTGCTGGCAGATGTCGCAAGAAAGCACATAATCACAGGTTTGTTTATGCAACCCACGCAACCAGTAATGTTGCTGTAAGATAGTAACAGTCGCTGACACGCCTGCATGTGCCGAGGCGATGCCTTCGTGTGCGTCTGTTATCAATGAAAGTTTGCGGTCCGCGTTGGGAATCAACCTGTCACCAAAGTCATTAATTCTCACATAGGGAACTTTATCTAGACGTAACTGATAAGAGTATTTAGAAGGGAAACCATTTGGGTAATTACCTTCCTTCTCTGTAGCTGCTATTGCTGCTAAAATGTCATCATCAATCTTACTCCTGGATCTTGTAGCTGCTGCAACTGTGTATGTGGCTACTTCTGTTTTAGCTGCTCCGTCAGCCAAACTGTTGCCACCATCGTGTACTCCTACGCGCTGGTGATCAAGAGTATGAATTACTTGTGTGAGAAACAGACTTTCTTTAAGTTCTGCGACTCAAACCCAAAGCATTTTATGCTCGATTGTGCTACCTTTGGAATCACAATAGTCATTCTGAGTCCAAAAGAATAAGTTGTTGTAGAAGGATTGAACACAGTAGTAAGAGTCACTTACAATTAAGATTGTCACATGAGGTTCAGCAAACTGCAGTGCAAGCACCAGAGCACGCAGCTCTGCCAGCTGGGCGGCACAGTCTCCTTATGCCGGCGTGTGTACGACACTGGACTTGAATTCTCCATTCACCATGGCACCTGCCACTATAGCAGAAGCTGCTGAATAGGAATGTTTAGAAACCGTCGCCGGTTGCGCAGAACCGTCGGTGTAAATGATACAATGTTAATCCTCAAGTGGGCGCATAGACAGAGGAGCAGGATGAACAAATTCATACTGTAAGAACTCCTGTGTTTGCAATGAGGAGTCAAAGATAAATATGAAATCAGATGATGTCAGCGAAGTACCCCATTGTATCCAATGAGGATGTAAAGCTTTTGAATTTGGTTCACTGGCTTTTGTCACTGCCTCAAGCGCAGGATCAGTGTAACAACCAACATGCGTTATCCTTGCGCCAGTGCGCATTCCTTGAGGATCGCAATCTGGACTACTGTCAAGACTTTTTCAACTGTTTAAAATCGCATTTCAGCCGAAGTGTACAAATGTGACTTATAAGCTGTAGGTACTGTGTCTCCTTCAATAAATGTCAAGTATGTAAAACCAAATGCGTCTGGCACAATTCTTATGACCAGGTTTGTGTGGTTGTCATGTGTTAACAAGGATTTAGATTCAAGAAGATCAGACTGCAAAGATTGCAGTATAGCTGAATGTTCCGAAAGCCAGCAGGCTTTTGTAAAGGTTGGTTGTATCAAGGCATATAGTGGATTGTTATGTTGGGCATATTCGGGAATGTAAGTTCGCCGAAAGTTCAAAAATCCCAGCAAAGATTGTAATTTTTTCAGGGTTTTTGGAGAATGCAAACGTGTGCATTTGTCTAGGAAGTGAGGCGCCAAGCCTCTGCCTTCATTGTTGAACTCATAGCCCAGAAACAACACTGTGTACTCTGCTATGTGCGACTTTGCAAAGTTAAATTTATATCCGTAGTCCGCAAACAAAATTATGATGCAGTCCATGCGACAGAGATGCGGCCATAATTCATCATCCATGAGATAAATGTCATCAACATACGAGTACGCATCAGGGCCAATGCCGTCTAACAAAGAGATGACACATGCGGCAAAAAGGCCTGGGTTATTCTTGTAGCCCATGGCTAATCTTTTAAATTGTTTTTTTTTCCGCAGGAAGTGAAAGTTGTCCATTGACTACTTATAGAGGTTATGACTAAAAAGCCATTTGAAATATCCAGAGTGGTTTTAAATCTCTTACAAGACTATCCACGAGGGCTGAACTATGGGTATTCAGACCCGCACAGTTTCAACAATGAGAGTTCAAATGTCAATAATCCAAAACTGGGCAGTACGACCCATCAGGTTTGGTTACAGTAGGGGGCGTGACTTGGCACCCGTGGGTAATCGCGGCGCCTGAGTGAGGCTCTGCCACGGATCCGGGAGACTCGTTGCTCAAACGCCCCCGTTTCTGAATTGGAGGCTACCGTCAGCCGTCGGAACGTTCCTGCGATGCCTTGCAACCCCTGAGGCATTTTTATCTTCAACGGAGACGGTAGAAACTGTTGTTCTACTTCTGAGGAGGCTCTGCTGCTTGCTGCCGCCATTTTGCGCGACCTGACGCGGTGCGCTCCTCCCGTGAGGACGAACGCATTTTGCCTATCCTTCTTTGCTGGTGGCTGCATGGAACTCGGACAACCTTCGCCGCTCCTGGGATGTATGGAACCCACTGCAGCATCATAGTGGAGACACCTTACAAGTGAGTGCACCGCTTTAAGCCCATTCCAGTCCAGCGCAGCCGCCATTTTGTGCAACCCGGCGCATTATGCTTTTAATGCAGGTATGCTCTCTGCAATTCCCCGAGGCTTTTGGCCCTACCTAGGCCTTCATAGTGCCTCACAAAATGCTTCACCCTGCGGGAA
The DNA here is from genome assembly GCF_964263255.1 of Lissotriton vulgaris. Classification (NCBI taxonomy): domain Eukaryota; kingdom Metazoa; phylum Chordata; class Amphibia; order Caudata; family Salamandridae; genus Lissotriton; species Lissotriton vulgaris. Next base: position 399,819,300 of record NC_141696.1, on the reverse strand, counting down.
CTAACTATTTCTTGCCATTGTTTTGATGCAGTGTGGAGGCGGCAGACTGCTTGTCATCTCTCTATTAAATTGCGCATTTTCATGACAGTTGCTTCAAAACTTCAACGACTTTTCCTTTTACCTGGTGTATTTCCTTGATCGCCTCTCATCTGGATGGCACTTGTGTTTGCCTATTCACCATTTGCTCGCAGGCTTGATTTCTTCAATGATCCTTTCTGCTCCTGCTGGTTTCTTTCACACCTTTAATGGTTACGCAATGCATTTATCCTGGAAGCCTTGCCAGTATGCTTTCTCCTTCGCTGGTTCAGCAGTCTTCCTGTTGTGACCCATGCTATGTCTGCAAGTTCTCCCTGCACGCATTTTTGGCCTGGCTGCTTCCTTACTTCATCAGTTGTGCTTGATATCCTCTATGTTTATTCCCTTTCTACTTGTACCTCATGAGCAGCATCTAGCACTGGACCTCTCTTCAAGTGACTCTTTTCGCCATCAAATGTGCCTCCCCTTTTTTCTCTTCAGAATTCTTTTTCGTTATCCCCACATTTGCTGGTGACTTTATTCTTCTCCTCACGTTATAACAGCACGCTTTATACACATTCCTCTCCAGCTGCTTTTTATGGGACGACTTAAATCTATGTCTCGCCTACCTTCTAAAGCGCCTACAAAGGTGACTTTTGTGAAAAATTCTAAAGTCTTCTCCACTTTCTCTCAATTAGAAGATTCCCTTGCCTCGTCTGGCTCGGAGGCAGCCATGGATTCTTCACAACCAGCATCAGGGAAAAACACCATGAAAAGACTAAAAAGGATCCCCCTTCACCGGCCAAGCAATCAACACCCGTCTCTATGGAACTTTTGCTGGAAGAGATACGATCATTTCGTCCTTTTCTTGAGGAAATCGGGGCACTTCGCCCTTTCATGGAGGAAACAAACGCTAAACTTCAAGTTCTAACAGGCAATTGGTCACAAATCGAGACAAGGGTTTCCTTGGTTGAGCAATCTGTCGTATCTTTTCAGGAAACTCAAACCACAGTTTCGCATTTGTCCTCACAGATGGGCGCACTTCAGAAGCAGGTGGAGGAGTTAGAAAACAGGGGCAGGCGGAATAACCTCCGCATTTACGGCTTAGTGGAAGGTCTTGAAGGCTCGGACCCGCCTGCTTTCTTAAAAACTTTTCTCCCCAAGTTGCTCCACCTACCAGAAGGGACGTCTCTCAACATTCAGTGTGCTCATCGCCTTGGCCGTCTACCGACGTCTATGTCCTCCTCACAGCGACCAAGAGGCGTCATTCTCTATTTCCTAGAGTACACTGATTTCTTGAAGGTTCTGGCAGCTGCCAAGACTATCTCCAAATTGGCATGGTCTGGTTCTCCTCTGTTCTTCGCTCAGGATTATGCCAAAGAAACTGCGAATCGTAGGAAGGCTTTCCTGAGTATGAGAGAGGTCCTCCACTTCATGGGTGCTCGTTTTGGCCTGTATCATCCTTGTTTGTTTAAAGTCACCTACAACAACAAGACGACTACCTACGAAGATCCAGTGAGATTGCAAAGTTTCATTAATGCACATCAGACATCTGCTATGGACGCCTCTGGACCTTCCTCCTCTTGTCCTGGCTGATTTGTAGTTGTGCCTACCTTTGTCTTTTTCTCATTTTGTCGTCATGGTTACTCTCTTCTGGTGTTTTTCACTTGTTTGACTGTTTCCTCTCCTGCGATGCATTGTTGATGTTTGTTTCATGGTCTTTTTATTGACTAATGTTCATAACTCATTATTGTTTTTACCCCTCCTTTGTCTCCACAGGAACCCTTCTTTGTCTGATGATGTCTTCCCGGACCCCTGCCCAGCTGTTCTCAGTTGTGTTGCCTTACGTACATGGCCCCTTCCCCCCTCGACTTCTTCTCGTCTCTCTTTTTTGTAGGTATGTTTCCCTCCTGTTTTCTGTTCCTCTTTTGTTTTTTGCTCTTGTCTTCTTCCCTTCTCCCCATGTTTCGATTTCCTTATTTGTATAATGATGATGATTTTCTTTTTTCAGGTTGTATTTCTTTTTCTTTCATTTTTGCTAATCCCTTTTTTCTTTCCCCTCTATTCTTCTACATTGCTTTTCTTTCTTCTACTTCTTACTTCTTAATCTTGGGTCTTTCTCCTATTATTACATATATCTTCAATGCACATTGCTTTCTTCTTTTTCAACTCACTTTCCTCTTTCTTCTCGTACTTCTATTCACTTCTTTCTTCTCTCTTGATTTACTCACTTTTATTGAATTCATTATGGATTTCTTATTTAACAAATGTGTTGCTCTAATGTACAAACTATGTCTTTGAACATAACTTCCTGGAATGTTAAGGGTATTAATTCCCCAATTAAACGACAGCGCATTTTATCTCACCTAGCTAAACTAAATGTTGACATTGCATTCTTTCAAGAAACTCACCTTTCTGGCATAGAATCTGATAAGCTTAAAAGAGGTTGGGTGGGTGAAGTCTTCTATTCACAAGGTGATGGTAAGCGCAATAGTGTTGCTATTCTATGTCGCAGGTCGCTCCCCTTCACAGTCATTTCCCATGAATCAGATACTAATGGCAGATGGACACATGTCAGACTATCGCTTAGAGGTGTTCCCAGTTCATGGATGATAATTTCATCCTTGCAGGAGATTGTAATCACCCTCTGGATCCTTTTTTGGATAGGAAGTCTGATGCTACTTATATTCCCACAAAGCCACATAAACTTTTTACCCAAGCTATTTCCCAACATAAGCTTGTTGATTCCTGGCGTTTATGTAACCCGACTTTGCAAGAGTTTACTTTCTACTCACCCCATCACCGTTCCCAATCACGACTTGACTATATTTTTGTTTCCCATGATCTTGCTCAAACGCTCACTGTGGCGGAAATTGGTCCAATATTGCTTTCAGATCATGCCCCAGTAGTAGTTAGCCTTGAGGTTCTCCCTAAAGTTGATGGTCCTAGAAGATGGCGTTTTAATAATGCCCTCCTTCTAGATCCCAAGTTTTCCACTTCCTTCTCTACCTTTTTTGATGAATTTTTCCTTTTCAATGATGTCCCACCCGTTTCAAAACACAATCTCTGGGATGCTTTTAAAGCAGCTGCACGCGACTTCATTATCAATTTTGTCGCTAAAAAACGCAAGACTGCTCGCCAATTTACTAAAACCCTCCTCCATGACATTAAGAGATTGGAACACGCCTATTTCACTTCACATTCCTCAGATAGTCTGACAACTCTGGTCGCTGCTAAGATTAAATTTAATAAAAAGTCTACTGAAGATGCTTCTTTGTATTTGCTTAAGTCAAGTGCCAACTTTTATGGTGGTAGGAATAAAGCTGGGAAGATTCTTGCTAATTACCTAAAGGTCAAGCACATAAGGTGAACATTGAACCAGTTTATGACACTAATGCACACTTACAACATAAGGATGCTGATATTCTTTCTACTTTTTCCCATTTCTACGAGACCTTGTATACCTCTGACACCCAATCTTCTCCTCAGGCTCTTACTCACTTCTTTTCCACCATTCAAACATGTACACCTTCCCCTCCTGACCTTTCCTCCTTAGAATTTGACATCTCACAGAAAGAATTGCTTACTGCCCTCCAACGTCTTAAACTCAACAAAGCCCCTGGCCCGGATGGTTTTACCGTTGAGTTTTATCTTCACTTCTCCAAACTATTGTTTCCAAAACTTCATTCCCTTCTCCACTCTTTTGCTGAATTAGGTACTTCCTCTGGTACCTTTTCGGACGCACATATTTGTTTAATACCCAAACCCGGGAAAGATGTCCAATATTGCAAAAACTACAGACCCATCTCCCTGGTTAATATTGACTATAAAATCTTTGCCAAATCATTAGCGATAAGATTGGATCATTTGCTTCCTGACCTCCTAGGTGACGAACAATCAGGCTTTGTTAAAGGTCGTTACATTACTGACAATACCAGACTTTTATTTAACATATTAACAAAATCCTCCCAGCTCCAACATCCTCTCGCAGCGATAGCCCTAGACGCTGAAAAAGCGTTTGATAGGGTTGAGTGGCCTTACCTCTTTCATACTCTTAGATGGTTTGGGTTTGGCCCTAAATTCACTTCCCTAATCTCACTATTATATTCTCGTCCACGAGCTGCAGTTTATGCCAATGGCCAAATTTCTCCTTATTTTGACCTTGGTAGAGGAGTTCGCCAAGGATGTCCTCTCTCACCTTTTCTTTTTAACCTTGCTTTAGAACCCGTTTTGTCCAGACTACGCCAAAATCCTAATATACATGGCTTTCAGACTAGGGATCTTTCCATTAAACTCGCTGCCTATGCAGATGACATATTACTTTTCATCTCGAACCCTGCGGTCTACGTCCCCGCCTTTTTGGAGGAAGTACAGACCTACTCCTCAATTTCTGGTTATAAACTCAACCATGATAAATGCGAAATCCTTCCCCTGACAAAATTCACCTTTAAGCCTGATTTCAGCACCTCCAATTTCACCTGGAGCTCTTCCCATATTAATTATTTAGGATGGCATATCACTCCTTCCATCCCGGATACTGTTTCCCTCTGTCTTACTAAATGCATTCAGAAATGATGTGACCTTACAGCTAAGTGGCATCCTCTCTACATGTCTTGGTGGGGTCGCTTAGATACTATTAAAATGATGCTTTCCCCTATTGTTCTTTATACCCTTTTCAATATTCCTATTTCTATTCCAGCTACGTTTTTTAAGAAAATTAATTCAGTCTTATCGTCCTTTTTATGGCATAATAACAAACCCAGAATGTCTCTTGCTAAACGCATTCGTCCCGCTTCTGAAGGCGGTGTCAATTTTCCGGATTTCCCGGTCTATCATAAGGCTTTTTTGTTGCGTCAATCTTCCTTTTGGCTACAAGACCCTGATTCCCCCTGCCCTCTGTGGACTAAGGTTGAGCACCTTTTCCTTTCCCCTTTCTCCTTTGCTGAGTGTATCTCCTTCTCACGCAAGCCCTCTTCAATTCTTACCCCTATCCATAAATTCACTCTTAAACTCCTCTTATCCTCCAATCCTCCTCCTCCTGTATATGTTGCCGACTTCCTTTCCTCCACTATTTGGCACAATAAATACCTTTTACTCCGGGGTAAGCCTTTTTACTGGAAATCTTGGAGAACCAAAGGTCTGCTTTGGATATCACAGTTATTCTCACAATCCACCTTTTTGCCCTTCCACATTCTTTGTTCCACTTTTGATTTACCCCTCTCTTTTGCTCCCAAATACCTCCTCCTTAAAGCATTGGTCATGGAAACTTACAACAGACTTTCCAAGTCTATCCCTTCTTCCATCTCACCTGATCCCATCATTGAACTTCATTCTATTTTACAAACCCTTCCCAAAGCCTCTGTTATTTATAAACACCTTCATGCACATACACTTCCCAGATCCAAATCCAAGGTGGAGGAGCATTGGGAGAATGATTTTTCCATATCATGGCCAATTTCTCTTTGGGACAAGATTTGGATAAAGATTCCTAAAACTTCTAGTGCTGCATCTTTAACGCAATCTATATTTTTTATATATAACCGTTTGTTACACACTCCTTCTACCCTTCACAAACGTTTCCCTGCCACATCAGATACATGTTGGTCTTGCTCTTTACCTAATGCCACTTTATTTCATATGTTGTTCCTTTGCAAGAAGGTACGCGCCTTCTGGTTACAAGTTTGGGCACAAATTAATGTTATTTTTTGCACTAGTATTCCATTCTCCCCTACCCATATCTTTTTGGGAAGTCTTTCCCCTTGTTGGGACAAGACTGATCTCAATGCTCGTATTGTTGATTTATTATTGGCTGTTGCATTTCAACAAATTACTATTAATTGGAAGTCTTTGTCTGCTATTACTTTTAAAGCATGGTGGTATAATGTTTGTCACAATCATAGACTTGATACTGCTTTTGTTTTTCCTGCCCAGTTGGCAGCTAAGCGTGCTGATTTATGGCCTCCTGTTTCGCTGTATTTAGATAATTGTACAACTCACTCCTTTCATCCACAACCTGCTCAGCAGGAAGTTTCCGAACCCCCTTGATGCCCTTTCTCTTTCCTCATGTTCTGCAAAAATGTTAAACTGCATAGTTATAACTGCAGTTGCTTTTATTGTATATTTACTGTACCCTTTCTTTTTACTTCCTGATACCCATGATTAGTTTATTATATTTCGTATTGCTCATTTCACTTTGTAATGTATTTTCACTATCATTCTTGTAATTTCCCTTCCTTTCCCTTCCCCTTATTGTTTGTCCTCATAGCTCTTTACTTATATTTTGTATTCCTACCTTGCATTACTATTAATAAACTTATTTTGAACTCAAAAAAAGGTTAGGTTACAGTAAAAAGATGGTTATTCATCGGTGACACACATGTTCCAATCACTCCTTGATACTCTCATTGATCTAGAATTTCAGGAGCAGGAGCTTTTGGGGTTGTGGCTGTGGCATAGACTGCAATGGTATCTCATGTGGGGATGAAAATGTATCCCACCCAACCCGAGTACGGTGCAAAGCCAGTACAAGCACCAGAGCCCAATTTTCTGCAAAGTTCTGTGCATGCTCTTTCGGCACTGTGTGTGAAAAACTAGGGAGGATTACCTCTTCCCCCCACGGAGTGGCCAAAACGAAAGGCGGGGCCAATCTGCTTCCGATAACAAGATGTCATATGAAGAAGTCAGATTCCCCCAAAAAATCCCTTTAACAACAACTTGTATATCACCTTCAATTAAAAATACAATGTCATATAGTCTGTCAGGGGGAGCCACTCGGGTGTCAGCAGTTTCAACTATAATGAAAGTGTCAGTTGCTGTCACCTTCAGAAATGGACACAGTGCTTGCCGCATTATTGTAACCTCTGCTGCGCAGTCTAGTAGCGTTACTGCCCATGTTAGGTTCCAAAGTTGGGTTCTCACTGTCTGCAGCTTATCTTGCTGTTAATGCAGCAACTTTCTTTTTCGAAAACAGAGGTGTTGACGAGGTAAATCGTCCCGCTTGCCTTTAACGTCAGTCTGATGAGGTTCCTTGTGTCCTTGCTGGGCACCTCGACCTCTACCGCAATCCTGGCAATCTTCTCCACCGGCTTGTGAGCCTAATGTTTCCTGTGAAGAACGAGTAGAATGCTGATCAAGGACCTGAAATCTATCAGGAGACCTAATTCTCACCCAGTCGCACAAATCATAAGTGCGCTCAGTAGTTTCGGGTATTGGTGACGCAGCACGCAACCCTTGTTTCTGTTGTTGCTTCCCCTGCTTTTTATTTTTCCAATTCTTTTTGGGAAAAACTGTACTGTCGTCTCTATTGGACAGCTCTGTCTGAGTTTGTGGTTGCGCTGCTGTTTTAGCAATAGGCTTAAAACCCAAACTATTCGGTCAATGGTTTTATATGCCTCTGTAATAATGTTCGTAACTCCTGGGGTTTCGCTGCATCTGGGACAAGGCGCAAGGCATTAGACATCTGAAAGTTAACCACATCTCTCTTTATATTTGCAAGAATGAGATCAGCAACTATGTCAAACACTCGGACAAGCCTCATTCCCAATTCAACTGCCGCTTCCGGACCATGCTCATCCTGAACATGCTTGATCACGGAGGGCAGGACAGTCATAGAAGGTGTGCCGAAGCACTTCACATACACTGCTGTGAATACTTTACCCCAGTTTTCACAATCGGTTACCTCCGGTATTAAGTCTTTCTGCAAACTAATAGAGAGTATCCTGTGTTTTTCCACAGGCGTGGTATTAGGCAATACTGCTTCCAGCTGGTCAAATTTCTCAGCAAGCCAATAAGGTAAATCGTCCTAATTCTGGGGATGCTTGCCCATAACCGAATTAACCATGACAGGACTAATCAACATCCCGACCGATCCAGCTGGTTGCGCCTCAACCCCAGGTGCCCCCACCTGAAGATTGCAGAAAACGTATTGGTCTGAAGCCTGATGAACCCCTACTAAAGAAGTGTGCAAAATACGTAATTCATCCACCGGGACTTGTAGATAACGTGGGTGTGGTGTGGACCCGGCCAAAACTGGCCAAGTGGCCCCTGCGATCGATAAAGGGCCTAAACTGACCAGAGTTACTGTGTGGGGGAACCAACTATGATGTTGTCATCCCAAAATCGAAACTTCGAGTGTCGTGTACAGGTATGGCTGTGGCAGTATATGAACAGAACAAGTCATCATCTCCATCCTCAGCCTCAAAGGTAACCCAAGAGTAGAAAATCTCAAATGGGAACTCTGTCGCAGCACCAACCACAAAAACAAGCTCAATACCTGCGTCCGGCACTCCATATTGTGTCAAATGACGACAGAGTGGTGCGTGACTATGCGCAGCAATATCTACTGCCATTACGACAAAGAAAAGGACACTACTTATCTGTGTGGTGGCACAAAAAGGGTTAGCAATTCAATATAATAATGTAAACATGTTTAAAATCTCAAGCTTGGATGAACCTATAAGTCATCCATATAGGTAGGTTATGCCGTCACAACTGTTGTCCAGAAACAGGAGCGAGGGTTTTGTGTAACCCTGGGCAAAGTAGTATGATACGCTCGCATAGTTTGTGCAGTTTGTGCTACTTCGCACAACACGAATTGCACGTAGCACAGTGCAAACACGCGTAGCGGTCATTTGTTTCTTGCTCGCAGTCCTCAACGTCAAGATGGCAACTGCAAGCGAGCAAAATTACGTCCCAGCAAGACTTTTTCCTCGTTCACGATCAGCAGCATCTAGTTGCCGATCACAAGTGTGGAAAATAAACCTCCCGGCGAGATTCTCAACACAGGGAGGTCAGGTTTCTCATTGTGAGTAGTCGCATATGCTCGTGACCGCTCGCAATGGGAAACTACCAGACCGCGTTGAGAAATCTGCCGCTCGAGTAGAAATCTCTTCGAGCAGCAGAAAATAACCGCTGGCACTGTGCAAGATGCAGTTTGCACTGATTACACAGTGCCAACAAGCACCAGGCACTGTGCAATCAGGGCGAACAGCATTTTGCACAGTGCACTACGCAGTTCACGTAGCTGCGCGTAGTTCGCACAGTGCGAAGTGCACTTTGCATAGCTATGCATAGCGCTACTACGTGAACTACGCCCAGGGTTAGTAATGTGGACAAGTATAAGCACTACTAAAGTGTCTTGAAAATAACTCCCATTCCAAACGTTAGGTGCGCCATGTTGCAGGGTTTCTGCTCATACACAGAACTATGCGCAGGGAAACCAAGACCACAGTGTATTGTGGTGTACCAAAAATCCACCTCAGTCCCCAGAACCACGATCAGACTAGCATTAGTGTCTCATTCGTTTTCTGTACTACAGCGAAGCTACCAATGATTATACAACCTAGAACAAGTGACTTCTCAGGAATAGTGGGAATCAAGAACACTCTTTCGCTCTAACTCTCATACCAGTCCACAACATGAGTAATCAGAGACACGGTATAGTTTAAAATGTTTATTTTAACTAATGTGCTCTAAGATGCAGTACTTTCGCCAATACTAACAAACAGATGCATAAGAATAATACGATCAGCATTGTTACAATTCCATAAAACACAAAAGGGGAAGTCATATTATAAATGACAGTGGAAACAGGATTATAGTGCTGTTACCACCGTCCCAGTGCTCGGAGCTAGTTTTAATTAATAATTGACGAAGACCTCTAGGTTTTGACGGTGGACCCCATACCTCCAAGATCAGATGGAATGACTCACATCCCAGGACAAGAACAGCTCCTCGATGTTGGAAAGGTTGTCTCCAAGTTCCTCCTCATGCATGCAATGCAATATTAAAAGCACCCGAGTTTAAGTTTGAGCAGCTGCGTTTTCTGTTATGTCTAATGTGCGTGGGACTGATCAACATGAATTAACAGTGTACATTGTTATTCAACCTTGGACGTGCTGTGCAGACTGAGGGCACAGAGCGCGCTTAAATTTGCGAAAAACAGACAGTTGTCATGTAAAAGAGCACAACCAGGTTATTTACGAGAGCCATATAGTGTTGTGTGCAAAAGCGGCAAATGCAGAAAAATGGCGTTTAAGCATGGGCCTCACTTATGTTAACATAGCAATGTTTGCAGTTGATCCCATATCCTTGTCTCACTCCTCTTCAGTGTATATAGATCACATGAAGACATCCAGAACTTCATTTAGAAAAGCAGGAATCAGGTCAATCAATTAGTGGACGTTGTAAAGGTTTCCATGGTGTCCATCAAGCATGTGTTAAGAAAACTCTTCAGTTTAACAAGTTCCTCATAGGTGACTGTCTTATATTTGTGGCTGACTTTGAACAAGCTTGGATGAAAAAGGCCAAAGAGCACACCAAGAGAACGTAGATCCTGCCTCAGTGCAAGAAACTCTAGACGCCTGTCAGCTGTACTGTTTTCATAATCTTGAGAAAAAAACTAAGAATTGCCTGACCTTGAAATACGCTTCATGGGGTTAACAGCAGACAGGACCTTGAGGAGATCAGTAAATTCAACAAAGTATAATATGACATCCCTTGGCCGTCTCGTAGAGGAAGTAGATGCAGGTAGATGACCTAATCTATGAGCTTGCTGAATATTGAGAGGTGCAAGTTTCAGAATTTTAGGAAGAAATGTTTTAAAGAAGGCAGTTGGTCAGAGCTTTCAGAGCCTTGAGGTAAACCATAAATGAGAAGGTTATTCCTCCTATTTCTTTTCTCAAGGTTTTCAACATGTTTCTGAAGAGACAAAACCTGAGATTGAAGAGCATCCATCTTAAGGGTAGTTGATCCCAGGGATGAGATGGTTTATTCAGCAATAGTAAGCCTTTCTTCCATGTGTGACCATCTATCAGTGAGGTGTTGTAGTTTATCATTAGTCTCTTACATGAAGGGACATAAAGCGTGTATCTCCTCTAAAAGAAGGTCCATAGAGACAATCAACAGCGCCTTTGGAGGAGAAGGCGAGTCTTTTTTCACACACTTGGTAGATATCTTCGCTGATGCACCATTAGAGCCTGGTGCAGAAGTGTACCTGTAAGGAAACCACAGACTCCCCCATTGTCACAAGGTAAGGACATTCTTTTGGAGTGAGTAATGAATGTATGAGCAGAGGGTGTTAGTAACAATTTTGCTTTCTTCAATTTGCCCATAAGAGGAGGATGGGAAGGTCAGGCTAAATTGCTTTTCAGACTACACAATCCTATATAGGAATTATCCAACAGTGCCTCTTGACCAGAAGCCAAAAGGTGAAGTAATAATAAATACAAATAAAAAAGGGTCACATTATCTTTAATTCTGGAGGCTGTTGCAAAAAATGATTGTGAATAAATACTCAATTGTAGCGCAGAGAGGAGTATACACTTCATAGAGAGAGCCACACACCAGGAGATCTAACACTACACAATGGCTGCAGCATTGTGAAAAGCCACAAAGCAAAACCTGAAGACTCTCAAGTAATGGGAAGTGGAAATTATACAGACTCAATTTATTCAGTTAACTTGAAGACCACTGTATTTTTAGGAGCATTACAGCAGGAGCTTTATCAATAGAAAATGGCAGGCGGCATTGTGAGGGAGCCGTATATCAGAAAGCAACAGCATCGAGGTACCTTGACAAAGAGGGCAGCTCCAACCAAGTATACCTTCTGCTGTTACAGAGTGTGTGACATCCGTTTTCCATGTCACACTGAAGCAGGAAACGCCGGAGGGCTGCCGATTCCCGTGCGGTCCCGAGGCAAATCACTCGAATGCCGCTATCTTCCGTGGGTGCTAGCCCCGCCCCCATACATTTTCTATTTGAACGTCTACTTATTAATCTATCTACTAACAAGACTATTTCCAATCATGCTGGCACATGCATCAAAGCTTTTCACGATCGCAAACTGTGTGATTGGCAAAAATCGTATGTTTGCGATTGCAAAATTAGATTTTGCAATGCATCAAGGGTCTAATTGCAAATTCTCAAATTGCGATTGCATTTAATGAATCACATTTTGTGATTCCTTAAATGCAATGCAAGAACCACTTTGACGTCGCGATTTCGCTTCTAGGGGTGGCAAATTACCATGAAATTGAACGTCATGGTAATTTGCTAAAACTTTGAAAAATGCACTAAAGTGCATTTTTCAAAGTTGTAGGTTACGCACACACATGTCTTTGGGACATCTGTGTGCGCAACACTGGTGCACAGATCAATTTCAGGAGTGCAACAGGGTGTCCTTTTGACACGAGCAATTTGCGAGGACGTATTGGTACTAGCAAATTGTGCATGCAATTTCCCATTCATTCCTATGGGCTGAAGGCCTATTGGAATGAATGGGAAGCCATTCCTTAAGTGCGAATCGCAATTTGCGACTCGCAAATAAGGAATGTGTAATTGCGATTCCTGGAAAGGGGCGACCACTCGGTCCCCCCGAACGTATGGCAGAGTACCACGATCCCCCCGGGAAGCCATCTTGGGCGGGAGGCGAGTCTCGGCTGGTATGCCCGAAGCGGCGTAGCCGGGGCGTGCCTTTTCCCGCCCTAGAGTGGGTTGGCCTAGACACTGACGCGGCTGGCCACGCCCTAGGGGCAGGCAGGGGCGGGTTTACGCCCGCCCTGAAGACGGATAAAAGGAGAAGCAAGATCCGAAGGCATCCTCTTGTTCCTGTGCTCTGAAGCTGCACCTCCTCGCTGCACGTGAGCTCGAGACGGAACGAAGAGCCAATTTTGAGCGTTGTAATCGTTCTTGTTTGTTTTGCAGATACTCTGTTGGAGAATGCCGAAGAAGGTGGGAAAGCGCATGACTACCGAACAGATGCTGCGTGTTCTCATGAAGGAGATGACCGAACTAAAGAGGCGAGTGGATAAGAACGAGGAAGGGGGACCAAAACGTCCTTTGGCGGGAGCAGCCCCGGGAGGGAAAAACAAGAGGCCCAGGAGGGGAGCAGCGGGAGAAGACATCCCGGGTCCCAGTGCCCCGCTCGAGGCACCAACTCCCGTGCCGAAGGAACGGAATCCGATTCCCGTTGTGGTCACCCCCGTGTCCGAAGAAGATATGCCGCCCGAGCTGGCAGCACAATTGGCAGCGTGGTTGGGTAGAGGTAACGAGGGCGCCACGGCTGTCGACGCACAGGAGCTAATGAAGCAACTGCGTGAGTCACGGGAAGCAGCGAAGGTGTCCACGCCGGCTGCAGCAGTAGAGAGGCCGCAGGGGACGGGTTCAGTAGCAGAGACGACGTCCGGTGCAGGTAAGCGGCCATTGCCGATTGCGAGGGATGAGTCGGCACCCTCTCGTAGGGAAAAATTGGGTCAGCATGTTCCTTTGGCTATTAAGGAAAAGATATGGGCAGGGGAGTATGTAAACATATTCTCGTTGCTTACTGATCACTATGAGATGGAGCATGTCAAGGGCCAGAAGGAGCTCATGCATCCGAGTGTTTGGCGCGCAAAAATGGCCGCCTTTAAGGTAAATGAAAACATCGGCAATTGGGGCCAAGCATGGGGGGTTTTTACATCGATCTTGGGAGAGCGAAGGCCCGATCTGTTACCCGAATTGCCGATTTATCAATCACGAATCATGGGGTACTCGGTATCACACGAGGGTAATCATTGGTTCTGTTATGATAACCTGTTTAGAAAGGCTAAAGAACACGATAAAAACTTAACATGGGATTGTTATGATTCTGTGTCATGGTCCAAAATGAAGGAGACTGGTATGTTGAAATTGCCATTAGTGGGGAGTATCGTTGGCGAATCTTCCCGCCAGTATGCGGGGATGCCCTTTCGGTCAGGTACGGGTACAGACAATTACTCGAAGCCTGCCGGTAACACAGGAAAAAGGGGGGTTTGTTGGAACTTCAACAGGGGTAAATGTACTAGGCCCCAGGGATCATGCAAATTTAGACATGAATGTAGTGGGTGTGGGCAATCATCCCATCCTGAGTCCACGTGCAGAGCCAAAACGGGTGATAACGGGGGTAGAGGAGGCGCCAAACAGGTCTAACATAGTCCGAGGGGCGCCTTTACCTACCCCGATTGATACCTTGGCAATGATTCCTTGGCTCAGTGAATACCCGGATCGTGCTTCTGCTGGGGTGTTGCGGAACGGGTTTTCTTATGGTTTCCGCATCCCAGTGGGTGACTTTCAGGGTGCATCGAAATGTAAAAATCAGCTATCGGTCTTTCAACATACGACCGTGGTACAGAATAAGATCATGAAGGAGGTTGCTCGAGGTCGAGTCGCCGGTCCGTTTAGTGTACCACCGGTTCCTAATTTTGTTTGTTCCCCGTTAGGTGTGGTCCCAAAGAAGGACCCGGGTGAGTTTCGGCTGATACATAATTTATCAGCCCCACGTGGTCTCTCCGTCAATGAAGCGATAGACCCGGAAGTGTGTTCGGTGCGGTACGCATCATTCGATGAGGCCGTAGCCATTTTGAATCGCCTGGGGCCCGGGGCGCTGATGGCTAAATCTGATATCGAGTCAGCGTTCCGGTTGCTCCCGGTACATCCAGACGATCAGCGTCTCTTAGGTTTCATGTTTCAGGGTCATTATTACATGGATAGGTGTATGCCGATGGGGTGCTCTATATCTTGTGCCTATTTCGAAAAATTCAGTAGTTTTTTACAATGGGTCTTCACAAGGAAGACAGGTTTCCGAAATGTGATGCATTACCTGGATGATTTTTTGTTCCTGGGGGCAGCCGGGGACCCGGAATGTGGGCAGGCTTTAGCACAGTTTTGTGACTTGATGAATCAGTTTGGCGTGCCATTGGCACCAGGTAAGACTGTGGGGCCTTCCACGTGCCTCGAGTTTCTGGGGATCGAGTTAGACTCCGCAGAAGGTTGTTTTCGTTTACCAGCCGACAAAGTGTCAAAGTTCAGGACATCCCTGCAGATGTGTATAAGGGGACCTAAGGTTAGACTGCATCAATTACAGCAGTTAGTTGGCCAGTTGAATTTTGCCCTGAGGGTTATACCAATGGCCCGCCCCTTTTCCCGTTCGATCGCTCAAGCCATGGTCGGCCTGAAGGAGTGCCATCATCGCACAAGGCTCTCGGCAGAGGTCCGCCAGGACATGCGCATTTGGTTGGCATTTCTGGCGGATTTCAATGGTCGAGTCGTCTGGAACAAACCAGCCGTGTCCTCTGAGGAGCTGGGGCTGTGGACAGATTCGGCGGGGAGCATAGGTTTCGGTGCCATATTCGGCACGAGATGGTCTGCACAAAAGTGGCCGACATGGTGGCATGACAGTGGATTGACAAGTAACATTGCTTTCCTGGAACTTTTCCCCATTTTAGTGGCCCTGAGAACTTGGCCCGAAGGGTTCAGAGATCACTCGGTGGTATTTTGGTCTGACAATATGACCGTGGTCGAGTGTATCAATAGTCAGGCAGCACGATGCAAGTGGATTTTGAGACTGCTCAAAGAAATTGTTTTACTTTGTATGCAATTGAATGTGCTATTCAGAGCAAGACATGTCCCAGGGGTAATGAACCAGGCGGCTGATGCACTGTCTCGTTTTCGTATACAGGCTTTCTGGGGTTTCCTTCCCACAGCGGACCCGGAGCCGGCACCCTTTCCCGAAGCTCTCTGGTCTCTCGGTGCCCCGAACTTCGTAACCTCGTGGGAGAGAGTTTAGCACCCAGGACGAGGAAGGCATATGAAGGGGCGTTACGGTCCTATTTGGCCTTTTTGGGTACTGATAGGGAGGAGCTTTGGGGCCAGGAAGAGTGGGTGGTGGATTTTCTGATGTCCTTACATCGGGCCGGGAAATCGGTTGCCACGGCTCAGAGACATCGGGCTGCCATTTCCTTTGTTGCCAGGGCTCACGGGATCCAGGATCCGACAGCGTCTTTCGTTGTACAGAAAGCGCTACGGGGGTGGCAACGCCTTGAGGGTCGCAGGGTAGATGAGAGGCGCCCGATAGGTTTGGATAGGCTGGCCCAGTTATTATCCAGTCTCCCTGCTACGTGTTCATCTCAGTTTGAGACGGTGTTATTCCGAGCCGCTTTTACGCTGGCATTCCATGGGGCTATGCGGGTAAGCGAATTAGTGGCGAGGAACAAGCAGGATGTGACAGGAGGATTGTGCCAGGAGCACGTCCAGATCAGTGGGGAGACGATGACGGTCTCATTTGTCAGGTCTAAGACCGATCAAAGTGGGATGGGTGACTGCGTAATCATACGCAGGATTCCCGGGTCCTCCATGTGCCCGGTAAGGTGTCTAGAAGATTATTTAGCACGAAGGGTGGCATCATGGGGGGGGACCTTGTTGAGACACGCTGACGCCACCCCACTGACAAAATTTCAGTTTCAGCGGGTGCTTGCGATGTCGATTGCCGCTGCGGGCTTGAACCCGGGCGAGTTTGGGACCCATTCCTTTCGGATAGGGGCTGCTACAGAAGCAACAGCCAGGGGTCTGGATGTTGAACAAATTAAACGGGTGGGGCGTTGGTCCTCCAATTGTTATAAGAGGTATGTGCGGTTGCACATGTTGTGAAGCTGTAGCAATGTACTCACGCTTCTTGTTTTTGTTTGGTTTTCAGTTGCGCAAGCCTACGAGGCGGGGCGGACTTCGCAGTCGACCCTACACCGGGCCAGCGGTCAGACATCACCGGCTGTGAAAAAGGAGGTGTGGGTTGTGGGCCACTCATACGTGAGGCGTGCCGCAGACGTATTCAAAGCAGGTGATATGATTCACGTAGCTGGGGAATACGGGTACAGTGTGTCCTTCTACGGAAGAGGCGGGCTCTGTATTGACCAGTTTCAATCATTTTTTGAGGGTTTGCTAGGGCGGACGAGGTCACCGCCGTCTGTAGTGATAGTACATCTTGGGGGTAACGATTTGGTCACCACTGGTAGACGACTTCTTCTTGAGGCGATGCTTTCCACTGTAAGTTGGTTAGCGAGGAGAGTTCCAGGGTGCACAATTGCATGGTCCCATATGATCCCAAGAAAAGTGTGGCGGGGGGCTATTTCGGTTCCTGCTCTAAATCATTCTGTTAGGAAGCTTAATAACAAAGTGAGTAGGTTGTTCCGTTCCAAGACACTGCATGCCATTTCCCATGGGTGTATTAATGATGACAGTATGTATTTGGGGGATGGAGTGCATTTGTCTCGGGTGGGGAATGAGTTACTCATAGGAGACTTCTTAGCATGGCTAAAAACGTTACACCATGACCTTTAGGTAGGAGTGTTGTGGGGGGTCCGGATAGCCGGTCAACTATCCGGCCTGTGGCGGTAAGGTCATGATCGGTGAGCACTAATTGGAAGATCCCTATGAGTGGGCGTCACCCAGCACGGATGGGAGCGCTCGGGGGAGGTGGCCATTGGCCCCTCAACGGGGAGGCGGTCCCTTCTAAGGATGGGTCGCCGAAAGAAGAGGAAAGGCGGTCAAGGCCCCTTCCTGGGTAGGAGGGGTTACAGCCCCCTTCTGGGGAATTTCCCGGGGCCAGGACGTCTGCGACGGCAGATATGGTAAGTTGTGTGGGGTTTGGGGGGAGGTCTACGCTACCTTCTAGATACCTCACACGAGTCCTCGTACGACCTCTAAGTGGCGACGAGTTTTATTGGGGCCCCCGTCAAGTCAAGGGAAATTGGTAATTGCACTTGAGGTACGCCTCTGGGCCGCCCCTCACAAGTGAGGGCGATATTTCTGGGTTAGGGATCTTGACACCGGTTACGACCTTGCCGTTGGCCCTTAAACGTTAGGATGTACAATTTCAAGATTTCAAGTAAATGTTTTGCAGGATGTTAGTTCGGCTAGGAGAACCTTTGTATTAGAGACTCTGTTAAGGTTAGCCAAACATCGCAATGTGGTAAAGAAATTGTACATAATATGAAACTGTTTATTTAATGTTTTAATTTTGTTTCATATTTTAATAAATACGGCCGGGGGGGTTACTCCCTCCCGTCTTCCAAAGACTTCAGAACTGTTTCCGGTGTCCCATCCTTGGGGATTGTGTTGAGAGGGGGTGGCGGGTATCTCAGCCATATGGAAAGGGGCGACCACTCGGTCCCCCCGAACGTATGGCAGAGTACCACGATCGGAAGCCATCTTGGGCGGGAGGCGAGTCTCGGCTGGTATGCCCGAAGCGGCGTAGCCGGGGCGCGCCTTTTCCCGCCCTAGAGTGGGTTGGCCTAGACACTGACGCGGCTGGCCACGCCCTAGGGGCAGGCAGGGGCGGGTTTACGCCCGCCCTGAAGACGGATAAAAGGAGAAGCAAGATCCGAAGGCATCCTCTTGTTCCTGTGCTCTGAAGCTGCACCTCCTCGCTGCACGTGAGCTCGAGACGGAACGAAGAGCCAATTTTGACCCACCCACCAGCCCCTGATGACAGCAACTGGTTTTGATTAAAGTTGATGGACAACCCTGATTTTCGTTTACAGGTCGTGGTATTATCGTGATGATTTTGAGTATGTAATAAAGAATGTCGATTTGTGTTTTGCAAATAAAGAAATTCTGCTTTAGTGTTCATTGGTAAGCATGCTTTTAATAAAAGTATAGTTGCTACTGTATTTTAGTTTAATCATTTAGTTAGCATTGTCGTATTTATTTTGGTCGGGCGGTAAGGTCATGATCGGTGAGCACTAATTGGAAGATCCCTATGAGTGGGCGTCACCCAGCACGGATGGGAGCGCTCGGGGGAGGTGGCCATTGGCCCCTCAACGGGGAGGCGGTCCCTTCTAAGGATGGGTCGCCGAAAGAAGAGGAAAGGCGGTCAAGGCCCCTTCCTGGGTAGGAGGGGTTACAGCCCCCTTCTGGGGAATTTCCCGGGGCCAGGACGTCTGCGACGGCAGATGTGGTAAGTTGTGTGGGGTTTGGGGGGAGGTCTACGCTACCTTCTAGATACCTCACACGAGTCCTCGTACGACCTCTAAGTGGCGACGAGTTTTATTGGGGCCCCCGTCAAGTCAAGGGAAATTGGTAATTGCACTTGAGGTACGCCTCTGGGCCGCCCCTCACAAGTGAGGGCGATATTTCTGGGTTAGGGATCTTGACACCGGTTACGACCTTGCCGTTGGCCCTTAAACGTTAGGATGTACAATTTCAAGATTTCAAGTAAATGTTTTGCAGGATGTTAGTTCGGCTAGGAGAACCTTTGTATTAGAGACTCTGTTAAGGTTAGCGAAACATCGCAATGTGGTAAAGAAATTGTACATAATATGAAACTGTTTATTTAATGTTTTAATTTTGTTTCATATTTTAATAAATACGGCCGGGGGGGTTACGTTACTCCCTCCCGTCTTCCAAAGACTTCAGAACTGTTTCCGGTGTCCCATCCTTGGGGATTGTGTTGAGAGGGGGTGGCGGGTATCTCAGCCATATTAATAATCGCAATTAACAACTCTC
Organism: Lissotriton vulgaris; assembly: GCF_964263255.1. Classification (NCBI taxonomy): domain Eukaryota; kingdom Metazoa; phylum Chordata; class Amphibia; order Caudata; family Salamandridae; genus Lissotriton; species Lissotriton vulgaris. Next base: position 399,799,992 of record NC_141696.1, on the reverse strand, counting down.
AAAATCCTAGCTTTATGCATGTGCCTGAAAGTGTCACATTTCATTACGAAAATGTAAATGGGTGTTTACATACTTTTATAATACTTTTTCAGTTCTCTGCAAAGTGATCTACTTCTTCATACTGCTATCTACACTTCATAAAAAATTAATAAAATACTAATTTGATTTTTCTATTAAAAAAAGAAATAATGTACAAAGTAAAAGGTGCTAGTACTTTAAATTAAACACAAACATCGCAAATAGAAATGAAGGACATTTTGTACAAACCCGTTTCATAGTTGTGGAGTTTAAAAAGAGACATCGAACAGTCCGTATTTCAGATGGAAGGGAACAGACACACAAATACATTTAACACTTTTTCACAGTCTTTATTCTTTGCTGACAAACATGATTCGATATCTGACAAGAGGTCAATTGACAAGCTTATGCCAGTGACATATGAATGATTATGCCCCCTCCACACACACAGAGATTAAAGTAACCTCCAGCCACAACTAAGTTAAATCAGTATTCACGCTGCAGGTTCAAAGATTAACTATATGGCAGATCAATGAGCACAAACTACAAAGAGAATCCAAGAGGTGAATTTCTTCTTGTCGTGTCTTGGGGCAATGCAGGTTAAACTAACAGAAAAACTGTGAACAAGCTGAGCATTTTAATCTCACTGCTTTCATTGCCACACGTGTCAACTGCACATGTCTGCAATGCGATCTCGCAGCTGCAGGAGAACAATCACATGCTAATAAAGGAAGAGTGAAAAGACCCGAAAGTGACACCTTTCCGAGCTAACGGAATTTATTTGTTTGATAGAAAACAAATAAATAATCTGAAACAAAGATATCTTGTGAATCGTTTTTCTGAGACCCTTGATAAAAATCTCCGTGTCAAAAGGTATTATAGTGATTTGCTGAAAGATTAATTTAGGATCATGGAAAAGCTTTGATTAGTTGGGAGCAACCTGGTCGATTACCCAGCTTAAACGTCATGAAAGAACACAATAGAGCGTTTTGTATCCAAAGGATTCCAATACTTTGGTGCTTCCACAGTTGCATATTATTCTCTAATGTCAGTAAATACGTGTAAAATGTAAAATGGAAGAGGTTCAAGAATTAATCATTGGCAAGCTCAAAATCTTGTTTGTGTGAGAGAAGCAAAGAGAAATTGTTTGGAAGCTAATAGACACAAAACGGCTGATTTTAAGTGCCTCAGTCAAATTATGTGTTAATACTCCCACAGGAAATGAATGAGAGCGCGTGGTTCAATTTTTACCGGATGGAGTATCACTGCATCATTACCAGTTCTTAACATCAGAATGGGGTAGCAAGCAAATCATGCATCTTTTTCACTGTTTCGAGTTGCAAAACGTGGAATATTGTTGCAGTTTTTTCACAGCACCAATATTGCTAGGTTTCATCTGGTGACATTTGTGTGGGGGCAAATGTATGGTCAGTGTTACATTTCTGCACACATTGTAACACTGATAAGGATGCACAGCCTTGTTTGTGTCAACTCTGGGATTACTGCAACCCCCTACAATGAGCGCATAAGAATGCTGAAAGCAGAGATAGAGTTACTGAGCTGAAATGGCATTACAGTCCACTAGAGTGACTATATTTAAGCCTGACAAGCAGTGGGAGATAGAATAGAATCAAATGTGAATCAGGAAGTGACTGGAGCATGCCTCAAAACTGGAACTTACAGTCGCACTTCTCAACAGAGCACAAGTTGGTAGATACATCAAACTTCTCAGTAAAAACTGCTACACTAGAGAACACATTCTCAAGAAGTAGGGTTTGATTTATGGTTTGACAGATGGAGTAATATACATCCGAATGGGGGAAGACATTATCTCCACCATCCCCAATGGCACTCTGTCTGTCAAGTTTGGAGATGATCGCGGGGCCAGTGGTCATCTCTGTACACTGAAAGAACAGTCATTAAGGCGATTCCTTTCCCATGTATTAAAGGTTTGGTGGAAGACAACACTTTTGATGGACGTCTACCAAATGTTTTGCATTTTTTGTTTCAGTATTCTCTCAGGGTGTAGACATTATTATTGTTGCTTTCCTGGCCCTCATCATCAGAAACCTGATGGTGATGGACAATGGAAATAAAGACATTACACCATCTATCCTAAATAGGACTGTGGACAGTGTATTATTCTTCATCGGGCCATCAAGAGAAGTATTCTGTTGACAGAGCCAACAGGGGCTCCATGGATGGACCATTTAAGGTCTGCCCATCTCTAAATGAGGCAGGTGGACAGAGGGTTTGGCAGTCATGATCTTTGGTGGAGTACCTTGTCTGCCAAGCAATGCATTTGGCTCATAGTCCCCCCATACACTACCACTCCCATTTCAGGAACTGGTTCTCAACCTAGCTCTTTCTCAAGCACAAAATTAAAGACAACAAGCTAGGAAATGTATCTCTGTTTCTCTCATACCAATTCTGATCCTGGAGCGCCAGGGAATAACCCATACAGCCACAAGGGCCACTTTAAACAAGCAATCAGCAATCCGGATACAAACCTAGGTAATACAATCCCACCAAAAACTCTTTAAACATTAGGCAACCAAATTATCCAGAATCAAATCACTCAAGGATGGAACATGCAGAAATGCAGAACACTGAAGTAACTGAGATGAGGTAAGCTAAAATATATTTACAAACCTTATTAACCAAATCATATAACACACTTATAACAATTATTGTCAGTTCTTCTAATAGCAATGCTCCTCTAGAATATCACTTGGAGAAACAAAAAGTAATGAGCAGAGGCTCCATAAGTGTAATATGTATGCTCGGTGCTACCTTTCTTACATGACAATCTGCGCTGCACTGAAGAATCCCACCAAGGCCAATCTTGAGTGTTGTCTTGTTTCCATCCCGAGTAGACCTGGTTTGGTAGTTTGGGATGAACTATAGCTGCAGGAGGAGAATCAAATCTGACTTACATATGTCTTGTCTCTGGCTGGATTGGCAGAATGGTAAAAAAAAACAAATGGACTGGAATGCAACCTGCGCTATTACCAGTAGATGAGATTTATTCAAGATTTCAACTCTTAACTCTTTTGTTTGTCTAAAAGAAAACAGTGCAATTAAGCATTATTAATGTAGTAGTTAAGTTAAGTTCTTGAGGAGGACACTGCTATCTTATGTACAGAAAAGCCAGGTTTTAAGTGATTTTATAAAAAACAAGAGATCCAGACTGTTTCTCAGAGTCATGGGGAGGGAGTTCTACAGTTTTACTGTTGGCAGATTAAAACTTCTGCCTCCCCATGAGGCTTGTTTGATCCTAGGCACCACTGAAAGCTTGGCTGAAGATGATCTAAATTTCATTTATGGGGTGTGCCAGGTAAATCTGCTCCATACATGATCTGCGGCAACATTATGTAATGCCGTAAAGGCTATGTATAATGCTTTGAGTTCAATTCTCTTTCCACCGGAAGCCTGTGCAGCGTAACCATGGCCCGAGACACTGATTGATAATTTGAAATTACCAGAAGAAACGGCGATGATGCATTTTGTAGCATCTGAAGTTTATAGAGAAATATTTTTTGAATATTCAGAAAAAGGGCATTGCCAAAATCCAATTTGAAGAAGGCCAATGCAGTTACAACAGTTTTCTGAAGTTCTGATGGAATAACAGGGCAAATGTTCCTAATTATTCTCAAAATGAAGAAAACAGAAGAAACAAGATAGTTTAACTTTTTTTATTTTTTATAAAGAATACAATCACAACCGCTGTTACAGGGTTAGCATAGAATGAGGAGTAGTCGAGTATACATTATTGTTTATATAGCTAGCCCCTTCTGTCTATATTTTGGGAGCGAAAGAAAAGGAAGAAGAAAAGGACAGAAAGATTAGTGATGAAAACAAGGAGGTATAGGACAGGCAAGGAGAGAGAAACAATCACTGTACATTACATTTGGCATCAGTTATACATTACATGTGACACACTTCCAGGATGTTTGAGTCCGCATGCTGGCCCAACCGGGCTAGAGTAGGGAACACACATTTGGGTCGCGGGGCCGATACGTTGTTTGGCAATGCTATTGATTTATGGGGGTCATAAGAGTCTACGTATGTGTCCAGAGCTTCCCACATCCCTCTGGAGGACAACTTCCAGGGTGAGTGCTGTAGCGCAATATTGTCAGTTTCTCTGAGATGCATGACCCAGTTAATCAAGCCTTTGTAGCTAGTTTTGCTTGTGTCTTTCCAGTTGGTTAGGACCATTTTCACAGCTGCTGTTAATAGAAGGTCCAGTAGGTCCCTATCTTGTTCAGTTCTTAGTTTTGTGCGCATAAATGTCGAGGTGAGGGTGGAAAATTCCATTGCTAGTGTGCATTCAAACATATTGTTTATGAAACCAAAGATTTTTCCCCAAAATACCTTGAGTGTTGGGCATTGGAAGATGAGGTTAACCTAATCTTCAAAGATTAATTTATTGTCAAAGACAATACCCACATTCCTGACTTTTCTCACAGGCCGAGCGAATGGGCCCATTTCATGCAGCCAGCAGCTTGGTAATCAAAAAGAGATGTCATTTCCTAAAAAATGGACATCCAATTTCCCGGAATCAAGTTTTAAACAGTTGACCTTCATCCAGTTGTCAGTTTGCCCCATACTGGTACTAAATCTTGATGCTGTTTCATCTGTGTGACTGGATATTGATAACACTACTAGAGTATTGTCAGCGTATGAAACAGCGTGAAAGTCGAAAGATTTAATAAGCCTTACCAATGGGGTGACATAAATATTGAAAAGAGTGGGACTCAACGAGGAGCCCTGCAGCCCAGTTTCAGGAAGGTGAAACTGGTAAATTATCCCGTAGCTAAGTGTTGTACCCTCTCCAAGGGGAAGGATTCAGCAAGCAAGGAGCAAGGCCTCCTATTCCAAGCTCAGAGAGCCATTCAATCAAGATATCATGATTGACCGTATCAAAGGCAGCAGAAAGATCTAATAATATCAATATGGCCTTACCACCGCCATCTAGAACGGAACTTAGCTTATACGATGCAGCAATCAGAGCCGTCTCTGGCATTGTGCACTTCTGAAGCCAAATAGAGTTGAGTCCAGAAGATTTTAGCATTAATAAAAGATATTAGTTCCATATTCAGAGCCTTTTCTAGTATTTTAGAAACAAAAGGTAACAGAGAAATGGGCTTGCAGCTAATGGGCTCCTGCAGATTGAGACTTCGTTTTTTGCTATCAATGTTTGAATAAGGTGTACAATTTGTTGGGGGACAGGGATCTAAGGGGGAGCCTGATTTGATAGCACCTGTTTTCGTGCCATTGGACTGCTGAGAAGGGTCTTTCCATACTTACCTGACAGTCATAGGAAGACACTGGTCCAGGCGTTAGTCATCAGCAGATTGGACTATTGCAATGGTCTTCTCATATCAGCTAATGAAGAACAGCTTAACAAATTGCAAATAGTCCAAAATACCGCAGCGAGGCTTGTCCTTAACGTTCCACCTAGGACTCCCTCCCGCTCTCTGCTGACTAAACTCCACTGGCTCCCAGTGCGGCAACCCATTAAGTTCAAAATCCTATGCACTATTCACAAATGTCGGTCAGGTACCGGTCCAAAGTATCTGACAAAAGCTTTCTCACCTTATGTTCCTGGACGATCCTTACGTTCCAGCAATCTACAGTTAATACAGGTACCCAGAATTAAAAAATCCAGGCAGGGAGGCCGCGCCCTGGCCCACACTGGACCTGTCCTCTGGAACTCACTGCCTCATATATTGAGACAAATCACTAACCACCTAACCTTCCGAAAATCCCTCAAAACTCATTTATTCATAAACATCTAAACCACATAATCAAAGTCTAACTATCCCTCTGACCATGGATTACCACGAGTTATATTCTTCCACTGGCAAAAGCGCGGAGATACCCCTTCGCGGGTGGAATCAGGCGCTATATAAGAATATAAATAAATAAATTAATTAATTAGGCTTTAAACCTGCTCAGTACTGAGTGGGGAAAATGTGTTAAAGACTGTAGGAGGAGAAGAAGCTTTGCTTTCTACCTGACAGACATGAATATTGTGTTTGTTAGTTACAAATGTATGAAATGCAACCACCACCTTTGTCTGAAAAAATGTACAAGTGTATTGCCTAAGACTTGGCTGCATATGTTATTAGTAGACATCTTTGCTAGGCTTTTTATTGTATTAAATAACTCTTTAACAGAGTTCTTGGATGGTAAAATCTTATTGGAGAAATAGGTAGTTTTTTCCTCCAAGAGTAACTTTTTGTAATCTGCAACACAATGTAAATTAATCTCTCTGGCTTATGGGTTCTAGTTTGATCTCCACCTCGGCCCTTTCCTTCTAAATAAGTGTTTCTGGGCTCTAAGTCTTTTGGAGGACCAAGATTCCGAGGGGGCTTTTCTTCGATTAGCAAAGTTTTTTCGGGAGCAATCACATCAATCGCCGCTAAAATTCAAGTAGAATAATTTTGAAAAGCTAAATTAAGATCCATCATATCGCTGGGCTTTGTGTGAGACAGAAGAGATAGTTCAGAGGAATCGATTTTATGCCAGGCATGATCTCTGCTGCCCTGAGGGTTGGCACAGTTTCTGGTTAGTGGGTAAGGGATGCTAACTTTAAACATAACAGCTTTATGATCCTGACCACAGTAATGGTATGAAATCAGTTACTTGAAGAAAAGGTTTTTTAGTGAAAAAGCCATCTAACTTGTGGCCAGCAATGTGGTTGGGAGGTTAACCATCTGATGTAGTCCTAGGCTAGCCATTGTGTCAATTATAAAAACAGTGGGCCCGATTCACAAAGGTAAACTAAGATGAAAGTCTAACTCGAATTTCGGTTTTCACAAAGGGCATTTACGAGTAGTAAAGTTAGACTTTTGTCTCAGTTTACCTTTGTGAATTGGGCCCAGCGTTTGTAATCCTCTGTCTTCCCAAGGTGGAAATTAAAGTCACCCAACAACAAGAAGTCTGAGAAATTAATGCTCGATTCAAGCCATGGGCTTAAGTTAAAGACAAAAGAAGATATGATGCCTGGAGGCCGGTAGATCAATAGACCTCTAAACGTGTAGTTTTAGGTAAGTTCTATTTGGAATAAGAGGGTTTCACTATCCAAACCCCTCATAACTGGGGAGCAGGATGTGGAAAAGTGATCACAAAAAACAGGTTCCGACCTGCATACTCATTTGCCGATTCTATTGTATCTAAAGTTTGCATATCCTGCTGGGATCACCTGAACCAAGTCAGGACCAGATGCTAAGTCCGTCCATGTTTTGGTAATGAAAGTAATGCCTGGCTTATATGCCCCTAAAAATTAAGCAAAATCCAATATATTTTTGAAAATCGGCCTTGCATAAAGCAACGTGCACATGAAGGACATGTGTGAGACTGCTTAAAGGGCTGAGTCGGGGCTCATCGTATGTCTATATTGAATCGTACCATTCGTAGGAGTCATATTACAACAAGCACAGTAAACTGGTTCCGAACCAAGATGTGGTTCAAGACAAGCACATAAATGATTTTCACCTGCTGATTTGAGTGGCATGAGTTTCTTCCTAGAATATCTCAAAATACGGGAAATTGCTAATGAGGCACAGGCAGTGGGTCTGGTGCTAGCTGCGATCTGGACCCAGATGGGCACAGATGGGTTTGCCTTTGGCACGCCCTCTATGCACATCCGCATCCGCATCTGTTCAGCCATCTGTAATATATTGGCGTTCCTCCACAGCACTAGCCCGCTAACTTACAGAAAGTGAGTAAAAAAGGAGCTCGACTTCCCTACGCTCAAACAACACCAATAACGCCACAGCGGAACAGGGAAAGGAGCCAAAGAAATTAAAATAACAATAATAGCTGTGCTATTAACTTAAAGAAACAAAAAAAACAATGCTCAGCACACAGATGTGCCAGCTTACCAGCAGACTAGCCACTGCACGTTCCATCAGGTAATGGGCATTCCCCCAGCCGCACTAGCCCACTAGCTGACAGGAAGTGGTCAAAAGAGTACCCTGACTTTCCTCTGCTCAAATGGCACAGACAAATATGTGGCAGACCAGGGAAAGGAGCCAAAGAGGTTAAAAATTAAAATACCAATAATAGCAGCACAATTAACAGTTTTTAAAATATGTAAAACAATGTTCAGCGCACAGACGGAGTAGCTTACCAGCAAATTAGCCGCTGTGCGTCCATTCAGCCATCTGTCATTTATGGGCGTCCCAACTACAGCACTAGCCTGTTATCTAACAGGATATGGGTAAAAGAGGAGCTCGACTTTCTTCCACTCAAATGGCACAAACAATGTCACATCAGACCAGGGAATGGAGCCAAAAAAGTGATACATTAAAATAATATTAATATCAGCGCAATTAAATGTTTCTAAAATATATAACACAATGTTTGGCACACTGGCACACAGACAGAGCAGACTACCAGCAGACTAATGTCAAATCAAGAGTGAGGTATCGTAAGCCAGAAAAACATACTTTTAAAGGAGGTTATTTTCCAACCTTTTAGCTCGGGCAGTAAGGACCATTGATAATAACATTTCAAAGGCTAAGAATAGTCTTTCTTCCACACATGTTCTTGCAAACATGGTTGCCACAATTGCCAAGCCTGTTCACTTGCAAATGTGAATTCAATAGGCAATTCTGTTATATGCAATTCCTGCCTATCTGTGGAGGTGAAGGTTCGCTCCAAAGGTTATGCTTTTGTGGATGCTGAATCAGGGATGCAAGCTACCCATTTTGCATCCATGTCAAAGGATTACTTCTGGAATAATGATCATAATTTGCAAAAACATCCTTGGATGTTGTAGCCAATGCGTGAACAGCTGTGTAGAACCCCTATGTTTGTCAAACAAATAACAGATTTTTGGCTGCTGAGTTCAAAGTAAATTATATCATAAGTAATCTGCAGTTGTTCAGCCATTGATGAGTCATTTGTGTTTTTCTGTACAGTCAATGACCCCTTGCCCAACTATAACATCGTCAGACAGCACTAAGCCTGGCAAAGTACCCTCTCTATTTTAGTCTCGTGCCCTTCCTGTCACCATAGACTTGAGTTCACATAATGAAAGAATCGGTCAATGTCTATCATAAGTTTTTGTTTCTATCTCATGCAGTAATTATGATACACCTAATGCAACAACTTCCCCTACTAGTTGCCTGATGACTGCCTTTGTAATTATACACCAGCAAATATTATGTACTCAGCACCCTCTCAGAAAGATGGTTGAACCTAGAAACATTTATTCTCCCCCGGAGGTCACTCTTATGTGATTATTCTCACTTACATTGCTATTGTATGTAATGGAAACAAGAATCTTTTGAACAATTAAAATATGACCATGTCCATTGACTTCATAATTATATTAGGCGTTCTCCTCCTCTGTTTGATGAAATATCTATGGTCAGTTGTTTACTTTGGGTGGGCCCTTTGTCAAGACAGGCAAGGGGGTTACATCGTAATCAACTTAGAATGTTTCCCTGCTTGGACATCTATTCACACTTGTAAAACATTTAGTACAGTAGGCTGCATTAGCACATCTGTACCTCTGGGACATTTGCACAACCCATCTCTGTTTCTTTCTATCCCTCCTGGGCTTTCATTAAATTTGTACTGTATTGGTGTTTAAATGTTGTGCTCAATATAGCCACCTGGAGTCTAATGACTGGCTGCTCAAGCCTGAACAGGAGAACAAGACTGACCACAAATCAAATATTTTTGCACCTCTTGATTCTCGCCCTCAATCCCACTCCACAGCACACCCAGACATCCTATAAAAGCAATTAAGTATTCTTCTGTGGAACATTGCAGGAATTTCATCTAAAATACACAATAATGACTGGCTTTCCTTTATAAGGTATTTTGTATCATCTTGCTCGAAGAAACGCAGGCATTCAAAGTTTACCGCCTTGGTGGGTATGCCACTCATCTTGTACCTGCACCTCCATCTACAGGTCTTCTGATGTTGGTGTCTATTTTATTAAACTGAGTTGGTGCCCCTTTATATCTGACCTTGCTTAACATGGAGGCTTTGTTCCTAAAAAACAGAAAGGCTATTTAATTTTTTATTAGTGAATTTTTATATGGATACTTGAGTGAGCATCACATTAAAAAATTATTGATCTGTTTGACATATCAGATATCCTATTTTCTGATATTATTATAAGATCACACGCTGGGCAACTCACTTATTCAAGCTGGTGATTTTAATACCAGACCTGGTCCCTCCTTTCCTCTACTTACTGGAGTGTATGATTATCCTACCATGAATGCAAAGTCATTACTACCAGGATAGACATGGAAGATCTCTCCAGACTTTGCCATTGAAAGGAGATTAAAATAATGTTTGCTCCTGGCAAGGGCTTAGGGCCCGATGTAGGTAAAATTGATTTACCGATTTTTAATTACCGAATTTTACCGATTCGGTAATTGAAAATCGGTAAATCAATGTGGTGGACATGTAGGTATTTCCAGATGTGGAAATACCGAATCTGTAACATTCGGTATTTACCGATTCTGTAAATACAGAATCGGTATTTCCCATTGATTCCTATGGGCTTTGAAGCCCATAGGAATCAATGGGAAATACCGATTCTGTATTTACAGAATCGGTAAATACCGAATTTTGCAAGGGTGCAGGGGGTGTCACTTTGACACCCTCTGGCACCCCACAAATAGGCATGTGCACCATGTGGCACACAGACGTGCCCTAAGGGCATGTCTGTCTGTCACATGGCTAGGTGTGCATGCACACATGTGCATGCACACCTGAAATCGGTATTTTACCACACAAAGGGCCAGATGTAGGTCGCCAATTACCGGTCGGTAACGGCCAAATTCGGCCGTTACCGACCGGTAATTGGATTTTGAGATGTAGGGCCCTTAATTTTACAGATTCGTAAATATACCGAATCGGTAAATTTACCGAATCTGTAAAATACCGAATCGGTATTTTTACCGATTCAGTAATTCCCAGATGTAGGTGGGACTCTTCTGAGTCTCAAAGGCCCTACAAATTCGGTATTTTACCACCCAATCCAATTGGGTGTTAAAATACCGAATTCAGGTGTGCATGCACATGTGTGCATGCACACCTAGCCATGTGACAGACAGACATGCCCTTAGGGCATGTCTGTGTGCCACATGGCGCACATGCCTATTTTTGGGGTGCCAGAGGGTGTCAAAGTGACACCCCCTGCACCCTTGTGAAATTCGGTATTTATCGATTCGGTAAATACCGAATCGGTAATGCCCATTCATTCCTATGGGCTTCAAAGACCATAGGAATGAATGGGCATTACCGATTCGGTATTTACCGAATCGGTAAATACCGAATTCTTCCGATTCGTTATTCCAGCACATCTGGAATACCTAAATACCCACCCCTTAGATTTACCGATTTTTAATTACCGAATCGGTAAAATTCGGTAATTAACAATCGGTAAATCTATTCTACCTACATCTAGCCCAATAGGATTGTGTGGTAAAATACCGATTTTGTAGGGCCTTTGGGACTCAGAAGAGTCCCACCTACATCTGAGATTTACCGAATCGGTAAAAATACCGATTCGGTATTTTACAGAATCTGTAACTTTACCGAATCGGTAAAGTTACCGATTCTGTAAAATTGTGCCCCTACATGCCAAATCTTGTATACCGGTCGGTAACGGCCGAAAATACCGATTTTCGGCCGTTACCGACCGACCTACATCTGGCCCTTAGTTTCCATCCCAATCTCAAAGGGAGAAGTCTATTTTAGATTATTTTTTAATCTCCGCTGATTTTATTAATAAAGGTTTACGCTCATCACTTTTGATATGAGAGTTAGGGCCAGATGTAGGTAAATGAGATTTACCGATTTTTAATTACCGAATTTTACCGATTCGGTAATTAAAAATCGGTAAATCTGAGGGGTGGATATGTAGGAACATCCAGATGTTCCTTTTACCGAATCGGTAAATATCTGTATTTACTGATTCGGTAAATACCGACCGGTAATGCCCCATTCATTCCTATGGGCTTTGAAGCCCATAGGAATGAATGGGGCATTACCGGTCGGTATTTACCGAATCGGTAAATACCGATTCTGACAAGGGTGCAGGGGGTGTCACTTTGACACCCTCTAGCACCCCCAAAAAAGGTTCGGGGGCCATGTGGCAGGCATACCTGCCCTAAGGGCAGGTCTGCCTGTCATATGGCACAGGTGTGCATGCACACATGTGCATGCACACCAGAATCGTTATTTTACCATCAAATAGTATTTGATGGTAAAATACCGATTCTGTAATGCTTGTGGGACTCAGAAGAGTCCCACCTACATATCAATTTTACCGAATCGGAAAAAATACCGATTCGGTATTTTACAGAATCGGTAAATTTACTGATCGGTAAATTTACCGATTCTGTAAAATACAGGGCCCTACATCTCAAATTGCATTTACCGGTCGGTAACGGCCGAATTCGGCCGTTACCGACCGGTAAATGCCTACCTACATCTGGCCCCAAGTGAGCATAAACCTCTGACCCTCTTTCTCTCTCTACCAAGAACTTATAAAGCGGTGGAAACTATCAAAGATGGATGCCTTCGTGTAAAATCGGCATGTGTCAATTTGTCGGATTTTCAAAAGAGACTATATCCATTAATTATAGCGAAATACGAACCTGTTTATAGATTTTGTGGACTCTGCATTCATCAAGCCTTCATTCTTTCCTTACCAGTTATAGTTAAATCCAAAAATGTTTGACCATGAAACAATTCCCTACAACTGCTATCAATCAGTGACACTTATAAAGCGCGCTACATACCCGTGGGGTCTCAAGGCGCTGGGGGGGGGGAGCCGCTACTGCTCGAACAGCCAGGTCTTCAGCTTCTTCCTGAAGGAGAGGTGGTCTTGGGTCAGGCGCAGGTCGGTCGGGAGGGAGTTCCAGGTCTTGGCGGCCAGGTGGGAGAAGGACCTTCCTCCTGTAGTCGCTCTTCGGATGCGGGGGACGGCGGCGAGGGCGTGGTTGGCTGATCGGAGGTGGCGTTTGGGAGCGTAGAAGTTGACTCGGCTGTTGAGGTAGCTCGGGCCTTGGTCGTGTAGGGCTTTGTGTGCGTGGGTGAGGAGGCGGAAGGTGATTCTTTTGTTGACGGGGAGCCAGTGAAGGTCTCGCAGATGTCCGGAGATGTGGCTGGTTCGTGGGATGTCGAGGATGAGTCTGGCTGAGGCGTTCTGGATCCGCTGGAGTCTCTTCTGGAGCTTGGCGGTGGTCCCGGCGTAGAGGGCGTTGCCGTAGTCCAGTCGGCTGGTGACGAGGGCCTGGGTGACGGTCTTCCTGGTCTCGGTGGGGATCCACCAGAAGATCTTCCGTAGCATGCGTAGGATGTTGAAGCATGCCGAGGAGACGTTGTTGACTTGCCTGGTCATGGAGAGGGAGGAGTCCAGGATGAAGCCCAGGTTGCGTGCATGGTCTGTCGGTTTGGGTGCGGTGCCCAGGGCGGGAGGCCACCAGGAGTCGTCCCAGGCGGAGGGAGAGGAGCCCAGGATGAGGACCTCCGTCTTGTCCGAGTTCAGTTTCAGGACTGCTAAGGACTCTAAATGGTTCGAACAGCCTTGCTCACATGCTAATCGCAATTTGAAACTGTCTCTAAGCGATAATCCATGATGTGCTAACAGAATCGCTCCATGTTGAAATGCTTCTAAACATGATTAAGCTATCATGGGAGATCATAATTGTGATTAAGTCCAGTGGTATTTATTGAATGCTAGCTCAAAATAGTGTTCTGGGCACTTGTAGAAAATAATAAACTCTTTTTTTTAATATGAAGACCCAGACTCTGGACTGGAAGTGGCAATTGCTTCAGATGACTGGGTTGCCCATTTTAGTTATATCTATACTGTTCTGGCTCTATCTGAAATAGATCTCATTATTTCAAACCTCCATCTAAATTATTTTTATAGCTTATTGTTTTCTATTACTGAGATCAAACTGGCAATCCATAAGGGACCAGCTGCCATGGCTCTGGACACCGATGGTGTTCCTATGGATCTACATAAAAAGTACCCTGACTCTGGCCCCCTATTGTGACCAGAATGCTAAATGCTGTTAGTCAACATGTTACACCTTCTTTCTGGTCTGAATTAATTATTGTCTTGGTTTGGGTTTTACCTGCCCTGTGCTTATGACGAGTTGACCTTGTCATGAACAATGGGGATCATGCATCTTCAGCACAGGACGGGAAACCCCCCTAGCACCCAAGGTGTTAGGAAGGGCAGGAGAAGTCTTTAGTGAGCTTTGGAATATAGTTTAAGTTCAGGGCACGGCACAACTGAACAATGCCTTGATCTACACCTTATAATTGAAAAATATACTGTTATCCATAACATGTTGATGCACTTAGGTTTCATGAATCTCAGCTGGGCTTTTGACTGAATCAGTAGAACAAAGTTATTGTATTTATTAGGAAATATAGTGGTAGATGAAGGTATCTTAAATTTTCTTCAGCACTTGCACCTAGACCTGTCAGCTGGGGGTCATTTTGGCCAAGCATTCAACTGGTCACAGGTGTTTGACAAAATTGTGTTCTTGCCCCTATTCTTGGTGTACTTTACATTAGCAATATGAAATCTGCCTTGCTGAATAAGCAGTCAGACTTATAAAGTGTGGGTCCCTCATGTATTCCTCCTCATCTATATACAGTTCTGATGGAACATACCTCAAATGACTTACATAAACTCTGCATGGGTTTGTATCATTTATGAATAGGAGGGTCCTAAGTACCAATTTAGCTAAATCCTTCATATTGACCACGATGCCTCACCATACTATATCCAAATTGAGTGATCCATTAACTTGTTCTTGTGTCAGTCTCATCTTACACAAAGTTCTAAAGATAAAGGATGGAGTATCAATGTAGTAATCTAAGATATTGTTGATTTTATGTGCACATATGTTTTACACTGCATTACGATTGCAAATGATGTTTTATGTATGCTCCCTTTTATCATTTTAGCAAACAACAAATGATGTCTATGGATTATTTGATAGACTGATTGAATGAACAATTGATTGAACTGGATTCTTATAAGTCCCTACATGCACATAAGGTTCAAGTAGAATAAAGTGGTTCTGTCTGGAATCTATAGTTTTGAAAAGGTCTCACTAAGTATATATCTAGAGGCCACAATTTGGGGGCATGAGCTGTCCTAATGAAAGTCAGAAATTGGCAATACAGATATGGCAATACAGATATGACAAGCAAACTTTGATAAGAAGTGATCTTAAGGAATGGTCAGGTTGATATTTAGTAAATAATATCCGGTTGAACTCTCTATCAAGCCTCAAGTCCACTAGGCATTGAAGACAACTTTGAAATACTGCTATTATGTTTAAAATATTTAGAAGTGCGACTCAGTTCACAGGTGTAATATGAAAAGCGAGCACAGAATCAGTGTGGCACAAGGACCTTATAAAAAAGCTAAATAGCGCTTTTACTGGTGAAATGATCCATGCAGAAGGAGAGATGATGGAGCAAAAGAAAAGGAGAGCTAATAAAGTAAGCAAACAGATGATGAGCAAAACTCCTGAGAGGACAAGAAGCCAAGTAGGAAAAAAAGAGGGCAGTGGCAAGAGGGGAAAGAAGGCAGTGAGGGACAAATAAGGGGGACTGATGCTAAAGGCTTTCCATATGGAGAACGCAAACTGACCCAAAGACAATGTTTTTATATTTGCCAGAATATATGCAAAATACTCTACAGACAGATTTTAGTAATCAAAATCTTCAATAGTACTTTCTTGAAATAGAAAAACACATTGGCAAACATTTAAGTGAATAATCAGTAAGGCAGGCTCTACACCCACACAATTTGAACCAAACCTATTTCAGAAGATTTCTGAAAAGTCAGGACTTTGCAAAATGAAGTGAGGAAATAAAATGGGGTGTCATCCTAGATTAACTATAGCTGAAAGAAATTCAGAGAAAGTGGATGTGATAGCAAGTGTAAGAGATATTGAACAAAAAAGCAAGATTAGTAGAGTAGGTACGGAAAAAGGGTATACAGATTTAACCCCTTCGGTGCTCATGACGAGCTCAGCTCGTCATGAGGCACGGTGCTCGTGTGCTCATGATGAGCTGAGCTCGTCATGACCACACCCATTATCATTATGGCCCAGCACAGCAGAGGAATAGCCTGCGCAGCCAAGGTGTTAAAAATAGAGAAAGAGAGATGTGAAAGTGAGTGGGTTTAGTGGGTGCTAAGCAATGGATAGGAAGAGATGGAAGAACATGTTTATAATTAAGAGAAATGGGGATAAAAAACAAAGCCTACAAGCTAAAAATAGAAATCAACAAAATATGACTGTGAGTGCAGGCTAGTGAAAGCATGACAGACAATGAAAAGAAACGAGAGAAGATTTATCATATCAAGGGAGTATGAATAGTATATTGCTAATCCAATCAACACAGTTCTGTCAATGTACAAAGCTTGACCATATACATATTAGCCTACAAAGGAGTTTCAACCTGATTCACAAAGGTTTTTCTGTATATTACTCTTGAAGTAGTCCCAGCCTACAATTTGATTTTACTATAGGCATGACATGTTTTTCAAAATCTATAATTTTTTTGTTCTCTGAAACAAATATTTAGGATTGCAGCAGATTGCACTTTGTCGGATAAATATCCAGTTACATTCAATCATCAAGGCAAATAGTGTTTTAAAATGCACAGTCATAGAGATAGATATATATTACTAAGAGTGATGCCACCTCCTGTTGTTCTAGTGTATAAATGTCCTTGAAAGTTTACAATATATGGAAGGAGCCTTTGGTGATCTCAGAAATTGTAAGAGAAGGTTCTCTTTTCCAGCACCTTGAAGATAAACACTCAGCACCCTTAAAAAACCAATTAAAAAGCTCTTGATGAATTGAACATAATGTTACGTCAACGTACGGCCCACAGTATGGAAGCAGGCTTTGGATTTAAAAGCGGACACTCATAATAGAATTCCCACACAAACTGGTAAGTGAAGCTGGGCTTTAAGTGCGGCAGATCTTGCCATGTCTCAAACACAACATTAACTAAAAACTGATCCAAACAGGTCCCTCTTTGGGCCCTATATCCATGCCAAGTTCAAGTTGAGGGTGGGTGTTCATGATTGAGTGCTCTGGTATTGAGGCTGAAGGCACTGTGAGTTTCTCACAGTGAATGTCAGTGAGACAAAAAGGTGTTCAAACTTCATGATCATCCAATCCTTTGTCTCTCGACAGAACACACAGAGCAATGGTCTCATATATGTCAATTGCAATTACCATTTTATGTGAAAATGTGTGAAGATGTACACAGTCAAAGGACAAAATGCGTGTTTGCAGGTGAGGAACCATGTGAAGGGGAAGTGAAACAAGAAAGCACATGTAGAAGGATAGATCAACATGAAAGTGATAAAGGAGATGAGATATGCAGGTGCAAATTTCAACAAAATGTCGGGAGAAAAGGGAATAAGAGTTTAGCAGAAATAGAAGGTATTAAGGTGAGAGTAGGAGTACTTTTGGCAATCCAAAGACCACTATCCCTTCATCAAACCTTAGTAATATTTATTTCATAGCCTTATATTCTCAGAATTGAAACCTTTTTGATCCTTATTATTCATAACAAATTCATTATTGTTGATCATTTATATAAAATTGTTAACAAGCATTGACTTATTCAGGTGTATATCTGTTGTTGGTTGATATGCATAAATAACAGAAAACTCTCAGAGAAGCACCCAAATGCTGGTCAGGAGTTATGCTGTGCTAAACACAGGATTTCAGTTCACATGATTTAAGATGTTCTCTTAATTACATTGGCCATGCCTCTTGGAATGGATTCCTAGTGGTACTTCTTTGGCCCCCTCCTTTTAGAGACGAAGGGCCAGATGTAGGTGGCCATTTACCGACTGGTAACTGCCGATTTCAGGCGTTACCGACCGGTAAATGGGTATTTGTGATGTAGGGGCCCTATTTTACCGATTCGGTAAATTTACCGAATCGGTAAAATACCAAATCGGTATTTTTACCGATTTGGTGACTGCCAGATGTAGGTGGGACTCTTCTGAGTCCCAAAGGCCTTACAGAGTCGGTATTTTACATCCCAATCCAATTGGGTGGTACAATACCGAATCCAGGTGTGCATGCACATTTGTGCATGCACACCTATGCCATGTGACAGACAGACATGCCCTTAGGGCATGTCTGTGTTCCACATGGCACACATGCCTGTATTTGGGGTGCTAGAGGGTGTCAAAGTGACACCCCCTGCACCCTTTCAGGATTCGGTATTTACCGAATCGGTAAATACTGATTCGGTAATGCCCATTGATTCCTATGGGCTTCAAGGCCCATAGGAATCAATGGGCATTACCGAATCGGTATTTACCGATTCGGTAAATACCGATTTTTACATATTCGGTAATTCAATTACCGAATTTACCTAAATCTCCCTCCTTCAATTTTACCGATTCATAAATACTGAATCGGTATTTATGAGTCGGTAAAATATACTTACCTACATCTGGCCCTCAGTCCCCAACTTAAAAACTGGAACACAGGTAAAGGTTTATTGACATGTTTATAGGGATGAAAAATGCTTCATATCTGTGTCTCACTTCCTTGATTTGGATCTGAAGAGAAATTGACTTCTTCCATCCACATGTGTCACTGCAAAAGGTTGTATTTCCAATTAAGAAGATGAGGAAGGGATATCTTCCTCTTTTTTTATGGATGCCACAAATAACATTACCACTTAACATTTTTGATTAATCCTATTTAAATGGAATTTCCTATCTTGTTGCCTAGTTCGCAACTGACAATGAAGTAGCTCGCATCAGTAAAGATTTCAGCACAGTTTGGCATCTATTTCAATTGTCCTGAAAGGGGCTTACTTCATATTCTTTACGTTCCAAAGTTCCAGCCTAGGTAGGCAACTTAAAAGGTTATCTTTCAAATCATTGTCACAAATTTTTGTACAGTCCCTTCTTGTTTTCAGTGCCTGATTGGCCTCCAGGTTCCTGGCAACTTCCTTTGTATACTTGGTCCTCTTAAACTTGAGGCCTAGCAAATAGTGTTCAATGTCTGCAAGGCAAGTACATTCCTCGTTCTCAAACAAGATAATGGTACCTTTCATGGGGTATCCACTTAGATGTCTAGAGGGAAAACCCATACCCTTCATTGGTAGAAAACTTAAAGCAAACTAAAAGGTGAGTAGGATAAATGCAGCTTACTCCTAAAAATGGCTCTTGCAGGTGACACACCTCACTTTGCACTGACTTTTTGAATCTTTCCGTTTTCTCTTTGGCATTATGGTAAATCAACATTAATGGCTAATACAAACTACATATCCCTCCCACCTGACTTTCCGCAAGGCTCAGATTCAGTCCTAGAAACAATTGCTTTTGGAAATTAAATGGAGTTAATTAGAGCACTGCCAACCACTGGAGAGGTGAGGCACCCAAACCAGAGCCTTCAGTTTCTTGGTTGTCTGAATAGTGATATGACAAAACATCACCAACAAAAATACTGTCAACAGAATTGTTGCAAAAGAAATATCTCGGGCACAAATATCAACTTTACATACTTTGTAGGGAAAGTCAAAAATCTCAAGAACAAAAATATTGAAGATCACAATATTGTCAAAAAAAGTTAAGTATATTGAATTTCAAATATTATACATAATGTGAACTTTAAAACATGTATTAACTTAAAATAATATACTATGTTAAAATAATTTAGTTGTAATATTAACATATATAAATTATATATCTCTTATAAATATAAAATGAAAATATTTTCTTTAAATAATAACTGCAAAAAATCAAAGTAAACAAGATAATTACAAAATATAATGCTAATTTAAAACTACCAACAAAAACAAACACTAGTTGTTAAACTAATTGAAAAGGGTATAGATGAACAATGTTTAACTAAAAAAATGCTAAATATTACTACTAGAACATAATAAATTGATGCACCTTGGGTGGATAAGCAAGCAGATTGGTCCCAGTCTCCTCCTGGTCCCCATAGCAGTTTCTGACCCAAATTACTCAGTTTGGGGATTTAGCCATCTGGCAACTTTGCACCGCAACCAAGAATCCAGTACTGATGGGACACCTCTTGTGCTTTCAGGACTCACTCAGGCTGGTACCTGATGTGGTGGGACCTTTTGTGTCCAGGAGGCCAGCATACTATCCCTTTGAGGAGTCATTCTGGTAGACCTGGGTGCAAGTGAAGATGAAGGGCTCAACAGCAGGGCTAGCCTCTGAAGGTTCAAGGTAGTCTCCAGGCAACAAAGCAGTCATTCCAGGCACCTCAAAGCAGTCTTACAAAGTACACAACAGGTCACAGAAGCAGGCAATCCTCTCAGAGTCCTTCTGCAGGCCCAGGAGTGAACTGAAGAGTAGATTTGATACTGTGCTTCCCCTTCCCTTGAAAGTGGGAGAAGCTTCTAGAAATGTTCTCTGTAGCACATGGAATTTCCTGAGTACACTGCCCTGGCTGAAAGCTGGACTCCTCTCCACCCCCCATCCTGCTAGCAAGCGGTCCATTGAAGCATACATAATCCTGCTTTTGTGTGATTGCCTGGGAGGAATTCACAAAGTCTTTCAGTTACACCCAGCCATCTGACCTAAGAGAGACTGCAGGTGGAAAGTGCTGAGGGTAGGAAAATGGCAACTTTCCAAAAGTGGCATTTTCAAAATTGTCATGAAAAATATGACTTTACCATTGAAGAGGGTTTATTACCACATTTTTGTAGATAACAAAGATGGGATAGGGACCTACTCCTAATTGGAAATTAAAGCTTATTACAGGTAATAAGGAATCCCCAATGTTATCCTATGGGAGGGGTAGACCTCACGGTAGCGGAACATGGATTTAGGGGGTTTTCACTACCACGACATATAAGACGTAAGAGTACATGTCCAACCTTTTAATTACATAGCACCCTGCCCTATGAGCTACCCAGGGTCTACTTTAGGGGGGAGTTATATGCAATAAAATGAGAGGTTAAAGCTTGGCATGGGGATAATAGTTTAACAGTCTCTTCAGGCTGGAATGCAGGCTTGGGGCAGGTTTTAGAGTGCTACTTCAGTGGGTGTCACAATAATTGCTGCAGGCCCACTGGTAGCCTTTTATTTACAGGCCCTGGGAATATGGTATACCTCTCTACAGGGGGGGGTTATATGTAAATTAAATAATCAGTTGTAAGCCAATCGAGGCATGTTTAGGGGAGTGAGCACTAGCGTTGGTTAGCAGCGGTAAAATACAAAGGCCACCAAAAAATACTCTCTGCTTTTTACCTTTCTTATAAAACATATGTTTTGAAACATTTGTCACATTTACCAAATTCGTGCTAGTGAAATCCAGAGGTTTATAAATATATTTTAATTACATTTTCCCCATGAGCCACTTAGCCTATAATCTCACTGTGCTCAGTTCAAACATTGAATCATACCCTGAAAAAGTAGGGTGAAGGAAGTGGAGACAAATGTAATATACCTCTTGCTTTGATTTAGAAGCTGGAGTTGCTGGCAAGGGCTTCTGCCCTCATATATGAGCCACATAGTACAGGCATGGAAAGTTTTAAAATATTGTGATGCAAAAATATCGTTTACAGAGTATCGATGTATACTTACCTCCACTTATACATACATTGATTACACAAACACATGACACACACACGCGTGCTACAATACACGCACACACAAGTGAGGCTTCTACTTAGATGCGTCAGTTGGTAAATATGACCCAATGTGGTGCATTTTTTATGATGCCTCATCAATGGGCATAGGGCTCATAAATAACCCCCACAAAGTTTTTGTGGTCGATAATCTGGCATAAAACCATACAGTATCTACTTTGATAGCTGCACTTTTTATTAAAATGTACAACAATGTACATTTCAGAAGGTCTGGCCTATCTCAAACAACACCCCTGTTTCCATTTGAGCTCTTTTGCGTTTGAAGGGTTTCCCAATGCTAGGGTGTAGATGAGAGCTGATGCAAAAATACAAGCCCCACGTCCTGAGAAGAGACCCTGCAAAAACAAAAAGATTGTGTCTGTCAAAAATTAGGTGGTTCAACACTAGTACAATTGGCAGATAAGATCTCCATCATCATTTTTAAATCAATATTAAAAATGTACGTTATTCAAATAGTTGGAGCACTCCTAAAGATTAATGTTGAACTGCTAGCACAGCTACATGAATGACACATACAATATATGAAACCTATTTAAGTCAATGTTCTCTAAAAACTGGAATGTCGAGTTACTGGTTTAAATAATTAAAGCTGAAAATGCACATTGCATCAAGTCTTAATGTATCCAAAAGTGAGACAGTCTATTTTAACAGCGTGGGATGCAGCGCTGCATATTTTAACATGGAACAGCATAAGTGAAAAACTGACACGTCGTATATTTATCCATGTGTGAAGAAAATATATTTCTTTTCCTACGGGCTGATTATATCCTTCACTCCATAAATGCACTGTTTCCATTTAAGCGCAAGGTTTATTTTCACACTTCTGATTGCCATGGGGTACAGGAAGCGGGGAACAGCACATCAGACATTTGAATCCAGACATTATGCAATCACAATAACAAGGATTAATGCAGATTAATTTGGTGGCCACTTAAGGAGACCGGATAATTCTAATGAAGAGCCGTCTAGTTTGTAAGGCGAGAATAATTATCCTTTCTCTTTGGAAATGGAGCTCTGTTGTTTAGCAGAGAACTGTCCCTGACATTTCTGGCTTGTTTGATCGTTTTTAGCTGTTTCCCAGCACCTTGTTTGACTTTAAAAGTCAGCAAAATGTGTTGTCCCTGAATTTATATCACATCTTTTTCCGTTAGTAGCAGTAAACAAGATGGGTAATAAATAAGATGTATGAAGTGACTGACAGTTAGCTAATATTCATAGTAAATGCATGCACTTTTCCAATGCGGAAACAGGCAATCTTGAATATTTGAAGCAAGGGTGACTCATTCTGTGACTGTCAATGGCCATCACTTAAGAAAAGTATCAGTCTGAGGTGTTTGCTCTCCTCTGTCAATTTTTTTCGTAAAGGTAGCATGGAGCAGAAAAATTATGATTGCTGGTCAAGAATCAACACATCCAGATAGAGTTACAGAAAGGACCACTGTTATATTTGCTGCCATTTCCACCTGTTAAGAGAATCATGTATTTTCGGCGAATATGAGACGAAAATTAATTTTCAATTGAGATAGGTGGACAGCTTGTCAGCCCCATTTCGTTTCGTATACATGCTCCCTAAAGAGGTACTCAGATATCAAAGCAGGCGAGGAAGTTGAGCTTTTATTTTCCGCCAGTCAACTAACCTGTCAAATATTATTTTGTCTGACTTTCAGAGCTAAGCTAAGCGTTCCTGATTTTACGTGCCTTTTCTGCTGCAGACCTTTGTACTGGGTTTTATTATATAGCGCTATGCACCAAATATTTTATGCACTTTACCAAAAATATGGATAGACAGTCAGTCAGTCAATCACTTTTATTTCGGTTAAAAACCATAAAAAGGCATTTTACATACAGTGCTATTTATACATGATTATACATTGTAAAAACGTTAAAATACATAATAAGATCAGCATACAAAATTTCCAGGTAATAAAAAGTTAAAAAGAGGAGATGCAAGAATAAAGATCTCGAAAGTACTATAACGAATCCCACCGGGGTACATAATAAAAAGGGACCATAGATAGAAATATGTAGAGAGACAGACATGGGTTAAAATGAACGAGCAAAAAGTAAGGACTTCAGTAAGGACTTCCAGAGTGAAGGAGTGAAAAGTGAAAGACTGGAAATTTACTTCACTTCCTGGTCGCTGCTACAGAAAATTCTATATCCACGAATTTCAACTTGCAGGATTTGCAACTGTTGAACGAAAACTCGGAAATGGAAAGAGGGGACCACTGATGAAGGCAGAGATGCAATTTGGTGGTCGCAAAGTGTGGGACTTGCCGTCGGTGGCACGATGAGCAAGAGTCAGGACTTCGAAGAGACTACTCTCTTTATGAGCAGTCAGTGAAGGAGCGTGGGGAAACGTCTGATGTGTTCTCGTCAAGGGTTGTCTGTAATAAGAGAGGCAGCTGCATTTTGTACCAGGCTTGGGTGCCTGAACTGTTTGGAGGAAAGGTTCATGTAGCATGAACTGCCATAGTCCTGATAATATTATACTAGGGCTACTTAAACAGGAAATGATGTGATGAGCCAAAATAAAACAAAAATATCTATTACAGTTTCAGATGCCAGAAGCAAGTGCTGACTACTTTAGAGATTTGTTCAAGCAAGACTGGAATCTATAAATATACTCATGTTACATTCAACTTTGAAGGAGTGGTAAACACACATCTAGGATGTAGAATGAATCCCATTTGTTGATCTCACCAGCAACTTGGCTTTTGTAGGATGAATTTTAGGAAGTTGGCAACCATCCAGTGGCAGACCTATGTGTTCTGCAATAAGTTATCATATATTTGTAGCAACTGAATATTTCATTGCAAAATGTTATTGGCTTGACCTCTAAAACAATGATCTTATGGGGTAATTATGAGTTGGTAGGATTTACATGTGTGGATACTTTGTGGTCATTATTACAATTTCCAGCAATGATCCCAAAACAAAATCCAGTTATTCCAAGTTCCCAGAAGAGAGAACAACTGGAGACCCAAGGATACCAGATGCAAATCTGAAAGGTTTTCCCTCTTCCGTGTGTAATACTGGGCCCAAATCAACACCTATTTACCACCCAGTGGGAGCAGATGGTAAACGAGTGGGTTGGCTGTAAAGATACTCCTGTGGTTGGAAGCGGCAGGTCAAATTCATACAAATAAGTGATATTGTGAATTGGTGAGTCTATGTTCACATTGGCAATGAGAACATACTCTATCATGATGTAGGCTTTTTAATTTCAGACTTGTCTTGTGTTCAGGCGGGTCAGACCTTGGGCAGTAATTTGTCTGGAGTGCCAATAAGATAATGTTTTACATCACTACTTTATTATTTCAATGCTGTTCTCTTTGTCAACTTAGCAGGAATCCTTTGGCTAGATGTGTAAGTTGAAGATCACAGGTGAGTGATGGGAATGCTGGGGGGATGGTGTATGTTAGGTTACAGGTCTGGATCTGTACCTACTTGAGCTAATTTAGACCCATTGGATTATATTACTCAAGTTCAACTCAAAGTACTGGGAGGAGATGCTAGCACATTTCATTTAGTGCATCAGGTTATTAAATAAAGCTAAATGGTCCATGGTATTAGAGACTAGAGGGAGGTCCATGAGAATGCATTCAAGACTATCCTTTAATGCGAGGAGGAATGGTGAATGGTAAGAAAATCACAGAGGGCTTTATTTAGAGTTTGGCAACAAAGGACAGGGTGACCGCACCCGGAACCAGAATGTAAACCTGAACGGCACCACCGCCAAACAACTCCCCACATTACGGGAATTCTTCTTTTCTATTACGAAAATCGCTACACTACCTTCATCCTAAAATATGAGGATTTTAAACAGTCTCCTAAACCCTGAGGCATCATAAAACTCAGCATTACTACTGAGTAGACGATCTCCACTACTAATGTGAGAATACCTCAATTGAAGCGACGAATCGTTACCCCACAGATACTGTCAACCCGGTCCTGAGCGGAGCCGGGTCGGAATTATCACCGGCACCGCGACCTGTAGTTATAATTCTCTAACCTACAGCCCTGAGGAGTCGCGGCAAAGTGTGTTTTTCTCGCGACGAAACACGTGTCGGCTGGCTTTCTGGGATCAATAAAAGAAAATCTGAAACACTGATGATCCAATTCTTCGCCTTTAACATATGAACTTTATGTCCATTGAGACATCTGTATTGCTTTAAACTTTATTTTTAGTGTGCAACAGGTTTTGTTTCTATTCTTTTATTTAGAGTTTGTTTCTCAGGATACTCTATCAAACATGTGTCACATTTTCACAGAGTACCCTGTCTCTGCTCCAAACAGGGCCTAATGCTCCCTAATTCTTTTCTGGAGACCGTAGTTATATTAACTTCTCAAACAACAAGTCCAGTGCAATGTATCCACAAGAAATTAAGTCAACTATGAAGACAATAGTAAAACGGGATGGAAATGTGTGATAAATTGCATGTATTTGAAGCAAAAAATACTGTGGTAAAGTTAATGTATGTGGCTAAACCAAACTGTGCAGGAAATCAGTGATCAGTGCACAATATTGATTAGTGTAAAATAGTGAAATAGTAAAAAAGCCCAATAATTATTAAAAGGAGTTGCAGTTGTAGGTACATTTTTTCAGCAACACTTATTTTACTTGGAATCCATAATTACAATGATAATGGTGTTTCAAGCTCAATGCAGCACTGAGCAATGTGCGTTTGAAATACTGTTGTGTTAAATTGGATATTTTAATAATCTGCAGAATTTACTCCAAATAAATATAGGAGATTTGGGTGTTGCATTTGTGGTTCCCTTAGCACTCACGGTCTTATTTATCAAAGCCCTGCATCACTTTTGCACCACGCAAAGTGGTAAATCCGTGAGGCAGGGCTCTCAATCCGATTTATGCAGCCTTGTAAAGCCACCCTGCGTGGTTTAGACTGCGCACACAAATCATGAGTAAGGCAACGCAGCGCAAATCTGAGCCCAGTAGGCGTTCCAGTGGCATTGTGGTGGGTTATCCCACACAACCCCCATGGAATTTGACGCTGGTACAGATTTACATTTTACATGGTTTTACATCAGGTCTGCATTATATAAGCAAACCTGATGCAAAACCGTCATAAATTGGTCCCAAAGTTTTTCACAGCTAAGGGCAAGTATAACGCATAACTGTAAAAATATATATGCTACCAG
Source organism: Lissotriton vulgaris (assembly GCF_964263255.1). NCBI lineage: Eukaryota > Metazoa > Chordata > Amphibia > Caudata > Salamandridae > Lissotriton > Lissotriton vulgaris. The sequence goes on along the minus strand of NC_141696.1, from coordinate 399,773,114 downwards.
ATCCTTTATTGATTTTCAGTGCATAAAATGCTCAGAATAGCCTTTTGCATGCACTGGATGTTCCCGAAAAATGCAGGCAGTGTTAAATCTGTGGGCATTACCAAGGGCAGCCAAACACTTTATTTTTTTCTAAACAAAAATGTATGCTCCATAGTCTAAAGGAACAGCTTGATTATAATAAATGTTTTGCGTATATAAATTCTCTACTATTATCTGTATTGCCTAAAGTATTAAGTAGTAAACATATCTCTTATTCAGAGAAGGCACCCTGTGTTTCTAATAAAACAACATGTATACAGTCTAAAAATGTTGTGAATATTTGTGGTTGGAAAATAAGTGCAAATAGGTCCAGATACAGTAAATCTCAACTGTTGTGCTTTCAAAAGGAACTGGACCACACAATTGTTCACAAGGAAAAGCTGCTGCCAGTTGTGGCAGAAGAGTTTCCATTTTACTGTTTCGAATTTGTTATAGGTATTATAGTTACTGGTTATTAGTAGTTAACTACTTGTGTTGTTGGCTAATGTTTTAAGGTCTGCTGAAGGTTTCTTGAGGAGGGTGAGTACTGTGGCATATTTCTAGGCATTTGGGTAGGTGGCTGTGTTGATTGAACTGGTTATGATTGGGTGATGACTGTGCAGATAGTGCCAAGTCCTGTGATTACATGGTGAGGCCAAGGTTCTGAAGTTGCTCAGGAGTGTATGGACAGTATGATTGTTCTAGTTTCCTGAGCGGTGATGGAAAGCCAAGTAGTCAGGGTGGTCCTCGGTGTGTTGGCATAGATGAGCAGGAGGGTTGCAAGGGTGGAATGGTCCGGTTGGGCTCGAAGTTTTAGTATATGCTGGTGACTTTTAAAAAGTGGCAACCCTAGTGTACTTTATTTTGGTCATTATACCATAAATGTTATTGTGCAGTAATCATACAGTACATTAAACAATCATTATAAAAATACACCTTCAAGTAGCTAGGGTGATCCTAGTTGCAAACAATACAACTAGTCGGTCTGCGCCCCATTGAATGCTAAAAAAGGATATACAATATAAGTACTATCCTGTTAAAAAAGTGAAAAAATATAGTACTAAATGTTTGCCAAACTATACAGTCTGTTAACCGTATGGGGTCCTTGGTTACATATACTATTGCTTACCACCATCAATGAAATCTCCCGCCTTCTGATGCCAAAAAGAATAAAACTGCAAGGTAGAGGTAACCCCTGTAATAAAATACTTAAAATTTGTATTTGCTGTTCTCACAGATTTAAAATCAACTTAAATTCTGCTGAAAACAGGATTAACTTTTGTGAGTTAAATTGATATGGGGCAAGTTAAATATAAAAATGGGTCGACCTAAATCCGTTGGTTGGTTTCCAGAAGCGACTCACGCACACACCAAGGAGAGATTAAAAAACGCAACACAGTGAATACGATTGGCATTTGGGTATTATATTTCTGAAGCCTAAATATATCTTCATAACATTTGGAACCCTACATTTCTACACAGTTAAATCAACCATCTCTGTCTAGCTTTTTCGTAGCCCGGGAAGAAAAAAATCCATGAAGTTCTGTCTCCGCCTCAATGCTACAGGGTGGGGCACACTAAGGGGAAGGTGCTGGCCCATTTATTGGAAAATGCACACAGGGGAAGGGACACGTGTCTAAATTGGACATATAGTTTCCTGGCTAGTTCGGGTTGTATTTCATCCAGGAAAGGCTCTAAGCTATAATAGTGCTTAATTTTCATAAAGTAACAGCTAAAGAACCTATAGCTGAGCTCTCTTGTCTCCTATTATTGGTAAAGTATTAATCTACCGTCTATTGGTGTGTTAAGGTCGTACTTTTTCCCAGGGACTGGCAACTCCATTTCCACAATCAAAGCATTATTGTCACTGTCATGTCGAGCCAGGACAGCAAAGTCAACAACCCTGAACCACATCCTTATTTCTACCAGGATGTAATCTAGACTGGAGGAATGACCAGCTCTGTTAAAAGTTTGCTTCCCTGAAGAGTCAGATATTATCCAACCATTGCAGGCTCTTAGAGAGTAGTTTAGGGTGAGGGACTTGATCTGAAGAGCCAGCGCTAATTAGCAGGATGTTTGTCTCAGGGATAGCCCTAAGTATATCTTCTTCACAGGATGTTATTCCATTGGAATCAACCAGGGGCTCAAATTGGCAGTTGAAGTTACCCCCTTAAACCCATCAAGGCATTTTTAGTGATGTTAGGAATGAAACAGGTCAGCTGATCAATGGTCAGAGATTATTGGCTGAGCTTTATGGGCCTGGAATAGACATTAACCACTGCTATTCTAGTGTTTGGTGCAAATGTAAGTAAGATGTCCTGAATATCATTGGAGAAAGGCTCTTAGTATACTCTAAGAGGGGTTTCATATGTGAATTATTTTTATCCAATATCTGATGAAATCAAGTAAATGTTTCAGCAGTGTTATTTGATGAACACAGGCTCCACATTATCACACATGACCCTCACTTTTTCAACCTGTTCATGTATGTACATTTACATACCTGGAATCACAGATATCACTCACTACCTACTCCCACCACCTCCATGTAAAATAAATGTTCCAACCTCTGTGAAATAAAAATGTAATGATCTCTGGTGTAATGTGACCAACAGATTTGGCATCTGAGAATAATGTCTGTGCTGAGATTTGTGAAAAATTTCCCCTTGTATATATGTCAATAATGTCCCAGATGACTTAACAGAGATAAAGGACTAAGTCATTTTTTAAAGTAGAGTATACATTTATATGTATCTACAATGAATGGGACAAAGGAATCTTTTCATGGTACAGATAATGAATTGGGACAGGAAGGGCAAGCTACATTTAGGTAAATATGAACAATGAACAAACTATTAAATACATTTGTCAATGTGGCTAAAGTTTCTGAACTTGGATGAGAAAATGTAATCAAATCTTTAAACTACATAAGTCCAGAAACATTCAGGGAAAACAAGTTTAAATAAAAGGGAAAACAATTTAAAGGACAATAAAAGAAAAACTGTGAACTGTTAATCTCCTGCTTGTACGATATTCTTGAACATTCTACCAATAAGATTAAATCAGATCTGGTCTAGGTCTTCAAGACATAGTGCAGAACCTTCACAGGTGAGAGAGACACAAGGGAACACAGGAGTGTGGTGAAAGCAAAGTAAATTCCTGGGCTTGGAGTGAAGTTATGGGGTCTTGGATGGGGCAATGGAGGAATCTAGTAAAATAACTGGCACAAAATGTTCCTGTTAGACCTGTCATAGTTAGGGGTGGTCTTCCCCCAAAATTGTTGCCTTCCTCCTCCATTTTTGATAATCTTGTCTTTCTGGGCCTTAGAATTCTGTGTACTGCATGTGCTCTCTCCTTTAAGCATCATATAATTGGCTTACACGCAGTTGGCACTTTTAATTTACCTGAAACTCCCTAGTAGAGTGATACGACATGTGGCCTAGTGGCCCGTCAGCACTGATTGTGCCACCACTCAAGAAGCCCTTTAAACATATCTCAGGCCTGGCAATGCAGCCTTTGTGTGCAGTTTAAACTGCAATTTCAACCTGGCAAAATGAACCTTTTGTCATCCTAAACCTTCTTTTTTTTAAACATATAAAACATATGTCAGCCTCAGGGTAGACTCTAAATAGCCAAGAAGGAAGGGTGCAGTGTATTTAAAAAGTGGGACAGGTACGTTTAACTTTTACATGTCCTGGGAATGAAAAACTCTGGACTTCATCTTTCACTACTGCAAGACCTACTTCTCCCATAGGGTAACATTGAGTTACCTTGTTACATTTAATATGTCATAACTTTCAATTGGGAACAGGTAGGAATGTTAAGTTTGTGCGTAAAGAATTGTAACTTAAAGCCCTCTTTAATGGTAAAGTCAGATTTTATATCACAATGCCGAAAATGCCACTCTCAGAAAAATGCCCTTTACTTGCCTAATCATTTGGTGTCTGCTGCCTATATCCTGGGTAAGATGGCTAAGTGTAGTTGGCAGTTGGTCTTTATGTATTGCTCCCAGGCAGTGAGACAAAGGGAACATAGGTGTTGGTAGGATGGGCCATGTCTGACTTAATGGGTGTGAGGAGCTCTTACCCATCACACTTGCACATCACAAAGGCTCTGCCTCAGCACTCAAACAAATGGTTTGGTTCTAGCCTTTGTGACCGCAGTCAAGCTTGGGGCCAGGGCAAGGAAGTAGGAAATTCCAAACACTCCTGGGGGTGGGAACATCCAGAATCTTCTTCTACTTCAAAGCAGGTACCAGGCATAAATAATGGACCATCCTTCCCAACTATTCAGTACACCTCTGGGCCTGTGGAAGACTCAGAAAGACTGCCATGCTGTTCTGGAAGAAGGACTGCTACTCTATTCTGGTGCCATTCCACCCTGCTGCCCTGCTGCCTGAGTTAAAGGACTAGACCTGCATCTTGATCCCACCAGAGTGACTCTGAGGGCTAGTTGGCTGGCCTATGGATCAAAGCCTCAGGGACAGAAAAGACTCAAACCACCTTTTACCCAGCACTAGGACTTAGCCTGCTGTGAGTCTTTCCCCCCTCTCCAAGTGGTACCACACCAGTCCTGGACCTTTGAAAGTGGACTTGAAGGTCCTGAAGGTGCTGTTCCACTCCACCCACTACATCTGTGGTCCTGAGGGCAGAACCAATGCAGTGCTATGAATCTCCGACCAGCTCTGTTTCAGAATCACCACTGCATAATGCATTTCCTACTTAGGAGTTCGAATTGCAGCCTACAGTATCCTCAGACATTTTGTGACGCATCCTTGATGTAGGCCTTCCTGTCACAAGCCCTTCATCGTTAGCATCCTCAATGACGATGCAGGACTCCCCCACAGCTTCTTTGGAACCATTAGTGCGGAACGGATCTTCAACGCAGGATGTCACATTGACAGCCCCTCGTTTACGGCATCCTCGATAACTACGCAGGAACTCACACTGCAGCCTTACAGCTACTTAGCGTGGGATCTCTCGATGGTCTGCAATCAGGATCGAAGGTACTTTGTTCAGCAGGCCTAACCTAATCCCTGTATCTGGTCCGCACTTAATCTCAGTCTGTCTGAAGTTGTGATGTTGTCTTGGTTTCAGCATAACCAGATAATCACAGTTGGAGATTTGTGCTTTTAGGCACTATTTTCACTTAAATCTAATTAAACTGCATAGCTCTCTAGTGCTAATGATAGGATTTTTGTTGTTTTGGCGCCAAATCATTTATCACATTTTAATCACTTCATTCTAAATTGGGGTCTGAGTTGTCACATATTGCACTTTCAATTTATTATGGTTTGAAGTGCTGAATATATACTTTACACATAGCCTCTAAGTTAAGCCTGACTACTTTGTGCCAAGCTACAAGAGGGTTAAGCACAAGTTAATATAGGGTTTGCTTATTACTTCACCTTGAAAGATATTGTGGTTGCTACTTGATTAGGGATTCACTCTAGCTTGAACAGGGACCCTATTTCCAATACAACCTATGTCGGGCATCACAGTGGCCAGAGAAACCCTCTTTTATCCACCTTGTTTGCTCTGCAGTGGGCTTCAGATGTGCCATATATGAACCCCTGCCTCACTGGCTACTGATATGGGCTGTTTAAGAAGACATAGAGGAGCAACACAAGAGGGTTCAGAGTCACCAAGTATGAAGGGGACCCTAATCTGCTGTTGTTTATAGAGGCTGGTGAATGATTTGGTAGGATGATGGACAGGGGAGGTGCCTGAAGGGTGAAGCGTTGTTGGTGCCTTAACTGCTCACAACACACTAACTACCAAGATACTACCATCTGTCTTATCACTGAGGTGAATCCACCCTCATCGGGGATTTGCCATATCTGGAACCGTTTATCGACTATTATAATATTGATGTTATATTTCTCTTTTCTGAAACATGTGTAAAGCGATCTGATACCCACGAGAGTCTTGTTTGTGCTATCTAAAACCTTCAAAAAACATCTGTGGGTATTTGAGTTGATATTCCAAGGGTACTGCTTGGTGTTTAATGCAAGGTACTTCCGATACGCTCGAGACGGGGTAAGTTGAAGGTGAATTATCACTAGAAACTCTAGCATGTCTCCAACACTTACATGAGGTGTCATATAGATTATCCAAATTGGGTCAGTCTCTTTTTAATTCATATTTGGGTACTTAGTGTTCGGATTCCGTAGCATTCACTAATTGGTCCCAAACACTGTGTAGTAGAGCTTCACTCGGTCCTGACAAATTGCCCATTGATCCTTACTGCCTCCACAATGACAAATAACAAGTCGACCTTTTAAACTCCTGGGCTACCAAGGATCATTGTCTACACTGGTGGCCACCATGTTTTTAATTGGACAAGCAAACTCGCTGAATAAAAAAACCTTTTTAGAGAATTGTTCAGTCCATTTTCACGACACTACTCACCACACGCTCACATCTACATTTCCTTCAATCTACACCAAGGGCCCTGCACAAACGTCATTGAGACAAAAGATCTTCAATAAAGAGCCCCCTCGAGGGTACCCATTTGGCATTGCAGAGCTGACCTGACGAGGAGCAAGCCCAATAATGAAGCATGACACTCATTTGGGTGTTGTAGGGCCCTAGTTCCGAAAGGGAAACCCCCTCCCACTTTGGATCCCATATATCTGACCTGTAACCTCTCCTCTTGGTAACTGCATACTGTTTTCTGTTACGATCTACCCTACCCTTCCCCAGCTGGATCCAGTTCACTACCAAACTGCAAAGAATTTGCCACCTTCTTCCTTGAGTAGATGGAAAATAGTAGGTCGGAGTTGAAGAGGGCACCACCCTCTCTCACCTCACTCTAGACCTTCCCTTTCCCGGTTTACTGTACCCTCATGTCTACCGGAGCACATCCTCAAAAACAACGCTTCAAGGAACTCTTCCAAAACCATTGAAGAAAATGTCATTCTTAAAATTCTAGCAGATATGACCACTAGAGCGACCCATTACCCCCCCTACTCCAACTTCTTCAATAAGATCAAACTATTGATACTCCCACTTTGGACCAAGATCAATGTCTCTCTATTTCAATGCACAATCCACACAAGCAGACGTCTTAAATGCGGAGTCCCCCAGGGCTCCTCTCTAAGCCCTGCACTTTTTAACCTGTACATGAGGCCACTGGCCGATGTCGTCCACCCTTTTGGGGTTAAGATCATCTCTTATGCGGACAACACACAGCTGGTGGTCTCACTGGCGCAAGAAGCCAACCTGCCTGCACCAGGCGAGCTTAGAGAGTGCCTAGAGGAGGTGAAGACCTGGATGTCCTTATCGTCCCTAAAACTGAATGGGGACAAAACTGAGTTGATGCTTCTAGGCCCCCCAGATCTCAGCCTTCCCTCCTCTCTGTGGCCGCCTTGTCTGGGTCCCCCTCCAACTCCAAAAAACAATATTAAGAGTCTCGGAGTCTGGTTGGACAGATCTCTGTCCTTTAAAGTACAAGCCACAAAACTCTCAGCCACCTGTTTTGGCATCATGAGGATGTTAAAGAAAATTCTCCCCTTTCTCCCTATGGAAGCAAAACAGGTGGCCATACAGGGGTTAATACAGTCATGCCTTGACTTCAACAATGTGCTCTACCTTGGCGCCCCAAAATACACTCTGAGAAGGCTCCAGATAGTGCAGAACTGCGCAGCACGCATTTTGCTCGACCTCCCCCGCAAACAATCTGTGAGGGCCGGGCTGGTAAGCCTCCACTGGCTACCGGTGCGCCAGAGAGTTATGTTCAAGGCAATGTGTATAGCACACCAGGCCTTCTGGAACACTGGCCCCCGTATTACTCGTGACCCAATCACCCACTACACTCCTAGCAGACGCCTCCGCTCCAGTCAGACCTTCCTCGCAATGGCCCCCAGAATAAAAAGGTCCAGGAGGCAGGACGTTTTCCTATAATGCAGCCAGGTCCTGGAACACCCTTCCACTGCATCTCAGAGCCAACCCCAATGTTTCTGCATTTCGCAAACAGCTGAAAACCTTTCTATTCAACCTGCCCAACTAACTCTATCCTAGCCTCCCTTACAGGCTCTCTTGCGGGCTCTGGTTCTCTTAGCGCTTGGACGCCTCCGGGCAGCAATTCGCGCTTTATAAATTCACATCCTATCCTAAAAATAAACAACAGCTAAATAGCTTCCGCAGCATCTCTAACATTCAAACTCTGGAAAATCTGCTTGAAAATGTATACACATACAACCCTGTAACCACAGTGATCAATTCCATCTTTGTGACCAATTCCAATCTGGCTTCCACCTTGGGCACAGCACTGAATCAATACTTAGACATATACTGGACGATGCGCTAAAAATGTTGGATCAAAATAAATCATGCCATCTTATCCTCCTTGACCTGTCTTCAGCATATAATATGGTTAACCATGACGACCTACTAGACCTATTGGAACACAGGATGAGACTCTCCGAGACCATCCTAAACTGGTTTACCTCGTTTCTCCAAAACAGAACTAGAAAATCAAGGGTAATCAGTCTCTAAGTCTGCGCTTGTTACTCTAGGAGTCCCACAGGGTTGCTCCCTCTGACACACTCTCTTTAACTTGTTCCTGGAACCTCTAACAGTAATTCTGAACTCATCAAACATCCACTATCACATGTATGCAGATGACATCCAATTATACCTGAAAATCCCCTGCCCTGAAGATATCAGAGCCATCAATATAACCCTACATAAAACCCCAAGTTCGCTGACATGCAACCACCTCAAACAAAACACTCTAAAAACTGAGGGGCATATTACCAAGCAATAGCGATAATTATCGCTATTGCTTGGTTAGCGATAAAAAATAATCACCGAGCTGCGGCGATTTTTATCGCAGATAAACCTTGGTATTACCAAGGTTTATCGCAAATGCGATAAAAATTACCATTAATGCATGAATATCGCTGAAAAATCAGCGATATTCAGGCATTACCGAGCTAATGCTTTTAGCCATGTTATCCACCTCCCACTGGATAACATGGCTAAGAACTGCTCCTGGGCAGGTGTTAGCTTTTGGAGATATTCGCGCTTAGCGCGAATATCTCCAAAAGTTGGTAATAGGAGATAGCGATATTAGCGACTGTTTCCAGTCGCTAACATCTTGGCACGCACACTTTGCATGTCATTAGTGATACATTTTTCTGACATGCAAAGCGGGGCCCAAGATGGTCACTATCTCCTACTAGCTGTCGCTAACTGGTGTTAGCAACAGCTAGGTAATAGGGAGATAATTTTATCTCCGCTTTTTTTGGCTTTTAAAGCCAAAAAAGCGGAGATAAATCCCTTGATAATATGCCCCTGAATTCCTCCTAATCGCCCCACCCAAACAGTCACCCTTCATTAATGAATGGATGAAGTCCCAGGTGACTGACTCAGCGAGATCAATGGGAATAAATCCCAACAAGAACCTTAACATGCAGAAGCACATCAGCTCTGCACTTAAAGAGCAAACCTCCAAATAAACATCTTAAGAAAACTAAAACCCTTCCTACCCCCCAAGGACTTAAACTCTGCTGTCCAAGCTCTAGTGATTCTTCAGTTGGACTTTGAAAGTGCAACTCTAGGCGGCTCATGCAAATCGAAAACGAGCTTCCCTCAACTCTGCTGCACGGCTCATCCCTGGATCGAAAAATAAACAACCAAGTCACCCCTGATTTAAAAAACCCTCAAGTGTTTCCACAACAAAGCAAGGATTCAGATGAAAATTGCATGCATGACCTACAACGCCCTACACTTCAATACCCCAAGATACCTTGTTCAGAAGCTTGAGCTTACTGGTGGCTCCAGATCTTCTAGATCTTCTTTACTGCTGTAACCACAGAAATTCTCTTAAAAGAAAACCCTACAATAGAACTTTATCTGGCATTTCCCCAGAATTTGGAACTCTCTCCCTCAGAAACCAGGATCAATCCCTCAATGGCATGCCCTAGATCCTGGAATTCGTCTCTCTGACCTTATCAGGACTCATCAACTTCACTTAGGATTACTATTGTACTTTTTCTATCTGTCTTATAATTGAGGTGATTCCACCGTCATCAGGGATCTGCAATATCCTGTACTGTTTCTCAAATATTATAATATTGATATAATATGTCTCTGTTCTTTAACATGTGTATAGCACTCTGATACCTGTGAGGGTCTTGTTAGAGCTATATAAAACCTTCAAAAAATGAAATAAATACATCTGTGGATGTTTGAGTAAATTTTCCAAAGGTACTGCTTGGTGTTGAATTAAAGGACTGGACGGTACTAAAATCACCTCCAAGAAGGGATCCCTCAAACAAACTCCCACTTGAGGCCCCTGTTACATTCTCCTGTATATATATTATTACTGTTCCTTTAATTCTGGTGGAATGTTGGTGACTCCACCGTGTGTACATTGGAATGTAAGAGTCAGTTGCAGCTGAGCTTTTCTTCCAGTGACATCTTAGGGTCATATCTACTAATAAACTACAAAGCTACAACAGTTTCCTGTTCTCTTTACTTGCAAAAGTGGCGACGAGGAAGAAAACAACCCATCTGACCCTTTGATGTCCTCATCATTATTTAAAAAAAATTTCTTCAAAGAAAAAGGAAACCAAAAGAAACGTTTCTACAACAAAAAGAACCAAATAGCATCTTCAAAACGATTTCCAGGATAAGCAGCGTCTCATGCAGTGAGTTGTGTCTAATTTTGTATTATTGCCTTGTTATTTCGAGTTTCTTTGGGAAGCGCTTGTAAATACCAAGAAACAGTGTTATTAAGACTATCATTTCAATTTTGGTAAGAAAACCAGTATTGTTGTAGAAAGACACAAATTCTTTTCAAGAGCACAAATGGTTAGTGAAACTGTAGAACAGTATGTTACTGCCTTAAGAAGGTTAGCAGTTACTTGCAAGTTTAAAGAGTTACATGAGGAAATCATAAGGGATCAGTTCATCAATAGAACTAACAATGTTAAAATCCAAGAGAAATTACTTGACTTAAAAGATCCATCTCTTCATAAAACTATTTCTGTTGCCAGGAGAGTTGAAAATAATTCACGTTATGTCAAAGAGTTAAACAATACACATAGTACTGATCGAAAGTTATCTGAAAACAAAGATTCTGGTGAGGTATGTACTGTGTCCAGTAAGCCAAAAACTTTTGATAGTAAGTATAATGTTAAACGTGATAGTAGAATTAGACCACGCAGTTTTTCAGGTGTCAACAAAAGCACTGTATCATATAACAAAGCTTACTCTAATAAGACTGTAATTCCTAACAATAAGCAATTTTGTTTCAGATGTGGAAATGCCAAGCATACCACTGAAAATTCTTGGTGTCCTGCGTCAAATGTCACTTGTTTCAAGTGTAACAAATCCGGTCATTTTTCAAAAATGTGCAGATCTGGAAATCCTAATGCTTGGAAAAGTTCTGTAAATTTTATTGATGAGTCTGTTTACTCTAATAGTGATAGCGACATTGAAGTTATGACCATTTGGAATGATGATGAAGTTAATCAAATCTCTGAAGAGATTCAACCACCTAAATGTGAAGTCACTATCAATAACCACAAGCTATTTCTTTGGGCTGATTCTTGCTCATTATATACCATTATTGATAAGACCATGTGGGAAACGTGTGGTAAACCCGTCTTGGTTCATTCACAAAGATCTCCTGTGGGTTATCTATGCATTAGATTACCTGTGATTGGATGTTTCACATCTGAAATCATTTTTAAGGATAGGAGCACTCTTGGAACTGTTTATGTGGTGGAAAAAGGGAGAGCATTATTAGGGTGGAAGGAAGTATGGAATTTAGGATTGACCCTCGATCCGAATCATCCAGACCAAGTTTTATTATCTCCCAATTGGCATAAAAAAACTTCTGAAGAAGTTTTAGTAACTCAGGATGACAATGCTGTGTTGGAATTGCATAATAAGTTCCCTGATTTGTTTAATCCTAAATTAGGTTGTCTCAAAAAATTTGAACATAGAATTATTCTTAAACCTGATTGTGTTCCTATTGTCCATAAGGTACGAAATGTGCCGTTAGTGTTAAGATCTCAACTCAAATTAGAATTAGATCGCCTTTGTCATCAAAACATTATTGAACCAATTGAGGCATCTGATTGGCTTAGTCCAGTGGTTTTGGCACGAAAACCCAACGGAAAATTGCGCATGTGTGTTGATTTAAGAGATTTGAACAAAAATATTTGGGTAGATCGCTACCCCTTGCCCAAAATTAACGAAATGGTTGCTTCTGTTAAAGATGCAAAATTTTTCTCGTCCATTGATCTATCCAATGCATACCATCAGATAAAGTTACATCCAGAATCCCGTCACCTTACGTCTTTCATCACTCCTGAGGGTGCATTTCAGTTCTTGAGAATGCCTTTTGGGTTATCTTCTGCCTCGGCTGTTTTCCAAAGAGTCATGTGCAAAGTCCTCGAAGGCACACCTAATATGTTAGTGTTTCAAGATGATGTACTTGTATGGGGTGCAGATAAAAGTAACCATGATATGATTCTACATGATGTTTTGGGTAAACTTCAAAAGGCTGGGTTAACTGTAGCTGCTGAAAAGTGCAAATTTGCGACAAATGAAATAGAATACCTTGGGCACAATTTATCCGCAGATGGTGTTAAACCAAAAAAAAATCTATTAGATGCCATCAAGAACGCTCCGGCACCATCTGATAAAGACCAGCTCCGTTCTTTTTTAGGTCTTGCCGAGTACTACTCGAAATTTGTACCAAATTTTGCTTCTAAGGTCTTTTGCTTGAGATTGTTGATGAAAAAAGGTGCCAAGTTTTTATGGTCAACAGAGTGTCAAGCTGTGTTTGATGATGTAAAAAAGGAAATTGCAAATGCTGTTGCACTTAAACCTTATGATCCCAGCAAGAGGTCGATCATAGTTGTGGATGCGAGTGCATATGGGCTTGGAGCTGTTTTGATGCAAGGGAAAGACAAATTTGAGTGGGTGGTAGCCTTTGCCTCACGAACATTGAAAGGTGCTGAACCTTCTTACTCTGTCATCGAGAAAGAAGCTTTAGCTTGCTTTTGGGGTGTGAATTATTTCAGGAACTATGTCTGGGGCACTAACTTTGAGTTGAGAACAGATCATAAACCCCTTGTTGATATTTTTTCCACTAAGGGTGCAGGGAAAGCCACGCCTAGAATCGCCAAGTGGATTTATAAGTTACAAGAATATGACTTTTCAATGGAATACGTACCTGAAATCAAAAATGTCAATGCTGATTGCCTATCTCGACTTCCTATTGGAGGTGAAGATGTTGTAGTCGAACAAGATGAAGACTGGTCAATTGCGTCTGTGGATGAAGCTTGTAATGGTGCTATAAGTTTGGAAGTATGGAGACAAGCTGTTCAGGATGATGTGGTTTTGAAGGAGGTAATTGCACGCTTAGCATCACCATGCAATAATTTTTCTTGGAGTGATTCTGATTTGTCCGAATATAAAACAGTTTGGCCTGAACTTTCTTATGACCTTGTGGTAGGTGTGGTTAGAAGAGCTGACAAACTTGTCGTACCGTCTTCATTACGGAATAGGTTACTGGATCTTATGCACGAAGGGCACTCAGGCATGTCTGGCATGAAAAGGAGATGTAGGTGTGATTTCTGGTGGCCAGGTATGGACAAGGATATTGATAGATGTGTAAGGAACTGCGCTGCTTGCACATGCAGTGATAAATCTCATGTTTCTCAAGAAACCACAATCTCTGCTGTTCCATTTCCTGAAGGACCATGGCAGAAACTTGCTGTGGACATTTGTGGTCCGTTCAGTGTTGGTAGTATTACTGGTAAATTTGCCATTGTGTTGATGGATTATTATAGCAAATGGCCTGAGGTTGCATTTGTTAAGGAGGTTAAAGCTTCCAGCATTGTTAACTTTTGTGAGGAGGTTTTTCATAGGGAAGGTTTTCCTGAGAGCATCACTACTGATAATGGTCCGCAGTTCGTTGCATCAGAGTTCCAAAGTTACTTACATTCGTGTGGTATAAAACACATTACTACGGCTGTTTATTGCCCTAGGGAGAATGGCATGGTAGAAATGTTCAACCGTGTTTTAAAGGATTGTATACAACTAGCTGTGTCAGGTGGCAATGATTGCAAAGTTGCTGTCAAAAATTTGGTTTGGAGTTATAGGAATACTCCACATTCTGCTACCATGGTATCCCCTTTTCATCTTTTGAAGGGGCGTTCTGCTGGTAATAAGGTGACTCCTGCATGGATGCTCAAGATTTCTGCAGGTCGCAATTATAAAGAGAATCTCAACAGTAGGATGAGCTCTTACCAAAAGAAGTATGTGGACAGGCATAATGATAAAATTATGAAACGTGTATGTTGTTTTCAAGTTGGTGATTTGGTGAGATCTTCTCGTTTTGGGTTATCCAAGGATGGTTCTTCCAGATGGTCTCGTCCCAAGAAGGTGTTGAAGGTATTGGGTAATTGCGTTCTTCTGGATGATGGACAAAAATGGAATGTATGTAATGTTGTTAAGTGCAATGATTTGGAACGTGATCTTTGGTTGGAAAAGGGGTCTGCTCCTAATTCTGTTCCAAGTTCTGTTCATTCTCCTCATGTTCAATCCACGTCATCCGATCTTCCAAAGGTGGATGTTTCCAGCCCCAGAAGATTGTCTGGACGAATCATTGTGAAACCTGTCAAACTTAAAGATTATTTGATGTGACTCTGTACATATATAGAATGATCCTGTATGTCATTATAATGTATATAGTTTTTTTTTATTTTGTTTTTTTTTATTTAAGAAGAAGGATGTGTTACATTCTCCTGTATATATATTATTACTGTTCCTTTAATTCTTGTGGAATGTTGGTGACTCCACCGTGTGTACATTGGAATGTAAGAGTCAGTTGCAGCTGAGCTTTTCTTCCAGTGACATCTTAGGGTCCTATCTACTAATAAACTACAAAGCTACAACAGTTTCCTGTTCTCTTTACTTGCAAAAGCCCCCGATTGTTCATTGTTGTTGTAACTCTACTTAGCAAGATGCAAGGAACTTGCAATTACTGAAAGTCCGCATCCACAACCACACAAAAGCAACAGTCTAAATCCTACTGCCTTATTAATAAACATAGCTTTTAGAGTAGTTTTCTCTTCTCAGGTTGACACCACACTAACTACACCTCAATTGATAATCTTATAACTAAATATTCGAGGTGGACAATTTCTGGTATCTACTTCCAATATGGTGCTCAAACCTTGCCAATAATGAAATGGCCATTAACATTGGTCTATAGTCTTTCTTTCATGTTTCTCCTTTTTCTGTCACAGTCTTTTTTTGTCATAGTCTTATTTCAGTTGCAGTAATTACCTCAATAAATGCTAACAAAAATTATTATTTACTCATCCCCCAGTTTTACAACGCCACTAATTTAATTTTTTTAAGAAATCTGAAAATGTTCCTCCCAAAATGGTGCGGGAAAAGTTCAGAAAGTAGGTGGCCATTTTGTTACAACTGCGGTCTAGTCTTTACTCACTCACTTGTGAGCATGACTGGGCTTTTTCTGCCAGTATTTAAACAACATCGGGCTGAAGACACGCTAATATGCGGTCCGCCCGGGTACGAATAGGTGTCATTGACGGAGGAGTGCTGAGCCAAGTAAGATCTTTTTTCCCTAACAGGAACCCAGGACCCCTGATAAACACTTGGTTTTCCCTTCAGGCCACGCTATGGGGAATAACTAACCAGTATTTTGTTTTTAACCCATGGCCCTTCCCTTGTGTTAAATACTTTATATACATTCTTCTAGGGTCACTACAAGCCCCTCCAATCTGGCAGTCCATGAGGCACAGCGTTGCCAAAACAGAAGTATGTTCTTACAAATTGTGAACAGTATATTTATATGTTTGTTTTGTTTTGTAATGTTTCTCACAAGTGTTTCTTTCTTTTTACCAATGTTTTTAATGATTAACCATGATTTCTCAAAAAAGAGTAGTCCGATGTGTTCCAAGGTCTCACATTGGATACAAGCACTAATTATAAATTTTACAACTAAGGGTACCATCAAAAACTATAGTGGAACACATTGATTTAAGCACTGCACATGGTTTGGACCGGCCCACTTGAAAGGTAGGCAGGCAATATGTACTAATCTCTTTGTCACTTTATCTCCTTGAACAGATACAATGAGTCCGATTTCAATCGTATGTATTTAATTTTAGTGCTCACACATTAGGTATGCATCTGTTCTTTATTATATTATTTCTTTAGTATAGGATTGTTATTCTCACAGAGTGGTACGCATGGGGCTGGTCCCCATGTGGTCCTGAAGAAGAGGTTTAGGGGATACCTTGAAACATGTTGACCAAATACTAGGGACAGTATGCACATAAAAGTTACACTTTCTCCCTACTATTAACCCCTTTTTATCTATACCAACTAGGAGCAGGAATAAATTAATCGCTCACTAGCTAGGTATTTCTAGCATCACCATTACCACTTTCCCATACACTGCACTACACATTTTTTCACAAAAAGTGCTCCTAGGTAGTTCCGCAGGTTGCAGCACGCCCCAGACAGTAGCTGTGTGAGATGGCCCCAATGATGAAGCATGTCATCTATGGGCAACCCTTGGTGAGTGAGGGGACTCAAGAAGATAATTTTCTCTTCTTAGCTACGGGGCGATGTTTCACACATTTAGCGGAAGCTCTTCCCTTTGGTTAGGTTCTTTGATCTGTCATTTACAGATTTGTTAATAACTGTTTAATTAAAAGCCTTAATCGTATTGAGAGAAGGTGATTCCTTACCCAAAGGAGATTTCAAGAGGTTAGTGTCAGAGGGTAGTGTGAGGGAGTTTCTTAACACAAAATGCTGTTGTTCATGTTCTTAAGAAGGACTCTAGATTCTAATAAAATGTGTTCCTATTCCTGGAAATCATCATATTGATCTATCCAGGAGAGTTGTATTATTGTATCGCCAAGATGCACACTTTCACTGGAAGGGACCAGCACTTTTAAAGCATTGTTCTTCTTTTGGATTAAAGATGGTTCTAGGGTGTTAACGTCATTCTAGCTTAATCATGCTGACTTCACTGATGGGGCCCCGTCAAGTGTATGGTTTGCATGCCTTCCCTTATCAGGGCAGATATTTTATCTGGTCTCCATCCTTGGGCAAATACTTGTTGACACAACAATGTCTGTTCGGAATTGGAGAAACATGGCTAGCTGATGTATCTGATGAAGTTTCATCTCACCACTTCATGCCAATGCCTGGAGTTAAATCAGGTGCTCTTTGTGAAATATGTTTTTATTTTGGACTTCAAAGGCCTTGCTCTTCAGGATACCCTGAGAACCTTTAAGCTTCAAAGGAGGCCACTGTCAGATCCTGGTTCTGGGTGTTAGGGCTTACGGCCTTCATGCTGTTCCTTATGCAATGGACCCACTATCACCTCAAGTCTTTACTATTTTATATTCTCATTCATTGGCACCTAGTATTAGCATGCTTTGAGCTCCTTCAACTTGCTCCTTCTGTTCTCCATTACCTGCTGGTCTGGTGGCATCACACTCCAACTTAGGTGGATGATGTCTCTGAAAACAGCCTCTAGTCTTGTTCTTACAACAGACACCAGTACTCTGGGTTGAGGGTATGTACTGTGGAGAGGTGGACTCAGGGTGATTCACTTCAGTCGTTCTATTGGGGGGCGCTGGAGGCAATCTAGAGCATTATAAGTTTTTCTCACCTCTGATTCAAATCAGGGATATTTTTGTGGAGATAAAACACGGGCTGAGGGGTCGCTCCCAGTGTCCCTCCAGACATCTGGTATCTCAGCGCTGCATTGCTTCGTGTGCCTGTATTAGCCATTTGTTTTCATTTCGCCTGCTGAAGTAGCGCTTAGCTTCATCTGCGCACTGTTTACCTGCCTGAATTGTATACTGCATTGGCGCTCTGTGTATGTGCTCGTATCTTGCCATTTTATTATACTGCATTGGCGCTCTGTGTATGTGCTCGTATTTTGCCATTTTATTTCATTTCGCCTGCTTTGTGCCATTTTAGCGCTTTGCCTCTTTTGCGCTCTGTGCATCTGTGTCCGCTTCCCTAGCGTTACCAGCGCGTTTACCTGTAGCGCTCCGCTGTGCTTCCCCCCTCCGCCTCCATTTTGTTTGTTGTTCTCGTCGTCCTCGTGTGCCCGCCCCCCCTCCCAGCTGAGACGCCCTCCCACTGTCTTCAAATAGATCTTCTCCCCCTGCAAGCGCCGTGACTCGCTCCTTCCTCACGGGCTGAGGGGTCGCTCCCAGTGTCCCTCCAGACATCTGGTATCTCAGCGCTGCATTGCTTCGTGTGCCTGTATTAGCCATTTGTTTTCATTTCGCCTGCTGAAGTAGCGCTTAGCTTCATCTGCGCACTGTTTACCTGCCTGAATTGTATACTGCATTGGCGCTCTGTGTATGTGCTCGTATCTTGCCATTTTATTATACTGCATTGGCGCTCTGTGTATGTGCTCGTATTTTGCCATTTTATTTCATTTCGCCTGCTTTGTGCCATTTTAGCGCTTTGCCTCTTTTGCGTTCTGTGCATCTGTGTCCGCTTCCCTAGCATTACCAGCGCGTTTACCTGTAGCGCTCCGCTGTGCTTCCCCCCTCCGCCTCCATTTTGTTTGTTGTTCTCGTCGTCCTCGTGTGCCCGCCCCGCCTCCCAGCTGAGACGCCCTCGCCCCTCCCCCTCCACTATCCATATATGACAGCTATTCCCGCGCGCAACGTTCACGCGCAGCGACCGCGCCCAATCCGCGCCGAAGGTGCGCCAAAGGTAAGCCCGTCTACGCCCGTCCGCGCCTGGACCGCGCCCAGCGCTAGACCCCCTGCCCCTCGCGCTGCCCAGCCCCCCCGCGTTACCTACGATGCCGCCACCCTCCTAGCCATTAACCCCGGTCGCGCCCCCAATTGCATCCAAGCCGCTCCTGGACACACCCATGGACCTTTCTCCTGCTACTCCTGCAAATTCAGCGGCACCGACAACATCTCTGCTACGACTACACCACAGATTCCCGACCCCAACCACCTACAATGCATCCTTCTCAACACCCGATCGGTGCACAGGCACGCCATTGACCTATGGAACCTACTAGACACCTTCTCTCCAGACGTCGCCTTCCTTACGGAAACATGGATGAATGCTTCCTCCGCACCAGACATCACCATTGCCATCCCTGAAGACTATAAGATCACTCGCAAAGACCGTACCAGCCACACAGGAGGAGGAATCGCTATCGTCCATAAGAAATCTATCCGCATCTCAACCAGCTCTGACACCAACCTCGCCAACTCCGAACACCTTCACTTCCAGATCCACATCGACCCCAAAACCACACTCAGAGGCACTCTCCTCTACAGACCACCAGGACCCCGCGCAAAATTCAGTGAAGACATCACGGACTTCATCACTCCACACGCGCTCCCCTCCAAAGACTATATTCTTCTGGGAGACCTCAACTTTCACCTTGAAAAGATAAACGACCACAACACCGCCACCCTCGTGGACAACCTCGCCAACCTCGGACTTAAACAACTAGTCACTTCCCCCACCCACATCGCAGGTCACACACTCGACCCCATCTTCACCTCCAGCAATCATGTCTCCTTCAGCCACACTACGGATCTCCTATGGACCGACCACAGCTGCGTTCACTTCACCTACAACAAGCCGAAACCCATCAACCACTCCCAACCTACCCTGCAAAGAAACTGGAACAAAATCACCACGGACCAAATCTCCGCATCGCTCCTTCGAAACTCCCCAGCCCTCTCTTCTAACGCCAACGAAGCCGCCGCCAACCTCACCCTATGGTTATCCAACACCGCCGACACCTTAGCACCACTGAAAAAACGTCAAAGCAAACCTGGCAGCAAGAAGGCCCCATGGTTCAACGATGATCTTAAGAAATCCAAGAAACTATGCCGCTCCCTTGAAAAGGCCTGGAAAAAAGACCCATCCACCAGCACCAAGGACGCCTTCAAAAGCGCCACCCGCACTCACCACCAACTGATCCGAAAAGCCAAGAAAACAGCATTCAAGGATCGACGTGACAACAACGCCCACAACAGCAAGGAACTTTTCAACATCGTCAAGGAATTTTCCAACCCCTCGGCCAACTCCAACGACATCACCCCCTCTGCGACTCCCTAGCCTCTTTTTTCCACAACAAGATTGCAGACATCCACAACAGCTTTGACAACCAACCCGGAAACCAACCCACCCTACCATCTGCTGACCATCTTCCCCCCGTAAACACCCTTAACGCCTGGAACCCAATCTCCACTGAGGAAACCATCCGCCTGATGAATTCCATCCATTCTGGATCCCCCACAGACCCATGCCCTCACCACATCTTCAACAAAGCAGACTCCGTCATAGCACCGCACCTCTGAGACGTCATCAACTGCTCCTTCAACTCCGCTACCTTCCCAGAAGACTGGAAACACGCTGAACTCACCGCCCTTCTGAAAAAACCAACAGCGGACCCCACCGAACTCAAAAACTACCGCCCCATCTCGCTTCTTCCATTCCCGGCCAAAGTCATCGAGAAAGCCGTCAACAACCAGCTCGCCGCCTTCCTCGAAGCCAACAAATCCCTCGACCCCTCACAATCTGGCTTCCGAGCAAAACACAGCACTGAGACCGCCCTCATCGCAGCAACAGACGACATTCGAACTCTACTGGACAATGGAGACACAGTCGCCCTCATCCTCCTCGACCTCTCTGCAGCATTCGACACAGTCTGCCACAGCACCCTTCTACAACGCCTCAATAACATCGGAATCCAAGGAAAAGCACTTGAATGGATCACCTCTTTCCTCACCGGAAGAACCCAGAGAGTCCGCCTTCCTCCATTCAAGTCCGAGGCCTCTGAAGTCATCTGCGGCGTACCTCAAGGATCCTCACTCAGTCCCACCCTCTTCAACGTATACATGAGCCCCCTCGCGGCCATCGCCCGCCAACACAACCTCAACATCATCTCTTACGCGGATGACACTCAACTGATCCTTTCTCTCACCAAGGACCCCAGCACCGCCAAAACTAACCTACACGAAGGAATGAAAGAAGTCGCCGAATGGATGAAACAAAGCCGTCTGAAACTGAACTCAGACAAAACAGAAGTCCTCATCTTAGGTACATCCCCCTCTGCTTGGGATGACTCCTGGTGGCTGGAAGCCCTCGGAAAAGCACCCATCCCGACAGACCACGCACGGAACCTTGGCGTCATCCTGGATTCTTCACTCTCAATGAACAGACAAGTCAGCGCCGTATCCT
Organism: Lissotriton vulgaris; assembly: GCF_964263255.1. Taxonomy (NCBI): domain Eukaryota; kingdom Metazoa; phylum Chordata; class Amphibia; order Caudata; family Salamandridae; genus Lissotriton; species Lissotriton vulgaris. Next base: position 399,751,842 of record NC_141696.1, on the reverse strand, counting down.
CTTCCTGCTTCAACATTCTTCGCATGCTCAGAAAAACATTTCGCTGGATCCCCTCCGAAACAAGGAAAACAGTCACCCACGCTCTGGTCACGAGCCGACTGGACTACGGAAACACCCTCTACGCAGGTACCACCGCTAAACTCCAGAAGAAACTCCAACGAATCCAAAACGCCTCAGCCAGGCTCATATTAGACATCCCACGCAACGAACACATCTCTGGTCACCTTAAAGACCTCTACTGGCTACCCGTCAATAAGAGGATCACTTTCCGACTGCTTACCCACGCACACAAATCACTCTAAGACATCGGACCAGATTGCCTCAACTCTCGACTGTCCTTCTACACCCCCTCCCGCCAACTACGTTCTTCCAGCCAAGCCTTCGCCACTGTACCTCGCATCAACAAGACCACCATGGGAGGCAGATCCTTTTCATACCTGGCTGCTAAAACATGGAACTCACTCCCCGCTTACCTTCGCCTCACCCAGAACCACCTAGCGTTCAGAAAGCAGCTTAAAACGTGGATATTTGACAAATAATCCTCCTCCCCTTCCTAAGCGCCTTGAAACCCTCTGGGTATGTAGTGCGCTATACAAATTTTATGACTTGACTTGACTTGACTGTAAAAAGCATACATCAATGACTGGGAGGAGATACTTTGAGGACAAGCCATGGCGATTGGTAGGAGTTTTTCATGGGCAGAACCTTGTCTCTTTTCTTTTACTTGTGTTCATATTAAGGGACAAGTGAGTTGCCAGGTGTATCACTTGATCTAGACTTTTTCAGGTCTTTGTTTTACTGTCTTTCCAGGAGAATGTTTTGTCTTGTGTGCAGGAAGTTCAGGACTCCTACATTGTATCTGTCTGTTTCAATGACCAACACCTGTGGCCCAAGTTCTGCCCCTATTTTCAGTACTGTCTAACCTGGAGGAGGTAGATTAATTACTTCTGCATTAACCAAGAATCATCCTTAGTGCCTTTTTTTCTTTTTTCCGTTTCCTGAAGTCCTCCAGTGTTGTCCGAATTTCGGGTGGAAAGAGCATCTGTTCTCTGCATGGCTCATTGTTGGGTATGTAGACTAATCTACTATGGAATCTGGTTTGGAGTGCCAATATAATCTGCCTCTACTTCCCTCTCTGCATTTTTGTTTGCTTTTTTCTCCTCTCCTTTCATATCAATGATTAGGTTGATGGTTTGGTGGCTGACAGGTTAAGTCTTTAGCATTGAGGTTTCTCCGGTATTGCAGCTACTATCTACTTACAGGTGAAATGCCCATTATTGGGCTTCATTACAGTTTTGGGCCTTTCTAAGGGGTTTTAACCTTGTTCTTTGCAGATTCTTGGGACGACTTGGGCAAATTGAACCTTTACTCTCAATGCTTTTGCATTGGGAATCATACAATAATTTTGATGGTAGTCAGGCTCCTTTGTTGAACTTTGTTCTGATTTTACTTGTATTTGTTGGTAGTGGTAATTTCCTGAATGAGATTTGGTAAACTGGGCTTTCAGTGCATATGTTGTCTTATAGCAGGATCCAACCAGATTTGTAAGTTATCTGAACTGTTCCTTCCTTTCCTTCAACAGTATTTTTCTCCTTCCATATCAACCAAATGTGGCGCTTCATGGTTTGCCTGCAAGGGAGGGTAAGTGGATGATGTGGTGCCTGTATCTGTATAGAGAGGTGCTCTTGTAAATGGACAGGAAGGCTTGGTTTCAGAGATGTTATTCTCTTCGTATTGCTTTTGGAATGGGTGAGTATGTTCAGGTTATCTATTGGCACCTTTATTTGATTGGTTCGAAATCGTGTTGTAAGGCCCGATGAAGTGGCTGTGTTCAACCTGCCACATTTTAAGTCTACAAAAAGGCTCTTATTCAGGAATATCAGCTTCTTGGTGTTCAACAACTGGAGTTCCTTTTGTGAATGTCAGAAAGGTTGCCAGGTATGACGCATCCTTTTTTTTCAATTGAGGTACTGTTTTGAGGTAGAAGGGAATTCTACCTTGCATTTGGAATGATCTGTTCCTGCCTCGGTTGTGGTTTGATTCTTTATGCATATTGTATTTTCTACAGTGTGATACAATGTGTTCATAATTTATGCCTTTGATAATACTTGTGGGGTTCCTAGTTTGTTCCTTTGGCTTACATATGTCCTTATGACTGATAAATGAAATGAGGAGTGGGAAATGTTGCTAAAGTTTTCATTACATAAGGTAATTTGTATTGCTCTCTCCATTTCCTTATTTCTACAGATTGGGGCTGAATGTAGTTTAGGCAGTTCTGTAGATTATTGTGATATTCATAAATTCCCGCCTCCCCCAAGAGGGGAGCGGCATTGCAAAGGGTATCCGAAAGGGATCAAAAATGAATTGAAGTCAGGAGCATCAGCAAGGACTCTGTTAGTAGGTAAATTGCTGATGACATTAACAAGTCTGCTCTGCAATTCATGATTTTTTTGGTTGACATGTTCTTCTTTTGATAATCAGAACACAAGAGATATAACTGGTTATACTAAATAAGCGTATCTCTCTTTCTAATAAGGTAATGGAAGTTGATGCAGGAAATACAAAAGTGACAGGGAAGGTATATGCTACATTTAAGTTGCAGTGTATATTTATACCACCCTCATATAAGACAAAAAAATAAGGATCCAGGATATCCATTGTATGATGGCTGACAGCAGCGTAAACCACTGCATTAGCACATGTCTAGGGAAGGGACCCTGGTTGTATAAAATCTACTTTCATTGAGCGAAGTTAAGTCATCTATGAGTGTGCCTATAAGCTCTCTGGATTAACTAATAAATGTGTAAATGAGGCACATGCCAAATATTAGAAAAAACATATGTCCCATCAATGAACAGCTATCAAATGGTGAGGGTCATTGTTAAGGTAAACTGGCATATTTCGATATAGAGGCTTGATTCTGAATAAAAGTCAAGTGTATTAATTTCATCAAGAAAATGCTAGGTACATTTCTGAAAATTCATTTTTACTTGTATTTATCAAAATCTAATTTAGTGGTGAAAGTATTTCTTTTATATTAAAAGTGTGGAGGTAAATTTTAAAAATCCCACCTTGTGCTGACTGGGAGCCTACCAGCGGCTAACCTGTTCTTCTTGCTTCTCTGTGCCTCCCATGACAGTAATCAACAACATAATTAAGTATGAAGAGGTATATTGTAAACAATCAAACAGCAACTACTAATACTGGAAGGCTGAAAGGCTGACATGGTGTAATCACTCAACATAGCTAATATAAGTAATTTGAAAAGAAAAGACAGGTATTGATTACATCACAGAAAACCAAAGGATAGGCCTTCCTTTTCTTGTGAAAAGGCCCCAGAAATGTACAAGTGACTTAAACCTTTCAGCTAAATGGCATTCAAAATTATGTGTCTCTGCCCATAGCAGGATGGATAGCTGTTCCTTTTCAATGCTTGATCTGGGAGTACACATAGAGCTCCTGTGAGGTGAGCCTGGTTCTTGCCAGTTTTACTATTTTAGAAAGAGGCAAATAGGAAGAGTCACTGTGATGCAGGTCAAGAAATTCAGAAAATGAGGATTGGGTTTTGGTATGAATTCTGAAGACATTGGATTAAGACAAACCTCCAATGTTTGGTTAGTGGTCTCAACATTACTGGAACTTTACTATATATAGCTTGTAAATGATAGTAAAGAAATTGTCTTCAAAACGAAGGGGCAATTAGTTTTTCCTAAGTGTTGAGTCAGGGGAGTTCCAACATTTCTGACATTAAATAATCAAGAGGTACCATACGTGAAATTCTGGAAATGTTTAGGATAAATTAGCTTATCCAATCTATCCCATCTAAAATTAGCATGTGTTTTTATGTTACATGCAAACATTACTAATACGGATTTCCTAAATGCAAATCTCTCGGTATTCCTAATGTGTGAGGTAATTCCAAGTAAGTCGCAAATGGATCTACTCTGCATTACATATTAATAAGGTAGATCACTATTTGTGGCCCTTTAGTAATCGCAGTCATCACAGGGATGGTGGCCTACTGAGGTCAGAAGACTACCTTTGTCTGTGATTGCTTTTTCTTAAACCCGTCTTTTATTTTTTTTAATGCAGCCCATTTTCTTTAAAGGAAAACTGATGTATTTAAAGAGAAAAAATTGAACTTTGCAGTTTTATTTTTCAAGAATAGGCAGTGGTCCGAGGGACCACTGCCTACTCTTACATTTTTTGTATAACATTCTCAAAAGTGAAGGGGTCCACTAGGGATCCCTCCCCCTTTGTGAATGGGTTATCACCAGTTTTAAACTGGTGGTAAAATATTACTGTTTTGTGACCGAAATACGGTCACAAAATATGAATAGATACTATTTTCATTCCATATTTGGAAAGGATGCCCCATCCAAATTGGTATTTGGTAGCAAACATAAATTGGATTTGTTAACAAGTTACCAAACTGTAATTTGCCTTTTGTACATTGTAAAACATCTTTTTGCAGTAGCAAACGGCCCGATTCTTCAAATTGAGCCTTCTGAGACAACTCTGTACAACTGCCCCTAACTAACATTTGAGGTTTTTCTGCCTCACCTACATTAAGAGAATGGTTATTTAAATTCATAATAATTTCTCCTGGAATTGATGTTAACTACGGATACTCATCTGAGCCTTTGGGGCCAGTGTTGGAGAAGGCTTTTTGACTTTTACCATATGCGATTCCTAAGATTTTATATCATTAAGGTACAGTATTCTGTGACCCTAACAGATTGCTTAGTGCACTGAAAGAACATTCACTAACCTGAATGAAAACATCTGAAATAAGAACAAGCTTCATTGTCATACTAGGAATGATGCACAAAGGATTCCTATTCCCCACCTATACCAGGTCCTAGAAATGCTCTGTAAGGATCAAATGAATGGCCTCCTGTTGTATGATGCTGGGACACTGAAAGCTGAAGAAGGATGTGTTAGGATCTGCTCCTGGCTCGTGTGTGTGCTCGTGCTGGTGGTCAGGTTCTATTCTTATTGGAGCGTGAAATGTGTAGAATTTGTGTTCTTGTCTGACAGATGCTGCTGGTACTCAGAGGTTGTTGGATCAAATAAACTCAGCTCCACTAACCTCATCTTGTTGTCTTTTCAGTGGTGACGAGGAGGTCTAGCAACTTCGTTTTCCCTTGATGTGCCTCGCTGATGTCCTTCGTGGTTCCTGGTGTCCTGAATCTCCGGTTTCTGTAAGCCAGTCTTGTGCAGTGGTTCGCTTGATGTCCGCTGTTTTCCGGTGTTGGCGCCATCTCTCACACATGATTCCTGTGGTCCATTTTGAAGTGCAGCTGTTCATCACCAGGGGCCCGATGTAGGTGGCCCAAAACCGATCGGTAACGGCCGAAAATACCGATTTTCGGCCCTTACCGAGCGGTATCCAGCCATCGGGATGTAGGAGGCTGAAATCCGTCCGAATCGGTATTTATACCGAATGGGTATAGATACCGAATCGGTAATAAACCGAATCGGAAAAACACCGATTCGGTAAAAGAACAAATCGCTAACATACCGAATCGGTGCATATACCGAATCGGACCATGTACCGAATCAGTAGATATACCGATTCAGTAAATAGTCCGATTCGGACCATCTACCGAATCGGTAGAGTTACCAAATTGGTAAATTACCGAATCGGACAGGCCAAAACTCTGATTGAGATGTAGGGAAGCACAGAAATACCGATTTTGCCTCAAAATCGGTATTTCAAATTCGGTATTTACCATGGATTCGAATCAGGTGGTAACCAACTGCAACCTATAAAATGAGACCCAAAATGCAATGCAACTTGCAGGATGGCAGCATTTTATGTCATTGCAAGGCGGCTACGGCTACAGCAGGAAGGAGAGAGGGAATGGCAAAGAGAGGAACAGGTCTACAGACAGAGGATCACCCTGTTCATGCTCACAGAGGCAGAGATCCTACAGAGGTACAGGCTGGACTCAGACACCATTCTGGAGCTCATCAGGGACCTTAAACCACTGTTGGACCACCCCACCCCAAGGGCACACGCCATCCCAACGCACGTGCAGGTGCTATGCAGCCTACACCTGCTTGCGTCTGGCAGCTATCAAAGTGCAGTTGCTGCGGTAGGAGGGGTGACCCAGAGCAGCCTGTCAAGGTTTTTCAACAAATTTCTTGACGCCATGATACAGAGGATGGACCAATACATTTCTTTGCCTGCAACCCATGCGGAACTGGTACAAGCAAAAGCAGACTTTTACCAGATGGCACGATTCCCCCACATCATCGGCTGCATTGATGGCATGCACATTCCGATTTGCCCCCCTGCTGACACAGAATACATATACCGCAATAGGAAGTCTACGCACACCATCAATGTGAAGGTGATCTGCAATGCTAAGTGCACCATCACAGACCTGGTAGCAAAATTCCCAGGGAGTACCCACGACTCCTACATTTTCCAAAACAGTGGCATCTATGCACGGCTGACGGCTGGGGAATTTGGTGAAGTATACCTCCTAGGTGAGACACATCATCAGACCCCCATAACAAAATGTAGCACTGTAAAGTACATGTATGCATGTGAGTAATGTCACCCCTTTTCCTTCTAGGCGACAGTGCATATGCCCTCCGCTCATTCATACTCACCCCCTACCTCAACCCCTCTACACCCAGCCAAAGGAGGTATAATCGGGCCCACAAAAGCACAAGGAATGTAGTAGAACGGACCTTTGGCATCTGGAAAAGCAGGTTCAGATGCTTGCACAAGAGTGGAGGTGCAAGGCAGTATACCCCCATCACCTGCTGCAAGATCATTGCTGTCTGTGCAATGTTGCACAACCTTGCGGTGAAGAAGGGCACAGAGGTGGAGTTGTCAGACTACGAGGACCATGACGACAACGTTGCTGTGCCACAAACACAACCTGCTGGGGTGTCTACACCAAGTGATGGCAGATACAGACGTGAGGAGATAACAGAAAACTATTTCTGAGTGAGTACAGATGCACAGACATGTCATGGATGTGAACAAAAAAAGATTTAATAATGTTGGCACAACGTTACAGCACAGATGTGCAACAAATTAAATAAGTACAGTAAAGGTGGGGAATGGAAATTGGCCGGGTTGCCTCACCCACCCTGGCAGTCTCACTTCCTGCTGCGCTTTGCTGAACCACTGGGATGTGGCTCCCCCCCTTCTGTATGTCCGGCTGCCTCAGCGGAGCGCCTGGTGCTCCGGCGCGGCTCAGACACAGCGCTGGCCGGGCTGCTGCGGCTGCTGCTGTCCCCAGCCTCGGCCACTTCCAGGGCAGGATTCACCACTGTGTTGGAGATGATGAGGGCCTCCATGGCAGTGGTGATGCGGGCCATGCCCCTGGTCACCTCTGCAGTGTTCTGAGTGAGGCAGTCTTCCATATTTGCCCCTCGGCGGCATAGCAGGGCGGTTGCTGCGGCAAGGCGGTTGATTGCCCGGTTTTGTACACGGGCATCCCTGCCCCTAGTGTGCTCATGCTCCTCCATCTTTGCACACAGCTGTGTTATGACAGTTGTCATGCGCCCCAGTCCTGTAGCTATTTCCCTGTTACTTGCCACGAAATTCACAAATCCCTTTGACATCTCCCCCATCTGCAGGTTGTGTTCCCGCAATTGGCGCTGGCAAGCCAGGATGGACTTGGCCTGCATCCGCTGGATCCGCACCATGCTCCCCTCAAGCCCTTGGAAGACGGTGCACTCCCGTGCTGGTAACGCACTGCTGGAAGTGCGTGTGCGGCGGCGACTGGTGCTGCCTTGCTGGGTGGCCTGCTGTGCCACAGGTGTCGCAGGAGTGGGTGCTGGTGCCTGACCCGCAGCTCCCTCCATGATGGTCAACGGGCCCACACTGATCCTCCTGGCAGGAGATGTGGCAGGTGCTGGCTGGGTCCGTGTGGGTGAGTTCTCCGGTGAGAACTGCAATGGGGGAGATAGTGACAGTAGGGGGAGTGGGGAAATGAGAGGGAATGTCCTGGGTCATCCTCATTGGGCATGGCACTGCTGTCCTCCTCCTCCTCTTGTGAAGGAACCATGCTGCTTGGCCCTGCCACCGCACTGTCGGCTGTTGCTGGAGCTGTTGCTTGTGGAGCTGCTGCTCCACTGCCTGATGGTGCCCCTAGGTATAAAGAAGCATTTGTGAACTGAGTGCAAATGTCTTACAGTCACTACAATAAAAGCATTGCACATATCATTTTCATTACTCTGAATCTTTTTTTAAGTGCATTGCAGTTTAATGTGCACTGACATTTGTTACTACATTAGCTGACTACATTTACCATGATGCATTGCTCATGTATGTTGCTAGCAGTACTGGGCTGGGGTTTGGCTGTGCATTGGGGCTAAAGGGGAGGTGTCTGGTAGGGTGTGTCATGCTGCGCATGCTTTTTACCTTTTGATGTAGCTCTGGCTGAGCTGTCCAGGTCCCCAACTCCCACCACACTCTCGGTCTCAATCGTTGTGGACACCAGTTCCTCCAGTTCAGTGAGGGGTGGTGCGGGGTTCCTGCCTCCACCGGTCAGACCTGCCTGCTTGTGCAGCTCCGCCAATTTCCTCTTGGTGAGGCTGCGTATGTCATAAAACCTCTTCATGAGGTCGTCCAGGCTCCTGGGGGTCACACCAACTGCATTCACCCTCTCACCGATGCCACTCCACAGCTTCCTCTTGGTGGACTCAGGGACTGTGAGGGTGCAGCCTCCCAAACAGCTGCCTGTGGACCCTCACCACCTCCTCAACCAATACTTGCAGCTCCATGCTGCTGAACTTGACCTTGCGCTTGCGCTCAGCCTTCTGGCTCTCAGAGCTGCTTGCCATTTCCACTGTGATCAGGATTGTGGTACCACTCTCTCTGCTGCTCACTCTGAATGCTCAGCTCTGGCTGCCTCTCCAGAAAGTTTCTAATGAGTTGCACCTGCCTGGGTAGCCACTCCCTGCTAGGGTGTGGGAGGGTGGTTCCACCTCATTGGCTGTAGTCATTAGTTTCACTTTTACTTGCTCGCCGATTCCGTATTTACTGAATCGGTATTTACCGTTTCGGTATTTACCGATTCGGTAATTGCCGAATCGGTAAATACCGATTCGGTATTTACAATGCATTCCTATGGGCCTTTTGGCCCATAGGGTTGTATTGCCATTACCGATTCGGTATTTACCGATTCTGTATTTACCGATTCGGTTTCTACCGATTCGGTGTATACCGATTCGGTAAGTATCGAATCACGATACCGATTGTTTCCGAATCGGTATTTTACCGATTTTTTTTACTACATCTCATTTACCGAATTCAAAATACCGATTCGGTAAACATCGGTATTTTAAATTCAGTAAATGGCTTTTACCTACATCGGGCCCCAAATCTTTGGAACCTATACTGTGCTGAAGTCACTCGCTAACCTTGAGTCTAGTACTTTGTATTGCCCCCCTGCATGCGTGAAAACTGCCTAGCCACAGAGAATCGGCGCATTCCCTTTCTGAAGGTCCTTCACGCAACGTGACTTCGTCATCACGCTATGCATCGGCAATTTTAATTGTCCTTGAAATTCATGCTGGCATTTCGTTTCCATGGATACGCATATCACCGGTGATGCGCACACCCTTTAAATTGAAACCTGCTGCTTCTGTTTGCGTGATAAATGCACTTTTCTTAGTATTGGTGTATCCGGCGATACACACACCTTTCTTACAAACCTTTGCCTAGTTCATCATCATTTGCTTGCCAAACAGTGACACGCACACTTTGATTCTGATTTTGCGCATTTGGTGATGCGCACACCTGACTCTACCTTACCAATAACGCACACATTGACTATTTCCATGGAACATTTGTGTATCATTGTTTTTCTTCAATATTTATTTATTTTTCGTCCTTCTCTGGAGCCCTTGCTCCATTGGTTACTATAATTTATATATTTTTTTATTATTGCTCTAACCACGTCTTTGTTTTAAAGTGTTCTGCAATACAACTTGGATCGGTGTGGGGCAGCAACTCACCCACGCTTGATCATGGATCGTGTTTTGGCACCTCCTCCCTTCTTACAGTCAGCTGACACACCACCTGTGCCATGGGAGCAGTGGAAAGACACTTTTGATGCGTATGTAGAGGCCATCGATGGTAAAACCTTTACTTCCAAGAAAAAAAGATCAATCTTAATTTTCAACCTTGGTGCTGAAGGTAGGAACATTTTGAAGACTTTACCGCTTTTGAGTAGTTTTGTAAGCGGTGGTGACAAAGGTGATTCCCTTTTAGTAGATGAGTATGCCTCTCTTGTAAAAACTTTAGATAAGAGAGTTTTTCCTAAGAGAAATGTCGTACTGGAACGTCACAAGTTCCTTCAACGTGCCCAATCTCCTGGCGAATCTATTGAGGACTTTGTGGCAGCTCTCCGGATTCTTGCCGTCACCTGCAACTATAGGGAGTTTAGGGATATAATTATATGAGATCAATTGATAGAAAGAACATGTTACAAAAAGATTCAAGAAAAACTACTATCCTCTGGTGATCCTGACTTAGAGACTGCACTCACTTTAGCTAAAAGCATTGAGCATTCCCAGTTTTGGGTAAAGAAAATTGGTTCTACTTCTTCAACTACAGAAGTTAAACTTTTAAATTCAAGACGCTTCCCAAACCTAAAGTACCCGCGACCAGTGTTTCCCGCTTACCACGTCTCTTCCTTTCAAAGTCAAGCCTCAGCAAAATGAGCTTAAGTGTTTTCGCTGTGGTAGCAAGTCTGATTTAGGCAATGCCAAACTTGTTACAAGTGTGGAAACAAAGGTCATTATTCTAGGATGTGCAAAGCTGCTTTTGTAAAAAAAAGTCCAACACAAACAGTGAAGGCCATCACCGAGGATTCGGACGAAAAGTGTTATGATCTGTTAATGCTCTCTCCCTCTTCGTCTCTCAGTGCAGGGGTTGTTAAACTATCTTCGTTGGCAGGACTCCACAAGAGAAAATACCCTTCTTGCTGTATATCTGTTCATGATATTAGTCTCAAATTTCTCGCTGATTCAGGTTCTCCGTTTACCCTCATCCATGGTGTCGATTTTGATAAAATTGTTGGTGCACATTTAGAACCCTCCAACATTCAAATTTTTGCATATGGTGGAAAAAGAATAGAAGTACTAGGAAAATTCTGTGCAAAGTTAGTTTTCAATTCTGATCACACCTCTGGAACTGTATTTGTGGTCAAAGAAGGTGCAAATGTATTAGGTTGCGATAAACAAGGAGCTTTAAACATTGTTCTGGATTCCAACCATCCTGACATGGTTGTGTCCCGCAGTGCCCTATGCCAATTTTATAATTTCACTCTTTCTAGTGCACCTTCTGCTCAGACTGTTACCCAGATTTCCAACGCCAAGTAGGCGCAAATGTTTCTTGAAGTATTCAATAATGAACTTGGAAAGCTTAAAGGTTTTCAGCATCGTATTATACTCATGGACAAGGCAAAAGCCCTAGCCCACAAGGTACGTAAAGTGCCTTTGAGTTTGCATCCTGAACTCAAGAAAGAACTGAAACGTCTATGTGCTGCAGGAGTTATCGAACCCATTGAGGATTACAAATGGCTTGCCCCCATTGTTTTGGCACGCAAATCCGACAAATGCCTCAGGATGTGTGTCGACTTGCGGGACCTCAATGCAAACATCTCGATTGATCATCCACCACTTCTGAATATCAATGAGATCCTGGCCACTCTAGAAGGTGCAAAGATTTTTACTTTCCTCGATATCTCATCTGGCTACCATCAGATTGAACTGTGCAAGGAGTCCAGACACTTTACATCTTTCGTTACTCCTGAGGGGGCCTATTGTTAAATCTGCATGCCCTTCGGCCTTGCTGAGGCCTCAGCTGTATTTCAAAGGTTAATGAATAAACTATTTAAGGACATCCCTGGAGTTATTTTCTTCCAAGACGACATCCTTATTCATGGGAAGACTGCGTCCGAGCATGATGAGAGAGTAAAGCAGATTTTGAGTATTATAAGAGCCAGTGGTCTAACTTTAAGGGAGGACAAAGGCAAATTCCTTCAAGAAGGAGTTGACTACCCAGGCCATCATATCTCTCGAAGCTATTCAGAATGTACCCACCCCCTTGAATAAGGACCAACTTTGTTCTTACCTTGGGTTGGTGGAGTATTACTCCAAGTTCATCAGAAACGTTTCCACCAAAACGGCTGCCATGCGTAATTTACTTAAAAAAATATCAAATTTGTAAGAGATGATGACTGCAGTAGCAATTTTGAAATCATCAAACAATAAATTGTCTGTGCTTGCCCCCTGAAATTGTTCAATATCAATGACTTATGTATTATATCCAATGATGCCAGTAATGTGGGTTTGGGGTCTGTCCTTCTGCAAAGGTGGAGTGATGGCGGGAAGAAACTATAGCTTTGAGAGGGGCTGAAGGCACCTATTCAACTATTGAGAAGGAAGCCCTAGGCATGTGGTGGGGTGTCCAACACTTTAAAATTGTTCTGTGGGAGAACAAATTCATCTTAAGGACTGACCACAAACTTTTGGTTGACTTGTCCACTACCAAAGGTGGTGGTAGATCCACCCCTCGGATCTCAAAATGGAAATTTAGGTTACAGGAATTTCGCTATTGGCTCAAGTATGTGGCTGGCACGATAAACTTGTTAGCTGATTGCCTGCCCAGACTCCCTCTCTCTGATGCTGATTATGCTTTTGAGCGTGATGACTTAGAGGTTGTCTGTGCTGTTTGCTCTTTGGACGATACTGTGGGTTGTGCCCTTTCCGAACGTGAATGGTTGGAGGGCATTACTCTGGATGCTGATGTTGTAGAAGTCATCGATCTCCTGAGTGGTGTGTGACCCTGTGGCAAGAATTGCCCCTCTGAGCTGGACCCCATATAAAAGGGTCAAGGATGAGTTATGTTGTGGATGAAGTGCTGAGAAGGAGGGGGTTATTGGTGGTTGCCCTTCCTATTCCCAAAAATAATTTAAATTGAGCTCATGAAGGGCATCCAGGTATCCAAGCAATGAAATGCAGTGTGAGACAGGATTTTTGGTGGCCAGTTCTTGACAAAGATGTGAGCATTTTGTCAGCGACTGTTGTGCGTGTGTTACCAGCGATAAGTCTCAGGTGACTCATCCTCCTGTTGAACCTGTCATTGTTAAGAATACTCCCTGGCCCAAATTAGCATTGGACATTGCTGGTCCGTTTGGTCTCATTGATACTTCTCCCAAGTATGCCCTTGTTCAAATTGACTATATGTTCAAGTGCCCGGAAGTCAGGTTCGTTGATAATATTAACTCTTCTGCTGTCATCAACTTTTTGCAAGATATTTTTCTTAGGGAGTGTTTCCTGGAGGAAATAGTGTCTGACAACTGGACCAAGTTAGTTTATTATGAAATGGTATCATTTTTCAAGGATGCTGGGATTAAACATATTCTTACATCACTCTGTCATTCTCGCAGCAACGGTTTGGTTGAGCGCTTCAACTGTGTTGTTAAGGAGCACCTGCAACTAGCTTTTGCAAGATGTTTTTCTTAAGGAGGGTTTCCCGAAGGAAATAATGTCTGACAATGAGACTCAGTTAGTCTCTTCTGAAATGGTAAAGTGTTTCAAGGATGCTGGGATTAAACATATTCTTCCATCACTCTATCATCCCCACAGCAACGGTTTGGTTGAGCGCTTCAACCGTGTTTTTAAGGAACACCTGCAACTAGCTTTGGTGAATGGGTTGCATTGGCGCCGGGCTGTCAGTGATATGTTATGGGCGGTAAGGACCACTCCACATGTTTCAACTGGGGTTGCTCCACTTACTCTATTGCGGGGAAGAGTTGCTGGTTCCAAACTAAACAAGGAATGGATGTCCAGGAGAGTTGTGAATGCCGAAAATGTATCTGTTGTGACTGATGTCAGGGCTGCTGTCCAGGCCAAGTATGACACTAGACACCCCGCTTTCTGTCCGCTGTCCGCTGAACTTCCACGGAGAGAAAAACAACGACAACAACACCACCACCCTGCTCGACAACCTGACGAACCTCGGACTCAAGCAACTGGTGGACACACCCACCCATCGAGCCGACCACACGCTGGACCCCATCTTCTCCACCAGCAACCACGTCTGCTTCAGCCACTCCACAGAACTACACTGGACCGACCACAGATGCATCCAGTTCACCTTCAAAAAGAATGCATCCCACCACCACACACAACAAATCCCCCGCAGATGCTGGAGCAAAATCACCACAGACCAGCTCATTTCATCACTAAGCCAGAACCCGCCAGCCGACACTGCTGACACCAACAACACAGTCCACAACCTCGCACAATGGATCACCAACTGCGCCAACGACCTCGCTTCACTGAAGAACTCCCCAGGCAAGACTGGCAACAGGAAAACATCATGGTTCACAGACACCCTCAAAGAATCAAAGAAATCCTGCCGGACCCTCGAAAAAACCTGGCGCCCCGTTGGGACTCCAGAAAACATGACAGCCTCCAAAAACGCCACCAGCTGATCCGCACCACCAAAAAAACATCATTCAAACAGTGACTAGACAAGAACATCCACAACAGCAAGGAACTCTTCAGCATAATCAAAGAGCTCTCCAACCCCAGCACCAGCAACAACGACATCACACCGTCACAAGACCTCTGCAACTCCCTCGCCACGTTCTTCCACTGTAAGATCGCAGATATACACAACAGCTTTGGACCCCAGACTCCGCCTCCAGTCACAGAACCAACTACCCCTACCACCAACCTCAGCATATGGACACCCATCAGTACTGAAGACACCACCCAAGTCATGAACACCATCCACTCCGGCTCCCCCTCTGACCCTTGCCCCATCACATCTTCAACAAAGCCGACAGCATCATCGCACCCCACCTCTGGAACGTCATAAACAACTCCTTCACATCAGCCACCTTCCCAGAGAGCTGGAAGCACGCAGAGATCAACTCCCTACTGAAGAAACCCACGGAGGATCCCAAAGACCCCAAGAACTTCCGCCCCATCTCTCTTCTTCCCTTCCCGGCCAAAGCCATCGAGAAGACTGTCAATAAACAGCTGACCGCTTTCCTCGAGACAAACAACTCACTCCACCCGTCCCAGTCCGGATTTCAAGAAAACCACAACACCGAAACCGCTCTCATCGCAGCCATCGATGACATCAGGACCATGATGGACAACGGAGAAACAACCACCCTCATTCTCCTAGACCTCTCAGCAGCGTTTGACACCGTTTGCAATTGCTCCCTAATAACCCGCCTCTTCCACTCTGGGGTCCAAGGAAAGGCCCTAGAATGGATCACCTCCTTTCTCTCCGATAGAACCCAGAGAGTTCACCTCCCTCCCTTCCGCTCAACGGCCACCGAGATCATCTGCAGCGTACCCCAGGGCTCCTTGCTCAGCCCAACGCTCTTCAATATCTACATGAGCCTCCTCGACGCCATCGCACGCAAACACAACATCAACATCATCTCCTACACCCAACTAATACTCTCCCTCACCAAGGACCCAGCCACCGCCAAAACAAACCTCCAGGAAGGAATGAAAGACGTCACAGAATGGATGAAGCTCAGTCGGCTGAAGCTGAACTCAGACTGTTGTTTTGCATTTGTCACCCCGAGTGGAATGGGTTTGCTCAGACGTGAGTACCATGCTCTCCACACCACTGGAGTCAAGCTATCCTGGCTGAAGACGGCTGATAGCCAGAAACCAGTCCTAGGATGCTTGATTCCGGTCCAGGAAAGATATGGTTTGGCAGTTCAGGCTGGACTGTTCCCATGAGGCACAGGGTCAAGGCTGATTTGCATATGGCCATGTCTGAACTGGGGTGGTGTGGAGTATAAAAAAACGATGGATATAGGCCCAGATCTCTGTACTGGGGTGAATGTATGTCATTGTTCTGCATTCTGTCCATCTACTGTTGTTTTGCTGAACTCAGACAAGACAGAGGTCCTCATCCTCGCACAATCCCCCTCCGCCTGGGACGACTCCTGGTGGCACACAGCACTGGGCTCCACGCCTACTTCCACGGACCACACACGTAAACTGGGATTCATCCTGGACTCCTCCCTCTCGATGACCAGGCAAGTCAACGCCGTCTCATCATCCTGCTTCAACACCCTGCGTATGCTCCGAAAGATCTTCAGATGGATCCCCACCAAAACCAGAAGGACCGTCACCCAGGCCCTCGTCACCAGCCGACTGGACTACGGAAACGCCCTTTATGCAGGAACCACAGCCAAACTCCAGAAACGACTTCAGCGCATACAAAACGCCTCCGCCCGACTCATCCTCGACATCCCCAGTCACAGCCACATATCCGCCCACCTAAGAAACCTGCACTGGCTCCCCATCAACAAGAGGATCACGTTCAGGCTCCTCACCCACGCACACAAAGCACTCCACAACAAAGGACCTCAACAACCGCCTCTCGTTCTACACCCCCACCCGCCAGCTCCGCTCAGCCAGCCTCACCCTCGCCACCGTGCCGTGGACCAACAGAACCACCGCCTGAGGAAGGTCGTTCTCCTACCTGGCCGCAAAGACATGGAACTCACTCCACACACACTTTCGACAGACCCAGGACCATCTCACCTGCAGGAAGCACCTCAAGACCTGGCTATTCGAGCAATGACAGCACCCCCCTCCCTTTAGCGCCTTGAGACTCTCACAGGTGAGTAGCGCGCTCTACAAATGTATTGATTGATTGATTGATTCTGCTTAAAGCCAAGGTGGGAGATTGGGTGAGGATCATAAAGCCTGGATTTATTCGCAAGGGGGAGTCTTGGTTCTCACCTCCCAAGAGAATGTCTGACGTAAGAGATCATGTCGTTATGTTGGATGATGGGAAGATTTAGAACAAGAGTACCATTTCCATTGTGCCCCAGGCCCATGCTTGATCGTGCCAACAAGAGGTTCGGCGTTCATTCCCCTCTTGATGTTGGACCAACTAATGTCCACAGGAAGAGTGTTATATGCACTGACCATATTCCACTGATGGAAAATTCTCCCAGGTTGAAATTTGTTCCTGTCAAATTTCAAGACTATAAAATGTTGTAATTTGTTGTTCCTGTTGAATTTCTTTCTGTTATTACATGCTGTTACGAGTTTTCTTCCTTACAGGTTATCTATTACATGCTGTAACCCATTTTCTTCTTTATTGATTGCCCAGTTTGTTTTCATGCTGCTTCTTCCTTCTTCCTCCTGGCTACCTCTTTGCTTTTCTTCTTTTTCAAAATGTTCTCACTTTGGCTTTCTTGTTATTTGTTATGAAGGAAGGGGGTGTTTTGGGATCTGCCCTGGCTCGTGCGTGTGCTCGTGCTGGTGGTCAGGTTCTATTCTTATTGGAGCGTAGAATGTGTAGAATGTGTGTTCTTGTCTGGTTGTTGCTGCTGGGACTCAGAGGTTGTTGGACCTAATAAACTCAGCTCCACTCATCTCATCTTGTCGTCTTTTCAGGATGCCACTCTGAGTGAAAGAACCAGCTGCCTAATTGAAAGTGAATTGTACTGGATCCTGTTGGAGGCACTGCTGGAGATAGACCTGGACCCTTGGAGCAGAGAAATCCCTAAACGCCTATAAGCTGTGGAGAAATCAAAACATTTCACAATTCTAAAGAGGATGTATGTACATGATGACAAAAACTCTGACACTAATCCTCTACTCAAAGGAGACTAGAATCAGGATGTAGAGTCAGAATCACTGTTGTAACGTATTCTTCCTACTGGAAAATGGGGACTAAGGTATAGGCAAGGTAGAGGGATGGAGAGAAAAACATATATTCCTTTCCTCTGTAATACAGACCCATAGGTAGCACAAAGGAAATATTGGCAATGATCATCCATACATCTCAGTCCCTTTCCCGTCAGTAGGTCTTTCCAGATGCTCCAATGAAAATAATATGTGACAATCCAAGGAGGTACAGTGAAAACAAGCCAGGCTGGGGTGTACCATGCTGCCAAAGTAAAGGAACTGCCAGGTGTCAGAAATCAAGAACTTTTTTCAAGAAGTACCATTAGGCAAACACAAATATCTCAGCTAAGGATACAGTTTTTGGATAAGGGAAAGAGAGTGCAAGTAGAAAGGTAGAAATAATAATTGTGAAGTTTCTTAAGTGTTTCCATCATGATCTTGCTATTGTTGTGAGCCTGATTCCCCTCTACACCTCAAGGATTGCCTCCTGCTCAGCCCCAGACTCCCTAGATCAGTTTACCAAACTTTCTGGGTCTTCCATCTACTCTGTAGTCTTATCTTTGTCAGCTGTTTCTTCCAACCCTCAGAACGTTCTTGTAAAATCCTGACAGACATCAATTTTCCAACAACTGAGGAAATGTGATCGTTGCCATTTCTGACCTTCAGTGGATCAGGACAAGGCACTCAAGTTACCTCAGGGAATGTATGATCTCAGATTTGGAGATTCATCAAACTCTGAGATGTTTTCTCTGGCTAGAAATATTTTAGCAGGCATGAATGTTTATGGTGTCTGGGAGCTCTACCCTGCGGCAGCACTCAGCCTTTTCATGTCAGAGGATTTTAAGAATCTAAAAAGCAACTAAGTATGAAGATTACGTTTAGGACTGGAGCATGGCAGTAAAGTTACTCCATCATCAAAGTGACTTTGGAGGCTATGAAATCCAGCTTTGTCCCAATCGGAGCTTTTGATGCCAAATTTGGGAGTTTCAATAAGGACTTGACTACAGTGTAACCAACTTAGACTATTTCAGGGTGACAAAGTCAGATGAAGAAATTATTGACCGATGCATACCATGAGACTTACTTAACCTCCTCCCTTTGATGGTAATGTTAAAATGGACCTAGTTTCCAGTCATCTATAACCATTGACTTTAATTCACAGTTTGTGTTTTCCAGGTGTTTATTCCTCCACATATTAAAAACGGTATTTCATCATTATCCTTATCATGATTGTAACAATCAATGTGTGGGCCAATTTACTCCGTACTTTTTGTTTTGATTTTTCTAAATTGGTTTTGGAATCCTTTTGTTTTTTGTTCTCAACTTTAATGTATTGCGTTACTGCTGGAGGTATTACACATTTCTATGGGGAATAGCCTGCTGCTTACGCCATATCCACCAGGACTGGACAGAGTTTTTCATTGAACTATGCTGTGAAACAATACAATCGTATTTCATTAAGTTGGTAGTGTGACTCGATCCCAAATAAATAACCCACTTTCTGCCAACTGTATTCTTCAAATGGAATGTCAGTCAACATGGTACATGCTTTATCTAGAATTAGACATTCTGTATCTTTTTTAAATGTGGTATAATAATATGGTAATAATGCAAGATGTATAACTCATTCTTAAAAGAGACATGGAACACAAGAACCCAAAATGACAGTTGTAAATGCTTAAATTAATCTGAAACAGTTGTAATTACTCTAGGTACTTCCTATATTGTAATTTACAATGTATTCATCTGTGCTATTTTATAAGGAGAATAGCTACATGTAAACAAACCTTGGTCTTGCTACGGGGGAACAGGCCAGCTAATCTGCTAGGCAACCTCATGTATGAATGTGATCACTATCAACCCAAGAACTTGATGGGTCTTATAAGCAAGGTGGTGCTGTAAACACCATGCTGTAGTTGAAACATGTACTTGTGTTTCCATCCAGAGTGACCCTTCTCTAGTAATATGGGATGGGCATTTTCTTTTGGGGCAGGATCAAGACTAACTTCAATATTCTATTTTTTTCATGTAATAGCAAAGTGAGCAAATAAAATGTGAGCTGGAGTTATGGGTTTTCATGAAAAATTCAGATAGTAGCATTATATAAAGCAACATGTTCAATATAGAATGTTCACAGTCTGTAAACTTTACTAACTTTTCCAGAAAAAAACAGGAGAAGCTAATGTTAAATTTTAGTTTTCAGGGCAATCTTTGTGCCACTGGAATAGTGATTACAGTTTATCTCTAAT
This sequence comes from Lissotriton vulgaris, assembly GCF_964263255.1. Taxonomy (NCBI): domain Eukaryota; kingdom Metazoa; phylum Chordata; class Amphibia; order Caudata; family Salamandridae; genus Lissotriton; species Lissotriton vulgaris. The sequence continues at coordinate 399,731,926 of NC_141696.1, read as the reverse complement.
GTTAGTCCTTATGAAGTTTAAAAAAATTAGATTGATTTTATAAAATTAGGTAAACCAGATTTTGTATCTGTTGGACCTGGCTCTCTGTGTAAAGGCACCCACAAACATCTTGCCTTCAAAGTCTGTTTTTTTGCTGGTGTTTAGGACTCTTTACATTTCACTACTGTTAAACTGTACTAACGTGCTTATGCTCTCTGCCTAAAACATGATACAATAGATCTACACCTGATTGGTACATTTAAATAATTACTTTCCATATTAGTTCTAACTTCTTCTCTGATAGAGCCCAGCGAGTCATACTCCCACCATATTCCTCCAAACCCAAGAACCTTGCCTGTGGTGTCCCTCAAAGATCTTTCCTCAGCCCAGGCCTTTAGAACGCATACATGGCACCTCTCACTGCCTTATAAGAGCACACAGAATTAACATATAGTCTCTTACACTAAAGACACTCGGCTCATCATCTCCCTCACAGACGATAACAGCACTACTAGGACAAACTTCACAGACTGAAAGACCAAAGTGGCAAACTGGTTGAAAGGGAACAGCCTAAAACTGAACATGGACAAAACAGAAGTTCTGATCATTGGCAACAAGAGCTCTTCATGTGACTCCCCCAGTCAGCCAGCTGAATTGGGCTCCAGGCCCATCCCTGCGGACCATGCCAGAAACCTTGGAATCATCCTGAACAACAAACTCACAACGACCAAAAAGGTGAACACCATAAACTCTTCCTGCTTCCGTATATTAAGAATGCTCCACAAGATCAAGTGGCTCCCAACTAACACGAGGCACATGGTCACCCAGTCCCTCATAACCAGGTGACTGCACTATGGCAGTGCGCTCTATGCTGGTATCTCCAACCAGAATGCCTCTGCTAGACATCCCCACAGTACCTATATTACTCCTTATCTCACAGAACTACACTGTACATCCATCCAGAAATACGGCCAATTCAAGCTACTCATCCTTGCCTACAAAGCCCTTCACAGCGCTGGACCTGCCACCTATTAAAGTGGCTATTTAAAACATTCCAGGCCTGCTATTGCAGCCCGAGGTTCAGTTTTATACTGTCAATTTGACCTGGCAAGATAAGCCTTTTGCCAGGCCTACAGAAACATTTTTAAAAGATATAATTTACCACTAAAGTAGTCCCTAAACAACCCACAGAATAGAGTGCATGTTATTTAAAAGGTAGGACATGTGTTCTTAAGTTTCACCTGTCCTGGTGGTGAAAAACTCCTAAATTAATTTTTCATCACTGTAAAGCCCAAGTCTCCCACTGGATAAGATGGGGTAACATCGGGTTACCTCATTACATTAAATAAGAGCTAACCTTTGATTGGGAGCATATAGGGATGTCTGGAAGTTTGGACTCAAATGAATTGTAATTTTAAATCCTCTTTTTGGGATCTTAAATTGCAATTTTGAAAATGCCACTTTTAGAAAGTTAGCATTTACCTGCCCAAAAAGTTCTAACGTCCTTCTAGTAATTTCCAGCTGATGGCCTGTTAATGTGCAAAGCAATGGGGTAACCCAGTATCCCTCAGAACCTGGGCATATATAATACAAACAACAATTGGCTCTGCCCTTAAAAATGTACCCTACTCTCTTCCTCTGTCAAGTGTGTCTCCTGTAAAATAATAATTTGCGCAGAAGAGTCCTTTAAATATTGCATTATTTTATCTCTCCTACTTTTTACCCGGAGACCATTTATATTCCACTATAGAATGTTTAGCTCCCTTCCATTCCTATCATCTCGTTATATCCTTCTCAACCCCTCCCATATTGATGAAGGCGAGACAAATGAGGCATTTTTTTTTATTCTTCCCCCCTAAATCCCCCTCCCTGTGCCACCCACCCCCTTCCCCCTCCCTTGGAAAACCCTATACCGACTTCCCATGGCAAAAGCCCTGTGAGTTACCCTTCACCGTGCGGAGCACTTACCTACACACCTATATATCCCTTATACCCTCATATAAATTGGAACACATAAACAAACATAAACAGAGCAGGAAATCCTTTCCTATAAACTATAGCATATAACTGAGAGACCCATCTTCTTGCTTACAGAAAAGTGAATTCTCAAAGATTCCCTGCCTAGAGCTGTTCAATAAAGCTGTCAACCTCCTCCACAACCCTAAAGGAGTGCATCTTAATATTCAGCATCACTTTAAGTAGAGCCGGAAATTTCAGCTGGACCGAAGCCCCTAGCTTCCTTACCAGCTCAATTCATTTTCCCAGCTTCCACTGCCTATTAGCTGTAACTAATGACAGATGTGATCTTACTCCAATTCTTGCTCCATTCACCTCCAACACTTTCTTCTTCAAAGCTTTAGCTAAAATCTTCTCCTTCAAAGAATAAGTGAGGACATTTACAAGAATTCTCCTGGGCTTAGGTCCATTTGCATTTAACCTAAAACGGTCTCTATGTATCCTCTGAATATCTCTGGCAATTTCCTCCACAGACTTCTCCAACTGAAGTTCCCTTTTCAACAACTGAACTACAAAACTTTAATATATTCTTCATCTTTACCCTCCAAAACTTTTAAAACCTTCAAATTATTCCTCTTTTGAAAATGTTCTAATCTTTCTACTCTTTTCTCGTGCTCTCTACCTCTAGCTCTAAGCCCTTCAATCTCTTTCCTATTGATCTGTATTTCCTCCTTTAGATCCTTAACTCCACCTTCTAGCGCCAGTATTCTTCCACTCAGATCGTATATTTTTTTCTCCAGCACCTCACATGCTACCCTTATGCCTTTCTGGTTTAGCTTTGAGGTCTCAAATCTTCCTCGCATCTCAAGAGTGAGAGTTTTAAGCAGTGTACCTATAGAGGGCTCTCGATTATCTAGAACTGCTCCCTCTTCACCTGAACCAACTTTTCCCAGTCCATTATCCTCCTCAGATGGTAACTCATTTTGTAATGCTTCCAACATTTGCAGTTCCCCACCTGCTTATAAACTAGACCTCCCTGGGATATTTATACTGCATTCTGGATCATTCCGACTAACCTCAACCCTTGTAGCTCCCTCTACCTCCCCCATCTCTGCAGACAGTGCTTGAAATCGAATTGGGCTCAGATGTGCAGACCAGTCTTCCAGATTTGTTTCCCCCTCAGGGCTGTTCTCCCCTCCTGGGTAATTGGTACACTCCTGTGTTTATTAAGGGGCCACCATTGCTGCTGAGGTGGGATTGTTCCTTAACACCATCGTTTTTGGAAGCACGTTAAAATAGGACCTAAGGGACGGTGTCACCTTAATATTAAGCTCCAAAGAACCCCCCCTTGCCAGCTTGGTGTGCACCTTGGTCCCCTTATTACACCGTCTCCACCTGGGTTTCACCACTTTCACCTCCTCCCCCACCCTCCTCTCCTTTTGCTTTTTCCCTGACCTATGTGAAAAATCCACCACCTCCGGGGCATCTGCACTTCCCCTTGCCCCACTTCTCAATGAATAACTTGAAGCCACCACACCAGCACTACAACCTCTCCCCCCTCTCTGCGACTCCTTTACCCTTTTTAGTATTCTGGCTCTTCTCATTAATCCCCTGCTCCTGGACCTTATGAGGGGAGGGGACAAACTGTACCTTGTAAATGTAAATGTAAATTGATACTTATATAGCGCACTACTCACCCGGAAGGGTCTCAAGACGCTTGTACGAATACCGCTGTGGAACCCATCCTGGCTTTCCCTGTGAGGCGTCCACTCCTGGGCACCCCCAAGGTGGAGGCCAGGCATCCTTAGTGTTGTGGGGGCCGTTGTGGAGATTAAGCAAGCTATTGCCCTGAGTTGCAGAGTGGGACTCCATGATTGGAATAGGCACCGAGGCGAGAATTATCAGGTCCGAGGAATTTTGAGCCCAAGACCCGCCGAGGCGGGGAATCGAACCCTGGTCTCGGGCTAGACCTCTGCATCAGGGTCTGCCGCTCTAATCATTGAGCCACACTTCTCCACCTTAGTGCTATTTGAACTCAATATATGCTCCACTCCACTCCTGCAAGCTTGCTCCTCTCTGGCCCCCTTCACCTCCCCCCTAGCTCCTCGCCCGTTGACTCGATAGAGGACCCTCACAGCAGCCCGTCGCCCTCTTCTCAACTCCAGAGCCGCTCTCTTCCATGGCTGTTCTGCCGTGTTCTCAAACTCCACCTCTAGCCTTGCTGCCTCGCTGCCACGCCGCCTCAAAGATCAAAAAAGTCGGCTCCAGGAGCTCCCTAGCCTCAGGGATGCTCGATAACTCTCAGAGCACGCTCCGAGCACTGCAAAACCGCAGTGAGTCTCCCGCAGAACACTAAACTAATCCTGCTCAGTTAAATTCAGCGAAAATCGTCAACTTTCACTACCGTTCTCCTACCATATCATGTCTACTACACCGCACATCTCCAGGATCACCCTTCGCTAGCCGGCCAGCATGTTTTCTCTCCACATGCAATCTACAGGAGGCAGACAGCAGTTACTAAAGGGGTTGCAGTTTTAATTAAGCAGGGCCTAAATATTTCGATAGAAGGTAGTGTTTCGAGTTTTACAGGAAGGTGGCTAATCGTTAAGCTAAGAGTTTTTGGTCATATTTTTAATCTGTAGGTTATTATGCTCCAAACCACGATGACACAGGTCCGTTAGATGAAATAGCAAATGAGCTTTTAAATTTCTCTGGACATATTATTATGGCAGGGGACTTCAATACAGTTTTGGACCACAGATTAGACAGATCGGTGAACAGTAGAGCAGCGATAAACCCCAAGATGTCAGACAGGGTGAGAGGCTGAACCCCGCTCACCTCTGCTAGAGGGAGTAAAGTTTGGGCTTTTTGCAACAGATATCAGGCCCATTTGTGCCCAGACTTTGTCACCCATAATGACTGCCAAAGCTAAGCTCAGTGAACCAGACTATTCGCACTATAGCAACCACCAGCAATGATCCGCAATGCGAGATCTGCACCTCGCATTACAGCAATGACAGCTCACAGTGCCCACCTGCACGAAGCCCCAGCAAAAACCATCTGTGCCACCGGACCTGATCTTCGCACCACGGCAACGACCATCCTTGACACCAGGCCTGCTTTTAGTACAACAGCTACAACCATCCCCAATGCTCTCCCTGCACAACATGACCTTCTCCATCATGATCTGGAGTCGTCGCTCTGGTCTTTGAGAAGGTAACTATTTTAGAGGAACTGACCTGGTCCCTGTATCCAACCCGTTCTCCATTGAGTCAGCCTAAACTGGTGACTTTCCCCCAGTCTAGCATATCCAGATAACTGTGAACGGTCATTTCTGCTTTTAGATGCTATATGCACTTAAAAGTTAAAAATTATACATAGCCGGTTCTACTTATTGGGTTTTTGTTGTTCTAGTATCATTTTATTCATTCAGATTTACTATATTTTGTCAAATTGGTTTGGGATGTTTCTACTGTTGTATTTTTACTTCATTACTCTCTGTGTGCTGCACAACTACTTTACATTTTGGCTCCAAGTTAGGCATGACTGTCAGGCGACCAGAGAGTTATTCATAAATTAATTTAATGGCTTTTGTGCTTCAACCCCAATAGGGATTGTGGTTGTTTTCCTAAGAAGGGCTTCCACCCACCTCTACCAATATCCCAATTTCTTACAGTATCACCGATTGAAAACTAAAAAAGTTATATCCGTTGAGTAATTGCAGGTGCTAATCTCAATGCTATGAACTGGCAAGTGGAGGTATTCAATTTTAAGACCCTATGTGCTATAAAAATCATAATGCTAATTGTGTTTTTGAGCTCAACAACAGTTCAAGAGAGTTACACAATATCACATGAGACACATTCACCATCTGATTAGGAGTAACTATTTTTTTAAGTATAGAAGTGCACATTCCCTGATATTTATATCTTACCAAGATTCACAAAGACAAGCTTTTTCATCAAAGCAGACAAAATATAACGATAATCAATTCCATCTTTTGGGCTCACAATATTTGTGTTTGATGATGAACATTGAAAACTAATACTTATCCATAAAATATAACTTACCTTAGTTGCTTTGCACATTTGATCATGTTGTGTGACAAGAATAGGTCACCGATAGAAAATAATATTTGTCTTTATTAACCCCTTCGCTGCTCATGAAAAGCTTAGCTCGTCATGAGGCACGGTTGAGCTGTGCTTATGACAAGCTGAGCTCGTCATGAACAATGGAGTTCACCAAGGATCAGCAAAGGAGGGGAAAACCCCTAGCAGCCAAGGTGTTAAAATAACATCTCCCTCCAACTGTAAAGTATTGTAAGAGTATCTAGGTTTTTTCTCTTTTATTCCCAACCTGTGTGTGAGTTTAACTATGAATACAGTTAAAATAAGTAGCCAATTGTAGAAATATTTATATTTTATTGGTTGAAACTACAGCTTTTATTTTTTATCCAATTTACAGTAGTGTGAAAAACTATTTCTTGGATAGTGGTTATTTATCCAAGTCCAATATCTGGGATTACAACATGTCTGAAAAGTTACAGATTCTGCTACTGTTCTGAATTACATTTGTCACCATCCTTCACCACAAAGTGTGATATACCTAGGAGTGAAGTTTCAGGAAAGTGTTGTACTTGTAGTCATTCCAAATAATTCAATAATGAGTACTGCTTAGTTGGCATACTCTGCATTCTAATTGGATTTTTATTATTATATAGGGCAAATAAGAGCGGGGAGAGGGAGCAATCCGGGTGTGTTCCCCTTGATATGAGGAATGTTGAGGAAGAGATCCCATTAACCCTGACCAATGCTCTGGGGGTGCTGTAGATGCAGTGCATTCAGGAAATAAACCTATCCAATGAACCCTGTGAAAATGTGTTCTCAGCGTTGACGGAGAAAAACATGGCCATTTTACAAAGAAGGTCAGAGGACGAGAAGCCCCAGGCTTGGGGTGGTCCCCCTATGTCACCTATGTGTATGGGAACGAGTCAGTCTCTGGTAGTGAATACTCAAGACGTAGCTGGTCAAAGGGAATGATCCCGCTGAGATAGAAAAGCAAGCCCACCCATTTGCAACCCATTTCGCACCAGAGCTGGAAGACCTTGGACCTGCATCCCAGGGGAAAGTTTGGGGAATCTACCATCAGTGTCATCGGCAAAGGGAATGTTGTAAGCTTATGCTGAGGAGCTACAACGTCCCACATTTTCAAGGTGGCAGCCATCACCGGAGATGAGTAGAGCCCCATCCCCTGTGCATGCGAGGAAGCCATATTTCCCTCCAGATATTGGCTCCTGCAGTTGTTTGATCTATAAAGGACCAGTGTTTTTCGGATAGGAGGTGATTCCACTCCATAATAAAGCATATTGCATGGCTTGGAAATACCTAAAGATCAGGGGAAGCCCCACACCGACCTCCACTTTAGGATGAGTGATACACTGATGACTGAGGCATGGCTGTGTGCAGTTCCAGACAAACCGACTAATGGCAAGTTGTATGTTGTGGAGGATTAATGGTATATATGGTACCCTTTGCAGCCTGGGCTCCATATATAGCGCAAATAGGAGCGGGGAGAGGGAGCAACCCAGGTGTGTTCCCCTTGATATGGGGAATGTTGAGGAAGAGATCCCATTAACCCTGACCAATGCTCTAGTGGTGCTGTAGATGCAGTGCATTCAGGAGATGAACCTATCCAATGAACCCTGTGAAAATGTGTTCTCAGCGTTGACGGAGAAAAACATGGCTTCTCTCATTGAATGCTGGACACGGTCCGTGAGGTGGATGAGGCGCTTTGCATTATTCCCACATTGTCTCGTCGGGATCAATCTCGCCTGGTCCAGGTCCACCGGGCTCTGCATAAGGGGATTGAGGCATGTCACCAAGATGCCTGTTAACAGTTTGGCCTCTGTATTAAGCAGGGAGATGATCCCATGCAACCCACATTCCTTAGGATCTTTATGGGGTTTGAGGATCACTGAGATAGATGCCTCCATTATCGTGTCCGTGAGAGACCCTGAGTTCAGGAACAAGTTAAACAGTTATGTCAAAAGGGAGGCCAGCTCTTGGCAAAAGATCTTAAAGAACAGGGGGGTAAAGTCATCTGGGCCCGACGCTTTGGAGAGTTGAAGACCTGCAATTGCCGATACCACAGCGCCTATACGAATGTGCTGATCTAACTTTGAAGCCGCCTTCGGTAGGAGACCTGTCAGTGGGATGTGCCGTGGGAGGCTTCGATATCTTCTGATGGGGCATCTTCTCCCACATATAGCTTGCTGTAGAAGGACTGGAAGGTCACATCTATCTTGGGATCCAAGTGCACCTCCTCCCCTTAAGCTGTATGGATCGTGTTGATTGACCAAGACAGCGTTCTGCCGCGCAGCCTCTGCGCCAGCATGCGGCCAGCACGGTCACCACTGACAAAGAACTTATAAAAAAGAGTGTATTTTGCCTGGTCAAAAACCCGACATCGCAGAAGAAGGCGCTGATTTTTTAGTTCCCACCACACAATAGGGACACCTATGCGTTTGTGATTTGATTCAATTTGTAACTGCTTTTCTTTATGCAATTTATTTTCAGTAGCCACGATGGCTATGAATTTGCCTTGAAGTACGTGCTTCAGCACCTCCCACTCTGATGCAAGGCAGGTCTCCTCGCGGTCATTGGTTCTGATGTAGTCCCTTACAGCCGTGCAAATCGTCTTCACTGTCTGTTCCCACTGTAGCATGGCACTACAGAGAAGGGTGAAATTGTGAAGCACACAGGTTCAGTGTCAATGTGATTGGGGCATGGCCAGTCAGAGAGCGGGGATCAATGCCCATCTCCCCGACCCATGCAGTCAATGCCACTGATGTGAGAAAGTGGTCAATTTGGGTGTAAGATTTGTGGGCTGCAGAATAGAATATGTAGTCCCTGACAGAGGGATTGAGGAGTCTCCAAATGTCTACCAGTGTGCCGTCCGCCAACCATTGCATACTGGCCTGTGAGAAAGCCCCTGTCTGGGAAGAGTGCTGGATAGAGAGGTCCAAGTCTGAGTCTATCACTAGGTTAAAGTCCCCCCTATGATTATGACTGAGTGGGGGGAGGCAAGGACGAATGCTAATGTGTTAATTATGAAAGGTTTTTGCCTATCATTTGGGGCATATAGGTTAGCTAATGTGAAAGTAGCAGCCCCCCATTGAATCCTCAACGTTAGGGCTCCTCCCTTGACTCCCATGAATGACTTCCAGGAATGTGGAGATGACCTTACCATGGAACTTCTGGGTAAGAAGAATAGCCACGCCATTCTTTTTTGTCAGGCCAGATTACCAAAATTGCAGGGGGAAACAGCGTGCGCACATGCGCAGGGTGTCCTAAGGGTGTCTTCTGGTGCAGGCAGATATTGTTACCTGACCGCTCCAGGAGAGACAGGACCACTGTGCAGGCCTCGAACATTGAGGCTTATGATGCATAACATCTGAGTCATGGGCCTGGGTAGTACTGAAAGCAAGGTTGGTCGATTGTCTTAGGGTTCGCATGTGGGGGGATAAGTGTGAGTGTAGCAGGCCTTCTCAAGTGCAGTAGTCTAGTACTGGGTGAATATGATGGTGCAGAGGAAAAGGAAGCAAAAGTTGTCTGAAATTATCCACAAAAAGATAACATGATGTAACGTAAGCAGTAACAGCATATGTCCACAGTTCGTCATATCATCATCGTTGGTACTGGTCAGCATTCAGTAGCGTCTTGCAGCTGCAGCAGGAGAGTCCTCCTTAACATCACAGCCCCCAAGTAAGCGGGGCTTGGGGGTGTATCTTCTTCAATCCCACAGCCTCTTTGTGGCCGCCAACCTATCCTCCACCAAATCCCCTTGTGTGATCAGCCATAGCTGGGCTGTTGAAGTTTCATGATGCCTCGGATAGGGCGGACTCTCCTGCCAGGGCCTGGAGCACCGCCTGCCTTTCTTTATTCAAGGTGTCTGGATTTGGTTTTGTTCAAAGTGGCTCATTCTTGACTCGTCCCCACCCTTGCTGCTTCAGTCTTTTATTGCTAGGGTAAAGTGACCGTTCCTGTGTTCCTTCAGGGATTTCGATTTGGAGCAAGGCGCATGCTTCTCTAAGAGATCTCAATTGGTACGGAGTTCCTTTGAGATGAAAAATGATTCGGAAAGGGTGGCCCCAAGTGTACAGAATGTTACTTTTCCTCAGATGTTCTGTCACTGGTTGGGAAGAAAGCGTTTTGCGAGTCCTTAATAGCAAATTTTAGCGATTCGCTATTAGGGACTGGCAAAAGGCAATGTATGTAGGATTTGCAATATTAATTGCGATTCCTACTTGTTCCTTAATTGCGAATTGCAAATTGGGATTCCTATGGGCCTAGAGACACATAGGAATGAATAGGAAGACATTCGCAATTTGCGAGTACCCATAAGGTACTCTCAAATTGCAAATGCAATTTCAAGGGTGCAAGGGTGTAAAAAGGACGCCCTACTGCACCCCTGAAATAAGCATGTGTGCACATGTGGCGCACATACATGGCCTATGTGTGCCACATGGCACTTTGAAAAATGCAAAAAAGTTAATTTTTCTAAGAAATCATAAATTACCACCAACTTGAAGTTGGTGGTAATTTGCGATTTCTAAAGGCAAAATTGCACAACTTGGGTGCTTCCGGATTTGCATTTAAGGAATCACAATTTGCGATTCCTTAAATGCATTCGCAGAATAGGGAATCACAAATATTGCGATTCCCTATTGTGCAAGGGGCTTTTTAGGATGATACATCCCAAAAGTCTTTTTCCCATTCGCAAACGGCCCAATTCTGAGAATCATCCAGTTTGCGAACGGGAAAATGGCTTCATACATATGCCCCTCTATGTTTCTGGAGAGGGATCCGGGAGAGATACTGGTACAGCACCAGGGTATGACCTTAAATTTGATCCAAGTATGCCTCCCTGGTTCTCTTAAGAAAGTCTTCCTTTGTTTGAAAGCCGTGCACACACACCAGGATATCAGCATGGTAATTATTTTCGGATCTGGGGGGACAAATCCTGTGGACACAGTCGAGCTGCAGATTTTGCCTCACTCACTTGGCCTGGGATATGGCAGAAGAGATCTGTGACATAGCGCAGAGGAAGAATCCCTCTGCTTTTGATGGTACGCCCCTAATGCGAATATCCAAATCTTTGTTGTGCGCTTGGAGGTCAAGATATTGTTCCTCGAGTCTCAATATCTCTTGTTGCATCCACCCCAGCTCTTCTCCTCGGCTCGTTTCACGATCCTCAAGTGCGGCTACCCTGTCTTCAACCACCTCTGTATCGCGCCGTACCTAGCGTAGGTCCATTGTTAGCTGTGCTTTCACAGCCTGAAGGTCAACTCACATGGAAGCACAGAGGGATTCCAGGAAGGACTTACTGGGCCTTCCCCGTCATCTGATTCCACCCTGGTGTTATTCGTGGTCCAGGCCAGGGCTCAGTGAGTATCCGCTGGGAGGGCCGGCTATCTCAGATGATGTTGCTCACCGTGGCAGAAGATGTGCCATCTATCACACTCCATGGCCCTTAGTGTGGATGAATAGCCAGGGCCTGCACCTCTCCCTCTTCCTATGGGCTGACTACTCCATCTGGTTGTGCCATCACTATTGTGCTGTTGTGCTGCCAGTGCTTCCAGTCCCAGGTTGGGGGAAAGGTGGGAGTGTGTGATTACCCCCACAAATCTCCCCACCCTTCACCCTCAAGGGCAGTGAAAGTCTGGTGACTGAACCCCCTCCAATTGGATCCTCCTTGCCCTGGGTGCTGGGGGAGCACTGGGCTGCGAATGCCCATGCCCTGGAGAGTACTAGTTTGTTGGAGCACAGGGCAGGCCCAAACATTGGCACAATGGGGTCTCCTCTCTTCCTACCCCCGCTGCAGCTAATTTTCCTCGGAAGCTGTGTGTCCCATATGCAGGCTATCCTTGGCATGGGGCTCTCGCCCCCACTTCCCCAGGGGGTGATATCTGAAAAGAGCCAAGGGCAGGCCCACGTTGTGCTCTCTTCTGAACCTCGACTGTGTTCAGACCACCCTCCTGCCTGAGAGACCCAATGTGAGCCTTTTATGGTGTGTGCCTTCGGACGTCTCCTGATGCAGAGGGAGGTGGGCAAGGCAACAGGCCAGATCGCACCGTTCTGTGCCCCCCATCTCACCTTCCGGATCCGGGTTTGCCACCCCAGTTGCTGTGCTGTCTTCTAAAGGATGCAGCTGTCCACTCGCGAGGTCCTCAGCACTCGGGCAGGCCTCAGCAGGTTCCCGCTCCTCCGCACTCCCTATCGAGGGACCCCCGGCACCACAGCTGGAGCTACCCTGTATCAAGGGAGCACCTTCACCTTTGGGCAGCCAATTTTTGGACCTCCCTCGGCAACCATCTCAGAAAGGGCCGGTCAAGCTTCGGGCATCCACTCTGTGAAGGGTGGCCTCCGCGACACTGGGCCTCCCCCGCTGCCCGCAGCATTTCACACGGCAACTGGTAACCAGGGCTACCTTTCTATCCTCGAGTGCGCACATTGCCGTACATCTCATGCTGGACCGCCCTATGGTCATGGAAGAGGGTTCGATTGGCGTCTTTACAAGCTAAAATTGGCGACGGCTCAGCAAGACCACAAATCGCGTCTTAGCTGACTGCCATCTTGGATACTCCCCGAGATTTAATTGTTTAAAGTATTAAATAAAGATTGCTCTAAAAAGCGTTAAACGCCAATCATGCTCATGGTAGACTGTGACCTAGGTGTGATTTGAGGCTGACCACAATGGAAAGTGTTGGCTACAGAAATCAGTTTGGCCTTGGTCTGCTTCGGTCTCAGAAATGGAAGTTCAAAATCAGGCTCTGGGTACATTTTGTATCACATACTAGGAACTTATAGGTAAGTTAAATATGCAAATCAGGGGAACACTAATTTCATCAAGTTGAAAGGAAGAGCACATGCATTTTATCACAAGTTAGCATGAGTAAAGCGTGCAGGGTTCTACAGTCAGCAAAACAGGGCACACCACGCAGAAGGAGGTCATACACTACAAACATTTTTTAACAATATCACTTTTGCTGCCAATCTGTATGAGAACGCTGCGAAAAGGAGCAATTCTGTTTTTTACATCAAGTTGGAATCCTGTCAAAAACTACTTGTTGTGGCGTTTTTTTAAGGTTTAAATGATGCCTTTTCCCGGCATAAATGCTATAATGGACATGATTGAGGGTTGCACAGTACTGGCAGGGAGCAAACTAAGCAAGTGTAAACAATTCTATGACATATTATTAAGATAAAACATATTGCTATACAAAAATTATGTGGAAAGAATATTGCTAACAACTATTTACTTTACATATTTGCAATGTAAAGTACAAAAATATTGAGTACTACAAATTTGATATATATGATCAAACATATTTAATATTTTAATAATTTTGTTTAGAGGAGGCACAAGGGAAAGTCCACCCTTCTGCACTACTCTGTTTGGTTGAACATCTTCACAGAAGGACATAATGGAGGCCATGAAGAGACATCAATAAGCATGGTTAAGATGGATCCTTGAAAATGCATTTGTTTATCCGTTGTCGGTTTTTTCAAGTCACCGAGAGAGGCTACAGTTAATAAAAGTAACAGAGTAAAATTAATAAAATATTTCCATGGATAAATATGGATTTATGCATAGAAAGATTAGGCACATCAGCCTTTAATAAAAGAATTTGATTCACAAAGACAGGATCAGTGCATTCTTACAAGTGAAAATTTCACCAACTAGGACCATTACTAGTTTTACTGAAATGAGGAGGAAAATGGCTGGACTAGACTTAGGGCCTGATTTAGAGTTTGACAGACAGCTACTCTCTACCAAAAGTGATAGATATCCTGTCTACCTTATTACTGGTGCCATAGGATATAATACACTTGTAATATGGCTGACAGGCTATCCATTACATTTGAGGTACAGTAACCCGTCCTCCAAACTCTAAATCAGGCCTTTCATTATTTTGGGTATGTTCACTTTATAATTGGTCCTTATGAATTTAAGTCTCTAGAATGGGGAATAACTTATGGACACAGGAAAATTGGGCCCTTCAAAGCATAAAGTTCACATTCTGAGAACTTTACTGCAGACATTTTTACAGTTGCTCCATGGAGGCGGAAAATATCAGCACACGTGTGGGTGGTTTTAAAGTATCTGGAAATGTAAATTGAGGGTGTGGTAATATCGGCTTACTCAGAATCAGCCTGAGTTTTATCCCCCAGGACTAGCCCTCTCTTACATCCTTATTCATGAAGGGGCCGTTTTGCGAGCCCCTAATAGCGAATCATAGCGATTCGCTATTAAGGAATCATGTAGGAATCGCATAATAAAATGCGATTCCTACTGATTCCTTATTTGCGATTAGCAAATTGCTAATCGCAAATAAGGAATAACTCAAAATGCCCATAGGAATGAATGGGGAGTATTTCTTATTTGCGATTAGCAATTAGCTAATCGCAAATAAGATTGCGATTTGAAGGGTGCCAGGGGTGTCCACAGGACACCCTGTAGCACCCCTCAAATGATCTGTGACACAGGTGTTGCACACACACATGTCCAAAGGACATGTGTGTGTGTAACATGCAACTCAGAAAAATGCATTTAAATGCATTTTTCTGAGTTTTCGCAATTTACCGCGAGGTCTGACCTCACGGTAAATTGCGCCTAGAAATAGCGAAATCGCAAATTGAAATAGGATGTTGAATAGCATTTAAGGAATCTCAAATAGAGATTCCTTAAATGTCATTTCCTCGCACATTTGCGACATCGCAATTAGCGATTTTTGCTTTTGGGATGCTGAATCCCAAAAGCAAAAATCGCACTCGCAAAGGGCCGGATTCTCAGAATCCGGCCCTTTGCGAGCCGATTTAGCCTTCATGAATAAGGCTGTAAATGAGGACTTACATCTGCGATTTTCACCATAAAGTCAAATTTACAAAAGTCATATACCATTACCAAAGCAAGGTACAGTAGTTGTTCCCATACGTAAATGAGCTGAATACCTCAAAGAAATACATTTGTGAGATTCCACAAACATTTGCAATGACTTTTCAACATTAATCAGCATTACCTGAATATGGTATTTATCAAGGGATCAATTCGAGAAAGTACAAGTGGCCACCTGCGTTTCGAAAGTTATACCAAAAAATCAGGTAACTTGTGTAAGAAGTTTGTTAAACTCTACAGAAACCCCACCATTTGACAAGGGGGCTTGAAGAGAAAGACTGATTTTTAAAGATAAGATTGGCATGTTTTACCAGGCCTTATTTATGAGTGGACAACAACTTTTCACATGCAAAACGACTGGGTTTGAACTCTTTGTTCCTACAATTTGTTTTCCCTTTTTTTTTTACTTCAACAAATAAGCTACAAATCCGACACATGTCAAATTAAAGCCCGAAATATACTAATACAATTACGAGCAGTTTCTGGACGCAAAACCCTCAAATCCATAAAAGCAAGCAGTGGATATTTGACAAGCAAATGGAACATCAGCTTCTAACAGAGAGTCAACATAGGAATGACAACAGTTCCCCCATTACAAGGAAGGAATGCGGAGGGTAAGCAAAGAGGGCTCAGACAAAATAGGGAGCAAAATAAGGGGACAAAATGAAGGTGCGGACAAACCTCCTCCTATCTGCGACATTCTGCCTTGCCTCATGCATGCAGTTACCCAATACGTTTTAAAACTGATTAGGGTATATTCCTCCTTCAAAAATGAATTTCTTAGTAGCATGCACAAGTCTATTCTGGAGCACCATTCCTTGACATGCAAAACCAAGCCCGATCATTCAACGCTTTAAGACACTACAAGGGTGTCTATTTGAATCACACGCCAAGCAGCACAGCCTTTGCTTCAGCACTAAGTGAAACCTCTGTGACCATGGTCAAAGTGTTGCCTACCCATTCCCAGAATAAACTTTACAGTGAATAATTTGAAATGCACCTGAAACGAAATGAAATGAAAATGAAATGAAATGAAAAAGGCATTTGTAAAGCGCATGGCTACCCGGAGGCCTCCCAGCGCTAGGCAGGACTACTGAGCAAGTGGACAGAACAGAATGATTGATTTAAGGGAATAGAAAGGCTTTGAGCGGTTTCCTGAAGGCGCAGTGAATGGGTTAATTTCGGAGGTGGAGCGGCAGAGCATTCCAAAGTCTGCCTGCATTCAAGGAAAAAAGTCTGCTGCCACTTCTAGATCGTTTGATTCTGGGGGACGCAATGAAATGGAGGTCATCCGAACAAAGTTTTCTCCTAACTTGTATGGCTGAATTATGGCTGAGATCAGGGGAGGGCCTCTCCCCTGAAGGGATTTATGGACAATGCAGAGTGATTTAAAACTGATTCGCTCTTTTACTGGCAGCCAATGAAGGAGACGGAGGGCGGGTTTTGCGGAAAGCAATTTGGAAGTTCCCGTCAACAATCTGGCTGCATAGTTCTGGATAACCTGTAGTCTATTGATTACTGAGGTAGGGGCTCCCAGATATAGTGCATTGCCATAGTCCAGTCTGGAGAGCAGAATAGACGGGACCATGGTTTTCTTAGCTTGGGGAGGGAGCAAAGGGAGCACTTTCCTTGCTATTCTGAACAGGTCAAAGCAAATTGCCACTGTCTTGCTGGCTTGCACTTGGAAAGTCAGGTTATGGTTTATCCAGATGCCCAGGCTCTTTATTTCAGGCTTAGAGGTTGGAACTGGACCCATGCATGCTGGCCAGATGGTTCTGAGTGCTGTGTTGTCAAAGTTGCCCAGGTGGGAGGACCCCATCCAATTAACCACTTCCGTGAGACAAGCTTTCTGGGTCGTGGAGTACGGTGTGGATTAGTTTAAGGTTGCGACCAGTTGAGTGTAGTCAGCATATTTGACCATATGGATTCCAAAAGGGGCCACAATTGATGCCAAAGGGACCATATACGCGTTGAAAAGCGTCAGGCGCAGCGGCGAACCCTCTGGTACGCCACACTGGAAAGGCCGGGGCTTGGAGCTCATGCCCTCTTCAAAGACCTGAAATGTATGACCTTCCAGGAAGGAGCGCAGCCAACTCAGGGCAGTTCTGGCTACTCCCAGCTTGCCAAGACGGTGAATCAAGACCTGGTGATTCACCGTATCGAAGGCAGCGCTCAAGTCTCTTAGGGATGATGGCCGCAGCACCTCCTGCATCTAAAAGTTTCCTGCTTTCCTCCACAACCACCAGCATAGTAGTCTCCATGCTCTGCCTGGTTCGAAAGCATGTTTGGGAAGGATGTAGCAGGTTGAAGGTTTCCAGGAACTCAGAGAGGGTGTAATTTACATATTTCTCCGTGATTTTTGAGATCCGAGTTAGTAGGAGGTAGGGCGGTAGTTGCCCAAATCTGCAGGATCGAGGTGTGGCTTTTTAAGAAAGGTTCTAACCATTGCTTCCTTCCAAAGTGGGGGGACTACTCCTGTGCAGAGAGAGGCATTGATAGTTTATGTGATTGTAGGGCCAATGATAGAAGCAGCTTTGGTTAGGATGTTCATGGGTGACGGGTCTCTGGGTGAACCACTTTTTACTGTGGGTAGAAGTGTCAGAAGCGTTTCCAAGGAGAGAGGGGGGAAAACGTTCCAGGCGGTGAATGAAGGAGGAGTGGTCTGCTGGGAGCACATTGCTGAAGGGTCAAGAGGCAGAGTTTTTAAAATGTTCTGAATTTTGTTATCAAAGAACTCGGCCTGGTTTTCTCAGCGAGTTCCGTGGGGGTCCGTCTGGACGAGGGGGACTGGACATTTAAGAAGTCTTTTTATAATGGAAAAGATCTCTCTGGGGAAGTTGGTGCCTTGCCGGATTTTTGCCTCGTAATAGGTTGCCTGAACTTTCCTCGTTTCCTCTCTGTAGTTGCGTATAGCTTCCCTATAAGTGAGCTTGCTTTCAGCCATGAAGTCTTTCCTTCGTATTCTTTCTAAGATTTTACAACTCTGTTTTAAGATGCGCAATTCAGCTGAGTACCAAGGCAACCTGGTGGAGCAGTGTTTTTTGGTAATCCGGACCTTAGGGAGGACGAGGTTCAGTGAGTCATCTTTCCAACTGCAGAGGTTATTATACATTGTCACAGGCAGGCAGTAGACTGAGGTATATTCTTTCCCAGTTCATGGATCCAATTCTCATGGGGAAGCTTGGACCAGGTATGGATGAAGGTCCGTGGGGGAGGGACTGGGGGGTAAAAGTTTGGGTGCACCAGGAGAGGGGCACCAGATGGTGGTCGGACCAAGGGATAAAGATAGGATCATTTCCCTGAAGAGTCTCCAGATTAGAGAACACTGGGTCAAGGCAGTGTCCCTGCGTGTGTGTAGGAAGGAGAACTGTTTGCTCCAATGGGATGGATGCAAGGTCGTGTGCTAGTTCAACTGCTACTGTGGAACTAGGATCTTCAAAATGAAGATTAAGATTTTAGAGAAGCATAAAATTCACGGAGGTGCTAGCTAAATTGATGGCGGTTTCTACCAGGGAGTTACAAAAAGCACCTAGTGCCCCCCGGGGCGGGAGATGAAAATGCCTGAGAGTGAGAGAAGAGGAGAGAATTGTACGGAGAAGTGAACATTCTTGCAGTCTTGGAGAGGACTGCAGAGTAGGCGACAGGTGAGGTGGTACTTATAGACAATCGCAATTCCCCCGCCTATGCCTAGGGTTCTATCTACTCTCTGTATCACATACCCCTGGGGAAGTGATTGTACTATAGCTGGATCAGAGCTGACGCTGAGCCATGTTTTGGTTAAAAAAAGCACCTCGGGGAGGAGTCTTGTAAAAAGAGCAAAATATCCGCAGAGTGCTTGGGAATGGATCTGCAGTTTAACAGAAAAATATTAAAAACCGGACTTGAGGAGGGGGTTGGGCGGATGTGGGGGAGAAATGTGAGGGAGCAGTGAGGGCATTTTGAATTGGGACTATCTACTCGGAAAGAATGGAGGGAGTTTTCCCTAGGGTATTTATTGAGCTGCAGCAAATGTGCACTAGAACATCTAAGGCGTCCTGGGGGAAATGGTGCAGGGGTTCTGGCCCCAGGCCCCGTTCGGGCGCAGACGGGCGCAGACGGGCTTGCCTTAGACGTGCCCGCTGCGTCCGTCCGCTGCGCGCGGTCGTGTCATGGGCTTGATTTATGCTTCTCTTCCAACGCCAGGTGCAGCAACTAGACCGCTGCCCCGAGCGTCTTAAGCGCTACTGCCCGTAGTGGTGCACGAGATCTTCCTGCCTGCCGAGCATTGAACATAGCTCATACCGGGGGTTGGTTCCTACGTGCCACCACCAGCGGTGAGATTCACAATGTGCAAATCAGCAATAATATTTAAAATGTGCAAATCAGCAATAATATTTTAAAAGTGCAAAGTCAGCACTAAGTTTAAAAAACTGCAGATTAGCCTTATGAAACCATTCGTTTTCTACGTACACAGGAGCAACTCTAACTGTTCCTTTGCTCTGCCACCGAGGATATAGTCAGCCTCAGGTGATAGCATCAGGGACTGTATTTATGTGCCTCTTCTGATGCCGGGTGCAGCAATTAGACCGCTGCCCCGAGCGTCTGAAGCGATACTGACGGACGTGGTGCACAAGACCTTCCTGCCCGCCGGGCATTGAACACAGCTCGTACCGGGGGTTGGTTCCTACGTGCCACCACCAGCGGTGAGATTCACAATGTGCAAATCAGCAATAATATTTTAAATGTGCAAATCAGCAATAATATTTTAAAACTGCAAAGTCAGCAGACTAGTCACATCAGTACTTTACACCAGCATTCCCATCTTGAGATTTACACTTTGAACACATACTAATGTTTGTTAGTATTTGGCCAATGGAGGAGCATTGTTGCCTGTTGAGTTGCAGAAAAAAAGCCATATCTGGGACAGATTGAAGAGATTGTCACACAGTGCAGCATAACACAGCAAGTCACCTTGCTGTGCTGCACTGCATGACAGAGAAAGGGCAGGAATGCATCACAATTAAAAGAATAAGTTGCATTCCTGTCTTTTCCCCTGTGCTGGTACTCTTTTGGCATTAAAGGGAACAAGGGTCCTAAGGAGTTAGAAGATGGTGTAAGATAACAATATAGACCAGAATCAGTGCTATATTTATTTCCAAACCCAGCCGGGCAAGGAATATTTATTATTTGGTAATAACACAAAATTAGATTGACCTGGGGGGTCAAAGTATCAGCAGTAAGATAGGGTACAATCCTGTACCTATCCCAAGGAAGTAGGAAAAACCATAGAATAGAGAGGGTTTAGGAAGAAAGAAAAGAGTTTTGCAGGCAAGTAAGAAATACTTTGGAGCCAGAGGGTGGCTTGCGATTTAGGTAAATAATTCTGCAAATCACACTCAACAGTGTCAACATCTGAACATGTACAATAAATAACATGTAACACTGTTTAAAAAAGCGTCTACCAACTCTTTTGGCAGCCTAGCCTAGCACCAAAGTAGGCACCCTTTCACTATGGAACAAGGGAGTCTCCATTGCATGCAAGATTGTTTTGTGCAGGAAGGGGCATATTCCTGCACAAAACAATCCTGATAAGCACATTCCCCTATCTATGTGTGCTGCACAATGCAGCACACATAGAAGGAGGAACTAACAAGGATAAATAAAAATATTCTCCTTGTTACGCCTCTCCTGGGAAGTCATATCTTTATGGTGCATTCCCAGGTTTACCAGTGCCTGTAAATCTGACAATACTTCAAAAACCATGGGAGTTGTGTAGAAACACCCTCACAATGCCTGTGGAAGGCCTCCCTAGTGCAGAGTAAGGCAGCACAGTGATTTGCGATGCGTTGTCTTACTCCAGATGTATGGAGCTACTCAAGGCCACACAAAGTGGCCTAGAGTGGTGGCTTCATACATCTCACTTATGGTTTGCATCGCACATGTGCCACATTGCATGGTGCAAACTCAATGCTACCAGGTAATAAATATGCCCCTCAATTCTTCCATTTCTGTACAACTTCCAAATACATTTTTCTTTACATTTATGTAATGGAGGACTGCAGACCTGTTGTGTATTTTCTATTTTCTCTAATCCCGTTTCCCTTTTACCTCAAGTACAACCCTCTCTCTTACAGTTTTACTTAATAGCTCAAACTCTTGTTAATTTTTTTCAAAAATACTGCATGATTAACTTTCAAATCCATTTCACCTTGTTCCCTCAGGGGAGAGAGGTGTTCCCAAGAAAAGGTTGCACTTTTCATGTCAAATAAGACTCTACTGTAACATTGAGTGTGGATGAGTTGTTTCAGAGCCAATGCTTTTATGAAGTAGATGTTCCATTTGAGCATTTGGGCATGGATCACACAAATGACAAACTCCCCACAGCTCTATCTCATTTTAGCACTTGAGTAAATGAACAACCTTGACAAAAACATCTCAGTGGGGTGCACAATATAGACCATGTTGGGGGCTGTCCACATTTTTTACTATTCCCATCCATTGAACTTTATGGTAAAGAAATTACATTCCAGTCTGTCATGAATGGTCTTTCCAATAGAAGGAATTGATCCCAGAATGTGGCCTCCAAATGGGATCCCTGGGGCAGTTGCAACCACCTTGAATGAGGGAACCTATAACATTGAGAGTGATTAGAGTGTCATCATGATGGTAGTACAATAAGTTACTAAATCCCCTTCAACACCTGATGAGACGAACTAGCACACCTTTAGAAGCCATCCAGGGGCACAATCACAAAGCTGCCTATTAACCAGTAAATCATGAACTGAATTACAATTGACAGATATTGTGCTATGTATTTGAGAGCCAGGCATCAGTTCAAGCCCTAAGCAAGAATCTTCTTTCTTCATACTTTTCTTACCAGGCCCAAGAATGCTCCAAAAAGGTGGTGGTGATATTCCAGTCTTTTCCTGCACACAAGCCAGTGACTGTATTATACCCTATAACAAGCCACAGTCCGTGCAGGTAACAGTGGTAGTGCGATTAAGCCGTGTAAGGGGGATCTCGAGGGACAATGCTGAGGGAAAGTTAATCATTTATTTAATTTGCCCTCTGCAGCGTCCCTCAAAATTCCCCCTTATAAGGTCCCACCGTCCCACTGCTTTACCCGGAACAGACCGCGGCAGCCTATAACCAATCCTGGAAACTTTCCTACCAAAATGTCAACTCATTTTTCAGCAATGTATTTTACTGGCAATCTTCTCCTTCATCGAAACTGACCCATGCCTCCCTCAAGCTATAGGAATGTTGCCTCTTTTTCTAGCCACTCTCTTATGAAGAAGATATTTACTCCACTCTGCTTCTCTTGGAATTGGTATTTCCTCCTGCTGAGAGCAAAGATAGAGTGAGTCTGGGTGTGACGTTTTTAAGTTACTGGTATCCCAATTCGGGCTCTCCAATTGAAATGGAAAAGCTTTCAAAATTGGCTTTTGGGTTGTCAACGGTTCCTGTCTGACTCCCCTAGTGGCTAATCCCCGTCCAGTCTTCCTGATTCCTGTGGTAAATGTTATTCTCCAGGAAGAGAGACATTAACAGCTAGTCTTGGAATTAGTCTCTAGAGATGGACCAGTTCTAAACCAAGTTGCTCAAAGGCACCACTAAGTATGCATTTATTAAGTTACATCTCCACTAACTTTATCGGTCCCGCGAAGCATATGGATGCCTCTACATGACCACGAAACCTCCAGAGAATGGCGGTTCCCTGGCAGCTGTGGCAGGGATGTGGCGGTCCTACTGCCCTACTCATAATAGGGCGGTTGCCACTGCCGCACCCCACGAGTCTGGTGGTCGATGGACCGCCAGACTCATAATCTGCCCCAAGGTGATTCACTTAGAATCATAGGACTATTAGTCAAGGGTGGAGCTGTGAATAGAGCCCTTCTTGCCATGTGATCAGTTTAGCAACTAGGCCGTATCACCTCCACTTCCACTCGAGTAAAAGAAGGCAATTGTGTTCAAACAAATTAACTATGTTTAAACAAACAAAGTGCTTTTTCTGAGCATTGTAATATTTTTTCTAATATTTGTTCACACCTTTTTTCCTGGCTTAATAAAAGAAAAAAAATTCTACGGATACAATAGACAGAATTATTGTATGAAAACTAAAAAAACATGTTTGTTTCCCACCCAAAAAAATTCAGACAGCCACTGCATGCCATGTTTACTGTGGATATGTGCACAGCGGCGTATCCCTTATTTATGTTTATCACAAATTACAGTTAAACAATCAGAATTGAACATCTTCAAGATTTTAGCAATTAATTTTCAAAGGCCAGGAAGCCCTCCATAACCTTTTCATTTCTGTAACAGATCAAAGCTGCATTGTTTTTTGCACAAAGAAAGACTTTAACCTTTCAGCATTAAACTGACTTGTCGCACACATGAAGAAAGGATATACATGCAGCCATAATACCCAAAAAGAAATCCTCTGTAGAAAGACTAAAATATTTCTCAATGCAGAAAAGGTTGTATGTTCCATTGCCAATCTAATAGACCAATCAGATTTCCTTTAAGTGTTTCTGCAAATATGATCATAATTGCAAAATAATCTGTGTATTTAACTAACAACACTCAGGGGCACTGGCACGCCATCAGAAGCCCCAGAGGGATGCAGCTACATCCCAGTTGCTAATTCATGTTCCACTCCACATGGGTCACTGTGAAAGTTCAGATGGTCTAATAAAAATGAAGTCTTTAAGTCACATTTGTTGGCATGGATAACTGTGTAAGGGATAAGATGTAGCAGAAGCATATCTCAGGTTTACCAACACTTTTTAGGTCTGACTTGACATTACAGCTGAAGTGATCAAAGAAAAAGCCCTTTCAGGTGTAGTACATAGAGGGACTGTGGCTCCACCTAGATATTGGTTCATCTAAGAACCACTTTTGATTTAAGCTGTGTACTCAGGCTCATTATCAAGCAAATCAATTGTTTTTGACCATTCAGGTCACACATATGCCTCTGAAATGGTAGAAGCTTGTCCTTTAAGGTCACACAAATGTTACTGCTGATGCTAATAAGCAATATCTCCTAGATAATAATTTTATTTGTTCTTCTCTGGTTGCCATGTGTGTAAGCTTACGGGTAATACGGAAGGGCTTTATTGGTTACAGTGAGAAGCCAATGACCAAAACTGTAAGCTAGATCCGTTTATTATGAAATCTTATAATACGTTGAGTGGGCCTGACTTATTTATTGTGACAAGGATATGTTAAAGTCAATCAGCATTTACGGGTGGATTGTTATTACGGTATTACAATCTGCAGAGAGGTATTTTAATATATGGAATCCCACACTGTACCATAGTAGGCAAGGGTTTTAGAGTTTGTTACCACCTCTAACAAACCATGGGGATAGAACATTCGCACAGTGATAATCCTTTGTTAGAACCTCTTAGGAAACCTAGAGCCTAATTTATATGTTGACAGAAAGGGCACTGTACCACAACAGAAACAGAGTACGCTTTCCACCAACATAATAGTTCTCCCGCCCGATTTAAATGAGTAATGACTTTTGGTGTAAGAACTTGGGAGACAACTCCATCTCTGCCCTGGTTACACCCCCTAATGGCCTCATGTTGTAAGGGCTATCGGAGGTTGACCTGTATGGCCACCAAACTAATTTAGAGGAGTGGACATTGTGAGAAGTTAGCCTGGCATATGTTGTCCACTATTCTAGTGGGCACCTTGCACCAGTCTAAACGACCCTTATGATGGTGGTTGTAAAGTCAACCTTATAGATCAGCTATCCTAGTGGTAGCATGGACCAGCAGTCTTAGACTAAAACTTCAGAGAGCATGTGAAGCAAGCTGTTTTACCAATTATAATCCTTTGAGTACCAAATAAAAGGACACCACACAAGGTATATATCAAATATATATGTATTTATTACTAACACAACCCCTCTGAACTCTTTATGAGGTCAGAGATTTAGATACATTACAAGTTACTCATTAGGCATACTATAAGTTGTACAAATACAATTCTGCCCTAGGGGCCTCACAAACCATATACTAAGTAAGTGGTATAAGAACAACTTCAGGAATAGTGAATAGGCCTAGAGCCTAGGGAATCGCTGGGGCTACACTGGACAAACAAGGGATTGGAAGTAGGAGGCCAATGGGAGACGCGTGCAGTGTCTAAACACAGTTGCGAGTTACCATAGAGTTCTAATGGGAACGTAAAAGTTACAAAGTAGTTGATTAAGGACACTTCCGGATGGACTACGGTAAAACCCTTTTAAACTAGGACGCTTCGAGAGTCAACACCCACGGGAGCACTGGAGTGCTTGAGTTAACTCACCCAGGGAAGCCGGGTGCATAGGTGTTCTTTCATGTCGGATTTTGTCGCTGTTTCCTAAGGATAGCTGCAAGGGACCAGGAGAAAAGTGTCCGGGTGGATCCAAGGGTGGATCGAAGATGTGAAGAACGTGAAAGCAGAGGGGACAGAGTCTGGGTCACTAGCCAGTGACCAGGAAGGAACCAGGCGATGTCAAGTGTTTCAGGTGAAGAAGGCGAAGCTTGTCTCTACAGCCACGAGGAACAGGAGGTGTCGACGATGACCAGGAGCTGGATTTGAGCTGTCCCACAAAGGATCCAGTTGACTGCATTGTTGGTTTCCGGATAGGACCCAACAAGCCTTGGCAAACGCAATCCATGCAGGAAGGGAAGATTGGCTTCAGGTCACACCAGCAAGATCTGGGAAGCTTCTCCTTTGCAGGAAAGCTGGGACAAGCGTGGAGCAAACAGGCCAGCAGTGAAGATTCAAAGAAAAGTCTTCAGGGGATAACAAGCCTGCAGGCTAGCAACCGAGAAGATGCGTCAAGCTGAAATGCAAGAGCAGGGCCCATGAGGCACTCGTGGAGTGTGGAGGGCTGAGCTTTAGTGCAAATGCCGCTTGGGTCTGGGGCTTCTTAAAGCCCAATGCACAACTTCGAGGGTACCTCGGTCGTTGCAGGGTTAGCAAAGTGTAGGTAGTTCAGGGTGTCCAGTCCCACATCTCTCGTGTCCACCACGGGTCTCAGCTTTGCTGTGGATGTGGATCAGAGTAGGAGAAGTCTAGAAGTCCAACTCCTGAGTTGCTGAGACTTCAGGTTCCGGCAGGAGCATCGACAAAGCAAACAAGCAAGTTAGTGGTGGCGCCTGTTTGCACAGGGTGGTCACTCCTTGACCACAAGGAAGATGTCTTCAGTCTACTAGTCGGTATAGAACGTTGAAGGTCCAAGAGTTTCATTTCAGAGTTTCAGTCCAGGATAATCTAAAGTCTCTGGACTCAGCTCCTATCTTTAAACTGATTTTAGGGGCTAGATTACCTGCTAGGTCCCTCCTATGGGTGGACCCTGAGAAGGGGATGGTTACACCCCTTTCCCTTTGTCCAGTTTCACGCCAGCCCAGGGCTGGAGTGCCCCAGCAACTGGTTTGAACCGGGCTATGCATGGAGAACCTTGTGTGCCCCAGGCAATGTCTGGAAAAGCATCTTTCCATTAAACCCACCCTGCCCCAATACACTACAGGCTGTCAGGGGAGGTGCTAGCACCTACCTCGACAGGAAACCTATTGTCCCGGCCTCCCTTGCCGGAGTTCCGTCCAGCTGCAGGAGGTCAGACTTGTGTCCGTGGCAGCAGCATCCATTTTGTGATGCTGAGGCTCTGTTTAACTTTAACCGGGTAAAGCAGTAACTACATGTCTTCTTCCTCTAGAAGGGTGGAATGCTACCCCCGCCACCAGGACTGGCGAGGGGGGTAGAATTCCAAAGTGTTTGACACCTTACACGACATGTTTTGATAAAGCCAAACCAAAGTTAGCATTAACCGCAAGGATTATAATGCACTTAAGAGAATATGGTATGGCTATATCATAGAACAGCTATAAGGATATGGTCCCGAAAGCTGCAGAGGGGCTCATCTCATGCTAGGGCACCCTCTCACATAAAAACAAGCACTCTGCCTCCAGGATTGTCAAGGCCTGCCATAGGAGTGACTTATAGGTATATATGTGTCCATATATCAGGTAGATATAGGTATACTATATCTAAGCAAGAGGTGATTTCACCACCTTGCCCAAGCTGAGTGATCAGCCTTTGGTGTCAGTTTGGATGGCCAGCCAGAGGTGGCATAATACATGCTGCAGCCCCTGGTAGGCCTTGGATGCACCTATGCCCTGGGTACCTATGGTACACTATACAGTGGCTCACAAAGGTGAACGAATACCCAATAAGGTATGCACCTAAAGTACATGGAGTCCATTTTATAGGGAGAGCAGATAGCCTGGGGCCCTGCATAGCAGGATCCCAGGCCACCTAAGTCAAAAACCAGCTAAACACTAGGCAAAAAGTTGGGGTAACCATATAGTCAGATATCCACCTTCCTACCTAACTCCCCCCAAACGAAAGGAGATAAGGCTATCCTTGACCATGTAAGCCTATATTATCTAAGTGTCCATATAAGGAA
The DNA here is from genome assembly GCF_964263255.1 of Lissotriton vulgaris. Classification (NCBI taxonomy): domain Eukaryota; kingdom Metazoa; phylum Chordata; class Amphibia; order Caudata; family Salamandridae; genus Lissotriton; species Lissotriton vulgaris. The sequence goes on along the minus strand of NC_141696.1, from coordinate 399,704,592 downwards.
GTACCTGCACTAGCATGGTTACCCCCTGTCTCATGGTCCACTAAGCAATTCCTCCCACTAAGGTATCAGAGGGACTCCACCATTGGGAATCTCTACCTGTGGTGTGTTTTGGCAAAGTAAAAGGCTGGTGCTGGGATGGAGTACTGAAGTGAGGCTCTACTAATGTAGGGTTCAGCTTCCTCCAATCACTTTCCACCATGTATGCCTTTCTTTCCATGACTGAGTTGCACTGTGCTCTCAGGGTCAAACTCTGGCTGCCGACAGCTGGAGGCTGGGTCCCTTTTGTTGGGCCACTGGAAGGACAGGTCAGGTTTGGGGCCACTAGGTCCCAGGTTTGCCTGTGCCCAACAGAGTCCCTCTGAGGGAGGTTCCTACCTAAGGGTAAGGGAGATCCCTCAGAAGCTTTAGGAATGTTCACCTGGCTAGGGCGGCTAGACTGGGTGCCCCTAATCTGCTGATGGGGGGGTTCCTTTAGACAGGGGGCCCTTTGGGGATCACTGGCCTCCCTGATCACTACAGCCCTGGGCTGACTGAAGCAGGGTAGAGAGGGGCAGGTTACCTGCTCCAGACTGGGTACCGCCTAGGAAGGGTCCACTGACATCAGGGGCTCTGCCAGGATAGGCCTGACTACCTCTGGGGCAGTTCATTCACAAGAGGTAGGGTCAGTTCCCTGAGGAGGCTGACCCTCCCTTAAGGTCTGGTGGGAGGGAGACTTTTCTTCGGCCCCAATGCTCTCTGTCTGAGTGGAGTGATCCATAGTTTCAGGCTTCACAACACAGAAATCTGTTTGAGTTTGGGCTGTGACCATCACAGCCCTACCAACCTTTTCAGGAAGGCCTACCATTTTGGAATGGATTTCTTTTTCTATCTCAGCCCAGGCTGGGATCTCTAGATCATTGCCCAGTAAACAATCCACAGGCAAGTTTGTATCCACTGCCACTCTCTTTGGGCCAGTGACACCTCCCCAGCTGAGATTTACTACTGCCATGGCATGATCTCTCTGCACTCCATCAATATTGGTCACCTGGTATGTGAACCCAGTTAAAAGTTGTTCTGAGGGGACTAGTCTCTCAGTCACCATAGTGATGCTAGCCCCTGTGTCCCTATAGGCGTCAACTTTCTGACCATTGATGTGGGGATCCTGTCTGTACTTGCCCAAGGTATTGGAACAAGCAGTAAAGTTGGCAAACCCCATGCCATTTTCACAGACTAGAGTTTCTGTAGTAGGGGATCTGGTTAGGCCAGAGTACACATGAGTTCCCCAAGTATACCCAGCCACAGTTTTGGGGGTACTCCCACCGCCTGGGGGATTACTACTAGTAGTAACAGGAGGTTTTGGAGTATTACTTGGAGGACTATTTTCCTTATTGTTGGCTTTTGGGCAACTACTGTCAGTTGTCCAATGGCCAGTTTGCTTACACATATGACAATAAGGTTTCTTAACATTAGAGGAAGGAGTGTGGTACCCACCCCCCTCAGAGGAGTTTTTGGGCCCTGTAGTGGATTTGTCCGTACATTTATCCCCACCTTTCTCTTGAGGCTTGGTAGAATCTTTCTTCTGACCACCTCCCTGATTTTTAGGCCTAATCCTGGTTCTGACCCATTTGTCTGCCTTCTTACCCAATTCTTGGGGAGAGGTCAGATCAGAGTCCACCAGGTGCTGGTGTAATAGCTGGTTTTGAAAATTATTAAGGATCTGCTCCCTCATAATCAAATTATACAATCCTGTATAGTCATGCACTTTGCTGCCCAATAACCAGCCCTCCAGAGCCTTAGTAGCACAATCTACAAAATCAGTCCAGTGCTGAGTCTGTGTCTTCTGGGTGTCTCTGAACAGCAACCTATACTGCTCAGTGGTTAAGCCAAACCCATCTATTAGAGCACTCTTCAGGACAGTGTAGTTGTCGGCATCCTTATCACTAACTGTGAGGAGCTTATCTCTGCCTTTATCTGAAAAGGAGAGCCATAGTATTGCTGCCCACTGACATTGGGGTACCTATTATACTTTAAAGGCCTCTCCAAAGCAGTCATCCACTTGTGGATGTCATCCCCACTCTTGTAGGGAGGGACAATCTTACTTAGGTTTCTATGGTCAAAAGACCTTTCCCTATCTCTAGGGATGTTGCTGCCACCAGTGGACTCTAGTCCACACAATGTTCTCTCTCTTTCAAGAGCCAGGGTCTCTTTCTTAAGGGCGATTTCTTGCCTCCTGATTCTAAGCTTGGATTCCCTCATCCTAGCCTTATGTTCTCTTCTCTCAGGGGAAGTAATTCTCCTGAGAGCTGAGGCATCTGACCCTATTGAGTCACCAGAGTGGTTGGATTCACTAGAAAGTGATCTCCTCCTTCTGTGCTCAGTGTTAAGTCTACTTGGGGGTTTGGTGGGATACTCCCCCCTCCAGCCCCTGGAATCTTCTGTTGAGGGATGCTCCCCCCTCCACTACCTGTCTGATCTGGGGTTGCTGCCTTTTCTGCACCATACTCCACTTTAATATCTATTAGGTGTCTCAGGGTTGGACTCTGTCCTTGTCTCAGTCTCCTGAGTGAGCATAAACTTCTAAGTTCATTAAAAGTAAGTGTGTCATAGTTAGAAGGTGCCCTGGGAGGGTCAACTAATGCAGGGAGAGACGCACTAGGCTCTCCTCTTAAGGACATTTTCTAGTGAGGTGTGGTGTGTGCACCTACCTCCACTAAGTGTTATCTACTAGAACCTCTCTAGGAGTTATAGTCAGGGTGTGCTAGGCCCTTTCCTCTACAACAACTAAGTTCAGTAGAACCTAAGTATTATAAGACTTGATTTATATATACCTATAGGTACCTTAATGTGATCTTTCAAATGATATCTTAAGATTATATGGTAAAACAACAGCAAGCTCTTATCCCAACTGCTGCACACCAATGTGAGAAATTAGACTGGCATATGTTGTCCACTACTCTAGTGGGCACCTTGCACCAGTCTAAACGACCCTTATGATGGTGGTTGTAAAGTCAACCTTCTAGATCAGCTATCCTAGTGGTAGCCTGGACCAGCAGTCTTAGGCTAAAACTTCAGAGAGCATGTGAAGCAAGCTGTTTTACCAATTATAATCCCTTGAGTACCAAATGAAAGGACACCACACAAGCTATATATCAAATATATATGTATTTATTACTAACACAACCCCTCTGAACTCTTTATGAGGTCAGAGATCGAGATACATTACAAGTTACTCATTAAGCATACTATAAGTTGCACAAGTACAATTCTGCCCTAGGGGCCTCACAAACCATATACTAAGTAAGTGGTATAGGAACCACATCAGGAACAGTGAATAGGCCTAGAGCCTAGGGAATCATTGGGGCTACACTGGACAACCAAGGGATTAGAAGTAGGAGGCCAATGGGAGATGCGTGCAGTGTCTAAACACAGTCGCGAGTTACCATAGAGTTATAATGGGAACGTAAAAGTAACAAAGTAGTTTATTAAGGACAATTCCGGATGGACTACAGTAAAACCCTTTTAAACTAGGACACTTCGAGAGTCAACACCCACGGGAGCACCAGAGTACTCGAGTTACTCCACCCAGGGAAGCCGGGTGCATAGGTGTTCTTTCGTGTTGGGTTTCGTGGCAGTTTCCTATGGAGAGCTGCAAAGAAGTGCTGCAGGCGACCAGGAGAAAAGTGTCCGGGTGGATCCAAGGGTGGATCAAAGATGTGAAGAACCTGAAAGCAGAGCGGACAGAGTCTGGGTCACTAGCCAGTGACCAGGAAGGAACCAGGAAGGAACCAGGAAGGAACCAGGCGATGTTGAGTGTTTCAGGTGAAGAAGGTGAAGCTTATCTCTGCAGCCACGAGGACAAGGAGGCGTCGACAACAACCAGGAGCTGGATTCTAGCTGTCGCACAAAGGATCCAGTTGACTGCAGTGTCTGCATCTCGATTGGACCCAACAAGTCTTGGCAAATGCAATCCACACAGGAAGGTAAGATTGGCTTCAGTTCAGAACAGCAAGGTCTGGGGAGCTTCTCCTTTGCAGGGCAGCTGGAGCTAGCCTGGAGTAGCCAGGCCAGTGGTGTAGATTGAAAGAAAAGTCTTCAGGGGGCTACCTAGCCAGTGGGCTATCAACCGGGAAGACGCATCGAGCTGAAATGCAAGAGCAGGCTCCACGCGGCACTTGTGGAGTGTGGAGGGCTGAGCTTCAGTGCAAATGGCGCTCGGTCTGGGGCTTCTCAAACCCCATTGCACAACTTTGAGAGTACCTCTGTCGTTGAACTGTTAGCAAAGTGCAGGTAGTCCAGGGCATTCGGTCCCACATCTATCATGTCCGCCACGGGTCTCAGCTTTGCTGTGGATGTGGATCGGAGTCGGAGAAGTCTGGAAGTTCAGTTCCTGAGTCGCTGATTCTTCGGGTTCCAGTGGGAGCGTCATCAAAGCAAACTAGCAAGTTACTGGTGGTGCCTGTTTGCACAGGGTGGTCACTCCTTGACCACAAGGGAGATTTCAGAGCTTCAGTCCAGGGTAATCTAAAGTCTCTAGACTCAGCTCCTATCTTTATACTGATTTTAGGGGCTGGATTACCTGCTAGGTCCCTCCTATGGGTGGACCCTGAGAAGGGGGTGGTTACACCCCTTTCCCTTTGTCCAGTTTCACACCACAGCGGGGCTGGAGTGCCCCAGCAAGTGGTTTGAACCGGGCTATGCATGGAGCACCATGTGTGCCCCAGGCAGTGTCTGGAAAAGCATCTTTCCATTGAAATATACTACAGGCTGTCTGGGGAGGTGTTAGCACCTCCCTCGACAGGGAACCTATTGTCCAGGCCTCCCTTGCCGGAGTTCCTTCCAGCTGCAGGAGGTCAGACTCGTGTCTGTGGCAGCAGCATCCATTTTGTGATGCTGAGGCTCTGTTTAACTTTAACCGGGTAAAGCAGTAACTACATGTCTTCTCCCTCTAGAATGGTGGAATGATACCCCCGCCGCCGGGACTGGCGGGGGGAGGGGGGCAGTATTCCAAAGAGTTTGACACCTTGACACCTTACACTAATTGTTTTGATGAAGCCAAACCAAAGTTAGCATTAACCGCGAGGATCATAATGCACTTAAGGGTATATGGTATGGCTATGTCATAGAACAGCTATAAGGACATGGTTCCCAAAGCTTCAGAGGGGCTCAGCTCATGCTCAGCTCATGCTAGGGCACCCTCTCACATAAAACCAATTGTCAAGGCCTGCCATAGGAGTGACTTATAGGTATATATGTGTCTATATATAAGGTAGATATAGGTATACTATATCTAAACAAGAGGTGATTTCACCACCTTGCCCAAGCTGAGTAATCAGCCTGTGTTGTCAGTTTGGATGGCCAGCCAGGGGTGGCATAATACATGCTGCAGCCCCTGGTAGGCCTTGGATGCACCTATGCCCTGGGTACCTATGGTACACTATATAGTGGCTCACAAAGGTGACCCAATACCCAATCAGGTATGTACCTAAAGTACATGGAGTCCATTTTGTAGGGAGAGCAGATAGCCTGGGGTCCTGAATAGCAGTATCCCAGGCCAACTAAGCCAAAAACCAGCTAAACACTAGGCAAAAAGTTTCTGGAAAAGCATCTTTCCATTGAACCCACCCTGCCCCAATATACTACAGGCTGTCTGGGGAGGTGTTAGCACCTCCTTCGACAGGGAACCTATTGTCCAGGCCTCCCTTGCCGGAGTTCCTTCCAGCTGCAGGAGGTCAGACTCGTGTCTGTGGCAGCAGCATCCATTTTGTGATGCTGAGGCTCTGTTTAACTTTAACCGGGTAAAGCAGTAACTACATGTCTTCTCCCTCTAGAATGGTGGAATGCTACCCCCGCCGCCGGGACTGGCGGGGGGAGGGGGGTAGTATTCCAAAGTGTTTGACACCTTGACACCTTACACTAATTGTTTTGATGAAGCCAAACCAAAGTTAGCATTAACCGATAGGATCATAATGCACTTAAGGGTATATGGTATGGCTATGTCATAGAACAGCTATAAGGACATGGTTCCGAAAGCTTCAGAGGGGCTCAGCTCATGCTCAGCTCATGCTAGGGCACCCTCTCACATAAAACCAATTGTCAAGGCCTGCCATAGGAGTGACTTATAGGTATATATGTGTCTATATATAAGGTAGATATAGGTATACTATATCTAAACAAGAGGTGATTTCACCACCTTGCCCAAGCTGAGTGATCAGCCTGTGTTTGGATGGCCAGCCAGGGGTGGCATAATACATGCTGCAGCCCCTGGTAGGCCTTGGATGCACCTATGCCCTGGGTACCAATGGTACACTATACAGTGGCTCACAAAGGTGAACCAATACCCAATCAGGTATGTACCTAAAGTACATGGAGTCCATTTTGTAGGGAGAGCAGATAGCCTGGGGTCCTGAATAGCAGGATCCCAGGCCAACTAAGCCAAAAACCAGCTAAACACTAGGCAAAAAGTTGGAGTAACCATATAGTCATATATCCACCTTCCTACAGACATAAGGTCAGTTTAGACTGCCAGTCACCTCCAGAAAATCCATTGCAGAAAGAAAGTGACAACTGCAAAATTCCCCACTCACCATGGTAGATAACTTCCATGGTCACTAGTTGATTTTATTTTATTTAAAGTCCCATTTTGGGGTTTTGTTTTTGAAAATTAAAAAACCTGAAAGTTTTACCCACTGCTCCTTCATCTTGGCAGAGCTTTCTGTGAAGCTTTCAATTGATTTCCAGGAACTGCCAAGATGGCAGTTGCTGGAAATGCTAGATATGCCCGCTGTACCGACAGACATATCTAAATGTGGACGGTGGGGTACCCATGGCATGACAGTCGTAAAGTACTCTGCAATGCCGATGGAATCTCTGTCTGTCAGTATATAAATAGGGTCCCCAGCATTTTTAGTCTTGTGACTGTATGCCTGATGAATGTTTTGTTGGAGAGCTTTCACTCAATAAAGTAGGCTTGAGTTGGCTATGGTGACAAGCAACTGATAAAGGATACAAACCTGATTGGTTCAATGGTAGAAATGTATGTTCAAAGTCATAGGTCGAATATTATAAAGCATTATGGCAAAGGTTGCAAACTTGGCTTATTTATTGTGAAAAACATTTGCTAAAATCATTAGGTATGGATTGCTATCACATTGTGCTAAAGCCTGTAGGCAGGTACTTAGTTACATGGGCTTTCACAGAATACCAGAGTAGGCAGGGGTTTTGGTTGTGGTGATCCTCTCAAACAAATTGTGGTAACAGAAGATGTGCACTATGCTAATCCTTATTTGGTTCCCCAAAAAAGGAGTGTATATTGTTGTGACAACTGCAATTGTGTACATATTTGTAATTTTATTAGGGTGTAACTAGTGCTCGCCTTGTGGGAAAGTTAATACTCAACACAGTATGTCAGAAGTTGATTATGGTGACAAGCCAATGATAAAGGGTATAGGCCTGATTGTTTAATATGAAAAGTTACAATAAGAGCAGTAGACTTGACCTACTGATTGTGAAAAACGTTTGTTAAAGTCAATAGGCATTTAATGGTGGATTGTTACTCTGCAATAAATCTACAGACAACTATTTTGTTACATGGGTCTCACAGATTGCGGTTGCAGGCAAGGGTTATTGTGTTGATTACCACATCTGATAGAAGATTTGCACTGTAAGAATCCTAGTTAGACATCTTTGGAGAGATAATATTTTGCTGTGCCAACTGCAATTTTGTATACTTTGGTAATTTTATGTTTCTATGCATCTATTCGTTGCCTTGTATGAAAGCTTAATCTCAAAACATTAGGCCTGATTTGGCAATTGTGACAAGCCAATAATAACAGCTGTAGTCCTGATTGGGTTTTCAAGTTAAAGGTATTTCAAATGCTATAGGTCTGATCAATTTATTATGAAAAAATGTCAACCCATTCAGTAGCCCTGATTTATTTAGTAGAAAACTTATGTGTTAATCTAATACACCTTCAAGGGTGGATTGTTTTTGTACCAATTATAATGCCTGAAGTCAAGTGTTTTGTTACAAAGATTACCTCTGCAGGGAAGTATTTTAGTGTTGGTTATTACCTTTGACAAGAATTGGGACTAGAAGATCCGCACTGTAATAACAGCTACTAAAATTATTTCTGAAGGCCTGACAGGCTTAGCTGACTGCCAGGATATGTTAATAACGTAATCATTAAATAACATATACATCCATATATAAATATATGATCTTGTAAATACATAGTGGGCCTTTGGGTTATTCTTCTTCAGCCATTGGACTGCCTGAGCATCATTTATGCTCTCTTAAATCCATTACAGCGTATTTCATGGAGTAATGGTTCAGTCCACATTAGTCATGGGCTCTCTTGTTTTGTGAATGGAAGCCTTTTCTAATCACTTGTGCACATGTACCTCAAAATTAGTGTGCTTCAGCATCATGGCTGGTTGTCCAGTCCTTTACTTTTCAATTATATCCTTTTAATATACCCCTTTCATTTCTTGGGGTCTCTGTTTTTTTTTTTTTGGTTTTTTTTTTAGTAGTTGCTGCCTATTTTGTCTGCAGAGCACCACATCCCAAGCGGTATCTTCCTGTAAACCAGGCAAACATTATGGGATACTGTTGTCCATAGTGTATCATTGCTGTAAATTTCAAAATTTGCCAGCCATGTTGGAAATTGGGGCCGACGTAATTAATGCCATTTGCTGTAATGTAATCACATGAAATTAGAATACAATTCTGCAAGATTATGCTGAATTATGGGAGGACTGTAACCCTGTATATGGCGCTGTTTTCTTAGTGCAAAATGCACCCTCTCACCAAAAGGTGGTCTGAGGAGGCATTTTGCTCTAAGCAATATTACTAAATACAACAGAACTCAAACAGCAATTACCAGCAGCTTAATGTCTTCTGTTCCTGTGCTCTTGTGATGGGCCTTTTTGCCCTCTGTTGCAGGGATTCTGCTCATAGACAAAACTTTGCACAGAGACCCAGGACCTCAGAGAATTCTGGTGGACTAAAAATCTCACCTCAGTACCTAAATCCCCAAACCGACTAGTATCAGTGCCTCATGTAAATGTACTGCGACTTATATAGCGCACATATCACGCAAAGGCATCAAGGCGCTTGCCTTGGGAACCCGTCCTGGCTTTTTCCCTGTGAGATACCCCCTTCTGGGCATCCCCAAGGTGAAAGCCAGGCATCCCGCAGCGGGTGGGCCACCATAGTGGAGATTAAGCAAGCTATTGCCCAGAGTTGCAGCGTGGGACCCCAGGATTAGAGGCACCGAGGCGGGAATTATCGAGTCCATGGACAATATTGGGCTCAGGACCCTGCCGCGTCGGGAATTGAACCCTGGTCCCGGGCCAGACCTCTGCATCAGGGTCTGCCACCCTAATCAGTGAGCCACACGCCTCATTAGTTCTTGGTCCTATAGCAAAGGTACCAATGATTAGCCAGCCCAGAATATGCAACTTAGGTTACTCTCAGGAATGGTGGGAATCAAGAACACTCTTTCGTTTGTTATTCTCTTACTAGTCCACAACGTGAGTAAATAGAGCCACGGAAAAGTTTAAAATGCTTATTTTAACAACGTTTTCTAAGATGCAGTATTTTTGCTAACAAGCAGGCATATAATTAAAAATAATCCGATCTGCATTGTTAAAATTCCAAAACAAACACAAAGGGAGAAATCATATTATAATGATAGTGGAAAAAGGACCTATGGTGCCTTATATGCCACCCTCCCTAGCTAGGAACTATGTTTTATATAATATAGAAGGTCTCTTAGGCTTGAATGGGGAACCCCATACCTCCAAGATCAGCAGAGGGGAATCACACCAGGATCTGCAAAAGCTCTTTCTCTGGAAACGGATTTTCTCCAAGTGTCCCAATCATGTATGCAGTGCAATATTAAAGGCGCCAGAAATTCAGTTAGCTGCAGCTGCGTGTATGTTGTGTCTAAGCGTGGGCCATTCAGCCCAAATACCAGCTGACATTGTTATGATAACCTTGGAGGCTTCAGCACTCACTGTGCAGACTAAGGTTGAGATATAAGTCTAGGGACTTTGAAAACAAACCATTCTCATGTGAAATGATTCACACAGCCTAACTTACAACAACAGTTATATGCAGTGTTGTGTGCAAAAGCAGCAGAAAGGAAAAATGGCGTTTAAAATTATAATAAGCCTATGCTAATATAGCAATATGCACAAGTAGGGCCCTGCCTTCACTACACCTCAAACACTGTAATTTAGGCGACTAGGTGTAATTAACTGAAATTTCAGTTCGCACGAGTATGGTGAACTTACCAAAATCCCCCGATTACTCTGGCGTCATCAACATTTCTTGGAACTGTAAAAGTACAATAGACTATGTACAATGCCAGTGCAAGATTGACAGCCGCTGCAATGCTTAGTTTCATTACTCCAATCATTTGCCAGCCGTGTTTTGACAGCAGCATGTTTTCTTTTTTCTATTTCTATTTTTTTATTTTGCACATGTTGTAGATTGTGTGTGTGTGTTGTATTGTGGCTGAGTTAGAGGGTGAATGCAAGAATTAGTGCCCAAAGATGAGCAACGGAGTGCAAGCATGATGACTTCATCAAGATAAAAAAGGCACTTTCATTCATGAGCCAGCCCTATTGGTATTGACAATGCCTGTGTTTGTTGCAATGAATAATTAAGAGACAATATTGTTCCTGCTGAGGGATTGGCTTGGATTAAGAAGAATGCAAAGTTGTGAAGTCAAATGCTCTGCAGCTTTGTTTACTTCTTTAATTTTTGCTAGATTTGTAGCAAATAAAGTGACAGTTCCCTCTAGTGCACAGGGTCGTAAGCTGGGTTCTGCTATTTGGCAACCATGCATTACTGTGCACAACCCATTCCCTGACTACAGGACATGCCACTCATTAGTTATCGCATCTGGCCTGGTCAGTGAAGAATGGATGAGAGTTGACTGTTGTAAATTTTGCTACAGGCAGTCATTACTAGTGGCAAGTGTGAGTGGCATCGGAAAAAGTTATTTCCATGAGAAAACAATTCCTTGGAAGTTGACATACCACCCTTCTTTGGTGGGTTCTGTGCCTGGAGAGTCTTAGAGCTGGAGACAAGGTAAAGCCAGGACACATTGCCCGTCTTTAAGATTTAGACGTTTCCCAAATTCAGTCTAATTTGCAGTTGTTAATTATACTTCATCAAACACACAAAAGATGATGGGAGCAATGCTTACATTGTGTCTAACCACTGGCATACCTCGGTGAGGCATTCAAACCCATTGTTGTTTTGCCCACCATGCCACCTCAGATAAAACCCAACCATATGCATGTCAGCCTTGGTACTGCTTCACTTAGAACAGTCCAGCCAGAACTGCGAACCAAGCCCTCTCTGAACTGGAACAAAAGTATTGCAAGACCAGTTTCACCCTTATTAGGTCTCTTCAGGTGGGGGCAGCTTGGTACAGTGGCAAAGTGAGCAAGAGACCCACAGTGAACAAGGACCCAACCTGGCCAAGCAGGCACAGTGCATCCTGCTTGTACCAATTGTGTTTAGGATGTGTTGCGCTCCTCTCGATGACAGACTTTTGAGTTATTATTCTTATTTGCAAAGACTTAGTAGAAAAGAGAATCGTGTAGGATACAATGGTGCTTTTTCATGTTATTTACTTACTGTTCATTTATAATCTCCACAGTTCTTGTGATATTTGCAGTAGTGCTTCTTGATGTACTCTCCACTAACTAGGCTTTCAATGAAGTCTTTTCAAATCTTTATTCCGATTTCTTGTGTTTTCCTAATTTAGGGTAAGGGTAAGCAAAACAAAAGAAATCATGACAACCAGGGGTGTCAAACAGGGCTGTGTGCTGGCCCCACTTCTCTTTAATCTGTTTATAGCTGACTTTCCAACAGCTTTAGAAGACACTAACAGTCAACTACCAAAGATGGGTGGTGTTCCCATAAGCAACTTTCTCTACGCTGATGATTTAGTGCTTTTCAGTCTCACTCATGTAGGTTTACAAAGGCTTCTGTCTAAAATATATAATTACACCACTGTAAATCAGTTAGAGGTTAACCTGAAGAAAACCCAAGTGGTCACCTTTGGGAAAAAAAGAAAAGTCGCGGGAGGATAGGCGTATAACAGCATGAGCGTTGCAGTAGGAAGTGCATACAAATACTTAGGGGTCAATCTTGACTCAAGGGGCAATTTTGTGAAACAGCGTAAGGAGATATCAGCTAAAACTGTGACCTTACAGGTGACCCTCTCAAAGCTCTCAAAAAAATTGTCTGGCCCAAGTCTAACACCTTTATTGGAGGTTATGAGAGCAAAAATTGGTCCGACATTGTCACATGGTATTGAGATTTTTAGGGGTATAGTAAATATGAACCTAAATCAACACATGACTAAAATTTATTAAAAAAAGTCCTTCGCTTGCCCAAAAATGCCTCTGCTGCCCAGATTAGGTTGGAACTTGGTCTGTTAAACTATGAAGTCTCCAGCATTGGCACGTACCTAAATCTGTGCCATAAACTCCGACAAGCAGATACAGGCTCATTAGAGTCACTAGTTTGGCTAGACATCACCGAGAAAAACCCAGGGGGCTCGTATGTCGCCTTTTTAAAGACTCCATCCAAGAACTCTCCGCGGGTGACTTATGGGACCTCAACCCCAGTACAACAGCATTTAAAACTACCATTAAGAAATTTGTCCGAATGAGTTCTCTCATCACTGATAAAAACCACCTTGCCAAACGCAGACACGCATGGGCTATCATGAACTCGTACGGGCGTTTAGCTCCCGCAACCTACCTGTCATGCACCTACTCCCTGCATCTAGTTTTAAGGCCATTAGACTCAGTGACTGGCAATTTTTCAAAGATCTGCCAGGCTGGCGTCGCATGTCAGATGTATTACAGTGCAGAGGGTGTGGCAGGACGGCTGAAACTTTGGAGCATGTGGTCTGTCTTTGCCCAGCACTTATGTCACAGCATAGACGCATATTGAAAGCGGAGTGGAACAGGCTGGGAATCCGGTCCTGCAGACAGGCAACCATCGCGGCCCCAAGCCCAGAAAATACAGCTTTAAATATAGGCCTCACAACCTACATACGCCTTGCATATCGCAACTTTTCACATGCACCCCACCTGTCGGCAACAGCCTAAATTAAATTGCACCACTTTTAAGCTGCTAAAAAGTTCTCTTTTAATTTCTGTATTTTCCTATAATTCACTGCTATTGAACTGTTGCTGCTATTTTTATCTGAACCTACTTTTAAAACTTGTAATTATTCGTCAACGGCTGGTTAGTTTACAAGTCCAATACTGTTAATCATGGTATAACAACCTCCTTACCTTTTAAAGTTAGTTTAATGCCATGTGGACTGTTTATAACAGGGAGTTGCATAATTCCATGTGGAAAACCTGTACCTACCCACCGTTGGTTATTTGATGTCGGTTTTTAGCTTTCACAATGTGTATTGTTGCTAGTGTTCCTTTTAAGGATGTTATTTTATATCCAAATAAAGACATTTTATACACATATACACAAGAAATTACCTGTTCGTCTGCTACGTAATGTACTTTCCAACTATGAATTTTTTCCCGGTAGGTTCCATTTATTCATGACCATCACATGACTGTTCTCTCTGCTCCAGTTGGTAAGTTGGCATCCCGCTACTGCCTGGTGGATAAAATGAATATACCAAGGGGCTTATTTAGGAGAGTGTTGTGTCACGTTTCTACCATGCAATATGGTAAATGCATGATGCAAACCACTAAGTCAGATTTTTGAAGCTACACAAAGCCATTTTGCGTGGCTCTGACTGACTTAAAAAATCTGGAGTAATGCAACTCAGCGCAAATCTCTACATTACGTTACTCTGCCCTGAGTAGGAGTTCTATGGGGAGGTATAATGAGGAGCAATATCTCTATTTCTCCTCATTTCTATCTCTTTCTATTGGTGCTGCAGAATATAGACAGTGTAATTCTTTCTTTGTTTTTGTGCAGCAAGGTTCCACTTCTTGTACAAAACCAATCCTGCATGCAACACAGGCACCCTTGCACCATAGTACATGGGTGCCAGCATTGGTACTAGACTGCCAAAAGGGCACCAGATCAAGGGAAAGTACAGGAATGCACCATATTGACTTAAAAACTGTACATTCTGGCCCTTGTCCTGTCACGCAGTGCAGCTCAGCAAAGCTTCCGAAAGCCCCGGGTCTTGAAGGATTTGACTGCCACTTCTTGTGGGTCTGTTTAGAAAGCATTGGAGGTACTTTGAATAACCTCTTTAGATACAGAAGGCATGAACTTGATACTTTCTGTATCTCTATGATCAAATTCAGGTTATTGTTAATCGTTATTCCCATTACAAAAGTTTGTAAAGAGATGGCTGGGGAAACTATGGATTTTTATTATCACTTTGCATAATATCTTGTTACAGGTATTCATCATTAACCTTCAACTGTTTCAGACACGCTAGTCCTCTTTCCTAAGGTCAGCTATAACAAAATTTCCATAGGATGCCTTAATCTGAGATATCAAGTATAATGTTTATGTTTTAACTTTGAGAGAAGTGCGCTACAAGATAGCCAATTACTGTTACGCCACCACGCTCGCAAAAAAGTTATCAAGGATCTATGGTACTATGTTGGAGGTGACCTCATTTATAGTCTGGCATAATCTGGCCTTTATATTCTGATACCTTGTTATATGGATTTTTAAATAAAAAACAAAAAAGAGGGTCTTGTGGGTTTTTCTGATTGATTTTGGGTACATAGGCATCTTTCTGTGCATTTAGGTAATAGATAGTAAAATTCATTTAAATATATATTACTCATTTCAATTACTGTTTGTGGTCTCCCCTATGAATATATTATATAACCCATTTTAAAATCACCATATGTCCAGGGAGCATTCTTTGATATTTTGGTTGGAACTGGTTACCCCAGCTCCCTGCGATAAAAGTAAGCAGGATACATCCTATTGCTGGTCTACATACATCTTAGGGGTCAGCAAGACAACATCACTTGTCACTGGAACTTCTTGCAGTACCCAGACATTAAAGACAGAGGTGTCGAAAATTCTCTGCACAAATCACTTTAAGGCAGGCTAAAATTTTTTAGTGAAGCAAGTAAGAAGGCCTTATTATATACATCTCTTCCAAACATCTCGCTCCTGGGAGTCATGCAAAGCTTTTTAAGATCTAAAAACCAGTCAATTGCTCAAGTTAACCCTCAGCAAATAAGCTCGGAAAAACTAGGCCTTCTTCCCCATATCATGAAATACATATTAAATACACTTTCAAGTAAAATGCTATCAGAAATACTCATATTCCACAAACAAACAATAATGGAGGAGCCCTTGTACAACTCTGTAGAGGTAGTTCAGTCTTCTAACTCCTATAGAGTTCAGTCACCACAACAGTTTGAAGGAAATCTCCAGGCTGTGCTCTAGGCTTCTTATTCCAATTTCATTCCCCAATCATGTAAACCTGCCTTATAACGTGAAAAAGGGAAAGTACTGCAAGAGTTTTTCAGAGACTGATGAGGCCTAGAGGGCCTGGTGAATTTTGGTACAATGTGGCCAAACTACAGCACCTCCTCCCCCATACAGCTAATCGACAATTCATGGATGTTTTGGAAATACCTAAAAACCTAGTTGTTCTATAACTAACCCCTCTAAAACATTAGGGTGCAGTCTATGTTGCATTACTAGCGCTCAGATACTCAAGGGTAGCCATGAGCTCTACAAATATGAATTGAATAGAATAGAGAATATTATTTCATGTAGGTTTTGGCCTACTTTGAATTAACATTTGCTGGCTGAACATCCCAATAGAACAACGTAACCGCAAACAGCAGTAACTTATGTAGACTAAATTTAACAATATCGAACAAGGATATTTACTAAAGTCAATAGCATTCTAACTACACAGTTTTCTATACTGTAGTACCAATATGCTGCAAATGTTGTTTTGCAATCTACTTTGCATTAAACAATATTAGATTAAATGTTGAATTCATTTTATTTAGTGGAAATATGCTCTGTAGCCTGAATATTTAGACTTAATAGAAATATTGTGGGGCAAAATATTCTGTCAAGAATATTGAGGACAAAATATTGTGAATGTAAGTTTTTATAGTTAAGTACAGCTTTACTATATATAACTGTACTATATGTACCTTGACAATATATATATAGCTTCAGGGTTTTTAGATGTGGAGTTATAAATAGTAAATCTATACTTACCTATTTGCACCTAACTTCTCGATATTTTGGTCCTCGATATTTTTTACACGAAATTCTGGCAACCCGAAAATGTTGTTTCCGATATTCTGTCAGTGATCCGCAGCCTGGCTACAAATAGCTTGTACTTCTGAAAGGACTTGCTACATTTTACATTTAAAGATGCACATGGGAAACATTTTTCCTTCACTCCTACATCCCATATTTTGCACTTTCCGCAAAGCTCAGAATATTGCTCCACACAGTGCATATACATATTTCAGATATTGCAACCATGGAATGCAATTGTTTTCTTTTTTAAGTAAAGCATATGAGGCCATCGTCCTTAAATGAGCTGGAGCCTCTGCAAATGTAAAATAATAGAACCCCATAGCAGAGAAATGTAAAAGACCAACACGGAAAAACTGGAACCAAATGCATGTGTAGATTGGAACCTTCAATATTTGTTTTAAGTAATTAGAACATGTATTGTTGAGAGGTCAATCCTTACATCATCAAACTGGCAATATTGAGAGAGTGTTATTACATCATAATAATGAAGGAAAGGTAGAAATCCTTAGTTTCCCCTTCACTTCTTTGTGTCAATTACCTTCTTCCCTCACCCTGCCCATCTCCTCCTTGTAGCAAAATGAACACACTGATAAAATGGATAAATTCTGCTGAGAATGTATTATCAAACCCCATCTATCGGTGACTCCAGCCACCTGACAAGGTAAGAACCCCACAAACAGAACTCTCCATGTTGGAACATGGAACCAGGCCACATCACACTTCCTCTTTACATTTGAAATAAAATTACAGTAGTAACAACACACATATATCTTTCTACATTTGAAGAACAATTCTGTAAGAATCCCAAAACCTTTCCTCCCTTATAACACAAGGTAAAATTGAGAGCACAGTAATTGCAACTTATCATAAAAGAAATGCTAACTTCTTACAAAATCATTGAGATAAATAGGAATTTTGCAAGATCTTAGGCTTTTGCGTCTGGGTTCTAAACTCTCCTTTTGAGAAGAAGACCTTCACACACACCACCACTTCTTGACCCTATATGAACTACATGGCTATGATTCCAGATACGGCCATAATTGGTTTTTACAGCATTGTTGAAGAATTTCAACACAGACTTTTCACCAGTGAACTTAGACCAGTTTAGACAGCCCACAAGCACTTTAATTTTAATTGTGTCTCCAACTCTGAATTCAGGTATCTTAGCCGATTTATGAGACTTAAAATAAATCTTCCTTTTTATTTGCAAGGCCAATTCTTTCTCTCTCCACTGACCAATGACATTGTCCTTAAGTCCTTGTCCAAAATCATCCAGCCAGGACAAATGATGGTATTGGCAGATCTACCTTTGAATTACCCACAAGGGGTCTTCCCGGTTGAGGAGTGTGGTGTAAACCTGTAAGCTGAAAACCTATTTTGCAATTCATCCCTCCAATTCAAACTGCTGACCCTTTCCAGTGTATGCTTTCCTTCAAGGTTTTATGCAACCTTTCAATGGCACCATTGGTATTGGGATGATAAAGAGAGGTATTTTTGTGTTTAATTCCACACTTTACTAATATTCCTCCATTTCACACGAGCAAAATTGCGGACCATTGTCAGATAACAATGAACCTGGAAAGTTTTCTTGCTCAAAAATTGCACCCAGAAACTTAATTACAGACTGTGTTGTGATATCATGCACAAAACTCACTTCAATTCAACGTTAGGACAAATCAAGTAGAACTATTAAATACGGGGTCTGATATTCACCATGAAGAGGACCAACAATATCAATGGCTACTTCATCCCATGGACATAAGGGTAATCTCCTACAAACCATGGAAGATTGTCTGGGCCTGAGAATCTTGTCGCTCAAAGAACAAGGGACACAATCAGACACCACCTGTTCCACCATAAGATCCAACCTTGACCACCAACAATCTTGTCTAATACTTTCTTTGGTTTCACAAATACCCATGTGTCGTTCGTGAGCCATTTTAACAATGTAGTTCCTCAGACTCTCCGGAGGAACTAACCTTGTCCCTCTAGTTAGAATGCCGTTATTAATGGCTAACTCATCACACACCAATGACCAAGGTTTCTCAAGCTTGCTCCCTTTATCTAGTAAAATCATTTCCATCACTCTCAACATTTCAGGATCCTTCTTTATCTTTTCCTCCCCACACTTGTTATTAACTGTGTCAGAGTTATGTGTTGCATGACACACAACCTTTTCTACTTTTTCTGCAGCAATAGTTGGTTTCCCTACCTTACTCAATTCACTCACACATTTGCTCCACTCGTTTTGCAAAATCCATCAGTTTATTCAAAGGTGGTTCGTCTTTTAACTAAAGTTCCTTTCTTATCTTGGCACTGCAGCCTTTTAACACAAATTGATCATGTATTCACTCTTCCACCAGTTCAACAAATGTGCAACTTGACGCTACCTTCCTGAGAGCAGTCACAAATTCCTCAACTGTTTCTTCTTTTCCTTGCTCTCTTCAAACCAAAATAAAACGGTTCCATGGTGGTACTCACTTTAGGCAGATACTGTACATCTAATTGCTTATCACATACTTCATATTCATTTAACCCTCTTTGACTCGCAGGGCTTAATTGAGGCAAATTCTCTAACACCTCCTGACCCGCAACACCTAAACAGTGAAGCAAAAGTGCCTGTATCCTCTCCACACTCAAATTTGTTCCACAAACTTTTGCATAATTCTCAAATATCTTCTTCCATTTCTGCCACTTTACCGGGGGCTCCCTCGGACTTGTCAGAAAAAAGGTGGTGCAGTTACATTTTTCATTCTCGTATTATTATTATTATTTTTTTTAACCTTAGGTAAATGTATTCTTAAATATCTGTTGCACCCCAACTATTATCTGTATTTTCCTCCAAATTATTTTTCCTATTTCTTTGAGCTCTTAAATATTGACATGAAAAATGCAACAACAACAAAATTACAGAAATAAAAAATATATATAAAATACCTAAAGGTGCTGGCAAGCCTGTTACTGATAATATCCTTAACTTTCCAAACCTCTGTAGATCTTGTCAATTAACACCATTTCCATGTGTCAACACATCAAAGACGAAAGAGTTTCATGAAGAAATCAGTAATTTCTCCTTAATTCGCTTCTAAAATGGCGGTCGATGTTGCTACGTAAACATTTGTGCTTATTTCATTTGGAGATTCAGCTTGTTTTCTCCACACTGAAAATTTAACACTCAGTCTTTTTTCAATGGGTGGTAGAGCTCAATTTCACGCAAACCGAGTTAATACTTCACCTAACGTGAACCGCAGGCGAGCTCTGCGTTTCACCAGACAGAGCTTTTTCTCCACTTGCCTTTCCGATGCCTCTCTCACCCTTAATCTTGCATGCAGCGAACCGCACACCATCTGCTGCCTTCCGCTTATTAACTGAGCAGTTTCCACACTTCCGCAGCGCTGTTCCTCGTCTTTTCCTCTTCACAGCATTTCACCAGCCTGTTTCGCTCTTCCTTTCAGCCTCTCAATGTTGGGGTTGATTTATCCTTCCTCCACACGCGATCATTGCCAGTGTAACAAAGTGAACACACTGGATAAATGGATACATTCAGCTGAGGCTTTATTATCAAATCCCATTCATCATTGACTCCAGCCAACTGACAAAGTAAGAACCCAACAAACAGAACGCCCAATGCTGGAACATTGAACCAGGCCACATCACACTCCTCCATACATAATGCAATTTAAACCACTAGCTTAATGAACTGTACAAATGATAGGACATATTAATGGAGATAACAGGCACCTAGTGAAACGTCTACTTCACGAACTCCGACATATATCCAGTACATTCTATTTATTTATGTATTTATTCATTTATTTAGTTAGGAATTAATTTTATTATTCCAGGCAATAAAATCAAAGTTTGCTGGACTTCAAAAGAAAATTCCTCCATTATTGCTGTAGGCTTTTTAGAATTGAAGATATTGTAGCATTATATACATTTAATGCAATATCTAATGTTACCAATAAAGAAAGAGAAGTGGGGAATAAACATTATCTATCTTTTTCCTTTTGAAAATTACACTTGTTGCTCGATGCAAGGTAGTGATTACCTTTGCCCCTGCAACCTTTTGACTAACCCTGGGCGAAGAACTACGCTCCGTTCGCGGAGTTTGCGGAGTTTCGGCAACTCCGCGCTCCGCGGAGAACGCGAAGTTGTCGAATACTCCGCAAACTGCTGTGTAGCGTAGTTCTCGCGCGCTCAATAGCATTTTCGCGTGCGCGAGGATGCTTGTCGGTAAGATCGAGTTGCCGAACACGCAGAAACTGCAATCTGGCACAGAATAACTCGCGAACACGTTAGTAGTGACCGGAAATAAGGGGACGCGAGCGGGCGGGACAAACCTCATGGGGAACTTCGCGCGCTACACATCCCGAGCATGCAGGCAATCAATCAATCAATCAATCAATCAGGATATTTGTATAGCGCGCTACTCACCCAGAGGGTCTCAAGGCACTTGGGGGAGGGGGGTCCGCTACTGCTCGAACAGCCATGTCTTGAGTTGCTCCCTGAAGCAGAGGTGGTCTTGGGTCAGGCGGAGGTGGATGGGGAGGGAGTTCCAAATCTTGGCTGCCAGGTAGGAGAAGGATCTTCCTCCCATGGTGGATCTTCGGATGCGTGGCACGGCGGCGAGGGCGTGGCTGGTCGATCGTAGCTGGCGGGTGGGAGTGTAGAAGGTCAGGCGGTTGTTGAGGTACCTGGGGCCCAGGTCGTGGAGGGCCTTGTGTGCGTGGGTGAGGAGTTGGAACGTGATTCTCTTGCTGACGGGGAGCCAGTGAAGGTCTCTCAGGTGTCCGGAGATGTGGCTGTGTCGGGGGATGTCCAAGATGAGTCGTGCGGAGGCGTTCTGGATGTGTTAGAGTATTTTCTGGAGTTTGGCTGTGGTTCTGGTATAGAGGGTGTTTCCGTAGTCCAGTCGGCTGGTGACGAGTGCCTGTGTGACCGTCTTCCTGGTTTCGGTGGCGAGCCATGGGAAGATCTTTCGGAGCATGCGTAGGATATTGAAGCATGATGATGAGACGGCGTTGACTTGTCTGGTCATCGAGAGGGAGGAGTCCAGGATGAAGCCCAGGTTGCGTGCGTGGTCCGTTGGTTTGGGTGCGCTGCCAAGGGCAGGGGGCCACCAGGAGTCGTCCCAGGCGGAGGGTGATGATCCAAGGATGAGGACTTCCGTCTTGTCTGAGTTCAGTTTCAGGCGGCTGTTCCTCATCCACTCGACTACGTCTTTCATCCCTTCGTGTAGGTTGGTTCTGGCGGTTCCTGGGTCGTTGGTGAGGGAGAGGATCAGCTGGGTGTCGTCGGCGTAGGAGATGATGTTGAGGTTGTGTTGGCGTACGATGGCTGCGAGGGGGCTCATGTAGACGTTGAAGAGGGTGTGATGATCCTTGTGGTACGCCGCATATGACTTCGGTGGCCTTGGATCTGTACGGGGGGGCGGACTCTCTGGGTTCTTCCGGTGAGGAACAAGATGATCCACTCCAGTGCCTTCTCTTGGATTCCGATGTTGCTGAGGCGCTGCACTAGGGTGCGGTGGCAGACCGTATCGAATGCTGCGGAGAGGTCCAGGAGGATGAGGGGCGCTGTTTCCCAGTTGTCGAGCAGGGCTCGGATGTCGTCAGTGGCTGCGATGAGGGCGGTCTCGGTGCTGTGGTTGGCTCGGAAGCCGGACTGCAAGTGGTCGAGGCTGGTTGGGCGAGCGCAATTGGTGATCCACTGTGTGAGGTTGTTGGCTGCTTGGTTGGGGTCCGTTGAGCTGGCGGGCGGGTTCTGGCTCAGTGAAGTGGTGAGCTGGTCGGTGGTGATCTTGTTCCAGTTCCTGCGGGGAACCTGTTGCGGGTGGTGGTGAGTCGTGGTCTTTCTGAAGCTGAAGTGGACGCAGCTGTGGTCTGTCCAGTGGAGTCCGGTGGAGTGGCTGAAGGAGATGTACTTGCTGGAGGAGAAGACTGGGTCAAGCGTGTGTCCGGCGTAGTGGGTGGGGGTGTTCACCAGTTGCATGAGTCCGAGGTTGGCGAGGTTGTCCAGCAGGGTGGTGGTGGTGTTGTCGTTGTTGTTCTCCAGGTGGAAGTTGAGGTCCCCTAGGAGGATGTAGTCAGCGGAGGCGAGGGCGTGCGGGCTGATGAAGTCTGCGATGTCTTCGCTGAATTGTGTGCGAGGTCCTGGGGGTCTGTAGATGAGGGTGCCTCTGAGTGTGGTCTTGGGGTCGGTGTGTATCTGGAAGTGAAGATGTTAAGCGGCTGTGAGGGTGTCGTCTGAGTTGGTCATGATGCGGATGGTGTTCTTGTGGACGATGGCGATGCCGCCTCCTGTCTCGTTGACGCGGTCTCTCCGGGTGATCTTGTATCCGTCCGGGATGGCGACGGCGATGTCGGGCGCTGAGGAAGCATTCATCCATGTTTCCGTGAGGAAGGCGACGTCTGGAGATGTGGTGTCGAGCAGGTTCCAGAGTTCCACGGCGCTCCCGAAGATGAAAAATGGCTTGCAAACGGGTCAAGCAAGCTACTACGCATGCTCGCGGAGCTATGCGTAGTTCGCGGAGTGCAAGTACATCTTCGCGTAGCTCGCGGAGTGCGGCTACGCGAACTACACCCAGGCTTACTTTTGACTGCCCCGGATCCCCACTTAATCATTACTGGAATCCGGGGACCACCACTGAATAATTATTGGAATAAAGGGACCTCCACTGATTCATTATTGGACCATAAAACAATACACAAAAATACAGATATGTGCATTCCTAAACAAACAGACCAATGATTAAATATTGTATTTAATTCAAAGGTATAAAAAAAATCTAAATTTGTATTTTGATGGGATAGTTGGGGCTTTGTAAAGTCAACTGAGACCCCCCCCCCCCCATCGTCCATTCTATCTTCGGTTTCATGCACTTGCACTGCTCCAGCAAATCAGTATGAAGATAGTAACTTCATTTTTAGCCTCCAATTTCAAATTCCTGCACATTTACAGAACGTCTTAAAATTTGCAATTTTGCTTCTTTATGTATTTACACCGTATTTAACGTGTCATATATAATTTCCTATGCAACCGTGGAACCCTTCACTAGGCTTCATAGACCACTGGGGAAGCCCGGACCATAGGTTACAAATCACAGATATCAGCCAATAGTAAAGAATTGTCTCTTTTAATGTTGGACAGTAATAAGGCTGGGAAAACAAAATGCCATTGATTGGTGGGTATAGAGTTGTTTTTACTATGTAAACCTAAATGATTCTTGATCAGTGGCTCATCAACTCTTCAGTCAAAATCTTTAAAACTGCAAGCTGATGCTGTGTAATTTAATTTCAAGTGACAGGTTTACTTACTGTACATTTGTACTGTGAAAGAGGCATGTGGTTGTGAAATGGAACTTGGAAATATACTACAAATATGGTGAATGTTCTGGCAACTTTGTCAAATGAATCATTTTGCTGAATGAGATTAGGAGCATTGCACAATTAATTCCCCACTACAAGGAAGGCTTTTAAGTAATGTTCATTGCATTTCTCGGCCAATAGATTTTACACATAAAGGACACCAGCCAATATGTCTGTGACATATTTCAGTCATAAGGCTCTGGACCATTGACACTTCAAGAGGATGTTATTTTTACTGCCATTCTCACTTGAGTAGACAGAGAATTTATGAGAAGGCCACAGGGCAAGGCACATCCGCACAGCAGCATTTGTTCTTACTCAAGCAAATCATGTTTTTCATCTATAATTCACTCTTTTTGTGACATTGCTGAGCTATCAAAAAGGATTTCACTTCCTTCCCTTAGGAATATTCTTTAATTTTAATTTTAGTTGGCACTAAAGAGCACACATATATTAATAGAGGAAAAACTACTGTAAAAGTTCACTTCGATCCACAATTATATTAAATATATAAGATTTTGTTATGATGAATGTATCTTTGCTTAACTCTGAATACCCTACCTATTTGCATGTACACTTCTGATGAATGGCTGCAAGCCCCAAAACATGACATATTATGTTTCTATAACAAAGAGAGGGCGATCTCTTACATATTTATGTATGTATTTATTTATTTATTTATTTATTTATTTATTTATTTATTTATTTATTTATTTATGTATTTATTAACTGATTTATTTGTGTATTTATAAGCTTTGTGAAGCATTGTTCATTGCCATTTGGCAATTTAGTGTGTGAGATAAACACATGTGTTTCTGTTATGGCGAAGGGAGAGTTATAGTACAAATAAGTAACTGACTCCAGTCTGAAATTATTGAAGCAATGCCCTGTTTGCACTGAATTAGTTTGTACCTGAACAACGAACCTTCCGTTTTGAGGCATTCTGAAACACATGCATTTAGACTCTGCACACAAGCCTGCATTCAAGGTGTTCCAGAGCGTGGGCCTGTGACTCCCATGGCCCACTCAATATAAAATCATAGAGTGTCTTTATTTGATTAGATGTGTCACTGGAGCATGTAGGTTTCTGTTGATATATGGTGATGTGTTGGTTTTGACACATATTGAGTCCCTTTTCCATAGAAGGCCATTCATGTGGCAGATTTATGAGGGTGTCACAAAGTGCAGCGCAGTGCAGCAAGTCTCATTGCTGAGCTGCACTGCGTGGCAGGAAAAGGGCAGAGATGCACTGTATTTAAAAGAATGCAGCTCATTCCTGACTTTTACCCTGGACTGGTGCCCTTTTGGCAGCCTAGCACCAATGCACGCACCCTTGCACCATGCTGCAAGGGACCCTCCATAGCATGCAGAATTGTTTTTGAGCAGAAAGGGGCACCTTCCTACACAACAGCAAAAGGCATATTTCTCTCTCTATTTGTGCAGCAGAATGCATCAAAAACCATGGGAGTGTCCTGGGACACCCATGCAACGACCATGGAATACCTCCCTAGTGCAGACTAAGGCAATGCAGTGCACAATTGTACTACATTGCTTTACTCCAGGGTTAAGGCTTTAGATTTATGGAGCCACTCAGGGCCATTCAGAGTAGCCTCGTCTGGCTTTACAAATCACAGTTAAGGTTTGCATCGCACATGTACCACATTGCATGGTGCAAACGCGACGCAAACCGGCTCATAAATATGTATAAAGCATAGGATGTTTAACCTAATGCATACATTCACTAGAGCTAAAATGTAACTTTTCAGGCTGTAGTCACACATTAGCAGGCTCAAAAAGATTCTACATTTGAATGTTTTTTTTATGAGGGCCCTGTGTAAACAATGCTAAAATTGTTTAATCATGGCAACTGTATGTTTCTCATCAGTCCACCTCTAGTTGGCTAGAAGAAGAGGCAGATGTTTCTGATCAAGGGACAGCTTCATTTTGGTGACCTAAACCAATGCACTGACTTGGGAAATGAAGTAAGGCTCAGAGTCAAGTACAACTCACAGGCTTCATACTTTCAATGTCAATGATGGTGGTGCTCATAGGTTTGATGATCATTCAAATCATCTGTCATCCAAACGAAAATTTGGTCCTAACTTGGTTATATTGCCCTGAGTAGTTGACTTGCTATTCATTTTGTAGTGGATTGGTATATCATTGCATATATTTGATGGCCCCACCAATTTTAGCATAATTACTTTGGCAGCACCCAAACACAAATATTCAAAGAGAGGTAGGATAAGGGTGATCTCTGGGAGTCTGCATTACATCTCATTTGAAGATGATTCCAACAAATTCATCAACTGTAGCTCATTGCAAGAGTACACTCAGAAGTATGCTATGGTCCACAATGCCATCATATGTTACTGAAAGGAATGGACTTGCTGGGTATGCATGTGTAGGCTTTCTTTCTGCTGTATTCAACATTGTGTGCCAAATTAATCAATCTTTCACACAGCACAGCACAGCAAGACAACTGTAAAGTAGAAGGCATGAATATGCTATATTTACCAATATTTGAAGTTTTCCTTCTCCCTGTCTGTGCAGGCTCACCATCTGCTGCCTAGCACCAGTGCAAACACCCATGCACAAGGATTGCTTTGCAGTCAGGATTGTTTTGTGCAAGAAGGGATGCCTTGCTGCCATAAAATAATCCTTTGAGTCTTTTCCCCCTTTCTTTGTGGGCCACAGAATGCAGCATATTGAGAATATTTCTCATCATTGTACCTCTCCCTGGATGGCGTAGCATTTTGACGCATTGACAGTTTTACCAGTCTTGGTAAATCTAGGAATGTGCCAAAATCATGGCTGGATGTGTGGGAACACCCGTGCTCCACCCACGGCACGCCTTCCAAGGGAGGAGCAACGCAAGGCAGCGATTTGTGCTGCCTTGCAATATTCCAGATTTACCTAGCAATGCAGGGCCATGCAAGGTGGCTTTGCTTGGAAAATCTGACTTTAGTAGTGTGTTGTCCTTGCAGCACCTTGTATGATGCACCTGCAATGCAATACTATGATAAATCTGGGCCTGAATATTTTATACAAGTTCCTTTTAGGGAGGGCTTTGCAAATGAGCCTTTTTTTGTTTCTATTTAAGGCATATTCTTTGCTTGATAGTGAATGACATTTTCACAAGGATTTGCTGAATGTGTGTAGTTTCTATTCTCAAGGATTCTTTGTATTTTCTTCATGCTAGAGGCAGACTTTTAGTAAATGTGTCTCAATATATTAAAATACTCGCATAAAAGCATTCTGCTGCATGATGCTGCAGAAGCTGCCTTTGTTTTGTTATAGCCAACCTGTTCCCCTATTTTGAATTTTCATCACATAACTCGGGTGGCCATTTACATAAATTATGTTTGCGTGTCTGTGGTACGTGCAAAACTGTAATTTTAGTGATCACTTTTTTGGTTGAGGTTTGTGTGTAATAGCATTGTGCTCGGGGTTGATATTAGATGGTTAATTCATAAAATTGTGCCACTTTCATCATAGACAGCGACAAAGAGTTGTATTTGTGTTTTTTTGACAACATCTTTGTGTGTGAACAATACATGTTGGTGTGCCTTTATGTCTTGTGAGACATGATTGTCCCACCTTGTGTTGCTTGAGTGTCTCATTTCACGATTACAGTAAGGTAGCATCAGTGTGTCATTGTAAGGCAGCAATATTTGATCATTTTATGTGTATGACAATGTCTGATGACAGATCTTTTATGTGTAGGTGAAAGCTATCTAAGTGAAGTGTGAAGAAAAATTCTATACACAGTCATGTCCGCGCTTCTTTATTCAAAAGTCCACATATCCGTGAAAGGAGCAATCCTGATGTATCATGCTTGCCCAATAATGCACAGACTAAGGGCTTCATTTACAAGAAAGTGCGGCAGCGCAGCACTGCAAACCCTTCGGCTGCAACACCCTGCAGCACTTTGAAAGCACAGGGATGCATCATATCTATATGGCTATGACAGATCCCTTTGCTGTCCCCTTTGTCAGCACAAAATTGGCTGACAAGCACTGAGGCAAGCACCTGCATCATGGGGATGATTGTTTATGTGCAGGAAGGGATATCTTCCTGCACATGAACAATCTGAAATGGCGTTGTTCAACTTCTATGTGTGCTGCATTAGCATACATTAAACTTGCAAAACTTTTTTTTTCCTGCACTTAAACAATCACCAGGGGTGATTTCCTTGTTCTATGTGTGCTGCAGAGTTCAGCACGCATTGAAAGAGGAAAATATCTAGGAGAAATCAATACATTCCTCCTCGTTGCGCCTCCCTACGCCTCACCTGGGGAGGTGTAGTATTCAGACGCATTTCCAGGTTTATGATTTCTCATAAATCTAGAAATGTGTCAGGTTCCATGGGTGTTGCGTGGGAACCTCCACAGCAACACCCATTGCACTCCCTTTTCATGCAAATTGCTGCATGTAAAGGGGCCATATTTACAAGGCTAGGAAAGGCCACGTAGGTGGCTTTTCCTGTCCTTTAAATATGGACCAGCAAAATGTGCCGCCGGTGCATCACACAAAGTTATGCAATGGTGGTGCAAGGGCTTGTAAACAAGCCCTCTAAATATCCATAACATTTTTTAAATGCTGCCTGATCACTGTATGGTTACTTGATGTGCAGGCACGCTACTGGGGAGGTACCATGTAGAGGACAAAGCTTAGAGAGCACATTCTAATAGACCCCAGAAAATCCCTGCAAGACA
Organism: Lissotriton vulgaris; assembly: GCF_964263255.1. Lineage (NCBI taxonomy): Eukaryota > Metazoa > Chordata > Amphibia > Caudata > Salamandridae > Lissotriton > Lissotriton vulgaris. Next base: position 399,676,249 of record NC_141696.1, on the reverse strand, counting down.
CCCTTACAATGGGAATGTCGAAAGAGCTCTTGAAGGCAAGAGAATCACGTATTGAGGCAGCACTACACTGAATAGTCATAACCGAGCCCATCAATATGACCCAGCTGTGGAAGGCCCTGGAAAAACCTACATGAAAACATAATCAAATCAGTGAGAATATGTGAGTACTATGACGGACGCACCCACAGGCCGACAGAATGCCCGGTGAGGGGAAAGAAATGCACATTTCACACAAGTGTGCAGGTCGTCAAAAGGGATAAAGGCTAAAGTGGTTTTGAATGCCCTTGTGGAAAAAGAGACTGAAGAGGAAGACATGGATGACAATGACACGGAATACACTCTACACTCAGTGTCCACTGTCAGCAATTCCACCACTGCTCAATGATCATTGACCCAATGTTGCTTACAATTCTGACCATACACAGTCAAAGCCACTATACCTATACCACTATAACCAGTACCGAACCATCCGCACACAACCTCCACTGACCCACGCCAAAATGTGGGTCTTCACATATGTACAAGATCAACCCCTGCCTAAGCTAGACAGCGTCAACACTGAGATTTTGCATGGAGACTCATAGGTTAACACAATGGTCTATGTCTCCAAAGGAAGTCAAGGCATGCTCCTTAGCAGCAGCACGGCAGAGGATCTTGCCCTCGAAAAACACACGGAGGAACTAGCCCAATGGAAAAGAAGGTCATTACCATCCACTGGGTATGCTGGCACTTCTGCCGTTATGTCTATGGGAACCCATTTGTCATCGGCACCCAATCACAAGCCCTTGGTCCCACTCTTTTAGCTCACCTCCTTCAAATTGCCACCATGCAAAAAGAAGTGGATGCTACAGTTCCAAGACTATTATTGTCAGATGGAACACCAGCCCAGGGTGAATAACCCAGCAGATTACCTCTCCCATCACCCCAGAGAAGTGGCACTGGAGAAAGAGGCAGAAGCGGATAACACAGAAGAGTATGTCATGTATGTGGTGGAACAAGCTTGACCATTGCCTTTACCCATCGACATGATCTGCCAAGCTATGGAGAGTGATGAGTGCCTGCAGCTAGCCCTTGCTGTATTGTAGTCAGAAAAATAATACATCCCAAAGGAACACAGAGCACACAGGAAACCAGATATGAAATGGATCCTTGACTCGCTACATCAGGTGTGCTAGGACCCACTGACTGATGCCGAAGAATGCCGACTGAAGAGGCCTCACCTACTTATAGTTTCCAGCTTCACATAACATTTTGTGCAACTGGCACACATAGGACATCAAGGAGTGGTGACTTTTTTTGCCTCAGGAGCAAGGTATTGTTCCTTCTCATGGACGAACTGGTGTAGAGCACTGTACACTTGCCAATGGTGCCAAGTCGCAGGCCCCCAGACCCACTAGCACCTGCTATTACCAAATAGGGCCCTCACCAACTGTGGGTGTGTGCCAGTCTTGACTTTGGCTGCCTCACTGAAGAAAGGTACACCCCGGTTCTAATAGAAAAATTTTCAAAATTCAGAGAAGTGGAAACCATGACCTCTCAAACTGACAATGAGACACTGCCAAAACTCAAGAAGATGATGGCTGCCCAAGAGCTTCTACGGAATTTCTGTACATACAATGCAGCCCTTTCATGCCAAGAATTTGAGATATACTTAGATGGGTGGAACATCAATCACCCTTCCGAGGACCATGAGGCACAGGGTCAGACTGATTTGCATATGGCCATGTCTGAACTGGGGTGGCAGAGTGGGCTAAAGAACGGTGATGGATTAAACCCAGATCTGTTGACTGGGTGTGAGTGTTTGATCGGTTCAGATGGTCCGTCCATCACCACACCCTTTTGTACCACTTTGTTAGCCATAAGTTGGCAGGGTATGCTCAGACGTGAGTCCTTTGCTTACTTTGCCACTGGATTCAAGCGAGCCGGGCTGAAGACGCCTGAAATGCCAGAAACCGGCCCTCGGAATCTTGTTTCCGGTCCAGGGAAGGCACTGCTTGGCAGTTCGGGCTGGACTGTTCCCATGAGGCACAGGGTCAGACTGATTTGCATATGGCCATGTCTGAACTGGGGTGGCAGAGTGGGATAAAGAACGGTGATAGATTAAACCCAGATCTGTTGACTGGGTGTGAGTGTTTGATTGGTTCAGATGCTCCGCCCATCATCACTCCCTTTTGTACCACTTTGTTCTCCATAAGTTGGCAGGGTATGCTCAAACTTGAGTCCCTTGCTCAGTTTGCCACTGGATTCAAGCGAGCCGGGCTGAAGACGGCTGAAATGCCAGAAACCGGTCCTCAGAATCTTGTTTCCGGTCCAGGGAAGGCATGGCTTGGCAGTTCGGGCTGGACTGTTCCCATGAGGTGCAGGGTCAGACTGAGTTGCATATGGCCATGTCTGAACTGGGGTGGCATAGTGGGCTAAAGAACGGTGATGGATTAAACCCAGTTCTGTTGACTGGGTGTGAGTGTTTGATTGGTTCAGATGCTCCGTCCATCACCACCCCCTTTTGTACCACTTTGTTCGCCATAAGTTGGCAGAGTATGCTCAGACGTGAGTCCCTTGCTCACTTTGCCACTGGATTCAAGTGAGCCTGGCTGAAGACGGCTGAAATGCCAGAAACCAGTCCTCTGAAGCTTTTTTCCAGTCCAGGGAAGGCATGGCTTGGCAGTTCGGGCTGGACTGTTCCCATGAGGCACAGGGTTAGACTGAGTTGCATATGGCCATATCTGTACTGGGGTGGCAGAGTGGGCTAAAGAACAGTAATGGATTAAACCCAGATCTGTTGACTGGGTGTGAGATTTTGATTGGTTTAGATGCTCCGTCCATCACCACTCCCTTTTGTTTCTTTTGTTTGCCATAAGTTGGCAGGGTATGCTCAGACGTGAGTCCCTTGCTCACTTTGCCACTGGATTCAAGCGAGCCGTGCTGAAGACGGCTGAAATGCCAGAAACCAGTCCTCGGAAGCTTTTTTCCGGTCCAGGGAAGGCATGGCTTGGCAGTTCAGGCTGGACTGATCCCATGAGGTGCAGGGTCAGACTGATTTGCATATGGCCATGTCTGAACTGGGGTGGCAGAGTGGGCTAAAGAACGGTGATGGATTAAACCCAGATCTGTTGAGTGGGTGCGAGTGTTTGATTGGTTCAGATGCTCCGTCCATCACCACCCCCTTTTGTACCACTTTGTTCGCCATAAGTTGGCAGGGTATGCTCAGACGTGAGTCCCTTGCTCACTTTGCCACTGGATTCAAGCGAGCCGGGCTGAAGACAGCTGAAATGCCAGAAACCGGTCCTCAGAATCTTGTTTCCGGTCCATGGAAGGCATGGCTTGGCAGTTCGGGCTGGACTGTTCCCATGAGGCGCAGGGTCAGACTGAGTTGCATATGGCCATGTTTGACCTGGGGTGGCAGAGTGGGCTAAAGAACGGTGATGGATTAAACCCAGATCTGTTGACTGGTTGTGAGTGTTTGATTGGTTCAGATGCACCGTCCATCACCACCCCCTTTTGTACCACTTTGTTCGCCATAAGTTGGCAGGGTATGCTCAGACGTGGGTCCCTTGCTCACTTTGCCACTGGATTCAAGCGAGCCGGGCTGAAGACGGCTGAAATGCCAGAAACCTGTCCTCGGAAGCTTGTTTTTGGTCCAGAAAAGGCATGGCTTGGCAGTACGGGCTGGACTGTTCCCATGAGGCACAGGATCAGACTGATTTGAATATGGCCATGTCTGAACTGGGGTGGCAGAGTGGGCTAAAGAACGGTGATGGATTAAACCCAGATCTGTTGACTGGGTGTGAGTGTTTGATTGGTTCAGATGCTCCGTCCATCACCACCCCCGTTTGTACCACTTTGTTCGCCATAAATTGGCAGGGTATGCTCAGACGTGAGTCCCTTTCTCACTTTGCCACTGGATTCAAGCAAGCCGGGCTGAAGACGGCTAAAATGCCAGAAACCGGTCCTCAGAAGCTTGTTTGCGGCCCAGGGAAGGCATGACTTGGCAGTTCGGGCTGGACGGTTCCCATGAAGCACAAGGTCAGACTGATTTGCATATGGCCATGTCTGAACTGAGGTGGCAGAGTGGGCTAATGAACGGTGATGGATTAAACCCAGATCTGTTGACTGGGTGTGAGTGTTTGATCGGTTCAGATGGTCCGTCCATCACCACACCCTTTTGTACCACTTTGTTAGCCATAAGTTGGCAGGGTATGCTCAGACGTGAGTCCTTTGCTTACTTTGCCACTGGATTCAAGCGAGCCGGGCTGAAGACGCCTGAAATGCCAGAAACCGGCCCTCGGAATCTTGTTTCCGGTCCAGGGAAGGCACTGCTTGGCAGTTCGGGCTGGACTGTTCCCATGAGGCACAGGGTCAGACTGATTTGCATATGGCCATGTCTGAACTGGGGTGGCACAGTGGGATAAAGAACGGTGATAGATTAAACCCAGATCTGTTGACTGGGTGTGAGTGTTTGATTGGTTCAGATGCTCCGCCCATCATCACTCCCTTTTGTACCACTTTGTTCTCCATAAGTTGGCAGGGTATGCTCAAACTTGAGTCCCTTGCTCAGTTTGCCACTGGATTCAAGCGAGCCGGGCTGAAGACGGCTGAAATGCCAGAAACCGCTCCTCTGAAGCATGTTCCAAGTCCAGGGAAGGCATGGCTTGGCAGTTCGAGCTGGGCTGTTCCCATGAGGCACAGGGTCAGACTGTTTTGCATATGGCCATGTCTGAACTGGGGTGGCAGAGTGGGCTAAAGAACGGTGATGGATTAAACCCAGATCTGTTGACTGGGTGTGAGTGTTTGTACCACTTCAAAGAAATCAAGGCACGATCCCCAAATGTCTAAAGGCAGCCCAGGTCCCACCTATACTAAAAAAAACAATGCTGCCAGATCTGATCTCAACAACCTCCGCCCCATTTCCATCATCCATACTCTGGCTAAGCTCCTACAAAAATGTGTCCAATCACAACTCTGTTGGCATATTGAGTCTTTCAATCTCCTAGATAATTACCAATCTGACGTCAGGAGTGGTCAGAGTACTGAATCAGCACTCATCCACATCACTGAAAATATCTTAAACATGATCGATGATAACAAATCATGCCTCGTAATCCTCCTTGATCTCTCTTCTGCATTCGACACGGTTAATATTATAACCTTCTAGCTGTACTAGAACACAGGATGGGTCTCTCCGGCTTCGTACTGCAATGGCTCTTTTCCTTTTTTCACAATAGAACCCAAAGAGTTAAGGTGAATCATACCTTATCCCATCCGTATGCAGTTCTAATGGGGGTCCTGCAAGGCTCTGCCCTTTCTCCCATACTCTTTAATCTTTTCATGGAACCACTAGCGAATGCTCTAACATCCATGAACATTCTTTTTCATATGTATGCAGATGACACGCAACTCTGAAAATCAACTCTTTTGAAGACTTCATCTCACTCAACTCCTCCTTGACGTTTATCCAAAACTGGCTAACTGAAAACCATATCTTGCTGAACACCACCAAAACAAAATTCCTTCTCATTTCCCTTCCTAAGCACACCCTCAAGATTAACCTCTGGATGAAACACCTCACCACCTTCAACTGCTCCCCGGTTATCATCAACTCAGCAAAACCTCTTGGAATCACCCTGGACTCACACCTGAACATGAAGAAAAATATCAGTAAGATGCGCAAGGGTGCGAATCACCAAATAAAAATTCTTAGAAACCTAAAACCATTCCTACCTCAAGAGGACTTCAAGCAGGTGGTGCAGCACTCGTCCTACCTAGACTAGACTCTGAAAGTGCAATGCTCTGTGGCCTCCCGAAATATACCTTTGCCCCTCTGAGGGCCTCATTGAATGCTGCTGCTAGACTGATCACTAACACTAAAAGAAATGAGCACATTTCCACAGCCTTAAGATCTCTAAAGTGGTTACCCTGCTAAGCACGAATACAACTAAAGATTCCTTGTTTAACGCACAAAGCCATCCACTTAAAACACCTGGTTATCTTGCTCAAAAACTGGAACTATCAGGTGGTAGTAGACCTTCCAGATGTGCTAACTCATTGCTACTCAAATCGCAGACTTATCACAAAAAGAAAACGAGACTGAGAACCTTCTCGGGCGCGGCGCCTAAGATCTGGAACTCTCTCCCACTGGAAATTCGCAGAATCCCCTACACGGCAGCGTTCAAACAGGAAGCAAAAAAACAATTAATGAGCAAGTTCCTGCCTTAATTGGATCATGGCTTGTCTGTTTACGAAATGTCAATTTTCTCTTTTTTTCTCCTATCTATTTTAATGCTATGATTCTTTGCCTTACCTATGAAGTAACGTTTTACGGTAGTTTATCAAGTTGTATTGTGCTCATATTTATGTACAATCTTATTAGCTCATCATGTTAGCCATCTATACATCAAGGGTCCCCTACTTTGTTCCCCTTCCACTAGTGTGAAGAGCTCTGATACCCTTTGGGGTCTTGTTCGCGCTATACGCAACTTTTTAACTAAATTAATTAATAAACTACCTCTGAATGACAATGCTGCTGTATGCACAATCCACAGCAAGAGTCCGGGCCAATGGTTTTACATTTTAACATATTCCTAATCTCTAGAGGCACCAGGCAGGGGTGCCCCCTGACCCTGCTGCTATTTATACTGACAATGAACCCATTGCCTAGAAAGCTGCAGGAAAGACACTTGCAAAGAGTACTGCAGTTTAGTTCTGGGTGGATTCTGCACTCAATATATGCAAATAGTTTTTTCTTCATAAATCCTACTGAGAACTTACAACCATTTATCAGAGATGTGATCAGATTCGAGAGGTTCTGGGTTTACTGGGAGGGGCAATAGAAGGCGCTAGTGTGAGTTTCCTGAGAGCCAGCCGCCACACCACGAGCTACACGCCGAGTTCTGACGATCGGTGGTCGATGTGCTGACCTGCAATTTTTCCGCGGCGATCTGGGACTGATGTCTGTGCTGGCGTTGGTAACTGACCAGGAAGGTAAAACACCCGGTTGCTGTATTCTATTTTCAGGCAGCAAGGGTGTGCAGGCTGGAGCCTCCGTTTCACTGCTTTTGAGGTGCTGCATTTTCATCTTCGAGGGACGAGTGGCTGATGTTTCAAGTCGGGCTCGAGCCGGCTTGCTCAGAAGGCGCTGCAGCCTGGGGACTGCGAGACCGCCTGCAACACACCTCTACCGTGGAAGTGCAACATGACGACACATGGGCAAAAAACTATCAAATTAAAAATGGCTCTTAATCAAGGAGGCACAGAAGGAGACACCATAGAGAGACCAGCGGAGGGACTGCCTAAAGGTAAACTGGATGGGGGAATACTAAAAAGAATACTGGGAAGTCAGCAGGACATAATGTGATAAAATAAAGCTCAGTGGCAGGAGGCGGGATTTCACCTTCTATTGCCAAACAGTTCCCTGTTATAACTAAGTCCCCCCACACACTTACAGACTCTACTACATCTGATGGAGGGGGGCTCATAAATCCGAGTGGGGCTAACTGCCTCAGTCAATGCCTCAGACAACGCCTCAAATAGTGCCAGGAGTGAGGGGACTGGGGAGAATATGGTAATGCCAACGACAACCCCAGAGGTATCAAAAGATGTCCCGGTTGCCAGAGAGGCACTAAGTCAAACCCTGGTCATTCCAGTCACTGCCACCAGGGCAGAAAAACCCTTCTGGTAGAAAAATTTAACTGTTGGCAATGTTTATCTTAAGGAGGGGGGTTGCCTTGAACTAATAGACCCGCAAACTCCGGATCTAGCTACTGACATTTTTTTCTCAGTCTCTGATGGGTCATTGTCTGGCACGGAGAATGAAGATGTTCTGGTAAGTTCCTCCGAGAGTAGTAAACAAGAGGACAATGAATCTGACCCAACAACTAGAACCATCCAGCAAAAAAAGAAAGCCAGGAGTAGAAGACGGAGCCAGCTGAAATGGGATTATTCAGATTCTCACTGATCATTCCCCCTGGAGGACTTCCCCAATCTCCAGACTGAAGAGAGTCCACATACAATCGCTGGAAGTCCGGCTGAACCCTCCCTGGCTTCCATATTCGACTCGATTAGACAATTCCGTGACGAAGCAAGATCTGACAGCCTTGCGGCCAAGGGGGCTTCTAAAAAACTCCAGGGGGGCATCAGGAAGTTGAATAAAATCTGCACGGATATTGGCGACCGAGTCTCAATGGTTAAAGACCGGACTGAGCAAGGTTTATCTCATGCAGCTTGCTTAACTGACCTGATGACCAAGCTGGAGGAGCAGAAAAATAGAATGCGGAGAAACAATCAAAGGCTGCTGGGCATCCTAGAAGGTGTTGAGGGTGATGACCCCAGAGGTTATGTTGTTAAATTTCTCTGTGCCGCCTTTCCAGCTGGAACTGGGACCAAGAGGTCCAGAGCGCGCACCGATTTCCGTTCAACTTAAAGCTGCGAAGAGATGGTAGCCGTCCCGGAACCGAGAAAACCAGGGTTTTCTTGTTTTTTTTTGGGAACTTTCTTTTGCGGCAGATGGTCTATGATCAAGCCAGACCGAATTCTCAAAAGGAAGATAATGGCATAAAATTATTTTCTAAACCTGACTTTGGCCATGCAACAGTTGAAGGCAGGTGGTAGTTACGTCAACTGATCTCACCCTTTCAACAGCAAGGTGCCCAAGTATACCTTATGAACCCGGCAAAGCTAAAAGTAATATTCAAAGGCACCACACTGGTTTTTCTGTCTGAGATTAAAGCTGAGGAATATCTGAAAGACATTGTGGGAAGAAAAAGACTGAACTATGTTTATTTTGAGCCAGCCCAGTACGGGCTTTTTCTGCTCTTTTCTTTTCTTTCTCCTATAATTGCTATAGATGCATTATGCTCTACACTATATACTATACACACACCTATTTTTCGCTCTTTTGGAAATTAGGGTTTTTTGTGCGATCAAGCTGGCATTACAAAAAAAAGAGGGAGGAAAGAAATACATAAAACAAGGGTGTTAAAAAAAGGGGGGGAAAGGGGGGATAGAAGGGGGAAGTAAGAGCCCGCCGATCAACCAATAAAATGATGTGTGGTCTGGCGGACAGAGCTCACACATGCTCACCATCATTCAGGCCATTCCTGACTGCCTGGTTTTGGGGGGGCGGGATTTGGGGTCTGGAACACAAGCAGTGGTAGGAGAATTGTTGTTTGGTTTAAACTTTTTTCTGGTTTCTTTTGCAAAGTCTGTAGGAAGACTGACAGGAATGAAGAGAGGTAAAAAACACGAGTGGGCTGGGTGGGGATACTGAGACAAGAAGTGGGACAGGGGAGGGGAAAGGGTAGGGGATTGTTGGGGGGACGGAAAAATCTTTTTTAATTTGTATTTTTTTTTACATGTAGGCAGGTGTGTGGATTTTTTTCTGATGATTTCACCAGGTTTTTTAAAAACCTAACAACTACTATGTTAAATAAACTTAGAATCGTTTCGCTCTATATCTGTGGTCTAAATGATCCAGCGAAAAGGCATAGAACTGCTCAAGTCCTGCAAACAATGGGGGCAAACATGTCTGCCTTCAGGGGATGCATGTAGAAGGAGCCCAGAAAGCTTTGTTGAACACTTTGGGCCACAGGATTATTGGGTCAACCTCGCAAGGGGCTATGGTTAAAGGAGTTGGGACTCTAGTCTCTAAAAGATTACCCTTAGTTGTCAATCAGGTAAAAGCTGACTCTCTAATGTGATGGTTGATAGCAGGATGTTCTATTCCTCCTCTTCCCTCTAATTTTGCTTTCACAATTTTCTCTGTTCACAGAAGCAATCTTGATGATCCAGGGGTAATACATGAGGTAAACGAGGAGTTAGTACATTGGCCATTACCAATCATACTATGCTGTGATTTAAATCTAACTCTGCCTAGTACCTGGAATTCAGAGGGGTCCTGGAATTGCAGGGGTAGGAAACCTAAGGTTTTCCAGGCTGTGTTAAACCTGATAATAACCCATGGCCTGAAAGATGTGTGGGAAAAGCTGAAACCTACTCAGGAAGGATATACTTTCTTCTCAGCTCCTCACTTGTCGTTTGCCCGGCTGGATTATTTTCTAGTTTCTCCATCCTTGGTGCACGACTGCGCTAATGACACTGCTCCTCAATTTCTTTCAGATCAAAATACTCTTATTATTAATATAGAGGGATTGGTGAATAGACGTTCTAGTTCTAATTGGACATTCGAAAAAGCCCTCCTATATGATGAGGATTACGGAGAACACATGAAAAGCTGGATACATGAGTTTTTAGAGATAAATTCTAGGTCAGTGTCGATAATGGTTGTCTGGGACACACTAAAGGCAGGAATAAGGGGGTAGATGCTCAGATTTTCCATTAATATACAATACTATTAGGGGAAAGGGTAAGGGGATGCCTTTGGCGACAGCTGGATCATTGTTATTTCAAACGGGTCAGATTTAAGACTCTTATGAATGCTGAGGTTCCGTGACGATCGTAAGTGGTGTTTTCGACTCGCACGAATATCGTCGAGTCTGGTATCTATGAACCGCAAATGACGAGTTTAGTAGGTGTACGCAGTTTCGCTGTGCTAACCTATACCGTTCGTTTGTTTCGTGGGTTTCTACATCTGTACCCACGGGTTCCATCTTAGATACGGCATCCATTTTGTCTCTTGCCCTCAAGTAGCCAGCGAACGGACGCTGTCCGCTTCGCGACCCTGGGATTCCCAAGACTCTTGCGGAAGACACGTTTCCTTTGAAAGTGTCTTTATGATGAGGGGGATGATACCGTAAGGCAGATGGCCTCGCTTGAGGCTCATCTTGCCGTGCCGGTCTATTGTCTTAGCCGTGCATCTCATTAGGCACGTCCCTTTGATGCCTGTAGCTCGTGTTTCCCGATACCACCCCTTTTACACCCTTTCCGATCTCCCCACTGTTTCTGCCTTCCTCTGCACCTGTTTTTGTTCCTCCTTCGATCTGTTTACTGCTGATTGGAATGTACTAATGGTGGGAAGATGGGTTTTTTTAAGAGTTGGGAACCACCAAATGTTTCCGTACTTATGTTCCGGGCCCTGAATACATGAAAGCAACCCCTTCTGGCGTTTATGATGGGAACTAAGTTGTAAACCTTTGTGTATCATGTTAACCTATGAGAGAAATGTGTATAAAAGGAGCGACCCACAGTAGCAATTCGAATCAGGCTCCGTGAACCTACGTTATGTACTTCTCGTGACTTCTGTGTTCCCTGCAGTAATAAACCTCGAATCTTTGACGCCGAAGGAAGTGTCCCGTGTCTCTGTCATTTGTACGCCAGAACAGGTTACCCACGAAGGTTTCAGGTGTTGTCCCTTGGCACCGCTGGGTCTTAGAAAAACCCAGTCCTTCAGTTGGCGCCCAATGTGGGGCTGCATCAGTGGTACCGGTCCAAGCCCGACGATCGTGAGGAACTTCGTGTGAAATCTCCGAGGGAAGGTGCACCCCACTTCATCGATCCTGTTGTCGAAACAAGTGGCCCGACGACTTTTCCCGCGAAGATTCCCGCCTCCTGACGGCTGCAACGGACTGCTGCCCTGACTGTAGACCTGTTTTGGCGCCTGGCGTAGACCTTGGTACAGCGAGATGATTGACGGGCCTTCCTGGTGACGCCATCAATCTTTGAGTTAAGTATTTGTGGATCACTCCCAGAGTCCTTAGTTGTGGGTGCTTAGTTGTTGCATGGTTCCATTGCATTTGTGGTTCTTAGTACTTGGTTCTTTGTTGTGATATTTGACGTCTGCAGTCGCCAAAAACCGAGGGTTTTTGCTCTTTGCGGGGACTTGGTAAATCCCGTAACCCTTGAAGTTTGTGAAACTCGGCTAGTGTGCAAGATGCCTGGCCGTAGTACTTTGTTCAGTTGTTTTGGTCGTTGTGGTGCGGATTCCCGACTAGAGGACTCGTGTCCGATACCTCCAGTTGGAACTCCAACTTATGAATTATATAGCAAGCATGGGTTAGGTCCGATTACCTTTAATGAATATTGGATTCGCTATACTAGAAAGGACGGTGTCCTAAGTTGGCCACCTCATGGTAGTTTCGAGACCCCGATTTTAGATAACCTTGAGGCTAAATTTGTTTCGGTTGTGGCGTAAAGAAGCCAAACAGAAAGAAATCAGACAGACGAAACGCAATCAGAGAGATGGTGTTGCTGCTATAGTGAAGAAAGCAGAACAGTTTCAGCGAGATAAGGAGGAAAAGGAAAAGGAAGTTTTCGGTAGGCTTCAGCGTATGTCTATAGATAAATGTTACCCCGCTTTGCCAACGGAGTCGGATAAGAAAGAGGAATTAGTTGAGGACCCAGTACTGTCCTATCTTTTGAAATCGCCACCACCGTACGCACAGGGTACCGCAGTTCCTGTGGTTCCCCCTGTACCTGCTCCCGTACCTGTTCCCCAACCTGTTCCCCAACCTGTACCCGTTCTTCCGAATGTTCCTGCTCCCTTGCCTACTTCAGTTCCTACTGCTCCTCCACTTGTACTTCCCCATACTCCCGCTCCCGCTGTTCCCGCTGCTCCTGCTGTTCTGGTTACTTCTCCTGTCTATTCTGCTTTTGGTACTTCTCTTGTTACCCCGTTGGGTTACTCTTTGTCTCCGTCTGTTCGACGTCGTACCCCCTCTGTAGCTGCTAACTTTTTCACTTCTCTTGGACCTATTCTTGAGTCCGCTGGTTCGGACGGTCCTCAAAGACGTAGTCAGCTTCCCGGTAATCGGGAACGTGCTGCACTGTATAATATGGCGATGGGTTGGATGAAATACCCCCTTAGAAATCCTCCACATTCAGTGCTTGATACGTTTTGTCAATTCAATATCCCGACACAGAGATACGTTTTCGAGGAAATGTGTAAGGTTTTACGGGATCAAATATCGGCCGATGCATCGGACGATGTATTGACTGCTTTGACTAATCTGCAGCTCCAGTTTTCGAGCGGAATGATAGTCGATTCAAATGTTCGACGCGCTGTTGAGCAGTTGTTATCTTTTCGCCCCTCTACAATGCCTCGAGCGTTGTTCGTGGAAGACATTGAGGGACCGCTTGCAGCGCTTGGTCAGTATCCCATGCGTGAAGTTCCACCGGTGTGGATGCCAGGTGATGCTACTCAAAATCCTGCAGTCTTGCCGCACTTTCGGAGGGTGTGGATTCATCTCCCGTGGAAACGATCGGAAGTTCTGCAAGTGAAGCAATCTTTGCCTGACCCTCGCAAAAATCCTGCAGGGTATTATAAAGAATTATCTCAGTTAGTGGATGCTACGATAATGAATCTTGCCGACATCGATATGTTGTTCGGTAACGTAGTTCCGCAACCGGTTTGGGCAAAGATCCGTCAAGAAAACTATGCGGTAGAATTAGGTGGTGATTGGGCTGCTCTTGTAGCAGCAGACGCCTTGCAAGTTGGTGGGGCTAAACCTGAACAGCTCATTGCGGATCTCCCTCAGAAAATAATTACCCTGATGAAAACGCTTATGCCAGCCATGAAGGTAAATTGGGACAAGTTGTCCGCTTGCAAACAAAAGAAGGATGAGAGCGTCTCTGATTTCTTTACGAGATTTGAGGAGGCTTTCATTGACCATAGTGGTCAAGACATGGGTACCGAAGGTGGTCAGAGGTTGTTTGTGGACAAATTTGTTTCAAATTTACTGCCTGACTTAAGCAACAAATTGTGTAATTCAGAAAGCGCGTGGGCTGTTTCTACTTCTGCTCAAATATTGGCTACGGCCCAATATTATGAGAATAGGGAGAAAGAGGAGAACGATCGTGCTGACAAGAAAACGAAAGAACTCAAAACTAAAGTGTTGTTGCAACAGGCGTATCCTCCGCGTTCGAATCAGAATGACTCGCAACAGCGTAATCGATCGCAGTCTCAGTCGAATAGGTCGCAATCACGAAATGATTCCTCTTCGCAGAGATCTTTGTTAGGGTACAACCAGTGTGCCTATTGTAGGAACGAGGGACATTTAAAATTCGATTGCCCAGTTCTAAATGAGCGTAATAGTGGTAATTCGTCTAGAGGTGGTCGTGGTGGTTCTCAACAGACATCACATGGTAGAGGTCGCAGTGCTCAAAACGATCGTTCCACTAACACTTCTGACTCAAATAATTGTTTTGATCAGCGGGGATCGTCGCAAGGGCGATCTGCTCAGTACAATGTGGATGATTATTACGTCGATCAGGATGCTGACGACGGTAATTACTAGGACAGCCATAGACAAGGAGAGGGAGTAGTATCAGTTCCGGTTGATCAGAGAGGGCCTTACGTCGCAGTTGCCACCTCGGGCATCGTTGAGCCTTTTCTGTTGGACACTGGTGCAGCAAAAAGTTCCATAATGCATTCGAAACTCCCTGGCGCACCTTTGTCTGGCTTAACAAATGTTTCCGTTGGATTCTCTGGCGCCCCTGTTAGCAATCCGGTTTCGTGCCCTTTGCCACTTACAATTGGGCCTCGTGAGTTGAAAGCTCCGTTGATTTTGACCACTGGTTGTGGTGAAAATCTCTTGGGTCTGGATTTGCTAAAACGTCTATATGCGACTTTGTATTGTTCTCCTGCGGGAGTAAAGCTTACTTTGGGTGAGAGAGTGATCTCTCCAATGTACTTGTCTCTCGATAAGCTTCCACCGGAATTGATTTCTCTTCCTGCATCTTTGTGGGCAACAGGTCCCAATGACGTGGGCCTGCTTAACATCTCCCCTTATGTTGTCCATTTGAAATCTAATGTGTGATTGCCACGTATTCCCCAGTATCGTATCTCCCTCGATGGTGAACGAGCATTGTTAGCGATCATCTATGACCTAATCGAGAAAGATGTTATTGAGGAGACTCGGGGAAACGTGTGCAACAGCCCTGTGCTGCCCATTCTGAAACGTACTGACCCTTCGAAACCACCTGTTTATCGCTTTGTTATCGATTTACGGGAGGTAAATAAAATTGTGATTCCTCAGTTCCCTGTTGTGCCTGACATCACGGCGCTACTGACTCTGATTCCAGCCTCTGCATCTTGGTTTTCAGTGATCGATCTGAAGAATGCGTTCTTCAGCATTCCGATTGCTGAAGAAAGTAGAGACCTTTTCGGTTTCTCTCTCGGTGGTCGCAGCTTCCGGTTTAAACGTGCTCCTCAGGGCTACTGTGAGAGTCTATCGATATACAGTCAAGCCTTGAAGGGCCAACTAGATGCGTTTGTGTTGCCGGCTGGTGCAGCCTTGATCCAATATGTTGACGACTTATTGGTGGCTGCAGATACTCAGGACATCCGCAAAATTGCTACGGTATCGTTGTTGCAACATCTCTGTGACCTACATCACAAGGTGTCTCCTTCTAAACTTCAATATTGTTGTCAAGAAGTAACCTAGCTAGGTCACTTATTGTCAAAGGAGGGAAGAAGGTTGACCCCAGAGAGAATTGCAGCGATTGCCCGAATGACTGTGCCAACAACTCAGAGAGATGTGCGTGCCTTTTTAGGTATCACGTCATACTGCAGGCAATGGATTCCAAATTTTTCATTGCTAGCGAAACCATTGGTGGCTCTTACGTGCAAGGATGTTCCAACTCCTTTACCATGGACGGAAGAATGTCAGAAAAGTTTTTCTGAACTACGTGACGCGTTGTGTTCGGCTCCTGTGTTAGGTACCCCTGACTACAGTAAGCCGTTTACACTATACGTTCACAAGAGAGAAGGTTGTGCGTTGAGTGTTTTGACGCAACCTTTTGATGGTAAGCAGCGTCCATGTGCATATTTTTCCTCGACCTTGGACCCGGTAGCTAGAGCATTGCCGAGTTGTTTAAGAGCAACAGCGGCAGCTGCAGTGTCCATCCGACAATCTGCAGGATCGGTCATGGATAATATGCTTACGGTGATGGTTCCGCATGCAGTTGACACTCTCTTGAATCGCACGAAGACTCAACACTTGACGAGTGCAAGGTTGTCTGGGTACGAGTTGACGCTTTTGGCAAGTCACATTCAGATAAAACGTTGTAATGTCCTGAACCCGGCGACCTTGTTGCCAATTAGCATGGAGTCAGATGAAGTAACACCTCACGACTGTTACTTACGGACTGAGGAGGAAACAAAAGGTCGCGTGGACCTTAAAAATACTCCTTTGGAAGATCCCGATGGGACCTTGTATGTGGATGGTTCATGTTTTAAATTGCCGAATGGTGATGTGACGACTGCATATGCTGTGGTAACTTTGAATACTGTTGTGGAAACTGCGAGATAGAATCAGAACTCTGCCCAAGCTGCAGAACTGATTGCTTTGACTAGAGCGTGTGTGTTGTCGAAAGGGAAACGGGTGAATGTGTTTACCGACAGCCAATATGCTTTTGGTGTCGCGCATAGCTTTGGACGATTGTGGAGAGAGAGAGGTTTCATGACGTCGCATGGCACTAAGATTCAGCATGGACAGCTTGTGAACGATCTTTTGGATGCACTTACGTTACCTAAGCAGGTGGCGATTGTTAAATGTAGTGCGCATCGTAAGGTGACGGATGATGTAGGTCGTGGTAATGCGTTTGCGGATGAGACTGCTAAGAAGACTGCCCGGAACCTTAGCACTAGAATGTATGTGACGAGTTCGGTTAGGTGGCCTACAGAGACTAGTATGTGCGAGAATACCATCGAGAGTGTGAAAACGATACAGAATGAGGCCACTGAGACTGAAAAGACGAAGTGGAAAGAGAGTACGGGAAAGTTGGATGCGAATGGGTGTTGGATTGATTTGTCGGAGCATAAGAGATGGATGTTGCCAGATGCGTATGTGCTAGCTGTTGTGACGATGGCAAACGGGTTAGCACATATTAGCGTGAAAGGTATCTGCAAGTTGTTGTCCCCTGTGTGGAAGAATGATGGTATCACTAAATGTGCTGAAAGATTGGTGAAGAATTGCATGATATGTATGATGTACAATCCTGGTAAGGGAACCCCTACACCTCCTGGCCATTTTGCTCCCCCTTCATATTCTTTTGAGGTGATTCAACTAGACTTCATCCATATGGAGCGATGCAATAACTTGAAATACGTTTTAGTTGTGGTTTGCGCATTCTCCCGATGGATTGAAGCCTACCCTCTCAAAGACAATACAGCTCTGTCCACTGCGAAAATCCTACTGAAGGAATACTTTCCTCGGTATGGAATGCCACAGATTGTATGGTCTGATAACGGAAGTGAGTTTGTGGGGAGTGTGATGAAGAGTGTGTGTAAGGGCCTTGGAATTACTCAGAAATTCCACAGCGCCAACCATCCCCAGTCAGCAGGTTTGGTTGAAGGGTATAATGGCACCCTTAAACTCAAATTAGCGAAGATTCAGGCTACGACTGGTCTTTCGTGGCCTGACACTTTGCCTCTAGCTTTGTTGTCAACAAGGTCGACAGTACACTCCCGAGTAGGGCTTAGTCCCTATGAAATAGTGTTCGGCCGTCCTGCGAATATTTGGGGGGTCCCTAGACCGAGTGTGTTTTCTGATCTTGAGTACCCAATGTTGATTGATTATCTTCATGATCTGACTGCTAAACTGAGGTTAATTCACCAACGGGTCTTTGAAGCACTGCCGACGCAGACGGAGGGTCCAGGCCACCAACTCCAGCCCGGAGACTGGGTGGTGACGAGGAACTTTGGAAGAAAATGAAATCGTGAACCTCGTTTTACTGGACCCTACCAAGTCCTCCTTGCCACGAGAACTGCTGTTCGTCTGGAAGGCCGGAAGAACTGGGTGCATGCCACCCACACCAAAAAGGTACCTATACCTTTAGCAGCGGACTCGTGGGTGAGGAAGGGCATTGCTTCGTCTGAAACTGAAAGATTACAGACCTTCGTACCTTTTAGCGACGCCCAACCTGTCGGAGAATCCTCAGTGCAGCAGAGCGACATTGTTGAACATTTGTCACCACAAAGCTCAAGATCTGAAAAATTGACTGATCAACAGAACTCTGTTCCCTCATCGGATCCATTGTTTGACGAACAGACACGTCCTGGAAAGAGCCGATACTTTTTGCGATCTAATACCAAGGACAAATAAAATTTGCTTTTGTTCCTCGACTTTTACGTTACCCCATTGCCACGATCAGTCTTAACATTCGTATAACTGTGATTTGGTAAATATTGAGTTTTTTTCCACATCTGTGTTTTTGCTTCCACAGCTGAGAGACTTTGTATATATTTGTGAATAAAGATACCTTGCATCCAGGTGTACCGTATGGCCGCGCGTGTACTTCCTTCTGGTTAGTAGGTCTTGACACTAGGTCAAAGACCGTCGGTTCCTGGGAACTCCTAGGGATTGACTACTGCTACACAGAACGAAGTGCGTCAAGAAACGTTGCGGACGGTTTTAGAGGATGGCGTTTTCAAAGCTTGTGGATTTGGAAAAAGCTCAGGCGCAAAGATTCAAACTCCAACAAATTACTCGTACAAAATGCTTTATGTTTCAGGTGTTCCTTCTGTTTCTAATTGTTTCCTCATTATTGGCGGGTGGGGTGTATTATATGATACAGTACTTCCTACCTTCTGCCATACCTACTCCTACTTCTGAACCTAAATCTGCCACCACTGTGTCCCCTCATTCCTTCCATATTCTACCCCAGCACGAGCAGGCTAGACGTGCGGAATTCAGAAATAATTCCTTTATTCAGCTCCTTCATCAGCATCAGCTTGTGGTTAATACTACTAATTGTTGGGTGTGTGGGTTAATGCCACATACCACGGATAAGGGAATTCCATACTTGGTCCTTCCTTATAGTTCCCAGGGTTCAGCTCGAGCATTTCAAACAATGTTTCGAAGTGCACTAGATTCCTACCCCAATCGAGAGCCACGTCCTTCCCACTTTGGTCCTGGTCCGTATCATAAGCCTTTGGCTATAGCGATCGCTGATTTAGATAGGGATATCTATGAGCCGTCGCTCATCCCAGAGGAAGAGGTGCGAGCCTATAGGGACCTGAGTGAGGCTGAGTATAGTGCGCTCGTGGGTGAAAGACAGCTTAGAAGCTTGTCTCCGATATGGATCGTACCCCACCTTGGTAATTTCTGTCTAAAAGGTCGTGGGCGAAGACCGAGAGCTCATCTTGGAGAGAGTGCTTGCTCCGAGACGTATGTCTTACCGATGCTCTCGTCCCCTGTGTTTCTGACTGCCAAGGGTACGTACTTTGTCTGCCATGATCGTGCGTATACGTGGTTGCCCTCCGACTTTGCGGGCACATGTTACATTGCAAATTTGTTGCCTCCAACGTTCACCGTTGATGCAGATTACCACAAGACTAGAGTTGTGAGGGGCGTGATTAGTGAAGAGGACACTGCCGGTCAAGAGGCCGGAGACTTTTTCAAAGGTTTCTTTCCGTTTTGGGGGCCTATGGTCAATAGTAGGAACCTGAGACAGTTGACCCGAGTAGTGGAATCGACAGCTAATATCACTGCCAGTGCCCTTGGTAATATCACCGCAGAACTTCAGGCGGATAGGCTCATGACGTTACAAAACCGTATGGTTTTAGACGTTGTTTTAGCAGATCAAGGTGGAGTATGTAAGGTGATCCATTCGAGCTGCTGTATTTTTATTCCAGACAACGCTCCGACTGTCTATCAAGCCATCTCAAAGTTGCATAAGATCTCTGAGTCCATACACGTGGACGTAGGGGATTGGACGCTACTTGGGTGGTTTTGGGGCCTAATGTCGACTTGGGGTTGGAAGATTCTGATGATCATCGGAGTCGTTGTAGCATTTCTGTTCACGTGTTGCCTTTGTGTGCAGTGTGGTCCTGCCTTATGTGGCCTCTGTTGTACGACGTGTATAAGACAGCCGCCTGTTACCAAAGGAGCTCAGATGGATAGAGTTATGTTGCAGCAACGTCTAGATGGTCTGATGAATATCGAATATGATTCTGACTAGTGCTTGCCTACATGAGGGCAAAAGGAGCGTCTGAGGTTCCGTGACGATCGTAAGTGGTGTTTTCGACTCGCACGAATATGGTCGAGTCTGGTATCTATGAACCGCAAATGACGAGTTTAGTAGGTGTACGCAGTTTCGCTGTGCTAACCTATACCGTTCGTTTGTTTCGTGGGTTTCTACATCTGTACCCACGGGTTCCATCTTAGATACGGCATCCATTTTGTCTCTTGCCCTCAAGTAGCCAGCGAACGGAGGCTGTCCGCTTCGCGACCCTGGGATTCCCAAGACTCTTGCGGAAGACACGTTTCCTTTGAAAGTGTCTTTATGATGAGGGGGATGATACCGTAAGGCAGATGGCCTCGCTTGAGGCTCATCTTGCCGTGCCGGTCTATTGTCTTAGCCGTGCATCTCATTAGGCACGTCCCTTTGATGCCTGTAGCTCGTGTTTCCCGATACCACCCCTTTTACACCCTTTCCGATCTCCCCACTGTTTCTGCCTTCCTCTGCACCTGTTTTTGTTCCTCCTTCGATCTGTTTACTGCTGATTGGAATGTACTAATGGTGGGAAGATGGGTTTTTTTAAGAGTTGGGAACCACCAAATGTTTCCGTACTTATGTTCCGGGCCCTGAATACATGAAAGCAACCCCTTCTGGCGTTTATGATGGGAACCAAGTTGTAAACCTTTGTGTATCATGTTAACCTATGAGAGAAATGTGTATAAAAGGAGCGACCCACAGTAGCAAATCGAATCAGGCTCCGTGAACCTACGTTATGTACTTCTCGTGACTTCTGTGTTCCCTGCAGTAATAAACCTCGAATCTTTGACGCCGAAGGAAGTGTCCCGTGTCTCTGTCATTTGTACGCCGGAACAGGTTACCCACGAAGGTTTCAGGTGTTGTCCCCTGGCACCGCTGGGTCTTAGAAAAACCCAGTCCTTCAATGCTTACAGAGTATTTTTTAACATACGCAAATTATTCGGACTTGCCAAATTAAACTACTACACTCCCACCAGAAATAATGGTAATCTACCACTTATTTTTCAAAATGCTTATCTTCCACTGTGGTATCAAGTGGGTTTCTCCAAACTGGGAGATGTGATCATCTCAGAAGGCATCTGGCCATTCAGTACTCTGAAAACCTGGTACAACCTGGACAACAGTCAGTTTTTCCAGTATAATTCCATCACAGGATTTTAAACAAATAAAACTGGTGGTCCAGCAGGGTTCGCTAAGATAGCCCTTATAGACAAAATCCTGGAGCTCAACACACCATGGATCGGAAGTATTTACATAATGCTAAATGAGCGGAGGCTGGATGACATTAGTAAAGTGGATGAAAAATGGCAGCAGAAATTGAATGTGCCACCTAATACCTTTTGTCGCGCCCTAAGTCTCACACAAACGCACTTACTGTCATCGAAGCTGCAAGCTCAATTTTTTAAAACCGCTTTTTTCTTTACGTAACACCAAGCAGAGTGGCCAAATGGGGTACCGGCAGCGGAACAAATTGCCCAAGATGTGCTAAGCATAGTGCAGACTCAGCACACATGTTTGCTACATGCTTAAAATTGGCCCCATTATTCGAAAAGGTGCAACCGTTCATTAATAGAGTTATTCTACAAGATATGTAACTGTTGCCTGTTACTGTAATGCTAGGACTAAATGATAAGATCAACATAAAATCAGGGGGAGCCTTTTTGTTTTTGGCTATGACTATACTTCGGATTTGTTTTGCCTCATATTGGAAGGACCCTCTTTCTCTCAATGGCAGGCTCAACTTCTTACCACATACAAACTTGAGTTAGCTATATATATGCCAGAAAAGGTAGGGTTGGGGAAAAAAAGGGATTAAAGATTTGTGCTTCTCTAACCAGGTGGCTTAGCACATTGAATCTACAGGAGGCGTAGTAATGTCGGGTAATTTGGGACAACGTTTTTGTCGTGCATTTATTTCTGTCTGCCCCTTGTTTCTTACTCCCCTAGCGTTCCTCTACCCTCCTGCCGCTTCCACACTTGTTTAGGTTTATTCTTTTTCTCCTCTCCCATTCAGCTCCGGTTTATGTCTCTCTCTGTGGTTCATTGCTTCTCTTTCTGTCTTTATTTTCTGATATATGTGTCTAATTGATAATTAATTAATCTGGCTAATTGATTTCCACTGCTTGTAATACATATTGACAATTGCTTTCGGACTTGGGGAGGTGGAGGGGGGGGGGTTATTTTCTTCTGGGAATCAAAGTTATTACATTGTCATTTTTTTGCTTGGAATAAACATTAAAAAAAAATCAGAAGGTTCTCAGACATAAATATAAACTGGTACAAGACATGACTATTCCTGTTGACTCCACACACCTAAAGGTCAGTCCTGTAATACCTAATTCACTAGGTTGAAGACTCTGCAAAACGTCAGAGGGTGATATTACACAAAGAAACTAGGCAGATACTCAGATTACATTATGCCCATCTGTTGAGTGGTTCGCACAACAGATGGAATTATGGATCATGCTCACTCTGTCCTTGATTGGGCGAGTTCCACTCATAAAGATGATTATTCTTCCAATATTTTATATTTATTCATTATCATTCCGCGCCCAGTAAATAACAATATTTTTCAAACCATTCAAACAAACCCGATCAAACTAATTTGGGTGTGAAAGCAGCTAAGGATCAGTTGGGACACACTAATTCTACCATATCAGAAGGGAGGATTCAAGACTCCCAATTTAAAGTCATACTGCCTTGCATTGCAATACCAATACACGCCCCACTGATGTCATCCAGATGAAATGCTTCCCAAATCCTATATCAGTAAAATAACAAACTGGGATAGTCCCACTGGCTCATTGCTACCGGTTGGCTTTCCAAGACCTACAGTT
This sequence comes from Lissotriton vulgaris, assembly GCF_964263255.1. Taxonomy (NCBI): domain Eukaryota; kingdom Metazoa; phylum Chordata; class Amphibia; order Caudata; family Salamandridae; genus Lissotriton; species Lissotriton vulgaris. The sequence goes on along the minus strand of NC_141696.1, from coordinate 399,653,525 downwards.
GAGGTCCATACAGTGGCCCTGACCTGCTGGGCTTGGGACTACATGTGGGGGAAACTTTTTACACAATTCTTGTACTCACCCGCTGCTCAAGTAATTAATACATCTTTACTCCACTGATTAGAGTGGAGTTATGACAGCGCTTCATTCGGTGTGCATAACAGAAGATGGTTATGTACACAGAAATAACGTTTTTGAAAGTGGCACAATTCAAAGAGATGCCTGAAATAACCCCATTTGTTATCTTGACATATTTCAGAGTGAGACATATGGCTTTGGACAGACTGCTGGACTTCCTAAATGAGATAAGGGAATTCTTCCCACTAATGCAGGTAATCTATCTCAGACCAGAGTCCAAAGGACACAAGGAAATTCAGACAAGCTTGGGAGTCAGATTTGAGGATCAAAATCACAGACACGCAAAGTAATGTGCTGTGTATAAACCATAGGCATAAGCTAATACACTTGGTCATGGTCATGTAGGCCCATACTCCAATATTGAAAAGTACATATTAGAACTAAACCCACTGATGTCCCGACGCTATATCAAAATGATCCCAAATAACACCAGGAGATTTATAGCATTGGCAAAACTGCTGACCAAGCGTGGGGTTGCCATAAATTGGGGCAAAACATAAGCACCTGAAAAAGAGGACTGGTTACAAGACCTCACAGTATGTAACAAACACTCTCAGGTACATGACACTCTATAACTCTCGACGTCAAGACCTAAAGTTATTTGGGAACCACTGCAGTCATACCTCACCCAACAGCAGATGATGACAGATGATGATGACTCACAAATACCCTAAACTGTTTAAAATATTTTACGTCCTATCATATGCAATGGATATAAACAACAACACAATGTCAACCCAACACGATGGCTTGTTTGTGAAAATCTCTGCAAGCATATTGACAAGGCCACCAACCGTAACTCAGTGGAAATGTAAATATAATGACTAGCCCACTCTCAAAGGTCCACCTTTTTCTTTTCCCCCAAGATATGTAGTCTAGTTCTAGTATTATGTATGGGACGGTGCCTGTGGTATGAGTGTTAAGTGAGTCACCCTTTGTATCTTCAATCTGTCATTTCTATTATCAGCAATGTTTTGTATTTTGTGTTATAAGAGAATAATGGTGCAGTAGAAAAATACAATAAACATGAATCTAGGCTGCATCTGTTCCCTGTATCAGTGAGTGGGATTGACATGGAGGTTCCATACTGCTTCTCTCAATTTTACTATTGATCAGATGAAAAAGATGGAGAACGAGGAGGGAGTGGCGTGAGCTATGAATACTGCATAAGTTAATTCACCATATTGAATTTGGGCCAGCAAAAACAGAAAAATATGTATGCTGCATTGGTCTCCAATGCTTGACTTGCACTGAATTAACTCAGGACAGTAATCTTCATTCAGTGACAGTTGACAGGATAGAAACATGTCACTGTATCAAGGAGCATAGAAAGACACTTGTTGTAGTACAGATAAAGAAGGGTCAAGGAACTATTTCAGAAAGGAACAGAACGAAACATTCAGCTGGACCAGCAAGGGAAAGGGAAATGGGGTTCGAAAGTGGAAGAGTTAGTGAGAAAGAAGAGGAATGAGAAGCTCAGGAGAATATTTGGAATATAACAAAGGATCATAGCCTCTGAAAGGATGTTATGAAGGGGTGACAGCTGAGAATAGTTAGTAGGGCTAAGAAGATTTTTCTGTGCTAAAAGTTCAAAAATGATAAAGAGAAACTAGGGTAGCTGAAATTCTGTAAAAAAAACTGTAATTGAAAATAGTAGTAATGCACCAAGATGCATGCAAAAAAATGTGAGGAGTTGAAAAATATTGAAAAACAGCAAACATACACCCAACAAAGAGTTAAAAAGCAGAGGAAACAACTTGGTTCTGTGGAAGTAGAAAACGTGCACATAAAATTGATAGATAATGATGCACTTGCCTCAAGTTTCAAGACTGCAAATGCTTTTAGAAGGACAGGCAGCCAAATTGTGCAAAAAGCACCAGGCTTTCATTTCTATTGCTAGGCCACAGCAAGGCCTCTTCTTTCTATAAAATATATGCTTTTAGGAAATTCTGAACCATGCACAACTGTATTCAATAGATTGACCTTAATATGACTTGCTTAAATTCTGTCATAACTGCAGAATGAGCTGAGTTTATAAAATGTATTACTTTCTTCAGCTACATATTTTCAATGGACTAAAACAAAATTTCCTTTTATGTCATATGTTCATACAATATTGAATGGAGAATTGCCTTTTAACAATGAACCTAAGCTTATAAGAATGAATGTCATTATCTAATAGGAGACTTGCAAGTAAATGTTTCTGTCTGTAGTATAGTTCATTGTTCCTCAGTGAAACATTTAATGGAGGCTAGACTGGGAACAAAGGTTAGCTGGACCCAGATATACAAAGTTAAGATGGTACGATACATTTCTGATAATGGATCGTGAGCCTCACATATTTGCGGTCAGAAAGAAAAAACAAAGCTGCTTACAGTCAGAAGATGACTTCTTCATATATGGGAATGATCGGATTCACAATTTTGTGATAACATGCTCTTATGTTTTTTTATGATAGTGTGTCTTTTGAGCTAGTTAGCACCCCATTCCTGACCTATTCTCTCATGCACCATTCTCACTTGCATTCTCCTGTCTACTTGCTGTGAGCTACTGCTGATGGTGATTGTTGTTGCCTGACACTGTGTAGGTGACAATTTATTTATACTTTTTCCCAGACGGGTGCAGGTACTGCTGTGTCTGGCTTCTTATTTTACCTGATCGAGATTTACTTTATGAAGTAGCGAATGCGACTGTATATTCTAATGCTTTTGGAGACATGAGACTTGGCTGAGTTTCAAGAACTACTCTTTATGGGGAGTTAGTTCAACTTAATTTAAAATTCCATTGAGGTCCTCTGATCTTGCTCTTTACCAGTAACTCTTTGGGTTCTGTTAGGTTAGGTTCATTTTAGGTGGAATGGGGAGTAATTCCTTAATGGAACACACTTTTATATTGCATTATTGATTGACTCCAACCATATTTTTTCTTGATGATTTCTGTAAACAGATTATATCATTTACTAATTTGAATAAGAAGACACATCTAAAGAACTTACAAATATCTTAACAAGAAATATAGGGCTTCAAAATTGCCTTAAAACCCTTGTCATTGGAGGTAGCAAGATGGCGTCTGGCTGACTGTGTCCAAAAATCGCTCCCGATGCCGGTAGAAATTACAGAGCAAGCGGTGCGCTGATATGGTTTTTTGAAGCAGCATATGCAAAGCGAACTTACCCTCGATGTCAGAGGTGTGCAGCGGTGATTTTCTCGTGGCGGCGGAGAAGCTTTTCTCAGAGGTCCAGCTGGCAGCATCAGTGGTACTGGCGGAGCTGCAGAGCTACCGCAGGCAGCTGAGGAGAGCCTGTGGAGCTGGTGAAGTAGGCGGAATCAGCAGAAGCGGAGGTGGTAACAGCCAGGGTAGAAGAGCCCAGAGCAGAGCACAGAGCATAAGAAGCAGAGCTCTATCGGGGGTAGCGATAACACAGCAAACAGAGGTAGCTGGAACAAGCGCGTTTTTCGGCAGCATAAACCAGACTAGGATGGCGCCAAAGACAACCTGTGGTGGACGGGATAGAGCAGCAGAAGCGGAACAAGGAGTCATGCCCCCAAAAGGTACTTTGCAGACAAAGGAGGGGGGGAAGGCTTCTGGGAAGGAGACTGGGAAGGAAGCTGGGAAAGGCGCCAGGAATACCCCAGGGGTGAGATCTGATACCCTAACAAAAAACGAGACTGGCACATGGAGTAACACACGAGGAAAGGGGCCAAAACCAGGGGAGGCGAACACAGGGGGATTCAAGAGTATAACAGGCTTTTTTTCTCCGGCCTCCCAGACAGGCGCCCCGAAAAAAGGCTCACCGCTACTGGTCAAAAATGGGGTAACTCCTACAGGAAAGGAGGCTATGCAAAAGGACCAGACAGCAACCACTGAAGCAGGACTGAAGGATGACACCCCTGGATTACAGTGGGTGGAGACAGTAGAAGGTAGTGAAGACATCGAAGTTAACATAGATAAAAATACAGACAAAGACAAAGATGGGGGGGGGGCAAGAAAACTGCTGATGTGGCCCAGGCTCTCAAACCTACTCAAGAACAACAGGACCAGCAAGAGACACTTGTGGGAGATAGTCTACCTGTGGATCTTAAAGACCCCTCAGGTGCAGCACAACTGACAACAAACATGTTAGTGCAAGAAATCACTGCTAGCAGTAGCCCCAGTGGCCTCGAGGATACTCAGGACATAGGGGACAACTTCTACTCAGTAACGGACGTGTCAGAAGTAACCCCCTCAGAGGCGGAAGATAGCGAGATTATTTTGCCTTCTAGCTCAATCCCCAGCTCAGAGGGAGGCGCTGGGTCCTTACCACCGAAGGACACGGTAGTAAGAAAAAAGAGAATGCCAAGGAAACAGGGAGACTCGCACTCATTGGAGAAAGGCAGCAACGACCAGCGCCGGGTTAGCAGAACCAATTTGGATGCAATATTGAACTGGGACTACTCAGTTACCAGGAACTTTTACCCAGAACATACAGCACAGGCGAAGGCAAGGACTGAGGACGATGATGATGCCCCGTCTTTCCGGATGATACTTGATTCAATCAAGCAACTGCAGGAGGAGACCAGAACGGAAGGAAAAAAGAGTAGGCTGGCAATTAAGAACCTACAAGGGGCGGTAAGGAAGGTGGCCAAAATCTGTACAGATACCAATACAAGACTGGCCCAATTGGAAGACCGCACAAGCCTCCTTGAAGACTCCCAGGCAAACGATACAGCCAAGCTCAGTAATTATGATAAACAGTTTACAGACGTACAGTGGAAGCTGGAAAATTTACAAAATCGTCAGAGACGAAATAACCTCAGAATTCTGGGATGTGAAGAAGGAATAGAAGGTGATGACATTAGGGCCTACGTCCTGAAATTATTGAAAGGAGACTTCCCGGAACTGACCCGATGGGATTGGGAAATGGAAATCCAAAGGGTCCATCGCTTCCTGTTGGTTCTGAAGAAAAATGACTCAAGAGGCCAGGAGGAAACAGCAAGACCTAGAGCAATATTAATATACTTTGGGAATATCTTACTGAGAGAGGAGGTTTATTCTAAAGCCCGTCCAAATGCAAAGTGCCCCTTCGAGAACAAGTCATTCTTTACCACTCCCGACTTTTGTCATATTACAGTGGAAAGGCGATGGCGGCTGAGGGAGCTGGTGGATCCATGTCGACAGATGGGCCTGCAGGCCTATCTTAAGAACCCAGCGAGGTTGAAGATTATCTACAAAAATAACACCAGGGTTTTCACATCTGAAGTACAAGCCAAAGCCAATATGGATACTTTAAAATCAGAAAAGGGAAACCCAACATTCCAGTGAGAAGAAGAACGACATACGCAGACTCTGCTTCATGTCAATAGAATGAGTAGGGCACATAAAGAGGGGGGGGGAAGGGAAGTGGGATTTTGCACAGTTTAGAATAGCCTAGCACATGAGGTTGGGGGGTTAGCTCTGGGGATAGTAAAAGGGGGAAGCTTTTTTCAGTGCACCATGAAGGTTTAAATGTGTATAAAATACGGCAAAGGGAGGCTAGCAGATGGACTCCATCATAGAGACCATAAGTCTGCTTGCTACAAATAGTTGGGTGGAGGGTGGAGGACGGAGGGTGGGGTGGGGGGGGAGCAAGGAGGGAGGGTTTTAAGAGAAGGTTGGCTCTGGGTGTGGGGGTAAAAGGGGAGTTAAAAAAAATCATCATCATCACCTAATAGAGAAAATCAGAATAGGAAACACAGGAATAAAGAAAAAGAATCTAAAGGGGGACCCAAAAGAATAATATACGGATAGTCACTATAAATATATGTGGGCTGAATCATGCAAGGAAACGCAAGGATGTGAAAGAATATCTAAGAACTGTGCGAGCTGATGTGATATGTCTACAGGAAACCCATGTCAAGGTCTCTCGCAAGTTTTTATTGGAGCAACTAGGATATCAACTCCTGACATGTACAACACAAGGAACTAGAACACGGGGGTGGCGATACTCGCACGAGCCAAGGCTGTAGTAGTTAAAAACTAACTTGCCGATGCTTATGGTCATTGGGCCATGGTAGAATGTCAGACACAGGGATTGAATTTCACCCTATGCTCAATATATGCACCTACAATAGAGGATCTGGAAAATTTTAAACCAAATTAATATACAAATGGCCAATTGGCCTCTCCCAATAATAATGTGTGGAGATTTCAATATTAACGGCTTAAATGGTCTTTGAAAAAACGACCCTGACAGGTTTGTAGGTCGAAAGAGGAAAATTCATAGAGTCTTGATCCAATTGATGAACGATAATGGACTTGTAGATATCTTGGAACAACAAAAGGGGGGTGGTGGGGGGGCAGTACATATTATTTTGCAACACACAAGGCAATAGCATGATTGGACTATTTTCTGATCTCTCCCACGCTAACTTCCATCTCTAAAATAAGTAGGCTGCCACGGATAATGTCAGACCATAACCCCCTGATATTAGAGATCTCAACTCCAAAGGCCCAGACACAGTGACCTAGCTGGTCATTTGAGCGAGCTCTATTACAAGACAGTAAATATGTGACACATATGGAAGGTTGTCTTAAGGAATTTCTTGAAATAAACAGGGGAACCACACAGGCGGGGGTAGTCTGGGATGCCTTGAAATCTGGCATCAGGGGAGAAACCTTGAGCTATTCTATCAGGCGCAATAAATTAGAAAAGACAGAGATGGAGGGGAAGATTAGATTATTTACCACATTAGAGGAAGAACTGGTCAAGGCAATCGGTCTTAATCATGACATAAAAGAGACAGCACAAAAATTGGCTTTAGCTAAGGCTGCTTGGGGGAAACAATAGCCTCTAAGGCGGCTGGAAAATTTCTTGCTTGGAAGCAGGATCAATACGGATATAGTGAACAAGTAGGGCGCATACTTGCAGTTAGAACATGGCAGGCAGCAATTAGAGGGGATATTCACGAGCTGGTATCAGAGACTGGAGTAATTTCCACCACTCCTAAGGAAATCTGCATGATATTCCAAAACTTCTATCAAAAAATATATAAGGCAGATATGGGAATGGACAGAGAGGAAATCGACCAGTACCTCGAGTCTGCGTCAATAGAGAGACTAGCAATGGAGGACACAGCGGCATTGGAGGCTTGCTTTTCCCCTGAGGAAATTCAGGGGGCAATCAATGATCTCCCCGCCGCGAAGGCGGTTGGGCCCGATCTCATCCCACTAGAATTCTATAAGAAATTCTTCCTAGCATTAAAAGAGGATCTTATTAAACTCATGATTAAAACCCAGAGCGGAGCAGCACCCCTGCCATCTTGGGGGGAGACCACAATGGTGGTATTTCTGAAAAGAAACAAGTCCCCAAAAGATCCAGGGTCTTATAGACCAATCAGCCTCATGAATAGCGACACCAAAATCTATATAAAAATCCTAGCGAATCGCCTAAGCTCGATAATAGGAAGGTAACCTCCCCTAGACAGCATGGGTTCATCCCTGGGAGGGGTACGGCAGACCATATTAGGAGAGTGTGTACACTATTTGATGGATCGGCAGTCTCACGAGACCCCATGGCCCTCATATTGCTGGATGCCGAGAAGGCTTTTGATAGGGTCTCATGGGGCTTCCTCTGGTCCACCTTGGAAAAAGTGAATGTTGGTAAACGATGCATAGGTGCCTTGCAGGCATTATACATAGAGCCTAAGATTTGACTTAGAGCAATGGGAGAGGCGAGCAAAGTAATTAATGTTGGACGGGGGGGTGTCCCTGTTCCCCGCTATTTTTTGCTTTTTATATTGATTCCTTTATTAGGAGAAAAGAATCAAATAGAAACATCCTGCTTATATTATCCAATGGGTACGAAACCAAAATCCTAGGGTACGCAGACGACCTCGCAATTACATCACCAGAACCTGTATCGGCTCTCGCAGAAATTGAAAGAGAGGCAGATATATACGGGGCGCTGTCTGGCTATAAACTGAATCAAGGCAAGACACAAATCGTGATTAATAATAAAATTACACTGGTGGACCAAAGAGGAACCGATTCAGCGGTGTATCTCGGAATAACAATAATCTCGGACTTAACAAGGATTGTGGAAAAAAATCTGGCTCCTGTAATTCAAACATCCAAAAAAGATTTAGAGAGAATGAACAATCTGCATTTGACGATAGTTGGTCGATGTAATATAATAAAAATGATATTTCTCCCCAAAATATTATATTTATTCACGTCGATTCCATTAAAATTCAATAGTAACTGGTTTAAGGAGATTGAGGGAGTCGCTAACCGCTTCATTTGGTCGCAAGGCAGAATGCGAAGGGCCATTACGTTTATGTCCCTCGCAAGGGATCGGGGAGGCTTGTGAGAACCCGATTTTAGGGCATATTACTGTGCGTCGGTCCTTCAATATATTAGAGGGCTATTAAGGGGTACTACTTTAGACAAATGGAGGGGTAGCTAGGGTATCCCAGATATATATGAACTTATAACCAAGGAGACTAGCAAATGGCTTTTAACATTCAGCAAAGGAAATTATCATAAAAAAGTAAAATTTAAAACACTAGGGGCCACCATATCGGTCTGGACCTCGGTCAGGAAAAAGATTGTATTGGGAAGAATGAACTATTATACCCCCTTATTTAAGAACCCCTCGCTACCGGAGGTTTTCCATGATAATGTAATGAAAAGCTGGGATGAGGGCGGCGTAAAGACTATAGGGGATGTCACTGATGTAACAGGCATAATCACTTTTGATAAGGCGCAATATCTATATAATCTAGAGCGCAGAGACTTTTATAAATATCTGCAGATTAGATCATTCTTATTAAAGAAGCAAGGAGGTAATAATGTATTTAAAAGAGAGGAAGTTATGGAGCAGTTACAAAGTGAGGAGGGATGTTCAATCTCACAAATATATGAGGAACTGAGCCACTATAAAGAAGATGATCGGAGGAAAGTTGGAAAGCGAAATTGAATCTAGTTGGGAATGAGTTTGAAACATCGCTCAAATTGGCAAATACATTATTAAAGGTAGTGAACCTCCAGGCGCAACACTATAAGACCTTATATGAACTATATTACACACCATATAGAATAGCTCGCTGGGGGGGGAACAAGTGGTATAAACTGTCCACGGTGTCAAAGCATGGAAGCTGACACGGTTCATTTGTTTGCTTCATGTCCCATGCTAGACCTATTTAAAAGTTTTTGTACAGACCAATGGGGATTCATATCAATTTAAAGTATGAAGAGATGGTATTGGATGTTATGAAAGAAGGGGTCCCGGTGATTCATCACGAATTATTTTTTCAGCTATGGCTATAAGTAGGATAATTATAGCAGCGCTATGGAAAGATACAACCCCCCCAACGTTTCAACAATGGCTGTCACGGTTAATGGCTATGTATAACCTGGAGAAGGCACTGTATGAGAAGAAAGGACGGAAGACTAAGCGGGTAGGGAAGCAAATTTGGGCTCCAGTCATTGAATGGAAGGAAAGGATGGAGAGAACATAGGGGGGAGGAGCCAATAACCTCACAATTATGCCTAAAGATAGGAGGGACAATCGCAAGAGATGAGGAAATCAGTAGTAGGGGAGAAGTAATGTTCGAAGGGTGAACCAAAAGGATTTTTTCAATAAGAATAAGGTACTGGTGTACCGGGGGTTCTTTACATCATGAATTAATGTAAAGCTGCAAGAATATGCACAGAGCGAAAATTGGACCATGCTAATCTTTCTTTACTCCGTTCTCTAAAATGAATATATATGGATAATGTTTTTTTCTCTATTATGTACAACAATGAATTGATGATGATGATTAATTAAAAGAAAAACTTCTCATTGACTGAACTTAAACTGTAAGTTAATGAATGATTTAATTAGAGCTGGTTTCCATTAGTATACAGCGACAAAGTTCTATCAACTCAAAGAAGAAAATATAACATGGAGCTGGAGTATATCCTGGTAAGCAAGTGTTTGAACTTGTACTGGAGAGACATTTTGGACTCTTTAGTGCTATCAGTTCCAGTTCCAATTTATTTGACAATCATTTCATTAGGAATATTTGTTAGAAATAACTCACAATACCATCTAAGAACTGTGTGACTGAGTCATAAAAATATAAAACTGGATGTCATTAGGATATTGGTGTATGTTGTTTTCGAATCAGGTCTCAATTGGCTCCATCTGAGTATGCAACATTATGATTGATAGATGTATTCCTTCTGAAATGCTGGCACAATTGAGATATGACCATTCTGAAAATATTGTATCATCAGGATGACTTGATTCGGGCAACAATTCTATAGGAAAGGCTATAGCACTGGTGCTGTTTGACAAATCTTATTAAAACTTTACAAAAAAACTTCATCCGCCTTGGGTTGTTCATGGCAACTCACATGTTGGTCTGACAAGCTGAGACAAGAAAAAGGGAGGGTCCCAAAATGTTCCATTTTCAAATAATTTCCATGGGATTCTTTGCTTTTCGATACAGAACACATGGCTGAATAAAATTACACCATTGTTGGCCTGAAGGAAGAACATTTCCACAGGAAGTGCCTTTGCTTGGTTTGGTATACATCCTTTCAGTAGTTTTCAAGGAATTCATTTTTAAAGTAGCTCCGGTTGTGTATGAACAGACTTAATATTTGTAAGGTTTATAGAGATCTGGGCTTATGGCTCCGCAGATATCTTCAAATTAAAACTTTCAAAAAGACTCAAATCCTATTGGTAGATGTACATTTTTCTCTAATTTACCAATTCAGATTTGTGGATCCAAAGTTCAACATGTAGATTGTAATAGTTCTTATGAACTTGCTGCAACATAAAAGAAAGTGTTGCAGATGCTATTACAGGACTTGGGGTGGTGGTGGAGTCACAAAGGGTACTCATATTTTCAAATAGATGCATATATTTACATAGGGTTTGTGAACATCCTGTGACTTCCTGTGAGGCCTTTGGCGACTGACGAACCTGAGATGCGATCCAAAAAGCTGTCATATTTTACCAGTGAGCTTCACAGACTGAAGGCCCTCACGGCACTGCATCAAAGGAGTATTGTGTCAAGCTTCTATTCAACAACTACATACCATGCAATCAACATCTTGTAGTCTCACCAGGGCAAACAGTACTGCAACAAACTTCCATCCACCCAGCGGATCATCACCAGGCTGAGCTTCATGGGTTAAAGGGCCTCGCTGCACTAGGGTCACATCCAAATATGTGTCAAGTTTCCATGTACCCATCAAAATTGTTTCGCCCCAGACCTGGCATCTGATTATTTTTCCTTTTTTTGTCTCCAAATAGGGAACAATCTCCATTTAGTAGTTGGTGTCATCAGAAGGAGCTTTCCAGTGCCAGATCCCATTTGAGCACTGGCAAACTCCTGAAAGAAATGGACCAGTGCACACTTTTGTATTGCCTCATTGATATTCATTTGTCATCATATGTGCCACTACATTTGTATCGTAAGGTCTGGAAAGGACTGTCTCGTTCTTTCCTGTCTATTTCAAGGAATGACTCAGTGGGCCGACGGGATGGGCTGTCACCACTTTCCCCAGATCTCCCCTAGTCACACCTAACAGCCCAATACATTTTTCTGATGGTGGTGAAGGAGTGAAGAGGAAGGAGAAATTGGAGGAGTAGCCCTGTTTCTATTTCCAACTCTCTCTCCAACTATCCTTTCCACTCCACCAACTGCAGAAATAAACCAAAATATGGTTATTTGACAGGGGTTTACCTTGATTGATCCCAGTCTCCCACCTTCTAATTCTCATTTGGTGGATCTTTTCTTTGGCTTTGAGGACTGCCCCCTCCCCTCACAATGATTCTCTGTCCAAAAGAAGAATTGTGAGAAGAAGAACGAGTGAGGCAGTGCCACAGCAAGGTGTTGTGTTGAGTTTTTCTTCAGCTTAGAAAAGTTTCCCCAAACTCCTGACTTCTTTCCGGAGCACATAATCACACTTTTGTGTCCCAGGAACGAGCCAGATGCTGCATGGATTTTTTCTAAGACTAACAATTCCTAAAATGCATTTGGCTTCTTTCAGGATAGCACCCATACAGTTCTAGAGGAATTTAGTGACGTTTTAAGGAAAGGTGCAAAATAAATTAAACAGAATAAAAACAAGTGTCTCTGCTTTATTAAAGCAAGACAATTTGATAGTAAAATCTAAACCAAATTAAAAGCATTGGTCAGTTTCTGCCTTCTACTTGTTATAAAGAATGTAAGTATGTTTTTCACAAATAGAGCGAGGTTCCACTACAGGTATTTGGCTAATACTTAGATTTACAGCTAGGCACTACCACTCCTTACAGAAGGATGAATGTTTTGATATGAGACTTGACTGAATAAGTAAATAAAACCATTTAAACAATCTCTGAGTTTTGGTTTTGAGCAGCACTAAATGTCCCCAAGTGGTTAGTTCAAGACACTGATATATTCATCTCAGTTCTTCTGAACATATAAAAATGTTGGTATTTTTATACATTCAACCTGCGGGAAGGTGTCATCTGGTTAGAGTCTGAGAGTACAAGTCTAAAAATTATCTTTGCAAGAAAAATGTGGTCTACTGTATATGAATACCAAATCAGCAGTATAGTCTCTGTTGTGTTCATGTAGTGCTCCGATTATGTGTTAATGAGGTTTTGGGGGATTTCATAGATATCTATTGGGTCTGTATATAGAAGATGTTTCATTATTTTCTTCAAATATGTAAAGTCATGTGAAGCACTTTACTTCATAGTCCATAAGCACAAATAAATAACATGGAAAATTGGAGAAAAAAGTTTCCAAACCACAACAATAAAATCACTAGGACTCATTATAACTTGTTCTATAATTTATTTTGCCAAATGAAAATAGAAGCACTGCCAAGGTTGTCTTTTCTACAATCGATAAGTAACGTCCATAGTTTGCTGAGTTTTGCCAATCTTTTTACGATAAGGTACATGAAAGAATTTTCAACAGTCCGTTTATGAAATTTGGCACTTGGGGTCGTGTGGGTCTCGAAGGTGCGCCGTTGTGTACCTGTTTTTGATTGCACTTTCTAAAGTGCATACATGGATTTGTCTAGGAACTTGCCTCTCTCAAGGCTAATATGTGTTGTATATATGATGTCATTTGATTTTCTGTCTATATACATCTTGATTTTGAATAATTTATGTACTGCTTGTTTATAATTGTTTAAAAAAAGAGAAAAATAATTTATATACTGTTTAACAAAAAGAGAATAAGATGACAAAAATATTTTTTGATAAAAAAAATTAAAAAGATAGTTGTATAAATTGTGTTGTGTTTTGAATAGTTTTTGGATGGCTCACATATAAAAAGGGAAATAATATTGTTTTTGATTGTTTTGTATTTGCCCTCTTCTCCCTGACCTCTTATTGCTCTTTCAGAGGAGGTCCCTCCTTTTCTGCATAGGAATTTCTTAGTGTCAGCTAATGCAATACAGACCAAATTGCTCAGAAAGGGAGAGACGCATTTGCTGCTCACTGGTTATACTTTCTCTTTTGTACTGTTCTCTGCTCCACCAACAGATCAATTCTGGTTTTGCTAACTCTTTGTTTCACTGTTTTCAGTACCTTTCCCAGGCCACCAACACTAAGGAAAGTTCTTAAAAAAAATCTTGGTAAACACAACTATGGTCAGATGGCGTAGTCTGCCTGTAGCATCTCAACACACTATTTTTTGTCTGAAGGTCACAAATGATACTCTCTCATATTCGTTTTAATCACAATTAACAAGTGAACCACAAACTGATACGTTTATAAAATGATGTAGACTGTCTGCCTTCTCTCTAGTTCAAAGCCTATGACTTCACAACACAAAAACATGCTTCATCTGCCAACATATTAGTAGTGAAGAACCGGATTAACCCACTTACTGGGTCCCAGCGGCCGGGGAACCGCCTAAGCCTTCCATACCCTTCATACGTAGTAAAAGGAGACACAGGAGCCTTCGTCTGCAGGAGGAACCCAGATTTATTCAAATAGCCCGGGCTATGGGACAGAGTCCCAAGCTCATCAGAAACAAGACAGAGGAGACTGCTGCTTTACTCCGCAGCTTACAAGCCTTTTATACTTTTTCATTCTGATCTTTTGGCTGTTAGTTCATTGTTCAATCAGGGCAGTGTTTGCAGTTGATAACTAGATCCAGACAATGTTTGTAGATGGTGACCTGGTCAAGGCTTGGTACACAAATCATTGTTCACTCAGTTTGATCAAAGCTCGGTCTTTCAGGTCATTGTTCACTCAGCTTGATCAAAGCCCGGTCTTTCAGGTCATTGTTTAATCACCCTGATCAAGGCTCAGCAGTCAGACCATTGTCCAGATAGCCTGATCCCGGTGTCAAGAATGTTTACCAGGCTGGGAACAGGAGATGGAAAACAAATCATTTACACAGGGTATGAGTGTCTCGTGGCTTTCTGGTGAACTGCAAAGAACAGGGGGGGTTGGGTGTGCAACAGTTCCTGGGCAGAATTGCAGGTTGCAAGACGGTTATTGTTGTGTTAGTTAGATTTTCCTCAGGCATCAGCAGAAATGACCAGGTGGGTCGTGTGGAAGTGTTTGACAAGAGATGGCATTGAAAAAGCAATGGAGTCACGGTACAAATGATGCCGATCAGAAGAACACTTTGTAGTGTAGTTCCTATATTCCCAATAGGCTCTGCGCATTGGAATAATATATCCTGTAGTTTAGACGTATGACTGAGGTCGACTGGGTCTCTACCGAATATATAAGACTTAATTGTGAGTGCCAGCTAGCTCAGAGGTCGCTAGAAACCTTCTCAAATTCACAAGAAGAAATTAGTTTCTGACAACAGCATAAACATGACAACTTTGTTTCCCAAGAATAAGAAATCAATCTCTAGAGTCGCGGAAACAATAGATAGCTATTTGACTCAGTCAATCGTGCATGCTTCGTTTCACCAGAGGTGCTGAGAAAATAGAGAGACGGGCGTTTTCAATAAAAAGTATTTATTGAACAGTTTTCTTTTTCAAGCATAAGAAATGTACTGCTACAATCGTAATACTGGTTATAAAGTACAAGGCATGTGATACGAAGAGTATTATAAAATAGTACAGTAAGAGCATGATATGGTTTCTAAGCCATAAAATGCCTAAAACATATAAAATACATACAGTGATAAAATAATGACAAAAAGTACTCAACTGGTGCTTCTAAAATACGCCTATCCTGGTGTACATGACCTAAGTCTAGTACAAGGGAAAAAGTAACTGAGGAGTAGCTTAAGTTTAGTATTTCTCTGCCAAGAATCTATCCAAGAATTCTCTAAGGGTCTAATCAGCTCCCTACCTTGGTTTAGAATGAAGGAAGTCTTGTATCTCTCTCTCAGGACTCGATTTCCCAGCAACGGGCAAGGCTAACCTGGAAACACTGGAGCTGGATTTCTCGGCAGGAGAAAAGACGGTGTCTCTCAGTGCGTCAGCTTGAGGGTCGGCTTCTTTCGGCACTTGCTGCTGCGGGGCGTCGGGAATGTAGATAGTCGATCTGCTCCAAACCACTGTGTGTTTGTCTGGGCAAATGTAGGCATATTTATAACTTGAAGGTGCCAAGTTTGACATATGATTGGACTTAATAACGTCATCAAAGACTCAGCTCTTTGAAAATTCCATGATTTCCTAGATAAATTAGTAATCAGGCAAGGGGAAGTCCCTAGCTGCTGAAGGCGCATTTTTCTAAGAAATCGTTGTTGATTCTCAGAACTTAGTGAAAGTAGCCATGCCGTATTTGGACTGCATAGACTCGGTCTAAATATGGTAATGATTTCTATGCCTATATAAGGATCGGGTAATTTATACCTATATAAGGGCATGAATCGGGAAAATTACACTAGGGTCCTAGGTTCATTTACAACAACTTTTCCTCAGTAGGCCTGAGCGAACTGGGAGTTATGCTGAGGAAATTCACAAATTTCGCATCACATGATTTTGCCTAAATTTGAATATTTTTTTCCTGAGAGAGATTGGTGGTTCACATTGGAAACGTCTAGGAGATAAGTATTTTGCTTCAACCAGTCTTGTGTTAGTATTGCACTACACTGCAGCACGTGAAATTTATTTACCCTTACGTGAAATAAATATCACAGCAGATACCGAGAAACCATATTTATCTCTAAAAGCATAATTTTGAAAAACATCAATTGAATTCAGAAACGTGTTGTCAGAAATAGTGTGCAACTTTGCACATCCTTTCCCATAGGGAACGTATTGGTTCAAGACATATTTTATTATTACGCATTGTTTTACTCCAGTTACTTCTTTCATTTCTGCACTGGACCTAATTAGAGCATCAGCAACTATATGTATGGTACATTTCTTCCCTTTTGAATATAAAATATTGAGTTAATAGTTTCATTTGCGAACAGAGAACCTATCACCTATCTTCGAGTTGTTAGAAAAACTATCTGACAATTCAGAAAACAAATAATTATTAATGTGCTGATATTTTTTGTATTTGTAAAACATTATTGATCCTAATAATATTTAAAGAAGTCATTTGAAATTTTCTTTATCAATAACAATAAATATTCAATCATCTGAAAATCAATTTTCCAATGCACAGGGCGTTACAATTTTTCAAAGAAACTACACAAACGCATTTGACACATGAGCTCATTGTAGTGTTATTGCATTAAATCCTGCTCGTTTTGCGTGGTGTCTTAAAATCAAATAAATCATCTCTTCTTTAACTCAATTTGACAGTCAGACGACATAACTAGGAATGTACTAGCATGTGATTTACTTCTCTCAAGGCCTGTACAGGAAATCCAAATGTCCTGCTGATACAGCCTGGAATGTATTACTAACCACATCAAGAGCTGACAATTTAACAGAATATACCGCTGGAAAGATATATACAAGAAGCAAACATGTCCGCAAAAGAAAATTTAACGTATGGAAAGAAGTAGTCAGTTACCAAGCTTAGGTAGCTTATGTAAGGGTTTTTCTTGGTACTTTCACGAAGCCGCAGCTGCTACAGCCTGTGGAGAGTAAATACATTTATTTGGATATGAAACAAGGCTGTGGATGATTTGTTTCCCTGCACTGAAACATGTGAATTTATTAAATAATTTAACAAAGAAACCGGTCCAATGTGGAATTTTCTACGATGGTTAGTAGTTCTAGGCATGTTTTCCTGAAAAATACTGGGGCACATTTACAAGCGTCTTGCTATACTTTTGCGCCGCCGTTGCGTCACTTTTGTGATGCAACAGCGGCTTAAAAAATGCGGCCAATTTACAACGAGATGCATCTAGCTTGTAAAGCCCTGCGTCACATTGTAAAGCCCTGTTTCACATTATATCTGCATCAGGCATAATGCATGCATGGTGGGCGTTCCCACGAAGGAAAGCCTCTTAAAGTGACTACAGATGCGTCACTTTCTTCTAATTCTGCCCCACTGACCTTTTGAAACGGGCGATGTGTGGCCAGATGTACAAACATTTGGGATTTCGATTTTCAAAGGAGATTCTTACTAAAGCACAATTAGGAAATTGCAATTTCTAGCGTAAGAAGCCTTAAAACATGTAATTAGTTATTCCTAATGGGTCACAAACCAACCTTCCTCGTGAATACTGATGAGGTAGGTAGCAGCTTGCGAACCCTTAGGAATGGTAGCCATCACAGTGATGTTTGCTTGGTGAGGTCGGCAGACCACCATGCCTGTGAATAGTTTTAAAGAAAGCAATTTTTTTGAATACAGCCCTTTTTTCTCAAAAGAAAACAGGATGTATTTCACAAAGAAAAAATAAAAAGTTCAAGGGGCATATTCACAAGGAGCTATCGCCAAATTAATGGCACTTTTGCGCAACCAAAGTTGTGATAAATTTACCCCACCATTCACAAGCAGGTGCTAACAGCCCACAGCACCAGTTTACCCGCGACATCGCCACAGAGGACCCCCGCAAATATCGCTAATGAGATGCAGAGTAGGCTTTCCCATGCCAAAACCCGTGACAACACCACACCTCAACATTCACAATGACCAGACAGAACCGCGAAAAAAACACAAAACACGCAATAAGCTGCACTAGCAGCAGGAAATGTACACCTGCTCTGACCTGGTGTAAAGTCGGACCACAGCATGCACCACAAAAGGGAGCAAAGCCTACAGCCACAGCTGAAGATAAACAGATGCCATGGAGCAACTGAACATGCAGCATGGACACCCAAGAGGGCCACAACACCCACCAACACCACACCCAGGACCACAACACCTCCCCCAGGGTCCACCCCCAACCCCGGAACAAGCAACTGCATACCAACACCACGAATCACAAAACAAATATGTTGCCTGAGGTCGCATAAGCAGGAAAATCAACATACATGCGTCGCCAGAAAATGGGGAACCAGTCATACAGCAATGCAATCACCAACACAAAACACCATACAAACAAAAGATAAAACAACCATTCGGATAAGTCCTAGAGGGGACACACTGGACAATCCATAGGACATAGCCTGGAAGACGAAATCCATAGCAGAAGGTGTGCCATGCACCCAACAAATGAAAGAGAGGGGGAGAGTGAGGGAAAGAGATGGAGTGAGAATGCACAAGCAGCGCAGGCCCTTGCAGGGCACCTGGCACCACGTGCCCATATGTGTGTATGTATGTGCATCCATACACCATGAGCCCAAGGCTGTGTCCCAATCACAGACACAAAGCCACATCACATTCCGAAACCGCAAGTAGTAGTCAGACAAACCTCAAGGATGAAAGATTCATTGTTCCAATGCAGAAGGTGGGAGGACACCTACACCTCTGGCGTTGATCCGGAACGTGCCTGGAAAACCCTGAGAGAGATACCATGGCAGATGTGGACGACTCCCACACCACGCATTGCGCACAGAAACCATCCGTCTGATCCACACCCCACTCACAGAAGCCCCCTGACTGAGATACCCCAGCATGGGATGGCCCTGACTGTCACTGAAACAGTAACCCATTCTGCCCAATGTTGCACACACATTCGAATTATTGCTCACAGCTGTGACATATCCTCCACACAACTGCCGCAGTACAGAAGAGTGCCTGTTCCACGAGATGCACCAAGGCAATGGCAGGCCATACCGGGCACAGGCACAACCCTGTCATGTGGAACAGTACCCTGCATGCATGCTGCATTTACTGGGCGCAGTGCCACTGGCAGTGCTGCGGATCAGTTACCGGCTCAGCTTCCACATTGCCTTCATCACCTGCATCCAGCCCTGGTTCCACTGCCGAACATGCACATTCTACTGTCCCATGGATGTCTGCCTATCCAACACAATGGTAGCTGAACTAGATTATGACTTTTGTCTGCGTCCCCTGTTGGATCACGAACAGGAGTGTAACCGAGACAGCCGTGCATGGGATGCCTTGACATACTGCGTATGTATTGGCAGTTGTGCATGGGAGATTGCACAATTCCTCGTGTACAGTGACCACATAGAGCCGCTACCCTATTGGGCTGTCTTGCGGATTGGTGAAACGGCGTGGACTGAGCACATCTGCCCGGACCAGTTAATGGATTGGTTCCTTGAACACAACAACGATGTACTATTGTATCTGAAGCTGCACGGGCATTCATAGATGAGTAACTCCGTTCCTGCAGCCACAACTGATTGATTCCCACAACACAGGTCTCAACAACATTTTGCATTGTGGGGATGGCTCACATATCCCAACACAACAGAGGATACGTTTGCCATCGTCTGAACTCTGGATGCATGTGCATGAAATAACGTGTGGGTACACACACCTGTGCAAGGTGAGGCAGGTCCATGGTCGGAGCAACACAGCTTTGTTTGGCAACATTGTCAATTCGGTCACACTGCTGGGGTACAGCACATACAAAGCACTGTGGCACGATATGTGAACCTGTCAGAGCATTTCACCAGAGCACTGTCAGCAGAGCAGACAATAGGCACACTCCTGTGGTAGAGTACTATGCAGATCCTTCGGGCAGTGAGTTATACAGCAAGGCAAGGTGGCCTGAGAGCATTGCCATCCGTTATGATTGCAGTCCATTGTTGCAACAACAATGTATGAACCACAACATGTACCCATGCTGCATGTAAGTGTCTTAAGCATGTCCTTGCCTGCTGTGGCCATTGCCTCATCCGCACTGACAAGCACATGTCAATAAAGTCTATGTCAATCCACTGGTGTCTAACTGTGAGGTGTGTTGATTTGATTGCCCACTCGTGTGCCACAATGAGCATCGTCCCTACACTGGGAGGGACTGACTGATGCAAGTGCAATGGTGGTGTATCCCTTTTGCAAGTTCAACCTCTGTGAGACAGACATGGTTTTGGGATAGGTGCTGGTCGACATGTGCACATACGTGACTAAAGCAATGTGAGTATAGTGTGCAACCTCTGACCATGTGGAGCAATGCCATACATCATAACAGAATGTGTACACACAGATGTGTGTAAGTGGGTATGTGACGTGCTGTTCTATTGTCACATGTGATGTAGGCCACCACACCTTGCCTGATACCGATTTGGTCAGTCCTACCCACAGCCCTATTCAACACATGGATGTGTGCCTAGTTTGGGGAGTCGTGAGATTATTGTTGATGTGCAATGGGGACACAGCTAGTATTCAACTTCAAAGTCAAACAATTTGACATGTGTCTCAGGGATAAACATGCGCATAGATGTAAGTTACTATGGTGTACCTTCATGTGCAATCATTGTCCCAACATCCAGCCATACTTCTATACGTGAGTGAACATAGTAATTAATTTGCTGCTAAGTGTGTGCCTACATAGATTATGGATGCATCCCTGCGGTTAGGGCACTCCTTGGGTTCTATATGTAAGACTCCAAAGCAAATTCTTTTTGTACTTGTCTTTTTATTTTCCAATAACGTTCATTAGATATTTTGAATCATATCAACCAAGGTTCAAAGTTCATAATGCAATATATTCATGCAATGAAATCCATCAAAATGTTATCCACGATCCAATGCATTTCGGGCTATCCAGCCCTTTATCCAGGAGCTCTACGAAATCAAAAAAGATATAGCCAATAACTAACATGTATGAAAGCACAATATAAACACACATACGCGCGCAGGCCGCGTGAATTCATGCAAACACGAGTGTGAAGCACCAAGATGATTGAAAAGTGAACGAAATATCATGCGGGTGCATGAACTTACTTAGGAGACTTTTAGAAGTTCCATGCGAGATAAAGCTGAAACAAAAAAGGTAAAGCGTCGTGAACAACGCGTTCAGCTCCTGGTGCTGTACATGGCCATCAAAGCCCACATCATATGGAAGCCCAGTGGTGGGCCAAACACAGTCCTTTGGGGATTGAGAAGTGTTTTAGGAAGTGGGAGAGTGCAGTCCGCTGCAGGATTGCTGTGTCAGTGGATGTCGCAGAGTGGTCCCGGGGTCAGTCTGAGGTGTCTCTCAGGGCATGATGCATTTGTCATAACCAGGCAGGTACCAGGCATTTGGAGGTGATAGATGCTACTGCCTCCTTTCTCACTAATTAATTCCCATCCCCTTCTTACATCCCTGATACGGATTCTGTGTCCAGTGTGTCCGGGTGTGTGGTGGGCTCATGACTGCATCACTTTGTGTCACTGACACAACAGACTGTGAAGGTGATTGTGCAGCATCACTGTGTGCCACGGACATGTCAGGGCTTGGAGCTGTGTGTGTCGATGTTCCCGCTGCAGTCATCAGGGACCGGCTCAGTGGCAGTAATGGCAAGATGAAGTACTGCAGGGCATTGAGGTTCCCAGTTACTACTCGCTGGTGTCCAACCGTTGCAGACAGACTTCCAGACTACATCTGCTCCATGGTCTCCATTGACCTCTGCATCTGTGCCAACTCTGTATTCTGATCGCAGGTGCCTGTCTGACCACACATTTCATGTATCAGATTCATTGCCCGAGCAAGGTCAGCGAAGGTGTGTGGTGGAGCATGATGCATACAGGAGGTGTCCGATAGGGACTGTACATGGTCCCTGATGGGACTCAGACACCCAATTATGGCATCGAGTTTGGCTGCCATGATTTCGAAGCCCACCCGCAGCTGGACAGCCAACTCCGCCTGGCAACGCCACTTTTGTTGTTGGAACTCCCTGAATTGGTCGCGGGTGCTGGGAGACAGCCGTGGTGATGTGTGTTACATGCTGTGTTGTCTGTGCAGGTGGTGAGGTCACCTTGGGGTTGTTGGTCTGGCCTGCTTCTGGGGATGTAGTGCGGAAGCTATCTACGATCCGTTGGAGGGTGTCGGTGCAGATGACCAGGGGGTCCTCTTTATCGTCACTGAAGATATGTCTGGTGTGCTCTGCAGGAGGTGTTGTTTGTCCCTCTTCAATGTGATAGGGGAGATGCAGGTTAACAGAGTTGTACATGTATGTTGGAGATTTGCAGATGTTTACGTTAAGACTGCATGCTAATGTACATTGTGATTGTTTTGATGTAGCTGGCCATTTGATGGCAGTCAGTGTGTTTTTCGACTACATGATGGATGTGTGGTAGTACCCGTGCATTGTCAAAACACGGTGTTGTACGCACATACGGGACCTGTTGTGAGTCGTGTCCTATGGTGCTGGTGTTGCATTTTGTACCTCATTGCCTTCATTGCTGTTGTTCTGTGATTGCTATATGTGGGATGCATTGTGGGGGAGTTGGCCCTGCAGTTTTGATTTTGTGTAGCCTTCTCCCTTTGAGGTGGAGTGCCTTTGAATTGTGTGCTTTTCAGGGCCTGTTTTGTTTTTGACTTGGGTCAAATGTGCTCTCTGACAGATTTTGTGGCCTGGTGCATTGTTCATCTGCTGCATGCATTGTACGTCATGGGTTGTGCGTGCACGTGGACATGTCAGAGTGTGACCGGCTCCTTTACCGATGTGATCCGCACTGGGCTACCTTCATGTCAATTCCTGGCCCATCTCATGTTTTTGGGTTGCTACCATGCTATTGGGCATGCAGTGTTACCTGCATAGGCAGTGTGGGTCTCAGAGCAGCTGCTTTGCTGGGTTCATCACACCTGCATGGGTCGGTTGTGTTATTGGTGATATGGAGGGGGCCCCTTTGTGCACATTTTGGACTGGGGCCTACTTGGTGTTTCTATGTGTGCTGGGGTATGCCACGGCTCTCAGTGACATGATCCAGTGTCATTGCGGGTGTGCAGTGTGCTACACATAATTGTGCATGTGTGCCATTGTGCCCATCTCCCCCTGTCCCCCCCATCCCTGGTCGTTACTCACCCTGTTGCTGTTGGGTCAAGTTGTATTGTGCTGTGTCCAGGTCCCCAATGCCTGCCACCATCTCCACACTGCTGACTGTGGCCACCATTTCCTCCAGCTCATCAGTCACCTCCTCTGTCGCAGGACTCCCGCCACCAGTCGCCCTTGCTGCCTTCCTGTTGACGGAGTGCTCTTGGTTTGGCTGTGCACTTCATGTCAGCCCTTCTTTCAAAAATGATTTGCATATATAGCCCTTAGTGTGCTATTCCACTGGCAAACGAAGGAAGTGCAATTAACAAATGGAATGGCTTTCGAATGGGAATGAAATGTTTGATGTGACCTATGCCCCAATAGGTCACAGCACCTTTTTAATATTCACAGGTGGTTGCAAATTGACTTGCTTAGGGAATATTAATTAGGCAGGTCGCAATTTGCAACCCACTGTGATTGGCTACAAATGCAGGGATGGATGCCTGCAATGGACAGTAGACCTCCATACCCGCCCTTGCATTCCCAGAAAGGATTACTTATTTAAAGCAACCCATGTCCATTAAAGGGCCATGCTCTACCTTGAAAAATATGTTTTCCCTTTTGGTCCCTTCAAAACTGCTTGCTCCTCCAAGGCCGCTGACATGATTCCCAAAGGGGAATCTGTCCCACTTACACAATTTCTCATTTGCAAGTCAGTTACAATTCCAGTGCAAAAGGTCAGTAACTGAAACATGTTTTATGACCAGAATTGCAGTTACAGACAACTGGTCCATTCCACTGTGAATCCCAAATATGAGGGGACGCTCCTCCTTCTGAATGCCTCCAATTTGCGATTTATAATAGACCGAAAATGCTTTTCAGAAAAACATCACCAATATGTATGTCTTTCAAATAGAAAAATTGCCTTATTATAACCCCAAACACTTTTCTGAATTACAGTATTCTTCAATCATTAGTCAGGGTCTACATAGATTTATTTTTAATATAGCAGATACATTAAGCGCTGACAAACCCTCATTAAATGAAAAAAATAATGAAATTAAAAACAAGTTTGAAAACCAAAAAAAAACACAAAGTCGGGCACAGTAGTTTGCTAGGGATGAAAACATAGCCACTATTACACAAAGTATTGACCAATTTGGAATAGTGGAACATGTGCACAATGTTTAAGTTCAATATTGCAATGTATGTGCACCGTCGAAACCTTAGGTGGGTAGTGAAGGAAATACAAAACAGCAGAATAGACTTAAGGAAGCCCCTGTGTTAATGTACAATTGTTTTTTAAATCTTGCATATAATTATTGGTGACAAATTCCTTGCTTAACAGGTTTCTAATTCCGAAAGCCTTAGTAGCCTCTAAATGACTTACACATTCCATTTTCAGTCTAAAAAATTAGCATTGCAAAAAATATAACTTTGAAAATTGCAGCATAACGTCGGAGTGGTATTGGGGGTCTCCGCTGCCTGACAACACCCTGTACAGATTCATTGATGAGGTACTGTATGTGCCTGCCTGTGCACTGTTGGGAATGCCTTTGGTAATGTATGGTCATTGAGCTCTGTTAATAAAAAGAGTTAAAAAAAAAAAGAAATTCGCAGCATAATAAGCAGGCTGCAGTGCTAACAATATGAGACCGTGAAAGCTACAAATATATTGTTTAATTTCAGGGGAGTTATGGTGCTGAGTAGTTCAATAACTCATGCTGCAAACTTTGGCTGTTATTGTTTTCTAAAGATGTAGCAATAGTCTTTATCATGATGCCCCCTCTTAAATAAACATAAAGGGATACAATACACTTGTAATAAGGCAGAAGAGACATCTGTCAAATTTGTGATGGACGATCCCCTCTGCCAAACTCAAAACCAGACCTTAAATACAATATGACCATTATTTTATGTACTTTTATGGAGATTATGAACCATTGCTTTTCAGTGAACTTAATGACTATGGGTCCTTCAAGAGTAACTTATGGCTTTATAAACCAGTAGCCTATAGCTTAACTATCTTGCTGCTAATAGAAGCAAAGAAGAAGCTTCCTGTGCAATAGAAGGCTTGGGGATAGGGTATTGAATGGTAGGCCTCATCATGTCTCTATACATCAGTTTGGAATCACGAGAAAATTAGCACTGCTAACAGCTCGTGTCAAGGTAGAGTTGGGATTCAGTGTCTCCTGCACCATGGTGCTACAGTGCCTATGAAAGCATCACATGCAGCCTCATTACAAGGATAGGATAGGCAATACAGCACTTCACCGAAGGTGATCCACCTTATATCACTAGCTCTGTTTTCTTTCTCCACATATGTTAGTAAACAATTTGTGAGATGATCCAATGTTCTAGAGCAGTGTTTCTCAAACTGTGGGCTCCCAACCACTGTCGGTTTGTCAACCAATATTTGGTGGGCCGTGAAAGTTTAAGCAATAAATAAAAATGACTATAGATTCTGTATAGTTCTTGTCACATTTGCTGGGCTTCAAAGACAAATGTCAGGCTATGTCTTCTGACAATTTGGTGCTTCTATTTTAACAGGGGGATTGGTGTTTACAAACTCCTATCAATTTGCAGTTAGTGAAGGAAAAGTGAATTATGTGACAATCTTGCTGGAGTTTAGTAAGTTTGAAAAGGAAGGCTGAGAGTGTAATATTTTGTGATATACATCAAAATGTAAATACCTGTAAATGAACTGTACACATACAGCAATTAGGAAAGCAAAAGTGAAGCAATTTTTTTTTGCAATTCTGAAGTGTGATGGAAATAAAGATTTTAATAAGATCAAAACAAATCAAGACACTTTAGTTGGTGATGCGCAAATGGGAAATATTCATCGAAACCCAATGTTCACACATTATTTGTGTGCAATATAGTTTTTTCTGTAAAACTGAATGTCTGTGCAAATTTAGTGGGCATTTCTGGAGAAAATGAGGTCTGTAAGCGCCAGTGAGCTACCACTAAAGGCTTTAGTTACATTAGAAACTTGCTCGACTCATGTCCATTAAAGCTAGGTGAGTCGTGAAAGTTTGTTTATTCTTAATATTGGGTTGTAATTCTAAAATGTTTTGGCAACACTGCTCAAGCGTGAGCTTAAAGATAGGACAAAAAGTAAGTGCTGACATTCAATTCCATGTGGCACCGAGGTCATAAGCATCACTAGCAAAAACATAACAGTTCACATTGAATGAATTTTATTAGAACATGCCCCACTAGCTGTTCATCCAAAATGGAAATACAGTGAGGAGCTAGAAGTAAAGCAAGATGCAAGGATCAACAAGCATTGGAAAAGCTAATAAGTCTTGCCTATGCAAGAGCTATTGGCTTTGCCAATATGTTTTAGAAAAGCTGTCCACTAGTCCAGCAGCTGTTCAGCATGGCTATTAGTTAGTGGAGTAAAGGATAGTGGAGTGTCATAAAGTGGAGTAGAGTTGAGTGTTATGATGTGGCGTAGAGAGTCGCAAAGTGGCGTAGAGTGGTGTGGAGAGCATAGAGAAAAGTTGAGGGAACTGTCATGGAGTGGCATTGAGTAGAGTGGTGCAGAGTGTTATGGAGTGTTGTGGAGGAAGTAGAATGTCAAAGAGTTGAAGGGTGTAGAGTCAAGTAAAGTTGAGTGGCGTACAGAGTAAGAGCGGACTAGAGTATTGCAGTGTGGACTGGCACAGAGTCCCTTAGAGTAGTTTAAAGCAGAGTGGATTGGCATAGAGGGTTTTGCATAGAGTGTTATAGAGTGATGTAGAGTGGAGCAGATTGTATTAAAGTGGAGTGGCATAGAGTGGAGTAGTAGGATTAGTAAAGGAGAATGGAATGGCATAGAATAGAGCAGAGTTGAGTAGCATAGAGTGGAGTGACACATAGTGTCAGAGTAAACTGGCATAGAGTGGAGTGGAGTGATATAGAGTGGAGCATTGTGTCAGGAACCAACCTAGGTGGAAGGTGTTCTTCTCTCCATGTTCAGTCACAATTGACCCACAATCGCCTGCAAGCACCTGAAGGCCAGCAGATAGTACAAACTGGGTACTAACTGATATCAAGGGAAGGGGGTTTGAGAACAAACAACTGACCAACAAAACAAGTTAAAATAAGAAATAGACAGACAGGTGTGCATTTGTGCTGTGGAAAAGAGAAATAGCAAGGACACCTGGCCTTGCCTCAGTACTAGGATTGACTCAATATTTGCTGTACCACTATAATCAGAAGAGGCTATATTTGTGCACAAACACTTGTACTCCCTACACTTATAATAATTATGATTATTGATCATTCAAAACTCCACACCCAACTAAAGGGTTTAGGCCCAGCCTGCTTTGGGCACCATCGAGCTGTCCCCAGGAAGAGATGTCCAGCTCCAAGATAGAGTGGTTCCCTGTTTATACATCTCAAGGAAGAAGAGAGAGGTGACTTACACATTATAAGGCAAGCATAACATTTGGTCTCCTAGAATAATATTGTTTTAATACAAACATCACATACACTCATCACGCATGAATAAATGCTCTGGCCCGGTAGTTCAAACATTGTATTACACAGTTCTCAAAGTTTGTGCAGATGCTAATCTGCACACAGAGTCAAGAGAATCCTTGAAGGTCTGTAGTCACTGCCTCTAGATTTAGGGAAAACGCAAGTGTGTAGATTGGCCTCTAGTGACTGTTTCTCTAGGTTTTATGCATAACACAAATGTGCTGGTTGGTCTCTAAATTAGGCAGAAAACAGGTGTAGTGACCCTACTTACTCTTTTGTGACCAGAGATTAACGTGGAGGTAGGCCAGCACTTATCTCTACATGAAGATGTCCCACTGTCAGGTCCCGAAGTCTGAGCAGGATGCTCCGACATGACCGAAGAAACAGGCCGCCAACTTTGCCCACCAGGAAGCTCAATACAAAGCATCAAGCTCTTTCCTGGGCAGGGTTTAAATGCCTTCAAGAAATCCAAGATGGCCACTGAGATTGGGTGCCCTCGCAAGAGTTCCTTGAGCGCAGCCCCACTTACAATAAGGCTGCCCAACTGCAACCAATAGAGCTTCAGGAAATGACGGTCATCCCCAGCAACGCAGCCTCAGCCACAAAGGGCTGGCCAGCATGTAAAAGAGCCCCAGCAGTACAGGACCAGCCAGGATACTGCTGAACAAGATGCTAATAACACGCCTTACGCAGAATTCTCTGCAGGTGTATAGCATTTTTGAGTAAGCGACAAGGCTGTGCAGCATGCTTTTACAGGAATACATTTACTCTAAGTCATTGCAATGCACCGTATCTCTACCTTGTAGGTTGTAATATGATGCCATGCAGTAGCCCAGGACAGGTTGGACCTGGCAGGGAATGGGTGAGTAAACCTAGGGCTTTGGCAACACGAGGTGTGATGTAGCGAGGCCCGTTGGCTTGGTTGCATTTCCGGACATGGTGGAGTGGAGTAGAGTGGTGTAGAATAGAATGGAGCAAAGTGGCATGGAGTGGAATAAAGAGAGTTGCTTAGAGCATCTTAGAGTGGATAGAGTTTAATGAAGTAGTTTTAGAGTGAAGGATTGGTTTTGAGTAAAGTGGTATAGAGTGCATTGGTGTGGAGTGGTGCATGGTAGATTGCACTGGTGTAGAGCAGGGTGACATATAGTGGAATAGTGCAGAGTGGAATAAAGTGGAATAGAGTGCTGTGGTATAGAGTAGAGTGTCGTAGAGTGCAGTTTTGTAGAGTGCAGTGGTGCAGAGCATATTAGTGTGGCTTTGTGCCTCATTACGAGTTTGGCAGTGTAGGAGTTGGTCCTCCCCGCTCTCGCACCCCCAAACCCATATACGAACCGCCCACCAGATCAGGAGTTTTCTCCGGAACTGGCAGGTGGTTCTTTGACATACCCAGGGCAAGGGAAATAGGTACCACAACGGGAACTTCAAAGGCAGTAGCTGCATTGCATGGACTGCTGCAGTCCATGCCTTGCAGGTATAGAGGTACACATGTGTGTATCCACATGGTGGGAGGCACCAGACGGCCCTGTATGTCCGTCTTGTTTCCTTTCCACCA
Organism: Lissotriton vulgaris; assembly: GCF_964263255.1. NCBI lineage: Eukaryota > Metazoa > Chordata > Amphibia > Caudata > Salamandridae > Lissotriton > Lissotriton vulgaris. The sequence continues at coordinate 399,624,223 of NC_141696.1, read as the reverse complement.
TGTTTTTCATGGCAGGCTCAGTGCCATAAAGACCAAGGCAGAAAGGAAACTCATAATGTGCTTGGCGGGCCGCAGAGGTCCTGACAAGCATATTGCCGCCTCTGGACTACTTCGCACCTGCCAGGGAATGGCGGTTCCCTGGTGGCTGCAGCAGTTGTGGCAGACCCAGGGTGGCCTAAATGCCCTAGTTGTAATAGCAACAAAAACAACGAAATGCAAATACTGATGTACAATTCCCCCCTTTTCACCTGGTGCATTGAAATGGAACAATATCGCTGTAAACCTCTTTTTCCGTTTGAATTAATCAAAATGTTATTCAGAAAATCACATATGTAAATCAAAAACACTCAATTTAAAATTTTTGATTTTTGAAAAACCAAGCTCCCTTAACCCACCAAATAATTTTTTAATACATCCTTCCAACCACAAAAACCTCTCTCTTACACGCCCTCAATACACCCATCTGTCAGTCTTCACAAACATCCACTAGTTACACTTCCCATACATACCAGCACACCAACAACCTGCCCAGCTTTCACTATTTCATATGTATTCATTCACACAAATTAATAAACACAAAAGCCAAACAGAAAACTATTTTCGAAACGCAAAACTTTTAAATTTTGACAGTAATTTGTACACTTGATTGGCCACACAACAAAAGGTCAACGTGTTTCCAACCCCTCCACATACGGGGTTCCCTTCAGGACCAAAAAGCTGGAAAAAGCACAAAAACTGTGTCTTAATTATTGACTCTTATGCCTCTTATGAATATGGTCAATAATTAAGAAACAGTTTTTTGTACTTTTTGTAGCTTTTTGGTCCTGAAGAGATCCCCATATGTGGAGGGGTTCGCAACACGTCGACCTTTTGTTGTGTGGACAATCAAGTGTACAAATTACTGTCAAAATTTGAAAGTTGTGCATTTCGAAAATTGTTTTCTGTTTGGCTTTTGTGTTTATTGATTTGTGTGGGTGTATAAATATGAAATAGTGAAAGGTGGGCAGGTTGTTGATGTGCTGGTATGTATGAGGAGTGTAACTGGTTGATGTTTGAGAAGACTGACAGAGGTGGATATATTGAGGAGGTGTAAGAGAGAAGTTATTGTGGTTGGAAGGATGTATTAAAAAAGAATTTGTTGGATTAAGGGTGCTTGGTTGTTCAAAAAAATCAATTAATTTAAATTGATTGGTTTTAATTTACATATGTGATTTTATGAATGAAATCTTGATTAATTCAAATGGAAAAAGAGGTTAAAGGCGACATTGTGACATTTCAATGCACCGGGTGAAAAGGGTAAATTGTACGTCAGTATTGACATTTCGTTGTTTTTGTTGGAATTGGGCTCAGTCGTGCTGATTAGAGCCAAAACTCTTCTTTGTTTCTTGCCTAGTTGTCATAGGGTGGTTGGAAGATTGCCACAGAGCCTGACTCATAATAAGGCTCTTGGATTGGCTTGGCATCGAGTACAGTGGTGAATCAATCAATCCATCAATCAATCAATCAATCAATCAATCACACATACATTTATAAAGTGTGGCAAATCACCTCTAGGGGTCTCCAGGGGTCTCCAGGCATAGGAGCTGTAGCTTCTGCTGCTGTGTAGCGGTACAGTCATTGAAACAACCAGGTTTTAGCGCTCTTCTGATTTGCTGGAGAAATGATGCAGTCCTGAGGTCAATGGGGTTGCCATTCCAAGCTTTGACCGCACTGTGCGAAAAGGAGCGCCCCCCACTGTTGTACTGTGGATACGTGGTTTATCTGCGATGGAGAAGGACGCTGATCAAAGGTGTATGGTCAGTTGATGGAAGGTCAGGTGTTTGTTGATGTATACTAGTCCTCCATTGTGCAGGACCTTGTATGCAAGGGTCAGCATCTTGAACTGGCACCACTTCTGGATCAGGAGCCAGTGTGTCTCATGAGATGGTGTGTGTTGTGAGTACTTCTGGGGAGGTCGAGTATGAGTCTTGCCACTGAGTTTTGTATTGTCTTAAGTTTTTTCAGTAGGTGTGAGTTGATTCTTATATAGAACGTGTTTCCATAGTCCAGTTTGATGGTGATGAGGGCCTGTATGAGTGTCGTCTGGTGTTCATCGAGAGCCACCTGAAGATCTTGCACAGCATGCAAAGGGTGAGGAAACAGGCGGATGACATTGCATTGACTTACTTCTACATGGATATCTTGCTATCTACGATCATGCAGATGTGGGCATGGTCTGTTGGGGCTGGTGGTTGGCCAAGGTCTGCAGGCCATCAAGTGCTGTTCCATGGCAAGGGATTTTTTTCCAAAGATGAGGGCCTCTGTCTTGTCCGTATTGAGTTTAAGGGAGTTGTCATTCATCCAGTCTGCAACGTTTATCATGCACCTGTGGAAGTTGGCTTTGGTCTTTGAGGGGTCTTTGGACAGGGAGAGGTTGAGCTGGGTGTCGTTGGTATATTGACATAGAGTGGAGTGGTGCAGATTAGAATCCAAAGGCATAGTGTGGGGGTGGGGAAGAGTGAAGTGACATAGAGTGGTGCAGAGTAGAGTGCAGTGGGGTAAAGTGGAGGATGCATGGTGTGGTAGCAGACTGCCATTACAGACAACACATTAACAATTGAAATGACCATTACATTTGCACGGACATAACATTTTACTGATAAAAATATCCATAAATGATAGTGTTTGGAAATGTCATAACCTAATGTACTGATTTGTTTTGAGTTTGTTAAAATATTTGCCTCCACTGCACTTCAGAATTACCAAAAAATGTGCTTCATTTTTGCTTCCCATGTTCTGAAATCTCTGAACAGTTTATTTACAGATATTTAAATTGTATTTTGTGCTAGAAAAACAATAACATCATACAGCACACCCCAAGTAGCCAGCATGATTGTCACACACATCCTCTCACTTTGAAGTCAGACAATGAAAAGTAAACACCAAGCATCCTGGAATACAGAGCCTGACATGTGACCTCTTTCTTTGTATGAACAGCAATGTGACAAGATAAGAACAAGATTGTAGGGCCTATTTACAGAAATTCTGTACTGGTGGAGGAGTAAAGTAAATAGGGTTTGGGCAAGTGACGGGACAAACTCAATCTGGACAGACTAAAACAAATAAAGCCAGCAACTTGAAAGCAAGATAATGTGAGCTACAAACCACAAAGCCAATTAAGCAATGGGTGGAATGCCTTTCCAGGAAAGCTTTCCAAATGTCCGTAAGATGATATTGCCAGTAAATCAAACTGCTGCGCTGTGTGGTGGGCTCCGACCTAAAAACAGCTTATAGCAGAGGGTAGATGTGTTTAAAGTTTAGGCTATTAAAAATGCTCCCTGAAAAAGAGTTAACTATCTAGAGCAAACACTAGAACACATCATCAACAGATGCATTGACTTTCAGAGGCAACCAATTGTCTGTGAGCTTTATAACATCAGCTGTCTTCAGGAGCTCCTCAGGGATTACAAATTGACTAGATGCCAGATGTTGAGGCATCGCCAATTTAGCTGCACTTTTCCACCACGAAAGTGGCAATAGATTTATCGCCCTATTCACAAGCCTGTGCTAACAGCTGACATCGTCAGTTTACCTGCGATAGCTGCCGCTAAAAACACCGCCAAGGCTGACAGCGTCAACTAACGCCAATCATCAATAATATGCAGAGTTGGCGTTCCCGTCCAAAAGCTCACAATAACATCACTTAGCGATATTCTCAACGACCAGCAAGATCAGCGATGCGGTCCAAAAACAGGCGATAAGGCACGTTAGCAGCAGGGACTTAAGACCTGCTTTTTTTTTGTCTTAAGTAGGACAAAAACCTTCAGTATAAGGGGAGCCCAGCCCAGGGCCACGTCTGAAGACCAACAGATGCCATGGAGCTACTAATCATGCAGCTTGGAGACCCAAAAGGGCCACCAACCGCAGGACCATCCCCCAGACTACCACCAAGGCAGCGCAGAACAAGACAGCGGACCTTCCCAAAATGCACCAGCCTCAGAGACTTAACGCCAGAGGATGTCATTGCCCTCTACAGGCTCCAAAGGACAACCATACTCTGCATCCTGACCCACATTGCCCACAGGCTGACGGTACCAACACAGCGGGAAACCAACATCCCTCAGCAGACAAATCTGCTGGTTGTGCTGCACTTGTTGGCCTCTGGTACCTTCCAACCAACAACTGCCAGAGTCCGAGGAGTCTCACAGACATCCCTATTAAAGTTCCTCACACCTGTCTTGGATGCCATCTTCAGCTTGAGATACCCCAGCACCTTTACTTCCCCCACAGTGCACAGGAACAGCTGGAGACCAAGCAAGGCTTCTACGCCATAGCTGGCTTCCTGCATGTGTTGGGGGCAATTGACTGCACACATGTCCTATGTGTGCCCCCTGCCAACACTGCACACAATTACCGCAACAGAAAGCACATGCATTCCATCAATGTGCAGGCAATGGTGGACCACCGGGGACTGTTCACCAATGTCATTGCCAACTTCCGAGGCAATGTGCATGATTCCGACATCTTCTGACGGTCCATCATCAACAATCACTTTCAGAATGGCATCTATGGAAATGCACTGCTCATTGGTAAGTACCAACGGAACACATCACACACCTCAACTCCACAATCATACAACTCACAACTGTGGGAATGCACATGATACAAAATCCCACACAACATGCCAACCAACATGCCCACCTACCAGGCACAGCAACACAAGTAACTGTGGTAACAGGGACATGTAGACAAACCATCCACAAAGGCATAGCCCCTCTGCCACAAAATTGCAGAATGTGGGGAGAGGTGAGAACCAAGAATGTGCGAATGAGGCAAGTGACCCATGCATAAGAATGTACACAATGCCAAGTGTGGCGGTGATGTGCTCGACAGTCTTGAGTATGCAGAGCACAGACATGTCCATGTAGACATATACTGCTGGTGTATGTAGTGTTGTGGACAGTGGACGCAACCATATTACCTCAGGCAGTGGGGAAGACCGTGGACATGTAGCTATGTTGCCCCCCCTGTAAGTGCAAGTGTAGTGGGCTGGGCAGGCGTATGCCAGTCCATCGTAGTAGTGTCAATAAATAGCCCAGGCCTCTGGCTGTGGATCTCTTTCGGGATGGCCACCAAAGTAACTACTGCGTATGTCTCTGTGTTCGTCATATCCTGATCATAAGCCTACACACGTGGCCGACTACCTTCAACGGCTAAATTTACACCGACGACAAGGTGGCTAACTCTCACGCCATCTAGCACACAACTCGTCATCGCCTGCGGGAGTGTGTCTGCCAGGGCGGAGCCTCTCACCCTGCCACGAGGCCACGGCCGGTACCGGTGCTCCGTGCGTGATCCTATTTGCCTGATGTACCCTAGCCCACTGGTTCCCAGACCCATCCAGCACCCAGTGGTGAATGGCCGCCCCTGCGCACCCAGGCCTCACTGTTAACCTGCCGCCACCAGCATGTCTCCAAGAGGGCCCACCACGTGCTGGTGCAATCTTCAAGCCTGAGGCCTGTGAGCTTGGCTGCCTCCTCAGCCGATCGCTGGTTCTGCGCTACAGGCCATCATCGCACCCTGCAGCACCGCACTACGGAGTTCTGTGTGTGCTGACTGCACCCTCTGCCTACCCTGCTATCCAGCAGGTTTCACACAAATCAAATTCAGTCTCGACCTCCAGGCCTACAGCATCATTGCAGGGTGCACACCCGCTCAGCTCTTCAGGTGGGCCTTCCTCAGTGCACCGCAAGTCATCGCCCTGTGACGGTAGGCCTGTGCCGGACGCAGTGCCTCAGGTGCCACTACCTCTGTGCACCACAAATCATCATCCCGTGGGGCTACCCCACAAGTCTGCCTCCAGCAGCGAACAGCAAGTCCTCAGTAAGGCCACTGGAGCCCTTCACAGTCACGGGGCCAACCCGTCCCAGGCAGGCTGCTGAAAAGTGTGAGTGGAACGTCTGGAGACGTACTCCGAAGCGCACAACATCCCAGCGCCAAGGTGGTGACCCACGCATAGGCGTGTGAGGAGTGTGAAGAAATGGTCCAGGGCTCTGGGCGTGGTTCAGATCCGGGCTCTGGGCATGGTTCAGTTCTGTGCTGGCCAAGTAAGTAACTATTATGTGAGTCTCTGTTGTAGTATTGACGCCACCTAGCCCTTAATTGACAATGTTGCAATGTAGCATGCACCCATAGGGCAGGCTCGCCCGAATGGATTAATAAAGGAGCTCAAGACCGCTCGGTGTCTTGGCTCATACATGCCAACTGTTGTGTGTGTATCTTCATTGACGCAGCATAAGCCAAAGGCCTAGCCTTAATCATAGCGCAAGTTCAGCCAGGCCTGAACTCTACATCTGTGTCCGCCCTATCCTTACCATAGGCCTACACACATGTGGCCACCCACCTTCAACGGCCAACATTACAGTGTTGTTATCAGGCTTGCAGAAATGCACAGACAGGCATGACAATGGTGTGCTGTAGGAGTGCAAGTGATGCAACTGCGCAGCGCACACAACTAAATAGGCTTGGGGGAGGAGCAGCTTTGAGTCTATGGAATACACATTGATCCTGCACATTTTCCAGGAGCAATCCATGGCAAACATGAATCCCAAAGTCGCACAAATCACACACCATAAAACGTGTAAGTCTGACAACACAGCATGCAGAACCACTAATTTACACTAATCTCACTTACCTCTCACCAGTGATCAAGGATATGCACTCTGCCCGTGGATGATGACACCCCTCTGAGCCCCGAACACCCTGGCCCAAATGCAGTACAATGTGGCCCACAAACGCACCAGGGTCATTGTTGAGCGCACATTTGGCGTGTTAAAGTCACGTTTCAGGTGTCTGGACATCACAGGTGGAAAACGCCTATACAGTCCCGAAATAGTGTGCAAGATGATCATTGCATGTTGTGTATTGCACAAAATATGTGTACGTACCAATGCCCCATGGATCCAAGTGCCAGATGCACCGGACAATGATGAGGAAGATGAGGGAGGTGGACCACACCCCACTGCAGTTGCAGCAGGAATAGCCCGAAGGAACACAATCATTAACAATTTCTTCACATGAGCACGTCACATTGTGACTGTTCTTAGCAATCATGGAACAGTACAAAATGACCACATGAACAGCACGTGCAAATGAATTCATTGCGACACACATTCCCTGTGTGCATGTCAGGCCTCTGCATTGCCACATCACTCTGAAAAGTGTAAGTGCAACATTAGTGCTAACAATTCACAAATAACTAATAGATAGTGGGTATGTCACCTCTGTACAGAGAGGCAGTTTAGGGTGTCTCGTATTAGAAATACCACTTCAGGGTGTCAAATGTAGTACTTAATCCCTCTCATCAGCGTATCACATGTGTAAAAAAACATGACGGCTGTTATTGGTGTTCAAAATAAGACAACAGGGTGTCATTTGGGGTCAAATATGAACCACCCTGATGCAGAGATGCACCCTGTGACTCAGGTCCCACACTTTTTTACACACAGACCTTTTTCCTACATTGACGTGGGACTAAGTTGGGAAATTGCGAGATTGTTCTTTATGGGCAATGAGGCCAAAGCTAGTTCACACATTCCCAGTCATCTCACTGTCTATCTGGGTCACAGTCAGACATGCGCATCGATATCAGTTCCCAGGGAATACCTTTTTTGGAATCACTGTCCCTAGATACATCCATACTTTCATACTTGCTTGAACTTCAAGTCAAGTCAAAACAAGCTTTATTCGATTACATTTAAAATCATAAAAGCAACAGAGCAGCATGAATTTAAAACTTAAATACAATGTAACAAAGTTCATAAAGTTAAAAAACATTCAGGGGTCAGAATCTGTAACAGTGTCCAATGTATGTAGGTATAAAAATTCACACCAATATAATTCATACACAATATAAAAAGATTAAATATAGTTAAAAATAGTAGCAGCAAATACAAACTAGTGGGGTCACCCTTCCAGTTGCCTCGGGGATTGCATCCTGGTCCTCGTACGCATGGCTGCGACCAGGAAGCTAGCAACCCTGAGGATTGTCCTAGTACTACCTAATAACTGCAAGTAGAGTAAAACAGGGCGTACCTGGACAAAACCTACATCTCTTAAAATGGGTGCCAAAAACCTCATTCTACTCTCTTTGTAGTGGCTACAGAACATAACAAAACGCATGAGGGTCTGCTCAGAAAAATTGTTGCAGCTACACGGGATAGACTCGTCATGAACACCCCACACAGGGAAATCACCCAGGGAGTATTGGATTATATTGAACCTAAATCTAATGAGCAATGACGGTGGAATGGTCTGCTCACGATTTTTAAATAAGGTTCAATTTGGGGCGTAGTTAAGAGGAGGAAGTTAGCTCAAGCTCTGGGTTTAATTAATTCTTTCTCCTCCCGTGTTTGGGTTGCCCTCCTCATAAAGGTTTCTTTGATCCATTTCAGGTCATCCCTAAGTGTGGTATTTGGATGACTAAAGAGGTCAGGCCTGCCAAGTCTGCCCATCTCCCCCTTTACGTATTCCAGCCACGGAATCTTTGAGGCATTATCCAAGGACATGCAATCCCTAAGAATAGCATGGTTTAGTGTAATGTCCTTGTTTAGCCAAATTTTGGTCCAACATACTAGGGGTGCTAGTTGAAGCAGGTCAATGATATATCCCAACCCTAACTCAGTGTGTAATGATAGGACTGGTGTAGATTGTGGAACACCTAATAAAGACCTGAGAAAGTGATTTTCTACTATCTGTAGTTTACCGCAAGGAGGCTATAGATAAGCATTTTGGTTTTATAAACCTTCAATAATGCCTCCATCGATCGAGACCCAAGACGCTTAGCAAAGCTCAAAAGTGTGGAGGTGGATCTAGTGACAGCTAGAGATTTTGCATCCACCTGTGGGGTCCACGAGCCCTTCTCTTCGAATATCACTCCCAAGTAGGTAAACACTTGTACCATCGAAATCCGCTCTTCGCAACAACTAAAAGTTTTCAACTTTTTTGGCCTGGGTCGCTTCCCTGCCAGCATGATATGTGATTTTTTGTTATTGACCCAAAGATCTAACGAAGACATGAAGTGACCAAATGCGTCGAGAAGCCTCTGTAGCCCCACCCCTGTGCGGGCTAATAGCACTGCGTCGTCCGCGTAGAGGAGTACAGGTACTGCAGACCCCCCCACATAGGGAATATCAGGTGTGGACCCCTCCAAGGCTTTATCTAGGGAGTTAATATAAAGGGTAAACAGGAGTGGGGCTAAAATACAGCCCTGCCTCACGCCTCTTCTAGAGCTAAAAGGTCTGGTGGTACTGCCTTCACGGTTGGTTCTAATGGTGGCTGATAGATCTGCATGAAGTGCCACCAAGAAGTCTACCAGAGGGGGATCAATCCCAATGCTAACCAATATGGCCCATAATTTGGCCCTATTGACCAAGTCAAAGGCCGAGGAGAGGTCCATAAAAGCCAAATATAAATTGCCCTCCTTTGCCATGGTGTATTTACTGACCAGCATGTGAAGGTTCAAACACTTCAAACACTCTGCCAAGAATCTTTACCGCAGAATCAATTATCGAGATTGGCATGTAACAGGCCGGGTCAGATCTGGAGCCCTTGTTAAATATAGGGATAATGGTTGAGGTGGACCAGGTTTTTGGGAATCCCTCATTAACAGTTGAATTAAAAACGTTTGTAAGAATTTTGGCCCAGTGCTTGATCATGGATATGACACATCTGTGTGAATTAGAATGTTTTAATCACATTCAGTGGAGTGTTGAAGCTGGACCAATACATGGCGAAGCTACCCCCCTCTTTACATTGTTACCCTGTGGAGAGCCAGCAAGAGTCCTTTAGGGATTGACAAGTTCATCGGAAGAGAAGAGTTCAGTCCTCAGTCTGATTGCTGTGTCATTGGTAACCAAACCAAATATGGCAGTCCATGTCGAGGGACAAGGGGAGTGTCGCAAAGTGTATCGGGGGACAGTGATAGGTGTTATTCCAGGACATGATACAGAAGGCAGAACTAAGCTGAAACAGGCCATATGGCATAAATGAATGCTACTGCTTTCTTCTTACCACAAAACCAGATTCATCCACATCATCCTCTCATGTGTGTTGTGCCTCACAAGTGGGTGCTGGTGTTTTGTTTGCAGCACTGTGTGACACTGACACATCAGGGGCTGGAGGATAAATGTCTGCCGCACTGTGTGGCAGTGATACATCAGGGGTCGGAGGAGGATTGTCTGCCGCACTGTGAGGCACTGATACATCAAGGGGCGGAGATGTGGATGGAGCAGCAGCATTCATCTGCACCAGGCCTTGTGGCAGCAATGCCATGATGAGGATCTGCAGGGCATGGAAGTTCCCAGTAACATCTTGCTGGTGTGTAGTCGTGGCAGCCATTCTTTCCGCCTGCATCCGCTCCATGTTCTCCATGATCCTTCGCATGTGTCCCAACTCCCAGCTGACATCACTGGAGCCACTCTAACTAGACAGTTGTTCTTGTCTCAGAGTCATGACTCCAGCGATGTCAGCAATGGCTTGTTGGAGAGGATGGAGTGGACTATGGGTGTCCGTTAGGAACTGTAAGTTGTCCCTGATGGGACTTAGACACCCAAGTAGGGCATCTAGTTTGGCTGCCATGAGGTCGAACCCCACCGCACCTGATCAGCCATCTCCTTCTGGCCCTCTAACACACGGCGTTGGAATGCCATGTGTTGGTCATGGGGGTCCTGGGAGGAATCTGTGGTGGTGGGTGCTTCATGCTGTGTGGTCTGTGCAGGGGTGGGGGGGGTCTCCTCATTGCAGCTGGGCTGCCCTGCTCATTGGGTAGAGTGCTGAGGGTGTCCATGAGCTGTTGGAGGTTGTCGGTGTCGATAGTTTGGAGGTACTCTTCATCATCAGTGAAGAGATATCCTGTCTGCTCTGCAGGAGGTGTTGATTCTCCCTCAACAATGTAAAGGGGAGATGCAGTTTAACAGTGTGTTTCATGTATGTTCACGCATTGGACAAGTTTAATAACATACTGCAGGACAATGCACATTGTGACTTTTTGGGAGGAGATGCCTATTTGATGCGGGACTGTGGACATTTCTAGATCATCAGGTATGTGAGGTTGTACTTGTACATTATCATCTCACAATTTCCTGCTATGCCAAATGTGACTGGCCAATTTCAACACACATGTGGCAGCAGTTGTGTCCTCTGTTCTGTTGTGAAAGTGTTGCCGTTTGTACCACATTGTTGTCAATGTTGATGTGCTCTGATTTTTATGTGTGTGTACTGCATTGTGGGAAAGTTGCCCCTGCAACTCAGATTTTGCTGCCCCTTATCCCTTTCAGGCGGTGTGCCTTTGACTTCTGTGCTTATACAGTGCTGATATGTTGCATACTTGGGTAAATTGGGTTCTTGGTGGGAGTTGGGGCCCTGGAGCATGGTTTGTCCACAGATGTGTTGTTGACGTCAGGGGTTGTTTGTGCATGTCGATGTGTCAGAGTGTGACCTACTCATTTACGGATGTGGTCTACACTCAGCCACCTCAGTGTTGTGGCATACAACATATCATGATATATTAACTGCAGCCATGCTATTTGTCATGCAGTGTCACTTGCATTGTCAGTGTGTCTCACAGACACATCGCTTTGCGGGGTTTGGCACATGTGCATGGGTTGGTTGTGAGATTGGTGATGTGTGTGGATGGCCCCCTCTGGGCACAGAGTCAACAGGGGCCTACTTGCTGTTTCTAGGTGGGCTGCAGTTTGCCAAGGGGATCATGGACATGATCCAGAGTCATTGTGGGTGTGCACTGTGCTATACTTTATTGTGCATGTGTGTCAAGTCAAGTCAAGTCAAAGGACTTATATAGCGCGCTACATATCCGGAGGGTCTCAAGGCGCTTGTAGAAGGGTGGGGAATTACTTGTCGAAGATCCAAGTTTTAAGTTGCTTTCTGAATGCTAGGTGGTTCTGAGTGAGCCGAAGGTAAGTGGGGAGTGAGTTCCAGGTTTTAGCTGCGAGGTATGAGAAGGATCTACCTCCCATGGTGGTTTTGTTAATGCGGGGTACGGTAGCAAGGGCTTGGTTGGAGGAACGTAGCTGGCGAGAGGGGGCGTAAAAGGAAAGTCGTGTGTTGAGGCATTCGGGTCCAAGTTCGTACAGTGCTTTGTGTGCCTGGGTTAGGAGGCGAAAAGTAATCCTCTTGTTGACGGGGAGCCAGTGGAGGTTTTTCAGGTGACTAGAGATGTGGTCTTTACGCGGGATGTCTAGTATGAGTCTGGCTGATGCGTTCTGGATGCGTTGGAGTTTTTTCTGGAGTTTTGCGGTGATACCGGCGTATAGGGTGCTTCCGTAGTCCAGGCTGCTTGTAACCAGTGCATGGGTGACCGTTTTTCTGGTTTCGGTGGGGATCCAGCGAAATGTTTTTTTTGAGCATGCGAAGAATGTTGAAGCAAGCTGATGAAACGGCGTTGACTTGTCTGTTCATGGAGAGTGAGGAGTCCAGGATGATGCCCAGGTTCCGAGCATGGTCCGTCGGGATGGGTGCTTTTCCAAGGGCCTCTGGCCACCAAGAGTCATCCCAGGCGGAGGGGGAGGTACCTAGGATAAGGACTTCTGTTTTGTCTGAGTTCAGTTTCAGACGGCTGTGCTTCATCCACTCGGCTACTTCTTTCATTCCTTCATGTAGGTTGGTTTTGGCGGTGTTAGGGTCTTTGGTAAGGGAGAGGATCAGTTGAGTGTCGTCGGCGTAGGAGATGATGTTGAGGTTGTGTTGGCATGCGATGGTCGCGAGGGGGCTCATGTATACGTTGAAGAGGGTGGGGCTGAGTGAGGATCCTTGTGGTACGCCGCAGATGACTTCAGTGGCCTCTGACTTGAATGGTGGGAGGCGGACTCTCTGGGTTCTTCCGGTGAGGAACGAGGTGATCCATTCCAGTGCTTTTCCCTGGATTCCGATGTTTCTGAGGCGCTGTATGAGTGTGCTATGGCAGACTGTGTCGAAGGCTGCGGAGAGGTCGAGGAGGATGAGGGCGACTGTGTCTCCATTGTCCAGTAGAGTTCGAATGTCGTCTGTTGCTGCGATGAGGGCGGTCTCCGTGCTGTGTTTGGCTCGGAAGCCGGACTGTGAGGAGTCGAGGGATTTGTTGGATTCGAGGAAGGCGGCGAGCTGGTTGTTGACGGCTTTCTCGATGACTTTGGCCGGGAATGGCAGGAGCGAGATGGCGCGGTAGTTTTTGAGTTCGGTGGGGTCCGCTGTGGGTTTTTTCAGAAGGGCGCTAAGTTCTGCGTGCTTCCAGCTTTCCGGGAAGGTGGCGGAGTTGAGGGAGCAGTTGATGACGTCTCGGAGGTGCGGTGCTATGATGGAGTCTGCTTTGTTGAAGATGTGGTGAGGGCAAGGGTCTGTGGGGGATCCTGAGTGGATGGAGTTCATCAGGCGGATGGTGTCCTCAGTGGAGATTGGGTTCCAGTTATTAAGGATGTTCAAGGGGGGTGAAGGTCTCCGGGTCGGTTGTCGAAGCTGTTGTGGATGTCTGCGATTTTGTTGTGGAAGAACGAAGCTAGGGAGTCGCAGAGGGCTTGGGAGGGGGTGATGTCGTTGGAGTTGGCTGAGGGGTTGGTAAATTCTTTGACAATGTTGAATAGTTCCTTGCTGTTGTGGGCGTTGTTATCTAGTCGGTTTTTGAATGCGGCTTTCTTGGCAGATCGGATTAGTTGGTGGTGTACGCGTGTGGCGTTTTTGAAGGCGTCCCTGGTGCTGGTGTTTGGGTCTTTTTTCCAGGCCTTCTCGAGGGTGCAACAGAGTTTCTTCGATTTCTTAAGATCGTCGTTGAACCAGGAGGCGTTTTTGCTGCCTAGTTTGATTTGACGTTTTTTCAATGGTGCTAGGATGTCGGCGCTGTTGGATAGCCATTGGGTGAGGTTAGTGGCTGCTTGGTCGGGGTTTGAGGAGTGGGTAGGGGGGTTTTGAAGAAGCGATGAGGAGATCTGGTCGATGGTGATTTTGTTCCAGTTTCTTCGCAGAGTAGGTTGAGGATGGTTGTGAGTTGTGGTCTTATTGTAGATAAAGTGTACGCAGCTGTGGTCCGTCCAATGGAGAGTTGTGGTGTGACTGAAGGAGACATGTTTGCTGGAGGTGAAGATAGGGTGAGTGTGTGACCTGCGATGTGGGTGGGCGTAGTGACAAGTTGTTTGAGTCCGAGGTTGGTGAGATTGTCCAGAAGGGAGGTGGCGTTGTTGTCATTGTTCTTTTCCAGGTGAAAGTTGAGGTCTCCCAGTAGAATGTAGTCCTCGGAGGGAAGGGCGTGTGGGGTGATAAAGTCAGTGATATCTTCGCTGAATTGTGCACGGGGTCCTGGTGGTCTGTAGAGGAGGGTGCCTCTGAGTGTGGTTATGGGGTCGGTGTGGATCTGGAAGTGAAGGTGTTCTGCGCTGGCAAGGTTGAGGTCTGAGCTGGTAGAGATGCGGATGGAGTTCTTATGGACGATAGCGAGGCCTCCTCCTGTTTGGTCGGTGCGGTCCTTACGGATGATCTTGTATCCTTCCGGGATGGCAATGGTGATGTCTGGGGCTGATGAGGTGTTCATCCAGGTTTCTGTTAGGAAGGCGACGTCGGGAGAAATGGTGTCTAGTAGGTTCCAGAGGTCGATGGCGTGTCTATGGACCGATCGGGTGTTGAGCAGGATGCATTTTAGGTGGTTGGAGTCAGATGTCTGTTGTGTGTTCGTGGGTGAGGAGTTTTTCTTGGTGCCGTCGAACTTGCAGGAGTTGCAAGAGAAGGGTCCATGGGTGTGTCCAGGAGCGGCTTGGGCGCAGTTGGGAAGGCGGCCAGGGTTTAGGGCTAAGAGGGTGGTGGCGTCGTATGTAATGCGGGTGGGGTGGGTGGAGCGGGGGCCAGGGGGTCTGGCGCTGGGCGCAGTCCAGGCGCGGACGGGCGTAGACGGGCTTACCTTTGGCGCACCTTCGGCGCGAATGGGGCGCGGTCGCTGCGCGTGAACGTTGCGCGCAAAAACATCTGTCATAAGTGGATAGTGGAAGGGGAGGGGCGAGGGAGGGTCAGCAGGGAGGCGGGAGCGTGATTGGAGGGACGGGGCTGGGACTGCCCAAACAACAAAATGGCAGCAGCAGTAAACAACAGTGATCAGGGAGAGGATGGGGCGAGCAGTGAGCACAAAATTAAAATACACAGCAGCGCTATGGTTACAGCGCGTTGAAGCAGGGTGCAGCGCTATGGGATGTGGCAACAATGAAATGCAGTACAAGTAGCGTCTCCTCACAGGCACAGTGCGTCTCTAATAAATGTGGCAAATCAAGTTAAGTTAATAAGCACAAGTAGCGTCTAAACTCCACGAGATCCACGAGACTCCTGAGGCGGAAGCCGGGAGTGAGCTAGACAAATTCATCTTTTTAAAACTTTGTTGTGTGATACTCTGCTTTTAAAATTACTTACCTCTAGCACTTCTCAGTTCACGAACAGCGGATTTATCGCTGCAACGCTTGCCACTCTCCCATCGCCATTCTCGATGGCGAGGCGCGACCAGAGACACGCCCACCTCAGTTGGCCAGGCGCCCTGATAAAAGTATAAATAGTGCGCGTAGCTGGAAAGCGCGACACTAAAATCCACGAGACTCCTGAGGCGGAAGCCGGGAGTGAGCTAGACAAATTCATTTTTTTAAAACTTTGTTGTGTGATACTCTGCTTTTAAAATTACTTACCTCTAGCACTTCTCAGTTCACGAACAGCGGATTTATCGCTGCAACGCTTGCCACTCTCCCATCGCCATTCTCGAGGGCGAGGCGCGACCAGAGACACGCCCACCTCAGTTGGCCATGCCCCCTGATAAAAGTATAAATAGTGCGCGCAGCTGGAAAGCGCGACACTAAGATCCACGAGACTCCTGAGGCGGAAGCCGGGAGTGAGCTAGAGAAATTCATTTTTTTAAAACTTTGTTGTGTGATACTCTGCTTTTAAAATTACTTACCTCTAGCACTTCTCAGTTCACGAACAGCGGATTTATCGCTGCAACGCTTGCCACTCTCCCATCGCCATTCTCGAGGGCGAGGCGCGACCAGAGACACGCCCACCTCAGTTGGCCACGCCCCCTGATAAAAGTATAAATAGTGCGCGCAGCTGGAAAGCGCGACACTAAGATCCACGAGACCCCTGAGGCGGAAGCCGGGAGTGAGCTAGACAAATTCATCTTTTTAAAACTTTGTTGTGTGATACTCTGCTTTTAAAATTACTTACCTCTAGCACTTCTCAGTTCACGAACAGCGGATTTATCGCTGCAACGCTTGTCACTCTCCCATCGCCATTCTCGAGGGCGAGGCGCGACCAGAGACACGCCCACCTCAGTTGGCCACGCCCCCTGATAAAAGTATAAATAGTGCGCGCAGCTGGAAAGCGCGACACTAAGATCCACGAGACTCCTGAGGCGGAAGCCGGGAGTGAGCTAGACAAATTCATTTTTTTTAAACTTTGTTGTGTGATACTCTGCTTTTAAAATTACTTACCTCTAGCACTTCTCAGATCACGAACAGCGGATTTATCGCTGCAACGCTTGCCACTCTCCCATCGCCATTCTCGAGGGCGAGGCGCGACCAGAGACACGCCCACCTCAGTTGGCCACGCCCCCCGATAAAAGTATAAATAGTGCGTGCAGCTGGAAAGCGCGACACTAAGATCCACGAGACTCCTGAGGCGGAAGCCGGGAGTGAGCTAGACAAATTCATTTTTTTTAAACTTTGTTGTGTGATACTCTGCTTTTAAAATTACTTACCTCTAGCACTTCTCAGTTCACGAACAGCGGATTTATCGCTGCAACGCTTGCCACTCTCCCATCGCCATTCTCGTGGGCGAGGCGCGACCAGAGACACGCCCACCTCCGTTGACCACGCCCCCTTGACGCCCCGTCCCCACAACATAAATCATGTGCCTCGCCAGGAAGCGCAGCGGACGAGCGCAGCGGGCGCGACGAATGCGCGCCGAAGGCGCGCCTAAGGTAAGCCCGTCTGCGCCCGTCCGCGCCAGACCAAGCCCAGAGCCCATTCCCCAGGCCGGTCTAAGCTGCCCTCGAATTAAATATGCACAAGATACTCTGTACCAACTCAGAGATCCGTTAAACATCAGATGTAACGGAACTGTTAGTCCGGAAATTGGTTCCCTAGGGTGCCCAAACTGCGACTACAGGCTATTGCCTTCCCCCCATCCTGAACCAGCATGCCTTGAGATGGCTCTGCTAAACTGTAGATCACTCCCAAAGCACCAGACTGAAATTAACCTACTACTATCAGAGTCAGACTTAGACGTCCTGTTCTTAACAGAAACGTGGCTTTCCGCAAGCTCGGATCCGGATATCAATCAAGCACTTCCTCCCGGATACCTTATTAAAACCCTTAATAGACCGAAGGGTAGTGGAGGAGGCATAGCGATTATCTATCGTGACAATCTCTCATGCCAGTTTAAAGATAGCCCCATTTTAGACAGTGAAAATGTTCTGTTCTCCCTACACCTGCCGCCATCTACGACACTTTCTGGAGCTCTAATTTACCGCCCTCCAGGACAAGTAGGGTGTTTCATAAACTCTCTCATGGACGCCATCTCCTCCCTGGCTTGCGTGACCCCAAACTTCACAATCCTTGGAGACTTAAACCTCCACTTTAATGATCTAGGTAATAAACTTGCCACTGACCTAAAAACCGACTTGGCTTCCCTCAATTTACAACTACTCAACAATGAACCCACCCATATGAAAGGACGGCTACTGGATCCCATTTTTTCCAACCTTTCCAAACTCTCCGTGCAAACCCCTCTGCCCCTCCCCTGGTCAGACCACTTTTTGGTCCCTTTTAAACTCCAACTTCCAGGTAAAACGTCGGACACCCCCCTCCCCCGAGCCCCTTCACGTCCTTGGAAAAAACTGGACACAGTCCTATGGGACCGCTCTTTGATTTCCACTCTACCCACAGTAAACTCTGACCCCTCGAAAGCTGAAATCCAACTACATAAATGGATAAGTGACTCTCTCGATACAGTTTTGCCACTTAAAACTCTCCCATCCAGCAGGAAATCGTCCAAACTACCATGGTTTACGGAAGAATTACGCGAAATAAGAAGGAAAGGAAAAAGGCTCGAACGCCAATGGAGAAAGAACTGGAACACAGAAGACAAAAGTGAATATAGAACCCATATTAGGCTTTATAAAAACGCATTAAAAACAGCACAGGCCTCCTACTTTGAGGAGCAAATAGCCTCAGCAACTAACTCCGCAAAAGAGAGCTACCGAATAGTTAAACTTCTCACCAAAATACAAGACCCCCCATTATCCCCTGACTTGGATGGCGCAAAGTGTAACCAAATGGCCGAATTCTTTTTGGCAAAAATAGCAAAAATCTTGACCTCCCTCCCAGCTCCTTCTATCGCACAAACATGTCTTAGTCCCTCTCCCCTCCAAGACACCCCGAGATTATCCTCTTTTCCCCAAATCACCATCGAAACGTTTCTTAACGTTTTACATAAAGTTAAAAGTGGTGCACCATCAGACCCAGCCCCCATTAGCAAATTGAAGCAAGTTGCTTCCACAATAGCCCCCCTTTTCACCAATCTGATCAACGCCTCCTTTAAAAATGGCATAGTCCCGGCGAACTGGAAAAAAGCCACAGTTAAGGCTCTCATTAAAAAACCGCACCTAGATCCCACAGATCCATCTAATTTTAGACCGATCTCTCTGCTACCGGCTATGAGCAAAATAGCCGAGCGACTAGCAAATCAACAACTTTCGAATTTTCTAGAGACCAACCACCTCCTCCGTATCTCCCAGACAGGCTTTAGACCAGGACAAGGGACCGACACCGCACTGTTAGCCGTGGTCGAAGAAGCTAGGGGCATAATGGACGCAGGAGGATCAGTGGCAGTGATCCTCCTCGACCTGAGTGCCGCCTTCGACACGGTGGACCATGCAACCCTTGTCCACCGCCTTGGTCTGATAGGAGTGGCGGATTCCGCTTTAGCCTGGATCTCATCCTTTCTCGAAGATAGATCCTTTCAAGTTGCTGATGGGTACTCTACCTCCAATGTTCAGCCTCTTAAGTGTGGTGTGCCTCAGGGATCTTCCCTGAGCCCCACACTTTTTAATGTATACATGGCTCCCCTTGAGGATGTTGTCAAGCCATTTGGCATTAAATCAATAATGTATGCTGATGACACTCAGCTCGTCGTTTCCCTCAACCAATCTGACAACGCCCTGTCCAATCTAAGCAGTTGCCTAGAGAAGGTGCATCAATGGATGTGCGATTCCAGGTTAAAACTGAATGGGGAGAAGTCAGAAATACTTCTCTTGGGAAACACTAACAAAATCCCCACACCCCTTCCCTGGCCACCATGCATGGGCACCCGACCTACTCCCAGAGCTGAAGTCAAGAGCCTCGGGATATGGCTGGACCAGGATCTAAGTTTTAAAACTCAGGCGAGAAAAACGGCGGGAACTTGTTTCGGCCTTATAAAGATGGCATGAAAGATCTTACATCTACTCCCTCTCCAGTCCAGGAAACTCCTGATGCAGGGGCTGGTGAACTCCAGATTAGACTATGGAAATGTTCTGTATCTGGGGTCCCCAGCCTCGGTAGTACATAGACTTCAATGTGCACAAAATGCGGCGGCAAGAATCCTCACAGGAACCACAGCGAGGAACTCGGCCAAACCAGCCCTTAGAAGCCTGCACTGGTTGCCAGTAAAGGAGAGGGTCAACTTTAAGACCCTGTGCATTGCCCATAGAATTATGCACAACGAAGACCCTCCCATCCTCAGGACACTTGTGACTCAACAACATTCAAGCAGACTATTAAGATCTAATTCTCTTTCCCTTGCAAATGCCCCAAGAATTAGGAAGGCCAGAACAGGCGGTCGCCTGTTCTCCTATAATGCTCCTAGACTATGGAATGCCCTCCCTCTTTCCCTGAGGCAAGAACACAACCACCTCAGGTTTAGGAAACGCCTAAAAACTCTACTCTTCCCCTGAGCTCGTCTTCCCGGTCCTTTTCTTCCTCAGTACCGTGGTCTTTTTAGCGCTGGGATGCCCTAGGGTAGCTGTGTGCTCTAGAAAACCCAAAATCAAATCAAATCAAATCAAATCAAACATGAGGCACAATGCGGCGCTATGAAATGAGATGGAATGCGACCCCAAAAGATAGCAAGCAGATCCGAGGCAGCGTGGAGCAAGAAGCGCTACAATACCAGGAGGGAATGCGTGGAGCGGCCGCTTCTGTGCAGGACAGGACGGTCACAGCTCACATGGGGGGTGGGGTCGGTCTCTACTCTTAGTGGGAGGGAGGGTCAGCAGGGAGGCGGGAGCGTGATTGGAGGGACGGGGCTGGGACTGCCCAAACAACAAAATGGCAGCAGCAGTAAACAACAGTGATCAGGGAGAGGATGGGGCGAGCAGTGAGCACAAAATTAAAATACACAGCAGCGCTATGGTTACAGCGCGTTGAAGCAGGGTGCAGCGCTATGGGATGTGGCAACAATGAAATGCAGTACAAGTAGCGTCTCCTCACAGGCACAGTGCGTCTCTAATAAATGTGGCAAATCAAGTTAAGTTAATAAGCACAAGTAGCGTCTAAACATGAGGCACAATGCGGCGCTATGAAATGAGATGGAATGCGACCCCAAAAGATAGCAAGCAGAGCCCAGGCAGCGTGGAGCAAGAAGCGCTACGATACCAGGAGGGAATGCGTGGAGCGGCCACTTCTGTGCAGGACAGGACGGTCACAGCTCACATAGGGGGTGGGGTCGGTCTCTACTCTTAGTGGGAGGGAGGGTCAGCAGGGAGGCGGGAGCGTGATTGGAGGGACGGGGCTGGGACTGCCCAAACAACAAAATGGCAGCAGCAGTAAACAACAGTGATCAGGTAGAGGATGGGGCGAGCAGTGAGCACAAAATTAAAATACACAGCAGCGCTATGGTTACAGCGCGTTGAAGCAGGGTGCAGCGCTATGGGATGTGGCAACAATGAAATGCAGTACAAGTCGCGTCTCCTCACAGGCACAGCGCGTCTCTAATAAGTGTGGCAAATCAAGTTAAGTTAATAAGCACAAGTAGCGTCTAAACATGAGGCACAATGCGGCGCTATGAAATGAGATGGAATGCGACCCCAAAAGATAGCAAGCAGAGCCCAGGCAGCGTGGAGCAAGAAGCGCTACGATACCAGGAGGGAATGCGTGGAGCGGCCGCTTCTGTGCAGGACAGGACGGTGCCCATCTCTCCCCAGTCCCTGGTCGTTACTCACCCTGTTTCGGTTGTGTCAGATCATGTTGAGCAGTGTCCGGTCCCCAAACGTCTGCCACAGTCTCCACACTAATGATTGAGGACACCATTTCCTCCATCTCATCCAGATCCTCCTGTTGCGCTGGACTCCCACCTCCAGTCTGCATTGCTGCCTTCTGGTTGTTGTCGAGTTTCTGCTTGGTTTTGCGCTTAACATCATTCCAGTGCATCTTGACCTCTTCCAAGGTCCTCCTTAGCACTCCGACTGCATTCACCTTGTCCACGATGGACTGCCATATTCCATTTTTGGTTGCCAATGACACAGTGGAGGTGACAAACAGTAGTTGATGGTGTTCTATCACCTCTGTTATCAGGATCCTGTTTTCCTGTGGACTGAACAATGTCTTCTTCTTCTTCTTCTCCTTACCCTTCCTGACCCCGAGGTCCCAGGCTGGTCCTCCGTGGGGCTTGTTGGAATCTGGTTGACCTCTGTACCTGCTCCGGCTACCTCCATTGTGATACGCAGTTGTTTTGCTTTTGTTGGTGGTTTTCTTTCTGCTTTTATTGTGATTTTTCCCGCTTGACGTGTGTGAATTGCAGCCTGGTGCAGCTTATCGCTGATTTTTGTATCCCGGTTGGGACCATCGCAACTGTTTTCACGTTCGGCTTCGGATTTTAAAAGCCATCCCGGTAATTTAATCGTGGACAATTGACGCGTTATCGGTAAGCTTAAGCCTGGGCAAAGCACTACGCTACGCACGCGTAGTTTGCGAAGTTTGCGCCACTTCGCACTTCACAAATTGCACGTAGCACAGTGCAAACATGCGTAGCTTAGCGTAGTGCAGTGGTCATTTTTTGCTTGCTCGTGGTCTCAATGTCAAATTGGCGACCGCGAGCAAACAAAATGAGATCCCGGCGAGACATTTTCCTCGTTCGCGATCAACAACATCAAGCTGCCGATCAGAGCGTGGAAAATAAACCTCCTAGCGAGCTCCTCAAGGCGGGGAGGTCAGGTTTCTCATTGATAGTGGTCGCGCATGCTCGTGACCGCTCACGATGAGAAACTACCAGTCCACGTTGAGAAAGCTGCAGCTTGAGTGGAAATCTACTCGAGCGGCAGAAAACGACCACTTGCATTGTGCAAGATGCAGTTTGCACTGATTGCACAGTGCGGACAAGCATACGGCACTGTGCAATCAGTGCGAACAGCATCTTTGCACTGTGCACTATTCAATTTGCGAAGCTATGCGTAGCACGCATAGTGCGAAGTGCACTTTGCGTTGCGCTACTTGGCAAACTACGCCCAGGGTTAGTTATCGGGTAACTATCGCATGTTACTGCTGTGTTGTGAGTACGATGTTAACACAGAGTTATTTCCTGCGATAGACGGCGATATAACAAATTGCGTTTGCCTATTTTGGCGATGATTATTGCACGTTCTTGAGAATATCCCCCTTGGTTGTTATAATACCATGTCTCAGGTACAATTATTTTATTTTATTTTATTTTAAAATCTTCTAGGGAAAACAAAGACAATTTTTTAAACAAAAATAATCCATTTTGAAAAAAGGCCCATTACTAAATGGACTTCCTGCTCCTTGGGATAAACAGCAACAATGGAAAGAATAGCAGTAATCATAATGCTGGCAGTAACATGTTTTAATAAATATTATCTTGTTTTAGAGAAAGTTATTAACACCTTTAACAAGGAAATGGATCCATGACAGGTTCAAGCAATGCTATTTATGTTTCAGAATCAGAGAAGTTTTTTATTGAAAACCATGCATCTTGATTATATATTCTATTGAACTAGATATTGTATAGTTTGGAATAAATGTGGTATTCAGGATATAACTATTTAGACAAGCCTATTATCACAAGCTGAGTCACAATCGGGCCACACATTTTGGGTACTAATTGCGCACCCACAAACTTTGGACAGGGCTTGCAAACTGGTAGGTAGGCAATAACACGTAATTAGCACAGGTTATTCCCCTTCCTGAATGCTATTAATTCTGACGTCTATTTTCACAACTTTCACCTGTGACTTGTATCAGCCTACTCTGCCGCAAATCGTGGTACACACACCCATGTTTTGTGTACTGACCATACTCCCATTTGGACCTGTGCATCCCCGTTTTGGACGTGTGCATTCAAAACTGGGTTTGCTGCAACTCGTGATTGGGCCCAAGGTGTATTCCTGTGGAGTTTACCATTAGCTATAATATTATGTTGCAAGCCTAAGTGAGCAGACATTAATTAAAGTGTTAGCAGATCAATATGTTATGTTCTGTTTCCTGATAAATTGCTAGATGTTTAAATGAAAACAAAGGAGTAAGGTCAAGTGCGTCCTCTTATCTCTCACACGTAGAAAGAAATGTTGGACGTGTAAAAACAAAAAAAAGCTTGAAGGAGCCCTTGATATAGACTTCTCCTCATTTCTATACTTTAGTAAATTAATAGCACCGTAATTTTCAATAACAATATTAAGAGGGAGAGGTAAGGTTAAACCACACCTTAGTTATTAATGTGGCTCCGTATGCTTATATTGCACACTTCCATTAAATTAAATTGATTTTTTCTGCTTTTACATTTGTAGAAGCCATTTTTCTCCCGCACCTCGCCGCGCGCTCTTTTCTGGTTGTGCGGGACAACCAACTCCTGGCCTAGCAACGAATCCTAATTTAGCCCGCCGATGCGAAGGCAATTTCTCTCCTGGTTCTGAAGAGATACTTTATCTGTTCTTGTCTGATAGTAGATCAAGTATAATCATGTTTCATCTCAAAGCCTGCTGAGAACATTGAAAGTGTTGTCTGTAAGAGTAAGACATCAAAGCTCTGAAGGCCTGCTTTCAGTCCTGTTGTACATCAGGAATCTGATAAGAATAAATCCTGAGCAACAGTTCATTTCATGCATTGTCCTAGATGAATTCATCTAAGTTGCCTTAGAACTGCTGGATAGCAAAACACAATTGACAAGATGCTTCTTTCCACTAAAGCAAATTGCTAATTTTCTGGGTAAACTAAAAATTCTGCATTTGGGCAGTTATTATAATATATAGAAGTTTTAGAGAAAGACAATGAATCTCTAGACCTAACAAAGGAGAAAATGAAAACGTGCTGTTTCCTACGTGTCGACAATCAATCTTTAATTGAACTGTCAATGAAATCGCAGTCTGACCACTCTTGGGGTGTAGTGTGCAAAGATGTTTTGAACTGCCAACGGAACGTCAATCTAACTACCCTTAGGGTGTGATGTAGAAAGCTGTTTAGCAATTGTAAACCATGCGATTCACACAATCGCAGGGTTTGTGACTGCAAACGTCCATGTAACATTATAAAGCACCCTTTGGAAAAGTCTTTTGTGACCCTTTCATAAGTGCAAATGGTAGAGGGCATGAAGGGGACATCACCTCCTATATAATATTTGCAATAGCTTAAGGCCATATTTAGAAACGCTAACCTTTGATCATTTACCAAGTTGGGGTGGCAACTGATTTGCAAAGGGTAATCTTTCTCCATGGGACAGCCTCCTCTTTGGGAATCATATGTGGACCTCTAGGGGAGAAGGCTGTGTCTAAAGGACCATTGTCTGCACCCCCAATGTCTTTTTTCTTTTTAAAAACAGCATCAATCACTTTTTTGACTATGGGCTGTTTAAAAACGTTGGGGCATATTATCAAAGGGGTTTATCTCCGCTTTTTTGGCTTTAAAAGCCAAGAAAGCAGAGATAAAATTATCTCCCTATTACCTAGCTGTCGCTAACACCAGTTAGTGACAGCTAGTAGGAGATAGCGACCATCTTGGGCCCCGCTTTGCATGTCAGTGATATTTATCACTAATGACATGCAAAGTGGGCGTGCCAAGATGTTAGCGACTGAAAACAGTCGCTAACATCGCTATCTCCTATTACCAACTTTTGGAGATATTTGCGCTAAGCACGAATATCTTCAAAAGCTAACACCTCTCCCTGAGCAGGTCTTAGCCATGTTATCCAATGGGAGGTGGATAACATGGCTAAGAGCATTAGCTCGGTAATGCATGAATATCGCTGACTTTTCAGCGATATTCATGCTTTGCGGCGATTTTTATCGCATTCGCGTTAAACCTTGGTGATACCAAAGTTTATTTGCGGTAAAAATCGCCGCAGCTCAGCGGTAAATTTTTGTCTCTAACCAAGCAATAGCGATAATTATCGCTATTGCTTGGTAATATGCCCCGTTGTGTGTTTGAAAACGTAAATGCAAGGATGTAGCTCTGCTTTCCCTTGGAGGCCTCGATCCGTGCATTCACAATCTATCTCAGGGGTCACAGATTGCGAACTGCCAAATCAGTATTAGTAAGGTAAGTCATTTTGCAACTCCCTGCAAATGGGCAATTTGCAATGTAGTTTAATAATAATAAGTTGCATCACCAATTAAACACCAGCCAATAGGCCAATTATGAATTCTGGTTTCTGATTAAATGTTCTTACATCAGGCCCTTAGTTTGTCAAATTCAATTGTAAACAGTTGTCAATGGTTTCCTTTTAGAATATAAT
The DNA here is from genome assembly GCF_964263255.1 of Lissotriton vulgaris. Lineage (NCBI taxonomy): Eukaryota > Metazoa > Chordata > Amphibia > Caudata > Salamandridae > Lissotriton > Lissotriton vulgaris. The sequence continues at coordinate 399,598,456 of NC_141696.1, read as the reverse complement.
GGAACTATATCAATATTGATTCATATATGGATGTTCTATTTTGGGTCCACCTTGAATTCCTGTATCTTAACTGAGCCTTTTTTCCTGATCCTTGCTTTTGCAGGGGCAACCAGGCATATCAAATGGGGATGTTGTTTACATTCCCCACTTTTCAGGCCACTGAGAAATCGGGCTATGATGTAGAGCTCACCTAACAGGTCTTGTTGACTGTCTGCATTGCTGGGAGTAAGTAGATGAGAAAAAATGTCCAAGAAAGCAGTGTGAGGTTGGACTACAGTACAACATATTTATCAGAAAAAAACAACTCTATATTATCTCAAAATATATTTAAAAACGTGTGATATAGGAAAATGCTTCAGTAGCAAAGAAAACACTAAAAATGATGTAATACAGAAATTGTGGCGGTCAGTAAGGGCATCTCAGCTTACACAAACATTATGGCCCACATGCATCATCCCGGGATTTTGCGAGTTCTAAAGTGCGAAAAATAGCGATTCGCATTTTAGAATTCGCAAAACGGGATGCATGTATATTTTCGCAAATTATTTGCGATTCGGTAGAAATCGCAATTTCTACCAAATCGCAAATATTATGCGATTTTCAAAGTGCGAATTCGCAATTCACATTGATCCTATGGGCCAAAAGGCCAATAGGGATCAATGGGAATTGCGAATTCGCACTTTGAAAATCGCAAATTCTGATTGCATTTCAAGGGTGGTGAGGGGGGTTCAAATGAACCCCCCCTGCACCCATGAAATGTTGTTTTCGCATCATGTTGCACACACACATGTCCTAAGGACATGTGTGTCCGTAACATGAATGTTTAAAAAATGCATTTGCTGCGTTTTTAACACTTTTTGCAAATTTACCGAGTGGTTCAACCACTCGGTAAATTTGACACCCTAATTGCGAATTCGCAATTTTAAAACTAATCATGCATTGCTTTTAAGAAATCGCAAATTTGCGATTTCTTAAAAGCAATCGCATTTTTGGAAATCGCAAAAATGTTGCGATTTCTGAAAATGTATGATGCATTCCAAAAAGGGATTTTGGAATCGCAAACGGCCGATTTTAAGGAATCGCACCGTTTGCGACTCCAAAAACCCTTGATGCATGTGGGCCCAAATCACTTAGCGATTGTGACTATGGGAATGGTTACAAAAATAAAGGTAACATGATGCAGTCTCTGTAAACCAGAAAGACCGTTCAACACAATCATACATTCACATTGATCTATTGTTTACAATTCTGTTGGCTGCTAGAGTAGTCCATATGTCGAAATATGGTTAACTTGTTCACAAACCTTTATCATTCCTAACCCATTGAAACAGCTGAAACAAGAGAATCCCAATAGCTAGTAGCTAAGTAGCAATAAAGCACATCTGCGATATGAAAAAAATAGAAATCGATTCACAAAGAATTTTCAGGGAGTAGGTGGGACTTACTTTTCACTTAGCCCTGACTTACTGATTAATTTCCAGAGTAAATCACACATACTTAAATATGAATGCTCTGTCAATTTAGATCACAATGTCTCAGATTTTTTTGGTGGAAGAAAAGCAACCAAAACGATCCGTTATCTACAGGTTTAGGGTTAGTCCTCTAGGCTACAGGTATGTGAACCCACGCTGGTTCTTATCTAATGCAGCATCCTGAAGAGTTCAGCACACCAAAAACAGAACATATTCAGAGAGACGCAGGCTATAGTCAGCTCACGTCAAAAGAGAAACCCATCGCAGAGAAAAACTTTCCCTCCAAAATTATGAAAGCAGTCTTTATTCCTTTCCCTTAGAAAATCATGGCACATTTTTAAAGGACAGGATGTTGTATATATTCTGATCAACCCCATTTATGTGTGAGCATTCCGTTGCAAATTCACCATAATACTCAGGGATGGATAAACACTGTTAGGTAGTGTTGAATTGAGAAACTGTATTTGGACATTATTGGAAAATGGTCCTCTCTGAAGGTCCACACCAAACTTCATCCTCCTGTTTTTCTGACATTGTTTTTGTTGGATTCCCATTGCTGATTAGTGCTGAAGTGCGTGTGCTTCTCCCCTAAACATGGTGATATTGGTGAATACCCAACTGGCACTTTTAGTCTACTTATAAGTCCCTTGTAAAATGGTATACTATGTACCCAGAGCCTGTGATCTAAATGCTACTAGTAGACCTGCAGCACGGGTTGTGCCACCCTCACAAGTAGGCTTTCAAACCTGTCCCAGGCCTGCTATTGCAAGGCCTGTGTGTGCAGTTTTACTGCCACTTCAGCTTGGCATTTAAAACTACTTGCCAAGCCTGAAGCTCCCCTTTTAAGTCACCCTACGGTATGCCCTAGGTAGCCCTAAGGGCAGGGCGCTGTTTAGTATTAAATGTTTTTTATTGATTATCATAAAAGGACAGAATACAGTAGAACTGCAAAAGGGTCGCGAGTCAGTTCAATGACCGACCCATAGATCAGTGTAAAGGGAAGGTACAAGACACTAGCCATGTCATGAGGAAACAATGTTATACACAGCAAGCCGCCTACAACCCAGGATGGGCCGGCCACGTCATAAACACAGTGAGGCTAGAAAGCGTCCCCCATACACATCGCCAGATTTGCCATATGAGGAGGCCTATATCCTTTATCAGTACTACGCAGTCTGAGTCCAACCAGCCTCCCTTCTCGCACCTTCCCGTTGCCATAGCACCCCACAGTTAGCCTAAGGCGCATCGCACCCCAGTCACCTGAAACAATCAAAAAGAAGAAAGACCCCTCCCAAACCCATGATGTAGAGCTCACCTAACAGGTCTTGTTGACTGTCTGCATAGCTGTGAGTAAGTAGTTGAGAAAAAATCTCAAAGAAAGCTGTGTGAGGTTGGACTACAGTACAACATATTTATCAGAAAAAACAACTCTATATTATCTCAAAATATATTTAAAAACGTGTGATATAGGAAAATGCTTGAGTAGCAAAGAAAACACAAAAAAAACGTGTGATATGAGGTCTGTCCCCCATACACATCGCCAGATTTGCCATATGAGGAGGCCTATATCCTTTATCAGTACTACGCAGTCTGAGTCCAACCAGCTTCCCTTCTCGCACCTTCCCGTTGCCATAGCACCCCACAGTCAGCCTAAGGCGCATCGCACCCCAGTCACCTGAAACAATCAAAAAGAAGAAAGACCCCTCCCAAACATTCCCATCCCGACCCAGAACCCAACAAACCCCCTCCTACCCCTGTAATCCCTCCCCTCCCATCCACCCCTCCCCTCACCCCCCATTGTCCATGGTTCTCAACTACTCTCCCCGTTGGTCTCCTCCATTCTTCGGAGCTGAGGCAGTCCCTCTCACCTCTGGTTCGGTCTCCGTCAACCTCAATAGTCGGAGATATTTCGGACAAGGTACCTCCGTAAACTCAGAAGCCAATAAGGATAGAAATGGCTTCCATAGCTCGGCATAACGAGCCCCCTCCCTTGCCCTAGACAGCGACAGCCTTTCCATGCCCAGAACCATCCTGAGGCGGTGAAGCCAGCCCTGGTATGTGGGGATTTGCTTCGTTCGCCAGTGCGCCACAATATTCTGTATTGCTGACCCCAGCGCAATGGCTATCAGGCGACTCCTCCTGGATCTTAAGGGATAGGTCAATGCATTAGGTAGCCCCAGGAGGACGTAGGCGGGAAAGCGTGGGATTTCTGTGTCGAAATGAGTGTCTACTTCTGTTAAGATCTGACCCCAGTATTCCTGTAGAAATTGACACTTCCAGAGTACATGAACTAGCGTGCCAACCTGACCACAGCCACGCCAACAAAGGGGGTCCTTGCCGCAGTCCATCTCATACAGGGGCTCGGGGGTGTAGTACCAGTAACTCTACCTTCGTGAGTGTATCAGTAAGTCCCATATGGTAGGCCGAGTGGCGCGCCCTGTAGTACACCCCCTCCCACTCCTTGGCAGGGCGCTGTTTAAAAGGTAGGACATATATATTTTTAAGTTTTACATGTCCTGGTAGTGATAAACAGCTAGATTAGTTTTTCACTACTGTGAGCCCTACTCCTCTCATAGGCTACCATTGGGATTTCTTTAAAACACTTTTGAGCTGCAATTCCTGATAAGAAAGGAGTAGCTACATCAGGTTTCATATGTTTGGAATGGTAATGATGAATCCACTCTAATGGTAAAGTTGGATTTAACATTACTGTTTTAGAAATGCTTATTTTCGAAATTACTAAAGCTTAAGGAGTTAGGTCCCGGGACGTGGGAGGAGCTGGACCCTCTCAAAACCAATTAATATACAACTTGCTCCCCTCACACTTCTTTGTTACTTGATAATACAAGTACATAAATCAGGACTACTTCTGATTATGTAGGTTTATTTAGTTTCACCCTTTACTTTTTCATTCAAATACAAAAAAATTAATCTCTATTGCATGTTTGAGAAACACACGAAACATGTGACACTTAATAACAAATATGAAAATCACGAATGACAACACAATAATTTCAAAACATCAAATCCAACGAAAATGAAACAACACATTGCACATTGTTTTGTATTGCAGCAAATGTTCAAATAGTTAAATTAGAAACAGAAATGCCGATATCAAAAATGCTCGTTTTCATAGGATCATTGAAGGACAAAGAGTCTGAAAGAGGGCTAAATGGGTACAAATCAATGAGTCCAAGTCGCAGTGAATCCTATTTGTTTTGTAGCCTTCTTTATGCCGACGCGTTTCAAACCCGTTAATTCAATGAACGGGGTCTCATCAGGGCCTTGTCACTTCTATCCTTTCTATATCTGTAACTTTGCGTGTAATCCTGGCGAGAACCAAACAGGTCTGGAGTAGGGGAGCGAACTGCTTTTCCTTGGCAGTCTGTGTTGAGAGACTCAGATTGAAGAAAAACGGCACCGCACCGCCAAGAGAGCAGGCTCACGCCCGCCGAGGGCCACCGCCCTTGAAGGGAACACAAGCCATACCGAACCCCTAGAAGTAATATAAAAACAGAAGACAGAAGAAAATAAGGAGGAGACGGAGACACACTTTAGGAGCAGCGGTGCTATAATCAGAGTTCCCAGAGATATTGAATGAGCTAGAAGGCTGTTGAACCCCCTGGATCCGGCTACACGCAAAGTTACAGATATAGAAAGGATAGAAGTGACAAGGCCCTGATGAGACCCCGTTCATTGAATTAACGGGTTCGAAACGCGTCGGCATAAAGAAGGCTACAAAACAAATAGGATTCACTGCGACTTGGACTCATTGATTTGTACCCATTTAGCCCTCTTTCAGACTCTTTGTCCTTCAATGATCCTATGAAAATGAGCATTTGTGATATCGACATTTCTGTTTCTAATTTAACTATTTGAACATTTGCCGCAATACAAAAACAATGTGCAATGTGTTGTTTCATTTTCGTTGGATTTGATGTTTTGAAATTATTGTGTTGTCATTCATGATTTTCATATTTGTTATTAAGTGTCACATGTTTCGTGTGTTTCTCAAACATGCAATAGAGATTAATTTTTTTGTATTTGAATGAAAAAGTAAAGGGTGAAACTAAATAAACCTACATAATCAGAAGTAGTCCTGATTTATGTACTTGTATTATCAAGTAACAAAGAAGTGTGAGGGGAGCAAGTTGTATATTAATTTATTTTCGAAATTGGGCATGTCTCTGCTCTTCCTACTCTGTGTGCAAGTAGGGACCCTTACTCCAGTCAGGGTATGGGAGTCACACAGCTAGAATAATCCCTGTGCACCCCTTTGGTAGCATTGCACAAGCAGTCAGGCTTATCTCAGAGGCAATGTGTAAAGCATTTATGTTCAAAGATTAAGCAAGTTGAGTCCATGGAAATGAATGGATGCTGTTGATTTAGCACAAAGTACCCTAGATGCATCAAAATAAAAGACAGTGCCAGGCGCAGGGGCGGTGAGGTGCTGGAAAAGCAAAGCAATACATTGATTCCTTACTCCATAGGGGAGGTGATGCATCAATTCCTTATTGACAGGGGTGGTGATGTGTCAGTTCGTTACTGGTAGGCAGCAGAGGTGATGCGTACGTTCCTTACTTGCAGCAGAGGTGATGCGTTGGCTCCTTACTGGAAGGGGAGGTGGTGCGTCGATTTCTGCACACGTGGCCTTGGTTACTTACTGTAGCCAGACATTGTTGAAGAGTCAAAATCAAGGGACGATGCATCAAAAATCTAGACGTGCTGCGATGATGTGGTGGCAGAGATGCAGGTGCTGTGTCAGTTTTACAGCATGTGCTGCTTCGATTCTTCAGCTGTAATGCAGGAGCTGCATCGGAGTTGGAGTGGGTGTCATGGACATGGGTGACGCGGGCTCGGCATTCATGCTTCGGTGACTTTTCAGCCACAAAGCAGGTGCTACATCATTTCTCCAGCCGCAATGTAGATGCTGCATCGAAAAAACTGGAGCATGGATTTTTTCACCAGTTTAAATTTCCAAGGACCCAGGAACTGGATTTGGCACCACTTATAAAGTCATAATTCTCAGTAGAAGAGTTCAGGCACTGACAGTGTTTGATGGCCATGAGACTTCTTAACAGAGTAAAGCACACACAAACCCTTGGAGAACCTTGGAAGCAGGATGAAGAAAGCAAAGTCCATTCCCTTCACTCCCAGGACAGAAGCAGCACGCAGCAGGACAGCACAGCAAACCAACAGGTGGTGTGGCAGTCCCTCGTACAGCATCCAGCTCTTCTTCCTGGCAGAATGTCCTCATTCCTAAAGTGTTCTGATTTGAGATGTCAGAGGACCAAAACTTCTACTCCTTTCTGCACTTGAAGTATGCACATTTCAAAGTCTTTGTAGTGCACACGACCCTGCTTCTCCCTGACCTGGCACCAGATATACTACAGGGGGGTGGAGACAGCTTTGTGTAAGGACGGATACAGTCCTATTCAGGTGTCAGTGACAACTCCCATCACTCTAGCTCAGGAAGACCCATCAGCCTGGTGATGAGCTCCCTTTGTCTGAGTGTCAAGAGTGAATGCACAAGAGCCCAACTGCCAGCCAACCCAAACAGGTATTCTACAGACAGGGAGAAGAACAGAAAGGTTCAGCAAGAAAATGCCCACTTTCTAAAAGTGCCATTTTCAAGCATGCAATTTAAAAACCAACTTCACTAAAACATGTATTTTTAAATTGTGAGTTCAGAGACCCCAAACCCCAAACCCCAAATCTATACCTGCTACCAATGGAAAATTATACTTTTTTTTTTTTTGAATTTTATATAGCGCATAGCTACCCTCAGGCATCCCAGCGTTTGTCCAGAATGGAAGCAAATGGCAAACAGGCAGATACAGCGGCATCAGATAGGGAAGAGATGGATTTTCAAAAGTTTACGAAACCTAACAATACACGGCTCTGAACGCAAATTCAGAGGAAGCGCATTCCAGAGAGGGGCAGTATTAACAGAGAACCTTCTCCCACCCGTGCGTGCCCTTCTGACTCTAGGAATTTGCAACAAATACTGTTGATCAGAGCGCAAAGCTCTGTTAGACTTATAGGGGAACAACACAGTGTCTTGACTCCTAACCAGCAAGGCTTAGTCAAATAAACATCAAAATAACAACACAGCTGCCAGTACTGGACACGATTTCTTACTTTTTGTGCAATGAGCTTTTATGAATAAAACATACCGGTCTGTTTTTACTTATGTCACTAGTTTATTAAATTATTTTTGATCACTAGTCCGAATTTCATTTTTTTTCAAGAAAGTTTTTTTGGTGCATAAACAGAATATATACAGATATATACAATATTATCAATGTCAAACAGAATTATTACCAATTAACAGCACATCCACACCAGCTCTTGCTCACTCCATACATACCACTCACATTCACAACCGTATGACATAAACATCTGAGGTATGGCCTTTTGTCAACAAAATAGCTTCATTGTGCATATTACAATACCCTTCTTTACTTTTTCATAGAATTTGTTTGCTACAACAGAGTCAGTTGGAGTAACTCATACAATTTCCTAACACAGTCCCTGTAATCTTTGGTATTGACAATGGGCCAGGAAAGGTCGACGCGTTTCGAACCCCCCTATTGCGGGGTTCTCCTCAGGACCAACAAGAATTCTACAAAAAACAAAAACACGTGTCTCAAATTAGAAACCTAAGTCACTCAGAAAGCATGTGTAATCAAACATAGCCACCAGCCGGCTGACAACTGCCTACCTTCTAAATTCTGTAAATGGTGTCTGGTGGGGAGGTGGTGTCCTGATGTGATCCCACTATTTCTGCACATGAAGACATAATCAAGCAAACTCATTACACTCTGCCCATTAACACTACCTGGTCCTATACCTTATGGGAACTGTGAATAAAAAGGACTGACCTGATCACCATTCTGTATGGGCCGGTGGTGCCTGAAAGACGTAAGAAAAAAGGGGGGGAATTGGTCGATTGTTATGCACTTGCTGCAGGCGCATTGTGGGAGCCCTGACTGTGAGTTGCTTACCAGTATTCCATTCTTGGGTTGCCTGCCCGGGCTGGATGGATCTGTCAGCGTCCTCCATGTCCAAACACTGTCCGTAACGGGTTAATCGAGCGGAGTCCTGTAATGGAAGAAACGGAGTCTTAGAAACGATCCTCGCTGAATTTACAAGGTCACTTGGATGAATCTTCTGTTATCACGCCGTCTTAAGTTGGTTTGTGATTTCTACGAGCCCCTGTCCATTTGTCACCTGTGCTCTGTCTCATTTAAGTTTCAGTTTTTGATATATTAAAAAAACATTGCCGACTCCTTTAAGGACTTTGCGATCACGTGATCGCGACTAAATGTAGAAAGTGAGGAAGGCGGCAGACTAGGCAATCTCGCCGCTGTATGGGGTTCTCTGCTTTGCTGACCTGCCCTGCTGCCTGCTCATCTCCGCCTGTAATGTAGCCAATGGACAGTGCCCAGTGACCACACTCGTCAGGCACTAGGACCAGCCCGAGGGAAGGCAGAGGGCGGGAGGAAAGGGAGGAGCTGGGGGACGAAAGGGCAGTTCACTTCTGACCACCATGCCTGTAAGACATGAATAAAGAAGCTCCCTACTAAAGCAGTTGTCCGCGTGGTCAATGGGTCAACAACGACTCTACAACTGGCGACAAGGCTAAAGACACCCTGCGCGTGTGAATAGCCACTGCAGCGACCGGCGACCGAATGGCCCGGAGCTCGCCCCACGTCTGGAGGCTCGAGCGCGCTGCGTGCCAAGAAAAGAAAACGCCCACCGAGTGCCCACCTCGGCAGCTGAATTGTGCTGGGACCTACCGAGCGCCCACCTCAGTTGCCCAAAGCGCCTACCGAGTGCCCACCTCGGCGGCGTGTACTGAGGGAGAACGCCCACCGAGTGCCCACCTCGGCGGCGAAAGCGGACCAGAAGAGCGCCTACCGAGTGCCCACCTCAGCGGCGGAAGCGGGGCCAGACGCGGACCTGAAGAGCTCCCACCGAGTGCCCACCTCGGCGGCAGAAGCGGGCCAGACGCGGACCTGCAGAGCGCCCACCGAGTGCCCACCTCGGCGGCGGAAGCGTGGCAAGACTACCACCCACCGAGTGCTCACCTCGGCGGTGGAAAAGGAAGAAGACTGCCTCCTTACCTTTTGTGTCTCCAGCGGCGGATCCCCGGCTTCGGTGAGTGAAGACGCCGACCCAGCCAGACTCCCGGTAGAAAATTGAATGAAATCGGCCGAAATCCCACCGAAAATGAGATTCCCGGCGGCCATCTTGAAGTCAGGCAGTCTCGACCAATCCCCTGCGTTGCACTGGCTAGTGCAACGCAAACAGCAAACAAGTACTGGCGAGTGCAATGAAGATCAAAAACAAGCACTGGTGAGTGCAACAAGACCGGCCAAGAGAGTGAACACGGACTGCAATAGACGTCAGGAACTACGAGCGAACAATGGCCGTCCCTGCCCCTGGGAGTACGTCGCGAGCATCTCTCCTGCGGCACCCCGAACCCCTCATTCTCGAATCTGGCAGGAGCATGAGCCTGCGGTGGCAAGAATGGATAGAAGACTTTGACGACTTCATAAAAGCATCGAAGATAACAGACGAGGAAGAACAACTACTCTTCCTCAGGAACCTGATTGGCAGGGACGGTGGCCAGATCCTGAAAGAACTGCCAAAAGAATCCTTGGTGTCATACACAAAAGCACGGGAAGCCCTGGACGGTAAATTTCTGCACAAAAAGTACGTTGACTATGAGCTGTACACCCTCAACAGGGCCGTGCAAGAGAGAGGTGAACGAATGGAGGCGTTCGTGACTCGTCTGAACCACCTAGCAAAGCACTGCGAGTTTGACAAGTTTTCAAAGGAAGACGCTCTGCGACTAAGAGTCATAGAAGGATGCCTCTCCGAACCATTGAGACGTAAGCTACTGAAGAAAAGCTACACACTAGCAGAAATCGTGAACATGACGAGAGTAGAGGAGCAAGCTGACGATTACGCAAAGAGCATGGAAAGCGGGAAATGCGAGAGACCGGAACAAGCCTTCAGGATGCAGTCTCGGCACGAACATCGGAGGTCTCCGCCACGTGATCGCTCGTCCAGGTCTAAGAAACATCACCACCAGTCCCAGAGAGGGCACAAAGACACGAGATACACGAAAGGATGCTCGGACAAGCACACCAAATGTTTCCAATGCGGCTATGACTTCCCACATGCAGATGCATGCCCAGCGCTGGGTGAGCAATGCAGAAAATGTGGGAGAGACAACCATTTCGAAAGCATGTGCGGGGCAGTGTCGAAGAGCGATCACAAGGGAAGCCACCGACGATACTAAAACAGTTGCCATCATGTCAGGGCTGTCGAAGACAAACGTGACTCATCCTCTGGCTCGTCACAATCAAGCGGCCGCTCCTGCAGGACATGTCAGTCTCGGCGATCATCCTCAAGAGGATCTCGATCTCCATCACCCGTTCCCCGAAAAGAATACCTCTATCGGGTGGCAGACCTTGACCAACTAAAGGAATACCCGCGCCTGGACATCAACGTTGGCTCTCACCCCACCCAGTTTGTGCTCGATAGTGGGGCAACGCTAAACTATTTACCAGCCACTGAATATCACCGGATGAATCCACCGCCCGAACTAATGGAGGCCCATGTGCAAGTGTATATGTAGATGGCTGAAAAGACACTGACGTGCCTTGGAAAGTTCAAAACTGACCTTTCATATGAAGATCGGACAATACCAGCGTACATCCATGTCATTGAAGGGCCCGAAGCCGACTGCCTCCTGAGCCTTGCAACTGCCGAACAGCTGAAACTGGTGGATATCCTATTCAGAGTCACTGACAAACCAGCACTCATCCGAAAATTCCCAAAGCTGTTCCAAGGTCTAGGAAAACTGAAGAACTGTCAAATAAAACTACATATAGATGAACAAGTCACGCCGGTGGCACAACACCACCGAAAAATTCCATTTCACCTACAAGAAGCCGTGGAGAAGGAACTCGGAGACCTGCTAGAAGCAGACATCATCGAGAGAACGGAGGGGCCGACCCCGTGGGTCTCCCCGGTCGTGGTGGTCCCAAAGAAAGGAGAAACGGGCCGAGTTCGTCTGTGTGTAGACATGAGAGCGCCCAATACGGCCATCGAAAGAGAGAGACATCCTGGCCCACACATCAGTGACATGATCACGTCCCTCAACAGAGCAAAGATATTTTCAAAACTGGACCTCAACAAAGGATACCATCAGCTAGAGTTGCATGAAAGGTCAAGATACATCACAACATTCTCGACACATCTTGGACTATTCAGATATAAGAGGCTAAGTTTCGGAGTGTCATCAGCAGTAGAGATATTTCAAGAGGCCATCAGGAGAACAATACACCACATCCCACAGGTTCTGAACTACAGTGATGACATCCTCGTATACGGAGCAACGGCAGCTGAACACAACAAAGCGCTGAATCCGGTCTGTCAAGCACTGATGGACGCGAACCTCACACTTAACAAAGCTAAATGTGAACTGCACAAACCAACACTAAAATTTTTCGGACACCTATTCTCTGGAAATGGAATGAAACCAGACCCAGAAAAGGTAGCAGCGTTAAATGACACACCAAGCCCGAAGGACGTTGGCGATATACGATCGTTCCTAGGTATGGCCAGCTACTGCTCCAGATATATTCCTGACTATGCTACATTAAGCTACCCGTTAAGGAAGCTTACTAAACAAGGACAATCTTTCCAGTGGTCCACCCAGTGTGAAGGAGCATTTCGGGAAATTAAGAGAACTGTTGAATCAGCAAAGAACCTAGCATACTTCAACCCAACAATGAAGACGGAGATAACGGTGGACGCCAGTCCTGTAGGATTAGGAGCAATCCTAGCAAAGTAAGACAGGGAAGGAGACCAAAGGCACATAGTAGCGTATGCTAGCAGAAGCCTGATGGACACAGAGAGGGCCTACTCGCAACCAGAAAAAGAAAGCCTGGCGGTTGTCTGGGCGTGTGAACACTTCCACATCTTCATCTTTGGAAAACACTTCACTCTCATAACTGACCACCAGGCCCTAATCACAATCTTCGGAAACCCGAAAGCAAAAAAGCCACCAAGAATAGAGCGGTGGGGCCTAAGGCTGCAAGAGTACACACACACCATCATCCACAAGCCAGGCAAGGATGCAAACCCGGCAGACTACATGTCACGGCACCCCATCAAAGACAACAAACCAGAACAATCAATAGCGGATGAATACATTCACTTCGTAGTGAATCAAGCGAGGCCTCAGGCTGTACCACTGGATGCCATCTGTGAAGCAACACAAACGGATGCCACCCTGCAAGAAGTGAAAAACATGATCCAAACCAACGGCTGGAGACGCAAGTCAAGCAATGGACAAAACGACACTGACATGGCGGCATTCAAACATGTCCATGAAGAACTGTCGATAGCCGCCAATGGACTCATCTTACCAGACACGAGAATAGTAATACCACGACAGCTCAGACAAGGGGTCGTCAACTTAGCGCATGAGGGACATCGGGGTGTGGTAGCTACAAAAAGAGCACTCCGCGAAGGGGTCTGGTTCCCAACCCTAGATCAGATGGTGGAGGCGACATTGAAGGACTGTCCGCAATGTCAACTCGTAAGTCGTCCAGACCCCCCTGCACCGCTACAAATGTCCCCACTACCGGAGGGCGTCTGGCAACACATTGCCATTGATTTCTTTGGGCCAATCAAATCGGGCCAATATGTCCTGGTCATCATGGACGAATACTCCAGATTCCCCATCGCCCAGAAGTGCGCCTCCACGAAAGCATCAAGTGCCATACCCATCCTAGAAGAGGTCTTTGCCACATGGGGAATTCCCCTAGTGGTGAAGTCGGACAATGGACCACCTTTCAATAGCCACGACTTTGCTGAGTTCGCCCAACACCTCAACTTCGCACACCGCAAGAGCACGCCAGTATGGCCACAGGCCAACGGAATGATTGAACGTTTCATGGCCACGATCAAGAGGACCCTCCAGCAAGCAGAACTCACCGGAAAGCGCCTGCAGACAGCACTTGACGAGGTGCTGCGGGCCTATCGAAACACGCCTCATTCCACCACGGGCAAATGTCCCGCTACCATCATGCTAGGACGCCCAGTGCGCACCAGAATACCAATGATGAACCTGACTGCGCCAGAACTGGATACTGACTCTGATCACGAAGAGATCGCGGCAAGAGACAAAGAAAAGAAGGAAAAGATGAAAGACTATGCTGATGAGCGACATCACGCGGCCCCCCCGCAAATAAAAGAAGGAGACTGGGTGCTGGCAAGACAAGAGCAGCACCGGAAGACGGACTGTTGATATAACGAGGTTTCACTCAAAGTGATCCAACAAAAGGGAACCATGATCACAGCGGAGCCGAAAGGAAGAGACTCACCAGAAATGTGACATACTTCAAAAAGTGCAGACCCACTGTCACAGAGTTACTGGCCAATCCCAAACTGGAGCCAGAAGACCCTGAGATACTGACAACCAACAGCTCACTACCCATGGGGATCGCTGACGAGAATGAGAGCGACAACCCTGACCCTCAAGCACGCCCCAGACGTGTGATTAAGAAACCATCGCGTCTGATTGAAGAACCTTAAAGAAACAAACTTGTGACTTGACCAGGGACATGTCATTGTGTCATCATCCACCGAGGGGGGAGATGTAATGTAGCCAATGGACAGTGCCCAGTGACCACACTGGTCAGGCACTAGGACCAGCCCGAGGGAAGGCTGAGGGCGGGAGGAGCTGGGGGACGAAAGGGCAGTTCACTGCTGACCACCATGCCTGTAAGACATGAATAAGGAAGCTTCCTACTAAAGCAGTTGTCCGAGTGGTCAATGGGTCAACAACGACTCTACACCGCCCTGCTGAGGACAAGTACTGGACCCATGTCACTTGAGCCCAGAGTGACTCCAAGGGCATGCTGGCCTGCCTCCTGTTTCTGAAGTCTGGGGGCCATCAAAAGCTTTCTAGAAACTCCGCTGCTGGACTCTGCCATCTGAGACTACTCGCTTGCCTGGGAAACAAAGCCAGTCCTTGGCCTCAACAATGGGTTCTGCAGCTGTTTCTGCATCAAAATGGAAGCAGTGATGACTTTGCATAGATCAGAGCTGATGCAGTGCCTTCGACACCAACGCAGGAGGCAATCGACTATATTGCCAAAACGGACTCCGCAGCTTGATGCCAAAGGACAGCACAGCTCGACCTTGATGCTGCGCCTGCTTCATAAAGGGGTTCACTGAAGCTTTCATCAACTGCACAGAATGGCGCTGACACTTGGCCTCCATCCACAGGATTAACGACGACGTGGCGCACCGTCGGCTTCTTGCATCGAGCATTACCCCTGTTTGGGTCCTGTAGCTCGCCTGCGCTTCATCCCGGTTGACCTGAACTTTGGATTTACCTCAGTCTAGCGTGACCTCAAGTAACCGTTTAGCACTTTTGACTTATAAGCACTATGTTTAGTTTATTCTTTAAAAAAATCATAACTCCTGTTCTATTTATTGGATTTTTGTTGTTTTGGTCTTGTTGTACTCACAGAATTAACTCTATTTTTCTAAACCTGCGTGGAGTATTTCTGTGGTTTCGTAATTATGTTACTGTCTGTGTGTGTTGCACAAATACTTTACACATTGCCTCTTAAGTTAAGCCTGCCTACTCTGTGCCGAACTGCCAGAGGGTAAGCACGGGTTAATGTAAAGTGTGCTCATAAACAAGTATATTTGTGGGCATTCACAAACTTCTGATGCTTCTCTTTCCAGCCTGGAAATTATTGTATTTTTACGCCAGTGAACTTCTTTGCATGATGGGAAGGGAAATGGATCCCCACCAGATATGATAAGGTTATAGGGGAAGAGGTTTCTCCATGACAAAGTATTTTCCCACTGGAGAAACAAAATGTGCATTTGCACAGGGAATTGCAGTTCCCCTTTTGAGAGTTCTCCTCCATGAAGAACACATAGTTAGGAAATGGTATACCAAATGGAAAAATTCACAAAATTCTCCACAGGATTTGCATTTAAAACTGCACCAGGCACAGCTTTCCATGCAGGTTCAAACTGAATTTTCTAAATGCTGCAAAAGTAGTAAAACTAAACTGAGGCATAGGTTTATATACCTGAGTGTAGCTTTACTACTTTGTTTGAGAGTAGATCCCTTTATATACAACAAAATTTGAAAAATATTTCTAATTATTACTAATTAATTTAAAATGAAAGTGTGCTTACTAATACATGCATTTAGTCTGCCACTTGCTTTTTCCATAGTGCGGTCTGCTAGCAAGCTTGGTGAAGCATTCATATGAACCTGCAATCCTTTGCTCCTTTCTTCCAAAAGGACAACAACAATACACACTCTCAAGATTCAGAGTTTTTATTTACTGCCAATTCAGCCATAGGCTTTCCTCATATTTGTATGCTGTGGATTCCAGTAAAAGCTCCAGTTCATTTGTTGGGCATGGGTAAAGTTTTGGGGTCAGAACAAACGGGAGGTGAGTAGATTAAGAAAGACCTTCCTTCCTCAGAAGAGATGTGCTCTAAAATAGCCTCTTGACAATCATTATTATCTTTAAAGTTGTCACTTAAAGCAGTGAAAGAGAGAGTGCTTTCGCTTCCATATGTGAACAGAGTAACAATCAAATCCTAGTTCATAGAGCATGGAGGAGATGAAAGTGCTGAAGCTTTGCTACTCCAAGCCCTTAAGTGAGGTAATCCTCTGCCTCGCAGTCAAGGAATGAAACTTCACATTTGATGTAGCAACAATAACACATAAATATTTGACTTATTACAGAGCTTAACATTGATAATACCTTTTAGGGATTCTAATCTCACATTTGATTCAGTATTAAGTACTAAAAGCCTAACATTTAATTGTCAGCAGGCAATAATATAAAAGCTCTTGTACAAAATGTTAATTTGTAGCTTCAATATATCTTCAATATTACCATGCATCTGTTTTCTGCCAATAAGTTAGTTCACAAAAAGAGGAGAATAGTATTCAAGCACCTTGAAATGTCCTTGAAAATTGAGTTAATTAGGGCCAAGTTGACACATGAAACAAAGAGCATGAAATGTATTTCATATACAAATTATTTCACATAGCATTAGAAGGGGCAACTTTTCATTTTCTGAAAAACTACATGAAAAATGTTTCCATGTGAGCAGCGTTTAACAAACAAAGTAAAACAACCCACATCTGGTGAGCCCAGAGGTAGGATGTGCCTCCTATGCAATCTGCACGAATGGCGAACACGGTCAAAGAAGGGCATGTGATAAAAGATGCCTCCAAACCTAAACAAAATGTCTGTATAATGATTTAATGGACAAAAATATACTTTATCATTTTTGTGCAATAACTGTCTTTCTGCATATGGAAGTTAATCTTCATCCGCTCAGGTCTGCTTGCATTGCCCCTTGACTTCATTGCAGCCTGGCAGATTCTCCCCCTAGGCTCGCGCAGACATGGAACTAACGGCCTCAACATTATGCAAAAATCATGGTCATATAGATGAAAAGAAGCTGTGTTTTTTCTGTTCTTCTCTCACGAATTTTAGTAGAGCCAATCCACTGTTTCAGCATGCTCTGAACAGACAGAAAAGTGATTCAGAGGAAGCATCATTAGCAAATTGTTGCAGTCCTGCAGAGCAGGATATGATTGCTTTTCCTAAAGTAAGGGGCATCTTTATGACTCTTGTGGCGCAGGGCAGCGCTGCCCTGCATCACAGTGAAAGGGCAAAAATGCGCTGTATTTTTCAAATACGTCGCATTCCCGCCTTTTTCCCTTGTGCTGGTGCCATTTTGTCAGCCAAGCACCAATGCAGGCACCCTTGCAGAACTGTAGGCTGTATTGTTTTGTGCAGGAAGGGGCACCTTGCTAGACAAAAACAATCCTGAGAAAGTTTTCCTCGTTCTACGTCTGCTGCAGAGTGCAAAACACAGCAAACATAGAAAGAGGGAAAAACGAGGAGAGATAAACATATTTCTTGTTGTTATGCCTCTCCTGGGGGTGGGGGCGTATCTTTTAGGCGCATTCCCTGATTTGCAAATTCAAATCTAGGAATGTGTCAAAATCTATGAATGGTGTGCCGGAACACCCATACAACACTCATGATAACGCATCCCTGGCGCAGAGTAATGCAACACAGCTATTTGCACTGTGTTACAGCACTCAAGATTTTGGAAGCCATGCAGGGGCACAGAGGTGGCCTTGCGTGGCTTTTTCATTTTATTTTTTATTTCAACAGTTTTTATTAAACAGGTATTTATATATATACAGTACAGTGTCAGTGACATATATCAATACAGCGAGGGTAGTGCAGTGTTCGTTCCCATCGATCTTATGGTTACATGGGGCATGTGGTGGGGCATGGTGTTGACATGATTGTTTGGGCCCTGCGCACTAAGAGGTAAGGTCAACTCTGGCGGTTAACATTGCTTCCCCTCTTTCGCGGTTGATGAGATATAGAAAGAAAAGGAGGATGAAGTTCTAGAGAGAGGGAGGGGGGGGGAGTAGGCAGGACAGTTGGTTCCGTCTTTGCTAGTTGTGGTGTGTAGTGTTGATGGGTCTACAGGTGTTTGAGGGAGACCGAGTGTTTGTCCAGAGCGTTCCACATATCGCCTCCCGAATGGTGACAGGGTGAGTGGTTCGTCGCTATGTTGTCAGCCCCTCTTAAGAATGTGACCCTGTTGAGCCAGCCTTTGAAGGTGGCCTTCCCGGTATCCTTCCAGTTCGTGAGGATTGTTTTCACTGCTGTTTTGAGTAGTAGGTCGATCAGGTCCCTTTCTTCTTTTGAGTTGGGGTTGGGGGCTATGACTGTGTTGATAAGCCCTATGAGATTTCCCTGGATGGGGTAACCCATCATGTTGCCTATGATTTGTCTGACTTTGCCCCAGAAAGCTCTGACTTTGGAACAGTTGAGAATTTCATTTTACATTCACGTCGATCTTGCACCATGTTGCATGTTTGGGGAGTGATGCAAAGGGGCTCATAAGTATGCCCCAAAGAGTACACAAGCTGCAATGAGATTCCTCATTGGCAGGTTCACAATGCAGATTCTGTGCTTTATTGTATATAGTGAAGCCCCTCACTATCTCACTATTCTCTGCCCCTGCCCTCTTCACCCACAAAGCCCTGTTAGGAGAGAAGAGTAATGAAACACATGTCTAGGCAAATAGAGACAAAAATTTACCGCTGAGCTGCGGCGATTTTTATCGCAAATAAACCTTGGTGTTACCAAGGTTTATCGCAAATGCGATAAAAATCGGCCGCAATGCATGAATATCGCTGAAAAGTCAGCGATATTCATGCATTACCGAGCTAATGCTCCTAGCCATGTTAGCCACCTCCCATTGGATAACATGGCTAAGAACTGCTCAGGGCAGGTGTTAGCTTTTGGAGATATTCGCGCTTAGCGCGAATATCTCCAAAAGTTGGTAATAGGAGATAGCGATGTTAGCGATTGTTTCCAGTCGCTAACATCTTGGCACGCCCACTTTGCATGTCATTAGTGATAAATATCACTGACATGCAAAGTGGGGCCCAAGATGGTCGCTGTCTCCTACTAGCTGTCGCTAACTGGTGATAGCGACAGCTAGGTAATAGGGAGATAATTGTATCTCTGCTTTCTTGGCTTTTAAAGCCAAAAAAGCGGAGATAAACCCCCTTGATAATATGCCCCATAGACCCTTGTGCTCATAAACCTTAATTTACTTTAGTAGTGAAAGAAAGTCGCCTCTAGTGACAGCCTGGGATACAGAGGTTTATACTCGTATTGTTTATCATCACTTACAACCTAGTGAAAATTAGGCTGCTGCTTTATTTGTTCACCCTTTTGGATGACTGCCTTAAAGAGTTTTAATCATAGCTGCACTGAAAGAGGGCAAACTAAAATGCTTTTAATTGTTTGTGACAGCATCAGGTCATGGTTAGTCTTTCATGATCACGAATACTGGGAGACTAAACATTTCAGGCACAAGCTGTCCCATTCCACACACACATGCCAAACGGTCCTATATGCCATCCTTGGTCCCCCCTGACGTTATAGATACAACTAACTACAGTTTACAGCATACAAAGAGGCATGGGCGTTATTTGGAGTTAGTCAGGGGTCATGAATGAATTAGTCATCAAGTCTCATAGTCATGCATCTGCATATCTGTGAGTGCATACGTGTACCCATGTAATATGGGATTGTGTGTGACTTTGATTATACCTGCATAATGAATGGGTATAAAACAAATCGGATGAATGTCATTACTACGCGGTTTCTACACCGCGCTACCATTACAACGCAGGTATCACAACGCAAGTCGTTACAACGACTTGGGCTGTAGGTGCTGGAATTAGGAATAGGACCGTTTACTATTCCAACTCCAGACTACGCAACAGTAGGGAAGGTGTTGGAATAGTAAATCTACTATTCCTTAGTCTCTAGCGCCATCCAGCACAAGTCGTTGTAACGACTTGCGTTGTGATTCCTGTGTTGTAATGGTAGCGCGGTGTAGAAACCGCGTAGTAATGGATGTTTCCCAAACAAATCTGAGCTGTGGAAAAGAAATATCGAATGGTTGTCAATAGTACTTGCATTATGACTTCAAAACGTCAGAATCTTTAGCAGAAACCTTTAGTTTTAAACTTTTTCACAGTCTTCACAAGTTACATATACATTTTTAGACAGCAAATTCAATTTTATGAAAGATGACCTTCTCCATGTCAGTAAAAAATGTGCTCCTAAGGTGTACTGCAAAGCAGAATGCATTTTATGTTTTTCTCTCATTGTTTCAGCCATGGAGTCGCTTATCTCTATAAATGTCAATCACTGTATTTACCTCCGAAGATGCTGAAAATATTGAGGAGGCTGCCGAATGCCATGCAGAACGAAACATTAGCTGTTCAAGCTCTTTCAATTCACATCATGTTGGTTTCTGAAGAATACAGGTGATCAAGCAAAATATTCTGGGTCTAAATTGAATCTGACAAGTGAATATTACATTTTCTAACAAAAACATTTTTCTTTTCCTAGTTATATGGCGTATTAACCACGGTGCTTTGTGAAGACAACTTTGCCAGATATGTTGCTGATTGGATAGTTCTCTTATCAGACAATTGTGCTTAACTTATTGCTGGTAAGAACTCTTTTTAGAGACACTCTGAGAATTGTTGCTTGGGTAGGGTTACAACTACCAGCATTGTCTTTGCTGTAAATGAGATGCAAGAACATTTGTGACATCGGATATTACAGAGGAAAGAAACTACAACAGTCAAAAACGCTTGGAGGCATATTTATGAGAGTTCTGGGCCACTTTTGCACCACATAAAGTGGTACATGTGTGATGCAGGGCTCTCAAAAAGATGCAGGAAGCCAGGCAAAGCCACCCTGTGTGGCTTTGAGTGGCCTCATAAATTAATAAAGTAAGGCAACGCAGCGCAAACCGCTGTGTTGCCTTACCCTGAACCATGGGTGTTGCAGTGGGTTTTCCCATGCAACTCTCATGGAATTTGACGCTGTCCCAGATTTACAAAATCATTTACACCTGGGAAGCACTAAATCTGTACACCTCCCAAGGTGAGGCATAACAAGGAGAAATATTTGTATTCCTCTTCATATTGTCCTTTTTCCATGTGTGCTGCAAGGAAAACGCCTCTTTGAATTGTTTTTGTGTTGGAAGGTACCCCTTCCTGCTCAAAAATAATCCCGCCTGTAGCGGAGGCACCCTTGCACCCTGGTAAGGACAGGAATGCACCGTATTGCTTAAATACGGTGCATTTCTTCCACTTTGGCGTAGGGCAGTGCAGCAACGTGCCTTGCTGCGCTGCCCTACTCCAAAATGCTTAGGGGCTTCTGTGTGGGAAACCCAATTTACACTGCACACGAGGGACTGTCCGAACAGGTGGCAGGAGAAAAAGACATTTATGCCAGAGTCACTCCCTTTACAGTGCCTAAAAATAGTACTTATATGGTGACCCAAACTGCACTTGGTTTTACTGTTTAGTTTGGTGAGTGGATAGTTGTTTCCAACCTAACCTGGTGTGTGGAAGTTGGGGAATGATTTGTTATGCTTGCCTGGCCATAATATGATCGCTAGTGTTTCCCTAAAATGGCAGCTGTACATAATTTGGGGGGAGCAGTGTTGTAGTAACTCCTCTGGGTAAAATACTTCTGTATGAATATGACATGACACAGTGTGAAGGGAAAGGGGTGATAGAGAAGAGACATAGGGGCATATTTACAACAGAATGGAGAAGTGTGGAATGAAGCAAACATTTCTTAATGGAGCACCCATAGAAGATACAAAACATAACTTTTTTTGGATTGTTATGTGCAGGAAGGGTCACCTTTCTGCACATAAACAATCATTGGCAATTTGCTGTTTCTATGTGTGCTGCACAACACAGCACACATGGAAACAGCAAAAACGAGGTGAAATAAAGTATTTCTCCTTTTTCGCCTATTTAAGACCAGGTTTTTCCAGGTTTTAATTTTTGCACTGCCTCCTATTTACGCCACTCTTGCAAATAGGGGGCAGTGTCAAAATCAATGGGTGTTGAGGTGGAAAGCCCACTGCAACACCCACTGCCCCCCCTTTTCACACTTAGTACAGCATTAAAGGGTGCCTTATTTGCAAGGCAGCGTTAAGTCACATTAAGTGGCTTAATGCTGCCTTGAGAATAAGGCGAAGCCCCTATCACCAACCCGTCACTAAAAGTGACTTTGTCATGGTGATAAGGGCTTGTTAATATGCCCCATGAAGTCTTGGCATTTCTGCAGAGGAGGGGGAGGATGTAGCGTTTCTCCATGAACAGCACATGATGACTCTGGAGATGGCTTATTTGAAGAGGCGATGGAGGGGCAGGTGTATTCCACAGGATTCTCCTCGTACTCTCTGATCTAGGTACATCTGAGGGATTCCATTTGAAATGACCACATTACATATAGATGGGGATGGCCAAAATGTAATCCTCAGTGGGAAATTGGACAGGACCTTGGTTGGTATTGGGCAGGTTGTTTGCACCCAACACAGGACAGGCACACTTTCTGACACCGCTGCCTCCTATACACTCTGGATGAGCACAAATTCCCTGGATCCTGGTAGAGGGCTATAACTACATAGTCATTATGAACCTAGGTTAGTCTACTCCACTAATGACAAAAGCCCCCACGATTGAGCTGGCACAAGAGTTCACAGTATGAACTGACATACTCCAGTATATGACTTGCATGTCTGGCTGGATAAAAGAGCGTGTCCCGACATGCTTCTTAAGACTGTCATAATAGTGAATGCCTGTACTGCATGATGTCTGAACATAATCTCTTGCAACTGATGACACTATATTTGAGTATGATGCTGGCACCCATTCCTAAATGGAAAATGCATGTGCAGCTCCAAACGTACCCTAATTTTGTTGAACAGCTGGAGGGGGCACTATACATTAGTACTTCAAGGTCAACAGACATACCTCTTTCACTTCCTCTATTCCTCTTCCCACTTCCTCTCTCTTGCTTTCTCTTCTCTGCTCTCTCTTATTCTTACATCCTTTTTCTATGAGAAGTAAATCTCTCTCTGGACCACAGGCATAGTGCAGTCTGTGATTGCAAATGTGGCAATCTTCTCATTTAATTTCTCTCACTGACCTACACTCCAATAATCTTTATAACGTCTGAAATGTATAAATACTTAGACTTTTATGATGGTCTCCAATATGCTAAAGGGATATTTTACTGTAATGGTTTTTCTTCTCAGCCTTCATATACATTTGTTATTGTGTTTTTGTTTATTGAAATGCCTAATAAAATGTTTAAAAAAAGAATGTAATTTATATCATGGAATAGTAAACCAGTGACTCACAGTTTGTGAGCTGTAAAACCATGACAAGGCATTAATCACTTTAGAGGCCATTCCCACACCTTTCATGCATCACACACAAAACCATTCACACCACCAGCCAATGGCCCAACTCATTATAACACACAATAACAAATGGTGCCATTCAAGGGCCCATCACTTTTATTCACCCACAGGACCGACAGAGCAATCATACCACCTGGCGGCTGGCAGAATTTGTGGGCTGGTGTTTGTCTGCCAATGTGGGTGTAGTGAAAAGCAGTAAGTCACTGCACACAAACACTGCCAGCCAGCTGCCAGTCCACACATGCCACCAGACATATGCTAGTTCACACACACCACAAAACTAACACTATTTGTAAGAAACTGGGTGTTTGTTGCAATACCCCCCAACTTATTGCCTGATTTCTGATGAAAATTTTACTTAACCCCTTCTGTGCTGATGACGAGCCTAGGCTCGTCGTGCAGCACGGTGCTCGTGTGCTGGTGACGAGCCTAGGCTCGTCATGAGCCGTGGAACGCTCACACGCGGGGCTAATTTCCCCGCTGTGCTGAGCGTTCCATTGCGCGGGCGTGGTCATGACGAGCCCAGGCTCGTCACCAGCACACGAGCACCATGCTGCATGACGAGCCTGGGCTCGTCATGAGCACAGCGGCGCCGTGCGCGGCCCCCCTCCCTCCGCGCTGTGGGGAAATTAGCCCCGCAGCGAAGGGGTTAAAGAGCACAGGGTTCCTGCTAATAAGCTCCCTTCTGTCAGAATCTCTTTTCCAAAAACTGTACTTTTTGTTCCACAATTGGCACAACTTCAGCTACCCCTGTAAGTCCCTAGTAGATGATACCCCTGGTGACTAAGGCAAGGGGTAAGAAGAGGGCCCACCCAGGCGTCAGCATGTATTATGCCACCCTAGGGACCCCTCAACAAGACTATGCATACTGTCATTGCAGTCACTGAAGATAGGAAATTGCTAAGGGGTTATGTGCCTCACACACATGAATCACTCAGAGCCAGAACCCAGTCACTTTTACAAACTAGAGTAGCACAAGGGTCAAAGGGGGATATTTAAAAAGAAATAGCGTAGTGTGGTCCAGTCAACAATTTAGCTGCGCCGAACTGTGTAATTTCAAAAATGGCCGGAATGCACCATATTTACAAGAATACAGCGCACCCCTGTGCTCTCCCTTGCGCCTGTCCTAAAACAGATGCTGTACACCAACACAGGCACCAATGCACCATGGTGCAAGGGTGCCTGAGTTGCAGGGATGATCGTGTTTGTGTAGGAAGGGTCACCTTCCTGCACAAAAATAATCATTAATGGTGTTTTGCTCCTTCTATTTGTGCTGCAGAATGCACCACACATAGAAAGCGCAAATAACTGGAGAAATAAAAGTATTTCTCCTCACTGCACAACTTTAACACCTTGAAAGGTATTAGTCTTTGGCGCTGCCTCAAATTTACCAGTCCTTGTAAATCTAGGGCAGTGTCAAAAAGCCATGGGTGCTGCATGGTGACACTCACAGCAACACCCATGACATGCCCCTTCAATGCATAATCCTAACTGAAAGAGGGTCATATTTACAAGACCGGGTAAAGACACACAAAGTGGCTTTGCGTGGCCTTATAGATATGTGTTAGCACACAGCACCACTGCAACATCGAAAAAAGAAATGCTCTGGGAGTGCTAGAGGCTTGTATACATGCCCCCAGGTGAGCATCACTCCTGTCCTTCAACTGTAACTCTTACATTTAGAGCGGCCTGTGGTTTATAAAGCAAGAGTCAATCCGTAGTTCAATCAATCAGACCCCATTTTATTTTAAAGTTTTTATTAGCTGGTAGACTGTACCTTGTGATGCAAGTCATGAAAATGTTTTCTTAATGTGCTATATCATCATACATAGACTTTCAAATGTCTCATTTCAGGTTATCTGTAAATTTCCTCAGCGATAAATATGGTTTTACCACATTAAAAGCATGAGGGGCGGCTTATGCGAGTCATACAGTTTAACGTGGTCGGGCGGTCCTTTTTAGGTCTCGGAACTGCGAACAGATTGGAAGCAATCTGTCGTTCCGAGACTCTAGTGCAATCATTCTGGCTTTCAAGGAGTCAAGGGAGACAGACAAGCGAGGTGCACGCGCAACCTTGGAACTGGGATCAGGTCGCGCGCGCTTCCTGTCTCCCATGGCTCCTTGGAAGCAGACTCACACGCACGCACACACATACAGACCCCCCCCCCTCGCCGCACATACACACACTCACACACACTCACACACACACACACACACACATACAGAACATCCCCCCTCGCCGCAGCGCATGCGCACGCACACAGAGACACCACCCCCCCCCTTCCTACCTCAATTCGGCGTGTCTTTGCGCTCCATGGTGACGTTCGCCAAATGAGGGTGAGCACTGGACAGACTGTCTTGCACGAGGACGGGCAGGTGCACAGTCGTCAACAGGCCCCCAACAACTCACCGAGCGCCTAAGGAGGGGCACCCTCTTTCAACAGGACACACCGGCTTGCCCCAGTCGCGTGCCGTCCCTGCCTCTCAGATTGCGTGCCAGTGCTCGCGCGCAGCCGCCGTTCACGGCTGCGCGCGCCCCCCGCAGCTGAAGCAGCAGGCCTAAGGTCGCCAGTACATAGAGAGAAGCGGGTTGCTTTGCTAATTGTGCCGGTGCTTTCTGGTGCTTAGCACCGGCACTTACCTATCAGGGCCGTGTCTACTGCATGTCACATTTATTCACATGCTATTTATTACCTCACTGACTGCTGCTGTTAGTGCGCCCTCTGTCGGCTCCCAGCCGCTACAGCATTGATGCCGCCAGAGACGATTACTAAGTACCGCTGGAGCGATGAAGAAATGCTCCCGCGGTGTCACTTAACCACCAGAATCAAACTGAGCTGAAAGAATGGGTGACTTAACTGCTGGCGAGCGGGAAAAGAAAGATGAACACTGACTCACTGCCTAATAGTATGGAGACCCGGGCAGTGGTTATGTGTGTCTTGGCTGTGACCTTGCATCCTCCTCTGGAAGGAAGTGAGGTCGGATATTCAAAAAGTTGCTGGACCCGACTCAAGTGAGTGGTGTGCTCTTCACGTCCTAGCATCTGGCAGCATTACCGGCAGCAGTAACGAAGCATTCTGGTGACAACCAACACGTCTGATTGCAAGTAGCTTCCATGCACACGTACACCACCACTGCCATGCACACACAGACACCACCACTGCCATGCACACACGCACACCACAACTGCCATGCACACACGGACACCACCACTGCCATGCACACATGGACACCACCACTGCCATGCACACACAGACACCACCACTGCCATGCACACACGCACACCACCACTGACATGCACACACGCACACCACCACTGCCATGCACACACGCACACCACCACTGCCATGCACACACGCACACCACCACTGCCATGCACACACGGACACCACCACTGCCATGCACACACAGACACCACCAGCCGAGTGCAGAGTGCTGAGTAGTGAGTAGTGAGTTTCCAGAGTGCAGAGTAGTGAGTGCAGAGTAGTGAGTGCAGAGTAGTGAGTAGTGAGTGCAGAGTAGTGAGTGCACAGTAGTGAGTAGTGAGTGCAGAGTAGTGAGTAGTGAGTGCAGAGTAGTGAGTGCAGAGTAGTGAGTGCAGAGTATTGAGTGCAGAGTAGTGAGTAGTGAGCGCAGAGTAGTGAATGCAGAGTAGTGAGTGCACAGTAGTGAGTAGTGAGTGCACAGTAGTGAGTGCAGAGTAGTGAGTAGTGAGTGCACAGTAGTGAGTAGTGAGTGCAGAGTAGTGAGTAGTGAGTGCAGAGTAGTGAGTGCAGAGTAGTGAGTGCAGAGTAGTGAGTGCAGAGTAGTGAGTAGTGAGTGCACAGTAGTGAGTAGTGAGTGCACAGTAGTGAGTGCAGAGTAGTGAGTAGTGAGTGCAGAGTAGTGAGTGCAGAGTAGTGAGTGCATAGTAGTGAGTAGTGAGTGCAGAGTAGTGAGTGCAGAGTAGTGAGTGCAGAGTAGTGAGTAGTGAGTGCAGAGTAGTGAGTAGTGAGTGCACAGTAGTGAGTGCAGAGTAGTGAGTAGTGATTGCACAGTATTGAGTGCAGAGTAGTGAGTAATGAGTGCACAGTAGTGAGTGCAGAGTAGTGAGTGCAGAGTAGTGAGTGCAGAGTAGTGAGTGCACAGTAGTGAGTAGTGAGTGCAGAGTAGTGAGTGCAGAGTAGTGAGTAGTTAGTGCAGAGTAGTGAGTGCAGAGTAGTGAGTAGTGAGTGCACAGTAGTGAGTAGTGAGTGCACAGTAGTGAGTGCAGAGTAGTGAGTGCACAGTAGTGAGTGCAGAGTAGTGAGTAGTGAGTGCAGAGTAGTGAGTGCAGAGTAGTGAGTGCACAGTAGTGAGTGCAGAGTAGTGAGTGCACAGTAGTGAGTGCACAGAAGTGAGTAGTGAGTGCAGAGTAGTGAGTGCAGAGTAGTGAGTGCAGAGTAGTGAGTGCAGAGTAGTGCGTAGTGAGTGCAGAGTAGTGAGTAGTGAGTAGTGAGTGCAGAGTAGTGAGTACAGAGTAGTGAGTACAGAGTAGTGAGTACAGAGTAGTGAGTAGTGAGTGCAGAGTAGTGAGTACAGAGTAGTGAGTAGTGAGTGCAAAGTAGTGAGTAGTGAGTCCAGAGTAGTGAGTAGTGAGTCCAGAGTAGTGAGTGCAGAGTAGGGAGTGCAGAGTAGTGAGTGCAGAGTAGTGAGTAGTGAGTGCAGAGTAGTGAGTAGTGAGTTCAGAGTAGTGAGTAGTGAGTCCAGAGTAGTGAGTGCAGAGTAGTGAGTAGTGAGTGCAGAGTAGTGAGTGCAGAGTAGTGAGTAGTGAGTGCAGAGTGCTGAGTAGTGAGTGCAGAGTAGTGAGTGCACAGTAGTGAGTGCACAGTAGTGAGTAGTGAGTGCAGACTAGTGAGTAGTGAGTGCAGAGTAGTGAGTAGTGAGTGCAGAATCCTGAGTGCAGAGTAGTGAGTTCAGAGTAGTGAGTAGTGAGTGCAGAGTAGTGAGTGCAGAGTAGTGAGTGCAGAGTAGTGAGTAGTGAGTGCAGAGTAGTGAGTGCAGAGTAGTGAGTGCAGAGTAGTGAGTGCAGAGTAGTGAGTGCAGCGTAGTGAGTAGTGAGTGCAGAGTAGGGAGTGCAGAGTAGTGAGTGCACAGTAGTGAGTAGTATGTGCAGACTAGTGAGTAGTGAGTGCAGAGTAGTGAGTAGTGAGTGCAGAATCGTGAGTGCAGAGTAGTGAGTTCAGAGTAGTGAGTAGTGAGTGCAGACTAGTGAGTGCAGAGTAGTGAGTGCAGAGTAGTGAGTAGTGAGTGCAGAGTAGTGAGTGCAGAGTAGTGAGTGCAGAGTAGTGAGTGCAGAGTAGTGAGTGCAGAGTAGTGAGTAGTGAGTGCAGAGTAGTGAGTGCAGAGTAGTGAGTGCAGAGTAGTGAGTGCAGAGTACAGAGTAGTGAGTAGTGAGTGCAGAGTAGTGAGTAGTAAGTGCAGAGTGCTGAGTAGTGAGTGCAGAGTAGTGAGTGCAGAGTAGTGAGTGCACAGTAGTGAGTAGTGAGTGCAGACTAGTGAGTAGTGAGTGCAGAGTAGTGAGTAGTGAGTGCAGAATCGTGAGTGCAGAGTAGTGAGTGCAGAGTAGTGAGTAGTGAGTGCAGAGTAGTGAGTAGTGAGTAGTGAGTGCAGAGTAGTGAGTGCAGAGAGTGCAGAGTAGTGAGTGCAGAGTAGTGAGTGCAGAGTAGTGAGTGCAGAGTAGTGCATGCAGAGTAGTGAGTGCAGAGTGGTGAGTGCCGAGTGGTGAGTGCAGAGTGCAGAGTAGTGAGTAGTGAGTACAGAGTAGTGAGTGGTGAGTGCAGAGTAGTGAGTGCAGAGTAGTGAGTAGTGAGAGCAGAGTAGTGAGTAGTGAGTGCAGAGTAGTGAGTGCAGAGTAGTGAGTGCAGAGTAGTGAGTGCAGAGTAGTGAGTGCAGAGTAGTGAGTGCACAGTAGTGAGTGCAGAGTAGTGAGTAGTGAGTGCAGAGTAGTGAGTGCAGAGTAGTGAGTGCAGAGTACAGAGTGCAGAGTACAGAGTGCAGAGTACAGAGTGCAGAGTACAGAGTAGTGAGTAGTGAGTGCAGAGTAGTGAGTAGTGAGTAGTGAGTGCAGAGTAGTGAGTAGTGAGTGCAGAGTAGTGAGTCCAGAGTAGTGAGTCCAGAGTAGTGAGTCCTGAGTCCAGAGTAGTGAGTGCAGAGTAGTGAGTGCAGAGTAGTGAGTAGTGAGTGCAGAGTAGTGAGTGCAGAGTAGTGAGTAGTGAGTGCAGACTAGTGAGTGCAGAGTAGTGAGTAGGGAGTGCAGAGTAGTGAGTGCAGAGTAGTGAGTAGTGAGTGCAGTGAGTAGTGAGTGCACAGTAGTGAGTGCACAGTAGTGAGTGCACAGTAGTGAGTAGTGAGTGCACAGTAGTGAGTGCACAGTAGTGAGTAGTGAGTGCACAGTAGTGAGTAGTGAGTGCACAGTAGTGAGTGCACAGTAGTGAGTATAGAGTAGTGAGTAGTGAGTGCAGAGTAGTGAGTAGTGAGTGCAGAGTAGTGAGTAGTGAGTGCAGAGTAGTGAGTAGTGAGTGCAGAGTAGTGAGTGCAGAGTAGTGAGTGCAGAGTAGTGAGTGCAGAGCAGTGAGTGCAGAGCAGTGAGTGCAGAGCAGTGAGTGCAGAGCAGTAAGTGCAGAGCAGTGAGTGCAGAGCAGTGAGTGCCGAGCAGTGAGTGCCGAGCAGTGAGTGCGCAGGGTGAACAATTCCAATCCATACCACATAATTCCATTACACACCACATGCATACACTCCATAACACATGGCTAAAAGACATTGCCATTTACAATGCCATTAGCTCTAACTCAAATAAATCCGAGACCTATTGCATTTCCAATGCTTGTTTTCAATTATGGTGCGCTTAATGATAAAAATGTGTTTAATATTGGGGAATTATACTAACGTGACTAGTAAATCAATGATCGCCCACTAGAATCAGTAGATAAAGAACAAAAAAAAAACTGGTGAAGTTTCCAACAATTATTTTCCTTCTGTTAAAAACATGAACACTTATTATTTTATTGCGGGTACACTTCAGAGCTTAGCTGTTACTAAAGCAATTTGAAAATTGAGAGATTGATTTGAAAAAAACGATGTGAAGCACGAAGTTCCCGAAATACATTTTCACAGTGGACGCATTGTTAGCTACCTGTGAAAGCTGTGACATATTTCACTTACACAAATAGAAATATGGCGTTACACCACAGAGAAGGAATGTCTGGCATGTGCATGTTGTCATGCAGACAGAAAGCAGATCTTTCTACAGCTTGACAGCGCAGCTATAACAGCACGTTTCCTTCCGCTGCACTTTAGCACGATTAGTTTATTTTCCAGGAGTGGACATTTTCATCGCTACTTGTGAAACCATTCTTCAATACAATACTGATTGCCTGCCAGTGACCCCTGTCCTCTCCTAAAGCGAAGCCCAGTGCCCTTCAGTTTCTTTTCCCTCCACACGTGAAGGCTCAGGGGTAGTGTCAATGTCAAAAGATGACCAAGTGCTGCTGCTGCCCATGCTTTATTGGGCTTTACCTTAAAAATACAGATAAGCTGATTGCCATTAGTAAGATGGTGAAGGAGCTCGGAGAGCAAGGGTGGAGTGTAAAGGAATGGACAAGAGGGGTACAGGGTGCAAGAGTGGAATCCACGAGTGGATGCAGGGAACTGTACAGTCCAGCACAGTTACATTGCTTGCCTACTGAGTGCTTCACAGCTTCAGTTCTTTGATCATTTCATGCAGACCCCCTAAATAGTTTTCTCAGGGTCAGGCTGCTGTGTTACTCTTATACAATCTCACAGAAGTGCATCTGTGGCTCCACATAGTAGAATTCCAAATACAAACCAGACTACATATAGGAACCACCACCCTTCTTATCCACATAGGCATACAACTACATACCTCTATCAGCAGTAGTGGCAGGAGCACCCTACAAATAAATGCAATAATAAAATCAATAACCTACTAATTGTGTAAATCTCCATGGGTATACCTGGGATTTTGAGAAACAAGAATGAGGAGACAGGCCACAAAAGTGTCGCAAACCAGCATTTTCTTTTGTTTTTTACTGAATAACACGTTTTGTCCTGCAAATTGCCTACAAAGTAATTAGCTTCAAGGGGGTGCTGCATGGGCATTCCCATGCAACCACCCATGCTTTTTGTTGCAAAATCCTATCTACCAAAAATCTGAATTGGAGTTGTATGCCAAATATTAATGCCATTTAAAAGTAGGTGTTAAAAGGAGAAATGTTTTCATTTTTCCTTTCTTTTTTGACTGTGCATGTGTGCTATACTGTACAGCACACTTACAAAGAAGGAACGCTTCAAAAGTTGTCTAAGCTTAATATTTTGTGCTGGAAGTGGACGCTTTAAGTACAAAACCTATGCTAGACTAACGCACTCGCCATTGCACCATGGCACAAAGGTGTGTGTGTGGTGCACAGCAGCAACGTTCTACACCGGCTCTAAGGAGAGGGTAGGGGAGTGTCATATCACTGTATATATGGTGCTCTCATGCTCTTTCCCTGTTACGAAATTCTGCGCAACAGTTTTGGTTGCTATGCTACGTTGGGTGACACTTTTATAAATCTGGCCCAACATGTTTAGTGCAGCACAGCAAAGTGAATTCTCTGTAGGCACTTTCAACACAGATATATTGTCCATTTTAGGTTTCATCTTGAATTTACGCTGTGCTACTTATAACAAAATAATGTCTGTTATCTCGACACTGACTTCTGGCAAGCTGGGCAGATGAGAGAGGCTCTTGTTGAGGAAGACAAAGCACTGCTGTCGTGCATGACGAAGCAAAAACAATCGACTGTCATGCGCAGCAGAAAAATAATCCCTTGACCAACATTTTGCCAGTCCTTTGTTTAAAAACATTTTCGACATTCTCACCACTTGAAGGCATGTTTTACTCGAAGAATAAACAACTGTGACAAGACTGCTTCCCTCTAATATATTTTAAACTAACCTTCCTTTATGATTTATGCTCCCCAATATGATTTATATTTCTTCCTTCGATTACATTATCTAAATTCCTTGAAAGGGATTTCCCCTAGGATCCTAATTACAAGTTTTCTTTTAAAACTTTATTTTTCATTTCCAAAGTACAATTATAACACAATTGTTAGACCTGGCACCATTGGCTTGGGTCTCCCTTCCATTTTTCGCTTTTGTCTCCTCTGTGTTTGCTGTTGTTAGATGCTCTGGGTGCTGTGCCACTGCCATTCAGTGCCACAGCGCGACTGCTCCCTATTGTTAGTTGACTGTATGAATGGTATAATCCTAATTGACCCAAGGAACATGATAGGAAAGTAGAATTTTGTATGCCTGACCTCCAAATATGAAAGTGCATCTTTTAGTGATGATTATTTTTATATTCTGTGATTGAAAATACCACTTTTAGGAAGTAGGTATTTCCTTGCCTAACCCTTCCAGTGTGCTCTGCTGTCATGTGTATTGGCTGTCTGGTTTTGGGGGTCAGGGCAGGCTGAGCCAGACCTGGATTGGATAGAGAGATCTGCAGTGGAGTATGGGGAGGGGTGACCCTCTGATCTGAGTAGGGCTGTGCCTGGCAAGGTGAATGATGGTTCCACCTCCCACTGTCCATCTGATGGTAGACTCCCTCTTCCTGAAAAGCAGGATGCAGCATTGTCAACAACGTGTTCCAGGATGACACCAAACTGGTTCTAGCTGGGTTCAATGAGTTGTGACTTTTGCAAATATAGACTTTTGGGGTATAAAGATCTGTGCTAAAACCCCTAGACGGTGTGTTACTACTGGATGTCAAGACGATCCTCTGTCCGTGTAACTAGAGGGAAAGGACTCTACAACTTTCATCCTTCTTGCTAAAGTAACTACCCAAGGGCCTTATTTGAGCTTGCCTCCTGGCAAAGTCTCAGGGACATTAGACTTCACCCATCAGCCATTCGGATTCCTATTTGAGGGGGATTCTACTCGCAGGTGAGGCCTCTGTTGAGAATTCCAGAGCCTCTAGTTCTACTTTTGGGAATGCGGGCTGAAAGTCATCGCATCTCTATTGTGGGCCGCCGCAGCTGAGGAGCTGTTGCCGCTAAGAGCCCACATTTGCCTGTGTTACCAAAGTCATCATTATCACTATTGTGGGCCGCCGCAGCTGAGGAGCTGTTGCCGCGGAGAGCCCACCTTTGCCTGTGTTACCAAAGTCATCGTTATCACTATTGTAGGCTGCTGCAGCTGAGAAGCTGCGCCACTGAGTACCTGCATTTGCCATCCTATGAGAATCATCGCTATCGCTATTGTGGGTCACTGCAGCTGAGGAGCTCTGCTGCTGAGAGCCCGCATTTGCTGTCCTGCGAGAATTATCACTATCGCTATTGTGGGCCATTGCAGCTGAGGGGCTGTGCCGCTGAGAGCCTGCATTTGCCGTCCTACGAGAATCATCGCAATCACTATTGTGGGCCACTGCAGCTGAGGAGCTGTGTGCCCGCACTAGTCCCCACTTCGTGGATCTTGCTACCACCTACGTGTGTCGCTGGGTGCCCACTTTTAAGCCCTGTCCCAGGATTATTGTGAGTGCACACCATGAACCGCTACAGCTGGGAGCTGTGGCTGCTGCGAGTCCACCTGTTATCACAGCGGCTTCCTTGTGTGGCTGCGTGCCGTGCCCCTTTAAATCTCAGGTACATTGTGCACTGCCAGGGCGCGTGGACCCCGATCTCAAACTAAGTTTATTCCACACACTTTTTCAGTACCTTTATTGCTTTTGAAGTGAATCTGTAATTATGTGCATTGTGGCTCCTTGAGCGTTTTTTAGCCTCGTGTTCAGTCTTTAGAAAGATAACTATTTTTCTATGACTGCTTATGGTGTCGGTTTGCAGCGTCTTCCCTACGTTATTGTGTAAGGTCATAAATGCTTCGCACACTGCCTCTGAGATAGGCCTGTCTGCTGATGCTACGTTACCACAGGGTTGAGCAGGGGTTATCAAAGGGTGTAGCCCCCTTACTCTGACTTAGGAAGAAGGATCCATATTTGGACCTTGGTGCCAGCTGCTGCCAACTAGAGATACCCATTTCTAACAACAATTCACAGTCGTTATTCACTGCCACATCACAAAATACCATGCTGAATCAGGTCATATAAAGAACAATACATCACACTTCTTCAAATTTAACGCCACCCTCCAACCGGCCCCCTTCCTAATATCCTGTTACAAGCGATATCATTCAGCTTGACAAATTACTTTAATATAGACATATCTCCAGCCTTTCATCATGGTGAAAAATATTTAACAATGGATAGATCAGGAACTGCTAAATCTCTGCTGTGTATCAACCCACTCCTGTGGGGACCAGGCCATCTGGTGATTTTGGAGCAGGGGGTGTAGTCATGTCTTTTAGGTAAGCTTTGAAGGGGCCCAATATATCTTTTGGGCGAGACACAGAAGGTAAGGTGTTGGCATATGAATTACTGTTCATGTTGTAAAAGGCCAAACTATGAAGCCAGGCCTTAGTCGTGGGTGAAGACCTACAACTCCATTTGAGGGCTATCTCTCTTTTAGCGAGATAGCAATCGCCATGAATTTCTGAACAGATTTAGGGAAATCTTTTACACAGCCCAGTAAAACGGTTTCTGGAGATGGAAATCCACCATTTTAGTGATTTCTTTGCAAACTGATCTCCAATAAGCCCCGATCTTTACACAATTCCAGACTAAATGTGCAAAGTCTGCAAGTGGAGCACCGCACTTACTACAAGAATGTGGTCTGCTTGGGTCAATGTTGTGTATTTTTTCTGGGGACATGTAAATCCTCCAAAGAAACTTAAAGTGTAGTAATACATGCTTACTGTTTAGGGAAATGTCTTTAAATTGATCACAGCAAAAGTCTCAGTGTGAATTCAAAATGGGATATCACAAATTTCTCCCCCAAGCCTCTCAGACCTTAGCGCCTCTACCAGGGACAAGTGCCATGTGTGCACAATACATTTTGGAAACTAGTCGTTCACTCCAAGGGGTAGAAATTACAGTGGTTAATGGGACAAACTCGGCAGGCGCCAGTCGGAACTCAGCAATTTCTGATCTAAGTGCACTGAGTACCCGTTGTAGAATGAATTGGTCCATGAATGTAGCCACTCTGAATCTTTCTTCCTCAACACCGTCAAAGAAGTGGTCGTCAGGGAATAGGTTGCTAATCTTACTAATTGCGAATTTGGTTAACGTACGCTGTACTATTTTTTCTGTCATGATGGGGATCAAAGGATTATTCAATATTGGAATGTTCGGGGAAGACAATGCAGATGCTGCCATCACTCGAACTAGTTTCTGCCATGCCCAACTGGTGGTGGAGACAGTTTGGATATCCCTGGGGTCTCTTTGGTAGCCCCGGGGTAATAATGTGTGTAATGTCATGGGCAGGACTAAATCAGCCTAGGTGTGGAGTAGGGAAGTCTGGTATCTGGGTGGTACCAGGAGTGTGCAATACTGTACTGCCCTACCAGGTAGTACACTCATAAATTTGGGACTCCAAATCCTCCTCTTTCATAAGGTAATGTCATTGGGTCCCAGCTAACCCTGGGATTTCTACCACCCCAAATTAATTTAATCAAATGTAGCCTGAGTGTGAGAAAGAAGCTGTTGGGCAGAGGGATCAGGATATTATTATATAAATACAAAAATCTGGGAAGAACAATCATTTTAATCAATGCCACTCGCCCTGCGAGTGATAGGGGGAGGTGTATCCATCTGTCGACTTGCTCCTCGAGGGTATGCATAGCGAGCCATAATTCAATCCGATAAGCTGGTCTGAATCAGAGTGAATGTGGATTCCCAGATATCGCATCGTATCGGAGCACCAGGTAAGAGGGAACTCGCAACGCCATCCCTTGGTGTTGGAAGTGAGTGGAAAAATCACAGACTTACCCCAATTTAGTCCCAAACCAGAATGTGTTCCAAATCGAATAATCTCTCTGATAAGAGGCTCAAGGTTCTCCTCCGGAGTGCGCACATATAAAATAATATCATCTGCATAGAGGGATACGGGTAAGGGGCCTGTCTTGAACTGCAGTCCTCTGTGCAGATGACGCTCTTGAGAATGTCTGACCAGGGGGTCCATTGCAATAATTATTATTATTATTATGTTTCTTATATAGAGCCTGAATCGACCCCCGAAGGGGTATCTCCACGCTTGCCTTGGGAACCCGTCCTGGCTTTTCCCTGTGAGATAGCCCCTACAGGGCATCCCCAAGGTGAAAGCCAGGCATCCCGCCGCGGGGGGCCATTGTGGAGATTAAGCAAGCTTTATGCCCAGAGTTGCAGAGTGTGAACCCATGATTAGGTCAGGCACCGAAGCGAGAATTATCGAGTCCATGGACATTTGAGCTCAAGACCCTGCCGTGTCGTGAATTGAACCCTGGTCCCGGGTCTGTCCTCTGCTTCAGGGTCTGCCTGCTCTAACCAGTGAGCCACACTTCTCCACAAAGGTCAGAGTGGGCCTCCCTGTCTGGTACCATGCGAGAGGCAAAAGGACCGCAACAGTGTATCATTCAGTCGAAGTCTGGCTGTGGAGTTCTGCTATAGTAGTGCAGTAAGGGCAATAAAACCTTTAAGCATGCCCATCTTGCACATTACCGCAAGGAAAATTGTCCATTCAAGAAAATCAAAGCCCTTTTCAGTGTCAAGCAGTACATAGGCAGTTGGAATATCTGGCGATATTCTTTGTAGGACACCAAATAGTGTCCTCAAGATGAGGACAGTAGATCTGTGAGGGATGAATCCTGATTGGGCTGGGGAGATTATTCAGTCTAGCAGGAGAGCTGGACGTAACGCTATAATCTTCGCCAACATTTTATATTCTTAGTTCAGCAGTGAAAGGGGTCAGTAGGACCCACATGATAGCTGGACGTTTCCCGGTTTGGGAAGCAGTATTATTACCGCTTCACACAATGTGGGGGGCAACTTGCCACATCGTAAGGCCTTGTTATGAACTTCTAGCAAGTGCGGAACCAAGAGGTTGTTGTAAGTCTTGTAGAAATCGCCTGTAAATCCACCCAGCCCAGGGGCCGTGGACCCGTTGATGGCGTCAATCACACTGGAGATCTCTTCTTTAGAAAAACGCTCCGCCAGGAACTCCTGCATACATTTTTCCAACCAGACCCCTGCAATCTCAGCCAGATAGGCCACTTGAGCTGAGTAATTATCATCTCTATGTGAGGTATACAGATTGGTGTTATATGTTAAAAATTAGT
Source organism: Lissotriton vulgaris (assembly GCF_964263255.1). NCBI lineage: Eukaryota > Metazoa > Chordata > Amphibia > Caudata > Salamandridae > Lissotriton > Lissotriton vulgaris. Next base: position 399,560,825 of record NC_141696.1, on the reverse strand, counting down.
CTTGAATGGCCGGAGTGTTCATATGAAGGCGGCCTTACAGGATCCAGATCTCAGTGATGTAGGCACGTCCTGTTTGGGGTTCTAAAAGTCGTGCCAGTGTCCATCCTGGTCTGTCTCCCTCTCCATAACGGCAAGCTGTGTTATACTTAGTTAATAACAGAGACTCCCTGTCAGCAGCCTCCCTAAATTCAGTTAATAGGGACAATCGGGTGCTGTATCTTGTTGTGTCAGGCTGTGTGACTTGTTCCCTGTCTAATGCTTCTAGCTTACGTACAATGCGTCTCCCAGGTGGTGACAGAGCCCATGTTGAGTTCAAAATAGTCTACAATAGCATCCTGAATCTCTGCGTGAAAGTAGTTGTTCATTAGTGCACGCCCAAGGAATCTCCACTGCCTCGCAACTCCCTCTGGCCTAGGGACCAATAGCCCCAAAACCAGTGGAGCGTGGGCTGAGTATGTTCTGGGAAGCAGTTTGATAGTCTTGTACTATGTAAACAAATTGGGGTGATTAACCAATAATCTAACCTAGTCCACGTGTCATATTGGGCCGCGTAGTGGGTGTATGCAGGGGTGGATGGATAACGGTGTCCCCAGGCATCACACAACCCGATGGAGTCGCACAGATCGAGTAGGGCATGCCGTGATCATGATTTAGTGTCCGAGGTGTTGGAAGAACTATCTAATTGTGGGTTCATTAGTAACTAAATTCAGACTCCATCTGCAGAATGTGGAAGTGCACATTGTGGAAATCTTCCTGGCAGTCTATGTTAGGTGTGTATATATTCACCAAAGTTATGCGGTGCCCCATTAACTGCCATGTTACCATTGTGTATCGCCTTTCTGTGTCATTGTGTACTTTATGTAGCTGGAATGGCAGGCCTTTCTGTATTAGAATTGCGGTGCTGTGTGCATAAGTGCTATATCCTGAAAAATACCTATGTAGGGCCCAGGCAGTAGGGAACGATGTGATATCAGTTCTGGGAAGGTGGGTCTCTAGCAAAAATGCAAAATCAATCCTGTGGTGTTGTAAATTGTGAAGCACATTTCTCCCTATCTTAGCATTGTTCAGCCCCCGAACATTCCAAGTAAAAAGCTTGAGGCTGGAGATGGTGACAAATTATCTATAGCTGACATATTGTTCCAGTAGACAATGGTTTCAAATAAATAATGGCATGAATGTGGCTTGATGTACAACTAGAAAAAAGGACTGTCAGGAATTGCAGCCATGAATAGTAAACCTTCCCTCCCCCCTCGACTCACCCATCACTGCCACATGTTGTGCAGGGAATGACCCCATTTAGTAAACAGTTATCTTCCCCAAGCAAACAATTCACCATTGCAAAAAAGTGAAAAACCAACCAACCTGCATGCTTACTTTGCTAAACTCTTAAGAGGTGGCAACGCCACTCCGAATTCCCGTCTTTATACTTATCTAAGATCGTCCAATGACAGTCCTGGAATCGGTAGCAGCTCAGCTGGGTTTATAAAAGACATTGAAAATCGCTACACTGCACCCGCATCATTCTGAAGAAAAGAGCTCAACGCTAGCAACAGAGCCGCTATGCGCAGGAGAGGATCTGGATGCATCCCTGGTGATCTGGTGACCTCTGCCTTTATAACCTTTACAAAATTCCTGTACAGCTGAAGGTGATTCGAAAATTTGGGACCGACCATCAATGTCAAAACGAAGGCATGCCGTATATAGTAGTCTATAGCGGACTCCCAGGTTGAGTAGCATGGCATTTACACCATTGTATTTACACCTCAAGTCTTGGACCATAATTGTAAAATCCGGCTACCTGAATAACACAGATCCCAGCCAGTTAAGTATGCCTATCTCCCTTGCGAGTCACAACGCTGTGTCTCTGTCGCGAACATTTAAGATGCGTGCAATTATAAGTCTAGACGGACAACTGGAGAAGTGGAGAAGTGTGGCTCACTGGTTAGAGCAGGCAGACCCTGAAGCGGAGGTCAGACCCGGGACCAGGGTTCAATTCCCGACGCGGCAGGGTCTTGAGCTCAAATGTCCACGGACTCGATAATTCTCGCTTCGGTGCCTGACCTAATCATGGGTTCACACTCTGCAACTCTGGGCATTAAGCTTGCTTAATCTCCACAACGGCCCCCCGCGGCGGGATGCCTGGCTTTCACCTTGGGGATGCCCTGTAGGGGCTATCTCACAGGGAAAAACCAGGACGGGTTCCCAAGGCAAGCGCGGAGATACCCCTTCGGGGGTCGATTCTGGCGCTATATAAGAATTGCAATAATAATAATAATAACTAGGGTTGGTCCTAGGGCCCAACGATTGGTGTGTACGTTCTACTATGAAAGCTGGGGTGAAGGCTTCTCTTCCAAATAGTTCAGCTAACAGATTTTCTACAAACAGATCCATGCGACCTGTGTTGGGCGATTCCAGTACACCTACGATAAAGAGGTTGTAACGCCTGCTGCACGATTCTAAGTCCTCCTTTTTAATTGCCACATCTTTTAGGATCTTTTAAAACTGCGGACCAATTGAGCGGATCCATCTTCCAAGTCAGACACCCTCCCCTCCATGGTGTCTAGACGTTTATCATTTATATCAATTTTGGCAACTAGATTGTCCAAACGCTTGTCTAGTGTTTCAAAGCGGCCATCCAAAGCTTTAAACCCAGCCCATAGCTCCTGCAGCAGGGAGTCCTAACCTTTTGTTTGATCTGCGGATGGGCCTGCATCCGATCCTCCAGTGGCCATGGCTGAACCTGTATCCAGACCTTTCTCTGCCACCTTTGGAAACTGCATGGTTCACTGCTTCGGGTCTTTACGGCCCATTCCGACTTGCCCATATCTGCTAGAGTGTTCCTGATATCTTTCTTGTCAGGTAGCCTCCCGGGTAATAAAGCAGGGAGGATTGCGATCGATCAAGCGCAAGGGTTGTGGGATTGTTGCAACCATTACAGCAAAGGACCTCTGTCAGACCGCCACCTGCTTTGTCGGAGACCTCGTGTTCCACCCCAGTATTCTCCTGCCAGCATTTCTCGAGTTTGGTGGGGTGGCATGGGGTTGATCGGTAAGCAGATTGGCAGCTGTGAGTAATTTCTGAGGTCCCACTGTGAATTTATGAAGCAATGAGCCCTCTCCTGTACAGATGCTCCACACCACAGCACAGGGCACTCAGGACTCAGTTGCAATGGACTCGTAAGAAGCGTTGGATCTCCCCTCACACATACTCGGTCGGCCAGGTGGCTGGGCCGCCGAATTATTCAAGGCACCTAGGCCACAGGGCCCCGGGGAAGGGCCAAGTAGGGTCTGGTGGCATGACATGCTGTCTTGTGTGCCTCAGAAAACAGTTTGAGCCTCTCTGGTAATGTGTGTGGCCGAATGCATGGCTCAGTGAAGGGCCTCCACGTCAGCAATGGGCAAGGCCTCCAGCTGGGACCTTGATCAGGTGCTAGCCACAGCGTTCAGCTCCACCCAGCGATGTACGTAGGACCTGACTGGGCCGGTTCCCACTCTCAGTCTGAAACCAGGGCAAGTTCTGCACAACATTGTTCCTCAGTGCCAGGTTCCTCTGCAGCAGTAGAGCTCACTTCTGGGGCCTAGTCCAATGTTGGCCCTCCCCCCTGCATCTGCCCGGTCAGGCAGGTGGCTGGATCCTAGGCTCACCTACGGCCCCTGTCACAGCAGGGCCTCTGGGACTCACTACCGGGCAGGCCTTGTACGGGCCAGTAGTGGATCTCGCTGCTGGAATCATCTCAGGTATTGTTGGGGGGATGAGGGCTGATGAGTATAGCCTCTCTCCCCTCATAAAACACTCCGACGCTGTGTGTAGTCAAACTCATGGTCTCTTGTGGGATCCTCGCATCATCAGTCAGCAAGGCCGCAAGCTGGGGCCTCGATTTATTGATTGCCTCCGTGATCGGCTCCACCCAGGGAAGTGCGCAGGATCCGGTTGGGCCATTTATCTTTTCCGGATGGTGTCTGTTTCGGCCCTGTCCACTCCCTGTGCATTCAGGCGTTCAATACAGGCAGCCCCTGCTGTAGAAGGGGCGTCATTAGGGGCATTTTAATGCAGTTGGTGCAGGTATTACGGAAGAGCTTCAGAGCTGCACGGCCATCTCGATCGGCAGCTTGGCCATGCCCCGCCCCTTATTACGAGTTGACTGAATTTGGTACAAAGATACTGAAGGGCTGGAATCTATGTTTCCAACTGGTATCGCCACATCACATTCTGGCTTTGTGCGGGATGTGGGAATGGGAAATAGATGCACATTCTGGAGATAACTGTTCCTTTACTGTGCGTTTTTCACTGTTTTCAGCTAGAAAACTGCTGACATTTCTGCCTCCTTTGAACAGACAGAAAGTGTCAGTGGGAGAGAGAAGGGTGGATGGTGGGGAGTGTGCAGTGCCTGTCTTGGGAAACCATTTATGCTCCCCTCCAAACAGCTGCAGGGGTGGGCAGGGGCCGGGCAATATTGGTGACTGAAGCCCCTGCTCTTTAGCATTGTAAAAGCTTTTGTGTTTCCAGGCACAGAATTATTCGGTTCAGAATTTGCGGGCCCAATAATTGCAGGCCGGGACACAGAACTGTAGGATTTTTAATATCTCCCTGAGATATTGCTCCCCGAGAGATTGCTCCAGATAAAACACCACACATCATAAGGAGGTCCTAAATATTTGAGGGAAAAGTCATGGTTAAGGTGTCAGCCATTAGGTATAAAATGAACTTCCACAAAGGCATATGTCATAGTAAAACTAAAATCATTTCAAGGTGCTGCCAAGCAGGCCCATGGCATGTGTTAAATTTGTAGCTATTTCTACTTTTTTTTGGCCAACATCATAATACATGTGTGAAGTTATCATTTTGCTGTTATCACTGTAAGTGTGGTTTCAAAATTCAAATATACAAGGTAATGTTGTATAAAATACCAGGGGCCATATCATGATCACGTTTTCTGCGCCGTGACTGCATTGAAGGGGTGAGTGCATTTATTTTTCAATTCTTCAGCACATGCCCGACTCTAAAAATCTCTAAATAAATCCATATTTTGCTGACAGCAGAGATTGAAAACACACTTTGTTTCTGCCCTATGATTCCCATTTCTAGTATCTGTAGCCCACACACTAATTAATCGTTTTCTTGAATCAGTGAATGCCCTGAAAATGTGTGAAAAAAAACAGATCCCTTTTCTGGCAGCACAAAAATGGTATCATGATATGGACACTAGACTGGCTGAAATTGTCCACATGATATGGGCCTCACTGGCAAGAGAACTGTCTAGCTCTTGCTGGGAGCCATAAGGTCTGAGAGTATACAGAAAATATATGCCAGCAATTACTACTAGTCCACTTGGCATCTCAAAGTCAGAGGAAGAGCTTTTAACGCTGCCATGTGCTCTGCCAACGTTTTCTTCCCTCCTCCCAGATTGCTAAGTTAAGGGACATTAAAAGTCAGCTGAGGATGTGTATTGATATTCTGGATTAGGGTTGAAAAGAAAACTGCTTCTAATTCAGTTTTACCTCTGGGTAGGCTCGAATTACGGCACGGGTAATTGGTGGATTTGACTGCGACAGTCCTGAGGTAGACCGAAGTGACCTCTCGGGGCACAAGGAGAGCGGTCGAAACATGTTGACTCGAGCAGTGGTAAGAGGGAAGTCTTGATGAACCTTTTTTTCTCATAAAGACATTTTTCCCATCCTCTTTCATTTTTAATCCTGATAAGGGTACCACAATTGGGTCTAATAAAGCATTTCTTTCTATTGGCACCCCTAATCAGTTTTAACTTATATTCCTACTGCACTATTTTTCGTCGCACTTACATCAGATCCACGAGGTGTTCTTTTGCACATTGTATCAATCATGTATGTTGCTCGTTGTACGTACTGATTGTGTTGTACGTCTTGTTACGTGGAATTTATTATTATTTTCCCCTCCCTAATGCTCCGCCCTGGATGTGGCTACACCAGGGCATTTGTAGCAGGCTCTATGATGAAGCATGTCACATACTTCGGTATGTGAGTGAGGGCAGTTTTTCCAAATTTGGGAATTTCCCTTCGTTCAGTTTGTGCACTCCACATACCCCTTTTGTTTATGTGTGATTACAGTTAATTTAGGGGGTCTGGGGTATGGGAGTATACATTATGTTGGCCCTCTTCCCCTTTTGTGTGTGGATCAGCCTCTGTGGGTGCACATCCCCTTGCAGCACATGGAATTCAGCTGTGCGCAGTGTGGGGATGTCCGGAAGACCTGGCCTTTGGCCCAACCCCCTGTTGTGAGTGGCCGCTAAATGTAGCTTTCTCCCTTGCCAGGCAGGGCTTTGAAAAGGGCATGGTCTCTGGTTACGTCCTGTGCCCAACCCTCCTGGACACCAATCCACCCACAAGGTCCTGCTGGACCCTCAAAATGGCTCCTACTGGAGTACCACTTTACTACACTGGAGGGTTGCAGTGCTACCCACAACACCATCTGCATCCCCCTATGAGTGCCATGAGGTCAGTCTTTTGCCTACCCTGACTGAACATATGGTTTATTTAACAAAGTCAGGACACGTGGACTGAGTCCCCATGTTCTGTAATTCCGATCTCTACATTTTTCTTCAAGTTGCGGCCCAGCAAATGAGATTGCTCCTTACAGTAATCTGGTACTGGTCCTATAGTACCAAAAAAGGCAGGCAAAGGAGGAGGCTGAGACCGAGTCCCAAAAGGCCTGCCAACACTCCCTGGTTGAAGTGTTATCAGCCAATTAACATGGGAAATGCTCTTTTTTGACCCTCCCTTTTTCTCAGCCCTAACTTGACAGATCACCAGAAACTTTCCATACCCAATCAGACAGCAGCGCACTTTTTTGGGAAAAGGTTTGTCAAGATGCGCCAAAAGGCACCAAAGTTAGAAGCAATAATGTTTTTCCTTTGGAAACGAGGTCATAGCTATAACTACCTACAGCCTGGGTTCTTGAGTATCCATCATTTGGATCGATGTAGCCAGTGACTGAAAAATAATCAGCAATAAAGGGCCTGGCAGCTTCATCATTTTGTTAATTGACAGAAGAAATCTGCAAACTGCCAGATAAGTGAGTGGATACTGTGAATTCAGATACCCCTCATTGTGATTAAACTTGGAAGCAGTAAAAGCTGCATAATGAATGTCACAGGCAGCTGTGAATAGGAAGTGGGGTGTCAATGCGTAATTCTAAAGAAAGTGGAGGATTTCTTGGAAACAGCACATAGCTGAGCTGATTAGTAATGTGATATGCACAACACCTATGCTTGACTTCCCAGTACACATTGAGTAACGATTGCTCAGAGGGAGCAATGAGTAAGATGGAGCATACACACAGTTGTTCTGAATCAGCAAACTTTTCACAATATTAGCACTGAACTGGAACTTTGTATTAGATTGACTGTGGATTATTGGTGGCCATGGATTTTAGAATGCATTACTCTGAGTTAACAAAAACTGCCACGTTTGTTAACCGTTACAAGGGGTTCCATCATTACCCCTATGCCTAGTTCTCAAACTCTTTAGGATAACAACCTTATTATATATGTGTCTATGGATGGAAGAGTTGTGTTGACTGCCCATACCTACTACTTTACTGCACGTCTCATCACATCATGCCATGTGCCACATTTCCCCCATGTCTTATTCCTCAGATTCTTCTCAAGCCATCCCTTACATTGATCTGTGTTCTACCTTCTATTGAAGAGTAATTATGCATAATATATCCTAGGGAACAAGAATCACTTAATTTCAGTGGCACCAGAGAACCAGCAACATTGAGTAACTAAGTGAAAGTTTCCAGTGACCAGATTCATGTATTTTTCTAATTTCTTTAGACCAGCTTGTTAGTTCTGTAGAGCCAATTCCAGGAAAAAAACCTTAAGTGATAATTCCAGTGGGAGTGAACTACTCGGCTCCACCAGCAATTGAGACCATTGGGGTGGACTTCCTCTGGCTGAGGGACCTGGAGGAAGAGGAGGCATCAGACTGCACAGCTCCATCAGTCTCCCAACGAGCTCATGAATACCAAAGCTGCGGTGGACAGTTGAGCTGCACCATCCATGCCACCTCCCCATCAGCCAGTCCCCCATCTCCCACAGAAATCCTCCACCACAAGGTCCACAAGGGCGTTCGTCAGGGACAGGAGAAAATTAAGCTGAGTCAGGAGGAATAAAAATAATTTGAACAATTGGAGAGTTTTTTTTATTAGAAAGGGGTTTGAATCTGTTGAGGTGGTGTTTGGTGAATGAATCGTGGAAAGAGTAAGTTAGCTTTGTGTTTATTAGGGTACTGAGTGAGTGGGTTTATTTCAGGCCATGAGGGTGGAATACATTGTGGAAGTGGGAGGTTACTTTGTGTTTTAGGGCACTAGGGAAGGTGTGGATCTATTGTGGGTATTATGAGTGACAAATTGTTACTTTACAAAAAAAGGACTATTGCTTATTTTTTACATTGTTAGATAATTGGTTTGCTTTACTATTTTGATAAATAGTATAAAGCATAATCCAGGGAGTGTTCGCCTGCTTACTTACATAGGCAAGTTGGCACATCACAAAGAACAAAGAAGCTCTATAGTCCTCTAACTCTCTTTACATGAGCTCTCTTGAAAGGTGACCCCCCAATGTGGCCCTCAGAACTCTAACCCCTGCAAATAAAGTCAGAAATCTGAACGTGCCCTCTTTTGTAAATTGTCACTTGAGGCACTTTCCATTAGTAACTGCTGTTAGTGGTAGCACCCACAGAATAAATGCAAAATAATGCCACATCCCCTAAAAACACACCTTTCTCTTTTTCTTCTCCTCACCGGAATTGGTGTGGGAATTGACTCACACAAAATCTCTTGATACCTGTTGATGCTTTTCTTTTGCGTAAATGACTAACTGGCTTTTCTAACAGACCCAAACAGAGAATACTCAATAAGAAAAGATGTTCTTATTTCAAGAGAAGTTGGTGAACCAACTAACGTATCCTGCAACATGAAAGTATTAAAAGTCAACTATTAATCCACTGCCATATATTTTACTAACACAAAGAGAAACTATAGAAGTTTTACGTAAAGTATGGATTCTTATTATGCATCTGTGTACAACTCTGTAGATTTTGTTTAACAACTGGATTCTCTGCAGACCATTGATTATACAAAAGTTAAGTGCAAATTACCCACACTTAGCCTATGCTTGACTGGCATTTTCAGCACCAGGGTGTTTTATGGGCAGGGTAATAGGGATAGTAAGGATCACATGTTATGTTTTCACCTTCCTCCTGTAGTGGTTTACCTTTGCATACACTATATATGCTCACCCCCCACTTCCTCAAATGAGAAATCTGTAGAATGAGGCAATATTTTAAATTACAATAGATGTCACAATATGGAGAAGAAGTTTAGAACTTCAAATAATGTATTAAGGAAAATGTTGAGGAAGAGGGAAAGTGAGAGACTGAGAGATAAAACGCTGACCCACAACCATGGCATCACACATCTGTCTTGGAAGGAACATGACAATTAAGTCAGCACAATTCAAACAGTCCATAGCAACCATCAACTGCTCCCAAATTTGTTACCTAGGCTACAATGCAAAATAGAAGAGACAAGCACTGTTCAAAAATATTTATGAGAATTAAAAAGTGTACTGCATAAAAATATTGCCATTGGATTCAGTCATTATTGTTCTGCGGAGTAGAGCTGAACCATCGAGACAAAGCACCACAGAAGAGAAGACTTGATGAATGAGAAAAGAAAGTACAGTATTTGGCTGTAATGTCAAAATAATCAAAGGGTTCAATATCTCAGATTGATACCATACACAGGGATAAGTACCATTAACTAAAGGTCATTCTTTTTTTAAGTTCAACAAGATTTTTATAAAGATAGAATAACACAGTGATATACAATAGTGTAAAAGACAATAAAAAAATAATAGGAGTGTACATAATATATCAGTTGGAGTGGAAAACATACAAGGAGTAAAAAGAAAAAAGAAAGAATAATCTAATATTATCTAAAAAGTGAAAATAACTGTATAATGAATCCCATCAAAAATGAAAAGAGGAATATTACAAAGTTGATAAAACTTTATAATGCATGTGAAATATAAGTAAAACTATATAATAACAAAGAGGAAGTCATGGAGGTTTAGGAACTTCTTGCTGCAAAGGAGTGATAGAGGAAAGGTGCCTGGCACTATTGTCTATGAAATTGATACCGGGTCCCACAAATTTAAACGTATGGGTGCTAGGTGTTGTGGATATACAAATGTAGTGTCTAATCTGTGACTATAACAAACAGCATACCACCATGCTTGATAAGAAAGTTTGGTAAGATCCTTCCATTTCCTGGTGATTTGCTGAAAGGCTACTGCTAACAATAGATCAATGATTTTTATATCCATGTGGTTATGTTCCCAAATAGGAGATAAACTACCCAAAAATATATGCAGAATAGAGAAGGAATGATTAGAGTGAAAAATCGATTTAATTTGTGACCATACCTTGTCCCAAAAATCTCGGGCATATTTGCATATAAACAACATATGAAATAAATCAGCATGTGTTGACGAGCAAGACCAACATGTATGTGGGGTATTAGAGCAATAGACATTAAGGGTGGAGGGAGTGAGTAGGAGTCTGTTATATAAAAAAGAGAGTCTGTGTCGTGTGTCGGCTCTAGACGACTTCCTAAGCTTAAGCCATATTTTATTCAAAAAATCTACAGTCCAAGAAACGGACAGATCTTTCTCCCAGGAGAGCTCTATTTTAGTTTTGTCTTGTGAAGTAGGTGAGGAGTGCAGAAATGTATAAATGGTAGAAGCCTTAGAACTACGAAGTAACAAAGTGCGTAAGTTATCTGTATGAATAAGAGTAAAAGATGCAGCAGCATGGGACAATACGTAATGCGTAGAAGCCGACTGAACATTCTGTGCCAAAATGGAATACTTAATGCGAAAAGAGGAGGGGAGACCCAAAGCAACACTCGCCTGTATAAAGGACATGATTGAGTTCTGACAATATAATTAACAAACCCATAGTATCCCTCGACAATACCAAGATTTCCAAAAGAAAGGTTTATTGTTTATTAAAATGTGAGTATTAAGCCATATAGGGAAGTCAAGAAAAGATGTGAGAGAAGGAGCAGGAATGATTTTCGAAGTATACTTAAGGATAGGTGTAGATATAAATTGTGGTTTGCGCGTGAAGGATAAGTATTCGTAAAAGGAAAAAGGAGAAATAAAAGGTCGTTCGAGCTTTGTCCAGAGAGGGAAATCTGTAGAAAGATATGAAAGCCAATGGGAGAATTGGGCTAGTATGAAAGATTTATGGTATAGAGAAAAGTCAGGAAAGTTAGTCCCTCCCTCTGATTTAGGATGAGTCAGTTTACTAATAGACATACCTGATTTCTTATTTCCTCATAGAAAAGCTGATAAAATAGAGTTGATTTTCTTAAAATATTTGAGGGGAATCGGTAACAGGATATTAGAGATTGTGTATAAGACTATGGGGGAGAGCATTGTTTTAATGGTATCTAAGCGACCTCACCAGGATAAATATAAGGGGTGCCATTTCGATGTCAATGAGGATAATCTATCAATAAATTTTTCCATGCAACGTGATACTGTTCCTGCAATAGAAGGGGTAAAATGTAAACCTAAATATTTAATAAACTAGGGACTCCACGAGAGTCCTGGGGCAATAAAATCAGCACTAAAAGTATACTTCTTCAGGGGTAAATTTCACATTTATCTTTATTTACTTTGTAACCTGATATCGACGCAAAAGAATCGACCTCATCCAAAAAAGCAGGCAAGGAAGATTGGGGATTTGATAAAAATAGAAGAACGTCATCAGCGTAGGCTGCCAATTTAATCTCGGAGTCTTGGAAGGTAAAGCCATGTATTTCTGTGTTTTGGGCGGATTCTGAGTAAAAAAGGTTCCAGAGCAATATTAAAAAGAAATGGGGAAAGAGGGCATCCCTGCCGAACTCCCCGTACAAGATTAAAATAGGAGGAAATACTACCATTCGCAGTGACAGCAGCTCTCGGGTTGGAATACAAGAGAGATATTAAAGCAATAATTTTGGGGCCAAAGCCAAACCATTTAGTCGTATGAAAGAAATAAGGCCATTCAACCCTATCGAATGCTTTTTCTGCATCCAAAGCAATGGCAGCCAAGGGGTGGGATATATGTGAGACTTTGGATAAAATATAAAAAAATAAATGAGTGTTGTCTGTAATAAGTCTACCTTTTACAAAGCCGGATTGTTCGGACCCCAACAGCATGGGTAACTGAGATTCTAGTCGTAGTGCCAAAGCCTTCGAGAAAATCTTATAATCTATATTGACCAGGGAGATAGGTCTATAATTTTTGCAGTGCTGGGAATCTTTGCCATCTTTGGGAATGAGACAGATAATGGCATCAGCAAAGGAACCAGTGGATCCCCCAGATTGTAAAAAGGAAAGGATAAGGGTACGCAATTTGGGGATCAATAAGGAAGCAAAGTGAATAAAAAATTCTACCGTAAAACTATCCGGTCCCGGGGCTTTATCTTTTTAAAGAATTTTAAGAGCATCATGAAGTTCTTTCTGGGTAATATCAAGTTCTAAAGAAGAGAGAGTTGAATGTGAATCTGATGGCAAAGAAATTTTAGAAAGGAAGTTAGAAACGGAGTTGTCAGATGCTAAGGTTTCAGAAGTATATAATGTTTTATAAAAATGAAGAAATTAATTCAAAATGTCCTCATCTTTAAATTTTAAAGAAGTATCAGAGCCAAAGACAGATTCTATAGCAAGTTTATTTTGTTTGGTTTTTAAATAATTGACCAATAGTTTCCCAGCTTTGTTTTGACCACCATAGAATTTCGCGCTCGATTTCAACAAGTAATTAGATGCATTGTTAGTGGTGTCTTGATTAAATTGAAATTTGATTTTTATAAGTTCAGCTAAACAATCTTTTGATTTGGAAGAGTATTAGGAATGTTCTAGATTTTTAATTTTGGTAAGAAGAGCATTGTTTTTTGACGCACTTTTTTTCTGTTTATTGGAAACAAACCGAATAATAAAATCTCTAGCTGAGGCCTTAAATGCGTCCCAGATTGTATGATAGGCTAAGCCATCCATTTGGTTAAAAGTGAAATATTCTTTAAAAAAGGAAGTAAAAGAGGAAGAGAAGACAGGGTCCAGAATGAGAGCATTATTAAACCTCCATTTACGAGGAGAGTTAGGTTTATGCAAAACATCAAGGCATATGGCAACAGGAGCATGATCAGAAATCAAAATGGAACCGATGTCTGACCTAACTAATGATTGAGAAATGTTGTGAGAACCAAAAATGTAGTCCAGGCGGGATTGAGTGTGATGGTGTGATGTACTGGTGAGTAAAATGAATATTCCCATAACATGGGATTGCAAAGTCTCCAAGCATCAATGAGTTTGTGTTGTTTTATGACTTGAACAAATGACTTATGGGATCTGTGAGGGTCAAAAATATCATTGCAGTACCCCGCAAGAATAAAATTATCATCAAAACAATGTGTGAGTTGTTGGGAGATGGAGGTCCAAAAGGCAGGATCCCCAGTCGTAGGAGCATAAATATTTAACAGAGAGACTGGGATATTGTCTAACATAAAGTTGACAAACACCCATCTACCAATTTGATCATGACTATGTGACAATATTTTAATAGACAAGGATTTGCGAAAAAGAATAACAACTCCATTGCGTTTGCCATCACCCGGGGAGAAGAGGAGCTCACCCACCCATCCTCTCTTTAGTATTACCGATTCCTTATCTGATAAATGAGATTCTTGTATGCATTTAGCTAAGTGCATCAATACCCTCTGGCGCTTAATGGGTGAATGTAAACCTTTGACATTCCATGAAACAACTTTTAAGGGCGTATAGAAAAGTTACAACAATATGAAAAATTCCAATGAGTAAAACATTGTGAACCAATTAAAGTATAATGAACATACAACCAACTGGAGAGGAAATGAGAAAAAAGAGTAAGAGAGTAAAAGCAAGAAGAGAGAAGAAATAGATTAGAAAATGCTGTTGGAAGAAGAAAGGAGAGAAGGAGCAAAAAATATGTAAGAGCTGATGTGTCAACTGAAAGAAGAGAGAGAAAAAGGATGAAGAAAATGATAGAAGAAAGATAGAAGGAGAGCAAAAAAAGAGACTTACATGAGATCCAGAACATACAGGAGGTGGAGGGATGGAAGGCCACACCGAACATTGACATGGCCAGGACCCACAGGGGAAGGCCGGAAGGGGAACGGAACTAACAAACAAACTTTAAAAATGAAAGGAAAAGGAGCACGCAGAGACAGCCTGTTAAGATAAAAAAGAAACGTAAATAACTATAATTGGGAAGAAAAACAATATAGAATGATTATTAGTCACCTACTAACATGTGAACAGAAAACAGATAAAATAGCAATTACTTCCAGAATAATGAATTCAGCAAATATAACTCTTGCAATAGAAACCACATTATCTAATTAGAGCTCCTTGATGAAGTAGTCTCCATTGTGTCAGCATGAAACGAGTAAAGACAGCTCTTCAATTTTAGTGGATCGTCATAGGTTGTGGTTCTATTGTTGATAGTCACTTTGAACAAGCAGGGAGGAAAAAGACCATATCTTGCATTTATTGAATGCAATTGCGGTCTTAAGGACAAAAACTCTTTACGGCGATCAGCAGTCGACTTGGCGACACAACATCACCAGACGTCGCCTTCCTCACGGAAACCTGGATGAACGCCTCCTCAGCCCCCGACATCGCCATAGCCATCACGGAGGGCTACAAGATCACCCGGAGGGACTGCGTCAACCAAACCGGAGGAGGCATCGCCATCATCCACAGAAACACCCTCCGCATTACGACCAACTTCGACGACACCCTCGTCGCCACCGAACACCTTCACTTCCAGATCCACACAGACCCCAAGACCACCCTCATAGGCACCCTCATCTACAGACCCCCTGGACCACGCACACAATTCAGCGAAGCCATCGCAGACTTTGTCAGCCCACACGCCCTCACCTCCACAGACTACATCCTCCTAGGGGACCTCAACTTCCACCTGGAGAACAACAAGGACTGCAACAGCACCGCCCTGCTGGAAAACCTCGCTAACCTTGGACTCAAGCAGCTGGTGAACACCCCCACCCACTACGCCGGCCACACGCTTGACCCCGTCTTCTCCTCCAGCAAGCACATC
This sequence comes from Lissotriton vulgaris, assembly GCF_964263255.1. Lineage (NCBI taxonomy): Eukaryota > Metazoa > Chordata > Amphibia > Caudata > Salamandridae > Lissotriton > Lissotriton vulgaris. The sequence goes on along the minus strand of NC_141696.1, from coordinate 399,545,637 downwards.
TCCTTCAGCCACGCCACCGGACTACACTGGGCAGACCACAACTGCGTCCACTTCAACTTCAGGAGAACCACGAACCACCACCACCCGTAACAGGTCCCCCGCAGAAGCTGGAGCAAGATCACCATCTCCCTCAGCCAGAACCCGCCCACCAGCACGACGGATCCCGACAAAGCAGCCCGCAACCTTACACAGTGGCTCACCAACTGCGCCAACGAACTTGCACCACTGATGAACCCTCCCAGCAGACCCGGCAGCAGGAAAACCTTGTGGTTTACCAACGACCTCAAACACTCCAAGAAAACCTGCCGCACCCTCGAGAAAGCCTGGTGCCATGACCAAACAGCAGAACACATGACCGCCGTCAAGAACGCCACCCGCAAACACCACCAGCTGATCCGCACCACCAAGAAGACAGCATTCAAAGAACAACTGGACAACAACACCCACAACAGCAAGGAGGTATTCAGCATCGTCAAAGAGCTCTACAACCCCAGCGCCTGCAACACTGACATCAGCCCCTCGCAAGACCTCTGCAACTCTCTCGCCTCGTTCTTCCACCGCAAGATCGCCAACATACACAACAGCTTCGGCGCGCTGACCACGCACCCAACCACCGAACCAGCGCCCCCCACCACCACCCTCTGCACCTGGACCCCTGTCAGCTCCAAAGACACCATCCGCATGATGAACACCATCCACTCCGGCTCCCCTACCAACCCCTGCCCACACCACATCTTCAACAAAGCCGACTCCATCATCGCACCCCAACTCCAGAACATCATCAACAGCTCCTTCGCATCCGCCCCCTTCCCAGAGAGGTGGAAACATGCCGAGCTGAGCTCCCTCCTGAAGAAACCCACCGTGGACCCCACGGACCTGAAGAACTTCTGCCCCATCTCGCTCCTCCCCTTTCCAGCCAAAGTCATCGAGAAGACCGTCAACAGACAACTCTCCGCCTTCCTCGAGACCAACGGATCCCTCGACCCCTCACAGTCCGGCTTCCGAGCAAATCACAGCACCGAGACCGCCCTCATCGCAGCCACCGACGACATCAGGTCCCTGCTCGACAACGGGGAAACGGCTGCCCTCATACTCCTGGACCTCTCAGCAGCCTTCGACACCGTATGCCACTGCACCCTGATACAACGTCTCAGCAACACCGGAATCCAAGGAGCGGCACTGGAGTGGATCATCTTGTTCCTCGCCAGAAGAACCCAGAGAGTCCGCCTCCCCCCGTTCCGATCCGCGGCCACCCAAGTCATCTGCGGCATCCCGCAAGGATCCTCACTCAGCCCCACCCTCTTCAACATCTACATGAGCCCTCTCGCAGCCATCGCCCGCCAATGCAACCTCAACATCATCTCCTACCCCGACGACACCCAGCTGATCCTCTCCCTCACCAGCGACCCCGCCACCGCCAAAGCCAACCTCCAGGAAGGAATGAGAGACGTCGCAGAATCGATGAAGATCAGCCGTCTGAAACTGAACTTAGACAAGATGGAAGTCCTCATCCTCGGACCATCTCCCTCCACCTGGGACGACTCCTGGTGGCCCCCTGCCCTGGGCAACTCACCCAAACCAATGGACCACGCACGCAACCTGGGCTTCATCCTGGACTTTACCATCTGCTACAACCTTTTCCCTCCTGAGGCGGAAGCCGGGAGGTCTCCCTTCTTTCCTTGCACATTTTATCTGTGTGTTTTGACTTGCCTGTTCAGTCATTTTATTTTTGTGCAGTTTAGGCTAGTGCTTCGCGCTTGACTAATAAGCGTTTGCTGCCTTGTAAGAGACTTCCCAGCGCTCTTTGGCGCTTCGTTTGCTCCCTTCCCCTTGCCTGGGTATTCAGACCGCCCTCGGCCGAGTATTGACGCTGAGGGCTGGGATCTGACTTTGGCCGCCATCTTGGGGGTAGGACTCGCCACCCTCGCGCTCTAGTAGTGCTTAGTAGTGCTATAAAAGGGATTCTGTTTGTTTGCTTAGGGATTACCATCTGCTACAACCTTTTCCCTCCTGAGGCGGAAGCCGGGAGGTCTCCCTTCTTTCCTTGCACATTTTATCTGTGTGTTTTGACTTGCCTGTTGAGTCATTTTATTTTTGTGCAGTTTAGGCTAGCGCTTCGCGCTTGACTAATAAGCGTTTGCTGCCTTGTAAGAGACTTCCCAGCGCTCTTTGGCGCTTCGTTTGCTCCCTTTCCTTTGCCTGGATATTCAGACCGCCCTCGGCCGAGTATTGACGCCGAGGGCTGGGATCTGACTTTGGCCGCCATCTTGGGGGTAGGACTCGCCGCCCTCGCGCTCTAGTAGCGCTATAAAAAGTTCACCCTTTCCTCCGCGTAGCGGACGCGTACTGCGGACGCGCCGGACCTGCGCCGGAGTCGCGCCAGAGTCCTGCCCGTCTGCGCCCGTCAGTGTCCCGGAGGCGTACGGCGTGGCAGGTTCTCTTAGTCCTTACTCCCTCCTTTACACATAGCATCATGGTATCTTATTCTTCCCAGGAGCTTCACTCCATGAACAAAGTTGCGGAGTCCTGTCACTCAGTTTTTCCCAGTCGTCATAGGGGTAAGCACAAATGCCCAGGGTGAAACTGGCAGCTCATTAGCGTACATCTGCCCATGTCTCATACAAAGGAGCGTAACACTAAACACCTTTGCCTACTCCTCAACACTAGGTCAATGCACAGACTTGCTCAGGAGATCTTTGATCTCCTGACCACTGAAAAACCTGCCTGTCTGATGCTCACTGAGACATGGCTCAATGAGTCTTCCCACCCTGACATTGTTGCCGCCATCCCCCCTGAGTACAACATCCTTAGACAAGACAGAGATAAGGGTAGAGGGGGAGGAGTGGCTCTCGTGGTGAAAAAAACTTTCACGTGTTCGGTCATTCACACGGAAACCATCACGGGTACCGAATCCCTTGCCTTCTCCCTATCCCTGTCACCTCAACAATCTGTCAAGGGGCTTCTAGTATATAGACCCCCGGGGCCTGCGGGGTCCTTTTTCGAGTCATGTCCACATTAGTTCTGAGAACGGAGAGGTGTGTACTGGCCGGGGACTTCAACTTCCATATGGAAGATTGTTATGATCCGGATACCATCAATATGCTAGATGTCACGTCCTCCCTAGGCCTGTTTCCTTATCTGTCGGGCCCGACCCACGATAAAGGTCACACCTTAGACCAGGTTTTTTCCACCTTTCCGGTTGAGGTGACTGCAGTGCTGCCGGTTCTATGGTCCGACCATCGACTAGCTCATTTCCAAATATTGGGCACTGAGAAACCAGCAGCCACCGCTATGAAACAGCAGGGATGTGCTTTTAGAGCATACCATCGGGTGACTCCAGATCTGCTAGCCCAGGCCCTTGTGAACCATCCCGTGTCCTATACCGGCGACCTGGACAATGACCTAGAAACCCTGCAGACCTGGCTCCTAGCCAGATTGAATGAGCTTGTCCCTGCACAGCCCCCCGTACCGCCATCAAACGGGCTTCGGCACCTTGGTTTACTGCGGGACTGGCTCACTCCCGTAGACAATGTAAAGTCGCCGAACGAACATGGAGAGCTCAGTACGATACCGAGGCAAAACTGACCTATAGATCTATGATTAAATGTTACCATAGACTAGTCCTTCTGGAAAAGAAATGCTACTTCGCTAAAAGAATCGAGGAAGCAGCAAATTCCTGTAAGGAGATTTTCTCGGTCGTTAGAGAATTTACCACCCAGCAATCTAATTTAGCACAGGAAGCCCCGGCTGAGACCTGGGCTGATACCATAGCCAATTTTTTCACCACCAAAATTAGGCAGATACAGGATTCTTTTCCCCCGAGGCCGACAATTGATTTTCGGTCCTTGACGGAGGAGCTAGCCCATTTGCCCACCTCGAGCCCTGTGCTGGCGGTTGTTCCGCCTCTTACGGTATCTTCTTCACTAGCACTAATAATGAGTCTTAAATCTGGATCGCCACGTGACCCTTGCCCTGCCAAATTTTTAGCCAGTATGGCAGATGTTGTAAACCCTCTAGCCAACCCTATTTTGAATCTTTCGTTGAGCCAGGGGGTCTTACCACACTTGTGGAAATAGGCCATGGTCATCCCTCTTCTTAAAAAGCCAAGCCTTGCCCCAGAAGTCCCTGCCAATTATAGGCCCATCTCGCTCCTTCCGGCTCTCACTAAAATCTTGGAGAAACATGTTCATGGCGTGCTCTCCAATTTTTTAGAGTCCAACGAGCTATTGCACGCGTCTCAATCTGAGTTTCGACCGAACCTAAGTACAGAAACCGCGCTCTTGGAGGTTTCAGAGATTGTTAAGGAGTCGCTGGATGCCGGAGGCAGGGTGATGTTAGTCATGCTAGACCTGTCGGCGGCTTTTGACACCGTCCCCCATGAGGATCTCCTCATAAGACTGCATGACATCGGTCTGAGGGGGACGGTGTTCAGTTGGTTTCGTTCCTTCCTAGCCAACCGCCAACAAACGGTCTGGGCCTCCCCTGGATCTGCCGAAATGTCGCCTTTGGGAGTCGGAGTTCCTCAGGGCTCAGTATTGAGCCCAACTCTATTTAACATCTTTATGACCCCTCTGGCGGCATTGGTGGAGTCCTACAGGGCCCAGATCGTTTCCTATGCTGACGACACCCAGCTTCTCTTCACCTGCCGGAAGGGAGAAGAATTCGAGGGCGAAAGTATCCGTGAGTGCCTTGGGGCTGTTTTTAACTGGTTCCAACTGAACAGCCTCAAGTGCAACTCGGATAAATCCGAGATACTTTTCTTTGGATGCCCCTCGGAACCGGTCTGGCAAGGGTGGTGGCCTGCCGACATGTTCCCTCCAGCTCATTCTTCTGAGTCAGCCAAGAACCTGGGAATTAAAATAGACAATGGGCTCACGCTCAAATCCCAGGTGCTGACTCTCACAGGAACATGTTTCGGTATCCTCAGGATGCTGCGGAAGTTCTTTCCACTACTTTCTGAGGACCATAGGAGAATAATTGTTCAGGCCCTCATCGGATCCAGACTCGATTATGCCAATATCCTGTATCTGGGCCTGCCAGAATACCTCTTACAGCGTATGCAGGTGGCTCAGAATGCAGCCGCACGAGCCATCTTCGGCCTGCATCAACGAGTGAGTGCGTCAATCTTACTGAGAACTCTACATTGGCTCCCCATCCGGAAGCGGATAATATTCAAGGCCATGACACTGGCTCACAAAGCCTTGCATGCCACGGGTGCCCAATACTTACAAAAGAGGCTGGCTTTCTACCTGCCGGCACGATCTTTAAGATCGGAGTCATTGGCACTAGCAGTAGTCCCCCGCATAAAGAAAGCCCGTATTGGTGGACGGTCTTTTAGGTTGCTGGCTCCTCAGCTGTGGAACTCCTTACCTTTGTCCTTGCGTTCTACGCCCAACTTATTCGCTTTCAGGAAGAGTCTAAAGACTTGGCTCTTTACTGGCTAGAGTTTCCTAGGTCCTTCTTTGGTTCTGCTGTTTTGTTCTTTACTGTTATGTTGTATCTGTTTCCTCTTTTTCTAGGTCTGGAGCACAAAGCGCCGGGACACTCCTTTGGAGTAGCCGCGCGCTATAGAAGACCTATAATAACATAACATAACATAACATAACTCCTCCCTTACGATCACCAAACAAGTGAACGCCGTCTCATCATCCTGTTTCGCCACCATGCACATGCTCCGAAAGATCTTCCGATGGATCCCCACCGAAAGCAGGAAGACGGTCACACAGGCCCTCGTCACCAGCCGTCTGGACTACGGGAACACCCTCTACGCCGGAACCACAGCCAAACTCCAGAAAAGACTCCAGCGCATTCAGAACGCCTCAGCACGACTCATCCTGGACATCCCCCACCGCAGCCACATCTCTGCCCACCTGAAAGACCTTCACTGGCTCCCCGTCAACAAGAGGATCATGTTCAGACTCCTCACCCATGCACACAAGGCTCTCCACAACATGGGCCCGAAGTACCTCAACAGCCGCCTCACATTCTACACTTTCTACGCCAGCTCCGATCCGCCAGCCTCGCCCTCGCTTCCGTCCCACTAGTTCGGAAATCCACCGTCTGAGGAAGATCCTTCTCCTACCTGGCAGCCAAGACATGGAACTCCCTCCCCACTCACCTACGGCTGACCCAGGACCATCTCTCCTTCAGGAAACAACTCAAGACCTGGCTGTTCGAACAGTAGCAACCCCCCCCCTCTGCGCCTTGAGACCCTCACGGGTGAGTAGCGCGCAATATAAATTTTGATGATTGATTGATTGATTGATAATCCTGAGAGAAGAACAGAGATTTTCCCGACCACGTTAAGAGATTCATCGCTCTAGCTGCTGATAGGATCATTAATAAGTCAGTATATTCAAGAAAATACAAGATCACTCCTCTTGGTTTAAGTGGTGAGGAAGAAGTTGTTAGGCGTGATGGTGATCCTAAACGATGCGCTCTCTGGATGTTTAAAGTATTGCTCTCAGGTAACTTAAGAAGAGTAGGAAGAAATGTTTTAAAGAAAGCAAGCGGATCTGAACCTTCTGTTCCTTCAGTAAGGCCATAAATGTGAAGGTTATTTCTTCTATTTCTGTTTCCAAATTTTCAATCTGTTTGTGAAGTATGAAAACTTGTGAAGAAATAGAGTCCACCTTGGACGCAGAGGAGGAGATAGACTAAAAATGTTGCTCTAGCACACCAACTCGTTGATTATTATTGGACCATTTGTTGGAGAGCATCTGAAGTGCAGATTTAGTTTCCTCCATAAATGGCCTCAAAGCTCTGATTTCTTCAAGTAGTAGGTCCATTGTCACAGAGGTCGATTGTTTAGGTGGAGAGGGAGGGTCTTTCTTAAGTCTTTTCGAAGAGGCTTTAGTGACAACAGAACTGTAGATAGTATGAGATGCTGAAGCACCCTTAGGTGAAGAAGCGTCTGAATTCTCCATAGATAAGCAGTCAAAACGAGAACTAGTACTTAATAGAAATCTGCGAGGAGAAGGTTGAAGCAATGAAGAAGCCTTAGATAATCTTCCCATAAAACTGAACAGGTACCTCAGCAATATAATGCAATAAGAGTTATAAAGCTAGATATCAAAAAGAAAATTAGAAACAAAATGCCTGTGTCAGGAGCAAATGAAGGTAATAAACCTAAACACACAAATAAAATGTTGCCTTCGAAGAAACATACCTCAATAATAAAAGAATATAATAGTAACTTAAGAGCATCGATAAGAGTAGCGTGGTTGAGGGAAAACAAAAATTAGCAATATCCTTTACTTTCAGATTAAAAAATGCAAACTTATATATAGGACATTAGACAATGAGAGGAAAAAATTCAGTGAAAAATCAGCAAAAAGGTTTCCATATTCTTAAATCATAATGCAAAGTTCCAGAGAGTTCAAACAAGCATTGAATATCATTAGAGTGTCATCAATATTTGAAACCAGTCTAGTATGACAACAAAAACCAGAGCCAAATAAATGAAAAGGACTTTCAAATTGGTTCAGTCATATTAAGGCCATAGGTGAAGAAGGCTTGTGAGGAATTAAGCACAAAATGTCGGCTGCAGTATGAAGAAAGAGTTTGTCAAAATACTTGCGCAGTAAGCGATATGTGAAGCTCTCAGGGGTACCTGTTTAGGTGGCCAGGGTTTCGCTGTTATCCATTTTTTGGTTAAGATGCAGTCGTGGCAGAAAGGTGTCGCTAGAAGAATTAGTCCGTTAGAGACTCGTGAGTGACAAAATGGCGGCGGCAACTCAGAGAAGCTGCGCCACAAAGCAAAGAAGCCACAAACCCCGCCTGCCACCAATGAAGATCTCCAAAAAGGTGGCTGCTGAGGCTACTCAGCCTCACACAACCGTCCCCGCATTTGAGAGGCCATGCGCGGCCAAATAGATGCCGTCCGCTCCAGTCGAAGTCCCGCCCCCGCAGGAGAGTCACGGAGGAGCCGCCATCGTCGTTGGGCGCAAGCCACGCCCCCCAATAAAGGTCATTCTAACAACACTCTCAGTCACTTTTTCCATGTATCTTAAATGCTTTATCACTCAAACATTAAAAAATCAAGGTAAACTTTGCCCATCTGCTAGATATCGTTCGATTGGACCTGAAGATCTTATTTACTTCCAAATGAGACATACCTGTTGAATCAGAAAAGAAACAATATTTTAAGTCTTAAAAGGCTAGGTAAACTGGGGGTTCCAGAGGAACGACAGGTGCTGGTGTTTACTTAATGAATGGTCAATTAAGTAACACTCCCAGAGTGAGACACATAGATACAAGGACCCAGATCAATCACCCAAAAATTAAACCATCCAAGTGTATCGTGACATCTGTTAAATCAAACAATTGACATTGTTCTTTAAGAAAATAAAAACATACATTGAAGTTTTAGAGGCAGTAATTCATTGCAAAGTCTGTGATTGCCCTTAAGGTTGATTTGGTTGTCTTTGTTTGTATCACCCTCAATTATCAAGTCAAAATGCCTTTTCCTCTGTGATTATTTACCTGTGTCTTGAATACTGGTCCATTTTATTTTATTTTACTTACATTTTTTTAATGTTATTTTATAAATTAATATAATTATACAATTGAGCTTTTTTAAAGTTATTTTTTACTGCAGATATTTCTGATATGTCACTAGTGGGTTAGGTTAACCTGTTAATCCAGAAACTAGAGGTGGTCTTCTTACACAGGGACTTTTCTGGAAGATGATCACGCCTCACACTTAAGATCGTGTGAAATCACCCTCATTCACTTCTGGAGCTTGACAATTCTATGAGGATGAAATGTTTATTCATTTTGAATTGTCAGTATCTCTACATTTTGAGAGCAATGACTGGTCCTTCTGGCTGTGGTCATCCAGGTAGTCGTGTAACATCTTCTCTGCTGCCAAAGTTATTGACATTTTGCTTGTACTTGATTTAAGTATTGGAACATCTAGAAACCAACCCAGTGCAGGGGATAAGTTGAGGTAATACAGTTGGTATTTATTCAGTAGCAGATGTGTCTTTGAATGGTGATTCTAGTGACAGGTGCTGGTGCTGCAGTTGTAACATGCGTCTTCAGCCACCACCATGTTCTTCAGAATTAATTGAAGACAACACTTCATATATTCATTAAGCTTTGAAGTTGCAATTTTTTATCTTCATTTTCTTGACACTATAATCGTCAGTTGCAGTTAAGTTTGTTTCCAGAGGAAAGACTAGGCTGTTGAACAGATCAGCTGCTTTTCCATTGACATTGGTATATGCTTCTTCATCCTTTTGAAATGGACCTCTAGCTAGTGCAACAATGGATGTCTTGGCACATTGTATACTCCTTCTTGCTGACTTCCTGCATTAAAATCTTGAAAGGCACCATCATTTTGAATGGGCACTCTTACCGACTCCATTTTCCAGCCTCCATCATCATGGATTTTACAGTTGCAATGCTCTCTCATTTGTATCACTCAATCATTGATAGACATGTGCTGCTCAAACAGGTGTTCCTGCATGTAGACGTTGGAGTTTCAGTTGACTGGCATCTCCAGTATCAGGGCTTTTATGGGAACTCTAGAAAAAAAACACACCCAAATGTGGCTGACCTAAGGTTCAGCACCTCTATCCCTGTTTGTAGCCAGTAAGTGTCCCGTGCATTCACTTCAAGAGCTTGCCACAGGTAGGCTCTACTGGGGTCCAGAAAAACAGATTTTCATAAAAATGAAGGGAATTGGAGTCAGAGTCATCCAAAGCAGTCCAGAAGTTTTCTTTATTTATTTCAATATTTTAAAATGGCCTTCAGCCAAAGCATTTCGTTCCTGTAGAGGAACTTCATCGGGGCTTGAATTTTTAACTTGAAGAAAAGCGTCTTAGTATTCATATAGATCAGCTCAGGCAAATGCCTCTCAATAAGGCCAAAGCGGAACTCCTCCAATGTCCTGATTTTTCAGTTTGTAGGGTATATCTTCATATGTAAATGCTGCAATTATTGAATGGCCCAACAGTAAGGGTTTGGCAATAGTGTATCCAATATCCTTGATAAGATTATTCCAAGCGTGGAGTCATGTCGTTCCCAATATGAGAATCATATAGTCAATTGTAACTTAACACGTTTTGTTAGGTAGGGAGTTAGTTAGACAAAAATCAGTGACAAGGTTCATAGGTAATAAATATTTGGCATCCGATAAGGACCAATAGAAGCACTATGGGTGCCGGGGAGGGAGCTGACAAAAGTGAATTAACCCGTTGACCGCGGCGTGAATTCCACTGCGCTGTGGGCGAAATGAGTGGGAGGGGTTCGGACGGCCCCCGGCCGTCCTCCGCACACGCTGACTGTGACGTCGGATGGCCAGGGACTCTGACGCATGGAAATGGTCAAAGTAATTGAAAATTTAAGTAAACAAGTCCCCAAAGATGCAATGAATGAGGCTGAACTTGAGGAAAAAAACCCTATGGGAGACAGATGCAAGTAATAATTGATTACATTAATGACAATGATAATAGCCAAGGGTTACAAGCTACTACAACTAGCCCACAAGAACAATATAGTAACAGTGACTATATATATATATATATATATATATATATATATATATATATATATATATATATATATATGACCAATAACAACCAGGGTTGTTCGAAACGCGTTGTCCTCGATCACTTGCTGTGCCTGAATAAAACACCTGAAAGGACTCGGGCTCGTCTGAATTCTTTCTGCTTACCGGAATTCTGCTGCTTATATATATATATATATATATATATATATATATATATATATATATATATATATATATATATATATATATATATATATCACCAACAACCTCCTCCCTTTTGAAAAGAAGCAGAAGCCACACAGGGGAACTGGAAGGAAACGCTTTATTCGACTTGGACAGGCATGATGCATTTCGGCCTCCTGGCCTTCTTCGGATGCCTCTGTGTCCCGGATACTCCCCCACTCGTGTTTTCAAATGTCCTGCCTCTTCCCCATTGGTGGGAATCTGCTCCCTCCCCAATCATGTGTTTTTGCCACTACTTGCCGCTCTTGGGAACAGCAAGTCCCAGAATCCATTTCACCGGGTAAGTGTGCAACTGGAAGTCTCTGATGTTTTAGACCTAAATGGCTTGCAGAGTACAGGGCAATACACGATGTGGCCAGATGTAATGAGTCCAGGTTGTAATGTGGTCGCCAGCGCTTCCTTGGGTCCCCTTTACGTTCTAACCTCCAATTTTCTCGCATCCGCTGGGCAGGAGATAGGAATAGCCATGTATTCCAGCTCGTCGTGAAGTCACGACCGCACAGCACCCACCCTTGCTTAGCTGGAAACGGGAGGCGGGCCTGAAGTAAATCCAATACCTTGGAATGTAGAGAGGCTACGAGAGCAGGAACCAGTAATGCCTCAGGCCAATCTTTGCAGAACGGAGCTTCTGAAGTGCGTCTCTGGCTGACGCACAATAATATCACCAACAACCTCCTCCCTTTTGAAAAGAAGCAGAAGCCACACAGGGGAACTGGAAGGAAACGCTTTATTCGACTTGGACAGGCATGATGCATTTCGGCCTCCTGGCCTTCTTCGGATGCCCCTGTGTCCCGGATATTCCCCCACTCGTGTTTTCAAATGTCCTGCCTCTTCCCCATTGGTGGGAATTTGCTCCCTCCCCAATCATGTGTTTTTGCCACTACTTGCCGCTCTTGGGAACAGCAAGTCCCAGAATCCATTTCACCGGGTAAGTGTGCAACTGGAAGTCTCTGATGTTTTAGACCTAAATGGCTTGCAGAGTACAGGGCAATACACGATGTGGCCAGATGTAATGAGTCCAGGTTGTAATGTGGTCGCCAGCGCTTCCTTGGGTCCCCTTTATGTTCTAACCTCCAATTTTCTCGCATCCGCTGGGCAGGAGATAGGAATAGCCATGTATTCCAGCTCGTCGTGAAGTCACGACCGCACAGCAGCCACCCTTGCTTAGCTGGAAACGGGAGGCGGGCCTGAAGTAAATCCAATACCTTGGAATGTAGAGAGGCTACGAGAGCAGGAACCAGTAATGCCTCAGGCCAATCTTTGCAGAACGGAGCTTCTGAAGTGCGTCTCTGGCTGACGCACAATAATATCACCAACAACCTCCTCCCTTTTGAAAAGAAGCAGAAGCCACACAGGGGAACTGGAAGGAAACGCTTTATTCGACTTGGACAGGCATGATGCATTTCGGCCTCCTGGCCTTCTTCGGATGCCTCTGTGTCCCGGATACTCCCCCACTCGTGTTTTCAAATGTCCTGCCTCTTCCCCATTGGTGGGAATCTGCTCCCTCCCCAATCATGTGTTTTTGCCACTACTTGCCGCTCTTGGGAACAGCAAGTCCCAGAATCCATTTCACCGGGTAAGTGTGCAACTGGAAGTCTCTGATGTTTTAGACCTAAATGGCTTGCAGAGTACAGGGCAATACACGATGTGGCCAGATGTAATGAGTCCAGGTTGTAATGTGGTCGCCAGCGCTTCCTTGGGTCCCCTTTACGTTCTAACCTCCAATTTTCTCGCATCCGCTGGGCAGGAGATAGGAATAGCCATGTATTCCAGCTCGTCGTGAAGTCACGACCGCACAGCAGCCGCCCTTGCTTAGCTGGAAACGGGAGGCGGGCCTGAAGTAAATCCAATACCTTGGAATGTAGAGAGGCTACGAGAGCAGGAACCAGTAATGCCTCACGCCAATCTTTGCAGAACGGAGCTTCTGAAGTGCGTCTCTGGCTGACGCACAATAATATCACCAACAACCTCCTCCCTTTTGAAAAGAAGCAGAAGCCACACAGGGGAACTGGAAGGAAACGCTTTATTCGACTTGGACAGGCATGATGCATTTCGGCCTCCTGGCCTTCTTCGGATGCCTCTGTGTCCCGGATACTCCCCCACTCGTGTTTTCAAATGTCCTGCCTCTTCCCCATTGGTGGGAATCTGCTCCCTCCCCAATCATGTGTTTTTGCCACTACTTGCCGCTCTTGGGAACAGCAAGTCCCAGAATCCATTTCACCGGGTAAGTGGGCAACTGGAAGTCTCTGATGTTTTAGACCTAAATGGCTTGCAGAGTACAGGGCAATACACGATGTGGCCAGATGTAATGAGTCCAGGTTGTAATGTGGTCGCCAGCGCTTCCTTGGGTCCCCTTTACGTTCTAACCTCCAATTTTCTCGCATCCGCTGGGCAGGAGATAGGAATAGCCATGTATTCCAGCTCGTCGTGAAGTCACGACCGCACAGCAGCCACCCTTGCTTAGCTGGAAACGGGAGGCGGGCCTGAAGTAAATCCAATACCTTGGAATGTAGAGAGGCTACGAGAGCAGGAACCAGTAATGCCTCAGGCCAATCTTTGCAGAACGGAGCTTCTGAAGTGCGTCTCTGGCTGACGCACAATAATATCACCAACAACCTCCTCCCTTTTGAAAAGAAGCAGAAGCCACACAGGGGAACTGGAAGGAAACGCTTTATTCGACTTGGACAGGCATGATGCATTTCGGCCTCCTGGCCTTCTTCGGATGCCTCTGTGTCCCGGATACTCCCCCACTCGTGTTTTCAAATGTCCTGCCTCTTCCCCATTGGTGGGAATCTGCTCCCTCCCCAATCATGTGTTTTTGCCACTACTTGCCGCTCTTGGGAACAGCAAGTCCCAGAATCCATTTCACCGGGTAAGTGGGCAACTGGAAGTCTCTGATGTTTTAGACCTAAATGGCTTGCAGAGTACAGGGCAATACACGATGTGGCCAGATGTAATGAGTCCAGGTTGTAATGTGGTCGCCAGCGCTTCCTTGGGTCCCCTTTACGTTCTAACCTCCAATTTTCTCGCATCCGCTGGGCAGGAGATAGGAATAGCCATGTATTCCAGCTCGTCGTGAAGTCACGACCGCACAGCAGCCACCCTTGCTTAGCTGGAAACGGGAGGCGGGCCTGAAGTAAATCCAATACCTTGGAATGTAGAGAGGCTACGAGAGCAGGAACCAGTAATGCCTCAGGCCAATCTTTGCAGAACGGAGCTTCTGAAGTGCGTCTCTGGCTGACGCACAATAATATCACCAACAACCTCCTCCCTTTTGAAAAGAAGCAGAAGCCACACAGGGGAACTGGAAGGAAACGCTTTATTCGACTTGGACAGGCATGATGCATTTCGGCCTCCTGGCCTTCTTCGGATGCCTCTGTGTCCCGGATACTCCCCCACTCGTGTTTTCAAATGTCCTGCCTCTTCCCCATTGGTGGGAATCTGCTCCCTCCCCAATCATGTGTTTTTGCCACTACTTGCCGCTCTTGGGAACAGCAAGTCCCAGAATCCATTTCACCGGGTAAGTGTGCAACTGGAAGTCTCTGATGTTTTAGACCTAAATGGCTTGCAGAGTACAGGGCAATACACGATGTGGCCAGATGTAATGAGTCCAGGTTGTAATGTGGTCGCCAGCGCTTCCTTGGGTCCCCTTTACGTTCTAACCTCCAATTTTCTCGCATCTGCTGGGCAGGAGATAGGAATAGCCATGTATTCCAGCTCGTCGTGAAGTCACGACCGCACAGCAGCCACCCTTGCTTAGCTGGAAACGGGAGGCGGGCCTGAAGTAAATCCAATACCTTGGAATGTAGAGAGGCTACGAGAGCAGGAACCAGTAATGCCTCAGGCCAATCTTTGCAGAACGGAGCTTCTGAAGTGCGTCTCTGGCTGACGCACAATAATATCACCAACAACCTCCTCCCTTTTGAAAAGAAGCAGAAGCCACACAGGGGAACTGGAAGGAAACGCTTTATTCGACTTGGACAGGCATGATGCATTTCGGCCTCCTGGCCTTCTTCGGATGCCTCTGTGTCCCGGATACTCCCCCACTCGTGTTTTCAAATGTCCTGCCTCTTCCCCATTGGTGGGAATCTGCTCCCTCCCCAATCATGTGTTTTTGCCACTACTTGCCGCTCTTGGGAACAGCAAGTCCCAGAATCCATTTCACCGGGTAAGTGTGCAACTGGAAGTCTCTGATGTTTTAGACCTAAATGGCTTGCAGAGTACAGGGCAATACACGATGTGGCCAGATGTAATGAGTCCAGGTTGTAATGTGGTCGCCAGCGCTTCCTTGGGTCCCCTTTACGTTCTAACCTCCAATTTTCTCGCATCCGCTGGGCAGGAGATAGGAATAGCCATGTATTCCAGCTCGTCGTGAAGTCACGACCGCACAGCAGCCACCCTTGCTTAGCTGGAAACGGGAGGCGGGCCTGAAGTAAATCCAATACCTTGGAATGTAGAGAGGCTACGAGAGCAGGAACCAGTAATGCCTCAGGCCAATCTTTGCAGAACGGAGCTTCTGAAGTGCGTCTCTGGCTGACGCACAATAATATCACCAACAACCTCCTCCCTTTTGAAAAGAAGCAGAAGCCACACAGGGGAACTGGAAGGAAACGCTTTATTCGACTTGGACAGGCATGATGCATTTCGGCCTCCTGGCCTTCTTCGGATGCCTCTGTGTCCCGGATACTCCCCCACTCGTGTTTTCAAATGTCCTGCCTCTTCCCCATTGGTGGGAATCTGCTCCCTCCCCAATCATGTGTTTTTGCCACTACTTGCCGCTCTTGGGAACAGCAAGTCCCAGAATCCATTTCACCGGGTAAGTGTGCAACTGGAAGTCTCTGATGTTTTAGACCTAAATGGCTTGCAGAGTACAGGGCAATACACGATGTGGCCAGATGTAATGAGTCCAGGTTGTAATGTGGTCGCCAGCGCTTCCTTGGGTCCCCTTTACGTTCTAACCTCCAATTTTCTCGCATCCGCTGGGCAGGAGATAGGAATATATATATATATATGACCAAGGCCTCTGGGAGGCCGAAACGTTATGCTGTCCGTGTGTTGCAGAATAAACTAACCTTACTCACGGAAAAACTCTGGGTCTGCTGTTTTCTGAAGGCAGTGATGTGACAGGAACCTCGTCGCTGTTTGCTGGGAACCCGTGTGGATATATATATATACATATATATATATATATATATATATATATATATATATATATATTTTTTCTCTCCCCAAATGCCGGTAAACAAGAACGGCTGTCACAGGGCGGTCCCGCCAGGCCACCGGCAGGCACGAAATGTGTATCCCAAGATTTTCTCCACGTTTCAAGAAGAAATGCAGGACACCCAGAGCTTTTGTGAAGGTATTTAATTCACAGCAGACGGACAAGGTCTCACGACGCGTTTCACCACTTAAGGCTTGATCACGCTCGCCTCAAATGTGCTGTCAGCCATATTTAAACCCACAACACCACGTGTAAGAGCATTCAATGCGTCAACTGGACGGACATGTTGTAACGGTGTGAACAAACAGAAATTGGTTCAAAATTTCATTATAATGCATTTGAACAACCGTAAATTACTTATTCATTGATGTTTATAATTAATGACCTATTTATAATGATTATTATACATTATAGAGTCCAAATGAAAAAAAGGAAGATAAGTTAAAATCACCTTCATAATTCATTAAATAAATCTGTTCACATTGTTTGAAAAGGAATGACAGCAAAAAGCCACTCTTCACACAAAATCCCGCAAAATAAGCGGCACTCCGCCGTAGAAATACAACACTTGACGTGATTGGTCGCTTACATGAAAGCAAAAATACCATTGGTTACCATGTTACTATGGCGCATGTAAACACCAGGAAAGATCTTACTTTGCGAAAATGTGACGTGGCATTTCTGTCAACAGTTACATGTGTGGACATAAACGGGCTTCAACCAATAAATTGCTGGTCCAAAAATAACATATGTTCCAACTTAGATATATGATAATTATGCATTGCGCAGTACCGCCCCAGTGGGCATGCCAACATTAGTACCGCCCCAGTGGGCAAATGGGTGGAAGTCCAAGGACAGATGTGAGGTCCATTCCCATAAGAATGTTAAAGCCATGTCCATCATAGTCTCACACAGTTCACATTGTCATCAATCCGTCCGTTGATATGCATTGAGTGAAATCTAAAACAATGAAAATTATGACATTAAAATAGAGTTGAAGACCTCTGACATATTCGATATTATCTAATACAATTATTCATGAAGATGTATTGCCAATTCTTCACTCGTATTTAACCCTTTAGGACTGAGGCAATCGAAATCGACGATGTATTTTGATTCCAATTTTCTCAAAGACAGTTCTCTGTTACCTCCACGTATTCCAAGATCTACTGTGTCAATAACCACCATGCGGACCAGTTTCTCATTCTGCATGTGTTTCTCACAAAAGTGTCTTGCTATGGGGTATTGCTTGTTGTTATTGTGGATTGCACGTAGATGTTCTAGAACCCTTTTCTTGGCTTCGTGTTTGGTACTACCCACATACCACTTGTCGCAAGGACAGATTAATACGTAGATGCTGTAAGGTGTGTTACAAGTTAGATGTTTACGTATAGTGAACTGTCTATTGGTATTAGGTATCGTCAAAGACGTACAGTCGAAACTTTGTTTGCAAGCTTTGCACTTACGACATCGCTTAAAGCCCCCTCCATGTCGATTATTGTCAATAACCCTGGAAGTGACATAGTTGTGGCTTAACTCATTCTTGAGTGATCTCCCTTTCCGAAAAGTAATCTGGGGGTTATCACTCAAATGTTTTTTCAGATGCGTGTCGGTATGCAAGACATGCCAGTGTTTTTTGAAGATGTTACGAATTTGGTTGGCTTGCCCTGAAAAGGTTGTGATGAATCTCACCTTTTGTTCTTCTGATTCCACTACTCTGGGGTGCAACAGTTCCTCTCTATTTTTTCCTTCAACGCGTTCTTTGGCTCGAAGGATCATTTGTTTAGTATATCCTCGACAAAGAAAACGTTGGCACATGATCTTGCTCTCTTCTTCATAGGCTGCCTGAGTATTACAATTCCTCTTCGCCCGGAGGAGTTCTCCGTAGGGAATACTGCAAACCAGATTTCTGGGGTGACAGCTGTTAGCATTTAATATGCTGTTACCCGCAGTGGGTTTGCGAAATAATCTGGTATTGAGTTGTCCATTGAGGACTTCTACCTTAATATCTAGAAATTCCACAGTATCTTTACTGAAGTTGCCCATGAGAGTTAGATTAAGAGTGTTACAGTTCAATTTGCCAATGAATTCGGACAGAGAAGTTTGTGGCAGCGCGGGTAACAGCCTATGAAGAAGAGAGCAAGATCATGTGCCAACGTTTTCTTTGTCGAGGATATACTAAACAAATGATCCTTCGAGCCAAAGAACGCGTTGAAGGAAAAAATAGAGAGGAACTGTTGCACCCCAGAGTAGTGGAATCAGAAGAACAAAAGGTGAGATTCATCACAACCTTTTCAGGGCAAGCCAACCAAATTCGTAACATCTTCAAAAAACACTGGCATGTCTTGCATACCGACACGCATCTGAAAAAACATTTGAGTGATAACCCCCAGATTACTTTTCGGAAAGGGAGATCACTCAAGAATGAGTTAAGCCACAACTATGTCACTTCCAGGGTTATTGACAATAATCGACATGAAGGGGGCTTTAAGCGATGTCGTAAGTGCAAAGCTTGCAAACAAAGTTTCGACTGTACGTCTTTGACGATACCTAATACCAATAGACAGTTCACTATACGTAAACATCTAACTTGTAACACACCTTACAGCATCTACGTATTAATCTGTCCTTGCGACAAGTGGTATGTGGGTAGTACCAAACACAAAGCCAAGAAAAGGGTTCTAGAACATCTACGTGCAATCCACAATAACAACAAGCAATACCCCATAGCAAGACACTTTTGTGAGAAACACATGCAGAATGAGAAACTGGTCCGCATGGTGGTTATTGACACAGTAGATCTTGGTATACGTGGAGGTAACAGAGAACTGTCTTTGAGAAAATTGGAATCAAAATACATCGTCGATTTCGATTGCCTCAGTCCTAAAGGGTTAAATACGAGTGAAGAATTGGCAATACATCTTCATGAATAATTGTATTAGATAATATCGAATATGTCAGAGGTCTTCAACTCTATTTTAATATCATAATTTTCATTGTTTTAGATTTCACTCAATGCATATCAACGGACGGATTGATGACAATGTGAACTGTGTGAGACTATGATGGACATGGCTTTAACATTCTTATGGGAATGGACCTCACATCTGTCCTTGGACTTCCACCCATTTGCCCACTGGGGCGGTACTAATGTTGGCATGCCCACTGGGGCGGTACTGCGCAATGCATAATTATCATATATCTAAGTTGGAACATATGTTATTTTTGGACCAGCAATTTATTGGTTGAAGCCCGTTTATGTCCACACATGTAACTGTTGACAGAAATGCCACGTCACATTTTCGCAAAGTAAGATCTTTCCTGGTGTTTACATGCGCCATAGTAACATGGTAACCAATGGTATTTTTGCTTTCATGTAAGCGACCAATCACGTCAAGTGTTGTATTTCTACGGCGGAGTGCCGCTTATTTTGCGGGATTTTGTGTGAAGAGTGGCTTTTTGCTGTCATTCCTTTTCAAACAATGTGAACAGATTTATTTAATGAATTATGAAGGTGATTTTAACTTATCTTCCTTTTTTTCATTTGGACTCTATAATGTATAATAATCATTATAAATAGGTCATTAATTATAAACATCAATGAATAAGTAATTTACGGTTGTTCAAATGCATTATAATGAAATTTTGAACCAATTTCTGTTTGTTCACACCGTTACAACATGTCCGTCCAGTTGACGCATTGAATGCTCTTACACGTGGTGTTGTGGGTTTAAATATGGCTGACAGCACATTTGAGGCGAGCGTGATCAAGCCTTAAGTGGTGAAACGCGTCGTGAGACCTTGTCCGTCTGCTGTGAATTAAATACCTTCACAAAAGCTCTGGGTGTCCTGCATTTCTTCTTGAAACGTGGAGAAAATCTTGGGATACATATATATATATATATATATATATATATATATATATATATATATATATATATATATATATATATATATATATATATATATATATATATATATATATATATATATATATATATATATATATATATATATATATATGTATATATTACCTACTGGCGGTCGCCAGTAGGTATATATAGTTAGGATTTTTTCTCTATGGGATTTTTGAAAATTCTATGTCTAATAACTTTGGCGTTTGTGGACGGAATTGGCTGAAATTTTCAGGAAAATTGAACATTTTGTTTCTGAGCAGCCCCTGACAATTTGGGGGGGGTTCATCAAGGGGGGGCCGAGAAAAAAGGGGGGTCCCAAAACGCGTTTTTCCCATGTTAATTTCCATAGGGCGGTTGGCCTCACTTTTAGCTCGAACGGCTGAATGGATTTGCACGTAACTTGGCAAAATTGTAGGGACTGTTAGCCCGATGTGCCTTTGCTAGGTCTCAATATATGTGCTCCAGTGGATTTTGAGTAATTTAGGTTCAAAAAAATATATATATATGGGCGGAGCCTAACCACACATCTGATCTGATTGGCTGTCAGCACTTCATCCAAGAAGTGTTGGCAGCCATCTTGGGACCAATATACATGATAGCACCTCATTAAAAAGCATTGTAGTTAATAGAGGGTTTTAGGACTTTAGTTACATTATAAATCATTTGTTGATGGTACCATACTCGTTTTAGGAATTGTGGTGGGTTCTAAGGTGATTTTACCATGTGAAAAAACCTTCTGCTGTGATATCATGAATATTGTTTGAAAGAAAACTAATATCTCATGATTTTCCCACAGTGGTTTGGAAGGGGATCTGTAAGCTAAACTGAAAGCATATTTTCTGTAAATTCACATTATCTTTCTCAGTCATGTGAAAATGAAGTCTGACATTCTCAGTAAAACATGTACATCCAACAAGGACAGAGACTGTCAGTTGATTCCTTTGTGCTCTACTGCAGCCTCCTAAAGTGTTCTAAAGAACAACTAGAGCGCTAACCGTCCTACGTATTACAAAGGTATAGCACACCTGGAGCCATCGTGATGGGAATAAAGTGGTAACTCTTAAAACATTTAATTTAAAAAGGAACAAAATGAGGGGGTATATTATGCAATAGAAGGTATTATTAGTGCTGCAGAAAGAAAAATTAGGGCACATTTTGAGTGACTTTTCAAATCCTCTTCTATTTCATTAAAAAATTCTGACATGCAGTCTCCCAAAATGGCCACCAGAGACAAAAGAGCCCAAATGTAGCCCAAATATCACCCAGATGTAGCCCAAGTATAGCCCAATGACAGAATGTCCCAGAGTGTTCTAAAGAACAACTAGAGCGCTAACAGTCCTACTTATTACAAAGGTATGGCACACCTGAAGCCATCTTGATTGGAATAAAGTGGTAACTCTTAAAACATTTAATTTAAAAAGGAACAAAATGAGGGGGTATATTTTGCCATATGAATTATGATTAGTGCTGCAGAAAGAAAAATTAGGGCACATTTTGAGTGACTTCTCAAACCCTCTTCAATTTCATTAAAAAATTCTGACATACAGTCTCCCAAGATGGCCACCAGAGACAAAAGAGCCTAAATGTAGCCCAAATATCACCCAGATGTACCCCAAGTATAGCGCAATGACAGAATGTCCCAGAGTGTTCTAAAGAACAACTAGAGCGCTAACAGTCTTACTTATGACAAAAGTATGGCACACCAGAAGCCATCTTGATTGGAATGAAGTGGTAAGTCTGAAAACACTCAATTTAAAAAGGAACAACATGAGGGGGTTAATTTTGCCATAGAAAGTATGATTAGTGCTTCAGAAAGAAAAATTAGGGATCATTTTGAGTGACTTCTCAAATCCTCTTCTATTTCATTAAAAGAATTCTGACATGCAGACTGAAACATGCACTTTGAATACCAGCAGCAGACGTCCCTGGTGAGCAGTAGCTTTACTACAGTGATCTAATGTGCAACTAGAGTGCTAACATTCAGAATTTAAGGCAAATGTGTGACACATCTGAATGCCTTCTTGATGGAACCAAAGTAAACAAGCATTGAAAATGCAATAGATCTCGCCCTCGTTTAAGTTAAAGCCATTCTGTTTGTAATGAGGTGGCTTTTTAGCTTTGCTTTTATTAGTGTTTTTTCAACTTTCATGTAAATAACATGCATCTTTATGCATATAAGTATATGTATGCATGCATTTATGTTTGTATTTATATAGATATACAGATGATATATGTTTATATATGTATGTATATATATATATTCACTGAAAAAACCATAGGTTATAGACCATATATAGTTAGGAATTAGCATTTACAAAACCTTGAAAATTCACTGAAAAAACCATAGGTTATAGACCATATATAGTTAGGAATTAGCATTTACAAAACCTTGAAAATTCACTGAAAAAACCATAGGTTATAGACCATATATAGTTAGGAATTCGCATTTACAAAACCTTATTTTACTCACACAAAACCATTGAAATTCCATATATAGTTAGTTGCACTAACTATATATCGCGCACCCGCAATCCACTGCTGATGATGTCACATATTACATCATTCATGACATGGTCAGTGACATCACTGATGACATCTCAAATGACATCACTGATGACAACATCCAGTGACTGTATGTTTCTGTAAAGTTAAAATATGTCTTACATATTGAAGAATGAGTGGATGTATAAGTGTCTGGATGAAGGATTTAGTAGGTGCATGACTGACTGTATGAGTGAGTGATTAAATGTGTCTCACTGAGTGCATGGGTTAGTGACTAAACTGTCTTAATTTGTGCATCATTATGTCTGTTGTTCTGTAAACTGTTGCATGTGTTGATAAGTAGCTATCTGAGTAACTATATGGGTTATTGATTGGTTGCCCAAGTATTTGTATGGGAGACTGAGTGTGTGTGTGGGTGGCTGGGAGGTGTATGACTCTGTGCATAGATGTGTGAGCAGTTGATTCACTAGATGTATGGTTTCAAAAGTGCATGTGGAAACAGCTGTATGGGCGGTTGACTGGGTGCATGAGTGTATTGGTGAGTGAATGGATATCTCAGTGCTACATGTCAAAGTAAGTACATATGTAAAACACAGTACATGTGAGAGTTGACATATATAAATAACTGTGCATAAGAGCCAGTGAATGTGTGAGTGGCTGTATGGATCATTGTGAACTTGTATCAGGGATTGTATAAGAGAGTAAATATGTGTTAGTATATGTTCGAATAAGTAAAGTTTGTATAACTGTATAGTTGAGGAAATGGAGGTGTGATTGATTCTTTGCATGACTGACTAGGTGTGTGAGTAACTCCATGGATGAGTGACAGTCTGTGAGTGTCTGTTTACACTGATTGTATCTAAGGTTATATTAGAGTCTGAAGAGGTTCATCGTATTATCACATGAATGATATCATCAGTGATGTGATCAGTAATGTCAAATGAGATGTCATCAGTGATGTCATCAGTGATGTCATTTGAGATGTCATCAGTGATGTCATTTGAGATGTCATCAGCGATGTCATCAGTGATGTCACTGACCATGTCATGAATGATGTAATATGTGACATCATCAGCAGTGGATTGCGGGTGCACGATATATAGTAAGTGCAACTAATTATATATGGAATTTCAATGGTTTTGTGTGAGTAAAATAAGGTTTTGTAAATGCGAATTCCTAACTATATATGATCTATAACCTATGGTTTTTTCAGTGAATATATATATATATATATATATTCACTGAAAAAACCATAGGTTATAGACCATATATAGTTAGGAATTAGCATTTACAAAACCTTAATTTACTCGCACAAAACCATAGAAATTCGCATATATAGTTAGTTGCAATAACTATATATCGCGCACCCGCAATCCACTGCTGATGATGTCACATATTACATCATTCATGACATGGTCAGTGACATCACTGATGACATCACTGATGACATCAACCAGTGTTTGTATGTTTGTGTAAAGTTAAAATATATCTTACATATTGAAGAATGAGTGGATGTATAAGTGTCTGGATGAAGGGTTTAGTAGGTGCATGACCGACTGTATGAGAGAGTGATTAAATGTGTTTCACTGAGTGCATGGGTTAGTGACTAAACTGTCATAATTTGTGCATCATTATGTCTGTTGTTCTGTAAACTGCTGCATGTGTTAATCAGTAGCTATATGAGTAACTATATGGGTTATTGATTGGTTGCCCAAGTATTTGTATGGGAGACTGAGTATGTGTGTGGGTGGCTGGGAGGTGTATGACTCTGTGCATAGATGTGTGAGCAGTTGATTCACTAGATGTATGGGTTCAAACGTGCATGTGGAAACAGCTGTATGGGCAGTTGACTGTGTGCATGAGTGTATTGGTGAGTGAATGGATATCTCAGTGCTACATGTCAAAGTAAGTACATATGTAAAACACAGTACATGTGAGAGTTGACATATATAAATAACTGAGCATAAGAGCCAGTGAATGTGAGAGTGGCTTTATGAATCATTGTGAACTTGTATCAGAGATTGTATAAGAGAGTAAATATGTGTTAGAATATGTTTGAATTAGTAAGGTGTGTATAACTGTATAGTTGAGGAAATGGAGGAGTGATTGATTCTTTTCATGACTGACTAGATATGTGAGTAACTCCATGGATGAGTGACAATCTGTGAGTGTCTGTTTACACTGATTGTATCTAAGGTTATATTAGAGTCTGAAGAGGTTCATCGTATTATCACATGAATGATATTATCAGTGATGTGATCAGTATTGTCAAATGAGATGTCATCAGTGATGTCATCAGTGATGTCATCAGTGATGTCACTGACCATGCCATGAATGATGTAATATGTGACATCATCAGCAGTGGATTGCGGGTGCGCGATATATAGTTATTGCAACTAACTATATATGCGAATTTCTATGGTTTTGTGCGAGTAAATTAAGGTTTTGTAAATGCTAATTCCTAACTATATATGGTCTATAACCTATGGTTTTTTCAGTGAATTTCAATGGTTTTTTAATAGCAAATATCAAAAGCTGTAAAATGTCAAGTACGTGGTAGGTAAAAACATTTTCGTATTTATGCACGCTGATGTGCTTTGAAGGCTGCCCCCCCCTTCTCTTTTCTTTTAGGAGTATTCTCTCTTTGCAGATAGTGAAGGGTATGGAACGTAAGCCTTTGCCCCCATTGTAACCCGTTGTGCCTGCTTCCCTCTACATTTGATTGATTGTTATCGAAGCATTTACTGTTTTAGAATTGGGTGCTCTTGCGCTGACGCCAGCTTCAATCTGATACATCCAGAAACACTGTAGACTACCAATTCAATCAGTTCCGGTGGAGCCCCAACGTGACCCGGTAGAGAAGAACTTGCCCTCCCCTCTTTCACTGATTGTTCTTGTTGCCTGTCCCTTCTGTTGTCATTTAACAGAACTTTTTGGACTGCTGAAAGGGGTTGTATTCCGACCGCTGGTTGGTGGAGACATTTTGACTATATTCTGGACCTGCGTTGTTGCGTAATGCGTCATATGACGCGCCGCGTTAGCGCACCCGGAAGTGCTCCGGTGCGCAAGGCGCAGCTTCCTGGAAACGATCCAGAGCGCGGCGCGCAGCGCGTAACGTAAGCATAACAGGTCATGTGACTTGTTAATAAAACTTTTCATTGGTTCATTTTACTTTTGGTTTCCTAATGATGGAAGGCTTGATCATATGACCTAAAAATATCACTTTTCATTGGATTAAAACATTTTTTTTTCCCAAACGATGAAAGCCCCACCTTGTTTCTAGATGTTTCAGACTAAAGCTGGCGTCAGCCTGAGAGCACCACCATCTCGTGGCTCCGTCGTGGTCATTCCGCGAGCAATCATGGCAGCCGCTCCCCACCGGAAGCCTGCAGGAGTCGGGAGCCCCCAAGACTTTTGTAAAATCTTTAAGGCTCAGGGGACGTCCGAGTTCCAAGGTGTCCCAGGGCCATGTTAGTGGACCAGGCCCAAATCCGAAGAGCCGTCCGCCATTTTAAGACTCCTGTGGCAGCCGCCTATCGCTGCACCGCAAGAGTGGGAGCAACTCAACTACATGGTGAGCGAGACGCTGTAGCCGCAAGAGCGGGCGGTAAACAGCTGAATGGCGGATGAGGCACAGTGTAGCAAAAGCGGGCGGAATGGCAACTGAAACGGTAAAGGGGCGCCCCACTACAGCAGACGAGCCTCCACCTGGGGAGGCCCGTTCACGCCGCCTCCCCCCCCCGGGGCGCCCCACACCGTTTTTCGGAGCAGCATTGTAGGATACCAAAACCAGTGCGGCAACTTACTGGACATCACCTGGGTGCCATCCAGATCACAGCGCGTTCTGCTGCCTTGGGACTATTCGCACAACAGACCGCTACTGACGAGGCACAGTGCAGCTAAAGCGGGCAAGTACCATGAGTGACGTTAATTCGATCTTTCAATAGTACAGTAATCAATAACACATCAGAACTTAATATCAATAGGGATGTCAAAATGTTCAATCAATTCTCGTCCCTGCTCGCCATGTGCTTCAAAACTGCATACGTATCTCGTGATATCAAGGTTGGGCAACCAGTACACAACAAGGAGTTACGAGTCCCATTTATACCGGCTCCATTTTGGGCGCGGCCGGGCAGGTCCAGGCTATAGTCAAACATAACAAATGAGGCTGACGTCTCTGAGGCAGTTGACGCACAGCAGGACATAGCAAATAAACATGAAGTCTCTGAAGCTGTTAACTCACTGCAGGACAAAACAAGTGAACCTGAAACCTCTGGAATAATTGTCGCTCAGAAGAACAACACACAAAACTCTGTAGTGTCTGAGGAAAGTAAAACAGAAGGGCACTGTAGTTTCAGACACACTTAACACTAATGACTTAACAAAGATATCGTCTGTCTATGAAGCAGCTGTCATGTTCACAGAATTGACAAAGAAGTGTGCAGACACCAATGCTATTAAGAAACACAAGGAAATCCCTAACGCATCAGCATTCTCGGAAGAGGTTGACACAGATGACATCTTAAGGAACAAAGAAAGACAAATTAAGGATGAGGAAGTTGTCACTTTAGTTTTTTCATGGCGTTTAAAGAAGGGATGGTTCTTCACCTGGGTGCCGTCCACAACTCAGCACGTTGTGCTGCCTTGGAACTATTCGCACAACAGACCGCTACTGACCATTGTTGCTTCTGTTTTAATAAAAAAATGTTAAGGTGTTTACTGTTTTTGTTGCGATGTATATATTTATAAGTTATTAAAGTGTTATAAACCTACTACTTTGTTGGAGTGCTATATATTTTTAATGTGACACATAATTGTGAAGACTTTGATGTACAAAAAGGCATCCCTGGAATCTTCCGCTTCAGGCTCGGACCCACACACCCTCACAGTGAGAATCCCCTCCCCAAGCACAATACAGGATGGTTATCAGATAGTAGGAACGCGTGTGGTGTGACGGATCTCATCGGGTGGGGGCCTTGATCTACTTAACTCCTTTGAAGAGGGGTGATTCTTTACAGCTGGGGCCATAAACTACATCTGCAGGGCTAGGTGATAGCCTGGGACCGGCCTGGACAATCGGACACAGAGGAAGAGGAGTGTCAGAGGGTGCGGTAGTGAATAGGGTGAAAGGCAGGTGTCGGGCGGGCACAGGGTGTGATTCTCAGAGAAGAACAGCGCAGATGGGAGGAGGTTTCTAGCCCATACATGAGAAAGAGAGCGGGAGTGACCAGTGCGTGGGGGAGATGCTTGCGAGGGTGCAGACAGTGGGTCTGGTCAAGGCATCTAAAACGGCTGCTGTGCTCGACAAAAGTGTGGCATTGCAAAAAAGGCAAGATGGCGCAGACAATGTTTATCAATAATGATTTATTTATAACAAATAAAATATTTACTCGCAGTGACAAAATGGCGGTCAACACTTCCTGATTTCCATCGAATCGAACGTTAACAGACGTCACGCAGCAAAAAAAAAAAACGCTCACGCACAGCCGCTGGAAGACATGTATCAACATATATGAGCCTCCTCAGCCACCCTCAGAAAACAAAAGGGGTCAGGATACGTCTCCCGTACCCCCTTATACCTAGTAATTTAATGAAATCGAAACACAAAATGGCGAATTCACGTTTCGCTACCAGTTTGCGAACCGAGAAGCGCTTCTACCGCGAAAAATCAATTTTTTTTTATTTGCCCCACGGGACCCTTTAATAACCCCAACATCATTCCTAGGGGGTCAAGAGGGGTCTACCTAGCCCCCTTTCATTAAATTCCCCCTTCGTTTTTCTCCTCCTCTTGTCTCTCGATCCTACCGACAGACAAGATGGCGGCCGCACCGGACTGTTTAGAATGTTGACAGACACCGGACAGCCAATCAGCTTCGCTACGCAAAGCTCCGTTACGCGAAAAGTACGCGATCTGGAGCGCTATCTGGGACGCTGTCACAGATATATCTGTTTTTTAAAACGTTAATTTCTCAAAATCCACTGCAGCACATATATTGAGACCCAGCAAAGGCACATCGGACTAACAGTCCCTATAATTTTGCCAAGTTTCGTGCAAATCCATTCAGCCGTTAGTTTGCGAACCGAGAAGCGCTTCTACCGTGAAAAATCAATTTTTTTAAATTTTCCCCACGGGACCCTTTAATAACCCCAACATCATTCCTAGGGGGTCAAGAGGGGTCTACCTTGCCCCCTTTCATTAAATTCCCCCTTCGTTTTTCACCTCTTCTTGTCTCTCGATCCCACCGAGAGACAAGATGGCGGCCACTCCGGACTGTTTAGAATGTTGACAGACACCGGAGAGCCAATCAGCATCGCTTCGCAAAGCTCCGTGACGCGAAAAGTACGCGATCTGGAGCGCTACCCGGGACGCTGTCACAGATATATACATTTTTTAAAACGTTAATTTCTCAAAATCCACTGGAGCACATATATTGAGACCCAGCAAAGGCACATCGGGCTAACAGTCCCTACAATTTTGCCAAGTTTCGTGCAAATCCATTCAGCCGTTCGAGCTAAAAGTGAGGCCAAACGCCCTATGGAAATTAACATGGGAAAAAGGCGTTTTGGGACCCCCCTTTTTTCTCGCCCCCCCTTGACGAAACCCCCCCAAATTTTAAAGGGCTGCTCAGAAACAAAATGTGCCATTTTCCTGAAAATTTAAGCCGATTCCGTCCACAAACGCCAAAGTTATTAGACATAGAATTTTCAAAAGTCCCATAGGAAAAAAATCCTAACTATATATACCTACTGGCTATCGCCAGTAGGTAATATATATATATGAAAAAAGGCAAATTGAGCACGAATATCTGAGGACTCCTAAAAGGCAATACCACATACTATACTCCCAGCAGAATGTTTTTAAAAGTGGTGTAAAATGGTTAGTATTCAGTGATCTCACACACATAAGCACAGTGGTTTCACCAAACGGTGAACAAACACATTGCTTGGCAAGGCAGAAGTCATGAAGAACAGAGAAAAAATGGCTGCATAGAGTCACACATTGGTTTTGCAAAATGGTGGATTGGCTTATGGCTTATCAATGCAGACGACGTGCAGAATGAAGATACATTGCCTGCCTGTAAAACACATACTGGTTTCCCAAAATGGCAGACGAGCACATGGCAAGCAAGGAGGAGGCAAGGAGGACAAAGAGAATGTAGCAGCCTGCCTGCCCTACCTTGATCCCTTTACTCTCCCTTCACTAACAAACACTTGTAAGATACCAGGGAATTTATTGCAAAAATATATATCCTAAGTTTGTCTGATTCCTCCCTGGGCCTATACACACCCAGTCGAGCAGCATTGAGAAGGTATAAAATCAAAGAAAATGAAAAAATGAGAACAGCACAGCAACATTCAAATTGAAAACAATTGTTTAAAATAAACTTTGAAATTTCACTAACAGACCCAGACAGCAATTACTTGATGCAGTGACTTTTAAACATTGCAGAAAATGCTACTAATCAACAATCTCACACAAACAACACACACAGACAGTGATTGGAAAGCACATGGGGAGAAAAGTAGCTTAGAACAAATGAACTGCGTGGCCCTGCAGTCCTGTAGCTACCCATCACCCTAACCACCAAACAGAACCGCATGCAAAAAAGAATCCAGGTCTGCTCTGATTTTAAGGCCACCCACAGGCCCCTATAATATCTCCAGCACAGTAGAAGTGAGAATTCGAAAAATCAATTAAAAGAAAATCAATGGCTTTAGCAGACTACTCACCAAACAGTAAAACACCACAGTATAAGAACACATCTGGGTAGAAACAGTGCATACAAATTGGAATTACGACTCCAGAACTCCCTTATCTTAAAATGTATATTTCTCTTTGCACTCTCATCCGTTAACCCCCTGCACTCCTTATACCAAATACCAGGACATCCTCTAACAAAAAAAACAAAAAAAAAAAAATGGTGGTGTCTGCCCTCCATCAAACATCAAACATTTTGCAAAGCATTGCAATGAACTTACTTATTAGATTTTCACCGGAAAAAAATGCAGAAATTCCATCTGTAAATGATGCAGCAGAGGTTGCAAACAAAGAAATTAGTTAGGCTTTCCATCCACAATCTAAATCCAAAGCAAGCAAGGGCTGAAGAAAGAAAAGGCAGGAGTCTTCAGGATTGGGAGAGAAAGTGAATATTTCATGAACAGCAACCTCACTCTCTATGGCACTTCCTCCTTATAATAAATAATAAAATAAAAAGATGCTTTATCTACTAAAAAAGTGACCTAAAAGATCTGCTCTGGGAAAAACCCAATTCAAAATAGTGTATGCTTGGCACCCAGCATTAAGCACAAGTAATTACATTTGGTAAAGCCTTCTAGTTTTGTTCACATGTTCCTACAATAGTTGTATACCCAAATGGAATCTCGTTTACATGATGTGGTATAATGGCGTAATCTCTGGTAATGCGTTTCACATGCAAAACCCATAATGAAGGAAATTATGCAAGTTAATGACAGCATAAATTAAATTTCACCCACGCTAGCTAAAAGTGTATGGATTTGAACATGCGATGAGCGATTTGCACACCAATTTCTACAACTAATTCATTATTTCACTGAGCAAAAGAACACATCATGGGGTTGAAACCTACTACCCATTCTCTTTTTCTCGCTTTCTCTATCACACATTCAGACATTTTTTTCACGTACACGCCGATCTCATATATTCAGAGATTCATTTTCTCTCCATTTCTCCAAGTCAATCACTCTCTTTCCCCTACCTTTTTTCTCTGAACTTTTCTCTCTCTTTGTACAGTGTAAAGAATATGCAACCAACTTCACTGCTCCATTGCTGAACTGTCCAAACAGACACAGAAATTGAATCAGGCGAATAACTTTTGATCTTTATCAGTTCAGGGGATTCTATTTATGCTCAGAGTAACTACACTCTTCACAGTGTGAGCTCCTAGCCTTAGCACTCCTGAACAAACTTCACAGAGAATTTTATTCAAGTCATTGCTATTTGCGATCCTGATCATGTTCATATCTTGGACTGCAGAGGCAGTGGTGCTTTGCCTCGAACATTGTACAGCACGGTCACAGCGATGAACACTTACACAATACTTCCTATGTGTAAAGTAGAAGTATTTTCAATAAATTGTAGTACATTTTACATCTCTTGTATTTCTGTCGATATTGTTTACATAAAGGGAAAACATACTATCGTACTCTGTCCTATAAGTAAAGGTAGATGCAGTGCGAGCCTCTCAAGTTGTCCCACACTGCAACGGTGCTGTCCGATCTAAGTTTGACATACTCCATCTTCTTACAGTAGAAACCTCTGGTCAAGGAAGCGGGGATGGGGTCGTGACATAACACCTCACATATAGTTATCTGCCTAATGTCCTACAAGAAGTGTCACTGCTCAGACCACTGAAAAATGTCTTGTGTCCAAGTTATCCACCTCCTCCTCTGCCTTCTCATCAGTAACAGTGTACTGAAGCATGCAAAGTGCCTACATTATGTATTCAATATAGGCATGTATCTTGGAACCTGCCTTGTTTTAATGCCAGACTGTAAGTGAACTGAAATATGCACCAATGTAGATCAATAATATATTCAACCAGTCATCCGCCATGCAAGGTCAGAGCATGAACGTGACAAATATATGTCTAAAATATAGTGCAGAGATGTAACACGTCACACAAAAGAAGTATACTGATCACAGTAAACAACACTGCTTCATACTTGTATCACACCAACGTTTATCTTCCTAACTTCCTAGTAGTACAATTTCATTGAAGCTTCTGAGCCACAGATCCCTTAGCAACTTTGGCACTGGGTGGCAACTACAAGACAGTAAACCTCATACTCGAAACCATCTCTCAAGATTTGCAATTCTTCAAATATCATGCAGGAGGGATAGCGATATGTTTGTGGTCACAATATAAGTATCACAGCCATCCACCAGTTTGTTGCTTCCCAAATGATCTCTTAAGCTATCTGCTTAAGCTTGATCATTTGAACAGCTCCATCATTAGAGTCTATTGATAGACTTCATCTGGCAAATGAGTGGCAGAAGAAGTTCCTGGTGAGTCATCGGCAACAGGAAAGAGTAGCCATCATCAGAGACTGAAGAAAGCAATCCATAGCTTTTTCAATGTACTTGCACACACACTCATGGCTATAAGTGGTACTTGCATCGGATCCTGCCATAAGCAAAATTCATCTGCTGGCTGATCCTCAAGCTAGTAGGGCTAGCGTCAATTCACATCTTCAGTGATATCTAACAGTTCAAATATTGAGACGCCTGTCTTAATGGACAAAATAAAAAGTTATGTGGCTCCAAGAAAAATTGTTATGTCTAACAGACAAGATAATAAACTAGCAACAGTACAGTATGACAGAGGGCATGCTTTCCAAAGCCACTGTCTACCACCTGCATTACAAGTCCTCTGCTGTAGCAGATTAGGGTGTTCCCACCAAACTGACCCCCATGAGGAGATAGTATACCCTGTGGAGCCCAGGGTCCATGTTTTTATTAACAGACTACAGAGAAATGGAGAAGGGAGTAAAACATTCTGGCTCAATAAGTACTACATCACTTTGTAAACCAATATGGCTTCTATACAAACAATCACATTCCAGGCCCGTTTAGAACAGAAATTAGTATTATCCTCTGGTTTAGCCTTTTCAAGGGCATCAGATGCCTTTGAGGCAGGATAGATCAATATTTGCCTAATGAGAAAAAAGAAATGGAGTTAGGAGTCAAGTATCCTGACACAAGTCATCCTCTGTTTGACCTTAAATCATCATCGGTATTTAACTTCCCCTGAGTGCAAATACTCTGACTCCCCCTTGGGCCCTGGACATCAGGGATCGTTTTTTATAGAATACAATAATAATTGTTGGGCTTCCTGACACAAGGCATGCCTCTCTATTGACTCTATTCACTACCTACTTGTCAAGTTCCCTGGTTGAAGAGATTGTGACTTTACAGTTTTCCTACCCCCTCATGGTAATTGGGCACCAGGGATAATTGTTTTGAGAGGTAAAGAAAAAATTAGGAACAGAGCATCCTAGCACAAGGCTTGCCGCGCTCTCTCACCTCTACCCTCTACCTGCATTCCATGTCCCTGGGGAATTCACTCAGTACCTTAACACCCTACGTTGCCATGTCATGGGACATGAAACGGCCCTGGTAACCAAAGATCATTTTTTGCAGTTGGGAACCAGGCATCTCAGAACAATGCATGCCTCTCACTGAACCATAATATGCATTACATCTCCATTGTAGACAATTACTCCTCGGGGGTCCAGAAATCCCACCTGGATACTAGGATCATTTTTTGTAAGCAATCATTTTTTGTAAGCCAAGTTAATTGAAATTAAACAGGAAGTCTATGTTCTACCCCTATAACCTACATTTTAGGTCACATGACAGAGTATATTAGGGAAATACCCATTGATGTGGCCCCATCATAAGACTTGAAATGTTTATTGGGTACCAGTGAACACTTTCTGGACTAACTGGCACAAGCAAGGAGTATGATATGAAGCATTCTGGCACAACATGAACCTCTTTATTGTACAGTATGACATTGACCTCTGATCTGTCATAGTAGGGGACCATGAAATGACCCAGACACACCGGGGAACATTTTTTATGAAATGGAAAAAAGGAATGGACTGGGAATCCAAACATCTTGCTGCAAAACTTGCCCATGTCTAGCCTCTCCCTGCTGTATGCAATTTGGTATTACTGCAAACAAATGATTGATGAAATGGAGCGGAACAAAGCATCCTGGGACCGGTTTCAGGGTATGTCACCCTCCTTCAGCCAGGCTAGCTTGAATCCAGCAGCACAGTGAGCAAGGGACCCACGTCTGGGCATACCCATCCCACTAAGGGTGAAAAGTGTTACAGCAAACAAATGATGGACGGAATGCTGACAATACAAACATTCTCCCCCAGTCAAAAGATCTGGGTTAAACCCATCATTCTTTTGCCCACTACCCCACCCCAGTTTGGACCCTGCCATATGCAAATCAGTCTTGACCCAGTACCCTATGGGAACAGTCCAGACCAAACTGCCAGGGGAGGTCCTCCCTGGACCGGAAACAAGCATCCTGGAACCGGTTTCAGAGTATATCATCCTTCTTCAGCCAGGCTAGCTTGAATCCAGTGGCACAGTGAGCAATGGGCCCCCATCACTCTGTCCAAGCCAGCCAAAATGTGTGGGAGATCATACCACAGTGAGAAAAAAGAAACAAAAACTGCATTCATGTCTTGTGAATCAGGTATGACAACTCATTAGTCTGCATATCTTGTCCCCGAGCAACTAGGGAAACCTACCAGTTCAGACACTTCAGGACATTAGAGACCAAATGGAATCAAGAGAGGTGTGGACTGCATCAATTACTGCATGTTTTATCGTCAGTAATGGCTTGAAATGATCAATCTATAACTACAAAACATAATAATTACCAAATACCCTTAGGACTGCTGCTGTCTTTGAACTAATGGTTGGCTGGCAACCTGTAACCCTATCATAGACCCAGGAGAATAACATCTGATTGGCCCACCAACAGAGGTGGGATGCTGTTTTAAGAGGAGTCTGGGGAACTGAAAGAATGGAAAGTTCCTGCTTGGCACAAATTTCTTGTTTTTTGTCACATAAATGTGAACATATTAGGCACGATTTGGATGTTGGGCAGAGAACAGGTTTGCAAGGGGGTTCCGATCCTCTTTCGACGGGTTCTGCGAGCCCACCGGAACAGAAGCAGAATAGTAATCCGATGTTGGTTTCCGACAGCCAATCCATGTTGGCCTTTCCGACATAGATTGGCTGTTGAAAACTGAATTTGGGCCCTTTCCCCCCCAACCCTCCTCTCATGGGCTGAGGGGTCTCCTAGGGTGCCCCCCTCAGCATCCCTGCACGGTATGGCATGCACCGTGGTAACCTATGTTGTGGGCGTTTTCATAATTGAAAAAAAATAATTACCTATTTTTAAATGTATTATTACTTAAGTAACTTTCTACCCTATACTTCAGCAAAGTACACAACATATATCTAAAAGTCGTTATTAAAAAATTATTATGTACACCCTTTATCCATACAAATAAATCAATACACACCAAATACATACATTTAAAAATTATTGTTTCCAACATTTTCATAATTAAATCTCAATTAAACATTTAATATTAATAATTCAGTAATAATAAATTGTTTATATTTAATTAACTTCCCAACATGTTCACCTACATATTCAACAACTGACACCTAATATATGTTATAAGAAATAATGTATTTCTATAATTTATATAAATATTGATCATTTCTTTAATTATTATAAATTAACTTTATTTATCATTTAGTAGAATCAATTTCCTACACACCCTTTACACATGCAAAAACAACAACACACACCCCAAGAAATGTTAATATATTATACGATATACATTATTCTTTTTTATTTAAAGTATTAATATTACTTTAAAAATTATTAATATTTAGTTATGTCCTATCCTAACCCACTCCTAACATTTTGCATAACAGAAAATGATATACAGAATTAACATTAAATACAGAATTAACATTATCAATTAAATAATTAAATAATTAATATCAAATAAAAAACAACATTGCCGCCTGACTCAGGAACTCCGGAGCACTCGGAAGGCAAACGTCACCACACTGCAAATAGCCACAATGTTCTCCGCCTGGATGCGGCGACGCTGATGTGTTAAACATCGGTGAGCAGACTGAGCCGCTGATCCACCACAAAGTCGGCGCCAATGTCGAGATCTGTGCAGTGACCTCCCCGGGCCTGACATGACCCTCAGAGTCCCTGATTCAACAGGGTACTCGGGTGAGCCTTAGGGTGGGGCTTGGAATGCGCATGCCACAGCCAACTGCTGGAGCCTGCATTCACCAACTGCAGACGGGGCACACACCCCCTACTACTATAATGGTACTATACTGCTGCATTGCCTAAACCACTGCCTATCGTGGCATGAAATAGGAGGCGGGGAAGCCACAATTCATATTGCGCTGCTCCTTCTGCTTTACCAGTGCTGGGCACATTCCTGGGCAGGGGAATGCGCTGCCTAGGCCCTACACACACAGAGCTCTCACTTCCTGACACCACTAATGGATTCCAGTGAAATCCAGCTCCAGTGTTTCTGACTCCCCTTGCGGGGTGTTGGGAAATCGAGTCCTGAGACAGAGATGCCAGACCTCCTTCATTCTAAGGTATGGAGCTGATTAGAACCTAGAGAAACCTTTGGTAGATTCTTGGCAAAAACTAAACCTATGCTAAAGACCATACTTACTTCTT
This sequence comes from Lissotriton vulgaris, assembly GCF_964263255.1. NCBI lineage: Eukaryota > Metazoa > Chordata > Amphibia > Caudata > Salamandridae > Lissotriton > Lissotriton vulgaris. The sequence continues at coordinate 399,508,935 of NC_141696.1, read as the reverse complement.
CCCTCGTACTAGACTTAGGGTAGGTACATTGGGGTAGGCATATTTTAAAAGCACCAGTTGATTATTTTAGCCTATATTATTTACTCCAATCATATTTTAGTAAAGGATTTAGCACAGAAAAAGCCCTACTGAGCATATTGGATGACATTCACAAGTCACTGGACTCTGACAGATACTGCTTACTCATACTCCTAGACCTATCAGTGGACTTCGGCACGGTGGAACACAAACTGCTTCTAGAATCGATCAAAAATCAGATCATAATAGATGGCCTGGCCCTGAAATGGTTCACCTCCTATCTCCATAACTGCTCCCATCGAATAAAAACCAACAACTCAACCTCATACTCATTCACCATAACCAGGGGTATCCCCCAAGGCTCAATCTTCTCTCCTACACTTTTCAATGTATGCATGGAACCCATCACCACCATTCTCTATTACCTACTGGCTGTCGCCAGTAGGTAGTTATAGTTAGGACCTTGTTTCTTTTAAAAAAGCGTTGTTTCTTTTGCCAACATCTTTGGCGCTGTTTGACAAATCTTTGCAAAATTTTCCAAACTAATGGCTCACACTGGTCAGCTCCTGTCATAAACGTTTCGAGGTGATTCATCATGCTGGGCTCGAGAAAAAATGGGGGTCCCAAAACGTATTTTCCTCATGTTAATTTCCAAATTAATTTTTGGGACAGGCTAAAGCCCGAACTGCTGAACGGAATTACACCAAATTTAGCAGAAAGTTATCTCTTGGTTCAGAAAGCAACCTTTTGTTAAAATGGTGTAAATCAGTTCAGTAGTTCCTGAGAAATTAAAAAATAAACATATCAATATCTGAGCACTTAGAAAGAGCCGCAAATCCTCCCGAGCACAAACCTAATAATAAATGGCTGCCAACACTCCAAACCAGAATGTGTTGGCAGCCGTCTTGTGACTCAGTAACCGAGTCACAAGAAAAAGGCAAACAACATTAAAAATGTAGAATAGGGGGCAGGTAGAAACACCCTGACCCCCCTAGGCCTGTTCAAGGGGTCCCACAGGGACCTCCAGACCCCCAAAAAGCATTTTTTTAAATTTGTGGCTGGAGTCATGCTGTGTGCGCGAATCCGGATTTTTTTTAAAAACGAAGTGCGGTCTGCCACACTTTGTTTTCTTAAAGCCCCCGTGTGGGCCACGTCCTGGGGGCAATATTTAATAATGGTGCATGGGCCCAAGGGACCTCTGCAGCCCCAGAGACCGCCACCTTCTTGGAGCGATTCTTATTTAAAAGCAAGGGCTTGCGCCCTGTCCCTCAGCCGCGCTACCTCACGAGGCTTTAATCATTAATTGCAGGGGCATCTCGGCCCTCCTCCCCTTTAATTTATTTTTATTTAAAGAAAAAAGTTGGAGGCCAGTCCAGGGGATTGGGTCCCCAGGGCCATAATTGGCATCAGGAGGGGAGCCATGTGGCCACCTCCAACATTTCCAAATAAAGGCTGGCCAGCCCCTAGGGATGGGGTCCCCAGGGCCAGAAGTGGCCTAGGGAAGTGGGGCCACACAGCCCCCTCCTGTAATTAAATAAAAAACGAGGACAGGCCCCAGGGGAAGATCCCTGGGGCCAATAGTGGCCCAGGGAAGGGATGTCCCCCTTCTATATTAATACATTTTTTTTAAATGAGGCAATGCCCCGGCGGGATGGGTTCCCGTGGCCGAAATCGGCCAAGGGATGGGGTTCCGAGGACCCTCAAAATATTAAGAGAAGAGGGGTCCTAACAGCTTCCTTCTAACAAAAAAAGAAAAGTTGCATCTCCCCAAAAGCCCGGCCCCCTCCTTGTACCACTCTGCAAATGCACCTCCTAGCATGTTCTAAATTGGGGGATTAAGTCCCCTTGAATCCTGAGGGTCCCTGGGGGCTAACTAGCCCACCAGGTACCTCCATTAAACCCCCTTCTGTATTAATATATATATTTTTTTAAATGAAGCCATGCCCCGGGGGGATGGGGTACCTGGAGCCGAAATCAGCCAAGGGATGGGGCCCTCAAAATATTAAGTGAAGGGGGTCCAACTAGCCCACCAGGTACCTCCAGTAAACCCCACAGAGTGGGATTGCGGAGAGGTGGTCTTAGGCCACGCCCCTTTTTACACCACTCTGAAAATGCGACCCTTGGCACATGGATGGTGGGGTGAAGAGGTCCTCTTGTGTCATTCTGGGTGATAATCTTATGCACCTCCTCACACCCTAATATAACCTTTGATACACCCACTCTAAAATACAGATTACCATTTTCGCAACCAAAGACACACCAATACCAGTTACTACATACCCACTCACTGATTCCTAGGTTTATACACACATCTATTTGTTGACGCATACAGTCATTCATACATGCAGTCACTCATCAATACAGCACTATCATATGCACTCATATACCCATACAGACACTCACACACTGCCACTCACCTCTAGCGTTACTCACACACAGTCAGTCATGCAAAGAATCAATCACACTCCCATTTACTCACCTACACAATTATCCACACACCACCTCACTTATTCATACAGATACTCATGCATACTTACTCTCTTATACAATCACTGACACAAGCACGCACTCATCCATACAGCCCCTCTCACAATCACTCACTCTCACATATAGTCATTTATATACTCCAACACTCACATATACTGCCTTTCACATATGTAGTTACTCACACATGTACTACTGAGACATGTAACACTCACCAACACACCCATACACACACTCACCTACCCATACAGCCTTTCACATATGCACTCTTGAACCCATACACTCAGTGGCTTACGCACTCACACATCTATGCACAAAGTCAGACCCCCCCACCGACCCACACAGACACTCAGGCACCCATACCGATACTCACACAATCAATAGCCCAACCCATGCAGCCACTTACACACCAACTAACAGACTGATGCAGGCATTCAGACAGTTTAGTCACTAACCCATGCATTCAGTAAGACACTCATACCGTCAGACACTCATATACCCACTTATTCTTCAATACACCTTGGCATGCATATATGTATATAAAACATATTGAAACTATTTAGAAACACTCAGTCACTGGATGATGTAATCTGTGATGTCATCAGCGATGTAATTTCAGATGTCATAAGTGATGTCACTGACCATGTCATGAGTGATGCCATATGTGACGTCATCAGCAGTGCATTGCGGGGGCGCGTGTTATAGTTACCTCACCTAACTATAATGGCTGAATTTCTCTGGTTTTGTACAAGTGAAATGCCCAACTAACCATAAAGTCCCTGAAACCTGTTTTTTTTCAGTGAATTTCTAAGGTTTCTTAAATGCTAATTTCTAACTATATATGTCCCTGAAACCTATGGTTTTTTCAGTGAATCAATTCTATGCAAACAACACCCAGATCAACCTAGAAATATCCTCACTCAAAGGTGTTCAATGACTAAACACCAGTCTCATAAAAGTCCAACACTGGCTCTCACATAACCATCAGAAATTCAACCAAGACAAGACGGAAATCCTAGTCCTAGCCAACAATGGTCTGACCTCTCAGGTCCAAGAGTGGATAAACTCAATTGAAGCGTTGAACTGCAAGCTGACACATTCCGAATCTGTAAACTCCTTGGGGATCTTCCCCGACCCAAGACTGAACATGAGCCAACATATAAAAAATACAGCTAAGAGCTCACTTTACAACCTAAAACACTTACACAAAATTAAACATTTCCTTCCCTTCATATGATCTAAAAAATGCGCTATTGGAATGCCAACCTCTCTGACTCTACGAAATCGTACCAACCTCCCCCAGGAGCGACACTTAATGCAACAGCAAGGATAGTCACCAGAGCGTAAAGCCATGGTCACATCTCCCACTCCCTAAGAAATGTGAAATGGCTCCTGATCAAAGCCTGCTGCTGTTTCAAAGTGGCCTGCCTCACACACAAAGTCATCCACACCAGGAAACAAGCTTACCTTGAATCCAAACTCTCTAAGGCTGGGCAGTCAAGATAACTAAGAAACACCAATACTCGGCTCCTCATCCCACCAAATAAACAAAAACAAAAAGCCCTAATGTGCTTCTCAGGCAGTGCATCCAAACTCTGGAGCTCCCTCCTTGTTATTATAAGGATGAAACCCTCCCATGTGGGCTTCAAAAGACAGTTATAAGATCTTCTGCTCAAGTGACACTTCAACCCTTCGGACACCAATGCCTAATCATTCCTCTGAATGTTTTTCCTTCATATCTTGGCCTCCCAACCCAACGAACTACTGTTACCTGAAACCCCAATGAAAATGTATATTGTAACTTTTGATCTCTAGTCATGGCCTTTGTTGTGTGGTCTCACATGTCCATGAACTACTATTACCTGTCCTTCAATGAACATGTATATTGTAATTTTCGCTCTCCAATCATGGCCTTTTTTACATGCCTTTTTATTTCTGTCTGTAAAGCGCTCTAATACCCCAGAGTTTTACCAGCGCTATATAAAACTCTTTAAATAAAATATTCTGCATAACAGTCTTCCCTCACTGAATAGCGCTTCATCTTGGATATTGAACACTTCTAACACTCAATTACATCCCTTGTCCTTATCTTAGTCTCTATCCATAATCTTTCCCTAATCTTTCACCTCTTTGGCCTCACCTTTGTCACTTCCATTGTGACTGCTGCAGGTTCAAACTCTCTGAAGTAGGCAACACCTATGCTTCAAATGATCTACAAACTTGATTGACTTTACTGTTCTCATCAAACTCAAGTATTTCAAACACTCTCTCCTGATTATGCCAATATAAACTTCCACTTGCATAGTAAAAATTACCAACTTTACCATGCTCGAAAATCAGGCTTTTACAGCTACACCCCTACTTCTCAATACCACCACCAAGCAAGCTTGCACTAGGGCCAAAACAGAACCCTTTTCTCATATATGTCCATCTTCTCAAAGCGAACCATAAACTAGAAAGTTAGAATTGCATAGGCATCATCAGCATCCACTATCAAACATTTTTATGCTGTGCTATACTAATATTATATCTTTAATAAAGTTTGTACCTGTAACTATATAACTGAAAGTGTAACTGTAACTAAACTATAACAACAACTATACCAGTAACTGTAACTATAACTATAACCATAACCATAACTATAACTTTAACTATAGAAATAGGAAAAACTATAAGCATTCATCACCTGATCACCAATAGCTCCATGAGCAGCGTCCCAATTAAGAGTCTTCAAGCTCCTTGCTGCAGTGCTTTGGAAATTTCTTCCCAGGATGAAAGAGCACCACATTTCCTTCGCTCAACCTAAGACCCTGAATAATCTGCTGCATGAATCCTGTCAAATTACCAGAGGTCTGCAACACAACTTTCCTCTCCCCACACCTGGACATCCATATTATTCATGCTTTCAGAAATCTACATGTAACTATCCTAAACCCAATCCTTCCACATCTAGGCACAGTTTTAGTAAACAAATAATACAATGCAGTACAGCAACTAAGGTTGCTGCACTTCATTGCATGTAATAAGAGAGAGAGCAGAAGAGCTTTGCAGGAAGTGGCCTGATTAGGGTCATTGGGTCACTCACAACTACCTCTCAGCCTTCCATACCAAATCAAGATTTGGTCAGACAGTAGAGAATAGAAACCAATATCTGTTTATTCAGGTATACTGAGAGTGGAGCCCAGTCTGCCCAGTCGCTTAGGAGTGCCACAGAGGAACTAACTTCAGAAAGCATAAAGATACATTATGTACATTTCAGAACCAATGAAAACACGCCCACTGTGGAATTTTCCAAGCAAACGCAGCAAAACAGTGAAGTGCAGAAAATAAGTTTTGATTCTGAGGCAGGGCACACACTATCTACTACTCAAGGTTGCTCTGCCCATGCATGCCACAAGACAAGTGGGAGAATGCCTCTATCTAGATGGAAAGGTATGCGCTAGTAAGAACAGTGTATTCATTAGTGAGCAAAATTTATCCTTGAAGAATCACAACTCAACAGAGGCCTTTTCTCGGAAATAGTGAAGAATACGTTTCGATTATAACTCAAAATGGCGCCGACATATAAAATTGCACAGCGAATGCTAACAAACATCGAACAATGCGCAAACATGATTTTTTATATTCTAACAGCATCATATCTACTAAGTTGTGGTGCTTTTTACTCTTTCCTTGTGTTGGTGTACTTTTGGCTGTCAAGTACCAGAGTGCAAGGGTGGGTGCTTTTTGTGAGGAATAGTTTTTGTACTCAAAGGGGATCCTTCCAGTACAAAAAACACCCTTTAGCAATTTTACTTCCTGCTTTGTATATAAGCTGTAGAATTTAGCACACATGCAAAGGAGAAATAAAAACCCTATTTCTGGTTGTGCCTGCCTCGAGGAGGCTCCTGTAAACATTTGTTAGAAGATAGAAATGTGCACCAAAACCCATGGGTAGTTTCATTGGAACTGAAATGCACCACCCATGGAACACCCGCTTGATGCAAACTCATGCAAAGCAGCACCTAGCACAGCCTGCTAGCACGAATTTCCATTAGAAAGTAAATTGCAACAATAAACTTTCTGCTGAGTTTGCATTACAAAGGTAACTCTATCCCGGCGCAAAGCATTATTAATTCTGAGCCCCACAGTTTATGCAATGAATGATAGTATATTTCTTATAGGTCCGTTGCAAGTTATTGTAGTTCTTTTCAGTTGTTGTTGCAATGATATGCTCTTCTGTATAAAAAGCTATAAATACGATAATGCTTTGTGATTGAACTTGAATATTAATGACAAACAGATTTAATATGAAGACTCTATAAGAGTCATGCATTCTGCTTTTTTCTTTCCCGATTCTTGGGGCCATATTATCAAGAAAGGGCGATACATTATCGCCGCTTTTATCGGCAGGAAACTGTTGCTAAAGCGGCGATAATGGGCTTGATATTATGCCCTTGTGAATTCCCACAGAAGCCCAGGTTCTGGTGTTAACATGGGCTTCTATGGGAATTCACAAGGGCATATTATCAAGCCCATTATCTCCGCTTTAGCGGAAGTTTCCTGCCGATAAAAGCGGCGATAATGTATCGCTCTTTCTTGATAATATGGCCCCTAGACCACTGTATTAAGTACTTCCAGTTATAGAACCCTATTCAAATGCATTTTACAACTCATATCAATATGAATGCCTGCAATAATTTTTACTCTCATGCCCCCACAGAGTGAAAAATGCCTGGCCGTGCCATATTTTAAATTTTTTGAAGCACAACCTTTCTTTTATTTTCAATTTCTCAAGATGATTTAATAACTGTGAGACTTTCCCGAGTACAAATATTTGAACTTTTTAATTTATGACGACGTGATCGCTTTGATTCTAATGCGAATAAATAGCTAGTTGCGTTAAAACATAATTTTAAGGTATCTATTGAAATTATCGGGATCCGTAAATTAATACCGACCAAGCCTCATGTTCGCAACTCAAAAAAAGAATTCATTTCCGCCAAAAAGCTCTTCATTCATATCACTGGTTAAAAAAAAAATCTTAAACACCTGGGGCCTTATTTATGAAGGACTTGCGCCGCCGGTGCGTCACTTTTAACATGGGAAAAAGTGACGCATCGGCGGCGCAAGTCTTTCATAAATAAGGGCCCTGCCTCGTACCTCCTACAAGTATGTTGAAAATGTATCGCTTTCGGAAATATAGAAAGTGTTTGAACATATAGGTGCCGGTGAAGGTCTAAATAATGGCTGTGAAATGTATGTTTCAGCCACGCAGATTTTACTCTTGTATTTTAAAATAATGGTGACATTCATCAGTGATAGATTAGTGGCGTGTAATGTCTAAATCGATGAGGTTGATTTGCTAGTGGCTATGAAGGTTAACAGTAGCTTTCCCAAATGACAGCATTTCCTTCTGTACATAAAATGCATGGAATGAATTGACATTAAATTATGTGACACTGAAGGCTTTCAATTTCGGTGCTCATTACTACGTTCCCAGTAAAATCACCTGGAAATGACCCCACGGGGAGATACAGAAATCTTTTCAAGGCGATTTTCATGTATCCCTCATTTTATGATTTTTTTCCCAGGCAATTCTGCCAGTTAAACAGAACACTGGAAAAAATGTTTGTGGAAAATACTGGAGTTGCAGGTTTGATCATCTCACTTTAATCCCAATCCGATGTCTAAACTGGGATTATCATACATTTTATAGACAATGTTTTATAGCACTAGTTCTTTCCGTATTTTCACCTCATTGAATAAAATAAACATTTTCATAAACACCATAGTTGTGCCAAGAGTATCACTGTTCTCTCTTACATTTCATTACACAAACGCTTGCACGGTGTCATACAATATAACGCCCTTCTGTACTGATACCCCACCTTACTTATTAAAAAATGTATCACACAGAATGGAAAAAATACATCTAAAAGTTGATTTTTCAAGTGTGTTTTTCTTCCATTAGTAACTCTTCAACTGGTGTTATGAATACCAAGATAATCAGTAATTTATAGCCAAACCTGTTCCATTTTGATTTGTCTTCAGAGAAATAGGGACTGTGTCAGTGTATCACTGTTTCCAGATCCACCCCAACAGTTTATTCTCATAGTTTGGCCCACACGTTTCACCATGTTTTTCTTGGTGATGTAGCGCAAAAATTCATTTTCATTATAGGCGTGCATATAATCAATCGTGTAGACTGCAATTCATGTTCCACTTCTCTCATGTTAGCTGAATTCTCGCATTCAAATCAATTTTTGAATTTCATGTGCAGGTTATATCCTGTTCTTTCTCACGTTTCTGTTTCAGGTGGAAGAATCATCCTTGTTAGTTAGAATAATGTCTTTGTTTAGAAGTAAGGCAAGAAGAGAAGGGGATACATTGAGGGTTGATACTGATAATGGAGAACTGTTGTATTTTCTCACTGGAGAGAGAGCCTGGAAATCAAGGTCATTTAACCACCGCTTGGGAGCATCTCTGTCCAATGGAAAAGTACCTATGAGGATGTGGCCTGACCAGATGGCGTGACCCGTGAAGGATCCTGGAAAGCCACTATATCATAAATAGAGAGAGCATCTTAGAACAAGCTCTGTATCTTCATGCTGCTTGACCCACCAGATGTCGTGAGACTTCTAAGTAAGACCTCACACACTGATACCTTAACTGATTCCTGCCCAGCAAAATGCCTATTTCGGGATGTCAAGTTAGTGCTAGTGTAGAGGACAGATTAATGCTTTATTACCACAATTCTTCGATGCAGGGGAACTTGAACTTTTGTTCCTTAATCTTTTGTATCCTGATCTTTGAACTAATTATCTTGTTCATCCTGCACCGTCTTAACTTCATTCGTAGATTTGGATTTGTATTATTTCCAATGTATTTCTACACCCTAATTTTGAGGTGCCTGTACGTTCAGCTATTTTTGGCTTTGTAATAAACCAACTAACCTCATTTGGTAATCTGTGATTCTTAAGAGCCTAAGCGAATCGCAATAGAAATTATTGACCCGCTAATGATTTCTCCCCCCCCCATGTTTTCATGCTTAGAAAAAGAACCATTGGCTGGAGGTTCTAGAGCAGGTCAAGAATTTGGAAACTCAGCTCCTTCAGTTGGTAGCAGAGTAGGATGGTTCTCACATGAAGTGAGAGAGAATCCAGAAAATCTAGAAAAGAGCCCTAGGACCCTAGAGTCTCAAAATAGAGCCTAATGACCGAGAAAGGAGAGCGTCAGACTTTGGCAGAGACCAACGGTACCTGACAGTGCGGCGAACGGAGGAGTGAGAATCAATAGGGATGCGTTGTGTAGTAGATTGTGGGAGTGATGTGATTGTGTGATGACTGGCGGAGTTTGTGTGAGAGTCGAGTGAATGTGGTTTCGGGCCGGATGTGGTCCAAGGAATGAGATTTGAGTTTCAGGTCCCGAAGTAGCCTAAGATACCGAGATATATTAAATGGTGTAGAAGACTGCAGGTTTGAGGAGTTGACGTGAGACTTCATTGGTAGTTCCACCTAAGACAGGGAACTTTGTATGAATGGGACGTGTAAGAATCGTGTGGTGAACCTTGTGTAAAGGGGTAAACTATACTGATCGGGTGACCAGCGCAGGTCGAGGGTCGCCGTGCATGAATAGGAAGTCAGCCCAATTCATGGGATTGCAGAAATCAAGTGGAAAATGTTGCATAGTTCAGGATGTTAGGAAAATAAACTCCATTGTGATTCCATGTTGTTCCGTGGTACCAGACCAATCTGTTATCCTGTTTCTGATCCCTTGAGAAGCTATTTGGTTTACTGTAATAGATTTGTGCCAAGCATTTTTCTCTATCCCATTGCATGAGGAAAGCCAATTTTTATTTTCTTTCCGTCTGGAGAATCATGTCTTAACATGGTGTGGTATCCCACAAGGGTATACTGAAAGCGCATCTATATTTAATCCCCTTTAGAGCTTGATTTTGCCCCAGAATTCAGTACTAGATCTCCTAATTGCATCAGAAACACAAGAGGCTTGAAGGGATGATACCATTGCCCTACTAAATCTCTTAGCTGAAAATGGACACAAGGTGTCGCTCGCAGTGCAAGTGCAAGCTTCAGTACTGCATAACTGAAGTTTAGTACTTGGGTCATTGCATTGAGAAAGGCAAGAGGAAAGTGTCACAAGAAATAATAGAGGTGATCATGAAAATTATTGTGCCTACCACCCAAAAGGAAGTCAGGATGTTTTTGGGAATGGTTTCCTACTGCCGGCATTGGATCCCAAATTTTTCTTTGAAAGCAAAGCCCTTACAGAAGCTGGCTCACAAGGATGTGAGTGATTCGGTACCCTTGGATAATGATTGCTTGGTTGCCTTCTTGGAGCTGAGAAGGGGACGAAGTATGTTCAGATCGAGAGAGAGAGGAAGCGGCTGAAGGCATATTTTCCAAAAGTGCACGGAAAGCGGACAGTGACCCGTGGGGAGGTGTAGGGAGTCAAACAAAGAATAGTAATTTAAAAGCCCTGTTCAACAAGCTAGAAAAAAGTAGGAGAAAGAAACCAGAAAGTGGTGGGAGGCCACCTCTCTGCAACGATATCTAGATGCCAATCGTATACCAAGAGGGTTGATAATATACACTACACCTTCTTATGAGAATCCGGACCTGCTATTATTGCAAGAATGGTCGTAGAATACCCATGAGTCAGCAGTGGGGATGGTAAAAATTCTCATAAAATACGCCTGGAGGACAGACAAAAACTGCTGGAAGAGATAAAGTTAATTGAGGACGAGATAGCACTGGATAAAGATACAAAATCAATAGACGAGTTGCACCAACGCATGAAAAAGCATCTCACGAATTATGAAAGTGTAATAAAGCATCGGAAACAGACAAAGTATCTTGAGAACATTCCAGAGGGAATGGACACAATTGAATTTCTAGAGGAAGCAGGGGTATCACAAATAAAGGCAACTAGTAACTTAAGGATGAAGTCACAAACTATTCCTCAGACTGCATACAATGCAATAGGCATATTTCATAAGATAGTCATTAATGACCTTAAGAAATTGCAAGCAAAAGGCCCTAATCTTTTGAAAGAAAACATCTCCAAGGGGCAGTGGAAAGCAATAATGGACTTGAAAAATTATGAAGATCTGATAATAAAACCTTCTGATAAAGGTGTAAACGTTGTTTTAATGGAAAAGAGACTTACCAAAACGTAGCATGGAGGCAACTATAAGCGAGAGATTGCTACACAAAGGTCACAAGAGCAACGTATGAAATGAGTATCCAAGAGTTCCATAAAGTACTGGACAAATTGAAAGGCTTAGGAATTTTGGGTGATACGGATTATACATTTATCTACTGTGAGCTTCTGGAATTAACAACATTTTACCACCTACATACGGGACGACCGATTGTCTCATCTGTGAACAGTCTGTTGGAGAATGCTTCGCTATATATTGATTGCTTTTTAAACCTCCTATTGAAGGACTTAAGCTCCTACGTACAGGACACAAAATACTTTTTGTGGATTATTGCAAATATTGAGTGGGAGCTAGACATGATTCTAATTACATTAGATGTGACAATTTTATATACTAGCATAAAACATGAAAAGGGATTGGAGGCAGTGAACTTCTTTCTACAAAAGACAAATGCCAAGTATTACAAACACAATCTGATATTATTGGAACTTATTTCTTTTTGCCTTAGGAATTACATTTTTCTTTTCACATGGAAGATGTAGCACCAAGAGCAGGGGACTGCGATGGGAATGTACTTCGCCCCCAGCTACGTGAACTTATTTGTGGGCTGGTGGGAGAAGCACGTGGCCTGGGCAGGGGAAAATTAGCAATGGATGGATAGAGTGGTGTTGGGGGCTCGCTACATAGACAACCTTTTTATTATCTAGAAGGGGTCGGAGGAAGAAGCTAAAATCTATTACTCGGCCCTCATCAACAACAACGAATGCAACCTGAAATTCACGGGATGTATCAGAACAACAGAAGTGGCATATTTGGATCTATTAGTTTACATCAAAGAAAATACCTTACATACTACACTGTATAGGAAGCCAACGGCTTGAAATAGCACGTTACACGCGGGCAGCTTCCATCCCAAAAGCGTAATCAGTGGGGTTCCCTATGGGGAACTCGTAAGGTTAAAATGGAACTGTTGAACCGAAAATGAATTTGAAAAAAAATCAAAGAATGAAGCCTTTAGGAGGTTTATAGCCCGGGGGTACACAGTAGGGACTATAAAGGGGGCAGAGGAGCAAGCAGGCACCCTAGAGAGAGGGAATCTGTTATTGATAAAAAACTGAACCACAACAGCGAATTGAGGATGAGCAAGGGGCAATCAGGATGATAACAAAATGTACTACTCGGTCACCTGAGGTCTTCCAAATCTTTCAAAGGAATTAGAAGATTTTGAAAGCGGATAACGTAGTGGGCTCACTATCTCTGAAAAACCCTGATGAAATATAGGAAGGGATCTTCCTTAAAGGACCATCTGGTAAGAAGGCACTTTTTAAGAATCCCAAAAAGAAGGATACGATTACAGGAGTTTATCCTTGCAGAAATTGCAAAGCTTGCAAAAATAGTGAGAAAGTAAAGAAATGTGAAATTCCAGGGAGGTCAACAAAAAGGACAATTACGGATTTATGAACTGTGATACGGATTTTACAGTTCATTGTTTGCCCTGTTCCTGCCAAATAAAGTGCGGTAGAAGCACCATCCAGCCAGCAAAAAAACGAGTCCTTGAGCACGTGCTTGCCATAAAAAACCGGGATAGCACTTAGGAGGAATTGTGGATTCACATTCCATGATTGAACATTAGTCTCACTAAAGGTCACGCCAAAATCAACACTAAGAGAAGGAAAGCGGTGGGTATGGAAGGATATGGCAATGGGAGGAGGAATAAAGTAAGCATTGCGGACAAAGTCCTAGAACTAGGGAAAATGTACATTAATGAATTAGCATAATTGCAAAATAAAGATAAGTCCCAGTAAGACAGCCCATCTAGGGTGTGATTGTGGAAGGAGGACATATATGAATTTGGAAACAACATCATAAATTATGTTTTTTAGTTGCTTAGGACAGGAAGGCACAACAATGAATTCATAGGAAGAGAAGAGGAAGCAAATGTGTCTGGTTTTGCCCATTCAGGGTGCGATTGACAAACTCTGAAATGCCTTGTTTTAGATCCTAAAGGAAAGATAAAACTGTGCTTTTCATAGATTGTGTATTTAAGACCTAAAACCGAAGAATAGGGGTACATTTACTAGGCTGATACACTGTTGAACAATCAAGAGTATTAAGAATAAATTAATACTTTCATAAATCAATGTAGATAAAAGTAATAACTTACCCATGCCAAGATGTCTGCCATGAAGGAGCAATGGTTTTGCTCAAGTTGCAGGAATACCCTTAATCTATGTTAATTACTAGCTGTATGGGCCGTTTTTCCTTTCTCCATGTTTACCTTTGTTTCATTAAAAAATGATGACTGCCGTTGACCTTACTGACATTGACAAAGGCGTGTAGCCGAAATGCGTCTGTCTGTTGTGTTGTCTCGTGGAGAATAAAGAAAATTGAAATTAAGCGCCAGTGTGCGCCTCGTAATGTGGCCTGAACGTGAACAAGGCTTTGTGAAAGCCCAAACGCATCAGGAAATTAGATGAGCTGAGAAATATACCATGGAATAAACCACATGGTAAACTATTGGAGTCTGGCTTCAGCATTTTGGTGCTTAGATATTTGGTTTATGGATGCTAAGCATTCACATTCAGAAGCCGCCCTCTAGGACCGGAGGCACCTGAAAACGAAGATGTGGTGCTTGATGTTGGTAGGGGAGCATAGTCTGCTCACCTGCACATAAAGAAAGGGCTCATCCTAACATTGCCCACATGTGGGGCTTGAGCAAGGGAGTCAAGGGGGGTATTGTTCTGCTCTTGTGGATTGCAAGTTGATGTATTTTTTTGAAGCAGCACTGCAAGAATAATATAAAAAAATGATAATGAGCAAGACCTCTGACCTCCTGGTCAGGGACCTAGGTCTCTGCCCCAGCAGATCTGCTGTTGCGCTGCTGCCACTGCCACTTTTACCTCTCTGCAAGGTAGGTGTAAGGCTCTCCTCCACTGCAGGTTCCTTCCTGCCCCTCATCCCTGCTGGACCAGTGGGAGAGCCTTGTGCTTCTGCTGGTCCGCTGTTGTCTCCATTTGTGTCGTGCCGTTTTCTGTCTTTGTCTGTCTTTTTGTCCTTTTGTGCTTTAATTTCTGCTTTAATTTTATTCTGCCCTCTTTCTTTATTTTCCTGGCTCTTTTCCTGTTTGTGTCCTATGTGCCTGTTTTTTGCCAACCTTTTCCCACTGTGGCTGCCCCCACGGCCCCTCCTACCTGCCGGTTGTAGTTCACATCTCCCAGCTGCACTTCCCTCCCCCTTCCCCTTTTTAATGGCAGCCGCACTCAGCGGGTGCGGCGCTGGCGCACTGAAGGCGGGACAAAGGAAAACCTGTCTGTGCTCATCCACAACCCTACCACGACCAGCGCCAGGGACCCTGGTTCTCCGACTACCCACTGCTATGACTCAGCTGCCCTCCTTGCACTCAACCACGTAAGGAAAAACAACTGCCAGGTACCTACGCTGAACACCACCCATGGCCAGTTCTCCTGCTGACAGTGCCAACATTCCTTCACCATCCTCCACACCCCCATGGCAGCCGCCCCTGTACTGGACGCCAGCATCCGCAAAGCGTTGAGAAGTCATCTGCGGGGTACCACAAGGATCATCTCTCAGTCCCACCCTTTTCAACGTTTACATGAGTCCCCTCGCATCCATCGCGCGACAACACAATCTCAACATCATCTCCTATGCAGACGACACCCAGCTGATCCTCTCCCTCACCAAAGACCCAAGCACCGCCAAAACCAATCTACACGAAGGAATGAAAGAAGTAGCCGAGTGGATGAAAAACAGCCGTTTAAAACTAAACTCGGACAAAACGGAAGTCCTCATCTTAGGATCATCCCCCTCTGCCTGGGACGACTCATGGTGGCCACCGGCCCTGGATACAGCACCCATACCTACAGATCACGCACGTAACCTGGGCTTCATCCTAGACTCCTCCCTCTCGATGACCTGACAAGTCAACGCCGTCTCATCTTCTTGCTTCAACATCCTACGCATGCTCAAAAAAATCTTCAGTTGGATCCCCACCGAAACAAGAAAGACAGTCACCCACGCACTTGTCACTAGCCGACTGGACTATGAAAATACCCTCTACGACGGAACCACACCCAAACTTCAGAAAAAACTCAAACGTATCCAAAACGCCTCCGCCAGACTCATACTGGACATCCCCCGTCAAGCTCACATTTCCGGCCACCTGAAAGACCTCCACTGGCTCCCCGTCAACAAAAGAATTACGTTCCGTCTCCTTACCCACGCACACAAGGCTCTCTACGACCTTGGACCCGAATGCCTCAACACGCGACTGTCCTTCTACACACCCACCCGCCAACTACGATCATCCAATCAAGCCCTCGCTGCAATTCCGCGCATCCATACATCCACCATTGGAGGAAGATCCTTCTCCTACTTAGCGGCCAAAACCTGGAATTCTCTCCCCACTCACCTCCGCCTTACACAGAACCACCTCTTCTTCAGAAAGCAGCTAAAAACCTGGCTATTCGATAAGTAATGCACCCACCCCCCCTCAAGCGCCTTGAGACCCTCTGGGTGAGTAGTGCGCTATACAAATTCTTGAACTTGAACTTGAACTATCTTCTTCAATTGTGCTCCCAGCACAGACATGCTGTGGAGATCTGGGGCCTTCTCAACACCCTCAATTCAGACGTTGCCTTCTTCACAAAAATGTGGACCAACTCTGCCCCTGAAATCACCACCACGATCTCTGATGGATACAAGATCCAGAGGAAGGACCACTCCAAACACCCAGGAGGAGGACTTGCCATCACACACAAGAGCTCCCTCCGACTCACAACCTCCAGCTTGAGCGACTCAACACTGAACACCTCCATTTTCCAGATCCAGACCAACCCCAGAATGACCCTACGTGGTACCCTCGCCTGCAGACCCACTGCACCTTGAACTGCATTCACCACCACCATCGTGCCCCATGCCATCGCCTCCATGGACTACATACTCATCGGAGACTTCAACTTCCACCTCAACAACCTCAGAGGCCCCAACTCCACCACCCTTCTGGACAACCTTGCCAACCTCGGACTGAAACAACTCATCACCACCCCCACCCACAAGGCTGGACATACCCTTGACCCCATCTTCGTAGGAGTTAGCAACATCCACTTCAGACAATCCACACAACCCCCCTGGATGGACCACTACTGCGTACACTTCCAAGTCGACAAACTCACCACCCCCAAATCTGCACCCGACCCTTTGCAAAGGAACTGGAGCAAGGTTACCGAGGAGCACCTCAACTCCACCCTCAACAGCGAAGCCCCATCTCAAGCGATGCCCACTCCGCAGCCATAGAACTAGACAGAAGGATTACCAACTGCGCAGACAAGCTTGCCCACCTCCGCAACCCTGAAAGACAGCACCCTAGGAATGCCACTTGGTTTACCGCCGACCTCCAAGAATCCAGACGCAACTGCAGATGTCTCGAGTAGAACTGGAGAAAGAACAAAACTTCAGAAGATCACACCACTCACAAGAACGCCATGACAGAATACCACCAACTCATCAGATCCACCAAAATGACCTTCATCTGAAACAAAATCCATGCCAACGCCAGCAACTCTAGGGAGCTCTTCAGCATCATTCAGGAATTCACCAAGCCCCCCAGTGAAGCCAGGTATCACACCCTCACAGGACCTCTGAAACAAACTCAGCTCCTCCTTCCACCTTAAATAAGATCCCTCTAGGACAACTTCAACAAACAGACTCCGGACACCAAAGCCACTCCTCCCCCCAGCAATGACAACCAGCCCACCGTCCTCTCCTGGACCTCTTCCACCACTGTAGACATCACATCATCTATGAAAGATGATCACTCAGGAGCCCTAACAGACCCCTGCCCTCTGCACATCTTCCACAGAGCCATCGCCTCCACTGCACCTGAATTACGATGCACCATCAACGCCACCTTCGAAGCCAGCACTTTCCCCAATGACTGGAAACTTGCAGAAGTCAAGCCCAACCTAAGAAGCCCTCAGCAGATCCGATGGACCAGAAGTACTACTGAGCTATCTCTCTCTTCTTTTTCATGGCCAAAGTTACAGAGAAGATCGTCAACATCCAACTAACACAATTAATTGAAGAGAGCTCCATCGTCACACCCACCCAATCAGGATTCTGCACCGAGACCACCCTATTCACCGCTATAGACAACATCCCCACTGCCCTCGATTGGATCCACTCCTTCCTCACCGGCAGAACCCGAAGAGTCAGACTTTCACCCTTCCTCTCTGAACCCAGAGAGATCAACTGCAGAGTACTACTGGGATCAACACTCAGCCCCACGCTGTTCAACATCTACATGGCCCCCCTCGCCGCCATCGTCAGTCAGCATGGACTCAGCATAGTATCCTACGTCAATGACACCCAGCTCATCCTCTCCCTCTCTAAAGACCCCCACTCCATCAGACTCAGCTTCCAGGAAAGAATGAAGGACGTTGCATCCACGATGAGCGGCAGCTGCCTGGAGTTTAATTCGGAGAAGAGGGAAGTCCTTGTCCTCGGATCCTCCCCCACTGCTTGGGACAACACTTGGTGGGCCACTACCCTCAGCAGCCCCCCCCATCCCCATGGACCACGGCCAGAACCATGGCATCATACTCAACTCCCCCTCACCATGACCCGACAGATCAACGCAGTCACCTCCACCTGCTTCAACACCCTCCATTTGGTTGGACTACGGAAACGTCCTCAGCGCCGGGATAAAAAAAAACTCTGCTCCACAAGCTCCAGACCATACAGAACACCACAGCCAGACTCGTCCTCTGCATCCACCAACATGAACAAATCATCCAACACCTGTGGGACCTCAACTGGCCCCCCGTCGAGAAGAGAGTAACCTTCAAGATACTCACCCACACCTACAAATGCCTCCACAAACCAGACCTCAATATCTTTTTTTTTTTTTGCAAATTAATACAAACGTATTTATTTATAACCTGTATTTAGTGTCCAGACAAGCCATTTGCCTGCTCTTTAAACCACACATGGCATTTTCTTTTGGCAACTTGAAGCTATTTTAGCCCTGTGGACGTTGTGCACCTGCCTGTTTAATTTTATTTATTTATTTATTTATTTATTTGTAAAAAAAATTATTTTTCTTCACCAAAATCGAGCACAATGAGCCTTACATGTATTACAATTTATCCATTACAATACTTTTTAAATTATATTATTTAAATTCCATCCTTGAGTACTACCATACCAATAATACATTCAACAAAAAAGAAGAAAGAAAGCAAATACAGGGAAATCTAAAAAAAAAAACAGCAACAGTAGAGACAACATCTTCCAACCCCCACACCTAGTTGTTCTTTCTTTGCATCTCTTTCCATTTACATAGTGGCTCCCAAATTCTTCTCCCCAATCGTCTTCCACAGACCTCAATATCTTAATGAAAGAATCTCCTTCCACGTATCCAAGAGAAACCTCCGTTCTGCCGACCTCACCCCACCAAAACCCCACGCATCCTCAGAGCCAGAATAAGTGGAAGAGCTTTCTCCTACATTGCAGTAAAGACCTGAAATGAGCTCCCAATCATCATCAGAAGCGCCCCCACTCTGCACATCTTCAGGAAGTACCTCAAGACCTTGCTCTTGGACTGAGCGGAGCTGCACCCCCCCAGCGCCTTGAGACCTTGACGGGTGAATAGCACACTTCTTAATTCACTGACTGATTGATTGATGGATTATGTTCTGAACTTTTAAAGCATGCACTCATTTTTCAATCATGAGTATGACTATTTAAAGAATGATATTTTAACTGCAGCAACATAATGCCACTGATGCTAGTATTTTATTATTCCTGCAGTTTTAACCAATATGTTATAATCCTGGGAAGTGCATTTTGGTATTTGTATGAGATGGACTGAAGCAATAGGACTTCAATGCCTTTAAAAGCATGTGACACTTTGAAAACATTTGCACCTGTGAACAATGCTTTGTGAAAGCTGAAACACGTCAGGAAATTTGATGTGCTGTGAAATATACCATGGAATAAAACCCAAGGTAAACTACTGGAGCCTGGCTTCAGCTTTTTTTTGCTCAGATTATATATATATATATATATATATATATATATATATATATATATATATATATATATATATATATATATATATATATATATATATATATATATATATATATATACTATTACACCTCTCTAATTATTGAGTTCAATATCATACCTGGTTCAATGTTGAAACTAGATAGGTCAGTCCAGAGGTTCTTCTATAGTGTAGGGCAGCCATACTGTGAACCAAGGCTTAACTGGACGAAAGCGTTCTGGGAACCAGAAGTGAGGCGCTTCGTACAAACTCACTGTGTAAGAAATAGTGAGTGCAAATGGTGTTTTTCCAGGAACCAGAATGCGCACTCTGTGAGCTAATCTTGGCACAAATACAGTTACAATATACAGAGCTCCCCAGGCCCTATAGTTGCAGGGCCACAGGCAGTAACCAACACTCACCACGCATTGTGCCCCTGGGAGAACACCTGGGGGGACACTAGTCAGGCGGACTAGCCCAACCAGAGCTGCAGTCCTAAGGGTGACCTTTCCTTGTAGTGCCACAGTTCCCTTGCAGAAAAGAGTCAGGGAGCAGCTGGCAGCAGGGCAAGAACAGAAATGAAATCCACTGAGCCCTTTAGGCAGGCCAGCAAGGCAAGCATGGCAACAGCAGAAGAACAGTTCAGATGGGTCCCTTGTGCAGTGCAGCAATCCTGCAAACAGATGTTCAATCCCAGCTCCAATAGTGCCCTGAACAATTAATTGATGCTCGAAATGTCTTTGGTCTAGGGGGCACTTCAAAAGAAACCTTGCAAGTAAGTGCACGATACACACTTTTAATCCCAGCCCTGGCTTCAGACGGTCAGTAGGGAGTAATCAAGTCCTTTGTGTGAGGGCTTGACACAGCCTTTGCAAATGTAAGTGCATCCTACA
Organism: Lissotriton vulgaris; assembly: GCF_964263255.1. NCBI lineage: Eukaryota > Metazoa > Chordata > Amphibia > Caudata > Salamandridae > Lissotriton > Lissotriton vulgaris. The sequence continues at coordinate 399,488,312 of NC_141696.1, read as the reverse complement.
TCCATCTCCCAGTCAAAGAAAACTATTAGTATGCACATGGATTCAGACACTTCTTTTGTCACACCCAGCCTTTCCTGTGTTGTGGTTGTCTAGAAAGTATGCACAAAGTGTAGTTGTCAACCAGGGCCAGACGTGGAATGAAGTCAGGCTGCAAAGCATATAGAGTTATGAGCACAGAGAAATTTTTCACTACCATTCTAAACATACCAAACATGGCAGCACTACTCCTTTCATATCAGAAATTACCACTTAAACATATATAAGGTAATTCCCAATTCTAGCCTATAAGAAGAGTAGTCTCACAGGAGTGAGAAACAAAATAGGGTGTTTTTCACTACCAGGACATGTCACACAATAAAGGCACATGTCCTACCTTTTACTTACTCAGCACCCTGACAACAGGGCTACCTAGGTCCTACCTAAGGGGTTAAGGCTTGACAAGTAGTTTTCAAGGGCAAATCAATGTGGCAGTATACTGGGCTCGAAGGCACTGCAGTAGCAGGTCTGAAACGGGTTTGAAAGGCTACTTCTGTGGGTGGCGCAAGCAGCACTGGAGGCCGACTAGTAGTATTTAATTTACAGGCCTTACAGCTGTACAAGGGACTTACATGTAAAATAAATATGCCAAACAGATGTAAACCAATCATACCATGTTTAAAGGAGACAGCACATTCACTTTAGCACTGATTAGCAATTGTAAAGTTCCCAGAGTCCTATAGTCAACATAAATAGGGTGAGAAAATAGGAGGAAGAAGGCAAAATGTTTGGGAATCACTCTACAAAAAGGGCCAAGTCCAACACCCACCTTAAGTACTCGTGCTGGGTGCTAAGTCACTTAAAATCCCCTGACCTCAACCACCTGGTAGCTACGGCACAAAGTAGACACACCTAAATTGGGCAAAGTGTAAATTATGTGTGCAGTACCAAAACAGGAATAATGCCAAAACACCAAACAATTACAACTCCAGACTGAATTATACAAATAGAGTATACCGACAAAATGACAAAAATCCAATATTGGAAACTGCTGATCATTCATTTTTAAAGTTTTATGTAAAAATACTGCCAAAAAGCGCAAAGTGCCAACGGCAGAATACCAGTCCATCGCTCTGCTCAGGCTGATTTTTAGTGCTGGGAGCTTGTCCCATGCTGTAAAATCAGCACAAACTGCAGCGTGCCGGGGGCGCTGATTCCTTTTGAAACTTGAGTAGATTTTTTTACTGGAGTGGCATCTTTTGCAACGCGAGCAGCGCCAGCAACTTTCTCAATGCAAGCTGTAGCGACCTGCCGTGACCACCTGTGTTGAGAAATCTCGCCGGGAGGTTATCTAACGCAAATTTTTACATGATCATGCTGGCCAACTTAACATTGGTGAGGTGCGCATAAGCAAAAACTCCACCACACAAAAGAGTTTTTGCCAAATGGCATTGAAGTGGAGGGCACAATAAATCCTGAAGGCCCACTAGCCCTCGGAACATGTATCACCACTTTAATAGGGACTTACAATTAAAATAAAAATTACAATTAGTAGTAAGCCAATGTTACCATGCTTAAAGAAGAGAGGACAAGCATGTTAGCACTGGTTAACATTGGTGAATTGAGGAGAATTCTAAGGGCATCAAAAGCAGAACACAAAAACAAGAGCCGGGAAGCCAACAAAAATTGTGAAAACCACACCAACGATGTCAGGTCCATATTTGATGGTGTGGAGACAGTCCACATGGGCTCAATGAATTGTATTTCATACACTAAAATTGAACATATTGACATGCTGTAATCAATGAGGCCAAAAATGCCCTGTCTATGAAAAAAGTTGAATGAATGTCTGTCCTTAACAATGTAAAGCAGCGTATGAAAAATGGTAACATATATCACCTTATCTTACAGAGGAAATTACATCATCTCCTGTAGAGCAACCTGTTGATGAAGATCAACCAGACCATGACCCCACCCTGCCCTATGGATGAAGATACCTTCAACCAACTCCTTGACGCTATCGAGGCCTGTAAGGAACTCACAGACAGCTTTGCTCCACAGATTTCCATGGAGTGGCAAAAAACTCAGCGAGATTCCGTGGAGCTCTGCCAGGGGCGGAAGTGCTTGTCACCCCATTTGCACAGCTTTTTTACATGCCAGTAGCGCAATGTGTTCACCCATGCTGAAAAACTTTCCCCTATCCCACTCATCCACTCCTCATTTACCTTTTGTTTTATCAATGTGTGTCTTTGTGTTAGTGTATTTTAAGTTTTTGACTTAAAAACATTTTTTGATCCTTTTTAATTTTCGTTTCTACATCCTTTTTTTCTTTTTTCCCACTCCCAGCTCGATAGCAAAACACCAGGGAACACGCGGCGGTGCCAGAGTGGCTTCTACAAACCACAGACTTTGAGTGCACCATTTCTTCTGAGGTGGAGGTGGCAGCACTTGATTTCTATGTGCAGTACCACCTCTCATTGGCAGCATGGGGTAGGCCTGAGAGGGAGTACGCCATGCAGGAGTGTTGGCTGCCGTGGGCAGAGTGCGCCGGTGTGTGTGCAGACACAGTGGAGTTCAGCGCACGGTGCAGCAGCGGATGCACCTCTGGGTGGATATAACTAAGTGCGAACAGGACCTGCTCATCCCGCTGGATGTCAAGGCTGCGAGGCTCGGTGTGTAACTATTTATTGTTTGTTTTCTAAAATGCTTTTTTAAAAACTAGCATTCTGTTTACACTCATAGGAAAGTGACGTTTGCGTAACATTACAATATTATATGAGCCAGCATGAACTATCCAGTTGCTCGGCACTACCTAATTGTACACATCAGTGCTCATATGGGCTAATTATTTAAGAACTTATGCCAACTCCTCTGTCCTGTCCCTAATATAATGTTAGTACTACCAGTGGATTATCGTCCTCTGTGCCTTTCCTTATATCGCTCATACAGTCCCAATCTCCCAGTGATGTGCACTATGCATCTATGCATTGAAAAGGGAGACTGAGTGGGCCGATCAAAGGGGGTTGAGAAGCAAACATCATTCATTGCAATGCATTAATAGTTTTATATACAGTTTAGGTTTAGGAATTTAGGAATAGGTTTAGAAAATTAGGATTAGGTCAGATTAATACTACTAGTACTATAGGTGATCAGATTTAGAAAATAAAAATTCTACTGCATTTTCCTGTCAAAATATTTTTAGGGAGATTAACTGTACCACTAATCTATTTTTGTTCTTTTTTTTCTCACATCAGCACACAAGGGCAAGTGGGCATCATCCAAGGCAGGAAAGGAGACACTTCCACCACCAGTGCAGCTGCGAGTGGAAACTGCAGACTTTGAGGTGCACCATTTCTTCTGCGGTGGAGGTGGCAGCACTTGATTTCTATGTGCACTGGGGCTACCAGCACCACGGCCTAGGCTGACGGTTCTGCTGGCCCCAGTAAGTCATTTTCTCATTAATTTCCCTAACTTTTACCCCTCCCCACTTTTAGAATATTTGTAATTTTGCCTTGTTTTTTTTTTAATTTCAAATGCTCTATTGAATGTTTGTTAATTTCTTGTTATTCCTGCAGTATCCTATTTTTCTTTATTTCATGTTTCTGTAGTTGACTTTCTCCTGTCTGTAATAGTATGTACCTTTCTTCAGCGTTGTTAGCAAGCTTTCCTTCACCTCCTTATATATCTTGTGGTACTATAAGACTAAGAGAACATATTTTTGGTACTCTAATGTGTGATTGTAGGCCCAAGTAAGCTAGAAATTATTATTTACCATGCATGTTTGTTGAGAAGGGTTTATTTATCTTGCTCATGATCAAACAGTTAAATTGATAGAGTGGCAATGGTCATGGTGTTTCCCCTCCTCAGAGTTGTGTTATTATTAATTTGTAAACCAGCAGTTTCCATAACAGTGCAGCATGGCAGGAAAGGTTTAGGTCCCATTTTGAATATGCCAACCAAGACCATTATTCCACCCATTCAATGCGATTTAAAAACTCGGTCATCATAACTATGCCCCTCTATTACAAAAAGTTTTTTATTGACTCTACTACCTGGCTTTTCCAACATTGTCAACCAATGGCAACAAACCACCCAAAGTAATAGTTTTGATAGTATATACTGTTACCCGAAGGTATTCTGGTTGTAATTCATTAAACAAATTATAATATGGGGAGGCGTATCTGGCATCTAAAATGTGTAATTTTTTTGTAGCTGCACAGACCACAAATGCCTGGGCCAGCCGCAGTGCCAGTTCGCTGGAGGCAGAAGAGGCAGTTGGAGGGCGAGTTCATGGGGATCCAGGGATGGTTGATTGTAAGTCTCATAGCTTGCTTATTGACAAATTACCTAGACTCACTGGATTTGATAAGTGAGGCAGATATCTCACTCATCATCATTCATCACCTCCACGCCCATGTCATTTCGCCACTCGGGCAGTAACCTAACTGCAGCATGTTTCAGTTCGGCACTGCATTGTTGGTTGTGCAATGTGAGTGCAATTCAGTCAATGAAACATTTACAAAGTTTTAAATGCTTTACAAACCAAAAGCTGGGTGTGTTTCCCAGTGCCCACTCAGTCACCTCCTACAAGTGTTTTAGTCCTTTATTCTTTCCTAAGCTTTGTCCCTGCTGACCCAAAACATGTAAAAATCAATTCTTGACAAGTGCCACATGTTTCTGGCCAAGTGATTTATGTATATCTATTTCATGGCTTCCATAAAGAAATGTACACCTGTTCAAATTTTTCCCTTTCATCATCCCTCAACCACAGTGACTGACTAAGCCAAAGATAAGCACATGATGATCAGTGACACACCATTATTTTATAGCAAAACTTCTACCTACCCAAAACCCTCTAACCTACCCTACAGTAGATTACGTTTGCTTACTGACAAGTAATAATATAATAAAATAATTTGTGGTGGAGAGAGAGGCCAGGGAGTAAAGTGGGATTTAGTGCCTGATTTAGAGTTTTGCAGATGGTATACTCTGTGATGAACGTGCCAAATATAAGCTATATTCTGTTCCTTTGTCTTTACTGCAGTGCATTCTTTTTCCTAATGTCTACTAGTAGAGCAGGTCCATAGGAATTATAGTCAGATAATAAATTATCCGTTACAGCCTTCCCAGCTGCAGACTGCAGAAAGTAGCAAAGTACCCAACGCTCTGGCGTGCCACCATTAATTTAGCACAACAAGAAGAATACTTGGACTGCACAGTCCACAATGCCTTACTCATGAGAGTTAATTTGTTTTTCTTTTTTGTCTTTTTACACACAAAGTGTTAGTTTAGATTTTTTTACAAGCTAATTCTTTAAAAGAAAAAATCACTTAGGGCCTGATTTAGATCTTGTTGGACAAGTTACTCCATCACAACACTGATGGATATCCCATCTTGGGAAATATAAATCCCAATACATCCTATGGGATTTATATTTCAGTGGATGGGATATCCGTTACCGTTGTGATGGTATAACCCATCTGCAGAAATCTAAATCAGGTCCTTAGTTTTAATCTCATTGTATAGTGTTCTTGCTTAATTCCTTGGAGCCATTCGGTGCATCTTTTTTTTTTCCTTTTTCAAAAACTAACCCTGGGCGGAGTTCGCGGAGTGGGGCTTCGCGGAGCTACGCGAAGTGGGCGAGAAACTACACCCACCTCCGCACTCCGCGTAGCCCCACTCCGCAAACACCACTGGCCGCCAGCCCCGCCACCCGCCTCCATCCCGCCCTCCCTAAATACTTTGAAATCAAAGAATCAATTAATTTATAAAGCACTTACCTTGCCGCCGCTGCCCGCCGCGTCCCCGGGGCTCACTATCTTCCGTCATCTATACTAATGCGCTTGCGCGGGCGGCCGCGCATGCGCATTTTCACAAGAAAATGCGCATGCGCGGCCGCCCGCGCATGCGCATTAGTATAGATGACGGAAGACGGAAGATAGTGAGCCCCGGGGACGCGGCGGGCAGCGGCGGCAAGGTAAGTGCTTTTTAAATTATTTGATTCTTTGATTTCAAAGTATTTAGGGAGGGCGGGAGGGAGGCGGGTGGCGGCCAGCTACGCTCCGTCTGCGGAGCGTGCGTAGTGCCGCCTGGCTCCGCCAGCTCCGCAAAATGCGGAGTAGGCGGCACTACGCACACTCCGCAGACGGAGCGTAGCTGGCCGCCCACCGTTATCAAAAACCTTTATTGACAAATTTGCATGGACAAAGCACATTTTTGCATCAAGTCAGAGCACCGTATACATTGGATAATTTGCGGATTACAACGAGGGTCCAAAAAACAATGAGCAATAGCTTGTACAACACTGCATAAGCACCACTGATCAAAAAACAGTCGTAGAATGGAATGATATCACCGCAGGGGAAGGAGCAGGCCCACCAGGAGGGGAATGAGGACATGGAAAGAGGTGGCTACTGACCAACACCGGCGGCCGCCGCTGGCAGAATGTCAGTAGGGAGCGTGGGAGAGGCAGTCCGGCTCAGGGTAGAATGAGTATGAAGGTATGTCACCAGGGGGCCCTATTTGTCTAGTGGGCAAGATCTCACAGGCATGAGGTCCCAGCATTCAGATAATAGGGTCTGGCATCATGAAGCATCTTCGAGCCATTGGGCGAACTTAGGCACAGGTCTGTGACCACAACTGATGGATACCCTACACCATGCAAGGACAAGCAGCATAGCAATAAACCAACGGGAGGCGTCCGGGCAAAACTTACCAAAGCCGAGGAGGCAGGGCGAGGGTCGGGATGAACCAGAGTGGAGGTGATCTCGGAAATGATAGTGCAGACTTACTGCCAATAGTCAGAGACCTTTAGGCATAACCAGGCAAGATGTGAGAAGTCCGCAGCAGGAGCAGAGCAGCGCAGTCCCCTATCGCTGGGGATGAGTCCCAATTTATGTAGCTGAACGGGGGTACAACAAAGCCTGTGTAAATATTTGAAGCGTATAAGACGCAGGTGATAGTTGGGTGATAATCTCTTCGTTTGATTGCAACAGTAGAGCCAGTCAGCCTGGGAGATATCCACACCAAGATCTTCACCCCATGCCAAACGAGCACTGGAAGTGGCCGCCAATGTGATGGCGTAGAGTTTGGTAACTAACTTCTGAGGAGTGGGGGACGAATATATGAAGTGAAGAGTAGACATCGTATTGGGCGCCTGAACTGAGATTGGCGTGCCGACCTCTTCAACACCACATGGGGTTCTTAGCGTGGGATACTGGCTCTTCATTGGGAGGGCTCAGGGGACACGAGGGTGCTGCCAAGTCCACACCAATGGGAGGGCTGCACAGGTGTTTGTTAGGGGGGCAGGGAGCTTCACGCAGGGGTGAGGGTGGGGGACAATGTCAAGGGGTTGAGTGTTCAGTTAGAGGGTATGTCATTTGATTAGTGTTAATCCGCCGCCTGCCATACATCGGGTTGTTGGCTGAATGGCTGTATATAGACTTAGGAAGGGGATTGTTCATTGTAGACCTGAACTTGTTTGCTGTGTGTGCTCGACTGGAGGGAGGGGGGTGTAATTGACTGTAGTGTTCTTTGTACACCAAATCTCAATAAAAAAGATTAGACATCGAGGGAGGGGGCTGGGGAAACGTAGGATGCAGTTCCCTACAGATCGCCCGCAACTGATAGAAAAGCAAAGTGTCCATGGGACCAGAGGTGGAAGGGAGATAATTGAAGGTGTTACCAGGGTAACGGTCCGCCAATGTTTCCAGCCCCAGGCGGGCGGCGTGTTTGGCCACGCCGGAGGGCCGGAGAGGAGGAAACAATCGGCATTGTGTTAGCCGATAATATCGGAGCATTAGAGATACAGCACACTCCCTCCCAGGCCCAGGGCATGGTCTCAACCATGTCTATTTCAGTGCATGGGAGTTTGGCTGGAGCAAACAGGGTGGTGGCTAGCGGCCATGGGGCTGCGAGATCAGCTTCAACCGCCACATTCAACTGGTAAGGAGTGGGGTGAATCCAGAAGTGTAAGAAACTGGCCTGAGCACTGAAGGCATGAAGCTTAAAATTGGGAGCACCTATGCCGCCACATGACATGGGGAGGATGAGAATTTCGTATGCAATCCTGGGATGTCTACCAGCCCAGATAATAGAGATGATCAGCGAGTGGACGGTACGAAAAAAGTGGGCAGTTAGGGGAACAAGGACATTCAGAAAAAGAGAAATTTTGTGAAGACCACCAGCTTGACAATGGCTATACGACCAGCCAGCAACAGGGGAATCCCGTTCCATTGGGGTATTTTTGACTCGAGCCAGTCCACAGCACGTCCGAAGTTGGCCCTCCAAAGGTCATCCACGTCTCTGTTCAGCCATATACTTAGATAGTGAGTAGGACCAGAATCCCAAACAAAACGATAGTCCGGGGTGAATGGCATAGTGGGGTCAGTAAGAGGAAATAGGACTGACTTCCTCCAGTTCACCTGGATACCGGAGAATACACCAAACCATATTATCTCATGTACCAGAGGGCTGAGATTTTCTTGGGGGCGGCAGACATATAACGTAATATCGTCCGCGTACATGGAGATCAAGAGGGCGCAGGCTGAAAAGCTGATGCCCCTCTGAGTATGGTGTTGCCGAAGTCTGGCAGCAAGAGGTTGCATCGCAATGGCAAAGAGCATAGGTTAGAGCGGGCACCCCTGGTTCGTGCAACGCCCAATAGAGTTGGGATTGTAAATCTGTCCATTGATCCGAAGGCGGGCAGAAGGGAGAGTGTAAAGGAGTAAAATGTTACGAATGAAGATATTGATGAGGCTGAGACGTGGTAGGAGAAAGAATAAGAAGGGCCACTCCAGGGTATTGAAGGCCTTGGTGCCGTCAAGAAGAGCTGCCACTGTGGGGAGACTAGGGTTGATCTGATGGAGGACGGAAAAAATGGTCTGAAGACTGTGTGAAATAGTGTGTCCAGGAATGAAACCGGACTAATCAGGAAGGGCAATGAGTGGCATGAGGAAGAGAAGACGCGAGGTGAGTAACATTGCGAAAATGTTGTTGTCTGGATTAATAAGGGACAGGGGGCGGTAGGAGTCAAGGCATTCAGGGGTTTTGTCCGGCTTAAGGAGTAGCGTTAACATAGCCTCACGGAGCGATGTTGGAAGGAGGCGGCTTTCTAATGAGTCATTATACCTAGTGGCCAGATGCCGAACCAAAAGCGAAGCGAAGGTCTTATAGAACAAGACAGGGAGACCGTCTAATCCAGGGACCTTATCGGCAGGCATACTATTGTTGGCAGCAAGTATTTCTTCTTTAGGGAAGGGCTCGTCAAGAAATTCAGAATGGTAGTTTTCGAGCCATATGAGGGCGAGGGTGTCATAGTATTGGTTGAAGACCTTGCACGAGGGGGTAGAGCCAGCGGAATAGAGTTGCATATAATACTCCATAAAGTGTGCCTTTATTTCCTCAGGGGAGGTGGTTCGAGTGGGGCCACCATCCTGAAGCACCGTAATATATGATGCAGCTCGGGAGGGGCCAAGAAGGTTGGCCAGGGTCTTACCGTGCCATTCACCCTCACCAAAACAGCGAGCCCGGGCCTCTCTGCCTAGGAAAGAAAGCTCTCTATTTGCTTCATCAGCAAATTCTGAATGTTTTTCGCACAGATGGGTGAGAGTGTCAGAGTTGGGGCAGATTGCATGGACAGAATCCACGGACTTGGTCTCCGATTCTAGTTTATCAAGAGTATTGCTGATGGAGAGTAGGACCCCAGATTGTTTACAAATGAATTCGCCACAGATCACAGCTTCCCACAGTGTGGAGGACAAATCCACAGAACCTTCATTCAATTGAAAGTAGTTGGTAATCGCAGTTTGAATTTTGTTACAGAAGACAGAGTCTCGGAGGGCATTTGGGGGGAGCCGCCAAGTAAAGGCCTGTGGCAGGGAGTGAGGAGGATGAAGATTGAGCTGAACTGGCGCCTGATCAGAGAGAGTGCGCGCCATATGATCAGCGGATATAAGCCAGGAAAGGACATCCGGAGGGGTGATCCAGAGATCAAGACGGGACCAGCAACCTCAAGCACCAGTAACGCAAATTCCCTTGCGGGCATCAGGCTGCATGTGGCACCAGGCATCACACAGTGAGTTAGTTGTTGGCGAGTATGGACTTAAGGAGAGATGTGGAACGTGGGTGGAAGGTGTAAGGGCTGGAGCGGTCATGGACTGAAGAAAGTGTAACATTGAAGCCCCCCCCAGAGGAGTGCAGCAGGGACCAAGGACAAGATAAGGTGCCAGACATAGGCAAATAATTCAGGGTCGTCCATGTTAGGGCTGTACACTGCAGCTATCATCAATGGTTGGGTCGGCAAGGACCCATGTACCATAACATAGCGTCCTTCAGGGTCAGTGAGTACCTGATTCTTGTGCCAAGGGAGCCCCTTACGTATGAGAGGAGGGTGATTCTCCCCAGTATCGGGAATGAAGTCTGGAGGAGGTCACAGGTAGCAGGTGGGTTTCTTGTAATAGGCAAATGTCCACTTTGTGCCGGAGTAGGTGAGCATGAATAAGTTGGGCTTTGCAGTGGTTATTTAGACCTCGGATATTCCAGGTCCAACATATGGTGTCAGACATGCTTTGTCGGTGTTGGTAAGAGTGGAGCACAGTGTGGCAAATACAATCTGGAGCAAAGACTGGGGGTGCATGGTGGTGCAGGTCACCTGGAAAAGGAGAGGCAGAGAAGAAATGGAGGGTATGCGAAGGGGCTAACAGGCACCTGCAAATATGTATAGCTGAGCGAAGGTGGGGGGCATTAATAATCGAGAGAAAGGTGGCAGGTGGGGCTGGATCAGGGATCACAAACTTAGGAATGGGCGCAATGCGTCGCACAAAGGTGGTGCGGTGAGCATGTGTAACAGTGATGTGATGCAAGCAGAAGGAGTACAGGAAGACCAAATATGTAAACAACCTCACCTCAGAAGGAGGCAAAACTGCCCAGAAACCCCCCATCCAACCAAACCCACCACATGCAATAAAATGTGTCAACCTGAATCATACAAAATAAAAGTAAAAGGCATACAGTCAGAAACAAGAGTGCCTCAGAAGGAGGACGTGTCAACCAATTACCCTCTCACCCACCACCCACACCAACCCCTCAAACAGGTTGAGCAACCACCCACAGGCTCCCCGGGGAACCACAACTTGGAAGGGGAAGTCAATAACAAAGGTGGGAATCATCCAGCGGGGCATGGCAGCACACAGCGTACACCCCTGGCAGAGAAGGCAGGGTGGCCAAGCCAAACATATCAGCAGACTTAAGGAAAACATTGCAACCTAGAAAAATAATACCATGTGAGCCTGGCATACCAGCATACCAGCAGGAGGCATACAATTGGACAACCAATGGGAAGCAATGAAAACATATCAAGTAGATACATAAACAGTCATGAAAGAAGAGATAGATAGCCAAGAACAGTTGAGGAGCATTTTTCAGTTGTTATCGCTAAGGTTGGCTGCGTCAGAATCCTGAGAGTTAGCTAGGGTGGTATGATGGGTGCGATCTAGTTTCTTGGCAAAGGCGAGGGCACCCTTGGGGTCCAAAAGAACAGAGTTGTGGAACCCTGTCTGACCAGCAGTTTGGCCGGATAGGCCAGAGAATAGAAGATCTCATGTTGTTGTAGAATGCGCTTTGTGGGCAGGAGTTCGTGGTGGGAAGCTTGCACCGCCAGGGTGTAGTCAGGGTAGAAAGACAGCGAGTTACCCTGGTGCCAGATTTCACCTTTTTCCCTGGCCGCCCGAAGAATTGCATCTCTGTCCTGGAAATTTTGAATTTTCGTAACGATCGGACAAGCTGACAGTCCAGGGGCAGGACGAGAGCCAAGGGAGTGGTGCGCGCTTTCCACATCGACGGTGGCGCCCTCCTGGCGCGTTTGTCTGCGTTGATCAAATGTGAGCCGGGCTGCTTAGGGTCAACCTAACCCATGGCGACGGCTAGATGCAAGGAGCGCCAAAGGAGTGTCCAGCGGGGGGCAAAGGAGCAGTGTCCAGTACAGCAGCAGCTCGATTAAGGGGTCTGTTGCCAGCTGGGCCTCCGGGCACGCGTGGCCAATTAATGAAAAAAGCGTACCACTGCTTCGGAAGAATGCGCCTGCTGAGCAGATCAGCGGCAGAGACTTTCACCCCACCCAGGTGATCTAGGCGGTGAGTGCGACTGGGGGAGACAAGAACAGCGAGGATGCAAGAAGGCGCACAACACTCCCCCACGAGGCCAGAGCCCAGCAGGCGCCAGGCTTGGACTGTGTGTGTGTTATTTAATATCATTGAGCAGGGCCTCATGGGTGGCGCGCGAGCCCTCAACCGTGCCGAGATGTCCCCCGCAGTTAATGCACTCACCGCAAATAATGGTCATAAGCCAAAGCAATTGAGGAGGCAGGTGAGGGCCTGGCGGAAGAAGCGGATAGGCACAGGCTGAGCAGGCGAGACGCTGGGGCCACAGTAAGTGGTAGCCAGGAGAAGTGAGCCAGTTCCGGCCGTCCAGCAGTCGCAGGCCCACAGGATAGCAGCTGGCCACCGCGGGTGTGTGTCCCCGGCAGTCAAGGAGGAGCTGAGCGTTGGCCAGCACAGGGGCCACTGGAAAACTGTGCCAGGGCTTCAGGAGGACACAACAGTAAGAGCAGTAGCCCGCAACAGAAGCTGGGCGATCAGGATACAGGGCCCAGGCACAGGAAAATCGTCGCGCCGGATCTTAGTGCAAAGGGGTTGCAGGGCCTCAAGAGACGGTTCAAACCGTGCCCCAGAGGGTCACTCCTCAGTAAAACACCACGCCCATGTGTTTGATATGATCCAGGCCGAAGGACCCGACATCCTATTTCTCACAGAGACTTGGCATACCTCCATCACTGTGGCAGAGTCACAAATGGCGTTACCTCAGGGATATTCAATAAAGGCACTGAATAGAGAGGATAAAAGGGGAAGAGGTATTGCGATCATCTGTAAAACCAACTATGCCTGTAGTCTCACTAATGAGTTGATCACAGATTGTGAAGGCGGACTCTTTAAAATCTCTCTAAACCACAATGTCACTCTGATAGAACTGCTTATCTATCTGCCTCCCTGACCTTCCAAAAAAGTTCAGTGAATCGTTTACCAATTCTATTACCATCTAGTACTAAATCTTCTAATTTTAATATTGTGGGGATCATAACCTCCACCTTGAGGACCGCCAATATGGTGAGATCACCAATTTTCTGGCGGACCTCGCAACCTGTCAACTACTAGAATATGCCCCCAGCTCAACAAATTTTGCTGGACATCTTCTAGATCCAGTGTTTTCTAACAGACCTTCCCTTAAAGTCCTTGCCCCCATTCCTATGGCCTGGACAGACCACTTTCTCATTTCCATGGCACTCCTCAGTAAAAATCCACCACCATGCACTCTAAGCTCACACTAATCTCATCTTAAAAAGCCCTTGGCATCAGCTAATGTCCTCTCAGACACTCTACATTCCCAAACGCCTCAACTGTCTGGTGATGTTGAAGCAGCTGACAGCCACCTCCATGAATGGCTCACTAATGCCCTTGATAAACCCTGGTAAACGTATGCCCTTCCACAGAACTCACTAATGCCCTTGATAATCCCTGGTAAACCTATGCCCTGCCACAGAACTTATATGAGCCCTTGGTGTAATGAGACCCTAACCCAGATGAGAAAAGAACTGCAAAGTTCTAGAACGTGCTTGGAGATGAATATATGATCTGGCTCTCTAGCCACAATACAGCTCAACCATCAAGGCCTACCATAAATCTATACGGAAATCACGCGCTGAATATTTTGGAGAAAAAATCTAAAATAGTAACAATCCGGCCAAAAGTATCTTTTCCTTGCTGGATGATTTTAGAAATCCCCCTTCACCAGGGGCGCCCATCATTATCTCTAACTCTCAATGTGAGGCCTTATTTTTTTGTTTAAAAAGTTGAAGATATTTATAAATCTTTCCCGTCCGCTATTAATGTTGAAGGGCGTATTGATCACACTGGCTGCTCTGGCACTCTTCTCTTCTCTGCGCTATCCTGTGAAACGTTAAGGACTCTCTGCAATAAAATGTAATTGGGATCCCCAGCTTATCTGTTCCAACACGATTCTACAATTCCTACCCTAACTCTTACCCACACTCTGTGAACTGATAAACGTATCCTTAGCATCTTCAGTCATACCAGCCTCATGGAAGCATGCCAAGGTCATTCCTTTGTTAAAAAAGCCTACCTTGGATGCCTCCAAACCATAAAGCTTTCACCGGAGTTCACTACTTCCTTTTGTGGCTAAAGTCACTGAGCATCACATTAACTCCATTCTGACCTGATTTATAGAATCCAACAATATTCTGGACCCTGTGCAGAATGATGTTAGACCCGGCCATGTCATTTAATCAGCTATGCGGGCAGTAAATGAACATCTGAGGAGTTCATTACATGAGGGTCATACCTCTGTCTCGATTCTTCTTGACCTTCGTGCTGCTTTCGGCACTGTATCTCATAAAATCCTGGTGCCTTGTTTACAAGAGGTTGGCCTAGGTGACACTGTTTTCTCCTGGTTTGTATCCTTTCTATCAGGCAGATCCTTCCAAGTGATCTCACCTCCTTACGGCTTCCAGATGCAGCTCGCAAAACACAGGGTTCCACGGGGCTCGGCGCTGAGCCCAACAATATTTAATATCTATGGTAAACCACTGGCGGGAGTTGCGCTTCAATGTTCTCATACGCTGATGATACTCAGGTCGTGATCTCTTACCCAACACCTCTGACCAACACATTGCTCTGAAATTACATGATGGCCATTGCGGATGGCAGCCAACTGTCTTCAGCTGAATGCAAGCAAATCTGAGATTCTTCTAATAGGAAAACAAATGCATCTTTGGAGTAATTAATGGTGGCATGCCGCATTGGGAGCTTCCCCTACCCCCTAGGAAACTGTAAAAAACCTGGGTATTTGGTTAGACAGTGCACTTACTTTTCAGGCATAGACAAAATCAGTGGCTGGCAGCTGTTTCATACTCCTGTGCAGTCTGAAGCCCCTGCTTGGGTTCTTCGATGCTCAAACACGCCAGTCCATTTTCCAGTCTGCTATCCTTTCGAGAATGGATAATTGCAATTCTCGGTACCTGGGTGCTAGTATAGTGGGCATCAATCGTCTTCAGAGGGTACAGAATGCCGCAGCATGTACCATCTTCACCCTCCCTAACCCTTCCCTTACCTCCAAATTCATCCGTAAGTTGCGCTGGCGTCCGGTAGAAAGGAGAATTCAATTTAAGTCCTTATGTATCTCTCATAGAATTTTCCATGCCCAAGCCCCTCTCATTCTTCTCTTCCCTTATGTATGAGAACGCACCCTCCACCTCCCTAATCAACATATGTTACGTGTTCCCTGTGTTGGAAGAGCACGGGCGGGAGTTAGGTCTTTCCAGGCTTTAGCTTCCTCACTTTGGAATGCTCTCCCATGCACTATCAGGAGCATACAGGATCATGGGGTTTTCAGGAGGGAAGTTAAGACCTGGCGCTTCCCTGAATAATTCTCTGCTTTGCTTACATTCTTCGGTTGGTATCTGCAGATCTAGCGCTGGATGCCCAGCCAAGCGCTCTACAAATCCAATAACATAACATCAGCATTCTTCTTAGAAGGTGCCTGACTGAACCAGACTGGTAAGGTAAGCAGGAGTGTTATTGAGTTACGCCTTTTACTCAGTAGAAGAGAAGGCCTGTGGATAGAAGAACAAAAGCAATATTGTAGATTCAAGGAGAGGGACAGAAGGTAAGCTTCATGAGGAGTTTACCAAGACTGAGCGGCAGAGCAGGAGCATATTCAGCTGGAATCATTCATTTTATGACTCCTGTGTGACTAACCGTGAAGTGAGAGCAATTTTCAACCAATCACAGACAAGTAGCAACATGTACCATGCTGAATAATCTCACAACTGTCATAACATTTAGCTGAGAGATTGCATCATGTGATGATGATTTGACAAGATAAATCACATTTCTGTCTCCAGTTACAACAGTGGCCCGACCACAACCACATAGGAGGAGTGTCACATTTGTGCCAGCACACACACTCGGCAGCATTTCTCAAATCAACACACCACTCTACAGTCCACAGAGCTGAGTAGGCCTCAGAATCATCCTCATGTTGACTTCCCTTTGAAATCTTGAACTTCCTTCTTCTGGCTGTTGAGATTGTCCCTCCCTGAGTCCTTCCAGCCTCCTCCTCCTGATTCCGAGTAACAAATCAGTCCAACTCCATCCCCACCCAAATGAGCGAGATACACCTGTAGTGCACTGCTGTTGATGAACAAGAAGAGAAAAATATTTAGAGTACAGTAGATTTGTGTTTCTAAACTAAACTGACTGGTCTGGTATTCTAAAGAAATAGAAAACAGGAGTAGACCCTGCAAGTAAATCTTGTCAAGTGTGAAAGGGCCAATCACCTTTAAGAAAAATGATTAACTATCAGGCCCCAACCATTGCAAGTCATCGAAATCAAGTTTACAAATTAGTTGAACACCCTCCCTCACTCTCATCCCCACATGAATCTTCAATTCTCACTTACAATCACTCAATAATGGAACACTCATTGGTACAATAGTTACCTGTTCCAATCCAGGTATGCTGGTACACAATTATATCTCCTCTTTTATGCAAGCAACGCATTGTCAGTCCTGTAAATCAAACCATTGACAGTATTGTAAATCAAATTATCTTTACAGGGGCAGTCCTGCTAGGGGAAAAAAAAGAAGAATAGACTTAGAATGGAGCCAGGCAATGTCATTGAAGGGAATGGGGAGATTTCTTCACTGCACACTACTTCAACTCCAGTGCGGTCATGCATGTGCCTAAAAATGGAGGGGCTGTATGAGTCAAACACAAACAAAATATGTAATGTTTCTCTAGCTATATCCACTTTTTTTTCGCGAAGCACTAAGCAGTTCAAGAAAAATAACTAAAAAGGTCTATGGTGGCCTACTCACTGAGGGAAGTAGATTTCATTCTCAAGCTCAGGTGGTTCACCCAGAAGTTGTTCAGCTAACATACTTGAGTCTGACCAATTATCCTCATCCTCCTACTTCTCCTGTGGTTTTTTAAGAACAGTGTAACTGTCTAGTATGAAGTGTTGGTTAATTTTGATCATGGTCAATCTCTCAACATTTTGAGGTGAGCGACTGGTCCTACTCACTGTGACAACTGTGCCAGCTACACTGAACACATGCTCAGCAGATACCCTGGCTACCAGACAAGCCAAATACTTTATTGCCAGCCTGCTGAGCTCTGGTCATTGAGATATTGAAAACATTGGTCCTTGACCTTTTGTTTTAGTAAAGCAGAGTCAATATGTACCTAGTTTGCTATTCACACAACAGTTCAGAGCGTGTCTATTAGTTCAGCTCTAGCTAATGGGTGCATTTATTAGCTAGAGCTGAACTAAGAGACACGCTCTGAACTGTTGTGTGAATAACAAACTAGGTACCGATTGACTCTGCTTTACTAAAATAAACGATCAAGGACCACTGTTTTCAATATCTCAATACACCCAGGTCCACGACTTTTGGGTTACCCCATTTTCTTAATGGAAGCTCTGGCCATTTGCACATGTTCTTATAGCAATAGACCAATGGGCTTTGATCCACGTACACCTCTTCCATGTCATCCAGATAGTACTGAAACTTCCTCTGAATGGTAATTGGTGCAGCCACTTGCTGAACCTCTTTTGCCTTCACTTGTGCACTTGACTTAAGCCCTGCCACTTGAAACTAAGCCAATGCATGGTTTGGGTACCATTCTTCTTTTCTTGTAGTTGTTGTTGTCAGTGTTATTGTTGGGGTGTTGGCTGCTCTGATACAACATCATCAACCTCTCTGGAAGCTGCAGAACTTTTGCAGAGGGCTCAAATTTCTAGCCATTCCTCTTCAAGGTCTCTCAACATTCCACATCCTGTATAGTGAGATATTAATTTCAGAAAAAGGAATGAAAGTAGCCAGGATTTATTTGTATCATGGATCTAGCATACTGTCAAAGACGTACTCTTTGGATGATTAATGTCTCTTTGCAGCCTTGGATTAACAGCCAACTGAAGGATTAAACTCTCAACTAAGGCATGCACTTCTCCATTGCCTTCCACACCTTTGAACCTTTGCGACACTTTTTTAATTGGTACTGTAGCAGATGAAACAATGGGATAGCTTGGCACATCCTACTGTCTTCCTTGCTGACTTCCTGGGTGAAAACCTCAAAAAGAAGTAGCATCTGTGTCAGGCATTTGACTAGGCCCCATTTTGTGGACTCCATGGTCATGCTTTTGCCAGTTGCATTCCCTCCTCTTTGAATTACATCATCATTGATCAGTTTGTACTGCCCAAAGAGATGTTGCAACATATAATACATCCAGTTCCAACATGTTGGCTTCTCCTCTATAAGGGTTTTAACTGCTACCCTATTATCATGCTGCTGAATTATCCTCAACTGCTTCAGGGCTTTAAAAGAATGGCTGAAATGAGTTCAGATTAATTCTGCAGGTGGTCAGTATGTTGCTGACTAAGTCTTCTTGTTTGAGAATGCCCTGTACTATCAGGTTGATGCAATCCTTCAAGCACTGCAATAGCCACCATCTGCCATGGCACTAATTATATTACTGCCATTGTCTGTGGCAACAAATCCAATTCTGAGACCTCTGGGTTGCAGCTATTCAAACACCTTGCTGTTAAAATCTTCCAATATGTTTGCAGCTGTATGAAGATTATTCCATGGCAAATATGACTAATGCTGCATGCTACTTAATGCACTTAAACGGTTCTTCAGTGTTGAGACCTGCTGTAGATAGCTGTTGCTAACCCCCATAAAAGAGATTCAGTGTGCAGTTATACACATGCAATCAGTGGCTTGGTAGCAGGTCCACATGTTGGTTGTCAGGTGGATAGTGTGCACAGCACTCTGCTGCAAAGCTTGCCCAATCAATTGCAGCACATCATGAGGGAGTACTGGAGCAGCAACTCTGGAAAAATAGCTCTGACTGTGAACCATCCGTTTGAGGCAGATGGTCACTACAAATTCTAAGAAACCTCACTCCTTTCACTAAAGGAAAAGGGAGGAATTCCAGTGCTAATATTTTAAACAGCTTCCGTTGTACAAACTTGCCATTGGGCCGTGGTATTCATAGGGCCACTCCTGCCTAAAGGTGCCCGTAATAGTAGCTTGGATTTGTTTTTGTTGGGCCACCGACACAGGCGACTTCCGGAGAGAACAAGGAGGTGGTAAACTCAATGAGTGTTTTGGGGCTGTCACTGAATGCAGTGGTGTCTCCATCTGACTCTTGTGCCATTTCGAGGTTGCTGAGGCCGGTGATACTGGTGCACTGCTGGGGACATAGCTGCTATACGTAAAGCTGTCACCCTTTTCTTCCTCATCATCTACATCTCACACCATAATTGGAGCTGATTTCCCTCTCTCATCAGCTCAAACACCTGCAGCAATTGTTTTAAAGTGGCCTCCCACCAGATTGTGTGATGCTTTTCCATATGGTTTGTTTGGCCTCCAGTACTAAAGTGTGAACCACTCTTACCTCGAAGAACGCTTGCATGGTAAATGAGCAAATTGGAATGTTATTCTCTTGGAGGGGAAAACTTTATTAGTGCTCCACTGCCAAATACCCAAAGAACTGAAGGTAGGTGGGTGTGTCATCGATTGCCTCTTTGCAGTGTGTTCTTCAACATAGGGTAGTCTGTGAGAACTTAGCTTATGTCTCATCGACCATTATGTGTAGTGCTGTGACCGTAATGCACTGATGAGACAGCAAACTGAGCATCTACCAAGCAGGTCAAACATTTTGCTAATACTTGTAGCGTTGTAAACGCACTATCACCTGAGAGGGTAAAGATCACAATGCAAGAGCTGTCAAGGGTGATCCATGGAGTAAGATAGACATAGAGCCAAGTGCTAAGCTTCATGTGGAATGCGCTCATTATAGATAAGGTGCATATGGGAAGAGGCAGGTCATTCCACCCTTTTGGAGCCAATTAGGAGAAGTCTAATCTCCTTGCTCTAGTGCTGCCTCTGCTGAGAAAAGGTGTCTGGAAGGTTTCTGAGATCTAAGGCAGCATTGAGGTATGCTTGACCAGTGCTGTGTAAGTTGTTGAATGTGTGTTCAGGAGTTTGAAAAGAGCTCTGACATGGGAGATAGTGAAGCTGTTTCAGGTGTGTGTGGGGATATTGAGGGAGGAGGCTGCCTGCTGTGTTCTGTATGGTTTTGAGTCATCTGCTTAGTTAAGTGAAACATGGTTAGCATAACTGCAGTTGAAACAAACGCAAAAATGCTGGGAAATTCAGCCTAAGTTCCCTAAAGTAATAAGCCAAACAAGTGTCCTGTGGGACTCATTCACAGACACATCTACTTTTGCTTTGAAAGTGTGAAAACTCAATTGCTAAATTCTATCATAACCAATACTAGAGATGTGAAAACAATAGTCACAGAAAATATTGTATACTTTGCCCTTCTTCAATAACATTGGGTATGATACAAGCTACTAATGAGTTTGCAAACTTTCAAAGCAAAAAGAAGTGTTGGTGAATAAGTTCCACAGGGCATTTGTTTTACTCATTACACTTACTCTCGTGGGCAATCAGGGTGGTCCTTCTACTGTATACATGAGTTCCCTATTAATCACTTCACAGTTTAGTGAAGCTTCTACATTTTTTCCACACCGGTTCTCCATGACAACATGGCTTATGTTCCGTCCACCATTATGTTCAGTGTGGGGACTATGATGCAATTGTCAATCTGCGAACACAACACCAACCTTGTTCTGGCGGCGGAGAAAAGTGTTGAGCAGGCCATAAGCAGGTCTATGATTTCCTTGAGCATAGGCACACATATTCTGCAGCTGCTTGCCTAGTGAAACAGTGGCATATGGAAGGTAAGTATCCATGCACAGTCATTATATAACGGCAGCTCCACCTCAGTCAATTTCCCAATACTTCACTTTTGTATGGTAGAATATAAATCATATTCACAGGACTGGGTGAGATGGACACTAGGGCCAGTAAATATCACTCTCTTGCTTCTTCCCATGCTTAGAGCTAATTTTCGAATAACCCATTTGGTTGAGTCTTTTTAGCTGTTGCAGGAATAAGTATTGGTACTGCAGCTACTTCCCTCCAGAGCATATAAAGTGGAGGCTGCTGCTTCTGTAGCGGTAAGAATTTCAATGATGTACAACAGAAAGTGAAGGACACACATGTGTCTTCCTGTGGTTGTCTGAAGATAAACAACATATACATTGCATGTTGCCATCTCAGTCAGGGGGGTAAAGAGGTTCTTTCACCAAGTGCGAGTTTTACGACTCACATTGTATGGCTGAAGACCCTGGTCATTCGTATTCGCTCCGCCCATGTACTTGTAATCAAGTATACAGGTCGACTTGTGAACTTAGGCCATCGGACCCCAAACTGTGATGGGGGAAGTGCTCTCATCATGAATTCTATTGAGCACATACACATCACGCCTATCCGAGAACTTGACTGTGAGCAGGTCGGTGGAACGCAACACAGTGCTCTGGGATTTCTGGGGCTTCTTATAACCAAGCTCCAGCAGGAATACATTGCAGCAACAATGAACTGTAGTGCAAGACACAGTGCCAACTTTATACTGCTCACTCAACAGCTACTCCTATACAGAAATTGTCCAGATCAAGATTATAACCTTTGTGAAGGCGTGGCTGGGCATGCTCTCATACAATCTTTCCTGAGACTTCTAGTGTGGGAGGGCAGCCCACAGATGTTAGAGTGGAGTCATCCCTGTATACACTTTCAAGCTGTCCCCTGTGCTGGCTCCCCTAGGCCAACGGTAATCCAACTCCTTGAACACCACTTCCCCTCCTCCTACTTGCCCCATGCCCCTAGGATCTGATACTTTGTACACACTACTCACTAGATTCCAGACTTGATGAGAGCACACATGAACTACAAAAGCTCAAACCTGACTTACAAAGGGTTATAGGCTTCACCTTACAGTCATGCAAGAATCAGTGGCCTAATAGGGATCTGAATAGGAACATTCTTACTCATGATGAAATTCCCAACTTCCTCTCCTTGCTTACCACACACCTCCCAACCAAAGGGATCTCACCTTCTGTGAAGCTCACACACACAAAATGGAGAACTTTACCTTGTGCTAACTTGGGGCCAAGAGTAAACAACAGAAGAGTAAACAAGCAGGAACTTAAGCGAGTTACCCTCACACAGACTACCCTAGTTAATTCCAAACCCCATCTAAAATGCATGCTACTCAATCGCACATAAGCCACAAGACATGTGGTGGATATTGCTGACCTTATCATCGCACATGATCTTGACCTCCTAATCCTCACTGAAACTTGGTTAAATGAATCATCTGCACCCAACCCTGACATACTAGTCCCTCCTAACCATGGGATCACTAGATTAGACAGAACTGGCAGACCAGGTGGAGTTATTGCTTGCATACACTGCAGCAGCTTATCTGTAAAACAATCACATTCCCCTGTTCTGCCATCATGTGAATATCTATTCATCAATATTGCATGCAACAACAGGCCAGTTTGCAAACTGCACATTCTACCACCCTCCAAGGGACAACCTCTATTTCATTGAACTGATTATGGAAATCATCAGAACAAACACAGGACAACGCAGCACCCTAATATTCATCTAACACTTCAAACCGCACTGGAATGACTCTGCAGTGAACAGCTTCAAAACATTTCTTATAACATCAATTTGACCGAAATATGCAATAGCCCCACACACAAGGGATCGACCTTAGATCTTATCATTGCCAAAGCCAACCAACTCCATTCAACTTGAATCGATCCTCTCATGTGACTGGTCTGACCACCACTGCATCACATTCCTCATCAATGAAGCAGTGAGAACAAATATGGCTCAACCAATGAAACACAAAATCTGGAAATGAGCTTAAGAAGTATTAATATCGATGAATCAACAACTTTCAGTGGCAACATCCTGCTTTCTATTGGAGACATGTCAGATGTACAGGATCTTAAAAGCCACAACACTAGTTCCATGATGAATTTTCCAGACTCTATTGCACCACTACAACTAAAAAGATTGGACACCAAAGACTCCAAACTATTCTGCAATGGTAGTCCCAATTCTGAAAGACATAACCTTAGACTAGCGGAATGACGGGGCAGATCCTCTCTGTCCCTTGAACACCTCAAGCATTTGAGAACAACAAGGAATGCATACTAGAAATGTATCAGAAAGTCAAAAGCTAACTTCTTTAGAAACCAAATAGACCAAGCTAGCAACCTATCAAAAAAACTGTTTGAACTTGCTAAACTTCAATCAAATGGCCTACCCAAAGTTAGATCCAGTTTATGACCTAGTTGAGAGGAATTAGCGTCCTTCTTCCTTGAGAAGATGGAAAATATGTAGATTGACTTGCAGAGGATTTGGGAGCATCGTCCTCTCTTACCTATCTACCCCCTCTCCCCCTCCCTGTTGGCATTACTCACATGTCCACCTGAGCTTACCCTCAAAAACAACATCTAATGGACTTCCTTCAAAACCTTTAACAAAGGCACCATCCTCAAAATTCAAGCAGCGCTGAAACCCACAAACCACTTTAATAACTCACTTCCCCCCTACTTCTTCAATGGGATCAAATCATCGATACTCCCACTGTGGACTAAGTTTGTTAATGCCTCTCTACTTCAAGGCATTATCCCTGACTGCCTAAAGTCGGGACAGGTGTCCTCCATCCTAAAAAAACCTCAGCAGACTACACAGATCTAAACATTCCAACTCTGGCAAAGCTCATGGAGAAAAGTGTTCACATCCAAATCTGTTACAACATTGAACTAATTGGCCTTATGGACTATTTAGAACTGGCTTCTGCCCGGGGCACAGCGCCAAATCAGTTCTGACACACATAGTGGACAATGCTCTAAAAATGTTGGTCCAAAATGAATCTTTCCTTCTAATCATCCTTGACCATCCCAGATTGGAGCTAAAAAACTAAGGTAGGGAATTTTTAAGGTTTTCCTAACTTTATACCATGTCTCTGCAAGCCCACTCAAGATCTTCAGCCTGACCTTTTAAAAAAACATTGGGTCAGAATAATTGAAGAGAAACCCCTCTTTACCCCCTGGCTCAAGATTCGCAATAGTGAACCAGAGGCCTCCTGTCTTAGAGGGACTTAGGGAGTTGAAAAGACACTTCCCATTTTTTAAGAGAAACTCCCATGAATAAAAAAGTAAATCCGGCAAGGATAAGCCTTTTTTCTCAATCCTTCTCCTCAGTTTCTTCCAAGCTATTCTTGGTTCTTTACTTGCACATATAATAAAACCTAGAACCCCTTGTAACTTCTTGAGCCAATCCGTCTTAAAAGGCAGGGGAATAGCATCGAAGAGGAAGGTAAGCTTTGGGAGTATTACCATTTTACTTCTTCCATAAAGCGATAGCTGGAGATGGGACCAAGTTTTATAATCTCCTTTCGGGCTTTTTCAAAATGGAGTTTCGCTATTTTATTAATGTCATGGGATATCATGACTCCCAGATATCTGATTTCATCCTTGCCAGTTACTCCCTCGATGATCCAGGGCATAATTTCAGATGTATCACTGTTGACCTCGTTGCCCGAGACCTTCCCAAAGTCTGTCATTAGAGCCATCAAACGGGGCCAAGTTGTCAAAATATTTGTGGTAAAAATCACAATATCGTCCACATAGCGCCCTAGTTTCTTTTCCCAACCAGAGAAACTAAAAGGGATCACATGGGACGCCTATAAAGCTTTTCTTAGGGGCTGACTTGGGGCACTTGCCGCAGAGAAGAGGAGGAGTTATTATAAAGAAGTGGCAGCACAGGAGGCTAAGGTTCGCTCCGTGGAAGAAAAGTTAATTGATCCAAGTGCAGAAAAGGTGGCTAGGAAAGGGTGGGTCCAAGAATTGTCACAGGTAAAAGCAAGTTTATCAATCATATTGCAAGAGTGGGTGAGAAAAGATGGGAGGCTAGCCAAATGGCTCATTTGAATATAGTGAAGAATGTAGCAAATTACTGTCCTGGAAGGTAAAGAAAGAACAACTAGGAAATAGAATCGAGGAAGTTATATGTGATCAAATGGGCATACTAGTAGGTGACAGCAGAAGAATCGAGCAAATATTTCAAAGCCATTTCAGCTAAATCTATCAAGAAGACCTCAATCCAACCAAAGATAATCTTAATATATGGTTGGGGAAGGACATGGGTAACCCACTGACAACAGAAAAAGCCAATCTCCTAAATATAGATATTGACGTCCTTGAAGTGGAAAAGATAATTACTCAGGAGGTCTATAACGTCTTGGTTGCTACTTTATTCCCCATCTTAGTCAATCTTTTTAATGAACTGTATGTCGAGCATCTGGACCTGCCAGCTTCCTGGAAGGAAGCCACAATTTTGCTAATTCTGAAGTATGGAAAATGCCCCAAAAATGTGACTCATATCGCCCTATTTCCTTGCTTAATAGCGATTACAAGATTTATACTAAGATCTTGGCAGATAGATTTAATGGGATAATGGCTGAGCTAATATATGACGATCAAAAAGGGTTCTTTCGGGAAAGATTATTGAAAGATCTAACTTTACATTGTTTGGCACAATAGATCTTGTGACTACCTACAATCCTTCTCTTGCCCTGGTGGCCTTGGACGCTACCAAGGCCCTTGACTGTGTGAACGGGGTCTATCTGAAAGAGGTAGCTGCCACCCTGAAACTAGGTACACATTTATG
Source organism: Lissotriton vulgaris (assembly GCF_964263255.1). Taxonomy (NCBI): domain Eukaryota; kingdom Metazoa; phylum Chordata; class Amphibia; order Caudata; family Salamandridae; genus Lissotriton; species Lissotriton vulgaris. Next base: position 399,462,597 of record NC_141696.1, on the reverse strand, counting down.
TAATGCTCTTGCTGGTTTCTATCAAGCTCCAGAAGCAAGGATTCTAGTTTAACTCAACCTGTCATAATATCTAGAGGAACTAGGCAGGGTTGTCCTCTCAACTAAGGGAATTGTGCTCTATCTCCTGTAGAAATAAAACTCTTAATTCACAAAAACAAGAAAAACATACTACTGTTTTAAAATAAATACCAAAACAAAATGCAAATATAAGATTGAGCCCTATATCAGAACGGATTCAGTGCGTCTATTGGTTTTGAAGGATTTCTTCTTTGTCCATTACGTGCCTATGGAACTACCGCATTTGCGAATTGAATGACATTTTACTGCACTACTATTCTGTATCTTTCAAAACTTTGAATTGCTGTATTTACAAGCACTGAGGGTGTAAGACAATTGCAGTTATTGTTACATTTCGATTTGGTATTTTTCTTGCTCATGAATTAAGAGTTGTATTCTACAGGAGATAGAGTGCAATTCCCTAACTCGAGAAAGGCATTGCCGAAAAGCGTTGCTGTTTGTGTGCACATTAAAATCTGTGTACTGTACTCTGGAGTGCCTTTGTTTCTGCTTTTTGCAAATTATTGAGGGTTGCTGCTTCCGTCACTGGCATCGGCATCGCAGGCTGGGGAGTGGCTTACTGCAGCGTCTTTTGTGAGCAACAAATATACGCAATTCCCACCTCTCTGTTCCCAAATTCACTGTGATTTCACTTAAGGTAAGCAGGCAAAGTGGGGGTTGTGTTGGGATTCTCACCTAGATTCCTAGTAGGAGGGCTGGGATCTGGCAAAGTATCCCATTTCCACCTATCCACATAACTGCTTACGCTGCCTCAATTGATACGCGATATCAGAGCAGATGCAACGCTGCAAGTTCTTCCTTTACAGCTAGCGTCTGAGGACGAGGAGTCTTTATGTTTAATATCCACTTTTGATTATGATGAGGGATTGGCAGTCAGAAAGGAGAGCGGCTGCATGTTCCCTCTTCGATGAAGAATTGCAAACCAGACAGAAACAAGGTGGTCTAAGTGATGTACAGAGTACTATTGAACCGTCATTGAAGCAAAAACTTGCACAGCTGGAGAAATTGTCTTAACGCAAACTGAATAACTGGTGGGAAGTTACCTCGCTCACAAATTTTAATGAAGTAAATACAGTTCCTAGAGGTTTAAGAATATCCATCATCCTTACTTATGAGAACCTTAATCCCGAATTAGTGCAAGAATAGGCTACCTTCATGGCTGAAACATGTAAAGGGATGTTTGAGATATTGGTAAACTAGGCCAAAATTGATCTGGACATTACACGTAAGGAGCTAGCAGAATTGAGACAAGACCTGTAAAAATCCGAAAATGAAAATTTAGTAGTGGAATTCTATAAATCACTAAAGGGCAAGTTGAAAATCTATGAAGATGCGATAAAAGCCAAAAAACAACATAAATTTTACCTGACGAAAAGGACTACGCGGAAGGGCGAATCCTTACCTACGCCAAATGCTTTGACTGGGCCCAAAGGGATCTGCAAGTATTGAAAAACCAGAGACAACAAGACATTCTATATACTGGATCTAGTTCTGATCTGAGTTTCGACACTGTGGCTTTGAATTCCAATATCCCTTGAGGGGTACGTCCTCTCACTTTTTTACATGAGTTCCAGCTACTCAAACAAAATAATGAACAGGGATCCGACGACAAGACCCCGGCGAAGGGGCAGAGGAAGAGGCAAAGGTCCCAAAAGAGAAAGAGGCAAAGGAGCCAAATAAAGGCTCAGATTGAGGAGGAAAAGAGGAGGCAAAATGGTATCCCACAGATGGACACACACCAACAACAAGTTGGTTATCAACTTATCTTCCAGAACACTCAACAAGGACGAAGAGTCACTCCTTCAACTTGGCCTATCATTTTGTCCTTCCTATGACATGAATTATGTTGGCACTCGTATGGATCTGTTGCTCTACATACGTGAATTAAAACTCATGAAATTACATGAAATGACAGTAAAAAACAAAAAGAGAGAAGGAATAACATCTCCTATGTTCAAGGATGATTTGAATATATGTCTAAAAGATACTGCTTTGTTTTTTGATTTATATCAATTGGAAGAAAATATCATGGAAATACAAAAGCATGACAAAGGAAGAATACTCCAGCAATTAGGGTTCTCCTTGGACACAGCAAGTCACAGTGGATTGAAACCTAAGTTGGTGTTTAACCCCAATGTTCCTCATGATGATATCAAAACATTCCATATGGTCATGATTAAAGAGCTTAATAAATTGCGGGATCAACCCCCCAAAAACCAGTGGGAGTTCATTTATCAAAGACACAGAGAATGGCTCTTGCTGAACTAACAAACGATAAAACAATAATTGTGAAACCCTCAGATAAGGGATGGGACATTGTTGTTATGGAGATTCAGCAATACAAGAATTAAGCCTTTAGGCAATTGGGGGACACACAATGTTATGAACTCATTGGATGGGAAATGTATAGGTCCTCTATCACAAAGTACTATGACCTATTGAAAGTTTGGTGGAGAACAGGTCTGATTGATGATGGGGAATATCCTTTCTTAAAGACAGATATCCCTCGGGTACCATGTATTTACTTGTTGCCTAAGATTTATAAACATCATACTAGACGACCAGGGAGACCTATTGTATCCTCTAATGGAGGACTTTTGGAAAATACCACAATTTTCCTGGATTTATATCTATCACCATTTGTTCTGAATTTAAGATCTTATTGCAGAGATAGTACAGACTTCCTACAACACATCCTTGATGTGAGATGGGAGGAAGGTTTCCTAATGGTAGCACTAGATGTGTGCTCTTTGTACACTTGTATTGATCAAGCCCAAGTGGTGGAAGCTTGCATATACTATTTTCGTGGATGACACATTTCTCTATGGGAACATACTGCAATACTTGAACAAATGATGTTGTATTGTCTCAATCAGAACATCTTTATTTTTGAAAAACAACTGTACCGTCTGGAACAGTGATGGGTACCTGTTTTGCTCCCAGCCTGGCAAATCTTTTCCTAGGCTGGTGGGGGCACAAACTGTGTGGGTGGAGGAATATGAAAAATTCACTGAACACATCCCAATCTGGATCAGGTACAAGGATGACCTGTTCCTGATTTGGGATGGGTCTTGGGAGTTGGCAGAAAAATTCATAGACAATTTACAGAATAATAACTTGAATCTGAGTTTCACATATAAAATAATTGATAGGCACTGTGAGTTCTTGCATGTGGCCATTGATATTGAAAACAAACAGTTAGTCACCAGTCTTTTTAGGAAGGAAACAGCAGGCAATACGCTCCTTCATTCCCATAGTAACTCTCCCCCTCCGCTCATCAATAGCATCCCCTATGGGGAGCTTCTTCGAGCTTGTCACAATTGTATCTCAGAAACGAGTTACAAGAAAGGACATGAGATTATGAAAGAAAGATTTTTGCAGAGCAGCTACAGCAATAAAGTTTTGTCGAATGTTGCTGAAAAAATTGATCATTTGAGTCAGAATTATGTTTTGTTCAGATCTAAACCAGACCAAAACATGAAAATCATGAATCCAAGAATGATTCCAACCTTTAACACAAGGTCCAATGTAATCCGCAAAATCATGAAGCAACACTGGAATCTGCTAGAAACCGATCCAGTAATAAGCAAACAAATTGGCAAGGCCCCGCAAATAACGTACAAAAGATCTAAGTATTTGAAGGATCGGCTGGTCCACAGCTATCAGGGGGATCCTGCTAGTTCTACATGGTTGAGGTCTCCGAAAGGCTTTGTTGAATGTAATTCCTGAAAGATTGTAGAAATAGCAGAAATAGAGATCAATATACTGTTGTGGGCTCTAAAACTGCAACCAAAAAGAACACTAAATTCATTACCTGTACATGTGACTTTGTAATATATACATTTGAATGCCCCTGCGGCCTTTGGTACATTGGCAGCACAAAGTTGCAGCATAAGACTAGAATTTTACAGCATAAATGAATACTCACCAATCTTGAATTTAACTATCAGGTGGCCAGGCACTTTAGTGAAAAAAATAAGCAAACTGATTGAATTTTGGGGAATTGACAGGATCATGTCACATCCCAGGGGAGGGGACAGGGAAAGGCAATTACGGATAGCAGAATCACAGTACATAATCGAGCTCAACACTAAAATCCCACATGGGCTCAACAGTGGGGAGGATTTAGACACACATATTGGCTTAAAATGATTTTAGCAGTCCCATATGGTTCTTTATTTACCCTGCATAGTTGGTTGTCATAGAGAGGCCTGGATTTTGCTCGTTTTCGTCTCTTTTCTGACGCACAAATGTTTCTTCACTTACAGCTTCGGCTGTTTATATTGGTCACTTAAATTGGGAACACGTAGTTGGCCTATAATGAGGATCGCACCAATATATAAGCAACGTTTTGGTTGCAATTGCAATTTATTTATTTATTTGTTGCCATTTATAAAGCGCGACAAATACCCGCAGGCGTCTTGCCGCTAAAATATTTGCGTAAATACTGCTCAGTGTAGCTTGCAACATCCGGGATCTTTCTAGGGGAGAAACTATTGGTTAAACAACCAGGTTTTTAGTTTCTTACGGAACTACAAGAGTGACGGACTTAGTCTGATGTCCTGCGGCAACGTGTTCCATAGTTTAGGTGCCGCTATAAGAAAGCGACGATCACTACAAGATACTGTTTTGGACTGGGGGATCATTAGCTGGTTAAGGTTAGAGGACCGAAGCTGTCTGGGGAGGTGATATGGAACCAGGTGGTCCATTAGAAATTGGGGAAATTGGTTGTTTAAGGATTTGTACACTATGCATAGCGATTTAAATTTGATCCTGTTCTGGATCGTCAACCAATGTAATCGTTTTATTGTTTCGGATATGGCAGCAAATTTTGGGATTCCTGAAAGTAGACGTGCTGCGGCGTTTTGTATCCAATTGTGTATACAATTTGCTTGAAGAATTTCATGCTTATCATATTTCGATATTGATGCTGGGTTATCAATTCGAATAATGTAATTGAACTTTCCCTTTTGGACCAACTGTGGTTATTAATATTCTCACTGTCTATGTTTACCCCTTGAATATGACTTTGTATATATTTTATCACTTGTTTTGGATCGGGGGCACACATACATAGGAATTGCCCACTCCGTGTGATGTTATACCACCCATATATTTATGATTGCAAAATACTTATGTTATCACCCGTACAGCAAGCACATTACCTTGTAGAACACGCATTTTAGATGCAGAAGTGAAACAGGGTACATTACACTTTTAAGGTGTTGGAATTCTTTTGTTAAGAAAATCGGATATGCGTTCGGATTTCTCTGATTGCATTAATGACATGTAATTGATTTGCCTCATAGAACCATCCATGTATTAGAATACACTCCACGCATTTATTGTGCGGCAATTCTTTTTCTTCCAGCACACGTATGTAGGAATTTGATTTCTCACGTTAGCAGTGCCAAAAGCAGTTCCACTTTGTAAAGTATGATTTGCATCTGGATTTCTGTTCCAAATATGATAGCATAAATTATATATAATTGATTTTCATATAAGATTGAGCCCTATATCAAAACGGATTCAGCGCGACTATTGGTTTTGAAGTACTTCTTCTTTGTCCGTTACGTGCCTATGGAACTACCGCATTCGCGAATTGAATGAAATATTATGGCACTACTATTCTCTACCTTACAAAATCTTAAATTGCTGTATTTACAAACACTGTGGATGTAAGACAATTGCATTTGCACTTATTTTTGCATTTCGTTTTGGTATTTATTTGGAAACAATAGTATGTTTTTCTTATTCTTGAATTAGGAGTTGTATTTCTACAGGAGATAGAGCGCAATTCCCTAACTTAAAAAAGGCATTGCCGAAACGCGTTGTTGTTTGTGTGCACATTAAAATCTGTGTACTGTCCTCTGGTGTTGCCTCTGGATTTCTTAGTGGTATTTTCTGCAAATTATTGACGGTTGCTGTTTCCGCCGCTGGCATCGGCATGACAGGCTGGGGAGTGGCTTACTGCAGTGACTTTCTTGAGCAATACATATATATATATATATATGTATATATATATATATAAAGAGAGAGAGAGAGAGAGAGAAAGAGAGAGAGAGAACGAGAGAGATATTCACTTAAAAAAACAAAGTTTACCAGGAACGTTCTAGTTAGAAAATAAAAAAACTGAAATTCACTAAAACAAACATTTTTACACAGATGTTGTAGTCAGCAAACAACATTTAGAAAACCTTAGAAATTCACTGGAAAAAAAATGTTACGGGGCATCATAGTTAGGAAATAGAATTTTAAAAAAAACACTTAGAATTTCACTGAAAGAAACCAAAGGTTACAGGGATGATACAGTTTAACTCAGATTTCACTCATAAAAAACTGTGAAATTCAGCAGATATAGTTACCTGACCTAACTATCACTCACGCCCCCGCAATGCCTTGCTTATGACCTCACATATTGCATCACTCAAGACATGGTAAGTGACATCACTGATGACATCTCAGATGACATCACTGATGAGATCATCTAGTGAGTGTAAGTATTTTGTAAGAGTTTATGATTGTTAAATATATATATTAAGCTACTTTGACAGGTAAATTAGCATTCTAGGTGCACTACTAAGTGATATTACTTCTAATATATATTATGTGAGTGGCTGTGTGCGTGTGTGTTTCTGTGTCTGAGTGGAATTTCCTAGTGACTGTATGGGTGTTTGAGGCGCTGTATGGGTATATAAGTGGGTGTGCAGGTAGTTATGTGGGTTTGTGAGTGTCTGTATTGGTGAGTGAGTGGGTGGGCCAGTATCTGTATGGGTGAGATAGTGGCTGTGTGAGTGGCTATATGGGTGGGTGAGTGTGTGTTTGAGTGACTGTATGGGTAAGTGAGTGGTGTCTGAATGGCGATATGAGTGAGTGACAGGGTGTGTAAGTGGCTGTATGGCTGTGTGAGTATCTATTGAGTGGGTGATTTGGTAAGTGAGTTGGTGTGTGAGCAGCTGCATTGGAGAGTGCAAAGGGGTGTATGGGTGAGTGAGCAAATGTGGAAATTCTTGTATGGATATATGCATGGGTATGTAAGTGGTCATGTGGGTGTGTGAGTGAGTGTCAGAGTAAGTGAATAAGTAGGTTTGTATGCAGTTGTATGGGTGGCTTGTGAGTAGCTGTAAGGGTGTGTGACTGGTTGCATGAACAGATGTATGGGTGAGTAGTTGTGTGAGTAGTTGTAAAGTGAGTGAATGTGTGTGAGAATGGCTCTAGTGATGAGTGGGTGGTTGTCTGATGACTTGTAGGGGTTTTTGAATGGGTATGTGAGGGGGGTGAGTGGGTGTATGGGAGGTTGCATAGGGGTGTCAGTGGTTCTGTGGATGATGTCATCAGTTATGTAATCAGTGATGTCACTGACCATGTCATGAGCAATGTAATATGTGAGGTCATAAGCAGTGCTTTGCGGGACATAGGTTATAGTTTGCTCAGGTAACTGTACCTGGTAGATTTCACTGGTTTTATATGAGTGGAATCTGAGCCTAACTATATCGTCCCTGTAACTTTCCAAGTGTTTTTTATTTCTATTTTATAATGATAACGTCCCTGTAACTTTTGTTTTCTTTAGTCAATGAATCTATTTTGTTAATTTTATTTCTTAACTATAACATGCCTGTAGCATTTTTGTAAGTGAATTTCTAAGAATTTTTTGTTTTATTTCCTAACTGTATCCTGTAACCTTTGAGGGTGAGTGTGCAAGTGAGTACATGAGTGTCTCAGTGGGTGTGTGAGTGAGCTTGTGGGTGTATCAATGGGTATGTGAGTGGGTGTGTGGATGTCTGTGTGGGTCTTGGAGTGGCTACAAAGGTGTCTCACTGTGTGTGTGAGTGGGTGCATAAGTGTCTGAGTGAGTGTCTGAGTAGGTGCAGGAATATCTGAGTGAGTGTTCATTGGTACAATAGCTACCTGTTCCAATCCAGGTATGCTGGTACACAATTATATTTCCTCTTTTATGCAAGCAACTCATTGTCAGTCCTGTAAATCAAACCATTGACAGTATTGTAAATCAAATTATCTTTACAGGAGCAGTCCTGCTAGGGGAAAAAAAGAAGAATAGACTTAAAATGGAGCCAGGCAATGTCATTGAAGGGAATGGGGAGATTTCTTCACTGCACACTACTTCAACTCCAGTGCAGTCATGCATGTGCCTAAAAATGGAGGGGATGTATGAGTCAAACACAAACAAAATATGTAATGTTTCTCTAGCTATATCCACTTTTTTTTGGCAAAGCACTAAGCAGTTCAATAAAAATAACTAAAAAGGTCTATGGTGGCCTACTCACTGAGGGAAGTAGATTTCATTCTCAAGCTCAGGTGGTTCACCCAGAAGTTGTTCAGCTAACATACTTGAGTCTGACCAATTATCCTCATCCTCCTACTTCTCCTGTGGTATTTCAAGAACAGTGTAACTGTCTAGTATGAAGTGTTGGTTAATTTTGATCATGGTCAATCTCTCAACATTTTGAGGTGAGCGACTGGTCCTACTCACTGTGACAACTGTGCCAGCTACACTGAACACATACTCAGCAGATACCCTGGCTACCAGACAAGCCAAATACTTTATTGCCAGCCTGCTGAGCTCTGGCCATTGAGATATTGAAAACAGTGGTCCTTGACCTTTTGTTTTGGTAAAGCAGAGTCAATCGGTACCTAGTTTGCTATTCACACAACAGTTCAGAGCGTGTCTATTAGTTCAGCTCTAGCTAATGGGTGCATTTATTAGCTAGAGCTGAACTAAGAGACACGCTCTGAACTGTTGTGTGAATAACAAACTAGGTACCGATTGACTCTGCTTTACTAAAATAAACGATCAAGGACCACTGTTTTCAAAATCTCAATACACCCAGGTCCACGCCTTTTGGGTTACCCCATTTTCTTAATGGGAGCTCTGGCCATTTGCACATGTTCTTATAGCGATAGACCAATGGGCTTTGATCCACGTAGACCTCTTCCATGTCATCCAGATAGTACTGAAACTTCCTCTGAATGGTAATTGGTGCAGCCACTTGCTGAACCTCTTTTGCCTTCACTTGTGCACTTGACTTAAGCCCTGCCACTTGAAACCAAGCCAATGCATGGTTTGGGTACCATTCTTCTTTTCTTGTAGTTGTTGTTGTCAGTGTTATTGTTGGGGTGTTGGCTGCTCTGAGACAACATCATCAACCTCTCTGGAAGCTGCAGAACTTCTGCAGAGGGCTCAAATTTCTAGCCATTCCTCTTCAAGGTCTCTCAACATTCCACATCCTGTATAGTGAGATATTAATTTCAGAAAAAGGAATGAAAGTAGCCAGGATTTATTTGTATCATGGATCTAGCATACTGTCAAAGACGTACTCATTGGATGATTAATGTCTCTTTGCAGCCTTGGATTAACAGCCAAGTGAAGGATTAAACTCTCAACTAAGGCATGCACTTCTCCATTGCCTTCCACACCTTTGAACCTTTGCGACACCTTTTTAATTGGTACTGTAGCAGATGAAACAATGGGATAGCTTGGCACATCCTACTGTCTTCCTTGCTGACTTCCTGGGTGAAAACCTCAAAAAGAAGTAGCATCTGTGTCAAGCATTTTACTAGGCCCCATTTTGTGGACTCCATGGTCATGCTTTTCCCAGTTGCATTCCCTCCTCTTTGAATTACATCATCATTGATCAGTTTGTACTGCCCAAAGAGATGTTGCAACATATAATACATCCAGTTCCAACATGTTGGCTTCTCCTCTATAAGGGCTTTAACTGCTACCCTATCATTATGCTGCTGAATTATCCTCAACTGCTTCAGGGCTTTAATAGAATGGCTGAAATGAGTGCAGATTAATTCTGCAGGTGGTCAGTATGTTGCTGACTAAGTCTTCTTGTTTGAAAATGCCCTGTACGATCAGGTTGATGCAATCCTTCAAGCACTGCAATAGCCACCATCTGCCATGGCACTAATTATATTACTGCCATTGTCTGTGGCAACAAATCCAATTCTGAGACCTCTGGGTTGCAACTATTCAAACACCTTGCTGTTAAAATCTTCCAATATGTTTGCAGCTGTATGAAGATTATTCCATGGCAAATATGACTAATGCTGCATGCTACTTAATGCACTTAAACGGTTCTTCAGTGTTGAGACCTGTAGATAGCTGTTGCTAACCCCCATAAAAGAGATTCAGTGTGCAGTTATACACATGCAATCAGTGGCTTGGTAGCAGGTCCACATGTTGGTTGTCAGGTGGATAGTGTGCACAGCACTCTGCTGCAAAGCTTGCCCAATCAATTGCAGCACATCATGAGGGAGTACTGGAGCAGCAACTCTGGAAAAATAGTTCTGACTGTGAACCATCCATTTGAGGCAGATGGTCACTACAAATTCTAAGAAACCTCACTCCTTTCACTAAAGGAAAAGGGAGGAATTCCAGTGCTAATATTTTAAACAGCTTCCGTTGTACAAACTTGCCATTGGGCGGTGGTATTCATAAGGCCACTCCTGCCTAAACGTGCCCGTAATAGTAGCTTGGATTTGTTTTTGTTGGGCCACCGACACAGGCGACTTCCGGAGAGAACAAGGAGGTGGTAAACTCAATGAGTGTCTTGGGGCTGTCACTGAATGCAGTGGTGTCTCCATCTGACTCTTGTGCCATTTCGAGGTTGCTGAGGCCGGTGATACTGGTGCACTGCTGGGGACATAGCTGCTATACGTAAAGCTGTCACCCTTTTCTTCCTCATCATCTACATCTCACACCATAATTGGAGCTGATTTCCCTCTCTCATCAGCTCAAACACCTGCAGCAATTGTTTTAAAGTGGCCTCCTACCAGATTGTGTGATGCTTTTCCATATGGTTTGTTTGGCCTCCAGTACTAAAGAGTGAACCACGCTTACCTCGAAGAACGCTTGCATGGTAAATGAGCAAATTGGAATGTTATTCTCTTGGAGAGGAAAACTTTATTAGTGCTCCTCTGCCAAATACCCAAAGAACTGAAGGTAGGTGGGTGTGTCATCGATTGCCTCTTTGCAGTGTGTACTTCAACATAGGGTAGTCTGTGAGAACTTAGCTTATGTCTCATCGACCATTATGTGTAGTGCTGTGACCGTAATGCACTGATGAGACAGCAAACTGAGCATCTACCAAGCAGGTCAAACATTTTGCTAATACTTGTAGAGGGTAAAGATCACCAATGCAAGAGCTGTCAAGGGTGATCCATGGAGTAAGATAGACATAGAGCCAAGTGCTAAGCTTCATGTGGAATGCGCTCATTATAGATAAGGTGCATATGGGAAGAGGCAGGTCATTCCACCCTTTTGGAGCCAATTAGGAGAAGTCTAATCTCCTTGCTCTAGTGCTGCCTCTGCTGAGAAAAGGTGTCTGGAAGGTTTCTGAGATCTAAGGCAGCATTGAGGTATGCTTGACCAGTGCTGTGTAAGTCGTTGAATGTGTGTTCAGGAGTTTGAAAAGAGCTCTGACATGGGAGACAGTGAAGCTGTTTCAGGTGTGTGTGGGGATATTGAGGGAGGAGGCTGCCTGCTGTGTTCTGTATGGTTTTGAGTCATCTGCTTAGTTAAGTGAAACATGGTTAGCATAACTGCAGTTGAAACAAACGCAAAAATGCTGGGAAATTCAGCCTAAGTTCCCTAAAGTAATAAGCCAAACAAGTGTCCTGTGGGACTCATTCACAGACACATCTACTTTTGCTTTGAAAGTGTGAAAACTCAATTGCTAAATTCTATCATAACCAATACTAGAGATGTGAAAACAATACTCACAGAAAATATTGTATACTTTGCCCTTCTTCAATAACATTGGGTATGATACAAGCTATTTATGAGTTTGCAAACTTTCAAAGCAAAAGGAAGTGTTGGTGAATAAGTTCCACAGGGCATTTGTTTTACTCATTACACTTACTCTCGTTCTCGTGGGCAATCAGGGTGGTCCTTCTACTGTATGCATAAGTTCCCTATTAATCACTTCACAGTCTAGTGAAGCTTCTACAATTTTTCCACACCGGTTTTCCATGACAACATGGCTTATGTTCCGTCCACCATTATGTTCAGTGTGGGGACTATGATGCAATTGTCAATCTGCGAACACAACACCAACCTTGTTCTGGCAGCGGAGAAAAGTGTTGAGCAGGCCATAAGCAGGTCTATGATTTCCTTGAGCATAGGCACACATATTCTGCAGCTGCTTGCCTAGTGAAACAGTGGCCTATGGAAGTTAAGTATCCATGCACAGTCATTATATAACGGCAGCTCCACCTCAGTCAATTTCCCAATACTTCACTTTTGTATGGTACAATATAAATCATATTCACAGGACTGGGTGAGATGGACACTAGGGCCAGTAAATATCACTCTCCTGCTTCTTCCCATGCTTAGAGCTAATTTTCGAATAACACATTTGGTTGAGTCTTTTTAGCTGTTGCAGGAATAAGTATTGGTACTGCAGCTACTTCCCTCCAGAGCATATAAAGTGGAGGCTGCTGCTTCAGTAGCGGTAAGAATTTCAATGATGGACAACAGAAAGTGAAGGAAACACATGTGTCTTCCTGTGGTTGTCTGAAGATAAACAACATATACATTGCATGTTGCCATCTCAGTCAGGGGGGTAAAGAGGTTCTTGCACCAAGTGCGAGTTTTACGACTCACATTGTATGGCTGAAGACCCTGGTCATTCGTATTCGCTCCGCCCATGTACTTGTAATCAAGTATACAGGTCGACTTGTGAACTTAGGCCATCGGACCCCAAACTGTGATGGGGGAAGTGCTCTCATCATGAATTCTATTGAGCACATACACATCACGCCTAACCGAGAACTTGACTGTGAGCAGGTCAGTGGAACGCAACACAGTGCTCTGGGATTTCTGGGGCTTCTTATAACCAAGCTCCAGCAGGAATACATTGCAGCAACAATGAACTGTAGTGCAAGACACAGTGCAAGCTTTATACCGCTCACTCAACAGCTACTCCTATACAGAAATTGTCCAGATCAAGATTATAACCTTTGTGAAGGCGTGGCTGGGCATGCTCTCATACAATCTTTCCTGAGACTTCTAGTGTGGGAGGGCAGCTTACAGATGTTAGAGTGGAGTCCTTCCCTGTATACACTTTCAAGCTGTCCCCTGTGCTGTCTCCCCTAGGCCAACGGTAATCCAACTCCTTGAACACCACTTCCCCTCCTCCTACTTGCCCCATGCCCCTAGATCTGATACTTTGTACACACTACTCACTAGATTCCAGACTTGATGAGAGCACACATGAACTACAAAAGCTCAAACCTTACCTACAAAGGGTTATGTTATGTTAGGGGGATATTTCTAGAGCGCACTGACACCGTGAGTTTCCTGGCGCTGATTGGGAGATCAGTGAGATAGCAGATAGAAATTAACCGGATTGGGGGAAAAGCCAAGTTTTAAGAGATTTACGAAAGAGAATAAGAGAGTTAGCAGATTTAAGAGACAGGGGAAAGGAATTCCAGAGTGTGGGGGCAAGATGTGAGAAACTCCGACCTCCCATCCTCGCAAGTTTGAAAGAAGGAGTGGCAAGAAGATGAAGATGGGAAGATCTGAGATTGCGAATGGGGCAGTATGGGGTGATGAGGGATTTCAGGAACCTAGGAGAGGGGCCGGTCAGAGATTTAAATACTATGCAGCCGATCTTGAAGGCTGCCCTAAGATTGACCGGGAGCCAGTGCAGTTTGGCAAGAAGAGGCTTGGCCGACTGCCATTTGGGGATCCTGAAGACCAGCCGTGCCGCTTGGTTCTGAGTGATCTGCAGCCTGTGAAGTAGAGTTTTTGGCAGACCATGATATAAAGAGTTGGAAAAGTCCAAGCGGGAAAGGACCAGGGCCATGGTGACTTGAAGCAGAACTTCGGGGGACAGGAGATAAGCAACCTTCCTAATCCTGCGAAGCTGGTACATACAGGAGGAGACCACCGCCCCCACCTGGGCTTTGAGTGAGAGTTCGGAGTCAATAATAACTCCCAAACTCTTTACGGACGCCACAGGGGCGGGAGGGGGGCCAAGCTCTGAGGGCCAAAAGTGGGGACCCCAATGGATGGAGCTCTTGCCAGGAAGAAGGAGCTCCGTCTTCCCAGGATTTAGTTTGAGCTGATTTTGACTCATCCAGAGGAGGATGTGGGACATGACAGCATGAAAGTTAGAGACAGCAGAGGGGGTAGAGAGAGGAAAGATGAGTTGTAGGTCGTCAGCGTAGTTGAAGACGGTGACGTCCCACTGCCTCAGAGAGAGAAGAAGAGGACGAAGATAGAGATTGAAAAGAAGAGGGGACAGAGAAGAGCCTTGAGGGACACCGCAGGTGGAAAGTACTTTGGGTCCACGAAAGGGGCCCAAGCTGACCGACTGAGCCCTACCGGACAGGAAAGAGTGGACCCAGGCCAGCGCCTTACAGTCATGCAAGAATCAGTGGCCTAATAGGGATCTGAATAGGAACATTCTTACTCATGATGAAATTCCCAACTTCCTCTCCTTGCTTACCACACACCTCCCAACCAAAGGGATCTCACCTTCTGTGAAGCTCACACGGGCAAAATGGAGAACTTTACCTTGTGCTAACTTGGGGCCAAGAGTCAACAACAGAAGAGTAAACAAGCAGGAACTTAAGCGAGTTACCCTCACACAGATTACCCTAGTTAATTCCAAACCCCATCTAAAATGCATGCTACTCAATCGCACATAAGCCACAAGACATGTGGTGGATATTGCTGACCTTATCCTCGCACATGATCTTGACCTCCTAATCCTCACTGAAACTTGGTTAAATGAATCATCTGCACCCAACCCTGACATACTAGTCCCTCCTAACCATGGGATCACTAGATTAGACAGAACTGGCAGACCAGGTGGAGTTATTGCTTGCATACACTGCAGCAGCTTATCTGTAAAACAATCACATTCCCCTGTTCTACCATCATGTGAATATCTATTCATCAATATTGCATGCAACAACAGGCCAGTTTGCAAACTGCACATTCTACCACCCTCCAAGGGACAACCTCTATTTCATTGAACTGATTATGGAAATCATCACAACAAACACAGGACAACGCAGCACCCTAATATTCCTCTAACACCTCAAACCACACTGGAATGACTCTGCAGTGAACAGCTTCAAAACATTTCTTATGACATCAATTTGACCGAAATATGCAATTGCCCCACACACAAGGGATCGACCTTAGATCTTATCATTGCCAAAGCCAACTCCATTCAACTTGAATCGATCCTCTCATGTGACTGGTCTGACCACCACTGCATCACATTCCTCATCAATGAAGCAGTGAGAACAAATATGGCTCAACCAATGAAACACAAAATCTGGAAATGAGCTTAAGAAGTATTAATATCGATGAATCAACAACTTTCAGTGGCAACATCCTGCTTTCTATTGGAGACATGTCAGATGTACAGGATCTTAAAAGCCACAACCCTAGTTCCATGAGGAATTTTCCAGACTCTATTGCACCACTACAACTAAAAAGATTGGACACCAAAGACTCCAAACCTTTCTGCAATGGTAGTCCCAATTCTGAAAGACATAACCTTAGACTAGCGGAATGACGGGGCAGATCCTCTCTGTCCCTTGAACACCTCAAGCATTTGAGAACAACAAGGAATGCATACTAGAAATGTATCAGAAAGTCAAAAGCTAACTTCTTTAGAAACTAAATAGACCAAGCTAGCAACCTATCAAAAAAACTGTTTGAACTTGCTAAACTTCAATCAAATGGCCTACCCAAAGTTAGATCCAGTTTATGACCTAGTTGAGAGGAATTAGCGTCCTTCTTCCTTGAGAAGATGGAAAATATGTAGATTGACTTGCAGAGGATTTGGGAGAATCGTCCTCTCTTACCTATCTACCCCCTCTCCCCCTCCCTGTTGGCATTACTCACATGTCCACCTGAGCTTACCCTCAAAAACAACATCTAATGGACTTCCTTCAAAACCTTTAACAAAGGCACCATCCTCAAAATTCAAGCAGCGCTGAAACCCACAAACCACTTTAATAACTCACTTCCCCCCTACTTCTTCAATGGGATCAAATCATCGATACTCCCACTGTGGACTAAGTTTGTTAATGCCTCTCTACTTCAAGGCATTATCCCTGACTGCCTAAAGTCGGGACAGGTGTCCTCCATCCTGAAAAAACCTCAGCAGACTGCACAGATCTAAACATTCCAACTCTGGCAAAGCTCATGGAGAAAAGTGTTCACATCCAAATCTGTTACAACATTGAACTAATTGTCCTTATGGACTATTTAGAACTGGCTTCTGCCCGGGGCACAGCGCCAAATCAGTTCTGACACACATAGTGGACAATGCTCTAAAAATGTTGGACCAAAATGAATCTTTCCTTCTAATCATCCTTGACCATCCCAGATTGGAGCTAAAAAACTAAGGTAGGGATTTTTTAAGGTTTTCCTAACTTTATACCATGTCTCTGCAAGCCCACTCAAGATCTTCAGCCTGACCTTTTAAAAAAACATTGGGTCAAAATAATTGAAGAGAAACCCCTCTTTACCTCCTGGCTCAAGATTCGCAATGGTGAACCAGAGGCCTCCTGTCATAGAGGGACTTGGGGAGTTGAAAAGGCACTTCCCATTTTTTAAGAGAAACTCCCATGAATAAAAAAGTAAATCCGGCAAGAATAAGCCTCCTTTCTCAATCCTTCTCCTCAGTTTCTTCCAAGCTATTCTTGGTTCTTTACTTGCACATATAATAGAACCTAGATCCCCTTGTAACTTCTTGATCCAATCCGTCTTAAAAGGCAGGGGAATAGCATCGAAGAGGAAGGTAAGCGTTGGGAGTATGACCATTTTACTTCTTCCATAAAGCGATAGCTGGAGATGGGACCAAGTTTTATAATCTCCTTTCGGGCTTTTTCAAAATGGAGTTTCGCTATTTTATTAATGTCATGGGATATCATGACTCCCAGATATCTGATTTCATCCTTGCCAGTTACTCCCTCGATGATCCAGGGCATAATTTCAGATGTATCACTGTTGACCTCGTTGCCTGAGACCTTCCCAAAGTCTGTCATTAGAGCCATCAAACGGGGCCAAGTTGTCAAAATATTTGTGGTAAAAATCACAATATCGTCCACATAGCGCCCTAGTTTCTTTTCCCAACCAGAAAAACTAAAAGGGATCACATGGGACGCCTATAAAGCTTTTCTTAGGGGCTGACTTGGGGCACTTGCCGCAGAGAAGAGGAGGAGTTATTATAAAGAAGTGGCAGCACAGGAGGCTAAGGTTCACTCCGTGGAAGAAAAGTTAATTGATCCAAGTGCAGAAAAGGTGGCTAGGTGGCTTTATCAATCATATTGCAAGATTGGGTGAGAAAAGATGGGAGGCTAGTCAAATGGCTCATTTGAATATAGTGAAGAATGTAGCAAATTACTGTCCTGGAAGGTAAAGAAAGAACAACTAGGAAATAGAATCGAGGAAGTTATATGTGATCAAATGGGCATACTAGTAGGTGACAGCAGAGGAATTGAGCAAATATTTCAAAACCATTTCAGCTAAATCTATCAAGAAGACCTCAATCCATCCAAAGATAATCTTAATATATGGTTGGGGCAGGACATGGGTAACCCACTGACAACAGAAAAAGCCAATCTCCTAAATATAGATATTCACGTCCTTGAAGTGGAAAAGATAATTACTCAGGAGGTCTATAAAGTCTTGGTTGCTACTTTATTCCCCATCTTAGTCAATCTTTTTAATGAACTGTAAGTCGAGCATCTGGACCTGCCAGCTTCCTGGAAGGAAGCCACAATTTTGCTAATTCTGAAGTATGGAAAATGCCCCAAAAATGTGACTCATATCGCCCTATTTCCTTGCTTAATAGCGATTACAAGATTTATACTAAGATCTTGGCAGATAGATTTAATGGGATAATGGCTGAGCTAATAAATGACGATCAAAAAGGGTTCTTTCGGGAAATATTATTGAAAGATCTAACTTTACATTGTTTGGCACAATAGATCTTGTGACTACCTACAATCCTTCTCTTGCCCTGGTGGCCTTGGACGCTACCAAGGCCCTTGACTGTGTGAACGAGGTCTATCTGAAAGAGGTAGCTGCCACCCTGAAACTAGGTACACATTTATGTAATGCTCTTGCTGGTTTCTATCAAGCTCCAGAAGCAAGGATTCTAGTTTAACTCAACCTGTCATAATATCTAGAGGAACTAGGCAGGGTTGTCCTCTCAACTAAGGGAATTGTGCTCTATCTCCTGTAGAAATAAAACTCTTAATTCACAAAAACAAGAAAAACATACTACTGTTTTAAAATAAATACCAAAACAAAATGCAAATATAAGATTGAGCCCTATATCAGAACGGATTCAGTGCGTCTATTGGTTTTGAAGGAGTTCTTCTTTGTCCATTACGTGCCTATGGAACTATCGCATTTGCGAATTGAATGACATTTTACTGCACTACTATTCTGTATCTTTCAAAACCTTGAATTGCTGTATTTACAAGCACTGAGGGTGTAAGACAATTGCATTTATTGTTACATTTCGATTTGGTATTTTTCTTGCTCATGAATTAAGAGTTGTATTCTACAGGAGATAGAGTGCAATTCCCTAACTTGAGAAAGGCATTGCCGAAAAGCGTTGTTGTTTGTGTGCACATTAAAATCTGTGTACTGTACTCTGGAGTGCCTTTGTTTCTGCTTTTTGCAAATTATTGAGGGTTGCTGCTTCCGTCACTGGCATCGGCATCGCAGGCTGGGGAGTGGCTTACTGCAGCGTCTTTTGTGAGCAACAAATATACGCAATTCCCACCTCTCTGTTCCCAAATTCACTGTGATTTCACTTAAGGTAAGCAGGCAAAGTGGGGGTTGTGTTGGGATTCTCACCTAGATTCCTAGTTGGAGGGCTGGGATCTGGCAAAGTATCCCATTTCCACCTATCCACATAACTGCTTACGCTGCCTCAATTGATACGCGATATCAGAGCAGATGCAACGCTGCAAGTTTTTCCTTTACAGCTAGCGTCTGAGGACGAGGAGTCTTTATGTTTAATATCCACTTTTGATTATGATGAGGGATTGGCAGTCAGAAAGGAGAGCGGCTGCATGTTCCCTCTTCGATGAAGAATTGCAAACCAGACAGAAACAAGGTGGTCTAAGTGATGTACAGAGTACTATTGAACCGTCATTGAAGCAAAAACTTGCACAGCTTGAGAAATTGTCTTAACGCAAACTGAATAAGTGGTGGGAAGTTACCTCGCTCACAAATTTTAATGAAGTAAATACAGTTCCTAGAGGTTTAAGAATATCCATCATCCTTACTTATGAGAACCTTAATCCCGAATTAGTGCAAGAATAGGCTACCTTCATGGCTGAAACATATAAAGGGATGTTTGAGATATTGGTAAACTAGGCCAAAATTGATCTGGACATTACACGTAAGGAGCTAGCAGAATTGAGACAAGACCTGTAAAAATCCGAAAATGAAAATTTAGTAGTGGAATTCTATAAATCACTAGAGGGCAAGTTGAAAATCTATGAAGATGCGATAAAAGCGGAAAAAAAAAACACTGTGGCTTTGAATTCCAATATCCCTTGAGGGGTACGTCCTCTCACTTTTTTACATGAGTTCCAGCTACTCAAACAAAATAATGAACAGGGATCCGACGACAAGACCCCGGCGATGGGACAGAGGAAGAGGCAAAGGTCCCAAAAGAGAAAGAGGCAAAGGAACCAAATAAAGGCTCAGATTGAGGAGGGAAAGAGGAGGCAAAATGGTATCCCACAGATGGACACACACCAACAACAAGTCGGTTATCAACTTATCTTCCAGAATACTCAACAAGGACGAAGAGTCACTCCTTCAACTTGGCCTATCATTTTGTCCTTCCTATGACATGAATTATGTTGGCACTCGTATGGATCTGTTGCTCTACATACGTGAATTAAAACTCATGAAATTACATGAAATGACAGTAAAAAACAAAAAGAGAGAAGGAATAACATCTCCTATGTCCAAGGATAATTTGAATATATGTCTAAAAGATACTGCTTTGTTTTTTGATTTATATCAATTGGAAGAAAATATCATGGAAATACAAAAGCATGACAAAGGAAGAATACTCCAGCAATTAGGGTTCTCCTTGGACACAGCAAGTCACAGTGGATTGAAACCTAAGTTGGTGTTTAACCCCAATGTTCCTCATGATGATATCAAAACATTCCATATGGTCATGATTAAAGAGCTTAATAAATTGCAGGATCAACCCCCCAAAAACCAGTGGGAGTTCATTTATCAAAGACACAGAGAATGGCTCTTGCTGAACTAACAAACGATAAAACAATAATTGTGAAACCCTCAGATAAGGGATGGAACATTGTTGTTATGGAGATTCAGCAATACAAGAATTAAGCCTTTAGGCAATTGGGGGACACACAATGTTATGAACTCATTGGATGGGAAATATATAGGTCCTCTATCACTAAGTACTATGATCTATTGAAAGTTTGGTGGAGAACAGGTCTGATTGATGATGGGGAATATCCTTTCTTAAAGACAGATATCCCTCGGGTACCATGTTTTTACTTGTTGCCTAAGATTTATAAACATCATACTAGACGACCAGGGAGACCTATTGTATCCTCTAATGGAGGTCTTTTGGAAAATACCACAATTTTCCTGGATTTATATCTATCACCATTTGTTCTGAATTTAAGATCTTATTGCAGAGATAGTACAGACTTCCTACAACACATCCCTGATGTGAGATGGGAGGAAGGTTTCCTAATGGTAGCACTAGATGTGTGCTCTTTGTACACTTGTATTGATCAAGCCCAAGTGGTGGAAGCTTGCATATACTATTTTCGTGGATGACACATTTCTCTATGGGAACATACTGCAATACTTGAACAAATGATGTTGTATTGTCCCAATCAGAACATCTTTATTTTTGAAAAACAACTGTACCGTCTGGAACAGTGATGGGTACCTGTTTTGCTCCCAGCCTGGCAAATCTTTTCCTAGGCTGGTGGGGGGCACAAACTGTGTGGGTGGAGGAATATGAAAAATTCACTGAACACATCCCAATCTGGATCAGGTACAAGGATGACCTGTTCCTGATTTGGGATGGGTCTTGGGAGTTGGCAGAAAAATTCATAGACAATTTACAGAATAATAACTTGAATCTGAGTTTCACATATAAAATAATTGATAGGCACTGTGAGTTCTTGCATGTGGCCATTGATATTGAAAACAAACAGTTAGTCACCAGTCTTTTTAGGAAGGAAACAGCAGGCAATACGCTCCTTCATTCCCATAGTAACTCTCCCCCTCCGCTCATCAATAGCATCCCCTATGGGGAGCATCTTCGAGCTTGTCGCAATTGTATCTCAGAAACGGGTTACAAGAAAGGACATGAGATTAAGAAAGAAAGATTTTTGCAGAGCAGCTACAGCAATAAAGTTTTGTCGAATGTTGCTGAAAAAATTGATCATTTGAGTCAGAATTATGTTTTGTTCAGATCTAAACCAGACCAAAACATGAAAATCATGAATCCAAGAATGATTCCAACCTTTAACACAAGGTCCAATGTAATCCGCAAAATCATGAAGCAACACTGGAATCTGCTAGAAACCGATCCAGTAATAAGCAAACAAATTGGCAAGGCCCCGCAAATAACGTACGAAAGATCTAAGTCTTTGAAGGATCGGCTGGTCCACAGCTATCAGGGGGATCCTGCTAGTTCTACATGGTTGAGGTCTCCGAAAGGCTTTGTTGAATGTAATTCCTGAAAGATTGTAGAAATAGCAGAAATAGAGATCAATATACTGTTGTGGGCTCTAAAACTGGAACCAAAAAGAACACTAAATTCATTACCTGTACATGTGACTTTGTAATATATGCATTTGAATGCCCCTGCGGCCTTAGGTACCTTGGCAGCACAAAGTTGCAGCATAAGACTAGAATTTTACAGCATAAATGAGTAGTCACCAATCTTGAATTTTACTATCAGGTGGCCAGGCACTTTAATGAAAAAAATAAGCAAACTGATCGAATTTTGGGGAATTGACAGGATCATGTCACATCCCAGGGGAGGGGACAGGGAAAGGCAATTACGGATAGCAGAATCACAGTACATAACCGAGCTCAACACTAAAATCCCACATGGGCTCAACATTGGGGAGGAATTAGACACACATATTGGCTTAAAATGATTTTAGCCGTCCCATATGGTTCTTTATTTACCCTGCATAGTTGGTTGTCATACAGAGGCCTGGATTGTGCTCGTTTTTGTCTCTTTTCTGACGCACAAATGTTTCTTCACTTACAGCTTCGGCTGTTTATATTGGTCACTTAAATTGGGAACACGTAGTTGGCCTATAATGAGGATCGCACCAATATATAAGCAACGTTTTGGTTGCAATTGCAATTTATTTATTTATTTGTTGCCATTTATAAAGTGCGACAAATACCCGCAGGCGTCTTGGCGCTAAAATATTTGCGTAAATACTGCTCAGTGTAGCTTGCAACATCCGGGATCTTTCTAGGGGAGAAACTATTGGTTAAACAACCGGGTTTTTAGTTTCTTACGGAACTGCAAGAGTGACGGACTTAGTCTGATGTCCTGCGGCAACGTGTTCCATAGTTTAGGTGCCGCTATCAGAAAGCAACGATCACCCCAAGATACTGTTTTGGACTGGGGGATCATTAGCTGGTTAAGGTTAGAGGACCGAAGCTGTCTGGGGGGGTGATATGGAACCAGCTGGTCCATTAGAAATTGGGGAAATTGGTTGTTTAAGGATTTGTACACTATGCATAGCGATTTAAATTTGATCCTGTTCTGGATCGTCAACCAATGTAATCGTTTTATTGTTTCGGATATGGCAGCAAATTTTGGGATTCCTGAAAGTAGACGTGCTGCGGCGTTTTGTATCCAATTGTGTATACAATTTGCTTGAAGAATTTCATGCTTATCATATTCCGATATTGATGCTGGGTTATCAATTCGAATAATGTAATTGAACTTTCCCTTTTGGACCAACTGTGGTTATTAATATTCTCACTGTCTATGTTTACCCCTTGAATATGACTTTGTATATATGTTATCACTTGTTTTGGATCGGGGGCACACATACATAGGAATTGCCCACTCCGTGTGATGTTATACCACCCATATATTTATGATTGCAAAATACTTATGTTATCACCTGTACAGCAAGCACATTACCTTGTAGAACACGCATTTTAGATGCAGAAGTGAAACAATGTACATTACACTTTTAAGGTGTTGGAATTCTTTTGTTAAGAAAATCGGATATGCGTTCGGATTTCTCTGATTGCATTAATGACATGTAATTGATTTGCCTCATAGAACCATCCATGTATTAGAATACACTCCACGCATTTATTGTGCGGTAATTCTTTTTCTTCCAGCACACGTATGTAGGAATTTGATTTCTCACGTTAGCAGTGCCAAAGCAGTTCCACTTTGTAAAGTATGATTTGCATCTGGATTTCTGTTCCAAATATGATAGCATAAATTATATATAATTGATTTTCATATAAGATTGAGCCCTCTATCAGAACGGATTCAGTGCGACTATTGGTTTTGAAGTACTTCTTCTTTGTCCATTACGTGCCTATGGAACTACCGCATTCGCGAATTGAATGAAATATTATGGCACTACTATTCTGTACCTTCCAAAATCTTAAATTGCTGTATTTACAAACACTGTGGATGTAAGACAATTGCATTTGCACTTATTTTTGCATTTCGTTTTGGTATTTATTTTAAAACAATAGTATGTTTTTCTTATTCTTGAATTAAGAGTTGTATTTCTACAGGAGATAGAGCGCAATTCCCTAACTTAAAAAAGGCATTGCCGAAACGCGTTGTTTTTTGTGTGCACATTAAAATCTGTGTACTGTATATATATATATAGAGAGAGAGAGAGAGAAAGAGAGAGAAAGAGAGAGAGAGAACGAGAGAGATATTCACTTAAAAAACCAAAGGTTACCAGGAACGTTCTAGTTAGAAAATAAAAAAACTGAAATTCACTAAAACAAACATTTTTACACAGATGTTGTAGTCAGCAAACAACATTTAGAAAACCTTAGAAATTCACTGGAAAAACATGTTACAGGGGCATCATAGTTAGGAAATAGAATTTAAAAAAAACCCTTAGAATTTCACTGAAAGAAACCAAAGGTTACAGGGATGATACAGTTTAACTCAGATTTCACTCATAAAAAACTGTGAAATTCAGCAGATATAGTTACCTGACCTAACTATCACTTACGCCCCCGCAATGCCTTGCTTATGACCTCACATATTGCATTACTCAAGACATGGTAAGTGACATCACTGATGACATCTCAGATGACATCACTGATGAAGTATTTTGTAAGAGTTTATGATTGGTAAATATATATATATTATAATATATTAAGCTACTTTGACAGTTAAATTAGCATTCTAGGTGCACTACTAAGTGATATTACTTCTAATATATATTATGTGAGTGGCTGTGTGCCTGTGTGTTTCTGTGTCTGAGTGGATTTTCTAGTGACTGTATGGGTGTTTGAGTCGCTGTATGGGTATATAAGTGGGTGTGCAGGTAGTTATGTGGGTTTGTGAGTGTCTGTATTGGTGAGTGAGTGGGTGGGTCAGTGTCTGTATGGGTGAGATAGTGGCTGTGTGAGTGGCTATATGGGTGGGTGAGTGTGTGTTTGAGTGACTGTATGGGTAAGTGAGTGGTGTCTGAATGGCGATATGAGTGAGTGGCAGGGTGTGTAAGAGGCTGTATGGCTGTGTGAGTATCTTTTTGAGTGGGTTATTTGGTAAGTGAGTTGGTGTGTGAGCAGCTGCATTGGAGAGTGAGTGTCTGTGCAAAGGGGTGTATGGGTGAGTGAGCAAATGTGGAAATTCTTGTATGGATATATGCATGGGTATGTAAGTGGTCATGTGGGTGTGTGAGTGAGTGTCAGAGTAAGTGAATAAGTAGGTTTGTATGCAGTTGTATGGGTGGCTTGTGAGTAGCTGTAAGGGTGTGTGACTGGTTGCATGAACAGATGTATGGGTGAGTAGTTGTGTGAGTAGTTGTAAAGTGAGTGAATGTGTGTGAGAATGGCTCTAGTGATGAGTGGGTGGTTGTCTGATGACTTGTAGGGGTTTTTGAATGGGTATGTGAGGGGGTGAGTGGGTGTATGGGAGGTTGCATAGGGGTGTGAGTGGTTCTGTGGATGATGTCATCAGTTATGTAATCAGTGATGTCACTGACCATGTCATGAGCAATGTAATATGTGAGGTCATAAGCAGTGCTTTGCGGGACATAGGTTATAGTTTGCTCAGGTAACTGTACCTGGTAGATTTCACTGGTTTTATATGAGTGAAATCTGAGCCTAACTATATCGTCCCTGTAACTTTCCAAGTGTTTTTTATTTCTATTTTATAATGATAACGTCCCTGTAACTTTTGTTTTCTTTAGTCGATGAATCTATTTTGTTAATTTTATTTCTTAACTATAACATCCCTGTAGCATTTTTGTAAGTGAATTTCTAAGATTTTTTTGTTTTATTTCCTAACTGTATCCTGTAACCTTTGAGAGTGAGTGTGCAAGTGAGTACATGAGTGTCTCAGTGGGTGTGTGAGTGAGTTTGTGGGTGTATCAATGGGTATGTGAGTGGGTGTGTGGATGTCTGTGAGGGTCTTGGAGTGGCTACATAGGTGTCTCACTGCGTGTGTGAGTGGGTGCATAAGTGTCTGAGTGAGTGTATGAGTAGGTGCCGGAATATCTGAGTGAGTGTTCCATGGGTCTGTGAGTGCTCCTGATAGTATCTGAGTGGATTTGTGAGTGCCTCCAACAGTTTGTGACTCAGTCTGTGAGTAAGTACATGAGTCTCTGAGTGGGTTTGTGAGTGGGTGTGTGAGTCTCTGAGTAGGTATGTGAATGGGTGTAAGAGAATGTGAGTAGTTCTGTAGGTGAGAGTATGAGTGTCTGAATGGGTGTGTAAGTGGCTGTGATAGTGTCTTAGTGGTTCTTTGAATGGGTGTGTGAGTGCCTGAGTGACTTTGTGAGTTAGTGTAAAAGTGTTTGAGTGCATCTATGAGTGGGTGTGAGTGTCTGAGTGCCTCTGTGAGTAGATGCCTGAGTGCCTGAGTGTATCTGTGAGTAGGCGTATCAGTGTCAGAGTGGGTCTGTCAGTGGGTGTGTGTTAGAAATGGGGGTCTCTAGTTGGCACTTGCTGGCCACAGTCCAAGTAGGGACCCTTCTTTCTAAGTTTGATAACCCCTGCTCAACCGTGTGGCAACGTAGCATGAGCAGGTAGGCTTATCTCAGAGGCAGTGTGTAAAGCATTTATGATCATACACAGTAACACAGTGAAGGACACTACCAAGGGACACCACACAAGTAGTTATAAAAAATAAGGATCTTTATATATAGACTTAACACAAGGCCAATAACGGTAAAAAGCCACAGTAATGAAAAAGGGGGTTACTCTTGAAAGGATGGAAAAAGAGTTCAAAGTGTTCAAATAGGGGTTCAGTTCAAAGCAGGAGTCTTGGTGACCCTTTTACTCACAAAGTACCTGAATTTCGTAGAAAAACAAACAAAAGGTCGCAAAGGAGCTGTAGCCATGATTTTCCCCACGCTAGGCCGGCGATGCGTTGAATCCTGGCCGCAAGGAAGGATGATGGGGGGCTGGGGGTGTGTGTGGGACAAAGCAACAGGTTTCCTCACGCTAGGCCAGCGATGAGTTGAATCCTTGCCGTGAGGGAGGATGATGCGCTGATCCTGTTGCGTGTGCAATCTCTTTGCGATGAAAGAAAATGGCGCTCCGTGAGGAAGCGACGGTACGGGTGCGATGCGAGGAAAATGGTGGACGCACGGCATCCGTGCTGCGATGGTCCGGGGTCAGCAAACCTTCGAATAGACCGCAATCGTGCAATGCGATGATCTCTGGGGTTTGCGAGCCCTCGGCGGCAGGGGCGCGTGGATTTTTCTTACGCTTTTCAGCTGCAGCTGCCCGCAAACAGTGTTAGCGACGATTATCAGCTCTCTTTTCTCTGTAGTAGAACTAGAGGCCCAGGGAACTCACAGGGGGCTCACCTGCAGATATAAATCCTCGCTGGGAGGAATGGGGAGGCTGGTGGGGGAGTCAGATGTGCCTGTGATTCCAGCAGGAGGCTAGCTCTCTTCTAGCCCTTGGGTGATTGCTTTAGCAAAAATAAAAGTCTTTCAAAAGTCCTTTTCCCTCTTTTTCCAAGTCCAAGGGGAATTACTGCAGGCCAATCGAAGAAACAACACACAAGCACAAGGACAGTCCTCTCCTGCAGATTCCTTCAGTAACACACGACAGAGGTTCCTCTTGGCATCCAGGAGCAATACCAATTCACAAGCATATTTACACAGGGAGCATTTGCGCTGTGGTACTGAATGGCAGTGGCACAGCGCCCAGAGCATCTAATACCAGCAAAGGAGCAAACAGAGGAGACAACACCAAAAATGGAAGGGAGACTCACGCCAATGATGCCAGGTCTAACAGTGTGTAAAATTCAAAATGCTATTTTCCCCCTTACTGTAGATGCCAGTGGTTAACTTGTAGAGTTTTGGATTACACGTTATCACCTCTCTCCACTCGACTGCACTTTCCAAACACATATTTAACTCAGAATTTCAGAAGGCAGTGCAGGTTGGAAATAAATGCAACTGTTGAGCACTGTTTACAAGCAGGTCACAAATTATCGAGGTCTTCTAGTAGAAGTTCTGAGTTAAATCTATGCGCTGCTTTAGAAGGTACAATCACACAACAAAGTGGCACAATGCTGCACCATAAATGAGTACATACAATCATGATGTAGTCCCTAGGGTTTTTGTCTTTAGATACTGCTGCGCAGCATGTGTCTTCCTTGTTTGGACTATTCTAACACTGCATTTTATTCCAGCCACTCTTGCTTCTGTTTGGCTATTCTAGGAGTATGATCAATAATGTTTTGTAGAAGGGGTGATGATAACTAGTTATGGAGTGCACAGCAAGTGAAAGGAGCTGCTATCTGAAGTGCTTCTGAGATTACTAGGAAAGTTTGAATAACTTATGCTGCATGAAATCACAAAGCATGAGGCATATTATCTGATGAAATAAGCATTGGTTGTATTATGTAGGTACACTTACAATTAAATATCCTCATACAGGAGAGAGCAGCGTGCTATACAGAATACACACGTTCCTTAAGAATTAAAACAACACTTGAAGCAGATCCTACACAAAAATGTGTTATTTGCGAACAATTTTTGGTATTGTTTTGCCTAGTACCATAGGACCATAATTGTATTAGCATCACCCTTTCTCATCCCCACAAAAGAAAAACATCATTTGAAAAGCATGTGAAGTGTTTCACATAACAGACACTAAGCCCATGTGTACACATGCCTTCAGATAAAACTGTTTTATTTACTTGCTGCATCCCAGTTGCCTTCAATTGATGGCTCCTTTCATCAGGAAATAGCCCCCCGGAACAGCATAATTTATTGATCTTAATAACATTTGTCTTTGACTAAGAGACACTTGTTGTGATTTTCAGCGAAAGATTTTTTTTACATTTTTTTTTTTGCCTTGTGTGGTCCCAGAACTAAGAACCATTGCTACAGGGTCAGGGTGTTTTTACCCTGCCCCCTTTTCTTTTTTTAAACTTTTTTTCTGGGACTCAGGTGAAGTCAAGTCCCAAGATGGCTGCCAATACTTCTTGGTGTTGAAGTGTTGGCAGACAATTAGATTTCAGAATGGGGGCTGTCGGATCCTCGCAGGATCTATGTCCCAATATACAAATTTCGATTTCCTTCAATTTCTCTACAACTACTGAACCGATTTACACCAAATAACAAAGGACATGATCTGTGTAACAAAATCAATATTTCTGCCACATTTGGTGTAATTCTGTCCAGCAGTTCAGGCTCTAGTTGTGTTCAAAACCCCTATGGGAATTAACATTCGTAATACATTTTTGTGCCCCCCCCCCTTTTTCTCGGCCCCCGTTTGAAGGCTTGCCCTGAAACTTTCCATTCACACCAAGACCCTCTGGCACACTTTTTTGGGGAAAATTTCATGAAGATGCGTCAAATGGCACCAATGTTATAGGCAAGTCAAAAAACACTTTTACGACCACCCGTATATATATATATATATATATATAAAGAATCTCTCTCTCTCTCTAAATTATATATAGAGAGATGTCACCCATTTAAATTTTTTTATATATGTGTGGTTTCCCTGAGAGCCAATCGTTCTCCCCAGGGGAACCACACATTTAAAAACCCTTAAATTTTTGCACACAGGGGGTCGGCATATGCCCTAGAGGACTAACACACTGACAATTTCAAGTCGTTTTTTTTTCAAATTTTGTTTATATTCCCCTGGGGGGCACAAATGAACCCTCAAGGGATAAACACCTTTTTTATGTAAACCACGAGGGCAAAACCCCGCCCCCAAATGTGATCCCTGGTGTCTAGTGGACTTAACTGGCTGTGGATCATGGCTGGACAGTGAACCACAGTCAGGAAACTGTGCCAGGAAGGCATCCTTGGAAAGCGGAGACTCTCCCCTTTACAATGATGCCTCCATGACATCTGGGAAGGAATTGCGTCCCCCCAAAACCCCACTGACGATAGAGAAACCTCTTACCTTTAGTCTTCTCCATCGCTGTTGGGGAAACTGTGACATCGGTGCACCTCTCGGCGTGCTGAGGTCACTGATGGGAAGGGGTGGTGCGGGGAGAGACGCGGAAGCGATTCCACATGTCCCTCAGGGACCAGAGGACCCTTTTTAGCACTCCCCGGTGTTGGCCAATGTCCAACTAATACACTTAAGGGGTAACTACCGTTATTGACCATAGATGGTGACATAATTTGTTATTATTATTATTAAGTATTATTATTATTATCATTATTATTTTTATTATTGCTGTTGGTATTATAATTCATATTAAAAATTGATAATATATCTTGTAATAGTACTATTAATGTAATGGCCTTCCTGTTGCTTCAATACTGCTGCTTTTTAAGATGTACACAATGGCTAGCAGAGCATAGGCATCAATTCACATTGCACCAGAGGCCCTTTGGCTCCAGTAGGCGCAGGAGCAGTCTCGACATCTGACCACAGCATGACATGTCGACCTGATCTTTCAAAGTAAGTGCTCCATTTTTCTTTAAAGCTCGGTCAAAAGCACTCTAATAACCGAATTCTTGTCAACTACCGCAATTTTTTCCAGGCAAATCAAAGTAGAAGATTGCTTCATAATGAGAACATTATTTTTTAAGCAGCAGGAGTGGTATCGTAATTTGGCAAACGATAAAATGCTGACGTACCCCACTGGCGTTCCGCATGTCACCTTGCACCGAAGCTTCAGACGCCAGACACTTTGCCAATTATACTTGTGACAGCTTTTTGAGAAAGAAATTATTCAAGACGTAAGTAGGCAGCATTACAAATGAACAGTGCTGTCTTTCAAAATGGACATCTTCCCGCCTAGACAGCGGCCTTCTCCGGCAGCCTAATAATACCACTAAAACTGTGTAGACAAACGTGCTCAGATCCCTGCGGGTCGAGCCATCCCCTGCAGAGAGATATTTATTTAATGCTGCACTAGGCAGATGAAACACGCTCTGTGGGAGTCGGAGCCGCTTAAGATGGAGCAGCCCTACTCACAGTCACTAAAAGCAAGTCCAGCAGCGAAATGCATATTTCCGTGAACAATTTCACTGCTATGAACGCATTTGTCTCGATCCAAGAGTCTTTTCCTCAAGAACCATTGTCTGCCACTGTTTTGTAGAGGCAATGAAGCGTGAGGAGAAACTTCAATCCAACATTTTGCAGTTTAAGGAAAAGTAGTATTTTAATTCACACAAGTGAAGTCAATGAATTTATGCGACTCCCAGAGTGGTTTGGTACTTTGCCTGTAGAAAAAAAAACATTTCACTGCATTGTAATAAGCAGGCTTCATAAAAATTAAGCTACTCCTAACAGCAGGGGCCCTAAATTGCAATTCACAATCGGTTTCATGAATTTAAGTCTCTTATACTTTATCAGTTTTGTTCATGATAGCAGATAGGGGTATTGTTTTCAGTTCAAAACAAGGTTTGTGAATTTCCTTTTCCCACCAAGTAGACGCTTTGCATTGGAAAAACGCCTACGTTCAGTATAAATACACCCACTAACTCTCAATGCCACTGAAGACAACCCCTTAAACAAATGTGTCTTTTACGGATTGGATTTGCAAGTTTGGGACTAGAATATCTGCAAGCTCAAAACAGGAAGCTTTTCATCTTTCGATCAAGTTTGAAGGTGAGACTTCCTGTACAAAGCACCTTGAATTCCTTGTCTGGGCCAACACACTAAATGCATTCCTAAAAAGTCTGAGATTACTGTAAATGCACGTTAACCATCACTATGACCCTATGCAAACCCTAAGCATAAAAAGCAATGAGCAATGTTACACCTGGCATATTTTGACTTGTTTTCCCAGTCTTTTTGCTTTCTGGTCTCCTATTTTTGATGGTATGCTGGACTTCCTTAAGCTGCTTTAAAGTCTCTGGACAATTTTTCACAGCTGTTCAGTGCTAAAGTGCAAGTGTTCCTACTGTAAATTGTGCTATGATTGGTTTTCCATGATTGGCATATTTGATTTACAAGTAAGTCCCTAGTGCAGTGCACTGTGTGTGCCCAGGGCCTGTAAATCAAATGATACTTGTGGACCACCAACTCAAGCAGCCTTTCAAAGGTTCTCAGACCTTCCACTGCAGTGTCTGTATGCAGTTTTAACTACCATGTCGACCTGGCAAGTGCACCTACTTACTGGTCCCTAACCTTCCCTTTCCTTACATTTAAGACACTCCTCAAGTAGGCCCACGGTACCCTGTGGCCAAGGTGCAGTGTATGTGAAGTTAAGACACGCGCTGTTATGTTTTACATGTCCTGATAGTGAAATACTATGAATTTCCTTTTTCACAATTGAAAGGCTGTCTTTTCCACAGCAGATCATTGGCGCTGCATTCTAACATTTTACAAGTGTAACTTTCAATTGGGAAAGGATAGAGAAATGTAGTTTCCCTGAGCTCAGAAGGTAATAGCCCATCTTTTAGTAAAGGTTTTTTTTAAATTGTGTGGTTGAAAATACCACTTTTAGAAAGTGGGCATTTTTTTGCTCAAACATCCTGTGTGCCTTTGCTTGCTTGTGGATTGCATGTCTGTTTTTAGACGGACAGGTTCTGTTTTGTGCATTCATTCCAGACACCCACAGAAAGGGAGCTGAGGTGTGCCCTGCTTATGCTGATGATTTATTGTTGGATAGAGTGGTGGGAGGAGTTGTCACCGACACCTGAATAGGCTTTGGCTGCTCTGCACAATGCTGACTTCACCTCCCTTTAGGGAAGCTGGACCAGGGAAGACAAAACTGGTTTTTACTGAGTAAAAGGGACTTTCTGCCAAAGACTTCAAAGAGAAAAGTAGTATAAATATTGGGGCCCTGCCAAGAAGAAGAGCTGGAAGAGCTGCCAAGAGGAGTACTGCGCCTTTGCTGTTTGTTGCTTTGTTGGGTTGGCCTGTCCTTGCTGCTTCTGTCTGGGGCTGTGAATGGACTGGACTGAATTTTTTTGAATCCTGCTGTTAAAGTTTCTTTAGGGACTTGAAGCAGAGCCTGCCTCCTGTTGGAAGACTCACGAACATAAAAGGCTTCACCAGCCACTGGGTACGTGCACCTGGAACTGTGACTCTCAGCTGCTACAGAAGAAAAAACACTTTGTACCACAACCCTGGTCTCACAGGAGCTGTCCAACACCGTCACTAAGCAACTGCTTGCACAGTGAACTACGGGCACTGCATGCCGCACTTCTTCACTTCACACCACCACCCTGGTCTCATTGATGACACCACTCCAAGCTGACCTTGATGCCGCTGCCTGCACAGTGGCCTGGTGCCCCGCTCATAGGTTGCACAAAGCACCACCCCACACCACAGGCTTGGTCCATTGACACAAGCACCATCGAGTCCAGATCATCAACTAATGACAGCTCTTCAGGAACTCTGCCGCTGCTTCTTTCACCGTGACTTGTCAGCACTGCAACAAGAACCTTCCCCTTCACACCGCAGGCCTGGTCTCACCAACGCCACTGGATGCCGTCAACGAGTTGCTGCCTGCACAGTGCCTGAGAGCAATGCACGCCACACCACACCACTCCACTTCGCCCACACCCCAGCACCTGCCGACACCAGCGCTCTTGACGTAAGCCTCACAGAATTCGATCTGAAATACGTGTGACTTCAAGAACCCGACAACTCCTAAACAACATCTGTAACTGATGCATGCTGATGCAGGTGACACCGTCTCTTGGGAGATTATCGCAAGGTCCACAACGCCCTGCATTTCCAAGGTGCTGTTTGCGCATCTCCCCTACCCTGTAGCTGGCCCCTGTCCTCAGAATTGGCCTGAACTGTTGGATTTGTTTGGACACGATGCAGTGATAGCAATGGATCGAGCTATCGACTTCAAGGAACTGTATTTTAAGTTTATTCTTGCAAAAATTAATATCTTCATTACTGTATGTTGGATTTTTATCATTTTTGTTTTGTTTACACAAATAAGTATTGCCTATTTTTCTAAAAATGGTGTGGTGTCCCTTTGTAGTGATTCTACTGTAGTACAATGTGTTATATTCAAATGCTTTATACATTGCCTCTGAGATAAGCCTGACTGCTCATGCAAAGCTATCACGGGGGAGAGCAGGGGTTATTTTAGAAGTGCAATCCCTCTTTCCTGATTATAAGGAAGGGTCAGGGTGAAACCTGCCAACCAGAGACCACCTTTTCAAATAGGAAATATATGGTTTTTTTTTTAAATAATAAATTTGGTGTTTTTGTGTGGGTAATGTTTGCTGGCCTAGACTTAGAAATCCACAAGATCAAAATAGGAAGTTCTGTCCTGCTGATATAATTTCAGGGAGTATTTTGTGTTCAGAGCTTGCAGGCTTCCTGTAGGAAATTGGGGTCCTGGTTGATGGGCCTGAAACACTACTTAAGGAGCAACCAACAATCCCGTCAGGGTGAAGTGATAAGCAACTCAAAATAAACACAGGCATAACCCTCTGGTTGCTTGGCATAAAAACAGTCAGGGTTAACAAAGAGGCAATGTGTAAAATATTTTTGCAGCACTTCAAACAGTAATAAAGTGAAAACATAACACAAGAAAACCCCTACGCCAATGTAGGAAAATAGAGTAAACTTGTATATATTTCAGACTAAAACAATAGAAATCCAATCGGTATTACTGGAGTTATGCAATTTTTAAAGATTTAAGTGAAAATAGTGCATTAGTGCATTAAAGCACAAAGCCCCAACCACTTTTATCTGGTTGTGCTGGACCAGATCAAAGTCACAAGTTCAGGCTGACCACGAGGGAGTACTCACCACATACGTTGCAATTTAGGCCTGATGAACAAAGTTAATCCTGGTTGTGGAGTTTAGAGACATCTCGAATCAAGGATGCACCGTACATTGGTAGTACCGAGAAGCTGCAGCCTGTGATGCGACGTGCTGCATCAGAGATGTCTTGGACAGTGATGGTTCCAATGCAGAGTTGTGAAGTGATCAGAAGACACCTCTACCACCTTCTCTAAGTTCCTTCTGAAACCTAGGAACATGACGTTGTCAACGCACAAAACTATCACATTTGCCCTCTGTGCTCTCCAACGGTTTGAACAGGGAGGTGTTGTCCCTATCGGACTTTGGTGCTTCCAACTGAATCCATCTCTCCATCAGTTATGTAGAAGTTTATGTAGGAACCTTGGGGCATATTACCAAGCAATAGCGATAATTATCGCTATTGCTTGGTTAGACACAAAAATTTACCGCTCAGCTGCAGCGATTTTTACCGCAAATAAACCTTGGTATTACCAAGGTTTATCGCAAATGCGATAAAAATCGCCGCAATGCATGAATATCGCTGAAAAGTCAGCGATATTCATGCATTATCGAGCTAATGCTCTTAGCCATGTTATCCACCTCCCATTGGCTAACATGGCTAAGAACTGCTCAGGGCAGGTGTTAGCTTTTGGAGATATTCGCGCTTAGCGCGAATATCTCCAAAAGTTGGTAATAGGAGATAGCGATGTTAGCAACTGTTTTCAGTCGCTAACATCTTGGCACGCCCACTTTGCATGTCATTAGTGATAAATATCACTGACATGCAAAGTGGGGCCCAAGATGGTCGCTATCTCCTACTAGCTGTCGCTAACTGGTGTTAGAGACAGCTAGGTAATCGGGAGATAATTTTATCTCCGCTATCTTGGCTTTTAAAGCCAAAAAAGCAGAGATAAACCCCCTTGATAATATGCCCCTTCATCTTTAAATTGGTCTTCAAATAAAAAAGTATTTCATTCCTTCACTACATAAGTAAATAGTTCATAGGCTCTTAACCAATAAGAAAGAAGCAAAAACAAACATTTACTATAGAGTCCATTCAGTGATTTTCTCACTATGGCACTTCTTGGGTGTTCCCCGACTCTGTACATGTGGCATGCCTTGTTACATAGTATGTTATTCAGTGTAAAACAGTTGGGTTGTCCTTGCGAAAGTACATGTGGTTTGGTTTAGCTGGGAAAGTATTAGTCTCTTCAAAGCAAGCCTAGAATTATGTATCACAGCAAATGAATAGCAACAGCGATAATCAAATAGTATACTTCGATGTTGCATCCAAGATTAATGACAGAACAAAGTCAACCAAAATTAGTGAATGATCAATTTCTCATGTTGTGTGCACAACACATTTAAAAAACAGATCTCACAATGTTTATTTAGAGGATAAAGGAGAGGAGATTCTAGCAGAATGAGTGCAAGAGACAGACGAAAAATCCAATAATGCATATTGTATTTATTTCAAGTCTACAGCAAGAAATAAAACTGAATGCCATGCTTGCCAATTTCTTGTATTGTGACCAATCCCTCTTTAGAGGCATATGTGGAAAGGTCAGCTTTGTCATGTCGATATTGATCGAGCACCTCAAACCCAAGTGCAAAACTTCTTTCTGTTTCAGGAAGCTCAAAGCGTGCTGTGAAGAAAAAGATCCACCTAAGTCTCGTTTACAACCTCTTGTGGAAGACATGTTGCCTACTATTTTGCTTGCCTATGAGAAGCCAAATGTGTTGTTTTTGGGGAGTTTAAATATCTCGTTGCAGTGTGTGAGAAGCACAACATCTTACACTTCCAACACAATGACACCCACAATAAGGTTATCCTCCACATTTCTCCTTTTACAAGTTTAAGTTTTGTTTCTCTTTAGAACATAAATGCATAAATACCATAAAAACGTAACATAAAAATCCAGGCAGTGTGCCAAACCCAGCGGAAGTGACAAACCACTGCTTGTAATGGACTTTGGTGATGATTGCAGTGTGCACGGCCATTGAACCCACAGCAACTCCCTGCTATTGTAAGCCCATATATGCTCAAATTCTACCTCTCTCAATGAAAAAAATCTTTTGTGCCCAAATGCAAAAGACTTGATTTTAGGTGCGTTATTTGAGAGATTGTTTTGTTTGTCTTTGTTACTGTTTGACCGGTGACAGAGTGAGACAAGGCATCAAAACAACATAAGAAATATTTCACCTATCCGGCTATGATTTTCCAGTTTACTTTGCTTGACGTTTTTCCAGTTAAATTCAAGTCTCAGATGAAACCACTGAAAAGAATATTCTTTGCACATGGAGTTCATGGGAGCTACAATGTCCCACCTTGACTGGTTCATAACTCTACTTGAATTGGGAGCAATTGTAAATGCATTTTCAGTTCTTATATAAAAAAGTATTAATCAAGAAAAGTTTTTTCCCCCATACATAGGAGTCATATGAGCGGTCTGTGTGTTATGAATGTATACTGAATACACCTCAATTGAAAATGATACACCCATATTAAGTGCTATGGGGCAGATTTACAAGCCCCTTGCGACACTTTTATGCCGCCGTTGCGTCACTTTTGTGACGCAGGGGCGGCGTAAACAATGCGCCACGCTGCGAATTATTTACAACGTGACGCATCTAGGCAGATGCGTCACGTTGTACAGCCCTGATCCACATGAAACCTCTGTCAGGTTTCATGTGGGCGTTCTGTCCCAGGGTGGGCGTTCCCTCGCAGGAAATCCACGTAAAACTGACGCAGTGAAATCTACAAGATTTCACTGAGAAAGTTTTATGACGCTGCTGTGTCAAATCCTTACGCCTGTTTGAAGCAGGCGTAAGGAGTGAGGCACCATGTTGAGTATGGACGGCCCCTGTGCATTGCAGGAGTTGTGTCGCGCTTGTGACGCGACTCCAGCAATGCGCCGCCCGTGCGCCTTAAGGTGCGTCACGCATATGCCCCTCCTTGCACCATGGTAAGCCGCATTGTAACTGCAACGCATCTGTGGTGGTGCAAGGGGGGGGATTACGTGACGCATCTGTTCTGGCGCATCCCTGCTGATTTGCAGAGATGCGCCAGAAGACGTAAATATGCCCCTATATTTCTATTTTGTCTGTGTTATATAGTTTTAATTGTGTCTTCTTTCCACTCCTTAATCCAATGAAAATTGGGATTTTTCCACTATGATTAACTAGACTGTTTCTAAAACTGCAATATATTTTTCTTTTCTTGTAGATAAGTTGCTGTTCATTAATAGATTGACATTTTTCAAAAATATTCAAGTGGAGTAGGTAAGTATTTTGGGGGTTCCCAGATTATTTGTGTTTGATTTCACCAACAATCTGGTTTGAAAATAAGTTGCCGTAAGACATATAATTGAATTACTGTTTTCGATCAAATATGTTTGGCAGTATGAATAAAGAGGTATAATATCAATTGTTGCACTGTGACATGCAACATTTGTTGAAATGTTCCGTGCAATAGACTCTTGAAACAGATTTTCTGGGCAAGTATTTATAAATATATCTCTATGTTTAATTTGCGGATGTCACTATATTATGATGTTAATTAGTAAATATATGAGTTTATAGGCACATTTTGAGTGTCCTAGTTGACCTCTATCTATAAGAGCAATTCCTTAAGCAATGTCTCTTATTGTTGGTTTGATATTGAGAGGTGTCTTTAACAATTGATTTTGTGAAGTTATGTTTCCAGCTGTGAGATAAATGTTATGGTTAGCACTGCTGTCCTAATGTGGTCCCTTGAAACGGATGAAGTGGACCAAATAGCCAACATTTCCTCATGGACTGAACACCTAAATATATATTTTATCAACTTTGTCTAGTCTTTACATGTGATGTGGAATATTTTTGTTTTTGTGTTGTGGTACAATCTGTGTTTCATTACCTGTGCAAAACATAATAAATTCATATATTTTTGATAAGTAACAAACTGATTTGTTATTACAACCTCTGGATTCTCCTGTGACTTTTTGGATTAACACTTAGCTAAATAAATCTTTTCATTTCTGGCTGCTACAAATTACTTTGGTAGCCAAAACGGTTTAAAATTAATTTTCAAAAATTGCTATTGTGAGACAGATAGAGGTGCCTCGGTTGGTATATATGAGTCTATGGCCCAACCCTTGTTGGGTGATCTGTATATCTTGTTCATATTGAAAAACTAAACTCATGTCAAAAGATATTTTTCTTTCGGCCTCACAAAACCTTGGCGCTAAGTATCTTAATCATAAAGTGAAAAATCATATGTGTTGAAAAGAAAAACAGATTAGAATACAGAGTCCCAAATCATAGTGTAAGGAGTAGGCAGTTTAGGCTTGATCTTTCTTTAGGAGTGCACGACAAGCACACCACAT
Source organism: Lissotriton vulgaris (assembly GCF_964263255.1). Taxonomy (NCBI): domain Eukaryota; kingdom Metazoa; phylum Chordata; class Amphibia; order Caudata; family Salamandridae; genus Lissotriton; species Lissotriton vulgaris. The sequence goes on along the minus strand of NC_141696.1, from coordinate 399,423,720 downwards.
TGTAAACAGGTAGCGGGAGACTGAATATACAATTGGCATGCCAGTACCATATTTTAGGATCCTGTAAGCCTGTAAGCAATTGGTGATTCCAATGTTCCTGCAGAGCTGTGGTAACCAACGAGCCTTTATTGCCTTGTATTATGGGCAGAAAAACAGCACATGCAAGCGAGTCTCCGTACAGTTTTAACATGGTGGACAATCTTTCATAGAACTACCCCCCACTTAAAGGTGAAAGCATATAAAGGGAGTACACCATACCTGCAGAGGTGTCACAAAACTTGAGGGGGCCCCCCTGCAAAGCACAATGAGGCCCCCCCAAGCGACCCAGCCCACCACCTACCACTTTGCCCCACCAACAAAAATAAGCAGTCACCTAAAGCTGTATTTTCAGCACTTATCTGTGCATACTTCTAACAGAAAATATAAATAGAATGGACTTTATTTGTCTTCTGGGGCGGCCTGAATGATGAGATCCATGTCTGATAATTAAAGGGAACAAAGACAGAAAACTCACATTATATTTTAGGATCCTGTAAGCCTGTAAGCAGTTGGTGGTTCCAATGTTCCTGCAGAGCTGTAGTAACCAACAAGCCTTTATTGCCTTGTAGGTGGGGCAGAAAAACAGCACATGCAAGCCAGTCTCCGTACAGTTTGTACATGGTGAACAATCGTTCGTAGAACTATCCCCCACTTATAGGTGACAGCACATAAAGGGAGTACACCATACCTGCAATGGCGTAACGAAACTTGAGCAAGCAGCCCGGCCCACCACCTACCACTTTGCCCCACCAACAAAAATAAGCAGTCACCTAAAGCTGTATTTTCAGCACTTATCTGTGCATACTTCTAACAGAAAATATAAATAGAATGCACTTTAATTGTCATCTGGGGCTGCCTGAATGATGAGATCCATGACTGATAATTAAAGGGAACAAAGACAGAAAAGTCACATTGCAAATGAATACATACTTTTTTATTTATAACCCTATTTAGTGCCAATACGAGGTAATTCCAGGCTCTTTAAAAACATGTCTGGCATTTTTCTTTTGGCAACCCTACTTTATATTCCTTTTCATGAAATGCATTCTCATACTAGAGCAGTAAATGTACAATTCATGAAGTAGGACTGTTATGCGGCAACTCACTGGTGCAACTAATGCTGGCGAGAGAGTGTAGTGCTGCCTGTGTGCGCTACAACGCTGATGGGGCCCCAGGAGGCGGGAAAACGGCAGCTGCTGGGGGCATAGCTGCCAAGGTTTCAGATTGCCATGTGTGACATTTTCATAGTTTCAGTGTAATTATGAGTGACATTTCAACGATAATGAGTGACACTTTCTTGCGAGTACAATTAACCAATGAAGACGATCAACACATATCAAGCTAGCACAAGGTGTTCCACAGGGTTCAAAATTGAGCCCAACGCTGTTTAATTTATACGTCATCCCCTGGCCAAAATAGTGGAAAAACATGGCGTGACAATAGTGTCATATGCAGATGACACACAGCTTGTGGTTACCTAAGCACAAAAATCTGCACTAGCGGCCAGTACCTCTGCGGACTGCCTAAAAGAATTTGTGGGATTGATGACAGATAACTGTCTAAGGCTTAACGGAAACAAGACGGAAATACTGATAGTCAGAAACACACCATCTATCTGGTCATCGGCTTGGTGGCCAGCGAGCTTAGGTCAGATTGCAACCCCAAGGATGGAGGTGAAGAACCTGGGGATATGGATAGACCGGATCACTGAAATATTATCGACGGTCACATTATCGACTTACCATAATATCGTTGACAAATTATCGACGACAAAAATATCGACTTTCTATACTTATTACACAAATTACAAAAATATCGAGTAAAAAATATCGAGTACTTACTATATTGAATACATAAATATCGCTTCAATAAATATCGACTACAAATATATCGTTGGACATGAAATTTGCCCTAACACTACAAAAATATCGACTAAAAAAATATAGACTACCAAAATATCGTAAAAAAAAAAATATCGAGTTCATGTTTGTACACTTTCATTTGTAAAATACCATCTTAATCATCAATACAAGTCATTGCTCTATACAAAATACATTTCACATATAATACCTGTTACTTAAATATAATTACTATTAATCAACATTTGCTATACATTCTATTACATGCATTTTATCATTTTCTAAATATTCTTTGCATTTAACTAACATTTTCATTACTTATTTTCACATAAAAATGTATTTCATTTAAAAACGAACCTGCTTTAATGCGGGAATCACCACATACCACCATTCTCACATCAACAAACACTCCAATTAACTAAAAAAAATTCAAACTAGCCTATACAATGCTTCATTACATCCTACAACCAATCAAATCAAAGCACACATAATACATATACTATAAAAGGGATACATGCATTCTACCATTTGTTGCTGCTACCTCTCTGGAAAGTAGATGCCAACACTCTGAAGATTTTGTTGCAGAATAAACATCTTTAAAGATCCAGCTCACTAGCTAATTAATCAAGTAAGTAACACTGCATTTTTTAGAAATCTAAATTAGAAGTGCACTATTTTCCTTACATATCCTAACTCTTACACTTATTTTATTTTCATCTCTTCCTACATTTCTGATAGAAACTACTCCAACACAATTCCTATTACATGGTCATATTTCTTCACGTGCAAAATCAGATAGTAAGTATATAATAATGCTCTGTTATACACCAACTGCTGTTTTTAAACACTAATTTACAAGAGTATTTAATTTTTATAAACATTATATTTACAGATATACTGAGATTGTCCTATTTCTACACCAAAAAGGATAAAACTACACTAATTACACATGTAAGTATAGATGTGTTTGTTATGAAACAGCCAATTTTATTATTGCACATTTCTAAGCAACATATCTTGCTTTTTACATCTTCCCTATAGATCATTTGAAAGATCCAACATCAACTATACCAAAAGACAAGAGTACCCTTCTGAAAAATGTAAGTATAATTGTAATTTGTCTAAAACTGGCCAAAAAAACGCAAACTATATTCTTAACACCATGTTATATATTTTGAATTGCCTCTACAGATATTCTGAAAACATCATACATCTATTCTACATATCCTATGAAAACATCCAACACAAACTATACCAATATACAAGAATACCCTTGTAAAAAATGTAAGTATACTTGTCATTTCTCTAAAACTGCCGAAAATAACACACACTATGTTCTTAACAACATGTTATCTATTTTATATTTCCTCTACAGATATTCTGAATACATCATACAGCTATTCTGCCTACAACAAAGAAAACGACTTATTTAGAAGTTAGTATACTTTTAAATATTTCCCATTTCCAAATGGTTCAATATAAAAATTATAATAATTTTCATTTATTTCTTCTATCTACTCTACAGATCAGACCTGTACTAACTTGATGTACTCCACCAATTACTACAACTCTACTATTTAAACAAGTAAGTATATGTAATATTTACATCAAATGTACAAGTAAGCAAAAATGACAACTGCTTTTTAGTAGGAAATACGTTTGTTATGTGTAAACATTAACGTGGCTTTTCTATATTTTCATACCAACAGCAAATAAAGACATACATACAAGAAAATCCTTCTAAAGACATTTCTGCTTTTGTGACTACTACTTTGATTAACTGTAAGTATAAATACATCATTAATGATGTTAGCACCACAAAAGGAAAAATATGTGTTTTGATTTTGTTTCTTTCTACTCTTTCCTAGAACAAGTAAATCAAAATGACTGAAGGTGCAGAATTTGTCATGTCTCAGAAAAATAAATTACTATTATGCTACATGGGTTATGTGTATAATCAGGAAAGACAAAGTGGTAGAAAAGTTTGTTGGAAGTGTACCAAATATTACTCCAACAAATGTTATGGGAGGGCTACTACTGAGGAAACGAATGTGCTATTTACTAGGGAACACAATCATCCCCCAAATGTCACAGAAATTGAAATTAGAGATGCTTTAGAAAGTATTAAAAGTGCTAGCACACAAAGTGATAAACCAACAACACAAATCTTTAAAGAAGAACTGGTAAAAGTCCCAGCCCATGCTTCAGGTCAACTACCCTCTATTGACTCCCTGAAACGCACAATTGCACGCACTAAACGACTCACTAGCACAACCCAACCCAACCCAACAACTTTTGAGGAAATTATTATTTCACCAGAAATGGCCATCACACACAATAAAGATAAATTTATCCTTTTTGATAATGAAAGCAGTACAAACAGAATAATTATGTTTGCAACTGCAAGTAATTTACGAAAAACCCAACAGTGTCCCCAATGGATGATGGATGGAACATTTAAACCATGCCCAAAACCTTTTTATCAACTGTATTCCATCCACGGTTTATACCATAATTCTAACATACCTTTCATTTACTGTTTGCTACCCAACAAACAGCAAAACACTTACACCGAAATTTTAAATGTTCTCAAAACGGAAATCAATAATTATTTTCCTGAAAAAATAATTATTGATTTCGAATTAGCTATGATTAATAGCATTTTGAGAACATTTCCCCACACAGCAATCCAGGGTTGCTATTATCATTTTAATCAGAGCATATGGAGGCATCTCCAAAAATCTACTTTAAGTATACTATACTCTACAGATAGCACCTTTGCCTATCAAATTAAAAAGTTAATAGCCCTGGCCTACGTCCCTGTTACAGATGTAGCGGAACATTACAATTTATTAATTGACAGCACATATTACAAGAGGAATGAGGATAAACTAACCCCATTACTAGACTATTTCGAAGACACTTGGGTGGGAAGGTTGCACAGATCTGGACATCGACGCCAGCCCAAATTCCAAATCCCTTGGTGGAATGTCTATCTTAGTACTTTAAACCAAGAGGCTAAAACCAACAACAGTGTAGAAGGGTGACATAATGCTTTCCAAGCAACTACAAACAGAGGCAAACCCACATTCCATAACCTTCTAGAAGCTTTGAAAAAAGAACAAAGCTATCAGGAACTAAGAATGGAACAATCAGTGTCACAAATAGGTCCAAAACTCACTAAACAAACTAAACAAATGTTCCGACTACTTCAAAGTCAAGTCACACTATACCCTACAACTAGAGGATTAGAATACCTGTCAATAATAGCTAAAAGTCTACTATAAAAATGTCAACTAAATAGACTAATGTCTTCTTACAATAATAGTAAAATTTAAATGTCATAAACATATATAATCAATTATAAATAATACATATTTGTTTGACAAACTTATTAAAATTATTAAAAATATTTCGTAACAAATATGCACTGTTTATAATGTCATCACACATACACATAACATTAAAATTCGACATTTCCCACCCAATGAAAATTGTAAATAAAATACTTACAATTTTTGGAGATGAGAAAGACGCAATCAAGCAAAAAGCAATCCATACAATCCAATCCAATATCTTACAATTCCAATATGGGAAACCCTCAAAAACCCGAAAATGAAAGTGTAAAATTTAAAAAAACGCTCCAGGAAATCCCGAAAACAGTAGTATGGACACTTTAGTATTTAAAGTGATATACACACAACTTTTAAAAAACGGTCACGCATATCAATGTATCAATCCGATTAGAAACCCTCCAAAAAACCCAAAAAAGGTTGAAAAAGTGTTAAAACCGCTCCTGGCAAACACGAAAAATAGGAGATAAATGTCAAAATATAAGCATAATAAGTCAAACATTTGTTTCTCCGTAAAAAAACACACTTCCTTACATGTAGTTTTCATGCGAGGAACCGGAACCTGTAAAATAACATACATAACGAAACCCACCCACAAATACCCCCTTCACATTTGTAAATATACTAACAATTAACATTAACCATGTAAGAAGACATTTCCGAACACTTAAAATAACACTTGAAGCAAAAAAATCACGACACATCTATAACGGAGACTTTTCACCAAAACGCTACTTAAACAATTAATACATACACCAAGAAACACTACAAAGTTCGATTATACCCTCAAACATGACCACTTACTTATAATTTGTAGGTAAAAATAACCTTGCCTCTCTCCACGCGAAGCAACTCCCAACCGCGAGCTTCTCCAGTCCAGAATGGAGCGCAATAACCTTACGCGGTAAAAAAGTAGTCCCCTTAACCCATTTGTGTAAAAGTATAATAGACAATACAATGTAATAGTTAAAAAATATAATACATACACATGGATAATTTAACAAATTAATACACTATATTCATTACAATTTTCCTTATTTAAGAAAAATAAATATATTTAATATAAATTATTATATAATAATTATTATATATTAATAATATTAAATAAATATGAAAGACTTTGAATAAAAGATGTAAATATTTGGTTATTGTGTACATTTATATGAATAAGTTTGTGTTTATTTGTAAGTAAACATTATAAATGTTTATGGTAATAATTAATAATAATAAATAATATAACTTATTTATTGTTATTAATATAACAATTTGAACGATTTACTATATAAACAATGGCCAGAAAAAAAGTATTTATTTTATCTGTGAATGTATGTTTTTTAGAAAATAATAAAGGAATGTTTATGTTTATTAATTAATAATAATAATAATAAATAAAATAGTTATTATTTTTATTAATTATTACAAAATGTTTTATAATAATTTCTAACTATAACAAAAGTATATAATAGCTTAACTAATATTTTGGCAATACCAGATATTATAATTCAACATATTGTTTCCCTATACAATTATAAAGTTTACAACCGAATAGATTTCTATGTTTCATTTAAAAACAACATTTTCTGAAATATATACCAACAAATGTTTTATTTTGTATTTCAATTTCTTCTAACAAATGTAATAATAGTCATGTTACTTGTTAAAAAAAATGTTTTATATATATTTAATGATATTAATATTTAATATTAACATTATTAAATATTAATGTAAGAAATGTATTATAAATCATTTTTTATGTATTTCAATATAAATACTTGTAACTGTAAGTGAATGATGGGAATATGTTAAATTTACTGAAATAATGTTGTAAACAATTTTATTTTTATTATTGACAACATGTATATAAATGTAAATGTGTTATTCTGTGAATACTAAAAGTCACAATAATGTGATGTTATTTTTGTTTGTGATTGTATTGTAGTACACAATAAAAATTTAAAAAATTGTTTAATAAAGTTTTTTTAAAACATCCATGTTGCATTATTTTTTAATATTAAAAGACAGTAATGAACAAATGTATGCAAATGTGCTGCACACTGACTAATTTAATATGTTCTATTGCTACTCCAGTCAAACTAATATCATAGAAGCTGCAGGACACTAGCTAAAAATTATTTACTATTCCTACTCCAGTCAAGCTAATATCATAAAATGTGGTGGACACTGACCAATGTTTATTTAGTAATCCAACTCCAGTGTAGGTAATATCAGTGATGGTGCTGGACACTAACCAATTAATAATTAGAATTCCAACTCCACTCTAGCTACTGTCTGCAAAGATGCTAATACATATATTTTTTAGATAAAAGTAAAACTTAATAATGTAAAGTTATATTTTTTTGTATTTTCCTGTAATAGCTTTAATGTATAAGTGTTTTATTTTACACTATACACCAACACTCCAAAATACCCTAAACTGTCCCTGAACACTAAAAATACCCCTTCACCCCAAAGCCCAAAACTGACCCAGAACCCTACAAATACCCCTTTACTCAGAAACTGAAAACTGACCCTCAACCCCAAAAATACCCCTTTACCCAAGAACTGAAAATTGACCCAGAGCCCCAAAAATACCCCTTTACCCACAAACTGAAAACTGACCCTGATCCCCTAAAAATACACCTTTACCCAAGAACTGAAAACTGACCCTGACCCTTTAAAAAACTCCTTTACCCACAAACTGAAAACTGACCCTGAACCCTACAAATACCCCTTTACCCACAAACTGAAAACTGACCTCAACCCAAAAAATACCCCTTTACCCAAGAACTGAAAATTGACCCAGAACCCCAAAAATACCCCTTTACCCACAAACTGAAAACTGACCCTGATCCCAAAAAAACACCTTTACCCAAGAACAGAAAACTGACACTGAACCTTTAAAAAACTCCTTTACCCACAAACTGAAAACTGACCCTGAACCCTACAAATACCCCTTTACCCACAAACTGAAAACTGACCCTCAACCCAAAAAATACACCTTTACCCACAAACTGAAAACTGACCCTCAACAAAAATAAAACCCCTTTACCCAACACCTGAAAACTGACCCTGAACCCTATAAATACCACTTTACCTACAAACTGAAAACTGACCCTAAACCCTATAAATACCCCTTTACCCACAAACTAAAAACTGACCCTGACCCCAAAAAATACACCTTTACCCCTGAACTGAAAACTGACACTGATTCTTAAAAAACACCCCTTAACCCACAAACTGAAAACTGACCCTCAACCCAAACAATACCCCTTCACCCAAGAACAGAAAACTGACCCTCAATCTTTAAATAAGCCCTTGACCCACAAACTGAAAACTGACCCTTAACCCTTTAAAAACCCCTTTACCCACAACCTGAAAAATGTCCCAAATCCCACTAAATACACCTTTACTCACGAACCGAAAAATGACCCAGAACCCTAAAAAATTACCCTATACCAAAAATTATTTAACTGACCCTGAACACTATAAATAATAATGTACACAACATTAAACATTAATATTTAATTAACAAAAAAATAATAATTAACAAAAACAAAAAGAAAATATATTATCACATTAGCTATAATAATAAATTTGATTAATTAATATTGTTTATTTCCAATTAATTAATTAACATGAACATACATTTATACATTAAATTTAAATGCATCCAATTAATGTAATTAAGTCATTATTATTAATTAATTACCAATTAATGAATTAAAATAATATGCAAAATATTAATAAGATAATTAACTAATTATAATTAATTTTTTACCAATTTCTAAATGTCAATAATATGCTAATTATTAATAAGTTGAATCACTAATTATTATTAATTAATAACCAATTTATCAATTAAAATAATATACAAATCAATAATAAAAACCATTCACTAATTATTATTAATTAATTACCAATTAATCAATTAAATAATATTCTAAATAATTAATAAAACATTTAACTAATTAATATTAATTAATTACCAATTAAAATCTAATTAAAACAATTAACAAACATATATTAAATAATTAATTATTATTAAATTACTTCCCATCCTATTCCCCTATAAACCCACAACCCGCTCCTAAACATTAACTACTATTTATTTATATTTTATTATTTTTTTTTTTTTTTAACAATTTTTTTCTACATATTCTCGATATTTTTTACTTTCACTATTTTTCGATATTTTGTCTGGTCGATATTTTTGAGTCGATATTTTTGTATTCGATATTTTTTGGTCATTTTTTCAGTCGATATTTTGTCCAACGATATTCCTATAGTCGATATTTAGTTAATGTCGATATTTTTCCGTCGATATTTTGTCCATTCGATAATATGTAGTCGATATTATGTCCAGTTACCGGATAGACCATAGATAACCTTTTGAGACCCAAACCAAAAGGGTTGCAGGTAGATGTTTTGGAATCCTGAGGATATTAAGGAAGACCCTAGACATCCTACTTCTGGTGGCAAGAAAGACCCAGACCCATGCACTTGTCACTTCCAGGCTAGATTATGGAAACTTGCTGTACCTAGGTGCAAACAAAAAAGGACTACAAAAGCTGCAATCTGTCAAGAATGCGGCAGCCCGTCTTGTTTTAAATCTGCCAAAGAAAGCATCCTCAAATAATGCACTAAACTCATTACATTGGCTACCGATTCAGAAACGAATCACACGCAAGGCCCTGTGCACTGGGCATCGAATCTTGCACGCCAGGTGTCCACTGTATCTTTATGACATTATGACTCCTTATGGAACAGGAAGACAACTGAGATGCACAGGGACACATTTGGTGAAAGTACCTAGGATTAGGAAGGCATGAATGGGAGCACGCTCCTTCGGCTACTTGGCAGCAAAAAGCTGGAACTCCCTTCCCCTGACCCTTAGGGGGAACCATTGGAGAAACTTTTACGGAAAAAACTAAAAACATGGTTGTACATACAAGAATAAGAAGTAGTACTTAAACTGAAGGGACAGATTCCCAAAGGATGATAACGGTCTTAATAGCACAGGGACACACCAGTTGGTGTAACCAGGCACTGTACAAATGCAGAAATAAATAAATAAATATAAATATCAGAAATAACACCACAAAGACCAGTCCGGTAGAAACACGTCAGTCTTTTTAATAAACTTTTGTATAAACTATTTCGGTAACTATATCTCAGAAAGCGAGCTTTCCTCTGTGTGTGACCATGACGCAGAGCTGTTTGCATTTTTGTAGTGGGACATGCTCCCACTGCTGTGCACCATCCCTGACAGGTGGATGCGATCGGAAGACTGTAGTCCTTTCAAATATACATAATTATAGCCTTTCTTTCATGCATCCATCAATCATTATATCCATGGATCAATCTACACATTATTTAAACTATTCATCCTTCACTCTCCCAATCTATCTATTCTTCACCCTTCAATTCATTCACCCTTGATACAATTGATCTTTCACTTTTTTTTATTTTTTTAAAAATAATTTATTGCACAAACTCAAATCACACAGCCTCAGGCCTACAACCTCACGGGCCGGCCGCGTCATATGTATACCAGATAGATTTTAGATCTTATGTTACACAGCCTGTCGGCCGACAACCCAGGGGTCCGGCGGCGTTTTCCAATTGACAATTGATCAATATCCAGATGTATTCCCCAGTAGTGCCGGTTGAATTATTCGCGTGCATTTTCTAGCTTTTCGCCCTTTGTACTTCTCATTACTCCCCCGTTTCATAACATATCAGTCTAGCAACGAGGCCTGAAAGCTCGTGTCTAAGCAAACTTACATCAACCCTAAAGGCAGTCAACATCCCACCCCCCCACCCCTTCCCTCCAGTGGGCCTTCGGTGCTACGTCGTTAAATCTAAAGTTGTTCCAACCTGACCTATCTCATTGCCACTCCATCAACTCGTGTGCCACTCCCTAGGGTATGTATCCCTCCTGCGTCCAGCCTATCTTCATGTCTGTGCCCAAGGTAGTGTCGCAACCCAGCTGAGCGTGTATGATGTTCCCGATGGTGACATCCCACTTCTATACTCCTCACTCAGTCCGCTCCCCTTTACCTCCCTCTCCGCTAGAGGCACCCTCATTACCGCTTCCACACAGAAATTTCATCAAGTCAGTATATTATAGAGTCAATTTTCCCATCTGCCTCCTATCTCAGAGGTTCCTTGTCTGTGTTGCTAGGATTCTCACGCTGCTGCCCCTGAATGTAAGACTGGTATAGTGCCCAGAAGTTTTTTGGGCGACTTTTTGGGGGTAACAATTCGCTGTACGTTTCCGCCTGTGTGCTACAGTACAGCATATCTCACGCCCATCTAGTCTTAGTTTGTAATGGACCTCTCATCCAGCATTGGGCTACCACTTTCCTAGCATTAGCATCCCCATGTCCGTGAGCCTGCGAAGCACAACTGGGAGCCCCCTGGAATTGCAAATGAGTGCTATGCCCGGATTTGGGGCCATATCCACCTCCAGCATTTTGCTCAATTCCGCAAAGATTGCGCACCAGAATGCATGTACGCCCGGGCAAGCCCAAGCTTAATGCAGGAAGTCAGCATCAGCCGCGTGGCAGCGTTCACAATTCGCCGCTGGCCGCAAACCGTATCTATGAAGCAGCTCCGGGGTGCAGTACACCCTTCGTAGGTACTTATAGTGGATTAGCCGATGCTTTCCATTGAGGGAGATTCGCTTCGTGTTCTCACAGCAATACCGCCATGTCGCGTTGTCTAACGTGGTATCTAGGTTCCTCTGCCAGGCCAATCTGGCTTTCATGAGTTGGTGCTCACCGTGTGACCTGGCTGCTCTGTAAATTTTTGTGAGGAGCTTCTGAGGCTCCTTACGTTTAATAACATATGTCAATTCACATATGTCAATTCAGGGACATCCGGGGGCTCCTCCATGTCCGGGCCCAGTATCTCCATGAGGGCACTCCGGGTCCTATGAAAGTGAAAGCGTTGAAGCAGCGGGGGTTCACCACTATCCCCTCGTACCTGTTCCCAGGTTTTGACCACTCCGTCCTGAAATAGGTCACCCGCTTTGCTTAGCCCAAGCTTCGCTAGTTCACTTATGGCCGCCCTTTCGGACATGGGAGGGAGCCAAAGCATCCATTCCAGTTGCATCTCCGGTGAATATAGTGTCGCCCCTCCCTGCCGGAGCAGGAGAGAATGCCAAGCGTGGTTGGTGGAGTTGATAGAGTCCAAAATTCCTGTTCGACGATCATGCGGCTTGCAAATCGTTGCCGGGAGTGGCAGCGGATGTGCAAATAGGCGCTCCATGCGGACATGCGGGATTAGTCTGTCTCCGTGGATCCAGGTGTGGAGGTGTGATGCCTGGGCTGCCCTGTAGTACAGTTCAAGGTCCGGAGCCGCCAAGCCCCCCATACTGTAAGGCAGGGTGAGCATCGTCCATTTGACTCTCGGCTGTTTCCCCGCCCAAGCCAGGTTTATCATGAGGCCTGTCAGGCGTTGAAAGAAGGCCCTAGTGAGCACTATTGGTAGAGCGTTGAAAAGGAACAAGAACCTCGGTAGCACTACCATCTTTATAATGGCTATGCGGCCCATTAGTGTAAGAGGCAGTTTGTTCCAGATCTCTATGTCATTCCAGCTTGCTGACGGCTCTACCGTAGTTCTGGCTAATTAGTAGGTCCAGGTTCACATGGATTTGTATCCCCAAGTACCTGATTGGGTCTTCAGTCCACTGTAGAGGGAACTCGGTCTCTATCTGTTTGGTCACCGGAGTCAGGGGCAGCACCACCGATTTTGCCCAGTTAACTTTGAGACCGGATAGCGCGCCAAATCGTACCACCTCTCTCAGAAGTGGGGGAAGAGTTGTAGCAGGGTCATGTGCGTACAGCAGCGTGTCATCCGCATACATCAACACTACTATTTTATACGTGGGGAAGCGTATACCTTCGTGACTGTGATATTCTCTCAGGCCAGGGGCTCTGCTGCCAGTGCGTATAGCAGGGGGGGATAAGGGGCATCCCTGACGGGTACCCCTGCCTATGCAAAGGGGATGTGAGATTGCGTTGCCCAAGCGCACTCTGGCCGAAGGCCCCTCGTAGAGAGCGCCCACCATTTGTATGAAGGGCTCACCAAGCCATTCCACGGAGTCGAACGCCTTCTCCATATCTAGGAAAAGTGCCACAGCCGGTACATCCTGCTTGACGTGTTGGATGGTTCCTAGCACCGTCCTGATATTATATGTCAGGTTTCTGGTTGGTATGAACCCCGCTTGTTCTTGGGCCACTAATTCAGGGGCTAGCAGTGCCAGTCTAGTTGCCAGGACTTTAGCATATAACTTAGTGTCAACATTCAGCAGCGATAGTGGGCGGTATGACCCGCAATCGTCATGTGGTTTACCCAGTTTTAGAATAGTAACAATCATAGCTTCTCTCATCGAGATAGGCATGCTGCCTTGGACACAGATGTCCTCCAATAGTGTGTGTATGTGCGGCAGTAGCTGTTCCTGAAAAGTTTTGTAGAAGTCAACTGGGCGTCTCTGATTTCGTCCAGCTGTATAGGGCACATGAGGAATTCCCTTTGGGAATTTGGAAGGAACGGAAGCTTAATGTGTTTCAGATAGTCTAGTATTTCAGCCGACATGTCTCCACTTTTGGAAGAGTAAAGCTCTGAGTAGTAGTCTCTAAAGACCGAGGCAATATCTGCCTCGTCTGTAACTCTGTCATCGCCTGCATTTCTCAGCTCTGAGACCAGCGTCTTCCCCCTTCGGCCCTTGAGGATGATAGCTAATACCGAGCCTGGCCTCTCCCCCTCCCCATTGGTCCGGGCTGTGGCATATTTGCCCAGGTACTGAACCTCTCTGTTTGCTGCTTCGTGGAACTCCACCAGAAGGCGCTTGATCTCCTCCTCAGTGGCGTCGTCCGGTCTGGTGTGTCTTTGCTCCTCAAGAGCTTGTAGCTGGTCTACTTGTCGGCTTCAGGACACTGGAGTGTTTAGACATCACAATGCCCCGTATGTAGACCTTGAATGCTTCGCAGATAGTCTGGAAGTCCTCCACTGAGCCTACATTCTTTTCAAAGAACACGTCAATCGACTCCGCTAATTTTCCGCAGAAGATCCGGTCTAGGAGCGAGTATGGTGGGAAGCACCATGTAAAGGGAGCGATCCTTCTCGCCGGGGTCTCTATGACTATTAATACGGGGGAGTGATCCAACAGTGTGCGTGGAAGTACTTTGCATTGCTTGACAGTTCAATTGATCCCCGCAGTGGCAAACCAATAGTCGATTCTAGTGTGTATCTCGTGATAAGCAGAGTAGTGTGTAAAGCCGTCCCGTCCGTCATTCCTACTCCTCCACACATCTTCCATATCCAACATTATTAGCTTAGCTGTGAGCGACTGTGCAGCCGCCGAGGGCCTTCGAGGGGGGCCCGAGGACCTATCTATGTCTGGGTTAAGAGTTAAATTAAAGTCCCCACCCCATAGTATGTGAGGGTTACTGTGTCCACCAATCTCGCTAGCCAGTGTGTCGTAGATTTCAGGGGAGTCATAGTTGGGGCTGTAAGTATTGACAACTAGCAGATCCATCCCCAGGCCCTTACAGGACGCTATGACATACCTGCCCTCTGTGTCCGCACTAAGCGTCTGTATTTGAATGTTCGTTTTCGGGTTTACCCATGTAATAACTCCCCTTGCATGAGTGGTGAACCCAGCTACTGCAACATGTCCGTCTAGTCCTCTATTGTGTAGCATTCTACTCTTGAGTGGTAAGTGCGTTTCCTGCAAAAGTGCTATATCTATATTATGACGTTTGAGGTAGCTTAACACCTTTCTAAGTTTTCTGAAGTCGTTCAACCCTCTGACATTCCATGTGAGGGCGCTGAGAGAGGTAGGCTGTGCGTTTGACTGAGCACTTGTTACGTTAGCCATGAGGGCGTTCCGTGAAGTATGGGAGTGTGGCCAGGTTTACAAAGGTTAGCTGTGTCAGCATGGCACATCCGAGAGTCGGGTGCAGCTTGAGCATGCAGTAGGTTAAAGCAAGCACTTTGAGACCCCTGAGGGAAAGTACACCGTGAATCAACATCCAAACAATAACATTCCCCATTTCCCTTGGATCCCCCTCCCCCCACCCACAGCAGACCAACCCCAACATGGCCTAGAATGAGAAAAACGGCCCCCCTCCTCCCTCCCCCATGTCCCAAATAATCCCAAGTGGGATTTAGTTGTGCGAACAGCGGGTGGGCGGGTGGGCAGAGGTCGCCAAAATCAGTTCAGGTTGCAATTGCATACTCCATCTCGGCATTGAGAGCCTCCTAGCCCCGTCACCCCTTCAGTGTCCTTGCGCTCAAGCTCCAGATCGCGCGCCATCGTCCACTGCCCAGCAAATTCCCAACAACCTTAATGCGGCACCTCCCTCCCCCCCTCCCACCACAGGTTCAATACGTTTTGGTCGCTCACGGCCAAAGGCCTCAAGCAGTCACAGTGTCCAAACATTTCAGAGGGTGTTTGCGCTAGGGCAGAAAAATAACTTGGAATGATCTCACCAGGACTCGGCGGGGTCGCAGCCCTCATATTCCTGCAAGGAGCAGGCCCCATCTGGATCCCAACAAGCTGTGGGATGCTTATCTGACACTGTACCGTTATCTCTCAGGAGCTCACTCCCGGCTGATTGCAGGATTCAACTGGGCTGTAGCATCGTTTCGAAGGCTCTATTCCTGATCTTCCAAACCGCTGGTTGGTTCTTGTTCTCCATCCTGGCTTCTAGGACAGTTCCTCCGTTCCTTAGACCATGTTTTCAGAGCCTTCTGCAGTTCCTTTGGATCGGTGAAAAATGAGAATGCCCCTGTCGGTTGATGCGCAGCTTTGCCGGATACAGCATAGCGTAATCCAGCCCTAGGTCTCGTATTTGCTGTTTATATAGGGCAAAATGGCGACGTTCCTCCTGTACCTTCGCTGTGAAGTCCGGGTATAATGAAATTGATGATCCCTCATACTCCAGTTTCCCCTTTTCTCTGGCCAGTCGTAGAGCAGTGTCCCTGTCCCTGTAGTTCAGGAGCTTTGCAATGATTGGTCTCGGGGGGCCGCCCGGGCGCGGTCGTGGGCCCAGCGAGCGATGCCCCCTTTCCACTATAAACATGGGCGAGAAAACATCGTCTCCTAGTAGCGTGATGAGCAATTTCTCTACGAACAACTCCATTTTTCCAACTTGCATCGTTTCCAATACGCCCGTAATACTATATTAGAGCGCCGAGAGCGAGCCTCCAAATTTTCAGATTTTTCTTGTATGACCTGGAGGAGCTTCCCAATCTGTTTACGGTCTTTATCTAGGTCCATTTGGCGCTCTTCAACTTCAGTCAGGCGCCTCTCGGACATGTCTAGTCTCTCAGCATGTTTGTCTACTCTCTCAGACATTCGGTCCATGCGATATGTAAGGGCGTCAATTTTCGTACCTATCGCCGCCATGCTGTCCTGACGGCCCTTCTCCATGGTGACTAGGAGCCCCTTGAAGTCCACATAAAACGAATTCTCCAGGCTTTTGCCCTGCTGCGTAGGCGAGGATTCTTGTGTTTCCGGGGCCCGCGTTCTGCGCTGTTCAAACGCTAGCTTGGACTGCGTCTTATCTCCTGTGCCCATGTTGCCCTTTTCAGTATCGACAAAGCGGGTTTTCGCCATGGGCTTTTCGGTTGCTTTGGCCAGCCTTGGTTTTGTGCAGCAGGTCTCCCGGTCGCACACCACTCAAGGCCTGCTCGCAGTTGTAGTTCAGCCTCACCAACCGTCGGGTTCGGGCCACGGGTGTGTAGGACACACTGCTGTGCCCCTCGCCACGTGCGTGTATGGCACCGGATCACCCTAGTCACTCCAGGCCTCATCCGATATTCCAGCGCTACACAGCGCTCTCCTACGCTGTTAGGTCCGAGAGCTGCTCAGTTGGACTTAGGTGTCGGTCATTCATTTGCCCGCTGAGGCTGTCGCTGCGTCCCTCCGATCGGTGTCCCCAGTGTAGTTTCTCCCAAGTGAAGGGTGAAATGGCACTACGCCGTTACCGGTCGCTTCTCCCCGCGAGTTGGTGCAGCGTAGCAGGGACAAGCAGTCGTCGGCAGTCACCACCGCACACGTGGGGGGGGGGGCAGGGTTAGTAGCCGCTGCTATGTTCCGCTCCTCTCACTTGGTCCGATCTAAAGGTCCGGACCCTCCGCGTCCAATAGGCCGCACGTCGGGTGACGCACTCCGGGGTGGGTTCTAGGCGAGGGCCGGCTTAGCGGCCTAGTCTGCCGCAGTCTCTGCCTGCGTTCGTTATCCACTCTGGCAGCTCAGAATCGTTCCGCGGCTCCGCTGCAGCAGTCAGGCGTTCCCGGGGGCAAGGCAACGGCGTCGCTTCCCTCGGAGCTTGGCTAGAGCAGGATTAATTAAGGATTATTAGGAGTGATGGCGCAGAGCTCTCACTTCAGGCGTCCGCCATCGTTGCCGGCAAGCTCCGCCCCCCTGATCTTTCACTCTTCCTTCTATCATTTTACCAATCCCTCTATCAATTCTTCCACTACTCTATTAATTAATTCTTTCATCATTCGTTTCACCCTTCCATCCTGCCTTCTCTCCCTTATTTCCTTTCATGTTTCTTTCCTTCCAGGCTTTCTTTCTGTCTTTTTTTATATACCCATCTGCTATTTCACATCCTTAATTTTTCTTTCGCTCATAATCACTTTTTTTATTTGTCCCTTTATGAAGTTGTTTCCTCTAATTTCTCTTTCTCTATTTCCTTGCTCCATGTCAGCCTATCACCTACACCCCACTCTCATGATATTGCCTAACAGTATTATTCATGAGCACCTTGTATGTAGGGCTGAGAGAAGAGGCCCAGAAACACAGGAGTACATTGCTAGTCAGATGGGGTGTAGGGCGAGGATAGGAATGCTGGCACCAAGGGATTTTAGGGTTTGAAATAGTATAACATTTTCAGAATGACAGCCATGGTGAAATTGATATCTGAACCCCTAGTTTATAAGATTAACTAAAATGTACAAGTCACTTTTATTTACCAGTTAAATATAGACTGGAAAACATATTGCTAGAAGCAAAGTTGTGCTGAGTTACAGCAATGGCCTAATAGTTATCGGGTGACATATCAGTGTGTTACTTATACACACAGGCATTTTTATGCATTAAAGTACTTTACGCTGTTACACGTACGATTACCAAATCCATATTATTTTCGAGGTTGTTGCAAACTTTTGTCATTATCAAATTCGATTCAAGGGCATTGCTTTGCTTAAAACACAACATCCTGAAATCATCCATTCATCTGAATTTTGCCAATTTTTTTTCAAAGTAACTGCTAAAAGCTAATCCCTGACATCTGTCCCATTGCTCCCTCCTTGCCGTATGTCATATGTTTATTCGTATGCAGTAAGTGAGAGCCCACAGTGTTTTCAGTTATGACCTTCTCTTCCCCCAGTGATTGTTTTTGTGCAGTGAATAAGTCTCTAGTGTGTGAATATGTGCAGTGTGTAAAGCCCTATTGTCTCTTGAAGGTGGTGTTTAGGTATAGCTGGCCTCTGTACGTACCATAAGCGTATGAAGGAATAGACCTTCGCATTCAAACAGATATATTGCTAAAGGAAAATATCCATTCTATGTTACCTATAACGCTATCAGCAAAGGTCTACATTTTGGCATGCACTTTACTGGCGGACAGAGTACTTAGAATCTATTTAGTTTGCAGAGATGTTCTTTGTGTTTTCCTATATAGGTTTACTATTCTAGTATGCATGGGCATAAGCATCCTTAGTAAACAGATAAAATGTTTGTCTTGCACTGTTAGATGTGTTTTCGTGCTTGTATATGCATTGTTGGCACAGTGCCCATGAATTGTTGGTATAGAGCCTTCGTGCTAGAGTGTATGCAGGGTTGGTGATCATTCTTTTTGGGTATGTGCATTGTTATCAAAGAGAGCGGTCAACCTCAAAACTGGGGAACCGGATTCGAGTCTCTGCAGGAACGCTCAACATCCTGATCTGGGTAAATCACTTCATTTCCCTGTGCCTACCAAAAAATGAATGCGTCCGGCTGTGACGCAGCTGGTGCTCATGTAAAGCGCTCTAATAACTTTGGGTCGAGTTTGCGCTATATACAATAAAAATAAAAAGCCTTTTACTGCCTTTTCGGTTATTGCAGACGTGCTTCTCTATTGTGCATCTGTTTTGTTGGTATTTACATTGCGCTTACTGCCTGTGTGTATACGTGTTATTTGCTCGGAAACGTCCTTGTGTTTCGATTTGAGCATTAGGTTGAATCATTTGGTTTAGATTTTCTTTTTCTGCTTTTCCAACCCTGCCTGAACCTTGACCCTAATTCTATCTCTGACTCTAATATGTAAACTGACCCTGATCATAATCGAATCGTCACCTTCACACTAATATGTATTTGACTACATACTCAATTCTCACCTTCATGCTAATCTGTAGCCCCCACCCTGAAGACCGCGGAGACATTTGCGCGCTGCGCAATATTTAAATAATTAAGAGGCCTGGCTCCGCTGAGTGAGGGGTTCTCTGGAGCGCAAAGTGGGGCCTGTGTTACGCCCAGGGCCTACTATATAATATTAGCTTTTACTTTTATTCCCACTCACACTGCAAATAACTTGAACTGTTAGCATGATGCGTAGGACACAGTCTGCGCAGCCCCCCCCCCCTTTGATTCTGGGGAGTTTCTGTTCCCCAGGAAAGTACAACAAAGGATTCTACACAGTTTGGCATGATGACTTTGCTTTGCATGTCCAACGCGGGTGACAGTTGAGATCTAGGGCAGGTTTGAAACGAATGGCTTGTTTTGTAAGAGTTGATGACTTCACATCAATTTCATTTTCAAGGACGAGTGACTTTGCCACAGGGGGCTGCTTGCGAGCGCCTAGAAGTCACAAATCTCATTGAACTACCAGAGCTGGCTTCAACGCGCTTGCAAGGTGGGACAGGGCTGGGCATTGCACGACCCCGCGTAGGTGCAGATGATGACTGGTGCAGCATCTTTGCACTCACCACCACTGAGTCAGCTGCTGTGACACGGGGGGTATCAGTACAGTGCCAGGCCTGAAAGTCCCCATCACTGCTGCATAGCTGCCAAGGTTTCAGATTGCTATGTGTGACATTTTCATAATTTCAGTGTAATTATAAGTGACATTTCAACAACTATAAGTGACATTTTCTCCCGAGCAAAATCAAACAATGCAGACAAGGGAAACATATAAATATCAGAAATTGCACCCATTTGAGCAAGGAGAAGCTCTAAGAAGATCTTAAAACATCTGCAAAGCATCAGAATTGAAAGGGCACTACCCTAGTGCCTTGTAATGGGTAGGGGGTTAAAGTATTTTCTACTTATTCACTGTGTCTCTCCTTGCTCTGTTTTTTTTCCTTTTTGCATTGTGGTAAGCATCATGATAAACATCACAATGCAAAGAAAATTCAAAGCCAACATGAAACACTCATATCCGACAATGAATATATAGCGGTCTCTTGTGCACCGTTTCTCCCACAACAGACATTCGCTGAAGTAAGTATATTTTATTGGAGAGCTACACATAATTTCTGGGTGCCACTGTTAGATTTATAAACTGATGTCTTAATTTAAACAGGCATGTCAAAATTTCATTGCAAACTAGAAATTCCCTCGAGCCGGCAAATGGGCACGCATCCTTACATATGTAGCACAAACAGACCCTCATTAGTCCCTAATCTACCCTACCTCATATAGCTTTTTACAAAATTCAGTTTTTCTTTACCCATCACTTTTTACACTTGTACATTTCGAAATTCACTTCTGGCAATCATTATACACTAACCCTGCCTGCACTCACTCCAGCATGGATTGCCATCCTGTATAAAGGCATGGCCTAGACCTCGCCTGTCACACTTCCAAATCCCGGATTGGATCTTTGTCCACCTGTACTATCCCAGTCTGGATGACCTTCATGTGCCCTCCCTGGTATGGGGATACCTCCTGCTCTTGGGCAATGCCCACTCCTCTGCTGCCACCCTCCTTCCAGTCTGTGTAGGTGCCACCAAGGGTGGGAAGCCCCACTGCTGATCGACTACTTGTAGCTGCCCTCACTTCGTTGTGTTCAACCCCTCTCAGTCTCTATTCACCCCTCCCTGGCACTCCGAGAGCTCAGCCTTCATATTTGGCCCTCCTTCGCCTTGGAAAGGTTTTTCGAGTCAGTGAAGAACTGTGTACAGTGCCCTGTCTTTCTAAAGCCCTCTCGGTGGAGGTTCTGTTCTGTGGGGAGTTGCGGTGTACACAGGTCCGGTTCCAGGAATTTTTATTTGGGTGGGCCAAGGGTGCTTTCGGGTGGGCCACTGCAGGCTCGATTTGTCGCATATATGTCTAGGCAGACCTGCTTCAGAGCACTCCTTTATCTCTTCTTAGTCTTACAAGGCCCATTAAAATGCACTCTTTCCCAAATCTCTTTCTAAATGTGATCACTCTCAAAAAGTGTTTTTTCCATGTAATGTCCCTTTGATGGGAAGAGGAGGTTTCGGAGGTGGAAGTATCAGGCAAGTGACACTTCTCTGGCTCCCTCTGTGCGAGCCTTCAGGGAGAATCCCTCTTCATTACTACCTCCACATGACCCCGGACTTTGCAGCGCACTCCCTTACAGGCTTGATTATCCACTACTCCTCTCCAGTACACCTTATGTAATAGCTGACCTTGGGCCCCAGCCCCATATCAGGCACCATCATGCTCCACTTTCATTTTTCCCGGTAAAAACATTAGTAAAATCACCTTCAAACTTAAAACATTGAATATAGCAGTAAATTTAATTAGCACGCACTTTAAAGTATGTCCCACAGTAGCCCTTATGACCCGACTCCTAATTAAATAAACAAAAACAGAAAGGCCATGACAGGGCAGGCTTCAGTGCTGATGCGAAAGTCTTTTTTGGGACCACACCAATAACCTCTGTGTCCGTAAATACCTTTACCCCCACCTTCCAACAGTGCCCCTCATCTCCCAATGGCCCCCTCTATTGACCTCCTCCTTGAATTCCCTCAAAGCCACACACAACATGTGCCCCTCATCTCCCCATAGCCCCTCCCCCTATTAACCTCCTCCTCAGATTCCCTAAATGTCACCCTCCACCAGTGCCCCTCATCTCTCCCTGTCTCCCCCCTCCACCCCATGACCTCTTCCTCAGATTCCCTCAGTACCACCCTCCACCCGTGCCCCTCAGCGCTCTATAGCCCCTCACACTACCTCCTCCTCAGATTCCCTCACTGCCACCCTCCACCAGTGCCCCTCATCTCTCCCTGACTCCCCCCTCCACCCCATGACCTCTTCCTCAGATTCCCTCACTGCCATCCTCCATCAGTGTCCCTCATCGCTCCATAGCCCCTTCTACTACCTCCTCCTCGGATTCCCTCACTGCCACCCTCCAACAGTGCCCCTTATCTTTACATAGCCCCTCTCTCATATGCATTTCCTTTGTTGCATAGTGCTACTCATATCAGTGTAGCATGTGTCAGTACTTTACTCAACGCGCACATTATACAGAGACAATGAACCATACAAGTATGGAAATCAGTCTATAGGGAATGTCACATAAGCCAATGAGGATTACAAGGTGTATGAATCACATGTCATCCATACTGGTGGCAGGGATATTTTAAGAGGGTTTGGTCTGGGGAAACACACCCTTAGGATTTAAAGAGTATTCCATGGGGGTCAGCTTTACTGATAAAAATGTATATCTGCCCAAACAAACTCAATTTAGCAACATTAGAATAATGAAAGACTGGGAAAGTTCTAACTATATCACAAAACAAAAAAAGCTAAGTTCTAACTATACCATCCATGTTTGTATGCAGCTCTTTGATGACAGTTCATTGGTTACTGTCCTATGTTAGGATTGTAACTTCTGAACTGCAAGTAACACAAGGATCTCTGTGACAAAGGCACTAACCCACTGAGCTATCCAGGGCTTTAAGTAGGCCGGGTCTCACTGGGTCTGAGCACCGGTAACTTTTTTAAGGGGGCCTCCAAACGGGTCTCTTTCGGGCTCTGTTTTGTGCGCTGGTCACAGGTAGACAGGTAGTCCGTTTTTTTCCGAACTGCAGTGACAGCAGTCTGGAAAAAAGTGCCAGGGCACAAAACAGAGCTCGATAGAGACCCGTTTCGAGACAGCAGGCACATCGGTGTACCCTGCTCACACTACTCAGAAGTGGAAAGTTACGTCATGACGTCATGCCAGGTGAGCATTGGAGGGGAAGGGGAATCCTTTAAAGAGTCATTTTCTCTCTGGATTTGGCCTTCTCTTTTTGAAACTCAGGAACAGCAACACTGTTGTGATGTCACCGGTGCTTTAAGTGGAAGCTTTTGCAATATTATATACAAGCCATAGTTGCTGTTATTTATCTTATGCAACTAACAACCATTGACAAAGTCAATAGTCCTGACTTGTAGGTATGATGTTACTTGTTGTATCATATATCTGGATGCAATGACAGAAACAGCATAATACAAGTCGGGCCGCACACTGCTTAACACAGATTGTTAACTTACTGTTTTTAAGCCACGTCCTCAATTACATTGGCCACGCCCCTTTGAGAGACCCCTCCAGTTTTTTCATCCCACTTAAAGCCCTGGAGCTATCCACATAAAATACAGTTCATCTGCATTTGAAAACTACTAACAGACAAATGATTGCTCTCCGGCAGGATCATTAATCACCAGCGTTATCTGGGCATTTTGTATTGTCTTATTGTTGTCCCTTATCGGCCATGATAATGATAAATGCTGTTTAAATGAAGCGCACAAAGTATGTGTCCTGCTGGGCCTGTGCAGATTTTTAAAAGAAAAAAATATAGTAACACATTCTCTTACCTACTCCATTAGTCAAACTTTGTGTCACAGCCTGATGTGATAAGCCACTGCAGGGGTCAGGAAAGGTGCATAGGAATAAACAAACTTCTTTTCTTCTGTGGTGCTTAGAAAAATAAATATCAAAGCAGCAGGACAGCAGGCAAAGGTTACCACAGGTTACCGTTGTCAAAAAAAGATTTGTCGCCTTTCGCCTTGCAGAAATGAAGGGGTGAAAAAATAAACCAAGCCTCAGTAACATGTAAATTGTCTTGTAAAGACCTGTGAAGTACTCGGGTGCGGCCGCGATAATCTCTAAACTGTGTGAGTGTGTGAGCCCCTCAGCTTGGACTGACACACACAGCAGGGCACTTTGATCCCAAAGGCGTTGCGCGCCTGCCTTCAAGCCCTCACTGCGAGGGTCAAGGATCCTGTTTGGTGGGCCAGGCTGATGTTTGGGTGGGCCTGGCCCACCTGGCCCACCTGCTAGAACCGGGCCTGGGTGTACATAGGATGCACCTTCTGAAGTAGAGGTGCCCTGGCTGTAGAGAGGCGCTGTGCACAGATGGTGGGACAACTGTGAATAAGTGCTGTGTACGCATCATGCTTATATGCAGATGACTGCAATGTCGAAGGTTCCCATCTGGAAATATGATTTGTACAATGTGTGCCCACTTATGAATAACAAAAGGTCCCCAGGAGCTCGTTAGCAAGAGGATGCGCCCCACTTTCCCTTTACAGAGGGTGCTGCGGGCACACAGTGTCCATACACAGAGGAGCGTTCTCCATACACAAGCTGTCAATCTGAAAAAAACATGTATACAGAGGTGATGTGTGTAGAGCTCAGCTGCTCACCTCCAAAGAAGTGATGTGTGCACATGCGCCACCTATCGATACATAATGCCCACTTTCAGATAAGTGCATGTTCACAAGATGCATACAGCTCACCCCTACCTGGAAATAAGGCTGTATACTCAATGCGCCATCTGCAGAGAACCTCAGTAGGTATCTGCTTGCAATCAAAAGCAACCCAGTCTGGCATGGGTAATCACCAGAACCACTATAATAGTAAAGTAAAGCTCAGGTGCAACACAGATGTAACACATAATGTCAACAGCAGACATTGATGTGGGCCAAAGTGCTTGAAACCCCGATCTACCAGGCACAGCCCTCTCTACTGGTGAAGATGACCATTCTGCATCTGTTGCTACAAATACAGCAACAGCATTTCACCTTGTGTGGCACTGATATGCTCTTACTGCTCTTACTGTGGCACTGATATGCTGTGGAGGAGTGTGGCTCAATGGTTAGAGCGGCAGACCTTGATGCAGAGTTCTGGCCAGGGACCAGGGTTCGATTCCCGCCTCGGCGGGTCTCTGGCTCATAAATTCCTCTGACTGGATATTCTCGCCTCAGTGCCTATTCTAATCATGGGTCCCACGTTGCAACTCTGGGCAATAGCTTGCTTAGCCTCCACAACGGCCCCCTACAGCGCTGGGAATGCCTGGTTGCACCCCGGGGATGCCCAGGAGTGGACATTTCACGGGGAAAAGCCATGACGGGTTCCCTAGCGGTATGAGTACAGCGCCAGGACACACTGCTTGCCGGGGTATCAGTGCGCTTTACAAATACGTCTACATTTACATTTACATTTACTGGAAAATGCACCACTTTCCTGTTACCTGATCACTTACGTATCGTCTCTCCTCCCAGAATCCCTTGAAGCACAGTTCCTGGAAGCCGAAACCAAAATCCTCTCGGTTTGTGCTGTTCTTCTTCTGCCCCCAGGCTTACTGAGCCGGCATGACTCTTCATCGGTGAGGACCGGCCCTCTCACTGGACCGCCGTCTCCTGACTGCATGATACAGCCGGGCACTCTCCCTCACCCAGAGCCCTCAAGTTGGCTGGCCCGGCTGCTCCGGAATAAAATACATAGCTGCCAAGGTTTCAGATTGCCTATGTGTGACATTTTTATAATTTCAGTGTAATTATGAGTGACATTCAACAACTATGAGTGACACTTTCTTGCAAGTAAAATAAAGCATTGAAGATGGGGGAAACATATAAATAGCAGAAATTACACTAATTTGTGCAACAAGAAACTCTAAACAAAACTTTAAACTGCTGCAAAGCACAAGAAATTGAAGGGCACTTAACTAGTGTCCTTATTGGGGGGGGGGGCTGCCTGGAGGCTGTGTGTTGCTGTAGCCAGGCCCCAGGTTCAGGGGTTGTGAGGGAAGGAGGAGATGTGAGATGGGTACATACATGGGCGTGCTTCTTGAAGACTCTGTGTCACTGAAGTCAGGCCCAAGATTCAGGTGTTTTGAGTGAAGCAGAGGGGTGTGAGAAAGCTTTATTGCTACCACTGAATACATGCCTCATGAGACCCCTGAAAGGTCAGAAGGATCCAATGGAATGCAATCATACAGAGAACAAACAGCTTCCAAAAAGTCTTAACACTCGAGCAGCTCAAAGTATCTGGGCATATGCAGTTGTACAGTGCAGCTATATGTATGAGCAAGCAAAGTTCTGGCAATGAAACCTTTAACATGACTAACATTGTAATTACCAACAATATGGTATCAATAGAGGTGCGTGTGTTTTTCAATTAATGCACAATAGAATAATTAAACAATTCACAATATAGGAGGGGATTCAGGACTGTAATATGGTGGTACCATGTAAACATCCTCAAAAAGTACACCATAGCACCACTTGCTGCCTCGGCAAAACAACTGCCATTACGTCAACATTTCACAAAACCAGCAATAAAGCCTAAACCAAGCACCGAACAAATAAGAGACAGACTCTACCCACAACAAAAATGCCTGAACCCATGCCCCCTCCCCTCTCTGCTGCTCACATCAGCCACACCTGTAAGGAGTCCCCAACAGATGGCAACCAGTAGGGCCTCCAGATATAAAGAGAGGAAAAAGGTTTCTACAACTTTCAGCTGCCGCCGGAACCCCCTGAAGATGGCACAAACACAGCCGGAAACAACTGTGCGCGCGCTGCAGCGCACCATTTAATGATGAACAGCCTCAGGGGCCTGGCTGGGGCCTGGCTGTGCACGCCAACCATACAATTAATTCAGAGGCCGGTGGGCATGTGCATAGCATCATTTAATTAATGAAGAGGCCGCCTGGCAGTGGTGTGCGCGGCTGCGCGCACCATTTAATTTATGGGGATTGCGGCCGGACGTTCATGAAGGCTCCCCTGAGTAAGGGGGCCCCCTCGCACCGCGGGGGCTGCGGTTGCCTGTGTTATGGCCCTGCATACCTGAACTGCAGGTAGAGTTTTTTTAGCAAGGGAAGGCTGTATGTCATCAATGCTAGATTCTAAGATGTATTGCCGTTTAACATCTAAAAAGGATGATGTAAGTGTGCCTGTCCTGGAGCCCCTCAGTAATAAATTGAGACGGTGATCCTTAAAATGTTTTATCAGGGTTTTTCTTGGTGTTGCCAAAGAGCTCTCCTCTAGGCTGTCCCATAGATCTCCCATTCCCATGGCTTGGAAGGAATTCTTGATGTAGGAGAGCCAGGGTATTTTACTTGCTCCCATGAGGTTTGCCACCTCCCTCAATTCCTCCTTATAGATAGATAATTCTGGGGGAGTCCATAGGCGGCACCAGTAAAGTTATGTTATGTTATGTTAATAGCCTTTTATATAGTGCACGTACACCCAGGGGCTTCATGGCGCTGACTAACAGAGTAACCCAGATGGACAAGGGGTTGAGCCTATGCCGGAGAGAAATGCCAGGTCTTAAGCTGTTTCCTGAACGCTAAAAGGTCGGTACAGGTACAGGAGCGAATCCCCAGAGGGAGGGAATTCCAGAGTTAACCTGCGTCCGCCCTGGTGTTGCAGCTTAAAGATTGGCGTGGACAGAAGGTGAAGGTTGGCAGAACAGAGATTGCGAGAAGGAGTATACCTAGACAGGAGGGTGTTGATAAATTGAGGGCTGCGAGTATGGAGAGACTTAAAGACAATACAGGCAGTTTTAAATTGCACTCGTTGGGGAAAGGGGAGCCAATGGAGTTGTTTTAGCAGGGGCCTAGCTGACTGCCAATGGGGCTGTTGGTGGATCAGTCTGGCAGCTTGGTTCTGGACAAGTTGGAGACGTTTGCCAAGATACAGAGGGAGGCCCAGATAGATGGAATTGGCATAATCCAGGTGGGGTAGAACTAACGCTATCACCACCTGGGTCAGGGCCGACAGGTCAGCATCTGACTGATTTTCTTTATCCTGCGGAGCTGGTAGAAGCAGGAGGATACCACTGTGTCCACCTGAGTTTTCAGTGATAGGTCTCTGTCAATAACCACTCCCAGGCTTTTAATTGATGTAGAGGTGGTGGGCGCGAGACCTAATTTCAGGGGCCAGTATTGGGGGACCCAAAGTATTTAGCTTTTGCCGTTGAAAATTATTTCCATCTTTCCAGGATTCAGTTTTAATTATTGGCATCCATCCAACAACAGATGTGTAGCATGGTGTCCTGGAATTCCCTGCTTGAGTCGGGAGGGCTGTCAATAGTAAAAATGAGCTGAAGGTCATCAGCATAATTGAATGTGGTGACTTTAAACTTTCCCAGGGACTGGATCAGAGGGACAAGGTACAAATTAAACAGGAGGGGTGACAACCATGAGCCCTGAGGAACCCCACAGGTCGTCTGAATTTTAGGAGCAGTAAAAGGGGCCAGGCAGACCGCTTGAGTGCGGTCGCTAAGGAAAGACCTGATCCAATTATAGACAGAACTCGGGATGCCTGCCTGTTCAACACGGTCCATCAAGATGGCATGGTCGACCGTGTCGAACGCGGCAGACAGATCTAATAGGACCAGAGCCTGAGGTATTCCCTTGTGCGCATTGTCACGGAGAGAATCCATGACAGCGGTGATGACAGTCGTGGTGGAGTGGGCGGGCCAAAACCCAGCCTGTTGGGGATCCAGGTAGTTGGAATCTTCAATAAAATTAGAGAGGTGAGTAGTGACATAAGCTTCAAGAATTTTGGCCAGGCAAGGAAGGAGAGAGATTGGCCTGTAGTGCGAAAGGACTGAGGGATCTGCATATGTTTTTTTAGCAAGGGTACGATTACTGCCTCTTTGAAGGCTTTAGATACCACCCCCTGTGAAAGGGAGGCGTTGAGAAGGGTCAGGATAGGGGCAGAGTGGACCGAGAGAATTTCCTTTAAAATAAACGGGGAGCAACAATCCCTAGGAGAGCCAGATTTAACCCTTGTGATGAGGATTTGTAAGGAGTCTGCATTGAGAGGTGGGAAGTGATCAAAGAAGTGATCACTAGGGGTCAGGGGGGTAGTATTCAATTTGGGGGCAGTAACTGGAATGTTGGCTTTAATTGTAGAGATTTTATCCCGGAAGTATAGGTTGAGGGAGTTACACAAGTCCTGGGTCACCGTTGGTTTGGGGATAACTCTCTCCATGTTTGACAGCTTATTAACTATGGCGAAAATGTCCTTAGACTTATTTTCAGAGTGGATGATTATATTTGAAAAAGAAAGTGCCTTGGCCTGGACGATAGCTTGCTTATAAGCAGTGCGAGCAGCTATGTAAATCGATGTGGCCTGGGGGTCGTAGTTTCTCCTCCACTTTCTTTCCTTTTGGTGGATGTCTAGTTTTTTCGCCTTCAAGTCCTCAAAGAAGTAAAGGTCTAAGCGCAACCTCCAGTGCCATTGGGCTAACACCCAGATCCATTTGAAGTGGAGTTAGAGGAGTACTATTGGGAAGCCCCACCAGCTGTCTAAGGAACGAGTTTTCGATCCTGAAAAGTTGTTCGGATGGCCTATGACCCCATAATTCTGCTCCATACAGGGTAGCCCCTCTGGTTTGTGCCTTCTAAATTTCTAACACCGGCCCCAGCATCTTGTGTACACACTTCCTCTGCTGTTTTACTAGGCTCCCTGACGTTTGCGTCAACTTAAGAAAAGCCTTCCTAATTTGATCACCCCACTCCATTTTCTCAGTGAGGGATAATCCTAAATAGTCACGTAAAGGACGTTCTCTAAACAGTCCCCAGCTAGTTGTGGATTGGGTTATTTTGAATGACCTGCATTGAACATCATTTATTTTGTTTTCTGGGTGTTGATTTCCAGGCCCCTATTCTTACAAAATAGAAGAAAAATATCCAAAACCTTTTGAATACCCATCGGTGATCTTGACAGCAGGAGGGTATCTTCTGCGAACATGAAGGCAGGTACCTTGCGGCATGCTAATTTTGGAGCGTCTATGTCCCCTCCTGCTGTCAATACTCCCACTAGGCCGTTAATAAAAACACAAAAGAGGGTTGGGGCCAAAACACACCCCTGTCTCACACCTCTCTCTATAGGTATGCGGTCAGTGACGTTTCCATTCTTCCCAAATCTGATTTGGGCGTAATTGTTCACATGTAATCTTTTCAAGATCTCGCATAAATACTGAGGCACCCCTAAATTAGATAAAGTAGCCCATAGTTTTTCCCTAGGGACTAGATCAAAGGCCGATTTTAAGTCCACAAAGATCATGTAGAGGCTGCCGCCCTCCAGTATCACTTTTTTCCAGTGCAATAATTGCAACCTGAAAACTTGATTCGATTGTGGAAATTTTTGTTCGAAAGCTGCCTGATACGGCCTGAGAATGGAAAACTCATCCATCCAGTTCTGCAATTGGTCCAGAAGCACTCGGGCAAAGATTCTTTGTCCAACATTGATAAGGCTAATGGGCCGATAGTTCGCAGATGGAGAGGTGAGCCCTTCTTGAAAATAGGGATGATATCCGCCCCTAGCCATATTGTGGGGATCTCCATCCCCTGTAGAAAGCTCCAAAGATAAGGAGCCCAAACGCTGGGTTCAGTGCGATAAAGATCTCCAGGGATCTTATCTAGCCCCAGGGCCTTTGCAGGTATTACTCGGGTAATTGCAGCCGTTACCTCTTTTAGAAAATTGACAGAGTTTCCAGGCTTGCTGGATTTGGGAGGGAGATGTGAATTTCAGCTTGCTCAAAAGTGCCCTCTACCCTGGAATAAAGTGGCTGAAAGTGGGCCCTCCAGACCTCGGCACCCAAATTAGATTTGAATGCGTGTTTATCCTCCTTTGTGTCTGTGCTTATTAGTTTACAGAAGGTCCTCGTGTCCCTCCTACTTAGAGCATCTCTCAGGCTGTCCCACTTTTCTACTTCCCACTCCTTTTTGGCTTGCTAAATTGAGTGTTTGTGTAGTAACCTATTTTCCTTTATTGCTAGCTTATCATTACATTTATTAGCTGTAAGCAGGATTGTCTTGGCCTTTCGGCATTTGCCATTGTACCAGGAATGTCTGTGAACACCACCTTCCTTTGCTTGTACTACATGAGAAAAACTGTCCACCAGGGCTGCCACTAGGCCTTGATGGTTTTCGGCAATTTCGCTCTGTAGACAAGCAGGATCTCAAGACTCACTCAATTGGAGTGCAACCTCCAGATGTGGTGTGATTATTTGGTAGAGTGAAGATAATCTATCTTGGGAATCACATAAGGTGCCCCATCTTACTCTCCTCCTGCAACTAGTTAGAATTGGCCCTGATGTTTTTAAGATTGGTCCTTAGGGATATCCCCAGTATACGGAGAGTCCAATTCTAGGACCAGAGCATTATGATCACTGTCATGGCTGGAGACAATCTTAAAATTAATCATCTGATGACAAGGTTTGGTATTGACCATAATGTAGTCTATGATTGAGGGGAAGCCTGACCTATTATAGGTGGAGTTTGCCGGAATAATTCAATTCCATACCCGGACTGACGGAGCATTGGCCACTGGAATAGTCCAGTGCAGGTCCTCCTTATTTGGGTCTCCAGCCTCCAGTTCCTTTAGTGGTTCATACTGACAATTAAAATCACCAGCCAAGATCACTATGTCATTATCAATGACTGTGGATATAAATGATAGTAGTTTGTCAAGGGTAAGAGACTCTTGCCCATACCCTACTGGCCTTGAGTATACATTAAGCATGGGCGAATTTTGCGAATCTCGCGTTCGCGAATTTTGCGGATTTGCGAACTCGCAATCCGCAAAATCCGCGAATTCTCGCGAATTTGCGTATTTTTTTTTGTGTTCGCGCGGGTTTCTGCAAGTTCGCGAGGGTTTTGTACAATTTCGCAAACGCGAACTTACCTGTCGGGTCGCAAGTTTTGCGAACTTGTTGTTTCTACGTGTCCAGCCTGTTTGGGACACTCTTCTTCATCACTGCCACTCTCTGTCACCACTGCCACTCTCTGACTACTCATGCCACCCTCTGGCCCACCCATGCCACCCTATGTTTCATCACCGCACCCTCTGGTTGTCCAGTGTACATTATTTTCGGCAAAGCAAAGCACACCTTCCCTGCCTCAAGTGACCTGAATTAATTTGGGGCTGATTAATGTGTCACAGAATATTTTTTTAGCTGGCACCTGCTTCCTTAGTGCTTCCTGATTAGTGATCTTTTGCACTTGCTAAGTGCTTTCATTGTTGCAAAATTAGTTACAACACCTGCCCTGCCCCAACTGACAATAATGAATTAGGGGCTGATTAATGTGTCACTGGATTTGAACTTCCAGCCTGGCTCCTGCTTGTCTGCCTTAGCTGTAATTCAGGACCTTTGTGTAACTATTCTGAGGGTCAGAGCAGGGTCACATAATAGTTGCAAGTAGGCAACTGAACTCTGGAGGGGCCCCTCAGGAAGCACTACAGGAAATGGCTACTAATGATGAGCTTGAACTTTTGAACCTGGTAAGTAGTTTCAGTTTTGCTAAAATCGCATTTCTGCAATTTAGCGCTTATTCGCGGGGCGCGAAGTTGAACTGGGAAGCCGCGAACTCACGCGAACAGTGCGAGCAAACCATAAAATCCGCTGCTCGTGGATTTGCGGATTTTGCGGGAAATTCGCGAATCTCGCGGATTGCGAATTTACCGAAAATCCGCAAAATCCGCAAGCGGAACGGATTTTCCGCCCATGCTTAGTATACATTAATAAGCACTAACCTGGTCCTGGTGGGAGAGATCAGAAAAACACAGTGGATGTGTCTAGATGATGTCTCTACCTGCTTCACTGTACAACCCTAATGTGTGGCAACCCAATGTAAAAGTCCCCCCAGATATAGCAGGTATATTGTAGGTTGCATAGCCAGTTCTATGGATAGTCTCCCTAGCCCAGGTTTCCTGGGACAGGCATAAGTCAAAGTCTTGCATGAAAGCACCCCACTCCAGGTTGTCTATTTTGGAGCGGAGATCTGCAATGTTCCAGGATAATATTTCGAGCTTCGATGGAGGATTTGTAGGATTGCTAAGGTTTCCAGACTCCTTGTCCAATGGCCAGTGGCCGCTCCTAGCTATGGGCTGGTTTGCTTCAGCAATTATTGGAGGTGAGTTCCCCAGCTGTTGGGCATTGTAGGTCTCCAATGATAGCTCTACATTATTATTGAGAGGAGGTTCTCCCATCATCTCATTCCTGTCACCGCTGCTGTCTCCCCGAGCCTCTGCTGTTCCTTGGGTGTGGATCATAAGAATGCCAACGGGGTGGGGTGCCTGGTCCACGAACAGCGGCGTGGTTAAACCAGATCGATTGGCATTATGGCTGAGCTCAGTAGTACTCAGAGGGGGCAACTCAGGATTGGCAGAATTGGGTCTCTGAAGATCCTTGGTCTTTTTCGGCCATGCTCAGCCTAATTGGTTCCAGTTGTCATGAGCCTCTTGATGTTACCCTTCTTTTAAGTAACTCATCATTAGATGTTTCCAGTCAATCATTGTCCTCCATATTACTAATGGCTGCATAGCGGTTGCTCACTGGGATATTATATCTAGGTTGATTCCATCCCCCACCACCATCCGTCCTAAATAGTGACTGCTTATGTCTAGGTGGCTTATAAAAGAACCTCAATGGTAAAATGTGGATCCCTGTTTGCTCAACTGTCCAATTCCCCACCCTATCGAGTATTGTTTGAACAAGGTTGGGCGACCCAAAAGATAAAACCACACAATCACCCCCTAGCAACTCCTTGGATCTGCCCAACCAGCCAACACGTCTAACCATTTTGAATTCTGTGAGGAGTGAGGAGGATTTCCCAGACCTCAAACTTAACTTTGGTTTTGGGGGAAAGACCAGTGTTCCCTAGTGCCATCAGACAACAAGGGAACATTGGCTAGCACTATCGTATAAGGGGTTGCTTCCAGTGGAAGGTGTAGGGTGTTTGTATCAGATGTACCTCTTAGTGTATGAGATGCTTTATATTGTGCAATTTTTATTGGTGATTCCCTTGTGTTTCCATGACTTAAGCTACCAGAAAAGGGTTAATTTTGAATATTTATTAACATTCCTGAATAGTACTTAGGGGGTGACTAAAGTGTGCCCCTGTCTGGCTCAACAGAGGCTGCTGGATCCATTCAATACTTGATTCAATTCGGGTTCGTTTTTGAAGTTGGGGTTGTAACCAGCCCTCCGATTTTTGTCCAGAACTCTCTACTTTCAGTGCACTGTATAGAAATTGTGGGGCTAGTGGGAGGCGCTATATTAATGGGACTATTTACGGGGGAGTGACCCTCAATCACTTCCTCCATCTCCTCCCTCGTTGTCTACTTTTGCACCCTCTCTTTGGTGTTGGATGAATACCCTGTTAGGGCACAGCCCCTTTCATTTCCTGGACGGAGTTGGGGAGCTAATCCCCTATTTGGTCTCACTCTTCTCCCCTAGTGTTTATTTTAGATTTGGCATTTGCAACCCTCAGCGTGACACTATCTTTTTCTTCAGTGATGTGATTACTCCCTATCCTGGTGGGAGAAATATACTCTTGGTGATCAATGATTTTAGAGACCTCTGTCGGGTCAAGCTGCCCTTGGGGGGTTTTTAGTTCCAGGGACAGTCTTCGCTCTGTTAGGGCAATTTCATGGATGAGAGCTGACTCGTCACGTAGCAAGAAGGCATCAAGAGTCCCCACCACCCCCTGTCCTGTGAGGGATTTTCTTTTGCTCATCTTGACAATATACCTAAGTAAAGCAATATGTGACAGCCTATGCCAGATAATTAGCCAGATGGTCAAACAAATTTGTTCAAATGATCCCAAAAAAATCCTTGGCCTGCATGCACTAGCCCCCCAACATAAACAGTTAACATATATTTTTAAAGCACATAGTGGTAATAAGGTGGCCCTGCCCGGCCTCTTACGGTCTCTGACAGGCACGTACGGGCCAGCCCTTGGGCCGGGCACGTCTGTGCGCACTATTGTAATTTTATGCGCCTCCTTGGCACTTGCAGGCGTCAGAGTCCAGTACTTGTGTACCCGAGGATGCTGGGAGCTGTAGTCCAGTGTTACACACACCCCCTCCTCATGGGAGCCAGTATAGTGTCTCGGATGGTGGCACCGCGTCGTATGGCGGCAGTGGCGGCGGTGGTGGTATCTGCTCAGGCAACCCAGGAACGGAGAGTGGTCCCTGGCAGGAATATAAGCAAGGTACTGAGAAAAAGATATAGTGGAAAGTGTTGAAGGAGCAGATACTGTGCGTCGGGCTCTTATGCCGGTTATTTATGCCCTAGATCCTTATTTATGCCCTAAATACTTATGGTTTTGCTGCACTCGCTGTAGGGGCCCTGTGAAGGCGTTCCTGCGCTCCTGCGCGCCCTTTGCACTTCACAACAGATTCCAGCAATGCAATGCCAACAATGCGAATTCTCTTCGTGTGAGCGTGCCTAAATTCCGGCAGGGGGGAGTGAGGGGTGGCAGGGGAGCTGAAGTGTCTTGCTGTTACCAACTCACATTAGCCGCTCGACCTGGCTACTAACTCGACACCTCTCGCGTCTCCACTCCATTCTTTTCGACCAGTAGAGATGCTGCTTTCCTTGGCTGTCTTGTGAGAAGAGGGGGGAGCGGGGGAGTGAGTGAGGTGCTGCCGTACCAGCTCGCTTATGCTTACTTTGCTCATTTTGCTCACTCCACCCGGCTCCGGTCTCTACTCCGGTCTGGTCACAACTCCAGACACAGCTTCACGCTGGCTTAGCTCCTCCGGCTCCGGCTCGGCTCCTCCTCTCAGGTGCCCTGTACTAATGCAAATGAGGGGTGACGAGAAGATGACTCAATGAGAGTGAATTTGAAAATGTTTCAGGAGTACTTGTGAGAGGAAGAGCTGGGTTAACCAAGTCTATCAGATCAGAAAAAAAATCCTTTGAGTGTTGAGATTTTATACCTTGCAACATTATCAACAAAGGAGAGATGGCAAGATAATATGACGGTATATTAAGCAAGAAATAAAAGCATTGTTTGGAGGCATTACATTTTCAAATTGACTCAAAACTGTTATTGTAATTCAGATTGTGGAGCCTACTTATTAGAGAGATAGCACGAGCTTTGGGTTGTGCCGTAGGCAATAGTGGTTCAATAGACTGTATTCAATAATATTCTATAGGGCCAGAGAATGTACCACGAATGTAAAATTCTACTATGTTAGATACACGAAATATATAGCACCTATTTAGAGAAAGCGTGATAAATCGAAAAAACATGAAATTTGTTCTAGAAAGTTTCTAAAATATAGATTGTGACATAGTATAGAATGCTCAGAAAAAATTTGTCTTAAAAGTAGTTACAGTTTGTTTAAAAAATGTTTATTTGAAAGTATGAATTACGTTTTGAAGTTGTTTGAATGGTGTGTTGTGATTCAAAATATACAATGTATTTTGAATAAAATACACAAATAAACCAATTCAACTAATAAAGGATAAATACTCCCCTTTAAATGCATTTACCCAATTTGTATACTAACACATTCGTCTCATTAGAATATAGCAATATGTTTAGGTACTTGCTCATCTTTGTTTGACCATCCTTTTCCACAACTTTGCATCTACCTTGAATTAACTGTCCTTAGAATTACTGTGATATTAATCTAATCAAAATCAATATGGTTTTCATTCGGCATTGCAATGCAAGGCACTTCATGTACACTTTTTACCTAATCATAATTGACACTTCGATTAAAAGTGAAAAGACATTGCACTTGTATTTTATTCTTAATTTTGGATTCTTTACCCTAACAGAGCATTATATACTTTGCATCCAGTACGCACACCTGTGAGCATAAGGTTGCGTTTAACTTTGGGTTGAAAAGCCATGTTCTCCTATTGAATTAATCAAACAGAATGTGCAGCTCTGGAATCATTTTCAGCTAACAAGAACTGGTGCTCCATTAAAACATCAAACCGTTCCGCTGTAGATAACCATCAGCCAAGAAGATCTAATGGGAATAATTACAGTATGTCATTAACTTAATAACCCATGCATGTTGGATGAAACATTTATGTGACAAAAGGACTTGACTGTAGGAACTTCCATGCTTTAGAAGTAAGGCGTACTTCTAAGTTGCTCGTTAATATGGGCACAAAACATTTACTGTTACCAATAATATTTGTGCATGGCATTTTAGTAGGAGGCTGGCTCTCTATATAGTGTACTAAAAAGAAGTATACTGTGCAGACATGCTACAGAATCCCCAAATGGTATATAGAGGTAAATGCTTACAATTCTAATGCTCTTTTTTGTTAGTGTGGGCGAGCAATTAGGCTTATCTGAGGGTAGTGCTAAGCATTTGTTGTACTCACCGAGGCAATAAATGAGACACATATTTGAGAATAAATTCGAGATTAAATTATAAAAAGAGTATCGATTTTTATAGAATATTTAGTAGTTCTAAGGAAAGTACTTTCGGAGTTATGATTTTTCAAAGTTCGGGAAAATATATAATTTTTGTGGGCAATTACGCACTATATGAAACAATGGAGAAAAAGCTGAAAAATGTGTAAAAAAATCAGGCAATGATTTCACAAAGTTCAGCTTCTCGTATTAGGTCCATGTCTGGACTGGGTCCAAAGTTGCAGCAGAAGAAGTTTGGGAGCATCCCGGATCGCGTGGGAGCACAGTGCTGAGGGTCTTGGAAGCTGGTGCGCAAAGAAGAATGGGGTCACTTGAATGTACACTGAACAGGGAGACTTACAGGTGAGGATGATGGGACTCCTTCAAGGGAGGAGGTCACAAGAGTTTGGCGACCTCAGGAGTACCGCTGGTTAGTCGCTTCAGGGGCCGGTGAAACTGAGTGAAAAGCAAACAGGTCAGCCGGGCGTTGTCCGTCTTGAGGTCCTCAAGGTCAGATGCAGGCAACTTGGAGATGCAATTTTGGGACAGCTGGGCCACTCAGGAAGTGGGTCTCCGTGTCTTGTCATTCCTCGATGGGGCTTGCTTCTGGTGCTTAGGGAGACCGGTGAGGAATATTCTTCTTTGTGTTTGCCGTTGGGGGTCTGCTACCCCTGGTATTAGTACGGCGCAGCTCCAGTAGGTCCTGGTGTCTTCAAACTTCCAGAGCCGTTGTATGTTTTCTTGCTTCGGTGCTGCATCAAGGTCACCGGGGAGCTGAAAGTCAACAAATCAACTTCACAGGATTGATGCCTGTGGAGTGCAGGGGAGTGATATATTTGCTCCAAGGGAGCTTCTTCTCAAATTCCAGATACTGGAGGTGCTCCAGGGTTCTTATAGTCCTTTCAGGTTGACACAGAAGTCAGCGATTGCTGAGTTCTTGTGGCAGCATCCAGGATTTGGCACCTTTTTCTTCTGCAGAAGGGCTTTAGTTCTTGTGCAGCAGGTCTTCTTTTCCTGGTCTTTTCTTGTCCATTGAATCTGAGGTGCAGGCCTTGGGATGCCACCTAAATACTGAACTTAGGGGTGTTACAAGGGGAGACAGGTAGTAGCCAATGGGTTACCTACCTTTAGGGTGTCTACACCCTCTATTAACCACTTCTATTGGAAAGGGGTACTACCCTAGACCTGATAGGTTGTTTTTCCACCCTCCCAAGATTGTGACATTTCAGTACAGGGGTCACACTGCCTGCTCCAGTCTAGGGGTGGTGAAGTCTAAGTGGCGACCCTCCTTTCAATCTAACTAGTTTTCCTGCCTTTCCTCTTGCCAAAGGTGGAACAGGAAAGTTGGCTTGGCTTCTCCCACTATCTGGAGGTTCCTAGGTTGGAATTCAAAGGTGGCATCACCTTTGAAGTTTCCTGCACAGGGACGGGAGGCCATCCTGCACTAGAGGAGGTGTGAAGTGCCTCCGCCCAGAGTAGGTTTCGTCTCTGTCCTCTGAGAGCACTGGCTCTCACCCCATGAGGTCAGAAAAATGTCTGGTGATTTTGGAGATGGTTTGCAGAAGGGAAATCGGTCGGTAATTGGAGAGTACATCGGGGTCCGCAGTGGGCTTTTTTATTATTGGGGTCACCATGGTGTGTTTCCAATGTGAAGGGACTGTTGATTCAAGTAGGGAAGAATTTAAAACATTCACGATGACATGGAAATGGGGGGGTCAAGCCATTTGAGTATTGACATTGGTAAAGGATCCTTAGGAGAACCGGATTTCACTTTATCTAAAGTGGTTTTAAGGGATTCAATATTGTGGAGGGGCCAGGAGTCTAAATGGGAGGTAGTGGAGCAAGACTCCATAGATAGTTCTGTGTGGCGTGAAACAGTCATGCAGGGAGAGGGTATCGTCTTGGACGTGGTTTTGGATTGTGACTGCAGGGGCCTACTCGTGTGTGAATTAGCGATTTCTAGGTACATCTTCTCAATTTTGTGTGTAAAAACTTGGGCTAGATCCTCGCCCTGCTATTTGTTTAAGGGCAGAGGGGTTGCTAGGGTCTTTGAGCCGGCGAGCTCTTTAACTAGTCAAAAAAGTGTTTTTGAGCAGGTAGAAGCTTCAGTGATGGTTTTAGAAACAAAATTGCCCCTAGCACAATTACAGAGGTTGTGGTATGTTTTTGTTGCCTTTTTATAAGCATCTTTGAGTTCAGACACGTAGACTCTCCTCCAGTGGAGAAGTGTGGCTCACTGGTTAGAGCAGGCAGACCCTGAAGCAGAGGTCAGACCCGGGACCAGGGTTCAATTCCCGACGCGGCAGGGTCTTGAGCTCAAATGTCCACGGACTCGACAATTCTCGCTTCGGTGCCTGACCTAATCATGGGTTCACACTCTGCAACTCTGGGCATTAAGCTTGCTTAATCTCAACAACGGCCCCCTGCGGCGGGATGCCTGGCTTTCACCTTGGGGATGCCCTGTAGGGGTTATCTCACAGGGAAAAGCCAGGGCGGGTTCCCAAGGCAAGCGCCGAGATACCTCCCCGGTGATCGAGCGCTATATAAGAACATACAAAAAATAAATAATAAATAAATTTCTGTTCTAATGATTTGCATTTAGATTTCTAATTTTTTAGAGTTTCGCTGAACCATGTTGCCGGAGGTTATTACGTTTTTTGTTTGTAGGGGGAAGGGAGGAGTCTATGGCACTTGAGATCCAGTTATGTACATTTTTAGAGAGTAGGTCAACCTTCAAATCAGAAGTGGGTTGATTTGAGCATAGGAGATTGTTAAGAGCATTTAAATAAAGTTTTTTCCAGCCCCTTTTTGGAATCTTAAGGGAACGAGGGAATCGAGGTGGGTGGGAGAGTAAGGTTAAACTTGGATAAGAAACGGTCAGCGCACTGAATGTGAGGAAGATTTGAAAGAATAGGGTCAAGAAGGTGGCCTGCTTTGTGTGTAGGGCCCAAGTTTAATAGTTTGATATTGATGGCGGCTAGATCTGCAATAAAATGGCTTCATGTAGAGTTTGAGAGGTCATCTAGATGTAAATTTAGGTCGCCTAGGAGTGAGACATTTTTGGAACTTAAAAGTAAGGGGGTTATATAACCGGGAAGGGATTGTAGCCCAAGAAGTAGGGGGTCCTGGCGGGCGATAAACTAGTAGACCAGAAGAGTGCAATTGGGGTTTAGGGTTAGTTTGAACAGAGCGGCTTCACAGCTGGGGATGTCCACTGGATCAAATTTGCATTGTAGATGTTTTTTGAAAATGATGGCTATACCACCACCTGTTTTTGTCACCCTATCCCTTCTAGCAATAGCGGACTGGAGGTGGGAGTCCAGCACCACAGGAGGAGCTGGTTGAGATTGAGGAAATGGTGTCAACAGTCATCAGTATAGAGATGGTGGCAGGAGTTGGGGGACCGGAGTCTGCTCAACATGACCTGACACAACAGCAATAGGGTGAGTAACAACCAGGGACTGGGGGGACGTGGTGGGATGGGCACAATGGCACACATGTACAATCAAGTATAGCACAGTGCACACCCACAGTGAATCTGGAGCATAACCCTGACCCCCATTGCACACTGCAGCACACTTAGAAACTGCAAGTAGGCCCTCATAGACTATATGCCCAGAGGGGGCCCTTCCCACACACCACCAATCTCACAACCAACCCATACACATGTGGGAAACCCAGCAAGG
This sequence comes from Lissotriton vulgaris, assembly GCF_964263255.1. NCBI lineage: Eukaryota > Metazoa > Chordata > Amphibia > Caudata > Salamandridae > Lissotriton > Lissotriton vulgaris. The sequence goes on along the minus strand of NC_141696.1, from coordinate 399,382,362 downwards.
GGCGTGTCTGTGAACAACTCTGACAAAGCAAGTGACACTGCATCGAGAATAGCATTGCTGAATTCAATATATCATGAAATGTTTCACGCCACCACACTGTGGTGACTGAGTGTGGACCACATCCGTATAGGAGCAGGGCATACTCTGACACATCAATGTGCACGAACAACCCCTGACGTCAAGAACACATCTGTGGACAAGCCATGCCCCAGACTCCCAACTCCCACCAAGAGACCAATGTAGTGAAGTCTGCAACATCTCAGCACTGTATAAGCACAGAAGTCAAAGGCACACCGCATGAAAGGGATAAGGGGCAGCAAAATCAGAGCTGCAGGAGAGACTCTCCCAAAATGAAGCACACAAAGATAACATTCAGAGCACATCAACATTGACAACAATGTGGTACCAACCGCAACACGTTCACAACAGAACAGAGGACACAACTTGTGCCGCTTCTGTGTAGAAACTGTCCAATCACATTTGGCATAACAGGGACATGTGAGTTGATAATGTACAAGTACAAACATACATCTGTGATGTTGTCGAAATGTCCACTGTCCCGCATCATGCAGTCTGTATGTAAACATGTACAATGCATCACCATACATGTGAACACAATGTAAAACTACATCTCCCCTCCTCATTGCAGAGGGAGAATCAACATCTCCTGCAGAGCAGACCTAACAACTCTTCACTGATGACGAAGAGGACCTACCCACCTTCGACACTGATGCCCTCCAACAGCTCATGGACAGCCTTGGCACCCCACCTTTCGGAGCAGGGCAGCCCAGCTGCATCGAGGAGACCCCACCCCCTGCACAGACCACTCAGCAGGAAGCACCCACCACCACGACTATCTCCCAGGACCACCACAAACAACACATGGCCTTCCAACGCTGTGTGTTGGGGTGCCAGGAAAGGATTTCTGAACAGGTGAGGGTGGGGTTCGACCTCATGGCAGCCAAACTGGATGCCATACATGGGTGTCTAAGTCCCATTAGGAACCACTCACAGTCTCTAATGGACACCCACAGTCCGCTCCATGGCTGGAGTCCTGACTCTGAGAAAAGAACAACTGTCCAGCGATGTCAGCCGGGAGTTGGGACACATGCAGAGGATCATGGAGAACTAGGAGCGGATACAGGAGGAAAGAATGGCTGCCACGGCGGCACACCTGCGAGAGGTAGCTGGGTTCTTCCATGCCCTGCAGACCCTCATCATGGCATTGCTGCCACAAGGCCAGGCGTGGATGAATGCTACTGCTACCACTCCATCCACATCTCCGCCCCCAGAAGTGTCAGTGCCACCCAGTGCAGCAGACATTCCAACTCCGGCTCCTGATGTGTTGTGACACACAGTGCTTCAGACAATACACCTCTGGCCCCTGATATGTCACTGCCACACATTGCTGGAGACAGAACACCACCACCCAAATGTGAGGCAGATGAAACAACACAGGGCGAAGATGTGGATGAATCTGCCTCAGTAGTAAGAAGGACACAGTAACATTCATCTCCGCCATATGGCCTGTTTCTGCTTGGTTCTGCCCTCTGCATCACCACCTTCCACTATCCCCCGATGCACTCTGCAACACTCACCTTGGACCTCAACATGGACTGCCATATTCTGTTTGGTCACCAATGACACTTCTATCAGACTGCACACTGAACTCTTCCTCTTCTGATGTTCCTGTCATTCCCTGAAGGACTCTGGCTGGCCCTCCACAGGCAACAATGTAAAGTGGGGTTTACATGGCCCTGTACTGCTCCAGCTACAATACTCCACTGAATGTGCATTAAACATTCAAATTCACACAGATGTGTCATGTCTATGATCATTCAAGTGTGAAAGTATGGATGAATGTAGGGTCAGTGATTCCCCCTTATGCCCATGTTGCTCATGTTGTGGGACTAGAGTCACAGGGTGCAACATTACCCATTGCGGTCCGGGTGGCACCAACACTACAACAGAGACCACACATTAGTTACTTTCTTGTCCAGCCCTGAATTAAACCATGCCCAGAGCCCTGGGGACATTGTTCACACCCCTATGCTGGACTGGCATACGCCAGGCCAGCCCACTCTGCTTACGCTTACAGGGGGAGAACAGCGCTACAAGTCCCAGGTCTTCCCTGTGGTGATCTACTGATCACAGGTTTAGTTGTCAGCATGCCACAGCCACTACCTGAGGGCTGGTTTACACCCACACCACACCCATCCAGCAAAGGCATCACAGGACATGTGACCCTGCCAACATGCTTCAGGCCATTTCCACTGTCTATCTGGGTGTGTCTGTGTGGTTATTATTTATGCATGAGGGCCTAAGGCCCTACCACATCACATTCCCCACTGCTGGATGTGACATGATGGCGTCCACACCACAATACACAATCAGAAAGGGCCCATGACTTGTGGTGCACAGAGTTGGTGTCAGCCGAGGCACTTTGTCTGGCACGGACCTCCCGCCATGTGTCGATGACTTGAGGTGCACAGAGTTGGTGGCAGCCAAGGAACTTTGGCCAGGACGGGCCTCCCATCATGTGGGGATGACTTGAGGTGCACTGAGTTAGTGGCACCACAGCTGAACGGGTATGCAGCCTGCGATGATGTAAGGCCTCAATACGCCGTCTTGCCAATTAAGGTTTGATTTGTATTGTGAGCCCAGCTGGACCGCAGTGTGTGCCAAAGGAAGCCGGCTGCACAGGCATGACTACAAGGCGCAGTGCAGGAGGGTGCACTGGGGGCCTGTGGCGCGGATCCAGCGGCGGCTGAGGAGGTGGCACTGGCATGTGGTGGGGCCATTTGGAGACACACCATTGGTGGAAGGTGAGCATTGACGCCTGTGTGCGAAGGGTCAGGCAGTCATCGCTTGGCGGTGGACCGGTCTGGGGACCAGGGCTGGGATGCTTTCGCAAGATGTAGGAATCATGCACACTGCACGGCAAGTTTGCGACGATATTGGTGAACATCCCCCGGTGGTCCAGTTTTGCCTGCACATTGTTGGAATTCGTGTGGTTTCTGTTGCGGTGATTGTGTGCAGTGTCAGCAGGGGGCACAAGTATTACATGTGTGTAATTGCCCCCAACAAGTGCGGGAAGCCTGCTATGGCGTAGTTCCCTTGCTTGGTCTCCAGCTGTTCCTGCGCAGTGTGGGGGGAGTGAAGGCGCAGGGGTATCAAGCTGATACAAACTGTGATGCTTACAGGTATGATAATTTCTGCCTGATGGGACCATACCAGAAGTTTGTGTGGTCCTTACTTTCCTTTCCTACGAAGGTTATGCCCACACAAACTTCTGTTACTGTCTTTTTGTGCAGGATTGACCATACCTGTAAGCATTCCCTTTTGTCCAAGTGCAATACCCTGTACCAGATTACGTGTCTGACCAAATGAAAGCTTGACCATTGTCACCATTTAGCCAACAGGTTTCTGAATACAGACTTTCGGATATGGTATTGTATTCAGGATTTTCCAGATGATTTGCAGTTAATTGGATCCACAAGTTGACCTGATGAAGTTCCCCGTTGGGAATGGAACGAGTTGGCTGATGTTTTTGTGTTGTTAAGTTATGCTTTTATAATAAAGTACTGTTTTTCCACTACTGTTGACTACTGGACTTCATGACCAGGCGCACACCCATTTCAGAAATCACATTCTTGGATCTGGAGAACAGAGGCGCAAGGCAACGGCTGGGGTTGGGGTTGGTTATGCAGGAAGAGTACGAATTGGAACAAGCGTGTGGTGCGGATACAGGGGTCTGCCGTTCCAAAACATGTGTGAGGAAGTTTAATAGGGCTGCCTGTGAGACTCCTCCAACTCTGGCAGTTATTGTTTCGAAGGTACCAGAGGCTAACAGGTGCAGCACAGCCACCAGCTTTGTCTGCGGAGGGATGTTGGTTGTTCCCTGTGTTGGTACCGTCAGCCTGTGGACAATGTGGCGGTGTACACCAACATGAGAATCGGGGCGATAATTCTTTTGCCACTTTTGCTGCGCTAAACTGCAGATAACTCAGCGATATGTCCCCACTGTTGGGCTGTAGGGTGGCTCTTAAACGAGCCCTTGAATTTATTAGGAGTTTGTTGTAGCTACATGCGAATCACAATAAAAGATTATTTTTTTAAAGTGAAAAAACAAGAAAAGTGGGCATGGTACAAACCCCTTGACCCCATAAGCCTGCTCAAGGGATCCCACAAGGAACCCCAGGGCCAAATAATTGATTTAAAAAAAAAATCGTCTGGGTGCGCTGATCAAGACAAATGTCTTTTTTAAATGATGGGCCGTATTCTTAAAGACTTATCGCCGAGTTATCTGCACTTTAGTGCAGCAAAAGTGGTGAAAGAATTATCGTTCCATTCTCAACCTGGGCAAACTGACGATATCGCCAGTTTTCCAGCAATAGCTTCTACAAAAAACATTGCCACGGATGATAGCGACAACTAACGCTAATGATATGCAGAGTAGCCGTTCCTGTGCAAAAAAAATCAAAAACACCACTTCCCGATGTTTTCAATGACCACGTTAGCAGTAGGAAATTAACACCTGCCTTTTACTAATGTAAAGCAGGATGACTACCTACAGTATGAAAGGGAGCCAAGCCCAGAGTTAAATCTGAAGACCAGCACCTATCATAGAGCTACTAATCATGCAGCTCGGACACCAAAGAGGGCTACAACACCCACCACCCCCAAGACCACCCCAACTACCAATGAGGCAGAACAGGACAGCAGACGTTCCAAAAACGGCATGGCCCCTCACCCACACAATAGCTGAATGTTGGGAGAGGTGGGAGACAAGTATGTGAGAAGGAGGCAAGTCACCCATGAATAAGAATGCACACAATGCCAAGTGTGGCGGTGATGTGCTGGACAGACCTCACTATGCAGAGCACAGACCTCTCCATGTGGACATATACTGCTGGGGCTTGTAGTGTTGTGGACAGTGGACACAACCATGTTACCATGTCGGCATCTGCCGCTTTGCAAATGACAATGTTAAAGTGCATTTTCAGCATTGTGGTGGGCGGTGCAGAGAGCACCGCCCGCCACAATGCTGAAAATACGGGATGTGCCCGCCACTGTGGCGGGCACTGCCTAATGGCACCCCCAGGACCCCCGCCCTTATGGCGGGCGGTCCCGATTTACGATGGGATGACGGGCGGGCAAAGTCCGACGTCATCCTAATGGACCCCTAAGCATTTGGCAGGAACTCAAATGAGGTACATGTACACATATAACATTGCAGCATGAAAAAACCGTAATTACCACAGTGCAAAACATATTTCATATACATGTGGGGCAGCAAATAATAACACTGCTTAAGCATCAACAATGGATTTTAGTGAAGACTGACGTTGCTGCTGTCTGACTAATCTTTAACCTTTTGTTAAATCCACATTGGGATTGTCTTTTCACAGACTCTGGTTTCCTTCAATGTGACACCAATGTGCCTCAAATGCATTCAAAATCTCTGCCAAACCGACAATCCAAACTAAAATGTAGCATTTTCATAACTGAAATTATCAAAAATAAAAAATATGCAAACCCATCTGTGCCACACATCGATTTTACCCTATAGTATTTGTTACCAAAAAACTGAATATATGGTGCACAGTCTCAATATCGAGTGTTTTATTTTGACCTACAGAAATATCAAGTTGGAAATATAGAAGGTACAGAATATCGAAATCAAGAATATCGGTGACCAGAATATTGACCTGAAGGTAAGAAATATTGTTTTTGTTAATATCAAAGTCAGTAATATTGTTGTAAATAATATCGATGTTTATTTTAGTGTTATGTATTTCAGTATGTATTTTATATGTATGTCTTCTTTATTGTTTGTTAAGTATTGTATTTTGTTTTTAAATATATGCATTACATTTTAGAAGTAATTTTTGCGTTTTAGTACTGTGGGGGCTTGTGGGTTTATAAGGGATAAGGGTGGGAAGTAATTTAATTATAGAAAATTGAATAATAGTTTTTAGAAATTATTAAAATGTGTGTTTTAGTTCTGTACCAGGTTGTGGGTTTATAGGGGAATAGGGTGGGAAGTAATTTAATTATAATAAAGCAATAATTCATTTTTATTTTGTGGTATTGATGATAACTGTATTGTTAATTAATTAATAATTGGTAATTAATTTTAATTATTTAATTAATTGATAATTATTATTATTAGTGTTCATTTATTTTAGGAACGGGGTGTGAGTTGATAGGGGAATAGTGTTGGTTGTACTTTATTTGAATACAGTAATTATTGATTTTATTTATTAGTATTGATAATTAATTTATTGTTGATTCATTATTAATTGGTAATTATTTTTTATTAGTTGATTAATTGATAATTTTATTAATTATGCAAATGTTTTGTGGGAGCTGGTTGTGGGTTTTTTAGGGGAATGCGGTGGGAAGTAAATTAATTATAATAAAGTGAGTATACATTTTTATTTATTTGTATTGATAATTACGTTATTGTTAATTAAATATTAATTGGTAATTACTTTTATTAATGAATTAATTTGTAATAATATTAATTGTGTTAATTTATTTTAGGAATGGGTTGTGAGTTAATAGTGGAATAGGGGAAGTAATTTACTTATAATAAACTAATTAATACATTGTATTTATTGATATTGATAATTCATTTATTGTTAATTAACTATTATTGGTAATTATTTTTTATTAATTGATTAGGTGAATAATATATTAATTGTGTTAAATTATTTTGGTAACGGGTTGTGGGTTTTTCAGGGGAATAGTGTGGGATAATTTAATTTAACAATGTAATTATTCATTTTAATTTATTGGTCTTCATACATACTTTATTGTTAATTAATTATTAATTGGTTATTTAAGAAAAAAATAATAATTTATAAGCATGTTAAATGCAACCCTCTGCTATCCAACACTTTTCCTACAGTTACACTCCCTGGAGTGGGATTAGAAATGTTTACCCCAATGCTGTCCAACACTTGCCCTACTGTTGCACTCTCTGGAGTTGAAATAGGAATTTTTACCCTTACGCTATCCAACATTTTCCCTACTGTTGCACTCTTTGGAGTGTGAATAGTAATGTTTACCCCTATGCTATCTAACACTTGCCCTAGTGTTTGCACTCTCTGGAGTTTGAATAGTAATTTTTAACCCTACGCTATCCAACACTTTCACTACTGTTACACTCCCTGGAGTTGGAATAGTACGTTTTACTCCTAAGCTATCCAACATTTTCCCTACCGTTGCACTCTTTGGAGTGGGAATAGTTCGTTTTACCCTTACTCTATCCAACACTTTTCCTACTTTTGCACTCTCTGGAGTGGGATTAGTAATTTTTACCCCTACGCTATCCAATATTTACTGTTTTAGTTCATTTAGTGTATCATTTATTTTAAAATTAATTTTTTATTTGTTATATATATTTTTTATAATTTTATTAATATTATTATTGTGTGTATACATGTATTTATAATTTATAAAATGTTTTTAAATAATTTATAAGTTATTACAATAATTATTTATAAATAATATTAAGTAAGTATATATATGATATTTTATATGTATATGTTTAATTTATTTAAACATTATTTGTATTAGTTAAAATTTTAAACATTTTAAAATATTTTAACTATGTTTCTTTTAATTATATGTATTATTTACTTTATTTTATATAATTTAAAAAAAACGATATTTTTAACAACAATATTTTTGACAACTATATATTTTTGTACTTACCATAATGTTGAAAGGATTTCGATATTGTGGACGTCGATTTTCGCCTTCGATATTTTTTTCGTCGATATTTCTGTAGTCGATATTCTGTCAGTGATTCGGAATATATATATATATCGGGAACCACAAGGATGACCAATACTACAGAACTAGAGGAAGCTGCAGTGGACATTTTTATACAGGGAGCCAGACCAGTCAAGAGTGTCCCCATAGGAGATGGCGCTATTTCTAAGCCTCCTTTTGTAAGAATTATCTCTCCAATTGACTAACACTGGGTTACCTTAATACATTTATTGAGTGAGACTTTTTGATTGGGAGCAGGAAGAAACATAGGGGCCCATTAGGATGACGGGGGGACTTTGTCCGCCCGCCATCCCATCATAGAAAGGGACCACCCGCCATAAGGGTGGGGGTCCCACGGGGGAAATTAGGATGCGCCCGCCACTGTGGCGATTTTTAACATTGTGGCGGGCAGTGCTGAAAGCACCGCCCGCCGCAATTGTAAAAATACATGTTGTGCATTTCAAAGCACAATGTGACAGGCACCACGCCGTGCCTGCCATGTTCTTCTTTGAAATACTGGTGGGTACCATAGGTTCCCCCGCACGTGCCCCCCCCCCCCCGAAGTCCCTGGAGGCCCGCAACGGGCCTCCAAAGCAGACCCTGCATGCCTTATTGGAAAAATCCCATTCTAATATGGCCGGCAGTGTCTGATAGACACCGCCACCATATGGAACCCTTTTCCGCCCGGTCGAAATGCGACCGGTGTGGAAAAGTGGCAGACGGTCTTTCCGTCCGCCTCAGACCCCCCAGCCATAATATTATGGAGGGGGTCATTCCGGCACTGATTGCGGGTGGATCGCCCCCGCAGGGGCGATCCACCAGCCATCCTAATGGGGCCCATACTGTTTATACTCAAATGAATTGTAACTTAAAGTCCTATTTAGGGGGGGATTCAGATTTTAAGTCACAATTCTGAAAAGGGCACTTTTAGAAATTTGGGATTTTCTTGTTTAACCATTAATGCCTTCTTGCCATTGTCCTGAGTCACATGCCAGTGAATGACTCTACTGTTGGGCTTTGCATATCTGGACAGATACTCAAAAGGGGCTTAGGTTTGAACAGGATGAGCTATCCTTACAGGATGATGGGGAGGAACAACATCCAACCCTGTACCACTACTCCCACCATACTCCCTATACCACACCCCAGCAGGAAAGAGCACTCCCCCACCCACAAGCAGTTGGAAGCCATTGCAGTGTTCACCCTCACCTAACAGGTAGGTAGCCATCTTGCCTTGGAGTCCTGTATGTGGAGGGAGGCCTGTACTCCGACTCTCACCATGCCCCTTGTCCCACCCCCAGCAAGATGGAGCCCTCCCCCAACACCACCCAGGAGCCCATGAAAGCCATTGCATTCTTCACCCTGACCTTACAGGTAGGTATCCATCTTGCTTCGGAGGCCTGTTTGGGGGAGGGAGGCCTGTACCACCATGCTCTCTGGCCCACACCCCAGCAGGATGAAGCCCTCCCTCCCACAAGCATGACGCAGCCATTGCATCACCCTCATCAAACATACAGGTAGGTAGCCATCTTGCTTGGGAGGCTTGCATGTGGGAGGGACTCCTGCATTACTACTCCCACCATGCCTTCTGTTCCACACCCCAGAAGAATGGAGTACAAGAATGTGGCAGCCATTGCATCACCCTCATCAAACTTACAGATAGGTAGCCATCTTGCTTGGGAGGCTTGTATGTGGGAGGGAGGCCTGCACTACTACTCCCACTATGCCCTCTGTCCCACACCCCAGCAGCATGGAGCCCTCCCTCCCACCCACAAGCATGTGGCAGTCATTGCATCACCCTCATCAAATTTACAGGTAGGTAGCCATCTTGCTTGGGAGGCTTGTATGTGGGAGGGAGGCCTTCACTACTACTCCCACCATGCCCTCTGTCCCACACCCCAGCAACATGGAGCACCCCATCCCTCCCAGGAGCCCCTGGAATCCATTGCATTGTCCACCCTCACCTTACAGGTAGGTAGCCATCTTGCTTGGGAGGCCTGTTTGGGGGAGAGTGGCCTGTACCACTACTCCCGCCATGCCCCCTGTCCCACACCCCAGCATGATAGAGCACTCCCTCCCACCCACAAGCATGTGGCAGCCAATGCAGTGTTCACCTTCACCTAACAGGTAGGTAGCCATCTTGCCTGGGAGGCCTGTATGTGGAGGGAGGCCTGTACTCCTACTCCCACCATGCCCCCTGTCCCACACCCCAGCAAGATGGAGCCCTCCCCCACACCACCCAGGAGCACATGGAAGCCATTGCATTATTAACCCTCACCTTACAGCTAGATAGCCATCTTGCTTGGGAGGCCTGTTTGGGGGAGGTAGGCCTGTACCACTATTCCCACAATGCCCTCTGTCCCACACCCCAGCAGGATGGAGCCCTCTCTCCCACCCAAAAGCATGTGGCAGACATTGCATCACCCTCATCAAGCTTACAGGTAGGTAGCCATCTTGCTTGGGAGGCTTGTATGTGGGAGGGAGGCCTGCACTACTACTCCCACCATACCCTCTGTCCCACACCCCAGCAGGATGGAGCACCTCATCCCTCCCAGGAGCCCCTGGAAGCCATTGCATTGTCCTCCCTCACCTTACAGGTAGGTAGCCATCTTCCTTGGGAGGCTTGTATGTGGGAGGGAGGTCTGCACTACTACTCCCACCATGCCCTCTGTCCCACATCCCAGCAGCATGGAGCACCCCATCTCTCCCAGGAGCCCCTGGAAGCCATTGCATTGTCCACCCTCACCTTACAGGTCGGTAGACATCTTGCTTGGGAGGCTTGTATGTGTGAGAGAGGCCTGCACTACTACTTCCACCATGCATTCTGTCCCACACCCCAGCAGGATGGAGCCCTCCCTCCCGCCCACAAGCATGTGACAGCCATTGCATCACCCTCATCAAACGTGCAGGTAGGTAGCCATCTTGCTTGGGAGGCTTGTATGTGGGAGGGAGGCCTGCACTACTACTCCCATCATGCCCTCTGTCCCACCCCCCAGCAGGATAGAACCCTCCCCCTCCCAGGAGCACTTGGAAGCCATTGCATTGTCCACACTCACCTTACAGGTAGGTAGCCATCTTGCTTGGGAGGCCTGTATGGGGGAGGGAGGCCCGCACTCCTACTCCCACCATGCCCTCTGTCCCACACCCCAGCAGGATGGAGCACCTCATCCCTCCCAGGAGCCCCTGGAATCCATTGCATTCTTAACCCTCACCTTACCCCCCTTTTGTATCACTATACACAGCACCAATTGCATGCAATGCATTAATACCTGACATGTACGAGTAATTGATGTACCTCTGCAGCATCTAATGAGGCACAGTATTGACTTAATAAAAATAGTGAAGATCTCTCAATTGTGTAGTGTACAGACAGTGGATGACACGCAGCTAACAGAATACTTGCACAGTGCCCAACACTGAACTCACTGCTGAGGACAACAACAACGACCAGCAGAGCCAGTCTCCACCCCTGGTCCATGGACTCTCGGATGTAGACTCCCAGGATACTTTGGACGATGAGCTCCAGGCCGGCCCATCTGGTGTTCCAGGGAGCAAGAGGTCCCAGGCCCCCATCCGCCCCACCACCACGTCTGCTGCAACAACGACTGCACAGCAGACCCCTGCAGTAACGGCCTGTGCCTCCACCGCCGCCACCTCCACTACCACCAGTGCCACCTGCAGTACACTTCCTGCGCCAGGGGATGAGCCGCCCACACCAACAACTGTGGACGGCAGGGAGAGTGTGCAGGGACCCACAGTGGCGAGGCAACAGGTCCTTGGCAGCAGGGCAGGGGGGAGGGCCAGGGTCACCCCCAGACCTCAGGAGTTAGGCACACCATCCCTGGACCACTTCGACAGAGTCATCGGGCCTACGAACAGGTCCAGGGACAAAGTGGCCAGTCTGACAAACTATTACGTGAGCTCATCCTGCTGATGAGGTCCATCGACACACGCATTTGACAAATGGTGGACATCATGAGCCAGCAAGTGGCATTACTGAGGGACAGGCCTGCGTCCCAAACAACACCTCCGCCCCCTCTGTTGTGCTGCAGGATGACAGTGCACCATCCTCCCCTGCGGCTACAGAGAGGGTTAAGTCCTCAGACGCCGCTGGCCATGCAGCAGGGTCCCCCCCAGCCAAGCGACCAAGGGGTGTCCAAAGAAGATCCTGGGAGTCTCTGGAGGCAAAGCACCAGCCAAACGCCAGTCACGGAGCCAGCCCTGATAGCAACCCTCTTCTCCACTGCATTGACTGTTTGGACTGTCCTTCCCCACACTTCCTTATCAATGGCACCTGTCTGTTGGACTGGGTCACCACATCCATGTGGTGTCTACTCTTACATCTCTTTTACCTTGACTGTCAACTCACTGCTCCATCAGCTCCTTCATGTAAATCTGCCCGCACCCCTCACATGTCAATTTTGTAAAATACCTTACGCACTTCAATTGGTGCAGCTTTATCTTTAGTGCAATATTTACAGTGTTCAAAATGTCCATGATGTATCCAAAAGATGTACAGTAGGTGGGCCTGGATATTTGTGAGGCCCCTAGGGAGACACAACAGAACAACAGTCACTGGCGTGAGTGTGGCATCACAGACTTAGAACTACACCAACCATCTACTTAAGTCAACAGGCAGACAACACAATGTGCAACAAGTGTCAACAAACAGAGTTCTGTATACTTTCACAGGTGAAATGACACTGCCACATTTCCACACACAGGTGACTCTACATGTGCCTGTCAGTACCATCCGCACATAGCCCTTCACGACAACAGCAATCACACCAGACAATGTACAATTTGTACCTCGTGACCCACCTTCAAGTGAAGTAGCGGGTGATGGGCTGTTGACGCATGCCATCTCCTCCCTTTTCTTCACTGTCCTCAGGTCCCTGGACAGGGTGGGGCCTTGGGTCCTCACCATCATCCAGGAGCAGGGGTATCCCCTTGTGAATGGCCATGTTGTGGAGCATACAGAATGCCACAATGATCTTGCAGACCTTCCCAGGCGAGTACGACAGTGCACCTCCAGTCCTGTCAAGGCAGTGGAACCTTGACTTGAGCAGGCCAAAAGTCCGCTCAATGACACGACGGGTCCTGCCATGGCCATCATTGAACCTGATGTCAGCCGGGGTCCTGGGAATCCGTAGTGTGCTCCGCAGCCATTTACGGCTTGGATATGCAGAGTCACCTGTGAATGACAAACACACATTGTAATGTTGCACAGGCGGAGAGAAGCAGGTCACACACACAGCACGCCATTTCGCTAGCCATACTCACCCACAATCCAAGCACGCTCGGGAAGCAGATTTGCCATGTCCGGGGCACAATGCTGTTCCTCAGGATGTAGGAGTCATGGGCTGAGCCGGGGAATCTGGCACACACATGCAACATGGTCATGTCCGTAAGGCACACCACCTGCACATTGATAGAGTGATAATGTTTTTTATTCCTAAAAATGTGCTCACTCGCCTGTGGTGGCACCAGACCAACATGGGTGCAATCGATGGCACCAACAACATCGTGGATGTTCCCAAGCGGATAGAAGTCTCCCTTCACAACAGCCAATTCTGCTCCCCTTGGGAAGTGTATGTATCTATCCTTATAGGTCATCATGACTGCAAGTACATCCCTTAGCACCAGGCTGAACATGGGTTGCGATATCCCTGCAGCTCTGGCCACAGTCTCTTGGAGGGAACCAGTTGCAAAAAAACGGAGGTCTGCCATCAACTTGTACGTTGGTGTGAAAGCTGTTGGGTAGTGATGACGAGGCAGCAGGTGGGGCTCCAACAGATCACAAAGGGTCTTCAGGATGGGTCTGTCGAAGCAGAATTTGCAAATGATCGCAACATCCTCCATGTCCTCCAGCAGTGTCAAGTGAAGTAGGAGATTAGGCCTCCTCCTAGTTGAGAAGAAAATGGACACATGTCAACGACAATCTTCATGAGATGCCCACAGCACATCCCGTCAAGGATGTCATGGAAAAACAAAGACTGCCATGTGAAATGTGTGAAACTCCAGGTTACATGGGTGTAGATTTAAGACACACAGAGGGCACACCTCTCCATTTACCATACTCAAGTGCCTCAAACAACACATAGGTCAATGTGAATGCACACATACTGAACCCCACATTTCACATGTGCACGCCTTGTAGCGTACCATCCAGCCAATGTGTGTAAAACTAACATGACTGTCTCATACTCATCTGCTGTACCTCTCACACCTCAATGCGTCATGTAAACTTGGCACACATCCACAACACAATGATCACAGGAGGCGGCGAACTGTCATTTGTGTGCATGATCAGAAATGAAAGCACAAGTAAGTAACAACACCATACAGTGAGACAAGCCTTGCCAAGGTTAGCAATGACCACAACACATTGATTGGTTACACATTGTTGAGTCCACTACAACACTGTCATGCATCATCAACCATCAAATGCATAATTGACATGGCAGGGACCACAGACCAATGTACGTCACACATAGTCAACCATGTCACGTGCGTCCACCTGTGGATTTGATGGAATAATGGCATTGTGTGCACAATGATGTGCCCTTAACCGTGTTGCCGCTGTGTACTGTAGAAGTATTCACGATGGACATTGCCATTGCATGTGTTCCAAATCGCGGTAGCTACCGCCTGGCCCCGGCGGTGTGACACCAGCACCACCCCCTTCACAAGTGCGGTAGTCATTGGCATGGAGGTATCGGTAGATAGCGGTGGGTATGCTCCACCACCCAAATCGTGGTAGCTACCGACTGACCCGGCGGTGTGACACCAGCACCACCCCCTTCACAAGTGAGGTAGTCATTGGCATGGAGACATGGGTAGATGACGGTGGGCATGTTCCGCTCCCAAATCGTGGTAGCTACCGCCTGGCCACGGTGGTGTGACACCAGCACCACCCCTTCACAAGTGCGGTAGTCAGTGGCATGGAGACATGGGTAGATGGCGGTGGGCATACTCCCCTACCGAAATTGCGGTAGCTACCGCCTGGCCACAGCGGTGTGACACCGCCATGGGGCATTACCTACAGCCAATGGGAGCGATGATTGCGGTGGCAACATGCAGTTTTGAAAATCGCGGAAGGCGCGCTCCGCCACCGCGGAGGCGGTCATTGGATGGGTTTGAAAAAGGCAGACCTGGACGACCAATTGTTGCAGCTAGGCACCTAAGAAACAATCCCAGGGGGCTATAAATCTGTGGGAGTGAGCCTCACATTGCCACTGCTCACAGAGCCAGCTGCCTTGGACCCTCTCCTGCTGCTGCTTCCAGAGCGTGCTGCCCGGGACCCTCTCCTGCTGCTGCCTCCAGAGCGTGCTGCCTGGGACCCTCTCCTGCTGCTGCCTCCAAAGCGTGCTGCCTGGGACCCTCTCCTGCTGCTGCCTCCAGAGCATGCTGCCTGGGACCCTCTCCTGCTGCTGCCTCCAGAGCATGCTGCCTGGGACCCTCTCCTGCTGCTGCCTCCAGAGCCTGCTGCCTGGGACCCCTCATCACCCACTTCCACCACAGGTGTTCCATGTCCACAGGGATGGCAAGGAGAGAGAAGATCCGTGCCAGTCCATTCACAAGCGAGGAGCTGGAGGTTCTTTGTGCTCGAGGTGCTAGCACAGTACCCAAGGCTGTATGGTGCACCCAATATTGTGGTAAGGCATCTTAAAGGGAGGAGTATGGCAGGGGGAGTCAGAGATGTATTTGTACTGCTGCAGTATATGCCTGAGTGTATGGGGTTGTGTCATATACTGACAAACATGCTGTCTCCAGGACGAGGGAGTGTGTGTTTCCCAATGTCATGGTTTACCCTGCCTGCAGTTGTATGTCTCAGTGGAGTGTGTTACATTGTCAGCCATACAGAGCCATAGGATGTTGGACATGCAGGTGCCAGGACAGTAATTGCTTTGGTGATTGTCTCCGTGTGCCCCAGTTGTCCGACTTAGTGTGAACCTAGAGACTATGCGTGCCCACCCACCAAGGCAAGATGACTTCACTGTACTTACTGTGTCCTTACTCTTGTTCATTCTCACTGAAATAAAGATATGCACCTTCACAGCCCTGTATAATTGCACACAACCACACTTGTGTAGATGGCTATTTTGTTGGTGGGTACATGTACCCCGATGCCACTCACATTACACACACATATGTTCACAAGACATGCTCATTGAATGTTGCCCAGTCATGCACACAGTAATTCTACACACAGACACAGGTAGATATGTGATGTATGTAGTGGCCAGACGTGCATAGGACTGGAGAAGTGTGCAAGCCACTGAGGGAGTTCAGTGCAGTCATCCTGCATGTGTGTGAGATCATCAGTGACCCTGTACGCCCTCATAAATGCATGCAATCACATCTGTTTGGCCAATGCAGAGTGTCCTTGTGAGGTGTACCCCAGTTTGGGATAAAAGGAGATTACAATTGGTAATGAGCCTGTCTCTTGCTACTGTACTGATAGATGTTGGCCCATGACACTGTGTCACTGATCATTTCCCCTTCTCTTCTCCCTTGCCTGCAGCTCAGGGTACACCAGCGTAAGGTCGTGTGGAGGGCCATTGCAACAAAGGTGCGAGCCCTGGGGGTATCCAACCGACAATGCTCCCACTGCCACAAGAGGTGGGACGACATCAGCCAGCTGGCTAAGAATGTGGCAGAGATGACATTGGTGCTGCTACCACTTACTGGACGTTGACACCACTGATGGGCCGCATATTGACAGTGACTCATCCTGAGCTGGATGCATGTCTGAAGGAGCACCGGCAGCAAGGCGGGGTGAGTATTCGGGGAGGGTGACTTTGCCTGGGAGTGGATTCATGTGTACAGGGCCTGTGGCAGCAGTGGCCCATGTGATGTTCTTGGGGTGGTGCTGTGCTGTCATGTGAGTGGCTGCTGGGATGGGTGACAGTGTCATGCATTGGCCCAAACTGCCCTTACAAGGGTGAGCCTCCCTGCTGTGCTTTCCCATTGCCAGATGTGTTAGCATCTACATTGTCATTCAGCATTGGGATGGTGTAGGGAATCTATTAGGGGGTGAACAGCAGTGTCCACTATCTGAGTGTGACTGCATGTATGCCTACTTTGAATGCACCATGATCGGTGAGGCACACACATCAGACAAGAATGTGCCCCAGAGTACCACATGGTCTTTGGTATGGCCTACTTGCCAATGTGGACTGTCATGGCCTAATAGGTGTGTGTGTTGTCCCCTAATAAGTGGTGTCCCCACATCATGTCCCTAGGTGTGGGTAGAGCAAGTTGTGTGTCTGGTACACTTTATCCATGGGCAGTGCGTTGTGCTGTGTGGCCTCAACATGGCAGATATTCAGGGTTACAGGCACTGTTGTGGTCTATGTAGTGTGTTGCTGCAATGGGATTGAAGGGTGTGGTGGTCACCACGTAGATTTGGGCATCTCCTGTACTGCATTGATTGGTTTGCTTTGTCCTGATGATGACACTAGCACAACCCTGCATCTCTCTGTCATGCAGAATCGACAGAGGACATGGAGGAACAGGAGCCGGAAACCAGTGGTGGTGAGGGTAGCACTACAGCTGCACTGTAGGCCAGTGACACAGAGCCCACCAGCACATCTGAGGGGGACCGGAGTATGCAGGAGGAATCCCTGCCTGAGACACAGAGTACAACATCATCTGAAGCCAATGGGGATGCATGGGGACTCTGCATCATCTACTACCACACAGCAGTCAGTGCCCACCCTCCCATGCACTTCCTCTGATGCTGCCTGTGTCCGTGTCAGTAAGAGGGGACAAGTTAGATTCACACCTGGCACTGCTGAGCCTGCACCTATCCCCCTGCTGCCTTCAGTGACCATGACTAAAAATTAGGCCAGGTGGTTGCCTACATCAAGGGCATAACCTCTGACGTGGGTGGGCTACACCGTACAGTCCAGGCTTTGTCGTCCACAGTGACATCTGCCCTTCAACAGGCACATACTCCCATTCCTGCTCCAGTGCCTTTGTCCACCCCCCAGTCAGTGGCCACATCAGATGAAAGTGACCACGGTTCCCAGTCACGATACAGCACAAGAAGCACCCAGCAGAAGCAACCTAAGCAGTCCCGCCCACAGACACCATCCCCACAGAAGAGCAGAGCCAGTCGAGAATGCAAAGACAAGAGCCCGTCAGGGAAGAGCAAGGCAGAAAAAGCAAGGAAGCAGGTATCAGGCTCCCATGCCTCAGAGGCATCACCAGCGAAGGACTCTCCAGGCCCTAAAACTTCACGCAGAGCTAGGCGTGAAGGTCTATGCCCACTGAGGGGGTGTTGTCTGGCAAGGGTACACCTAGGAAGGGCTCAGGGCCACATTCCACCGCCACATCAACTCCAATTCCAAGCCCAGTGAAGCAGGTGAAGGTGGGCACTGTAGGGCCTACCCCTGACAAACAGGCAAAGTAGGGCA
Organism: Lissotriton vulgaris; assembly: GCF_964263255.1. Lineage (NCBI taxonomy): Eukaryota > Metazoa > Chordata > Amphibia > Caudata > Salamandridae > Lissotriton > Lissotriton vulgaris. Next base: position 399,364,153 of record NC_141696.1, on the reverse strand, counting down.
CTGTAGGCAAACATGGGAAGGTGGTCCAGAGGCATAGCCAGACAAAGCGTCCCGCAGGATCCAACACATCACCAGAGGGAGGGCCAGTGTCTGCACCTGAAGCGGCTCGGTTGGTGTGTGTGCCTGTTGTGTCCACACCAGTTCCCATTAACCCCAGTACAGGAAAGCCATTTCGCATTTCAAAGAAGTAGAAAGGCACTCCTCCAACCTCTCCCACCCACACTGTGTCACAGGTCTGCATGACTCCGCCTCCATGTGCCACTACACCACCTGGTCCAAAAAGCCCTCCAGCTTGCCAAGCCACTGATAGCTATACGTCACCTGGGCCTCTGTCTCCCCAGTCAAGTTGCCCTGCTGTCCCGCACACACAGCCAGTTCCAAGTCCACTTGACAGCCAAGAGTGAGTGTTAGTCCCCCTCTTACACCTGTCTCTCATACAGGTCTGCTAGTCCTGCCCATTATTTACAACCTTGGTATGTTGCTGGCCATGGAAGGGTACAGTCATTGTATTCGGGCCACGGAAGTGCTACGGAATAGGTAGTCCACGGGGTGTCGTCGGCTTACAAACGGAGCACAGCATGAAGATTACCCCTGCCGTGTGAGCCCATGTAACGGGGAACCTGTTTGATTTCAATTGCGGGCGCTAGAGATGTCTGGGTGAGCCCCCATGGGTAATTCCGTGAGTAACATCGTTTTTTTCACATACATATCCTCACGGTAGGGTGCGCCTTAGCGTGCGCATACCATCAGAGGATCAATATTGAGGTCCTGAAGAATGCTGAGCGAACCATGCTCTACATAGCAGAAACATGTTGACCACCACTTTGTAGGACACGGGTTTCAATTTATAAACTCTGAATAGTCCTTTTCACTTGTTTTTAACCGATGCTGGTTGGCCCTCTATTAAAGTGAATACAGGTTACAACCAGGCATGTTTTAAATCACTCACATTATCTTCACTTTTTTTCACTTTTTCACAACGAAAAGAACCAGCTCCGCTGTAAATCAGGCGTTGTAGCACACTGGGGGGACATTCAGCCTCCCCAGTGGGAACCCAATGATGAAGCATGTCACCAACCAGGTTGGTGAGTGAGGGTTCTTTTAAAGAAAATATTTCTTTTCCTTTTTCACCCGAGTTATTTTGTGGCACTTAGGGTTTTCTTCAAAGTGACAATTTAATTGAAGGAATTATGTACAATTGATTTCTCAATATGTTTGCACTTTATGTCACTCTTTTGTTGCTGTTAATAAGTTAACCAAGGGATACAGGAGGGGCCCTAACCCTGACTCTCTAGTTGTTTGTTTATACAGTCAAACACACTCACTGTGCAGATTCTCATGTCCTGACTCTGCACTTCTCCCTGCACACTGGCCTTGTCATTCACTGCGGTTCTGGCCTTGCCTGTGCAGCTTCTCACGTCCTGACTCTGCCCTTTGCCATGCCCACTGGCCCTGTCATTCACTGTGGTTCTGGCCTTGCCTGTGCAGCTTCTCATGTCCTGACTCTGCATTTTGCCATGCCCACTGGCCTTGTCATTCACTGCTGTTCTGGCCTTGCCCGTGCAGCTTCCCATGTCCTGACTCTGACTTTGCCATGCCCACTGGCCTTGTCATTCACTGTGGTTCTGGCCTTGCCTGTGCAGCTTCTCATGTCCTGACTCTGGACTTTGCCATGCCCACTGGCCTTGTCATTCACTGCTGTTCTGGCCTTGCCTGTGCAGTTTCTCATGTCCTGACTCTGCACTTCTCCCTGCACACTGGCCCAGTTGCTCTGCTGTGTTGTACTCTCACCTGTGCAGCCTCTCATGTACCTGCTGTGCCAACTGCCCTGGACACTGGCCCTGTTGCTCTGCTGTGTTGGACACTCCCCTGTGCCATGGACACTGGCCCTGTTGCTCTGCTGGGTTGTACTCTCATCTGTGCAGCCTCTCATGTACCTGCTGTGCCACCTGCCCTGGACACTGGCCCTGTTGCTCTGCTGTGTTGGACTCTACCCTGTGCCATGGGCACTGGCCCTGTTGCTCTGCTGTGTTGTACTCTCACCTGTGCCATGGATACTGGCCCTGTTGCTCTGCTGGGTTGTACTCTCACCTGTACAGCCTCTCATGTACCTGCTGTGCCACCTGCCCTGGACACTGGCCCTGTTGCTCTGCTGTGTTGTGCTCTCCCCTATGCAGCCTCTCATGTATTTGCTGTGCCACCTGCCCTGGACATTGGCCTTCCTGTTTGGAGTTTGCCTGTGCAGATTATCTTGCATATGATCAGCATTTTTTGCCTACGGTTGTTCTACTGTCACATCTGTTTTTTTTGTCAGTGTCCTTGCTGATTAAATGTATTTTGGTGTGTTAATTTGGTTGCCTGTGCCCCATGCTCTATGTGTCACTTCAACATTGCCAAGATCTTTGCGCTCATCACAATTTTATACAGGGGTGACAGAGTCTTCAGGCCATTCAGACACTGATACTAGTGTTATCTGTGATGGCTCTTTTACCTGTCATGCAGTTCTCATTTTAGTGGTTTGCTATTGTTGGGTACATTGTTCACATGTCAGGTTGGGGTACACTGCCAGCACAGGGTGTGATGCTTGCACAGGTTTGCATGCCGGCTGGGCAATGTCATGATGTATATGTGTTATTCCTTTATGTGTGTCCAGCTGTGTATGTGCATCGTCATCCTGTGTTGGCCCTCAGTCCTGGTCCCAAGGCCTACATGAGATGTGTGCTCTTGGGTAGTCAAGAGGTGTGCAGTGTGAAGGGTGTGTCTTTGTAGTGGGTGTGGATGTGTGTGTGCCCCTGGATTGTGAAAGACACACATGTGTCACCCAGGAGGTATGTGCCTGTTGTTGTATTGTTGTGCCCTGTGGATATGGTTGCTTGCACATGTGTGAGTTGTCTGTCCTGCACTGTGCAATGTGCTGCTGTGTCAGTGCTGTTCTGTCTGACTCCTCCTTGTTGTTTTTGGTCACTTATGAGTGTGGAAAGTGTGTGACTTGCACATCAGTGTTGTGTTTGTTTGATCATCAAAGTGTCTTGAGTGTGTTTGTGTGGACTGTGTGGCCCTGCTGCGCCACCCTGCCATTGTGGTTGTGTTTCTCATGCATTGCATGCACATGGTGCCTTTTCTCTTCCTGTGTGGCATGGTATGTGTGGTGTGATGCCATCCCCTATGTGTGCCACTTATGGCTACCCATTGTGGGTGGGTCTGCACTCCCTCTTTTTGTGTATGGTACACCTCTTCCATGTCTACTACTGACAAGCAAGTGAGTTCACCTTGATGTCAGCTGTCCTCTTGATTTACATGTGGGTGTGCCTCCCCATCACTTAATTTGTGGCACAGTGCTTTGTGGTGCAGTTCTTGGGCCAGGGCAAATGTTCAACTCTGGACATTGTCCCAATTGTTTATGTGTGGTGTTCTTGTGCTATTGATCAGTGAGGATTGCTCATGTGTACTTCAGCTGTGTGTGCTGCCCAGTGCTCTTGTCAAGATGGTTCTGCTTTTGTGTCCCAGAGTGGTGCATCTGTTGTTGTTGTGTTGGATGTATGTATGTTGGCTGTGGTATTGCTTCACTTTCTGGGTGTGCTGTTTTGTTTGTGCTGTGCTGATTAGTGTTGTGTGTGTTGAGTTGTGTCTATGTGTGACTGTTCTGCTTGTTGTGCACACACTGCTTGTTGTGCATATAGTGCTGTGTGTATGTGGCCTTGGCACTACCCGATGTGCATTCCCTGATGTCCTGTGGTGTTTGGTAATTTTTGATTTCATGTGCATCTGTGGTTGGTTTCATGTGACAGTGTAGTTCTGTGCTGGTGCTCTTATGTGATTTGTGGTATGTTGTATGTGTTTTGTTCCTGTGTGATGAGGTTGTGCACTTCTTTTGTGTGCGTGCTCCCATTGCCTTTCCGCAGTTTGGCTGACAGGGTATGTCTGTTTCTGATGTGGTTCTGTGTGTGTTCCTATAGTGTTTGTGTGTGGGTTTTTGGCAGGCATCTGTTCAGGCATCCCTGTGTGTGTGTTCTGTGTGTGTGTTTGTTTGTGTGTGTATGTGCTGGCAGGTATTGGCAACCTTCAGTGTGTGAGGCACTGGTGTTGTGTGTTCCTTGTCAGCCACTCCTGCAGTGGCTTTCTCCCTGGTTGTTTGTTGTGTGGTGCAGGGTGTGTATTGTGCTTGTTTGTTGCTGTGCTTGTTGCATGTTGCAGGGGAGGTGTGTCCCTGTGGTCTTTGTGCCCTGCCCATGCCTTGGAATGGCCCTGCCTTCTGCATTGTGCGCATGTGTTGACCGCTGCGGTGACGTGACCGGGACCAGGATGTTGCAGCAGGTTCACGGTCGATATGTGTCCAGGATGCAGTGGGGGACATGGTGGAAGGTGGGTCATGTGTGGGTGCCCTTGTGGATGTGTTGTTGCCCCCAGCAGGGTGTCTGTTATGGTTTTGGACCCTGTGTCAGCCCGTGTGTTGTGTGTTGTATTTGTGAATTTGCGTACCTGCGGCGGCATCCGCGGTAGCCCATTAGATGATAGTGCTGTAGCAGGTACAACACTTGAAACACAAGTAGTGCTGGGTTCATGGTGGTCGTGACCGGGTGGTGTGGACCGGGTCTCTGCTATTGAGCTCCGCTGTCGAGTTTTGCCGTCTCTGGTTGGGCGATGTCTCCGCTGCGGTGTGTCTGCTTGTTTGGGCCATCCTAATTTGTGGAGCGGGGCGGACGTCATTCCGCATGGCGGTGAGTCTCCATTGGCTTCCATCGCCGCGGTGGCAGGTGCACTTTGATGGCGGTGCGCATCGCTCCGCGGCAAACGGAACTGACCTATGTTTTGCTATACTAATATGATGGACGTGAGGACCGCTGCTCACGGGCGAAAAAATATGTTTTTCTGCCCTGTCAGCAACGCGATGGTGCCACCGCCTGCCATCCTAATGGACCCCTTAATGTGAGGTGTAGTGACTGGTATATGTGAAAACAGTGCTGTCAACAAGCATCTAGGATAGTGTTGAAAACATGACACCAGACTTTTGGAAAACATGGAACGCAGTATCACTTGGAATGCTTCTGCAAAAAGTTCATATCAAGTTCAGCAAAGATTGGAGTGATATTGTTTGTATTTGCAGTGATTCAGCTACGTATATGAAAATTTTGTGCGATGAACTGTCAAAACTCGATACCAGAGCTGAAGTGCTTCCCTGTAAGAGATCCTTGCCACTTGCTGGATAGCATGCTGAAAGCATCTTTACAATCTTCAGAGTTAATGAAGAATGCTATTGACTTAGTAGTCCAGTATGGTAATCTGAACTGTGTTATTTAGCCGGTGGTTCTCAGTCATAGAGGCTGTGAATGCTATATTGTACATGTGGTGACCGTTTACAGAGTTTTTCCTTAGTGATGATGGCAAAGGCAAGAAATGTAAAGACCTTTGGTTGCATAATGATAGTGATGTGAACAAAAGTACACTCTACCGCATTCTAGATTTTTACGGGAAAATATAATTGCTGTAATAGACATAATCAAAACACTAGAGTCTAAAACCACCCTTGTCTACACAGGGGCCGAATCCGATCTGGGTCGGAAAGCTCTCCTACTGAGTCAGATTTGGAGTGTTTTCCAACCGAGCCGGACTCCTGCAGTCCGCCTGAGCGAGTACGATTCAGCCGCATGCTGCCGGACTCAGTTCAGTCGGACTCCCATTGAAGTCATTGGGAGCTGGTCGTACGACGAGTACATGGGCTCCCATTGACTAAATGGGTACGTCTCGCACAAGGGTGCCCCCTACAGTAGCAAGCGTCGGTGCCATCTGCACCGTAGATGCCTGTGCCTGTGTCTGAGTCATAAGGCTGTGGGTGACGAGCGTCCGACGCGGACCCCCCAAGGGCAGCTTCCCGGATGTTTTGCGAGCCAGAAACTTCAGCTCGATCCGGATGTCCAATGCCTGCATCATACTGGCTCGGTCGAAAATCGCCTCCATTGCACGCCACGGTTTGCTTACGGACGAGACGTACGGAGCGGTTTGGACCCGGAAACGATTTGGTCGGCGCATTTCACGTTGCTCGCATCGTACTTGCTCTCTTGTACAGTTGTACGAGTCGGGCGGAGAACACACATACGGCTCTTACTTTTTTCCAGCCGGATCATGTTCAGAGCCCTTCGGAGCAAGACCAGAATCAGCCCCTAAGTGTTCAGCGTTAATTGGTATAAATGTAAACATCTCATTGAGAGTAGGCTGGGCGACACTTAAAGTGACTTTGGCACTGCAACATGTTCCGTGTTAGAATGCTTGCCACTTGGTAAGCAAAGAAATATTGAGGAGCAACTCAGGCAATTTTATTTTACAATGCATGAAAAATGGCTTGCAATGATGCATAGATATGTCCCTTCATCAACCATAGCATTTAAGTCAATGAAGCATCCCTTCCATAAATGGGAATTTTCTACTGACTTTGAAAAGTACTGCTTCATTTTTGGATGTTTCAATAACTCTTAAGCAAAACCAAAGGGGATGATGGACGGAGTGTTGAACATTGCAAGCACTCACCCCCAGTCAACAGATCTGGGTTTAATCCATCATCATTCTTTAGCTCACTCCGCCACCCCAGTTCAGACATGGCCATAAGCAAATCAGTCTGACCCTGTGCCTCATGGGAACAGTCCACCCCGAACTGCCAAGCCATGTCTTCCCTGAACCGGAAACAAGCATTCTGGGACCGGTTTCTGGCTAACAGCCGTCATCAGCCAGGCTAGCTTGAATCCAGTGGCAAAGTGAGCAAGAGACCCACGTCTGGGCATACCCTGCCAACTTAGGGTGAACAAAGCAAAACCAAAGGGGATAATGGACAGAGCGCTGGAGCAAATCAAACACTCACCCCTTCTACAACTTTTAAAAGTATTTTGAAAGGGGTAATTGCTGCTGTACGCTGTTTGTGTTTGGGGCATTTTAAAGTTTATTTGACATTTTCTCTCTGTTTCTATTTTACTGTGCTAATGAATTTATCAATGCAACTTTATTGTTGGTTTACTAGTTCCACAGATAGGTGCAGTCATATTTTGGGAATGTACTTGTGCAATTCTTTTCTTGCCTTTTTGCAAGTTATTGTTGATGGCAGTGGAGAAAGGGGCTCCAGCCAGTGAGACATGTTCTCTTTATTTAGCATGTATCCATTTGGTGACAGCCATTTAGTGGATTCAATGGGGCCTAGTCACAAACTGCCTTTTGCAGTACTTTTGGTAGTACTACAATAGTACTACAAATTCTATTCACTAATCTATGTGCATTATTATGACTTTTGGGGTGCGGAACCAGGGCCACCCCAATAATACATCATGGAACCTGTGTTTTATTCACCCATCAGATTAGAAGATTTTTCTGTCTGGAGTGCAGTTCTTTGGCGAATGAAATAGGAACTGCAATTGGAATGTCTAAATCGGTCCCTGCACGGCATGGACTGCTACAGTCCATGCTGTCAGCTACCGATGTGGATGCACACTAGAGGGCACAACATTTGCCTCCTGTATGCACCCCATGGTGGAGAGCCACAAGGGGGCCCAGTAGGGCCCCACTTTGTTTCCTCACCACCACACTTTTCATGGCAGTGGCGTTGTGGTGGTGAGGAAACTCGTAATTTGCCTGGTGTGGCTACAGCAGCCCGCCAAGAAAATTGCGGCCTCAAGACCACCGCACTACCACCAAGGATCTCTGATCGCTGGTGATTGCAGTGGTCGCAGGGTGGCCCAACCACCCTGGTCGTAATGGGGCGGGTCACAAGACCACCACTACTGCGCCCCTACGAGTCTGGCGGTCCATGGACCACCGGACTTATAATAAGCCGCTATGTGTGAGGTTTACTCCTCCACCTCTTCTATCTTTTTCTATGTGCGGTTCTCCTCACCTATACATGTGTTTATAGGGAAGTAAATGTGTGAGAGACAGGAGGGAGTAATACTTATTACAAATGGTGAGGGGTTTAGAGAGGAGTAAAGGGGGATTAAAGGAGGATCAGGGTGGGGTTGGAGAAGGGTGTTTACTTATTCTCAAAAGAGCAGGTCCATTGCCATTAACAAACTAGCCTTCTAAAGTTACTAGAGCCAAAAAGGGAACCAAAACGGTAGCAGATTATCCAGTTCAGACCTTAAGGGAGTCTGACACCACACATGACCAGTCACTGGTATTGCAACACCCCCAGTGACTTAAAATAAAAACCCTTAGGAAATAATGTATAATTAAATAAAGTTATATAGAGTAGTTGTAAATATTTAAAATATATAATTTGCTTTTAAAAACATATACAAAATTAATGCATATCTTTTCATTTAACTAAAACATTTAAATCATCTTTTTACATATACATATTAATGTAAAAATGCACTCTATTTTATATACAATATAATTGTTTTTTTAAATAATTATATGCACCACTTTTAGTAATTTTTATTTCATAAATTAAAGCCTTTTTCAACTTTAGATGGGAAGTTATTTGTTAAATTTAACCTGGAGACAAATAGTTTTATTTTAATAAGTTTATATTGATTAAGTTAATACTACTGCATTATTTTTCTCATGTTCTGCATTTAAAATACATTTATACCATTAATTAATATTGATATTTAACATTAAAATATTTTTATAAACCTTTTGGAAATTTTATTTCGCTTTTTTACTTTTCCCTGAACTTTACCACAGGGATACTTTGCAGTCTGAGTGGGGATCTTTGTTAGGCCTTATTAGACCTGGCATTTCTTGGCGTGATTACCCCAGAATTTTTGCCTCTACCGCCACTATTTTTGATGCTGTGATGGATTGCGTTTCATTGGCTTAGATGCTTTGGGCACTTTTCCGCTGCTGATCAGAGTCAAAGTGCTCCCTGTGCAAAGTGTAATTTTAATTGGTTGTCCTTGATTGGTATATTTGCCTTACAAGTAAAGTCCCTAGTAAAGTGCACCATGTGTACCAGGGCTGGTAATGTAAATGCTACTGGTGGGCCTGCAGCACTAATTATGCCACCCACACAAGTAGCCCTAAAGAGAGAACTCAGTCCTGCCACTGCAGTGCATGCACGCATTTTGTTAAACTTCCATGTTGTCCTGACAAGTGCACCCATTTGCCAGGCCTTACCAACCCTTTTTATGCACATCAGACACCCCTATGGTGGGTCCAAGGTACCCCCTAGACAGGGTGCAGTGTATGTGAAAGGTACGGCATGTACTATGGTGTCTACCGTGTCCTTACAGTGAAATACTCTCCATTAAGTTTTTCACTGTTGCAAGGCCATCTTGCCCATAGGACAGAATGGGGAAGGCTGGGTAAAATATTTCCAGCCTGTCTTTCCATAGGCTTAAGATGGAGAGGTGATGTTTAGTGTGCCTGTACTCACAATTTAATAACACATCTTTTTGTGAAGGTGGTTTTTGCATTGTGTGTTTAGAAACCACACTTTTAAAAGTGGCTGGTTTTTTGTGTTCTAACATTTCTGTGTGTCTCTGCGTCGTTGTCAATTGACTGTCTGGATTTCAATGTGATAGGCTCTAGGGAATGTCTTGACCCAGGGGAGGAAGTGAGACAGCAAAAGGCTGACCTGCATCTGGAGTGTTGGGGGATGAGTAGCCCCTGGAGGTGAAGAGGCCTAGGCTGCTGCCATAAAACAAAGGCCCCATCTCCTCCTGCGTGATTTAGGATCCAGACCCCCACTTACCAAAGAAAGAAGGTGTCACTGGCAGGGAGACACCCAAAACTGGTTTTGACATGGGTCAGTGCCCCCTGAACACAAAGACTTCAAAGACATATAGGGGTATAACTATGAGAGCTGAAACCCCTGAACTTTGGAATGGAACTGATCAGAACTGAAGAGGATTGAAACTACTTTGTGGTCAAGAGGAACCTTTACTAAGAAAGAAACAGCTGAAGAGGCTGGAGGAAAGGACTGAACCTTGCTGTGTGTACTAGGGCTGGCCTGCACTTTGCTGATTTAACCAAGGAGAGGCTAAGGGACTTTGCTGTGTGCTGTGTCCCCCTGCTTGAAAGGAATTTGCTGTGTCCTGAAGTAACTTGTCCCCAAGGGCCCGAGGAGAGCTGGCTCCCTGCTGTGGAAACTCAGGAACATAAAAGTTTCCAATGGTGTCTCAGCGACGCTGTGTGCATGTGCTTTTTGCAGCATGAGACCCTCGTAAGAATTGCCCTCTGATTGTGGGCACCTGGAGTCCAAGTGAGTCTCAGTGACACTGTGTGTGTGTGCTTCATGCACCCTGAGACCTTTGTGAGGATTGTCCTGTGATCGTGTGCACCCGGAGTCCAAGTGAGTCTCAGTAACGCTGTGTGCGTGTGCAACATGAGACCTTTGTGAGAATTGCCCTGTTATCGTGAGCACCCAGAGGTCAAGTGAGCCTTAGTGATGCTGTGTGCGTGTGCTCTTTTGCAGCCGGAGACTTTTGTGAAAAATTGCCCTGTGAAGGTGTGTCCCGGAGCAGTCGTGTTTTCTGAGTTGATCGACAATGTGACCAGAAGTGCTGCGATCGTCATTGCCATCTGCCCAGACAGAGGAGCTGTGAGGATTCACCGCCTCTGGCCCAAGCAAGGAGAGACCTCGAACCATCATGTCGGGGTCCGTGTTCCACTGCCCAAGATCATTTAAGTCGCATCGGAGGCCCAAGTCGCGAGGAGAGGAAAGGAGAGTGAGAGGAGAGTGAGATCGTATTCCCCAGATAACGCTCAGAGAGGGTGCGTGTGTCACGCCTGGGGTGGGGTGCTGGCAACGAGCGAAACGCTCTCGGCCTTTTGCATCTTTGCAGTTTGAGTCTCCACTCAAGTTCGTATTGCTGCCGTACTTGCCGAGGAGTGGCAGTACTGGGCCGGAGTGGGGAGCTGCACTTTGTTTTACACCATACCCATGTTGGGGGCATATTTTGGCAGTAGCTGACCACGAGTCAGTAAGAGTGGCATAGGGACCGTCCAGAGCACTGTGTTCTGGTGCCAGATTTCGGCATTATGAACTGCCTGATTGTTGCATTACGCATTGCCTTATATTTGCATTACGAACTGCTTGATTATTGCATTACGCATTGCATTTTTTTTGCATATGAACTGCCTGATTGTTGCATTACGCATTGCATTATTTTTGCATAATGAACTGCCTGATTGTAGCATTACTAGTTGCATTATTTTGACATTACGAAGTGCCTGATTCTTGCATTACGAACTGCATAGCATTGCATTAGGACTGCATTGGATCATTGAGAATTGCTCATTAATACTGCAAGAACCTTCAAGGACTTGCTGGCCTATTAACCGGCAAGGTGAAATGTTACAAATTCGCATATGTTGGATTTTTATCGTGTGGATTCATTGTATATCTTTTTTATAAACATATAATTGTTTTTATGAAACTCGTGTGTAGTCCATTTGTGGTGTCATCACTGGGTTACTGAGAGCGTGGTTGCCAATGCTTTACACATTTGCCTTGAAGATAACTTGGCTGCTCATGCCAAGCTACTGAGGGGGTGAGCAGGGGCTATCTGAAAAGGTGTCCTTCCTTTCCCTGACTTAGAAGCAAGGGCCCCTATTTGGACTAAGGTACCTACCTCAGCCAACTAGAGACCCCCGGTTCTAACAGGCCTGTAGGTGAAATTCCGCTTGCTGATTTCTTCACACTCGGCCCTCCGCAAAGCATGCAGAGTCTCAAAAAAATCTGTTCCGTGGAGCGGAGTTATTTATTCGCTTTCGCTTGCCAATGTTTAGTTGGTGAGAGCGAATGAGAAAGTTTTGCTCCTGACCACCTCCCGGCAAGATTTCTCAATGCGGGGGATCATGGATGGGCGCTGCCGCTCGCATTGAGAAACCTTCTGTTCATGTTGAGGAAACTGCAGCTTGAGTAGAAAATCTTCTCGAGCGGTTGAAAGAAGCAGTGCATGTTCGTCCTGATTTTTCAATGTGAGACAAACACCTGGCGCTAAAAATCAGCGTGAACAGCGCAATCTAACCCACTCTGCTGCTTGTGGAACACCGCGGAGCGCAACAGAGTTTTTTGGTCACTTTGCTAAGCAGAACTCCGCAAGCTCTGCCCAAGCCTAATGTGGTATAGTATTGGGAAAATGTCCCTGTACTTTACTTTAGGGAGATCTCCATCATGGTGGTGGAAATCTCAGCATGTTAAAATATAGTGAAAAGTAAAAAAGGCTCCAATAATTTTGCTCATACAATATAGACATATGTTGTTTTAAACCATAAGTCTAGACTTGACAGAAGATGTACAAGTGCATACAGCAACAAATATATTAGTTAATTTTCCCTTCTCTTATCTTGTTATGCAAACAAGGGAGTGTTTCAGTAGGGGATTGATATAATGAGCGTTGTTTTGGTTGCTCTCTTTTCACCACTTCACTCAAATTTTAATTAGTACATCTGAAACAGAACAGTTTTGCTGAGGGAGTCAACTCAGAGAAAGTCTCCTCCCAAGTTAGTGTCCATCTGTGGTGTATTATGTCATCAAGGAAAATCATACTCTTTGACTTGATATAATGTGTAAGATGTCAGTGTGTATGTTTCCAGCTAACACTTTTTCCATATTGTTTACTTCTGTAACCGCATACCATGTATCGCTCTATTGGATCAGTCCAAAATAATATGTTATACGTAATGAGTTATACATTTTAAAAGTGATCAAGATTAAGACTAACACAGTAGCCCGATAACTGCTCAAAGTAAATCAAATTATTAATCTCATAAAACACAAAGTCTAATACATTATGACTGTTGTGATAGATTATACAATTCAACATAAAGAATAACAAACAATGAAAAAAAGACCATAACGGCATAGTTAACCGTTAATAACTCATACAATATTAACAAATGGCATTGCTTGACTACTTATGATATCACTTAGTATAAGTCCCTTATCAACTGATGTCATACACACAAAAGGTGATTTGAGAAACGCTTGCAAAAAGTGTAACCGTTGGCAAATCAAAACAATACTTGGAACTGCCGTTGCTCTCAGGTCCTCTGGTCACTTAAGCGAAGGGTCAACTGAACCCCATGGAAGAAGGGTCCAGGAACCCCTGTAGTCACAATTACACCAGTGTGCATTCCTCTCAGGTAGCCTAATGTTCACATCTCTTGCTCCTGATGCTGACCCTTATTTTGGGTGACCAGAGAACCTGAGAGCAATGACAGATGCATGTAGTTTTTTTCCACGAACTAAAGGTGCATGCAAGTCATGTATACTCTAATAGGATCCAGTGCATGTCCTGATGAATGCTGTGGACGCTTCTGAGTCATCTTGGCAGAAACATGTGGACAGTTTAGTGGTGTTGAGGTACTAGTTGACCTATACTCCATGCCCAGTTTTATTATCAAATGGTACTCAGCTAAGTAAAATTCATTCTGGCTTACCACACTGATGTTTAACCTATATTTTTTATCCCTAGCTCCATCAGAGCTTGGAAAGTGCTTCCTTGATATCAAGGTGTAGGCCTGCTCTCCATCAAACTGGTGTTTTGGAGAGCGTGGGGCTGCCCAGTGATGAAGCGTGACACCTGGTAGGTGTTTGAGGACATCCCGTCAAATTTTTTGTGTGTGTGTGAAAAAGTGATTAGACAGACAGTAAGAAATACATTGACAGAGTCTGTGAAGTAGATCTGGGTAGAGTTTTCCAGGAATGCTTCATTATGAAAAGAAGAGCAATATTTATTGCACCTTTTAAAATAAGACTCTACTTAGTTGGAAGAAATAGGCTGTGGTAAATACCACCTAATTCAAAGTTTTTTCCTAATAATTTATGAATAGCACATGGAATATCTACATATCTGGTATTAATTAGGAATTTTTACCACTATAAATATCGACCGGTTCATTTACTAAAATTCATCCAGACGATTTTTTATGACAATACTCATAATTCTAATAGGTGCTATGATAGGAATTACCACTCATATCAATTTAATAGCGAACTCGTACTATGGGTCTTACTGTCACTGGAACGTCTATCTAAAAACATAGTAAAGCTAGGTGAGAAATATGTACACTCTTCATAGTGAAATTGACATGTACATTTAACTTAATTCAAAATTGTGATTAGTTATTTCATGCATTGCATTAATTTCACACAAACAGCTAAGTCTTTGCAAATCTAATATTTGGTGAATGTCCTTGAAAGAAATTTCCACACAACACTCAGTGAACACCAAATATTCTGTTTCAAAAACGTTTCTGAGTTTAAATGATTTAATAATTAAAAGCACTGTCATTATCCAATCCTTACGAACATCAACAACGTGCGATCATGTCTTCAGAAAGTTATCTTCACATGCTGGGTTTCCGAGGCTAAGATATGGTGATACAATGACCCCATTCCTTCAGATCTTCAATATTCATGAATCGTTGTATCATCTTTTGATTTCATCAGGGGTCGAGTTAATTAGAGAAACGACTGCACTAAAAGTTGTGCTTGCAACCTCATTTGTAGCAGCAACCTGTTATGGAGCTAATTACAGTTATCTCAAAAGCAGTGGAACAAGTGTATTTTAATCAGTTTACATTTCCCTTTCAAATGAATGTGCCCTCGCCAGAGAGCTGCCCGGAAACAAACGTTCTAGGACACTGAGCCGCAAATTGTGCAGTACCCATTGTAGAGTAGATTCTTAAAGCCTTAAGTTAGGCATTCTCTGTAATCGAAAGGCAACGTGTTAACTACATCGCATACCATTGTTACTGTCCAGTCTGCTTATCATTATAATTTTTGAATGTTTTACGAGTTTTTAGTTTTATTTTTTTTATTTTTAATCACGTAGTTTTGCAAAAAGTGAACTCAAAAACAAGGTAGCAGAAGGAAGTGCATGCCACATATACTGGCTATGTAAATCAATGTGGTGCAGGCTTAGTTAGGATTTTCATATTTTCCATTTATTTATTTTGAAGTAGTTTTGTAAAATACTTTGTGTTGCCTTTTAGATAGTTTTGAGCACTAACAGTTGGAAACAGAATACAGCATCAATAGCTGGAGTGTAAGTGACAGCCAAACGCAGCTTCGTCCGTGCAGGTAACAGCAGTGGGGACGCATTTGGGGGGGGGGGGGGATTTCGAGGGATGATGCAGAGGGAAAATTAAATAGATAAATCATTTTCCCTCTTCATCGTCCTTCAAAATCCCCCCCATCCAGCCCCACCGCCGTTACTTGCACGGACCGCGGCTGCCCAAACGATGAATCAATTTCTATAGCACTCAGTACATTATGGGTCGTAACTTCAGGAGTCTTTGCATACAAGGTAAGATTTTCAACACTTACATCAGGAATAAGCAAGGACATAGCTTAGGCAATGAGATCCGTGGGGGGGGGGAGGTGAGTCTCAAATATCCCACCTAAAAAAGCAGTTGGCAACAGGGAGAATATGTGATGTGATCAAGGTTCGGGATGAACTTCTCCAGTGAGAAGCAGGGTCCGTACTGACTTGCATTAGGCAGTCCTCTGGGGCTGATTTAGATTTTGGTAGACAGGTACTATGTTGCAACAACAAAGAAGTATGCTTTCTCCCAAACTCAATGCCCATCTGCTTGATATTGTTTCAGGCTGACCTCAAGGTTTATGACAATGGATTAAAGTTTACTCTGTCAATGTAAAGCTTCCTTCAATGGCCTGATAGAAAAGGTGCCTTCAGAAGTAAGACATCCGGTATAACCTGATTTGTCCCATTCTTATTCAGTATCTTCAGTCCCTTCCTATTACTAATGACATTCCTAATTTATATCAACCTATCTACTCTGCATTAGATGACTCTCCCTCCGCTTCATTTCTTTATAAATCTTTTCAACTTTCATTAGTCAGACCTAAAACTAAGATTGAACTAGCTTGGGAAAAGGATTTTTCACAAGATTGGCCAGTTCCCTTTTGGGATAAGATATGGTCCAAACTTCATAAAACCTCTAGCACTGCTAACACCACCCAAACCCCTTTTTTCATTTACAACTGAACTTTATTTACTCCATTGATTCTTTCGACTTTTTCATCGGATACTCCCTCTACTTGTTGGTCTTGCTCCTGCCCTAATGCAGATTTAAAACATATTCGATTTGACTGTCCTTCTATACTCCAGTTTTGGAAACTTGCTTGGTCTCAAATCCAAAAGATTTTTCAGATTCAAATCCCCTTTTCCATTATTCACATTTTTCTAGGTTCTCTCTCTCCTATTTACCCTCAATATTCACAACACTACATCTTCATCAACCTTTTGATAGCTATTGCCTTTCACCTTATTACTTCCAACTGGAAACAGGCTAATAATGTTACATTTGCCTCTAGGTGGAATGCGGTTTGTTTTCATCACCGACTTGATGCTAATTATGTTTCTCCCATTTCCCTGGCAATCAAAAGAGATCTCCTTTGGCTTCCTTTGGTAAATTATTTATCCTCAATTGCTTCCTCGACCACAACCTCTCACACTAGATCAGCTGAAGTATGAAAACCACCTTGATTCTCCCAATGCCTTTTTATCAATTTCTTTAACTGATTGTTATTCAGTACTTGCTTGAATATATTGTATAATTTCTTCAGTTTTCAAATATTGTTATGCTTATGTTGTTTTTTCTATATGCATAGTTTTGATTGAATTTCTCATTTATTCTTATATGCTTTGTGTAGTGTTGCCGTGTAAATGAAGGAGTAGGCAAGCTGTAGTAGAAGTTGAGGAGGCTTTATTGTAGGTAACAAGCTAGAGACCTCATCCACCAAAGTCCAGCTGACAAATGGCTTGTCACTGAACCCAACATTCTAAGTGGCCCCATTCTACATTAGAACATAAAGGAAGAGTTATGCAAGGAGGGACGTTTACAGTGCAGGATACCACAGCACCTCCCTCCCATCAACAACACAATTAATAAGAACAATGGCATAAAAAGAAAAACAAACCAAACACATATTTTAGGAAGTAACAAAACCGCTCAAGCGGGAAGAACTAATTCTCTGCCTCGTGGATCTTCTGACTTCACCAGCAGACGACGGCGTGGAAGAAGAAGAACAAGTGTCACGCATGACACAATTTGAACGACAAACAACAACCCTACTGAGGTTCCAAACCTTATGATCTTGTGTCCTGACTCCGTTGCCTAAAAGTTTGATAACCTTTATGGGTTTGCTGAATTTAGAAACACCAAACTTCCTTTCTGGCAACTTGATCCTTACCACATCACCCACACAAACAATCGTTTTTTCGACAGCACTCCTCTTATCAAACTCACACTTTCTTCTATGTATTTTCTTGAACTCTTTCTCTTTCCAAATAGTGGTGTCACGCGTTTTATCACAAGAACCTGCAGTCTGACCAATTTTTCTTGAAACCCAAGAGGGTATAAGTGGGGTACAAGCAGATCTACCTTTAGACAAGATAAAGGGTGGGACCCCAGTGGAAGAATGCGCAGTGAATCTGTACTCACAAACTTTCTTTTTCAGAGCCTCTTCCCGATTCCGATCGGTAAAGGGCTACCTACATCTGGCCCTAAATGTCCAAGATATTCAATAGTCTCCACACCAAGCGTACACTTGTCAAGTCTAAGAGTGAGGCCTGCATCCTTCAACCTATCCAAGACATCAGAAACCCTTTCATCATGTTCATCACGATTAACACCATGAACCAAAATTTCGTCCTGATAGACCTTAATACCTTTAATCCCAACCAAAACACTTTCCATTACTCTTTGGAATACAGACGCAGCTGATATCAGACCGAATGGCATCCTGAGGAATTTATAGGTACCGAAAGGAGTGATAAATGTACTAAACTGTTGACAAGATGGTGTAATCTGACCTGGTGGTAAGCGGAGGAGAGATCTAATGTTGAGAAATATGCGGCACCACCCAACAAAGACATCATTTCTGTTATGTTGGGTAATGGATAATGGTCGACTATAACTGCTTTATTCAAGTCCATCATATCAATGCACAATCTTGCCTCGCCATTGGCCTTCTGAGCCATAACTACCGGAGAAAACCACTCCGTGCCTTCCACCTCCTCTATCACACCGTTACTTATCAATTTATCCAACTCAACCTTCATTTTGTCACGTACTAAAAGAGGAACATTCCTAACTTTGTCTACTTTGGGGACTGAATCCTTTCTTAACTTTATTAAATGAAGATATTTCTTTAGACATCCCAGATCCTTGTTGAATACACTTGGATATTTCTTCGCCCAGTGACTGTCATCCGAAACCACATCCACACTGGGAGGTATGTCTCTCAAACACACAGACGGAGTTTGGTTGGGGTCAAGATAAACTCCAAGGTCTCTTTGATGCACCCAACTAATGAGAGAATCCCCTCTCATGGAAACATACATTTTCCCAGTCGTAACTCTTCCTTTAAAATCAATTGTGCCCATGAAATACCCCGAGATTTATGACCTGACCATCATAGCCCTTAGGGATTATGTCCGGTTTGAGTAACTTGACTTTACCTACAAGACAATTCTCGAAGAAGAGCTTGGGTATCAAAGTGATTCTAGCTCCAGAATCAAACAACATTTCAACCAAACACTCGTCAATCAACACCTTTTCTATGGGACCATCCTTATCAACAGCATTGACCTGAGACACAACAATCTCACTTTGCGTTTGGTCAAAAATATCGACCTCCCTTACTTTCTTTTGACTCTTGGTTGACCTACAACACTTCCCAGAATGACCTTTTCTCTTACACAGAGAACAAGTCATTTTCCAACCTGGGCAATCTTTGGCATTGGCCAGATGGCCCAAGTTACCACAACAATAACACTTAACACTTGTCAATTTAAAATTCGAACTTGTGATCTTGTTTTCGTTAGAATTTCCAGTCTCAAGAGACGACGATTTTTGAGAGGCAGCACCCGGGGAAGACTTTATTTCTTTGACCTTAGTGGTTCCTTTTTTCTCTTCAGAATTATTCTTACGAATCACCTCAGAACAAGTATTAGAATGTTCATGTAATTTAAGTGCAGTTATCACTTCTTGGAGAGTAGGGTTGTCTTTCTGCCATAGGTTATCCTTTGCTTTCTCAAGAGAAGAACCAAGCATCAATTGGTCCCTGAGGCGCGCATCCAGAGAGCCAGCAAAAGAACAGGTGGAAGCAAGTTTACGAAGAGCAGCAACATATTGCTCAACAGTTTCATCTTGCCTCTGCATCCTCTTACCAAAATAAAAACGTTCCAACACCATATCAAGTTTAGGAATATAATGGAGATCCATTTTCTTAATACATATCTCATATTCATTAGGAGAAGCAGCACCATCTATATCCGGGAGTTTTTCAAAAACATCTTGCCCCTCTGAGCCCAAACAGTGCATGAAAAGAGAAGACTTTCTCTCTGCGCTGAGCGAGGTGCCACACACTCTGGCATAATGTGCGGAGACTTTTTTCCATTTGAGCCAAGGGATGGGAGGATCGCCGGGCTCAGAGAGAAAGAAAGGTGGAGCCGTGACATTTTGCATGTTGAAGGGAAACTACTGTGCACAGAACACTTATGTAAAAAGAAAACAGGTTACATTTGAATTTACTAAAATTAAACTTATGCTTTCAACCCCATATGGTGAAATTGCATTAGTATTAAACGTTTCTTTTGTTTTTAAAAAAAGATACCCCACAAAATTTAGCATAAATATTCATAAACACTTCAAAAATAAGGATAGAATGACTGGCATAGGCTGTGCCAATCAGTGAGATAAGTAAAGGTAATCTTCACAGTAATAACAGATGACCGGTATATGGTGAGCCGATCAGCGGGATGTGTGAGAAATAGCACACGTGAAATGCTGTGTCGATCAGCGAGTAAAAGATCGACTTAAAAAAACAAAACAAAAAAAAACTGAGACGCTGTGCCAATCAGCGAGTAAAGGTTCAGCATAAAAAGGAAAAATTAACTTTCCTACTTGGAGTGGAATATGGTGCCGATGAGTGAGACACTTGAACAGTAAGAAGTCCTGTGATCAGATTGATATTGTGACTGAAGCTGAAACGAGTAACCGCGTTAATCGCAGACTTCTTTCTTTTTTTTTTAAATGGCGGACGGCGTGATGATGTCATCACGGTGCGCAATGAAGACACGTGATGAAGTCTGAACCCAGCGTAGTAATTACGCACTCATCATTCCTTTTCAGGCATCAGAAGGAATTCCAGACGCAGGGCAGAAATTCTTTGTCGCCGGTTTCACGATGGAATGCTTATCCTCCGCTCCAGTTGCCGGGTAACAGAAAGATGCAGGTGCGTGTTACAAGGTAGGATTGGTTGCTAGGCGCTGTTTTAAAGGACAACACAGAGTGCTAGATACGTTATCGCAAACAAAGCCAAACGATAGTCTTTTCTTTTGAATTGCGATAAAAACCAAACCCAAGTATACCTTCGCAAATTCTATCCCCGCAAACATATAGTCACAAAACTTCAAGCAGGTGAAAGAGCAATCGATGAAATGGGCAATAAAATTCTTTAAAAATTCCACAAAAATAGTAGAAAAACGACAGAATGTTCAAAATTTCTAGAAGATCATCGCAAATAAGTAATCTTTACCTACAGAGAAGCTGTAGCTTGAAGAGAAAGTCAGCATGATCCAAATAGCAAAAGAAGTTGAATAAGTTGAAATTTGAGGAGTTGAGTTGAGGTCTCTAGGCCTGAGGTAGGTTCAATCGTCGCCAAAATGTAATGTTGCCGTGTAAATGAAGGAGTTGGCAAGCTGTAGTAGAAGTTGAGGAGGCTTTATTGTAGGTAACAAGCTAGAGACCTCATCCACCAAAGTCCAGCTGACAAATGGCTTGTCACTGAACCCAACATTCTAAGTGGCCCCATTCTACATTAGAACATAAAGGAAGAGTTATACAAGGAGGAAAGTTTACAGTGCAGGATACCACACTTTGTCATTCCTTTATCATTTTATCTCTTCATTGTATAACCTGTATGGTTTCATTATTTTTACAGTTTTTTCATTTTCTGTTCTTTTTGTTCTTTAATAAACTCGAACTTAAAAAAAAAGAAGTAAGACATTCGACAGTCCGCCCTATTTAGAGTGGACGGCCATGTGGCGTTTTATTTTTTACTGTCTGTCACTGCCAGGTATATCGTGTCAATGAGGGATAATAAAAAAAGAAAAATGAACCCCGGCCTGTGATAAAAAACTGGTGTGGGGTTCATTATTTTTTTGCTTAAACAACAAACCCTGTTTTGAATTTGTTTTAGAAAAATATAAAGCTGTGGAAAGTTTTGGTGGCCAGTCATGTTTGACGTCGCCATGTGTTAAACATTTCATACATTGACAGATACCATCATGACTTCTGGTCCTGTCAATGTATACAGATGTCTAAAGGCTCTAAATCCGGCACACCGAGTAAAGGCAGTAAAGTCCTCCCCCACTCTGTCTGTCTTTACTTCATCTGCTTAATCCGAAATCAGGTACTCTGCCTAGAATGGCACCAGGGGTGAAAAACAATGGTTTTGAATGCTACTTCAAGGGATTGCCAGTATTTAGACTGTTTTCAAGCATTTATCCCATCACATTCTGGGTGTTTGAATGCCAGAAGCATGCCTTTAATTGTTAAACTAGCATATCTTTCCAAGCCCAATGCTGTTAATGTTTGTGTTTTCTGAAAAGGGGCAAATTTCATCCATTCAAGGACTACTTCTATGGGTGCAGATTTGCTGTATGTTTTGGCAAGCTAGCCACTAGGGAGCATATTTAGAAATAAGTGGCAAAACGCAGCACTGCAAGCAAAGTTGTTGCACTGAGATGTGGCATATGAAGAGAGCAGAACTGCACCATATCTTCAACAAACAGGTGCATTTACTGCTCTTTCAGTGCGCTGGAACATTTTGGGAAGCCTATCACCTTCGCAGAGACCCTTGCACCAGAGTGCATAGGTGTCTGCGTTATGGTATGGACAGATCTTGTGCAGGAAGGGTTAGCTTTCTGCGCCGAAACTATCCTAAGAGGCTTTGACCTCTTTGCGAATGCAGCACACATACAAAGAGGAAATAATAAGGAGAAATACATATGTATTTGTTATGCAGCCTCAGGCAGCTGAACCATTGTGATGCAAAACCATGTCTACAACTCCTTGTACATATGAGTTTGCATCAAAATCCATTGGTGGATGCACATGAATGCTCATGCACTACCGGAGAAATGCCTACCTGATGCACAGCATTGCATTACATTTGCTTACAAAGCCAAACAAATCAACATTTGAGTGGTTTTGTAAATCCCCCTAAAATTTTGCAACTGGGTTACACCAAAAAAGTAATGCAACCAAGATACAAAATCTTTGTAAATCTGGGCCTCTCTAAATATGGGTTTCACATCAAAATCCATTGATGGTTGCACTGGACACCTACGAACTACAGAGGTAATGCCTACCACATGCACAGTAAAAAAGTGATGTAACCTTGATGCAAATTGTATGTGGGTCTAAGTAATAGATCAAGTAAAAACCACTTTGTAAAATCAAGATGACAGTACAAACTGAGACAGAGATAAGAAACCTGAATCTGGAAAGTTGAGTCTGGAGACTCAACTACCTAGTCAAGAAGGTATTTAGATGGGAGATGTCACACTCCAACCAACCCCTTTGAAGCAATCCCCCTGGGAATAAGTACTGAGGATGAGACATTACTACCCAGTTGAGTATATGTAAGTATTATGAAATATATAATATTTATTATGTATGTAACTTTTACATACATATGCATGTATTACAAAGGTGGCAATAATGCCTCTGTAGTTAAGTTTTAGATGAGAGTTTTCATTAAAATGCCATTCTTTGTTTCCATAATACCTTTGGTGCCATTTGACGTATCTACAAGAAGCATTCCAAAACTGTACATCATTTGATATATCCTTATTGTTCATGAACCCCGAATTGTTAGTGTTTTTCCTTGAACATATTGATTATAGATACCAATTAAATTGAATACATTTGTTTGTGATCTCTAAAAATGGGAGAATTAGGGGAGTGTTTTTGCAGCAACAGCCACATTTGGATAACCACTATGAATCACAGTTAATCAATTGACATGAGTCAATTAATTTGTAATATCTCCCCAAATCCCTGTATAACCCTTCACTGCCACCATGGAGCCTATCCATCAAAGTATGTTTTATTGTTCCCTCACCATTTGCTGATCAATGATTTTATCAAGCTATGAATTTTGAGCACATTATTTGTCTAACTTCCTTTTTCAGCATGGCAATTTCAATTTCCATTCAACTGTGTGTTAGTGGTGAGTTAACAAAAATATTGTCTGACACAAATATTGTGTCTTAAATATTATACCAACTAATGTTGTTGAATTTAAGGGTACATGTTATATTATTAATGCTAATGGGGCAATGTTTGTACAAATCGTTAGAACACTACATCAGCCAATATTTTTTGTTATGACATTCTAGTACCATAATCATCTAATTTGTATTTGGTACATTCTTGCTCAATGAAAATGAGTACATTGATATTCACTTACATAAGAACCATAATGTTTTAATCTAGTGTATTCTATGGGTATATTTGTATAGTGCTTTTCATACCCCCGCAAAGCCTAGAGTGCTTATCATGGAAGGCAGGTTGCATTTTTTTATTGCTCTTCATTACATAGCAGTTGTAAAGTAGTCTGATTTTCATCAGGCTCCTAAGACTCGCTACGTCTGACATCACCCTGATTGCCATCGATTTGGTATCTGAAGTACCTACCTTAAAAGGTGTGATATGTTGATTGCAGTGTATGCGGTTCGATTGTGTTGTGGGTGCAGAGCACATTAAGTGTCACATCATAAGCATAAGCATGTGTGTTGCAGAAAAATCTGAAAATAGACGCAGTAATTCATGCAGGTACTTGCCTTCAATACGTAACATTGCAAAGAAATCACACTGCATATCACCATATTGATAGCACAAAATTGACATTTACTAGTTGTTTGATTTACAATTACTGGTGTCTGTATGGTTAGGGCTGGAGTCAGATTGAGGTGTTTGGTATAGTCTTGATTTAAAGCTATAAATAATGCTATGGCTGATATAGTGACGTTGATGCAGTACTAAATTTAAATATGTAAATAAGCATTTTAACAGTAGAAATTCTATGAAGCAGAATCTTTTGTTTGCAACTGAGTCTAGTGATGATCAGTCACATTTTCTGGGCATTCATCAACCCTTACAAATTATGCGGCTGTGAAATGTAAACTTTTATCTTGGCAATAGGAAAATATAAATGTCTGATATGCATTAGAGCTTTTCCATATTTCATACAGCTGACCTGTCAATAATGCTTTTAACATGGTTTATGTTCTGAAAACAATGCCGACAATGGATATACCGCCTGTTTCTCTAGCACTCTTCGTTATAATAAAACGTGTTTGCTTTGCTCTCCTGTTTGTCATTCATTAAAGTTATGTTCCCACGACCCCTATAGATTAGCTTGTTTATTAATTTGTTATGTATGGATTTTTCAGATTTACCCAGAAAAAGACAATATGCTATCAAATCTTAAAAAATCTGAATAAAGCTTATTGAAACTTTGACCACTTCACAGATTGATTCCCATAACATTCCGTTTATGATATTCGACTCAGAAATGTTTCATAGATAACACTACCTTTTCACTTAATCACAACGGTCAGATATTGATGACTTATGCATCTTAAACAACCTGAGTGGATGTGGAATAGTACATGTTTCTATTTTATGGAGTGTTTAACACACTTTTAAACACTGACATCATGCTATAACTCAATCTAGCCTTGTGTAATATTTTGTGTTCCCAAGAGTACTTTATGTGTTTATGTTCCTGAGTATAGGCACGTCCGAGACATTTGCTAAAACTAAAAATGTATGTACTGTAGCAAAGCACTGAAGGTGGTTATTAAGGCTCTTATGTGTGATGTGTGTACATGTATGGTGGGGCTTTATAAAGTTAATATGATTAACAAGTACTATTTTTACAACTTCCAATAAGGCCAGGAGGACTTCCATAAGAAATGTATTTGCTCTTTATTGGCTACATAAAGAAATGTTATGGTCACACCTAGACCATCCATGAAAGATGTGGGCTGCCTTATGTCCACATGTTTCTATTCCACTGTTGTCGACAGAACATAACAGAATGAATAACACCCCAGTCAAGTTGAATTTGTTAAGGTAGTGATATTGAAATGGTAACTCTATGGATTTAGGTCTTTGTCAGATTTTTAAAAAATGGGTCTTCTGGAGTTTGTATATTTCAATATTCCAGGTGTACTATGATCAACACGTTGTAAATCTGTAATTTTCCAAAGGTTTTAGGACCTGAATGTTCATTCATCATTTTCGGATGACTCATGTTCCATTCTGGGTTATACTATTTGACTTATGTCTGGATAAAACCTATGACATTATCACTAAGAAATAGGCACAAGAAGTAATGGGAGCATGTCACTGGCATAAATTAGTAAGCAATACTCAATTTAAATTTATATTGACATGTCCTGTGACTAGGAGGGGCGTATCAAGTATGATGTCATTGAACCAACAGTGGACTGCTATTTAGTACATGAAATGGTGGTGGAAGCATACTGTGCTTCGGTAATCTATGGATGTTCAGACATTTTTTTATCTGTGTCTCTGAAATGGAGTCTACTGGCCCAATAGTGTGAAGTTCAATTTCTGTGCATTAACTGGGAATGCAATGTTAAAAAAAGTGTAAGAATGTGCATGTTTTTGTATTTGGACTGTGTGATACATGCATGGTCTGTATTAGTGAACCAGACTAATGGAGGCATGTGGGATCCATTATAATTTGAAATTTGATTAGGTCTTTTAGTGAGAGAAACTGCTGATTAGTCTTCCTGTAGCGGTGCCATTTGGCAGATGGTAGCAGGAAAGGGTGGAATGCGGGCTCTGTTATATCGCAGTAAAAAGGACCCCTTGGCTTAGGCCAGATTTTTATCTATTTCCTGATCATTCTTCAGTATGACTGATGAAAACAAGATGCAGAAAGATTACACCTCTGTGTGCCTCTGTTGTTGGTGCTCCGGGTTGTGAAGAGCATCAATCTACACATAGTCTATATATGGATAGCTGCCTGGAAAGGGAACTTGAAGGAAGATCCTTCTCAAAGCAGTTCTGAAAGTGCAGACAGTGGAGACACAACTTCTGAGTGCTTTGATTAAATATCAGTGGGATCCACTGGTCCACTTGTTCTAGTTTTAAGCTCTCTTTGACCACAGATGGGAGTGCTGAAGAGTACTCAGAGGACTGCTGTGCATCTTGAGCTGGGTCTTCCTGGCAGCCAGATTTCCAGGGGTGTGAGAACACTACCTTATGGCTGCACTTTGTTACCAGAGCTGTACATACGTTCTGCTGCACTTAGAATGCATACTGTCTGCTAATGGAGAAAAGCCTGCCAACAAAGAAAACAGGGAGTTGAAAATTGAGGTAAAACATATAAAGGGACTTTATTTTGGTTTGAAAGCAATAGTTTGGAAGATTACACATAGGGTACACTGCTTGACAAACACAACAGAAAGAAGCCATTTGATTAGAGAAAGAAGTGAGGTTTTAAAGATGGTGTACATGATACACTGATTATAATCATTATAGGAAATATTGAGGCATGATAACATTTCTAGATGAACTGCAATTGGGGCTTACACTGACAGTAGTAGAAGCATTTGGGTCAAGTTTTATCCCCAATTCATTTTGGTGTGGCCAACCTAGAATTGATACACCTTTAGACGCCACATACACTTTACCATTAATCATTCTACCCATAAATTCGATTTCCGCCCAAAAATAACCTTCAAGATCTATTTTATGGCCGGAGTACCCCTCTGGTTGTACATCAGGAAGGCACAATTTACAATCTCCCCAAGACTCTTTGAAAAGTTTGTCCCCAATGATAGTGTACCATGAACATGAATCTACCATCAATTGAGCAAGTTTACTATTAATATTGATAACACATGAAGGAAATTTTTTACATTCAGATTCATTCATAAAGCGAGTTTCTTTTGGCTGAACAACCATCTTTTTCTAAAACATCCACATAAGCCAAAAACATGGGAAACCATAAATCCCATTCTATGTTTGGATCTCCAGCAACTTGTAAGAAATGTGGTGGTGCAGCAATGTTAGACATGTTTATAAATAAGTTCAATGAAAATTGGCTTGAAAATAATAATAATATAACAATACCTTGTCCAGCGTGGGAGAGAAAAAAAAATGAAGAATAATAGTGCCTTTAGTAATCGCATTTGGAAAATTGAAGAAAATAATTGAATTAGCAAGTTTTAGCACTTTAGGAAGCACTAACGTGAACACCGACTGAAATTGACACCAAAACGCTGAAAAAACAACTCCAAAATGGCTGCACGTAAAACGTGAGGTCAAAGCTGCAATCCCACGATGCAACGCGCAAAGCTGCAATCCCAAAATGCAATGCGCAGTAAGGATTGTGAGACAGAGCGTTCGGCGAAAAGGATGGCGCACGCATACAAATTTCAAATGACGCAACAAAGCAATGCCACACCGCTCTATAATGTGGTCAACGGCAACAGCAGAAGTAAGTCAATGAAAATAAACTTCACATACCACGCAGATCGCCAATGGTTCTTGAAATGCCGCGATATGCATTCAGGCAGTTCCTTCCTTTAACTGTCAGTGCAAGTTTAAACAAAGCGTTAAGTTAAAAGAGAAAAATAATTAAGCCATGAAAGTGTACCCCATTATACATTACCAAGTAATGATCCCACACTGGAAGTCCTTAGTTATATTCTTGAAATGGGAAGAAAAATTATAGAAAAATATCCAGTGAACGCTGTCTTCATAAAAAAATCTGCATCCCATCCTCGTCACTAGTAATTGTGTAGTAAATAAGTAGAATGACGAAGGTCCAGGTAGCAGGGTTTATTCCAAATAGAAGGGCAGCTTGACATCCACAAGAGAGCAACCAGGTAACACAACCAGTCGCCTCGTAAACCGCCATTATCATGCCCCACATTCCTATGAACTATCACAATTCTAACATCTACATTCTACAATCTAGAATACTACAATACTACAATGGTATGCTGGAGAAATAGAGGAGGGGTAGGCATCTTAGTAATGCACTGTTTTCAACGGATTATGATGTGCACAGGATTTACACAGTATACGTAATTAATTTTCCATGTTATCATCTGATCTTGTCCACTTTCCAACACTTACCTTTTGGTGAGAATGCCTGTATGATTTTTATGTCTCCTTTGGTATGGGCTCTAATTAATAAATTCACAAACCATTCTCAGTGGTGAATCACACATATAACTGACAAAGTTAGATTTAGTGTTGCAAGTCCAAAACCATGATCCAGACTATCAGGATTTGGGCGGTTTTCTGACCCAAAATCATAGGTACTACATTAGAAAATCCACATAACAGATAGGGGGTGAATTTTCTACTATGGTAGATATAGATTTATTTTAGACATGGAAATGGCACATTCTGTAAAGCAAAGCATACACAGTCAATTGTAAACACACATAAAGCCTTAACTTTTTTTGGCATTTGGGAACATTCCAATAGTCATTTACACCAAACTGGTGTACATGCTTTTGTGTATAAAGCATGCTTTAGTAAGGGTGGACATTTGTGGCAAACGTTTCTGCAATAGTAGGTAGAATGTTTAAAAATTCTAGAAATTGGCAGTAGTAATCCCAAAACCCCACACAAGGACTGTAAAATTGGTGTTACAAGGTGCGGTTTACATAATAAGTTTGTGAGCAATCAAAAATAGGTATGTTTGTTAGCATTCAAACATTCTGATCCAATCACTTCTCATCTTGAAAATGGTTGCAAAGTTACTCGATCCAAGTGCTGAAGACACTTCTCTTCCAGGGTCACATGGGAACAGAATAGCCCCAGACTTTCCTGGTGTATAGGAGAAGGGCTTTCTCAAAGGGAAAATGTTTTCTCTGCAGAAACAAAGAAGAGTGTGAATTTGGACAGCAGGCTCCATTATCCATATGCTGTGAAGATGTAGGCACATCAAGAATAGGACCTTGGTCATTATGTTACATGACATTCAAAAAATCTAAAAAATACATCTGGAAACCTGTGACTGATGCAGATTTCCAGGCATATGTTTGTGAATTAAAAAAAAGTAACTATTTTTTTAAAGCTTTATTTATTCAATGAATCACTCACAGACCCACGATGTAAAAAAAGGATAAAGTATCTTAACGACAATTCATGGTTTGAAAACGCTAAATAATAATATACATTGACATTCTTAAATTCTTTGGGATGGGCATGTATATCCGTGCTCCAATTTTTCTTTTAAATGTAATAAAACAGTATAATGTACTGGCATACATAGTGTATTCAAGATTCTTGTTGCTGCTGGTAATTATCTATGTCTCGTGAATATATGTCAAGTACGATTGGTAGACCATAATGACATGTATAATGAATAGTTATAGTTGTTGCCAGTTATCTGTGTCCATTTCTTCACCTAATGTTTTTTATTGTAGTATCTGCAAATATTTGATTCTATTCTGCCCCCCATATTTGTTCAAATTTCTTAATATAGTTTTTCTATTTCTTTTGTGCTTCTCATTTTGACTACCCATTCTGCAAATTTAGGTGAATCTGGTGATTTCCAATTTCCAAAGATCTAGTTATTAAAGAATTGTTTTTGTCACACTGATTAAGTTAGATTCTGGATCACGAATAAACCAGCTATAGGATTGGAGTCAATGTTCTGTTTAAGTTGTCGAATAACCGACTGAAAGACCCTAGTCCAGTATTCGGTCAGTTTAGGACAGGAAAGCACATTTGAAGTCAGTCTCCTCTTTGATAATTACATCTAGGACAACCTGATGATATTTTTGGGAATATTTTGTGCAATGTCTCGGGGGTGTAGTACAGTTGCCATTTGGGGAAGAGTTCTATACGTTTAAAATTCTCCCTCGAATGGCCTTGATAGACCATTTATTGTAGTCCTTCCATTGTTCCACTTCTATGTGACACCGTGTGGCTTCCTGAATTTTAAAAACGGCTCTAGGGACTATTTGATCATAAATTTGTTGCTGGATAATATGATACCAGTTCCCAATTCCCGACATTTGCTTGATATATAGTGCATGGGTAGCAGTTGCGGGAAGTGAACTAGAATCAAGTTTTGGAGATAGGAAAATACTAGGGCGAGACAGGTTCTGTCTTGTCTG
The DNA here is from genome assembly GCF_964263255.1 of Lissotriton vulgaris. Taxonomy (NCBI): domain Eukaryota; kingdom Metazoa; phylum Chordata; class Amphibia; order Caudata; family Salamandridae; genus Lissotriton; species Lissotriton vulgaris. Next base: position 399,333,998 of record NC_141696.1, on the reverse strand, counting down.
ATTTGTTCCCATGAAGTCACCTTTCCTTGTATTACCCTGTATTACTTTCATGTATTATACGGGGGTCTTATATCTATAGCGTTTGGATAGCTTCGGAATTTTGATAAAGGGTTTTAGATATATATTTTTCCAGTAACATTTGGTGAGGATAGACATTGGGCACATGATCATGAGCTGATGTTACACGTCCACACCAGTCAAGGAAGGCAGCTTGGAAGTATTTTTGAATGTGAGGGAGCCCTAAACCACCTTCTTCAGGACTCAATTGCAATGTTATTAATTTTGCGCATTGTTTCTTCCCTGATTGATCTATTTCTAAAAAGTAATTATGTGGAATCCTGATAAGGACATTTGAGAAAATGAAAATAAATAACTGCAGTACCATCATTTATATTATTGCAGCTCTTCCAATTATAGATAAGGGTAAATTATGCCAGCTATTTAGGATATTCCTAATCTCATCAAGCATTGTAGTATAATTAAGTGCGAACAGCTGTGAAAAATCATGTGAAACCCAGATACCTAAGTATCAAACAGGGTTATTTTTTGCCACCCGACTCTTAAGTGCCTGTGGTAGAATCTGGTAATGGCAATTGAATAGTAGGATCTCAGATTTACTGTTTTTGATTTTATACCCTCCTAAGTTGGAAAATGTTTGAATTGTGTCAAATATTTGTTTGGTAGTTATCATTTCTGCCTCAAGATAAAGAATTAGATCAGCTGCAAATAATTTTAATTTCGGTGCCCCTATTATTAGTTGCTGAATTAAGTGGTTTTGGCGTATCTGATTCGCTAGTGGCTCCATATATAAGGCAAATAAAATGGGGGACATAGGGCAGCCTTGCTGAGTTCCTTTTTGGATCTCGACTATACCAGCAGTGTTAGAGTTAATTCTTATTTTTGCCTGGTCTTTACCACATAATTTCTAAAGTAAATCTAAAAAGTCTAGGGGAAATTGAATTCTTTTAATATCGCAAAAAGAATATTCCAATGGACCAGATCATAGGCTTTTTTCTGTGTCAATCATGATAATTGCTGCTTTCATATTACTGAAAAAAATCAATGGCCTGAACTAGAAAGTTTGTATTGTTGGTGAGAAATCTTTTTGGTAGAAAGCCACATTGATCATCATAGACCAGATATGCAGCGACTAGGTTAATTCTCGTTGCCAAGATTTTCGGGAATAATTTGTAATCGTTACTTAGTAAACTAATAGGCTGATAAGATCCAGGTATATCAAGGGCCTTCCCCTTTTTTAAAAAGCTGACTATAACTGATTCGACAAATGTCTTTGAAATATCTCAACCTTCCAACATTGTATTATATAAAAAGAGCAATAGATTTGTTAACTGTGGCAATTTTTTTTATAGAGTTCAATGGGTATTCTATCAATGATAGAGGCTTTGCTGCTAGGTGTGTTTTTACAGCCGCATGATTCTCCATCTCGGAGATTGGTGCTATCAACTGGGCTTTCTGCAGGGATATTAAAAGGGGTAGTGAAATTGTCTTAAAAATCTGTTGATTCATCCTGATGGTGTAAGTATAGAAGCTGTATAAAGTTTATCATAGTGTGATAAAAAAAAACCTTATTCATCTTGTCCATCTGCTGGACCTTTTGGCCTGTCTTGTCTTTGAAGATAGACTTTATAATGGCATTATTGAGATTTTTCTTTATAGACCATGCCAATATTTTGCCCACAAATTTGCTATCCTCATACCAATTTTTGAAGCAGGTTTTTTGATTTATTTTTTCCTGATGTTCTTAAAAGTTACATATTTTTTGCCGAGCCTGGTTTAGACTGAGAGACATTATTTCTGAGTGAGATAGAAGATTAATTCTGCTGACCTGATCAAAGTTCTGCTGGAGATGCTCAGTTAATTCTTTTTTCTCTTTGATAATTCTAGCTTTACGAGAAAATTGCCTCCCCTCTGATGAAAGCCTTACAAGAATCCCACAGTGGCAAACTCTGTAAGTAGTATCTGCATTTTTCTAATCCAGCCCTCTTCAATTAGTTAGGTTTTGTCTAGTGTCCATCTGGGTTGCTCCCTTGAATCAGCTTTTACCCTAATCTATATTACTGGGACTGAGTGGTCAGGAAAGGGATTACGAAGAATCCAGGACTCCTCTTTTTCACATTAGTGGGAGATTAAAAAGAAATCTGTTCTGAATGTACTGTTATGTTTTTTTGAAAAACAAGTAAATTCCTTGCATGCCGAGTGACAGGCCCCCCAGGGATCTACTAGTGCAATGTCACGACTCCTGAGTCATGCTATCCAGATATCTAGTGGTTAATGGTTTGTTTTGGGATTTATTTTTTCGAGAGGAATCAAATCTTAGATTCTGGATAAAATTAATGTTGCCTCCAATAATAATAGCACCATGTAGAGGAATTAGTAGTTTGGTTATTGTTTTCAGTGCTAGTGTTTCATCGTGTATAGGGCCGTAATAGCTGGTTAAGTCAAAAGTTTGCTCCTGCAATTTAAAATTTTCCATCACCCATCTGGCAAGGAGATCACTCATGATCTGGAGAGCTTCTCCTTGATAGTAACAGGTAATAGGAATTGTAACTCCTCCTCACAGCGGCATCTGCTGAGGCCAAAAAGCCCTGTTTTTATACATTTTGGCCATTTGTGTATGGACATACATTTTTTAAAATGCATCTCTTGAAGTAGGATCACATGTGGTTGGTTGACCATTAACGTTTAAAGTATGGCTCTTCATTTTGTTGTATTATTGCCCCATTAATATTGTGTGATTCAATACGAAGCATCTGTTGCTCAACCATTTGGACCAGTTATTGTTTTCTGGTTCTTAATCTTGTTGTAGATTGCATTGCTGCCACTCCTGCAGGTAATAAAATTCCCCTTAATTAGTTATGTGATTGTTTTTTATTTATTCTTGCTTCCCTCTACGCACTTAAGGTGTCCCCCTACCTTTGGTCTCCCTACAAACCATTTCTTGCCTGCCATAGACCCATGTTCCCCTATGCCCTGGGTCCCTCCCACCAATCTCCCCTTTGGCCCTACTATTATACCTTGACATGGTACCAAGAGCTTTGCCCCCCCCCCGGAGGAGATGGCAGCAAATTCAACTAAGACAAAGTAAAAGGAGAAATATCGTCATGAAGTCGGACCGAAATAAATAGATGTCCATAACATACATGGCGTTTTGCGACTATACCTTTAACATACAGAATGTTCTCCTACATTTCTGCTTCATCTATATCTCTACCTCCTATGAGCCTCGATTCTTCTTCCTATTTCCTCTTTCACCCCCTTCCTTGATAGGAAGAATCATTTCACAAGCTCTTCTATGGACTGAAATAAAAGCGATCTCTCTTTAAACAAAACTTTACGTTTAGATTGTTGGATTATCCCATTTGGTGCATTATGGCTCTTGAAGCCGCCAATCATGCCTACGAATTCTTTGTGCCTCCGTGCTGATGAAATGGACATATCTGAGTGGATCCTGAAAGAAAAGTTCTCGACAGAGGGGAATGACTTTTTTGGAATGTCTTTGATAGGATCTGTTCTTTGATTCTGCAGTTCCTGAAGTTTACCAGGATTGTTTCTTTGAAATTTAGCGTTTGATAGACACATTGCTGGTATTCGTTGAGATCTATTAATCGTCACGTCTCCTATATCTTTTTCACTTTCGGACAGAACATACCTTGCGTATCAATTAATTTATAAGCTGGGCCATCGATTTGCCACTTCCTGATCTTCAAGTATACTGGTGAATCTCAAATTGGTGTGTCGGCTCGATTTTCCATATCATCCAGTTTAAGTTGCAAATCTTCTAGTTCTCTTTGCAATTTGATCAAATTGCTTCCATGGTCATTGGGTTTTGTTTCTAGTGAGGATACCTTGAGCTCAGACTGTGTCAAATGAGTTGAGAGTTGATGGAAGTTTTCATTGAGGTGCCCCAGTTGTTTGTTGGTTTTATGGGGCGCCAATTCCTGGGAGAGCTTCATATCCCATAGCTCGAGTAAGATCTGATTAAGCGTAGTTTCGATATTAGCAGATGGCGATGAGTGGGCGATAATTTCTGGCTCTTCTCCCACTGATCTGGTTGGTCCTATTTCAGGTGCCAGTGTATGCTCATCAGAAAAATCTTGTTCTGTTGCTACATCGTATACAGCGTCTTGAGTGGGTATTGATTATTGGAGATTGGGTATTGAGACATTAGGTTGAAGCATCTCCTTTGACCCTCCCGCAGAATAGAGAGGATATAATGACTTTTCTACTTCCTGTGGCTTATCCTGGAGCACTGGAGGTGGTAGATCCGTGCACACTAAACTGGGACCGGCTTCTTCCATGGGTATTGCAACTATGCAGGTTGGGATGTCCGTATTAGCACTTTTGACAAGATCCATTTTGATCTTCCTATCCATCAGGGCTCTGTACCTAGCTCTGTCAGGAGATGGGGATGGAGATAGAGATGAGGGTGGAGATGGAGTTAATTGATTGTCGTTGTCTTACAGCTGGCTGATCTTTATAATGCACTCCGACCCAAGCCCGCCCCCTAAACAGTCTGTCTCTTTTCTATGCTATTGTGCCAGTAATATTCTAATAATGTACAACTATAGCAGAGTAGGGTATAGAATCAGAGCGCTGAGTAACAGGATCTTAAACAGAGGAGTGGAAGATTTATTCGAGAAGTAAATTAATAGCAAGTCAATTAAGCCAGTAATGGCTCTACAGTCTTGCTAATTTCCGCCCTATTTCTCTACTTTCAGGAATTAGCAAGATCGTGGAGAAATATGTAAATCACACACTCTCCACTTTTCTTGAATCCCATGACTTGCTACATCCCTCTCAAAAGGGATTCCGTCCACGCCAAAGCACTGAAACTGCTTTGCTGGCTGTGGTGGAAGAATCTAGAAAGATTCGTGAATTAGGAGGGTCTTCCGCTATAATATTTCTTGATCTTAGCACTGCCTTCGACACGGTGAACCACTGCATCCTGGTTCACTTTCTCAGGAGCGCAGGAGTTATTGGCACATCACTTCAAAGGCTGTGTTCTTTTCTGAGGACAAGATTTTTCCAGGTATTTGAGGATGATAAGACCTCAAAACCCATATCTCTACAGTGTGGGCCCCCCTTGTTGAGCCCCACTCTTTTTCCGCTGGCCGACATTGTACCTCCATTCGGGATCCACATGATGACTTACACCGATGATACACAGCTGGTCGTAGCTCTGAACCATGCAGATCAAAAGCCCGACAGCCTCCACTCATGTCTTGAAGAAGTCTCTAAGTGGATGCACAAGGCAAGCCTAAAACTCAATGGTGAGAAAACTGAGCTCATGATTCTCGGTAATCCTGCAAGTTTTAAATCTAGCACCATGTGGCCAGCTTGCATGGGCACTCTACCAGCTACAAAGGCCGAGATAAAGAACCTGGGCATCTGGCTAGATCAGAACCTAACCTTTATGGCGCAAGCTAGGAAGACTGCGGCTACATGCTACGCTTGCTCAGAATGACCCGCAAAGTCCTTCACCTTTTACCTTTCCAAGCAAAAAAAGTGTTAGTTCAAGCACTAATACTCTCAAGGATAGATTATGGCAACGCTCTATATTTAGGGGCCCCAAACTCAGTAGTCGCAAAACTTCAGACTGTACAAATTGTGCAGCTAGACTGCTGATGGGAGTTTCTAATCGCTGTTCGGCAAAAACAGCACTACTTTCCCTCCATTGGCTTCAAGTCCCTTTGTGTTGTCCATAAATCCTTGCAAGGGAATGGGCCACCAATAAATTCAGCCATGATTCACCCCATAGGGCCAACAGGAAGCTGCGCTTGGATCAGCTCCAGTTATTAGTGGTCCCCAGAATCTCTACGGCTTTTGATAAGGTGGACAGATCTTTGTTGTGGAGTAAGTTATTTGATCTAGGGATGCCCTCTAGTTTATTAAGGTTAGTTATTGCCCTGCATACAGACCCTTGGTGCAGAGTATTAATGGGAGGTGAGAGAGGACTATCTAGGGTTATTCCTACAATTAACGGACTTAAACCGGGATGCTTATTGGCTCCTCTGCTGTTCTCTTTATACATAGCTGACCTCCCCCAGGCTTTATTATTATCCAGTAATGGCATTGCTCCAGTTTTAGGGGGAACTCCAATAGTGTGCCTAATGTATGCGGATGACATTTTAATTTTGGACCTTACCCCAAAAGGTTTGAATGGTCGTCTAAACGCCCTGAACACCTACGCTGAGGCCCATTTTCTAAAAATAAATATTTCAAAAAGCAAAATAATGTGTTTCCTGGGAAGGAAAAAATCTAAATATGACAATTTCTATTGGTCTGTTGGGGGCGAAAGACTAGAAGTAGTCAAATCTTATCCTTTCGTTGGAAAGATTGTCACGAGTAGTCTAAAAGACACAGCCCATATCGAGAACAATAGCAGGAAAGCTCTTGCTTAAGGGAAGAGCCTTGTTTCTCTTTATAAGGCGACAGGTAGAAGGCACTTCTCTATATTGCTCGAGGTATTCTGAGCAAAAATCCCCGCATCCCTTATGTATGGGTTAGAAACAGTAGATATGACAAGTTGGAATTTTTTGGATTCCACTGAAGGAAAAATATTACGTAACCTCATCTCTGTAAATACTGCGAATTCCATGTCCTCTCTGAGACAGGAATTCGGTTTGCGTAATTCCTGGGCTCAGGCAGTTGCGAGTGTGGTGCGTTGGGTTTTTAACATAGCTGAGGGAATGCCGGGTACGCTGAGGCATCTTATAAAAAATGAGCTGTTGGGTACTTTTAATGCTTATTCTTTAATTGTAAGGAATTTTCGACAGGCAGTTACATTATTACAGTTGGATGAATAAGGTCTTTTTTCCCTATCCGCGGCCCAACTAAAGTCGGTTTTAAAGTTGGCTTCCTGGGAGCTGGGTTACAGAGTAGATAGAGGGGCAAGTAAATTGAAGAGAGGGATGTTCCCTACCAGTAGTTTTTGTCAAATGAAAAACCTCAGCCATACATATCCTGGAATCTCCCCCATGGAGTTCGGCGATTTACCCTTTTGCTAAGGCTTAATTTACTCCCTTTGATTTGTCTTTTGTCTAAATGGTACGGCCGTTCCGACATTTGCGATTTTTGTAATTCCAACTCCCAGGATGTGTATCATGTCATTTTTGTCTGTCCGGCACTTATGGTATTTAGACGTAAATGGTTAAGACCTATGTGTTTCCAAATGGGTATCCTTACAGCCTCCGATTTTATTGAAGCAATGCTTAACCCTCCAAATGAAATGTTTTGTTTTAAATTGTTTCATTATTTTAAATGTTTTCTGCCGTTATATTGATAGATTGATATCATGTATTTTTCTATGGTATTTTGAGCAAAAATTTTCTATTGTTTTTTACTGTTTGCTTGAAATATTATGTGGACCTCAATTGAGTTCCATTATCATAAATAAATAAACTTGTTTTAAAAACTTGGTCCCCAGAATCGAAAAAGCCAGAAGTGGAGGCCTGCTTTTTTCGTATAATGCCGCCATGCTCTGGAACACTCAGCTGCTGCATCTTCGCAAGGAATCTAACCATCTAGCCTTCCGGAAACAGCTAAAGACCTTGCTCTTCCCTTAAGGTTCTGTTTCCTCTTTTACTGCTCAGCGCTGGGATGCTCCCGGGTAGCCATGTGCTATACAAATGTTTTTTCAATTCAATTTCAATTGAGTTGTGCCCCTTAATCCAAGACTCACCAGAGCCTTGATGCCATTGCTGAGCTTTGAGCTTCCCTGGGATCCCCGTAGATCACTATGTGCTGCTCCATTGTCTTCTACATGCAAAATCCAGATGTCTCCCTTTCTGAAGAGGAAAGCAAGCAAGAAAAACAAATCTTCTCTTGTTAGGTAAAAAAACAAAACAAACAAATCCTTTCACCAGATCACTTCATGCAGCTGGATTCTCTCCTCACCTCCCCTTTTCTCTCCTTTGACTGCATGCAAACAATCTAGTTGTCCCCCACTCGGAAGATAAAAAACAAGAAATCCTATCTTGTTTGGTAGGGGTAGTCGCGTTGGTCTTAAACTGCTCCCCATTAACTGCTCTCCATCAAGAAGTGCACCAGTAGCTGGGGCATATCCTTCCCGTGACATTGTTCGACAAGATGCAAGGTGCACCCTTTAACGTCCTCAATCTTGCTTAGATTAGATTTTTTGGTGCTGCAGAGGCCAGCCGAGGACCAGCACCTGCCTGTTCTCCAGCCAAGGCAACGGTTCTAATTTAGCGCAGCACCCACTGGGCGAAGTTACCAGAAGCTGAAATCCGAGCTGTGCACAAAGCCACAATTGAGAATGGGCCGCAGTCCCTCCTCCTGAATCAAAGCTCAGCCAAGGGGCATGGCAGGAGCTGTACGTGGCAGTTCGCCAGCGGGAAAATGTAACTGTACACAAAGGAGTGACTTTTAAATATTAAAATGGATGGTTTGGATTTGGCAAAAGCGTTATTTTGCCGTGTTAAGTCAGCAGTTTTAAAGCTCCCTGACTAGGCTGCTATGGCAGACCTAGAGTCATGTTTTCACTTTGTCACAAAAGTGTTGGCACAATAAGTGCTGTAGTCCACCTGTGGTACAAAAGGGGGTGGTGATGGACGGAGCATCTGAATCAATCAAACACTCACACCAAGTCAAAAGATCTGGATTTAATCCATCACAGTTCTTTAGCCCACTCTGCCACCCCAGTTCAGACATGGCTATATGCAAATCAGTCTGACCCTGTGCCTCATGGGAACAGTCCAACCCGAACTGCCAAGCCATGTCTTCCCTGGACAGGAAACAAGCTTCCGAGGACCGGTTTCTGGCATTCCAGCCATCTTCAGCCCGGCTTTCTTGAACCCAGTGGCAAAGTGAGCAAGGGACCGCTTTTGGCCGCCATAAGTGTGGCAGGGTATGCTCATTGGATTACGTTTTTTACAATTACAGCAGTCTGATGCTAAAATTGACAGGTTTATTGGGGCATTCTCTTCTAAACGAAAGTGGACTCTCTAAACCTAAAGCCTTTCCTTGGATCTGGTGGTAAGTACTGATTTCACGTTCATAGTATTTTTTTATAATTAAGATTACAAAGAAAACAGAATTAAAATACCTTTTTTGACGTTTTAAAATCTTTGGACATAGAATGTTGTTATTGCTTCGGAAGAAAGGAAATTGAATTATCCAAATGACACTGCCTGACAATCTGAATCTACTTCAATGTGTATAATATTTTTGTAGTGGAGAAGGATTCATAGCTTACCAAGGAAAGTTCGTAGATAGGGAAGGCTTACAAAAAGAGACTTCCATTCTCTTGGAGTTTGCGAGAATCTTGTGAGAATGTTCATGCCATAAGCAGGAAATATGCACTTTGCTGGGAATGTGGGCGTAAGGCTGTAAAAAACAGTTAGGGACTCATTTGCGGAGGTGTGCCACTTTTAAAATAAATGTTCACTTCCCTGCTAATGGTGAGAGGAATTCTTGCATAAATCATGTAGGACATACCTAGATAATGTCAAAGTATTGCACCTGTGTTCCTCAAGGCTTATTTTAGGATTGTACATTTTGTATTAAAAATGTCTTGGGGAACTAAGTGGATTGCAAAAATGGTGAGAAAATGTCAAAAATAGAAGAACAAAAATGTGTCAACAATTTTTTTTTTAAATGTTGTGCCTTAAGTGGCAAATGTAAGTTTACTGGGAACTGGGTCAAGGGTACATTCTCCTGCTAAAGTTGAGAGGAGCATTTACATTGAGGCGGTGAGGGCAGCTGGGGACTAGTAAGAGGGTTAGTATAGGTCAGGGATCGGTGATTTGTAGTATAAAGGGATAGTTAGGATCAGTTAGGTTCAAGGAAGGCAGTTTAAGTATAGTCAACCATCCTACGCTCATACACCCCTCCCAGCGAAGCCACGGACGTCACACCGTCCCAGGAGCTCTGCGACAAACTCAGCTCCTACTCCCACCAGAAGATAAAGGTCTTCTATTACTATTTCAGTGACAGTTGCCGGACACCCCCCCCCAACGCCGCCGTTAAACCGACCATCATGACCTGGAACCATCAAGCACATCACCGCGACCATGAAGAAAACCCACTCAAGAACCCCAACGGACTCCTGCCCACCGCTCATATTCCACAGGGCCACTGCCGCCATCTCACCCGTACTAGAACGGACCATCAACGCCTCCTTTATATCCGGCATCTTCCCAGATGACTGGAAGCGGGCAGAGGTCAAACCTCTCCTCAAGGAACCTACGGCCGACCAACAGACCTGAAAAACTACTTGGCCCAACTCTCTCCCCCCCTTCGCAGCCAAAGTCACCAAGAGATTTGTAAACGCCAAACTGACCGCCTTCATCAAATAGAACTCCATCCTGGATGCCTCCAGGTCTGGATTCCGCAGCAACCACAACACTGAGACCGCCCTCCTCGCCTCCACCGACGACATCTGCATGCGACTCGACCAGGGACACACTGTGGCCTTCATCCTTCTAGACCTCTCTGCAGCCTTTGACACAATTTCACATCACACGCTCGCAGCCAGAATCCATGAAGCGGGGATACAAGGAGCCACCCTCGGCTGGATTCAATTCTTTCTCTCCTGCCAAACCCAGAGGATCAGACTCCCTCCCTTCCTTCCTCTCCGAACCCACTGATATCAACTGCGGAGTACCCCTGACACCAGACTCTGTTTCCAGGCAGGAATGAAGAACGTGGCAGCTTGGATGGAGGACAGCTGTCTGAAGCCCCAGTCAGAGAAAACCGAAGTCCTCATCCTCGGACCCTGCACCTCTGCCTGGGACTACACCTGGTGGCCCTCCGCCCTCGGGATTCCACCCACCCACACAGACCATGCACAAAACCTTGGCATCATCCTCAACTCCTCTCTCTCCATGAACCACCAGATCAACGCCGTTGCCTCTTCCAGTTTCAATTGCCTACGAATCCTCCGAAAGACCTTCAAAGGGATCCCCCCAAATGCTGGAGGACCGTCTCCCATGCGCTCATAACCAGCAGACTAGACTACGGCAATGCCCTATACTCTGGAATCAACAAAACCCTCCTACACAAACTCCAAACCATCTAGAACGCTGCTGCCAGACTCATCCTCGGCCCACCGCGTCACAAACGCATGACCCGTCACCTATGAGACCTCCACTGGCTCCCCATCAAGAAGAGGGTCACCTTCAAACTCCTCACCCATGCCTACAAATCTCTCAACAACATTGGACCCAAATACCTCAATGAGAGAATATCCTTCATGTCCCCAAGAGGAACCTTCGCTCCACCGACCTCGCTCTGGCAGTGGTCCCCTGCATCCGCGGAAACAGAACAGGCATGAGGGCTTTCTCCTACATCGCAGCCAAAACCTGGAACAAGCTCTCGGTGAACATCCAACGCTCCTCAACCCTGCACATGTTCAGGAAGGACCTCAAGACCTGGCTGTTTGACTGATCCAGAGCTGCTCTTCCTCCTCCCCCAATGCCTTGAGACCCTCACGGGTGCATAGTGCGCTTTACAAACCCCGGATTGATTGATTGATATACACCCTTTGGTCATGAATGAGATTCACTGGCAATTACCTTCATTGGTTCTCCTCCTGCCTTTTCAAATGGCACCAATTTGCTCACATGGGCATCTCCAGATAACAAAAGATTTCTATCACGGGTGAAGCTCCCCAGAGTTACTGTCTTGTGTCATCTGCAATGTCTACATGGAGCCGCTTCGGACTCTAATCACAGATAACAGAGTCAAGACTCGCCAATATGTCGATGATACACAACTCTTCTTGAAAGTCTCCCCTACTTGCAAACATCCAATGCCGCAAACACTGCTTGCACATCATCCAGACCTGGATGTTCACCACCAATCTGAAGGTCAACCCAAACAAGATAAAAATTCTATGCTTTGCCAAGAACAACAAACAAGGTACAGTACTAACCTGGCCCAGTGACATGAACCTTGATGGCTTAGAACCACACCTCTCACCAACAGTCAATTTACTCTGATTCACCCTGGAAACTAACCTCTCCAACAAGGAACAAATATCCAAAAAAAACAAATATGTCTCTCTCTTCTAAAGAAACTCAAACCATGTGTTCCAGAAGGTGACTTCAGCACTGCCGTTCAAGCTCTCACACTCTTGCATCTGTTTGGTGGTAATGCCCTATTCCACTGCCTCTCAGGCTCCAGGCTTGCACCCCTTAGGGGCATCCTACAAGCAGCCGCACATCTAATCTAAGGCCCAAAGGAATATGATAACATCACCCCCATCCTGATGGAACTCCATTGACTCCTCTTGCTTGCCAAAACATACTCAAAATAATTTATGAAGCCATCATGACCAGCACCACTGCTTATTGTGTAGACAAGCTTACCAACGCTGGCAGTTCATTGAACACCTATAGCCAGGAACCACCATACTGCAGACTAAAAAGTGTAAAAATCACAAGGCAACAAGCCTTTTCCATCTATGCACCCATGATCTGGAACAAAATCCCTAAATGTTGCTCCAATCCGGGAAAGAGTTGAAGTGTTACCGTTTTCAAATCACTACATCACAATTAATTAACTGTTGACAATTCAACTTCCTCTCCTATTTCACTTTGACTCTAAGCTTGCCTTTTACCATGTACAGTGTTCCACTGCCTTTTGGGACGGTTCACGCTATTGAAATACACCATATACATACATTCATAATAATTGTATTTCAGGGAATGATAGCTTTAAGGGAAAATAAGAGGTTTTATGGATTCAGGGAAGAGTCGTGTTAAAGGGAATTAATGATTAGAAACGTCCAGGAATTGGTAGTGTTAATGGGTTGTTGGGGGTTTTTAGAGTCTGGTGAAAGTCAGTGAAAAGGGTGGAAGGGTTTTTTAGGATTGAGGGAAGGGTAGTGTTAAGGGGTGGTGATGAGTGTTTAGGGTTGAGAAAAAGCTAGTGTCAAGTGGTAGTAAGGGTTTTTTAGAATTCAGGGGATAGCATTAAAGGGTAGTAAGGGACTGGAAGCTTATAAGCATCTAGGGTTCAAAGAGAGGTAGCATTAAGAGGTAATAGAAGCTGGTTCAGGTGTAAGGAAGGCTACAAATAGGGGATGGTAGGTGATTTTAGGTTTCAGGGATGGGTAGGGTAAATGGATAGAAAGGGCTTGTTAGGGTTCAGGGAAGGGTAACATTAGTAGGTAGTGTTTTTCACAGTACAGGGAAGGTTAGCTTAAACATAAAGTAAGAAGTTTTTAGGTACAGGTAAGGTTAGCGTTAAGGGGTACTAAGGGGTTATTAAGAAACAGTTTGAATAATTAAAGAATCCATTTAACGAAAAAGGCATTTTAAAATTCAATTATTTTGGAATTGACATAGGTATTGACATAGGAATCGTCCTGCTAGTAGGGACGAAGTCTCTTCCTCAGGTAATTGGGCCCTCTCACTTGATACACTCAGAAGGCAAACATAAGGGCCTTAAATTCGATGCGTTTGGCTACCGGGAGCCAATGAAGTTGTATGAGATGAGGAGAGATGCGTTGGCGGAGAGGGACCCTGCAGACCAGTTTAGCTGCCGCGTTTTGGATTATCTGGAGTCTACGGATCAGGCCGATAGGCAGACCCATATAAAGACCATTAGAGTAATCGAAATGGGAGGTGACTAATGCATGGACCACGGTTTTGCGAGCTCACTCTGGTAAGAAGTCAATTATTTTTCTGATGGTTTTCATTTTGCCAAAGCAGGCTGCCGATACCAGTTGATCATGGGTAGCGAGGGACAGTCTTTGTCCCACCTGACTTCTAAGATCTTCACTGAATCCTTAGGTGTGGGGGCAGATCCCAGTTTCGCTGGCCACCATAGGTTTGTCGGGGCATACAGCTTGATTAAAAACCAAGACCTCCGTCTTGCCAGAATTAAGCTTCAAGAAGTTGCGGTTCATCCAGGCAGCGATGCTTTTAAGGCACTCTTTTAGTGGGTCACATGTGGATGATGACACTCGCCTGAAGGTGAACATCAGTTGAGTGTCATCCGCATAGGATGTCACCTTGATCCCCATTTTGGTGATGAGCTCCGCCAGTGGTGTCATGTAGACATTAAAAAGTAGCGGGCTGAGGTCTGATCCCAGTGGCACCCCCCATTTTAGTGGTTTAGCGGGGTGATGAAAGGGTGGATCAAGACCCATTGTTCTCGGTCATGCAGGTAAAACGTGATTCAATTCTGCGCCGTCCCCTCGATGCCAATCCGTTTAAGGCAATCTAGTAAGATGGAATGGGACACTATGTCAAATGCTGCTGACAGGTCGAGAAGCACCAGCATTGCCGCAAAGCCTCCATCCACTACCCAGCGTATGGAGTCAGCCATCTTAATCAGTGCAGATTCTCTGCTGAACCAGGGCAGAAGCTAGAAGGGGACTCACACAGTAGAACATTGGACTCAATGAAAGCTACCAGTTGCTGATGGGCTAATTTCTCTAAAACTTTAGGGGGGAAAGGAGCAGAGAAATGGGCCTGTGACTTCAGGGTCAGTGCTAGCTTTTTTCAGTATAGGGAGAAGAAACGGGTCTTTCCAGGCTGATGGAAAGATCCCCTGTCTGAGAGAGGAATGATGGCATTAAGAGGAGGGTTAAGGCACTCAGCACTGTATTGTCTAGCTGGCCAGGGAAAGCCAGTTGACCCAGATTTACATTTCTGAAGCTCGGCCAGAGATTCCTCTGTGGGGCTTAGCACTCCTTTAACGCTGGGCACAGACCAGGAGCCGTATTACACAAGCGCCCCGGAGGCACAGTAGCCGTTTGCGCACGCTTTAAGCACCCGTAGGGCACTTTGCTCTTACAGAAGGGGCTGCAGATACTTTTATGGTCACTTTTTTAATACAGATATCACTGGCACACAGACTGTACCAGCGCTATAATTAGAGGGCTATCTCTCATTAGCATGGAGGTCTGGCCCATGCAAATTAAGGAATCACATTGCCTCTGCACCTGTGCCATATTATCAACATGGGTGCAGAGGCAAACATGCCTTTGGAAGGCGCAGTGAAAGTGCGTCACAAAAAGGTGGCGCATTTTCAGTGCACCTTCTAAATGCAGTCCTTCAAAGGGATGAAAGGGTGTCCCATGGATGCCCAAGACATCCGCTTGCAGGTGGGTGCAGTCACTCACTGCACCCACCTGTAAGTGGATCTCTAAACCATTTTAAAATTACAGGCGGGTTGTCGCAGGCACAGAGAACAAGCATTGGAAATACAACAGGTCTCGCATTTTTCTGAGTTAGAGCCATTGACTTTGTCAATCAATCAATCAATAGAATTTGTATAGCGCGCTACTCACCCGTTAGGGTCTCAAGGCACTGAGGGGGGGGGGGGGTCGCTACTGCTCGAACAGCCAGGTCTTGAGTTGTTTCCTGAAGGAGAGATGGTCCAGGGTCAGCCGTAGTTGAGTGGGGAGGGAGTTCCATGTCTTGGCTGCCAGGTAGAAGAAGGATCTTCCTCAGACGGTGGATTTGCGGATTCGTGGGACGGAGGCGAGGCTGGCGGAACGGAGCTGACGGGTGGGTGTGTAGAATGTGAGTCGGCTGTTGAGGTACTTCGGGCCTGTGTCGTAGAGAGCCTTGTGTGCGTGGAAGAGGAGTCTGAACGTGATCCTCTTGTTGACGGGGAGCCAGTGCAGGTCTTTCAGGTGGGCCGAGATGTGGCTGTGGCGAGGGATGTCCCGGATGAGTCGTGCTGAGGCGTTCTGAATGCGTTGGAGTCTTTTCTGGAGTTTGGCCGTGGTTCCCGTAGTCCAGACGGCTGGTGACGAGGGCCTGGGTGACAGTCTTCCTGGTTTCGGTGGGGAACCACTGGAAGATCTTTCGGAGCATGCGCAGGGTGTTGAAGTAGGATGATGAGACGGCGTTGACTTGCTTGGTCATCGTGAGGGATGAATCCAGGATGAAGCCCAGGTTGCGTGCATGGTCCGTTGGCTTCGGTGCGGTGCCCAGGGCAGCAGGCCACCAGGAGTCGTCCCAGGCGGAGGGAGATGATCTGAGGATGAGGACTTCCGTCTTGTCTGAGTTCAGTTTCAGATGGCTGAGCTTCATCCATTCCGCGACGTCTTTCATTCCTTCCTGGAGGTTGGCTTTGGCGGTGGCGGGGTCGTTGGTGAGGGAGAGGATCAGCTGGGTGTCGTCGGCGTAGGAGGTGATGTTAAGGTTGTGTTGGCGTGTGATGGCTGCGAGAGGGCTCATGTAGATGTTGAAGAGGGTGGGGCTGTGTGAGGATCCTTGCGGAACGCCGCAGATGACTTCGGTGGCCGCGGATCGGAAGGGGGGGAGGCAGACTCTCTGGGTTCTTCCGTCGAGGAACGAGATGATCCACTCCAGGGCCGCTCCTTGGATTCCTGTGTTGCTGAGGCGCTGTATCAGGGTACGGTGGCATACAGTGTCGAAGGCTGCTGAGA
This sequence comes from Lissotriton vulgaris, assembly GCF_964263255.1. Taxonomy (NCBI): domain Eukaryota; kingdom Metazoa; phylum Chordata; class Amphibia; order Caudata; family Salamandridae; genus Lissotriton; species Lissotriton vulgaris. Next base: position 399,317,605 of record NC_141696.1, on the reverse strand, counting down.
GGTCCAGGAGGATGAGGGCAGCAGTTTCTCCGTTGTCGAGCAGGGACCTGATGTCGTCGGTGACTGCGATGAGGGAGGTCTCGGTGCTGTGGTTTGCTCGGTACCTGGACTGTGAGGGGTCGAGTGATCCGTTGGTCTCGAGGGAGGCGGAGAGTTGTTGGTTGACGGTCTTCTTGATGACTTTGGCTGGAAAGGGGAGGAGCGAGATGGGGCGGAAGTTCTTGAGGTCCGTGGGGTCCGCGGTGGGTATCTTCAGGAGGGCGCTCAGCTCGGCATGTTTCCAACTCTCCGGGAAGGTGGCGGATGCGAAGGAGCTGTTGATGATGTTCCGGAGTTGGGGTGCGATGATGGAGTCGGCTTTGTTGAAGATGTGGTGTGGGCAAGGGTCGGTAGGGGAGCCGGAGTGGATGGTGTTCATCAGGCGGGTGGTGTCTTCAGTGCTGACCGGGGTCCAGGTGCGGAGGGTGGTGGTGGGGGGCGTTGGTTCGGTGGTTGAGTCTGAGGTCTGCGCGTCGAAGCTGTTGTGTACGTCGGCGATCTTGCGGTGGAAGTACGAGGCGAGTGAGTCGCAGAGGTCTTGCGAAGGTGTGATGTCATTGTTGCAGGCGCTGGGGTTGGAGAGCTCTCTAACGATGCTGAAGAGTTCCTTGCTGTTGTGGGTGTTCTTGTCCAGACGTTCTTTAAATGTTGTCTTCTTGGTGGTGCGGATCAGCTGGTGGTGTATGCGGGTGGCGTTCTAGAAGGCGGTCATGTGTTCTGCTGTCTGGTCGTGGCGCCAGGCTTTCTCGAGGGCGCGGCAGGTTTTCTTGGAGTTTTTTAGTTCATTGGTAAACCACGAGGCTTTCCTGCTGCCGGGCCTGCTGGGAGGATTCTTCAGTGGTGCGAGTTCGTCGGCGTAGTTGATGAGCCACTGTGTGAGGTTGCGGGCTGCTTCGTTGGGGTCCGTCATGTTGGTGGGTGGGTTCTGGCTGAGGGCGGTGGTGAGCTGGTCGGCGGTGATCTTACACCAGCTTCTGCGGGGAACCTGTTGCGGGTGGTGGTGGGTCATGGTTCTACTGAAGCTGAAGTGGACGCAGTTGTGGTCTGTCCAGTGTAGTCCGGTTGAGTGGCTGAAGGAGATGTGCTTGCTGGAGGAGAAGATAGGGTCGAGCGTGTGGCCGGCGTAGTGGGTGGGGGTGTTCACCAGTTGCTTGAGTTCGAGGTTGGCAAGGTTGTCCAGCAGGGTGGCAGTGTTGCTGTCATTGTTGTTCTCCAGGTGGAAGTTGAGGTCCCCTAGGAGGATCTAGTCTGTGGAAGTGAGGGCGTGCGGCCTGACGAAGTCAGCGATGGCTTCGCTGAATTGTGTGCGTTGTCCCGGGGGTCTGTAGATGAGGGTGCCTCTGAGGGTGGTCTTGGGGTCGATGTGTATCTGGAAGTGGAGGTGCTCAGCGGCGGTGAGGGTGTCGCCGGAGTTGGTCGTGATGCGGATGGTGTTTCTGTGGACAATGGCGATGCCTCCTCCGGTTTGGTTGACACGGTCCCTCCGGGAGATCTTGTAGCCCTCCGGGATGGCTATGGCGATGTCGGGGGCTGAGGAGGTGTTCATCCATGTTTCTGTGAGGAAGGCGACGTCTGGTGATGTAGAGTCAAGGAGGTTCCAGAGTTCGACGGCGTGCCTGTGGACGGAGCAGGTGTTGAGCAGGATGCACTTGGGATGGTTGTTGCTGGGGCTCGGCGTGGTGGGTGCGGTGCAGGTTTGGAGGCAGGTGAATTGGCAGGTGAAGGGTCAGTGGGTGCGCTTCGGGGTGGCACGGTAGCAGGCGGGGTTCCGGCCGGCATTGAGTGCGTGGAGGGTTGCGTCGTCGTAAGTTCGTCGGGTGCGCTGGCATCGACCAGGACCAGGGGTTCTGGCACTGGGCGCGGTCCAGGCACGGATGGGCGCAGACGGGCTTGCCTTAGGCGCGCCTTCGGCGCACAAACGGCACACCCACTGCGTGTGACCGCTGCGCCCACGTGTGGACACCGCCATAAATGGCGTAGTGGGAGGGAGGGAGTGGGAGGGAGGAGCAGCTGGGAGGCGGGAGCGGGGTGGTGAATAGGAGGGGGAGAGGGTACGGAAGAAAAAAGGGGGGCGGGGCCGCGGGGGAGCAGTGGCAGGGAGCGGGGGAAAAACAGCGGGAACAGGCGGCAGAGAAGCACAAAAAACAGAGAGATACAGGGGCACAACGGTCAGACAATTAAAACAAAATTAGGCACAAAGCAGAGAAAAACACAACCAAGGGGCACCTAAGACCCGGGGGCATCGACGAACAGGCAGCAGCAGCAGGGGGATCCGGCACACTCAGGAGGAGCCACGCGGCGGGTGGAGCGACCGGCTCTGACAAGGTCAGGTCAGGTCCCAGCTCCCGGTTGCGTGTCCACCGCCTAAATAGCCAGTGGGAGGGAGGAGCAGCTGGGAGGCGGGAGCGGGGTGGCAAATAGGAGGGGGAGAGCGTACAGAAGAAAAAAGGGGGCGGGCAGCGGGGGAGCAGCGGCAGGGAGCGGGGGAGCGGGGGAAAAACAGCGGGAAACAGGCGGCAGAGAAGCACAAAAATTGGAGAGATACAGGGGCACAACGGTCAGACAATTAAAACAAAATTAGGCACAAAAGCAGAGAAAAAACACAACCAAGGGGCACCTAAGCCCTGTGGGCAGCGGCGAACAAGCGGCAGCAGCAGGGAGGAGCCACGCGGCGGGTGGAGCGACCGGTTCTGACAAGGTCAGGTCAGGTCACAGCTCCCCGTTGCGTGTCCACCGCCTAAATAGCCAGTGGGAGGGAGGAGCCGCTGGGAGGCGGGAGCTGGGTGGCGAACAGGAGGGGGAGAGGGTACAGAAGAAAAAAGGGAGGCGGGCCGCGGGGTAGCAGCGGCAGGGAGGGAGGGTAAATGGCAATGTCTTTTATTATGTGTTATGGAGTGTATGTATGTGGTGTGTAGTGGAGTTTTGTGAATTGGATTGGATTAGTTAGTTGCCGAATTGTGTGGCGTGGAATTGTGTGGTTAGATTGGATTTGTTAAGAGGAATTATGTGGCATGGTGTGCTGTGGAATTATGTGGATGGTATTTATATGGTATTGTGTGCACAGGAATTATGTGGAGTGGGTTTGTGTGTAATGGAGTGTAAATATACTGAATGGTATTTTGTGATGTGGAGTGGTATGTAGTGGAGGTTGATTATGTGGTTTGCTGTTGAATTTTGTGGCATGATGTGGAATTTTGTGGTGTGGACTGGATGTATGTGTTGTGTAGTGTAATTGGTGGTTGAGTTGGTGTATGTGATTTGGTGCTAGTGTGGTGCAGATACATGGGGAAGAGGAGGTTGTGTTATGGATGGAGCTGCCAAGTTTTGAGTTTTAGTGTCGGATCAACACCCTGTGATCCTGGCCAAATCACTTAATTTACTGATAAGTATAAACATGGAAAGTGTCCTTGTAAAATTTAAGATGAGAGAATTATTGATCAATCCAGTTACTTCACATAAAGTTCCCCACCTTAAAGTGGCCATCCAGTGAATGATTCTGCAACAGATGCCAAAACTGCAGCAGACATCATGAAACAAACCAACATTCCTAAATGCCTATTTGTGATGATCAGAGGCACACAAGTGGGTAAAGAGAGCTCTTTATTTTCTTTACACTGGGTGGGCCCATAAAAAGATAAGCATTTTTTTAATTAATTCACCATGGCCAAGCTAGCTGAGCAAAACTATATTTAAACTTAATGTTATGAGGCTGAAGAATGTAACACTAAACGCGCGGCACCAAGGTACCTGATAAATAAAATCAAGCCCAGGGCCCCTATTAATATTTATATTCCTCAGATGGAAAATATCTCTGTAGGGAGGAATTAAGCTTAACACTGCAGGAGGTCAAACACCTGGACAACTGTGTTCCTACTAGTGACATTATTTCGGATTTTATCTATCGTATTATAAATCTACATATTTAACAGCAAAATAAAACCAATGCTATTCTGAATTACTTCAGACAACTCATCGTAAGACTAGCATTTACAGACAATTTAGTTACCTTACAAATGTCCTTAATAATAATAACATTCAACAAATGAATAATTTGGGTTGTATGGAATGTAGTGGCAGAGAAATCAGATCTCATTCTGCAATCAAGTAAATCACACAATAATTTAAAAACTGGCTGGTTTTGTTAAAGGGGTGTATATTGTGTCAAAAATCCACGTTGTAGAATGCATTTCAAGCATTCCCAACGTACTAGTGTATTTTAGTGCCACAGTTTACTCCGGAATGTTAACCAACTTTATTATGTTGTTGCTTAAAACTGGGATCTGAAATCGAATTAAGTTTAACATGCAAAGAGTATCGCATGTAAATTATGAGTCAGTGAGTGTCTCACCTGCAACAGGTTTGGAAGAATGACTCAGTGCAGATATTCTACAAAGCAGTTTGCACCCATGTGGGAGGAAAGTAGGCGCTGTCATTCATTTCATAAGGGATGGCGTGGACCTTTCAGCACCCGGTGTTAAAGAGATGAAAAAGAACTTAATCAAGACACTAAGGGCCCGATGTAGGTATCAAATACCGGTCGGAAACGGCCGATTTCGGCCGTTTCCGACCGGTATTTGGCCTACTGAGATGTAGGGGACCTTTTTTTGTCCGATTCGGTATTTTACCGATTCGGTAAAATTACCGAATCGCAAAAATACCGAATCGGTAATTTTACCGATTTTTAAATTTGGGATGTAGGTGGGACTACTTTCTGTCCCACAGGCCCTTCAGATTCGGTATTTTAACACCCAATCCAATTGGGTGTTAAAATACCGAATCCAGGTGTGCATGCACATGTGTGCATGCACACCTATGCCATGTGACAGACAGACATGCCCTTAGGGCATGTCTGTGTGCCACATGGCTCACATGCCTGTTTTGGGGGTGTTAGAGGGTGTCAAAGTGACACCCCCTGCACCCTTGCAACATTCGGTAATTACCGAATCGGTAATTACCGATTCGGTAATGCCCATTGATTCCTATGGGCTTCAAGGCCCATAGGAAGCAATGGGGGATACCGAATCGGTATTTACAGAATCGGTAAATACCGAATCTTACATACATACATTTACCGAATCTGAAATACCTACATCTCCCCCCCTCTAATTTACCACTTCATAAATATCGAATCGGTATTTATGAAGTGGTAAATGTAGATTTACCTACATCGGGCCCTAAGGGAGGTCAGAGAATAACGAAGAAAGGGATATCTCCAAAGATGTAATATTAATTTCTGATGGGAAAGAGGGAGCAAGGGCATTTTAAACTAGAATAAAACAATGTTCAGTAGCAATTCAGTGGTTCAGGAGGTCCTTCGAAAATGTTTTTTTTTCCTTTTACATAGCTAAAGAAGGAAAGCATTAATATAAAAGTGAAAGGCATGGTCTAATTTCTCATGCGATGCACTGTGGCACGTTTGAAAGTATGGAGGGTAAATGTAGACAAAGCACTTTAAAAAGTGACGTTTGCAAACCGGAAGAGGAACAGGTGGCGATGTATACTGTTTAAAAATTGGGGGGAAATCAATAGCTCCACTCTATGAGGTACACAGACTAAAACAATAGCTGCCAAGGTTTAAGATCGATATGGGTAACATTTTCATAAATTCAGTGTAATTATGAGTGACATTACAACGACTATGAGTGACACTTTCTCGCAAGCCAAATTAAGCAATGAAGACGAGGTAACCAAATATTAAAAATTCCACACATTTGAGCAATGAGAAAGTCTAGGAAGATCTTAAATCTGCTGCAGAGCACGAGAAACAGAAGGGAGGTCACTAACCAGAGACAGACTGCATGACTGCAGCTCTCAGTAGCTGAGGGCAGCAGGCACTGCAGCTGCTCAGAAGATGATCTCAATGATCTGATCATTCATGACCTGCACTAGCCTAAAAAGCAAATTTTATAGCATAGCAATTGCAACTAGGAGATTATGCCATCACTCAGACTCAGGCATTACTGGTTGCTAATGCAATAAGGTAAAAAAGAATGCTGGGTAACGCCAGGGCAAAATCTGGAGGTGTTTCGCTGTAAACACTTGGTAGTGCAGATAAATACAAATTGCTCTATCACGAAGGTGTAAAACGAGCTCCTAGAAACAGTTGGATATTGTATTATACCGGTTTTGCACATATTCAAAGAAAGAATGTTTTTACTTATGACACGTTGTGGCCACCTTAGTTCTGAGCCCTTTCAAAACAGTGGGAAACAGTATATGATTTGTGTTGGTGTTTAATTAAACTTAAACTGTTCCTCAGTAGGTTCTAACTATCAGAAGGAGAACATTAGGAAACTTCTGTCAAATATTTAAGGATGTTTTTACTATTCATTTAGGAGTTGGTGCCTTCTATGATGGTTATAGCGTTCTCACTGCTCATGTCAGCCCGGTCTCAGAAAGGATCTTGTTCAAGTCCTGCAGCACACTTTTCCGAAGCGAGCCCTCTTGTGCAGAAGATGCGCAAATGGTTATTTTGTCGTAGCATGAGGGTATGCATAAACCACCAGAATCTCCAGTTTTCTAGTTGCTTACTCTAAAATGTGTATTTGTCCATTGTTCGATAATGGTTGATAATAGCTGGGTTTTAAAATACCTCTAAAGATAAAACAATTCCTTTTCTTAAAGATTTAGGGGCATATTATCAAGGTATTTAGCTCCGCTTTTTTGGCTTTAAAAGCCAAAAAAACGGAGATAGAATTATCTCCCTATTACCTAGCTGTCGCTAACACCAGTTAGCGACAGCTAGTAGGAGATAGCGACCATCTTGGGCCCCACTTTGCATGTCAGTGATATTTATCACTAATGACATGCAAAGTGGGCGTGCCAAGATGTTAGCAACTGGAAACAGTCGCTAACATCGCTATCTCTCATTACCAACTTTTGGAGATATTCGCGCTAAGCGCGAATATCTCCAAAAGCTAACACCTGCCCTGAGCAGTTCTTAGCCATGTTATCCAATGGGAGGTGGATAACATGGCTAAGAGCATTTGCTCAGTAATGCATGAATATCGCTGACTTTTCAGTGATATTCATGCATTTCGGACGATTTTTATCGCTTAGGAGATACACCTTGATAATCTCAAGGCTCCTAAGCGATAAAAATCGTCGCTACACGGCGATAAAATTATTGCCGCTAAGCCATCCTAGCGATAATTATCGCTAGTTGTTGGTAATATGCCCCTTAGATATTTTGTAGATGGGTTATGTAAATTTGTCACTACAATTGGACTAGCTGCTACCTTGATTATTTTAACATCACATAGATGCATATTATATTGCAAACAAAGCACGTGGATGGTGCAAGAGTAATTATGGTTGTGTGGGGAAGAACTTCGCTCTAGTGTTGCCAAGAGGAAGCAACATTTCTGGGGGCCCGGGCTTGGGCACAGGCTGAGGCAGTAAATACTAACCCTAAGCGGCCAACTAAGCTACGTAGTTTGTGCTACTTCGCGCTACGCAAATTGCACGTAGCACAGTGAAAAATCACGTAGCATAGCGTAGATGCCATTTTTTGGTCGCTCGCGGTCCTCAATGTCAAGTTGGCGACCGCGAGTGAGCAAAATGGCATCCCGGCATGACTTTTTTTCTCGTTCACGATCAGCATCATCAAGTTGGCAATCACAAATGAGGAAAATAAACCTCCCCGCGAGATTCTCAATGCGGGAAGGTCAGGTTTCTCATTGCGAGGTGTCGCGTATGCTCGCGACAGCTCGCACTGTGCGAGATGCCGTTTTCAATGATTGCACAGTGTGGACAAGCATCCAGCACTGTGCAATCATCGCGAACAGCACACTACGCAGTTCGCGTAGCGCTACGTGTATCTCGCGTAGTGCGAGGTGCACTTCGCGTAGCGCAACTACGCGAACTACACCCAGGGTTAGTAAATACACCTGTCTAGCCAAGCCGCTGGTAGAAAAATAATTAACAGATTATCCTGCCTTGGCCAGCCTAACCCAACTAGCCCCTCTGGCTATGCCAATGAATTAGTTATTAGCATGCTGCAGAGCATCATTTTGGACTCCTGTCCACTCTCTGTCCCACGTGGGAGCCAGGCCCAGCCGACTGGAGCCTCTAAAACAGAATGTGATAGACACCAAACATGGAACTCTTCTCAGCTGCATACATTAAATTAAATAGAGTCAACGGTCTGACTCAGCTCATGAGAGTGAGTCTGAGGCACACATAGGCCACAGCTATGCCTGGCTGTATTATTTCAAAAACACTAGACTAGTTGAAATTTTACTTTAAACTTTCTAACTAATGCTAAAATAATTCAATTTTAACGTGCTGAGCCATAACGGTGATCACACCAGCCGCATGGCACAGCCAGCCTATCACAGAGACAGTACAGGGCGGCTCTGCTGAAATGAGGTAGACGTTCTGCCCGAATCTGCAAGAAAGTAAAGTTTAATTGTTGGACCGGCAGTGGGCACCACAGTGGGCAGTGGCTCACCAATCCAAAAATGAGTTAGTGCTGTGCGACGGACTGGACTTTGACCAAACCATTAATAGCAGCATAAGCATTGAAGTAACAAACCTCACTGCAAGCACTTACTTCTTTGCAGCGAGTGGTAATTCCGATACAGCACCGGTAGCTGCAGTCGACAACGACCGACTTACTCCAACTCTACCGCGGAATCACCCGCAACGCTGTCGGGCATCATTGATTCTGAGGGCTGCTGGTGTACTCTGGGCAGGCTGACTCTGCGGCCAGGTTCACTCTCAGCTGTAAAGGTGTGGGATCAGCGACTCAGGTGTGTCCGGTTGCAAAAATCAGTTTGATTTTTTTCCACCAGGGTGCGAGCTGCACTCACTTCCATTCATTGCCACCGGCAGCTAAATCTTTCTCCTAGGGGGGACTATCCTCGGAGCAGTAAGTACTTTCAGAGTGGAGAAAGCAGGCAGCTTGGCCCGGAGGGTGCAGGGTTTTTCTAGGGCTTGCAAGCAGTGACTTGTGAACGAAGTTAAACAAGCCTAAAGAAAACAAGGAGTGTGAAAGACTGCTTTTGTTTCTGTTGCTGCAAAGAGGGTGAGGGGAGAGGATGTGGCCTTATGGCCAGAGCTGCCGACTTTAGAGCTGGGAAACTAGTTTAAGCCTCGGAGTCTGCTCAACATCCGGTGATTCTGGGCAAATCACTTAATCTCCCTGTGCCTGCTAAATAATGAATATGTCCTTAAGTAACGTAAAGGGTGCTCATATAAAGCGCTCCAATACCTTCAGGTCTAGTTTGCGCTATACAACAACAAAAAAACAACGCCTGACCTGCAATAGCCAGATGGGAGGAGGGAAGAGAGGCCATCACACGCTGTACTGTGTGATGGCCAACCAAACTGCTCTCTGTGTGAAATCGCCGCAAAGAGAGCTAAACACACAAAGGAAGGAGTTTTACAGATATGCACCAATAAGAAGCCAGCATTTCTGAATGCCACAGATAGTAACCAAGGGCAATCATGGTGTTTGTCAAACCCCACAGAAGAGATATAACAGGTCGATCGAAGCTCAACTTAAAAATGGAGCAGATTTTAAGCAGCTGCTCCATATTTCTCTTGAATGTTTCTCCCTGGGGCAGCGCAAGTTCGTGGCTGCCCTGAGAGCAGCATATTTTTCTTGATAGGACACACGTTTCATGTTTGTATCTGGCGCACCTATTTTACGGTGGTCTGTGGTGCAAACATGGAAAGTGCTCTCTATCTATAATACAGGCCCAGGCCAGTAAGCCCTATCACAATGAATACTTTGTTAGCAGCCTTACACTGGTGTTGTTTGAAGCTATCATTCTACCTTTTGCTGTACAGATGGCAACCCAGCCGACATTTGAGCAAGTGAGTGTAGAGATCCCCCTGCATAGCTATGCAGTGAGTAACAGCACCCGCCTGTATGGGAAGCCGCGTGGGTCCATGGAACCCTGTTTCCACTTCCAAGGATCCCTCTCAGGGGGGCATTGTCTGTGCATCTCCTCTATATGGCGCACAGTCAGTGAACCACCTAATGGCCTCTTTGTCGCTGAATGTGCTTCTATACCATGGTGCAGGAGCACAAGCAATGTGTTTTTCTATTTGCAAGGGGCCACCTTCCCATGCAAATGAAGAAATGCTCCCTTATAAATGGGATGCAAGGATCTGGGCCCCCTCTATATTATCAAAGTACTCGAGTAGAAGAAAAATTGGGTGCACACCCCTGTTGCACCCCCAGAACACTTTTGATAATTCAGCCACTAAGGCACATAATTGAATATATCTTTATTTCCTTTAGAAGTACTCCTCAAGTCAGAAATGTCTGATAACTCTTATGTACCCTTATTTTGCAATTATTTCCAGTCAATGAATCACTAGTTTTCTGAAGAAGCATTCCCAAATTTCATCCATTTCAATACATTTCAATACAAAAAGTTCTTGTTAGAAGACATTCATAAGATTAAGGGCATGTCGAGAGTTATGATAGTGAGGCTCAGAATTATCAAGTCTATGTGTTTTCCTTGCGGGAGCTTGGAGGAATTCCATGGGTGGAGCATTGGTGTTTTCATGCTTCCACCAATGATTTTGGCTCATTGCCAGATTTACTGAAGCAGCTAAACCTCAGAATGCCTTCCCAGTGAGGTGTAACAAAGGAAAAATATCTTTATTTCTCCCTGTTACTTCCTCTTTCTATGCATGAGGCATTCTGCATCACACATAGAAAAGGGAAAATGCCTCTAAGGAGTTTTTTGTGCTGGAAGATGTTCCTTCCTGCACAAAAACAATCCTGCCCATAATGCAGGCACCCTTGTTTTATCGGGCATGGGTTCCTGTGTTGGTGTTAGACTGCACACAGTCCACGACCACAAGCAGAGAGCAGAAATGCCCCATATCTTTGTAAACGTGGAGCATTTCTGTCTCTTCTCTTCACACAATACAGCACAGCAACTTTCCTTGCTTCCCTGCATTACGTGAAAGATTATTAAATATGCCCCTCAAACTCTAGTGTAGGTCAGAAGTGTGTATGTTGAATGAGTTGAACTGGCTCCTCTCCCTTCCTCCACATAATTGTTTTTTTTAAAAAACATGACGTAATGGACTTTCATTGACAGCACAAACTATGAATTGTATTCTCCTAGGACCAAGGATCAGGAAAAAAGGAATATGGAAAGAATATCAGAAGTTTACTAGTGCACAGTGCTGGGATTTGAAATAATGTCTCCTCATTTTGAAATCTGCTATGAAACACTTAATAATACTCCCTTAGTGAGGGAGATAGTAAAGACGGAGGGAATATGATGAGCAGAATTGCTACATTTCCATGTGAGGTTCCTTTGGCATGTGACCCAAGCAGGTTCATACTTCCTACCTCGGATAGCAGGGCAGCAGTATCATCCTTCCAGCAATAGAGCAGCAGAACAGCCTTTATTCTGTGTCTTACACAGGACCAGAAGTGATCTGAAGAGCGGGACCCATTTTTAGACCTGTTGCTAGCTTTAAAAGGGTTGAAGCTTCTGGAGTTTTCCTCCTAGAGAGGTATTTAACATTTCCTGCCTCCCTCTCCTGGCCCCAGTCTGTCTGCTGGCACAATTGGTTAGTGGAAAGGTCTTAGTATGTGATCTGAGACAGTGTCTTTAAAGTGCAAGTGTGATACTTGCCAGCTCTGCACGCCCCCATCCTGCTTTGGATCCATGGATGGCCTATCCTGCTAACACACAGGCCCTCCACTGTGTGGTTGTCTGAGAGGGATACTCAAAAGGCCAACTGCCACTCCCACCTAGTCATGTGACCCAGATGCTGGCTGCAGGTACCAATTGGTTACGACAAAAATTGGAACTTTCTAAAAAGTGGCATTTTCAAAATATTGACTTAAAATCTGACTTTACCATTAAAGAGGGTTTTAAATTGCAATTCTTTAGGGACCAAACTTGACATTCCTACCTACTCCTAGTCAAAAGTGATCACTTATTAAATGTAATATGGTAACCAAATGTTATCCTATTGGTGTAATTTAAAATTAATTTAAGAGATTTTCACTACCAGGGTATTTATAACTTAAACGTGCATGTCTAACTGTTTAAATACACTGTACCCTGTCCTATGGGCTGTTTGGGGCACACTGTAGAGGTGGCTTATGTGTATTAAAAAGGAAGGTTCAGGCCTGGCAAAAGGTTTATTTTACCATGTCAAATGGAAGTTTAAAACTGCAATTATAGGATGCGATAGGAGACCTGAGGCATGTTAAAAGGGAGACTAAACTGGGTGGCACTAATGAGTGATGCAGGTCCACTGGTAGCATTGACAACAAAAATGGGTTCAGAAAATAGGAGTGAAGGCAAAAAGTTTGGGGGTGACCCTGCCGAAAGGATTAAGTCCATCACTGGGCATTTGGGTTTTAATTGGGCATGTATTAAGGCATCTGATCCTCTCTGTATACGTGGGAATGTAATGTGTGTTTTTCTGGTATGTCATAGCCAAACTCTGGAACTTCATGGGAAATCTATATTTAATTTACACTAACCCCACCAAAGCACACCATACAATGTTACTTTTCTCCTATTTGCATTCCAGCACCCAACTCTACCCATGCAGTGTTTTTCGCTCAACAGTTCTAACAGTGATGTCATCACAAAAAAGTCCCAAATTTCAAATGGTAATTATTCCAAATCTTTATTTCTCAATAAGCACAGCAGCCGACGTGCATTTCGCCCTCCTGGGCTTTCTTAAGGCTGCAATATACATATAAAAACAAGGTTGTAGCTACATGTTGTACAAACTTTAAAATACAATTCAAAAATTAAAAACAATGTTGAAACAGGTATTTATAAAAATATTAGTGCCACCTACACCTAAAATGGAATCCTATGATAATAATCAGTGGGTCATTATTACCAAAAATGACCAACCACATGTTCCATACAGACTATATAAAGAAACAACGCACCAAAATGCAAAATACTATGTGTCCACTTATGTTAGTATAATCAGTGCCCGAGCTAACTACGTCCAGTGTGTGGTGAAAGACGTTATGGACATATATCGATAAAGTTCCTTTCTTTGTTCTCACCTCACTATGGAAATATATTCATATATGTATCCTCAACTAGTCCATCAAGTGTTGTTAGTGTAAATGATATCTGGAATACCTTGGTAAGTTCAGAAATTTGATACTTAAGGTGAATGAGTATCTGACTTCAAGTAAGCACCCGAAAACAAGTAGAAATACACGTAATAACTTATATGCACATCTAGGTGACATTTTGATGTGCAGATCGTTTGTAGCATATTCACCATTGTGCGTCTAAAATAATCTATATTTAATATAGACCACACACTGATATCTGCTAGTTTGTTTTATTAACCTTAACTTTTAATATAATTGTATTTTTTTGTGCTTCAGTTATGCCATTTTCTGTGTTCATCAGTGGCACTGGTCCCAATGTTTAGACGAGTTTTCATGTTTCTGCTGCTTTGATTTACTCCACTTTCATACACCCCAAAAAAAAGAGACATGTAAAGCATTAAAAGATATTTAAAAAAATAAAGAATCTAAAGGCTGTCCAAGAATTGAACAGGTCAAAACAATCTAACTTTCAAAATTCAACACATGCAGATATATCACAGACTGTAAAAATACGAGAATGTTAAATTTATTAGAGACAATAAATCATTTTACAAAAGGTTAGGTTTTCGATCTATATCACAAAATAGATGTATCTGAGGTATTAAGGAAATCATGTTATTGTAATGACGGTTGCAAAAGATGATTGAATGGCTTGCATACATGGTTATCGAAATCCTTTTGAGATGTTAGCCAGCTGTTTCTAACCTAATAACTGCGAGGACACATTCAAAGTAAAAGACAATGTAAACTTTGTGATCGTATTTGTTAGGTTTACAGTTTCTCTTCGCTTGAATTACTTTATATTTCCTTTCATTTTGTGCTTTTATTATCGGTGCGGTTATTACCTACATAAGACCTTCTTGACAGACAATATGACCACATCATGTATATGACATACAATTCATTAGTGTATGATTCGTGTAGCTTCTTAAAAGCCTGCATCATCCCTTAAGGTTCATTTGTTTATCTCAGTTTGCTCTGAAAGAAAGCACCTTTGAACATATTCTGAGCTATCGCATTTTGTAACCCGTACACTTGCTCTTGAGGATTTAAAAACGTTTGCCGGCTGCCTAATTATTTTCATACGCATCTTTTTGAGACCATGCATTGTTGACCTCTGTGGTTCTATTTTAATTTTGTTTTTTAAATAAATATCCTTGCTGTTTTGATTAACCAGTGTTTATATGTTTAGCACAGCACCGCATGACTGGCTTTAGAGTAGACTGCCATTCAGTAAAATGAAAGTCATATTTTGGAAAACCTGTAAACGTCAGTATCTGTATCCTAGCCACTTTTTACAAATGAAAGGTATTTCTATAAATATTAAGTATTTCACACTATATAAATATTTGTAAAAAACCCTCGTTGGAGAGTCCTAGGATATTTGAACTGCAAATAACTAGGGTGTCTTCTAGGGGTGTGCAAATAATGGTAACATTTTTTTTTTCAGTTTCAGTTTATAAACTTTATTTCGTCTTAAAAAAATCACAAAAGTTGTCACAATACAACAATAAAAGCCAGGTTAGCCATAGCAAGTAATCACTGGGTCGAGAGACTTGATTATACAAGAACATATCACATTCATCTTTAAAATAATAAATAACACGATATAAAAACTAGTTCTAACAACTAACTCTTGGTAGCGGCCTATACTTAACATGATAGAAAATTATCCATCTACTGTTAAAATACATCAAATGAAACATAAAAGGCATCATTCAATAATAATACAATATCACATACTATACAATGGATTTGGTTACTTGAACCTTCCACCAATCCACCGAGTTACCCACACCTGACCAAAAAACTTAGCCGTTGCTTTCATAATTGGCCCATCCAAAGATGTTTTTAATAATCTATACACCTCTTTGTATTCTCTAATACCCAAAGCTAAACAAATTGGTTTCAGACAGCGTCGCCTTGGTACGCTATATGCCGGGCACGCAAAAAAAAATTGTGGTATAGATTCAACCCTATCTGAGCAGTATGGGCAATTACTACTACTTGCGTCTAATTTAGACCACCTTGAAATAAAGGCCTTGGTGGGTAATGAGCCTACTCTGAACTGATGGAATAAATTGCTATCACGAGGGGAGGTAATTATATCCCAATACTGCTCAAGTTTAGGTTCAAACTTGATCTCAAGGAATGTGTTAGTCAGGGTCAGACCAGTGAAAACTCTAAACTGTCTAAGGTTTATCATATGCCAGTAGGCAGCCTTTAGTTCTGCTTTACTTGGAAATGAGCTTGCTGCAGGGGAGGTCCACAGGCAACTCAACCCCAACTCACAAAGAATGTTTCTAGCACAACTGAACCAGAGGAGCCTCTTGTTTACATCAAGCTCTCTGACTTCTAACATAGCCAGGGCATAATTGTCCAGCTCTGGTGTCACCCAAAGTCTTCTCCAATATACTACTAGCCTATAAAGCGCAAAATCTTTGATGGAATGGCACCCCAGATCTAGATATAATGCAACCAAGGGGGTAGATTGCGGGAGCCCAACCACCAATCTTAAAAATTTGTTCTGACTCACCGCTAGAGGTTCCAAATTCCCATACCACCACAGTTCTACACCATACAAGATAGAAGCACTAATTCTGAATTTATAGATCTGTAGTACAGGAGCTATGGGTTTAGTGTAAGAACATCTTTGCTCCTTGAGTAATACTCCAGAGAGTTGGTCATGACTCACAGTCAGGCTATCTATTTGGGGTTTCCAACTGAGTTTTTTGTCGATCGTTACCCCCAGATAAGAAAAAATCTCAGCTTGTTCTAAAAAGCCCTACTGCATTCTGACTTCACCAGTGGGTTTGCTAGAATTCTGGAGTTCTGGAGGACCATAAACTTCGTTTTTTCTACGTTTACAATAAGGTCATGGTCCGCACAGAACAGCTCAAATCTTGAGAGGGCGCATTGAAGTCCCTGTCTTGTTTTCGATAAAATGAGGGTGCTGTCTGCAAACATCAGGAGGGGTATCCTTTTTCCTGCTAAACTCGGGGCATCAGTGGGATAATTTTTAAAGTAATCTAAAACCCCGTTTATATAGATTGAGAATAAAGTTGGCGCTAGTACACAGCCCTGCCTTACACCCTTATCCACCAGAAACTCAGCTGTGGTGCTGCCTTCCATGTCCCATCTGACTTGGGCATAGTTATCCGTGTAGAGTTTGATTACAAAGGCCAGGATATCCAGAGGCATGCCTAGTTTGGAAAGGGTGAGCCAAAGCTTTGGGTGAGGAACTAAATCGAAAGCAGACTTGAGGTCCCCAAAGGCAGCATATATTGAACCTTTGCCCAGGGTAACAGTTTGCCAGTAAATAAGAACAAACCTTAAAATCTGGTCCACTGTACTTACACCCTGCCGGAACCCAGCTTGTAAATCAGAGAGGATGTGAAAATCCTCCAACCAAGCCTGCATTCTGCCTAGGATTACCCTGCCACAACCTTTTGAATGCAATCGATCAGGCTTATGGGCCTGTAATTTCCTGGATTGGAGCGGTCCCCTTTCTTAAAGATGGGAATGATCACTGCACCAGCCCAGGTCTTGGAATCACTGCTCCCCCGTCGATAGCATTCATCAACAATTGTATGTAGGCAGCCCAGTGGTCCAGGTCTTGTAAAAACAAATCTGCTGGAATGCAGTCGAGACTCGGGGCCCTGCCCTTTGGGACCTGTAGGAGTGCATATTCCACCTCCTTCTTGGTAATGCAGAGAGGGGGTGTCGAGGGGGGCATCACATAGATAATTTGCGGATTCGAGTCCCTAGCAAATTGACTACTAAAATGTCGGACCCACTGGTCTGGTTCCACGTGATTTATAGGCACTTTACTCGGATTGCCACTCCCCCACTTGACTAAATGCAAAAATTCTGTTGTGTCTCTCCCAGACCAAGCTCTGAGCAGATCTGCCCAATGGGCTTCATCCCAGTCTCTTTGGGCCCGGGATTGAGCTGCCTTATATTCCTGCCTTTTCTCCTTCATGGCATCCCTATCTTGACTCCTGATGGCCCCTGTCAGGGATCGATAGGCAGTGCGGCAGTTCAAATTATACCAAACTGCTGCCTTATTGGCGGGTGATACACGTCCTTTGTTGCTTAGTGTTATGAAAAAACTTCTGAGTTGATTAAAAAGATTCTCATGTTGATGGCCGACTCTGTCTGCGTGGATCCCATCTACAGCATCTGTCTGCAGCACTGCGATGGTGTTCACTACTAAGTTACTCATGACTAGCAAAGTCTCCGGGTTTTGCACAACCTTAGCCCATTTTAAGCATCTTGTATCATTGGACAAGTGACCTTGTACAAAATCTACACATGGTGGCAGCCCATCGGCAGGCTTAATGTCTAGAAGCCGCATAGTGACTAAAAGTGGGTTGTGGTTGCTTTCAGGCCGACCTTCTTCCACCATGTCTACCAATATCGACCAGAGCTCCTTATTTATGATGACATATTCAATTCGACTAGAACCGATCCCGCAGTTATATGGTGGCGACCCTGATTTGTCTGATACTGTACAGCCATTAGCTGCCCTCAGCCCATGCTCCAGACAGAGTACTTTCATTTGAAGTGCTGCACTGGTCCACTTTTTTATGGAAGGAAGTTCCAGGCGTGGAATCAGCCACTGGTCATCTTCCTCTGTGCTAAAATTAATGTCCTCACAGTCAAGAGGTTCGTAGGTACAATTAAAAGCCCCGGCTATAACAATGTTTGCATGACCTCTGTGGTTCGTTAAAAATCATCTAATTTGGCTACAGTTTCTGAGGCCTTCCCAGCAGGATGACCCCTAGAATAGACATTGATAATCAAGACATCCCTGGAATTACCCAATTTTAGCTCAACAATAAGAATATCCTGAGAATCAATGACCATCTCCTCTATCCTAATAACCTGGGTCTGCCTAACCCACAATGTCAGACCCAACATCGGTCTGCCCCGTTCACCCTGTACAGCTGGTTTGGATATATTGATATAGCCCTCACAACATACCCTGTCCACTACCCACGTCTCTTGAAAACAAATTATGGCAAGGTTCTCAATGAAGGAAATCCATTCAGTAGATGCAACTTTGCTGACAAGCCCCGCAATATTCCACGAAGCTAGCTTTATACCAGTACTAGGTTCAGTAAAAGCTACACCGTTACTTGCGGTTCCTTGAACAGGGTTCAACATACTGGGTGCTGGGACCTCATCATTGGTGTTTTGCAGAGAGGCCTTGCCATTATCCCGTGCCCTACCCATAACGGAAGGGGCCAGGTTAGTTGTTAGAAGATGATACTGGGGTACATTTAAAACAACTTCACATCTACTGCAATCACCCACTTCTTGCAGGTCCCCACAATATCCACCCAATGCAGAAAAGAAATTATCATCAGGAGATTTCAAATGGAGTCAATCTATATCCTCCAAATTCACAAAACAATCGAACCTGTTGCAGGTTGGAACGGAATACTCATACAATCCCTGAGTCAGTGTCAGTAAATTGCAATCAACTCCACCCCTTATTGATTGAGTGGAATTTTTATAAAAGAACCCTAGAGGCAAGATGTTAATGCCTTCCCTCTTAAGATACCTTGATCCAGCCCAATCTAAGATAGTTTTAACTAAATGAGGGGTCCCAAAGTTCACCAACACGCAGTCTCTGCTACTGGATTTCCTAGATTTACAAACCCAAGACAGTCTGCGTGCCATTTTAAAACCCCTAAAGAGGTGTACCCCAACCCGGTTTTAGCATTTACGAGATGAAGGGCCTTGTTCCTAAGAGAGACCCAATTTTCTACATATCCCGGTTGGAGGTGGGGTACATTTGTTAGTATATTAGTGTATGGTGTGTCCTCTGGGCGTAAGTCAAGGCTGTCGTTTTGGGTGTGCACATCCCGGGCACCCTGCGACAACCTCCTACTGGGGACCCCTTATTGATCTATGCTCGGTTGGGATGTCACATCGTGGACTGATTCGTTACTCAATCTTGATAGTGGTACTTGGGTTGGATTTGTAGCAGCCACGCGGGTGTCATTAGAGAGAGGGTTAGACGGAACTGGGACTGAAACTGCCTTACCAACTGGTGCGACAGCGCCACTAGACATACCGTCAACCAAACTACATGTTAACAATGTTAGTTGGTGCTCGATATTACTCAGTCTTAGGGTAATGGCTTCAAGTTTCACAGCTAAGGGTTCCAGTGCTGCCAGTAGCTTAGCCTCGAGTTTAGTAAGGAGCCTATCCTCCAAATCACTGGGCAGCTGATTAGAACTAACCTTGGAATAACTGGTTACAGAATTGGGAGCCTTGGGAGTAATGCCCTCTAAAGAACAGCCTTTATTTCCACGAGTAACCCCTCTAGTTTTTGCCACTTTGCTAACCTGGTGCATGGTAAGTGGCACGCCCCCGCCTTTCTTTTCTTGCTAAAGAATGCAGCCTCAACCCCCCTTGTTTGCCTTGATTTGACGCTGCTGATGGGTAAGAACTTTCTCAGGTGACAAGGTAGAGTCAATTGGATCAATGGCTGGGGTGGAAAGAGCCGAAATAGATGTCACAGGGGAACCAGAAATAGATTGTGACAACGGTTCAGCTGGATTGACCAGATTTAACTGGGGACAGGCTACAGGAGCTCCAATAGAGACTCTGCTGGGATCTAGGGACAGCCTCCTTTGGGTGAGTTTAATCTTGTGTATTAGAACAGATTCCGCTCTAACCAAGAAAGCGCCAAGTGTTCCAACTACCCCCGAGTCCCCATTCCTTTAAGATTTGTCTTGCTCATTCTTGTCTCTATATCGCAAATCCCTACTATCAAAGAGGGTATTTGAATAAGGGAAATCACAGCTGCACAGAGATTTACTTAATAACAGTCACTAAACAAGTCCACTAGGCGTATTGAAAGGGGGTGGCCCAGCCCAGCCTCCTCCTGGCTACGACGGGCTCAGACGGGCCCGCTCTTGGTCCGGGCTTCGTCCTGGCGCCGTCCACGCGCGCCTCCCGCGTTGCGGGAGTCGAGTGCTGTTTTTAAAGCGCCTCCAGGCGCTTTTGGATTGCGTGGCTGTTGGCCGCGACGGCCGAGAGGCAGCCTGGTAGTTGGAGTCTCTGGCGACCTCTGGCGATTCGGAGTGGCAGGAATCTCCCTCCCACTGGACCCGCGCTGCGGGCTACACAAAGGCACACAAGGCACACAAGCAGTGAAAAGTAACTGAACCTTTTCTATCTCCTCCCCTTTTTTTCTTTTTTTTTTGCGCTTTTTGTGCTTTGCAGGACCAATACCAGAATGTTCACTAACTCAATTTTAAAGGTGCAGTGTGCTGCAGCTCAACAGTTCTCGCCCGCACTCGCCCCGCTGTCCTTAAAGAGGAAACCATCATCAATTACTGGCAGTGTACCCACATTGAAGTCTCCTATCTCATGTTGCAATTCCTCATACAATTCCTCCTTATGTTTTCCGCTCAAACGTCCAACCAAACTATTAAGAAGGAGACTTCGAAATTTTACTGCCTTCACCTGCTCAGCAAACAAGGGACCGGCAGAGTTTGGGGTGAAAAAGGCAGACTTTTAGCCTTACTGCCCTATAGCTGCCTTTAGCTGCACTTTATCCAAAAGCCATCACGATTCCTCAGGTCTCCGCTCCGTTTGGCTCCATTTCATCGAAAAGCGGGACCAAATAGCAGAATATTTTACCGCGACAAAAAGAAAAGCCTGCAGCGTCCCAGCTCAGCGTCTCAACGTCTCCGCACACCTAAAACTCTGCTCGCCATCCGAGAGTGAGGGGGAGGGACGTCCACACATTCACTCTTTGGCCTCTCTGGGGCAAGTATAATTTGAAACTATGTAAAATGACTGCCCATTTGTGCAAAAGAACGCATAATTATGCGAAATGCAAATCTGTCATTTTAAGCAAATTTTAGCAACGAGGTTGCATTGTGCGCCAAGAAAAACTGCAAAAAGCAAAATTGACACCAACAACAGCCACTGACCTTTTGTTGTTGCTGAGGGTTTGCATTTGTTTTTTTACGCAAATGGTGCATTTGTGGTAAATATTTTATGCTAATGATGCCTAATTACTCAAAGTGGCATAATGACTTAGGGTAGCAAAGCAGAGTGGTCCAAGTTTTACTTAAGGGAAGTGTTGTGCCCTAGAGACTCAGGACTCAGCAACCCAACAAAAGTACTGAATAATTAAATGTCTAGCTAGTGCTTTGTTTTATAAAAGAGAAAGGTATTTTATTACATGAACTACTAATTTTCACAAATTAACAGAAATTCACCAAATGGCAAGTGAAATTAACTATATTGAAACTCTTTATAGGGCGTCACAATAAGCACAGGCACACACTGCAGCAAAGTTCCATGGGCCAGGAAATCTTGTGAATATAACCGATACACTTGGAGTGAGGAAATCTCTAATAGTAAGACTTAAATTCTAAAAACATAATGCTCACCTATGTGCCTAACACACAGTTGTAGCCGGTGCAGATAAGCACGGTGGGCCAGGGTGGGGGCAATGGAGGTCGACAGACAATGGAATAGGGACAAATAAATAAATGCTATTCTGTCATCTGTTGACTTCCCCCACCCCACCGTGCTTACCTGCACTGTCCGCGACAGCTAAACAACATGAAGATTGTGTCAAAGAAGAGTCAGCCCTATTTGCTTTACCAGGTCATCACCATAGCAATCAAAGGCAAAATATATGCTCAACACAATTCAAATCTATATGTAAATCTGTGCATCATAGTGCCATCTTTCATGTAATATATACCGCGACCTACTGTCAAAAATGCAAGTCTGTGAACCTTTCAGCATGACAACTAAGCAATACTAGAAACTAGAGTCCTCCTGGGACACCAACCAGGTAAATATGCTCGTTTTTGAAATAGCCACAGTGGATTATGGGGAGTGTTCTGCACTCATTAGAAGCCTATTTAATTAGCCACAACAGTCCAGAAGTGTTTTCCTTTTAGTATGTTTAATTGAGCACCTGTTGGCTCTCTTCTTTTGTTTGTTAACCTGACGCCAAAAACAAACAAGAATTCCAGGGGTCTTCTGTACCAGCTTCCTACCAGAGGAACAGGATAAATAACCGCCTATGTCATAAAAAGTACCAAAGGACAGGATTATGAAGTGAAGAGACCCTTACGAATGATTGGATTCCCATCACACACCACAGTGATCAGTATCATCATCTGGGTATCCATCCTTCCATCACTTACCCTCTTGATCATAGAGGGGTATTGTAGTATTCACTGTGCTGTGCCTCCCAGGCACCTGTAGTTAGAACCTTTGTACTTGCGTGTTCTATGCTTTGTGTGAGAATGTTGCCTTCTGGCAGTTGAAAGCTGTTCCTGCTCCTCTGTCGCTGTGCTTCTCCTAAGCTGAATAAACCAAGACTACAAGCTACCTTATTGTGCTGTCTTCATAATTACTACAAATTTGTTGGCGACGGGGATGGGATACGAACCCACGCGTGGTGGTACGGGATGATGGTGTCATTATCGGGGATCCTTCTGATTGTGTTGATCCTTATGAAGATTTTGGTGTGGGTGACAAGATATTCACCTTGCTAGTAGATTCAGGCGCTAGAGTAACTATGATCACACAAGAACTGTTTGATGTGACTTGGCCTGAAAGGAACCTCCTACCACCTGACAGAACCCCTGTTTCTTATGAAGGGCGTAAGATAGCTCTTCTTGGGTTTTTTGAAGACATCATTCAGTTCAGGGGAAGGAGGATTTTGGGTAAAGTTTATGTCTCATTAAAAGGCCTTAACATTTTGGGGTGGTTCCACCAGGGATTGTTTAAGATGATCCTTAGACCTGGTTCTAAAGAACAGATTAGTATTGAGGAATCTTGTGACAACGTTGAAAGTTTGGCAGTCATTGTCTCAAATGACTATGTCGAGAAATTGATTTCTAAGTTCCCCACTGTATTCGGGAATAGCCTTGGCATCATTAAGGGTTTCAACCATGAGATTAGAGTTAAAGATGGTGCTATCCCTATAAAGCACAAGGTCAGGAGTGTTCCTTTCAGCGTGAGAGATGATTTGGAAAAGGAGTTGATGGCGTTATGCAAGAAAGGAGTCATAGAGCCTATTGAGTCGTCCTTGTGGTTGTCCCCTCTTGTTGTCGCCAGGAAAAGGAATGGGGATTTGCGCGTCTGTGTGGATTTGCGCAGTCTCAACAAAAACTTCTGGATTGATTCACACCCCTTACCAAAAATCACAGATTTGCTGTCTCTTACCAGAGGAGCTAGGTGGTTCACAAAGTTGGATTTGGCCTCCGCCTATCACCAGGTGGTGTTGAGTCAATCTTCTAGACATCTGACTGCGTTTGTCTCACCTTTTGGCAGCTTCCAATACTGCAGGATGCCTTTTGGCCTTGCGTCGGCGGCTGCAGTTTTCCAAAGGTTGATGAGTCAGATGTTTAGAGACACTCCTGGAGTAATTGTTTTCCAGGATGATGTTTTGATTTTTGGCGAGAACAAGGTGGATCATGACTTTTCTTTGAATCAGGTTCTGGAAATCATGCAAGAAAAAGGGATTGTACTAAAGAGAGAGAAATGTGTTTTCTTAAAAGAAAAAATGGAATTCCTGGGTCATGTTGTTTCACATGAAGGTGTGGAACCACGTCCTGGTCTGGTGAAAGCCATTGTTGATGCTTCGCCTCCTGTTGATAAATCTGGCTTAAAGTCTTTCATTGGACTCAGTGAATTTTACTCAAGATTTATCAAAGACTATGCGTCAAAAGTTCAACCTTTGACTAACATGCTGAAAAAGAATGTGCCTTTTGTCTGGGATAAAAACTGCCAAGAAATTTTCAAGTGGATTAAGTTACAGTTAGTTGGGGACAGCATCCTCAAACCTTTTGATCCCGACAAAGAATGTGTTGTGACTGTGGATGCGAGTGGGTTTGGACTTGGGGCTGTTCTCACTCAGAGGAATGGGCAAATCGATAACACCATTGCATATGCTTCAAGGGTTTTGCGTGGGGCTGAGGTGAACTTCTCCGTCATTGAGAAGGAGCTTTTAGCTTGCTGGTGGGCGGTCAGGAAGTTTAATCCCTATCTCTGGGGTAGTCATTTCACGATTCGCACGGATCATAATCCTCTAGTTTCTATCTTGTCTGGAGAAAAGATTAAAGAGCACACCCCTAGGATTGCTAGGTTGTCCACCAAGCTCCTTCAGTATGACTTTGAAGTTGTTTATCTGCCAGGTTCGAAGAATGTCAGAGCCGACTATTTTTCTCGGTTCCCATTAGCTGATAATGATTCAGAGGCTGAAAAGGAAGATGATCTTGAGGATTGTTTTGTTGCGGCTTCGGATCTTGAAGGTATGTGTGCTATCAGTGAATTTGAGTGGAAGAGGGAGTTATTGAAGGATGTGGTACTCCTTCAGGTTGTGAATTATCTGAAGTCTGGGTGGCCTAAGGAAAAGAATGTTTCTGGTCTTTTCCAAACCTTTGTCAAAGTTGCTGATGAACTCACTGTTGAAGATGGCATTCTCATGCGGTGTGGTAGGCTTATTCCCCCTGAGAGTTTGCGGAAGCGTTTGGTGGATGGTGCACATGAAGGACATTTAGGGAAAACTTTCACCAAGCGTAGGTTGAGAGATGTGTTTTGGTGGCCACAGATGGACGTTTGTGTTGATACTTTAGTTGACAATTGTGTCATTTGCAAGTCCTCAGACAAAAGTCACAAGGTCAGGTCTCCCCCCCTTGGAACCCGTTCAATTTCCTGAAAGGGCTTGGGAAAAGATTGGAGTTGATTTAGTTGGTCCTTTTTATCTTTTACCTCCTTGTTCCCGTTTTGCCATTGTTGCCATTGATTATTACTCCAAATGGCCGGAAATTCGTTTTATCAGTGAACCCTCTTCTGCTAGTGTTATTTCCTTTTTGAAAGACATCTTTTTGAGAGAAGGGTTTCCTTCAGTTGTCATGACTGACAATGGTGTCCAATTTGTCAGTTGCGAATTTGAATCTTTCCTGAAACAGGGTGGTGTGACTCATAAAAAAAGTTCTCTTTACCATCCCCAGGCCAATGGCCTTGTTGAGAGGATGAACCGTGTTCTCAACAACTGTGTCCAGTGGGCCATTGCCAGTAAGTGTGTGGTTGAGAATGCTGTGCGTTCCATGTTATGGTTTTACCGTACAACAGCCCATTCTTCTACCGGGGTTTCTCCCTTTGAACTCCTGAGGGGTAGAAAACCTTCTACTAAAATTTGTCCGGGCTGGATGTCAAAATGGGTGAAGATGGATGTTATGGATGGTGTTGATGATTTTGTCAAAGACAATGTCTCTGATGCTCAAAAGAAGCAAAAAGCCTATTTTGATGAACGGAAGAGATCTGTTCCCCATGATATTTGTGCAGGTGATATCGTTCGCATTAAAAATCCTGTTCATGTCACCAAGGGTAGAAGCAAATTCTCTCAGCCACTTGTGGTTGATAAGGTCTGTGGGAATGCTGTACGTGTGAATAATAAGGATTGGTGGAACATCTGCAAAATTGTGAAGGTTAGTGGTAATGATGCTTTTCCTTGTGTTCCTCAGTCCAATCCCAGCTCTGTTTTAAACGACAAACGTTTTAGTACTGCTGATATTAACGGAAATGGCAGTAGTGTTGATGTTGCTTTTGTACCTGGTCCTCGCAGGAGTCATAGAGTGTGTAGGATTCCTGCCAGGTTCAGATAACTTCTTGCTTCTGTTTTTTTTCCTCTTCACATCCAGTGGTGTTTTCCTCTTTCCTTTTCCTACCTGTCTCATTTTCTGGTCTTTCTTTCTTCCCGTTTTTCCTTTCTTTCCCTTTTCTCTCTCCATTTCCACCTACGAATGCTTCTTCTTTTGTTTTACAGAAAAGAGGATAATGTAGTATTCACTGTGCTGTGCCTCCCAGGCACCTGTAGTTAGAACCTTTGTACTTGTGTGTTCTATGCTTTGTGTGAGAATGTTGCCTTCTGGCAGTTGAAAGCTGTTCCTGCTCCTCTGTCGCTGTGCTTCTCCTAAGCTGAATAAACCAAGACTACAAGCTACCTTATTGTGCTGTCTTCATAATTAATACAGGTATTTAGTGGATTATATCCTAAAAGGGTCATCTGTGAGGGACAGAAGAACGAACAAAATTAAGCTCTCACAGACCCTATAGAAGTGATCCCAAAGGAATTTGTGGGAGTAATGAGTGCAGTGCAAAAGTGTAAGTGAGGATTAAAAAGGATTTACAAAAGACAAACACTTTTATTAGAGCATCTATTGTAATCCTTGTTAAAACAGTGCAAAAAGCAGTTTCAAACATCACTGCTTACAAATACGGTCAACATGTTTCAGCCTTGTGCCTTCAGAGCGTATCCGCTGATGCCACTTATACGCTCTGGGTACCTCTCTTCACTTAATAGGACTGTACAAGAGCTCAAGAATACACAGCATTCTGACTTTCACTCATTCATCATACTTCTCTCTGTGAACAGGAGAACTATGGGCCAAATGTAGGTAGCCTATTACCAGTCGTTAACGCCCGAAATTACCGAATTTGGGTCGTTACCGACCAGTATTAGGTTTTTCAGATGTAGGAGGCCAAATTGAAGGATTCGGTAATTTACTGAATCGGTAAATTAAGGAATCGGTAAATTACCGAATCCCTAAGATACGGATTCGGTAATTTACCGAATCACTAATGTAGGGAGCATTCAAGTGAGTGCATTTCTCATTTAAGGATTCGTTATTTACCACCAACTACACGTTGGTGGTAAATATCAAAAACCGTTAAAAAAGCAATTTTAGGCTTTTTTAACAGTGCCATGTGGCAGACATACATGCCCTTAGGGCATGCATGTTTGCCACATGTGCACCCATGCACTATTTAGGGGTGCAACAGGGTGTTAATGTGACACCCTGCTACCCTTCTAAGTATTCCCCTTATTACCGATTCAGTATTTACCAAATCGGTAATTCCTATTCATTCCCATGGGCCTACAGCCCCATAGGAATTAATGGGAATTACTGATTCGGTAAATACTGAATCAGTAAATTCAGAATATTACCGATTCAGTAATATTTACCGAATCATTAGCTACATCACATTTACTGATTTCTAAATACCGAATCGGTAAAATTCGGTATTTAGGAATTGGTAATATGTGATTACTTACATCTGGCCCTATCTTTCTAATTTCTCCCACTTACATGTTGCAGCATGGGCCAAAATACGCGCTCTCTAGAAACAGGCTCAGATGTTGAGGAGCAGTTGGGGCTTCCTGGACCCTCTGAGACACTGATTCACCAAAAGTAATTTTATGGTGCAGTGTGATGCTCTTATTGTTTGTCTGAACTGCTTTGGGGTCAACCCAGGAGCCCAAGACCTACCCAGAGGTATTATGCACATCCTACTGGGGATCTTTACACTAATCTAGGCGCCACCAGGCCACTGATGCCCCCAGGAAAGTTTGGCAAGCACTGACAGTGAGTAGCCACAATAAAAGCTTATATTTGTGGCCAATGTTGGTCATTTTGTGTGGAGAGTCTAGCATTTTGAACCTGGTACGGTGCTCCAGCTATCAAGAGTTTTTGTTTATGGCCCCGGGCCTCAAATGTAAGGAGATTTGTTAATGAAGCTGTAGAAAAAGATGAACGTTTGTTTATGTCAATGCAAACATCAGCAGGAAATTGTGTTTAGATGTATGTTTTAAAAGAATGATACAGGCCCAGCCTCACTACAATAGCAGAATAAAAAGCAGCACAAATGGTTTTAAGATTTGGGGGAGGAAAACAGATGAAACAGATGAGATTTCTGGTGCAATAGGGAAATATATTTAGATGCCACAGCAGCAGTGAAGGCCACAGGCCCGAGTTGAGGGAGCTTGCGTTAAAAAAAATATGCTGAATAGAAGCGCCGGGCAGACAGTATGTTAGACTGTATAGAGCAGTAGACATGTTGGAGTGGTATTCTGACACTTCAAAACCAGATTAGCCAAGGATACCAAGCTAGTGTAGAAATGTTTCAATTCAAAGGTGTAAATAGACTGCACTCTCTTGTTATGTGATCAGCAATTTTTGTAAAATAGTATTGTCTCTTTTGCTCAAACATTCGATCAGTAATTATGCATGTGATGTATTTTCCTTTAAAAAGGTATCTAAACCACTATCCGTTGCATTGTGATTTGAAGTTCGGTTTACAGTTCTGCTGAACTGTCTGACCTTCCGCCTGTGCATGCGCTTATTAAAGTCTGTGCTTTATTGCCAATTAAAGTTGTGTCTTCCTTTCTTTATTTGGAGAACAAAGCTTTCCCACAATTAGTCCTCCAAAAAAAGGTCATCAGGACCGAACCTCCTGCCTCATCTGCTCATGGCCTGGTATGAGTATCTCAGCAGCATCCCTTGAAACCTTAAGGCAGACTTCACCACCTGGCTGCACTTCGCAGTTTACACAGCCTCCTGACCATTTGCAGGCCACCAGTGTATCATTCAACAGTCTGAGACATACTTTCCTAGGTAACTCAGGCCAGAATGCCGCTCCGAACTCCAAGGGAACCCTAATCTCCAGGACTCTCAGTAAGTCAACCCTCTACTGTCCACTAGCAGAAATATGGAGAACAGTACCAATGCACATGGAAATAGGATATGAGTCCCAATGAGTACAAGTCCAGCGTGGCTATTTACTCCAGTGAAGTGAGGGGCTCTTTTGCTCGAGATTCTACCTTCCTCTGTAGCTGCTCTATTCTCTCAGTCTCCAAATTGTGCCGGGGGTTGAAACTGGAGGTGGAGAATTACATGATGCCAACTTCGCCAGGTGTAGGGATGACCCTTTACCTCTCCCCTGGGTCTTAGCAAATGCAAAGTGGATCCTTCCCTTAGTTTGACTGGTGCCAGAAGTCTGCCCACTCCTCTTTGCTTACATGAGTAGAGAATGTCCAGCTTTGTCAGGGAAGTGACAGTTAATCAACATGTGCAGATTTCTCCCTTACCCTATACTTTTTTTAGGAGAAGAATAAATACTGTACAAATGGTCCTTTTGTGAATGAGTTGCTGTGGCCTATCTGCTGGCTAGCAGAGTCATTTACTCAAGCCAGTGTGAAAGTTCAAAGCCAGAATCTCATTAATGGCCGACTCTGGACAATTCTGCAAAGCACAGAGTATGTTAAGGTGCACACATATGGCATATGAATATTGTATTTATGTTCTGGATCTTTTAAAACATATAGGATGTGACTTTATTAATTTCTCAATGCTAAAACAATGCAAAGTGGATATAATAGTGGAGCTTTCACCTAGAATGTACATGCAAAAAAGAACTTACAGTGGGAAATATGAATATATATTTTTAGATATCCAATTTAACTAAGGTTATACCAATTTATTCAAGGCCCCATTTGTGACAGGCTACGAGGTTGTGGATACCAGGCAGTGTTAGACAGCAGTCACAATCACACAGCCCACACACCTGGGTCTGTGCGAACATGTGACCAGCGCAGAACCTTTTACCACAGAGGCTCAGCTGTGGGTCTTATTTTAAAAGTCAGGCACTGGCAGTTACTACTTAAATCCATTTTGCATAATGTTTGAGTGTCTGAGACTCATAGCAGAGATCCAAAAAACAAGTGATCCAAAATAAGAAAATAAATCACAGTTTCACAGTTTTTTTCATAGTTCCCTTAACTGACAATTTAGAAGTAAGAAATAATTAAAATTGTAGTAATACACACATATTCTACCTCAATATGTATTTTAACTGTATTTTAACAGTTTGTAGATTTTCTTTTGTTTTTCCTCTACAGAAATTTACATGTGGTGTTGTTTGTTCAAATATAAGATTGGTTAGCTATTCAGAGGCCCTCATGAGGAGCCTATTTACAAGCCTCTTGCGCTGCCTGTGCATCACTTTTTAACATGGTAAAAAGTTACGTACCGGCAGTGCAAGTGGCTTGCAAATAAGCCCCTATGTGTTTACTTCTAGCTCGTATTCAGCTGATAACCCGCATTTACCAGTCAAAGTTTATTTATTAATAATGAGGTAACACCACAACTCAATATTTTCACATGCTAAAATAACGGAAATGCCATGTGTAGTATTCTCATGTCAGGGAGTTTCTCTTATGTTACCCTTTCCCTAGCTGCTCAGCCTGTGTGTGTGTTCTGAGTGGAATGTTGGTGTGTGGGCTATGTGTAGAATGCCTCGTGACTGGAGGAGGAGTGACAGTTGGGGAATGGGGCTGAGCAGCTAGCAGGCTGCTACTGGTGGGGCTGTTGATGTCAACTTATACTGCTGTTTATGATGACCTACCCGTTGATAAGGACCTACCTGTGAATAAACCTACCTGGTTTACATCATACCAGCGTGGCGTGATTACTACATTAATTTTGGCGACGAGTGGAAGATGACCCCACGCTCTTCAGTTGCTACATGTGGACTTCAAAGACATCAAGATGACTTCTACAACATTTTGGGAAGAAGATACAACAGGGAAGAGACGACAGGTGCAAGCAACAGGAACAAGACGCTACATAAAAGAGTTACAAGATGCCGCACAAGAATTTCACTTTAAAGACATTGTGCTACAAAAGGAACAAATGATACAGGTACAACTTCAGCGCGCCGTGCAGCCCCACTAGTGTCCACTACAACGGACAGCCTCCACACAAGCGTGCTGTAAACAACAAAAAGAGGCAACTACAACAATATTTGAGACTTAATGTACGGTGAGCCACTACTTTTACTTCATAGATGCTGCGCTGATTAGCTTTTGAGTACAGTAAGCGACTTCTTCCACTTCAGTGACGCTGCACAGAGTGTGACTCACATGGACATTATATTCCTAGCGGGTCTTACTAACTTTTCAGGTGTGTGTCTGATTACTGCCTACATTGGAGAACTCCCTATACACTTGAATTTCCTCATGGTCACGCAAGGAGGCACTCAAACAGATTTACATGGACTTTTGCTTCAGAGATTCAAGTTACACGATGTCTCTCTATTGGCAGTGTCTTGCAAATTGGTGACAAGTGAGTGGACGTGTTTGGGACACACACTGAAGTTGACTTTCGAGTTGTTTGGAATTAAATAGAGAGGAGACGTTATTTATTTGAAGACACTATCTACAGTATGCCTCTGGTATCTCCAAGGTACCTATTCTGGAACTATGGTCATTGGAATAGGTGAGACATTTTTGTCGTTTATTGTTGGTGTTCTTTTTAGCAACATTGCCTTTCCAACTATGTTAAGTTTTTTTAAATGTGAGGCATGTGTCTCATTCATACCAGCATGGCATGATTACTACACCATGCTGGAACTGGTCCAAGAAAATAGATTCTGGTGTATTCTTCAATATTTCGCATGATCTATGGTAGTAGTCTGGCATTCCTGCAACATAAAGTGCTTATACTGTCAAGATTCCTGCAAAATCGTTGGATATGTCGACTCTTTCTTGACAGCATTCTTGTCATCCTTATTGACTTATAATGACACTTTTACATTTCCCAAATGATCTATTTAAAAGGTCTTAAAGTTATATTAGTACATTAAAAGTTGTAGGACCTTTTTAAAGATGGTTAAGAGGATGGGTACCAGATTTTGCCAGGTAATTTCAGTAACAAGGATATTTCAAAGAAAATTGTCCTTGCCTTTTAGATGTTAGTTTCACCTGGCGAACAATTAAAAGTAGTTAATTTGTACTAATGAGCTCTTGGACATGTCAGTGGAGATAACCCATGATAGTCTGATAAGTAGGTGCCAAGTCAAGGACACATTTAACTGCTACATAGCCTTCCTTAAACAGAATTATATCTCCAACAAAGAGCAATTGGAAGTCTCCTGTAACATGCAGAAATTATCTCTCTTACTCAGCAGTGTAGTAATGCTTCTGAAGTCATGCATTTTGTAGTTGTGTAATAGAGCACACAATAAATCCCATTAATCTGATCTACATTTTTTGTTTCACACCTACCACTCATTTTTTAATGAGATTTGGACATCAAAAGAAGAAAAGGTCTTAAAATGTTAGTGAAACCAACTACCTATGTCCAACCCAATTTGAGCACTCAGAAAGAGATAAGAATAACATAGAAACACAATTTTACTTTAGCCGAAAATGGCAACTTATGTCCAAAACATCTGAGGGAGACAGAGATGGCAAGTTAGATCAACATAAAGGGGCTCATTATGATTTTGGGCAGACTGACTTCCGTGGTCCTGTCAGAGGAAGTTGAACATCCGAAGGTCTCGTCCGGAAGTGATCGCTCCGACCAGCGGTTTATGATGCATTGGAATACATTGCTTTCTGACCGATGTGGTTCCTGCAAATCCGACAGGAAATTCCGACTGTGCAGGTCTCGGAAAGGACCAATACCCTCTTCACCATTGCTGAGAGTAAGGACTGAGGGTCCAGCTGAGCTTCTGCTGTGCACCTTGAAGGAGGTTGTTGTAGCACACTGTCAGGGTAAAATTGTATAAATTGAGAAGTACCACATTAAGGGGAAGGAAGGGGCATTGGAGGAATGAGCACTGGCAGATGTATAGCAGGCAATGAAGTGGTTCAGGGAATGATAGTGTGTAGCATCAGCAGTTTGAAATTGAAGTTGCACAGAAGGGTTCCACCTAATCCATTGAGTGCAGCACCCTCAGGAACAAACAGGCAGCTTACCTTGCAGCAACAACACCTACCACTGCTCCAGAAGAAACAGCTGAGATAACTGTAACCCTACATTCCCAATCTCATGTCAAAACTGAACATACTAGAAACACCTATGGAATTAGGCCCCACTTGTGTCACCAAAACACCCATTGCCAATACCAATCAATTTAGCTTCTTAGGTACAATGTAGTGTGTACTATCACTAATCTAGATCTTGTGCAATGCCAGAAGTAATGACATACCATATGTGTGCTATTAAATGCAAATCACATATATGGCGCATAAGCTACTGCAGAATCAAGGCCCTCCGATTCTTAGAAAATTTATAAAACCTTATAAAGCCCCAAGATCCCTTCGATCGGACAAGGAGTCTTTTATCATCCTGCCCAGATTCAAGAAAGCCCGCTCGGGTGGAAGACGCTTCTCTGTCCACACTGCACGCCTCTGGAACGCTCTCCCCCGAGACCTGAGAAAAGAACCCAACTACTTACGTTTCAGGAAATGGCTCAAAGCTCACCTATTCCCTTAATTTTAACTTTCCTCCTTCTGAAATTTGCTGTCCCCCCCCCTTAGTTGCCGAACCCACAGAGGTAGGGATCTTTAGCGCTGGGATACCTCAGGGTGACTACGCGCTCTATAAAAATTTTTAATAATAATAATAATAATAATATATGTGGCTTCCATCTCTGTAAATGGCGCCCTCATGAACATAATACATGCACCTTTGAGAGCGCCCTCCTAAATCTCTGTTATCTTAAGCCACTCAAACTCCTCTCCTGATGAACACGATGAACTAGTTTCAAAGCCAAAAATAACTACACTGATCCACTCTACCAAAACCCAGAAGTCAGAGAATGTGTGTATGTGCCAGTGTTTGCAGGTGATACATCCCAGCTGAATATATACATCACTTGACACACAAGCACTCAATGACAGCCACCTCCCACACATTACAACAATCATGGCTCTGTGATAGCACACACACACCCTTGGAGGCTGGAGATGGAGACCATGGAAAAGGATAGGGGTGTATTAGCCCTGGTCGAAAGATATATTGTGGTGCCATGTATGCAACAGTTAGAATGTAAATCTCCACCACATTTACATGATGCCCTCTATGCCGAGGTCACTGACAATTGACAGGCACAGGCTTACATACTGTAACTGTGAGTTAAGCTCAGAAGCTGCTGTAAATATGTGTGCAATGAAGTGTCATTCAAGACAATCTCCCCTTGATTGAAATAGCTGTGAACTTCTGTGACACACAATCGCTTACCATAAGCTAGGTCCTGTTGTAACTAACACATTCATTGGCATGGAATTTGCTATTAGGTAAACACAGCTTAACTCACAGAGCACTGTAATGGACCCAGGCCCATCACCCACATGAAAAAGGCAAGTAAAGTAAAGGGGATTCCAACTATCCAAGTTCCAAATCATCAGTAGGCCGCAGTGTATAGACTCCTTGCATGTGTTGGTGAACAATATTGGGTGATCTCCTAGAAGCCTACAGGACTAGGACACAGTCATCATTGCAACTACCTCCGAGAATCTTTGTGGACAGGACATGTGAAATTAGTCTCATCTGGGACTAATGTTTTTCTTTCACAAAGTGGCATCCACATGTGGCAAAATTGTCATTAGAAGTTCATAACAATAGGCATAGCAGCAACAACAATTGTCACATATCTAGTAAATGATTTGTGAATTCTACACATTGCATTAGGTACACGTTTATTCAACGTACTTATTATGTATGACAACACCACCCCCCCCAGTTGTTTAGGAACTAATTCCTAATTTGTTTCATGAAACACATATGCAGCATACATCTCAGGGAGTACTGGATAATGACACACTTGGCCATAGGCCAAAGAAAGCTGCAATACCCATGAATGCATAGACCATCCTTTGCAATGTCTGGCCAGTTAGATCCCACCCCACATATACATCTTGTAGAAATTTACCCTCGGCCTCTGCAAGTAAATATTTTCACACAAGGTCACAATACCCTTACCTACATAAAAACCATATGCTATCATGGTTAAAGAAACACAACTGTAGTCACACATCCCAAATACCACAAGAATACTAGCTAGCATCAGTAGCAATGAGTGGACACAGCAATACAATATCAAGTAGGTACTTTATTTAATCAAATAACGGGTTCTTCAAAAAACATAGGCCAATGGCCAGCCCAAATGAACCTCTTGTAGGTCAGCAAACTGTTGGCCATCCGAAATTGCCTTCAGAAACACCAACAGGAATACCCCCCAGGAAGTGGCATCTAGGGGGCAAGCCAGGCACCAAAAGGATGAAACTAGGGTGGGCTGGGTCCTTGGAAGGGCTGGGCTCAGGATTGGGAGGTCCGGCTGGGTCAGTGGGACGGCAGGTTGCAGTTTTGGTAGGGCTGGGTTTAAGAATTTTAGGGATTTTGTACCCATGAAGGGTGGTTAAAGAAATGAGGGGGGTCTGCTTACTTTTCTTCCCCATGGAAGAGCTGGGATGGGATGGGGAAGAGGATTCTTTTGGTTTTAGGAAGGCGTGTGATATTGGCAAAACTGGTACCCTTACTTTTTTTTGTGACTTTTGGGGTAGGTTGGGTTTTAGTAGGGATTTGGCTGTTTACTTTGGGGTTCCAAGGTCT
Source organism: Lissotriton vulgaris (assembly GCF_964263255.1). NCBI lineage: Eukaryota > Metazoa > Chordata > Amphibia > Caudata > Salamandridae > Lissotriton > Lissotriton vulgaris. The sequence continues at coordinate 399,282,250 of NC_141696.1, read as the reverse complement.
TCTTTTTGGTTTTGGGACGGAGTGGGTCAGTTCGGGTAGGGAAGAGGTAATGGGCAATCAGAATGATTTTTTGGGCAGACTGGGGATGAGGGGAGACAAGCGTTAGGGTCTCTGATGTAGTAGAATGTATCTATAGTGGCTGTGTCTGCTGCTGTGGTGTATGCCTGTATGTGTGTGGTGGAGGTATGTGGTTCAGTGGGCTTGGAGTCTGCCTGCATGTCAATGGATTAGGTAGCGAGGGTGTCTTTTTTTCTGCTGAGTGGGTGTGTGTCTGTCTTTTGCCTTTATTTGTGTGTTTGTGTGCTGCATGTGGATGTTGAGGTGGATGAGTGGTGATGTTTGCATTTGCTTTCGGTATGTAAGGGAATAGGGATTGTGGATGGGGAAGAGGCAGGAGGGTGGGGCGAAAGTTGGATTTGGTTAACAGGTGCAGTAAGTGTGAAAGCTGGAGCCTGAAACTATCTCTGTAGGGTAGACATGTCTGAGTGAATATCCTCCAGGTACGACGCCATCTGTGTCTGCTGATGGCTATGCACTTGGAGTACATTCAGCACTGACACACAGAGATCTGCCTTAGGAGGTCAATAGATTCCACACTCAGGGCAGCGGGGGAGACAGAGGCAGGGGGTGAGGTGCCTGGCACAAACGAGACTTCTCCCCATTTAGGGGAGTGGCCACGGACATCTGGCTGGGCAGCAGCAGTGAGGGTGGAGATGGTAGGGTGGTAGTGAACTGAGATGTTACAGACACAGGTCCAGGGGGATCCACCACCACCTGCGAGGACTTACTGGAGGTCGCATCCAACAAAGATGATATTGCTGTTGTGTCCCATCACCCTCTGAGCCACTGGGTCCCCCTTGGTTACTGCCAGCATGAGAACCACTGTGGCCGGCTGCTTCCCCAACAGCTGGGGCCCTGTCTCCTTTGCTGCCCTGGTGCAATGCTAAAAACATAGTACAATAGATGAACTGGTTTTGCATTCATATACTGGTCAAACAGGTCTTAACACAACTCATTACACAATTGCATATTTCACAATATGTACTGGGATGACTACATTAGTTCATATCTAGCCATTATCACATGCATGACATGTGCACACTCCCACAAAATGGCGTCATTACCGCAGCCTGCTACAACTGCATGTGTGACCTTGGTCCCAATCTAACCTCATGTATTTATGAGAAGATATTGTTACTCCTATTACCTAGGACCCTTTAGTATACCATTCTAACCTCATGTTATCAAAGGTATATTACACATGGAAAGCAAAACTAACTATCCCAGCAAGGCTCTGCAATCCGGAAATGGTAAGGTCTGCTTAATCCTGAACATGTCAAACTGCAGCCCACCTGGTATGGTGAACCTATTGCAAAATGCCACTACAAAGATGAATGTGGCCTCAATTAGCCCATTCCACACTGTTCACACTTACCAAATTACGAGTATCTGTCCACTGACAGATAGTGCAGTTGTAAGTGACACATGAGTACCTTATATAGAAGTCACCTGTACCATAGAAGAGTTGAAAGGAAAAAATGTGCCTCCAAGCAGTGTTTACTGTCAGCACAGAGGACCACGGTACATGATTTTGCCTAGGAATATACTCAGTCAACATTGGTGCATGTGAGCTGAGTTTATTACTCAGCCAATGTCAATGATTGCAGATTAGTGAAAGGACATGTGGCTTAGAATAACTCCAGAGTCTGAAGATCCCTTTATTGTGTCCTTAACAGAAGGGGAATCGTGTTACATTCCATCTTATAATTATATCAAACAAAAAGGCTCAGGGAAAGAAAAAGTGTTAAAAGATTGGAAAAATAACCAATGTGTTAGTTAGAGAAGCCCTTCACAACAGCCTAATAGTATCAAAATTATGCATTTATTTATTTTGACATTTCAAAAGGTTTTTTTTGGACATACAAATAATCTCAAGCAAGAAAAGCGCTGGTATACAAAACAACACAATACATATAAACCAGACAAGTGGCAACAACAATACATATCACAAAAAAGGAACACCATAAACATAAATACTGTGTCCTTATAATAAATTAAGCCACAGAGAAGCGTCGACGGCGTTTCGACCGATACGTTATTTAGCGGTCATCTTCAGGACTCAAAAAGTGTTCTTGAGCGAGAGATCTTCAACTTTAAAATGGGAGGGATAGACCAATTTAAAATTCAGGTCCTCCAGAATCAATCTTCAGTAACGCAAAAAAGTGGGTAAATTCATGATAAAGTATAACTACTTGATCGCATATTGAAGAAGTCGTCAAAACATTCAGCTGGCCAATTAATGACCCGCATGGTTATATAGGAGTTTATTCACCGACTCATCGTCGGTAGGCGCCTGTTCAGCTCAAAAAACGCCAACTGGTTTCCGCGTGCATGAAGCCGGGAAAATTATTTGTATGTCCAAAAAAAACCTTTTGAAATGTCAAAATAAATAAATGCATAATTTTGATACTATTAGGCTGTTGTGAAGGGCTTCTCTAATTAACACATTGGATATTTTTCCAATCTTTTAACACTTTTTCTTCCCCTGAGCCTTTGTCCCGGGTTCGGTGTCTTGCGGACAGCCCCTGTGGTTGTTAAACATTCCATCTTATGGCAGCACTAATCACAAGCTAGTAAATACTGCTGATGTACACATATCACCCCCATCATGTCCGTTTATCCCTCCCTGATACATTTCATCAAGCTCCGTTTGACCCTCTATAGATGCACATATGCATCCCACCTGACTGAAAATGCCCTTTTCAATGGTATGCTAAGTCATATTCAAGAAAGGTCAGTTAGTTTTTAAACTATGCATATTTTTGCATCAACATGTTGATCTGACCTGTGATACCAAGCAATGCCATTGGAAATGTGTAACTCTCCCGGGAGACATCCATTACAATGCTGTCTTTAAACCGCAATACGTTTACAAATTGGTCATTACAATGCAACTGGTTACAATGACTTGCGCTGGATGGCGTTATACACTAAGGAATACTATGATTTACTATTCCAACACCTTCCCTACTGTTACGTAGGCTGGAGTTGGAATAGTAAATCATACTATTCCTAGGTCTAGCGCCTCTAGCGCAAGTCGTTTTAAAAACTTGGTTGTAATGACTCCGTTGTAAAAGTATCACGGTGTAAAGACAGCATTGTAACATCATACATTCAACTCTCCCATCCATGTATTTATTATTATTATATTTCTTATATAGCGCCAGAATCGACCCCCGAAGGAGTATCTCCGCGCTTGCCTTGGGAACCCGTCCTGGTTTTTCCCTGTGAGATAGCCCCTACAGGGCATCCCCAAGGTGAAAGCCAGGCATCCCGCCGCGGGGGGGCCGTTGTGGAGATTAAGCAAGCTTAATGCCCAGAGTTGCAGAGTGTGAACCCATGATTAGGTCAGGCACCGAAGCGAGAATGATCGAGTCCGTGGACATTTGAGCTCAAACCCTGCCGCGTCGGGAATCGAACCCTGGTCCCGGGTCTGACCTCTGCTTCAGGGACTGCCTGCTCTAACCAGTGAGCCACACTTCTCCACTGTTATTAGGTAACGCCTTCTCTGTAAGTCTATCACAGACAGATGTTATCATGTACACATTGAACAAAACATGCAATTATCGAGATATGAGATAGAATGCATTTAGTCCCTCACTTTATATATGGTACAGTCTTACATGTGGCATCGGTACACATAAGTTTACATCTGGGAGCATCTATTTTGAACAACAGATAGGCACCAGTGATGTTAGCTCTTTCACAATACAGACCAGTCCCCACTTACCAAGGGCTAAATTTGCACATTGTCTGCTACCAGAATGTACTGTATGGCATGTCACAGTTAAGTCTTCCTGCATTTGATTTGATTTTGATTTGATTTACAACTTGTAAAGCGCAACGTATGCCCAGGGGCCTCTTGGCGCTAGGACTACCTAAAAGCTAAAATTCTACTGATTCAATTTTATCTGAACTTATTAGTTTTTGAACAGCCAAGTTTTCAGCTAACTTCTGAATGATATCAGGGAATTACTATTTTGAATCGCCAAGGGAAGGGGATTCCATACCTTCGCCGTTTCAACAATAAAACTCCTCCCCCCCCGAGTAACTGCTTGTACCTCGGGACTAACAGTAACTGTGCCTGTGCTGACCTTACATTTCTAGATGGAATGTATTTTCCTGAGGTGTGTTCTCAGATACAGAGGCCCTTTCCCTTGCAGTGCCTTATATGCCAGACACTGTGCCTTAAATATAATCCTCTTTCCTACTGGCAACCAGTGGAGGTCCCTCTATCCAGTAGTTTCTGATTCATGTTTAGGAATGTTCAGGGTCATTCTTGCAGCTGCATTCTGCATTCGTTGGAGTCTAAGTAAGAGCTGTGCCTGGAAACCAACAAACAGGGCATTTCCGTAGTCCAATTGTGATATGGCCAGTGCAGTGACCACAGTTTTTAAAGAATCCAAAGGGATAAACAGACAAATCTTCCTAATAATTTTTAAAATGCCCCAGATGGTGGAAGTAAGCTTATTGATTTGACCATCAAATGTCAGTCTTTGGTCAAATATTACTCCTAGGTTCCTAACCTTTGTGATCGGCGCAGGGCAATCGCCCAATTCAACCGGCCACCATCTTGGGGACCAGAAGGAGGTGTTAGACCCTAGTAGTAAGACCTCTGTCTTGTCACCATTCAATTTAAGGCAGTTATTCTGCATCCAAGTATTAATCTGTAGCATGCAGATATGAAAACAGTCAGCTGTCTCCTCGATGTTGTTTGATACTGATACCACCACCTGCGTGTCATCGGCATAGGATATAACTGAAAAACTGCATTGCCTTATGATTGCTGCCAGCAGGGCCACATAAATATTAAAGAGGGTGGGACTCAGGGATGAGCCCTGAGGCACCCCACATGGAAGTTTGAACGATTTAAAAGCCATCCCATCAATTTCTACTAAAAATGTTCTATTTGTTAAAAATGATGTCAGTAAATTGATGGCACTGTCTTGAAATCCCAAATCCTCTAATCTACCAAATAGGATTTCGTGGTTGACCGTGTCGAAGGCCGCCGATAGATCTAACAAAATCAAGGCGGCCTTCTTTCCTTCATCCAGTGTTCTTCTTAATTCTTCTGCTGTCATCGCCGTGGTCGTCTCGGTTCCATGTCCCTCTATAAAACCATACTGTGAATGATCTAAAAGATCTCCTTCAGAGATAAAAGATGTAATCTGCCTATTAATCAATTTTTTCAACACTTTAGGGTAGAAGGGAATCCTAGATATTGGCCGATAACTATTTGGTTCTGTAGGATCCAAGTTAGTTTTCTCCAGCAAAGGCTGAACTGAAGCTATTTTACATAACTCTGGGAATATGCCTGACTGTATTATTTCCAGGAAGACTATTCTAAGTTGCTCACTGATCAACTCTGGAAACAGATGAAAGATTTTAGGCGGGCAAGGGTAGGACTGAGCTCCTGACTTTTTTGTCTTTACTACTTGGATGATCTGATTCTCGGTAGGTGGGAGAAAGGTAAAAATTATGTCAGGGGTTGATGGATGTAACCCTGGCATTTTTCACTCCATGGATAGATTTTTACTATCTCTGAAAGTTTTATATACTGACTCCACTTTATTGATGAAAAATTCTCCTAAGATATTGCAGAATTCCGAGTTCTCTATCTTCTGTAGATGCCCTGGAAGTTTAGCTACTTTTTTCACTGTATTAAACAGCTCCTTGCTGGAGTTTTTTGCTTCCAGAATTTTCTGAGTAAAATATTTACTTTTTTCCTCGATAATCATTTTTTTGTAGTCTGATAACGTATGTGAATATTCTATTTTCCTTGCCTCCGCATATTCGGCTCTCCATTTCCTTTCATATCTTCTACATACTTTTTTCTGTTCTCTAAGTTTCTCCATGAACCAAGGTTCAGATGACTTTTTCCTTTTTGATAGTAGACTCTTTTGGGGGACTGCTGTGTCTACTACTGTTTTAATCCAGGAATTTAATCTATTAGCCATAACATTGGCATCTAATTCCAGTTTAGGTTTTGATGTTAGTAGTTGAGCCTGAAAATTTTAAGTATTGACTTTACTCCAATCCTGATATACTGCTGTGACCTGGGTTTTTATTAGTGTCGTTTGTTGCCAGTTATCCTGTATCATAAAATAATGGCTTGATGATCTGACCATGTCACCGGGATAACTTCCGACACTTCTACCCTGGTTTTGGATATAAAAATTCCATCCAGTGTATGCCCTGCTGTATGTGTCTCTTGTCTAACAATCTGCCTCAGGGAAAAACTAGCCATTGCATCGATAAATGCTGTGATGTTGTTATCATCTTCCCTTTCCAGGTGATAATAAAAATTTCCTAAAACTGTGTAGTCTGAACCGTTTATACTATCTCCCAAAGATGGGCTAATATTTTCCATAAACGGAGTTCGCGCTTTTGGTGGGCGATATAAGAGAAGCCCTTTAAACGTGTAATTATTGTTGATTTTTATCTGGAAGGGCAGTGTTTCACAATCCTGTGAACTATTGCCCACACCTCCCACCACTCTCAAGCCAACTCTAGAGATGATGGCAAGCCCCCCTCCCGCTTGTTCTTTCTATCAACTCTAGTCATATTATAATGAGTAGGAAGAGCTAACAGCAGCACAGGGTCAGATGCTACATCTGCCTATGTCTCGGTTATAAAGGCAATATCTATCGTTTGACTCTCTATCAACTCCGCTAGTTCTACACCATGCTTCACTAGTGAGTGTGCGTTAATTAATACTGCTTTGACCCCGATGTTATTAGCCATCTCTGTCGGTTTTTCATAGGTGCTTATGTTCCTCACTGTCTCGTGCTGTGTGACAGGAAGTTTTGCACATTTGATTCAGCATGAGCAATTCTTCTCGTGAATATGTTATCAAGCTATGTGCTGTTGGAGAAAAACTTCCAGGGGTTATGGCAATAGGTGCTGATCCGGCATGGACGGGCGCAGACGGGCTTGCCTTAGGCTCGCCTTTGGTGGGCCCGCTGCGTTCGTCAGCTGCGTGTTCGTACCATCCCCACCTTTATCCCCCCCGGCCAGTAAAGAATAGACTGCTCACCAAACTCCTCCCAAAATGGCTGTGCCACGACTTGAAGCGGACCCAGGGAGTGAGAAGTGCAAATGCCAGCTTCAAGGTATGTGCATATTTTGAGCAAAGTACAAAAATTATTTAACACAGGGAAATTTTATCTTAGAGTTCGTCCGTTGGTCTCTCCCGGCTCAAGCCTCAGGAGGACTGTAAGAAGCCTGCTCGTGACCTCCTCACCTTTATCCCCCCCCCCCGGCCAGTAAAGACTAGCCCGCTCACCAAACTCTTCTCAAAATGACAGTGCTGCGACTCGGAGTGGACCCCGGGAGTGAGAACCCCCGCTAAAGTGCAAATGCCAGCTTCAAGGTATGTGCAAATTTTAAACAAAGTACATAAAACTATTTAAAACAGCAACATTTTATCTTAGAGTTCGTCCGTTGCTCTCCCCCGGCTCAAGCCTCAGGAGGACTTAACAGATAGAAGTAAAGGTGTTTCAGTTCAGAGACTAGGACTAGTCGTTTTGGTACCACTGTCACGCATGACTACAAGACAAAATGTATGTCATCTGAGACATTGTGTTGCCATGTGTCCATTCTACCATGGAAATGCACAACTGGCAGTACCCTGCTTAGTGTATGCTTACATTTCCCATAGTCCATGGACATTACCATGCACCTATTAATATACCTTTACATTCAACAATTTGCCCATTACATGGGTCCAGAGTCTCCCTAAAGCTAGAAGTGACAAGAGTTGTCTGGAACTAATGCATACATAGATCTCTTGACCAGGGGTGAATGTTTTGACTGGTTATGCATTCAATCCATCAATTGTGTGTCTTTTGCTTTCTCTCCCTAAGTTCCCAGATGCGGGCCCTGGGCACACTGTGCCACTGGAATCAAGCTATCCTGGCTGATGAGGGGTGAGACCCCGAAACCGGTCCTAGGATGCTTGTTTCCGGTCCAGGGCGGACCTGGCTTGGCAGTTTGGGCAGGACTGTTCCCTTGAGGCACAGGGTCAAGACAGATTTGCATATGGCCAGGTCCCAACTGGGGTGGCATGGTGAGCAAAAGAATGATGGATTTAACCTAGATCTCTTGACTAGGGGTAAATGTTTTGATTTGTTCTGCATTCCGTCCATCATTTGTGTGTCTTGGCTTTCTTGCACTAATGCATACATGGTCATGCACTTGTGTTTCACTAAGGCCCATACTCACCCCCCTCCTTGCTGTCATTCGGCTCTTAACTGCCTATTGTATTCTGGGTAGGTCACCACCATTATTCATGCCATTAGAAGGGTCAGGGTGTGGTGCGCCCCCCTTCTGTCCGGACATGACAGGCCCAGCTGGACTTCTGAAATCTTCCGGCTCCAGCCTCTCAAGCCCTGCCACAGTTTACGACAGTGGCCACTGCGCCGACGTGTAACCCCCAAGGGTCCACACCATCCGGGCAATGGACCTTCTGATGGGCGTTGATCCATATGGATGCAATGGATTGAGGCACTTAGTAGACATGCAAGATGTACGTCACCCCGTAGGGCGTCACCTTGGTCATACACAGTTAGATTAAGCATTTAACAAGTTAATAGACTTTATATGTTTGAAGTGCACATGGTGACCAAACAATACACTTCTTTACTACATATCCAGGTCCCATTCGTACCACCCTCCATCCTGACCTTGCCCATATAGAGTACGCCGGCCCACTTACTTCACATTGGCTTGGATCCAACAACAGTTGGTCTGTAAGGTGTTGCCAGGTAATCCAGCACACCATTGTGTCCTCCTTGACACAACAGTAGCAGTTCAGCACTGGACATAACCTGACAAGTATAAACAATTTACCTGATCCACATTGTCCAAAACATCACTGCGGCCTTGTTATTGAGTTCTGTCAACATTGTTGATGACAATGTAAGGTATTACGTGTGTGTAACTTGATAAACCCATTATGGGGATCAGTAGACATGTGTGTAACACATTTGGACATCAAACTACATTTGTATGTGTTATTCGTGGGAAATACTGATTTCATGCAATGTACTCTATGCCATTTGTGCTAGTGTGAACAGGAGGACATCAATATACCACACAGCATGTGATGCACTTATGAACTGCAGTGCAGATGTCACCAAATATCTGCTAGAGACATGTTGAACAAGATAACTATGCACATAAAATGTAAGCAACACTCATATGATAGTCTGACTGCCGACAGGTATGGTTAAGGTGCCTTTCCTTAGGCAATCATACAGATAGATAAAATGAGTCCAGGGACAGGACTCTTGAGCCTGTGCCTCACATTATGTATGTGTATATATATATTGCTACACTAGGAGAAAATTTGCAAATCCATAGTCCTGTGAAACTTGATGAGGCCAAAACTGAGGATATGTAGATCAACAAAGGCTCTACTCTGTGCATCAGTACCATTGACCAAATAACTATGCTACAGCTGTAGTAACGGATGATACAGGGCACAAAACATTGTCCGGGATTCGTTTCTGCATGCAAGGCCCACTGTTCAGACTTGACCATCATATGGCCTCACTTCCCATAGCAGCCTATACATCTGGTGGCCATCTTATATCTGACATGACTGTTGTTGATCAGTGTGATCAGTGTGAATGTGAGGTGGTGTTCTATGCCTAACATCACATTAATGTGGCCTCATGTGTGTTGAATCATTGTTGCGACTGTACACATATCTCATATGATCCACACATGCAACTCACATTTGCAATCATCATTTGAGTATGAAGACCTGTGATTCAACCAGCACATCTTTAACTACAAGACTTGATCATTTAACATTGTTTACAAGAGATATCTACATGCACAGAAATGCCCATACAATGTCTATAGCCTATAGCACGGTATAAACATGACAATTGTGATGTAAAGTACATTACAGTACTAGCACACATACAACAGTATATATGTCCCTAACATTTCCTAACACACATTCATACAAATATAACCCTAAAGCCTGTCTTGGTCTCATTGTCACAATCTGCCCCATGTGTATGGATGCCCGAGAAATAGGTAAATACATTCTGCATAAATTGTACTCACCTGCTCCTATGGTGTGCCATGGAGCTGCCTATAAAGGGGAAGAACCATGTCTACCAGGTTCTCCAGCTCCTTGGGTATGAAGGCAGGGGCCCCCCACCCTACACAGCATTTCATTGCAGCTCCCAGAGGATATAAACAGCAGTTGAAAGATGGGGAGGTGTGAAAAAGAGCAGTTTCTAAAGGCAAGTGAGTTGTTTTGAAAATCGCTACATTTTGGTAGACCGCATAGGTGGTCTTCTGTGTGGGCGGTCAAAAAGAATGGTCCGAGTTGGTCGTATCTTCCGACTTTATCCAATGGCTGTGAATGCTGTGTGACACTTTTCCCACCATATGGTTTAAAATAGCTGGTTGTTCGCATTGCAGCATGATCTATTGGGAAGTGAAGTTTACCGTGTCGGTCTCTACTCTAGGCAGACACACCCAATGAGCCACAACTGTCACATAACAAATAACAGCCAGGGGCTGTGTCTATCTGGGATCGAAACCACTTACCACAACTTTTGAAATAGGCTGCATGCAGCTCAACTATATTTGCCATTAGTGTGGGTCAGGCTTTCACCATGTATGGATTCCCATTAAAATGTGTAAATGGAGCATCTAAGTGAATCTCCCACACTCCCTTAACAAGGTCACCTTGAGAGGGACCTAAAATAAATTTCGGGCAGGTAAAACGAGCAGGAAAGCACTGCCTACAGTGTTTTTCCACCTCGTTTACGTTGGCAGTAAGCAGCCTGTGTCCATTAAGAGGTGTAAATGCACCACAGGACATTGGAGAACGCCTCTATCACCCAATGTTAATTCTGGGTGATGCTCAAGGGGAGAGGGGATGCTTGATGAGGAACAGACTGCCTATTTGCCAGAGGTCTCAAAGTCCCTGGCCCCTCTTCACACAATGCCATTAACTTAAACAATGGCAGTGATATATGTTTTTCATAGTTAAGTGTGCATGTGCAGACTATTACAAATGTACCATGTATACCAGAAGTGAGTGTCATTGTATGTGTAATGCAGATTTCACAACATGACAGTGTCCACCATACCACATTTGTAGATATAATGTGATCAGTGCAGTTACAGAGATGTTTGGATTACAAAATGGTGGTCATAGCAGGAATTTACTGTGATTACAATTGACCTATGTCAGCCTGTAAACATCCTTATATCATGTGTAAGATACTTGAACCATTTGGACTGTCTACTGCTTTGATTGGCCTCTCCTAAGTCTGTTGTTACTGGTGAAATATGCGTCTACTGTCATTTTATCCCAGGCATTTACACAAATGACCTCGTATCTGGAAATGGTATGTATACTGTTGCATATCATGTATACATGATTTGAGATGCTAGTTCCCACTAACATATACTGGTATGTGTGCTCACATGGCCTTTTGTGTGAGTTTAAGTAGATGTTACTGTGGACAATGTGACGCAACTCCTGATGTGTATACATTCGACACATATGAGGAAGACAGCCTCCCATCTACTGGCCCTTTCCAGACCTTTAAACCATGGAAGAAAGTGATGTGATCGGAAAATACAGTCTCAATAGACAGAACCTCAATTATTTGTGCCTGCAGTTGGAACCTTCACTACGTCCACATAGAAACTATCCAACATCTCTGACTCCAATAGTTAAGATGATGGCAGTACTACATTACCTGGCCATGGGTTCTTTCCAGTACACTGTAGCAACATCTGGAAGAATGTCACCACCTATGTTCTGCAACGTACTTTGTGATGTACTATCAGCATTCATGATACATGGACACCTACATTCAGTTTCCCAAGGGTGAAGAATTGGCTAATGTAAAGGCTGACTTTTATGGATTTGGTTGAATCCCCCATACAATGGGAGATATTGATGGCACACATATTGCCTTAATACCACCACAAGCCAATGAACAGGTGTATAGGAACAGGAAGCACTTCCATTCAATCGATGTGCATGTGGCTTGTTTGGCAGATTTGTACATCTCACACATCTGTGCCAGATTCCCAGGTCCAGTCCATGACTTCTACATGCTAAGGAACAGCATCATACGCCATTTGATGACATAACTTCTATCAGAGAGGTCTTGGCTTGTTGGTAAGAATGATGTATCAGACCTGTTTATGTGTGTATTTTTTGTGTCAGATCACCATCACCTGCTGTATGCTCCACAACCTGGCAGAGCGGAAAAACATCCCTCTTATTGCAGAAGATGGAGACCAGCAGGAGCCCCCGGCTGAGGATCCTGGAATGCCTAATGATGATGACAGTGGTGAAGAGAAAGGATGTGACATGCAACAACAGCTCAGCAACAACTTCTTTTCATGACTGTAATGTGCAGTAAGATGTCTTTCATGATGTTATAGTGATTGTTGTTGTTTAGGTGTGAGGACTATGTGTATGGACATGGTAGGAATGGACACGTGTGCTCAACTCTGTGCAAGGCTGTTTATGTAAATAAGTAATGTCATATGCACACGGTATTGCTGTAGCTTTGTGGGAGTGACATTTACCAATGATCTGTTGAAAGTAAAAGTTGACAGAGATACTTGTGAGATTCATGTTTTCCTTGATAATCTATTTTATTATTATTCTTTTTAGTAACCTTCACCATATCATTATTATTTGGACATTTCAGAGTTGTGACATCAGCAGGTATTTGACACTGTGTCTAAGTCCGAAGAGGACATGGATTGTTCCTCAGAATGTCTTTCACAGACTTTGAGCCTACAAATCTGTAGCCACGCCTGCTTGCAAAGCGAAGGGTTGGAAGTTGCCACAACTTCATTGGACTTGTTTCCTATCTTGTGGTGGTCCTTTTGCAATATGTGGGCCATCATGTGCTCCAAACAATGTGGTTGTGGCAACAGGCCTTGCTAGTTTTCTTTCACATTGGCTATATACTCCATGTGTGAGAACTGGATGTAGCAGTTGATGTGTTTCATAATTATATGACACAGTGCTAGTGCCACACCACTGACATATGGTTGTAGCATTCCACCAGATGCAGCAAGACTAGATTGGAAGGGACCTGTGCCTATAGATTAGTAGTACTGCCCTGTTTAATTTTCTTGTGTCTAGTGATGTTCGATACCTTTTATGAGGTACTGAATGTGGTTAAAACTGATGAAGTGAACCAATTTTCTGTTGCCTATTTCATTTGGCATTGTCAGATGCATCTCCTCCTACCATTTTAAAAACAAATATGCACATGACATATGTGGTCACTGACACACATATTTTAGGAGGATGTCTACACCTGCTCATTGTTTGTCATCATGACAATCATGCACAGTTCGTGCCAGATGTCCGGTGAGAAGGAAGAGGGCAGCCCAGGGACACCGCAATGCAGGTAAGTGACTTTATTTTTTTTTAAATTAAGTTAGCACTAACATTTTATTAAGGAGGGTGGGGATAGGGGGCCAATTTAGCGGGGGCTGGCTAACTCTGCTCCGCTGCGGAGTCAGAGATTTTCCTAGTGAAATCTACACACACTCCATCCGGCAGAGTAGAGTTCTCCGCCTGTGCCTACTATGTATATCTACAGGCCCACAATTAGTTAATGCTTGGATTAGAAAACTGATCTAGATGGGAACATTAGCAGCTATCCCCATTATGTTAGCATTAATTTGATAACAATATTGTTCCTTTTTCCCAAAAATGTGTTTAGGCCTGCTCCTTATCTTTGCTGATATGGTTATTATTTTCACAATATGAAATGGAATATAGCTAATCCCAGTGACTTGAACCTGACACACTGTAGAGATCACTTGAGGATTAGTACATGCAAATTCCGTTTTGTACCTAGTACATACTTACACATAAATTGTAATTATGTTGTTGTTATTCCTGTGTGCTGTGCAGTGTCAATGTATCACCAGGCTCATTGAAGTAACAGCCTTACCACAAAGCATTGGTGAGAATTAATGTACACATTTGGCATGGTGTCAATAATAGACTCATTATTTCCTCCATGTTAAATTCAGACTAAGTAGGCAGACATGTCGGAGCATAGCATTGTGTGTACACTGTGAGTCCATTTGACTTTACAATCCATAGTAAAATGGCTGAAAAGTGTGTATTGAGGAACATCACAGGTGCCTGATGTTGGGAGCTTTAACGACCAGATTTTCGGACCAGATAGAATCAGCTCACCAGAGCACCACTAACCCAGCCGAAACGCAACCACCTCCCTCCTTAGGACCTATTTACAACAGGTATCTATGTTTCCTACCCAAGGATGGGGAATTAGCAATATACATGCTTAGATCTTCTACAATACCACACTCATACAATATAGTCTCGCGACCACATAGGCCCAGACTAATCTACCCTGGGGCAGTTCTAATTACTTACCATTACACACTGACTGCAACCAGTGCTCGCCCAAGCCACAATCCTGTGGGTATATACATTGGTGTCCCCTCTGGTGCTCTCTCTCTACCTCCTACAAGCCACAATCCTGTGGGTATATACACCAGTATCCCCCCTGGTGCTCTTTCTTTCTCTAATGTCCAATCCACAATCCTGTGGGTATATACACCAGTATCCCCCCTGGTGCTCTCATTAACGCCGCCTTACAACAACGATCACTTTCCTATGAATACCATTAGTTCTTCATGTTGGGGAATATCTCACTATTCACTAGAGGTACAATACTACAATATTATGGATCACACAAGAATGGCCGAATTACACGGTGTGCAACTTATTCTCTATTTCAAGGGCTCCTCTCTCCCTCATTATTCAGTTACCATTTACCTGATCGGGGGTAGCATCCGTTCATGCAATAGCACCTGACTAGAAGAAAGGTTAACTTTACTGTATAAGAATAAAAGGTGTACACATTGGTTCAATAAGAACTGGGGTATCTTTATTATAATAAAAACAATTCAATGTAATACTATACTATAACATATAGCCTGATAAGGAAAATGAAAGGTTAGAATGTGTGCACGCTAATATAAAAGGGTCGACGTCACCTTATTGATATGAAGTCTGGACTCAGCAGTCATCTGGGTTCCCTTCTCGTCTGTGCCTTGGCTCATCTTAGGGTCACACCTCTGCAGTCATGGATACACGTCTGCACCGCTATGCTCTGTCTCCTCCGCTTCCCTCCAAGTCACTGGAACCTTCCTCTCATCAGCTGCTTTCTCTCTGGCTGTTCTGCACTACTCCTCTCTTCTCTCAATCACGGACTGTCTTCACTTCTCAGCTTCTATCTCATAACTCAGTTTCTTACCACTCTGGTATTCGTTCCCTCAACTAACTGCTTCACTCTGTATGCTCGGATCGTAAGGTCAGAGATCGCCAGCTGCTCCAACTAAAATAACTTCAATCTTTCTAAGAGAGTATCAGCTTCTCGGTCTTTCTCGGACTTCAAAATGGCGACTGCCTGCCTTGGAATAATTAATGGCATTGATGCTAACGACTAGCTGCCGCCCACAGACTGACTGACTCACTGCTGCATGCCTTCGCTAATATGGAAGCTTGTCCCTTCATGGAAAGTTACGGCCAGTAACCGGCCGCCCACCAAATTCTTGTACCTCCCCGTACCAAGGACACGTTCTCAGCCGGCTGGCCTTATGTTATGTCTTCGGCATGGAGAAAAATACAGTCTTTCGATAAGGGCCAGCCTGAGCCGGTTCTCTCCAAGCGAACAACACCTTGTAACTAAAACATTACATTTGACCTAGAAGCATCTCAAGCTGCCGGGGCAGAAAGAAAGATGGAGTCTCTCCCGTTTGAGGCCTACAAGGACCGAGATCAGCATGACTCCAAGAAAAGTATCCTAACACTCTTACAAAAGGACAGATTAGCACTAATACTCATGAACCTATCCCTTTGCATAGGTTTATAAGCCCTGATCTAAGGAAAAGGGTACAGAATTGTATCAACACGCCTTGTGAATAGGCTCTATTTACGATTCTAATCCTTCATTAGAATGATAGTAGACTAAAGTCACCTCCAATCACCTTCCCTCATGAAAGGGCCCAAAAAGTCGGTCAGAACATTTCACCCTTGAATTTAGGCTACTGTTCATTCGCTAAATGGAACTAACATCCGTAGAGGAATAATATGAAACAAAATTAACTGATCTATTTCTTGTACCACATCTACCGAACTGGAGTAAGGAAGGAATTACCTGAATAAAGCAGCAAATAGCTACTAAAATGCTAATAGTAATCATGATACGCCCTAATATCTGTCGTAAAGAATGTAAGTCAGGTAACCAATTGAAGAGCCAGTCAAACCAGCCCTGGTCAATGTGTTTTCTAACCTCTTCAGTCAAGTCATGAAGTTTGTCAATATGAGCCTGAATGGATCTAGTATGATCCGATAAGTTGAAACAACAAAGGCCCTCAAAGTCGGAACAGTCATGTCCATGTTTAAGCAAAAGATAGTGAATGGCAGCCCGGTTCTGCAAAATAGCTCTGCGTTCACCCTGGGCGTCTAGTAACATGTCAGATAAAATTGTAGAAGTATGATTGATGGACTTAACCATCCAACAGGCCATCTTCCCAATGGATTTTGCATTGTAAACTGCTAAGGCTGGAACACCAATAATTGAAAATGCTAAACTAAGATATTCAGATTTGGAATATAAATGTAGTGAAGAATCACAATCATCATGTAACATCACAGCATCGCGAACAACACGGGAATGTGTATTAGGATGTGAAGAAAACATCAATAAACTCAGTCTAGTGATGGCACAAGGTCCACCAGAAATATTGGCGGGAATGTAGGGCCAGGATGTATTACCACAAGAAAAAAGCCATCCAGAAGGTAAAAGCATTGTACGATAATGACTAGGGGTAACTACTAAACTCTTACAGGTCATATTATTTTTAACAGAAGTACATGATTTTGGGGATCTTGGGAACACAAAGTTCGTTCATGAGCTGAAAAAGAAGTTGCTGCTTTCAATTTTAAACGCACACATTCAGTAATTGCATTGGGATCGCAGGTAAGGAAAAAGCATAAATCGCCCTGGGTGATATTATATGTAATTATCTGGGAATGAATCGGGGGTGTTGGATCAGAAAGCACAGTACACAAAGGACAGTACTCGTGGGTGGCAAAGTCTCCAAGGATAACATTGGGACGGGCATTTGATATATGAAAGATATGAGATAAAGTTTCCAACGAAGCAGGGACAGCAACCAAACAGGTCGCTAATATGTCAGTCACCGAACGCATCGGTGTTAAACAGAAATGTGGAGAGTTAGTCACCCTTCGTGCAAGGGTGGTCCAAAAGTTGGATGATGAATCCCACGCAGCAAAGGAACGCGGTACTCGGGTTATCGAATCAACCAAAGTCTGTGGGTTCCCTGCTTTCCCGACATAGCAGGCCAAAAGGAGTCCAACGCCGGCACATCCAGCAACAGCAGTCCAGAGCGTGATCTGAAAGAAGATCAAATACAGGCATTATTCATTCTCGTAAATAACATTTGTCAGCCGGGACAGCTTCCCAGCTATCTTTCCCTGGTCTCATGACAAGAATCGTATTATCATGACCGGTTGCAATAACTTCAGCTTGTTCAGGGGGATTTTTAGGCGATTGCACCCACACTCTCGCTCCTGGATTATCTGTGGAGCCAAAACCTTTTTGTCCTCGTACAGTTAGCAAAGTTGGGGCAGTGCCTTTCTGAATCTCACCACTGAAAACAGGCATGATTAGCAGCTGAGCAATTCGGTCAGTTTTATGAATCAGTAAATCAACCTCACTGCTATTCAGCAGGAGCACCTTAATCTCTCCCTGATAATCACTGTCAATGACTCCTCCGAGTACTTGAATGCCTTTTACGGCCAGGCCCGATCTAGGAGCAATCAGTCCAAAATTTCCAATTGGTATACAAACACCAACGCCAGTTTCAATGATAATTCGATCTCTGCTTTTAATTAGGACATCATTCATGGCATGCAGGTCCAAGCCTGCGGAACCTGGGGTCGCTCTACATGGAGCTAATGCTCCAGGGGAAATTTCCCAGTACATTACAGTATTGCCAATGGTGTTTGGCTTTGCATCAATAGCTGGAGGAAATAAACGCATTAATGGAGATTCAGCATTCAAAAAAGGACGATTATTCAAAATTAACAGTGCTTGAAACAAATAATCTCTCCAATTTTTATATTTATTGTCAGTTAATTTTCGTAATTGATCTTTTAGTAAACCATTCATTCTCTCAATAAGACCTGATGCTTGTGGATAATATGGTATATGAAACACCCATTCAATGTTATTTTCCACACAAAATTCCTGCACCAATCTTCCCTTGAAATGGGATGCATTATCAGATTGAATTTGAAATGGAACACCATAATAGAGCATAATCAATTCCAATGTTTTAATGGTATTCACTTGAGTAGCTCGATTACAGGGAAAGGCCACCAAAAGGCCACTGTATGTATCAACAATGGTGCAAATATATTGGCAATTTTTACTCATAGGGAGTGGACCAATATAATCAATCTGCCAAATTTGAGCGGGTAACTTTCCTCGGTGTAAATGTCCTTTAACAATATGGGGCACCTTTCGCTGTCTAGAATGTTGACAGATAGGACAATGCAGTATTGTGTCTTTAATCAAATTTAAAGGAATATAAATTCCTCGATCAGCAGCCCACCTGCTAGTGGCTCTCTCTCCAAAATGTCCTGCTTTCTGGTGGGCCCATTTCGTCAATCCCGCCAAATCAGAATCCTGCATGTCCACCACTGCCTCAGCAATTTTAGATTTCTCATCTGCAATGTTATGAAAGAATTTGTCAAGGGAGTCTATTGGTGTATGAGCATCCACATGAAAGATTTTAACAGTACTTTGTGGGAGCATTTCCCAAATTTCTTGCCATAATTCTTTACCCCAAAGTTCTTTAGAATGCAATTCCCAATTATGAGAATGCCAGGTTGGTAACCAAACCGCCAGTCCATTAGCAGTGGACCAGGAATCAGTAAAAAGGTGACATGTACCAGGTAACTCTTGTTTTAGAACTTGGTAAACAGCATACAATTCAGCAAATTGACTACTCTTTCCTTCACCAGTTGTACTCAGCAATTTTTGTGTGATGGGATTATAGGACACTGCTATTCAATGTCTTTTCTCTCCTATGTACCTCGCCGAACCATCCGTAAACCACACATGGTTTCTGTCCTCCGCGGACAGATCATCAAATGGCTTACCCCACTTAACAGGGGATTCCTGTACAACAGGTACGGAGCAATCACTCCCAGTCTCAAGCGATGGCGCCTGCGCCACTTGCTCATGTAATGCTGCTACACCTTTCGGTCCCACACGTGCCCTGTCTTGTATGTACCATTTCCACTTAATCACACTTGCCTCTTGAGCATGTCCAATTCGGTGAGTTTTCGGCGAACTCAAAGCCCACTGCATTATAGGAATCTCAGGTCTCAAAATCACATCATGCCCCAAAGTCAATTGCTCGGTATCCACCAGAGCCCAATAACATGTAAGTAGTTGTTTCTCAAAAGGTGTATAACGCTCACCAGCATCAGGTAACTTTTTGGTCCAAAAACCTAATGGTACTTTATTCCTGCCTTGTTTTTGCCACAAACTCCAATTTGCATAAAGACCTTGCATGGACACATTCAAGTCCACATCACCGTCACGCACCGGCCACAAATCCAAAGCATACTGAATCGCTTCTTTCGCCAAATCAAACGCATCCTGCTGCAGTTTACTCCATTCAAACGCATTCTTTTTGCAAGTCACTTTATATAAAGTGGCTAAAATCTGACTTAAATGTGGGATATGCTGACGCCAAAAGCCAAATAAGCCAATAAAGCTTTGAGCTTCTTTTCTATTTCTTGGAACTGCAAAATCGAGAATTTTCTGTTTCACTTGTGGAATCACCTCTCTATGACCTTCATGCCAATTAATGCCTAAAAATTTCACATTTTGGGATGGACCTTGCAATTTATCGGGATTGATTTCCCAACCTTTCTCACGTAAGTGATCAATAATTTGATCTAACTGGGTTTGAACTTGATTTTGTGTCTCACCTTGAATCAAAATGTCATCAATATAATGACATATCTGAATTTGCGAATGTACGGGTACTTCAGACAAATGTTCCGCCACCAGCCGGTGACAAATCGTAGGACTGTGTACATAGCCTTGAGGAAGACTTCTAAACGTCATTTGACGTCCATTCCATGTAAAACTAAATTGTTCCTGACTCTCAGGGGCAATCAGGATTGAAAAGAAAGCATTGGCAATATAAATAGACGCATACCATGTTCCTGGATGCTTCTGAATTCTCTCAATTAAAGTTATTATGTCTGGTACTGCAACAGTCAAAGGGGGTGTATGTTTATTCAATTTGCGGTAATCAACAGTCATACGCCAAGAATTATCACTCTTGCGTACGGGCCAAACGGGATTATTCCAAGCAGAAGTAACCGGAGTTATAACTCCTGCATCCACCAAAACTTGAATTGTAGCACTAATTTCTTCATGACCACCTGGGATACAATCTTGTTTTTGGGAAACAACCTGTGTAGCCTGGGGAATTTTTAATAGGGGGCATTCTTAAGCGACCTACTCGTACAGGTCTGGATGATATGTAACTTTTACTTCCAAATTGATAACAGCCGTCATCTAAATGCAATGTCATTCCTTTCAAAATGTCAATTCCGGTTATGTATTCCAAAAGTGGCACCACTAAAACAGAATATTCTTTTCGGGGAATTCTACCTATTTTCATTTCAAGTGTAGTTTGCACTGCGGGAGTTTCCTTTCCACCTAAACCAGTAATTGTGAAAAACTGACCTTTAAATTTCTTTGATTTTCCATGAATAAGAGTGGCCTCTGCTCCTGTATCTACCAATGCTCGGGCCCTTTGGATATTACGATGTTTCCAAAAAATTTCAATATCTACATAGGGTCTATTATCTCTGTGAGCCCACCTGCGTACTGGAGCTTGAGCTATTTCCTAATCATTTTTATTATGTTCTGATAACCAAGACAAGTCAGGGTAAATGCTCTCACATTTTTTTGACGAGAAAATATCATGTTCATATCCATCCCCATTACGGAATGGATTCCTGTCATCTGCATGGTGTTGTGAATTTCGGTCGGAAAGTCTGTGTCGATCCTCTCTTCTCCTCATCTCAGGGGACTGACCCCTTTCATCTCTATATCTGCTGTTAACACTGTCATCTCTCCCCCTTTCTTTTTCCCCCTCTCGCTCCCTCTCTTTTTCACGCTGAGGGGACACATCACGTTCATGCCGACGACCATCACGACGACCAGAATCATCACGACGTCTATCGTCTCCACTGTCATCAGATTATTCACAATCACAATCATTCTTTCGCACACGTCGGGCGCCCTCCTTTCGATCCAGACCACGCTTGTGAAACATGTCCCACAAGCTATTATTAGGTTCACCATCAATGTCCTCCTTTTTCACACCATCAGCCAACAGTGCAAGAAACATATCACGTCTGGAAAATTTATAATCTCCAGCAGTACGACCCTCAGGTCTGGACTGCCTCTCAGGTTTAAACCAATCACCCAACTCACCAAGCTGACGGACAGATTCAAGCACCATAGACAAAGCATTGCCAGTTTGATTGATTAACAATGTCATCATGACCTGCTTATAAGCAATGGGGGAAGAACGGATAATGCGATTACGCACAGAGGATGTTAACAAACAGTCCAACAATCTATCAGCTGTACTCAGAAAAATCGCAGTTTTCATCACCTCTTCTTTCAGCCGCTGCACCGCATCGCGCAAGGTGTACCACGGTTTGTCATTTACAGGCCAATCAGATTCAGTAGGGTATTTGTGATTACAGCCATCAGTCGCTAACTGGAGCAGACTAATCTGTCCGATATTATTATAATTCCGGAAATGATCTTGTACAGTAGAATCGGAACTCAAAGAACAAAATTTCAAGTCATCTCCTGCATCCAACATGATACCCGCAGCGCCTAACTCATAAAGGCGCACCATCTACGTAAGCAAGGCCTCACCAGGCCGTTGTTGAAATCGTTGCAAAATGTCACTAACTTCCTGTTGTGTAAAATCTTCCAAACTATCCAAAGGAATACCATTTGGATTACCAGGAGCTTGTTGTAATTTACGTCGAAAAACCGGATGCGCAGAAACCTCCGGACGAGCATCAGAAGAAGCCCGATCCATAGATTTAGAGGAACAATCAGAATGAGAAACGTCATTAGAATGGGAAGAGCGACCACGGTAGCTGGAATCATCATGTATGTCACAAGAAGTAGATTTACAATCCCGTCCAGAGCGAGAAGACTCGCGCCTGTCAGACTCCTCAGCCGAGGAGCCAGAATCATTCGAGTCCCAGATATTACCATCCCATTCATTGGGGTTCCAGTCCAGTCCGGCTTTCGCCACGACCAGACGCACCTTCCTTTTACAAACACGACCACGACGATTCTTATATTTGTATTTCGCAATTCGAACGGCAGCCCTTTCGGCTATCGTCTGATAAGTTTCAAGTTTGTCGGCAAGCAATTTATTTTGACATCGCAAAAGAGTATGAGCATTCTGCACTTCAACAAACTGTTCTTCCATGTCCACATATTGTTTCTGCAATTTTAAAAATTTCTCATGTAAAATCCTGTACGCAGTTAAAGCAATCCAACCTCTACGTCCCAAAACAGGAAGTTCCTCACCCTTCACTACTGGCGCTTTTTGCAAACAAGCAATCACATTAGCCGGCTCCGCCAGCTCCAAACAAGAACTCCAATTTTCGCTCAAACCAGTAGAGTTGGCCCACTCACGGGCCAAAGCCTCGTAAGGCGTTGATTCCCAGCCGGGAATTTCAATAGGTAATTTGAAAGTGGATTTCGATCTACGCAAAAACATTTTAACAATTCAAAAAGATATATACAACTATAAACAAATAATATACAAAAGAAACTTCGTACGTGCCGAGTGCAAACCAACAAGATAAAAACAATTTAATGCCCACAGGCTTCGTAAACAGTTTGTGACGCCAGATGTAACGACCGGATTTTCGGACCAGATAGAATCAGCTCACCAGAGCACCACTAACCCAGCCGAAACGCAACCACCTCCCTCCTTAGGACCTATTTACAACAGATATCTATGTTTCCTACCCAAGGATGGGGAATTAGCAATATACATGCTTAGATCTTCTGCAATACCACACTCATACAATATAGTCTCGCGACCACATGGGCCCAGACTAATCTACCCTGGGGCAGTTCTAATTACTTACCGTTATACACTGACTGCAACCAGTGCTCGCCCTAGCCACAATACTGTGGGTATATACACCGGTGTCCCCCCTGGTGCTCTCTCTCTACCTCCTACAAGCCACAATCCTGTGGGTATATACACCAGTATCCCCCCTGGTGCTCTCTCTCTCTCTAATGTCCAAGCCACAATCCTGTGGGTATATACACCAGTATGCCCCCTGGTGCTCTCATTAACGCCGCCTTACAACGACGATCACTTTCCTATGAATACCACTAGCTCTTCATGTTGGGGAATCTCTCACTATTCACTAGAGGTACAATACTACAATATTATGGATCACACAAGAAGGGCCGAATTACACGGTGTGCAACTTATTCTCTATTTCAAGGGCTCCTCTCTCCCTCATTATTCAGTTACCATTTACCTGATCGGGGGTAGCATCCGTTCATGCAATAGCACCTGACTAGAAGAAAGGTTAACTTTACTGTATAAGAATAAAAGGTGTTCACATTGGTTCAATAAGAACTGGGGTATCTTTATTATAATAAAAACAATTCAATGTAATACTATACTATAACATATAGCCTGAAAAGGAAAATGAAAGGTTAGAATGTGTGCACGCTAATATAAAAGGGTCGACGTCACCTTATTGATATGAAGTCTGGACTCAGCAGTCATCTGGGTTCCCTTCTCGTCTGTGCCTTGGCTCATCTTAGGGTCACACCTCTGCAGTCACGGATACACGTCTGCCCCGCTATGCTATGTCTCCTCCGCTTCCCTCCAAGTCAATGGAACCTTCCTCTCATCAGCTGCTTTCTCTCTGGCTGTTCTGCACTACTCATCTCTTATCTCAATCACGGACTGTCTTCACTTCTCAGCTTTTATCTTATAACTCAGTTTCTTACCACTCTGGTATTCGTTCCCTCAACTAACTGCTTCACTCTGTATGCTCTGATCGTAAGGTCAGAGATCGTCAGCTGCTCCAACTAAAATAACTTTAATCTTTCTAAGAGAGTATCAGCTTCTCGGTCTTTCTCGGACTTCAAAATGGCGACTGCCTGCCTTGGAATAATTAATGGCATTGATGCTAACGACTAGCTGCCGCCTACAGACTGACTGACTCACTGCTGCATGCCTTCGCTAATATGGAAGCTTGTCCCTTCATGGAAAGTTACGGCCAGTAACCTGCCGCCCACCAAATTCTTGTACCTCCCCGTACCAAGGACACGTTCTCAGCCGGCCGGCCTGATGTTATGTCTTCGGCATGGAGAAAAATACAGTCTTTCGATAAGGGCCAGCCTGAGCCGGTTCTCTCCAAGCGAACAGCACCTCGTAACTAAAACATTACTTTTGACCTAGAAGCATCTCAAGCTGCCGGGGCAGAAAGAAAGATGGAGTCTCTCCCGTTTGAGGCCTACAAGGCCTGAGATCAGCATAACTCCAAGAAAAGTATCCTAACACTCTTACAAAAGGACAGATTAGCACTAATACTCATGAACCTATCCCTTAACATAGGTTTATAATCCCTGATCTAAGGAAAAGGGTACAGAATTGTATCAACACGCCTTGTGAATAGGCTCTATTTACGGTTCTAATCCTTCATTAAAATGATAGTAGACTAAAGTCACCTCCAATCAACTTCCCTCATGAAAGGGCCCAAAAAGTCGGTCAGAACAGGAGCTCAGGGTAGAAGGCTTCAGAACAAACGTATTCTAAGCATTGCAAAAACACCCATAGTGTGTGTTGAAACAACTACACAGCTGATGTCAATTTAAAGAGCAGATACACCTACCAATCCAACTATAAAAACACTCTGCTCCGGATCATGATCCTTTGCTACCATTCTTCAGCAGAGCAGGAGTGACCATGTTGCATTTCTTTTCTGTCACAGGAGCCAGCCCTTACACACCTCCACACACTTTCATAGTACCTTTCACAGCACATATAATTTGTAATTTGTTTCCTGTAAAACCCCTTTCCTTTCACTCTCTCACTCTCACTCACTAAATCACACAATGTCACAAAAGACACCGAGTTGTCACTGATGGTGGATCAAGTCATTGGATGTGAGCCACATTTATTTGAAACCCAAGTCCAACAAACTTATGTTACTCAGAAGAATCAGATGTGGGACATGATAGTCAACAAAGTGAACACTGTAGGTACCACCCTGTGCAAAAAGGCGATATCAGGAAGAGGTGGCACAATGTGAAGTAGAGGGTCAAAGACCTGGCCAACAGGTGCCACCTGGCCACACAGAAGACTGGCGGTGTCCCTCTCAGGCCACCATTACAATTCACTGCCTGGGAGGAGAACGGGCATGCCATCCTGCCACCGGAGGGCTAGTTTTGGAATACCTGAGAAAATGGAGTCTGGTAAGTTACACCTCAGCATTTGTATTAGGTTATCTTTTTCACCTTAGCACACATCACAGTACTAGCCAAAGTCTTGTTAATCAATTTGTAAAATATGCAGTAGCCAAAGTATAGAAAATGTGTAAGTCATGTTGACAATCAGTATACCTGCACATAAGATGACAAATATCAAAAGCAATGACAATTTCACATGTATAATGCATACCCATTAATTCATCATCCCAGCAACAATAATAATTGTAAATATCTTAAACTATGCCCCATAAATAGTGTAAGTAGGTAGAAGGTATGTAATATTAAAGAGCTAATGAACTAATCAGATCTGGCAAAAGGTACAGGCTAAACCTGCCATCAGCTTCTCTACGTCCACCTTATAACAATAGGCACCTGTGTTGTGAGCCCATACTCACTTGTCAGCCATGTTTCAACTGAACTTCCCCTCACAGGCAGGAAACCATTAGTCAAGTGGAGGGGGAGAAGAAATGTTTGAAAAGACCACAACTGCAATCAGGCCTTGTACTTCATACTACAAGGTACAGGCACCTGTGTCAGCCATGGTTCAACTGAACTTCTCCTCACAGTCAGGAAGACAAGAGTCAAGTGGGGGGGGGAGAGGGGGTTTGAAATGCCACAACTACCATTAGGCCTTGTACCACTAACTCAAAACTACAGGCACGTGGTCAGCCATGTGTCAACTGAACTTCCCCTCACAGGCAGAGAGCCATCGGTCAAGTGCGGGGCGAGTGTTTGATATTACCACAACTACCATCAGGCTTGTTACTCCTAACTCAAAACTACAGGCTCCTGTGTCAACCATGTTTCAACTGAATTTCCCTCACCGGCAGAAAGACCAGAATCAAGCAGGGGGGAGTAGTGTTTGAAATGACCACAACTCTCACCTGGCCGTGTACTCCTAAAGCAAAACTACAGCCACCTGTGTCAGCCATGTTTCAACTGAACTTCCCCTCATAGGCAGGGAGCCATTGGTGAAGTGTGGGGGGGATGACGAGTATTTGAAATGGCCACAACTACCATCAGGCCTTGTAGTCTTAACTCTAAACTACAGTTATCTGTGGCAGCCCTGTTTCAAACTGTAAGTCCCTCACGGGCAGAAAGACAATAGTCAAGTGGGGGAGGAATGTTTGAAATGACCACAACTACCATCAGGCCTTGTACTCCTAACTAGGGGTGGGCGTAGTGCTCCGCTCCGTCCACGGTGTGTGCGTAGTGTTGCCTACTTCGCGATTCGCAAAGTAGGCGTAGTAGGCAACACTACGCACACCCCATGGAGGAGCGAAGTTGCCTGCCACCCACCTCCCTCCCGCTTCTAAATGCCCTTAAAATCATTTAAAACATTCCAAAACTAATGAAAACGACTTACCTGAGATGCAGCATCCTGGGGCTCCCTCTTCGTGGTTTCCCGACGACTTCTTCCTCACAAATGCGCATGCGCGGGCGTCCGTGCATGCGCATTTCTTGCGAGAAATGCGCGGTTGCCCTAGTAGAGCAGTAGCAAATCCTCTCTTTAATGTGGCTGGATCAAGATCCAGTTATTGTGTTTAACAAAAAGGAAGCATATTCTCTTAGTAGCTACTCTGGAGCAGAATCAGAGGAAGAGTCAGTGAATTTCAATAATCATTGAATAATGTCAGTAACAGGGATGAAAGTAAGCGAACACAACAAGATGATGGATGGAGTGCTGAATCTTTTCAACACTCACTCCCAGTCAAGATATCTGTGTTTAATCCACCGTTCTTTTGCTCACTATGCCACCCCAGTTTGGACCCAGCCATATGCAAATCAGTGTTGACCCTGCTCCTCATGGAAACAGGCCAGCCTAATCTGCCAGGCCATGTGCTCCTTAGACCAGAATCAAGCATTTAGGGACCCGTTTCAGGGTATTGTTCTTTTTGCATTTGGGGCGGGTATGCTCAGACGTGGTCCCATGCTCTCCATAACACTGGAGACAATGTAATCTGGCTGATATGGGGTGGTACCCTGATACCGGTCCCAGGATGCTTGTTTCCAAATTAGGGAGGACCAGGACTGGAAGTGCAGCTGGACTGTTCCTATGTGGAGCAGGGTCAAGACTGATTTGTATATGGCTGGGTTTAAACTGGAATGGCGTGGGGAGCAATAAACGATGGATTTAGGCCCAGATCTCTGCAATGTGGTGAATGTTTGACAATGTTCAGCATTCTGTCCATCAATTGTTCTTTTTGCAGGGATGAAAGTAAGGCACAGGGAAAAGGATCTGACCTGGTTTGTAAAAGAGATGAATGGCCTGATATTAGTATCTGTTAGAAAGGATTTCCATTTTCCATTCACAGTTAAATATTCACATGGAAGCACTATGTTATTTTGTATGGTCTTTCTGCAAAATAAGTCCACAAGCTTAAAAAAGCCTCTTAACTGATACTTTTTATTTATTTACTACGTAGTCTTTGCTTCTTTTATGGATATAATCTTTCATCATTGCAATGCAATGTTATTTGTCTTGAGTTGAGTGATGCTTTTCACTTTAAACATGATCCTCCTATTTCAAGTTTTTTTTTTCAATTTTAGGTAGCACCAGGAGCAAAGTGGGTTTGATACCTGGATTTCATCAGAAGTAAGAAAAGTTTCAGGATTTTAAATAATGGTGCCTTTGAAAACTCAAAGACTTTGCTGCTAAGATACTGATGACCCAAAGATGTAACAGTAAGGATATCATTTGTGCTAGGAAACCTCTTTAGTTGTCAAGCCCTGGGTGTTTTAACAGAGAAACTGGACTTGAGCATAGGGTTGGACCATCATGAACTGAATAATGAAAGTAAATTAAGTAATAATCTTTACATACAACTAATGTAACACTGTTGATAAAAGGTTTAGATTTCTTTATTAAAACTGTAGCAAATGTGTGCCTCTGGTATTGATTGGTTACTGAATCCTTTGACTGAACTTCATCTCTGTCAACAAGAATGAAAACAGACAGTCAAAAGAGTCACCAACTCAAACGTTGAAATCACCTACCACATTCAGGAGTGTACAATTGTAAACAAAAATGAAGAAGTAGTCTTTGCCAAGTCAAAAATGTTTTTATATTTCTTTTATTGAGTTTAACAGTCAATCACCATCACAATTGGTCACAGCATCACTAGATCACCAACGCCCCCCATCGGAGGTGGAAGAAAATCACAGATACCAGCTGGGTGAATATCCTCAAAACCTCCAACCCTGCTACCACCACCAACCTCGAACAGGGAGTGAAAAACGTCAACTCCTGGATCAACAATTGTGCAAACAGCATAGCCCCATCAAGAGGAAAATCCAGAGAAAATCTTCCAAAATGACATCTGGTACACCCAAGAACTCAGAACAGTAAAATGGGACAGCAAGTAGTTAGAGAGGAGATGGTGCACCAGTAAACAAACCAGCTTCAAGACTTCCCTCGACCTCTACCACTGCCTACTGAGGGCAACAAAGAAGACAGCCTGTGCGACACACATTGAAACCAGCACCAACAAAACCAACATTATTAAGGAATTCTCCAACCTGGCTGCCGGTGAAAAGAACATCGGGGCATATTACCAAGCAATAGCGATAATTATCGCTATTGCTTGGTTAGAGACAAAAATTTACCGCTGAGCTGCGGCGATTTTTACTGCAAATAAACGTTGGTATTACCAAGGTTTAACGCAAATGCGATAAAAATCGCCACAAAGCATGAATATCGCTGAAAAGTCAGCGATATTCATGCATTACCGAGCTAATGCTCTTAGCCATGTTATCCACCTCCCATTGGATAACATGGCTAAGAACTGCTCAGGGCAGGTGTTAGCTTTTGGAGATATTCGCGCTTAGCGCGAATATCTCCAAAAGTTGGTAATAGGAGATAGCGATGTTAGCGACTGTTTTCAGTCGCTAACATCTTGGCACGCCCACTTTGCATGTCATTAGTGATAAATATCACTGACATGCAAAGTGGGGCCCAAGATGGTCGCTATCTCCTACTAGCTGTCGCTAACTGGTAATAGGGAGATCATTTTATCTCCGCTTTCTTGGCTTTTAAAGCCAAAAAAGCGGAGATAAACCCCCTTGATAATATGCCCCAACATACCCTCACAGGAGTTGTGCAACAACCTTGCCCACTTCTTCCACAACAAGAATGCAACCATATACAGAAACATTGAAACCAAAACGACACCTATGGACTTCCTCGATATATTCACCACCCTTGTATCTGACACGAACCTCACACTGACCACCTGGAACATCCTCCCCACCTACGGCACCACCTCCACCATGAGACCCATCCACATGGGAGCTCCCACAGACCTATGCCCGCACCTCTTCTTCAACCTCGGAAACAAAAGAATCTGCCACAAACTCACCACCCTACTCAACACCTCTATCACCACTGCAACATTTCCTGACTCCTGGAAACATAGCAAAGTCAGACCACTACTCAAAAAACCCTTCACCAACCCCAGCGCACTCACAAATTACAGCCCAAGCTCCCTGCTCCCTTTCCCAGCGAAGATACTGAAAAACTCATGACACACCTGGAGAGGAACCAGCTGTGAAACACCTCCCAAACCGGCTTCCGCACGCAAACACAGCACCAAAACCACCTTGATCGCAGTTACTGATGACATCTGAACTGCAGCTTTGATCTTCCACATCCTCTCAGCAGCCTTCAACACCCTGTCCCAGCACAGGCTGATTAAAATATTCTACCACATCGGCATCCAAGGGGATGCACTCACATGGATTATCTCCTTCCTCACTGGAAGAACCAAGAGGATACACCTCCCACCTTTCATCTCTGAACCCAAGGAGATCACCTGCGGTATCCCCCACGGCTCATCCCTCAGCCCCTGGCTCGTCAACACATATATGCCCCACTGGCCAACATCATCAGATCCCACGGTCTCAACATACTTTCCTACTCAGCAACACCCATTCATCCTCTCACTCACCAACGAGCCCACTACCACCAGAACCAACTTCCACAGATGCATGACAAATGTTACAGACTGGATGAAGAACAACTGCCTGCAAAGAACACAGGCAAGATGGAAGAACTGATCTTTGGCAACAGCAGCAACACATGGAATGGCCACCGGTGGCCATCAGACTTAGGACCCACACCCACTCCCTCTGACCAAGCCAGAAACCTCAGACTCATCTTTGACAAGCTCACCATGAAAGCACAGATCAACTCCATGTCCTCTGCCTGCTTCCTCACTCTGTGCATGATCTTCAAGTGGCTACCCCTACACACAAGACGCACTGTAACACAGGCCCTCAACACCAGGCAACTTGACTACGGCATTGCCCTCTACATAGGATTTGCCACACACTTCCTAAAGAGATTTCAAAACATACAAAATGATGCAGACAGACTCAGCATCGGCCTTCCCCTATAAACTCACATCCCCTCAAGCAACTCCACTGGCTCCCAGTACAGAAGAGATGCCAATTCAAGCTAATAACCAAGACACAAAAGGCTCTATACAACCAAATACCTGCATACAATAACCACTGCTTGAACTTCCACCAACTGTTGAGTAGACTACGCTCTGCATCCCTTCCACTTGCCCATACTCCCCACATATAAATGTAATGATGATACTTGTAAAGCGCACTGTTACCCCATCTCAGGGTGTCCTGGCGCTGAAGACCGCTGGGGAACCAGTCCTGGCTTTCCCTGTGAGATGGTCCCTTCTGGGTATCTCCAAGGTGAAACCAGGCATCCCCGGCGTCTGTGAGGGGCCGTGTAGAGATGTGGCAAGCTTAATGCCCAGAGTTGCCGAGTGTGATCCCTGGTTAAATTAGGTACCGAGGCGAGAATTATCGAGTCCGTTGACCCTGGTCCACAACCCTGCCGCGTCAGGAATTGAACCCTGGTCCCGGACCGTTCTCTGCTTCCGGGTCTGCCGCCTCTAACCAGCGAGCCACACCACTATACTGAATCAGAAGTGGAGGACGCCTTTTCTCCCACATCCCATCAAATGCCTGGAACAGCCTTCCCATGCACCTCTGGACCATCACCTGTTTTCCGGAATTCCAAATGGCCCTCAAGACCTGACTGTTTGAATAAGCCTCAAGGACCTGCAAGCGCCTGGATCCCCTATAGGGTGATTAACCACTCTTTATGAATTCTGATTGATTGACAATTCAACAGCATGTCCCCCTCTCCCACCCACACAAACTGAGAGAGAGAAGGATGCCACAACAATGTATTTTGTCAACAGTACAGATATAGCATCCAGACATTGTAGGACACATAGCAGATCAATATCGAGCCATGTCACACCCTCCTATTACCATGCTCACATTTGTTCAGCATTCTTCTGTAGGGTTCTCTTCAAGTTAATTACAATGTGTAGACATTAGTAAAAACTAGACAAGACAAGAAATGTAAGTTCAATAACAAAACAAATAAAAACCAGCTTGCAACTGTGGGCAAAATAATCTATCTTACTGATGCAGGCAGTTGCCTTATTGTTATTCGGTACTTTTAGACTGGCACTGTATAGGAATAGAACTGTCCCCTTGTACTCCAATTTTAGGTATGGTCAGAGTTCTAGGAAGGTTACGAGGTCTCAGAGCAAAACAATGTTCCTGTTTTCTACCACTGAGAATAGGCTTTTAATTTACTCTTTGGGCAATGGACGCTCTTATTTTTTACTGATTTTACTGATATAGATTCCCAGTGTACACGAATCACAGAATATTAACACCTGTTAATTACTTACCAGTAAAAAAAATCCAAGTAGATACTTAAGGGTATTTTTGCCGAAGACACAAAGTTACAAAGTTTCAGGTAGCTATCTTACCAATAGGGAAGAAGTGTTGAAGAAAATATATAAACATACTCATCTCCTGATATACTTCAGTTTCAGGAACATGAGCTTCATAGTTTGAACATACAAAGATGGTTACAGTTCCTGTATATCCTTTTCACTGTTAAGGTTAGGGGGAGAACTTCCTGGCACAGTACTAAGATATCTTATTGCCTTAAGATGCCCACTTAGATCTGATGACATCATTGTCCAGCACAGTGACAATTCAAAGTGGCAGCATCTGGTGTCTCTTTTTCTGTCTTACTCATTCTCTTTAGTCTCGTTCTTTGACTGGCCTCATATCCATATGGGATATTCTCAGTAGCGTAAGCGGTGAGAAACTGAGGAGCGCATTGATCCTATTAGATATACAGTAACACGTCAGTACTTTCTGACACTAATTGAGGCAATATTTTGCAACAGATTCAGAAAGGAGTTGACAAAAAAATAGGAATGTATACATATGAGTAGTTTAAAAAAATTAGGCAAAGATATCAGGCCTGACTCCATTTTAAGTTGCCCACTACTTCTTCTGCTATATTTCTGCAGTATCATCAACAAGTCTGCCTTATCTTTCCAAGAAGTGTGATAGTGTTGAGTAGCTTAGATATAGACATCAACAAAACGCCTTATCTGAAATCAGTCTGCAACAAGCTATCTCAATTTCAAGGTCAAACATAGAACAATAGTCAAAATAGTGTGGTCTGAATTGTCAAACCTTTTCACCTAATATATTTTAATGAATGCTTCTTAGACTATCATCTTGATGCCTATTGTTCGCCTTAAACATTCCTAACGTGACATTGCAAATTCCATCTATGAAATGAAGTGTATTAGGACTGCCACTTGACCAGCTGTTAAGAGAGACGCTTCACCAAAGATGCTGCTGTGTATCACTCTTTCTACTGAAAGCTGATACTGAGCATGAGCCTGGAAGGAGTTGATAATGATGCTGAATGTATGTTTGCCTTTCTCAGGGAACACGGCCTCCCTGACTCTTGAAAGCTTTAGAGTTCTTCTGCTTTAACAAAGTATGCATTGTTAAATGCCATGCCATGCCCATTATTCCTAAGAAAATCTGGCCGCAAGTTCTTCCACTTTCCATTCTCTCCTAGTGTAGCACATAGAAGTTGGTTTTAGGGTGTTAGGTTTTTAGATGACATTTCAAGCACATTAGAAATTTTCATTTTATTTTCGTTGTTCGCAACAAGAATTTGTGCTTATTGTAACTGTATTCTGTTTGGTTATTTTTGATGTGTTGAGCAAAAGGGTGCACTTATTGAAATAAATGTGCATGTTTCTTAAATGTCTTTATCTTAGCTCATCTTGTGTGAGTATGATTGCAGAGAACAAAAAAAGGGTTGTCCCTGATCATCACAGTGTGCCTGGATCCCACTTTAGAGACTGTTCGTAACCCAAAAGCGTTGATGCCACTGCAACTATGTATTGAGTGGGTTTCTGAGGGGCTGCAAAAAACCTGTTGCTCACATTCAAGTATGGTGCATTAAAGTTCACTTGAGTCACTCATGGGTGTGAAATAAAACCTTTTAGAACCAAGCCAGAGATTCAACAAATCCTCCCTAAATAATGGATCTAATGCATCACAGTTGGCACTTATAGACATCTTGCCTGCTATTCATTTGGCAGTAGGATGCTGCAGCCTATGCATCCACTGTTCTAAATAAGGAAGTCATTTTGGGTTAACGTTGTCCAGATATTATTATTGTTTTATTGACCATAGATATCCAGAATGTTTTTCAGCAGTAATATGACGACTGTGAACCACAATAACAGTGATATACACGTTAGCATTCGAGATGGCTATTCTCAGCAATGTTTACTGAATGGTATTGTGTAGACTATCATTACTTTTTTGGTTGAACATAGCCAACATGTTGGTTCTAAAAGTGGCAGCTGTGTTGGGACAAACAATGATGGACTCTGCACAAATACCATTGCAATATGGATACGTTTTGCTATGTTTAATTTTAATTTTTGGTATTTTAAATACATGACCCAGATGTTTAGATGACAGCATGTTTTATTCTTTCTACATGTATTCTTTCAGTGCATCTTCTATATGCATGGTGAGTTTTGTGTCAGTTTTCTTGCAGGTGGAAAAGCGGGTGCAAATGTGAGTCAGTGGGTGTGACATAACCTACAGATACATTTAGATGTTTCTGTATGTTACGTTTTAAGAAAATATCCAATGTTATTGACTTAAAAAGGTGGCATATCTATTTCTGTGTCACTAATTAACTATTTTACTACGGAACTAAGGGGCATATTACCAAGCAACAGCGATAATTATCGCTATTGCTTGGTTAGAGACAAAAATGTACCGCAGCGCTGCGGCGATTTTTACCGCAAATAAACCTTGGTATTACCAAGGTTTAACGCAAATGCGGTAAAAATCGCATTGGATAACATGGCTAAGAACTGCTCAGGGCAGGTGTTAGCTTTTGGAGATATTCCCGCTTAGCGTGAATATCTCCAAAAGTTGGTAATAGGAGATAGCGATGTTAGCAACTGTTTTCAGTCGCTAACATCTTGGCACGCCCACTTTGCATCTCATTAGTGATAAATATCACTGACATGCAAAGTGGGGCCCAAGATGGTCGCTATCTCCTACTAGCTGTCACTAACTAGTGTTAGCGGCAGCTAGGTAATAGGGAGATAATTTTATCTCCGCTTTCTTGGCTTTTAAAGCCAAAAAAGCGGAGATAAACCCCCTTGATAATATGCCCCTAATTTGTTTATTGTGTATATTTTGCATGCAGAGGGTTGGAACAATCTACTTTCTTGGCATGGTTTCCATGAAATATTTCTTTCTTGCAAAGTTAACAATATTACCGCTCAAGTCATCGCATTTTCCATGAAGCTGCTGCCCAATCCTGTTTTAGCATAACTCAAGTAATCACAAAATGTTTGCAAGTGCTGTTCCAACTTCGTTCTATGCATTCTAAGCCAACAATCTTTCGATTCATTTTGAGCGCTTGCGCATTCAAACATCAGGCTCAAAACTATTTCAAATTTTACTTTTATTTAAACTGTGCATTACCTCATTTCTCAAGGTAAATCCCTCAATGTATTATATGGAGAAATTTGTTCTGGGAATGTTGGCTAGAAAGAGAACATATGCAATTTTGTCATTCCAACCAAAACGATATGCTATTGTTACTTCTGTCCTGAAAAATACAAATGCAGCTTGTAAAACTGCCTTTGTGATAATCTGCGATAAAAATAGGGTCGTTCTATCTTATGACAATTCTGACATGGTTAGAAAGAAGGACTCTGTGAGTGTGCAAAAAATGAACTGTATTTATCCGTCAGCGTTCTGCTGACAATCTTCTTTTATAATGTTACACACATTGGAGCTTCTATATCGTCATATCTACTTACATCCTACTCAATTGAAAGCTACTCGCACTTTTCATAGACATTCCCTGCTAGTATGTCAAGGTCACAGATTTCCAGGTGTACATATCCTGAGAGGGTGGTTGGCATGCCCAAGTCCTGTCCTCTTAGAGGACTAATTCTTTCAGCACATTCCTTCTATGTGGTAGTACATAAATAAAACAAAGATGGGGAGAGGAGTGGCCTAAGAGCTAAGGCGGTCAACCTCGAATCTGGGGAACTGGGTTTGAGTCTCTGCAATGACGCTGAACATCCTGTGATTCTGGGCAAATCACTAATCTCCCCGTGCCTAACAAAAATTAATGTGTCCTCATGTAAGGCAACAGGTGCTAGATAAATCGCTCTGATACCCGATTCGGATCAGGTTTGCGCTATATAAAACTCTATACATGTTTTTTTTAAATAGAGATAATCATGCACAGCATTGCCACCCATCTAAAAGAGTTCATAAGACTGGTGGGGCGATGGACCTATGTCTTCGAAAACGTAGACACAATCTCAAGGATATTGTTAAGTTGCACCAGGAACATCTCCGGGAGTCAAAGGAGGTGAATGCATGGCACAATGCTATGGCCATGAAGCTAATACCGGCCCTCTTACTGGGGCCAGTCTTGAACTGCAGGGCAAAGTCAAGCACCTCAGGCAACTGGGGATCAACAAACATTTGCAAACCCCTCAACCACTAACCCTTTCACCAACCCATCAGCTAATCCCACCAATTCACTTGCTGGCAGTGTACTACCTGACCCTCAATCCAATATGGGCCTAGTATTGCATATGCACAGAGGTCAATGGCTCTCCTGGGAGGCGTACACAGCAACCACCATCACCATGAAGAATTACCCAACCAGTCACTGCCAGAGTGTGTGCCTGGGGCTGAAAGTGGGTGTATACCTATAATGTCAAGTAAAGTGAAGCTAAGTCATCCTTTAGTGTATTTAACATTCCATTAAGGCCATTGTACATTGTTGAAAAAATGCACCTGTGCATGGAAGCTATATGGATGTTTAATATACAAAAACATATGATACTACACATTGGGAAAAGTATGCACACACAGAGAAGATTTGTCCCAAGGTCGCTGTGTAAGTAAAGTCATATTTTCCATGAACAGGCCTATCTATCAATTAAGCCTTTATTTTATAACTCTACTATAGAAAATACTGGATACAATTATTTAAAGTTATTTTTCACTTATTTTTAAAAACAAATTCAATAGTGGGAATATTTTTTTGATAACATTAGGGTGTAGGTAAATTTAAGAGTGTTTGTACCCTTTTTTCTTTTAGCCCCACTCTACTGGCACTACATAGATCATTGGCTAGTTGTTAATGACCCTGCTTCGGGATTTTAATGGCTTGGCCTCTGGACCCCAGACAGCAAGGTTAGACTTAACATGTGGGGGCTTAGGAAGGATTAGCCTCAGTGAAGGGAACAGGAACAGTTGACAGAACAAAGGACAGTCTTAGCACTTCTTGTTTTGACTTAGTGATGCCAAATGGGGCTACCTTTCATTCCCTGTCCCTGTCTAGACTTTCTTGCTCCAACCCGAGCAAAAAGAGAACCAGTTTAGACTCTGATAGAGGAGATGATACCTCATCTCCATAGGGAAGTGGCGAGTGGAAGTACCAGAACTACTTGAGGGGGAGAACGGTGGTAGTCATTT
The DNA here is from genome assembly GCF_964263255.1 of Lissotriton vulgaris. NCBI lineage: Eukaryota > Metazoa > Chordata > Amphibia > Caudata > Salamandridae > Lissotriton > Lissotriton vulgaris. Next base: position 399,244,610 of record NC_141696.1, on the reverse strand, counting down.
TGCTCTTGGGCTATACAGAAGTTTTGCTCTAAACCAAAGAAGAAAATGCTACAACAGGAGGTAGGCAATTTATGAGAAAATTATGCCAGCTATGTAAGGCTGGCACCTCACTCCTCCCTCTTCAGAACAATACTATTCCTAGGAAAAACATCCTTTAAGAAGATTACTCTGACTGGCTGGACTCAGGACTCCAGTCTCCTACTGGCACTCAGGACCTAAAACTAGTCTCCAAGGGCTGGTCCAGGAGCACAACAATCAGAAGGACCCCTGACTGCAAAAAGACCCAGCACTGTGAACTTGACCCTTCTTGAGCTCTGAATGTTGAGAAATCTAGCATCTAGATGCCTGTCCTAAGAACATGAATGCTGGAGGAGTTACCAGGAAGAACTTTTCAGGCAGTCGGAAAATATTAATAGATTTTTCCACCTCCAGAGGACTAGTAAGCCAGTTTTGTTTCATTCTGAACTTTTGGGCACACTGAAACCTGGTTCAGCAAGACCTCATAGTAAATGTCTCTGGCCTTGTGGAATCTTGCACAGCTATAAATTTCAGCCTTGCTTCACTGGTGGATATTGTGAAGCCAAAAAGTGACTAAGCCTCACCACAATACATCCTTGGACTCTGTTACGGTGGTAAATATACTCCAGCAGCGATTGCAACCTCAGGGGGTACAACATCAAATTTGTCCCACTTCAGGCTTTTAAACTTTTATGGTTTATTGTTATAAATGAGTTTACAAATAAACTCACCTACAACAAGCAGACCGGTAGGGAGAGGCAAAATCTTAAAAGTTAAGATAAATGAAAAAGATTATTAAACACAGGAAGAGTCGCACTGAGTCAACTGTTCCTCATCCAACCCTCAACATTCTCACCCTTCATTGTGCAACCATCTCCTGCAGTGTCCCGTACCAAAAAGGGATCAGCCAGTGTCATTGAAAGCCTTGGGTCAGCTGTAAAATATTCAAGTATCAGGGTAGAAAAGTCCCTTAAATCTTTTGCCATGAATGATGTGCAAAGGCCCCAAATTCTGTTGAATCGGTCTAGTTTATTCTCCAAAACAGCTGTGAGTTTCTTCATATCCAGAGATCCCTGCATCTATAAAGCCAGGATATATGGCCTCAGACAGAGTTAGAATCACAGAGCACTGTGGTGCCCTGTTTGGCTGACACAGTGCTAATGATATGGCCTTTCCCATATGTGAACAGAAGTGATAAGTTAAACTGTTAGGGAGACTACGCAGAATATCGGTGGGACACTGCGAAATGTTTATGTTTAAGTCAGTATATATACCATCTAAGACTTCTTGTCAATACCTCTTCATTGTTGCACATCTCATAGCAAATGAATTAGTCTACACGTGATCATGCAGTGTCACCAACACATGTCTGATTTAGCTAGATTCTATGTGTGTATCTGACCTTGAGTGTAATACCGGTAGAGCACAACTTTAACATAGATGCTTTCCCCACTACACTGTCTGCAGTAGTGTGTGCCTCGTGAGAGATATTGGCCTAGTCCTCGTGAGAGAGGAAGTATTCCTGTACCAATTTCCATCTCCAAGAGTATTCCCAAGGGAGTTGGAGACCCTAACAAAATGTGTAGATATCAGAATATAAGTGTTTGTCATCCTTCTTGGTTATGGACCATTCCTGAAGAAGGGTAAGGGGTCTAAGTGCATGGAGTTTGGTGTGTGTGATCTAGTGCTGAATATTCTGCTATCTTAGGGTAATTTTTCAGTTAGAGTGGTCAGAACTCGTGGTGTTTCACTCTGCGGAATTCTGGGAGATTCCTAGGACTTCTGCAACAGGAAGAAAATATGCAGCTTGCACTTTTTGTGCTGCAATTTAGCATTGATATTGCGGACAGCACTGAAAAAACAGCGAGAACAGCACAATGCATTGCACAAGAGCGCACATAGATTTGAGTTGACTTTGCTGCTGCTTGAGTAAAACATCTGCTCAAGCATCAGCCAATATACTGGAGCAGGCGCCCTCTGACTGCAACCAGTCATGACCACCCCGACCACCCACATTAGAAAATCTTGCTAGAGGATGGCACATCTTGCTCAGTAGCTTGCATTTTTTGGAGCCCGCACTTCGCCACACGAATGTGGCGATTGGCGGAATTTGGCCACAACTCCGTGTTAAAGATTAATGCTTATATAACCAAATTTCTGCTGTCAAAATCAAATATTTTGCTCACCCTTGTTTTTGAGTACCATCTAGTGTCCTTAAATAGTTCACAGGATTGTATCCCTTTAACATGAAACATGTTCCCAATTATTTTACCGTTTACTTCCTATCATTCGATACAGGCTTCTCTGATGCCACAGACATGAAGTCGGAGTTGCCTATAATGGGGGTAAATTGATGTGGCAGAGAAGTGAGTCCACCCACACAGACCAGCCTGTCACATGCCTATAGGGAGAATGCACTGCAGCACCTTTGATGTCCATGTAGACTGAATTGCCAAGCTAGTGGTCTGGTCTAGGCATGAGCGGATTTTGCGGATTGGCAATCCGCGAATTTGCGGATTTGCGAACTCGCAATCCGCAAAATCCGCGAATTCCCGCGAATTTGCGGATTTTTTTTTTTTTTTGTGTTCGCCCGTGTTTCTGCCAGTTCGCGAGGGTTTTTACAATTTCGCAATTTGCGAACTTACCTGTCGGGTCGCAAGTTTTGCGAACTTGTTGTTTCTACGTGTCCAACCTGTTTGGGACACTCTTCTTCATCACTGCCACTCTCTGTCACCACTGCCACTCTCTGACTACTCATGCCACCCTCTGGCCCACCCATGCCACCCTCTGTTTCATCACCACACCCTCTGGTTGTCCAGTGTACATTATTTTCGGCAAAGCAAAGCACACCTTCCCTGCCTCAAGTGACCTGAATTAATTTGGGGCTGATTAATGTGTCACAGAATATTTTTTTAGCTGGCACCTGCTTCCTTAGTGCGCCCTGATTAGTGATCTTTTGCACTTGCTAAGTGCTTTCATTGTTGCAAAATTAGTTACAACACCTGCCCTGCCCCAACTGACAATAATGAATTAGGGGCTGATTAATGGATTTTAACTTCCAGCCTGGCTCCTGCTTGTCTCCCTTAGCTGTAATTCATGACCTTTGTGGCATATGTGTAACTATTCTGAGGTTCAGAGCAGGGTCACATAATAGTTTCAACTGGCAACTGAACTCTGGAGGGGCCCCTCAGGAAGCACTACAGGAAATGGCTACTAATGATGTGCCTGAACTTTTGAACCTGGTAAGTAGTTACTTTCAGTTTTGCTTAGATCGTATTTCTGCAATTTCGCACTTATTCGCGGGGCGCGAACTCACGCGAACAGTGCGAGCAGTGCGAGCAAAATCCGCTGCTCGCGGATTTGCGGATTTTGCAGGAAATTCGCAAATCTCGCGGATTGCGGATTTCCCGAAAATCCGCAAAATCCGCGAGCGGAACGGATTTTCCGCCCATGCCTAGTCTGGTCCTCCATAAAGATGGGGAAAGTTTCAGAGGCTCTCTGGCCCAATGACCTCCAATTCTTCTAGGGAGATTTGGGGATTGTCTCAAATCTCTCAACAGCAATTTTGTTGGGTTGTGTAATTGAGCAGTAGGTGGAGGAAGGTTATGCCTTGGGCCAAGAATTGTTTAGGAATGGTCTTAATTCCTTTTCCAGTGTCTGAGTTCCAGTTTGTAATGGTTGGTGCTGCATTCTTCTATGCCTACCTAGTAGAGGAGAGAAATCTGCCTCTGCTATGTAGTTTTAAGGCTTGTAGGAAGAAAGATAGAGAATGAAGGTGACAGCATGTTTTGGGAAGTGTGGATACCACACGATGCTGTCAAGTGTTATAACATGCTGAGAATATATGATTAAAATCTGTAAAGTACGTTATGTTGTTATAATATTGCATGCACAATGTCTTTTTCTGCACTCTGCTAGCCCGTTTAATACTTTTTGGTCTTCACAAAGGTAAATATATGCCCAAAGTTAAAATGTACCACTTTTCGGTATTCACAAAGGTAAACTTAGGCTGAAAGTCTAACTTTACATATAGTAACTTACCTTTGTGAATACCAAAAAATAGTAAAGTTAAACTTTTGGTCTAAGTTTAGTTTTGTGAACGCCAAAAAGTAGTAAAGTTAGATTTCTAGTCTAAGTTTACGTTTGTGAATACCGAAAAGTAGTAAACTTTCACAAAAGTGTAAAGTACCGTTGTGAATCGGGTCCTACATGTGAGGTGCCCCGATCTGAAGAAAGATTGCAAGTGTGGTTGTATGATATACAGATGTGTGATTGACAGTGCCAAAGAGTACATGAGTGATATGTGTCCAGATGGATATTACACTGACAAGAAAAAGCTTGGCTGTGGCATTAAGCAATAGTTGTGTATCAACATGGTATGTGTGGAAGGTGTCATAGTCCACCTTGCATTATTGACTCTGCCCACTGGGATGCAGCAACCAGAACTAGCATACTAGGTGAAATGTGAGAGGTCAATTCTGCTACCCACCTGCTTCTGGTCAGTGGCATACAGGATAGGGCCACTGCTCATCATTAATTCTACCTGTAAGCCTTATCACTTGGTGAGGTTGTGCAACATGGAACTGACTGTCATGCTTCTTCTAACCAGGACTGAAACACCACCCAAATCATAAAGATACCTGAGCCTGGTTTAAGGATTCTAAAAGTGCACTCAATATTGGCTTGTTAAAATGTGTACACCACACTGCAACCCCATTGAGGAAGGGTGGTTGGATTTCAGCACTAGGTGAGCAGATGGGTAACGAAGTTGTTCACATTATCACCCACAATAAGGACAATATGTTTGTTTTAAATTTGCAGACATTCAATACATGGATGCAATTAATGTTACTTTCATCAGTGCATTGGGGTGAGAGGTTATTAGTGACTATCTGTAGGAAAGTGCCCCTTTTTGTCATGGTCACCCCACTTTTTGCCACTGGTACTGATGCTTTTCGAATGATGTTCACTGGGTTCCTAGTAACAAAGCCCTAGTGCCAGTGCTCTTTGCCTTCAAACATGGCTAATGGTCTAACTGAGTTATAATTGCACACACTTTAGCACCTCTGTAAGGCCCTAGTTAATGGTACCCCTGGTACCTAGGGCATGGATACTAAAGAGGGTCCCTAAGGGCTGCAGCATGCATTATGCCACCCTAAAGGACCACCATACTGATTACATGCAGACTGCCGTTGCAGGTTGCGTGACATGGTGCAAACAATGTGTGAAAACATGACATGGCACATTCACTGTGTGCCATGCCAATGTCACTGCATATCATTTATATAAGTCACCGCTACAGCAGGCCTAGTAGCCGGGAAGGCAGAGTGCATTATATTTTATGTGAGGAGATATCTCCATGAGAAGATACGTCCCTGTGATGTCCTGTTCTATTACTAGGTATTGCAAGTGAACAGGGAAGCCATCTTAAGATATGTACTGGGCACTGGACATTGCGAGTTACCCAGCAACATAATGGCTTCACTAAAATCTATGGTGTTTGGTATCAAACTCATTGCCTTACTAAGTCCATATTGAATTCAGTATTGTATTTTTATGACAGGCACCCAGAGGACCCTTTAGAGGTGCTACCTGAACCCTACTAGTCTTCTAGTGTGCTGGCTGACTGGTATCGTCAGCCTACCATCACAGAGGAGTGCTGACCCCCTGTAGGTGAAAGCCAACCCTCTCTGAGGTCAAGAAATAATGCCTGCTCTGGAGAAGGTGTTATCACCTCCTTCAGCAGTATGGCTAGAGAATCTGCATACCAAGGCTGGAGACTTCAAAGCCTCTGCTGCATTTGATGTGCGACCCCAGCTTTCTCCAGCCATGGAGAATGTGTCCCCCTGCCCTGAAGCCCATTTGGCACCAGGAAAGGCAGAAACTCAGCTATGCAGTAGACATACTGTACCTCCAGGCTAGTCCCTCCCCTAAGGTGGGGGACATGGTGTGCTCCATAAAAGAAGAGTTCAGCCATCTTATTTTTGGTGGAATTAGAAACTCTTGGACAGGGTTATGCCCACTCCCAAAGGAAGTGGTCAAGTAGGGGGTGTACTGATCCCAATGGTAAGGGGCTTATTTGCTACTACCCTTCACTCCCCCTTAAGGCCCCTAAATGTAATATTTAGGTGGCCCACCTGACACCAAGAACTCAAATTCATATCCCTTAAGGAACGAGAAGGACAAGAAAGAGCTGAAGATTTAAAAACCATGGACCAGCACCGAACTTTGCATAAAACCCTGCCTGACTGCTTGGAGGTCTGCCCAGAGCTTCATTGATCCAGCAATATCTCCCTAGGAGTAGAGGAGCCATTTAGCAGGCTCCGACTGCATCTGCCCTGTCCACCTATTTGCTGACCATCGGATCCACCAAGGGAGCAAGTCACCAGGAAGATGTCCCAAGCACCCTAGCCCGGGCTCAAGTAAACTGACAGCGTCTCTGTGATTCTGAGACCTTCAAGAGCCGAGTCCCCCTTTGGGCCCTGCTGGACTGGTCCCCCAGTCACTTCTTGCAGCCTTTTTCTTACAGGTACTTTTCCTATTAACTTTAGTGTGTAGAGTTCTATGCTACCACAGCGTACAACACCTCTGCACCTTTTTTTTTATTTTTTTTTTTAGGTGCAACCTAATGCAGTGTAGTGCTTTGCAGAATCAGTGATGCCTGACCTTTGGTCCCTCTCTTTTCTATGTTTATATTACAGACATTTCGGAACCTTGGAATTTGTTTGGGCCACAGCCAATTTGAATATTAAGTATTTAATTTCTCTGCAACAAGAGGTAATTCCAGCAGTGAGGAACGATCATTACTTTTTTTCAAGTAAGTTAGATGGATCGAGTTTTTGAGTAGGATTTTGCACATCGACCATTAACTTTGTGTCATATTTTCCTGATGGCCCTCACCTTGTCTCACAGGTGCCATCACTCCGCTCGCTGCGTTTGGAGCCTATGGGCCCGCCTGCAATGTTTCCACCATCCAGTTAAGGGTGGTGCATGGTAATTTGTAGTTTGTATTATTTATTAGCTTTCTTTTAAATGTCAAATACATCAGACACTAAGAAACCTCTTTTGTTAAATTCCCAGGTGCCCCACACTCAGTCCTGAGGATGTCCCCGGCGTAAGGACCTAAGCAGCCTACTTTGTTTTGGGGTCGAAACGCCGACTCTGCCAATTTGGTCAACAGTGCCTTTTCACTGTGTCAGTTTATTACAAACAATGGCTATGCATTTGTTATCATTTAACTGTGAGGCTGAGAAAAGCAGTTTTTTATTGTAAATAATGGTGTGATGTATATATTGTCACAACTTTTCCTTTTTTTACTCCTCCAACCCTCACTTGATGCACACTACCTTCTCTCCCCTTTTCCCTTTTTGCTTGGGGCACTTGTTTGATACATTTTTTCTGATTATTTATTGATGTATGGACATTTGTTCAATATGATTAAATAACATTGAACTAAGTAATTTGGAGCACTAGTGTATTACTGCCTAATGGTATTTAATTGTGTTTGCTTTTTAGATTTGTTCTACTGGCACCAGCTTCCCTACTGTACTGTCCTATACCCAGGTCCCAGGGGCTTATTTGGGTTTACCATTTTTTGTATAACTCCTGAACACCCCAAAAGCAGATAATCTAGAACTGCTGGTGCTTTCTTGGACCTTACCTTAAGTCCAGAAGAACAGTCCTCTTAGTCCTCTGTAAGTGTACCTATGCAGTGAGTGTTTCACCAATAGGATACCATATCACGTTCAAGGCTCGTGCCTCAAATCTGACAACTGTAATTTTCTACTATTTTGCTTTAAAAAATCTATAACATCTAAAGTACTTACCTGGTTCCGATGATCTTGGTGTCTAAAATTTTATGTAAATATGTGTTATTTTTAAAATTGGGTTTTTTCTTGAATGTGTATCTCAGTTATTGACTTTGTGTGTACAACAACTGCTTAGCGCCACCCTCTGATAAGCCTAAACTGCTGGTCCACACTACCACAAAGAGAGCATTTGGGATTATTAATGTAATAAGCCCTGTAAGCTGGTTCCTCATTTGGGCGCAGTACATAAAAGCCAGCTCCCTACACTCTCTTTATGTAGCCATTCCATAGGTACACATGTAGTCCCAGTGAAAGTTATGCAAACTTACCTAATAGCCACATGATTCTGAAATCCCAAGCAACCAGCTGATGTGCAATAGACGCAATCAATGGCAATGGAAGTGGGTAAGAGAAAAGAAATCCTTTGCCATCCATTTTGTTTCCACCAGTGACTGTAGCATGGCTATATACTTTTGGACTTACCTGGTGATGCAATCTGTACCTGGAGCAGGCACCATGAATGACCTGTGAGATGTCCACAAGGTTCCAGCAGCCTGCAGTCAATATTTTAACATATACTTGGATGGTCTATAAGCAGGCTATATGTGAGTGAGCAAACACAAAGAGATGGATGGATGCTTGGTTTCTGGTTCAGGGCAGACCTAGCTTGGCAGTTCAGGCGGGACTGTTCACACAAGGCACAGGGTCAAGACTGATTTGCATATAACTGGGTCTGAACTGAGGTGGCGTAGTGAGCTAAAGAATGATGATGGATTCAACCCAGATCTGTGATTGTGGGTAAGTGTCTGGAAAGTTTCAGCGCTCTGTCCAACATCTTCTTGTATTTGCTTTGTGTGCCCTAAGTTGGCAGGGTATACCCAGACGTTGGTACCTTGCTTTCTTTGCCACTGGATTCAAGCTAGCCTGGTTGATGAAGGGTGTTACCCAGAAACCGGTCCCAGGATGCTTATTTCTGGTTCAGGGAAAACCTTGCTTGGCAGTTCGGGCTGGACTGTTCCCATGAGGCACAGGGTCAAGACTGATTTGCATATAGCTGGATCTGAACTGAGGTGGCAAATTGAGCTAAAAAATGATGATGGATCGAATCCAGAACTGTGACTGGGGGTTAGAGTACGAAAAGTTTCAGCGCTCCGTCCATCATCTCCTTGTGTTTGCTTTGTTCACCCTAAGTTAGCAGGGTATGCCCAGATGTGGGTCCTTTGCTCACTTTGCCACTGGATTCAAGCTAGCCTGGCTGATGAAGGGTGTTACCCAGCAACTGGTCCCAGGAGGCTTTTTTCTGGTTCGGGGAAGACCTGGCTTGGCACTTCTGGCTGGACTGTTCCCATGAGGCACAGGGACAAGACTAATTTGCATATAGCTGGATCCTAACTGAGGTGGTGAAGTGAGCTACAAAATGATGATGGATTCAACACAGATCTGTGACCGGGGGTGAGTGTCTGAAAAGTTTCAGCGCTCCGTCCATAATCTCCTTGTGTTTTATATGTGAGTGAGCTCCTGCCTATGTTTTCACCCATTTCATGGATCACATCCAATGAGAAGAAATATTGGCCACTGCTACTTTCCTTGACATACTGAAAATAATGATCCACTGCCTGTATTGTATGTCTTGTCCAACCTCAATTAGTTGCTTCTTAAAATGAGGGTCAAGCTAACATTTACATTCACCGCCACAGTGAAAAAAATGGTTTGACTACAGCTTTCCCTCTCATGTGCTTAAGCTGCATGTGATTGGTTGAAAGTGTACTGAGATTTACCTGCTGATGAGTGCAGTGGAGTCATGACTGCTAATTTGCTCAACATCTTGTTTAGCAGGTGTACGGATTGGGAAAGTAAACAGTAGTTAAACACCTTATCTATTATGTCTGCCTGTGCTTACTTTCGTGTGCTTGTGCTTGTGTGTGCATATATGCCTATATTGATTTGTATAAGATCCCCTTGCAGTACCTATGAGTGTCCATAAGTGGGATATGACTCACTCAAAGGCTTGCCTGGAATACATTAGAGCACAGTTCTTCAAACTGTGGGGCGCGCCCCCCTGGGGGGGCGTGGATGGGTTCCCAGGGGGACGCAAAGGCCTCTGCAAGCACATGTAAATGAAGACGCCTGGAAGTGCAGCGATGTTTATTTGCTGTCTTTCCAGGCTGTCTTCATATACTCTGAAGCCCTCAGAGTTGCTGTGGGGCCAGAGGTCAGCGGGGCTCGGTTGGGCAGTGTCTGGAGTTTTATTAAGACTCCAGCACAACTGAGTATTTTACAGGTCTTTAAAGACCATTTGAATACCTTCAGGAACTGGTTACCAAAGCTTAGTTTTTTTCCTTTTCCTGGTCCCTGACTCTGCCTATTCCTTACATTTGTATTATCAATTTACTGCTGTAGTGAGAAAATGTATTTCATGACAAGGAATACAAAAAAAAGGGTTGCCAATAGAAAAAAATAAATAAAAAAGTATGTATTCATTTGTAAAGTGACTTTCTGTCTGTTCCTTTTATTTTTAGTCAGGAATCATTCAGGCAGCACTAGAACATTTAAAAGTGCTATATATTTGCTTTTAAAAGTACTCACAGATAAGTGCTGAAAATAGGGCTTTAGGTGAATGTTTATTTATGTAATGTCTGCAACATCAAAATAATGAGCTGGCAACCCTAATCATAAGACTGGAAGTTTGTTGCAGGATCAGCACATTATTTATTTCACCCTAGATTCCCTGATTAATTAATAATAGCAATAGTTTAACTTATATCTGAAATCCTACACCACATCAATAACATGCTGATTAACTTCAAGTGTCTGGGAATTCACCCTGCATTCAGACAACTCACTGCTCATTCTCACCCTTCACTTTCACGATCACCCTGCACTCACAGCACATGGTTATGGTTTCCCCGCATATGCCAGATAATCCATGATCTGCAGCATAATTTGCAGATTAAAAAATGCAGCAACACATGTTACCTCGCAGTGGAAGGCCCTTTCTAAAGGTAGACTAGTCACCTTTCTGTTGCTTATTGCTATATGTGGGTGTTAATGTAGTACTTATGAGGGGCAATAAAGGCCAGGACAATGTTAACTGGTGTAAAAATAGCAAAATAGTGCAGTAATGTTATCACAAAATATGCAGCATAATTTGCCTTTGCTTGCTGCAGAATTTAGCCAACCATGCTGCATAATTTGGCCTTCTCCTGTCGTATAATTCCAATGGCCCTGTTTATAGTACTATGAGGTCCCAGACTGTAGCAAAAAGTACTGTGAATATGAAAGTCATTATTTTAAAACAGTATTTACATACTCTAAACTAGGCTGCTGCAAAATGATGCAGTGATTGAGATAAAACAAGTTCTTACAAAATATATACTTTTTAGTAATAAGTAATCAAACTGTATCTAATAAAGGCATTTTTGTAAGTGTCTCCACTATTCCAGATCCCAGCTGATAACTCCTTTACATTACATCTTAAAAAGAATAGATATTTGCCACCATAAAGCTTTAAGCAGATCCACTGGAATTATTCAGCAGAAGAGGACAACATTATGTGGCAGGTTTGACTAAATTATGCAGCAAGAAAAGATAAATTATGTGGCACAATGCGCCACATTGTGTGGTTAGCATTACTTCATTATTTTATCATTTTAACTCACGGTAAAGCTGTCAGGGGAAATATTTCACCTCATTAGTACCAGTTTAACACCCAAATACAGCAGAAAGCAACTACAAGATTACCAGTCAATCTTTGCAAAGGGCATTCCACTGCTCCTGAACATGTAGCAAATGCACTAAATTGATAATTAGATGGAAAAAGTTGCTGCTGCAGAAACTCATTGGCCCACATGCATCATTGTGTCATTTTGCATTTCTTAATTTGCGAAAAATAAGGAATCGCAAATTAAGAAGTGCAAAATGCTATGCATCATTTTTTTCGGTATTTCCTTGTGATTCGGTAAAAATCGCAATTTTTACCGAATCCCAAAGAAATACCGAATTCTTAAGTTAATTTTCGCAATTCCCATTGATTCCTATGGGCCAAAAGGCCCATAGGAGTCAATGCAAATTGCGAGTGGCACTTAGAAAATTTCATGGGTGCAGGGGGGGGTCCAAAGGACCCCCCCTGCACCCCTGAAATGTCTTTTTCGCATCATGTTGCACACACACATGTCCTAAGGACATGTGTGTCCGTAACATGAATGCTTTTAAAATGCGTTAAAAGTGTTAATTACACTTTTTGCAAATTTACCGAGTAGTTCAACTACTCGGTAAATTTGTCCCTCTAATTGCGAATTCGCAATTTCAAAATTAATCATGCATTGCTTTTAGGAAATCGCAAATTTGCGATTTCCTAAAAGCAATCGCATTTTTGGAAATCGCAAAAATGTTGCGATTTCAAAAAATGCTTCATGCATTCCAAAAAGCATTTTTGGAATCGCAAACGGCCGATTTTAAGGAATCGCACCGTTTGCGACTCCAAAAATGAATGATGCATGTGGGCCATAATTCCAGTGGCCCTGGCTTTAAGTGACTCAATCAATTAATGGCTGGTAAGAAGGACGGTTTCTTTTTTAACTTTCTGCACTACCGCCGCACACTTCGATTTCAGGCACAAGCATCTCAAAGTCAGTATTAACCATTCAGCTGAAGTTTTTTTGTGAAAGCCGAGTCCATGGGGTGGCAGGTAGAAGGCCAGCAGGGTTGCATTCAGACACAGAGCCCTAATCCTCTCGATCCCTGGGGCCTCACAGAAATGGTCTAGGAGACAGAGGAAAGGAGCGAGATTCAAAGATATTGTCAAAGAGAAGGCCCAGAATAAAAAGCACTGTTTGCAGACTCATTTTTATGTTTATAAATGGCCAGAGACCACTTCTTCAGAGAGATACCCTAAAGAAGGTGGCAATATAAGTTTTTTTTTAAAGGGTTATTCTTTAGTGAAGCTGGTACTGATACAAAGGGTGTAAGTGGCCACTGATGGTTATCATAAAGAAGCAGATGCAGCAGGACTGGGGGCCAGGAATTTGGGGGGCCCACTGCATCACAAGTATGACTGTCTACCTTTAAAAAAAGGGGCATGGGGCCTATTGTCCTTTCAAGCATTAGGATGGAGGTGATGATCCATCATGGTGGGGAAGAGGTAAAAGAGGCAGAGGAGATAGCCTGCTACTCAGGACTGCAGTTATCATTAGTGCAGTAGGTATTGTTGCATTGGGGTCAAAGAGTGTGAGGGGCTCACAACACCCCAATTATGGGGAGTAGTTTGTTTGGGATATCTGTTTTTGTTTGATGCATTTGCTGGTTTATAAGTCTCATATTTGGTGCGGTTCATAACCTATAGAAAAAGTATTCCTGAAATCATCTCATAAGCCCTGCTCCCTGCTCGCAGCCATGTCCATCCCGCTCCCCCAATCCTTCCCATAAAGTTTTGGAGGGGGCCCGAACTCAAAACATTTTGCTTAGGGGGGGCTCAGAGTAAAAAAGTTTGAAGACCTCTGCATTAGAGCCTCTTTGTGCAGTAGTACTGTGGGAGTATATGCGGGTGAAACCTTTGTGAATATTAAATGGTTTCTGTAGATTTTTTTTAACATTTCCATCTCCCTCTCTCCGGCCCTCCTTGATTTTCCATTTCCTTTTTCCATGTTGCAGTAGTCAGTACACATTTTCCAGTCAATCCCCTTTACCCCCTCCCACATTCCCTCCAAAATGTTAGGCCTACACCTGTAAAATTCACATAGAAGACATAGGAGAGGTGAAGGCTGACATCTTCATCCATATTTGAATGACTAGCATTCGTAAGTATGTAAAGTAATACTAAGAAGGACTACTTTAGGCACTAAAAATAGTTCTGTTGAATAGTCCCCCTTTATCTCATGGCTGTAAATGTTAAATTTCCATTGCATAAAAATTGCCTCACTTCAGGTGTGAAGATTTGCGATTGGTACTTACTTGGTTTTTTCACTTTAAGTCATATAGGCTGCACGGCTTCACAAGCAAAAGTCAGCAATTGATAAGGGCCCAAGGAATGGCACAGAATGTCATATAGTTGTCATAAATACTGCTGACTACAACTAACATGAACTATGCATTCACTTGTTATGACATCAGCAGTATCCCTTAAGTGAGTTACTGTCGAATAACACATGCCTGCCCATTCATCATCCTGGAAAATTCCATTTAGTTTATACTTAATATTATTTAGTTTGAATGATTGTCCTTTCTCTAGGTAGAGAATGGAAATCTAGAGGGAAAATGAAAATCTTGAAATACCAGCTATGGCACTGCTGGGGTTGCTCCTTCTATTTAGAGAGGAAACAATAACTGTGGTGGGATAAATGAAAAACAGAACAGCTGACACTGTGGCTCAGATTTTCAGCTTCAGCCAAATTGCTTTGCTTTCCGTGACAAAATAAAGCAACTATACCTCATATATCTTATCCGGTTTACCCTGGGAGACAGAACAAACAGGTGATTATTACAGCGGAAGAGCCTTGCCTGCAAATTAGATAAATTGCTTATCACCGCTTTTCTCTATGCTGAGTATACTAAAGCACAAATGCAGCCCCTGGGCTTTGCTGGGAACACTGAAGGACACCTGCATCCATCCATTTGTCATTTATCTTCTTTAGTGTCTAAACCTCCACAAACATGGTGAATAACAAAAAAAATAAGAAGTAGGTGGGAGCATTATAATTGTGATGGTCACGAGAGGTCATATTACACACTTCAGCCTGTTAGTGGAAACCATTTATCAAACCACTTATTTCTCTTTAATTATTCCTAGAGGCAAAGCAGATTTCACACAAAAAATATGTTATTGGGAAAAGGGCGCATGGGAGCGAAGACACACATTTTTCTTTCTCCTAATGAATTTGCCATCAAGCGTTCAAAGGATGCTTATAGTCAAGTAAGCAGTGTACACCTAAAATATGTTTCCAGTACATCCATAAACTTTAGTCCCCTGTCACTCACTGTTTGAATTAAAGCAGTTGCTTCTGCAATGTACTAAAATAAATTGGAGATATACGAAGATAATCTGGGCACTAACAATAAGAAATGAAGGTATACATTGGAATTTTGCACTTAACAGTGTTAAAATAGAATGACGTTTTTCGGCATTTCAGAAAAACTTAAATGCTCGGAGACCACGCTTAAAAAATAAATATGCAATTTTGCGGACACTATTAAAATGAATATTTTCACTATGCGAACATAAGCATTCCAAAGACGATAAAGTACTACAATTTTAGCAAAGCACCTGTACATTCTTTTGATCTGAAATGTAGGAAGTAAAAACATTTGTTTTTAATAGGGCCAATATAGTAAAATGAGTGTACATCCAATATATAGGTTGGTGAATGTTTGCATTGATCCACCGATTCGTTTTTATATCTGGCTAGCTTTATATTAGCACAGTAGCTTGCAATCGGTTATTGTTTCCCGAATTGTACAAGTTCTACAAATTAAACGCTGGAAAGGACTCTGGTGGGCGGATAGTACTTCGTCTCCCAAAGTAAGGTTCGCTTCTTGATCAATTATATAGTAAAGAAGGCATATACTGTTAAATATGGACCATCCCCAAAAACGTATGTGCAATATGCAAACAATTAATCTACGTAACAGAGAGCTACTCACTCTTTTTTTCCTCATTTGGATTGTTGAAATCTTTTTTCAAAAGTGAGTTTTTGAGAAGTTAAGAAATGTTCTATTTTACCAGCCAATGAAACATTAATGGGATGTTGGAGGCATCTGGCCCCACTTAGGAGGACATTTTATGTTCGAAATTACAAATTCCCATGACTCAAGTGCCCCTCTGGATTCTGATTCAAGTAGGATGTATTTAAGTTTCATAAAAAAGTTATTTTGATAATATGTTGCTGTACAAATAATGGCAATGTATCAATTTCTATTTGTAAATCAATGTCTTTCCAAACCCTTTAGAAGTTTTACCAAGTTGGAGGCTATAATGTGTGCTTAAGGCCTGGCGATAAAGGCCTTTCCGATGCCGCCATGGAAAGGCTGGTGGGAATTGATTTGGGGGCGGCACTTGGGGGGGGTGTACCATATCCCCCTCCATTACCATGAACATGGTGGCAGGCACCGCGCGGTGCCTGACACATTGTGCTTGGCAATGTACAGCATCCCTATTTGGCATTGGGGAGGGTGCTGCTTACAGCCGCACCCGCCGAATGCTGAAGATGCGGAATACGACTGCCAGGGTGGCGGTCCCATCATAATTGGCAGTGCGGGACTGCTGGTGGCCTGTCCCAGGACCGCTCGGGTTGCGGGCGGACTTTAGTCCACCCGCCATCCTAATGGGGCCCCTATGTTAGCAAAAATGTCATATTAGTTGATGTGATTGAACAAGTAAGCACAGCAAGAAATCTCTAAGGTTCAAGTAGGACTTGCCATGACTAAGGCATCTTTCTTAAAAATCCGCCACAATGGTGCCTTTTTTAAAATCAGTTTGAGAGCAATTTTGAATGTGGTCTCAGACTCCATTTTAAAAGACGTAAATGCTGATGCCCCTAAAATTAAAGGCGTTTCTGTACCAGTGTTATTGTACCCTGATGACGCTGTCCTGCTCTCAAGAACACCCCGCGGACTACAGCGTCTGACCGATAGATTTTCTAACTTTATCAAGGATAGAAAACTCTCTATCAATAAAGGGAAAACACATACAATGACTTATGGAGCTAGAAGAAAAACCTCTAATGCATTTTTTATTGAGGGTGAAAATGTGCTAGAAGTAGATAAATTCTGCTATCTCGGTATAACCTTCTCGAAAAACAGAAAGTGGACTAATGAATTCAATAATATTAGTAACAAAATGGCGAAAAATACACATGGTGTTTTTAGATTTGCGGCAAAAGTTGGTGACAGACGCACAAGGGATATGCTCCACATTTATCAAGCCAGATGTGTCACCATCGCAATGTAGGGTGCAGGGTTATGGGGTCACACATGCTCCCATAATCTGCAATTGGAGGAGAACTCAAAAAAAAAAACCTTTTATGCTTACATTCTTCCGCCCGACTGAGCTGATCCATCGGGAATTGGATATCCATTTTTTAGATGATCTATTATTAATGAGGCCATTAATGCTATGGCGGTCGATATGGCTTCTGGAAGAAAAGGCTTTTAATAGATCTATTATTGAGGATTGTTTATCAATGGATAAATTCCGCAATATCCCTTGGTTAAAATATGTTGCCGACTGTTATTTAGAAATATTTAATATCAATGTATTGATTGACCCTAGTGCCGCATCTAAGATATCCAAAGTAGAGCTGAAAACTACATTCCTGGCCCAAAAAGCAGGGAAACGGGTTTCAGCTTATGGATCTATGTCCACAGTCATGTTTTACAGTAAACACAATACGAGTGAAGGTTTCCCAGGTTACTTAGCTATGGTGACCAGGCCATCCCATACGTTTGTGCTAACTAGGCTGAGGTTTGGCGTAGCACATCACTTAGTGGCCCTGCCAAACCTTAAGAAACATCCAACTGGGCCCTGTCTGTGTGATGGTGTTACCAAGCAAAGCACTTTGCACTTTTTATTGATTTGTAAACTGTATATGAATTTTCGATTAGTCTATTTGAAACCCATGTTTGTCAAATATGGCGTGCGTACTGTTAATCAGGCGATAAATTTCCTATTTAACATGGAGTCTGCCGATATCTGCTTTTTTACAGCCACCTTTTAAACTATTCTATTAAGGCACGTAAAAGTATGCTATTTTAGGAATACTGTCAGTATTTTTATGATATCTTTTTTCTTGTCCCGTATTCTGTAATATTTATATTATATATGCTTTGTGCTTTTATGGTCATTTTTATGTGCTGAATAAAGCTTCATGAATTGAATTGAATGTGGTCTCAGACTGTCTTTCATTAGCTTGTCTCATTTGTATAATAGGTCAGTATGTGTGATATTTGTTAGGGAAAAATCTATGATGATGATATATATTCCGATAGACTATCCCAATAATGGTATTTGTAAAAGTTCATTGTTAAACAGTCCTTATAGTTTGTATGCAAAATTATTTTGTCTCTCTCTATTCCTGTCTCAGTAGGGGAATCTGGCTCCCCCCACTCTCTTTCTGCTATCTAGACTTCTCTCTCTCTGATACATCTCTCTCTAAGTTAGCTGTACCTATTTTTTCCAATTGTTCACTCTTCTCAACAAATAGTACTCAACCTATTTTTGCTCAGTATGCTTATCCATTACCAGCTCTTCCTGTTTCCTTATTCCTGGTCAGAATTAACTTTCGGCCATTTTGACCCACTCTCTATTACTTGCTCAATCAACTTCTCACACTCTTCAGCAGTTCCTGATCACTGATAATTTAGAGCAATTTGATCAGGCGATGTTATGTTCAATAGTTACTGTATCTCTCCCGCCATTGTATAGCTGCTCTCTGCTTTTCTCACTAATTCCTATATCATTTGTTCCTGCCATATTATCATTTCTGTTAGAACTGGCTATTTCTGGTTGGCTAAGGCTGACGCCAAAGCTAGGCAGAGACCATCATTCTAGTCAGGGCAAGGGAGTCACACGCCAAGATAACCCCTGCTCACCCCCTTGGTAGCTTGGCACGAGCAGTAAGGCTAAATTCGGAGGCAAAGTGTAAAGCATTTGCGCCAGCACACAACAGCAACAACATCCCAGGCACACCACAAAAGGAACTCCACACAAGATTATTATAAAATAACTTTTGTATTGTAAAAACACATCAGATAGTATCACACGAAATACATGGTGCCAACTGGCACGGGCAATATTCACAAGGGATTATGTACAGGACAGGGCCACATGGGCCACTGTCAGAATCAGAAATAGCACTTTTAAAATAAAGAATAATAAAGGATAAAAATCATAGTAGCACAAATTAGCAACTATGGCACACAACCAGTAACCACTGGTAACAGGAACCAGGACCTCACTAGGACCACCTGTACTAAAAAGAACAACCACCTAAGTATCACACAGCACCTAGGGGTATAAACAAGAACACATTACCCATGATGCATGAAACACATTCAGAGGAGTAATAAAGGAAAACACATGATGCCTAAAAACATTCAGAGGTGTACGGACAACCACCTAAGTATCACACAGCGTTTAGGGGTCTAGGAAAGAACACATTACCCATGATGCATAAATATACATTCAGAGGAGCAGTAAAGGGAAACACATGATGCATAAACCTACACATTCAGCGGTGTTAAGAACAAGGCACATGATGCATTACAAACACATTCAGAGGTGCAGCGCTAGGAGACACATGACGCCTAAAACATTCTGAGGTGCAGCGCAGGGAAAGAAAGACACATGATGCATAAAAACATTCAGAGGTGAGAAATCAAGGAAGACAAATGATGCATAAACACATTCAGAGGTGCCAGAACATAACTCAATAGCGCAAAAACACACAGTAGGCAATTACCATCCTAAACATAGCTGGTAACCACATTGCGCAAAACTTACATAGGCCACTACCTGTGGCAGTCCCTAGGCCGACTGGCCTTGTTGGGGCTAAGACGCCCTGTGTCCAAATGTCAGGGCACGCTGCCATACAGCGCCAGTCCAAGCACAAGCCTAAACGTAGCAGGTGCCCACTACTTGCTGGGCACCTGGGAACACTCACAAGACCTAAACGGTGCAGCTGCCCACTAATTGCTGGGCAGCTGGGAACTTCAAACTGCGACAGGGTCCTCACTGACCTTAGGCGCAAACTGCGCCCACGCTGGAGCCACACAGGCTCTGAAAACACTTGTGTCCACGTTGGAGCCACACCGGCTCTGTCACAACATATGCCCCTAACCGTTGGAGTCCCCCCTCTGGGGACTCAAAATCATTAACTGTCCAGGTGCCTCTCTGGGCCCTAAAACAAAGAACTGGCCCCTTGAGTCTCTCGGAACTCGTGCACAAAATGCGGCCGTCGTTGGAGTCCCTCCTGGACTCATAAACACAGAAATGCCCCCGGGGCCCTCTCAGGACTCGTGCACACAGATGTGGGCATTGGAGCCTCAGGCTCCGCTGAAACGTTGCGGCGGCCCACTGCCAGCTGGGGCCGCCCTACCTCTGCTCTCGCCCCATGTGCCGCTCTCCGGCACCAACAGCAGCCGCACCGAGCCCCCCCCAGCCCTTCCGACTCACCGGGCTGTCTCCTGGGCAGGGCTCCTCCGGGCGGCGGCCTCTCTGCTGGGCGGCGGCTCTCCTTCGTTCTCGGGGCTCCCTCAGCACACGGGAGCCCTGTCTGGCCTGCATTTATGTAGGTCAGTTTGAGGCACATCACATAAATCATGACACCAATCTCTTCCAGAAGAACATTGTCCCCTGGAAGAGATATATTGATGATGTTCTATGTATATGGTCATGCACGGAAACTCGATTGAATGAGTTTTTTGGAGTGGCTAAACAACTTGGATGAATGCCTCAGGTTTACCTGGATCATCAGTAGAACTACAGCCACCTACCTGGACCTAGACATTCGAGCTGTAAATAACAAACTGGTTACTAATGTTCCCAAAAACCCACTGATAAAAACTCGCTCCTTCATTATAGATCCTACCATCCCAGACCATTTAGGGACAATTTGCTGGTGAGCCAATTTTTTCGGTACCGCCGCAATTGCTCATCAGTACAAGATTTTAATGAACAGGCTCAGGAACTCTCCACGAAACTGAAAGCATGAGTGTACCCCAAAAAGGTGATTAAACAAGCAAGAAAACGAGCGCTTAACACTCCGCGCGCGGCCTTTCTTGAGAGGACATCCAAAACTCAAAGCGATTGTATTCCAGTGGTCACTACTTTTGGACCCTTGTCGACCAAAATCAGGTAGATCATTAGGAGGCATTGGCATCTGTTGAGCACTAAAACATGAAAATGCCACAACCTCGCTTTGCCTTTAAACGATCTGCCAACTTGCTTATAGCCTAGTCCATTCACTGCAGAAACTAGAAGCACGAGAGACCAATGTGCCACAGGGACATTTCCAATGTGGGAATTGCTTGGTATGTGAGCTTACAACAACAGCAAAAAGTGTCACCCTTGTAGGGAATAAGACGTGGTTTCTGAACAAGTTCAGTAACTGTAACACCACCAACGTTATTTACAGACTTACGTGTCTGTGTCACCTGCACTATATGGTCTCACAACATGTAAAGTCAAAATAAGAATACAGGAACATCTCAGTACCTTATGCACTTGGAGACTAACAACGAAGTTGGTACGGCACTCTCAGGAGTTCAAACACAGGCCAAGAGACATCCAATGGGTCGTGCTTGAAAGGGTACTGGGTGACCAACATAACATAGAAAGTAGACTCAGCACAAGGGAAGCACAATGGATTTATCAAGAGGGGGCTGACCAATGTGGGCTGAACGAGCTCATTGAATGGGGCAAAGTCACTTCCTAAACCTCCATACCTGAACTGCAAAGTAGCGTATATATATCATCTCAGCTTTAGACACAGTACTATTCATAACTGGGACAATGTGGCTTCCTTATATCCATGGTGTATTGTGAATGGTGATCTGGAGCCCCGGACATAGTACTGTGCATTGCTGTCTTTTATTTAAGCGCCTGACATACATACATGACAGGATTATGAGGGCCAACACAACCCCCCAAAACTCTGCCTCCTTTTGCTAATCATCACTAGACTAGCCTCTCCATTGAGGACTAAGCAGGCACCTTGTTGTTATACTGTTCACGGAGGACCTAATGAAGTTGTATCAATACATTTAAACATCAGACGGTCTGTTGTTGCTTAGCAAGTGGGACGAAAACCATTTGGGCCCCTACAATTGAGCAGCCGTAGTTAACCATCATATCATTATAAGAGTGTATCATTATAAATTATTAATTTAGGTATCCCATATAAAGGTTGAAGTCAATATGTGTTTCCGCACATCAAAATATAGACTGTGCAGGGCAGCCGTCACTTTAAATATAATTATAGAGCATTTTGCTCCAGGTTTGCATGGCGTTATACGGGGCTATTCCAACTCAATACAGTTAAAATAACAAACCATATACACCTTAATATGGAGCCTCAATTCACACAGCCTTAACGCATACAATAAAGAAACACATGACCGACGTCATGTCGTGCCACGTAGGTTCCCGTATTAGCGTCCACAGCCGACTGCAGTCGGCACTGGCTGAGTTTAAGCCAATCACCAGCAGAATCACGGTAGGCTTTGGAAAGTTCTTCTTTTTCCTTCCTTTTTTAAAAATCGGACCAGGATTCACCAATTACGATATAACGGGGGTAAGCTAACTAAGACCGCACACACGGTGAAGTAGGGTCCGTTGAGCCCGTCCAAGTATTAGCAGGGTGTGTTTACGGGTAACATTGCACAGTAAAGGCATTAACGAGGAACCCTGGCAATGGAAACTCCGGATATGCCGCTGGCCGCGCGACGCGAAGGGGAGATAACGCGAGACAGCGTCTTAGTAACGGGCCTCCCATTACACCTTTGGGTACCCCCCCGGTCGTGCCCCAGCCTGGCGCCACCTCGGGTGCACAAGCTGCAGGCAGGGCACCGGCCTCGGAAGGTACATCAGGCTCAGGGTTAAACACAGGTGGGTCAGCGGTCGGGGCTGCTGCAGTTCCTTCAGGGGTGGGTCAGCCAACGGGCGCAGGGAAACCAGGCTTTAAATCAAAAGGTGGCTGTTCATTGGCCAGGCAAGTACCGCAAGCTGCAAAGGAGGGTATATGGAGAAGGGAGTATATAGACATCCTGACTTTACTTATGCACGACAATGCGGGGGCTGACACGAGTAGGATCGGAAAGAAAGAGGAGGACAAGGTTAGGTTTCAGCGGTGGCCCGAGAAGACCATTGAGAATTGGACTGAGGCTTTCAACATTCTGGCAGCTATAATTGTGCAGAAGGACCCAGATCAGAGCGAGGCCTTGATGGAGTATGCCAAATCCATCCAGCAAGGGGCAAGAGAGTCTGGGGGGATGGGCTGGTTTTCATATGATCAGGAGTTCAGTAAGACCATGGCCAGTTGCCCAGAAATAGGGTGGGATCACACTGACATCCAGCTTTGGTTTAAGCACATGTGCAGGACTGGGAATGGCAAAAGGGACACATCGCACAGGTCACAGAGCGAGGGCCATGAAGCCAAGAGGTGGGAACAGGATCGGAAGTGGGAACAGTACCCGAGGCGGTCCTTCCAGCAGCCCTTTCGGGGAGGACGGGGGAGGGGCTACGGAGCAGGACCGAGGCGCTTCAACTCAGGGACCTGTAGGCTGTTTAACAATGGGGCGTGCACATGGGGGAGGGCGTGCAAGTTTGCACACGAATGCAGCAAGTGTGGTTCGCAACACGCAGCAATCTCCTGCACCAATGTCCAGAACCCACCCACCACTTCAACACAGGGATCAGAAGGTGCCCGACAATGAGATGATTGAAGGGCAGACAGGACGGATAGAACATGGCGACGAAGCAAGTGAACATGATATTGGAATCCCCCAGCTGGGTGGTGGGATGGTGCATTCCAAGGGTCCTTCCCCTATAGTGCTGCAAAACATCCTGCCATTGCTCAGGGTGTATCCGCTTAGGAAGGAGCGTGAGCTATTGATTGAAGGTTTTGTGGATGGTTTCAAAATTCCGTACAAGGGGCCCCTGGGCCACAGGGATGCCCTGAATTTGAAATCAGCTAGGGAATTACCTCAAGTGGTCAGCGAGAAAATCAAGAAGGAGGTTGACTTGGGGAGGGTGGCCGGGCCATATCCTTCTCCCCCGCTTCCGAATTTCTTAGTTTCCCCGCTAGGTGTGGTCCCAAAAAAGCAACAGGGTTCCTAAAGACTGATCCATCACCTGTCATACCCAGAGGGCAATTCGGTCAACCACTGGTTGGAGGAGAGGGCGTGTTCGGTCTCTTACTGCTCTCTAGATATGGCCATCGATCTGATCAGGAGAACAGGCAGGGGAGCGTGGTTGGCGAAAGCAGACATCGAGTCAGCGTTCCGCCTCCTGCCGGTTCACCCTGACAGTCAGCACTTGCTGGGTTTCAGGTGGGAGGGGGCATTCTTTTTTGACCGCTGCATGCCTATGGGTTGCGCAGTCTCGTGCGCCTTTTTTGAGGCTTTCAGCTCCTTCCTGCAGTGGGCCCTCATGTACAGGCATGGCATCTCACAAGTCACCCACTATCTGGATGACTTCCTCTTTTTTGGCAGGGACGGTTCTCAGGAGTGCGCGGAAGCCTTGCGGGCCTTTGAGGTCTTGTCGGACCATCTGGGGGTTCCCCTGGCACCAGGGAAAACGGAGGGGCCCGCGCAGGTGCTAACATTCCTGGGTATTGAACTATATACGGTCAAAGGGCAATCCAGACTCCCGGCGGAGAAGGTGTGTGAATTGAGACAAGAGATTAGCGCAATGTTGGGAAAGGGCAGCGCAACCCTGGAGCTAGTGCAGAGCTTGTTAGGCAAGCTGAACTTCGCCGCAAGAGTCATCCCAGCTGGTAAGGTGTTCTCCCGTAGGTTGGCTAAGGCTACGGCGGGGATGGTGAAGAAGCATCACCTGGTGCGTCTGGGACCGGGTTTGAGAGCAGACCTGAGCATGTGGGATGAGTTCCTAAAAAATTTCAATGGTACAGTGATATGGAGGGCCCCCTGGGAGAGCAGCCAAGGCATGTGTTTATTTTCTGATGCATCCGGGAGAGTAGGTTTCGGGGTAATATTTAGAGAGAAGTGGTGTGCCATGAAATGGCCTGATGCGTGGCGCAAAAAAGGGGTGACGGCTAATATCACAGTTCTGGAGCTGTTTCCCATCGTAGTGGCGCTGCACCTATGGCCTGAAGGGCTGGGCAACAAAAAGGTGGTGTTCTGGTCTGACAACCTTGCTGTGGTCCAGGCGATTAACGGCCTGAGCGCACACTGCCCGTTAGTTCTTAGTCTGCTGAGAGAGCTAGTAAGGGCGGGTTTACGTCACAACATCGAGTTCAGGGCTAGGCATGTAGAGGGTGTCAAGAATGTGGCAGCTGATGCTCTCTCTCGCTTTCAGCTGTCACGATTCCGGGAGGCATGGCCGCAGGCAGGGGAGGAGATGACACCGTTCCCGGCAGCACTTTGGCGACTCCTTCGGTGGGGGAGCGGTTGAAAAGGATGGGACAACGTTCCCAGGCACAGTCGACCAGGAGAAGATATGCGTCCCAGCTGGACACTTTCCGAGCAGTGACAAAGTCCCTTGGTGCAGCAACTTTAAGCTTGAAGGAGCAAGTGGAGGGTTTTGTTGTTTGGGCGAATGAATCAGGCAAGTCCCATTCTTGGGTGTGCAGCCACCTGGCTGCGCTCAAGCACGAAACTAGGCTGAATGGCGAGGACGACCCAATGGGGGCGTTCAGGATTAGGGCGGCACTGAAAGGGTGGGCACGGGACGAGGTCAGGAGCCCTGATAAGAGAGCTGGAATAGAGTTCCCTGCCCTGAAGTGCATGGTGGACACAGTGCCTGCTGTGGCTAATTCGGCATTCGAGGCTCAACTCTTTGCAACAGCCTTCTGCCTGGCCTTCTTTGGAGCCTTTCGGACCAGCGAATTGGTGGTAAGATCCAAAACTGATAGGTCTGGGAGAGCACTGGACATGTTAGATGTGTGTGCCAGGGATTCACTGGTTCTGTGGCTGCGCAAATCTAAAACTGATCAGGCCGGGAAAGGAGTGGCCATAACATTGCATGCGTTCGAGGACCCCAGA
The DNA here is from genome assembly GCF_964263255.1 of Lissotriton vulgaris. Lineage (NCBI taxonomy): Eukaryota > Metazoa > Chordata > Amphibia > Caudata > Salamandridae > Lissotriton > Lissotriton vulgaris. Next base: position 399,219,072 of record NC_141696.1, on the reverse strand, counting down.
TACTGCCCGGTAACTTTGGTAAGGGAATACCTAAAAATCAGACCCCTGCTGGCGGGCCCCTTCCTGATCCACGCGGACGGCATGCCATTGACAAAATTTCAATTTGAACGAGTAATGGAGAGGGTATTGGCAAAGGCGGGCTTGTCAGTTGCCGGGGAAGGCAAGAAATTTACCAGTCATTCTTTTAGAATAGGGGCAGCTACGGCAGCTTATAGGGCGGGGCTGGGTGAAGAAGGGGTCAAAAGAGTGGGGAGATGGTCGTCCTCCTGTTATCAGAGATATGTCTGCCCGTGAATAAGACTATGGCACAATGGAGATGAGCTATTTGCGTGTTTTATGTAACGCCACATTTGTATGGCTATTACTGTTGATTTTCGTTTGCTGTGCAGGGTGTTCTGAATAAAGGGGATGAGCCACTTGCGTGTTCTATGCAATGCCAATTCTGGATCGCTTTTACCGTTTTGAATTTTCGTTGCTGTGCAGTGTGTTTTGGGGATGAGCCACTTGCGTGTTCTATGCAATGCCAATTCTGGATCGCTTTTACCGTTTTGAATTTTCGTTTGCTGTGCAGTGTGTTTTGAATAAAGCAATAATGCCAACGGTGTCTTTTCTTGCAGTTGACTGTTGACTCAAACAGTGGGCGTCATACAGGAAGTGGGAGTTGGCCTTTGCAAGGACACGAATAGTGTGGATGGGCTCCCCGGGAATGAGATGGGGTCAGCTGAGGCGCAGACTGGACCAATGTGTGTCAGCACGGGGGGGGCTCCTAACATCCTCGTGATACACCTGGGTGGGAATGACCTGGTGACAATGGGGAGGCGAGCATTAGTGGATGCCATGCAGCGGGATGTCACCGCGATAACTAACGAACTGGGGGCTACTGAATTCATATGGTCGGAGATTGTTCCCCGCAGGACCTGGAGGGGAGCGCGGTCACCCCTTGCCATCGAGCAAGGCAGGAGGAGGGTGAACAGGGCCATGCAAAAATTCATGGAGAAGAGGGGCCTGGGGTTTATTAGGCATGCACTGATACAGGACAGGACGGTGGGCTACTATGAAAGAGATGGGGGATTGGGATGGATGTTTTCCTCCTTGACTTACAGGAAGCTCTGGCAGCAGCAGGGTGCCAATGATCTAGGGGGCTAGGTAAAAAGGTGGCTAGGTGGTGGGGGGGCTCTGTCATCGACGGGGGCCTCCTCCAGAGCTGTGGCGGAGTACAGGGCGATCTGGAAGCAGATGGACAGTAAGGGTACCTCTGCGGCAGAAGGAGACAGTCAATACCTCTGCCTGGCCTAGTAGGGGTGCCTGAGCCAAGAACCTGGAGCCGAGGGGGTTCCAGGAAACAGCGTCGGCGCCCCGTTAGTCCTTCGGGCGGTCGGGGGGCCTGAACCGACCGGGGGTGTGCCTCATCGCTCCGCCCTGACAGGGGGGGCGGGAGTAAACGAAATAAAGTATTAACGTATTGCACCGTCAAGAGCATCGACTTACCGTGCAAGATGGCTAATTAGGCATGCGGGTCAGCGAGGGGCTGCCGCATTGGATCGCCTGTAAGATGACCCACCTTATCTGCTACTTGTTATGCAAAATAAACCTGCACCACCGTTTTCCACAATTATGTCTCATGAGTCTCCTTGGTATGAAAGTGTATGGGGCGCAAGGTGGAGCGAGCGCTGGCGGTGTGGGCACTATGTGTTTGGCTTCTAGGGAGCCAGCTAGCCCCATATACAAGTGTGGGAGCATCAAGAAAGGAATGAGAATCTGATGATAGAGACAGTAACATATAGGCTATGCTGTGCTTTGTGTAATGGTTATGTTTGTAAGCACAGACCAATAGGGTCCTGTATGCTTAAAGAATGTCAGAATAGAATAACTGTGTTTGTAATGAGTGCCTCATACAATACAATGAAAATGGGGCAATGCTGTGATCAATTTTATTTAATCAATTTTTACACACTATGTTTTCCAGACTGATGGTTGCAGTTCACGTGATAAGTAGTGAGACAGTGACCTTGCACTGACTCACAGACGGGTACAGGTATGCCCGGAATGGGCTTTATCCCAGTAAATACTTATGACTTCCTGTGGTTTTTAACAAGATGTTTCATTAACATTTGTGATTCAGTGCAATGGTGCCAACTGAAGATGTTGCGTTGTGTCCTATTTGTGTTTCCTTAGGAACACTAATGTAAGAACTAAATTGGTGCAGGGTGAAGTGATAGTACTCATGCCCTGATGAAGTTGTTGTGAGTTTTTCCTTGGGCAATGAAACATGTCAGCTTTTAAGAGGGCAGACACACAGCTCTGAATAAAAGTACAACAGCCATTGTGTACTAGCCCGTTTTTTAATAGAAGTGGGGTTGAACCCTGCGGTGCATCGAATTTTCCGCTGTTGCACCTGCAGTTTTCTATATCCTAGCACCAGTGTTCACTTTGTTTTTTTCTTTTCCACACCGCACACATTTATGTTTAGGTTGGTGGTTGCTGATGATGAAAACCTGAGGTACTAGGCGAGTACCTTCCTACTTACCCCCATGGTATGACTTCCGTGAGGCACCACCAACCGCTTCCCACATTTTTTCCTTTTATTTTGTGCATCTCCTTGTCACCTTTTCCTTGCACTTGGGGAGGGAGAATATGGGCAACACATTATTTGGAAGCAATGCAACAATCTATAGAATACATTGTTTTTTTAAGTGGTGACCCAGATCTGGTAAATACAGACGGTGTATTTGTAAACCGCTGGTCCCCGTACATTTTCTAATTGAGGTGCGGATCTGAGATAAGTTTCACCATGTGAACAGGTCCTTTGTTGTATAGAATAGTATGTGATGATCCAAGTCATTTGCAAGAATCTCTCCTATTTAACACTGCACCGTTTGATTCATCATTGTAAGTCTTGACAATGCTTTATAGAAGTGCACAGAACCCAAAGGGGCCCACAAAAGCTAGAATCCTGGCCTCGTCTGAATTGCAAGCTACCACCTAGCAGACCACGATCATTAATCAATGGCTAATAAGCTGTTAAGTAAAAAAATTGCCAGATTGATTTACTGAGGATGTTTTTCCTTGGGAAATCAGCATCAGACCAGTTGCAGTTATATCATTGCTGAAGTCTCCACATCGCCTGACTCTAAACTGGGATCCAGGAGGATTTGTTTAAAATATGTAGCATGGATATTGTACTCGTTATGTCTCTTCAGACCTATCCATACCTGTAATGTGAGTAAGAATGTGAAATTTTCCGCACTATTCAAACTACCTGTCTGGATAATGGGAGAGACGTTATATATTTTTACAAGACTGGAGACTCAATTATGACGTGTTTATGGTGCAACTATTTTTATTATTATTGCATGACATCAAATAAAAGGAGGCAGTAATAATGCGTGTAGCAGCACCCCAAAAGTAACCAAAAGAACATTTACAACTGAAGTCAAATACTGATCCCCCTCCCTGGAGTACCCACATCAGAAGTTTCAGTAGGGTTAAAGCGCTAAACGGTATTCATGAGTTCACCCTGCATGCCCCTCACAGCCTATAAATGGTCACCTACGTTTGTTGAACATAGCAATTGCAAGTATTTGGGGCAGGTCAGTTCACAGAAAGCCTTGGAAAGCAGAGCTATGTCATTGCACTAGAGCTCCCTATAGGAGTCACCTGAATGTTTAGGATTAGAGTAAGTTTTCCCATTTCCAGCACGTCCTAAGTAGTGGAACCACCTAAGGTGTGTCAGAGTGTGTCCGTGCCCCAGCGTGTGATGATGTTTTGAGGGCTACTCCCAACACTAGGCTAATGTGCCGCCCCTTGCTTGATATAAGCTGGAAGGTAAGCTTGTTGGGTAGTCCTAACACAATGCATACGGGGAATCGAGGTAGTTGAGTTTCAAGGTGGGTGTTTAAATCATGCAGGACCTCGTCCCAATATTGTATGAGTTTGGGGCATTCTCATAGCAAATGGTCTAGTGTACCAGGAGGACCCACGGTGTCCTTAGCAGTTGGTGCTACTCAATCAATCAATCTTGGTTTTGTACAGCTCACTACTCACCCGTTCGGGTCTCAAGGCACTGAAGGAGGGGGGTGTGAGCAGCTCTGAGAAGGTCATTTGAAGAGCCAGGTCTTGCAGTCCTTTTGAACTGGTGCAGTGTTGGGCTTTGTTAGAGGTGAAGGGAGGGGTTCGCTCCAGGTCTTGGCTGTGAGGTAGGAGAAGGATATTCCACCTGTTCTGGTCCAGTAGAAACAAGGGACGGTGGCTAAGGATAGGTCGGCTGAGCGGAGGTTTCTCTTTGGGCGTAGAAGGAGATTTGGTCGTTAAGGTATTGGGGTCTGTTGTGGTAGAGGGCTTTGTAGCCTTGTGTGAGCAGTTTGAAGGTTATTCCTCTTTCGACCGGGAACAAGTGGAGGTCGCGGAGGTGTTGCATGATCTGGTCATGCTGTGGGATGTCGAGAATAAGTCTGGCTGTGGTGTCTGGATGTTCTGGATTTTACTTGTAGGATTGCCCTTGTGCAGACGTACTGAGATATCAATAAATAAATAGAAATATTGCAGCTGTCTCAGTGCTGGCTGTGTTAACGTACTGTTGGCATTTTCTGTAATATACTTACACCCACTCTTGTGTTGTTAGTTGCCTCCCTAGTTCTAGTTCAAACATTTCTGTCCTGGGGTCTTCGGCACTGGGAAAGCATCTCGCAATATACTGTATAATTCAATAAAAAGACGATTGTCTGTATTTTTTTTTGTCAACCCCTTCTCGAATGCAGTAGAGGACTGTTGTGCTCCTGGGCGTACAGTTGAGTGTGCTATCTAGTGTCGGACCTGCAGATAATGCATACTGACCCCCGGGATTGCGTAGTCTGCACGTAGTTTATTAATGAGGAAAGGGCCTTCCTCATCAAAGAAGGGGCCAACGGATTGGCATCCAGTGCATTGCCAGTGTCGGAACTCAACCTATTAAGTCCAGGCGTGAAGTAATTATGACAGGTTTGTAGCCCATCCACAATAAGATGTGAAACATAGGCAATAGGTTTAATTTATATCTTTGAATGCTGGGACCAATCTGCTGGTTTCATAATGTCTTCCATGCATCCCAAGGTTTCCAAAAATAGATGTCTCTATCCCACCCTCTCCCATTATCCATTTAGCCCATCTGCCTAAGGGGGAGGAAGTGACAGGGAAGACACTTGTTATCGATATGTACAAGTGTGAAGCTGAAGGAGGATAAAAGGTGGCAGTTTGGTTCTCAAAACATTTCAAACATTGTACTACAGACAACATTTCACAGTCTGGAAAGGAAAAATAAAAAACAGAAGTTGAGAAAGTTTTAGTTCTTTGGTTTTATAAAAGGGTACACCCTGCTGAAACATAGATTAGAAACTTCCAAGAATGTTACATCTGATATTATTCCAAAAGAGGTTAAACATAAGAGCATGGTAAGCTTCATGGCATGCTGATTCAAAGACAAACCTGCAATCCCTGCCCAATGCAAAAGAAAATTTAAAGCAATCTAAAAAAGAACACCTGAGTTTAAGAGAAACGTTAATACATATAGATCGCAATACCCAACACACCAATATATGTTTGCCAACCTTTTCTCTCTGCACTAAACAATGACCCCCCTCCCCTAGCGCCTTGAGACCCTCTGGGTGAGTAGTGCGCTATATAAATGCTTTGATTGATTGATTGATTGATTGACCCGCTGAATAAGCAGATAAATATGTTAATTATTCTGTATGCTTTGCCCTCAATTAAATTGCCTACTAGAAAATTAACTATATGACCTGGAGGGACCGAAACAGGATTAGTCTTCCATTTAAAACCCCAGCCAGTTCAAACTGATCATGCTTATTCATAACTTGAACTAGTGACTGGAACCCAGAAATCTTTATTATAGATGGGTTCCTGTCCCTCTGATGGCCTATTGCATATATACATTAGAACCGAAGCAGTAGGAGGATAAACAATTGAAGGCATAAGGTAGCAGATTATCACAGTCCAAGATCGCCTGAAACTTTCATGCCACTGGATAAAGATGAACCTGTAAAATAACCAGACCTGGGAGCTTGCAAAGTAACCTGAACTGGGAGAAAGCCTACTTTAATTCAACTTTAATCCCTGTATCACTTCGGAAAAGGTTTTTAGTCTTTTAAAAAGACTTTCACCCACTAAACCTTAGTGGCGTGCTTCATTATTAAGTCTTCACCTAGAATGTGAATACATCTGGGCAGGATCAACCTCTCTAGTGGAGGGAGTCCTTTTGATCTAGTTCTCAAATGGAAACCTTATTCAAGGTCGCCTACATTAATGCTTTATGTATTGAGTGGGATTATTCTCAGGGTTCTTTAGCAAGGATAATAAGGTCAGACGCCAATAACGTAAGTTAGTTCTTGCACATCTACAACTGTTGTTTACAAGTTTTATCCAGTTTCCTAAATGTCCCTATGTCCCTCGCTTTCTTCTGTACAGGAAGACCCCTAATGTATTATTTAGTGGCTTAAAAACTATTGATAGTTTAAGTCCTTTGTGGCATGCACACACTCATTCATGCAAATTGCTCAAACCACACATATCACTATCTGTGGGTACATAGATGTCTATAAAAAATGATTTAACCATCAGGTATCAGTCACCCAGTATCATGTTATGATACACTGCACAGTGTTTTTTGTGAATTACAATGTCACATATTAAAACGCCAATCACCAAATAATTCACAACATTCCACTATAATGGCCGAGTCATACTCCAAGATTTATGCTTCGGAATGCTGATCAAGCACATTAGCGTTGCGTAGGCCAATGACGTACATGATGTGCCCACTTGGGTTATTTTACTTAAATAAATTGTCTTGGGATGTGTTGACTGTTCTGCAGTGTTTTAGGGCAGTATAAATCTGTCCTAGTGACATAAAATAGTATGATGTTGTATTTCTATTGAGCACAACCACTTGAAGCACTAACGCTTGTAAGAATCATTTCAATATGGAATACTGGAATATATTGACAAGTCCTTTCTTTATGTTCATGCTCTATGTGAATGATTGGTCTAAAACTATTTAAATGTAGAACCACGTTATGAGGTCGCTATAGTGAAAAAGTCCATGTGCTGAAACACATAGATGGCCTCAGTCAATACATTTTATGTGTTGTCCTCTTAATTTTTGAGTGATGACTTGGATGCCAAAACGCGCAGGTGGACAAGTACTACGAGCACTGCCAGCGATCTGGTGCACGCTGGCACTGCAAGCTTGGCTGCATTGAATGGATGTTTGACCATTATGCCCCCTGTCGCATTGAATCTAGGAAGATGTGAGGCGAAGCTTCCGAGCAGTGAGTCGCATGGACTGTCCTCGAAGTGGGAGTATGAGCGGGTGGCACGAGTTGGAGTGGGAGCTTGGGGGCAATGGTTCTGTACCTGTTGATATCCATCTTGCCCCGTCTGCGTCAGTGTTGATTAACATTGTACCGTGGACTGAGGACGACTGATGGGGCTTTCAGTGTAAACTCAATATGGGGGCACATAGCAGTGTCGAATCTCTTAATAGTAACTGACGGGAGACCACTGCAATTTTTAAAGGGACAGTAGCTGTTCAGAACTGTGTATTTTTTCAGCACTTGCTGCATTGTCTAATTTTAATTGTCAGTCACTTGTGGGCTGTTATGTATAATAATACGTTTTTGGTGCAAATGAGTCACATAAAAGGAGTGTTAATTTATTTAATTGCACACCAAAAATGTGACAGTAGGATGTGTTAACTCTATACCCACTTGCAGCGACGCCAATGACATACATGATGTGCCCACTTGGGTTATTTTACTTAAATACATTGCCTTTGGATGTATTTCGCTGCTCTGTTCAGCATTAATCTGGTATGATGATTTAATCTTTGAGAGTGGGTGCGTGAGAGGCTGCATAGGTAGGTGATCAGTCGTGTGAGTGGCTCTATGGATCTATGAGTTAGTGTGTGAATTGTTTCGTAGGTGAGTGAAGGGCAGTGTGGGTCTGTGAGTGGCTGCATGGGTCTGTGAGTGGGTGTGTGAGTAGCTGTATGGGTCAGTGACTCAGTGTGTTAGTGGCGTTATGGGTCTATGAGTGGGTGCCTGACTAGCTGTGTTGGTGTGTGACCTGTTTTGTGAGTGTATACTCTGTGAGTGGGTGTGCGATTGGCTACATGGGTCTGTGAGTGGCTGCATGGATGTGTGAATGTGTGTCTGAGTAGGCTCTATTTGCCTGTGAGTGGGTGTGTTAATGGTTTTGGTGGGTGGGTAAGTAGGTGTGTCAGTAGCTGTGCCAGAACGGAATATCTCATACCCTTTTAATCAACAAGAGTCCACAGTTTTGCCCAAAAAGTCTATGCAATTGGAGGACTTTTTGTTGGTCAATTAGTAAGTGGTACCTTGTTAGGTGATAACTAGTGCATATTCTACACTACAGCTTCATAATAGACCACGAGGAAATGTCTTCGGTGACCTTGTGTACATATGATTTCGGCAATGTTCCTTGAACTTCTTGATAAATCGTGATAACATGAATTCTCATCTACAAAAGAGGTTGAGGCTACAAAAAGGGCATTCTTCACCAAACAAGGGTACTTCCTCCTAACTATATTCAGTAAGTGCTTCTTTGTTTGGTGGCAATGTCCTCAGAATTCCTCTGCATCAAGAATGCATCACTAAAATTGGCAGGAACCACGCTCAGAGGCCTTTTGGTAAGCTGTCCATCAACATGGGAAAACGCGAGAAAACCTTTCCATACTACTAAGTAAAATAGGATGGGGCCTAATGGGAGGATTTTGCAGATGATTTGGGGCATTTGCATACTAAGGGTAATTAAAATGTTATGTTATGTTATGTTATATTCGTATTTGTATAGCGCACGGCTACTCAAAAAGAGTGTCCCGGCGCTTTTGAATAAGGAGACCTACAGCAACATAACACAACAACAGTAATAAAAAGCAAAGGGAAATACAGAAAAAAACCGAGAAGACAGCAGAACAACCTAAAGGGTAAACAGCCAGGTTTTAAGGCCTTTTCTAAATGCAAGTAGACTGGTAGCTCCCCGGAGTGCTAGCGGCAAGGTGTTCCGCAACTGCGGCGCCAGCAGTCCGAAGGAGCGACCTCCAATGCGGGCTCTCTTCACTCGTGGCACAGCCGCCAGGAACAGAGATTCTGACCTGAGAGAGCGAGCGGGATGGTAAAATGCAATTCTCCTTTGGAGATACTTTGCTCCCACCGCATGGAGAGCTTTATAGGCCAAAGTTAATGCCTTGAAAACGATCCGTTTACGGATGGGCAGCCAATGTAAAGTCTGCAGCAAGCCCGCAGCACTGGCTCGCCTGTTAAGGCCAAAAATGGCCCTCGCGGCCGCGTTCTGCACAACTTGGAGCCGCTGCAGCAGGTACTCTGGCAGGCCCAGGTAAAGAACATTGGAATAGTCTAACCTAGAGCCGATCAGAGCCTGCACAGTCAGCTTCCTATGTTCCTCAGACAAGAGAGGTAGAAACCTCCGCAGCATCTTAAGGAGGCCGAAGCAGGTGCCCGTCACACCAAGGATCTGAGATCTTAACGTCAGACCCTTGTCCATCTTGACCCCCAAATTCTTGGCAATTTGGGAAGAGCAAGACGGAGGGAACATGTGACTGGGCCACCAAGCTTGCCAGTCTGGCTCCGTCGCACACCCGAAGAAGAGTACCTCAGACTTATCGGAATTGCACTTGAGGCTGTTCAGCTGGAACCATTTAAAAACAGCCCCAAGGCAATCCCGGATACTCTCTCCATCAAAGTCTCCTCCCCTCTTACAAGAGAAGAGGAGCTGGGTGTCGTCGACGTAGGATACGATCTGGGCGCCGAACGACTCCGCCAGTGCCGCCAGAGGGGTCATGAAGATGTTAAAAAGGGTTGGGCTCAGTATTGAGCCCTGTGGGACCCCGACTCCCAAAGGCGGAATCACAGTGGAATCTGGGGAGGCCCAGACCGTTTGCCGGCGGCCAGCTAAGAAGGATGAAAACTAGCTGAGCACCGTCCCCCGTAGGCCAATCTCATAGAGTCTTGCGAGAAGGTCGTCATGGGGGACGGTGTCGAAAGCCGCCGACAAATCCAACATCACCAGCATGGATTTGCCCCCAGTGTCCAGAACCCCTTTAATGGTTTCTGAGACCTCTAAGAGCGCGGTCTCTGTACTGAGATTCGGGCGGAAGCCGGATTGGATGGCATGCAGAATCTCGTGTGTTTCCAGAAAATCGGAGAGCACCATGTGTACATGCTTCTCTAAGATTTTCGTCAAAGCAGGCAATAAGGAAATAGGCCTATAATTGACCGGGGCCTTAGGGTCAAGACCAGGCTTCTTCAGCAAAGGTATGACCATTGCCTGCTTCCAGGCCTGCGGAACCACTCCCTGGCTCAGTGAGAGATTCAGGAGTGGGTTCGCCAGCGGATTTATTACTTCCGCCATTTTTGCCAAAAATTTGGCCGGGCAAGGGTCCAAGGGCGACCCTGATTTAAGATTGCCCATGAGCGCTAAGGAAGCAGGGGCTGAAATAGGTGGAAAGGCGGCCAACACCGGACCTAGTGGGGCCGAAAGGTGCAAATCATCCTCAGGATTGGTCAGCCCCACGGGCGCCACCAGTGGAAAGTAATCCTGGATAAGTTTAATCTTGCTGGTGAAAAAATTAGCAAGATCCAATGCCCAGGATTTGGAGGGCATATCTTGAGAAGTATTGGACCGTGGAGCCTTGAATTCTCTCACTATGGTGAAAATCTCCTTACAGGAGTTGGAGGCGGCTTCTATCCTCCCTGCAAGGTAGGCTTTTTTTCCAAGGCGAATGTCTCGGTGATAGGCCTTAACCTCCATCTTATAGGTCAGCCTAGCCACTGGATCGTATTGTGAGCGCCAGGCTCTTTCGGCTGCCTTACACTGCTGTCGGGCAGCTGACAGTGCCGCAGTGAACCAGGGAGCCGAAACCCATTTCGATGTTAGGCGGGGGGCCAACACCGGGGCAAGATCGTCCAGCCTATCCAGAAGCCATGCTTGCAGAGACTCCAGGTCCTTCTCCAGGTCGCCAGAGAGGGGGCAAGGGTGATCCAGGGCAGCCTGGGCTAACATTGCAGGGGTCACTCGATGGTATGCCCTAGGAGCTCGTCCCTGCTGCTGGGACACAGAATTAAAAGGTTTAACTGTGCCTCTGATCACAAGTTTAGCTAGCCGATGGTCTGACCAAAGCACCGGGATAATCTCTTTCACCTCGAGAGGAGATGTCGAAAAGACCTGGTCGAGAGTGTGTCCCTTGTCATGCGTGGGCCCCTGAAGATAGGGGATCAGGCCCAAAGGGGCCGTAGCCTCCAATAGCTTAGTGGTGTCCGGGTCCGACGAAACGTCCATGCGGAAGTTGAAATCCCCGGCTACTATGCAGTGTTCTGCTTTCAGGGCCAGCCCCAGAAAAACCGAGTCAAAGTCATCAAAGAAGGTTCCAGGTGGGCCAGGAGGTCTATAAACTAATAAGCCTTTAAAAGATTGGTGCCATGGACTCTTCTCTCAAGAAGCCACTCCATTTAGGATTTTAGATTGTTTTTTAGCATGGAATACGAGAGGAAGCACACTTGCTTTGCCTTCGCCAACCCGAGAAGTTAGGATCATTTGTGCTTTAACCCCTTCGATGCGGCCGCGATTCCCCTGGTGTGCTGTAAACAGCACGAACAGGGGCGGGCCGTGACGAACCCCAGCCGTCATCAGCACACGAGCACCGTAGTGCATGACGGCTGGGGTTCGTCATCAGCACCGAAGGAGTTGAAGAAGTGGAGATTCAACTGGGTCACCTGCTGTGTTTACATTTCTAAGAGCTTACTGCTATGGTTTAATTTCTGTCAAATGAGGATCAGGGTCATAACAGAACCTCATTTTTTCCAAGTTTGACTTTCTATTGGTTATGTGCATGTAATTTTGTCAGTAGTGTCTTTGTCCACAAATCTGTGATAACAACCCCCTGTCAAGAGAAGATGAGACTATCAAAAGCTGGATTTTCACTTTCAAGGGAAAGGGAAGGCAGCTGCATACCGTCCCTCCTGGGGCTGATTGCAGCCCCAGTGATTTCTTCCCCTGATGCCCTGCCTCCTGATACTTGGTGCCCTGGAGCCCACCCAGGGCACCCAGTTTGTATTGTTTGGGATTGCGGGGAGAGCCACAATGCCGATGCGGTCCCTGCTGCTCCCCGCCTCCAGCAGGGTTCCGGTATTGCTCCCACATACAGGGAGCAGCCAAAACTGCTTCTTCCTGCTAATGGGAGCAATTCTTGCATCTGTGTTCCTGCCTGCTTGACAGCGAGCAGGAAAACAGATGAAAAGTCTGCTCCGAGTGAGCGGAAGCGGTTTTGCTGCTCCCACCCGCTAGGAGAGCACTTACTGTTTGCTCTCACTTGACTGGAGCTGTCAAAGATCTTGCCACGTGAGAGAAAACACGGTACAAAAGGGGGTGGTAATGGACGGAGCATCTGAACCAATCAAACACTCACACCCAGTCAAAAGATCTGGGTTTAATCCAACACCATTCTTTAGCCCACTCTGCCACCCCAGTTCAGACATGGCTATATGCAAATCAGTCTGATCCTGTGCCTCATGGGAACAGTCCAGCCCGAACTGCCAAGCCATGCCTTCCCTGGACCGGAAACAAGCTTCCGAGGACCGGTTTCTGGCATTCCAGCCGTCTTCAGCCCAGCTTGCTTGAATCCAGTGGCAAAGTGAGCAAGGGACTCACGTCTGAGCATACCCTGCAACACTTATGGCGGCCAAAAGCGGTACAAAAGGGGGTGGTAATGGACGGAGCATCTGAACCAATCAAACACTCACACCCAGTCAAAAGATCTGGGCTTAATCCATCACCATTCTTTAGCCCACTCTGCCACCCCAGTTCAGACATGGCTATATGCAAATCAGTCTGACCCTGTGCCTCATGGGAACAGTCCAGCCCGAACTGCCAAGCCATGCCTTTCCTTGACCGGAAACAAGCTTCCGAGGACCGGTTTCTGGCATTCCAGCTGTCTTCAGCCGGTTTGCTTGAATCCAGTGGCAAAGTGAGCAAGGGACTCACGTCTGAGCATGCCCTGCCACACTTATGGCTGGGGATGGCACATTCCAGCCGTCTTCAGCCCGGCTTGTGCTTGAGAGCAAACAGCCTTGTCTCGGGTGTAAGCACCCCAGGACATAGAAAGCTGGCCCTGGGGCTATTAATGGCTCCAAGAGGGGGGTGTTCTGCCCCCTCTCTGTAACTTGAAGGGCCTGCCCTAGGATTGTGATGGTCCCCAGGGCCCTATTGGGCTAAGGAGGGGGGTCTGGGTGCCCCCCTCCAGTTTACTAGCCATGGGGTGGTGGTGCTCCCCGGGGCACCTAGGAGCACTACTTGAAGGGTCTTGCTGCCACCTTCCAGTGCATTAATTTAGGAGCAGGTGGTCCGCGGCGCTCTTTACGGTCTTAAGAGGGGAGGTCTGCATGATCCCCTCCAATTTAAATAGCAAGCCCGGGAGGAGTGATGGTCTCAGGGGCTCTTAGGAGCCCCACATTTATAAAAGCGAATGCCCCCGGGACCTGGCCCACCCAGGGGCTGAAATATAACAAAAGTGGAAGACTCTGCTTTTTTTATGTCGATTTGTGAATCTTCAGGCTTTTTCCTGTGCAAATAAAAAAAAAGTTTTGGGGCTCTGGAAGGATCCAACACCAGGTCTAGGGGGTCAGGATATTCCTACCCTGCTCGCTTTTCTTCTTTTTATTGTTTTTGTTTGGAACTTGGCTGAGTTCAAGTCCCAAGATGGCAGCCAACACTTCCAGGTAGTGAAAATTCCTCCCCAGTGGCTGTCTGAGAGAATGCACATCCTCAGTCCCTGTCAATTCAAAGCCAGACAGTCAATTCACAAACCCAGCAGAGGCACACAGGATGGCTAAGCAAAAAAATACCTACTTTCTAAAGGGGGTATTTTCAAACACAGAACACAAAAATCATCTTTACTAAAAGATGCATTTTTACATTCTGAGTGCAGGCATACTAAACTCCATTTCAGTATCTTGTCCCAAAGGGACTTTATGCTTACAAGATGTTATAAGTAAAACTCCCATTCTACCCTATGGAGAAGATTGCCTTTCCATCGTGAAAAAATTAAATGCTCTGTAATTCACTACTAGGACATGCCACACACATCAGTACATGTCCTACCTTTCACATACACAGCACCCTGCCCGCCGGGGTACCTTGGGCCTACCTTAGGGGTGATTTATATGTAAGACAAGGGAAGATTAGGGCCTAGCCTAATCTTCCTTAGAAAGTGGGTAAACATGGCAGTCACAAACTGTGCAGACCCTGCAGTGGCAGTTCTGAGATACCTTTTGAGCGCTACTCATGTGGGTGGCACAATCAATGCTGCTGGCCCACTAGTAGCTTTTGAGTTACAGGCCCTGGCACACTCAGTGCACTTTACTTGTAAATCAAATCTGCCAATCATGGAAACACCAATTCATAATAACAATTTACAACAGGAGCACTTGCACTTCAACACTGAATAGCAGTGAGAAAGTATGCAAAGACACTAAACCAGCAAAAACAGAGTAAAAACCAGGAGGTCAGAAAGCAAAAAGACAGGGGAAACTCACCAAAAGATGCCAGGTCTGACAATGTGTATGTCACAATGAGATATATTACAACATTATATGTCTCAAATGTGTCCCTAATATGTCCCAACTTTATTGCTACATATAATCACTTGGGTCTTGTTTGACTGTTCTCATTTACTGCTTTGCTTTTCAATGGCAGGAGTTTGCTGTTAAATATCCTGCCCGACTGTCACGGTATCTACATGAATTATCATTAAATTCTAAGCACCTATTTTGGTCATTACTGACCTTCTTGTGTATGAAATTCTCTCCTTTTTAAATGCACACCCTATTACTGTTCCTACTCACCCTTAGCCTCAGTCTCCTTCCACTCTCCCAATTATATAGTCTTATTGACATAATGGTGGATGTGGGATCAGGCGGAAAGGTTTTTCAAGAAAGCAGTACTGGCTTATGTGCTTAGTTTAATTTGGGCCCCCGGGTGGGCCAGATCCCAGGGGCAATAAAAAATAATGATGAAGGCCCGTTTGGACCCACCTCAGCCTCAGCTGATTCACCACAATGTGGGTGGGCCATGCACCTCCCCGGAGCTAATTCACTGAAATGCTGGGGGGCCACCACCACCCTGGGGCAACTGTATACTAAATTAGATAGGGGGTCTGTGCGGCACCCGCAGCCCCGGGGATCACAACCTCCCTGAGGCTTAATTTTTGTTGGAGAAGGGCCACGCTGGCCCCCTATTAGATAGCCCTAGGGACCACCACCCCCATGGCCAACTCCAGTAATGTCCCGGGGTGTCCACCCCCGGGATATGGCAGTTTGCTATGGTTTGGTGGAGCACTTCTCCAGCCAAGCCATAACAAACCCTGCTCCGCTTCATGGAAGTGAGCACAGTAAAAATGCTCTCACTTCCATGAAGCGGATCAGATTTGCTTTTGGACAGAGAGAGCTGGATCTTTGCAGCTCCTTCTGTCAAAAAGCAGTGCTGGCTCCCGCAGGAGGTGGGGAGCCAATAGGGACCCAAGGTCCTTGAGGCTCACCCCATGGTCCCCAACATTATGGCCATGCCCCGGGAATGCCGTCCCCGGGGCAATATCGGCTCCCCTCCCCATTTTTTTACAAAAATGATGAAAGCCTGGCCCTGCAGGATGGGGTCCCCGGGGCCCAAATTGGCCCTAAAAAGTTGGCAGTAGAGCACCCCTCCCAAATAAAATAAATAAATGGCACGCCCTGGAGGATGGGGTGCTCTGGACCAAAATTGGCTGAGGAAAGGATGGAAAAAGAAAATGTTTAATTAAAAAAAAAAACTCTGGCAAGTCGCTCTCTGCAAATGTGCCTCCTGACACAAATCTGGTTGGGGAATGAAATCCCCTTGAATGCTAAGGGTCTTTGGGGCCCAGCAAGCCCTCTTGTTATCTCCAATAAGTCTCAGAGAGCGTGATTGCTGAGAGGACTTGAAGGCCACGCCCCCTTTCTTCACCCATCTGCAAAAGAGCCTCCTCGCACACTTCTGGTTGGGGAATTAATTCCAATTTACTCCTGAGTGCCTTATGACAAAAGTTGACTAATTCCCCTAACCAGTAGTGCCTCAGGAGGCGTGTTGGAAGAGTGGTGGAGAAAAGGGTCATGGCCTCTGACAACCTATCAGCAATCCAGCTGTTATGTTATGTGCTTTTTTTGGTCATTTTTTGAATGCACCAAATTTAGTTTTTCAAACTCATAATACTGTAGTAAAAGGGGTTTGCATTGATGGAGTGGAAGTTTTATTTAATTTGTAGGGGCGCATCTTAATCATGTGTTGAGCGCAGCCACATATAATCTTGCAAAAATAGGTAAACGTGAACTGTTAGAATTGTGGAATGTGTTAAAATAAATATGTGACATGTTTAGGCTATTGACAATTAGCATGGAGAATTAATGTGAAAAATTAATGTAACTAGCAGAAAAGTTAATGTGGAGAACCCTTGTCGTGCAATTGACAATTACCCATGTACTAAATCTGTTTAATAACACCTTGGCTGCTAGGTGTTTTCCCCTCCTGTGCTGCAGGCACCTCTTTCCCATTGTTCATGACGAGCTCAGCTCGTCATCAGCACAGCTCAACCGTGCATCATGACGAGCTGAGCTCGTCATCAGCATCGAAAGGGTTGATTATGACATTTTAAACAGAGGAAAATGCATTTATTGAGCTTGCATTAATGTTTATGTGAATTCGTAAAGCTTACATGGTGCATTCTTATGTTAGCTGAAGTCGTAGGCCTGAAATGCAAGTCCTTGACAACTCTTACTCTAGAATTAATAGTTGAATTTCCAGTGTGCTGTCAAATCTGTTCTTTCTCACATTTTGTATTGCAGGTGAACTCGCTGGCCACCTTCCTCTCTGCTAACTGGGCATGCCCAGACTCTGATTTGCACGCTGCAACAAGCTGTATTTATTTTGCACTTTGTTGGAATCTCTATTCCAAAATAGGCCTTTGATTGCCTTGAATTCATAATTGATTCATGGTTTTAATGTTTTTTTTATCTATGAGCTGTATTTTTAGGATTTGCTTTACAGGATCTAGTGCATCCTAATGTGTAGCAGTTAACAATGATTACTGTAGCCAGCAAGTTTTGTGGATATTTTATAGGACACTTTTTGTAACAATTTTTGTTAATTGATACAATAAAATATATTCATTCATTCATTCACTCTCTGCTAACGATCTTATCCAACACTGCACTGAGTCAACACACTCTAAGGGCTCAATCCTGGACCTTGTCATTTCTAAAGCAGACATGCTTTCTATCACTTCCCCTATTCATGTAGACTGGTCTGACCACCTCCTCATCCCATTCTCTCTTCACCTATCACACTCTATAACTCTTGGCCAACCTAAGACGGCTACCGCCTGGTTCGGTGATGCTAAAAAAATGACGTTGTTTCCCTCTGTGAATCAGCTTTGTTATCACTTCCAAGGCTAGAACTGAACCTAGATGTTGACAAACTCACCTCCCAATGCCTCACAGTCCTTGCAGTCGAAATCAACAGCGTCGCTCCTCTCCAAAGTAAAAAGATAAGGCCCACTCCTCAGCACCCAGGTTCAATAAATCCCTCTATGAAGAAAGGAAGCAACTAAGATTCCTGGAGAAACAATGAAGGCAAGCGCCCTCCACTGATAATCTGGCCACGCTTCGTTCAGCAAGATCCAAGTACCACAAGAACATCTTCCTTGAGAAAGCATTGCACTTCAGAACCCTGCTTGACTCTGCCAAAAATAGACCCAAAAAACTATTCGATCTCATCAAGGTTCCTAACCGCTCTCCCCCAACCTCCATGCTGGAGGATTCTACAAAGAAAGCAGCGGATTTTGGTATATTCTTTGACTAAAAAGTGAAATCCCTTGTGGCTCAGGTCGCTCATCCTACCCCTCCAGAGGAGCGCAAATCCTTAGCTATTTGGCAGAACTTTGACCCCATCTCTGAAGATGCCCTCCTCAAGTGCATCCTCGAAACAAAGCCCTCCAACCATTCTCTTGACCCCATCCCCAGTCCCATTGCCATTGACTTCTATTCCCATTCTCTTTCCTATTGGACCACTCTGGTCAACCTCTCCCTCTGTCAAGGCTCCCTTCCTGTCTCCTTCAAAACTGGACAGGTCCCCCCTCTGCTTAAAAAACCCACTGCTGATGCTAAAGACCTCAACAACTTCCGCCCAATCACTAGTCTACCCTTTCTTGCGAAGATCACAGAAAGATGTGTAGCGAAACAACTCTCTCGTCATATCAAGGACAATGATCTTCTTGACAATTGTCAGTCCGGCTTCATCCAAAACTGCAGCACTGAAACAGCCCTATTGCAAGTGGTCGATGACGCGCTGAGGATACTCGACTCGGGGGGGTCCTGTCTTCTAATTCTCCTCGACCTTTCTGCAGCCTTTGACACTGTCAATCACAACACTCTCCTCAATACTATGCAACAGAGAATGGGCGTGGAGGGCACTGTGCTTAAATGGTTTGCTTCCTTCCTCTCTGATAGATCCCAAATGATCAAAATAGCCAACAGTCTTTCATCTCCATTGGCGGTAGGTCAAGGTGTTCATCAAGGCTCTATTCTTGCACCCACATTGTTCAATCTCTACCTAGAACCACTGGGAAATCTCCTAAGTAAATCCGGGATCCACTATCATCTCTACGCAGATGACACTCAAATCTACCTCAAGGTTGCCTCCGCTCATGATCTCGCCATCCTAAGCTCGACTCTCGACTCCATTCAAAACTGGATGTCAACTCATCAACTGATTCTGAATCCCTCCAAAACTGAATTCCTCCTTCTCTCTTCCTCACTTTCTCCTCCCCCGGTTCAATCATGGATGGATCAGATGAATCTGCTGAACAATAAACCCATCATTGTCGACAGCGCAAAATCCCTTGGTGTCATACTCGACAACAAACTCAATCTAATCCCCCACATCAACTCCATTGCAAAATCTGCACGATACCAACTGCGCCTTCTTTGGGGAATTCGTCGCTTTTTCCCTGAACAAGACCTCAAAACACTGGTGCAATCGCTGGTCCTCTCCAGACTGGACTACTGCAATTCTCTTCTTACTGGCCTCCCCAAATCCCACCTGTCCCCCCTTAAATCTGTCCTCCACTCAGCAGCCCGTTTCATTTATGGGGCAAAAAGAAGCGACCATATCACACCGTTGTTATCCACCCTTCGCTGGCTTCCAATCGAGGCTAGAGCTATCTACAAGACTGCCTGTATCACCCACAAAGCCTTGCACTCCTCCTCTCCTCTCTACCTGTCGAATAAACTGAAACTGTCTGGAGGCTCTAGACCATCCCGTAATGCGGAAAATCTATTGCTTGAACCCCCCACTTTCAAGAAGGAAAGATCGATGGCTCAATCCTTTTCAGACAGCGCAGTGAGAATCTGGAACTCACTTCCGCCTCAGCTCCGGACCACCTCCTCCTCCCAGGCCTTCAAAATGGACCTCAAAGTTCTCCTCCTCTAAAGACACCTCCAAATCTAATTCACGCCCTCTCTATCACCTGACGGAAGGCCTCCCATTATTGAAAATTCTATTGTCCTTGACTATTGAAGTGCCTTCCCAGTGTGTTCTGGCAGTTTGAGTGTTTACCATTTATTGCAGTATTATCCTTGTACCTGTATTGTATTGTATTGTATTGTATTGTATGTTGGATTTATATAGCGCTTATAACCCAGGGGTCTCTAAGCGCTTGCCTTGGGAACCCGTCCTGGCTTTTCCCTGTGAGATAGCCCCTACAGGGCATCCCCAAGGTGAAAGCAAGGCATCCCGCCGCGGGGGGCCATTGTGGAGATTAACCAAGCTTAATGCCCAGAGTTGCAGAGTGTGAACCCATGATTAGGTCAGGCACCGAAGCGAGAATTATCGAGTCCGTGGACATTTGAGCTCAAGACCTTGCCGCGTTGGGAATTGAACCCTGGTCCCGGGTCTGACCTCTGCTTCAGGGTCTGCCTGCTCTAACCAGTGAGCCACACTTCTCCTGTGTATGGTACCCTTTTGTAACTTGCACACGTCACTTTTCTCTTGTTTCACACTGTATGCTACCTCTCAGATTTTGTTTGCTTTAGATACTTGCACAAGTGCCACCATTGCCTACGTAACGTTTGTTCTTGTGCTGGAGTTTCTGCCATTTATTGCAGTATTATACCTCTACTTGTACTTTGTACGCTTTTGTAACCTGCACACATATCACTTTTTCCTCCTGTAATGTACCGATTGCTACCTCATGTATTTTGGTTGCTCACTATTGTCACTTTTGATTCATGTAACGTAACGTTTGCTTTTGTAATTTGTTCACTTGTAATTCTTCTCCTCATGTATCATTGCTGTTCCTATTGTGAAGCGCTCTGACACCTTCGGGTAAAGTCTGCGCTATATAAAATCGCATAAATAAATAAATAAATAAAAAATAGAGAGACGTTACAATAATGGGACTTGGGTCGATAAAGGAAGGACGTTATGATTCACACAGGATAAGGTCTGGGAACCAAGGCCAAATTGCTGCGAGAAAGGTACACGGTTGACAGTGTGGAAAAGTACATCCATGACTGTACCCAGAGCGGATGGCATAAGCCCAATGCATTTTAAGAATGCTACCTGTGGATATTTGATAGTTGGAACTAGGGAAAGAGCCCCACTTCCTTCCTTGCCTTCAAAAAGAGAGGATCTCAGAGTGACCTTTAGCTTTGTGATGGTGGCTTTATGCCACTTGACCCATTGATGGTGGAGAGACTTCTTAGGAAGACCCCAAGTGCTGAAACCTTTTAATTTCTTGAAAATGCTTAATTAGGTGTCAGCTTAGCAATAGAGTAAGGATAGAATGAATGCTTTTCACTCACCAACCCTTGATGCAGGGAAATTTGGACTCATGCTTCCTGATTTTCTGTATCCTACTTCTGAATTAATTGTTTTGGTCATGCTGCACCATCTAAACTGGATGAGCAGATTTGACTTCATGCTAATTCTGTTGTATTTCTATACCCTTGTGTTAAAGTGTCTCTATGTCCCGTTGTTTTTGACTTTGAAATTAAATAACTAATCTTAATTAGGAGTCAGCGAGGGATTATGTATAAAGGAGAATTAATGGCTAATACACAGTTTCCTAACAACTTTTCTCCCCTTAATCTTTCATGCTGTGAAAAAGAACCATTGGAGTGTGACTCTAGAACAAGTCGAGAACTTATGGGCCCGGCGCTTTCATCACTAAGGGACAGATGTATCAAGATTCCATTTTGCGATTTCTAAATAGCGATTTTTAAGGAATCGCTATTTAGAAATCGCAAAATGGAATGTATGTAGAAAATCGCTATTTTTTAGCGATTTCTTAGTCTTCCTTATTTGCGAATTTGCATTTTGCGAATTCGCAATTAAGGAATATTTTCCCATGCATTTCTATGGGCCAGGAGGCCCATAGGAATGATTGTGAAAATATTCTCAATTTGCGATTCGCAATTTGCAAATCGCAAATTGAGAATAATTTCAAGGGTGCAGGGGTGTGTCAAAGACACCCTGCTGCACCCTTGAAGTCTACATGTTTGTGCATATGGTGCACATACATGCCCTATGGGCATGTATGTGCATCACATGCCACCTTCACAAATGCCAAATAGGGCATTTTTAAAAGAATTCGCAAATTACTACCAACTACAAGTTGGTGGTAATTTGCGATTTCTTAAACCAAATTTGCAATTTCGAAAAGCTACATACATCGCATTTAGGGAATCGCAAAATTTGCGATTCCCTAAATGCTTAAGAAAAATAAGGAATCGCTAATTTTTGCGATTCCTTACTTTGCGATTTTTTGATACATGTCAAAAAATGCTAAAAAGCCTTTTGCGATTCGCAAAGGCCAGAATTCGCCAAATTCTGGGCATTGCGAATCGCAAAAGGCTTGATACATCTGCCCCTAAGTGCTGTATTACCTACCATAATGGACATCTATTAGCACAGGTGAAAATGTTCAGTGACCAGCCATTGGTGTGGGTTAGATTGTCCCAAAGGTATTTTGAGTCATAAAAACTGGTTCCTTAAATACAAAGCTGTTCAGCCTTCATTCTGTCAAAATCTTTATTTCCAGTTGTTTATCTAAATGATTCCTCATTTCTAATTCTGAGTTGAACCCATGGAACATTAATTGCAATGCTGCACATAAACTAGATTAGCATAAGACGTCTGCTTTACTTTAAGGTCATGTGTGCTAATATGAACTCTGATATGCATCACAAATTAATCTGCTAAGGTAAATTTCTCGGGAAGGATTCATTACTTTGTAATGGATTCCCATGCAGTCAAATCCAAGAGAGAGCGAAAACGCTCAAGCGGCAGTAAACAATTAACAGGCAGGACAGAGCAGTTCGTGTGCATAAGTCTTAATCATCTATTTCTCAATTTAATTACAATCGAAAATATCATAATGAACAATTTCTTCAGAGAACAAAGCAACACTGAAATATGTTTAACCGTTGCTTCGTCAATACACTAGCCGCTTGCCCCAGTTTATTTTTTAATTTAAAATGTTCACCGGAACATGGAAAAAAAAGTAGAAACGGAAAATGTGTGGATAGAGAAAGGTGCATCTGGTGTTACCGTTTTATGCATATCCATACCCACTGCGCACACAAGGTTGCAATTTTACACTCCTTCTATGACTGTATCTGGTCTGGATATGCTCTAGTTAGATTTTGATGGCTACATTATGATCCCTGTGCAAACAAAGGGGCTCATTTATGAAAAGTGATGCATCACTGCGTGAAAACAGCGATGCATCACTTTTCATTCCACCCTCTTTAAGATGTGATGGATGCAACTTATTTACAGTACGGTGCATCATGTTGCAAATAGTTACAGATAAGTCAGTATTACTGACATATCTGTAGGTGCAGTAATGACACATTGCTGGAGTGTGTCACAAAAGTAACGCAACTCCAGCAGTGGGTCATTACACATGGGCAAGTCCTGTGTTAAATGTGCCTGCGTCATACTTAGTCCTGCTGTGAGGCAGGCATAAGATAGTGGCGCAATGGCGTCCTAGAAGTGGCTCACTGAAATACTATAGATTTTTATGCACCACTTCTACAAGGCTTTTTGTGGGAGATCACCCACTCTGCATACATTATATCTGGTGCAGGTATAATGTGGCGCAGGGGTTTGCAAAGAGACGTATCTGCCTAGATGCGTTTTGTGAATATAGTGCAACATGGCACATTTTTTTTGCCGCCTTTGCTTCACAATAATTGACGCACCAGTGGCGCAAAAGTGATGCAAGGACTCATAGATAAGCCTCAAAGAGTATGCATGGGGATAGGAATTACAAGTTGTGTGATGATAACAACATTCTCTCAGTTTTTCCTTGATAGATTTCGAAAGCTTCATTCTGATGAAGTTTATGAGGGGTAAAGATCCATTAAAAGGCAAAATACTGCACATTTCGGTGTAATAAATATTGATTCTGTATGATTTTCCTTATGTCGAGGCTGAAAACTCAGAAAAGGAGGTTTTCATCACACATGTACATATCTCATCCCAGGGTAACAATGGTAATCATCAAATGAGACAAATATTCCACCCTATACCACCACGTTTGTAATGAGGGCATATGTGTATATAATAGAACTCTTTTTTAAATACTGCGACAAATCTCTGCTACTTTTTGTAGAATCTATTGATATACTACAGTTAAAAAAAATATTCAATTATTGTTTCTCAAGCAAAGCTCCCTTCTCTCCATAGCTCTGCAATCTCAATATATGAGTTTCATTTCTATCAGCCCTCTGCTTCTAATAAATATGCACTTTATGTACAGTGCTCATTTTTCTTAATTCCCACAATTCTTCTGATGTAAACAGTGCACACATAGTTACTTTTAGACAGGATTAACTCAACATTTTCTTCCTACTTTAGTAGATCTACTTTCCTGAGCTGGAAGTAGTTCTGCAGCTATGATGTCACCAGTGAGCTCTTGACAGACATGTTTGCTGCTGCCCTGCAGCATTACGATTAGTGATCCCAGATTGTGGACCGGACCTGACTGGGAACCCAAAGCAGTACTGGCAAATTTTTCCATACCAGCCTCTATACGGTGTATAGTGAGTGAGCGCAGCAAGCGAGCCTGACCACTACAATGGCTTGTGGGGAGGGTTCACCCCCCCCCAAGAAAATTGGGGGGGAAATTGCAAAAAGTGTGCATTCTACAACACATTCCCCTTTAGTTTTTAAAGCATAGTAAATGATGACCTTACAGTGCACCAGGATATGGTAATCTTTATTGCGACTCTTCAATGATTCACTCGCTATCACCCTTCAACAGTGTCTCTCATCTCTTCATGGACCCTCTCTCACATGAATTTCATTAGTTTCAGAGAGCCTCTCATACAAGTGTAGGGTGTCGGTGCATTTTACATCACATATAAAGAGACAATGAATCGTACTTGTCTAAATCAGTGTTTAGAAAATATTACATAAGACAAAGGGGACTACAAGGTGTAGGATTGACATATCATCCATACTTGTAGGCATTTTTTAAGAGCGCTTGGTTTCGGTAAGCACAAGTCAGGATCAAATAAAATAACACAGTGGTTAGTGTTGATTTTACTAATAAGAATGTATTTTAACTGAACAAACCCTTTGTTAGCAAAATTAGGATGATGTAAAATTGGGGAAAAACACAACTTTCGAACCCAGATTATGATTGTAGCTTATGAACAGCACAGCACAGTACAGTAACAAAAGGATCTCAGTGACAAAAATGGTAAACCACTGAGCTTTGCAATTAAAATACTGGTCTGTGATCTGCATAGTACACGCTCTTTGCTGCAGGCATATTAACACTCTGCACTACCTGAAAACTGTTTGATATACAAGGATCTCTGCAGTGCTACACTGCTACAAAATTGGCCGCTAGTTAAAAAAATCACCCCAACCCTTCAAGCCTCCAAGTGGAAAGGCTGGATGCCTGGTCCAGCCAGTCCATTTTTGATTTTGAGGCTAGATTTAAGAAGATCAGCAAACCACTGCAAATATGACTTTCTATCAAAGGAAGAACCCCAATTTCTGGAGATTTAGCAAAAGGAGGGCTTTTCAATTCTCCCATGAATGTAGTGCAACTGAAACTGAGAGAATACACCAACTATGCCTCTCTCTGTCACTATCTCTTTTTTCTCCTCTCTCTCACTTTAAAGTAGTGGGAACTGAGGCTCACTTCCTTCATGAACCCAGCCCCTGGATACCCCGGGCCCTCAGGGGATTAGTTGTACTTAACAAATCCTGGAAAAAAACATAACTTAAATTGTGATAAGATTGGTGGCGCTAAGCGAATTCGTCTAAACTGGGGACCCAATGGCAGACAGGGGAAACCCTCAAATAAAGGAAGGTTTCTTCCCTTCTGAAGGACATGCTTGCATTTACACAGGGCACACGTCTAATTTGAATTTACTTATTACACATCATTTTATAGCATACTCCACTCAAGGATATCAACATGTTATACATATAAAATGGCAAAGCAGAGCTTCAATATTCAGAGAATAAGTTAAAGAGCTGAAATAAGAACTGCATTATTTGGATATGTAGTAGTAATTAATTAAATGCAGTTAGGGAGGGGTAAAAGTGGTAGCACATTTGCCTTTTCTGCTTGGTCACTAGAGATTTTTGGGCGTTTTCTGAACACTATTATTTTGGCATTCAGTGCCACAGTGAATGGAAAGGGGCGACCATTCGGTCCCCCCGAACGTATGGTGGAGTACCACGATCCCCCCGGGAAGCCATCTTGGGCGGGAGGCGAGCCTCGGCTGGTATGCCCGAAGCGGCGTAGCCGGGGCGCGTCTTTTTCCCGCCCTGGAGTGGGCTGGCCTAGACACTGACGCGGCCGGCCACGCCCTGAAGACGGATAAAAGGAGCAACAAGCCAAGAAAACATCCTCTTGTTCCTGTGCTCTGAAGCTGCACCTCCTCGCTGCACGTGAGCTCGAGACGGAACGAAGAGCCAATTTTGAGCGTTGTAATCTTTCTTGTTTGTTTTACAGATACTCCCTAAAATCAATCTTTGATGAGGTGGGCTCCCCCTGGTACTCAAAGGTAGGACAAGCTATTGCAGCATTGAAAATCGAAAGAAGGAGTTTGCCCCTGCACGAAATTCCTTTCTCAGCCTGGGCCCAAGCTGTTAAGCGCCAAGTCCGGATCATCTCCTTTGGACTTGACCTTGCATCTCTTCGGCAAAATCCACTAACCCAGGCCCTGGACAAATCATATATTCCAGGCAAACCCCAACCTTACCTGCAAGATCCAGTATCCACTTACGCGAGAAAGAAAATTTTGTACTTTCGACTTTTGGCCCTCAGGATCATGGACTTCAACCCCAAATGGGCCCGTACGGATGGCACCTTGGCCTGTCGTCTATGCAATTACCGTAGAGAATCCTGGCTACACTTGCTGTGCTGCTGCACAAAGCTGGCCAATGACCGCCATCGCTTGCTGCTTCCGATTTTACGTAACACGGCCTATAGAACTTGTAGAGAGGCCTCGGACTGGTGCCTCTCAGTCTCCACGACCTGTTTGATAGCCAGAGTTGGGAAATTTATACACCAGGTAAAAATGGCACTCGACTCCCACTTAACGGCATTGTCTGCAAAGTAACTGGAAGCCTCCTGCCGCAGTTACCTAACTTGGGCTGGTTTAAAGATCCACGAAGAATCCATCTTTCGTCAACAGCCCTTGGTACATGAATTGACTCTACCGAACTTTCATGTGCCCCCCTTTATCAGCTGGGAAACACTTGTACAATCTATTCATCACTCCTTTTAAAAGAACCATGTTTAGGACAGCTAATAAGGACTAATATGTTAGTATTTTAACTTAAAGTGACTCTCACTTTTATGTTTGGATGGGACTTGAGAGTGGGGGAGTCGGGACGTTCATAAAGCTTTTTATTCTTTTTTTCACTTTTATACTGTAAAGATTTTAAGTAATCATGCAGTTTATTAATAAAAAATTGTCAAAAAAATTACTCTGTTGGAGAATGCCCAAGAAAGCGGGAAAGCGAATGACTACCGACCAGATGCTGCGTGTTCTTATGAAAGAGGTGACCGACCTAAAGAGGCGAATGGCGGATAAAGACGAGGAAGGAGGACCGAAACGTCCTTTGGCAGGAGCAGCTCCGGGAGGAAAAGGCAAGAGGCCCAGAAGGGGAGCAGCTGGGGGAGACATCCCGGTTCCCTGTACCCCAATCGAAGGGCCAACTCCGGTGCCGGAAGAGGGGAATCCGATTCCCGTGGTGGTCACCCCTGTGTCCGGGGAGGATATGCCGCCCGAGCTGGCAGCACAATTAGCAGCATGGTTGGGTAAAGGTAGCAAGGACGCCACGGCTGACGACGCGCGGGTATTGATGAAGCAACTGCGCGAAACAAGGGAAGCGGCTGCGGCAGTAGAGAAGCCACCTGGGGCAGGTCCAGTCGCAGATACAGCTTCCGGTTCAGGTAAGCGGCCATTGCCGATTGCGAGGGATGAGTCTGCACCCTCACGAAGGGAAAAGTTGGGTCAACATGTCCCTCTGGCTATTAAAGAGAAGATATGGGCAGATGAGTATATAAACATCTTCTCGTTGCTTACCGATCATTATGAGATGGAGCATGTTAAGAGCCAGAAGGAGCTCATGCATCCGAGTGTTTGGCGCGCAAAGATGGCCGCCTTTAAGGTAAATGAAAACATTGGCACTTGGGGTAGAGCGTGGGGGATTTTTACATCCATCATGGGTGAACGTAGGCCCGAATTGCTGTCCGAATTGCCGATTTATCAGTCACGGATCATGGGGTATTCTGTATCGCACGAGGGCAATCAATGGTTCTGTTACGATAATATTTTCAGAAAAGCGAAGGAACATGATAAAAACTTAACTTGGGATTGTTATGATTCTGTGTCTTGGTCCAAAATGGAAGATATGGGTATGTTGAAGTTGCCATTGGTGGGGAGTAGCATGGGTGAATCCTCCCGCCAATATGCTGGGACGCCCTTTCGAGCAGGTACGAGTAACGACAACCACTCGAGGCCGATCGGCAACTCAGGAAAAAGGGGGATTTGCTGGAACTTTAACAGAGGTAAATGTACGAGGCCCCAGGGGTCCTGCAAATTTAGGCACGAATGTGGTGGGTGTGGGCAAGCATCCCATCCTGAGTCCATGTGCAGAGCCAAAACGGGTGATAACGGGGGTAGAGGAGGCGCCAAACAGGTCTGATATAGTCCGAGGGGCGCCTTTACCTACTCCGATTGATACCATGGCAATGATTCCCTGGCTCAGCGAATACCCGGATCACGCTTCCGCTGGGGTGTTGCGGAACGGGTTTTCATATGGTTTCCGCATCCCAGTGGGGGAGTTTCAGGGTATAGCGAAATGTAAAAACCAAATATCGGTCTTGCAACATACGACCGTGGTACAGGAAAAGATCCGGAAAGAGGTTACTCGAGGTCGAGTCGCCGGTCCATTTAATGTGCCACCAGTTGCTAACTTTGTTTGTTCCCCTTTAGGGGTGGTCCCCAAGAAGGACCCGGGTGAGTTTCGGCTGATACATAATTTATCAGCCCCACGTGGTCTTTCCGTAAACGATGCGATAGACCCGGAAGTGTGTTCGGTGCGGTACGCATCCTTCGATGCGGCCGTAGCCATATTGAATCGCCTGGGGCCCGGTGCGCTGATGGCAAAATGTGATATCGAGTCAGCGTTCCGGTTGCTCCCGGTACATCCAGACGACCAGCGTCTCCTTGGTTTCATGTTTCAGGGTCACTATTACATGGATCGGTGTATGCCAATGGGGTGCTCTATATCTTGTGCCTATTTTGAAAAGTTCAGTTGTTTTCTGCAATGGGTCTCTACAAAAAAGACGGGGTTTCTACATGTTATGCATTATCTCGATGACTTTTTGTTTCTGGGGGCAGCCGGGGATCCGGAATGTGGACAGGCTTTGACTGAATTTTGTGTCTTGATGAATCAGTTTGGTGTGCCATTGGCACCAGGTAAGACTGTGGGTCCCTCGACTTGCCTCGAGTTTCTGGGGATCGAGCTCGACTCTGAGGAAGGTTGTTTTCGTTTACCAGGAGACAAAGAGTTAAGATTCAGGGCATGCCTGCAAACGTGTATAAGTGAGTCTAAGGTTAAGCTACATCAATTACAACAATTGGTGGGACAGTTGAATTTTGCCCTAAGAGTAATACCGATGGCCCGCCCCTTTTCCCGCTCGATCGCTCAAGCCATGGTCGGCCTGAAGGAGGGTCATCACCGCACGAGGCTCTCGGCAGAGGTTCGCCAGGACATGCGCATTTGGTTGGCATTTCTGGCGAATTTCAATGGTCGAGTTGTCTGGAACAAACCGGCGGTGTCCTCTGAGGAGCTGGGGCTGTGGACAGATTCGGCAGGGAGCATTGGTTTCGGTGCCATATTCGGCACTCAGTGGTCGGCACAAAAATGGCCGTCATGGTGGCACGATGATGGACTGACAAGTAACATTGCTTTTCTGGAACTTTTCCCCATTCTGGTGGCCCTGAGAACTTGGCCCGAGGGGTTCAGAGATCACTCTGTGGTATTCTGGTCTGATAACATGACCGTGGTTGAGTGTATCAATAGCCAGGCAGCACGATGCAAATGGATTCTGAGATTGCTCAAGGAAATTGTATTATTGTGTATGCAATTGAATGTGCTATTTAAGGCACGACATGTGCCGGGGGTAATGAATCAAGCGGCTGATGCGCTTTCTCGTTTTCGTATGCAGGCCTTCTGGGGTTTTCTGCCCGCAGCGGACCCGGTGGCGGCACCCTTTCCCGAAGCTCTCTGGTCTCTCGGTGCCCCGAACTACAAAACCTCGTGGGAGAGAGTTTAGCACCCAGGACGAGGAAGGCATATGAAGGGGCGTTCCGTTCCTATTGGGCCTTTTTGGGGGCTGCTAGGGGGGAGCTTTGGGGCCAGGAAGAGTCTGTAGTAAAATTTCTACTGTCTTTACATCAGGCAGGCAAATCAGTGGCTACGGCCCAGAGGCATCGGGCCGCCATTTCCTTTGTGGCTAGGGCTCATGGGATCCAGGACCCGACAGCGTCTTTCGTTGTGCAAAAAGCGCTACGTGGGTGGCAACGCCTTGAGGGTCGCAGAGTAGATGAAAGGCGCCCGATAGGTTTGGATAGGTTGGCCCTGTTATTATCCATACTCCCTGCAACGTGTTCATCCCAGTATGAAACAGTGTTATTCCGAGCCGCTTTTACGCTGGCATTCCATGGGGCTATGCGGGTAAGCGAATTAGTGGCAAGAAGCAAGCAGGATGTGATGGGGGGACTGTGCCGAGAGCACGTTCAGGTCAGAGGGGGGACAATGACTGTCTCGTTCGTCAGGTCCAATTCCGATCAGGGTGCGATGGGTGACTGCATAATCATACAAAGGATTCCCGGGTCCCCCATGTGCCCGGTGAGTTGTGTAGAGGAATATTTAGCACAAAGGGTGGCATCATGGGGGGGGACCTTGTTGAGACACGCTGACACCACCCCACTGACGAGGTTTCAGTTTCAGCGGGTGCTTGCGATGTCGATTGCCGCTGCGGGCTTGAACCCGGGCGAGTTTGGGACCCATTCCTTTCGGATAGGGGCTGCTACAGAGGCTACAGCCAGGGGTCTGAATGTCGAACAAATTAAACGTGTGGGGCGTTGGTCCTCCAACTGTTATAAAAGGTATGTGCGGTTGCACATGTTGTGAAGCTGTAACGATGTACTCACGCTTCTTGTTTTTGTTTGGTTTCAGTTGCGCAAGCCTACGAGGCGGGGCGGACTATGCAGTCGACCCAACACCGGGCCAGCGGCCAGACATCACCGGCTGTGAAAAAGGAGGTGTGGGTCGTGGGCCACTCATACGTGAGGCGTGCCGCGGATGTATTCAAAGCAGGTGACATGATTCACGTAGCTGGGGAATACGGGTACAGTGTGTCCTTCTACGGAAGGGGCGGACTCTGTATTGACCAGTTTCAATCGTTTTTCGAGGGTTTGCTAGGGCGGACGAGGTCACCGCCGTCTATAGTCATAGTGCTTCTAGGGGGCAATGATTTGGTCACCACTGGTAGACGACTTCTTCTTGAGGCGATGCTTTCCACTGTAAGTTGGTTGGCGAGGAGAGTTCCAGGGTGCACGATTGCGTGGTCCCATATGATCCCGCGGAAAGTATGGCGGGGGGCTATTTCTGTTTCTGCTCTGAATCATTCAGTAAGAAAAATTAATAACAAAGTGAGTAGATTGTTCCGTTCCAATACACTGCATTCTATTTCGCATGGTTGTATTACTGGTGACTGTATGTATTTGGGGGATGGGGTTCACTTGTCCCGGGTGGGGAACGAGTTACTCATAGGAGACTTAATAGCTTGGGTAAAGACTTTAAGACATGACCTTTAGGTAGGAGTGTTGTGGGGGGTCCGGATAGCCGGTCAACTATCCGGCCTGTGGCGGTAAGGTCATGATCGGTGAGCACTAATTGGAAGATCCCTATGAGTGGGCGTCACCCATTACGGATGGGAGCGCTCGAGGGAGGTGGCCATTGGCCCCTCAACGGGGAGGCGGTCCCTTCTAAGGATGGGCCGCCGAAAGGAAAGGAAAGGCGGTCAAGGCCCCTTCCTGGGTAGGAGGGGCTACAGCCCCCTCCTGGGGAATTTCCCGGGGCCAGGACATCTGCGACGGCAGATGTGGTAAGTTGTGTGGGGTTTGGGGGGGGTCTACGCTACCTTCTAGATACCTCACACGAGTCCTCGGACGACCTTTAAGTGGCGTCGAGTTTATTGGGGCCCCCGTCAAGTCAAGGGAAATTGGTAGTTGCACTTGAGGTACACCTCGGTGCGGTCGCCCCTCACAAGTGAGGGGGATATTTCTGGTTTAGGGATCTTGACACCGGTTACGACCTTGCCGTTGGCCCTTAAACGTTAGGATGTACAATTTCAAATTGCAAGTTAAATATTTTGTAGGATGTTAGTTCGGCTAGGAGAACCTTTGTATTAGAGAATATGTTAAGGTTAGCCAAACATCGCAAATGTGGTAATGAAATTGTACATAATATGAAACTGTTATTTTAATGTTTTAATTTTGTTTCATATTTTAATAAATACGGCCGGGAGGGTCACTCCCTCCCGTCTTCCAAAAGTTCAGAACTGTTTCCGGTTTCCCATCCTTGGGGATTGTGTTGAGAGGGGGTGGCGGGTATCTCAGCCATATGGAAAGGGGCGACCATTCGGTCCCCCCGAACGTATGGTGGAGTACCACGATCCCCCCGGGAAGCCATCTTGGGCGGGAGGCGAGCCTCGGCTGGTATGCCCGAAGCGGCGTAGCCGGGGCGCGTCTTTTTCCCGCCCTGGAGTGGGCTGGCCTAGACACTGACGCGGCCGGCCACGCCCTTTGGGGCAGGCAGGGGCGGGTTTACGCCCGCCCTGAAGACGGATAAAAGGAGCAACAAGCCAAGAAAACATCCTCTTGTTCCTGTGCTCTGAAGCTGCACCTCCTCGCTGCACGTGAGCTCGAGACGGAACGAAGAGCCAATTTTGACCCACCCACCAGCCCCTGAGGACAGCTACTTGTTTTGAATAAAGTTTTGATGTGGTAACTCTATTTTCTTTCAGGTTGTGATGACTGTCGTGATATTTTGAATCTGCAATAAAGATGGTCACTTTCTGGATGTTTTTTCAAATAAAGTATTTGCACTAGTGTTGATCAGTAATCATGCTTATAATAAATTTTAATTGTTTTGTAATTTAGTAATTTAGATAGATTTGTCGTATTTATTGTCGGGCGGTAAGGTCATGATCGGTGAGCACTAATTGGAAGATCCCTATGAGTGGGCGTCACCCATTACGGATGGGAGCGCTCGAGGGAGGTGGCCATTGGCCCCTCAACGGGGAGGCGGTCCCTTCTAAGGATGGGCCGCCGAAAGGAAAGGAAAGGCGGTCAAGGCCCCTTCCTGGGTAGGAGGGGCTACAGCCCCCTCCTGGGGAATTTCCCGGGGCCAGGACATCTGCGACGGCAGATGTGGTAAGTTGTGTGGGGTTTGGGGGGGGGGGTCTACGCTACCTTCTAGATACCTCACACGAGTCCTCGGACGACCTTTAAGTGGCGTCGAGTTTATTGGGGCCCCCGTCAAGTCAAGGGAAATTGGTAGTTGCACTTGAGGTACACCTCGGTGCGGTTGCCCCTCACAAGTGAGGGGGATATTTCTGGTTTAGGGATCTTGACACCGGTTACGACCTTGCCGTTGACCCTTAAACGTTAGGATGTACAATTTCAAATTGCAAGTTAAATATTTTGTAGGATGTTAGTTCGGCTAGGAGAACCTTTGTATTAGAGAATATGTTAAGGTTAGCCAAACATCGCAAATGTGGTAATGAAATTGTACATAATATGAAACTGTTATTTTAATGTTTTAATTTTGTTTCATATTTTAATAAATATGGCCGGGAGGGTCACTCCCTCCCGTCTTCCAAAAGTTCAGAACTGTTTCCGGTTTCCCATCCTTGGGGATTGTGTTGAGAGGGGGTGGCGGGTATCTCAGCCATATGTATACTGGCCTTAAATGGTAATTAGTAAAACAGTTCAGCAAATTGGTCTCTTTGCCTTTCT
This sequence comes from Lissotriton vulgaris, assembly GCF_964263255.1. Classification (NCBI taxonomy): domain Eukaryota; kingdom Metazoa; phylum Chordata; class Amphibia; order Caudata; family Salamandridae; genus Lissotriton; species Lissotriton vulgaris. Next base: position 399,185,347 of record NC_141696.1, on the reverse strand, counting down.
ACAAGGGCACAGTAGATACTACAAATATGGCCCATTGGCATGGGAGTAAACATCATATGGGTTGTAGTGGGCTTTGACACTAACTCACTTATAAGACAAACATATATTGCTTCCAGGAGACCACTGTGCCTTGGCTGGGCACTTTTAAAGTTATTTCCCATTTAATGTTCTAGTTATGATTTAATGGCAAAATCAGAATTTTAATAACTTGGCTTAAACCAGTTCTGCCTCTCATCACATCACACCTCCAGAGCAGGAAAACACCTCCTTGGCAGAGAGAGATAAAAGCTCTGGCTCTGAGGAAAATACCCCTATGAGCAAGAAAGCACTGTGTGGTGTTAACTACTGGCCACATAGCAAAGTTAAGCCATTTGGGGTAGGGTAGAGGCAGGACAGCTGGAAAAATAGAGGGCAGCGTGACACTTTCAGCCTGATTCATCATAATCCCGTTTTGCGAGCCCCTAATAGCGATTCATAGCGAATCGCTATTAAGGGCTCGCAAAACGGGATTCATGTAGGAATATGGAAAAAAAATGCGATTCCTTACAATTCCTTATTTGCGATTAGCTAATTGCTAATCGCAAATAAGGAATAACTCCCCATTCATTCCTATGGGCCAAAAGGCCCATAGGAATGAATGGGGAGTATTCCTTATTTGCGATTAGCAATTTGCTAATCGCAAATAAGATAGCGATTTGAAGGGTGCCAGGGGTGTCCACAGGACACCCTGTAGCACCCCTCAAATGAAATTTTACACAGGTGTTGCACACACACATGTCCAAAGGACATGTGTGTGTGTAACATGCAACTCAGAAAAATGCATTTAAATGCATTTTTCTGAGTTTTAGCAATTTACCACGAGGTCTGACCTCACGGTAAATTGCGCCTAGAAATTGCGAATTCGCAAAAAAAATAGGATGATGAATTGCATTTAAGGAATCTCAAATAGAGATTCCTTAAATGTAATTCCTCGCAAAATTATGAGATCGCAATTAGCGATTTTTACATTTGGGATGCTGAATCCCAAATGCAAAATTCGCTCTCGCAAAGGACCAGATTCTCAGAATCTGGCCCTTTGCGAGCGCAAAAAAGCTTGATGAATCAGGCGGTCTTTTCAACTTAAAGTGCTAGAGAGGGCTTGCTCTATTAATCACCAGGTCCCTGCTAGACATTCAGATTCCAGTCACAAGGAGAGAGAGCTACGGTTTGCACCTTGTCAAGCGGCAGGAGGCCTTATAGAAATAGGACAGTGAATAGAGAATTCACAGATTAGCTATAAGCTATTGATGCTCTCAACTGCAATCTCATCCTGACCGATTCTGTAAAATCAATGGGAATCACTCTGGACCCAAAATTAGACATGGTTAAACACATCGGGAACACAGCAAAGAGCAGCTTTTTCAACCTCAAACTTCTCAACAAAAGAAACCATTCATCCTTCCTAACGACCTCAAACAAGATACTCAATCCCTGGTGCTGTCCAGGCTGGACTACGGGAATGCAACCCTCACAGGATCAGCAAAATCGCATTTCGCTCCGCTCAGATCAGCTCTGAACGCAGCAGCCAGAATGGTCACCGGAGTAAAGAAATATGAATACATCTCGTCTGCACTCAAAGAGCTAAAATGGCTCCCAATCGAACCTCCTACCTGGCCTCTAAACTCCAGAAGGCTGATCAGACAAGGAGCCTCAGGAGTACCAACACTCTACTCCTTATCCCTCCGAAAACTTGCAAACAAAAAAACCCATCTCGATCCTTTTCAGGAACTGCGCCCAAAATCTGGAACTCCATCTCAGTTCACATCAGGACTACCACCTCCTATCTAAAATTCAAAAGGCAGCTCAAAGACTTCTGCCTCAACCGATCTCTCCCAAATTATTAGCTATCGCCCAAATGCAGAAGCCTGCCCACAAGAGCACACAGACACTTTGACATTAAGACTTCTACCTCACTCTCCTCCCGACTCCCTCCTCTATCCTCCTCTCCCTGATCGAGACCCATTATGAGTCATTGTGCTTTTTACTGCGGGACTATGTGATGTGTCACAAGTCAATGTACATACTACTGTGATACTGTGTTTTACGTGTGACAAATGTTGTAAAGCGCTCCAATACCTTTGGGTCTGGCCAGCGCTACAAAAAACTCATAAATAAAATAAATAATAAATAAATAAAATATAGTGCTGAATAAAGGCCTGTTTGATGGCAGAATGGTTTTGCCATTTTGAAAAAGGCGCTTCTGGGTACTTTTACATTAAGAGAAAGTACAGCAAAAGGAGGGGGATGAAGGGAAAGAAATTAGCCCAGATTGGGAAGGGAACCTGAACTAAACACTGGCCAGTGCACATGATAAGACTGTTACTTCACTAACACCTCCTCAGAACATTACTGGACCTGGGAAGACTACTTTTAAAGACGTTGACCCTGGAGGAAGAAATAAAACTACTGATTCCTGCTGGTAGAAGAGGACTCAGTCAATGACTCCTGAATTGTGCTGTCAGCCAGGCACTGGAACTGCTCTCTAAGGGTGAAGTATTTAGCCTCCAGTTTGTCTGCCTCTGTGACACAAAATAGTTGATACAAACAATGTGGTCCCAGATAGTAGAACAAATAAATCGAAAGTAACTTGAATAAATACAAGAAAAATTATAACAGCATTGTTTTTAATCACAACGTGTCTCGTAAAAAATTATTCATAAAATAGATACACAGTAAATCACATATAATGCCCCTAAAGGGTAGGACAGGGAAAGGTAGTGGTGGGATCGTGAAGGTATAGGAATTATAACACTGGTCAATTAGACCTGAGTACACCAGAAATAATAATAGGTTAACACAATGGAAAGAACAATTCATCAATTAATTCAACAATCATGCCCCAAATAAAGCTGAATCACAAATGATAAGTCAGGGAAGAGGCTGAACACAGGAGGAAGTGTCGACGTTTCGACCCAAGAAGATGCAAGCGTAGTGTAAACCTTGCTAGAGGTTCTTCATCAGGACAAAGGGACGTGGAGTGTGGGGCAGAGAATCTTTAGTTATTAAAGCAATAGAGCACGTGGGGTTCGATGGCAATGGCTCTCAGCAATATTAAAATGTGGCTGCGACTGATTTGCATATATTGTTGTGTTATAGACAACGTATGTAGGCGGTGGGTCATAAGCCGTATAAAAAAATCGGAATGCCGTGTCTTGGAACGCTGCTGTATACGCTGTTACGGTGAGAGCGCCATGCGTGTCATTAAAATCTCTGTAGTCACGAGAAGTACGGCCTTGAATGGGGGTTCCGATGTAATTACTATTGGCGGCGGAGATAAAGCGCCGTTGTGTAGAGAGGGAAAGAAATATTCAAGAATCGTGGTTCAATCACAGCATCCAGCAGCAGGGCCTGTACGGTACGTAGTCAAGGGCTAATAATTAGATTCAAAGGAGCAGCAGTCATCCTATCCCTCACATGGATCTCATAAGAGAAGAAATGCCCCTTGTTTTCTCCTTTTTTGTATGTGCTCGCAGTTTTTTTTTTTTTTGCAGGGGTCTTGGGTGATAGATTACCTACCTTTTTTAAAATGTTAATTGTTAACGTTTATGTCAATTGGTTTGCTAATGTTAGACCCAACAATTGAACTTTTTATAGATTGCTTAAAATCATTTCAATTAGTATGGACCTATTTGGAAGTGGGCTTGCAAAGGAATCTAGTAATTGAAATACTTTTACTTACAGATATTGGGCAATTGTGCTGCAAATAAACGTCTTGTTAACTGCTGTGTCCTATCTGAGAAGAATAAAGATTTGGATGTGTTACTGATGGGAGTCATTAGATTTTGTAAAGAGCTGGAGGTCAGTGGATTCTTGATCATGCTGTGATTACTGGTGAATTTTATGCCAGGTGCCTTTTGAAAAAATGAGTGTCAAGGCTTTTCTGATGCTTGCATATATTAATAGCCATTTGCTATATTTGGATAAAGTTCAGAAAGGCTGTCCTAAAGATGGCTCTGTGGTCTTAATGATTGAATTAATAATTATAGAATGGTGAGAATTCAAGGATTCAGAGGGCATCATTATCTTACACTTTTCTCCTATTCATCCTATCAAATTCCTATGTCCACAATTGGCAAGTGATCATCTTCTACAGTGTTGGTTAGTGTAGCAGACTGTATATTTTATGAAAGTTCAAGCTTTAGGGGATGCTGAACAAGAATAATGTCAGTGCTGAGGTAGAGGCCATCTCCCTGGCTGCTACGAAGAGGTGAGGCATTGTGCCCGCGAGGAGGTGATGTGTTGAGTCCAGGACAGGGAGAAGGCGGTTGCGTTGGTGGTGAGGCATCAGTTCCGTCACAATGAGAAGTCGGCGAGTTCGTGGACTCACCCTCGGCAGTTATCGGCACCGCAATAACAGGATGCAGGCTCTGGCAATGACGGAGCCAGTGCGAGTGCTAGTGTTGGGAAATGCCAATACGTGCAGGCGTCAGCAGGCGTTGAAGGTAAGCATGAGCGGATTTTGCGGATTGGCAATCCGCGAATTTTGCGGATTTGCGGATTCGCAATCCGCAAAATCCGCGAATTCCCGCGAATTTGCGGATTTTTTTTTTTTTTTGTGTTCGCCCGTGTTTCTGCCAGTTCGCGAGGGTTTTTACAATTTCGCAATTTGCGAACTTACCTGTCGGGTCGCAAGTTTTGCGAACTTGTTGTTTCTACGTGTCCAGCCTGTTTGGGACACTCTTCTTCATCACTGCCACTCTCTGTCACCACTGCCACTCTCTGACTACTCATGCCACCCTCTGGCCCACCCATGCCACCCTCTGTTTCATCACTACACCCTCTGGTTGTCCAGTGTACATTATTTTCGGCAAAGCAAAGCACACCTTCCCTGCCTCAAGTGACCTGAATTAATTTGGGGCTGATTAATGTGTCACAGAATATTTTTTTAGCTGGCACCTGCTTCCTTAGTGCGCCCTGATTAGTGATCTTTTGCACTTGCTAAGTGCTTTCATTGTTGCAAAATTAGTTACAACACCTGCCCTGCCCCAACTGACAATAATGAATTAGGGGCTGATTAATGGATTTTAACTTCCAGCCTGGCTCCTGCTTGTCTCCCTTAGCTGTAATTCAGGACCTTTGTGGCATATGTGTAACTATTCTGAGGTTCAGAGCAGGGTCACATAATAGTTTCAACTGGCAACTGAACTCTGGAGGGGCCCCTCAGGAAGCCCTACAGGAAATGGCTACTAAAGATGTGCCTGAACTTTTGAACCTGGTAAGTAGTTACTTTCAGTTTTGCCAAGATCGTATTTCTGCAATTTCGCACTTATTCGCGGGGCGCGAACTCACGCTAACAGTGCGAGCAGCGCGAGCAAAATCCGCTGCTCGCGGATTTGCGGATTTTGCGGGAAATTCGCAAATCTCGCGGATTGCGGATTTCCCGAAAATCCGCAAAATCCGCGAGCGGAACGGATTTTCCGCCCACACCTAGTTGAAGGGCATCGGAGCTGTGGTGAAGGCTAGGGGGTGCGTTGTTCACTTCACGAGCAGAGCCCTGGCCTTGGTGCAGATCGTGGCGTCACAGCAGTGTTGCTGATGGCTTCGGAGACAGGTTTTGTTCTTTTAGGTTTCTTCCATCTCTCGACAGCAGGAACAACCTCCAGTGTCCTAAAACTGGAATAAAAATAATTGCGTGACCCTTAACTGAGCAACGTCCCCTGGTCACAGCGTAAAACCCATTCACTGGGTTGTAAGAGTTCCACACAACATATTCCAAAACAAATTCAAATTTTCTTCAAATGTCTTTGTTTTATTATTCTCAAAGTTGCTTCATCAAAATCAACGATCCAGTCTCATGGAAAAAATTTTTTTGCGTCCAATGCATTTCGGCTACATGCTAGCCTTCATCAGGGACTGGATTCGGTAGCGCTAAGCCAAAGCGCCCGCAAGCCGCTTCACGGAAGTTGTTTTTTATCTTTGTTTCACGTTTCTTCCCTATCCACCATGACTTTTTTCCTTTTACAATTTGCCTGATGAACATAACTATTGAGCGAAGAAAAGCAAACTGGAAAGGAAGCTCAGTAGAGAAATAAATGGATCATTGTGTACGGACCGGGTAACAGGTATCTGCAGAGGGAGAAAAAATGTGATGCAGTTCTCTCTAAAAGAGTCGGTGTCAATAGAGACACACTAATTTGGCAAATTTGGTTCCTATTATCTATTCATCTGGAGCAGCCGGTATCTGCAAGAGGAAAAAGGAAAATATATACTCCTCTCTAAGGTACACCGTACTTGTAAACAAACAGATTAGGAGCATGACGTAACATATCGCAGTAAGTTTGTTTTTCTTCGCTCAATAGTTATGTTCATCAGGCAAATTGTAAAAATTGACAAACCACTATTTTTACTTTATGTTCACACTACTAGCCTCCAAATTTTCCTGATTTATCTTGGGACATTCACCCCCCCCCCACCTTTTTTTCCACTTAGGTGTCACCACAATTCCTGTGCATTGTATTTGATCCTCATGAAATGTGACCACGTCTCGGCTAGGTCACTAACTGCTACTGTACCTATGTCTTATCAACTTGTATTTCCTCCCTCCCAAACATCATACGGATGTACACATTGTATCCCCCTATTTGCTATATAAATAATATAAGCAAGTTTTGTTACATAATCACTAAGGGATTTGGTCCGCTATACTCACTCACATTATGTACTATTTCGTTTTTTACTCACCTCACATTTCGGTTCCCACACACATGCACTTTCCCTCCTTGACCACTGGCCTTTTATCTTTTCTTCCCTCCTCTTTTACTTCCCATCATGTGTTCTGTCTTATTTACACGTAAATACTCACCTTCCCTTTTTTATGTCACCCCCAGCCCTGAAGAGTCACGGGTTAACTCCCTGCTTGACGAAACACGTGTCGGCAGGTTTCATGTTCTCAATATATGCATTCCAATAAAACGACACAAAAAGAACACATCTATGTGACTCCATCCTTATCATTTGTTGGTGATCATTTATATCACACTGATTTGTTGTGTGCAACGGATTTTGCTTACAGATGTTACAAAGTATCTCCCAGTCTATCCTTTAGGACAGCCTTTCAAAAGTGAAAAATTAAATTGGCAGTTCTACTCTATCTGGACTTGTCACACACACCAGTACATGTCCTACCTTTTACATACACTGCACCCTGCATATGGGGTATCTTGGGCCTACTATAGGGGTGCCTTAAATGTAAGAAAAGTGGAGGTTAGCACCTGGCAAGTAGGTGCACTTGCCAGGTCGACAAAACAGTTTAAAACTGTGCGCAGACACTACCTTGGCAGGTCAGAGATACCTTTTCAGGGCTACTCATATGGGTGGTACAATCAGTGCTGCATGCCCACTAGTAGCATTTGATTTACAGGCTGTGGCACTTTACTAAGGACTTACCAGTAAATCAGGGAGAACCAATGATAATAACAATTTACATTGGGAACACTTGCACTTTGACACTGATCAGCAGTGGCAAAGTGCCCAAAGCATTTAAGTCATCAAAAATGAAATTCAGCCCAGCATTAAAAATACAGAATGTAGATGCAAAATGTCAGGGGAAACCATGCCAAAGATGCCAAGTCTAACATAGGGATATATGCCATAAATACTGTGACTCTGTCCTTGGCACCATCTCTTCTAAGATCCAACACAAGACCTTCAATTTTTTCTTCAGCATCCAAAAATGTCCAGTACCAAATGTAGACCTCATTTTCTTATCCTGCAGTCTCAACTCGATCTCCCAGGGGCCTATTTTTTTTATATAGCGCCTGAATCGAACCCCTGGAGGGGTATCTCTTTGGACAGGCAACAGGAGAAACTGATGGACAAGAACAAAATCATAAAAGGAAAAGGATGGTCTTTAGGTACTTTCTGAATTGAAGATGGTCCGGCCATTGTCTCAAGTGAATGGGGAGCTGATTACAGTAAAGAGGGCCAAGGTGGGAGAATGACTTCCCACCTAGCCTGGTTTTCCTGATTCAGGGGACCACAAGAAGGGATTTAGTACCCGAATGGAGGGACCTGGAGGGTATATACAGAGTGAATTTCTCGGCAAAATAGGCGGGCCGAGGTTGTATAAGGCTTTATGAACAGTGCAGCAAACTTTAAACTTAACCCGCTTGCGTACTGGGAGCCAATGGAGCTGACGGAGAAGAGAGTGGGAAGCGGTCCTGGGGGGAAGACCAGTCACGCCGCGGTGTTCTGGGCAACCTGCCATCTACAGAATGAGGACTCGTTGGCTGAGACTAGGAGGCCATTGCTGTAGTCCAGATGGCTCAGTATCAGTGCCTGCATCAGGGTTTTCCGAGTCGAGTCTGGAAGCAGGGAAAAAACTTGGCGTAATAGGCCCAGCGCGTGACAGCAGGAGCCAACTGTCTGAGCAACATGCTCCTTTAAGGTTAGAGCCTGGTCCAGGCGAATGCCTAGGTTCTTAACAAGGGACTTGGGGGCGGGAGGAGCACCAAGGTCAACCGGCCACCATTCAGGAGTCCACAGTAAAGGGGCCTCTCCAAAGAGCAGGATCTCAGTCTTCCCGATATTGAATTGGAGGAAATTATATCTCATCCAATTGGAAATAGCCCTCATACCAGAGGAGAAGGCCGACTGAACAGATGAAGTGAATTTGCTAAAAGGATGTAGCATCTGCGTATCATTGGCGTATGAAATAGGAGTCAAACCACAGGTCCTAAGGAGATTGGCCAAGGGAGCAACATAGATATTAAACAGGGTAGGGTTCAGATAAGAGCCCTGAGGTACTCCCTTGGTCAGTTCCATGAACGCTGAACAATACGGGCCGAGATTGATGGTCTGGGAAAGGGAGGATAGAAAGCTTGTCATCCACTGGAGGTCAGAGTCTCTATGTCCAATCTCCTGAGCAATATCTGGTGTGAGACCGTGTCGAACACGGCAGAGAGGTCCAATAGCACCAGAATCATAGATTGGCCCCTGTCTAAGGTCATCCTGATGTTATCTGTGACTGCTAGGAGCGTTGATTCTGTGCTGTATTTGCGCCTAAATCCTGACTGGAAAGAATCAAGGCTGCCAGTAAGTTTGACATGGTCAGACAGATGTTTGTTGATGTGCTTTTCTAGTAGTTTGCTCAGGAGGGGGAGTAAGGAGATGGGACGGAGATTGGAGAGGTCAGTCAGGGGAGCTTCGGTGTTCTTGCGGACAGGCATAACCTGTGCTACTTTCCATTCAATAGGAAGATGGCCCTCTCTCATGGAGAGATTTAGAAGAAACACTATGTATGGAGACAGTTGACAGGACAGGGAGGCTGTGATTTTGGCTGTGATAATATCTCGGAGTGGAACTACATTTTACTGCACGAAGAAATGCTTCTACATATATTGAGGTCAGAGGGGGGAAGCTCTCTAACTGCTGGGGGTTTGCAAGTTCTGGCGGGTCAGGTGTCATAGTGACCGGAGGCTGGCTCCCTGACGAGACAAACTTGTCATAGATAAGTTCTACTTTCTGGGAAAAATGTTGTGCAATGTTATTGCAGAGAGATTGTGAGGGGGCCTCTAGATTATCACAGGCCTTGGGATTGGAAAAGGACTGAAGAATACGGTAGAGGGTTTTGGGAGCATTTCCAGCCTGGGTCGGCTGAGATGCAATGTGAGCTTTCCGTGCAGCCTTGATGTTTTTAAGGTAGCCAGAAAGAGTGACTTTGAATCTATCTTTATCTCTTTCATCCTGGGTACTACACCAGCGTCTTTCTTATTTTTTGCATAGTTGTTTTTGAGCTCGAAGCTGAGGGGAAAACCATGCTGTCTGGGGACGCTTAGAGGAGGTGGGGCGCGATTTCAATGGTGCAAGCTGGTCTATGGTGCAGGTGACAGCAGAATTATATTTAGCAAGAGCATCCTCTATATTATTGGGTTCCGCATCCCAAGAAGGAGGCTTGCAAATACTCTGGAGAGATTTTTTTCCATTGTCTTCGAGTATCGTGAGTGACAGGACTGTGACTATTCGCCTCCCTAGGACACTGGATGAGGAATTCAACGACTGCATGATCTGACTATATCAGCGGCTGGGGAGGTTCACACAAAATGCTGGAGGAGTTCGAAAAAATAATATCCAGTGTGTGACCTGCTATGTGTGTAGGACCTTTGTTGAGCTCAACTAAGCCCACAAGGGCACGGTCAGCAAAGAGCGTCACTGCATCAGTATTGGTAGTACATTCACAGTGAACATTCACGTCTCCTTTTTTCCTTGCACATACCAAGAGACCAACTGCACATAATTGAAGCTTGATAAACAATTCTTGGTCTTAACCCCCAGCATCTCCCACGGTAACAGGCACTGGGCAATTAAGAGTTGCCCCCAAGTAGTAATGACTTTGGCAATCCAATACACATTCCAGGGTGCCAAGAGAGTCCCAAATGGGCAAGAAACCTGAATAGTATTTGATGTCCAAGGTCTTTCTAATAGGACACCATACAAAGAGCAGCCTTTAAAACCTTCAGCCAGACTTTTTGGAAGTATTTTGAGGCCCCAAACGTATAATGAAAACCATAGCTTCCAAGATCCTTACTTATTGCTGTCAATGACCAGCTCCAAGTTGAAACATTCAGGGTCCCTTGCAACATTCTGCAGTTCTTAAACTGGAAGGCATCGCAATACTGCTTCAAATCAGGCAAGGCCTCCTTTCTCTAATCTTCACCTCAATTTCTTCCAAGAAAGCCTAACAGCCCCCGAGGCCCAAATAAAAGTTGTTATCTTCCCCTGGATTTTCGGAATTAATATTTCAGGAAAAGGTAGTGTTCTACAATTAAAGAGATATGTCAATTTTTGGAAAATTACCATTTTAATTACATTTACCTGCCCATATATTGTTAGCGGGAGGTTCCTCCACATGAGAAGTAGGAGGTTATTATCCCTAGTCACCTTCTCAAAATTACACATCAGGATGGCCTCTAAGAGATGGACAATACAGAAACCCAGATGACTTTGTCTCCAAATCAATCAATCAATCACCGGTTTGTTAAGCACAACTACTCACCCCTAAGGGTCTCAAGGCACTGGGGGGTGGGTGGCGTGCTCAGCTCCTGGGCACTGACTGTGTGTCGTCAAGGGCCAAGTAGGTCCTGAGGTCTTCCAGGGCCCACAAGAGTTCATGCAGTAGCCGGACACTCATAGTTATCCGTTGAAGAGCCAGGTCATGAGGTTCTTCAGGAACGTGGAGAGAGTTGTTGTCTGGCAGAGGTGGAGAGGGAGAGGGAGGGTGTTACATGCCTTGGCCGTGAGGAGGGAGCAGGAGCAGGAGCAGCCTCCTGTTCTGATCTTCTTGATGAGTGAACCGTTGCAAGGGAAAGCTGTGCTGAGCAGAGGGATCTTTAGGGTGCGTGAATCAAGGCCTGTAACAGTCAAACACATAACCTCAGATTAGACCTATTATTGAATACCCAGAGAAAGAACCTAACTCCTCCACTCTAGGAATGATCTTTGTAGGTCTCTGCAAGACTAAAGGGATTCCTTGTTGATTTCACCCAAGCAACTGGACAAAAGGCTCCATAGAGATGTCAAAAAAGAGGGAGAGAGGGCATCCTTGCCTAGTACCCCTGGACATACTAAACCTCCTGGTCAATGACCCAATGAGTAGAATTCAAGCTAACAGGACTCCGTACAGTTTTTGAGGGGTTGAAATATAGATCACTGTAAAATTCAACACCTTTAAAAACTTCCAAAGTTATTCCCAAGATACTCTGTCAAAGGCCTTGGCTGCATCTAATGTAACTACTACCAAAGGGTCCAAATATGTAGAGGCAAAGTCAATTGTATCAATTAGCTGCTGCGTGAGCTTGTGAATCTGTCGTTTAGGGATAAAGCCAATCTAGTCAGGATGGATTAATTGGTGTGCTAGGTTAGACAGTCTAATGGCAAGAATACTAGTAAATACCTTACTGTCAGCAGTTAATAATGAGAGCGGCTGATATCAGTAAGCCTGCTGGGGATCCTTGGCATATTTTATTGTTAACACCAGGGTAGCATCTTTCCAGGACTCTAGCACCTGAGCGTTCCCACGGTAAACAGAATTAAATTACTTTTCCAATACAGGTATAATCACCTCTTTTAATAGTTTATAAAGCTCAGAGGGAAAAGCATCTGGGCCCGCTGCCTTTCCATTTTTAGCTTGTTTCAGCTGTTTCCATATTTCAGCCTTGGTAGTCCTAGATACATGCGAGTTCTGCCCCAGATCTCTAAGCCCTGGGAGAACTCTATCCCTCAAACATCCCTTAAGTTTTATTAAATCTGGGCAGGCCTCTTCCTTGAAGAGAGATGCATATAAGGCTAGCAAATGATCCTCTATTTCCCCTGCCTTATTAGAGATTTCCCCCTGGGAGATAAATACACCAATTTTATATTATTCCTGGTCTTCCCTTATCTTGCATTCCATGCCAGTAGTGTCCTTCTCCTCTCCCCATACTCTTACACCCTTTCATAATTAGCCTGGAATTTCTCTTTACAATTCTCTTTTTTATAGTTTACCTGTGCCTCTTCCAGCCTCTTAACAGTTTGGCCCCTATCCACCAGTGGGTTTTGTGTCTGTAAAACATCGTAAAGCCCCCCTATTTCTTGCTCTATGGCACATATTCTTCTCTAGCTTGCTTGTTCTTAAAAGATGCCTGGCTCTGCAAAACCACCTGTATAAAAGGCTTAATTGATTATTCTTACCCCAGAGTGGTCTACTACTAGGAAAGTGGAATTCCCATCTGACACATTATGCTGCATAATTCAATAAGGCTCATCCACATAACCTGTCTGCTCTTCAACAACTGTGTGTGCCCTTTGGCCCAACTCATAGAGCAGCATGATGTCAACCTCTACATGTATGCCAACAATACTTAAAAAGATTTTCAGCAGAAAAACATATCTACAAACCAAGTCACCTTCACCCTGTGCATTCCACTAAATGGAGGAGAGTTTCTTTATGAAAACAGTGCTAAAACTGACATCTTCACAAAGAGTAGAATGAAAATCAAGATACCTTTTGACTGGCCCTCCAACCAAGGTGCAACACCTGCCACTGCATTCAAAGTAAGAAACATGCGGGATATTTCTGATGCAGAGCTGTTCTTAATTTCACAAAGCAATCTAGGGGCATATTATCAAGGGGGTTTATCTCCCCTTTTTTGGCTTTAAAAGGCAAGAAAGCGGAGATAAAATTATGTCCCTATTAGCTAGCTGTCGCTAACACCAGTTAGCGACAGCTAGTAGGAGATAGCGACCATCTTGGGCCCCACTTTGCATGTCAGTGATATTTATCACTAATGACATGCAAAGTGGGCGTGCCAAGATGTTAGCGACTGAAAACAGTCGCTAACATCGCTATCTCCTATTACCAACTTTTGGAGATATTCCAGCTAAGCGCGAATATCTCCAAAAGCTAACACCTGCCCTGAGCAGTTCTTAGCCATGTTATCCAATGGGAGGTGGATAACATGGCTAAGAGCATTAGCTCGGTAATGCATGAATATTGCTGACTTTTCAGCGATATTCATGCATTGCGGCGATTTTTATCGCATTTGCAATAAACCTTGGTAATACCAAGGTTTATTTGCGGTAAAAATCGCCGCAGCTCAGCTGTAAATTTTTCACGCTAACCGAGCAATAGCAATAATTATCGCTATTGCTTGGTAATATGCCCCTAGTTCTCAAGACATCAACCTGCAACTTCGCTTCTTCAGAGAATTCTTCAACCAAACCACAGGTGAAGCTCAGGAGAGCCCTGGTAAAGGGAGGACTAGACTATTGCAGCATTGTCTATGCTAGGCCCCCAAGATAGTTCAATAAAAGTATGCAAAAGCTCCATAATCAGGCAGCAAAAACGGTATCTGATATTGATGCACCCATACATGTATGTCCACGTGTTGGTGCAGATTTACTACTTGTGGCACTTCAACATGCCCATAAGTACAGCAAAAAAGCTCTTCAAGGTGCTTGTTTCCAGGCATAGTGGGAATATTGGCATAATTCTGAAGGGCTCATATTGCCCGTGCACATCATGTATTATCAGTAGCTGAGAAGTGCATGAGGAGGAATACATCTAGATGTGCAAAATCACTTTTTCTTTTTTTCTTCTGAAGCACAGAGTCCTTCTCCGACACCCCACCAAATGTGAGATGCTGCTTTCTCCTTTCTATCGTGGAAGGGGAGTTACCATTGCAATTAGCTGAAATAAATCATAGATCCTTTCCTGGGTGGAAAGTCATTTGATCATATTTTAGAAATGCCTACAAATGTCCATGTTTGTGGATGTCCAAAACTTCAAATGAAAACCAAGCCTTGGAATGTTTCCTCTCCAACCCTTGAACGGGATGTACTAGTGCAGAATTATATGCACTTCCCGCAAATGTGAAATCTACACTCACAAATGCATTTATGTCCACCAGGAATCCCTTTCTGAGTTTCTTACAGGTGTTAGAAAGGCAAGTGTGGAGGTAAAGTTACCTTATGGCCAAATGTTCTTTTGTGAATTGGTCTCTAGATATAGTAAAATATTGATACATTAGGTACTGGTGAAGGATGGGGCCCTCTAGATCCACCCGGGTTATATACAACCACCTGCTATGCCTTCCCAAGAATGCAGAGTTGGTCAGACAGTAGAGAATGAAAACTTACATTTATTCAGGTATATACTCTGCAGAGGAGCCCAGTCAGACCTTCATCCAAGGGTGAAGGTGATTGCGATAATTTAGACAATACAATGACAATGCTGTGCATATATTACTTCCCTTGACAAATTCAATATTCACATATGTACAATGGAAGCACAGGCAGACAAAAGGATTTGACAGAACTGGTATTTGAACCCAGGCCGTCAGGTGCAAGGACAGCAGGGACAGAAACGTAATCACTAGAGCAACTATCTTCTAAAACTGACAACCTAAAAGTAAAATCTCAAAGTGCGTACCTAGAGGTGTGTTTATATTAATCAACTGCTCTCTCTTCTAGGTTCACCCAGAATTGGCAGTAGCCTGGAGGGCTAAATGTTGGGTTATAGATATAATGTAGAATGGTCTTGTATGATTGTTATTGTGCTGATGCTCTTAGTTAATTTGTTTTAAGGTAGCAGTTGTGTTTCAGAAGCCGTGGAGAACCCACCTTGAGAAAAGTTCAATTCAGGACAAGCCTCTCAGTATTTGTGGGAAGGGTGTTATTAGTTCTGCCTTTTGCTCGTTGTCCTTGTCAGAATAACAGGCATTGCCATTATCAGGGATTAGTCTAAATGAAATCATTTTGGGACAGCAGTCTTGGAAGACTAGTCATGTGGGATCCAATCTTCATCGACATGCCCAGGTGTTCGCCTTTTGGGTCTGCAACTGACTTTGGTGGTCTACCATCAGATAATGGTATTTATCGACTGATGAGTTAAAATTAGGATTTGCTTTATATCGCTCACCTTAAAAGACAGGCTTTTGGACTCGCCTTAAATCAGAGGTTTGGGAGACCATCATTGAAAATTTGTCATTGACATTCACACAGTGTGGAATCACAGGTTGGGAAATGTATTTTAGAACCAGACTGAATAGGCTTATTTCACTGAACTGGTTGTGGCTAGTAAGAATGATTTAAGTAACCCTGGGCGTAGTTCGCCTAGTAGCGCTACGCATAGCTACGCCAAGTGCACTGCGCACTACGTGAGATACACGTAGCACTACGCAAACTGCGTAGTGCGCTGTTCGCGATGATTGCACAGTGCCGGATGCTTGTCCACACTGTGCAATCATTGAAAACGGCATCTTGCACAGTGCGAGCTGTCCTTTTCTGCCGCTCGAGTAGATTTTTACTCGATCTGCAGTTTTCTCAACGCGGACTGGTAGTTTCTCATCGAGAGCGGTCGTGAGAATACGCAACCAGTCGCAATGAGAAACCTGACCTCCCCACGTTGAGAATCTCGCCGGGAGGTTTATTTTCCACGCTCGCGATCAGCAACTTGATGTTGCTGATCGCGAACGAGGAAATAGTCTCGCTGGGATGTCATTTTGCTCACTCGCGGTCTCCAACTTGACGTTGAGGACCGCGAGCCAGCAAAAAATGCCAACTACACCACGCTTCTCGATTTTGCACTGTGTCACGTGCAATTTGCATAGCATGAAGAGGCACAAACTACACATACTTCACGAGCGTAGCGTAGTTGTCTGCCCAGGTTTAGATTTAAGTAGTGCGTGGGCTTTTAGCATTGAAATCTGTGAACTAGAATTAGGTCACTGCTTTTGGACTAGGTCACTTCTGTGAACTGGAATTAGGTCAATGCTTTTGGTGGCCCAATGTAGGTAGATGTGCTTTTCTTTTTAGATTTAGGGCACAGGACGTAGGGAACTGCCATTTTATGTATGTATGAATGCTAAATTTGAATAGCACAGACTTTGCTCAAATGCAGTGGAGTACTGTATGGGGTAGAATTCAAATTGTATAGAAAAGCCCTAGGTGACCGGAATTGACTAAACAGCCTATGTTGACTTGTCTTTGAAAATAACCTTAAATGGCTGATCCGGCCTTGGAGGCTAGACTTCAAAGCCACAGAAAATTTAGAGTGCTATTTGGAATTGGACATGGATAAAGAAAGACTCATGGGAATGATTTAGAGGCAGATATACATTTTAATTAGGAAACATAAAAGGAAAAGAACGAGGAGCATTTTCTGCAATCATAAATTCAGGTGCTAAACCTGAGACCTGACACTAATTTCATTACTACAACAGTAACATAATGTATTAATATAGAATTATCATGTTCTGTACATAGATCAGCATTTACATACAACAATTTGTTTCTGCAAATGATTTCACATTTATTTGTGTGAAATGATGAATCATAAATGCCACAAAAACACTACGGTGGGGTAGGACCTAGGGGATATTTAAAAACTCATAAATGCCTTCTGTGAATACCGAAAGTCTTAAAATTAGGATTTTTCTCAGTTTAGTAGAAGTAAAGTTGAGAAAAATCCTAATTTTAAGACTTTCGGTATTCACAGAAGGCATTTAGGAGTCCTAAAGTTTGGAGTCCTAACTTTACTACTACTGAATTGAGAAAAATCCTAACTTTTAGGGCCATGTGTATGAAAGTACCGATTTGCGAATCTCTATTTGCGATTTTTACCGAATCGCAAATTCAGAATCGCAAATCGGTATGTATGAAACAAATCAAAAAAAAAAGCAATTCCTTATAAATCGCTATTTATTTGCGATTTTACCCATATGTGATTCCTTAAATTAAAATAATCGCTAAATTTGTGAAATCGCAATGAAAAATCGCATTTTTGTGATTACGTACCGGAAAAAATTGCAATTTTGTGATTACGTGCCGGGAAAAAATTGCAATTTTGCGATAACGTGCCGGAAAAAAAATCACAATTTTGCGAGTATCACAAATAAACCAATCAGGAACTCTGGTGCATCATGATGACATCACAACCAGGAAGTGACTGACTACCCATGCTGCACCTGAGTTCCTGAGTCACAGGCAGAGTGCAGGTGTGTTTGTTAGAGTGAAGTTTACAGCAGGAGCAACATGGCAGAAAGTGGAGCCACGCCCAGGCAGGAATCCCAGCAGCAGGAGAGTGAAAGCTCCAGGAAAAGGAAGCAGAAGTTCTCTGAGGCTGAACTGGAGACTTTGATAGAGCAAATGGTGTCAAACCATGAATTGTTATTTGGGAAAAAATCCCAGAGGGTGCCTGAGAGTCGTAAAAGGCGAATCTGGGAGGACATCCAGCATAAGGTTAATGCTGTGGGTGTGACACCCGGGAGTGTGGAAGACCTTAGGAAGCACTGGTATGACCTGCGCCTGTGCTCAAAAGAGAAGCTAGCTGCCAGGCTGGAGCAGTCCAGGCTAACCGGTGGTGGAACGTCTTCTGTTTCGGATTCCACACCCCTTGAGGAAGCAACCAGAGAGCGTGGGAGGAGTGGCTGATCTTGACAGCTCTGACCTACCAGCATCACAAAAAGGTAAGAAGCATGCCCTCACCACCCTTACACCCCCCAACACCCCCAGCAGTGAGCAAGTGTCAGGAAAAAAGATAGGTAGTGCAGAGCATGCACACAGGCAGAAATAGCAATACATCATGGGAGATGTAGTCACATGATATTCAAAGTGCAAGATTTGCAGGAAAAATAGTCAAACCTAGATTCAGCAGGTCATGAAAGGGAAATAATACTACAATGTAAACAGAATAGGTGTGAAAAATATATTTTCATAGTGCAAGTCAGTACGGTAAATTAATGTGTGCTGTTCTCTCCACAGCACCATCTTCATCACAGACTACAGGCAGTGGAACACTCATCGGAGGTGTGGACTCAGGAGATGGTAGCCATGATGGCAACACTGATGTGGAGGACAGCCCCGTGACCACTCACATCCAAAAGAGGAGACTCATTGTAACACCACTTGCGCCATTAGAGGATGATGCATATGGTAGTGCTGGAAATGTAACAAATTACGAACCACAGACAGGGCAAGAGGGCCCTGCACCACACCATCATGTCCCACGAAGTGCAGCCAGGCGCAGACGGCGCATGACTGACAATGTTGAAGCCTGTGCAGAGGATTCTGTGTTTGCTGGCCTCAAACTCCATATGTTGCAGGTGCAGCGCCTGCAGGCAAAAAACATGAAACTATTACAGAGAGAGGTGAGGGCAGGATTCAGTGGATTGAGGGCGGAACTGAGGGATGGCCTACAGGCAGTGTTTGAGCAATTGCGCACAGAGGGTGCTGCTAGGCGCATAGCTTTGCAGCGCCAAGATCGATACACCCAGGCCATCAACTGCCTTGCGACCACAACAAGCATCCAGGCCAGGCGCAACATTGAGATGCAGCGTCAATTCACACATGCAGCACAGGATATTGCTAATACACTTTTGCAAGTAACCACTGCCGTGGATGAGCTGAGGGCATTACGCACAACAGGGCCAGGAGTACTAACTCCAAGTGAAGATGACGTGCAGTCAGGTCGTAGCAGCACCACCCCACCACCCACCTCGGAGAGGCGCCGTAGTGGCCGAACCAATAGGCCTACCCCTTCTAATTAGCCTCACGCCGTGAAACACCTCACTTTGAAGTCACTACTTTTTTTTTCATAGCACTGTGACTGAAACATGTGCCAAACATATGTAGTTTGACTACCGTGCCTTAACATTTTGTATTATCATTTCTTTCCTGCCAGTAAGGATTAAAGTACAAAAATCACACTTACAAAAATTGGCATTGTGTCATTTTTCCTTACCTAAAAATAGTTGCGGAATATGAATGCGTCATGTGTGCTGCCAGGATACTTTGCTACAATGTCAGTTATGATGTGTTTGGCATCACAAACCACCTGAATGTTCAGTTAGTGGTAGCATTTCCGGTTTCTGAAGATGTATTCATTGTTTGAGGGGGGATATAGCAACATGTGTGCCATCTATGCATCCTATCACGTGTGGGAATTGCGAGATTTGATAAACGTCCTGCTTTGTCTGGGCTAGTGCCTGTGGGGTGCTGGGGAAGTATATGTGATGTTGCATCCTCTGAATTATGGCATCTAGAAAGGCATGGAAGAATCGCGAAAGGGCACTTTGTGACACCACTCCTGCTGAGGCAATCACCCACTGAAAACTTCCAGAGGCCTACAGGTGTAATGAACACAGGACCTGTATTTCAGTGGAGATGGCATTTGTCCTGCGTGTGGGTTGTTCAAGGTAGGGTCTGAGTTGTGCAATTAAATCATTAATGATGTCTTCCTCCAGCCTGTAATGGTGTAGAGCTCCTCCTCGAGGCGCTGGGAGATGCTGACACGCAAACGGAATATCCTCTCCTGGCGCGTCCTCCTCTGTGCAGCAGCTCTCAGACGCATCCTCCTAGCTATCAGGTATAGCCCCGCCATTGTGGTAAAGAGTTTGTGGTATTCTGTTGCTGCTTAAATAGTTTGCACCTGGTTACCACCTGCTCCTACTTGGTGGTAATTGCGATTCTGTAATTTGCGAATTTGCGAAAATCGCTAATTGCGATTTTTTTCATACATACCATTGCGATTCCTTATTTTGCGATTATGGCCATTCTGCGATATTTCTGCGATTTCCTACATTTGCGATTTTCCGTTTGCGATTTTCGCAAACTGAGAACTCGCAAATGTAGGGAATCACAGGAAAATCGCAGATTGGCCTTTTTCGCAAAATAGGGATTCGCATTTTTAGCGATTCCTTCAATCCCAATCGTTTTGCATTCATACATACCATTTAGGTAATTTGCATTCACAGAGGCCTAAATTCTGCGAATTTCGACCTTTGCGAATGCGAATTTGCTTCATACATATGGCCCTAAGACTTTCGGTATTTACAGAAGGCATTTAGGAGTCCTAAAGTTATGACTCCTAACTTCTGTGAATACCGAAATGAGTAAGTGCCTTCTGTAAATACCAAAATGAGTAAGTGCCTTCTGTGAATACCAAAATGGTAGTAAGTTTAGGATTTTGTCTAAAGTTAGTACTGTGAATCGGGCCCATGGTCACCAAGTGTTGTTAAATGGCGCTTTAAGTGTGGATTCTGATTGTCGTTGTCAGACTTGCCGAGCAACTGGCAAAGTACCTTGGGAAGGACAGAAATGAGGCACAGTCAGAAGCACACCATAACAGGAGGGAAACACAGTAAAGATGTCACAAGAAACCTACACACTGACAAATTACCATGTCAACACCATTGTGGACAACAGACCATCTGACAGGACACATCACTGCACGCTTCAAGTCACGTACCACACGGACACACTCAAACAGCAACTGAGCTGCACAAACACATCACAAGCTCACTCAGGACTTTGACATGACAACCCTGTGAACTCACCTTCAGCTGAAGAAGTTGTTGATGAGCTGTGTGCGTACGTCACCCTCATCATCATCACGGGCCTCGTGGCCCAGGCCAGGATCCTCCACAGGTGGTGGATGTTGGTCGTCATCGTCCTGGATGAGAGGCACCTCCTTCCGTACTGCCATGTTGTGGAGAATGCAGCAGGCGATGATGATTTTACACACCTTTGCAGGCTCATATGGGAGGGCCCCTCCGGTCTTGTCCAGGCAGCGGAAGCGGCTCTTAAGGAGACCAAAGGTATGCTCGATGACTCGCCTGGTTCTGCCATGTGCCTGATTGAAGCGCATCTCGGATGCTGTCACAGGGTTCCTCAGGGGTGTCAGAAAGCATGGCATGTTGGGGTATGCAGAGTCACCTACATACATAGAATCACATATTAGTTGAGTATTGTACGGGGGTGTGAGACAACACTGCAAAAGACACACAATGGAAAACAGTACACACCAACAAGCCAGGTGCGCTGATTTGGCATCAGTGACATCATCAACGGTATGCAACTGCTCCTCAAGATATAGGCATCGTGGGCCGAACCAGGGAACCGTACACACACATGTGAAATTACCATGTCCACCAGACATACCACCAGAGCATTTATTGAGTGGTAATGTTTGCGGTTGCGATATGTCTGTTCCTGTGCCCGTGGTGGTATCAGGGCCACATGGGTGCCATTGATTGAGACAATCACGTTTGGCATCCTACCCATTCCGTAGAGGACATCCTTGACCTCTGCAAGTTCACCCGGTGTAGGAAAATTGATATAGGAGTCCAGGTGAATCAACATCCCTCCAAGACATCTCGTAGCACACGGCTGAACATAGTTTGTGACATACCACCAAAACTAGCCACAGTGTGTTGGAAGGTACTGGTGGCAAAGAAGTACAGGGCTGCCATCACCTTCTCCTTTGCTGTCAGTGCTGTTGGGTATGTGTGGCCAGGTAGGCGATTTGGTACCAACTGCTCTGCCAAGTCATCAATCATGCTCCTGGTGAAGCGGTAACGTCAGATGCTGTCGCGTTCCACCATGGTCTCGAGGTCAGGGAACGGTCTATGGACTGCTGGGGCCCTGCAGTACAGAGATGGTCAAAGTAACATTATACATTCAGCTACCCATGTAGCACTAACCTTGTAAAACAGTCACATTATACTTCATAGCTATTCACAATTGAGTAAGGTGTGTGTGGTTGGTTATGGACACATATGTCACCTTCATGGCCATCATCTCACATATCATTAACACATGTGTGCATGAGTTCCTTGTGGTGCAATGGCAAATCATTTGGCTGTGGCACAGTAGCCATGGCTTGCAGTCACATTACAAATACAAAACACAGTGACAAGCGAGGACTGATGTTTCACAGGCATCACAACTCCATGTCAGGGAGATGGTCATGGTCCCTGTATTGCCACAACTGCACTGGAAACACATGCTGTATCATGGACATCCCACAAACAATCATGAGTCCCACAGTAAGTGGCCCCTGTGGACCCTGCAGGCCATACATGGACGTCCCTGAGTCACACACACACAGCATAAATGTGGATGCACATGGTGGACCCTGTCTCACATTGGGCACATGGAACAACAAACATCAGAGACACAACATGCACACATACTGTGTGTGTAGGTCATGATTGTAGCCATGGGTCTGGCTGTGACGTACATGAAATGCAACCATGTGCACATGTTGTATGTGACAGTCTGTTGTTTGCCGACGATCAAGAACTATTGGAGAAACTGCAGCTTTTTTCACAAAAAGAGGATACATAAACATCTCAGCCATCAAGTCAAACATCCTGACGAGCAAAATAACAACAATACTCTATGAACTGATCAGCTAGTCTATTGAAGATCATGAAAAATAGAACCACTGGATTAATTTGCCATCTACATTTATAGGATACCAGTCATCAAATTATCAACTTGAAGATAAATTATCTCAAAAAGAGAGGAGGTTTTCACACATAGGAGAGTATAAATCTTGTATTCGCTTCCATCTAAGACTTAAGAACATGATGGCAATATCTTCCAGGACTCTGCTTTCAATAAAGTTTTTACAGCAGATGTAAATATCTAGCATTGATTATTGTGAGCAGACTAGCTAGTCTATTAGAGTTTGTCAGGATCCAGAGAAATAGAAACGTCTGGTCAACAGGTTATCTTCATACATCGAGTTGCAGATATTATCCATTCCAGCTATAACCATATATACTGAAATTAAGGCCACTGGTAAAAGAAAATCCTGAGGAAGGCAACTTGCCGAAACGCGTTGGTGGTAGTTAAACATCATTACCAGTGATGACAGCTTTGAATTGATTATCTATGTTAAAATCTTGATGCAATAGTTGCTGCAGTCAGTACATAGAATCTGTATTACATGTATCGGCACTACATAGGATGGACTTTGAAAGAAATATAGTGGTGGTTTTCATATATATGTGACTATAATAAATTATAAATGCACATTTAAACTGGAGAAAATGGATTTTGTAAATATATGACACATGATGCTTTTTTATTAAAATATTTATAGAAAACCCCTTTTTTGACAAAAAAACGACAAAGAGAATAATAAAAAAATAATTTTCTATATTATCTTTTATGTGTACATTTTGGATCTGGAGTGTTTTTCATGAACAATTTGTCTTGATATCAATAACAAATTTGATGTGAATCAAATCCCCCCCTTTTTCGTTTCCCAAGAGTATGTGACAGGTCATACACATCTCCAAACTGGTACTGTGTCCATGACTCATGCCCATAAGCCAAAACTTTGAAATTACTTTTGTGAGGTACACCATACCAAAACTAATCTGTACCCGTTAACTCCTGCCCAGCCTGGGAGTGGCTACACCTAAGGGCCATTCAAGTATGGAAATGTTGCCCCCCCATGTACACACAGGTGATACAGCCCTACATGCCATGGGATACAGTGTGGGACATGCTGTGGTGTTGCAGGTGTGGCCATTGCACTTAATTCTGTGTGAAAACCATCTGCAAGTCACACCAATGTAATCCGACGCGGCTGACTTGTATGCAGAGGCGCCGTACATGCATGGACCGAGTTGTGCACACACCTTACACATTGACTGTACGATGCGTCTGCATTACAGTCACCTGCATCGGATCACATTGATGCCAATGGGCAATGCGTGCGCACCGCTCGGTTCATGCATGTTGGACGCGAATGCAATCTGACCCGATGCGGGTGATTTCTAAGCAGATGCGTAGTAAAGCCATGGACCGAGCTGTGCGCACGCATAGCCCATAGAATCGTATAAAAACAGATGCATCTTGTTTAAAAAATAAGCGTTGGATAGTTATTTTACCGAGCCGTGCACACTCATTCACAATGGGCTGTCATGGAGGCAGATGCGAATTCAAAAAACGCTCAAGTCGTGCGCTGGAAATACAGTTGGATGCGTACAACAATGTTGCAATCTTAGGGCGTCCTGAAGGTGAGTGATTTGAACGATGCGGAAGACATGTAGGAGTCTTTCATTTCCATGGATTGGACAGATTCACAGAATGCAACTGTGTTTGGCCTATCAGTGAGGGGCAATGTCACATGATATGCCTCTGCAGCACAGATTTAAGGCGGCCAGGCCACCCAGGTACCTCACTTGCCTGCACTACATGCTACAGGACCACTTTCCACAATCAACTGCTGTTGCTGTCTGTGCTTCCTCTGGATCCTGCAATGGCACATACTTTGGAGAGGGCCCCAGCAGTCACTGAGGAGGAGAACCAGGCCCTGCTGGATGGGGTCCTCCCAGAGTACAGCAAGCTGTATGGGACACCAGGGGAGCAGGTGAGTGTGCTGTCCACTGCCTATCATTTCATGCAAGTTGTCTAACTAAAAGTAATGGAAGTGTGGACAGCAGTGTGGGGCATATGCACTGAGTACTTTCAGCTACCTATTCATGTGGGTACATGTGTTGAACACGAGTCCTGCTGCAGTAGTGCAGTAGTGCTGTCCTTACAGTCCTAGCCAATGTTATCATGTCAGACCTGCAGCAAAAATGCACATTTCTATGGGTGCACTACCTGTCTACCTCTTTTGGCTTTGTGATGACTACATGTATTTTCAACTGTATGGAGCACAATTATGTGGCATGTGTGGTAATGTCATCTTCACTTTGTCATCCTCACAGGTTGATGCCCACTAGAAGCAGGAAATCTGGCTGACCATCGCCCGAGCAGTCAGACCAGTGGGGGTCTACAAGCGCCGGATCCACAACTGCCAGAAGAGGTGGCAGGACCTACGTGGCTGGACCCGGAGGATCGCGAGGGTCCAGCTGAAGCTGTCGCTTCCTCGTCATAGGGGCGGACCCCGGACCCTGACTCCCCACATGCTTCTGATTCTGCCGGTGGTCTTCTCGGACCTAGATGGGCAGCAGAAGGCCAGACAGCAGCAAGGAGGGGGTAAGCCCATGCCTGATCTGTGAACATGTCTGACATGCTATGTGCAGTGTTTTAGCCTGGTCATACTCCCATATTAAGTTGGTCTTGGAGTCCAGGACTCGTGTCCCTCTATTGTGTAAGTCACACTCCTCACAGTTGTGGCCCCGACAGTCTGTGACTATTTTCAACTTGGGCACTGTGTCCCTTAAATGAGCTATGCTGATGGTCCTGCACAGCATATGTTACTGTGACTCTGATGTGTGCATCATGGGTGGGTCTCTTCTTTGCACTATGCTTGGTCTCTGACATGTGTTCTGTGTGTGCATTTCATATATGTTCAAACTGCTGGTCTGGGTCACAACATGTGTATGGGGTTCTTAAAACATACCCATGCAGCAGGTGAGTCCATGTAGTATCCTCAGGGCTATGTAGAGGAAGTATGTCACACTGGCCCAGACACCTGCCCACTGTCCATGCCAATACACTGTATTTGGTTTACCTGCTCTGTCATGCCCACTCCACAGCATAGTGAGTCTCTGTACTCACACACACATGTATGTTCCTACTGGTTGTGGTTCCTGATATGTGCCATCTGGAGTCTGACACAATATCATTGTAGTGTGGCTTCCTAATTTTTGACAACTGGTGTTTTGAGGATTTTAGTGTGAGCAGGACATCTGAGTTGCGACAATGAGGATGATACCTGTGCAACATATAGGGTTATGGTTAGTTGAATGAACACAATGCTGTATGCAAGAGTGACTTTCACGCAGCTATGTGTCATTGGAAGCAGACTGTGTGGTGCTCATGTTCAGGTAGTTGTGTTTTCAAGCACTCATATGTCAGATTTAAGTGATGTAGGATCATCATAGTCCAAGACCAGTTTGTGGCAGGGGCCAAACTGGTGCACTTGGCAGCTTCAGAGTTTGGTATGGGCATGACCTATGAATGTGACGCAGTGCAGACGGATATTATCTGGATGCATTACCCCATGACATGTGACAGTGAATACTGACTTAAGATGCATGTGTGTTCCACGGCATTGACTTGCTAAGAGGGATCCATTATTGGAGTCTGAGGTGCTCCATGCACCCCATTGTGTCATTTACTATCAGGACGTTAGGACATCATTGTGTGTTGTGCTGCTAGGCATCACAAGATTGTGAAATGTGAGTGTGTCCATACATTCATCCAGACACCTGTACTGAGTGATTGGCATTTGATGTGATGTATGTTAATAGTGATGTACTTGTACATGGTCATTTGCCTGTACAACAACTGGGTATGTGGTGCATGTGTGCACTTTGGGGTATTAACAGCCAGCATGCAACCGACATATGGGTACCTATCCAGGAGGGATATGGGTGCCATGGTTGATGTTCAGACTTGGTATTGACCTATGTACCCCTGTGTGTGCATTTCTAGTAAATATCAGCCAAGGATTCCAGTGCATGACCGGTAATGCTGTGTATTGACAGTGTTGTGTGCATCTAAGTGCAGGCAACTAATGTGGTCCTTATTTTCCTACTTATATGAAGATACATCCACAGGCACAAGAGACAGCACCACAGACCAGGAGGAGCCACAGAGCCAGCCTGGGCCAGCAACTGAGAAGTCGAAGGGACCCAGTGGCACGGAGGGTGAGGGGAGCCACACCGAAGAGTCCTCAGCACCATCCATCTCAGCTGAGGACCGCAGCAGCTCGGAGGATGACTCCCTTGTGGGGCGGGTGTCATCAGCCAGGAAACATCAGAGGGTAAATCTGTTCCCGCCACCACACCACGATGACCACAACCACCACCACCCTCCCCCCGGCTCCCTTCCCAGAGGTTTGTGGCAGCTCCCGTGTTCGGGAGCAGGTCTCTTCATACTAGGCACTGCACCCCCTGCCCCTGTGTCCCCTGCTGCCCTGAGTGTGGAGTCTGTGTACCTACTTAAACAGATCCATGTAGGGCAGACATCAATGCTGAGTGTCCTCCATGCACACACCGGTCTAGTGACACAACTTGTGTCGTTCATGGAGGGCATCTCATCTGGCATGTCTTCCCTACAGAGGACCAATCAGTCCATGGCCTCCTTACTGACGGCAGCAGTATCACTCCTCCAGCAGTCCCTGGCCCCTTCAGCCTCAGCCCAAACAACTCCTAGCACCCTACCTGTCCCCAGCACACACACACCTGCACGGTCACCCAAAAACACAGACACAGACAGCACAAAATCACCCACACATAAGTCTAAACGTGCATGCAAGCAAAGTCAGGGGACTGATACCACACACACAGGGGATGGGTCTCAGACACACACACAGGCATCCACAAGCACTCCGCAGTCCGCAGATCCCACTCTCTTCAAGAGCCCTTCCCTTGCCTCACCTGCTACCCCATCTCCTAAGAAGCTTTTCCTGTGTTACCTAGGCCTCTTCTACTCAGATCCAGCAGATCCTGACAACAGGGGGAAGGGGAAGTCCCACCACACAGAGAAGAGTGCTCCTCACACCCTGACACCCTCCCCCAGGCACAGGCAGACTGAGGTCCCCACCACAAGTCGGAAGAACAAGATCCCACCCACACCCCCCAGCTCCACTGCACAGTCTCCTTCCTCCATCCCCCAGGTCAGCACACCACAGGTTCCCCCGCCACACCCTGTCCCAGGTTCCCCCACAGATACATCATCCCCAAAATGTTCAGGCCCTCCCCCCTGCACTTGCTCTTCCACTGACACCACCACCAGTCTGTCTGTAGCTGCAACTACTGTGGGGAGTGTGTCACCCCCAGCTCTTCTGCCAACCCCACCTGCACCCCTTTCCACTCACATGGTGTTAGGCACTGCAGTGGAGTCCACGCCCACCCAGTCTGACATGGGCACTGCAGTGGGGACCATGTGCACTACACCTGACCTACCCACTGCAGTGGTTCCAGTACCCACCGCATCAGACATGTGCTCCAGAGTTGTGATGGCACAACCCATGTCAGACCCCTCCACTGCAGTTGCCACTGACTCTCCTGTACCCAGCACCCCTTCTCAACATCCTTCTGAGCCCTGATCCTGTCCCTGCGGTGCCTGGCCTACCCAATGCATGCCCCTCAGAGTGGATGTCCCCCAGTCCTTATCATTGCAGGCAAACAATAGGTGATAGGTGTCACTCACACCATCATTGGACTTTGGAGTTTTAAAATGGACATTGGACTACATTTCATTATTTATTTTCCCGTCCAGATGGCAGTTTGCAGAATAAAGCATTTTTTGTTATCCTTGTGCATTTGATGCAGCTGTAGATTTTGTTGCTGCTGTTTAACCTGACCTTGGTGTGAAGATGCAGGATTTACAAATGTCTGTTACTGAGGTGTTGATGTGGTGTACTCCATGTGGCCCATGAGATGAGTTTTATGTTCCTGTTGGTGTAATGATTTACTAATTTGGCACAGGGATGGTAACATTTCAATGGCATGGCCACATCTGTGGTTTGCACCCATGCACATATGATGTGCTACACAATGTCCAATTTGACACTTTCCCTGAGTCCGGGCGGCATGGCGCGACGTGCGGCTGCCGGGGGAAGAGTGACCCGGGGCTCCGGCGTACACCTTGGCTGACAGTCGCGGGACACCGCGAGTGAGGCGGAGAGGTGGGGAACGCTACTTGGAACTAATACATTGGCGCGGTCTCACCGGTGCAACGCCTTTCCCCCCTCCGGCCGTCGCTGCGTGGTGCATACACCTGGAGGCAGTAGCGGCTTCAGTTTCCCGGGGAGACACGGCGGCTGCATAGGCCTGTGAAGCTGCATGGTCGGATCCCTCGGTGTTTGGCAACGGATAGTGCGGAGATCGGCCAGCCAACATTAGCAGCGTGAACGCCACGACCCCCCCACCCCCCCCCGGAAAAGGAAAAGTAAGGCTGTTAGGCACAGTGTAACAAAAGTGGCACGAAAGTGAGCCATACATAAACAATCAATACAATAGCGCCAATACGCAGCCTGCGCAAATAACTGGGGCTTGCCTGGTCCATTGTTGATCTCCTGAACGTGTGATCACTGGGACATCTGGAGGGAGGACAATCCTTTTCCCCCCTCTGATACTCACTCAACAAAGGGTTGTCACCGGGAAAACCTCTGGGAAGCAGGGTGCATGAAGTAGTATTGCGGATGGCCTGAACCTCGGTTGCTTTGACTTAGAGGCACGCCTGGGTCCTGCGACACAGCACTCGACACGTGAAGTGATAGAGGGGTTAGGCTGCACTTCCCTACAGCATTCTGAGAGGTGCTATTAAAGAAGCAAGAAGTGCTACGAGTTGCACTGAGGAGAGGGGGACTGCAGCAACATACCTGGAGAATCCCAGAGTGCAGCGGACGGAACGCGTGATCTCCCCGACGGCGTGTGGGCTGCCAGCCACAAGATGGGCAAAGGCGATAGATCCCAGAGCAAACTTTCACAAAGGAGACTACGACAGCATAGCCCATTGCCAGAGAGTGGGAATGTAACGCTAACAGAGGAAGTCCTAGGGGCGAGCTCAGACATTAAAGCCATGCTTCCTTCTATGGAGCAGAGTCTGCAGTCTAGTATCTCCGCACTGGGCACTAAAATGGATGCCATGACATATCGAATGGTCCGTATGGCGGAACGGCTGGATAAACACGCAGAAAGACACGATATGGCCGAGAGAAGGATGACGAAAGTGGAAGAGGCGCAAACAGACCTGGATACAATGCATAAAAAGATGGAGAGGATGATGCAATCCTACAGGGCAAGACCGAGGATTTGGAGGCGCGTTCGCGGCGCAGTAACCTCCGCATCACGGGCCTTCCGGAGAGTACACATACAGGCCCTATGGAGCACTTTGTGGAAAAGTTACTCATCACACTCCTGGGAGAAGGAGTGTTCTCGAATATGTTCACAGTGGAGCGAGCACACAGGTCCCTAGGCCACGCCCCAAACCCGGAGCGCCCCATCGTCCCATAATAGCGAAGCTACTTAACTACCACGACAGGGACACCGCTCTCAGATTGGCGAGGTCTAAACAACCACTGCAATATGAAGGGTCAGCCATAGCCCTGTACCCAGACTTTACAGCGAAGGTTCAAGAAGAGCGCAAGCAATTCATTCCACATAAGAAACGTCTCAGAGAGATGGGCCTGGACTACGCACTGCTGTACCCAGCAAATCTACGTGTTATCAGACGTGGTCACTCACATATATTTACGGATCCCAAGGAACTGCAACAAGCTATGAAGCGATGGTCGAAGGACCGGAATTCAGACAGTGTAGAGAATCCGGAGGAGGGCGAGAGCGGCAGCCTCTTGGATGACTAGGACTGAGTCTATCTATGGCACGTGCACTTGCTGCACATCAGAACAGTGGCAGGCGGGTGTGGACTCCGGACGGCACAGCAGAAGACGCAAGAGAGGGCGATCTAGTCTTCGGGGAATGAAGACAATTAAAGATAAGTGGTATGGGGCGTGGGAGGGGGAGGCGAGGCTTGATGACTTGGACACATGATTTTTCCCCCTGTCATTTTTTTACAGGTTCTAGTTTTGGACACTATGCTTTATTCTGCACTAGGGACATTAGTCGTGCAATGAATACTGAGTAGGGACGAGTACCTGGGGTGTACATATTACAAGATAGAGAATAAGAAGTCGTTGCTCTGATTACACAACCTGTGCATGGCAGGGGCAGGCGGGGGGCTGAATGAGAGATCTGAGATTTGGGCAGAGACTATGACTCGAGACTACCTTGGCACCTGTGCGTTAAGCATGGTTTTGCTGTTAGTAATCAAAGTTGGGGTCCTGACATCGGGATGGCGGGTGGGGGATAGACTTCTGACGGACCCGGTTGGGGTGGGTCTGCTGTGGGTTGAGAGGGGGGGCACTAGGGAGGGTGGGGGAAAGTTCAATTGTTGGTTCCGCATGCTAGTACGGTGAATACATGTTGCATTGTAAGGACTTACTGCTGTTACCCATCCCAATGGCACAGATGACCAGTACTCCCGCAGTACCTGCTGGTGATGCTACGGAAACCCTTAGAGCTTTAACTTGGAATGTCAGAGGGTTAAACGATCACCGGAAACTGAGGAAGGCATTGAATTATCTGCAGAGGCATCACATTGACTTAGCTCTCATACAAGAAACACATCTCCCACTAACAAGTAAAATGCTTCAATGCAGGGGCTTATCAGGTAACACCACAGTAACGGGGTTCACTACGCATTCCAGAGGAGTACTGACGTGGATAAACTCTAGATCCAAGTTAGAATTGGGATTAGTGCAAGCAGACCCAGAGGGTACATATCTCATCTCAAGATGCACGGGGAAGGGACATGATCTAATTGTGGCCAACGGCCCAAATTACGACTCCCCTGACTTTTACAAGAAGTTAGCGAGGTGCTGCCGAGAATATTCCACAGCGCAGATGCTCTGGGGGGAAGACTTCAACCTAGTGATGGATCCGGAATTAGATAGGTCTTCAGGTCCTCAGCGTCGACCCTCGGCGGCTGCGGTCACACTCCAAGCTGAGATATTGACGTTAGACTTAGTTAATTTATGGAGAGGGAGAAACACTGATAGAGGGTGTTACACACATTACTCAGCATATCACGACATCCACACCAGGATTGACTACTGGCTGGCCTCCTTCTCAGTCTCTAGCCACATACTATCATGTGCAGTTTTATCACGTACACTTTCAGATCACTCGCCACTACTCCTGGAGACACCGATAGTTCGGATTTCTCCCTTTACATGGCGCTTCCCCCGTACTCGTTGCTGGATGACGCCTTTAGAGGGGAACTGGCAGTGGAGATCGATTCATTTTTTGAAACAAACATCGGTGCAGTAGATAGCTTCCAAACTGTATGGGAAGCGTTCAAGGTATTCATTCGCGGATTAGCCATGGCCAAACATTCGAGTGGCCTAAAAGCTATACGACAGCGCTTGAAATACTTAGAGTCACGGTTGGCAGACCTAGAGAAGCAACAGCTGAATGACCCCAACCCCGCTATAGCAGCTCAAATCAAAACCCTTATCGCAGAATTCAACGAGGAGGCAGATAGGGAAGTACAACATGTAGGGAAATATGCGACAGCGAGAACTTATGGGGAAAGTGAGCATCCAAGTTCTCTTTTAGCCAAAATGCTGCGCAACAGCAGGAGGCCCCTGAAATTGACTGAACTGAAGACGGCTTCTGGGGTCGCTGTCACGTCAGAGGATGAGATTTTGAAGGAGTTTAGAGACTTTTACTCCGATCTGTACACGTCCAGGACGGAAAACCTGGAGACAGACATGGATGATTACCAAGAACACATACAACTGCCCTTCTTAACACAATCTGATCGTGAGTTCCTAATGTCCCCTATACAGGAAGATGAGTTATCAGAAACATTAGCTAGCATGCGTGTGCATGCGTGTGCATAGTGCTCCTGGGGCGGATGGCCTAACAGTGGGGTTTTATAAGGCGTTCAAAGACAAACTTATTCCGCATCTGTCTGCTCTCTTTGGCGATGTTTGTGTAGAGGGCTGTATGCCACAGTCAATGAGAGAGGCATTAATTGTCACCATTCTAACACCCGGTAAGCCCCCCAAAGTTTGTGGTTCATACAGACCACTATCTCTGCTAAATGTAGATGCGAAACTATACGCTAAGGTACTTGCCACACGTCTAGCTCTAATAGCATCAGAATTGGTGGCCCTGGAACAGGCAGGATTTGTGGCTGGGAGGAACCTAACCTACAATATTCGCACAGTGCTGGGGACCATACAGCATGTCAGGCAAGACACGAAAGCTGTTGCCATCTTTCTGGACATGGAGAAGGCTTTTGACTCCGTGGAGTGGCCATTCATGTTGAGGGTTTTACGAAGGTTGGGACTAGGGGAACTGCTCTTACAAATGATTGGCGCATTGTACTGGAAGCCAACGGCCAGACTACGCATAGGTGATCGTGTGTCTGAAACCTTTGAGATCAGCAGGGGTACAAGACAGGGCTGCCCACTCTTGTCATTAATTACGCGTTTGTGGCCGAACCGTTGGCCTGCGCGCTGCGGGAGTATCACTGGCACTGGGGAGTTAGCTTCCCGACGTATAAGATTGTAATCTCGACCTACGCAGACGACACCCTGCTTTATGTACGCAACCCGGAGGTGAACCTGGCTTCAGTATTGCGGGAAGTGGTCCACTTTGGAACGCTTTCTGGACTCAAGATAAATTGAAATAAATCAGTGGTGTTCCCGCTGACCCCGGTGATGAAACACTTCAATATGGAATACCCACTCCGTTGGTCGGCAGACCCGATGCGCTATCTCTGCATTATGATCCACACGGACGCTGAGGTACTGTTCAGCGAGAACTACGGTGTTGCGATCAGTAAATGTGAGGAGGACGTGGAGAAGTGGTGCAGACTTCCGCTATTACTGATGGGCCGTATAGCCATCATGAAAATGGTGGTGCTGCCCCGGTTCCTGTTTCTATCTAATAATTTACCCATTATACTGTCGAAAACTTTCTTCAGGAATCTGACGAAACTTATGGTTCGCTTGGCCTGGGACGGAAAGCAGCCAAGAGTGCAGTGGACAACGCTCACGCTTCCATACGAGATGGTTGGCCTAGGAGCTCCAGGTATGGAACGTTATTACAGAGTGGCACAGACTGCTCACTTGCATACGTGGATACACGGAGAAGCAAACATTCCGCACGTGCGGATGGAACGACTATTCACGGACTCACTCCCGCTACCGGCCACGATATGCACTCCTATGGCCCGCAGGATTGGAGTGCTGGACTCGATCACGGCCACGAAACACGCGTGGTACGCGTTGCTAAGGGCCAGAGAAGGAACATTGATGTACTCCCCTTTAATGGCAGTAGAATGGGCTCTGTGGTTGCCGCCTGTCGAGGAAAAGGGCGTAGTGCGGGCGCTGCATGGACTGGGAATTGGGACGGCTGGAGAGCTATTTGAAGACGGCAAGGTGAGAACTTGGGAAAATGTGGCCCAGGCATCGGAAAGCACTTCGCAACTACAGCGTTTTCAGTTTCACAGAGTTCGTTGTGCACTGAAGGACGTTTAAGGTCCAGATCTGGAAGAGCCCCGGAGTTACTGGAACTTTCCCATGTCATTAAAACGGTTCAATCACGGAAAATGATAGCTCACTTATACAAAGCAAATGCATCGCACAGAGCTCAGGAACCCTCGAATGCCAGGCTCTCTTGGCAGAGGGATTTACAGATCACTATAGATGACACCATGTGGAAGTACTGCTGCACGAGCACCAAGGGGCTGTCCTTAAATGGACATATTTAACAAAAACAAGAGCAACCCATATGTCCTTGCAAACTGGGTAAGTACAGTTGTACTAAAAAACAGCGTTCACAAGG
Organism: Lissotriton vulgaris; assembly: GCF_964263255.1. Taxonomy (NCBI): domain Eukaryota; kingdom Metazoa; phylum Chordata; class Amphibia; order Caudata; family Salamandridae; genus Lissotriton; species Lissotriton vulgaris. The sequence goes on along the minus strand of NC_141696.1, from coordinate 399,150,713 downwards.
AACTCACTCAGAACTTAGAATAGTGGATATGGCAATTTAATTAATTGCCTAGTCTAATCACAAATACGTACTGGTAGTTTCTACTGTATATTACTATGATTCAATCATTAAGTTTTTCTACTGACAAGCTTACTTAAACAACCCAATGGTTATAGCCTATTTCTGAGAATAGGCCCTTTATTTTTACAAAAGTCAACAATTTATATACATTACATATAAAAAACATTAATATAGACTTTGAAAACAGTTTTGAGAAAACATTTAAATAACCCCAAGTGTAGTGACCGTAACCATATTTACAGTGAAAATTTGTGACATATTCAAAAACGGTTATCAATACAAACAAGGAAAGAAAAGGACACTTATATAAAATGAAACAATTTTGTTTGTTGTGTGTGTCCTTAGTCTATTTCGTCGACGGCGTTTCGACCCTCTCTAGATACCGGGTCTCATCAGGACTGTTTATCTGGGGACAGTACTTGCACGTGAAGCACGGAATCCAACGATTATGGGGCTTGTATTTTATCTGAAGCACCATGAAATTTATTTCCTCAGTTCAGACGAACACTCAATTTGATATGAGGTGTATTTGTGGGATACAGGCTCCTTCTTGCAAATCCAAGAAAGACGGAGAGAATACTCGATCCCACTCTGTTAGTCACGCGAACTAATTGTTGCTGCAGCAGATCGGCGAAAACGCTTCCTGTTCTATCTCACCATTGAGTGGTCGAGTGGGTGGACTGGAAACAGAGTGGGATCGAGTATTCTCTCCGTCTTTCTTGGATTTGCAAGAAGGAGCCTGTATCCCACAAATACACCTCATATCAAATTGAGTGTTCGTCTGAACTGAGGAAATTAATTTCATGGTGCTTCAGATAAAATACAAGCCCCATAATCGTTGGATTCCGTGCTTCACGTGCAAGTACTGTCCCCAGATAAACAGTCCTGATGAGACCCGGTATCTAGAGAGGGTCGAAACGCCGTCGACGAAATAGACTAAGGACACACACAACAAACAAAATTGTTTCATTTTATATAAGTGTCCTTTTCTTTCCTTGTTTGTATTGATAACCGTTTTTGAATATGTCACAAATTTTCACTGTAAATATGGTTACGGTCACTACACTTGGGGTTATTTAAATGTTTTCTCAAAACTGTTTTCAAAGTCTATATTAATGTTTTTTATATGTAATGTATATAAATTGTTGACTTTTGTAAAAATAAAGGGCCTATTCTCAGAAATAGGCTATAACCATTGGGTTGTTTAAGTAAGCTTGTCAGTAGAAAAACTTAATGATTGAATCATAGTAATATACAGTAGAAACTACCAGTACGTATTTGTGATTAGACTAGGCAATTAATTAAATTGCCATATCCACTATTCTAAGTTCTGAGTGAGTTCCTTGTGAACGCTGTTTTTTAGTACAACTGTCCTTAAATGGACGACACCGGTTGAACCACTTTAAATTTTTGCAAAGAGTGTACTACACTCTGGAATGACTATACCGCTATGGGTTCAGGCAATCTTCCGAGTGTGAGAGATGCCATGCGCCCAACGCTGACTTCTTTCATTTGGCATGGGGATGTCACAGAATACGCACATTCTGGGAGGCGGTGATAGCAGAGATGGGAGAGATACTAGAAATTGAACTACCCCCGGACCCAGCCCTCGCACTGCTTGGCCACTCCAGAGGATTGCCTGTGGCGGGAAGACGACTGACAGATATGGGCATGTTAATGGCTCGACGAGTAGTGGCACAGTGCTGGATGAGAGGGCCGCTCCCGACGAGGAGAAAGTGGGCCCGAGACATGCTATATTGCTGCCCGCAATCGGAACACTATAGCAAGCTACTCCCTCCCACGAGTCGCCCGAAGAACTTCTGGAGTCTGTATCATACCTTTAGATACGCCAGAGAGGGCACTGCCGACACACAGACCGACAGGCAGGCAGAGGCACAATAGTGGTAAAGTAGATTGAAATTCACTAATGTCCTACACTATAGGTGCATACCCAGACGGCTGGGGAGGAAGGCTGACCAGGAGCTTCGTGGGGTGCGACAGGCAATCGATACCTGAGGCGTAGCTCCCCCGGGAGGTTAGTATAATATCCAGACTAGGCAGTTTAGGCTGGGAAGGCACATCCAAGGCACACGTAGGTGGGTACTTACATAGCGGGGTAACACAAGGACAGGCGGAACACGCAGTGAGACAAGTAGCAGACACGTAGGCTAGGGAACCAGTTTACTAGTTGGGGGGGAGTTCAGGGGTTCCATACTCTAGGGGGGAGGGCAGTTCTTAGGGGGCTATGCGTTAGTGAGGGGGGTTATTTTAGACAATCAAAACACACCCCTGCCATTAACGTACTAAGATATGACCTACACTGTATTGACATATTAGACAAAAGGATGCCCGGCAGCTTGGAATTACAGTGCGATAACTGTTATGCCATATTATGATTTTGTTTCAGGATGTAGTACTTCGCCGGACCCCAGGGTTGTCGGCACTTTGACTGTGTATCATCGAACTGTTCAGAAGCCAGACCATTGGGATCTTTACGCTGCTGGCCATCGGGGGTTGTAGGCTGCAAGCTGTGTATAACCCTCAGTACGCAAATAAAGGTGTTTAAAAAAAAAACCTTGGAATGTGCATGAATCATATGCCTCTCCAGGGGAGGCATACGGATGAGCAACAAGTAGAAATACCTTTTATTTCGCCTTGTTTTTTCTTCTTTCTATGCGTGCTGCATTCTGCAGCACCGATAGAAAGAGGAAAACGCATCAGTGATTGCTTTTTTGGAGGAAGTGTCCCTTCCTGCAAAAGTATCATCCCAGCAATGCAGGCACCCTTGCACATGGTGCAAGGGTGCCTGCGTTCACGGACGGCAGCCAATTGTGCTCTAGCGCAGGAGAAAGCACAGGGATGTGTCGTATTGTTGTAAATATGATGCATCCTTGTGCTTTTAAAATGTCGAAGCTCGGAGCAGCAAAATGGCTTACATCACCCTGCTGTGTCATTTTTCCTGTAAATGAGATGCTAAGTTCTTTTGGTTCTCTTCACAGGTTTGTTTTGAAGATATGAGGTTATATTATGATTTGTTATGTTACTTTTATTTTTATAGCTCAGAATTCCCCTATTACTATGCCTAACAATTTTATTGTCAGGTTAGTTGATGTTGTCTTCTGTAGTCAAATCCCTTAGCTTTCAGCAAGAAAAGGAATCTTTGCCCTGGATTTCACATCAGGTTTAGCGTGGGTCACTTTTATGACTGTTCTGCGAATGGTCTGAGTCTCTATTACCTATACGCACACCATAGTTGGTGCACTACCCCCACACCCCTCTCTGCGAGAAGTAATAGCAAAGGATTTAGTCACAGCCATTCAATTGTTTATGTAGTATTGTAAAATCTGGCAGGTGAGCTGGACAATCTTTGCTTGAAGCCAACATAAGGCCTTGCCCACACTCCAGATTGAAAAACAGAATACTAAAACCAAGGCAAATTAGCTAACTTGCTAAAATTTCTATTTCCAGATTTACCATTTCATTGAGATCTAAAACAAACCTCTGGTTCAGTCAGGAATGCCAAGCAGGCAGAAGAAATCAAGCAGTTACAAGAAATCAACTCAGAGGAAACAACAAAGTAAAAATGTTGCAAAGCGACTAGTTGAATTTGAACTCTGTTAAATATGGGGGCTGCTCACAAGAAGAGCCTCAGCTGAACCAGGAGCCGGCCTTCATTAGAAATTAGAGAACTCAAGAAAAAAAGGGAGCAAAACTCCACTTCCTATGTAACTTCTGGACTGAAATTTGAGCGCTGCATTAAGGCGGGATTCAGAAACTAAAAGGAACAAGCATTGGTAGCCATAATTGGTCTGGCTTTAAAGGAATGTTGTATAGTAATGTGGAGCATTACTAGTAGATAGCATGGGGATGGATATGCATTTTAGTGTAAGCTAAGAACTGTAGAATAATTTTGCAGGTTAAAAGGTCAGCTGGCAGATGCACTGTCAAGCCCGACCTAAAAATTCCCTGCCCGTTAATACACAGTTACTGATGTCTGCCATCAGATAAAAAAAGGCTGTAGCGTTAAGAAAAAATTGAAAGGTATGTATGAATTCCTAGCAAGTGCACTATTGCAAAGAAATGTGTATAAAAGTATCAATTCTTTTTGGAGAACAACTACATGTACCGTTGTTTATTTTGGTGTTAGCTTGTGTTAATAAAAACTAATATTAACTTGTAGTTACCAAAATAATCAAGAAAAAAAAGAGCATTTGAATTGTTTTTGTGCCACAGTGACATAGAGATAACAATTAGTATCTGAATAAATTACAGCTTGTTTAAGTATCCAATATTGATGTCCGGCCCACTAATCATTAAAAGGAGGAGCAGACATTAAAGAAGTTCATGTGTTCTAATGTCTTAAAAGTTCCATTTGAATCACCAGTACATATTAGTATCAATTATAAAAATGTGCTTTTGGTATTTTTTAGAAAACGTCCCGTGTTGGCTATTATTGAACTAATGATCCAGACATTTTTTGGAATGTCAGCATCTCTCATCTCTTCATATCTTAAAGAGTCCTCATCTCGACTGGACCTATGGGCCTAATCATTAACAACAGGGTAGACGTTAACCTGCTTCAGCAGCAATCTACAACGAAATTGTTCATTAGAAAAGAGATTGGATTGTGATGTAGGATCCTTTCTACTGGGAATTTTAGAGCTTGTCACACAAAGAAAACAGAACAGGTCTAAAGGGGGTGTGTGGCCATGACGGAGATAGTGAAGCAGTATGGTGTGTATGTGGAAAGATGTTGCTATATGACAAGTACTAGAAAACTTGCTAGAACACGACCCATCAGACCACCCTCGTGGTGGGATTTCATCATGTGGGAAGTGATGTTCGCTCTCAAACTCAACCGAGCATAAAGTGTCGGAAATCAATGTCATGATACTTTATCCAAAAAGTGAAGATGTAAATAATAATATTAATCATGAACAAAGGGTGCAGTGCTGAAATGATCGTGATGAGTAAGATTAACTACCCAGACTCAGGAAATGTTCTGACTGCAGTCAAGGTGTCAAGATTAAAAACACGCAGAGTAGTATTGGACTGGAACTACTCGTTTAGCGCTGTGCAGAGTGGTCGACATGTTTCAGCCTGTGGGGTCAAGTCCCCCGGCTTTCTTCAGGACCTATAATATTGTATGCTACTGCAACTTACATTGAATTGTGAGTACAAAAATAACACAAACAATACATATCTACCAGGAACTTAGCAGTTCAATGTTCACTGGAGAGAGAGACATAATTTCTTCCTGTCAAAAGAAACACAAAGATATAGAGAAATGACTCAACTATCCAAGGTTACATCTACACACTCATACACGTCTACATGAATACACACTCGCCGTACATAACAACACACCTGCGTCAATGATTTACATCCCGCATGATACAAGAAGCAAAATAGCTTAATCACACAGAGGCATTTCCTCATGGTGATACTCACCCAGCTTTGTGTGGGTGAAGACCTCACCTCACCCGGCAACCGCTCGGGAGAATGAGGCCCCGCTCTGCAGTGTAAAAATAGGACACAGTTAGCACACAACCTATAATGTGCCCAGTCAAATTACACTGCATATAAACCCAACAAACGTGTGATAGACACCTAACTGTCCGACCAACATTTCACCAAAAACCTGCATATGCAGAGAGATAACCCTTGTGCCAAAAAAGCAGTATAAGTGCTACTAAGCACCTCTAGCTATCTGTCTATACAATACAATGGAGGACAAACATTTCCACAACATGGTCGGGATACATCTATTTAATGGAGTGTGGGGAAAAGATTTTTTATATAATTTAAACTCCAAAGAGAGTGGCAAATTTCCTAAATGGCTGTCTTTGAGCTCCCCACTCCTGTCAGGCTCTTTAAATGCCAATACCGTGTGAGCAAGGTCTATCTCAAACGGGAGCTATCTAAGCTGCTAGAGATGAGGCTACCTTGATACAAACAGAAGTGAATGCAGCCCAAGCGTCTCGCGTCTCACCTGTCCGTCGGTGCCCCTCATTAAAGTCCGAGCGGAAGTGGAGGTACTCGGTGATGCCGCCCTCCGATTTTATGGTGGACGAACGAATTTGCAATTAAGTCACGTAGGGCTCCAAATCTAGTGTGCCCTTTTGCCAAAGTGTCCGCCATGATCAAACACAGTCAAAATCTCTCGGGAAGCCGAAAAAAGTTTAGTTTGTTCATGTTTTTGCCCCGAGTGTTGATGCGGTTTTAGCGCATGCGCGTAGTGCGAACACTGTTCCCTCGCGCATGCGTGGTAACAATAAGGGACGCGAATAGGTCAATTTGTCTGTGAACATCGCCCCCATCATGGAATTCCATGTTCTACCATAAATTAGTTATGGTGATGGGCAAAAACTGTGATGATGAAACTACCGTACGGTATAGGACATATAATATTATTGGATGTCAAGTTGGCAACACAGGATTGAACTAAATGCACTGACTGTTAGACATGTGCATATTTAGGAGACAGAAACGGTGCTGGTGAAACAACAGAGACAACTGGCAAAAACTGGTGCCTTAAAGACTGTGCATACACAGAAAAAACATAATTATCAGGAGAAGGGTGGTGTCAAGACTGGACAGTCAATATTTATTCAAATCCGACTGTCACAAATACTGTGATGGTCCTCCAGTAATAGACTATATTGGATGAAACAATCTTTTGGATGTCGCTACAAAGGGATAGATATGGCAAAGGACGGCAGGGCGGTGCCATGCACAATTAAGTTGAGTGAGCCCAGATGTAAACAACAAAACTTTTACATCAATAACAAGACCCGCAACAGGAAAGTTGCTCTTAATACTGAAAACATAAAAGTGTGGAGGGTCAAGGGGAATATTTAACGACCTGTCTGCTAAAACCCCTATACACAATACTTATCACACAAAGAAAACAGAACAGGTCTAAAGGGGGTGTGTGGCCATGACGGAGATAGTGAAGCAGTATGGTGTGTATGTGGAAAGATGTTGCTATATGACAAGTACTAGAAAACTTGCTAGAACACGTCCCATCAGACCACCCTCGTGGTGGGATTTCATCATGTGGGAAGTGATGTTCGCTCTCAAACTCAACCGACCATAAAGTGTCGGAAATCAAAGTCATGATACTTTATCCAAAAAGTGAAGATGTAAATAATAATATTAATCATGAACAAAGGGTGCAGTGCTGAAATGATCGTGATGAGTAAGATTAACTACCCAGACTCAGGAAATGTTCTGACTGCAGTCAAGGTGTCAAGATTAAAAACACGCAGAGTAGTATTGGACTGGAACTACTCGTTTAGCGCTGTGCAGAGTGGTCGACATGTTTCAGCCTGTGGGGTCAAGTCCCCCGGCTTTCTTCAGGACCTATAATATTGTATGCTACTGCAACTTACATTGAATTGTGAGTACAAAAATAACACAAACAATACATATCTACCAGGAACTTAGCAGTTCAATGTTCACTGGAGAGAGAGACATAATTTCTTCCTGTCAAAAGAAACACAAAGATATAGAGAAATGACTCAACTATCCAAGGTTACATCTACACACTCATACACGTCTACATGAATACACACTCGCCGTACATAACAACACACCTGCGTCAATGATTTACATCCCGCATGATACAAGAAGCAAAATAGCTTAATCACACAGAGGCATTTCCTCATGGTGATACTCACCCAGCTTTGTGTGGGTGAAGACCTCACCTCACCCGGCAACCGCTCGGGAGAATGAGGCCCCGCTCTGCAGTGTAAAAATAGGACACAGTTAGCACACAACCTATAATGTGCCCAGTCAAATTACACTGCATATAAACCCAACAAACGTGTGATAGACACCTAACTGTCCGACCAACATTTCACCAAAAACCTGCATATGCAGAGAGATAACCCTTGTGCCAAAAAAGCAGTATAAGTGCTACTAAGCATCTCTAGCTATCTGTCTATACAATACAATGGAGGACAAACATTTCCACAACATGGTCGGGATACATCTATTTAATGGAGTGTGGGGAAAAGATTTTTTATATAATTTAAACTCCAAAGAGAGTGGCAAATTTCCTAAATGGCTGTCTTTGAGCTCCCCACTCCTGTCAGGCTCTTTAAATGCCAATACCGTGTGAGCAAGGTCTATCTCAAACGGGAGCTATCTAAGCTGCTAGAGATGAGGCTACCTTGATACAAACAGAAGTGAATGCAGCCCAAGCGTCTCGCGTCTCACCTGTCCGTCGGTGCCCCTCATTAAAGTCCGAGCGGAAGTGGAGGTACTCGGTGATGCCGCCCTCCGATTTTATGGTGGACGAACGAATTTGCAATTAAGTCACGTAGGGCTCCAAATCTAGTGTGCCCTTTTGCCAAAGAGTCCGCCATGATCAAACACAGTAAAAATCTCTCGGGAAGCCGAAAAAAGTTTAGTTTGTTCATGTTTTTGCCCCGAGTGTTGATGCGGTTTTAGCGCATGCGCGTAGTGCGAACACTGTTCCCTCGCGCATGCGTGGTAACAATAAGGGACGCGAATAGGTCAATATGTCTGTGAACATCGCCCCCATCATGGAATTCCATGTTCTACCATAAATTAGTTATGGTGATGGGCAAAAACTGTGATGATGAAACTACCGTACGGTATAGGACATATAATATTATTGGATGTCAAGTTGGCAACACAGGATCGAACTAAATGCACTGACTGTTAGACATGTGCATATTTAGGAGACAGAAACGGTGCTGGTGAAACAACAGAGACAACTGGCAAAAACTGGTGCCTTAAAGACTGTGCATACACAGAAAAAACATAATTATCAGGAGAAGGGTGGTCTCAAGACTGGACAGTCAATATTTATTCAAATCCGACTGTCACAAATACTGTGATGGTCCTCCAGTAATAGACTATATTGGATGAAACAATCTTTTGGATGTCGCTACAAAGGGATAGATATGGCAAAGGACGGCAGGGCGGTGCCATGCACAATTAAGTTGAGTGAGCCCAGATGTAAACAACAAAACGTTTACATCAATAACAAGACCCGCAACAGGAAAGTTGCTCTTAATACTGAAAACATAAAAGTGTGGAGGGTCAAGGTGAATATTTAACGACCTGTCTGCTAAAACCCCTATACACAATACTTATCACACAAAGAAAACAGAACAGGTCTAAAGGGGGTGTGTGGCCATGACGGAGATAGTGAAGCAGTATGGTGTGTATGTGGAAAGATGTTGCTATATGACAAGTACTAGAAAACTTGCTAGAACACGTCCCATCAGACCACCCTCGTGGTGGGATTTCATCATGTGGGAAGTGATGTTCGCTCTCAAACTCAACCGACCATAAAGTGTCGGAAATCAAAGTCATGATACTTTATCCAAAAAGTGAAGATGTAAATAATAATATTAATCATGAACAAAGGGTGCAGTGCTGAAATGATCGTGATGAGTAAGATTAACTACCCAGACTCAGGAAATGTTCTGACTGCAGTCAAGGTGTCAAGATTAAAAACACGCAGAGTAGTATTGGACTGGAACTACTCGTTTAGCGCTGAGCAGAGTGGTCGACATGTTTCAGCCTGTGGGGTCAAGTCCCCCGGCTTTCTTCAGGACCTATAATATTGTATGCTACTGCAACTTACATTGAATTGTGAGTACAAAAATAACACAAACAATACATATCTACCAGGAACTTAGCAGTTCAATGTTCACTGGAGAGAGAGACATAATTTCTTCCTGTCAAAAGAAACACAAAGATATAGAGAAATGACTCAACTATCCAAGGTTACATCTACACACTCATACACGTCTACATGAATACACACTCGCCGTACATAACAACACACCTGCGTCAATGATTTACATCCCGCATGATACAAGAAGCAAAATAGCTTAATCACACAGAGGCATTTCCTCATGGTGATACTCACCCAGCTTTGTGTGGGTGAAGACCTCACCTCACCCGGCAACCGCTCGGGAGAATGAGGCCCCGCTCTGCAGTGTAAAAATAGGACACAGTTAGCACACAACCTATAATGTGCCCAGTCAAATTACACTGCATATAAACCCAACAAACGTGTGATAGACACCTAACTGTCCGACCAACATTTCGCCAAAAACCTGCATATGCAGAGAGATAACCCTTGTGCCAAAAAAGCAGTATAAGTGCTACTAAGCACCTCTAGCTATCTGTCTATACAATACAATGGAGGACAAACATTTCCACAACATGGTCGGGATACATCTATTTAATGGAGTGTGGGGAAAAGATTTTTTATATAATTTAAACTCCAAAGAGAGTGGCAAATTTCCTAAATGGCTGTCTTTGAGCTCCCCACTCCTGTCAGGCTCTTTAAATGCCAATACCGTGTGAGCAAGGTCTATCTCAAACGGGAGCTATCTAAGCTGCTAGAGATGAGGCTACCTTGATACAAACAGAAATGAATGCAGCCCAAGCGTCTCGCGTCTCACCTGTCCGTCGGTGCCCCTCATTAAAGTCCGAGCGGAAGTGGAGGTACTCGGTGATGCCGCCCTCCGATTTTATGGTGGACGAACGAATTTGCAATTAAGTCACGTAGGGCTCCAAATCTAGTGTGCCCTTTTGCCAAAGTGTCCGCCATGATCAAACACAGTAAAAATCTCTCGGGAAGCCGAAAAAAGTTTAGTTTGTTCATGTTTTTGCCCCGAGTGTTGATGCGGTTTTAGCGCATGCGCGTAGTGCGAACACTGTTCCCTCGCGCATGCGTGGTAACAATAAGGGACGCGAATAGGTCAATATGTCTGTGAACATCGCCCCCATCATGGAATTCCATGTTCTACCATAAATTAGTTATGGTGATGGGCAAAAACTGTGATGATGAAACTACCGTTCGGTATAGGACATATAATATTATTGGATGTCAAGTTGGCAACACAGGATCGAACTAAATGCACTGACTGTTAGACATGTGCATATTTAGGAGACAGAAACGGTGCTGGTGAAACAACAGAGACAACTGGCAAAAACTGGTGCCTTAAAGACTGTGCATACACAGAAAAAACATAATTATCAGGAGAAGGGTGGTCTCAAGACTGGACAGTCAATATTTATTCAAATCCGACTGTCACAAATACTGTGATGGTCCTCCAGTAATAGACTATATTGGATGAAACAATCTTTTGGATGTCGCTACAAAGGGATAGATATGGCAAAGGACGGCAGGGCGGTGCCATGCACAATTAAGTTGAGTGAGCCCAGATGTAAACAACAAAACGTTTACATCAATAACAAGACCCGCAACAGGAAAGTTGCTCTTAATACTGAAAACATAAAAGTGTGGAGGGTCAAGGTGAATATTTAACGACCTGTCTGCTAAAACCCCTATACACAATACTTATCACACAAAGAAAACAGAACAGGTCTAAAGGGGGTGTGTGGCCATGACGGAGATAGTGAAGCAGTATGGTGTGTATGTGGAAAGATGTTGCTATATGACAAGTACTAGAAAACTTGCTAGAACACGTCCCATCAGACCACCCTCGTGGTGGGATTTCATCATGTGGGAAGTGATGTTCGCTCTCAAACTCAACCGACCATAAAGTGTCGGAAATCAAAGTCATGATACTTTATCCAAAAAGTGAAGATGTAAATAATAATATTAATCATGAACAAAGGGTGCAGTGCTGAAATGATCGTGATGAGTAAGATTAACTACCCAGACTCAGGAAATGTTCTGACTGCAGTCAAGGTGTCAAGATTAAAAACACGCAGAGTAGTATTGGACTGGAACTACTCGTTTAGCGCTGAGCAGAGTGGTCGACATGTTTCAGCCTGTGGGGTCAAGTCCCCCGGCTTTCTTCAGGACCTATAATATTGTATGCTACTGCAACTTACATTGAATTGTGAGTACAAAAATAACACAAACAATACATATCTACCAGGAACTTAGCAGTTCAATGTTCACTGGAGAGAGAGACATAATTTCTTCCTGTCAAAAGAAACACAAAGATATAGAGAAATGACTCAACTATCCAAGGTTACATCTACACACTCATACACGTCTACATGAATACACACTCGCCGTACATAACAACACACCTGCGTCAATGATTTACATCCCGCATGATACAAGAAGCAAAATAGCTTAATCACACAGAGGCATTTCCTCATGGTGATACTCACCCAGCTTTGTGTGGGTGAAGACCTCACCTCACCCGGCAACCGCTCGGGAGAATGAGGCCCCGCTCTGCAGTGTAAAAATAGGACACAGTTAGCACACAACCTATAATGTGCCCAGTCAAATTACACTGCATATAAACCCAACAAACGTGTGATAGACACCTAACTGTCCGACCAACATTTCGCCAAAAACCTGCATATGCAGAGAGATAACCCTTGTGCCAAAAAAGCAGTATAAGTGCTACTAAGCACCTCTAGCTATCTGTCTATACAATACAATGGAGGACAAACATTTCCACAACATGGTCGGGATACATCTATTTAATGGAGTGTGGGGAAAAGATTTTTTATATAATTTAAACTCCAAAGAGAGTGGCAAATTTCCTAAATGGCTGTCTTTGAGCTCCCCACTCCTGTCAGGCTCTTTAAATGCCAATACCGTGTGAGCAAGGTCTATCTCAAACGGGAGCTATCTAAGCTGCTAGAGATGAGGCTACCTTGATACAAACAGAAATGAATGCAGCCCAAGCGTCTCGCGTCTCACCTGTCCGTCGGTGCCCCTCATTAAAGTCCGAGCGGAAGTGGAGGTACTCGGTGATGCCGCCCTCCGATTTTATGGTGGACGAACGAATTTGCAATTAAGTCACGTAGGGCTCCAAATCTAGTGTGCCCTTTTGCCAAAGTGTCCGCCATGATCAAACACAGTAAAAATCTCTCGGGAAGCCGAAAAAAGTTTAGTTTGTTCATGTTTTTGCCCCGAGTGTTGATGCGGTTTTAGCGCATGCGCGTAGTGCGAACACTGTTCCCTCGCGCATGCGTGGTAACAATAAGGGACGCAAATAGGTCAATATGTCTGTGAACATCGCCCCCATCATGGAATTCCATGTTCTACCATAAATTAGTTATGGTGATGGGCAAAAACTGTGATGATGAAACTACCGTTCGGTATAGGACATATAATATTATTGGATGTCAAGTTGGCAACACAGGATCGAACTAAATGCACTGACTGTTAGACATGTGCATATTTAGGAGACAGAAACGGTGCTGGTGAAACAACAGAGACAACTGGCAAAAACTGGTGCCTTAAAGACTGTGCATACACAGAAAAAACATAATTATCAGGAGAAGGGTGGTCTCAAGACTGGACAGTCAATATTTATTCAAATCCGACTGTCACAAATACTGTGATGGTCCTCCAGTAATAGACTATATTGGATGAAACAATCTTTTGGATGTCGCTACAAAGGGATAGATATGGCAAAGGACGGCAGGGCGGTGCCATGCACAATTAAGTTGAGTGAGCCCAGATGTAAACAACAAAACGTTTACATCAATAACAAGACCCGCAACAGGAAAGTTGCTCTTAATACTAAAAACATAAAAGTGTGGAGGGTCAAGGGGAATATTTAACGACCTGTCTGCTAAAACCCCTATACACAATACTTATCACACAAAGAAAACAGAATAGGTCTAAAGGGGGTGTGTGGCCATGACGGAGATAGTGAAGCAGTATGGTGTGTATGTGGAAAGATGTTGCTATATGACAAGTACTAGAAAACTTGCTAGAACACGTCCCATCAGACCACCCTCGTGGTGGGATTTCATCATGTGGGAAGTGATGTTCGCTCTCAAACTCAACCGACCATAAAGTGTCGGAAATCAAAGTCATGATACTTTATCCAAAAAGTGAAGATGTAAATAATAATATTAATCATGAACAAAGGGTGCAGTGCTGAAATGATCGTGATGAGTAAGATTAACTACCCAGACTCAGGAAATGTTCTGACTGCAGTCAAGGTGTCAAGATTAAAAACACGCAGAGTAGTATTGGACTGGAACTACTCGTTTAGCGCTGAGCAGAGTGGTCGACATGTTTCAGCCTGTGGGGTCAAGTCCCCCAGCTTTCTTCAGGACCTATAATATTGTATGCTACTGCAACTTACATTGAATTGTGAGTACAAAAATAACACAAACAATACATATCTACCAGGAACTTAGCAGTTCAATGTTCACTGGAGAGAGAGACATAATTTCTTCCTGTCAAAAGAAACACAAAGATATAGAGAAATGACTCAACTATCCAAGGTTACATCTACACACTCATACACGTCTACATGAATACACACTCGCCGTACATAACAACACACCTGCGTCAATGATTTACATCCCGCATGATACAAGAAGCAAAATAGCTTAATCACACAGAGGCATTTCCTCATGGTGATACTCACCCAGCTTTGTGTGGGTGAAGACCTCACCTCACCCGGCAACCGCTCGGGAGAATGAGGCCCCGCTCTGCAGTGTAAAAATAGGACACAGTTAGCACACAACCTATAATGTGCCCAGTCAAATTACACTGCATATAAACCCAACAAACGTGTGATAGACACCTAACTGTCCGACCAACATTTCGCCAAAAACCTGCATATGCAGAGAGATAACCCTTGTGCCAAAAAAGCAGTATAAGTGCTACTAAGCACCTCTAGCTATCTGTCTATACAATACAATGGAGGACAAACATTTCCACAACATGGTCGGGATACATCTATTTAATGGAGTGTGGGGAAAAGATTTTTTATATAATTTAAACTCCAAAGAGAGTGGCAAATTTCCTAAATGGCTGTCTTTGAGCTCCCCACTCCTGTCAGGCTCTTTAAATGCCAATACCGTGTGAGCAAGGTCTATCTCAAACGGGAGCTATCTAAGCTGCTAGAGATGAGGCTACCTTGATACAAACAGAAATGAATGCAGCCCAAGCGTCTCGCGTCTCACCTGTCCGTCGGTGCCCCTCATTAAAGTCCGAGCGGAAGTGGAGGTACTCGGTGATGCCGCCCTCCGATTTTATGGTGGACGAACAAATTTGCAATTAAGTCACGTAGGGCTCCAAATCTAGTGTGCCCTTTTGCCAAAGTGTCCGCCATGATCAAACACAGTAAAAATCTCTCGGGAAGCCGAAAAAAGTTTAGTTTGTTCATGTTTTTGCCCCGAGTGTTGATGCGGTTTTAGCGCATGCGCGTAGTGCGAACACTGTTCCCTCGCGCATGCGTGGTAACAATAAGGGACGCGAATAGGTCAATATGTCTGTGAACATCGCCCCCATCATGGAATTCCATGTTCTACCATAAATTAGTTATGGTGATGGGCAAAAACTGTGATGATGAAACTACCGTTCGGTATAGGACATATAATATTATTGGATGTCAAGTTGGCAACACAGGATCGAACTAAATGCACTGACTGTTAGACATGTGCATATTTAGGAGACAGAAACGGTGCTGGTGAAACAACAGAGACAACTGGCAAAAACTGGTGCCTTAAAGACTGTGCATACACAGAAAAAACATAATTATCAGGAGAAGGGTGGTCTCAAGACTGGACAGTCAATATTTATTCAAATCCGACTGTCACAAATACTGTGATGGTCCTCCAGTAATAGACTATATTGGATGAAACAATCTTTTGGATGTCGCTACAAAGGGATAGATATGGCAAAGGACGGCAGGGCGGTGCCATGCACAATTAAGTTGAGTGAGCCCAGATGTAAACAACAAAACGTTTACATCAATAACAAGACCCGCAACAGGAAAGTTGCTCTTAATACTAAAAACATAAAAGTGTGGAGGGTCAAGGGGAATATTTAACGACCTGTCTGCTAAAACCCCTATACACAATACTTATCACACAAAGAAAACAGAATAGGTCTAAAGGGGGTGTGTGGCCATGACGGAGATAGTGAAGCAGTATGGTGTGTATGTGGAAAGATGTTGCTATATGACAAGTACTAGAAAACTTGCTAGAACACGTCCCATCAGACCACCCTCGTGGTGGGATTTCATCATGTGGGAAGTGATGTTCGCTCTCAAACTCAACCGACCATAAAGTGTCGGAAATCAAAGTCATGATACTTTATCCAAAAAGTGAAGATGTAAATAATAATATTAATCATGAACAAAGGGTGCAGTGCTGAAATGATCGTGATGAGTAAGATTAACTACCCAGACTCAGGAAATGTTCTGACTGCAGTCAAGGTGTCAAGATTAAAAACACGCAGAGTAGTATTGGACTGGAACTACTCGTTTAGCGCTGTGCAGGGTGGTCGACATGTTTCAGCCTGTGGGGTCAAGTCCCCCGGCTTTCTTCAGGACCTATAATATTGTATGCTACTGCAACTTACATTGAATTGTGAGTACAAAAATAACACAAACAATACATATCTACCAGGAACTTAGCAGTTCAATGTTCACTGGAGAGAGAGACATAATTTCTTCCTGTCAAAAGAAACACAAAGATATAGAGAAATGACTCAACTATCCAAGGTTACATCTACACACTCATACACGTCTACATGAATACACACTCGCCGTACATAACAACACACCTGCGTCAATGATTTACATCCCTCATGATACAAGAAGCAAAATAGCTTAATCACACAGAGGCATTTCCTCATGGTGATACTCACCCAGCTTTGTGTGGGTGAAGACCTCACCTCACCCGGCAACCTCTCGGGAGAATGAGGCCCCGCTCTGCAGTGTAAAAATAGGACACAGTTAGCACACAACCTATAATGTGCCCAGTCAAATTACACTGCATATAAACCCAACAAACGTGTGATAGACACCTAACTGTCCGACCAACATTTCGCCAAAAACCTGCATATGCAGAGAGATAACCCTTGTGCCAAAAAAGCAGTATAAGTGCTACTAAGCACCTCTAGCTATCTGTCTATGCAATACAATGGAGGACAAACATTTCCACAACATGGTCGGGATACATCTATTTAATGGAGTGTGGGGAAAAGATTTTTTATATAATTTAAACTCCAAAGAGAGTGGCACATTTCCTAAATGGCTGTCTTTGAGCTCCCCACTCCTGTCAGGCTCTTTAAATGCCAATACCGTGTGAGCAAGGTCTATCTCAAACGGGAGCTATCTAAGCTGCTAGAGATGAGGCTACCTTGATACAAACAGAAATGAATGCAGCCCAAGCGTCTCGCGTCTCACCTGTCCGTCGGTGCCCCTCATTAAAGTCCGAGCGGAAGTGGAGGTACTCGGTGATGCCGCCCTCCGATTTTATGGTGGACGAACGAATTTGCAATTAAGTCACGTAGGGCTCCAAATCTAGTGTGCCCTTTTGCCAAAGTGTCCGCCATGATCAAACACAGTAAAAATCTCTCGGGAAGCCGAAAAAAGTTTAGTTTGTTCATGTTTTTGCCCCGAGTGTTGATGCGGTTTTAGCGCATGCGCGTAGTGCGAACACTGTTCCCTCGCGCATGCGTGGTAACAATAAGGGACGCGAATAGGTCAATATGTCTGTGAACATCGCCCCCATCATGGAATTCCATGTTCTACCATAAATTAGTTATGGTGATGGGCAAAAACTGTGATGATGAAACTACCGTTCGGTATAGGACATATAATATTATTGGATGTCAAGTTGGCAACACAGGATCGAACTAAATGCACTGACTGTTAGACATGTGCATATTTAGGAGACAGAAACGGTGCTGGTGAAACAACAGAGACAACTGGCAAAAACTGGTGCCTTAAAGACTGTGCATACACAGAAAAAACATAATTATCAGGAGAAGAGTGGTCTCAAGACTGGACAGTCAATATTTATTAAAATCCGACTGTCACAAATACTGTGATGGTCCTCCAGTAATAGACTATATTGGATGAAACAATATTTTGGATGTCGCTACAAAGGGATAGATATGGCAAAGGACGGCAGGGCGGTGCCATGCACAATTAAGTTGAGTGATCCCAGATGTAAACAACAAAACGTTTACATCAATAACAAGACCCGCAACAGGAAAGTTGCTCTTAATACTGAAAACATAAAAGTGTGGAGGGTCAAGGGGAATATTTAACGACCTGTCTGCTAAAACCCCTATACACAATACTTATCACACAAAGAAAACAGAACAGGTCTAAAGGGGGTGTG
Organism: Lissotriton vulgaris; assembly: GCF_964263255.1. Taxonomy (NCBI): domain Eukaryota; kingdom Metazoa; phylum Chordata; class Amphibia; order Caudata; family Salamandridae; genus Lissotriton; species Lissotriton vulgaris. The sequence goes on along the minus strand of NC_141696.1, from coordinate 399,132,563 downwards.
TGGCCATGACGGAGATAGTGAAGCAGTATGGTGTGTATGTGGAAAGATGTTGCTATATGACAAGTACTAGAAAACTTGCTAGAACACGTCCCATCAGACCACCCTCGTGGTGGGATTTCATCATGTGGGAAGTGATGTTCGCTCTCAAACTCAACCGACCATAAAGTGTCGGAAATCAAAGTCATGATACTTTATCCAAAAAGTGAAGATGTAAATAATAATATTAATCATGAACAAAGGGTGCAGTGCTGAAATGATCGTGATGAGTAAGATTAACTACCCAGACTCAGGAAATGTTCTGACTGCAGTCAAGGTGTCAAGATTAAGAAACGCAGAGTAGTATTGGACTGGAACTACTCGTTTAGCGCTGTGCAGAGTGGTCAACATGTTTCAGCCTGTGGGGTCAAGTCCCCCGGCTTTCTTCAGGACCTATAATATTGTATGCTACTGCAACTTACATTGAATTGTGAGTACAAAAATAACACAAACAATACATATCTACCAGGAACTTAGCAGTTCAATGTTCACTGGAGAGAGAGACATAATTTCTTCCTGTCGAAAGAAACACAAAGATATAGAGAAATGACTCAACTATCCAAGGTTACATCTACACACTCATACACGTCTACATGAATACACACTCGCCGTACATAACAACACACCTGCGTCAATGATTTACATCCCGCATGATACAAGAAGCAAAATAGCTTAATCACACAGAGGCATTTCCTCATGGTGATACTCACCCAGCTTTGTGTGGGTGAAGACCTCACCTCACCCGGCAACCGCTCGGGAGAATGAGGCCCCGCTCTGCAGTGTAAAAATAGGACACAGTTAGCACACAACCTATAATGTGCCCAGTCAAATTACACTGCATATAAACCCAACAAACGTGTGATAGACACCTAACTGTCCGACCAACATTTCGCCAAAAACCTGCATATGCAGAGAGATAACCCTTGTGCCAAAAAAGCAGTATAAGTGCTACTAAAAACCTCTAGCTATCTGTCTATACAATACAATGGAGGACAAACATTTCCACAACATGGTCGGGATACATCTATTTAAGTGAACATTGAACTGCTAAGTTCCTGGTAGATATGTATTGTTTGTGTTATTTTTGTACTCACAATTCAATGTAAGTTGCAGTAGCATACAATATTATAGGACCCCACAGGCTGAAACATGTCGACCACTCTGCACAGCGCTAAACGAGTAGTTCCAGTCCAATACTACTCTGCGTGTTTTTAATCTTGACACCTTGACTGCAGTCAGAACATTTCTTGAGTCTGGGTAGTTAATCTTACTCATCACGATCATTTCAGCACTGCACCCTTTGTTCATGATTAATATTATTATTTACATCTTCACTTTTTGGATAAAGTATCATGACTTTGATTTCCGACACTTTATGGTCGGTTGAGTTTGAGAGCGAACATCACTTCCCACATGATGAAATCCCACCACGAGGGTGGTCTGATGGGACGTGTTCTAGCAAGTTTTCTAGTACTTGTCATATAGCAACATCTTTCCACATACACACCATACTGCTTCACTATCTCTGTCATGGCCACACACCCCCTTTAGACCTGTTCTGTTTTCTTTGTGTGATAAGTATTGTGTATAGGGGTTTTAGCAGACAGGTCATTAAATATTCCCCTTGACCCTCCACACTTTTATGTTTTCAGTATTAAGAGCAGCTTTCCTGTTGCGGGTCTTGTTATTGATGTAAACGTTTTGTTGTTTACATCTGGGCTCACTCAACTTAATTGTGCATGGCACCGCCCTGCCGTCCTTTGCCATATCTATCCCTTTGAAGCGACATCCAAAAGATTGTTTCATCCAATATAGTCTATTACTGGAGGACCATCACAGTATTTGTGACAGTCGGATTTGAATAAATATTGACTGTCCAGTCTTGAGACCACCCTTCTCCTGATAATTATGTTTTTTCTGTGTATGCACAGTCTTTAAGGCACCAGTTTTTGCCAGTTGTCTCTGTTGTTTCACCAGCACCGTTTCTGTCTCCTAAATATGCACATGTCTAACAGTCAGTGCATTTAGTTCGATCCTGTGTTGCCAACTTGACATCCAATAATATTATATGTCCTATACCGAACGGTAGTTTCATCATCACAGTTTTTGCCCATCACCATAACTAATTTATGGTAGAACATGGAATTCCATGATGGGGGCGATGTTCACAGACATATTGACCTATTCGCGTCCCTTATTATTACCACGCATGCGCGAGGGAACAGTGTTCGCACTACGCGCATGCGCTAAAACCGCATCAACACTCGGGGCAAAAACATGAACAAACTAAACTTTTTTCGGCTTCCCGAGAGATTTTTACTGTGTTTGATCATGGCGGACACTTTGGCAAAAGGGCACACTAGATTTGGAGCCCTACGTGACTTAATTGCAAATTCGTTCGTCCACCATAAAATCGGAGGGCGGCATCACCGAGTACCTCCACTTCCGCTCGGACTTTAATGAGGGGCACCGACGGACAGGTGAGACGCGAGACGCTTGGGCTGCATTCATTTCTGTTTGTATCAAGGTAGCCTCATCTCTAGCAGCTTAGATAGCTCCCGTTTGAGATAGACCTTGCTCACACGGTATTGGCATTTAAAGAGCCTGACAGGAGTGGGGAGCTCAAAGACAGCCATTTAGGAAATTTGCCACTCTCTTTGGAGTTTAAATTATATAAAAAATCTTTTCCCCACACTTCATTAAATAGATGTATCCCGACCATGTTGTGGAAATGTTTGTCCTCCATTGTATTGTATAGACAGATAGCTAGAGGTGCTTAGTAGCACTTATACTGCTTTTTTGGCACAAGGGTTATCTCTCTGCATATGCAGGTTTTTGGCGATATGTTGGTCGGACAGTTAGGTGTCTATCACACGTTTGTTGGGTTTATATGCAGTGTAATTTGACTGGGCACATTATAGGTTGTGTGCTAACTGTGTCCTATTTTTACACTGCAGAGCGGGGCCTCATTCTCCCGAGCGGTTGCCGGGTGAGGTGAGGTCTTCACCCACACAAAGCTGGGTGAGTATCACCATGAGGAAATGCCTCTGTGTGATTAAGCTATTTTGCTTCTTGTATCATGCGGGATGTAAATCATTGACGCCGGTGTGTTGTTATGTACGGCGAGTGTGTATTCATGTAGACGTGTATGAGTGTGTAGATGTAACCTTGGATAGTTAAGTCATTTCTCTATATCTTTGTGTTTCTTTTGACAGGAAGAAATTATGTCTCTCTCTCCAGTGAATATTGAACTGCTAAGTTCCTGGTAGATATGTATTGTTTGTGTTATTTTTGTACTCACAATTCAATGTAAGTTGCAGTAGCATACAATATTATAGGTCCTGAAGAAAGCCGGGGGACTTGACCCCACAGGCTGAAACATGTCGACCACTCTGCACAGCGCTAAACGAGTAGTTCCAGTCCAATACTACTCTGCGTGTTTTTAATCTTGACACCTTGACTGCAGTCAGAACATTTCCTGAGTCTGGGTAGTTAATCTTACTCATCACGATCATTTCAGCACTGCACCCTTTGTTCATGATTAATATTATTATTTACATCTTCACTTTTTGGATAAAGTATCATGACTTTGATTTCCGACACTTTATGGTCGGTTGAGTTTGAGAGCGAACATCATTTCCCACATGATGAAATCCCACCACGAGGGTGGTCTGATGGGACGTGTTCTAGCAAGTTTTCTAGTACTTGTCATATAGCAACATCTTTCCACATACACACCATACTGCTTCACTATCTCCGTCATGGCCACACACCCCCTTTAGACCTGTTCTGTTTTCTTTGTGTGATAAGTATTGTGTATAGGGGTTTTAGCAGACAGGTCGTTAAATATTCCCCTTGACCCTCCACACTTTTATGTTTTCAGTATTAAGAGCAGCTTTCCTGTTGCGGGTCTTGTTATTGATGTAAACGTTTTGTTGTTTACATCTGGGCTCACTCAACTTAATTGTGCATGGCACCGCCCTGCCGTCCTTTGCCATATCTATCCCTTTGAAGCGACATCCAAAAGATTGTTTCATCCAATATAGTCTATTACTGGAGGACCATCACAGTATTTGTGACAGTCGGATTTGAATAAATATTGAATGTCCAGGCTTGAGACCACCCTTCTCCTGATAATTATGTTTTTTCTGTGTATGCACAGTCTTTAAGGCACCAGTTTTTGCCAGTTGTCTCTGTTGTTTCACCAGCACCGTTTCTGTCTCCTAAATATGCACATGTCTAACAGTCAGTGCATTTAGTTCGATCCTGTGTTGCCAACTTGACATCCAATAATATTATATGTCCTATACCGAACGGTAGTTTCATCATCACAGTTTTTGCCCATCACCATAACTAATTTATGGTAGAACATGGAATTCCATGATGGGGGCGATGTTCACAGACATATTGACCTATTCGCGTCCCTTATTGTTACCACGCATGCGCGAGGGAACAGTGTTCGCACTACGCGCATGCGCTAAAACCGCATCAACACTCGGGGCAAAAACATGAACAAACTAAACTTTTTTCGGCTTCCCGAGAGATTTTTACTGTGTTTGATCATGGCGGACACTTTGGCAAAAGGGCACACTAGATTTGGAGCCCTACGTGACTTAATTGCAAATTCGTTCGTCCACCATAAAATCGGAGGGCGGCATCACCGAGTACCTCCACTTCCGCTCGGACTTTAATGAGGGGCACCGACGGACAGGTGAGACGCGAGACGCTTGGGCTGCATTCATTTCTGTTTGTATCAAGGTAGCCTCATCTCTAGCAGCTTAGATAGCTCCCGTTTGAGATAGACCTTGCTCACACGGTATTGGCATTTAAAGAGCCTGACAGGAGTGGGGAGCTCAAAGACAGCCATTTAGGAAATTTGCCACTCTCTTTGGAGTTTAAATTATATAAAAAATCTTTTCCCCACACTTCATTAAATAGATGTATCCCGACCATGTTGTGGAAATGTTTGTCCTCCATTGTATTGTATAGACAGATAGCTAGAGGTGCTTAGTAGCACTTATACTGCTTTTTTGGCACAAGGGTTATCTCTCTGCATATGCAGGTTTTTGGCGATATGTTGGTCGGACAGTTAGGTGTCTATCACACGTTTGTTGGGTTTATATGCAGTGTAATTTGACTGGGCACATTATAGGTTGTGTGCTAACTGTGTCCTATTTTTACACTGCAGAGCGGGGCCTCATTCTCCCGAGCGGTTGCCGGGTGAGGTGAGGTCTTCACCCACACAAAGCTGGGTGAGTATCACCATGAGGAAATGCCTCTGTGTGATTAAGCTATTTTGCTTCTTGTATCATGCGGGATGTAAATCATTGACGCCGGTGTGTTGTTATGTACGGCGAGTGTGTATTCATGTAGACGTGTATGAGTGTGTAGATGTAACCTTGGATAGTTAAGTCATTTCTCTATATCTTTGTGTTTCTTTTGACAGGAAGAAATTATGTCTCTCTCTCCAGTGAATATTGAACTGCTAAGTTCCTGGTAGATATGTATTGTTTGTGTTATTTTTGTACTCACAATTCAATGTAAGTTGCAGTAGCATACAATATTATAGGTCCTGAAGAAAGCCGGGGGACTTGACCCCACAGGCTGAAACATGTCGACCACTCTGCACAGCGCTAAACGAGTAGTTCCAGTCCAATACTACTCTGTGTGTTTTTAATCTTGACACCTTGACTGCAGTCAGAACATTTCCTGAGTCTGGGTAGTTAATCTTACTCATCACGATCATTTCAGCACTGCACCCTTTGTTCATGATTAATATTATTATTTACATCTTCACTTTTTGGATAAATTATCATGACTTTGATTTCCGACACTTTATGGTCGGTTGAGTTTGAGAGCAAACATCACTTCCCACATGATGAAATCCCACCACGAGGGTGGTCTGATGGGACGTGTTCGAGCAAGTTTTCTAGTACTTGTCATATAGCAACATCTTTCCACATACACACCATACTGCTTCACTATCTCCGTCATGGCCACACACCCCCTTTAGACCTGTTCTGTTTTCTTTGTGTGATAAGTATTGTGTATAGGGGTTTTAGCAGACAGGTCGTTAAATATTCCCCTTGACCCTCCACACTTTTATGTTTTCAGTATTAAGAGCAGCTTTCCTGTTGCGGGTCTTGTTATTGATGTAAATGTTTTGTTGTTTACATCTGGGCTCACTCAACTTAATTGTGCATGGCACCGCCCTGCCGTCCTTTGCCATATCTATCCCTTTGAAGCGACATCCAAAAGATTGTTTCATCCAATATAGTCTATTACTGGAGGACCATCACAGTATTTGTGACAGTCGGATTTGAATAAATATTGACTGTCCAGTCTTGAGACCACCCTTCTCCTGATAATTATGCTTTTTCTGTGTATGCACAGTCTTTAAGGCACCAGTTTTTGCCAGTTGTCTCTGTTGTTTCACCAGCACCGTTTCTGTCTCCTAAATATGCACATGTCTAACAGTCAGTGCATTTAGTTCGATCCTGTGTTGCCAACTTGACATCCAATAATATTATATGTCCTATACCGAACGGTAGTTTCATCATCACAGTTTTTGCCCATCACCATAACTAATTTATGGTAGAACATGGAATTCCATGATGGGGGCGATGTTCACAGACATATTGACCTATTCGCGTCCCTTATTGTTACCACGCATGCGCGAGGGAACAGTGTTCGCACTACGCGCATGCGCTAAAACCGCATCAACACTCGGGGCAAAAACATGAACAAACTAAACTTTTTTCGGCTTCCCGAGAGATTTTTACTGTGTTTGATCATGGCGGACACTTTGGCAAAAGGGCACACTAGATTTGGAGCCCTACGTGACTTAATTGCAAATTCGTTCGTCCACCATAAAATCGGAGGGCGGCATCACCGAGTACCTCCACTTCCGCTCGGACTTTAATGAGGGGCACCGACGGACAGGTGAGACGCGAGACACTTGGGCTGCATTCATTTCTGTTTGTATCAAGGTAGCCTCACCTCTAGCAGCTTAGATAGCTCCCGTTTGAGATAGACCTTGCTCACACGGTATTGGCATTTAAAGAGCTTGACAGGAGTGGGGAGCTCAAAGACAGCCATTTAGGAAATTTGCCACTCTCTTTGGAGTTTATATTATATAAAAAATCTTTTCCCCACACTTCATTAAATAGATGTATCCCGACCATGTTGTGGAAATGTTTGTCCTCCATTGTATTGTATAGACAGATAGCTAGAGGTGCTTAGTAGCACTTATACTGCTTTTTTGGCACAAGGGTTATCTCTCTGCATATGCAGGTTTTTGGCGATATGTTGGTCGGACAGTTAGGTGTCTATCACACGTTTGTTGGGTTTATATGCAGTGTAATTTGACTGGGCACATTATAGGTTGTGTGCTAACTGTGTCCTATTTTTACACTGCAGAGCGGGGCCTCATTCTCCCGAGCGGTTGCCGGGTGAGGTGAGGTCTTCACCCACACAAAGCTGGGTGAGTATCACCATGAGGAAATGCCTCTGTGTGATTAAGCTATTTTGCTTCTTGTATCATGCGGGATGTAAATCATTGACGCCGGTGTGTTGTTATGTACGGCGAGTGTGTATTCATGTAGACGTGTATGAGTGTGTAGATGTAACCTTGGATAGTTAAGTCATTTCTCTATATCTTTGTGTTTCTTTTGACAGGAAGAAATTATGTCTCTCTCTCCAGTGAACATTGAACTGCTAAGTTCCTGGTAGATATGTATTGTTTGTGTTATTTTTGTACTCACAATTCAATGTAAGTTGCAGTAGCATACAATATTATAGGTCCTGAAGAAAGCCGGGGGACTTGACCCCACAGGCTGAAACATGTCGACCACTCTGCACAGCGCTAAACGAGTAGTTCCAGTCCAATACTACTCTGCGTGTTTTTAATCTTGACACCTTGACTGCAGTCAGAACATTTCCTGAGTCTGGGTAGTTAATCTTACTCATCACGATCATTTCAGCACTGCACCCTTTGTTCATGATTAATATTATTATTTACATCTTCACTTTTTGGATAAAGTATCATGACTTTGATTTCCGACACTTCATGGTCGGTTGAGTTTGAGAGCGAACATCACTTCCCACATGATGAAATCCCACCACGAGGGTGGTCTGATGGGACGTGTTGTAGCAAGTTTTCTAGTACTTGTCATATAGCAACATCTTTCCACATACACACCATACTGCTTCACTATCTCCGTCATGGCCACACACCCCCTTTAGACCTGTTCTGTTTTCTTTGTGTGATAAGTATTGTGTATAGGGGTTTTAGCAGACAGGTCGTTAAATATTCCCCTTGACCCTCCACACTTTTATGTTTTCAGTATTAAGAGCAACTTTCCTATTGCGGGTCTTGTTATTGATGTAAACGTTTTGTTGTTTACATCTGGGCTCACTCAACTTAATTGTGCATGGCACCGCCCTGCCGTCCTTTGCCATATCTATCCCTTTGTAGCGACATCCAAAAGATTGTTTCATCCAATATAGTCTATTACTGGAGGACCATCACAGTATTTGTGACAGTCGGATTTGAATAAATATTGACTGTCCAGTCTTGAGACCACACTTCTCCTGATAATTATGTTTTTTCTGTGTATGCACAGTCTTTAAGGCACCAGTTTTTGCCAGTTGTCTCTGTTGTTTCACCAGCACCGTTTCTGTCTCCTAAATATGCACATGTCTAACAGTCAGTGCATTTAGTTCGATCCTGTGTTGCCAACTTGACATCCAATAATATTATATGTCCTATACCGAACGGTAGTTTCATCATCACAGTTTTTGCCCATCACCATAACTTATTTATGGTAGAACATGGAATTCCATGATGGGGGCGATGTTCACAGACATATTGACCTATTCGCGTCCCTTATTGTTACCATGCATGCGCGAGGGAACAGTGTTCGCACTACGCGCATGCGCTAAAACCGCATCAACACTCGGGGCAAAAACATGAACAAACTAAACTTTTTTCGGCTTCCCGAGAGATTTTTACTGTGTTTGATCATGGCGGACACTTTGGCAAAAGGGCACACTAGATTTGGAGCCCTACGTGACTTAATTGCAAATTCGTTCGTCCACCATAAAATCGGAGGGCGGCATCACCGAGTACCTCCACTTCCGCTCGGACTTTAATGAGGGGCACCGACGGACAGGTGAGACGCGAGACGCTTGGGCTGCATTCATTTCTGTTTGTATCAAGGTAGCCTCATCTCTAGCAGCTTAGATAGCTCCCGTTTGAAATAGACCTTGCTCACACGGTATTGGCATTTAAAGAGCCTGACAGGAGTGGGGAGCTCAAAGACAGCCATTTAGGAAATTTGCCACTCTCTTTGGAGTTTAAATTATATAAAAAATCTTTTCCCCACACTCCATTAAATAGATGTATCCCGACCATGTTGTGGAAATGTTTTTCCTCCATTGTATTGTATAGACAGATAGCTAGAGGTGCTTAGTAGCACTTATACTGCTTTTTTGGCACAAGGGTTATCTCTCTGCATATGCAGGTTTTTGGCAAAATGTTGGTCGGACAGTTAGGTGTCTATCACACGTTTGTTGGGTTTATATGCAGTGTAATTTGACTGGGCACATTATAGGTTGTGTGCTAACTGTGTCCTATTTTTACACTGCAGAGCGGGGCCTCATTCTCCCGAGCGGTTGCCGGGTGAGGTGAGGTCTTCACCCACACAAAGCTGGGTGAGTATCACCATGAGGAAATGCCTCTGTGTGATTAAGCTATTTTGCTTCTTGTATCATGCGGGATGTAAATCATTGACGCAGGTGTGTTGTTATGTACGGCGAGTGTGTATTCATGTAGACGTGTATGAGTGTGTAGATGTAACCTTGGATAGTTGAGTCATTTCTCTATATCTTTGTGTTTCTTTTGACAGGAAGAAATTATGTCTCTCTCTCCAGTGAACATTGAACTGCTAAGTTCCTGGTAGATATGTATTGTTTGTGTTATTTTTGTACTCACAATTCAATGTAAGTTGCAGTAGCATACAATATTATAGGTCCTGAAGAAAGCCGGGGGACTTGACCCCACAGGCTGAAACATGTCGACCACTCTGCACAGCGCTAAACGAGTAGTTCCAGTCCAATACTACTCTGCGTGTTTTTAATCTTGACACCTTGACTGCAGTCAGAACATTTCCTGAGTCTGGGTAGTTAATCTTACTCATCACGATCATTTCAGCACTGCACCCTTTGTTCATGATTAATATTATTATTTACATCTTCACTTTTTGGATAAAGTATCATGACTTTGATTTCCGACACTTTATGGTCGGTTGAGTTTGAGAGCGAACATCACTTCCCACATGATGAAATCCCACCACGAGGGTGGTCTGATGGGACGTGTTCTAGCAAGTTTTCTAGTACTTGTCATATAGCAACATCTTTCCACATACACACCATACTGCTTCACTATCTCCGTCATGGCCACACACCCCCTTTAGACCTGTTCTGTTTTCTTTGTGTGATAAGTATTGTGTATAGGGGTTTTAGCAGACAGGTCGTTAAATATTCCCCTTGACCCTCCACACTTTTATGTTTTCAGTATTAAGAGCAACTTTCCTGTTGCGGGTCTTGTTATTGATGTAAACGTTTTGTTGTTTACATCTGGGCTCACTCAACTTAATTGTGCATGGCACCGCCCTGCCGTCCTTTGCCATATCTATCCCTTTGTAGCGACATCCAAAAGATTGTTTCATCCAATATAGTCTATTACTGGAGGACCATCACAGTATTTGTGACAGTCGGATTTGAATAAATATTGACTGTCCAGTCTTGAGACCACACTTCTCCTGATAATTATGTTTTTTCTGTGTATGCACAGTCTTTAAGGCACCAGTTTTTGCCAGTTGTCTCTGTTGTTTCACCAGCACCGTTTCTGTCTCCTAAATATGCACATGTCTAACAGTCAGTGCATTTAGTTCGATCCTGTGTTGCCAACTTGACATCCAATAATATTATATGTCCTATACCGAACGGTAGTTTCATCATCACAGTTTTTGCCCATCACCATAACTAATTTATGGTAGAACATGGAATTCCATGATGGGGGCGATGTTCACAGACATATTGACCTATTCGCGTCCCTTATTGTTACCACGCATGCGCGAGGGAACAGTGTTCACACTACGCGCATGCGCTAAAACCGCATCAACACTCGGGGCAAAAACATGAACAAACTAAACTTTTTTCGGCTTCCCGAGAGATTTTTACTGTGTTTGATCATGGCGGACACTTTGGCAAAAGGGCACACTAGATTTGGAGCCCTACGTGACTTAATTGCAAATTCGTTCGTCCACCATAAAATCGGAGGGCGGCATCACCGAGTACCTCCACTTCCGCTCGGACTTTAATGAGGGGCACCGACGGACAGGTGAGACGCGAGACGCTTGGGCTGCATTCATTTCTGTTTGTATCAAGGTAGCCTCATCTCTAGCAGCTTAGATAGCTCCCGTTTGAGATAGACCTTGCTCACACGGTATTGGCATTTAAAGAGCCTGACAGGAGTGGGGAGCTCAAAGACAGCCATTTAGGAAATTTGCCACTCTCTTTGGAGTTTAAATTATATAAAAAATCTTTTCCCCACACTCCATTAAATAGATGTATCCCGACCATGTTGTGGAAATGTTTGTCCTCCATTGTATTGTATAGACAGATAGCTAGAGGTGCTTAGTAGCACTTATACTGCTTTTTTGGCACAAGGGTTATCTCTCTGCATATGCAGGTTTTTGGCAAAATGTTGGTCGGACAGTTAGGTGTCTATCACACGTTTGTTGGGTTTATATGCAGTGTAATTTGACTGGGCACATTATAGGTTGTGTGCTAACTGTGTCCTATTTTTACACTGCAGAGCGGGGCCTCATTCTCCCGAGCGGTTGCCGGGTGAGGTGAGGTCTTCACCCACACAAAGCTGGGTGAGTATCACCATGAGGAAATGCCTCTGTGTGATTAAGCTATTTTGCTTCTTGTATCATGCGGGATGTAAATCATTGACGCAGGTGTGTTGTTATGTACGGCGAGTGTGTATTCATGTAGACGTGTATGAGTGTGTAGATGTAACCTTGGATAGTTGAGTCATTTCTCTATATCTTTGTGTTTCTTTTGACAGGAAGAAATTATGTCTCTCTCTCCAGTGAACATTGAACTGCTAAGTTCCTGGTAGATATGTATTGTTTGTGTTATTTTTGTACTCACAATTCAATGTAAGTTGCAGTAGCATACAATATTATAGGTCCTGAAGAAAGCCGGGGGACTTGACCCCACAGGCTGAAACATGTCGACCACTCTGCACAGCGCTAAACGAGTAGTTCCAGTCCAATACTACTCTGCGTGTTTTTAATCTTGACACCTTGACTGCAGTCAGATCATTTCCTGAGTCTGGGTAGTTAATCTTACTCATCACGATCATTTCAGCACTGCACCCTTTGTTCATGATTAATATTATTATTTACATCTTCACTTTTTGGATAAAGTATCATGACTTTGATTTCCGACACTTTATGGTCGGTTGAGTTTGAGAGCGAACATCACTTCCCACATGATGAAATCCCACCACAAGGGTGGTCTGATGGGACGTGTTCTAGCAAGTTTTCTAGTACTTGTCATATAGCAACATCTTTCCACATACACACCATACTGCTTCACTATCTCCGTCATGGCCACACACCCCCTTTAGACCTGTTCTGTTTTCTTTGTGTGATAAGTATTGTGTATAGGGGTTTTAGTAGACAGGTCGTTAAATATTCCCCTTGACCCTCCACACTTTTATGTTTTCAGTATTAAGAGCAACTTTCCTGTTGCGGGTCTTGTTATTGATGTAAACGTTTTGTTGTTTACATCTGGGCTCACTCAACTTAATTGTGCATGGCACCGCCCAGCCGTCCTTTGCCATATCTATCCCTTTGTAGCGACATCCAAAAGATTGTTTCATCCAATATAGTCTATTACTGGAGGACCATCACAGTATTTGTGACAGTCGGATTTGAATAAATATTGACTGTCCAGTCTTGAGACCACCCTTCTCCTGATAATTTTGTTTTTTCTGTGTATGCACAGTCTTTAAGGCACCAGTTTTTGCCAGTTGTCTCTGTTGTTTCACCAGCACCGTTTCTGTCTCCTAAATATGCACATGTCTAACAGTCAGTGCATTTAGTTCGATCCATGTTGCCAACTTGACATCCAATAATATTATATGTCCTATACCGAACGGTAGTTTCATCATCACAGTTTTTGCCCATCACCATAACTAATTTATGGTAGAACATGGAATTCCATGATGGGGGCGATGTTCACAGACATATTGACCTATTCGCGTCCCTTATTGTTACCACGCATGCGCGAGGGAACAGTGTTCGCACTACGCGCATGCGCTAAAACCGCATCAACACTCGGGGCAAAAACATGAACAAACTAAACTTTTTTTTGGCTTCCCGAGAGATTTTTACTGTGTTTGATCATGGCGGACACTTTGGCAAAAGGGCACACTAGATTTGGAGCCCTACGTGACTTAATTGCAAATTCGTTCGTCCACCATAAAATCGGAGGGCGGCATCACCGAGTACCTCCACTTCCGCTCGGACTTTAATGAGGGGCACCGACGGACAGGTGAGATGCGAGACGCTTGGGCTGCATTCATTTCTGTTTGTATCAAGGTAGCCTCATCTCTAGCAGCTTAGATAGCTCCCGTTTGAGATAGACCTTGCTCACACGGTATTGGCATTTAAAGAGCCTGACAGGAGTGGGGAGCTCAAAGACAGCCATTTAGGAAATTTGCCACTCTCTTTGGAGTTTAAATTATATAAAAAATCTTTTCCCCACACTCCATTAAATAGATGTATCCCGACCATGTTGTGGAAATGTTTGTCCTCCATTGTATTGTATAGACAGATAGCTAGAGGTGCTTAGTAGCACTTATACTGCTTTTTTGGCACAAGGGTTATCTCTCTGCATATGCAGGTTTTTGGCAAAATGTTGGTCAGACAGTTAGGTATCTATCACACGTTTGTTGGGTTTATATGCAGTGTAATTTGACTGGGCACATTATAGGTTGTGTGCTAACTGTGTCCTATTTTTACACTGCAGAGCGGGCCTCATTCTCCCGAGCGGTTGCCGGGTGAGGTGAGGTCTTCACCCACACAAAGCTGGGTGAGTATCACCATGAGGAAATGCCTCTGTGTGATTAAGCTATTTTGCTTCTTGTATCATGCGGGATGTAAATCATTGACGCAGGTGTGTTGTTATGTACGGCGAGTGTGTATTCAAGTAGACGTGTATGAGTGTGTAGATGTAACCTTGGATAGTTGAGTCATTTCTCTATATCTTTGTGTTTCTTTTGACAGGAAGAAATTATGTCTCTCTCTCCAGTGAACATTGAACTGCTAAGTTCCTGGTAGATATGTATTGTTTGTGTTATTTTTGTACTCACAATTCAATGTAAGTTGCAGTAGCATACAATATTATAGGTCCTGAAGAAAGCCGGGGGACTTGACCCCACAGGCTGAAACATGTCGACCACTCTGCACAGCGCTAAACGAGTAGTTCCAGTCCAATACTACTCTGCGTGTTTTTAATCTTGACACCTTGACTGCAGTCAGAACATTTCCTGAGTCTGGGTAGTTAATCTTACTCATCACGATCATTTCAGCACTGCACCCTTTGTTCATGATTAATATTATTATTTACATCTTCACTTTTTGGATAAAGTATCATGACTTTGATTTCCGACACTTTATGGTCGGTTGAGTTTGAGAGCGAACATCACTTCCCACATGATGAAATCCCACCACGAGGGTGGTCTGATGGGACGTGTTCTAGCAAGTTTTCTAGTACTTGTCATATAGCAACATCTTTCCACATACACACCATACTGCTTCACTATCTCCGTCATGGCCACACACCCCCTTTAGACCTGTTCTGTTTTCTTTGTGTGATAAGTATTGTGTATAGGGGTTTCAGCAGACAGGTCGTTAAATATTCCCCTTGACCCTCCACACTTTTATGTTTTCAATTTTAGAGCTTGACCATTTTCAAGTTCTTGAAAAACTGCTCCATGAACATAGACAGTTAACACATTACTTAAATACATGGGCCCTCATTTATGAAAAGTGACGCATCGCTGCGTGAAAACAGCGATGCGTCACTTTTCACTGCGCACTCCTTGCGACACCAATGATACATCATATTTAATGTATGACGCATCATGTTGCAAGGACTTACAGATACGTCAGTATTTCTGACACATCTGTAAGCGCAAAAGTGACGCATTGCTGGAGTGTGTCACAAAAGTGACGCAACTCCAGCAATGCGTCCTTTCACATGGGGAAATCCCCATGTGAAAGGGCTTGCGTCAGTCTTACGCCTGCTGTGAGGCAGGCGCAAGATTTTGACGCAACAGCATCCTAAAATTGACGCAGTGAAATCTCATAGATTTCACTGCGTCACTATTACGAGGCTTTTTGCGGGGGAACGCCCCCTCTGCATACATTATACCTGACGCAGGTATAATGTGGCGCAGGGGTTTAAAAAGTGACGCATCTACCTATATGCGACGCTTTTTAAATATGGCGCAACAAGGCGCATTTTGTATGCTGCTGGTGCGTCACAAAAAAGTGACACACCGGCGGCGCAAAACTGACGCACGGCCTCATAAATAAGGGCCATAGTGCCTGGTTTTCAGCCACTTATGCTCTCACACCGACCAACTGCCTACCTCTCATAAAGAAATGTATAGTTTGACTTCGTGTGTGTCACAGGTTTTTTAGTATGCTACTTATAGGGTATATTTTAAAAAATACACATACATATTGTGTTGCTAGTGATAAAGAACTTGTGTTTTCAGAAAACAAGCTTGCCACTGTTTTTTGTGTTATATGTTGCAGGTCGAGAAATAAAGTTTTTAATGATTTCTACAGGGCGCAAAAGTATCCCTTGACCATTGGAGGGTCTGTGAAATAGAGTATCGTTACCACAGTTCCTATATCAGGTATTACAATCTTATTATTTTTCATGCATTTGGAAAATTCGCTTACTTCTCTTATGAAGGGCAGGCAGACTGTGGTACACTAATTGATGCTAACACTGTCATTTAGTTTTCACCATATGGCTGAGACCAAAAAAAAAAACATGTGACCCTTTGTGATTTTCTTGGTTTTATTTTTATTTTTTAAACTGTTTTTAGTGTGCTGTGCGCACTTATTTGGATTCTGTGAGAGTCAGAGGCTTTGGGACGTCACTTCTTGTGATCACAACTTTCTTTTGATGTCACCTCCTGTGATGTCTGCAGGTGCACAAACAACGTGAAATGTCACTTCTACTACACAAGTGATGTTATTGAAATGGTTGCGGTGGTCTTTTCCTGTTTACGATTAGGCACATATTTTCCACAGGTAGCGCCATCGAGTTAAAATATTCATCAAAAGGTTGGTAGCGAAAGCAGCATTCTTTTCTGCGCTTCATTCTGGTGCCTTAGCACCTGCAAGAAGCAGGATTTCTCAATAAGATGCGGTTAATCTGGGTAAATATAAATGGTGTCTGCAATGCACTACGAACATTTTTTTTCTTATGTCCGACTATGAGAACTAGGTAATAGACAGGAATATAGAATGCATTTTTATGATGTTTTGCAAGGGTCTGCTTAATGCATATGTGGGCACGTAAAACATGATAAATCAAACATTTTCAAATGACTGGGAACCTTACACGCGGATTCTTATGCAAGCACATGCATTTTCAACATTTGCTGGTTGGTGTGGGGTCATTCATTGCAAGATGAAGAGAAAATGGCTTTCACCTCGTTGGATCACCATATTCATGGGTTTTATGCTGCAGGAAGGCGCGCACCAGTGTGGTGTGACCTACAGGAAAACCCTTCATTGGATGATCGTTGAAGAGTGTGACGAGATCTCAGACAATTGACAAGCTGTCCACAGCTCCACTGTAATTTTCAATTGCTATGCATGAGTATCATGCCAGAGCGTCACTATATTCATAACGCTGAAATTGCCACTTTGTGGAAAGTGAAATACGTGACTGCCGTTCTTATTGACTTTCGGATGCAACAGCGTTTTTCAGGGAAGTGGCTTTAGTGATATTAGTAATCAAAGTGAAGCACTGGCTACAAATATTCAGAATAAAAGAAGCGTCTAGAGCATGGGTACTCACAAACATTTTCCCAGGGGCCACAAAGTTTGGTCTGTGATGTCATAGAGGGCCTCATTGATGCCAGCAGGGTGGCGGGTTGGGGTTGGGGGTTAGGAGGCTATAGGAGAAGCAAAGCATGTACATCTAGTGGTTGAATTGCATAATGTTAAACCAGAAACCTGGGATTAATCCCAGCTTCCCCACTTTACCAAGATGTGTGATCCTTGGCAATTGTTTTATTTCACTTTCCCTCCTTTTTCTTTTTTATCGCATAAAAGAGGACCTTGAACAAACATGACTTCCGGATGTTTGCTGCACAAAACCTTCTCCTGTGTTTGATTTCATAAACTACAATATTGTTCATGTATAATAGGTACCGAGGCCACAACAATTGACTTGCCTAATAGCTCACTATTGGCAATGTTTTCAGTGTGTAGAGAAGAATGAATGTTTCTAAATTCATGTTTGAAACCTATCACTTTAAAAAAATACTTCTCAATGCACTAATATAATCTGATGTACTGAGGTAAAATGGTTTTGCATGTTAAGGAGATACACTTTTTGAATTTTGAAAAGACTTTAGCAAATGTTAATAATTCAAAAAAGTCTTTATTTTGATTATTCATCTTAACCCCTTCGCTGCGGCGGCTATTCCGCTGCAGCGCTAAGGGGGTGGGGCGGCCGGGCGGCGGTTCCGTGCTTGTGACGGAACCGCTCCGTCACGGCTCGCGGGTGAGCTGTGCTTGTGACAGAACGGTTCCATCACGAACCCGCCCGCCCATTAAATTGTCAGCGCAGGCGCGGAATTCGCGCCACGCAGGCGCGACGAGCGGGCCTTGACGGAACCGTTCCGTCACAAGCACAGCTCACCCGAGGCTTGTGACGGAACGGTTCCGTCACAAGCATGCAAGGGGTTAAAAGACAGAAATATAATAAAATACACAGTTCATCTGATTACACCTTAACTCCTTCGACGCTCATGACGAGCTCAGCTCGTCATGATGTACACCTCCATACACTCATGGCGAGCTGAGCTCGTCATGAACAATGGGAATTATCAAAGATCAGCACAGGAGGAAAATAACACTAGCATCGATGGTGTTAAAACTTATCAATATGAATTTGCCTTATAATAATAAAAATATAAATACCTATATTTACACTTTAAAACAATTCATTTAAGACAGAATTAAATATATCACATAAACAAGACTTTTTGTACAATTGAAATCAATAACTTTCAATTTCATACCATGCCATACTCGCAAATAACTATAACTAACTATAAAGACCCCCTATATTTATTTCCTGGATAGCCCAAGACCAGCTGAGGAACTTAGCAACCCCTGTGACTAATATGTCAGGGCAACCAGTTTTCAGTAGCCTATTGGCGACTAAAGCAGAACTGGTTCCCAAAGATCTACATAGGGGTTTGAGCCACATACTTCGAGGGTGCTGGTAGGCAGGACAAACATAAAGGAGGTGGCCAATATCTTCGGTGTGCTCAGGACAAAACGGACATTTATCTCCTATACCTATTGACCATTTGCAAGTAAATTTCCTGAGTGGGAGCATCCCAACTCGGAACTGGTGATAGAGCTTGCGATCTCTAGGCTTCATTATTAGGTCCCAATAACTTTCCATACATGGTTCTTCTTTAATCTCATAAAGTCTCTAGTCGGGGATGAGTTTGTCAGAGCGGAATACCTCCTGATTTTAATGAGGATCCAGTATGCAGCTCTATAAGCTACTTTAGATGGAAATTCAGCAGACACTGGACTATCCCACAAATCCCTCATCCCCTTTTCTATAAGCAGAGATTTAATGTTAGTTAACCATATTATTTTACTGGAACAGTCCAGTTCCCTAACTTCTGTCAGGCCCCTAGCAAATAGATGTAATTCCGGGGTGATCCAGAGCCTTCTCCAGAAGGCCAACATCCTATACCGTGCACTATCCTCTATTGCATGGCAGCCAAGGTCTAGCAGGAGGGGGATACGCGGAGCAGATTTGGGGAGGCCCACGATTGATCTTAGAAATTTGTTCTGGGCTATTGCTAGTTGGTTCCAATTACATGCTCCCCATATCTCTGCCCCATATAGGATTGCAGGGATTACTTTCGTGGAGTACATTTTGACAACAGGAAGTATGGGCTTAGTATGTGACTGCCTATGTTCCTTTTTCAGTGCTCCAGCTAGCTGCGAATGTTTCAACACCAATAGCTTCAATTGTGGTGACCAGCTCATTCTATCGCCAAAGGTGACCCTCAGGTAGGTGAAGACGTTAGTCTGCTCCAAGAGCTTTCCGTTCATGAAAACTCTTGAAGTTACGGGCCTAGCCCCGCTGAGGACCATGAACATAGTCTTTTCTACATTCACCTCCAGTTCATGATCGCAGCAGAACTCCTCAAAACGAGACAGAGCCAACTGTAGCCCCTGTCTCATCTTGGATAAAATCAGGGTGTCATCTGTGAACATGAGCAGGGGTACCCTTTCGCCCGCTAGCATAGGTGCGTCCGTAGGATAGTTGTCAAAGTACGCACAACCCCATTTATAAATAGTGAAAATATAGTAGGGGCCAGCACACACCCTTGGCGGACACCCTTCCCCACTGCAAATTTCTCTGTAACCTCCCCTGGTTTCCCCCAGCGAACCTGAGCATAATTGAAGCTATGGAGCCTTACCACTAGGGAGACCAATTCCTTAGGCATCCCTAAACCTAACAAAACGTCCCACAGTGTAAATCGTGGAACTAAGTCAAACGCAGACTTAAGGTCCACGAAAGCTGCAAAAATCATACCCTTTACCAGCAGTACCTCCTTCCAATAAAGCATGACAAACCTAAAAACTTGGTCTAGGGTCCCCATGTGGGCCCGAAACCCCGCCTGTAACGGGGTAAGGATATTCTCTTCAAACATCCAAGACTGGATCCTGCCCAATATAACTCCTGCCACGATTTTCTGCAGGGCATCGATAAGGCTATGGGCCTGTAATTGGCCGGCGCGGAACGGTCACCCTTCTTATAAATCAGAATGATTTCCGCGCCGCACCAGGAAGCAGGAATTGGGGCTCCCCCTGCTAATGCGTTAATTAGATTTGTGATATATGGGGCCCAAAGATCAGAGTCCTGCTTAAATAAGTCTGCTGGGATACAATCAGGCCGAGGAGCCTTACCACTTGGGATGATTTTCAAAACTGCCTCAATCTCCTTAATACTAAATATTGGGGGTGCATCCACAGTAATGTGCATGGCAGGAACTTCACTCTCTGTATCCATCTTGAATTGGGATTCGAAAAAAAAGGCAACCCACTGCTGAGGTCCCACATTATTATTGGGAATAATAGACCTTTGCCCATTTCCCTATTTTATCAAATCCCAAAATTGAGTCATATTCCTGCCTTTGCAAGCTTGCAGCAGGTCCTGCCAGCGTCCCTCATCCCAGTCTCTCTTTGCCTTTCTTAGGGAAGTTTTGTAAGCTATTCGAGACTGTTTAATGGTGTGGTGGTTCCTTAGTTTGATGGCTACCACCAAAGCCTTATGAGCGAGCCTACATGATTTGTTGTACCAGGGGTTTAGAGTTGGGGATATTCCTAATTGGCTTGGTATTGATAAAATAACTTTTCAGCCCAATAAAGATCCTAGGTAGTTCAACCTTAAGAGCCTCCTGTGCACCACATTCATTTAGATCCTTTGTGGACCCTGAGACTAGAGCCCTAATCCCTTGCACCTTCCTTTCGTCAAGGGCCACCTTGGCCCATCTGACCCTTCTCATATCATTTGCCAAGATTACTTGGATAGGAAATGTGTCAGCCTCCGTAGTAAGGATGCTACAGAAGCTCCAATCATTCCAAGTAAGGACCAGTGGGTTATGGTCACTTTCCGGTCGGCTTTGGACTTCCATGTATAGGACTAGGGGCCACGACTCCACATTCACTATAATATAGTCTATTCGAATTTTGGAGTGCCCATTATCAAAGGTCGCCAGACCCAGTACATCAGACACTGTCCTTCCGTTAATTGCCCTAAGACCCTATTCCAGGCATAAACCTTTGAGTTGAAGGGCGGCCTCTGTCCATTTTATGATAGGCGGAAGATCCAACTGTGGCACACCCCAGAGCTCATCCTCCTCAACACTAAGTCTACCATCTTCCGTATCCAGGGGCTCAAAGCAGGTGTTGAAATCTCCTGCAATTAACAGATTGGCTTTATGTCCTCCTTCTGCTAAAAAGGTCTCTAGGGCAGCAAAAACCTGTGAGGTCCTACCACCCGGTTGGCCCCTTGCAAAGGCATTACACAGGAGTAGGTCAAGGCCTTTGGTAGATTTGACTCTAATAGCCAAAATATCTGGATTATCAAAATGAATCTCCTCTACAGTGATCCCCTCAAATTGCCTTACCCAACAAGTTAGTCCACCCACTGGTCCCCCCCTTGCAGCCCTTATTGCTGGCTTAGTAAAATTTAAATAACCAGCATGAAACACAGGAACAATCGACCATGTTTCCTGGAACGCCCAGATATCTACCACTTCAATGAAGAGCGACCAATCAGCTGAGGCAGCCTTTGACTCCAGACCCGCTATATTCCATGAAGAAATAGCAATGGGTGTCTTCTGAGAGACAGGGTCAAATCGCTGAATGACGGCTACTTTTACCACTTGATGGTCATCCGGCTCTAATATCATAGGAATTTGGGGGGTGGGTGGAACTTTACATTCTGCTGGAATAGTACAGCCAGTTGTCCTAGTAACCCCTACCACATCTTCACTGTCCCCACTCACTAGACCCCCCTGTACAATCGTCCCCTGTCAGTCAATTTCTTCAAGAGTGGAGAAAGCCTCAAAGCGATAATTAAGCTGGATGGACAAATCTGGCCTAAGATAATCATCCTGTGGAGCTCGAGCATCTCTCAGTCTAAAAGAGTTATGTTGCTTATAAAAAAAACCCAAGGGGAAGAATGCCAATGGTAGCTCTATCGAGTAGATCTTGGCTAGCCATCTCCAGTGTGTGACAGACCAGGCCTGGCGACCCGGAGCTCAGGACAACACAGTCACCTGGCATGGTCTTTGTGGCATGTCCGACCCACTCTATACGTCTGACCATTTTGAACTCGTGAAATAGGGCATCCCCTAAACCAGTTTTTTTATTCAAATAGTGGAGGGCTTTGTTTCTAAGCATTGACCAGTGCTTCTAAATTCATGTTTGAAACCTATCACTTTAAAAAAATACTTCTCAATGCACTAATATAATCTGATGTACTGAGGTAAAATGGTTTTGCATGTTAAGGAGATACACTTTTTGAATTTTGAAAATACTTTAGCAAATGTTAACACTTTTTCTGCAAGATGGTTTTGAAAAATAAGGTGTTCCTAAAGTTAAGCGGTGCAGGACAACCTATTTACTGCCTTTCCTTAACTTCAGTTAACCGTTAAATACAGACTTGCCTATGTATTTAATATTTTTTTTATGTTAGCACGATGTCGAATGAAAAGCTGCCAGTGCTATCTGTTGCTCAGAGGGGCACATGTTAAGGTCAGGAGGGCATCATGCAGCCCCTGGGCTGAATTTTGAGTATCTCTGGTCTGGAGGTTACCCTAGTTGTCTTCTAAGCTAACATGTCTATTCAAAGAAGTGTGTTTGCCAAATCCAAAGGAGTGCTACCATACTCTGATGTCAGAATCTGGTCTGATATTAAAAAAAACATGGGCCTCATTTACGAAAAGTGTCGCATCACTGCTTGAAAGCAGCGATGTGCCACTTCTCAGTGCGCCCTCCTTGTGGCACCAATGATGCGTCATATTTATAATATGACGCATCATGTCTCAAGGAAGGAAAGATACGTCAGTATAACTGACGTATCTGCCAGCGCAAAAAGCGCATTGCTGGAGTTGTCTGAACCCTGATGCAACTCCAGCAATGTTCCTTTCACATAGGGGCAAGCCCCATGTGAAAGGGCCTGTGTCACCCTTACGGCAGCCATGAAGCAGGCGTAAGGTTTTAACGCATTGGCGTCCTAGAAGTGGCGCAGTAAAATACCATAGATTTCGCTGGGCCACTCCTACAACTTTCTTGTGGAGGTACGTCCACCCTGCATACATTATACCTGGCGCAGATATAATGTATCGCAGGGGTTTACATAGTGACGCATCTACATAGATGCGTCTCTTCGTAAATTTGGTGCAACATGGAGCATTTTTTTACGTCACTGGTGCGTCACAAAAAGTGAGGCACCATGTCCTAAATATTGTTTACAAAAATGTGACTTCATGATAAAACACCTCCATTTGAGGAGAAGATATCCTTATGAACTGTAATGAGACTTATGTCAGACAATACTTCTGCATGTGTTATTGTGACATACAATCACATGCCTGAAACTTTTTGCAGCCATTTGCCCTGACCTCGTTGGACCATATCATGAATATGTGTTGGCGCAGGAAGAGATGTGCATACGTTTTCAAGTCACTGCACTGAGTGGAATGCACTTAGTTCGGGGGTTGGGGGAGTATCATGAATGGGAATGCTTGCATCATGCATAACTGTGTGTCAATTTGTAAGACTTTGCACTGTCTAAAATGCATATATTTAACTTAAGAAATTCTCTAAGTTGTATCATGAGTTTTAGACAGCGCAGCACAGAAACAAGGAGCAGTGCCCACCTCTCACTGCTTCTGAGCTGTGCTGTGTGCAACACTGCTATGTGTCAGTGCACATGTTCATGAACTATCACAGTACAATCATAAAATTCTCTGATCATGTTCATGAGCTACATATAACACATCTCATAACCAGAGAGCAGTGGTTTAATCTTGCTGTTTGCCAGATACTCAGTTGTCAGATCATGCACTAACTAGGAGAACTTCCAAGGTCATTTGAGATTTATCGAAAAAGTCATGGAACGCAGAGAGACAATTTGCTGCGCAGTGTTGTGTGACAGTGATGCAGCAGAAATGTGCCATTTCTACTAAGATATGAAACATTCCTGCTCTCTACCTGGTCAGAGACACTGAGTGCTGCTTAGCACCAATGGAAGCACCCTACAGGCAGGATTGTTTCTGTGCCGGAATGGAAACCTTCCTGCACAAGAACAAACCTTTGATGCATTTTACTCTTTCTACGTGTGCTGCAGAATGCAGAACTCGCAGAAAGAGGAAACAACAAGGAGAAATAAAGACATTTCTCCTTGTTACTCCTCTGTTGTGAAAGTATACCATTTTTATGCAATTCCAGGTTTACTAACCATAGTAAGTGTAGGATACAAAGCAATAAACGGAACTGGATCACAATTTCTAAGAACACATCTGCAACTATATGAGCCAAGCAGACTTCTCAGATCCAGCCAAATGAAACTCATGAGGGTCCCTAGATTCAAAAGAACTAACTGGGGCGGAAGAAGCTTCCTGGTACACACAGCAAGAACATGGAACCAGCTACCACTAGTCATAAAAACCAGTCCTTCCCTGAAATCCTTCAGAAAGGAAGTTAAAACATGGCTTTTCACTAAACAGCTCTAGTCATACATCTTTAATGAGCCAGTGGTATATCTCAGCGCCAAGACGCCCTCGGGCAATCGCGCGCTATACAAATAGACAAATCAATCAATCAATCAATCAATTAGGATTGCATCAAAATCCATGGGTTGGTGCATGGGAAAGCCCATGCTACCTAGTGGAACACCTTCCCAACGTAGAGTAACACAAGGCAGCGATTTGCTCTACCTCGCGTTACTCTGGACTTACTAAGCCATGCAGAGCCACAGGAGGCTTTCACTAAAGGGCTTGCATGGCCATGTGTCACCATGCATGACGCAAGAGCAAAGCAAGCCCTTTGTAAATCGGGGCCTAAGTGTATGCGCTTTTGAGAGTTCTATGTTTTACAAAGAGGCACAATTCTTCGCTGGCACACGCTCAGGTCCATGAAACAGCTCTTGTTACTCAATGTTTCAGATCTACAGCTGTTTACCAGACAATCCATGTTCCACACAGGCTGACGGTGGTGGGTTGACCTTGATGTAACTTGGGATATGTAAAGTTCCCATTCTCTGAAGTCAGAAGGGACCCATCTCCCTGTGGAGAACAACAGGAAACGCACTGATGAAAGCCCTTGCAATAGCTCAACTGACCTCTGCGTCAGCCCACATCTGCCGTTATGTCAGGCTCAAAAAGTGATGCCTGATGCCACAAATTTGAAGTATTCTAGTTGAGCACACTTATTACGAGCATTATTTTTGTCTGTGCTATAAAGAATAGAGATCTGGTTCTTCTGTAACACAAGTGATTGCTTGCTTGCCCCTGATTACTTACCTTGCCGAGCTTAAATGTTCCTGAAAACACTCTCTTTTGGTTGACCAAAATGCATTTTAAAATCTGTTAATAAAGTTCCAACGCCCCTAAACGGCTGCCCATGCGGAGTCTGCACACACATGAATATTTGTATGTGCAAATAAATAAATAAATAAAAATACAAATGATACATTGTGATAAGTGCACTTGCATTTGTAGCATACAAGTAACGATAAAAGCGTTAGTAGGTTGTAGATTACATTTTAACTTTTTAAGGTAAATAATCTTTCAGTTAGAAAAGAAGTTATTAAGCATACATAGACACAGAAAAATGTGAAATGAAATGCTCACGAAACAAAACAAAATAGTATTCCAGTGTGGTACATTGATAATGCGACACGAGCAGATTATGGATTTCCTATTTTCATTCCTTGGCATGTATTTAATCGTAAATACAACACAGAAAACAGTTTTTTGATTTCTCGTTTAATTCTTAGCATGGGGTTAGGTTAATATTGTGCCTAGTTTTTGGACACAGCTATTAATTAACAGGATCCTTTGAATCACATTCCATGGTTATTGCTAAAAACTGGTCTGAAGCTGATCCAATTGGAAGAGTTAGTCAATTTGTTTCTGTGATTGAGAGGTTGGAAACCTTTTAACTGATGCACCCGCAATCGGAAGGTAAGCTCTACATATGAATAACTGGGCACAGAGTACACCACAAAGCCAAGATGTTGAGCCATCGACATTGGGGCAAGAAGAATTTTTAGGGCATCCTGAATGCAATATGTCCACCTATTTCAAGTGAGGTAAGGCAGTAATACTCCTTCCAAGGTGTGTGCCAGCTATGTGTAATTATTGGAAATTTCCGAAAAAATATGTGACATTAGACATAATTATTCAAAATGCAAAACTGGCATTTGGTGCTATATTTTAGTGCGAAATGCATCGCCATGTCCCCTTGTTGATACTAGGATGCATTTAATACTGTAAAATAGTGCAAAAAAACAGAAACACCGCAAACCCCAACCACTTACGTTCTGGTCATTGGCCAATGATGCTTTTTGCTGCATGTGTCGAATAATTATACAACGTGGAGTAACAAGCATAGCTTTGCAGTCAGCGCAAGAAAAGTAAACACCAATCTTCAGGTTATTATTAACAGCACTTTGTAAGAAGATATAAGCTGACATTTGTCCGCTATCATGGAATGCACTGCAAATGTGAGAAGATAAAACAAGATGTATAGGCTTCTTTATTGCTCATTCACTTTCTGAATGAACATAACACCTGAAATTTGCTGTGCACCACAACGGGCGAGTAGGTCCTAAAAAACGCTCGACCTGATAAAATTGTAATCACCATAGTAAATGGAAGGGTAGCCTGAAGCCCACCCCATGCTCATGGAGAAATGCTGAAATTGTTTTGCTGATATGTTTCCAGGATTTCTCGATATTTGGGCAGAATTGGCTTGATTTCTGCCAATTTTGCCTTTGACACATGTTGGAATACACATAGGCACATAGGCAGTGTGGGTAAAAAGGAGCCAATAACTCTCCCTTGTCCATACCCGATGACTGCGCCCAAATGTTGCCAGCACAATACAAAGTAGTGGCCTACAATCCACACTCAAACCTTCATGTTGAGGAGAACACTGACGGAGTCAAAAGGAGAATGAGAAATATTCTGCAAGATTATGCAGTTTGAAGAAAAGGTAATCTAGTGCTAGTTCTGTGGTTGGTTGTTGCTGGTGTTGTAGACTATTTAGGTAGTCAGTAAGTGGCATTTCATTTGTGAATTCTGATAGGAAAATCAGAGTTTTGAGTGTAGTGCTAGCTGCTATTGGTTTACAGCCTCTAATAGAACATGTGGTCTACCAATTTAAAGATTTAACACTTCTGTATAGCAGACTATGTCTAGTGAACTTTTGAACTGGTGGCATGCTTGTATGCAGCTGTAACTGGGCTGCTTAGAAAACTCCTGCAGATAACTGGTAGAGGGGAACGAGTTTAATGCTTCTTATAAATGTACCTTACTGTGCTGGTTGACATGCATTTTCCTCATTATTAATAGTTCAATTATAGTTTGAAAAATCACATTAGCACAGTGATACTTAAAGTAAGGCCTAGGGGCTGCATGCAGCCCCCTGACCTTTACATACATCCCCCTGGACAACAGCAACACTGGGCTGCTGTTCACTCGACTCAGCACCTGCAGTAAAACAAATTTAAGTAAGCAGGCAAGCCTTAGTTTATAGGCTAATTGATGTTAAAAAAAGGAAGCTACTAGGCTCCCCCACATTGCATAGCTTTAGGAATACTTTCAAATTTATAGATATCTTGCAGCAAAAATATAAAAATAGGAGAAAGTATTTTCTAAATTCAAAAAGTGTATTTCATTAACATAAAGAACTGTTTCACGTTAGTATATCAGATTTTATCAGTGCATTGAGACGTAGTTTTTAAAAAGTGATAGTTTTCAAGTGTGAATTTAGAAACATTCATTCTTCCTCCTACCCTTGCAATAATCCCAATAGTGAACCAAGAGGCACATCAGTTGTTATATGCACTCTTTGGGTGGCCTGGGGTCATATTATACATACACAATTATGTTTAATTAATTCCAGCACAGGAGAAGGTTTTGTACAGTGCACACCCTGAAGTCATATATTTTGAGATCCTCCTATGTCATAATGAAGAAAAAAGAGGGAAAGTGAAATACAACAATTGCCTAAGATCACACAATTTGGTAAAGTGGTGAAGTCAGAATTATTCCTAGGTTTTCTTTTCTTATTGTGCAATTTAGCCACTGGATATATGTGCTGTTCCCCCTATGATCACCTGAGCACCACAATCATCTCCTCCCCGTCCCTTCCCCTCCTGAACGAAATCCTGCTGACATCAATACAGCCCTCAGTCACATCACAGACCAAACCTTTTGGCCCATGGAAACATGTTTAACGAATTATTCTCTATATGCAAGCAACCACTTATACACACACATATTGATACTCTTCTTGGAATACATTTTCATATGGGTGGGAAACATATACTACAGTTTCTTCTCACCTTATGTAGGGTTTGCCATATACAGTCCACTATGACCTCACATTTTCGGTTCCTTAGGGAAGGAATCATTACTATGTATGTACTATGCATTGTATTGCAGATTTTAAAGAGAGGTCGGTCCCTCAAGATTCCCAAGACCCATTTAGGGGCTTCACCCTGTACAGAGGTCTTCGTGGACATGCCAATCCCTTACCAAACCTACTACACACTGTCATTGAACTGTAAAGAGGTCCTTTTAGACAGGCCAGCCCTTCAAAAACCTCTACTCCGCACAGCATTTCCTCATTTGCGGGCGGCGGACGTGGCCGTCTGTAGGTAAACAGGCGGAGAGGCGTTCGATGTCATAATTCCGAGCGTGAAGATTTTCCTCCTGCCGCTATGCCCATGGGGCATTTTTCCTAAGAATCCCAAATTACTACAGTTGCTCCTAGAATAAGGAGTGAATTTCATATTGAGGAAGACTGTCCTCTTAAAGCATCGACACTTACAGGTCGTATTTTTTCATACAACCACCACAGATTCCGAGCGCTTTAGGTGCTGTGATCAGTGAGTGGTATCAATCCTATGGTCCTGACGAATGCTGAGCAGAGTAACGCTCGTAAAGCAGAAACATGTTGACCTTTTTTTAATTTCTCCCTTTTTTTGCACTTTGTTGAGGGATTGATTGGTTATAATTTGCACAACCTTTCATTAGTCCAGGAAAATCATAACATTTTCCATAACACTGTTTTTAATAGAGTTAGAGCTACCCTCTTATTAAAATAATGTCGAGGAGTAGCCCACACTCTTTTTAACTCACTGTCACTTCTCTTAGCTAACAAAGAGAGCCCAATGAAGACAACTGGCTACCAGTGTTCCACTGGGGCCTGAGGGTTCTTTTTCGCTAAAATCTTGAGCACGTGCACGCTATTTTTTCCTACTGTTAATATTCCTCTCTCTTAAAGTTCAGTAGTGCCTGTTTAATTCATTATTTGCCTACTGTGTTTGATGTTTGTATTTACACTCTCTTGTTGTTGGTAATATTGGGAAACATATACTACAGTTTCTTCTCACCTTATGTAGGGTTTGCCATATACAGTCCACTATGACCTCACATTTTCGGTTCCTTAGGGAAGGAATCATTACTATGTATGTACTATGCATTGTATTGCAGATTTTAAAGAGAGGTCGGTCCCTCAAGATTCCCAAGACCCATTTAGGGGCTTCACCCTGTACAGAGGTCTTCGTGGACATGCCAATCCCTTACCAAACCTACTACACACTGTCATTGAACTGTAAAGAGGTCCTTTTAGACAGGCCAGCCCTTCAAAAACCTCTACTCCGCACAGCATTTCCTCTAAAAAGAGATCATCGCAGACAGACTGTTCCATCACTAAGCCCTACTACACACAGCCTTTGTCCTGCACAGAGGTCTTTGTGGACAGGTCAGTCCTCCTAAAACCCTACTATACACAGCCTTTGGCCTTCGCAGAGGTCTTTGTGGACAGGCAAATTCCTCATTAAACCGACTACAGAGAGCCTTCGCCCAGTGACTTCTTTGCAGATGGGCTATTCCCTCAAAAAACCATACTACGCACATGGGGGCATATTTACAAGGAGCTAGTATTGCTGCAGCATCATTTTTTTGATGCTGCATCATTTTGGCTTTGGCACCATATTTACAAAGTGGGACTAGACACCTTTAGAGTCACTTTTACCATTCCTGTGCCTATTTTTCATAGCACCAGATCCGGATGCAGCAGATAGCGATAATTATATGCTAGGCAGCGTTCACCCTTAAAAAGCCATGCAAAGCTGACACTGACATGCTTACTAAGCCTGGGCAGAAAAAAACTGTGCCTCTTACGCGGAGCTCCAAGAACAGCGGAGTGCGTTAGATAAATGCTATTTGCAGCGATTATCAGTGCCAGGTTCTTGTCCGCACTGGGCAATCATCGCGAGTGTCAACGTGCACAGCGGAAGCTGGTGCTGCTTCCTGTCTGCCACTCAAGGGGATTTTTACTCGAGCTGCAGCTTTCTCAACGTGTACAGACAGTTTCTCAACTTAAAAGACGTACGAGTGAAGAGAACACAACTCTACAACATCGGCGAAACTTTGAAGGCTCTACGACCTGGCACGGAAAAACTAGAAGCAGCGGAATATTTGCCGAGACTTGAGCTGGAGTTAGATGGAGCAAGCTGAGGGGGCCGGAAAACTACACGAGTCCGCTGCGCTCCATGAGGCGCACAGGCCTCGCAAGGAAACGCTGCCGAGACGGCGCCCTGCTTTCGGTGTTGCTGACTGGCAGAAGACACCGTGCCGTCCTTGAACACTGTGAACATCGTCTCGGCACATGGTGAGACGCATATGCTGCATGCGTGGGGGCTGTGAGCTAATATCGGTGAAGCCTTAACCTACGGTGAGGAGCTGGGAACTCAGGCATTCATGCAAGCGGCTATACCCCGCACCTGCCGCGCAACAGCATCGACGAAAGGCAGCGGCCAGCGGGGTGTAGGAGGGGGGAAGAAATAGGAAAGAAACAATAAGAAATAAAAAGACCCGACTCCCCCCCGTTCCTTAAATTTACCGCTGAGCCGTGACAGAGTGTTGGGACAACTTGGGCGCGGCGCGACTCCCCCGAAGCGGAGACCGGAAAGTTCTGGGCTGGCTGAGTGTGGTCTCGGTGGGTGACCAGACCCGTTTGTTCGAGTGAGAGGAGGCCCAGAAGATCCAACCGGAGTGGTGACAAGAACCGGCGCTGGAGATAGGTGAAGACGCCTCTACGCGCACAAAGACAATTTGTGGAAGCTACAAGCTTCAGGCAGCATATTTGTGTAAAAGACAATACAGGAGCTTCGACAACTGTAGGGCCCTGCAACACGCAACAAGGCCAGCACACAGTGCTGGGGAGCCACGCGGTTCTGAGGTACAACACCTCATAATCCTTTCTGTAACGGCAGTAGCCTGGTTTGAGAGAAATACTTTTGCATTAAAAACCACATGGGACCATTGACAACCCAGAGCATCACGCTGCACCCGGGATCGGAGAAGTTACGCGAGTAGGGGAGTACCAAACCAGCACGGGCGCAATACTCTACAACATTTACAGTGCACTGGTGCAAAAGCTGTGAGAACAGATAAGGGGGAATTAGACTCTGCATGCAATACAGTTGTAAGACCGCAATTGAGCGATACTGAGGCGCAAGCCCCGACATCTCTGGCCGCCCTTCTTGGATCATGGGCACGGAGCCCACGTCTCTCCCTCATGTGTCCAGAATAGAAGAACCCTCCAGGTGCTACCACCTGTAAAAACGTTATAATATATCAATGACCTATTATTGCTCGTATACCCCCATCCTCCTGTTGAATGTGCTAGGAGTATAGTGGAACTGTATAAAGTGGGCACTGCTCTGGTAAGAGTGGTGTGGTGACCCCTTCTCCCGCCTCTGTGGCGCAACTGCGTGGCCAACCTGGACCTCTCTGCGCACTAGTAATAGGGACACCCAACCGCACTGCATCGTGCTCATGTCTACGGGTTCCTGCCCTAGCCGAGAAGGACGAGAAAAACGACCATCGTCTGTTACCACAAGCCCCTACAAGAGGCCCAAGATGGGTAAACCAGATAACAAGCAACCTAAGCTGACATTCGAGACCGCAAGTAACAAGAGAGGATTGCGTCATGCACCGGATGCAGCGAGCTCTCAGAGCCCATCGACGACTGGGGCGAGTCTAGACTCCTCCGCGTCAGAAGTACAACAATTGATGCAGGAGATGAGGCAGGGGTTTGCCACGATATCATCAAGAATGGACGCCATAGCACACAAAATGGACGTACATGAGGAGCGCATCACAGAAGCCGAACGGCGCATATCGGATCATGATGATACAACGGCCTCTCATACAACGCAACTCTCGAGAATGGACAACGTCCTCAGGATTATTGCGGCAAAAAATGAGGAATTGGAAGCCCGCAGCCGAAGAAACAACATTCGCGTGGTAGGTGTGCCGGAATCCACCAACACGGGGCGCATGGAGGACTACGTGGAGAAGATACTGCTTGCTGCAATTGGGACGGAAGCGTTTTCCAAACAATTCGTTGTCAAAAGGGCGCACCGCTCGCTTGGACTGCAGCCTAAACCTGGAGCCCCACCGAGACCCATCAATGCACGGCTCCTCAACTACCGTGACCGCGACACTGCGCTGCGGGCAGCACGCACCAACCGCAATCTCTCATGTGATGGAGTTGGCTTCTCTATTTACCCTGACTTTACACCTGTGGTGCAGGAACAGCGACGAAAATTCCTGGATGTTAACAAAAAACTCCGTGCCCTGCAGATTGATTATGCGTTGTTATATCCGGCAAAGTTGAGAGTGACCCACCAAGCAAAGCAACACTTCTTTACGAATCCACAACAAGTGGAAGATTTTTTGAAAACTCTGCGTCGGGCAAGATCTGGCCACAGAAACAACGACGACGAAGAGCGCGACGACGAACAATCCCTGCATGAAGTCAAGTGAATTGATGGCCCGATTGTTGTAGCGTAATGCTGTCCTATCGACACTAATCTAGCGGCCTTGAGAGGTCATCAATCGTGAGAGGACTCCGCTGCTGTGCGAGAATACCATGGACGGGTATAGGACTGTTGGTGGTAATGTATTCCAGGCACCACCCCCTTCCCCTTAACTGTGCCCGTTGGAGGCCGTACAGGACGAAGGGTACGGTGAGGGGGTGGATTTGTGCATACCTTGGATGAACCCCATAGGGTATACCCCATTGGACATATTGGTTACTTTGCAAATTTTAAGTTGTTTGGCTGTTATGGGGGGTGGAGGGTGGGATGGGGATTCTGGCAAGTTGGGGATGCTTCAGTGGGTGGGTGGTGGAAGGATGACCTTCTTACACAATTTGTTGTTCTATGGTCAAATTTAAGGCCCTTTCCATCGCCTTTAAGTCTCTCCAGGGAATGGGCCCCCCAATCCTCAGGGACCTTATATGCCCCTACAAGTCCTCGCGCCCCCTCCGCTCTGATGGGAGCAACTTACTGACTATCCCCAGAGTAAAGAGAGCTCGCTCAGGAGGCAGGAGGTTCTCTGTGAACGTAGCCAAGATCTGGAATGATCTTCCTGCAGCTCTCCGTCTGGAACCCTGTCTCCAGAGGTTTCGGAAATCTTTAAAGACATTCCTTTTTCCACGAGGAATATGAGTCCGCTGTCTGAGGATCTTGGAAGCTAGCTGTGTGTATCAGCGCTTGGACCCTCTTGGGCAGCCATGCGCTTAAGAAATCTAATTTCATTTCATTTCATTTCATGGTATCAGAGGTAATATTGATGCATCTATGATAAACGTGCTTAGCTGTAACCTCATAAGTACTGAAATGTGTAAATTCTCAGTGAATGGGAAGAGAAGGCCAAATATTTGGGTCTGTATTATGTTGCTTGCTATGGGTGTGAGTAGGGGGTAGAGGATCATTGGTGCCTTTCGGTGGCCAAGCCGCGACCCGGAAACTGGGCCTGCTGTGTGATATATGCATTGGACTTGATGATGATAAGGCACTGTTGTTCTTTGTTGCTAACATGTTGGGGAGACTTCAGTTAAGGGGTAAGGAAGGGGGGGAGTTTGGAAATGTTATTGCAGACTTAGAAGTAACAGATATTGAAGAGATGTTATGGTTAGATCCAACAGGATTGCATGATAGAAGTAGTCGAGAGACATATCTCGAGGTGCATATGGTACACAACCACGTTCCTACACGATACTACACTGGCATGTACGATTATACAAGGCTTGGACTGGTGGGTTGGCATGCTAGCATGATGGAACACTCTACATATATCCCTGGTTGCAGTGACTGGCTGCTATGGTCTTTACTGATGCACTGCAAACCCCTTGAGAGCAAACATAATCATAGAGAGTACTGATTTGAATGTACTAACATGGAATGGGAGGGGCCTAGGTGACCCGAGAAAAAGGCGACACATTTTATCCTACCTAGATGGCCATTCAATACACATAGCCTTTCTCCAAGAGACTCATTTCAGAACTCAACCTGTTTCCACCTTTGCAAGCAGATGTGCAATGCGCACCGCCTTTTCCTCTTGCTGGACGTATGCTAGAGGTACAGCGATACTGGTAAAGAGAGGTACACCCTTTGTTTTAGCGGGCACCAAAGTGGATAGCCACGGGAGGTATTGTATAAAGTGGGGTAGACTGGGACATATAGCAATTACGTTGGTGTGCTGTTATGGCCCCAACACGGATGACCCTCAGTTCTTTGAAGACTTATGGGCGGCCATTGTGGGTACGGTCCACAGCACAAATATCTGGGGGGGTGATTTTAATACTTCACTGAACTAGGCTACAGACAGATCATACCCTGCCCCCCATCACTACACTAAAGCTAGGATAACATTACTTGAGTCAATCAAAGATCATAATCTTCTGGACACCTGGAGACGTCTACACAAGGACGCGAAGGAGGGTACACATTTCACAGCGCAAGCACGTTCATGGGCGAGGCTCGATTAAATACTCATATCACCACAGCTTTATGCAGTGCTCATAAAAGCGCAACACCTTCCTAGAACCTATTCCGATCATATGCCTGTTAAAATCACATTGCGGTCGGCAAACCTCGGCCCCCCACGACTGCCTGGCGTTTACAACCTACGATGTTACTAGATAATGTATTTCAGGAGGAATTGCGTGAGGAGTGCTTAGACTTCTTCAAGTGTAATAATTATTCTGTAAATGATGTAGAAACTATTTGGGACGCCTTCAAGGTAACGTTGAGAGGTATCTGTATAGCTAAGGGGTCGGGATTTTTGAAGAGTATAATGAAACGCCTGAAGCACTTAGAGGACAAGCTTAAGACTCTTGAGACTGCTTTAACTGAATGTCCTGATAATACCACCCTCTCAAGCATACGCGACACACTGACTGAATATACAGATGAGGCTGCTAGAAAATCCAAATTTAGAGGCAAATATTGGACAGCTCGCCGACTGGGTGAAGGTGAGAGGCCGGGAAGGGCGCTAGCTGCAACTATAAAATTGAGGCGACTCTCTAATATTATATTGGAACTTGAAAACTCAGAGGGTATGGTGTATAGGGATACTATGGAGATACTTAATACATTTGTGGAACATTACAGCACGCGATACACGTCCACCAGAAATGGGAATCTGCAATTGCAAGATTACCTTGCCGATGTATCCCTAGGGTGGCTGAGTGACGCACACCTGAATGCCCCATTTGAGCTTGATGAGGTGCGAGAAGCTATTATGCATATGCAGTTG
Organism: Lissotriton vulgaris; assembly: GCF_964263255.1. Lineage (NCBI taxonomy): Eukaryota > Metazoa > Chordata > Amphibia > Caudata > Salamandridae > Lissotriton > Lissotriton vulgaris. Next base: position 399,096,733 of record NC_141696.1, on the reverse strand, counting down.
GGGAAGGGTACAGGACTTGATGGGATCCCAGTAGAATTTTATAAAACGTACATTGACTTTATGGCCCCGGTATTGAGGGAGGTGTATGAGGACGCCCTTGAAGTGGGTCACTTACCCCCCTCTATGCGCACAGCTCTGATCACCTCACTATTGAAACCAGGTAAGCCGGGAAATAAATGTGATTCTTAACGGCCACTCTCATTGCTTGATTGTGATGCGAAAATCCTGGCTAAACTGATTGCTACCCGTATCAGTCTCCTGCTTCCGAACCTGATCTTGCCCAACCAATCAGGCTTCGTACCTGGCAGAGCGACGTCTCATAATTTGCGCACCTTTTTCTCGATCCTGAACACTGTATCCAAGGACCAACCGATGGCAGCCATTTTCCTTGATGCCACCAAGGCATTTGACACCTTGAAATGGGATTATGTGTTCCAAGTTATGGAGCGCATGGGGTTCCCAGCCCTATTTCTCTCATGGATCAAGCTATTATACGAAGCTCCAGAGGCCAAAGTGCTTATAAATGGTAGACTTTCCTCTACATTTCCAGTTACTAGAGGTACCAGGCAGGGATGCCCCATGTCGCTGCTGCTGATTGCTATAGCAACTGAACCACTCGCAGCAAAGCTGAGACAGCAACATAACGACAAGGTGCTCAGATGTTTCCAACGACAAATACTTATATCTCTGTACGCGGATGATATTACTTTATATGTACGTGATCCCAGTGATAATCTAAATCTGATTCTTCGAGAATTTATTTGCTTTGGTAGACTCTCAGGGGTTCAGATCAACTGGGGTGAGTCCTGTATATTTCCTCTCACGACCTCCACTAGACAATTTCCGCTAGATTAGCCCATTGCTTGGTGTGAGGGAGACTTCAAGTATCTAGGTATCCACATAGAAAAGGGCCGGGATGAGCTGATGAGGTCCAATTATGGAACGACGATGAGTCGTATTACAGACAATATAACCCGATGGATCACCCTACCTCTTTCCATGGCGGGTAAAACATCATTGATCAAAATGGTGATCCTGCCACAATTGTTATACTTATTTTTAAATATCCCTTACTATCCGGGCAGGTATTTTTTTAAGCAACTTCAAACGGAGCTTATCAGATTAGTGTGGGGCGGGAAATCGCCTCTGCTCAAGTGGGATATCCTTATTAGACCATACAGCCAGAGAGGGTTTTGGCGTGCCCGACTTTGAGCTCTATTATCAAGCTGCTCAGGCTCATTATGCCTTCTACTGGGTGCAGCAACCTCAATACATGCCTCAGCTGGCGGCGGAGCATTGGCTGGATCATCCAATTCCAATAGAAGGTGCGCTCTATACTTTGGTTTCCAGCAACGATAAAACGCCCACGCCGGTGTTGAGCACGGTGACGGCGTGGACCCAATTGACTCACAAATTGGAGATAGGTATGATGTACGCGCCACTCTTACCCCTTGTTTATCACCCAAGCATGCCCCTACTACAGGAGGCAGGATTTCGCAAGCTGCTTCGTAGAATAAATGTCAAAACATGGGGTGACTTGTATCACAATGGAGTATTCCGTTCCATAGAACATCTCTGTGAAGGCATACAACTATCCCCACTTGATGTCTTTTTATACATTAGACTCCGCCAGGGGCTTAAAGCGCTTACACCTGACTTTCCGAAGGAGCCTTAGACCGTTGCACCGCTGCAAAGCATGCTCCAAGACGATACACCTAGTAAACTTGTCTCAACAATCTACAGATCAGTCCACTTGCTGATGGACACCCCACAATTACTGGCCAGGGCCAAATGGGATCAGGAACTAGGGATGCCCCTAACAGACAAGCAATGGGAGTTCTGCCTACAGCAAACAGAGCACATCTCCTCTAGCAGCAGATTCAGAATTATTCATTATAAATTTTTACATAGACTGTATTGCACCCCAGCCCGTATTGATTCCAACTTCGCTCCATGGACAATTGTGATAGATGCCATGCCCCAGGGGCAGACTTTCTACATCTGGCATGGGAGTGTGATGTAGTGCAGAGGTATTGGTGCCAGGTGTTTGCAGCACTGTAAAAAATGATAAACTCTGAGGTTGACCCGTCCCCTGTACTGGGACGTTTAGGATACGTAGAACCTATACAAGCAGTACACCGCAAATTTACCGCACTTGCCTTTGTAGTTGCCAAGAGAAGAGTGGCATGCAGATGGGGCAGGGGCAGGGCCCCGAAGTTCAAGGACTGGTTACATGACCTCACCTACTGCCAGGAACAGATTAACACATACTCTGATCTATTGCCGATAACCTCACGACCCATGGATATTTGGGCTCCATTTAAATCTTACCTGATTAGAGAGGGTGAATATACGGGGGATGAGATGCCTACTTAGATGCACATCCAGCATCCTCCTACGATGCACTTATGTATACGTCAGAGAACACTCCATTATGAAAGAGATACTCGGGGTATCGGGGAGAATGGGATATGATATGTAGGTTTAAAAAGAGCGGTGGTAGCGAGGGGTGCTCCTGTACCTTCCGGTTCGCATATACGGCGCTATGAGACGAAGCTGTAGTATTGGTACATCTTTGTAGTTGATAGTTTGCTGAAATGATTGATACTTTTAATTGTGATCAGGCAATACGGGCAGATGTTAATGCAATGTAGCTCTAAGATGGGCGGGATGCGGCCAGCTAGTATAGCACTGCACTGGTATAATAAGAATGTTTGTACTCACATGCCCTGCCTCTGTACATGCACTGACTATTTTTTGTATATGGAATGCAATGTGTATTCGGAACTGCACCTCTTGTTTGATGTACTGTCACTTGAAATAACAGAAATAAAGTTTTTTTTAAAAGGTGTAAAAATGATGCATACCCAGTGGTATAAAAGCAGGCCATAGCCAAATCACTCTGGCAAATTCAATGACAGCGTGGACCTAAACCTACTGCAGCTTGGAGCACAAAGACCACTACCACCACAACCGCCACCATCACCAGCATTGCCATCACCACCGAGGCAGCACAGGAGAAGGGAGCAGACAAATTGCCAGAGGATTACTCTCATTGACCTCAGGGAGGAGGATATAATTGCTCATTACAGGCTCAGGAGGGAGTCCATTATCCACCTCCTGCACTAGATTCCACAAAGGCTGGAACCAAAATCGCAGCAGTGCACTAGCAGTCCTCCACAGGCAAAGCTACTGGCTGTTCTACACATGCTGGAATCTGTAACTTTCCAACCCACCACTGCCAGAGTGGCAGGAATATCCCAGCCATCCATCTCAGCATTCCTCCGCTCCTTCCTGGATGCCATGATAAGCCTTACACCCCAGTACCTCATCTTCTCCAATACAACCTAGAAACACTCCAATACAACATAGAAACAATAGTAAAACAAGCAAGACTTTTATGCCATTGCTGGATTTCCACATTTGTTGGGGGCAATGGACTGCACACATGTGCAAAATGTCAAATTTATACAAGAGGGGACCCCTCACTACTACTAATAGCAAAGGACCAGGGGGATAAAAGAGAATAAAGAATACAAAAATGGGTCCTACTTGCCTGATACCCTCTTCGTTACAATTACTTCAACAGATTCAGACCACACGTTAATTATTTTTTATATGTAGCATATACTTTACCATTTTTATGTTTTTATTCTTTACAAACAAATATCAAAAGCTTTTCATATTCCACTGATTGCATTTCATTTTTATACATCATCCAAAATATGAGAAATTTATTCAACTTCTATTACTTTATACACAATCATTAAACACATTAAAAACATTGGTACTTTGACACACATTTCTATTTGGACTCCTGTATCTCACTCTCTACTGACATACCATTCTCTCTCCATACCATGCACTCAACAAACACAATAATCCAAAAAAAGACATCACGTAAACACCGACGTAGTCTCTTCTATCCTCTCTTATTGGTAGAGGCACCGGACTGGACACAAAAGCAGTCCACACATGTTTCAGTGGTGTATAGTATTATACTGCCACCTTCTTCAGGACACACCAAGAGTGCAAAGAACAGACATTCTTTCACAAGTTTCATCAACAAGTACTGTGATGTACCAATAATTTATGCAGATAATCAGATTCTCCACAACTATGCGGACTTCCCATTAATGGAGAGGAAGCCTTAACATGAGGTTCAACTACATTATAATCCATGCAGGGGATGTCAGTTCTTTCAGTATTGTTTATACAAGCTTCAAGTAGCAACAATTCAGTACAAGACAGCTAGCCTTTAACCTCTTACTACAAATTTTCCTGGTGTCTTTTTTAATACAATCCTGTTACTTGTTACCCAGATTCCACGTGGCCATTAGCATGTGTTAGAGTGGTGGAATGGATTTTGGGCATTTGTATACATTGTTTATTGAAAAGGGACTACTGTGAACTCTGCTCTTACAATGGAATCTCAATGAATAAAACAGTCATCACAGTTATCCAAGTGCAGATTGTGCTCCAATAGACTAACAATGAATTCACTTCTATTAAGTATTTGAGATCATTTGTCAAAATGGAATATTACAGGAAACATATTTGCTTTGATTTCGCTAAGCCCAAGAAGTTAGAATCTTTTCCACTTTACTCAAGTGGAGCTTCACCAGGAGCGCCTGCTATGTTTTTATTTGTAAGTACTTCCTGTTGAGGTTCCATTGAAAAGAAATGAGCAGCAGGCCATAATGGAACCTTATTTTTCCAAGAAGAGTCCACAGTTTTGCCAAAAATATGGCTACCCAACTGCTGTGAGTTCTGCTTGAAAATGAGTAAATGCATTTCTATTGTGTAATTACCTAGCGTATATTGTACACTGCAACTGCATAAAGGATCACCTATTTACGTATATCTCTGTGTCTCTCCTTGCCATTTGTTTCAGTCAGTTAATTGCATATTTTTTTTCAAACTTTTTATTTGTCACAAATTTGTTGCAATTTTTTGTGGAAAAGTTGTGTAGATAGCGTGCTTTTGAAAAAGTGTAATAAACACATATATACAGATATTGTAAATAATATTTAACAACAGCTATTTACTGTGTATGCAGGTGGCTGAACAAATACCTCTTTGATTATGTTGGGTATTAGAGGGGTATGTAAGTGTTTCTGCAACTGAATATGTAAATGTCTCTGACTGTCTCTGACTAGGGGTGTGGTGTCGCTATCTTTATCTTAATGGGTAATTGAGTTGAAGCATAGGTGGGATACTGCATATATAATTGCACATGTAGGTCTATACCTACATATATGACTTAGCAAACTTAAAACTACATGCAAGTTGAAAGCACTCTGCCCTTTCAGCCAACCATATGAACCAGTTATATGTAATAACTGCTGCATACATAAGTTGTGTTTAGGTATGTCACTGAATATCTATATACCTCTGACTCTCTCACAGTCTAAATGAATAATAACTGTCCCCTACATATGTACAAAACCTGTACTAAATGTGTACCATTTTATATTTTACTGTGTCTAGAAGTTTCGAACTGCACAGGTTACTCAGTATTAAAGAGCAGTAAAAGAACATGTCTTACTATCTAAGCACATACAAACCTGTCCTACCAACAACCATCCTAAAGGAAATCTAATACCTAAGTGCCACGTTTCACAAGTCCATGTGTTATGTACTGCTCCAGTGCATGTTTTTCCCTTTCATTTTTCATTTCTATGACTTGTACTGCTCATTTAAAACGGAATAAACACTACAAGAGTACAATGGTAACTATTCTATTTGAGCAGCATATTATATATGGACCTCTAAAAATTTGCAGGCCTTGTAGTACACTGTTAAGTATAAGGTTACAGCTTAGCAAGCAATTTTGTATACCAGCTAGATTATGCAGTAAAACAACACATGTGCAATATAAAGTTCAGGGGCAACACATTGTTAAGCAACTTGTCACACACCTAGTTGCGACCTAAACAAATCCAGTCAGATACACACCTACAAACAGATTTACTCACCAAGTAATGCAAATATAAAAACACTAACACAACCACACAATCATTGTCTCATAAACATACAATTATTTTCCATATATAATACTGACATTTATCAACCTCATACATACATACCTTTTCATTCAAATGTTTTTTTTCAAACTTCACTACTATTCACATACCTGAAGTTTCTTGGTCAAATAGGTTTTTTCCTTTTATGACATAGATTCAATACTCAGAAAATGTAAAAACTAAGCACAAGAATTGTACTGCACTTTCATACAAATCAACCATTAATGGCAACTTTTCAATGTTGCACTCTCTGATACTGCAGAAAGCAGCAAATAAAAACATGCCTTTCATAATTTCTTTTGCAACTTCACTTGTGAATGGTTAGTATGTTTTAACCATTCCAAGCACTTTTATAAAGAAGCCCAATATGGAAGGGCATTTGTGCATATTCACAACTTATTAGTGACCATTGCGACGAATTAGCGAAAAATTAAGTGAGTCCAAAAGCATATTTACCTTGTCAGTTTTATTACTTTAAAGCTACACTGTACTTTATAAAAAAGCCTTCAGTCTGAAGCAAACCTTTATTCTTCAAAAATGAATGATATACTTCTAATTTCCCAAAAACAGACAACACTCTCTTTAACCCCTTGCCTGCAGCCTGGATTTCCCTGCGGTGTGGGAAAATCCCACGTGTGCGCAGATCGGACGGCTCCCGGTCGTCCGACACACACACCCACCGTGACGTCGGACAGCCGGGGGCCGCCGGACGCAGACAAGTGGTTAAGACCCTTCCTCCAAAATTCTCCTAGCAGACTCCATTGCGAGACCCACTAGAAACAGTAGGTCACAAGTTCACCTCACATTCTAGAAGGACCATACTAGTTTCAAAATAAGCTGCAGCGGGTATGGTTTACAGTATAGTATTGAAAACATATCCAAGTCTGCATTACTAATTTTTTTATTTTGACCGGAGCCAATCACAGATCTAGTTACTTATCCTTTCAAGACACTACCTATTTTTATTCACCTGCATATTCGCACATCCAATCAAGTATGTTTTTTCAAAGCAGAAGTACACCTCCATTTGAACTGTCTTTCCTTTTGAAAACGTTCTTATTCAACTCCAGCCTTCTCCTATTTGCAACTGCTGCTTGACTTAAAAATGTTTGTAGTGTTTAATGTGGGCCACAGCTATGACTTTTGGGCTAGAGAGTCAACTGGAAAGAGTGGCATTGACAGGGACCTGGATTTGGTAAATATGGACATATTACATGGATTGCCAGAGAGGATTAAGGTGGCATCAGTTGCTGCCTTTAGTTAAAAGTATTGTGCATTGCCAACCCCCTGACCTCATAAATGTGCACTGTGGAGGCAATGACCTAGGCACACTGACAGGGTAGGGCTGGAAATCCTAATGAAAGATACCTTTGCACAATTGATGACATTTTCCTTCACACTGCCTTTGTGTACTCCTAAATACACCAAAGGCATCAATGGAAGTAGGAGGGTTTGTTGATATCAATGAACCTCAGTATCCAAGAGGGTTTCATCCCCCAAACAGCAGTGTGCCAAGAGACGCATTTGCAGAGTGCTAGAGAAAGGGGGCGTGGCCTCCGAACACATCTCAGAAATCCCACTGTGTGGAACTCAAAGGAAGTAACAGGAGGGCTTCTTTTTCCCCTAGTGCCCTCTGGACCTAAGGGGACCTCATTCCCCAACCAGCAGTGAGCTAAGTGGCACTTTTGCAAAGTGGTGAAGAAAGGAGGCAGGTCCTCCGGTGACTTGGCGGTCTTTTTTATAATTTATATTTTATTTAATTCAAGAGGCACCCCTTCCCTGAGCCAATTTTGGCCAGTGGTAACCCATCTCCCGGGGCCCGGCCTGTGGTGTGGGTGCCCTGATCTCACCCAGGTCACCCAGTTTATACAGTTTGGGACCATGGGGGTAGCCTGAAGGTTCTGTTTCTTCCTGCTGGCTTGCCATCTCCTGCTGAAGCCAGCATTGCTTTTACACATAGGGAGTTGGTAACACGCAGCTCCCTCTGTGTAAAAGAAATGATGCTTCACTTTTAGAAAGCAACAAAATGCTCTTGGGTGCTGAAGCAGAGCACAGTTTGCAATGGCTTGGAGGGAGCGGTAAATGGACCAAGCCATAGCAAACACCTATGTCCTGGGGGTGAACAAGCCCAAACAAAGCAGGAGCTGGCCCTGTGGGGTGTCAGTCATCAGGCCCATCTTTGGCTCAAGGAGTGGGGCTGTGCAGTACCCCTTCCTTTGTCCAAAGTTGCCCCAGGGAGGTGGTGGTCCCCGGGGCTGTGGGGTGGGGGGGGCGCAAAACCCTTGCATTATTGTTTAAAGAGAAAGTCTTGGGTTTCAATCTGTCTGTTTTGAATCTAACACTCAAAGTCTGGAGAATGTCAACCTATATTGCTTTTTTTCCTCAGAGTATCTTCGTAATATGCACCTCCTTTGTTCCTGATTAATTGGCCTATAATATTAGATCTAGCATCTTTTCTTGGAGTATTTGAGTGTTCATCCAGGAAATGAGAGAAAATTGTATATTTTACATCCTTACTTCTGAGAGCTCTTCTATGTTCATTCCAACTATCCTTAACCAACTTATTCCAACTTTCCATTGAGTGCTAATGCTGGAGCGGTTCAGCCATTAACCACGGTGGGAGTGTGCTCATGACTGAACCGCTCCGCCATGGCACCCACCCATGAGGGAAGCGCTGGCGTCCACCCATGGAGAAAATTACAAAAAACAATTTGATGGACAGAATGTAGATCAATGTCTTACATTCAACCCAGTACAAGGATCTGGGCCTAAATCCATCGTTTTTTGCACTCCACACCACCCTGGGTCAGATAATGGCTTTATGCCAATCAGCTCTGACCCTGTGCCCCATGGGAACAGTCCAGTCCGAACTACAACAGCCATATCTTTCCCAGACCGGAATCAAGCATCCGAGGACCGGACTGGTTTCGAGGTGACACCTCTCATCAGCCCGGCTAGCTTGACTCCAGTGGTGTGGAGGCTCTGGGACCCACGTCTGAGCTACCCCAGTACACTCAGGGAGAAAATTACAAAAAACAATTTGATGGACAGAATGTAGATCAATGTCTTACATTCAACCCAGTACAAGGATCTGGGCCTAAATCCATCGTTTTTTGCACTCCACACCACCCTGGGTCAGATAATGGCTTTATGCAAATCAGCTCTGACCCTGTGCCCCATGGGAACAGTCCAGTCCGAACTACAACAGCCATATCTTTCCCAGACCGAATCAAGCATCCGAGGACCGGACCGGTTTCGAGGTAACACCTCTCATCAGCCCGGCTAGCTTGACTCCAGTGGTGTGGAGGCTCTGGGACCCACGTCTGAGCTACCCCAGTACACTCAGGGAGAAAATTACAAAAAACAATTTGATGGACAGAATGTAGATCAATGTCTTACATTCAACCCAGTACAAGGATCTGGGCCTAAATCCATCGTTTTTTGCACTCCACACCACCCTGGGTCAGATAATGGCTTTATGCAAATCAGCTCTGACCCTGTGCCCCATGGGAACAGTCCAGTCCGAACTACAACAGCCATATCTTTCCCAGACCGGAATCAAGCATCCGAGGACCGGACCGGTTTCGAGGTAACACCTCTCATCAGCTCGGCTAGCTTGACTCCAGTGGTGTGGAGGCTCTGGGACTCACGTCTGAGCTACCCCAGTACACTCAGGGAGAAAATTACAAAAAACAATTTGATGGACAGAATGTAGATCAATGTCTTACATTCAACCCAGTACAAGATTCTGGGCCTAAATCCATCGTTGTTTGCACTCCACACCACCCTGGGTCAGATAATGGCTTTATGCAAATCAGCTCTGACCCTGTGCCCCATGGGAACAGTCCAGTCCGAACTACAACAGCCATATCTTTCCCAGACCGGTATCAAGCATCCGAGGACCGGACCGGTTTCGAGGTAACACCTCTCATCAGCCCAGCTAGCTTGACTCCAGTGGTGTGGAGGCTCTGGGACCCACGTCTGAGCTACCCCAGTACACTCAGGGAGAAAATTACAAAAAACAATTTGATGGACAGAATGTAGATCAATGTCTTACATTCAACCCAGTACAAGGATCTGGGCCTAAATCCATCGTTTTCTGCACTCCACACCACCCTGGGTCAGATAATGGCTTTATGCAAATCAGCTCTGACCCTGTGCCCCCATGGACAGCCCATACAGCCCCCCTCAAAGGAGGATGGCAGCAGAAGAGTTTCCGTTGCTACCCCGACCCCCCCAGGCAATCCCATGGCATCAGCGCTCACAGTGTGCACCAACGTCATCAGGATCAGCCAGACTCACTGGAAGACATTTGCTTCCAGTGCGTTTTTAGGAAACAGGGGAGGGGGGTAAATAGAGATGCATTGAGGCATCGTGGTAGAGGAAAGACTTTTTCCTCGCCCCTAATGTCTCAGTCTCAATGCAGGGCCTTCCTGCTGTATGATCGCGCATGGTGTCGCAATCGTGTAGCAGAAATGCCCCCACTAGGCACCAGGGATTTCTATTTAATGTAAAGAAGCGACCCCTTGGGCAAGGATCGCTTCCTTAAGGGGCACATTCATTTAAAGACTTTTCTGCCCCACCCGGGGCCAGATCGGCTGGATTTTGGGTGTTTCTGGCCCCAGGGGCCAGATTTTGCGAGATTCGCGGATCGCAAAATCGCGGAAAATCCGCAAATTTGCCCGCGAAACGGATTTTACGCCCACCCTTAGAGATTAGTATCTTCATAATATTCACATGTCTGTAAGCCTTTATCTATATTTCCATCTCCATCGAGTACTATCTCCTCATTGGAATCTCTGAGGTTAAACAGATTCAAATTATGCAGCAAGATATTTAATTTAATAATCATACGTAAGCAAAAAATAAGAAATTTAAACAAATCAAGCAACTTATTAGGTTTTCTGACTTTGTTTGCACCCTCCTGACCCCCAGCATTCCACTCCTGGCTCTGAGTGAGCCACCCCTCCCCCACTCTTACCCCCACCCACACAGGGCATAGGAACTATCAAGTCCCTAAAAGTGATGTCATGAGTTGCGCTGATTGACTCGAGTCTCTCGACTCACCTCTATTCTAATTACTCATTATACACCAACCTTTAAACGGCACACAAAAAAAAAATTATGATTATGATTCTAATTCATCAAAAACAAGAAAAAAAGCCACAAATAGCCTCAATCACAACATAAGAAGAATTGAATCAGTTAAAGTCCTTTAAATCACTTCAATATCTTTGTCATATATAATGTACTCAGAAAGAGGCCAGGAGCTCCTTTGCCGCCTTTTCAGAGGTGAGAAAATAAGAACGTTCTTTGTATATTATCTTGAGTTTAGCCGGGTTCAAAAGGAAGGCTTAAGCACCTTTGGCTTGAAAAAGAGGTATAAGCTGACGGAGTTGCCAACGGAGTTGAACAGTAGTATGGCAATAATCAGGACGTAGAAAAAACTCCACACCCTTCCCCTTATGCTTCCTGTTAGGTCTTGCCAATTCATAAAGGGCCTCTCGTGCTAAAATTTTTTTTAAAGAGATTAATATTGCTCGTGGAGTACGTTTTGCATCTTGCCGGGCATTCCTTTGAAATGGGAATCTATGTGCTCTTTGAAGCTCTGTCTCCCATTTCCAGTGATTTAGCTCAGGAAAGGCCTCTGTAAATAACTCTGCCACATATTGACGAACATTTAACCCCTCATTCCCCTCCAGTTTGTCTAAAATTCGAAGAGTATTTCGACGTGATCTGTTTTCTAAGTCCACGAGCTTCCAATGTATCTCTTCCATTAGACCTTCCATTGCCATTATCTGAGTTTTTTGCTCAGCCACAGAGTCTTCAATTACTGATATTCTGTTCTCTGTTTCTGTTACTCTAACAATAGTATCATTGGATGCTTTGATTACTTTGCTTAAATGATTTTGCACTTTTTTCACTGCTCCTTGGAGTCGAAGATTCTCTGTTCTTGTTTCTTCCCTATGCTAAAGCATCACTTGGTATAAAACCTCTAGAGTAATTTCTGATGACGCGGATCCTCCTGAGGCTTGATTTGATCTTCCTGTTGATGTAGTCATTGAATTTGACAAGATAGGATGATCACTACTAGCTTGCATAGTGAGGTTTGAGTTCTCTTCGGCCCCCCCACTCCTGTCTGTTCAAGGAGTCATTCTCCGATTCATCTTCACTGATAATAGCGTTTCTTGGATATTGCCCAACTTCAGGTAGCAAATTTTCTGTATCACTCAATTCTCTTTCCCCCTCTACGCTATCAGAGTCTAATGCTTGAGACAAATCTGTCATAGAGTAAAAGTTTCCTGCAGAATCAATAGACTCTGTGTCTTCGATGGGGATTAATGTAGTTGATTCAATTAACACTTGATTCATGACGTTGGAGCCTGGAGCTATGTCAGCTAAAGTGGCTGCTAACGATGTAGTTAAATCATTATTAACGCTGGTAGTTTTTAAGAGCTGGTTGTCTTGCAAGTTATTTTGACTACTTGAGTTTTTTGTTTGTTCTAAAAGTATTTTTTCAGAAGCAGGTATTTTTTTTGTAAACATCCCTAGAATCTTGGGTATTGCTCCAAGCCTACATCCCCCAGAATTCACTTGGGTTGTATCCTCTGACGACTGAGTATTCGGGGGACCAGAAAGAACAACAGACGGGGGGGCTCTGAAACCAACCTCTCGGAAACAACCATATCCGTATTCAAAACAGTCCCTTCAACCGCCCCCCGTTGTTCTCTGACCTGCATCCTGCGCCGCCGCTGTTGTTGCTCTTGTCTTCGGTTTTGATTGCTTGGCCGCCGCTCCGATATTCGGATTTTTTAGAGCCATTATAGTCGACACGGCTCCCCCCGCCTCCGCAGTTCTTCCCTCGTTGATTGCTCTACTCTCGAGGTTTCCCGCTTGCCGGCTCGATTTCGTTCCTCTTGGTATTCCCTTTGTCCGCGTTGTTCTGGTTGCTCGCTAGGAATCAGGCACTGATTCTCTGCTGGTGATCGCGGTGGAGGCGGACTTGCCGGGGAAAGACTCGATCATACCCAGCCCAAACGGAGCGTCCTTCGATAGCAGGTCCACAAATCTAGCCGCATACCGATCTTTGTTCAAATCGTGGCGGTAAGTTCTCTTCGAATTTTCTATTTTTGTCTCAACCTCGGCACATAATGCAAGCTTCTCAGTCCGCCGTTTACTGTAACCATGAGGTGTCCCAGAGACCCGAGTTCAGTGCTGCTCACTCGAACGCTGCTACGTCCGCCATCTTGCTATTCGTTCCCGTCTACTAGATCATGGCCTATCTGATGTAGCCTATGAAAAAAATCCTACTTGCCCAGGGTTCACATTTTTTTCATTTTCTCTTAAAAATTTTGTACGTTTGGATTATTTTTTTATTAAATCCTCATTAATTAAAGATGTCTCAATTGAATTATATCCACGTATTATCTCGGATCATAATCCAATAATGATTGAAATAAAAACAGATAGCCTATCCTAAACTCAAATTAGAAACTGGACATTCAACAGGAAATTATTATTAGATATTGAATACTTGGAACTCATGTCAAAATGGATAAAGGAATTTTTTTAAATTAATAGAGGAACATCACAAGTCAAGAATGTCTGGGATGCTTTTAAGGCAGGCATTCGTGGTGATTCATTGTCTTATGTTATTAAGAAACAAAAGATTAATCGGCAAAAAATCGAAGCAAACTATAGGAGCATTATGGATTGGGAGAAGAAACTGATAGCAGCAATAGCACTGTCACAGGATACAAGGGACATTGAAAATTATTAAGCTATTCATAAATCACGAGTATATGAATTGTTTGCAACCAAACTAGCGGAACAGATGGCAATCTTTCGCTCTCAGATATATGAATTAGGGGAGAATTCAGGTAGGTTACTGGCTAGAAAAATTAGACAAAGAGAGGTGTATATTACCATAAATTCTTTATGTGATGAGACAGGACTGCTACATAAGAAGTCTGAATCAATCCTGGAAATTTTCTGTCGATTTTATACTAATTGATATCAATATGACTCACTAGCCTATTCGACAGATCTCTTCACGAATTTTGCGAGCACATTTCAGCTTTCTTGTCTTTCTGATGCTCAAAAAGTGGTTTTAGAATTTGATATCTCATGGGAGGAAGTAGAAAAAGCATTATCATCATTGGCGCTAGGGAAAGCAATGGGTCCTGATGGTATTCCGTTGGAATTCTATAAAACATTTAGGAATGTCATAAAACAAGATATTTTGATTACTTTTCTTGAGGCACAGAGAGGGAACCCACCAACCACTTGGAGCGAATCCATAATTATGACATTTCCCAAAAAGGATAAAGATCCCCAGAACCCGGCATCATATAGGCCAATCTCCTTTATAAATGCCGACAGCAAAGTATATTCAAAAAACGTAGCCTATAGAATCTCACAAATAATCCCTACAATTGTGTCGCACTGGCAGCATGGTTTTATCCCGAATAGAGATACATCAGACCATATTCGAAGAGTCATCGCATTGATGGATTGGGCAGAAGGTACTAACACACCAATCGGAATCGCCCTATTGGATGCTGAAAAAGCATTCGATAGGGTAGCCTGGCCCTATCTCTGGGACCTACTCTATATGAAGGGATTTGGACCGGGTATAATTGTAGCTTTGAAGGCTCTTTATCAAAATCCGACATCTTGTGTTAAACTGGGTTCGAATAAATCTCCCTTTTTTTCTATTCAGCGCGGAACACGCCAGGGCTGCCCAACTTCTCCACTTCTTTTTGCCATCTATTTTGACACTTTCCTTAATAAACTAAACCAGGATGATGAGATAAATCCAGTAGAGGTTGCAGGAGTCAGCTACAGAGCATTGGCATCTGCAGACGACGTGGTAGTTGTTACTAAGGATATAGGAAAGGCATTTAATTGGATTGAGGAATTGGCAGTAGAATTTGGGTCCTTCTCAGGATATAAACTAAATCTCTCCAAAACACAAATACTTTTTGTAGGTCAAAACCCTCCACCTCAAATCAATTTAGTTACCGAAGCGACATATCTAGGTATTAAGTTAACCACTCCAATCATTAATATCCCTAAATTAAATTATAACCCAGTACTAAAAAAAGCCAATTCGACGTTAGAACGTATTGACCATTTACATTTATCATTATATGGGAGGAACAATATCTTAAAAATTTTAATTCTGCCAAAATGTATATATCTATTTAGAACAGTACCACTTGAATTCCCGTTAGATTTTTTTTAAACAAACAGAAAAAATGATAGGGAGATTTTTATGGGGTTATAAGGGTAATCAAAGAGCTTACAAAAAAATGATACTTCCAAAGACAAGAGGAGGTTGGGCTACACCACATCTCTTGTTTTATTATTTGGCGGCGGTTCTACAATATATATATCCCCTTTAAATATTGGCAATAAAGCCCCGATATCATCTGCACATACTCCGTCGATTTATGAATTTGTATTAGGAACCGAAGCTAGAGGGCACTTTCTAAGAATAATAGAACCTAGTTATTATAAAAAAATAAAATTTAAGATTGTAACAGCAGCATATAAAGCATGGAAAATTCTCAGAAAACATGTTGGAATTCCAAAACTATCGAGGTACACTCCATTAAATTCAGCACAATGTTTTCCACCTATATTTAGGGATGCTACTATGTATAATTGGCGCAATTACGGTATTATTTATTTGGGTGATTTATGGACAGAGAATCGTATATCTTCATTTGATGAACTCCAAACTAAATTTAATCTTACGAGATTTCATTACTTTAAATACCTGCAAATACATAGTCTTTTGAAATCAGCATTATATTGAGATCGACAAGACTTTAAAAAGATCTCACTGATTGAGAGTCTCTTCTCGAAAAGGAAAATTGGTTATTTTTATGATATTCTTATCACAATTCTTCCGGATAATTTACCCATGATGCAACAAAAATGGGAAGTGAAACTGGGGAAAACCGTATTGTTTGAAGAATCAATTGAATTAGCTAATTCTGTTTTAATTGCCAGTAGATCATGTACACAACATTATATGATACTGTTTGATCTGTATTATACCCCAGCTAAGGTTATGAAATGAGGAGCCACAGCTGGTATTTCATGTAATCGGTGTTCCTTGATCGGAGCAGACACTATCCATATGTTTACTTCTTGCCCCAAAATCACAATATTACTTTCAGAAATGCAGAAATGTATGCAGATCATATTAGGATACACATTAAATTTAACTCCGGAACTGTTATTATTTGGACTCTCAACTGATACTATAGGAAAAGAACATCAGTCTTTGAGTTTTATTATGATGTCCGTATTTCGAGCATGTATTAAACAAGATTGGATCAGTACAGATTCTCCTTCTTTTCTATGTGGAGATCTTGGTTGTTGGCCAAATTTAATTTAGAATCTGCAATTTATGCAACAAAAGGATGGAAAAAGAAACAAATGGGAAGAATAATTTGGGCGCCAATATATCAATGGACTCAAGGAGAAATTAATGGACAAATTTAAGACTTTACTCATCTATTGAATGTAATTTTTATTTCTCATAATGTATAATGGTATCAAAATGCTTCCTTTTATTCTTTATTTGCTTTTATTAGTTTTGTAATTTACTTTACAAATTGAATATATTTTATAATGTAAATTCATTATCATGTTGTTTACCTGACTTGTTTGCAATAAAAATAAAAACTTTAAAAAAAAAACAGTGCCAGCCTTAGGTCCCACTCTAGAGCTACTAGGTGGACTCCCACAAATCTGAAAGAGATGAAGAAGTTCTTGGGTTTAACTTTTTTGATGAGCTTGCTAAGGGAGCCATCAATGTCTTCATAATGGTCTATTAGTCCCTCGATGGCATTGGCTATATTTCCGGCAGTCATGAGTAGTGATAGGTATTTGCTTCTGCTTCGGATGCTGCATTTTGTCGATAATGGTTTAGCGTTGTCACGAGATGACCCTGATTGTGACAGTCTTTTTAGGATTCGACCTGTCGTTCATCACTTTTGTAGAATGATTTACTGAGATCTATGCTCCAGGGAACGAAATAGCAGTGGATGAGTCTTTGGTCTTGTTCAAGGGCCACTTGGTTTTTAGGCAATAGGGCACGCAATGGAATTACGCTGTACATGCTGTGTGACAGTAGGACTGGATATGCCTCTAATTTCAGGGTGTACAACAGTAAGTAATCCAGGATTAACCCCCCTGGTTGTCCGTCCACTTTTGGAGTGACTGAGAAAATTGGTGGGAACTTGTTAGAGGACTTTTTAACAAAGGTCACCATTTGTATGTAGATAACTTCCATACTGGTGTGATGTTGTTTAGGGAATTGGCCAAAGTGGACACTGTTGCTTGTGGCACAATCTGCTCTAACGGTAAAGGTTTCCCAAAAGAACTTGTTTGTCAAAAGCTTGTGCGGGGACAGTGCAGTGCATTTCGTTGCGAGGAACTTCTAGCTGTGAAGTTTTCAGACAGGAGAGAGGTCTACATGCAGACTACCACCCATGATGAAAGCACTTCACCTATGACTATTTGGGGTCAGGTTGCTGAAACCTGCACACCTGTGTGCGTTTTAGACTATAATAGGCTCATGGGTGGTGTTGATAGAGTAGATTTATTTATTTATTTTATTTATTTATTTGATTTATATAGTGCACTATAACCCAGAGGTCTCTAAGCGCTTTGTCAGGGTCCGCTAGGCAATACTTAAGGATACATCTGGTAACAGGTTAGAGACCGCACCATGCTTGCTGGAAGAGTACAGTTTTTAATTTCTTTCGGAAGGACATTAGCTTAGTTTCTTTCCGCAGTTCCAGCTGCAGATTGTTCCACATAGCTGGAAGTGTGTGTGAAAAAGCACGCCCACCCACCGTAGCCAGTCTACAGCGTGGCAGGGCTAAGAGGGTAGCTTCTGCAGATCTAAGCACCCTCCCCGGTTTGTAGAGATTCAAACGTGCTTTCAGGTAGGTAGGTGCCTTACCATAAAGGGCTTTGTGAACAATACATAGCCCCTTAAACATTAGCCTCTGCTTGACTGGCAGCCAATGTAGTTCGCGCAAGAGGGGGGATGCATGAGTGCTCCTCGGTTTTTTAAAAATAAGTCTAGCAGCATCATTCATGACAATCTGCATTCTATTTAAAAGTCTTTGTGGTAGTCCTATATACAACGAGTTGCCATAATCCAGCCTGGTTAGGATCATAGCAGAAACCGCACTCCTCAGAGTGGAGAAGGAGAGCAACGAGGACACTTTCCTGAGTTGTCGGAGGAGGCCGACACAGGTGCCCACCACAGCTGTAACTTGCTTTTTCATAGACAGTTTACTGTCCACATGGATGCCCAGGCTCTTAACCACTGCCGCCAGTTCCAGGGGCATGCCCAGCTCCCTAGGCCAGAATTGATCACTCCAAGGGTTGCCAGCGATGATAATTGGCAACACCTCGGTTTTGTCCGGATTGATTTTTAGGGAGTTCCCGGACATCCAGTTTGCTGTACTTCTCAGAATGTTTTGCAACCTAGCAAAGGCATCCTGGCTATCATGCAGTTGGATGATAATTTGGGTGTCGTCTGCGTAGTTATATACCTGACAGTCCATTTGATTAAGCATTAGAATCAAAGGCTGTAGATATATATTGAACAGCAGGGGTGACAGAGCAGACCCTTGCGGAACTCCGCAGGTGATCGAAGTTGCGGTGGAAAGCAGATCACCTAGCTGCACTCTCTGCATCCTCCCTTGAAGAAAGGATGTGAACCATGCATGTGCTGTGCCCTGAATGCCGAAATCCCTCATCCGCGACAATAGTTGTTCATGACACACGGTATCAAATGCCGCGGAGAGGTCCAACAGCACCAGGGCACCCGGAGTTTTCTTGTCTGCTCTGTTCCTAAGTTCATCTACTATCGACAGCATGACAAGCTCCGTGCTATGGTTCGCACGAAACCCTGCTTGATTTGGCTCTAGCAGCATGTTGCTTTCCAGGTGTTCCGACAACGTGGTGAGAACGTGTTGCTCCAGAACTTTCGCCGGGAACGGTAACTGGGAAATTGGTCTGAAATTTTTCAGACATTTCACATCCGCCCCCGTTTTTTTTAGCAGGAGGATCAGCCGAGCTTCCTTAAAGGAGGCAGGCACTAGTCCTATTTGTAAAGAGAGATTGAGGAGGCGCAGCACATCTTCCTCTATGCCAGGGAGTGCAAGTTTAAACACTTCAGGTGGACAAGGATCCGACCTGGAGCCCGATTTGACCCGCCCCATAAGAGAAGACAACCTCTCCTTTGTAATCAAGGGTAAGGTAGATAGTGGAGTTGTCACGGGCATTCTAACTGGTATAACCAGCGGCGGGCAGTCAATCTTAGAAGTCGCCGAAATTTCAGTGACAAGGTCAATAATTTTGTTGGTAAAGAAATCCTGGAATTTTTGGCAATCTTCCTGAATGAAGTCCGGCGTCTGTTCCTTATTTTTCTTGAGCTCCGCAAGGACTCGAAAAACTTCTTTCTGCGGGTTCGTCGCAGTTGTAATCCTCTCCTCATAAAACTCGGACTTTCTAGCTATAATCGCTTGCTTATAGCTGGCGAGAGCCAGTGTATAGCTAGTCCGAGAGTCGGGACTGTAATCCTTGCGCCAGGCTCTTTCCAGTTTACGTAGCCCGCGTTTCTTTTCTCTGAGTAGTTCAGTATACCATGGGGCCCCTCGTCTTCTATCCACTAGGTTGTTCATCCTGCGGATTGGTGCCACTCTGTCCGTAGCCTTCATAAGTTTTTCCATGAGTTCCCTACAGAGGAGCTCTGGGTTATCTGTCCGGTTGTTAGGGGGGGGGTTGGTTCGAAGTAGATGTATCATTCTATCTCCATCGATGTTATTCCATTTTCTAACTGCCTTCCACCCTCCTCTATTAGTTATTACTTGTTTGTCCACTAGTAGCTCACCTCTCACCAGGTAGTGATCGGACCATACACATAGCTGGGCCGTTACCACACCCTGCGCAGGGACTGTCATCCAAACCAGGTCTAGGGTATGTCCCTTGGCATGTGTTGGGTCCTTCACCTGTTGAACCAGATCTAATGAGGTTAGCGCCTCCTCAATCTGTGCCGCCTGACCCTCTTTTGGGACCTTTTCCCAATGATAGTTGAAGTCGCCCAATATAACTACTTCGTCATATCTAGAGCGGATGTCCTGGGCCAGTCTTGTGAACAAGTCGGGAAATTCTGGCAAGGTCCACAGGGGGCGATATACTAACAGAATAATCATGTAGTCTGTCCCTAGTTTCAGCTTGACACCCAACACTTCTGCGGCAGCCAAATTTTCGGTCAGAAGTCTTTCACCCAACAGGCGTGAGCTATACAGGAGGGCCACACCTCCCCCTCTCCTAGCCTCTGTTCTATTGTGGAATAGTGCCGAAAAATCAGATGGCAGAGAAGCTACGAGATCCGGCATTGAAGAATCATCTAGCCAAGTTTCAGTTATTCCTAGTAAATCTAATTCTCCTACTTCCAGAAGGGTAAAAACCTCTAGGTGAAGGCGTTAAAGGGAGCGTGTGTTAAGGAGACTATATCGCAGGCTTTGGAACTTATCCGCATCCTTCCGATCAGGATGGGAACTGGGGGCAATCAGTAATCCCTCCTCCTTGAGAATAGCTGCACATCTCTGACTAATATCAGTATTGTTGGAATTCCAACCCCCTAACTCACCGCTAGTGTAGATAATACGCGGGCCAGGGGTCGTGGCCCCGGGTCCCCTATGGTCACTGCGCGCTTGCATGGGGGCAGGTTTAAATGGCCTCAAGCGTGCGAGGTCGTCAGGCAGCAACTAGCCTGTCAACCAAGATGGCGTCCCGACCCGGCACTTCCTCCCCCAAGATGGCTCCTGAGGAAATAGAAATTTTTAGGTAATCAATGTGTCCCTCACTCGCACCCTATCCATGCACCCATGTTCCATGTATGTTGTGTAATTCCTTTCCCGTGCCTGCCATGAAGACGCATATGCATTTGCGTCCAACGTTAACATGTCATCTACCAAGTCCTCCATGAATGAAACTATAATTCAGCTTCAAAGCCTATGTTTCCAATGCATTTACATGGTGCACTTTTAAATAACGCGAAGCACACGTTTTCCACGTTTTTCTGGCTCAGTCGAGCCAGGCCCTTAATTGAGGCTCCGAGTCTCTTCTGTTTCAGAAAGCTGTAGTTTAGGTATGCATCCCTGACCTCTGCCTTACTTCCTGCCCAGCGAAGCGGTGCCCGGCTCGGCCTGGCCTGCCTGCAAGACAGTATTTTGCCTACAGTTATCTGCTCAGCCTCCGCAAAAACACATTCCAGTCTAGTGAAATAGGTAAACATATTCCCGGCTGCAGAGCAAAGGGCCCGGCCTTCCTGTCTCCTTGCAAGTTATTTACTGTACTCGTTACCATGGTAGGCCCATGGCCCCGCGCATTGCACCAAGACACGTATGCACCCACTAGCATTCAGTATTGAACGGCCTCTGCCCGAGAGACCTTTTACTTCAGACAACACATCCTCCAAACACACGATATCAGATATGCTATAGGTGCAGGTCGTTCTGACATCCCAGACACCAAGACTCTTCTACTAGAGCTAAAGTCAAGCCCCCCAGCTCTCCCCAGTTACACGTCATGTTCAGTTGCGCACGCACACAGGGTAAAGGTTTCTGCTGACCCTGCAGAATTTCTCTATGCATCGGCCCACCTATGACACTTCTGTGACGTTTCCAGTACACACCTCCGTGTACGCCCCTTACACGCCTTCTTTTACGCCCATGTGTCCTTATCTCTCTCTTTTCACTTGTTACGCCTACTGTATTCATTTCAAATATACAGTTTTACTATATATAATGTGTGATGTTAATAAAATGTTGAATATCCCTTCCTGAACCTTAGTGGTGATGGAATCCGATGTCCAGTATCTCGAGATGCTTAATTAAAGCCTGTATGACTCAGATATCACGGACTCTGCCTCTCATTTTATTGAGCTATCCTTATTGTCATTTAATGTATAGAAAAATAGTCCCGGTAATTTTATTTACCACATAATCTGGCGCCCGAATAGGAACCCCTCCCCTTCATCACGCGCCGGCGATGTAACGCAGGCCCCTGACCCCTTCTACAGCCGTGACGGACCCCTTTGTGCACACCTGCGGGTTTTCCTGCTAAGTCCCTCAAGCCCACGGAGGAGACGGAGACTGCGGTCCGGCATCCAGACGAGGCGGTGAGGAATGCGGAGAGTCCCGACCAGAGCCCAAGCCGAGAGAGCAAGGTCCGAGGTATCTGGAGGCCCACCTGTTCCGAAGCGCATGCGTAGCAGTAGTAGCAGCCAGACGCCGTAGTAGTCCAGTCCAGTCCAGTATCAAGTGTCCGAGGCCTTCAGTTTCTGCTTCCCGGTGAGTGACGTTGTTGGGAACGCATCTAGACGGGTTCATTAATTTGTGCCCGGTCAAGACGGGTCTGGGTACACAGACCCGGTCCAGACGTGTTCACTTAGGTGGATACGGTATGACATGTCTCTTTATGGGACCGGTATGTCTGTACTGTTTTAGCAGTGCATCTAGTAATCCAGTATTCTAGTATTGTATCTCGAGATTTCAGAATTTGTGTTTTCTATGTATCTGGTAGTATCTGTCTGAAATGTTTTAATGAGTTTTATGTCATGGTATGAATGATTGTTTGCTATTCATTACTGTGTTTATTGTGTTCACGTTCAAGTAAGTTCAAATATGCCGCTGTTCTCGAAATTACGTCAGATAGGAACTAGGAAAGGAATACTCGAAGAAGCAGTTCCCGTCCCGCCTAGGGACACTCCCGGACATTTTATGTACCATAAACATGGCTTAGATGCCATACTGTACTTAGACTTATGGGTTGATTATACAAAGGATCTGGAAGAGAAATATAGATGGCCCGTCTCAGGGACATGAGATGCTGAATGCATCATGAGAGTAGAATAAGCATTGTGGAAAAAGAAAGCCAGACAATCCCAGAAAGATGCCATAGAATTGTGGCATAAAGAAGCGCATAGAAGAACAGAGAAAGAAATTAGGAAAGTCGAGAAAAGTAGAGAAGAATCTGAAAAAGTTAGAGAAAGAGAGCTACTAGAAGAAGGTGAACGAGTTAGAGCAGAATAGTTAGACAGACAAAGAAATGCCCTTATTACAGGTCTGTATCCTGTTCTCGCCGAGGGCCTACCCAAGGCGACCCCGGAAGTACCCCGTAACTTGCCGCCACCATTGGTCCCGACTAAACTCCGTCATAAACAGACCGCAGCGGATATTTTCCTTTCTTCCTACTTAGATGACACTGTTCCAGAATATGCAAACAGAACTCCTCCTCCAAATATTAATCCTCACGTCCCTGTTCAAGACACGATTCCCCCCACTGTCTCTCCTGCCACTGCTCCTGCCACTGGTCCTGGCAATCCTTTTACTACACCTGTAACCCAGGACCAACCTACATTACCTACACCTACTTTACCAGCTACATTACCACCAGTAACAACACAGCCAGTAATGGTTGACGATCACACTTCAGGAGGAGCAGTAGGAGGTCTCCCTATCACCCCGCCTCAAGTAAAATGAACCACACTCAGAGAAGCAGCATTACAACGCACACCAAAAGTAACTACATACGCAGCCCTTAAACAGCACCTTACTGATTGCAGATATGATCCAGTACCTGGCGAAGACCAGATGATCCTATATTCAATACGTTTACGACGGGTTACAAACTATTTGACTATTTTTCCAGATATGAGAGAACATTTAGATAACATATATCATTTTATCAGAACTGGAGAGAGACCAGAAAGTATTCACGAGGCCATGGCACACAACAAGGTAGAGACGCAAAATATGATCTTACAGTTTTTGAGAAATTGTTTGATAAGGGAACAAGATCAGCCAGGTAAAAACAAAGAAGAGATGAAAGTCCTGATAAAATGGAGTGACAACATAGCTGATGGTAAACATAGTAAACAAGGTTGTATGGAATCCATGTACAGAAAGATTCGTAAAGAATTTCTAGACATACACGCAAGGAAAAAAGCAGCAAGAGAAGCCGAGAAAGCGGATGAAGAGGTCTCAGAAGACGATGATATAGAAACTGCGAGTGCAGATAGAATAGCGTATGTAGGTAGGGCGAACCCCTTTGACAGACCCATACGCCCAGAATGCAAGAAACGTTTTCTTTCTCCCATACCAGAACAATGTTCTCTTGAGCATCTATTCCAAGCCACCGATAAAGAACTGAAACAACGAATAGGTTATAGTGAACTTAGTACCATGCATGAACGGGAACTAGCCCGGTCAGCAGTTCAATGGGCTAGCAATTCTAGTGTATATAAAGATGATTCAGTAGCACAAACGTTTTTGACTCTTTCCCCAGACGAACAGCGATTAGCTGGTATGTACATGATTCAACATCTCATTACATTGTATGAGAATCAGCATTCTGATCCAGGTCCCTTAGATAATATATTGGAAGAGTTACTCCTAAAGAGATGGAGAGGCCTAGGTACCGATTTATTAATGTCATTCTAGAACAGCGACACAAATACAGAACTTTCCTGACTACACATTTTGTTCCCGTTCCACCCCCAGTAAGGAAAACTTTTTACATAGACAGACAGAATCCCTTACGAGAAGTTCATCCTGTCCGGAAGACAGACGGTACACTTGAACGAGTATTTGTTGACACCCCCTTAACCAAAATGGAATTATTGGAAATGAAAAAATAAGTGCCCTGTCACGATAAAGATCCAGCAGGGTTTCATCGTGAATTAAAAGACATGCTCCGTATGGGGGAGTATACGTATCCCGATATTATTAAAATGTTGAAAGTTCTGTTGCCTGCAGGGATTTACGAAAATCTGAAAGAAAAAGAATGGGAGGTGGGAGAGAAAAAGATTGATTGGGCAGAATTAGAAAACGAAGAAAATACGCGAATCCCTGGTACTGGTCTTGGGGAAAAAGCTAAAGGATTACCAGAATTATTAGTACCGGTTTTGCCGAGGTTATTGACAACTAAAAAGTAAGACTGGGATGCTATCTCAGCCTGCGAACAGAAACAAGACGAAGACACTAGTGATTTTTATTCCTGATTTGAGAAATGTTTCATTATTAATAGCGGCCTCAAGACAAGTAGTGAATCATACCCACATCTTTTTGTGACCAAATTAGTAGAGAATTCCTTACCACAAGTTAAAAAATAGAGTACTGAAAGTCGAGAGTACATGGCAAGCAAATAGCCCTTCTCAGATGTTACAAATGTTACAGTACCACCAGAACCGAATTAGAGAAGAACACGAACATGAACAGAGACGTATTAAAGATACGAAAATGAAAGTACTAGTTGCTCAGTCCGTCCCAGCTGACGGTCAGAAGAAGGGTATGGCACCGTCAGGTCATTCCGCAGCTCCTGTTAAAGGGAACTGCAACTACTGTAAACAGCCAGGTCACTATATAAACGAATGTGCCGTTCTAAAATACAATATTGCTACAGGCAGGACGAAAGAAAGACCGCGTCCCCCTAGACAAGAACATGTTCCACAACATAGTCCACAGAACTCGCAACCTCCACAGAATGCACAACAGACGGTGGCTGTACCCCAGCCCCAACCCATCGCTGCCACGCAACATGTCACGCAACAAATGTACCAGTATGCACAGTCAGATTACCCCGATTATCAGCAGTACTCATGAAACAGCCTAGAGAGGGAGGTTGGCTTGCCCCTTATCAAGGTTCCTGTAGATCAAGAGGGTCCCTATGTACATAGTCAGGTATTAGGGAAAGACAGAAAATTTTTGATTGACACAGGGGCGAGCAGAACTACCATCAGTCATGACGAGGTTCCAGGGGCACCCCTCTCAGGCTCACAGAATGTTTCCCTGGGATTTTCAGGAAAGCCTATTGTTAACGAAGTGTCAAAGCCAGTTTCCCTAGAAGTTGGTCCATTGTCTCGTACTACAGACTTGTTACTTATGAAAGCATGTCCTGAAAACTTGCTTGGCATAAAAACGTTGAAAGCACTAGCAGCAGTGATTTGTTTTCTCCGGAAGGAGTGAGATTGTTTTTACGTGATTTTAAAGGACATTATGTGTTAAGAGATTTTGATCCAAGATTGCAGAATGTACCACAGCATTTATGGGCACAAGGTCCGACTGATGTAGGTTGCATGCATATTACACCTTATCGTGTTTCTCTCAAACAAGGAGTTGTACTGCCTCGAATCCGACAATACAAGTTGCCACCTGAGGCTGTAGCAGCCTTACTGAAAATTATTGACGAGCTCATTGCTCAAGGAGTGGTTGTAGAAACTGACTCCAATGTGTGTAATTCTCCAATTATCCCGATTCTTAAACGAACTGACCCTAATGCACCACCGGTCTACAGACTGGTGATCGACCTTCAAGAACTAAATAAAGGCATAATACCCCAGTACCCAGTGGTCCCAGATATTTCTTCCTTATTGACTGCCATTGATTCCGAAGCAGCGTTCTTTACTGTTATCGATCTCAAGAACGCCTTCTTTAGTGTCCCCATTCATCCGGAAAGCCAGTACCTTTTCGGATTCTGTTTAAATGGCCGAAGCTTCAAATTTGCACGTGCACCTCAAGGGTTCACGGAAAGTCCTAGTATCTACAGTCAAGCCCTGAAACGACAACTAGACAGTATTCACATGCCAACTGACACTGCCCTACTCCAATATGTTGACGATCTGTTAATTACAGCACGAACAGAACGTGATTGCGAACGTGCATCACTGACAGTCTTGTATTTTCTGGCCGAAAAAGGGCATAAAGTGTCCCCTTCGAAGCTACAATTCTGTGCCCAGCAAGTGGTATACCTTGGACACTTGCTGTCCAAGAGGGGTAGACAGTTGACACCAGACCGTATCCAGTTAATTGCACATCTTCCACAACCCAAGACACAAAAGGAAGTACGGGCCTTCATTGGCCTCACTTCTTACTGTAGACAATGGATTCCCCAGTATGCATATCTAACCAAGCCACTCATACAGTTGACAACTCAGGAGGCAGCGACTTCGACTGTCCTCCCTTGGACTCAGGAACATACACAAGCTTTTGACGAATTGAAGAAAGCCCTATGTCAAGCACCAGTTTTAGCGACACCATGTTACAGCAAACCTTTTACACTTTTTGTCACTGAACGCGATGGCACAGCATTATCTGTTCTTACACAAGATCAAGCAGGAAGACACAAGCCTTGTGCTTATTTTTCTAGTACATTGGATCCAGTAGCCCAGGCTTTGCCTGCGTGCCTAAAATCAGTTGCAGCAACAGCTCTAGCTATCAGACAAAGCGATTCCATAGTATTAGGACATCCCCTGACAGTACAAGTTCCACACTCCGTGGAAGTTCTCCTGAACCGGACACAGACTCAGCACTTGACCATAGCGAGACTGACAGGTTATGAACTGACACTGTTTCAGCCACACATAGAGATCAGACGTTGCAACACCTTAAACCCTGCCACATTGTTACCCTCAAGTACAACTGACCCTACACCACATGACTGCGTGGAGGTCATTAATACGGTAACAAGACCCATACAAGACTTGACAGACATTGCATTGCCCGACCCAGACCTGACACTTTACGTGGATGGTTCATGTATGAGAACAAGTACAGGAGAGTTAGTGGCCGCATATGCAGTGACCACTGAAACTGAAGTCATAGAAACACATCGTATTGACACACTGTCTGCTCAAGCAGCAGAGCTCATCGCTCTGACCCAAGCCTGCATACGAGCCAAGAACCTGAAAGTAAACATATACACAGATTCACAGTACGCATTCGGAGTCGTACACGACTTCGGTATTCTCTGGCAAGAGAGAGGTTTCCTGACCTCCCACGGTGCCAAGATCCAGCATGGTCCCCTCATTCAAGCTCTATTAGAAGCAATACACTTGCCTACAGCTATAGCCATCATGAAGTGCAAAGCACATACTAAAGTTACTGACACTATTTCCCAGGGTAACGACCTGGCAGATCGAACAGCCAAGCTTATAGCTCAGACTCAAACAGACAATCCGACTGACACGACAAAGACTGAAGCATCTCTACTGACGCATTGCATGACAGTCAGGGATCCCACACAAGATGTACTCGACATACAGACACATGCAACTCCAGATGAAATCAAGAGATGGACTGAACAAGGAGGGATCGAGACAGATCAGGGATGGATGACGAAGGGACAAGCCACTTGGTTTCTCCCCGACTCTATGGTTCAAGTTATCATTAATACAGCACATAGTCCAGCACACTTAGGAGAAAAAGCCATGCTAGATAGCATCCAGAATATTTGGTTCAACAAGCATTTACGTGCAGCAGCAAAACAACCTGCATGATCTGTTGTCAGTTCAATCCAGGCAAAGGTATCCCCGTGGAACAAGGTGGATTTCATCCTCCTGACCATCCTTTCGAAGTCCTCCAGATGGATTATATCCAGATGGACAGATGCCGAGGATTCAAGTATGTCCTCGTAGTTGTATGTGCCCTTTCCAGATGGACAGAAGCGTACCCAGTCCCAGATTACACTGCCGTGACCACTGCCAAACAGTTGGTCCATGAATTCTTCCCGCGATACGGCTTGCCCCGTGTCGTGTACTCTGATAATGGACAGCCATTCTCGTCCGAACTGATGAAACAGGTATCACTCCTGTTAGGGTACCAGTGGAAATTTCACTGCGTACGACACCCCGAAGCAGCTGGTCTCGTTGAGAGACATAATCAAACTCTGAAAACACGGTTAGCGAAGGTCTGTGCAGAAAAAGGAGTAGATTGGATGGTAGCCCTGCCGGTTGCCCTCTTTTACATGCGTATGGTAGCCCATTCGAGAACCGGATTGTCTCCTTATGAGATTGTTTTCGGTCGTCCCCCCAATATGTGGGGTACGCCTATGCCTCGTAAGATTACTGATGTTGATAGTAACATGCTGACAGATTACCTGGCTTCCTTGATGTCTGCACTACTCTCTTGTCGTTCACAGGTCGCGGCTGCCTTCCCGGACAACACCCAAGTGAAACCGCATGAAATCGTTCCGGGTGACCTGGTGTTGGTCCGCAACTTTGACCGCTCAAGCCCTCTGGAGCCCAGGTGGAAGGAACCGAAACTGGTGTTGATGACGACGCGGACCGCTGTGAAGATTGAGGGAAGAAAAGGGTGGCTACATTCCAGCCACATCAAGCGCTTTTGTGGACTGTGTCCAAAGACATTTCCCAAGGACTGCCCCGATTCAGACACTAAACTCCCCTTGTTAGAGAAAACTCCACAACAGGAGTATAAAACAAAGTTGAGGTCTAGTAAGTCAGACAGCGTTTAATTGTTTAAGTCCCCCTCGGGTGAAACGGTTACACAGGTTTCTGACATGTATGAGATAGACCCAAATAGTCAGAGAGATAGGCGAATCGAAAAGAGAGAAAAATATTGCAAAAACCTGCACAGCAGATGCGTCATTACTTTAATTTTTATGTTTGTTCTGAGTATATCAATTGTATGCATAAGTTTAATGCTACATGTTTTCTTTCCTCCTCTTGGTTCCCATGTACATACTTCCTCTAATGACACTATAGAGCACACTTTTAGTGATCTGCCCCCTCACGAACTATCCTATCGTCTTGCACTGCGCAACAACACTTTTATCCGTATGTTACACCGTACTCACCAGACCAGCAATGCCACAAATTGCTGGGTATGTGGCCGACTCCCACCCTATCAGAAATACAAGGGAGCTCTGCCCCTCTTTCCCTATCCGTTTACACATAATGGTTCGTGCGGAGCATGGTTTGCTTTAATGTCCTCCCTAGACAGTAAGTCCACGGTTTCCCAAGGGAATTGGATATGGGGGAACCTGAATGCAGTTATGAACAAAGTATGTTTCCCAGACAAAGAAGGTCTTCCCCAAAGGATAGGGACCGATCTAGAAAATGAAGTGTATGGCTTAGGTAATTTTACCCTTAACCTCATGATTCTGAACGTTCAGTCCGAGACTAATTCAGACTTGCTGTTTATAACAGTTTTACCAGTAAAGGGTGAATTATGCGTTAGAAAGAATGGTTCAGTACATCTAGGACACAGTGATTGTAATACTGTGGTCGAATTCAGTGATAAAGGAAAGTCTACTTTCAAAGCTTCCCGCCATTCCTATTTTATATGTGGTCAGACAGCTTATGTACGTCTGCCATTAGATTGGGATGGAACATGTTATATCGCATTCCTATTGCCACCGGTTTTTCTAGCCCCATCCGATTATCATCGAAATTCACATCTTGTGCATGTAAGACATAAGAGAGACCTTCCTCCTGTTATCGATTATTCTGAGTCAGCATGGGACCAGTATAAGGATTATATTAAAGGATACTTCTGGTTCATAGGTCCCGTCCAGAACAGTAAGATAATACGAAGACTAACCAGAACCCTTGAAGCAGTAGTGAATGAAACTACTTTTGCTTTAGGTAACCTGACCGAAGAGCAGTCTGCTATGAGACTTGTTGTTCTTCAAAACCGCCTTGTCCTTGACGTCATCCTGGCCGATAGGGGCGGAGCTTGTCGAGTGATCGGATCCAGTTGTTGTATTTTCATTCCTAATAATGCACCGTCAGTATATAAAGCAATAACAAGGCTTCATAACATAGCTCACCAGATGCACCAGAATCCAAACACCTGGACATGGTCCGGTTGGCTCTGGAGTGTGATATCCGCCTGGGGATGGAAAGTACTGTCATTCCTAGGAATAATACTGCTTATAGTATTCAGTTGTTGTCTCTGTCTGCAATGTGGGCCAGCGATTTGCGGCTTGTGCGCCACAGCTTGTATTCCCCGTCCAAGTTCCCGTTCCCGTTCCAGAATGAAAAAAGACGAGCAAATGATGTTATACGAACAGATAGATGGTCTCATGAAAATAGACATATCCTAAAGGGCAGAGTAGGGGCCAAGGAGGGAATGAGGAAATAGAAATTTTTAGGTAATCAATGTGTCCCCCACTCGCACCCTATCCATGCACCCATGTTCCATGTATGTCGTGTAATTCCTTTCCCGTGCCTGCCATGAAGACGCATATGCATTTGCGTCCAACGTTAACATGTCATCTACCAAGTCCTCCATGAATAAAACTATAATTCAGCTTCAAAGCCTATGTTTCCAATGCATTTACATGGTGCACTTTTAAATAACGCGAAGCACACGTTTTCCACGTTTTTCTGGCTCAGTCGAGCCAGGCCCTTAATTGAGGCTCCGAGTCTCTTCTGTTTCAGAAAGCTGTAGTTTAGGTATGCATCCCTGACCTCTGCCTTACTTCCTGCCCAGCGAAGCGGTGCCCGGCTCGGCCTGGCCTGCCTGCCAAGACAGTATTTTGCCTACAGTTATCTGCTCAGCCTCCGCAAAAACACATTCCAGTCTAGTGAAATAGGTAAACATATTCCCGGCTGCAGAGCAAAGGGCCCGGCCTTCCTGTCTCCTTGCAAGTAATTTACTGTACTCGTTACCATGGTAGGCCCATGGCCCTGCGCATTGCACCAAGACACGTATGCACCCACTAGCATTCAGTATTGAACGGCCTCTGCCCGAGAGACCTTTTACTTCAGACAACACATCCTCCAAACACACGATATCAGATATGCTATAGGTGCAGGTCGTTCTGACATCCCAGACATCAAGACTCTTCTGCTAGAGCTAAAGTCAAGCCCCCCAGCTCTCCCCAGTTACACGTCATGTTCAGTTGCGCACGCACACAGGGTAAAGGTTTCTGCTGACCCTGCAGAATTTCTCTATGCATCCACCCACCTATGACACTTCTGTGACGTTTCCAGTACACACCTCCGTGTACGCCCCTTACACGCCTTCTTTTACGCCCATGTGTCCTTATCTCTCTCTTTTCACTTGTTACGCCTACTGTATTCATTTCAATTATGCAGTTTTACTATATATAATGTGTGATGTTAATAAAATGTTGAATATCCCTTCCTGAACCTTAGTGGTGATGGAATCCGATGTCCAGTATCTCGAGATGCTTAATTAAAGCCCGTATGACTCAGATATCACGGACTCTGCCTCTCATTTCATTGAGCTATCCTTATTGTCATTTAATGCATAGAAAAATAGTCCCGGTAATTTTATTTACCACACTCCCACTCCAAAGGTAGCAACTAAAGACCCGCTCAACAGCGGTGTAAATTACAATTAGAGTGCAGGTATGTCCTAGCGCAGACCCAGCTAAGTGCAGGACCCACTGAACAAATTAAAATAAAATTTGCGTTAAAAGCGCTGTACTCGCGCCAGTCAGCAGCATAAAAAGGAAACACCAGCAGCCTTACAATCACGGCGCTTAACTAACAGGATCAGAGGTTGGAACCTTACACTGCTCTTCGTAAGGCTACTTTTGGAATAAGAAGTTGGCTATCCATCTTTTCCACTTGGCAACCTTTACTGCTTTCGTTGTATTCAAGGATTGTCGTCCTGAATCAAAGATGACTTTTGCCAAGTTTCAGGAGTCTGTTATAGGCAGCCTTGTTGTAGTGGAACAGGCAAGTGTTCCTAGAGTTGGAGTGGTGGAGGATGTGGCTAGATTGAAAGATGGCCACTTTCCTAATCACATCCCTCCCACACCCTCCAAAGACTTTCCCAGTTGGAGATGTAGAATCTGTTGACGAAGAGGTATGCGGAAGGAGACTCTTACATACTGCCCTGAGTGTCCTTCTCATTCTGTGCTGTGTGTGCCTGCTTGTTTTAGAATGTACCGCACACAAAATAATTTTTGGGAGCATCCATGAGTGGTAAAGTGAACTGCCTGGTCTCTATTGTTTTAAATATTTTGTTCAGTTTCAGGTTGGCATTTGTGCAATGTAATTAGTTTTAGATTTTGTGCTAGTAGATTTGTATCTATTTGCAATATGTTTGTGTTTTCTTTTTTGTATACAAATATCCTAAATGTAATGGCAGTGTGTGTAGGCTGACTCTTGGCTGGTGGTGTGCTTGGACTGGTGCTTGGCTGGTGGTGTGCATAGACTGGTGCTTGGCTGGTGGTGTGCGTGGACTGGAATTTGGCTGGTGGTGTGCCTGGACTGGCGCTTGACTGGTGGTGTGCGTGGGCTGGCGCTTGGCTGGTGGTGTGCATGGAAATATGTGGAAAACACATTTTCCCCCTATTTATGTCTGGAATCCTCGTGCCAGCACAAATGTCCTACCCCATCGGGAGACCTGGGGAAATGCTGGGTGGGAGGAAGTTTGTGGATCCATGCAGATTCCAGAACTTTCCCAGACAGAAATTTGAGAGAAAGGTGATTTTTTCCGCTACATTTGAGGTTTGCAGGGGATTATGGGTAGGAGAATGTTGGGGGACCAATGCAAGCCATACCTCGGTGGACTTCCCTGGGTGTCTAGTTTTCAGAAATGTGTGGGTTTGGTAGCTTTCCCTAGCTGGCCGCCGAGCCCGGGGTCAAAAACCAATGGGACCCCACTTGCAAAACGAGGTTGGTTTGTGATGGGTAATTTTGGTGTAGCCTCATTAGGTTTTGGGCCCTTCCCTGCTATGGGTACTTGCCTCACCCACGCAAATGAGGTACCATTTGTCTCGGAAGAAGTTGGGAAACATGGAGTGGGTGGACTTTTGTGGATCCACGCAGATTCTAGAACTTTCAACCACAGAAATGTGAGGAAAATGTGTTTTTTTGACACAATTTGAGGTTTGCAAGGGATTCTGGGCACCCGAACCTGGCGAGAGTCAGTCAAGTCACCCCATCCTGGTTTCCCCTGCATGTCAAGTTTTCAAAAATGTATAAGTTTGCTAGGTTTCCCTAGTTTCCCGCAGAGCTAGGGTTCAAAATCTACAGCTAGGCACTTTGCAAAAAAAGGGTCAATTTTCACTGTCAAAATGTGGTGTGTCCATGTTGTGTTTTGTGCCATTTCCTGCCACTGGGCACTAGGCCTACCCACACAAGTGGGGTACCATTTTTCTCTGAAGACTTTAGAGAACACGGAGTAAGTGGAATTGTGTGGATCCATACAGATTCCAGAACTTTCCCCAACAGAAATGTGAGGAAAATTAGTTTTTTTGACAATGTTTTAGGTTTGCGAGGAATTCTGGGTACCAGAACCTTGTGAAATCCAGTCAAGACACCCCGTCCTGGATTCCCCTGGGTGTCTAGTTTTAAAAAATGTAAAGGTTTTCTAGATTTCCCTAGGTGCCGGCAGAGCTAGGGTTCAAAATTGACAGCTAGGCAATTTGCAAAAAAAGGGTCTGTTTTCACGGTGAATATGTGGTATATGTATCCATGTTGCCTTTTGGGCCGTTTCCTGTTGCGGGCACTAGGCCTATTAACACAAGTGAGGGGCCATCTTTCTCAGACAGCTTTGAGGAATGTGGGGTGGGTGGAATTTTGTGAATCCACTCAGATTCCAGAACTTTCGACCACAGAAATATGAGGAAAAAGTGTTTTTTTAGGTCTCGCCTCTCAATGCGCATGCCCATTGAGCGAGACTATAGGGACTTAAACAAGGTTTACCTAGACTGGCGATTTGATGGTGTGCCCGTGCGCTTTTAGGTCAATGCGCAAACGCATTGACCTAAAATGCGCGTGCACATCATCAAATCTCCATCTGTTCCCCAGCAGCATTCCTCCCACTCCTTTGAAGTGCTTCACTTCGAAGGGCCCCTGCTTTATCGCGCTCTCCCAGCTCCGCCCCCCACTTGCTTCAGACTAACAGAGAGTGGTGGCATGCAGCTACACTTCCTGCTTCTCCCAGAGCGATCTTTTCCAGTAATCTCCCCTAGTTCAGCCATGTTACTAGCGCCTAGGTGCCTATTTGCGAATGTTTGCGCTGATGTAATTTGGATCCAAGGTCTTCATGAAATGTACATAAGTATACATTTCACATGCTTAAGACTAACAGAGAGCGAGTGGTGGCATGCAGCTGCACTTCCTGCTTCTCCCAGCACGATCTTTTCCAGTAATCTATTTAAGCAGCACATACATGTTTAAACAAAGTCTTGGGCTCAGATTAACACAAACGAAATGCTATAAATAGTCTCAAGACCCTCTCCGTGGTCTTCCTGAGCTCGGAACTTTAAGGTACTGAGCCCAAACGCGTAGCTGCAAGCCGAGCGGTTGCACGTATTTTGAGAACTTCAGCAAAAAATATTCCCTCTGCGAGCCTGGAAATCCTGCTGGGCAGTGACCCAGTGTGAAATGCAAGTCTGGGCAGTTACTAACTTTGACTATCAAAGACACAGCGGAGAACATTCTGAACATGTGTAGTTTCTCACGTGTAGGCCCATTTTCACTGCGAGTTCCTGTTTACATGGACCCATGGTTTTAATCACCAGCCGCACCATGGGGCAGAATAAGGTTATGCAAAGGAGGTATTTGACCAATGCTGTACATTCAAGCTAAAAACATTGATTAATAGGATAGGTAAATTGAGATAAAGAAGAAATGGGAATGATTGAGGATAAAAATCAATACAACTCCCAGAAATTGATTCCTTACAGCAAAGCAAAACAATAACACTAATCTTGAAGCAGCTGTGTTAAAAATTCACAACTTACGCAAGGAGGGAGATGCAATGAAAGAAAGAATGGAAACTTTGGAGAATTTCTCACGCAGAAACAACCTGCGTCTTCTCAAAATACCGGAGGGGAAAGAAGGTGGGGACATCAAGAGTTTCGTTGTAAATCTTTTGAAGGAAGCTTTGGGTCTCGAGGAGTCAGTTGAGGTGTTGAAGAAAGACATCCAAAGGATCCATCGTGACCCGTTCCGTCTTAACGCAGGCAGGTCTAAACCTCGGAAAATCCTTGTCAACTTCTTGACTTATACCTTAAAGGAGAAAATTCTTAACACTGCGCTTAAACTCAAAACCACAAAATGTTTTGATTTTCCTTTCGAGATCCGCTCTGATCTATCCAAGGCTACACTTGATAGGCAGTGGGAGTTGGGACAGAAGATGGATAGTTTTAGAACGGCTGGTGCAACAGTCCAGATGAGATTCCCGGCCTACTTACGCATCATGTATAATAACAAGATGTATAATGTCAGAACGCCATTTGAGGCGGACGAGCTCCTGGAGTCCATTCAGAACCACTCGCAGGGCAAATGTTGAATGACTAGGACTCCCCCCCCTTTCCCCAGGGTACTTGTTCTTACTCAATAGGCTGAGTAACGTAATAACTAAGTAGGAGCCTTTGAGCTTTTAGGGAGAGGGAGGGGGGAAGAATGAAGAATAGAGGAAAAAAAACAAAAACAATTTTCATATGTAAATAAAAAGAGGAGGAGGAAAAAAAAAATATATATATATATAGGGGAATGAAAGGAAAGGAAAAAAAGGAAAAAAAATAAAATATATATATATAAATAAATAAATAAATTTGCACTATTTCATAAACAACCTTTTTCTATAGATAAACAAATGAATAAATGAATAAATCCACACTATCTGGAGAATGCGAGTAACAAATCAACAGGGGGAAGGCGGGATGGTGATGGTGATGGTGAATGTGCACGATAGTACAATGTTTTTTCACAGATATTATTAAGGAGTGCAACTCCGTGTTGAGAGTAGAGCTCAGATCAGAGCAAACCGGCCCATCAACTGGCCGGAGTAAGTATGGAGGGGTTCTCCAAAGGGGTGGGGGGGGGGGACAAAAGCATAAAAATTCAAAATAATCCTCAGAAGCCTGGCCCTTTAAAACAGATTTTTCTTTTTCATAGTCCAACCGCCTTAGATACAATAACTAAAGGAAACAAAGCAATAAATACTAAACCGGGTGGAATGAAAGGGAGCATTGGGAAAGAGAAATGACATTGATATCTTTTTTATCTTGGAACGTGAATGGTCTGCGCATGCAGGGGAGGAGAGAACGCATTTTTCAATATTTGCGTGACTCCCCGGCGCAGATCATCATTATCCAAGAATCACATCTCTTAAAAAACGAGGCAGACGCAATTTTAAAAAAGCAAAAATGGATTGACGTCTTCTTAAGTACTGACCATAATGCAAATATAAGAGGAATTCTTTTAATCTGCAAAAAACCAGCTAACGTGCGGATTCTTGAATTCAGAGAGGACAAATCTGGAAGATGGCTCATAGTTAACCTTTCTATACATGGGCAGAAATACAACTTAGTCGGGTATTATGGTCCTAACTCCGACGACCCATCCTTTCTGGAAACAATAAGGAACGATTTAATAACCACTTCTGACCCCATAATTTGGACAGGTGATTTTAACGTTATTTTGAATCCAAAACTTGATAAAACCACTAATAGCAGCAGGAACAGTTGTCAACCACCTTCAAAATCCAGACAGTCTCTAAAAGGGATTATGGAGGACCTGGGTCTGGCAGATTTATGGAGAGAAAGAGCCGGCACTAAACCAGGGGTATCTTATCGGAATCTAAAATATAAACATACTTCACGAATAGATTTTGCCCTGTTTAGCTACTGTCTCCAAAACTCTATAGCCAGTATAAAGTATATACCCTCTCACTTATCCGACCATTCAGCTCTCTCTTTCACCTTAATACTTCAAACTCACAAAAAACATCCCTCCTGGTCATTTGATCGAACTATTCTATTGGTCCCGGAGGAAGTGACATATCTCAACTCCGAAACTGGGATGTTTTTAGATAGCAATTTGCACTCAACCTCCCTTGCCTTAGTATGAGAAACTCTTAAGGCATACTTGAGAGGCTGCATCACCAACAGAGCTTCCTTTAGGAAAAAAAACTATCTATCCAAAATCAAAAACCTAGAACAGGAGCTAGAGATAATCGAACAAAGGCTTAGGGGCACAACTGGCTCACTACAAGATCAAAAAAATATGTCAGACCTCAAAAGTCAGATAGAAGATATCCTACAAGAAAGGGTCTCAAAGAAATGGGAGGCGAGCAAATTGTCTAATTTTGAATTCGGAGAAACCGCAGGTAAGATTCTAGCCTTGAGGGTCAAAGCAGACCAAGCAAAAAACCACATAAGAGGGATAATGGCAGAGGGGGAAAATCAGCTCAGGTCATCAGATGTAGGAATCAGTACTGCCTTTACGCAGTTTTTTGCTGAAATATATAGGGATGATATTATAGACGACCAACAGGCAAGGAAGTCATGGCTGGATAAGATATCTCTTCCACAGTTATCGCAAGCGCAAAGTGAGGCATTGGAATTGGACATCTCAGAGGCAGAGGTTAAAAAGGCCGTATCCGCACTAAAACATGGAAAGGCTACAGGTCCTGACGGACTCCCCGGAGAACTGTATAGAGCCTTGGCCGATACAAATGTCCCTACGCTGACGGCCCTTTTTAAGAGTATTCTGAAAGACGGTAACGACCCACCTCAATCATGGAGCGAGGCAACTATAGTCTTGATCTTAAAACCTGGAAAAGACCCAACACTATGTGGGTCTTACCGCCCTATATCATTGTTAAATAATGACTACAAAATATATGCCTCTATTTTAGCAGCTAGATTGGGATCAGTAATGGGGGAAATAATCCATCAAGATCAAAAGGGATTCATTAAAGGGCGTCAGCTTTCTGACCTAACATATGATCTAGTGGGGGCAATCGATATCGCCTCAGCTTTTTCTATCCCACTGGCAACCCTCACCCTAGACGCAGCTAAAGCTTTCGACAGGGTAAACTGGCCCTATTTAAACGACGTGTTAAGGAGGGTCAACTTAGGGGTGAAACTCTGTCGAACAATAAAACTTATATATAAATCGCCAACAGCACGGCTTCTAATAAATGGCAAGCTGTCTGAATCGTTCAAGATCTCTAGAGGCACAAGACAGGGCTGCCCGCTTTCCCCCCTCCTCTTTAACCTATACATAGAACCGTTTGCGGAAGTTCTCAGACGAGAAGACTCTATTCCATCTTTTAGGTTCGGGGAGTGGGAAAAGCGAGTAGCCTTGTATGCAGATGACATCTTGGTCTTTACCTCAGACCCGGAGATCGCTCTACCAGTAGTCATCGAGAGAGCCGAAGATTTCGGCCGTATCTCGGGCTATGAGATAAACGCCTCCAAAACAGACATCATGGCATGGAACATACCTGACCTACGGCTAAATACATCAAACTCAATGAGATATTTGGGAATTCGGATATTGCAAGATATCGCTCAAATTGCCCAAGTCAATCTTGAGAGAATTTTTAAGGAAATTAAAAAATCTTTAAAACCTTGGTCTAATCTCCCACTAACTATCCTAGGTAGAGTAAGTTTGCTAAAGATGTCAATTCTTCCCAAGTTCACCTTTTTATTTAACACGATCCCCCTTGCATTTGATAAAACAGCGCTAGAGAAATGCCAGAGAGAGCTTAACTCCTTCGTTTGGGGATACAAGTCAGCAAGAATATCGTGGAAAAAGCTGAGGAGGAGGAGGGAAAAGGGGGGCCTATCCCTACCCGATCTACAATACTATGCGTGGGCATTCCAACTAACCCATTCGAGAATGCTCTTAAAAGTGCCATCCAATACATCAATAGGCCTCATGTTCATGGCAATGCTGATTGGTGCTGGCTTACCAACTAACGGCTACATGTTTAAGTTTGGAGAACAGAAATACTTCAAGAAAGTTAAATTAAAAACTCTTATGTCCCAAGCGAAGCTACGGTCACATATAAGGAGGAACCTGGGCTTGTCATACTACTCCAACCTTGCGCCCATCTGGGATTCCCCAGGGCTCCCTTCCTGCTGGGATGATCGGCTTACTATTCCGTTGAGAGTAGGAGGGTTACTAACTTGGGGCGATGTGTTGACAGGTGATTCTCTGAGGCCCTGGGAGGTTTTGCAGGAGCAGCGGGGGATAGAGCTCTCGAGGTTTAAGTATTTACAATTAGATAGTTGGGCTAAGGCAACAAATAGATCTGGGCCACCATTAGGGAAGCATAGTACCACCGAAGAAAAATTGGTAGCGCAACCTGCAGGGGGTAAAGAGGTCTCGAAATGGTACTGGTGCCTGCTAGAAGAGATAGATGGAGATTTCACCCTCCCGGAACAACTATGGGGCTCAGATCTGGGGGCCCAGAGTATCGAAACCTGGCAGAATTCCTGTACCCTATTATATAAATGTGTCAAACCTGCATGGCTAAGACGCAATCACTTCTTTACAATTCACCGTGCATATTTTACACCGCTAAAACTTTCTAAATTTATCCCAGGGAAGAAATGCAATAAATGTGGCCTTACCGCAGCCTCAGACGTCCACATGTTCAAAGAATGCCCCTACATATTACAATTTTGGAATGAAGTTAAAGTAACTCTGGACTCCATCCTTAATACTTCGATCTCCATCACACTTTCTTTGATTATATTTGGATGGGACAACAATATAAAGGGCCACGCTAGGACATTTCTGTTCTTCGCCATACTGCTCGCAAGAAGAGAGATATGCAAGGTCTGGATTGAAAACTCAGCACCAACCCATGCAAGCTGGCTGTCGTCTCTCTACGCAACCTCTAAAACTGACTTGAGGAGATCAGGTGGTGAGCGTAGTCGTATCTTTTGGGACGCTCTGGTTCGTTGGAGACAATAACCGGGGTTTTTTTTTTGTTTTTTTTTCCCCGGTCCTATGATTATGCCTTGAATCTCCAAGAACTAGCCCCCCCCCCCCCCAGTCGGCTCAGAATGGCTAGTTCAACTGAATAAAACTTCAAGTTTGGAGTCTTTTTCCACGATACTCTTCGGGCCATCTATTGCCTAATTCCACCTAACACAACATAGGATGCAGAGGAAACTCTGCACCTGGATAGAGTGGTCGGCAGTTGGAGGCTAAATAAGAGGTGGCCAGGCAAATGAGGATAGAAAAAAAAAAAAAAGAAAAAAAAAATAAACATTAACATTGATAGCCATATGAGTGATCAATCAGAAATGTATTGGAATTAAAATGCATTGCTATAAGTCGTGACTGTAGTGTGTAGGTTTGTCTTTGGACAACACATGGGGCTCATGAAGTAACTTAATGGGTAGTGGACACGGTCTGCCGCAGCATTAGTGTGGAATGAGCCCCTCAATGGTCCATCACCACCCTCTTGAGCTGACTGACTTTTTTAGGTATGTTTTTTTACATCACAAAATGCTGGAGGAGAGCCCCTCTGATGGCCCAGTTCATTACTAGTAACCTTCATTTGTAATATCAATGCATCTAAGTCACGTAAATACAAAACATGTTGCATTACAAATGCTATAGGTGTCACATTTGCAAAAGTTATAAATATTGGCATTGTACATGACAAAGCTATTGATTTAGCTATTTTCAAAAACAACACATAAATAAAAAAAAGTCATTTACAAGACCAATAGCTCCAACTTTTCTAATGCGAGACCTATTGCATTTCCAATGCTTGTTTTATACTTTGTTAGGTTTGCAAGGGTTTCTTGGTACCGGAACCTGGTGTGAGCTAGTCAAGTCACCCCATCCTGGATTCCCCTAGGTATTTAGTTTTCACAAATCTATAGGTTTGCTAG
Source organism: Lissotriton vulgaris (assembly GCF_964263255.1). NCBI lineage: Eukaryota > Metazoa > Chordata > Amphibia > Caudata > Salamandridae > Lissotriton > Lissotriton vulgaris. The sequence goes on along the minus strand of NC_141696.1, from coordinate 399,055,226 downwards.
GTTTCCCTAGATGCCGGCAGAGCTAGGGTTCAAAAACTACAGCTAGGCACTTTGCAAAAAAAGGGTCTGTTTTCACTGTGAAAGTGTGGTCTGTTCACATTGCGTTTTGGGCCGTTTCCTGTTGCGGGCACTAGGCCTACCCACACAAGTGAGGTACCATTTTTCTTGGAAGACTTTGGGGAATGCAGGGTGGGTGGAATCATGTGTATCCATGCAGATTCCAAAACTTTTCACAACAGAAATATTGGTAAAATGTGTTTTTTTGGACAATGTTTTAGTTCTGCACGAGATTCTGGGTACCAGGACCTGGAGAGAGCCAGTCTATTCACCCCATCCTGGATTCCCCTATGTATCTAGTTTTCAAAAATGTATAGGTTTGGTAGGTTTCACTATGTGCCTGCAGAGCTAGGGTTAAAAAACTACAGCTAGGCACTTTGCAAAAAAAAGTCCGTTTTCACAGTGAAAATGTGGTGTGTCCATGTTGCGTTTTGGCACGTTTCCTGTCTCAGGCACTAGCCCTACTTACACAAGTGAGATACAATTTTTCTTAGAAGACTTTGGGGAGTGTGGGATGGGTGGAATTCTGTGGACCTACACAGATTCCAGAACTTTCCACCACAAAAATGTGAGGAAAATGTGTTTTTTTAAATAATTGTTTAGGTTTGCAAGGGATTCTGGGTACCCAAACCTGGTGAGAGCCAGTCAAGTCACCCCATCCTGGATTCCCCTGGGTGTCTAGTTTTAAAAAATGTATAGGTTTGCTAGGTTTCCCTAGGTGCCGGCAAAGCTTGGGTTCAAAAACTACAGCTAGGCACTTTGCAATAACAGGGTCCATTTTCACTGTGAAAATGTGGTGTGTCCGCATTGCGTTTTGGGCCGCTTTCTTTCGTCGGCACTAGGACTACCCACACAAGTGAGGTACAATTTTTATCGGGAGACATAGGGTAACACACAATTGTAGAGCAACTGTTATTACCTATTAACTTTCGATGCATTTCTGCCTTCCAAATGAAAGAGAATGTGTAAAAAAAGAAGTAATTTTGAAAAATGACCTATAATTCTCATGCTAGAATGGGTACTCCCAATTTCGGAAAGGTGCAAATAACTGCAGTTTCTGAACACTATGGGGCTCATTAGGATGGCGGGCGGACTTCTTCCGCCCGCCACCCTAATGAAGAACGGGACCGCCTGCCATAAATGTGGGGGTCCCATAGGGGGAATTAGGATGTGCCCCCCACAGTGGCGGGCACATCCTGTATTTTCAGTATTGTGACAGGCGGTGCTCTCTGCACCACCCGCCACAATACTGAAAATGACATGCAGCATTTGCATATCCAAAGTGGCAGGCACCGCGCGGTACCTGCCGCTTTGTTTATGTAAATGTGGGGGGGTACCACAGGTACCCCACGTGTACACCCCCCATTCTCCTTCACTCTGGGGGCCCGCAGGGGGCCCTCAGAATCAAGACCGCCTGCCTTTCCGTGGCGGCATTGCCACCACGGAAAGGAATGTCAATTTGCCCATTGTAACATGGCAGGCGGTGTCTAACAGACACCGCCACCATATTAAACAAGGCGACCGGGGTGGAAAACAGGCAGGCAGTGTTTTACACCGCCGCGGTCCCCCCCGCCATCCTAATATGGCGGGGGGGAATTGGGCAGTGGATGTCGGGCGGATTGCCTCCGCCAGGCCGGCGGTGGCTACCGCTAGCCTGGCGGAGGCAATCCGCCCGACATCCTAATGACCCCCTATATTTTGTTCCAATTTCAGAAATACATAGGTGTCTTTCATACCAATTTTTCCATGTATATATTTTCCCAAATGAATTGCTTTATACCCAGTACTTAATAAAAAACCATTGGAAAACGCTGCTCAGTTATTGGCTCTGGGTTCGTCGGGGTCTTGGTGAACCTACTAGTCCTTTATATCCCCACAACCAGAAAAGCTCAGCGGATGTAACTGTATATTGTTTGTAAACATTTGTCATAATTAGAAGAAGATACAGGTGAAAACGTTGACAGTAATGGCTGTTTTTTTCAACTAATTTTCAATTTTTCCTTTATTCAACTGTTAGTTTTTATAAAGAAACCTTGAAGGATCTACACAATGGCCCCTTGCTGAATTCAGAATTGTGTCTACTTTTCAGAAATGTATAGCTTTCCAGGATCCATTATTGCTTCCATACCCATTTCTAGCATTAACTGGAAGGAGTTTGAAAGCACAAAAAAATAGCAAAAATCGGCTATGTCAAGAAAAATGCCAAAACTGTGTAAAAAATGTTGCTTTTCTGACAAACGTCTGCTTGTTCCTGAAAGCTGGGATAATGGTGATTCCAGTACCTCAACCCCTTTGTTGATACCATTTACAGGGAAAAAAACAGACACTTTCAACTGTAGCCCTTTTTTCCCATTTAAAAAAAAAAGAAAAATATCTGTATTTTGGCGAATTTCTGGGTCCCCACCAGTGGAATCCACCAACCCTGGGTACCTTTAGAATCCCCATGATTTTGGAAGAAAAGGACGCTAACTTGGCATGGATAACTCATCTGGTCAAAATGTTACAGGGGCCTAAGCGCGAACTACCCCAAATAGCCAAAAAATGGTTTAACACAGATGGGGAAAAGGGGTGGCAGTGAAGGTTTTCCGACATCTTTGAAGGAACCCACATATTGCTTTTTGCAAATACAGTATATTTATATAAACACAGACATTTGTATTGCAGTTTCTGAAAGATCTTATTTGAAAGCTGTATTCATCAATACAATTGCAAAATTCATTATTTTTGCCACTGCATATTTGCACACCACAGCTCACCAGTAAGCCATATTTTATTCTTTGTAGGTACTTTGTGCATGCTATTTCTAAGGTATGTACCTGTATGTATTTACTATGGCAGATGGGCCAGAATTATGATCTGTAGTGTGTGCATTATAGGCAAATTTCAGGGGTTTTCAGCTTAGTGTTCACTGACCTATGGAAAGTTATTAGGAGTGTGTGTTTTCAGTTGACTGTCATGTTTTTCCTTATGATCTACTGCATTTATCTGCCATGTTCATTCTGCTCTTTGCCTGGCCTCTTGTCAGGTTCTCTTCCACCCCTATAACTTGTTATCTACTAAATTTCATGCATATCATTCAAACAGTGACAACGTTATTATTTATTGAAATTATTATTGTCATCATGTATCTTTATCCTTAAGACCATATCGGATATGCTCAAAACTTGACATAACCAACAAAAATGTGAGCCCGATATGACTAGGAAGGCAAACCCGTTTTTGACCCTTCCCAAAGTGACATACAAATAACACAGGAGACTGTACATCCTGTGGTGTCAGGGAGGGGGGCATCCTTCAAAGGGCTCCCCTATTAACTTAAAGCCTAAACAAATGTGTGCCTTGTTAATTCTCGTGTGCCCCATCAAGAGGTTCTGGGGGGGGGGGGTATCTTCTTACATTATGTTACTGCCTCTCTTTTAAAAGTGCATTAGTTTTGAAATTTGATACCAACGCTATAACCAGATGAAAAAAAGTATTGGTCCCTAATTTGGCCCCGCAACTCCTGCATTGGGTGCAATGTCAGGTCTAGACGAAAGTGTGGTGTAAGGGTTGCCAGCCTGAAACAACCTATGGGGCTAAACAGGAGACTCTTCTGAAAGTAGAGATGCCCGGAAGAATCTGGTCTACAAAAACATAATTGTTCTCCGATTTGTGGAAGTTATTTGGTTCACGAGTGCAAGCATGTTTGCATGCAAAATTCGACTTTGAGCTTTAATCATAGAACCTACCAATAGGGACTCGGATTGTCATGATGAAATCTGGTTGCCTCCAGATGTTTACCATTGGACGCGGGAGTCATTAAGCTCTCCTTACACATCCTGTTTTAGTTTTTAATCTGCCAAAGGTTCACCAATAATAACTGGGGCATCACTCAAATGCAATTTTAAACTCTTTCCCTGTCCAGACGTGGAGCATCTTAATTACAGCAAAGTGTCCACTACCATGGAAGGGTTGAGCTCTCCCGCATTGAATATAGTCCCAGGTGAGGACTTGATGAGGAAGCATGCCACATCGACATATGTGGTTGAGATTCTGTGAAAAAACGGGAGCCTTTTCCTTTAATAGCGAATATTAGGTAATGTAGGAGACACCTTTCTTTCAAGATGCCATGTCTATCCAATGGGGAATTGAGCTTATAATTCGCTTAAATGTCTTCACTCCCTCATCTTGATTGCGGCATTTCATTTGCGTACCTATTAACTCTAATTTAGATCAGACTCTGAAGAATAATGAAGTGGAACATGCAGTACTTGTAAAAATGAATTGCTCAATCTTTTCAATCCTAGACATGATGAGCTCTATGCAATGCTACAAACAGATGTGCAGTTTTAGAAACTGTCCCTATGTAAATCTCTTGCATGTAGTGGATACTATTTCTCTATCGAAAATTCTTATTCTCTTAGGTCTCGTATGAGCTATTTAAAATGACTAAATAAATCAAATAAATATGCAAAGTGGCATGACAGACGTTAGTGTGAAAGCTGTGTTCTGTAACAGTAACAATGAAAGCACATAGTCCAACACATAACCTCTAATAATCTCTGAGCTCCAGAAATTTACCAGAGGGGCACTTTTCCAGATGGGCACTGGGTCAAATGTTTGTATTTGTCAATCAAGTTCAAGCATTGGAGAGAAAACACGATCTTAAATTAAAGCAGTAATTCATGCCTGTTTCCGATTACTTAGGCCTTTCCATCCTTAGCTGGCCGGTCTGCTGGCTTAGTGGACTAATGTGTCCACTGTAGGAGCCTGTGTTTGACCTCATGGTCATTGGTTCAAATCCAGTTGGGTCCCCTCATCCTTTAATCTTTCTGAGGTCAATTAAATGAGTGCCATTGAGTTGGGTAACAAAAAACATCCATTATTCAGCATCGCAGATGCCCACAGGTGAACGTGCACTTTACAAATACATGTTATGTTATTCAAGGGGCATATGTTACATGAGGTTAAAGGGGTACAGCGATCCACTGGTCTCATCAGTAAAGAATCATTGATGTTTCTCTATTGCTCACTTGATCATATTAGTTATTCAATTTATGTTTGACTTTCATTTTTTTCTTTCAAAGGAGATAAAAGAATATTGTATTACCAATTCTGATGCATTCCTGCAGTGGAGGATAATATCATCTTAAATGTCTGAAGTTCATATGTGAGATATAATTGTTGTTGCGATATTGCTCTTTGTTCTCTGGGCCTTAGGGGTGCATTTCACAAAGGAAATCGAATTTCTGCACCACAAAAGAAAAGTTGAGCATTGGAATAGACTTAAGACTTTTTGCTACTCACAAGCATTCCCAGTAATTTAGCAGATTTCCATGTGTAAGCACTGGGAAGGACATGTGACATTTTCTCGTGTTACTGTCTCACCAGTATGCAATCGTGTGTTCTGTAAAATTGTGCCCTCTGTGGAAATGTTATGTTTTGTTATAGTATTTGTAGAGCGCATGGCTTCCCCAGCAAAGGGGTGTCAAAGACAGAATTAACATTGGGTGAAAAGCCAGGTCTTCACCCGTCTTCTGAAAGTAAGGTGATCAGGGTTGCTGCGGATGTGGGTGGGGAGGGCGTTCCAGATTATGGGAGCCAACAACCTGAAATATCGACCACCCGCTCTGGCCCTCTGTATCCGAGGAACTCTAGCCAGGAGCAAATCTGCTGAGTGCAACGTGCATGTGGGAGCATAGTAGGAACATAATTCACTCAGAATTCAGGGGCCAGTACCCAGTAGGATTTTGTGGATATTGCACAGCGTTTTGAAGCGCACTCTCTGTTCAAGGGAAAGCCAGTGTAGGCGACAGAGGAGTTTGGTGATATGGCAGTGTTTGGGGAGGGCAAAGATCGCATGAGCTGCAGCATTCTGAATGAGCTGCAGCCTTTTTGTAGCGGATTTGTTGGCTCCCAGAAGAAGCACATTACAATAATCTAGTCTGGCAAGGACAGAGGATTGGAGGATCAGCTGCCGAGTCTTAAAGTCAAAGAGACCACGTATTGGCTTAAGGCCACGCAACAGTCCAAAACATTTCCCTGCCACTAATTTGGCATGGGTCTCAAAGGTGAGATCACTGTCCATCATTATACCAGGGTTTTTCACCACAGGTTTGGGTAAGGGGGGAGCTCCAAGAGCAGGAGGCCACCACTCATTGCCCCATATATGGGAATCGCTACCTACTAGAAGGATCTCAGATTTGGACACATTTTGCTGCAACTAATTAGCGGCCATCCACTCCAAGATAGCTGTCAGGTCCTGTCTAAAATTCACCATATCCTGGCTAGTGTTGTTAGAAAAGGCAAACACCAGCTGGGTGTCATCTGCGTATGACACCAGGGAGATGCCCCGGGATTTGGAAAGCAAGGTCAGCGGTCTCATATATACATTGAATAAAGTAGGGCTTAATGACGACCCCTGGGGCACCACTCAGTGGATGAGTGCGGGGACTGGAAGGGAGGGGCAGAAAATTGGAAAGTCCAACCCTCTAGAAAAGATGAAAACCACAAAAGGGCTTTGTTCTTGACACCGATCTCCTCCCGACATAGAAGCAGGATTTCATGGGAGACCGTGTCGAAGGCCGCACTCAAATCTAGCAAAATGAATGCTGTGGTTCTGCAGGCATCCCAGGAAGACTGTAGCTGTTCTGTAATGACAGCAGAGCAGACTCGGTGCTATGCCAAGGCCGGAATCCATTTTGAGATATGTCAAGTACTGAATTAACTTCCAGGTAGTTAGTTAATGTAGAATTGACATATGATTCCGAGATTTTGGACAGAAATGGAAGCAGCAAGATAGGGCGGACGTTTTCTGGCATGGAGACATCTAGTGTAGGATTTTCAATAGGGGATCTACCTTGGCGTGTTTCCAGAGCTTAGGGACCACAGCCGAGGATAGAGACAGATTGATTAGCTCCAAATGCACGTGCATTTTCTCTTACGGTTTTTAACTCCTCAGGAAAAACATTTGCCCCCATGGAGAAACTCCTTCATAGAAACAGCCACGAATCATGGGTGGCTTCTGCTTCTCCTGTATCTCTGGAAAGGGATTTACCCTAGCCCTTTACTAAGGAAAATCTCTGACTATTTTCAGGGTAACAAAGGGTCAGAAATGAGTTTATAAATACAGTAAGGAAAGGCCTTTTTGCAGGCTTGCCCCCACTTTTGCCCAACGTTTTGCTAGATTTAGTGCTGGTTTACTGACTCTGAACACTGGGAGGCTGACGTCCAGCTTCCACTGTATCTCCTCTGACCCCTAAAGTGAAGGTGCAATTGGCTAATACCTGATTGATATATTTAACTTACCTATATGTCTCTTGTATATGGTACTGTTAGACCTGTCATCCTTAGGGTGGTCTTTCCCCAGATTTTTTGCCTTTGCCTCTCCTTTTTGTTGATTCATTTTCTTGGCCTTAAGACTCTAAACACTTTACCACTGCTAACCAGTGCTAAAGTGCACATGCTAATCCCCTAAACATGAGGACATTGGTGTATACCTGATTGGCATATGTGTTGTACTAGTAAATGCCTTGTAAAGTGGTACAATCTACACCCAGGGCCTGTACTTCAAAAGCTACCACTGGGCTGCAGCACTGATTGTGCCACCCACAGAAGTAGCATTACAAACCTATTCTTAGGCCTGCCACTGCAGTGCCTGTGTGTGCAGTTTACTGCCACCTCGACTTGGCATTAAAAACTACTTGCCAAGCCTTAAACTCCCTTTTATGACAAATAAGTCACCCCTAAGGTAGGCCCTAACTAACCCTAATTGCAGGGTGCTATGTAAGTAAAAGGTAGGACATGTACTTTATGATTCCAAGTTGTGGAAGTGACAAACTGTTTATTTCATTTTTCACTACACTGTGCCCTGCCCCTCTCATACACCAGAATTTGGAATTCCCAAGTTCACTTTTAAGCTGTAATACCTGATTAGAGAGGAGTAGCTTTTTCATGTTTGACATGTTTGGAATGGTAACGATAAATAGTCCTTACTGGTGAAGTTGAATTTAACATTACTGCTTTAGAAATGCCACTTTTAGAAAACAGCGTGTCTCCAATAGGCATCTGGCTTGGGGGAGAGTTACACTTTATACATTCCATCTAAACAATTACAACCACAGGAAGGTGAGGCTCATCTGCATTTTCATCACTCATCTGCATTCATCCGCATTCTGATGAGCCTTCCTGGGCAGTGAGGAATGGGAGGGGCTGATACTTACACTTCATTGGGTAGTGTCCTATCCAATCAATCAATCAATCAATCAATCAATCAATCAATCAATCAATCATCGTATTTATATAGCGCACTACTTACCCAGAGGGTCTCAAGGCGCTGGGGGGGGGGGGGTGATCTGCTACTGCTCGAACAACCAGGTCTTGAGTTGCTTTGAGGAAATATAAATTTTATGGTCCAGTTGTGTTCCCTAGCGTGTACCCCACCGACTCCATGTACCAGCTTAAAGTGCATGTAACTTCCCTCCTGTGCCTGCTATGAAGACGCAAATACATTTGCGTCCAACGTTAACATGTCCTCTTTCAGACCCACCCTGAATGGGTTGAATAGTCCGTTCCTAAGTATGCTATGCCAACGTCTTTTTGTGGTATACTTTACACGTTTTTCAGCTCTGGCAAAGTAGGCCCTGAATTCTGCCATCGAGCTTTTTTCTCCTGGCTTCTGACTCTGAAAGCATCAGCCCAGGCTGTCTCTGTACCCGTGACCTCTGACTTACTTTCTGTGCGGCTCCCGGCGCTTAGCACAGCCTGCTGCCTGCTGCCTGCCAAGACTGACTTCAACCTTCGAATTATCTGTTCCGCTCCTCGAAAATACATTCCTGCCTACTAGTTTAAGTAAACATTCCCCCAGCTGCAGAGCGAAGGGCCCGGCCTCGCTGTCTCCGTGCAAGTAATTCATAGCCCCTGTTACCATGGAAGGCCCATGCCCCTCGCATTCTCATGTAGACACTTAGGCGCTTATACACGCACTCACAGTCAGTATAGAATAAGCTTCTGCCCCAGAGACCTTTCCGTTTAGATAATATGGTTCCCAAACATCAGATATCAGATATGATAGAATTACGAGTTGATCTGACATGCCAGACTCCTGTCTCTTCCCGCCCGTGTAAATGTCAAGTCCCCCTGCACCCTCCAGTTTCACGTCAATCACACGTCATGCAGCTGCGCGCGCATCCAAACCTCAGATTTCTGCTGACATTACAAGATTTCTGCTTTGTGCCACCCACTTGTGACACCTACCTATGACGTTTCTAGCACACACCTCTATGCTCACGCCCAGTTCACGCCTTCTAATTACGTATCACTACCACGTGGATGCTGTTATCTTGTCTTTTCTCAGCTGTTACGCCTTCTGTATTGGTTTCTACTGTACGATTTAAGTATATAAGTTATGTACTGTCAATAAAATATTGCTCTATCCCTTCCTGAACCCCTGTGGTTGCAGGAACATGATATCCAGGTCTTGACCATTCCTTTTTAAGGAATAAAACCCCTAAGAACTCTAACACCACGGACTCTGCCTTTTTCTTTCCGATTGAGTTATTATTGATTAAGTACTTACCTGCATAGAAATTAAGACGGTAAATCAAATATTTACCACATTATTCTGGCGCCCGAATAGGGACCCCTCCCCCACACCACGCGCCGGTTGGTGCGTTGCAAGCTCTGTCCCCTGCCATCAGTTAGACGGAAACTACGCGTACTGGCAGGATTTCCTGTATCTCCCTCTGGCCCACGGAGGTGACGAAGACTGCGATTAGCACCCAGACGAGGCGGTGAGGAGTGCGGAGGATCCCGACCAGAGCCTAGCCGAAAGAAGCAAGGTCCGAGGTGTCAAGAGGCCCACCAGTTTCCGAGGTATCCACGTGTCGAGTCGAGTCGAGTCCGGTCCAGTCCAGTCGAGTTTTCCGAGGCCTTCTGTTTCCGTGCTTCCCGGTGAGTACCATTGCTGGGACGTATCAAGACGGGTTTGGGTACACAAATTCGGTCTGCACTGTTTTTAGACAGTGTATCTGTACTGTTTAGCAGTACATCAGTTTTTCAAGTTTCTGCATTGTCTCTGACAGTGTATCTGTGCTGTTTATCAGTACATCAGTATAGGGGGTAGTCATATATGTCTCAAAAGTCTTTCATGTGATTAATGTCGTGGTATGCGTGTGACTGTTTTTAATGTGCATTATTGTGTTCTTGTGTAACTAGCTGTATTAAGTAGTAAGGATTGAGCACTCAGTATTAAAGTAAACAAGATGCCGTTTTTCAATAAGTTAAAGCAGATAGGAACTAGGAAAGGGATACTAGAGGAAGAGATTCCTATCCCCCCTAGGGACACTCCTGGAAATTTTATGTACCACAAGCATGGCTTAGATGCCATATTGTATCTAGATTTATGGGCCGATTATACTAAGCATCTAGACGAGAGACATAGATGGCCTGTTACCGGAACATGGGATGCCGAGTGCATCATGAAGGTAGAAGAAGCACTATGGAAAACGAAAGCCAGACAATCTCAGAAAGACGCCATAGAGTTTTGGCGTAAGGAATCACATAAGCGTGCTGAAAAAGCACTCCGTAGAGAAGACAGACTTAAAGAATCAGATAAAGCCCAAGAAAACGAATTAGTTACTGAAGGTATCCGAGTAAAATCAGAACAAGTAGACCGCGCACGAAACAATCTTGTCAATGGCATGTATTTAGTGGCCGAGGGTTCGCCTGAAGCCACTTCAGAAATACCGAAAAATCTGCCGCCACCATTGGTTCCAACTAAAGTAAATCACAGGACTACTAAAGACATATTTCTGAATTCCTATCTAGAGGATGTAGCACCCACTTACACCAATCCACGTGCCCACGTCCCGCCTGCTGACGGTGACGGGGGTGGCAATCCGTCTCCAGACCATATCCCGCCATTACCGCAACCAGGTTTCCCCGTTCGACAGCCCATCGCTCCTCCACCTCCACCACTTCCCGCACCTAAAGTTGATATACCGAAACCGCTTCTACCTGATCCTACTAAAAGACAAGTTCAAGTACACGTACAGACTCCACAGAGAGATAATGTTCAAGCTTCCGCCTCAGGAGGTGCGACAGGGGGTCTTCGGACCCCACCAGCAACACACAGATTACACCTTAGGGATATGCAGAATCCTTTTACATTCCAATCACCCCGTCTCGACATACTCAAAGAACCGCTTTCAGTTTGCAGATATGATCCAGTACCCGGTAAAGACGATAGAATGATGATAGCATCACTACGCTTACGACATGCTACAGACTACCTACTGTTTTTCTCAGGAATGAAAGAGCACCTAGATAGAATATATCATTTTGTCCAGACTGGGGAAGACCCTGACAGTATTAAGGAGGCCATGGCACATCAGAAAGTTGACACTCAAGCATATATACTACGTTTTTTCATAAATTGCTTAATAAGAGAACGAGACAGGCCTGAGACAGAACAAGAGGAATTAGAGGGACTCAATAAATGGGGTCAAAATATATCCGAAGGAAAACATGATAAAGGAAGTTGCATAGCCAGTATGTACAAGAGAATAAGAAAGGCAGTGATAGAAATACACGAAAAAGAGAAAGAAAAAGCTTCCTCCGAGGAGGAGGAAGAACCTGAAGAACCAGAAAAGACTACAGATACGATAGCGTATGTAGGTAAGGGAACTTACCTTAGGAAAGGCATTCGTCCAGAAAGCAAGAGAGTTTTTCTCTCTGGCATAACAAAACCGAATTCTCCTGAACATCAGTTCCAGGAGACTGATAAAAGACTTCGAGAACGAATGGGGTACCACGTACTCAATTCTATGGATGAACAAGAACTAGCCCGGTCAGCAGTATTATGGGCTGACAATCCGAACATATACAATGATGACACAGTAGCGCAGACATTTCTGAACCTTTCCCCAGACGAACAGAAATTAGCAGGTGTATACATGATTCAGCACCTCCTCACGTTATACAGAAATCAACATTCCGATCCAGGTCCCTTACACGATACATTAGAAGCACTACTCATGGATAGATGGAGAGGTCTAAGTACCAAGTTAATACAAATAATTCTAGAACAACGACATAGATATAACACTTTCGTAAGCTCCGAATATGTTCACGCTCCGCCCCCAGAAAGAAAAATGTATCATATGGAGCGTCTGCATGGTCTTGAAAGTCAGAACGCTTTACGAGAAGTACATCCAGTTATGGGCGCCGATCAGACCTTGAAACGCGTGTATGTACACACGCCTCTGACTAAGTTAGAACTGTTAGAAATGAAGAAACTAGTACCCTGTCATGATAAAGACCCTGCAGGTTTTCACAGAGAACTTAAAGACATGTTACTGATGGGGGATTACACATATGAAGATATCATGAAAATGTTAAAGGTATTGCTGCCCACAGGCATCTACGAGAAACTCAAGGAAAAAGAATGGGAAGTGGGAGACAAAAAGATTGTATGGGCAGAAATAGAAGACGAGGAGGAAAAACGTACCCCAGGGCTAGGCCTTGGGGAGAAAACTAAAGCATTACCAGGTTTGATAGTACAGGTTCTGCCAAGATTACTGACAACTAGAAAGGAAGATTGGGACGCAATTTCGGCCTGTAAACAGAAACCAGATGAAGATACTAGTGACTTCTATTCAAGATTCGAGAAATGTTTCATTATTAATAGTGGTCTTAAACCAAGTAGCGAGTCGTACCCGCACCTTTTTGTATCGAAGTTAGTCGAGAATTCCCTGTTAGCAGTTAAAAACCGTGTATACAAGGTTGAGAGTACATGGCAAGCAAATACGCCATCACAGATGTTACAGATGTTACAATACCATCAGAACAGAATTAGAGAAGAACAAGATCATGAACAGAAACGCATGAAAGACACGAAAATGAAAATGTTAGTGGCCCAATCAGTTCCAGCCGACGGTCAGAGAAAGGGTACGACCCAGACAGGTCACGCCGCAGCTCCCGTTAAAGGGACATGCAACTATTGCAAGCAGCCAGGTCACTACGTACATGAATGCCCAGTTCTGAAACATAACATAGCAACAGGTAAAACTAAGGAAAGACCGCATCCGCCAAGACAAGACCAGGCCCAGCAACAGACTTCACAGAATGTACAGCCCATGCAGAATACACATCCTATGCATGCTTCATCACATGCAGCACAGACAGTAGCGGTATCACAGCCACAGCCCATTGCCGCGACTCAGCAAGTTTCACAACAGATGTACCAGTATGCCCAATCTGCTTATCCCGATTATCCACGATACACATGAAACAGCCTAGAGAGGGAGGTTGGCTTGCCTCTTATTGAAATTCCTGTAGATCAAGAGGGTCCTTATGTACACAGTCAAGTATTGGGAAAAGACAGAAAGTTTTTAATTGACACAGGGGCAAGTCGCACTACAATCAGCCATAATGAAGTTCCAGGAGCACCCCTCTCAGGCTCACAGAATGTTTCCCTTGGTTTTTAAGGACAGCCTATTGTAAATGAGGTATCAGAACCAGTCCCCCTGGCTGTGGGTCCATTATCACGTGTTACAGACTTGTTACTTACGAAATCATGTCCAGAAAATCTGTTAGGTATCAAAACATTGAAGGCTCTAGGAGCAGTGATATGTTGTTCCCCGGAGGGAGTTAGACTCTTTCTGCAGGATTTCAAGGGTCACTATGTATTACGAGAGTTTGATGTCAGATTAAGAAATGTACCAGATCACTTGTGGGCACAAGGCCCAACCGATGTAGGCTGTATGCATATCACACCTTACCGTGTTACACTGAAACCAGGTGTTGTTTTACCAAGAATCAGACAATACAAGTTACCACCCGATGCTGTAGTGGCTTTACTGGAAATCATTGAAGAGCTCATTGCCCAAGGAGTGGTCGTAGAGACCGACTCCAATATCTGCAATTCCCCTATCATTCCGATTCTTAAACGTACTGATCCCAATGCACCGCCAGTATATCGGCTGGTGATTGATTTACGAGAATTGAATAAATGCATCATACCACAGTACCCTGTGGTCCCCGACATCTCTTCCCTATTGACTGCTATTGATTCTGAAGCAACGTTCTTTACTGTAATTGATCTCAAGAACGCCTTCTTTAGTGTACCTATTGACCCAGAGAGCCAATATCTCTTCGGATTCAGTTTAAATGGACGAAGTTTCAAATTTTCACGCGCACCTCAAGGATTCACAGAAAGCCCCAGCATCTATAGTCAAGCACTGAAAAGGCAACTAGATTGTATTCAAATGCCAGTTAACACCGCTTTACTGCAATACGTCGATGATCTGCTGATCACCGCACGAAGTGAGCCCGAATGTGAACAAGCATCACTGACAGTTTTACATTTTCTGGCCGACAAGGGACACAAGGTGTCTCCTTCGAAGCTTCAATTCTGTGTTCAGCAAGTTGTGTACTTGGGTCACTTGCTGTCCAAAGTGGGGAGACAGCTCACTCCCGATCGCATTCAGTTAATTGTAAATATGCCACAACCCCAGACACAAAAGGAAGTGCGGGCCTTTATAGGCCTCACCTCGTACTGCAGACAATGGATTCCTCAGTATGCATTTCTAGCTAAACCACTCATCCAGTTAACGACACAGGAGGCAGCGACTTCGACTGTCCTCCCTTGGACTCAGGAACACACACAAGCCTTTGAAGAATTAAAGAAAGCTTTATGCCAAGCACCAGTTTTAGCGACACCATGTTACAGCAAACCTTTTACACTTTTTGTTACAGAACGTGATGGTACAGCGTTGTCTGTCCTCACTCAAGATCAAGCAGGTTCACATAAGCCTTGCGCTTATTTTTCAAGTACATTGGATTCAGTAGCCCAGGCACTCCCTGCGTGCTTAAAGTCAGTTGCAGCAACAGCATTAGCAATCAAACAGAGCGACTCAATTGTTTTAGGACATCAATTAACAGTACAAGTTCCACATTCTGTAGAGGTTCTTTTAAACAGAACTCAGACTCAACACTTGACTATAGCACGACTGACAGGTTATGAATTGACGCTATTCCAGCCACACATAGAAATCAGACGCTGCAGCATTCTAAACCCCGCAACATTGTTACCTTCCATTATGACAGATCCAGCCCCGCATGATTGTATAGAGATCATTAATGCAGTAACCAAGCCCCGACGAGACTTAACAGATGTCCCACTGACAAATCCAGACCTGACACTTTATGTGGATGGTTCATGTATGAGAACAAGTACAGGAGAGTTAGTGGCCGCATATGCAGTGACCACTGAAACTGAAGTTAAAGAAACACATCGCATTGATACACTGTCTGCTCAAGCGGCAGAGCTCATCGCTCTGACCCGAGCCTGTATACTAGCCAAGAACAGAAATGTTAATATATACACTGATTCCCGTTATGCGTTCGGAGTTGTACACGACTTCGGAATGTTATGGCAAGAACGAGGTTTCTTGACCTCTCATGGTGCCAAGATTCAACACGGTCCCCTCATTCAAGCACTGTTAGAAGCAATACATCTGCCTTCAGGCATATCCGTCATGAAGTGTAAAGCACATACTAAAGTTACAGATTCTGTTTCCCAGGGTAACGACCTGGCAGACCAGACAGCAAAACATACAGCATTGACTCATACTCAGATAACTGACGTGACAAAGACAATAGTACCGACACATTGTATGACAATCAGGGATCCCACACTAGATGTAATCGATGTTCAGACACATGCTACTACAGATGAAATAAAGAAATGGACCGAACTAGGAGGGATCCAGACAGATCAAGGTTGGATGACGAAGGGAAAATCTACATGGTTTCTCCCCGACTCTATGGTTCAAGTCATAATCAATACAGTACATAGTCCTGCACATCTAGGAGAGAAAGCGATGTTAGACAGTTTACAGAATCTCTGGTATAACAAACACTTACGAGCAGCAGCAAAACAGAAAGTGCGTACTTGCATGATCTGTTGTCAGTTCAATCCAGAAAAAAGTGTCCCCGTAGAGCAAGGTGGATTTCATCCTCCTGATCACCCTTTTGAAGTCCTCCAGATGGATTATATCCAGATGGACCGTTGTCGAGGATTCAAATATGTCCTCGTAATTGTTTGTGCACTTTCCCGTTGGACCGAAGCATATCCAGTCCCAGATTACACTGCTCCGACCACTGCAAGACAGCTGGTTCGAGAATTCTTCCCACGGTACGGCTTGCCTCGTGTCGTGTATTCAGATAACGGACAGCCATTCTCATCCGAATTAATGAAACAAGTTTCCCTGCTGCTAGGATATCAGTCGAGATTCCATTGTGTCCGACATCCCGAAGCCGCTGGCCTTGTAGAGAGGCATAACCAGACATTAAAGACCCGTCTTGCTAAAGTTTGTAAAGAGAAAGGGATCGACTGGATAGTCGCCCTGCCAGTTGCACTGTTCTACATGAGAATGGTTGCCCATTCGAGATCAGGACTATCCCCGTATGAAGTGGTCTTTGGCAGACCACCGAATATGTGGGGGACGCCCTTACCTAAGAAAATTACCGATGTTGATTGTAATATGCTGACAGATTACCTTGCCTCCTTGATGTCTGCACTCCAATCATGTTGTTCACAGGTTGCCGCAGCCTTCCCTGACAACACTGATGTAAAGCCGCATGATGTCCGTCCAGGAGATCTGGTCCTAATTAGGAACTTCGACAGGAAAAGTCCGCTGGAGCCCCGCTGGAAAGAGCCGAAGACCGTCCTTCTTACAACGAGGACCGCCATCAAGGTGGAAGGCAGAAAGGGGTGGATACATACCAGCCATATCAAGAAGTGCAACGAACTGTTACCCGATACCGACACATCCACCCCTTCCAAAGACTGTATCGAATCTAGTGACTTTAAAGTTCTGAAACAAGAGAAAACTCCCCAAGAAGAATACCGCATGAAACTCCGATCTAGCAAGTCAGACAGTTTAATTGTTTAAGTCCTCCCCTAGGTGAATCGGTTAAATAGTTTCTGACATGTATCCCCTAGATCGAGATAGAGAGAGAGAGAGACAACTCAAGAAACATACATATTGCAAATCACTCCGCAGTCACTGTATAGTGACATTATTGATTATGTTTTTCCTAAGTCTTCTGATTATTGTTGCAAGTATACTGCTTCCTATATATTACCCTATTTTCAAACGTGAACAATCTGCTTACAATGTCACTGCTGAACATTCTTTTAGTGAATTACCTCCACACGAACTTTCTTACAGACTTGCGCTGCGCAACAACACATTCATTAGTATGTTACATCACTCCCACCAAACTAACAATGCTACAAACTGCTGGATATGTGGCCAACTCCCTCCCTACCAGAAATACAAGGGAGTTCTGCCCCTCTTTCCGTACCCGTTCACTCACAATGGCTCCTGTGGTGCATGGTTTAGAATAATTAATTCAGTAGATCCTGATGTTGCTGTTTTCAAAGGAAGCTGGGTTTGGGGAAACTTGAACTTAGTTCTGCTTAACGTCTGTTACCCTGACAAGAAGGGACTTCCCATTAGAATAGGAACTGATCTAGAAAATGAAGTATATGGATTAGGTAATTACACAATTAACCTTATGATTCTTACTGTTGAATCCGAAGCTGCACCAGTTCTCCCTGCTATGTCAGTATTACCAGTCACTGGTGAATTATGTGTCAGTAAGAAGGGTTCAGTACACTTAGGTCATAGTAAATGTACTACTGTGGTTGAATTCAGTGATCAAGGCAAGTCTTCTTTTAGAGCTACCCGTCATTCCTACTTTGTTTGTGGTCATACCGCATACATACGCTTACCTCCAGATTGGGATGGTACCTGTTACATCGCATTCCTTCTGCCACCCGTTTTTCTAGCCCCTCCTGATTATCACAGAAATACACATCTAGTAAAGAATAGACTCCGAAGAGATCTCCCGATTGTCGACTACACTGAAACGGCATGGGAGCAGTACACAGATTTCAATAAAGGATTCTTTTTCTTCACAGGCCCCGTCCAAAATAGTAAACTAATACGCAGATTAACTAGAACACTTGAAGCAGTAGTAAATGAAACTGCCTCCGCCTTAGGTAACTTAACAGAGGAGCAGTCCGCCATGCGGGTTGTTGTTCTTCAGAATCGTCTTGTTATTGACGTCATCTTGGCAGATAGAGGCGGAGCTTGTAAGGTCATCGGGTCAAGTTGCTGTGTTTTCATCCCAGAAAACGCGCCAACGGTATACCAAGCTATTACACGTCTTCATAAAATTGCAAATCTGTTACATCAGAATCCAGGCACCTGGACTTGGTCCGGTTGGTTCTGGACAACGTTAACTGCTTGGGGATGGAAGATCCTATCCTTCCTAGGCATCGGCCTAGTCCTAGTATTCAGTTGCTGCCTGTGCCTACAGTGTGGGCCAGCGATTTGTGGACTGTGTGCCACATCATGCATTGAACATTCCAGTTTTCTCTCAAAACGTGAGAGGAAGAAAGAAGAGCAAATGATGTTACAAGAACAAACTGATCGATTCATGAGGATCGATATATCATGAAGGGTCCGTAGGGAACAAGGAGGGAATGAGGAAATATAAATTTTATGGTCCAGTTGTGTTCCCTAGCGTGTACCCCACCGACTCCATGTACCAGCTTAAAGTGCATGTAACTTCCCTCCTGTGCCTGCTATGAAGACGCAAATACATTTGCGTCCAACGTTAACATGTCCTCTTTCAGACCCACCCTGAATGGGTTGAATAGTCCGTTCCTAAGTATCCTATGCCAACGTCTTTTTGTGGTATACTTTACACGTTTTTCAGCTCTGGCAAAGTAGGCCCTGAATTCTGCCATCGAGCTTTTTTCTCCTGGCTTCTGACTCTGAAAGCATCAGCCCAGGCTGTCTCTGTACCCGTGACCTCTGACTTACTTTCTGTGCGGCTCCCGGCGCTTAGCACAGCCTGCTGCCTGCTGCCTGCCAAGACTGACTTCAACCTTCGAATTATCTGTTCCGCTCCTCGAAAATACATTCCTGCCTACTAGTTTAAGTAAACATTCCCCCAGCTGCAGAGCGAAGGGCCCGGCCTCGCTGTCTCCGTGCAAGTAATTCATAGCCCCTGTTACCATGGAAGGCCCATGCCCCTCGCATTCTCATGTAGACACTTAGGCGCTTATACACGCACTCACAGTCAGTATAGAATAAGCTTCTGCCCCAGAGACCTTTCCGTTTAGATAATATGGTTCCCAAACATCAGATATCAGATATGATAGAAGTACGAGTTGATCTGACATGCCAGACTCCTGTCTCTTCCCGCCCGTGTAAATGTCAAGTCCCCCTGCACCCTCCAGTTTCACGTCAATCACACGTCATGCAGCTGCGTGCGCATCCAAGCCTCAGATTTCTGCTGACATTACAAGATTTCTGCTTTGTGCCACCCACTTGTGACACCTACCTATGACGTTTCTAGCACACACCTCTATGTTCACGCCCAGTTCACGCCTTCTAATTACGTATCACTACCACGTGAATGCTGTTATCTTGTCTTTTCTCAGCTGTTACGCCTTCTGTATTGGTTTCTACTGTACGATTTAAGTATATAAGTTATGTACTGTCAATAAAATATTGCTCTATCCCTTCCTGAACCCCTGTGGTTGCAGGAACATGATATACAGGTCTTGACCATTCCTTTTTAAGGAATAAAACCCCTAAGAACTCTAACACCACGGACTCTGCCTTTTTCTTTCCGATTGAGTTATTATTGATTAAGTACTTACCTGCATAGAAATTAAGACGGTAAATCAAATATTTACCACAGCTTCCTGAAGGCGAGGTGGTCCTGGGTCAGGCGGAGGTGGGTGGGGAGTTCCATGTCTTGGCGGCGAGGTAGGAGAAGGACCGTCCCCCTGTGGTGGCTCTACGGATGCGGGGGACGGCGGCGAGGGCGTGGCTGGTCGAATGAAGCTGGCGTTTGGGAGCGTAGAAGTTGAGGCGGCTGTTGAGGTATCCTGGGCCTTGGCTGTGTAGGGCTTTGTGTGTGTGGGTGAGGAGACGGAAGGTGATTCTCTTGTTGATCGGGAGCCACTGCAGATCTCTCAGGTGTCCGGAGATGTATCCACACACAAAGCACAAATTTACCACACACAGACAGGCTGGCAGACAGGACTGGGTTAAAAGAGATCCTTGTGCACTTCATTGAGCTCTTTTGAAGCCACCACCTACATCAAAGGCTCTTTTGGGAATAAGCACTGGGTCTCTGAAAACCTGAAATCCAACACTTCTGTATCTTGAGCTGAACCACTGTCAGAAGGACTGCTTTGCTGCTTAAAGGACTCATCTGGACTGCTTTGCTAGAAGGACTGTTTTTCTGATTGTTGGCCTGCTGCTCCCTGCCTTCCCTTCCAGTGATAACCAAGGGCTTGCTGGCTTGCCTTCTATTTTCTGAAGTCTCCGGAACGCAAAAGACTTCCGACAATTCTACTAGTGTTGCTGGACTCTGTTTTCTGTGAGTCCTACCCTTGACTGAAGTGTGCCTTTCAAGCTATGGGCCTCAGAAGTGGGTTCTGCACCTGTTTTCATCTCAGTGGACGCTTTACATCAACTGCGTGACAAATGCTGTCACAATGCCCTTAGACACCGACACAGAGGCTCCTCGATGGCAGTGGTTTCACAGCCTGCACGGCTCAATGCTGACAATCTTCTTGGCTTGATGACAACACATTGCATTCACTACAACGGAGCTTGACGACAACATGCGCGGGTCGATGACGACACAGTAGAATCCCAGAGTCAATAATAGCTCCATTTAGAATATCTCGGTCCTGTAGCTGGCCTGCCCTCCATTGTGGTTGGCCTGAACTCTGGATTTGCACCTGTCCTTTTCATGCTAGTGACTTCTAAGCCCTATTTGTGCATTTAGGGCCTCATTTATGAGGATTTCAGGCAAGGTAGCACCCCAAAAAATCTTGCTGTGCTGCCAAGCATACAAAAAGGGGCAGGAATGCACCATGCACCACACTCCATGGTGAAAGGTTGTCTGCATAGTGGGGGTTGGAGGGGTGGATGCCTTCCTGCACAAAAACAATCAAAGGAGAATTTTTTCTCTTATATGTGTGCTACAGAATGCAGAACATATAGATAAAGCAAAAACAAGGAGAAATAAAGGTATTTCTCTTCATTGTGCCCCCCTCTATGACTCCTCTGGGGAGGCATAGGAATCTGATGCATTATCAGGTTTAAGAAACCTTGTAAATCGGGAATGCATCAGATTCCATGGATGTTGTGTGGGAAACCCTACTCTATTGCAACACCCAAATCTTGCCCCTTTCACGCAGAGCAATGCATGAAAGAGGGTCACATTTACAAGGCCATGAAATGCCACACAGGGTTTCTTTACGTGGCCTTTAAAATTTGGGCAGGCACACTGCGCTGCTGGTACATTCAAAAATGTGACACACCGGCGGCGCAACGGGCTGGTAAATAAGCCCCTTAGGGCCAGTTGTAGGTACCCAAATACCGGTCGGTGATGGCCGAAAATACAGAATTTCAGCCATTACCGACCGGTATTTGGATATTGAGATGTAGGGGTCAAAAAATGTTCTGAATCGGTAAATTTACCGAATCAGTATATGTACCGAATCGGTAAATATACTAAATCGGTAAATTTATCGAATCAGTAAATAAGAAATGGAAAAATTGACTTTTGAGATGTAGGTAACCTCTAAAGTACCGAATTTGCATGAAATTCGGTATTTAAGAGTCTGTATTTACCATGCATTGAAAGTAAGTGGTAACCAAGTGCAGGCTATAAAACAGGCCCCAAAAAGCAACACTTTGATCAGAATGACGGCATTCTACGTCATAGCGAGGCGGCTATGTCTACAAGCAGAAGGAGAGTGGGTCTGGAGAAGGGAGGAGCAGGTCTACAGGCAGAGGATCACCTTATTCCAACTAACTGAGGCAGAGATCCTACAAAGGTACAGGCTACACCCCCAAACCATCCTGGACTTGATCAGGGACCTGCACCCACTTTTAGAGCACCCAACCCCAAGTGCGCACGCCATCCCACCCCATGTGCAGGTGCTTTGTAGCATACACCTGCTTGCTTCTGGGAGTTAACAGAGTGTGA
This sequence comes from Lissotriton vulgaris, assembly GCF_964263255.1. Lineage (NCBI taxonomy): Eukaryota > Metazoa > Chordata > Amphibia > Caudata > Salamandridae > Lissotriton > Lissotriton vulgaris. The sequence continues at coordinate 399,033,092 of NC_141696.1, read as the reverse complement.
TTGCTGCAGTAGGTGGGGTGTCCCAGAGCTGCCTGTCCCGTTTCTTTAGGATGTTCCTAGAGGCCATGATGCGGAGAATGCATCATTACATCAGCTTTCCTGAAATGCACGCAGAACTACTCAGGACCAAGACAGACTTCTATCATATAGCAAAGTGTTTCCCAAACTGTGGTCCGCGGACCCCCAGGGGTCCGTGACACATTCCCAGGGGGTCCGTAGGCAACAGCTTTAAAAGCACAGAAACATTTCTTGTATAATTAGCAGCTTTCCAGCAACAATGAAAGTGTCAAGGGAATGCCAGTGATTAATGTACCTCCTGGAGCTGAGGAGAGTTTTGTTCAGTTGCAGCTTTAATTGAACTAATGTAGCACAGAGGGTTAATGTGCCTACTGCAAAGAACGTGTGTCATGCATCTTAAAAAGCCGTATTTTTTGTGCATAGGTTCGTGGTTACTGCTTTTGTCTCAGAGATTATTTTGTTACTGTATACTTCATAAGTGACAATCGTAATCTAGCAGAGGGACCTATAAACTGTCATCAAAGAGCTGCTTGCAAACTGCATGGTACCAGTTAGTAACTTATATTTTTTCCCAGGTATTCATTATCCTGATGCTGCTAAAAAGATTTATTTGGGTGGAAATACATTTTTTATGTAAAAGTCAGTGCTAGCCACTGTGTTATGTTCTGAATCCTGAGTTTACGCTTTTCCAGACCGGGCACTCTTTATACATTTTATATACACACTGATTTACATGTATGATTCAATGTCTCTATATGTGTGTGATGTAAAGTGCTCTGACATCCTACAATGGTATGAGAGATGCTATAAAACAAATTAAATACATGTGAGAGGGGCTATTACTTCAATATAAAATACTAAGCGCCAGTTGTAGGATCTGTTTTTATATGCGCGAACCAGCTTATGCATGCAAAAACCTATTGAGCCATGTACATAGCCTATTTCGCGAGTCGCAATTTGTTTGCGACTCGCTAAATAGGTTTTGCAACTTGCTATTTGGAAGGGGCATTCCCTTCCAAATAGCGAGTCTCAAAACCATGTACAAATGTTTTGCGGTCGCAAACCAGTCGCAATTACCACCTACTTCAAGTAGATGGTAATGCATTCGCAAATGGGAAGCCTTTGCAAATGCATGCAAAATTATTTTTTAAGGGCAGGCAGTGGTGCAGGGGACCTCTGCCCGCCCTTAGAAAATGAAACGAAAACGTTTAATTTTCTTTTTTTTTTAAATGCATGGTAAAGGGGCTGCATTTTTTTTAAACTGCTTTATTTAAAAGCAGTCCGAGACATGGTGGCTTGCTGAGCCCAGCCGGCCACCATCCCTGGGAGAGCAGGCATTCCCAATGGGCTTGAAAATTGCGAGAGGCTCATTAATATTAATGAACGTCGCAATTTGCGACCACATTGGGAATCCCAAACCGTGTTAAACACACTGTTGTACACTTCATTTAGCGACTCGCAATTTGCTACTCGCAATGTGTCGCCAATTGCAGGGGGCTAAATTAAATGGTCGTACATCTGGACCCAAAATCCTTAGTACTTTGAGTATTTGTTTTGTGTGCACACGTGTGTATTTTTTTCGAATTACTGTTTTAATTTTGAAATTTTACTCATACAAATTGCTTTGGGGTCCCCAGCTTCCAGTGGTGACTCAATGGGGGTCCTCCGGAGTCAAAAGTTTGGGAACCACTGATATAGCATATTTCCCCAACATCATCGGCTGTATTGATGGCACCCACATCCCAATTTGCCCACCTGCTGCCACAGAGTACATTTACAGGAACAGGAAGTCAACACACACAATAAATGTACAGGTAATCTGTGATGCAAATTACATTATCACGGACATAGTGGCCAAGTTTCCAGGAAGTACCCACGACTCCTACATCTTTCAGAACAGTGGGATCTACACACGCCTGACAGCTGGGGAATTTGGCGAAGGATACCTGCTAGGTAAAACACTGTGACACACCCTGATAGATATTGCAGATGTATGTGTATGTGTGCATGTGAGTAATGTCTTTTCTATTTTCAAATAGGGGACAGTGCATATGCCGTCCGCTCCTTCATACTGCCTCAACCCTTCAACCCCTAGCCAGAGGAGATACAACAGGGCACACAAATCAACCAGGAACATTGTGGAGTGCACCTTGGCCTCTTGAAAAGCAGATTCCGCTGCCTCCACAAAAGTGGAGGGGCACGACAGTATACACCTATAACCTGATGTAAGATGATTGCCACTTGTGCAATGTTGCACAACCTTGCGACTAAGAAGGGCGCCGAGGTGGAATTGAGTGACTATGAGAACCACGATGATGAGCATGCACTGCCTGAACCCAACAAAGCAGGAGTTGCTACACCAACAGATGGCAGACACAGACGGGCAGAGATCACACGCAACTACTTTTAAGTAAGTAAAGAGACCCAGACAGGTGGAGTATGCACCAAACGTAGTTTAATATTTGGCACTACACAGGTATCCAAAAGCACAAATGTGCAACACAAATGTCATCCATGTAATAATGGTAGTCCTTAGTCAATTCCCCATTAACTGAAAAAGTCATTTCCATCCTCGCCTACCAGTGCCAGATGTAAGTGGCTGGCTTTCTTCACTGTGCGTTTGGGCTGTTGGCTCACCATAGCGCCTGCTGCTCCTCCGTGTTTCCACAACAAGGGGGCTTGTCATGCTGCTCCTACCGGTGCTTTCCTCACTTTCTGGGAAGTCCAGGGCAGCAGTTTGTGCTCTCTGTGCATTCATCAGCTCTACAGCACCGGTCAAACTAGCGATGCCCCTAGACACCTCATTGCTGTTGTGGGTCAGTCCCTCTTGCATGTTAATGCAATGTCTACATAGCAGGGAAGTGGCTGTGGCCAGGCGGTAAGCATGGGCGGAAAATCCGTTTCGCTCGCGGATTTTGCGGATTTTCGGGAAATTCGCAATCCGCGAGATTCGCGAATCTCCCGCAAAATCCGCAAATCCGCGAGCAGCGGATTTTGCTCGCACTGCTCGCACTGTTCGCGTGAGTTCGCGTGAGTTCGCGCCCCGCGAATAAGTGCAAAATTGCAGAAATACGATTTTAGCAAACTGAAAGTAACTACTTACCAGGTTCAAAAGTTCAGGCTCATCATTAGTAGCCATTTCCTGTAGTGCTTGCTGAGGGGCCCCTCCAGAGTTCAGTTGCCAGTTGCAACTATTATGTGACCCTGCTCTGAACCTCAGAATAGTTACACATATGCCACAAAGGTCCTGAATTACAGCTAAGGGAGACAAGCAGGAGCCAGGCTGGCAGTTCAAATCCATTAATCAGCCCCTAATTCATTATTGTCAGTTGGGGCAGGGCAGGTGTTGTAACTAATTTTGCAACAATGAAAGCACTTAGCAAGTGCAAAAGTTCACTAATCAGGAAGCACTAAGGAAGCAGGTGCCAGCTAAAAAAATATTCTGTGACACATTAATCAGCCCCAAATTAATTCAGGTCACTTGAGGCAGGGAAGGTGTGCTTGCGTTGCCACAATAATGTACACTGACTGGACAACCAGAGGGTGCTGTGATGAAACAGAGGGTGGCATGGGTGGGCCAGAGGGTGGCATGAGTAGTCAGAGAGTGGCAGTGGTGACAGAGAGTGGCAGTGATGAAGAAGAGTGTCCCAAACAGGCTGGACACGTAGAAACAACAAGTTCGCAAAACTTGCGACCCGACAGGTAAGTTCGCAATTTGCGACATTGTACAAAACCCTCGCGAACTGGCAGAAACCCGCGCAAACACACAAAAAAAAAAAATCCGCAAATTCGCGAGAATTCGCGGATTTTGCGGATTGCGAGTTCACAAATCCGCAAAATTCGCGAACGCGAGATTCGCAAAATTCGCCCATGCTTACCAGGCGGTTTATTGCTTTACTTTGCTGCTGCGCACGCTGCCTCTCCTTGTGCCTTGCTTACATGTCCTGGTCCAGTTTGCTGCACAGGAGCTGCACTGATTGTCTCATGTCCCGCATCCCTGCCCCCATCTCCTTGTTCACATCGACCAGTTCTCTAATGCCCTTCCCTATATCTTCCACATTTGTGTTCAGGTTCCTCATCTGGCGTTGCACAGACTGGATGGCCTTCCCCTGCATCCTTTGGATTTTCACCATGCTACCCTCAAGCCCACGAAAGACACTGGGACCCTCCACATGAGCTGGTACAATGCTTTCTCTGTGCCTGCGGCGTCTGCTACCTGTACAGACAATCTCTGCACTGGACTGCTGTGTGGCAGGGCTACCTTCCCCAGGCAAGGTTGGTGTGGCATCCCGCTCCATGTCACCCGCTGGTGACTCCATTTGGACAAGTGGGGCAACTACATGACTCCTGCTCTTTTGTGATGTAGGAGTTGTCAGAGGCAGTGATGCAGGCAGTTCAGGTAAGGACAGTAGCAGAGGGGAACCTGAACATTCTGGGGACGCCTGCAGATGTGGAGACATTTCTGGGTCTTGGGATGGTGGCTGTGTAGTTGGTGCACCTGTGTCCTCTGTGACATTCTCTGCACTTGGCCCTGGCTCCTGGCGGTCATTCCTCTCTGGTGCCGTGCCTTCTGTCTCTCTAGTACGCCTGCCTGATGTTTCACCTGTGGACATATGAAAGTACATTAGCTTGGTGCAACTGCCTCACAGCCACTACAATTAAATAATTTTCACTTGTACAATCTACATGTTGCCTGCGCTTCACTATGTCTGAAATGATTAGCCTAACTTGGTCCTTCATTTACTGACTACATGTCCAATAATGCATTGCTCCTGTATAGTGCTACCTCTACTGGGCCGTGTTTGACTTTGCCACATAGGGTAAAGGGAAGGCTGATGGGGTGGGGGTGATTGCTCTGCATGCATCTTACCTTTTCTGGTTGCAGCTCTGGCTGAGCTGTCTGCATCTCCCAGTCCACAGATGCTCTCTGGTTCAGTGGTGGACCCCACCAGCTCCTCCAGGTAAATTAGCGGGGGTGCACGGTACTTCCCTCCTCCAGTTTTGTTTGCCTGTTTGTGAAGCTCAGCAATTTTTTTCATTGTCAGGCTCCTGAGGTCATACCACCTCTTTTTCAGGTCGTCTATGTCCCTTGTAGTCACTCTTACACCATTCACCTTTGCTTGAATGTCCAGCTAAATCTTCCTTTTGGCTGATTCAGCCACAGTCAGGGACAGCTTGCCAAACAATTTCTGGTTTTCCTTCACCACCTCCTCCACAAGGACCTGCAGCTCCATGTTGCTAAATTTAATTTTCCTCTTCCTCTCTGGCTGTTCCTTTTCCATGCTCGTTGACATTTTCACAGTTTAAAAGTGCAATTTTGTTGTGGCTTAGGGACTCAGCTCAGCTCCAACTGCCTCTCCAGAACCTTCTAATTACTTGCAGCTGCCTGTGTAGCCACTTCCTGGTAGGGCGGGGGAGGGTGGTAGCACCTGATTGGCTGCCTGATTCAGTTTCAATTTTTTTGGTTTCCGATTCGGTATTTACCGAATCAGTATTCACCGAATCAGTATTTACTGAATCGTATTTCCCATTCATTCCTATGGGCCAAAAGGCCTATAGGAATGAATGGGAAATACCGATTCGGTAAATACCAATTCGGTAAATACCGAATGGCAGATTCCGAATTTTATCGATTCGGTAAAAAATACTGAATTTTTTCCTACATTGCATTTACCGATTCTAAAATACCGAATCGGTAAAATTTGGTATTTTAGAGTTGGTAAATTCAATTTACCTACATCTAGCCCTTAGTCTTTATGAAATCATATCTCGACTTCTACTGATTGGATTTGTGTCATTTTGGTCTCATTTTACACAGACAGATATTATCTACTTTTCTAAACCTGTGTGGAGTCTTTTTATGGTTTATTGATTGTGTTACTGTATATGTGTGTTACACAAATACTTTACGCACTTCATCTTTAGATAAGCCTGACTGCTCTTTGCCAATCTACCAGAGGATGACCATAGATTATATTTTAATATGTATCTAGGTTACCCTGACTAGAGTGGTGGTTCCTGCCTTGCCTGGGGGGCATACCTCAGCCAACCAGGAATCTAGTTTCTAACAGGTACTCTATGTAGCCAGGGCTTGTACTTTAAATGTCACTAGTGGGCTACACTTATTTTGCTACCACTGAAGTGACAAAGCAAAATATGTCTTCAGGCCTGTCCCTGAAGACTGAGTGTGCATATTTTCAACTGCCAATACGACCTGTCAAAATAACCCTTTTGACAGGCTTAGACCAGTGTTACATTTATAAATGAAAGAGTGATGGTGATCCAAACTCTGCTCAGAATCTCTCGGCGCACCAAATACCAAGGGGGGTAGTCTTAAAACCACCTCATGCCTCTTTCACTAACTAACAGAAACTCTCTGCCACTAAATCTCACTCTTCACCCGTGACAGTTCTGGCATCTTTATCCACCTTCATCTTTCCAAACTGTATGTGTTCCTGCTCTACAACTGGGTAGATAGCAATTGCAAACAAATAAGTGGCGGGCCCCAAAATAAGTGTGTATGCCCCCCACCGGAAACCACTGGCTCAAATTAAGCACTGGCTTAGACCTTCCTTTTTAAAACTTGTTGATTATTCCTAAGGTAGGTTCCACTTGCCCCAGGACAGTGTTTAAGGCTTTTAAAAAGTTGAACATTTGTATTTAGGTGTTATATGTCCTGGAAGTAAACACATCTCCAAAGTCAGTTTTCACTGCAACAAGACTGGTTCTCCTATAGAAACGCAATAGACTATATCATAACAATTTATAATGTATAACTTTGGTTTGAGAATAGCTACAACCATGATCAAGGACTCAAAATATTAGGAATGTAAAAATCCCATATGATAGTAAAGCTAGATTTTAAATTGCTATTTTGGAAATGCCACTTCTAGAAAGTTTAACAATACACTTGGGTTCTAGTGGGATAGGTCAGACCCAGGAAGTACTGATCCCTTCCAGAATTATGATTCACTTCTAGAAGGTTGACTAAAAAGAGGGGTTGAGCCTGTTTAACATAAGCAAGGCTAGGCCACTACAAAATGTCAAATGTGCAGATGCCAGTCCTGCCCTTACTTCCACAAAATATGTATTTACATTTGTCATCACGCAATTGAAATACTGCGAAAACTTTCGTGTGTTTGCAAGTAGTCATAAACAGTGGCACAACCAACAAGCGTTATTTTGATAGTTGTAGCTCACATTACATATGACATAACATGACAGTATCACATTAAATAAGCACAAGACAAGAATAATCATTGGAATTACAAATCAAAATCGCTTTTAAAAAACAATATGACCCAGTTCTGAAATTCAACACCTAGAGGAGGCTTGTGTCACTTCAAAATTAATGAAAGCCCCTGCCTATTGGCCCATGACAAGAGGAGCATCACTACCTCTGAATTATTTATTTTTGGTGTTGATTTGCTCACAAGATTTATATTTATGAATTGAAGTAGGATTTTTATTGTGTTGCATTTTTCAAATTTTTTACTCTTTTGGTACTGGTAAATGCTTTACACATTTCTCCTAAGTTAAGCCTGACTGTTAGTCTCAACTCAGATCCGTGACTGGGTTTGGGTTTCTGAAAAGTGTCAGCGCTCCGTCCATCATCTCCTTGTATTGGCAGGTCATGCCCAGTCATGATTCCCTTGCTCACTTTGCCACTGGATTCAAGCTAGCAAGGCTGATGAGGGTTGTTACCCCGAGAACGGTCCCAGGATGCTTGTTTCCAGTCCAGAAAGACCTGGCTTGGCAGTTGTGGCTGGTCTGTTCCCATGAGGAACAAGGTCAAGACTAATTTGAATATGGCTGGGACTGAACTGGGGTGTCGAAGTAAGCTAAAGAATGATGATGGAATCAACCCAGATATCAGTGACTGGGGGTGATTGTCTGAAAGGTTTCAGAACTCTGTCCATTATCACCTTTTGTTTGCTTTACTCGCCCTAAGTTGCCAGGGTATGGCCAGACGTGTGTCCCTTGCTCGCTTTGTCGCTGGATTAAAGATAGCCTGGCTGATGAGAGATGTTACCTCAAAACCTGTCCCAGAATGCTTGTTTCTGGTCCAGGGAATACCTGGCTTGGCAGTTTGGACTGAACTGTTCCCATGAGGAACAGGGTCAAGACTGATTTGCACATGGCTGGGTTTTAACTGGAGTAGTGAAGTGAGTTAAAGAATGATGATGGACTATATCCAGATCTGTGACTGGGGGTGCATGTATGAAATGGTGCATCACTAGGTCCATCATCACCTTGTGTTTTCTCTGCTTGCTTTAAGTAGGTAAAGTATGCCCAGACGTAAGTCCCTTAGTCACTGGATTCAAGCTAGCCTGGCTGATGAGGGGTATTACCACGGAACCGGTCCCTGGATGCTTGTTTCCGGTACAGGGAAGACCTGGCTTGGCAGTTTGGGCTGGACTGTTCCCATGAGTAACAGCGTCAAGACTGATTTGCATATGGCTGGGTCTTAACTGGGGTGGAGAAGTGAGCTAAAGAATGATGATGGATTCAACCCAGATCTGTGAACGGGAGATGATTGTCTGAAAGGTTTCAGCACTCGGTCCATCATCACCTTGTGTTTGCTTTATTAAAAGGTGCATTCCCCACTAGGGCCAAATCTGATGCTCCCTTTGACATGGTCATGCAGCTGAGCAAGAAGGTGGATGATTTGTGGGTTAGCACCCTTGGTTAGTAAAATATTCCACAACTTTGTCCTAACTATGTTGTTGAATGCTGCGCTGAGTTCCATAAAGGCCAGTTAAAGACAGCCTTCTTTAACAAGGACATACTTAGTCAAATTAAGTGGAGGTTCAGGCACTGATCAGCAGTGCCCAATTCAGGCCTGAAACCATATTGAACTGAAGTTAAGATGTTTTTCTCAAGAGCCCAACATTCTAATATAACCAACATTACCCCTCCCAAGATCAAGCAATAAGAATTGCTCCTGTCTCCCTTCTTAAAAATTGGAACAATGATCACACAGGACCAGGAATTGGGGGGGGGCATGCAAGGACACACTTGTGATTATTCTTATCATTAAGGGGGTCAAGAATGTCAGATTGCCCTTGAATAAATCAACGGGGACACCATCTGGCACTGGTACCCAGCGGCAGCCGGCGTAGGTAAGCAAAGTAGTGCAGGGGTGGGGTGGGAGGGGTTGAAGTTGAATGGGGTAAATGGTGGTCATATTTCATATAATTCCTGCACAAACATATGTAGCCATAGCAGCATTAGAAGAGCTCGCAGATTTGTCAGGTGTAGCTATGGTTGGTGTTGATCCAGCATGAAAAATAGCATGTAAGAAGCCCCTGTGAAAAGGCTAACCTCTGAGTTGCGGGGTAGTCAATATGTAATGTAATGTAATGTAATGTAATGTATAGGCATTTATATAGCGGATATAAATATATACTTACCCGGAGGGTCCCAAGGCGCTTCGACCGCTGCGAAACCCTTCCTGGCTTCCCTGAGAGATGGTCCCTTAATGGGTATCTCCAGGGTGAGACCAGGCATCCCCGGCGGTCTGGTGGGGCCATTAGTGAAGATGAGGCAAGCTAATGCCCAGAGTTGCCGAGTGTGATCGCTGATCAGAGTGGGCACCGAGGCGAGAGAATTATCGAGTCCGCTGACCCTGGTCCAGAAACCTGCCGCGCCGGGAATCGAACCCTGGTCCCTGGCCGTCCTCTGCTCTCGGGTCTGCCGCCTCTAACCAGTGAGCCACACTACTTCACAATAAACCTCCTTGAGAGCGTCAAAACTTGTAAACATTGGTATGAAATAACTCCTGCTACTTTCTGGGCCAAAACTATGTCTAGAGGGAAAGTCTGCGGGATTAGGTTGATAAAAGAAACCCAAAGAGACCAGCAAGATTTCTTGTGCAAGATCTTGGCAATTCGCAAGTCAATTTAAAATGAACTCCTCCAATTTAAAATTGCGAATGTTTATGACAATACAATAATCAATGTGATTTTTTGCATTATTCCCCACCCACTTCACCCTAGATAAACCAAATATGTCTTTGAATAAAACTTAATGGGTGATGCACCCAAGAATGGAGCAAAGCCTATAAGTCACTTTGTTCTTTATTATTATTTATTATTTGCTGTTTTATAACGCGCTCCATTACTCCAGAGTATCCTGGCGCGAAAAAGGAAAACAAGCAAGTGGCCATCTAAAGGAAAAATAACACTAATAGGCTATTCTAAAAAGATGAGTTTTTAGTGCTTTCTTAAATGAAACAAAATTTTCAGTCGATCTCAGGGAGAGGGGAAGGGCGTTCCAAGTCCTAGCTGCGACAACAGCAAGCGAGTAGCCTCCTAGTCGTACTCGCTGGAAGCGGGGCACACTCAAGAGGTTGCAGCCGGCTGAACGTAGCGGCCGTGTGGGGACATAGCGGCTGAATCTTTTTCTTAGATAGGATGGTCCCATGTCATGGACTGCCTTAAATGCTAAAGTGAGAATTTTAAAAGTTATCCTTTGAGCAATCGGCAGCCAATGAAGTTCCTTTAGGTGTGCTCGCACGCTTTCTCTGCTAGGAATGTTATACAGCAGCCGTGCTGTCGCATTTTGGATAATCTGCAGTCGGGCAACTAAGAAAGCTGGAGTGCCGCTAAAAAGAGAGTTGGCATAGTCGAGCCTAGATAAAATTAAAGCTCTAGCAACCGACTCTCTAGCTGATGATGGCAGATACGGGAAGAACTTTCTTATGGCTTTTAGAGAGCCGAAGCACACAGCAGTAAGTTTTTTTATGTGTGCCTCGAATCTCAGATCCTCTCCAAACCAGACTCCCAAATTCTTGGCAGCGATAGTAACTGAGCCAGGCTGGGGAAAATCAGACAGCCACAAGAGGTCTCTGAAGTTGGATGGAAATTGGCCATACAGCAAAATTTCTGTCTTGTCTTCGTTGCACTTCAGCTGTGCAGCTGCTAACCAGTTAAACACAGCGGAAAGGCACGAACGGACAACCTCTGTGTTAGTTGCTGCATCCTTCCAGGTAAATAAAAGCTGCGTATCATCTGCGTACGCTATGATTTTTGCTCCCATTTGTTCGGTAAGCACAATGAGGGGGGTAAGATAAACATTAAAAAGCAGGGGACTCAATGTGGAGGCTTGAGGAACCCCGGTAGTGAGGGGCCTGACCGAGGATGAAAAAGGTGGGATCCAGACCTGCTGAGACCTGTCCGATAAAAAGGATTCTACCCATTTCAATGCTGAGCCCACCACACCAATCTCCGCTAGGCGGGTAAGAAGGAGTGAATGAGGGACAGTATCGAACGCGGCAGAGAGGTCTAATAAAATCAGAGCCGCTCTGCCGCCACTGTCCAGACACTCCCTAATGGCCTCAGTAATCTCCACCAGCGCCGACTCAGTGCTATAAGCTGCAGAGAAGTCAAAGTCAAAGTCAAAGTCAAAACCACTTTATTCGATTTAGTTAAAAATCATAAAAGCATCCTACATTCATATAGAGGTGACAGTATAACAACTTGAGAAAATACAAATTCATTTAGTCAGTACTATTTACAGAATCACACTATTAAAAAGTTAAAAAGCATCAGTAAAAATCATATGATTCATACTTAAAAAAAAAAAAATACAGCTAAAAGTAGGAGTACATATTACGCTTTTAAAAAATTACAAATACACAAAACATTATCCAATTTAGCCTTCCATGCAAAAACCCATGTATTAAATTTTAAGTCTTTTCCTCCTGATCCTAACTGCAGCAACAAGGTAATTGGCCACGCTAAACATAGCCAAAGCAGAATCCAAAAGTTGAAGATACAGGAGGGCTGGTTTTGCCTGTTGGAAGGTTTTATCCTTCAATAATGGAACCAGGTATTTCTGCCTGGGCACAGTAAAGAAATGACAAAACAACATAAAGTGCATATTATCTTGTACTGAAAAGTTATCACAGTTACAAACAGGGGCGTCCTCCTCCCTATACCAGCATTGACTATCACAGAGCACCATATAGATCTGATTAAACCGGAGTTTAACCAGAAGCCACCTGTGAAAGGGGATGTTGACAATGGTAAGGTATGGTTGTATAGAGAGGGAAGTGATGGTCAGATAATGAGCTCTGACCGTGGTTTTGGTCAGTTGACGTTCCTCCCTCTCCATATTTTTAATTTTAATAAAGTTGAGCTTAACCCAATCCAAATCAGAGTTCCTTAGGCCTTGAGGGGCCGAAAAAATATCGGGACGTCCAAGGACCAAAGAACACTTCTGAATATAAGAAAGCCAAACTATTTTATTGAAATTGTCCAATTTTAGAGAGTCCACCAAAATTTTATGGTTCAGGCCTAGATTGGTGTTGGTCCAGGTCCTTATCCATAACAAAATTGGGGCCATAAGGAGAGTACAAAGAATAGACGTAGGGAGGGTCAGCTAGGGCTATATTTAACGACCAGAACCACTCATGCCCCAAGAGAAGCTACAACAAACAAAAGAGGGGCCTGGTCAGAAACCTGTTAGTGTGCCGCAACTGAGCTAGTTACCAGAAACCATTAGGAGCACTAGAAGTGATAGCCCAGGAATGTTAGAAAAATTCCCATCAGCCCACCCATGTGGCGGAATGTCGTCATGTGGGAGATGTCACCAATCCAATTCTCAAACAGTGCACCTAGTCATGGTGCAGAGTTGGATGGATTAACCATGGTGTAAATACAGACCAATGGGCTTCACTGGTGATGCTAATGGGGTGCAGTGCAAAAAATGAAAGTGATAAACGTGAAGATAAAATTGACTCCGAGGGCCAAAATTAGTTTAATCAGTATGGCGCTTGGGTCAAGATTAAAATTCTGCCAAGATAGTTCGAAATTATAACTATGTGTGGGCAGAGTAAGTGAAGGTCGACATGTTTCAGCTGTACTGACTATTGGTCTAAGCTTTCTTCAGGACCATTAAGGAAACTGCGACTGCAAAATAGAAATTAAAAAATCAGTGATGCACGCTGATGTACAATGGATAAGTCCTACCAGTTCCTCTGAGCCCAGATGGATGCTGCAGGAAGTCCAAAACTGTATGTATCTCCTGAAGAGACATAAGCGTGAATCAAAAACCATATAGTGCACAACAGGTCTCGGGAAAACAAGCACAATATACTAAGCACACAGACAAGGCGGTGGAGACTGTCTCTCCCCGCTCAATATATTACCAATAGTGTCAAAAAAATCACCTAAATTAGAATGAGCTTAGTGACTTACCCAGCATTGTGTGGGAGTACGCCTCACCTCACCCGGAACCCACTCGGGAAAAAGGGGAGGCCCCGCTCTAGTTAGGAAAGAAGATGGACAGAAAAAGTATCTTTGAAAAATAGCAAAGAGACTCACACCACTAGTAGTTGCCATCTACTTAGTTGTTCCTAACAAAAACCTAGCCTTAGTTAAAAAAGAGACTCAACCAAATATGAAAAAATAGACTATGCATAGAATCAATCAGCCACAGTTGGAGGGACAGATTACTAATGGGAGGATGTCCTGTAACCATTGATAAACTAGAGTGGACTGTGTCTAGCAAACAAGATTACTATCAAAGTTTAACAGTCAGCAAGGAATGGGCAGAAGAGGAAGGCTGGAAATACCACTCTCCAAGGCAACTATAGCGCACGCTAGAAGCAAGTGAAAAGGGCTCTCCCTATAAAATGGTGAGGAGAAGTTCTGACAACCTACCTATCCGTCGGTACCTCGCTGCAGACGTCCGAGTGGGAACGGAGGTACCGACGCTGAGCATGTGCGTGTGTTTATATATCCGTTAATTGGCCACAGCTGATGTTAATTGTGAAGCGATCGCTATGGAAATCGGGTGCCAGCGCTGTATTGCGCGTGCGTTTGGCATCCCGCATAAGACGGAGTGCGCATGCGCGGGCCCTGAGCCGAGTGTAGTCACCGGCGTCTGTGTTAGGGTGTACTGCGCATGCGCAGAAGCGCAGACACATCACCGGCAATCGCGCTACGATTTATATGACGCCGTAGCGTAAACAATGCTAAGCGGATGGCCTAATCTGAAGCAATAACCCAATTTAAAGGCACCAAGATGTAATTAAGTCAAATATAACCCCTATTATCAGTGTGGGAAAAAATGTGTGTATATGCCCTAATGTCTGTAAACATGATACACAGACTGAATCAAAAGAGGGCAACTAGACAATATAAAAGGCAAGAGACACGTATGTCATTTGATGTGTTTCCTAATACCAAAGTACGAGCAAATGCGTGTATATGCCATAATAACTATATGTATGTGATACATAGATTGAATCATGATGGGGGCTAGGCATATCATACTGATGGTAACACATATTGTCAATGTGTACTTAGAATTAGTAGTATGTGTGTACCAAGCGGTATTGATCCAACTTGACAGTGTTCACTAAAAATAGGTTATATGTATATGTCAAGTAGTGTGTCAGGCTAAAAAGGGCTGAATGTGGATTGGGCACATGGATACTAAACTGCATGGGGTAGCTTAAAAGACAGATGTACAGGACTCTGGGATAATAGATTCACAGAGATGTCCACGGTATGTCATCGTTCAGACCTTGAGAGTTTTTTCAGTCTGAACCATTTTCTGAACAGGGTTGGACATTGTGCTGAATGTACTCACACCAACTCAACCACCAATGGAGCGCTTGACATTTCTGAGTACATTCAGCACAATGTCCAACCCTGTTCAGAAAATGGTTCGTAAACACTGGACGATTTTGAATAGCACCGGGGCCAATCTTCCATTACCATTGTTCTCATTTAAAAGGGCACCTAGCCTTCGAGACACTCTTGTCCATACAAGACCAAGGACTACCAAGACTGACAGCTTAACTACCTTATGGAACCTTCCTCCAGTCTCTGGGCACTACCCCTGTGGGTCGTGCAGTGTCTGTCCTCAGACTGAAAAAACTACCACAGTGGATATAGGGACAGGAAGGACATGGTTGCTTAAGAAGCATACGAATTGTAATACCGACAACGCTATCTATATGATAACATGTCCCTGTTCCCTCAAGTATGTTGGCTACACCACCCGCAAGATTAAGTTAAGAATTGGGGAGCACAAAAGCACCATTAGGTGCCGTAAGCAGGCCACTAAACTAACAAACCACTTCCTGGAGCAAGGACACACTGCTGACGAGATGAAATGGGTCATTTTAGAAAGGCCATTCATTCCGTCACATATCAGTGATGTAGCTAAGTTTCTTTTCAGGAAGGAGCAGAAATGGATTTTTCTTTTGAAAAGTCATATGCAAGGTCTGAACGATGACATACCGTGGACATCTCTGTGAATCTATTATCCCAGAGTCCTGTACATCTGTCTTTTAAGCTACCCCATGCAGTTTAGTATCCATGTGCCCAATCCACATTCAGCCCTTTTTAGCCTGACACACTACTTGACATATACATATAACCTATTTTTAGTGAACACTGTCAAGTTGGATCAATACCGCTTGGTACACACATACTACTAATTCTAAGTACACATTGACAATATGTGTTACCATCAGTATGATATGCCTAGCCCCCATCATGATTCAATCTATGTATCACATACATATAGTTATTATGGCATATACACGCATTTGCTCGTACTTTGGTATTAGGAAACACATCAAATGACATACGTGTCTCTTGCCTTTTATATTGTCTAGTTGCCCTCTTTTGATTCAGTCTGTGTATCATGTTTACAGACATTAGGGCATATACACACATTTTTTCCCACACTGATAATAGGGGTTATATTTGACTTAATTACATCTTGGTGCCTTTAAATTGGGTTATTGCTTCAGATTAGGCCATCCGCTTAGCATTGTTTACGCTACGGCGTCATATAAATCGTAGCGCGATTGCCGGTGATGTGTCTGCGCTTCTGCGCATGCGCAGTACACCCTAACACAGACGCCGGTGACTACACTCGGCTCAGGGCCCGCGCATGCGCACTCCGTCTTATGCGCTGTGCGCATGCGCGTTCAAAATCGCACTATCGGGATGCCAAACGCACGCGCAATACAGCGCTGGCACCCGATTTCCATAGCGATCGCTTCACAATTAACATCAGCTGTGGCCAATTAACGGATATATAAACACACGCACATGCTCAGCGTCGGTACCTCCGTTCCCACTCGGACGTCTGCAGCGAGGTACCGACGGATAGGTAGGTTGTCAGAACTTCTCCTCACCATTTTATAGGGAGAGCCCTTTTCACTTGCTTCTAGCGTGCGCTATAGTTGCCTTGGAGAGTGGTATTTCCAGCCTTCCTCTTCTGCCCATTCCTTGCTGACTGTTAAACTTTGATAGTAATCTTGTTTGCTAGACACAGTCCACTCTAGTTTATCAATGGTTACAGGACATCCTCCCATTAGTAATCTGTCCCTCCAACTGTGGCTGATTGATTCTATGCATAGTCTATTTTTTCATATTTGGTTGAGTCTCTTTTTTAACTAAGGCTAGGTTTTTGTTAGGAACAACTAAGTAGATGGCAACTACTAGTGGTGTGAGTCTCTTTGCTATTTTTCAAAGATACTTTTTCTGTCCATCTTCTTTCCTAACTAGAGCGGGGCCTCCCCTTTTTCCCGAGTGGGTTCCGGGTGAGGTGAGGCGTACTCCCACACAATGCTGGGTAAGTCACTAAGCTCATTCTAATTTAGGTGATTTTTTTGACACTATTGGTAATATATTGAGCGGGGAGAGACAGTCTCCACCGCCTTGTCTGTGTGCTTAGTATATTGTGCTTGTTTTCCCGAGACCTGTTGTGCACTATATGGTTTTTGATTCACGCTTATGTCTCTTCAGGAGATACATACAGTTTTGGACTTCCTGCAGCATCCATCTGGGCTCAGAGGAACTGGTAGGACTTATCCATTGTACATCAGCGTGCATCACTGATTTTTTAATTTCTATTTTGCAGTCGCAGTTTCCTTAATGGTCCTGAAGAAAGCTTAGACCAATAGTCAGTACAGCTGAAACATGTCGACCTTCACTTACTCTGCCCACACATAGTTATAATTTCGAACTATCTTGGCAGAATTTTAATCTTGACCCAAGCGCCATACTGATTAAACTAATTTTGGCCCTCGGAGTCAATTTTATCTTCACGTTTATCACTTTCATTTTTTGCACTGCACCCCATTAGCATCACCAGTGAAGCCCATTGGTCTGTATTTACACCATGGTTAATCCATCCAACTCTGCACCATGACTAGGTGCACTGTTTGAGAATTGGATTGGTGACATCTCCCACATGACGACATTCCGCCACATGGGTGGGCTGATGGGAATTTTTCTAACATTCCTGGGCTATCACTTCTAGTGCTCCTAATGGTTTCTGGTAACTAGCTCAGTTGCGGCACACTAACAGGTTTCTGACCAGGCCCCTCTTTTGTTTGTTGTAGCCATAAGGAGAGTGTCAGAAATGTACCCTAGACCAAGTTCCTGGTGGACTGAAAACGTGGCTGTGGATTGAGGTAACCCTAATATGGATCGAAGAAACTTATTTTCTTCCCTCTGGATCGACTCACCGTTCACATACCCCCACAAACCTGAACCATACCTGGCTATTGCCACAGATTTCGCCCTATAGATGTTTAATAAGGCACCAGTTGGTTTCCCGCCCAGTCTCCTGGAAAAACTTAAAATGGCGTTAGCCGAACTCCTAACTGCTTTAGTTTTAGCTGTGATTTGGGGAACCCAGCTTCCTCTGGAGTCAAAAATCACACCCAAATAAGTAAAAGTTTTGACATTAGTGATCGCGTCACCATTGCAATAGAACTGTTTAGAGTTATTTTTAACAGTCCCAAAAGTCATGACGTGCGATTTAGAGTTATTTATCACTAAGTCCAGTGAAGACATAAAAACATTAAAACCATTTAAAAGTCTTTGTAAACCAATGGGCGTACGTGCTATCAAGGCTGCGTCATCCGCGTACAGGAGAACGGGGATTCTAGTTTCCCCTGCACGCGGAATGTCCAAGGTGGCATTTAAAAGAGTTTTCTCAAGTGAATTTATATAGAGGGTGAACAGCATGGGAGCAAGAATGCAGCCCTGCCGCACCCCCCTGCTCGATTTGAACCAGGCTGTACAATTCCCCTCTTGGTCCATCCTAATAGAGGCTTTTAAATCCTTATGTAGTTCCGCCAAAAAATATACAAGGGGTGGATCCAAACCCAATTTTAATAACATGGTCCACAGCCGAGCTCTATTAACTAAATCAAAAGCTGTGGACAGGTCCATAAACGCAACAAAAATTGAACCCTTCTTAGCAATAGTGTATTTCGAGATTATCAGATGAAGATTGAGGCATTGGTCCTCTGTCCCTCTGCCTGCACGAAACCCATACTGGGTGTCTGCTAGAATGTCATTCTCTGGGGACCAGGTATTAATTCTAGCTAACAGGACCTTGCCCAATATCTTCATCGAAGAATCCAATAAAGAAATTGGACGAAAACACTTAGGGTCACTTCTTTGGCCCTTTTTAAAAATGGGTACTATAATTGAACATGCCCAGGTTTTTGGCAAGCCCCCCTCATGTACACAATTAAAAACATTAGCCAGGATCTCCGCCCACAGCTCAGGTTTGCATTTGTAGAGGTCCAGAGGTACCCCATCCGGGCCCGGAGCTTTGTTGGCAGCAGAGCCCAGAATTGCCAACTCTACTTCTGATTTACTAAAAGTTAGCTTGGTAGGGTAGGATAAGGAGTATGGTATTGCAAAGGCCTCAACTGTTTCATTTGAGCCATATATATGGGAGAAGTGGTTTATCCAGACTGCTTCCGGGATATTTATATCAAGATCCGAGTTATTGGTGTTAGCAAACAAGGGATTATTAATTATGGCCCAGAATTTAGAGCTTTGATTGAGAGTTGTGGAATCCATTAAAGAATCCCAGGCTTCATCTTTAATGGCTTTTTTCCGTAATTTAACCGCCATTGCATATTCTCTTCTCAGCTGGGCCACCAGAGACCTATTTCTGGGCAATTGTTTAAGTGCCCTCAGCAGTGCCGAGTGAGCCTTTGAACAAGTGTGGTCAAACCACCTAAACACTGGGGCAGGGCTCTTCCTAGGTTTTGCTGTAAGCTCTTTATCTATTCTTGTACAAATAGCTACGAAGGCACCAACAACATCCCCCCCCTACTCTCTCCATCCCGACATTTCTCAATTTCAACTGCCATATGTTGTTCAATCTGGCCATGAAAGTCCTCCGGACATACCTTGCACCATTTCAGGCGCCTTCCCTGGTCACTACTCCCTACGTCCCTTGCAGAACTAGTCATTTGATCCCCTTTACATAAACCAGAGAGAGTGTCCAAAACCAACAGCACCGGATTATGGTCACTGTACCCACTTACAAAAGCATTGTAAAACAAAACATAACGTAAGAGCCCCGGGGACATAAAGAAATAATCAATGATTGATTCGCTGCCCCTCGCGTTATACGTGGGCACTCGAATTGTGTGGTCTTCAAACCCTGGCTCATATAAGTCATTGGATGATAACAGAGTTTCCATTGCCACGCCCTTGGGGCTATGTTCAAAGTGAGGCAATGATGTGTGGTCTGGGCCGGTATCATCTACAATGTGGCAGTGAAACTTACATAAGTGTACATTAAAATCACCCATCATAATTAGCTGAACAAAAGTGGTTTGATTTGACATATAGTTCGTTAAAAAGGCCGATAGGCCATCTAAAACAGCATTGGGGGCCCCCCCTTGGGTTGAGTTATAACAATTTATGAACAAAATCTTGTTCTTGTCTAGCAAACAAATTTCCACCAACTGGAAGAAAGGAGATGAACTGGGTATTTCTCTGACCTTCCCTGCCAATTTAATTGAAACAAGAAATAACAGGCCCCCTCTGTCCCTTCCCGCCATGGAGCTCTGGGCATCAACAAAAAAAGAGATGTAACCATCAAGCCAAAATCCCTTATCTTGTGACCAAGTTTCTTGCAAGGCAACTATGTCATGATCCTTCAGTTGTTGTATCCAGATAGGGTCATCCTGCTTTGCCCGTAGGCCCGCAATATTCCAAGATAATAACCTGATGTGCCCTTCGCCCACTAAATGTGGGGCGTCTGTAACAGTTTTGGCCATGGCCTCAGGTGTGTTGGCCTCTGCAGAACCTAAACATGGGGCAGTCGGGTTTTCATGTGCGGGCACTAGTCATTCAGTATCTATTCTATCAATGAGGGCCGCAAACCTATTTGACAACAGTAAATCGTTTGTGGGAAAGCTCCTTTCAGCATTAAGTAAACCGATCCCCTTAGTTGGCTTAGTGACCCAATCATTAGTTACCACAGATGAAATAAGTTTGTCCTCCGCCCAAGATTTTTCATTAGGGTATGTCGTGTTATTCTCCACACCTCTCAAACTATGAACTCGAGGATAAAAAAAGCCAAGAGGCATAGCCCGGACACCTTTGCTTACAGGGTCCAAAGGGGAATCATCCCAAAAGAGTCGGCAAGCGACGTTTCTGGATTTGAAATTAACAATGACACAGTCTCCCAATGCCTTTTTCTTACTTGTGCCCACCCAGTTAACCCTTCTGCTTGTCAGTATATTGTCAGCAATATTGCTTTCTCCTGTGCAATTAGCATTACACCATTTTTTTACATGCATAAGAAGGGTATCATGTTGTTCCACCTCCCCCTCTTTGAGTTTTGGCACGTTAATTAGAATTGCGACAAAGGGTGTTGCCTCTGGCGGTAAATTTACTGGGGGTACCCTTTTTACCACAACCTCCTGCTGGCTTCTTGGATTTGCGGGGGTAATTACTTGGGGGGCAGCCTCCGTTGAGGGAATATATATTCCATTATCCACTTTCCCTTTTTTGTGTACAGGGTTATCAATGGTAACTATAGGGGGGCTAGCCAGCCTGATTGTGGGTTGACCCCCACCCTTAGGGGCAGACACCTGCACAACTGCAGGGAGAGATGATGTGGATATACAAGGGGGTGAAGCCCGAGAAATGAGAGCATCGTTAATACGATCACATTTTGCCATAAGGTTCTTAACACACTCCTTCAAAGTCTCGGTAATGTCAGAGGCAATCTGTATCAAGGCAGATTCCAGTCTTTCTGTGAACAGTTTTTCTAGTAGGGCCGAGATACATTCCTCAGTTACATAAGTTGGCTGTAGAAGACCAGACTGACTAACTGCCAACCTTTCAGCACCCCCCGTGCTCAAGGGAAGTGTTGGTATCACAGTTTCAGACAAAGCCGGGAACGGGAGAACTGTGGCAGATTGAGGCAAAATAGGTCTACATGACTCAATAATGACCTGTGGCTCCAGCGGAATACAGTTTAATATAGAGGCAGATACATTAGATGAATTGGCAGCCCCAGGGCTGGAGGCAAGCCCCAGCTCACGCTCTGACTCAGCGATCTGCGTGGACAATTCTCCCACCTTAGATGTTAAGTACGTGATTATGCTGGTAGTGTATTTAGGCACCTTCGCATTTCCTTCGCCTGCCGCCGCTGTAGCCATTTTACGCTTACCCATGATGAAAGTGACGTGGCCCGTCCCGTCCCTGGTCGTCCTTGGACGGCCTTAGACGGCCCGCCCTCTGCCCGGGCTCCGCCCGGCGCCGCCCGCGCGCGTCCGCGACGCGGAGGTAGCTGTCGCCTTTAGTAGCGCCTCCTGGCGCTTGTGCAGGAAGTGGGCGGAGGATGCTGCAGGGCTCGCTGGGAGTTGTGGTCCGCTCCGCTCCGCGGCCGTGCGATGGCGCTGCACAGCGGCGGGGGCGACCACAACGTCAGGGACCCAGCGGCGCTGTGTGGAAAAGGCGGTGTGAGCAACGTCGTCTGCTGCGTCTCAGCGACCCCTCCTGGAGCCGGTAAGCTTTCGGTCAGACCCCCGCTCCTCTCCGGGAGCTGCCGCCTTTAGTAGCGCCTCCTGGCGCTTGTGCAGGAAGTGGGCGGAGGATGCTGCAGGGCTCGCTGGGAGTTGTGGTCCGCTCCGCTCCGCGGCCGTGGGATGGCGCTGCACAGCGGCGGGGGCGACCACAACGTCAGGGACCCAGCGGCGCTGTGTGGAAAAGGCGGTGTGAGCAACGTCGTCTGCTGCGTCTCAGCGACCCCTCCTGGAGCCGGTAAGCTTTCGGTCAGACCCCCGCTCCTCTCCGGGAGCTGCCGCCTTTAGTAGCGCCTCCTGGCGCTTGTGCAGGAAGTGGGCGGAGGATGCTGCAGGGCTCGCTGGGAGTTGTGGTCCGCTCCGCTCCGCGGCCGTGCGATGGCGCTGCACAGCGGCGGGGGCGACCACAACGTCAGGGACCCAGCGGCGCTGTGTGGAAAAGGCGGTGTGAGCAACGTCGTCTGCTGCGTCTCAGCGACCCCTCCAGGAGCCGGTAAGCTTTCGGTCAGACCCCCGCTCCTCTCCGGGAGCTGCCGCCTTTAGTAGCGCCTCCTGGCGCTTGTGCAGGAAGTGGGCGGAGGATGCTGCAGGGCTCGCTGGGAGTTGTGGTCCGCTCCGCTCCGCGGCCGTGCGATGGCGCTGCACAGCGGCGGGGGCGACCACAACGTCAGGGACCCAGCGGCGCTGTGTGGAAAAGGCGGTGTGAGCAACGTCGTCTGCTGCGTCTCAGCGACCCCTCCTGGAGCCGGTAAGCTTTCGGTCAGACCCCCACAGAAGCCAGACTGGGCAGGGTGTAAGAGCTCCGAGGTTTCTACCAAGGCATTAAGCTGGGCGAAAGCTAGTTTCTCCCCAATGTTTGCCATAGCTGGTAGTAGAGATATAGGTCTATAATTACTAGGCACAGTAGGATCTGCACCCACCTTTTTTAACAAAGGAAGCAACTTAGCCTGTTTCCATTCGTTAGGAACCCTGGCTGATGTAAAAGATAGACCCATTATTTGAGAAACCTCAGGAGCC
The DNA here is from genome assembly GCF_964263255.1 of Lissotriton vulgaris. NCBI lineage: Eukaryota > Metazoa > Chordata > Amphibia > Caudata > Salamandridae > Lissotriton > Lissotriton vulgaris. The sequence continues at coordinate 399,010,228 of NC_141696.1, read as the reverse complement.
ACTGCTTCTGCCACTTCAGCCAACACCCTGGCCGGGCAGGTGTCACCAGGGGCACCAGATTTTAACTATTTGATTGCCACTAAGGTGTCCTCCACCGAAGGTGGGACAAAGCTCTCCATGGTGTGTGTGGGTTCGACATTAGATCCAACCCTATCCTCAGTCCAGCTCCCCCCACCGATAGCTCTGAGACTTTGCTGGATTTTGGCAATTTTAGTCAAGAAAAAGGAGGAAAGGATTTCGCACCATTCCGTAGAGGGCTTGATAGAAATTTGTTCAGCACATGGAGAAAGGAAACTTTTTACTATAGAAAAGATCTCACGGCTATTGTTATTCGCCTTCTCAATTCTTCTGGCAAAATATTCAGTTTTGGCCAGCTTGATATTGGCATAATATTCCCCCTGAGCAGAGCGGTAAGATGCCTTAGCTTGTGGGCAATAAGCCACCCTCCAAGCTCGCTCCAGTTTTTTACAGATTAATTTACCATCTCGAAGATGGGGCGAATACCATGGTTGTGAAGGAGACATCCTGCTTCTGCCGGGGTCAGTCGCCTTTGAAGACACAGACAGGGCTGCTCGAATCCACCTATCATAAATCTCCACAGCAGAATCTAAATCTCCTCCCAACTGGGGCCTATTCTGATCCAGCCAAGCAGAAAAATTGCCTACGTTGATTTTTGGGGGGCGTGTATTCAGGTAGACTTTAGGTGAGTCTTTCAAGGCTGACCAAGAAAATCTAATAAGCTGGTGATCAGTCCAAGGGAGTATTTGGGGGGCTTCAACCTTCAATGAAAAGTTAGAACAGATGACGCCCAAAATGTGACCGCCCGAATTAGTAGGGGAGGAAACCCATTGGGTAAGAGAGGCCAGGTCAAAGGAGTCGGATAGGAGCTTACTTTCCTGACGATCCTGACAATCTACATGAATGTTTAAATCACCGAGCAGCAAGAAACGAGAGAATCTTACTGCTCTAGGGACGAGAGTCTCCAAGAGAGCTTTAAGGAATCGTCCCGCGGGGCCGGGGGGCGGTAAATGAGGGAGCCACCCAGAGTGAAATGAGGGGACAAAACTAACGAGAAATTCATAATCTCGCCGTCCTCGAGATCATCTAAATCTTCCACATTAAGCTCCCAAGACTCTCTAAAAATGATTGCTAACCCTCCACCTCTACCACTAGACCTATCCTTCCTACGGATCTTGAACCCTCTTGGAATGGCTTGTTCGATGTCAGGAGCACTTGAACCATCCAACCAAGTTTCCGTAATGAATAGCAGGTCCAGAGTACCTTCTTCCAACAGAGAAAAGGTTTCTAAGGCATGTTTACACATTGATCGTGCATTTATTAGGGCTGCTGAAATAGAGGCTACATCAAAGCTGGATTTCAGTGAAGTAGAGTTATTGATACCACATGCAAAACCGCAGGCTGGGCAAGAGCTGAGCCTAACAGGGTCGATAGTAGCACATGGCAGACCTTTATCTAATGATGGGCGTAAGGATATCAAGGACGAACGTGTAGAACTAATATTAGTTATAGTCGTGGTCTGGGCCTGTTTGCCAGCCCGACCAGCGTCCGCCGCGTCCGAGGCGCGGACGGGCGCAGACGGGCTGACCTTTGGCTTACCTTCGGCGCGCCTAAGGCGCGCCTGCCATGCGCGACCGCTGCGCGCTGATGAAGGCATACTAAATTTATGCAGAGTCCTCTCTCCCCCAGCAAGAACGCTGCCACCAGTTCTGCTGGGGAGAAGGACTACTTGTAAGATGGCCACCAACCCTCGCCACGACCGGAGCACCAGCCGAGGTGAGAGGGGCAAGGAGAGGCTTTAGAGAGCAAGTGAAGGAGTTAAAATACCCCCGCAATAGTCCTGCACAACAAAAAAGATTAACAGAGTAAAATGCACCAAGTTTTTAAAAAAACAATCTTTGCATGATAAAATTCATTCAATAGCTTTTTCATATATATACTGTTCGAAATTATGGCCACAAGCAAAGCGGAGGAAAAAGGGAGCTGCCACCACCCAAAGACACCGCAAAGACTAACAGCCTCAGCTGAATTTATGGAGAGTCCTCTCTCCCCCAGCTAGAACGCTGCCACCAGTTCTGCTGGGGAGAAGGACTACTTGTAAGATGGCCGCCAACCCTCGCCACGACCGGAGCACCAGCCGAGGTGAGAGGGGCCAGGAGAGGCTTTAGAGAGCAAATGAAGGAGTTAAAATACCCCCACAATAGTCCTGCACAACAAAAAAGATTAACAGAGTAAAATGCACCAAGTTTAAAAAAAAAACGATCTTTGCATGATAAAATTCATTCAATAGCTTTTTCATATATATACTGTTCGAAATTATGGCCACAAGCAAAGCGGAGGAAAAAGGGAGCTGCCACCACCCAAAGACTGTTTCAATGTAGGCTGTGTGCATATACGGTACATTTTTCAAGACTATGAAATATGGTGTGCATTCCAGGGTAAGTTTAAAATCTATGGTACTTTGATACAATTGCCACTCGATCCCTCTGTTGCAGAATTAACAGGCGGGCTGTCAAGGCAACAGGCTGTTTGCTGCTAGAGATACCGTGCCAGGCAGCCATTCCGGGACAGGGACCACAGGTCAATCAATCAATCATTGCATTTATATAGCGCACTACTTACCCAGAGGGTCTCAAGGCGCTGGGGGGGGGGGGATCTGCTACTGCTCGAACAACCAGGTCTTGAGTTGCTTCCTGAAGGCGAGGTGGTCCTGGGTCAGGCGGAGGTGGGTCGGGAGGGAGTTCCAAGTCTTGGCGGCCAGGTAGGAGAAGGACCGTCCTCCTTTGGTGGCTCTTCGGATGCGGGGGACGGCGGCGATGGCGTGGCTGGTCGATTGAAGCTGGCGTTTGGGGGCGTAGAAGTTGAGGCGGCTGTTGAGGTATCCTGGGCCTTGGCTGTGTAGGGCTTTGTGTGCGTGGGTGAGGAGACGGAAGGTGATTCTCTTGTTGACCGGGAGCCAATGCAGATCCCTCAGGTGTCCGGAGATGTGGCTGCGACGGGGGATGTCCAGGATGAGTCGTGCTGAGGCGTTCTGGATCCGCTGGAGTCTCTTCTGGAGTTTGGCGGTGGTTCCGGCGTAGAGGGTGTTGCCGTAGTCCAGACGGCTGGTGACGAGGGCCTGGGTGACCGTCTTCCTGGTCTCGGTGGGGATCCACCGGAAGATCTTACGTAGCATGCGCAGGATGTTGAAGCACGACGAGGAGACCGCGTTGACTTGTCTAGTCATGGAGAGGGAGGAGTCCAGGATGAAGCCCAGGTTGCGTGCATGGTCTGTTGGTTTGGGTGCGCTGCCTAGGGCGGGGGGCCACCAGGAGTCGTCCCAAGCGGCGGGTGAGGATCCCAGGATGAGGACTTCCGTCTTATCTGAGTTCAGTTTCAGGCGGCTGTTCTTCATCCATTCGGCTACCTCTTTCATCCCTTCGTGAAGGTTGGCTCTGGCGGTGGCGGGGTCGTTGGTAAGGGAGAGGATCAGCTGGGTGTCGTCTGCGTAGGAGATGATGTTGAGGTGGTGCTGGCGTGCGATGTCTGCGAGGGGGCTCATGTAGATGTTGAAGAGGGTTGGACTGAGCGAGGAGCCTTGAGGGACGCCGCAGATGACTTCGGTGGCTTCAGATCTGAACGGAGGGAGGCGGACCCTCTGTGTCCTTCCGGCGAAGAAAGAGATGATCCACTCCAGTGCCTTCTCCTGGACTCCGACGTTGCTGAGGCGTTGTACTAGGGTACGATGGCAGACAGCGTCAAAGGCCGCGGAGAGTTCGAGGAGGATGAGGGCCGCTGTTTCTCCGTTGTCGAGCAGCGCTCGGATGTCATCGGTGACTGCGATCAGGGCGGTCTCGGTGCTGTGGTTGGCCCTGAAGCCAGACTGCGAGGGGTCGAGGGATCCGTTCGTCTCGAGGAAGGCGGCCAGCTGCTTGTTGACGGTCTTCTCGATGGCTTTAGCAGGAAACGGGAGCAGCGAGATGGGGCGGTAGTTTTTGAGGTCGGTGGGGTCAGACGATGGCTTCTTGAGTAGAGCGCTGAGTTCGGTGTGCTTCCAGCTCTCCGGGAAGGTAGCGGTGTCGAAGGAGGTGTTGATGATGTCCCGCAGGTGGGATGCGATGACAGCGTCGGCCTTGTTGAAGACGTGGTGAGGGCAGGGGTCGGTCGGAGATCCGGAGTGGATGGAGTTCATCGTGCGGACAATGTCTTCGGTGCTGATCGGAGTCCAGGCGCGGAGGGTGGTGGGCGGTGGTTCGGTCGTGGTGTTCGTCGGTTGAGTGCTGAAGCTGTTGTGTATGTCCGCGATCTTGTTGTGGAAGTAGGAGGCGAGGGAGTTGCAGAGGTCTTGCGAAGGGGTGATGTCGTTGTTTCCGGCGTTGGGGTTGGAGAGCTCTTTGACGATGTTGAAGAGTTCTTTGCTGTTGTGTGCGTTGTTGTCCAGTCGTTCCTTGAATGCAGTTTTCTTGGTGGCGCGGATGAGTTGGTGGTGTTTTCGGGTGGCGAGCTTGAGGGCAGTCATGTTGTCCGGTGTTGGGTCTCTGCGCCAGGTTCTCTCGAGGGCTCGGCAGTTCTTCTTGGAGCTCCTGAGTTCGTCGGTGAACCATGGGGCTTTCTTGCTGCCGGGTCTGCTGGGCGGGGTCCTCAGGGGGGCGAGCTCGTCTGCGCAGTCGCTGATCCACTTCGTGAGGTTGGTGGCCGCCTGGCTAGGGTTCGTTGTGCTGGTGGGAGGGTTCATGCTCAGGGAGAACGCGAGCTGGTCGGCTGTGATCTTGTTCCAGTTCCTGCGTGCAGCCTGTTGCTGGTGGTGGTGGATCGTGGTCCTTGCGGAGCTGAAGTGGACGCAGCTGTGGTCCGTCCAGTGGAGTCCGGTGGCGTGGCTGAAGGCGATGTCCTTGCTGGATGAGAAGACGGGGTCGAATGTGTGTCCGGCGTAGTGGGTGGGGGTGGTCACCAGTTGCTTGAGTCCCAGGTTGGCGAGGTTGTCCAGCAGGGTGGTGGGGTTGCGGTCGTTGTTGTTCTCCAGGTGGAAGTTGAGGTCCCCTAGGAGGATGTAGTCAGCGGAGCAGAGGGCGTGTGGGCTGATGAAGTCGGCGATGTCTTCGCTGAATTGTGTGCGTTGTCCAGGGGGTCTGTAGATGAGGGTGCCTCTGAGGGTGGTCTTGGGGTTGATGTGGACTTGGAAGTGCAGGTGCTCGGCGGTTGCGAGGGTGTCATCGGTGTTGGTCGTGATGCGGATGGTGTTCCTGTGGACGATGACGATGCCTCCTCCGGTGTGGTTGATGCGGTCCTTTCGGATGATCTTGTAGCCGTCTGGGATGGCGATGTCAGGCGCTGAGGAGGCGTTCATCCAGGTTTCCGTGAAGAAGGCGACGTCTGGAGCTGTGGTGTCGAGCAGGTTCCAGACCTCGATGGCGTGCCTGTGGGATTGGGAGACCTCAGCGGGCTCTTTAGACACATCCTTATCTGCCCTTGGAGGTTGACACCGAATGCTTATGTTAGAATGGCAAAAGAGCTGAGCCAGGGAATAGTCAGTGTTGGTCTGGCTCAGCAAATCTTTCAAAGAATTATCAATACTCTGCAAGGCTGCCATCACAGGGGTTAATAGATTTGTCAGAAAGCCCTCAAGATGTCTGAGTGTGCTATTGTTGATGAGGTCACCAGATCCTCCAGGCAGAAATTCACTCTGCTTATTAGAGGTAGTGAGTCTGCCCTTGCTCTCGACCGGCCCCACTGAAAGGTGCTTTTTTCCGTAACACTTCAGAGCTGAATACGAGTTGCTTTTTTTCCTTTTGTTAGGGGGAGACAGCCTCATCAGCATTCAAAAGTTTATCTCTGCGGGTATGGACCACTTCACACAGTTGAATGGTATCAAGATCCCCTACAACAGCACAGGGTTTCGGATGGCCGGTAGGATGTCACTTGGGGTTTGAGCCACTTAGAAGAGAATGTTCCAACTGTAAACATTTCTGGGGTATTAATAATCTGATCACTATTAGATATTTTTAGCAAGGACCTCGTAGTTTCCCCCAGCCTCTCTTCCACCCATTTGATTTCTGAGGTAATGCCCGAAATGGCAATAGTTAAATAATTTGTAATGGTCCTGGCCTCCCGATGGTCGTTCGTGGGGCCTGCAAAAGTACTTGCTTTTTGCTTGCCCATCCTTCAAGCAGGACAATACCTGTACAGTATCAAGGAGCGTTGGTAAACTTCAGGTTCCAAACTTCGAGGAGTGGCCCCTGCCTAGACTCCTCCGACAGCTGACAGGAGTGCTGCAGATGATAAGTATACCACCTGGGCCAATCAAAGCAGCCTGGCTGCCTCCTGGTAGGAGGTTGATGCACTGGATGCTGGTGTTGGTAGTTCTCCCCCTAGAGAGTGTCCAGCACACAAACAGTAATCACTTGTCTCTGCAGGAGTGCTGCATACTATAAGTATACCACCTGGGTCAATCAGAGCAGCCTGGCTGCCTCCTGGTTGGAGGTTTCCACTCTGGATGCTGGTGTTGGTGATTAATCGTAAATCAGGAAATATGTCAGGTTCTATGGGTGCTGCGTGGGAACACCCACATCAGCAACTCTCCTTTCACATGAAGTGCTGCATGTAAAGGGGCTGTATTTACAAGGACAGGAAAAGCAATGCAGGGTGGCTTTTCCTGTCCTTCTAAATATGGGGCTGCAAAATGCACTGCTGGTACATCACAAAAAGTGGCGCACCTGCACCACGTAAAAGAAAAGTGACACACCTGCGGCGCAGGGGTTGTAAATAAGCCCCATAATGTTAAACATGTCTTTACAATTTTCACTGTAGCAGGGTTAGCTGTATAGGAAAGCACAAGAATGCAATATTACATTTTTGTTGCTAGCTGTCAAGTTCCCCCTTCCTGGAATCATCTGGGTTGTGCTGATGCTCAAAGGGGTGCACCTCTTGACTGCCGCAAGTCCAGAATACATATAAACACGGACTGGTGAGATAGTCAAGCGAGGGAAGGAAAGGGTAGGGACAGCGTGGAGGGAGATCTGGGGAGGACACAAGAAACACACTATTAGTCTTAGCTGTCAGTTCTAAACGACCCAATCAGATAAGGCTTATCATATGAGCAATTGCAATAGTTAAACACACTACCTGAAAATAAAGAGAATGAAGGAGCGACACCGGAAGAGAGAAGAGGGTGATTGCAAACCTCCAGCATGTAACTAGTAGGAAGAGAGAGAACACCATATGAACATGTCATATATACTTAACGATTCCCCCTACAGAAAATGAGAGAGAGGTTTCTCTTCACCTAACGAAGGGTACAGGTGGATCTGGTTAATGTGCAACCCAGCAGTTTCCTGCAAACCCTCCTAAGTCTCTCTCTATCCTAGGAAAATGAAAGATAACGAACAATGAAATGAAAAGAAATAACGAACAGCAGAGGTACAATCACCACTTGTACATTTCTGAAAACGAGGCAGAATTGGCGTGCACAAGGCCCATGAGACTCAATGAGATCGATTGTATTGTTCTCAACACACAGACCAAACTGTATATTTATATATGTCCACAATCTCAATTACTCAGCAGCTAACAATTCAGAGGATTTATATCCTGGTGTTGGGTATTGCATGTATGCCCACCAATGAAGTTCAACCAAATAAGATAATAAAGTGAGGACTAGAGCATCAGCAGCAACCCACTTTAGTAATAGTTTGGTAGGGTATGAATTGACAATGAGGATATAGTTCAGCGTCTAACGGGTCTTCCAACAAGGGGTTTTGCGATATTTATATAACGCCCAAGGATTCCCACCAGCCCTCCTCTGCAATGAGGCAGTGAACAACTCTGTCCCTTCCAAAAGAGGAGCGTGGGAAAGAAGTGAATTAAACAATGGGCGGTAGCATGCTTCTCTGCAAGAGATGCAGAAGAGCAGTCTCACCAAAAGAGGAGCAAGCGCGGCTCGCCCCTAACGGAACCACGAACACTGGGGCATATTACCAAGCAATAGCGATAATTATCGCTATTGCTTGGTTAGAGACAAAAATTTACCGCAGCGCTGCGGCGATTTTTACCGCAAATAAACCTTGGTATTACCAAGGTTTAACGCAAATGCGGTAAAAAACGCCGCAAAGCATGAATATCGCTGAAAAGTCAGCGATATTCATGCATTAGCGAGCTAATGCTCTTAGCCATGTTATCCACCTCCCATTGGATAACATGGCTAAGAACTGCTCAGGGCAGGTGTTAGTTGTTGGAGATATTCCCGCTTAGCGCAAATATCTCCAAAAGTTGGTAATAGGAGATAGCGATGTTAGCGACTGTTTTCAGTCGCTAACATCTTGGCACGCCCACTTTGCATCTCATTAGTGATAAATATCACTGACATGCAAAGTGGGGCCCAAGATGGTCGCTATCTCCTACTAGCTGTAGCTAACTGGTGTTAGCGGCAGCTAGGTAATAGGGAGATAATTTTATCTCCGCTTTCTTGGCTTTTAAAGCCAAAAAAGCGGAGATAAACCCCCTTGATAATATGCCCCACTGAGCTCCAGGAATGTACTCATGGCACCCAAAACGAAGCGGGTCACCTTCACACCACCGAGCCTCCTGAAATTCAAGCAATCACACGGACCGCCATCCAGCAAGAATAATTGCCAGCGCTTGTTCTTCCTGCTTGCGCTATACCCGTTTCCCGCACAGCAGTCAGTGATTTACCGGTTGCTAGGGCCCGACATTAGCACTGCTTAAGAACTCTTGAACGTTTTGAAATATTATTACAAACCCAATACACTAATAAAGTCAGAAATATCTTAAATAGCTCACAACAAGCACCAAGCTGTCTAATGCCGCTAGCCGCCCATTTGCATGAGGTTCCAATTGTCCCCCAGGAGCTGAATAAATTAATGAGGTGTAAACTTGTTCCCAGGGATACAATATCAAATCTGAATTTGCTCCCTTCCTTTGTTCCGCTTCCCCAGTAATGCACTAGGCTCAGTGAGAGAGGAGCTCCCTCAGAACCAGTTTTAAGTGTTATTTCCCTGGTCACTCTGAAGTGGACACAGGGGCTCCACATGGAGGAAGAAGGGTTCTGCCATGTTGGTTTTGGGCAGGGAAGGGCACTGTCAGATTTTTTGCATTAAAACATGCAGGAGATTCTGCAAATGTGAGCAGGATCACCCCTGTGAAAAGTTACCCCAGTGGTCGAAGAGGGGCCAGGACTTTTCCCCTCCCACAGGCTAGCACTTGCCATAATATGGCACATACTGTACCCTCCTCAGCTCTCGTTTGGACCTATTGAAGAATAGAAGAGGACTGGCCATGATGGCTGTTACCTGCTTAAAGACCTGGGCTTAAAGGGTGATGAGGCTGTCCGTGTGTTTGGGCTACAGGGACACAGCACGCTTCAAAAGGCATTTTCCTGCATTTTCGGCTGATCAGTTCCAACTGGTCCTGCTGCTAGCCTCTGCTGCAGTGAGTCATGACCCACACGTGCTGTTCCCAAGGTCCTGGACACTTGGCTGTTGTGAAAGTGTACTCCTCATTTCCTAAAATATGAGACTTAGAAGCGTTTTGCCAACTATTTGCCCTGGGAGCCGATGTGGCACCGGGACCAACCTGCCAAGTCCATCCACTGAGGGTGCATCACCACTGGTGTTAAGTTCAGTGCAGCTCCCTCTAATTTCTTCTACACAGAGGCATATCTGATTCAGTGGCACACCCATCACACAGCAATCAACATTGCAAGCCCTCTTCGGCCACAGTTGCAACCTTGCTCTGCTGAGGAAATCCAAGCTCCAGAAACGTTTATAAGTCAGAAGGTAGAAAGCTTCACTGGGCCAAGCCTCTGCCTGTATCCAATCGACGCTGAGTTCTGGTTGGGTGCAAAATTTGACATTGTCCCTCTCAGAGCATTCCCGCCTTCGTCAACAGCTTCACGAGAACTTGGATTTCAGCTACCCGCTGTCAACAACGAAGATAACAAATATACATACTGAATGTATATTGGTACATCTAACATGCCTATTTTTACATTAGAAAGCAAATGTGTTCTTTCACAGTTGTCATAATGTGTTGCTATAAACACCACAACAGCTTTAGAACGGTTAGTGAAAGTATGATCGTCTGGGTCTGTCCTGAGATATGTGTGGACTGAATGTATGGAAAAAAACAGGTAATATAGAGGGATCAACTGATTTTTCAGACCGAATGAAATGGCAAAGAAAGTGAGTTATATTTACCTCCACGAGGCCACTGAAGAATAAGGATAGCAGGTCAAAGGCCTCACATTTTTTGCACTCCACACCACCCCATTTCAGACATGGCCATATGCAAATCAGCCTTGACCCTGTGCCAGGATAGCTTGACTCTAGTGGGGAACTGGGGTGGTGTGGAGTGCAAAAAAACGATGGATTTAGGCCCAGATATCTGTACTGGGGCGAATGTCTGACATTGTTTTGCATTCTGTCCATCAATTGTTGTTTTTGCATTTGTCACCCCGAGTGGGACGGGTATGCTCAGACGTAAGTCTCGTGCTCTCCACACCACTGGAGTCAAGCTATCCTGGCTGAAGACGGCTGATAGCCAGAAACCGGTCCTAGGATGCTTGATTCCGGTCCAGGGAAGACATGGCTTGGCAGTTCGGGCTGGACTGTTCCCATGAGGCAAAGGGTCAAGGCTGATTTGCATATGGCCATGTCTGAACTGGGGTGGTATGGAGTGCAAAAAACGATGGATTTAGGCCCAGATCTCTGTACTGGGGTGAATGTATGACATTGTTCTGCATTCTGTCCATCAATTGTTGTTTTTTCATGAATCTAATTGTCAGCAGATCCATAATGAAGATTAGAGTGTCTTCTTAACAAGAAAAACACCACTTGGCTCAGAACACTATAGGCCTGATATTCGAACGCTTTTCCATTTGGAAAGTCATTGCAAATGACTTTGAGCATATAAAGTGTATTTTCACATTGTACCAAGAATGCAAAGTTGGAAAAGAGGGATTTGCTAAAGTTTTCAGTAAAAAATTTCTCCTAAAAGATCAAAGTGTCAACCGCCGATATATGGTCACTTGAGATGGTGAAAAAGCCAAAAGTAAAGGTCGACCACAATGGCACACAGTTCAGCTACACAGGGTGAATTTGGCCTGATCTCGGCTTCCCTTCGGACTTAAAAGAAAATTTGAGGCAAAGTTTCGGGGAAGGTAAAGTTCAGCGGGGCAAGGCAGCTGGAGTTGTCTGAGAAGGAGGGGTCATCATCGGGAAGCTGCAGGACAGAGTCACGTGAAGAATTCTACATTAGGACTCTGTCAGTTTTTCAGGAATTGAAACTCTTGTGCAGGATGCAGCTGATGGCTAAGGCTGACAGCGACTGTATACAGTTGCTCAGAGATCTGCTGAACAGGATTCGCTGCTGCAGCGAAGAAAGTAGTGGGAGCTACCGAGAAGTCAAGCCGACCAGCAATGCACCACAGACAGATCAGCAAGCAGGTAAGTTCCGCTCGCTTAATGGTTCTCAGGCCACTTTTTGGGGAAACAATTTCTAAGTCCCAAGTTTCAGGTTTTGGCTGGAGGAGCACCATTAGCATCATTTCCTAGAGTCCAGGATTGGCTGGGCCCCACTTTTCAGTCAGGACTCTCTCCAGACAGAGGCCAGGTGCAGGGTTCAAGGACCTTGGAACTTGTTATGTCTCTGTAGCTCACACAGGAGCCCAGACGAGTAGCCCTTGCATTCACTCTGGCAGTCTTGGAATCTAACAGCAAGACAGGCCTCAATAAGCAGGCAGTCCTCTGAGAGTATAAGGCAAGCTTCAAGCAGCAGGGCAGTTCTCTGGTAGCACCAGGACAGTCAGTCTTATGAAGTAAAAAGAAGGCCCAATTCAGCAGTCCTTCTGGGGGTTCTCAACAGGTCCAGGACTGTATTGAAGAGTTGGTCTGAGGGTCCAATATGTATACCCGGTGCCAGGCTTTGAAGTAGAGGGAGATACTAGGCTGCTCCCACAACTGGTTCTGGAAAGTACCTTATTTGTGAGTGTGCTGGAGGCAGCCGTTTGAAATGTATGTGTGGCAGGATGCCCCATCCTGCTAACACCCAATTTCCCTTTGTCTCACTATCTGGGACAACTATTTACAGTCATGTGACACAGGACACAGGCAGGACATTGAAAACTTAAACTGTGTGCCCTACCTGTAAAAAACAACGCATCCTGCCCTAGAGCCTGTTCAGAGCCTACTTTAGGGGTGACTTATATGTATTAAAAAGGGAGGTTGAGGCCTGGAAACATTTTTATTTTTCCAGGTCGAACTGGCAGTTAAAACTGCATATAGGCTGCAATGGCAGGCCTGAGACATGTTTAACAGGGTTACTGAAGTGAGTGTCACAACAAGTGCTGCAGGCCTACTAGTATCATTTAATTTATAGGCCTTGGGTACATGTATTACCATGTTACTAAGGTATTATAAGTAAATTACATGTGCCAATTGAGGGTGAGCTAGTTTTACCAGTTTGAAAGGAGTGAGCACAAGCCCATTTAGCACTGGTTAGCAGTGGTAAAGTGCATAGAGACATTAAAGCCATCAATAAAGAAATTTCAGCAGACAGAAGGAGAAAAGGCAAACGGTTTGGGAGAAGACCACACCAAAGGCTGTCAAGTTCAACACTACTAAAATGCACAAACAAAATTCAAGTTAGCAAAAGGCACTATCATTAAAAACCTTTGCATCAAGACAAAATATGTGCAAAAAAAAGCAAACTATACGAGAAGGCCCTTTATGCTTTGCAGTTGCACACAATGGCTGGTCACAGCAAAATGCTTTGCAATTCTATGCGATCAGACTGCCCCTGTGAAAGATGTTCAAATGTCTCACAGTCCAAAGGGATTGTTCATAAATTGTCACAAACTGTCCTTCTTGTTAATATTAATAGGGTGGCAATTGATTTGTGACTCACTGCTACTAGATGCAAGTGGTTGGTTAGAGAGAGGTCTGCATGATTCAACAGACCTTCATCACAGTATTCACTGGAAAATGACCACCCAATTAATATGAATGAGGTGAGTGGTTTGCTATTCTTGAAAACATTCCCTCTGCACTGCAAGGGTTTATACTGTCCTTCTCACCACAAATGTGCAGGGTGGTCACAAGGCAAAACATTGCACTGCGACCATCATCTTTTGAGCACCAGGCCCAATTTAAATAGTGTTTCATATCTAACTTCTGTCTTTTCTAAGCAGTGTAAACAGTAGGTACTATTTTACCCAATGTAATATTAGTTCATGTATTGTCTTTGGAAAGATGGAACGGTCTCTTGACATTGCTGGAATGCAAACTCATGACCTAAGGAATCAGCTGTTACAGTGACAACTCAACGACCCATCCAGCCAGCTTCAATTACATAAGTCTCTCTCTTGGGTGTTATAAAACCACAAGGAACTAAATCATATATCTGAAAGAAACCTTCTCAACTTTAAAAGCGGTGATCCATTCAAATGAGTTATCCATCTCACACATGAACTTTCAGCCTATGGTAAATATACGAAAAATAATTTACCGCCAGATTCATCATTCTCCCGTTTTGCGAGGCCCTAATAGCGATTCATAGCGAATCGCTATTAAGGATTAGCAAAACGGGATTCATGTAGGAATCGCAATATTTTTTGCGATTCCTACACATTCTTTATTTGCGATTAGCAAATTGCTAATCGCAAATAAGGAATAACTCCCCATGCATTCCTATGGGCCAAAAGGCCCATAGGAATGAATGGTAAGTATTCCTTATTTGCGATTAGCAATTTGCTAATCGCAAATAAGATAGCGATTTGAAGGGTGCCAGGGGTGTCCAAAGGACACCCTGTAGCACCCCTCAAATGATCTGTGACACAGGTGTTGCACACACACATGTCCAAAGGACATGTGTGTGTGTAACATGCAACTCAGAAAAATGCATTTAAATGCATTTTTCTGAGTTTTCGCAATTTACCGCGAGGTCTGACCTCGCGGTAAATTGCGCCTAGAAATTGCGAATTCGCAAATTTAAATAGGATGTTGAATTGCATTTAAGGAATCTCAAATAGAGATTCCTTAAATGTCATTCCTCGCAAAATTGCGAGATCGCAATTAGCAATTTTTACATTTGGGATGCTGAATCCCAAATGCAAAAATCGCTCTCGCAAAGGGCCGGATTCTCAGAATCTGGCCCTTTGCGAGCGCATAAAAGCTTGATGAATCAGGCTGTTAATGTCTACTATAACAACGTTCATTACTTAATTCTAAGTAGTGTGGTCAAATAGGAAACATACAGCTATAATTTACTTTTTCCTTAATTTCTTGGTCCTTTATCCAAGTCAGTAGATAAAACATATATGTATTATCATCTACCTTCATTCTGGTCATGGCGATTTCGCTAAAGTAAAAATGCAGAGTATTTCCTATCCAAATAGAGGAGCCGCAACCCATAAAAGCAATTGGTGAGATACACTGTGTAGGCTCAGGCAAATATATGTTTAGTTGGTTTACCTCAGAAAAATGTGTTCAATCTTTTCTCACAAGATGCTCAACCCTTGTAGTTGTGTCTTTTAATGATTTTTTGGGGAAAATGACAATAATTTTCCAAATAATTCCGTTAGTTCAAGCCTAGCTGAAAAACAGAAATTATTTTAAAATTGCAAAAACGGGCAGTCCTTTGTTGGAATCAAAAATTCAAGTTTTTCTCTTCTTTCTTGCATTTGCAAGGTGAAAACTATATAAATACACCAGACAAAACTAAAATATAATTTCAAATGTAGCTTTATCTATGTGAAACAATTTTAAAACAGTCTTCTTTGGTTAGGTATCATTTCAGCTATATCTTTCAGGTGACAAATGTGTGTCTTTTAAAGGGACACATGCATAACAATCAGTGTACCATGCATGTGGAAAGGCATATTAAGTCCAGCTTCAGTTACCCAAATGCTGTTGTTATGGTAACAGTTGCTGGTAATAACTGTTCTGCCATGGTGGTCTGTGGTAGAAGGGAAGTGATGTATTAGATATGTAGTACCACTGATGCTGATGTCCTTGCTCTCACATGCCAGTACCTTGGTATTCTCTCGAATGATCTCCACATGCTCTTAAAAAATGTTAGGTCCTAGATTTCACGGCGGCAGTGAAAAGCTTAGGAATGACATGATTTCACCTTAACTGTAACTGAAAGCATGAAGCACACTGTTTCTCCAACTTCCACAGAGTCACTTCACACCAACAGCACAGAATAGCCAAACGCACAAGACATATTTGAAAACGTGCTAAAATAGTGATTTGTTTTTGTGTATCTCAAACGACCGATGCACTAAGCTGAATGGCGAATGTTAGCAGCAATTTGTTACAGTTCAACTTATGAGGTCGCACATACAACGGGCTTGACATTTCTTAAATGTGCTATTTGTCTGAATTCACGAAGTTCTTGGTACTTCAGGCCATGAATGCAGTAATGTCATTGACAACTATAGCAGAAGCTGTGTCCTTGTGAGATGCACTAAGTAAGTAGTGTTCTACTAAAGCAGAAAAATATGTTTTGAAATCCTAAAGATCAATAAAGTTGATTTTACGCATGTGGTTATATCTTTTTGCACACATGCGCTTATTTCTTTTTGAAACGTTACAAGTCAATGACCAATGGTTTGTATCAATTCATCGGCTTTCATTTCACACACTACATCAACAAGTTGCACTCTTATTTAAACAGCAAACATGCTTCCATACACACACGTTTCCAAACTAACCACTTCTTTAATATTTTAATTTCTCTTAATTTTACATTTTTGTATTACTGTGATTTTTTTGGCCATGAAGTGTGTTTGAAGGATAACATCAAGGGTTTACACTGTCTTTAAAGCACCCACTCTGCAACCATTCATTTCATCAATAGCCCTTAGAAAAACACAGGCTTCTTCTTTCATTATGTGGACCGTCATGCTCCAATGAACCGCATAATTCCAGCTAATTAAAATAAGCAGTAGGTATTTTCCTCAGCTCCTCCTCCGTTTGCTGGTCAATTGCCAGTAATGAAGCTTGAGTGCCTAAGTGAACATTCTAATAAATATGCAGGGCAGGGCTCCTCCATTCCTGGAGTCAGATTCACTCCTGCTGATATGTTTGCGTCATATACAGATGTGCTTCATGTACACAATGCAATGGGTAATAAATTGCCCTGAAAAGGCCCAGCTCATATGCTGATGTTCCTCCAGCTCGTTAAGCCTTTGCTACACAGATGGAAATGATACATCAAGAAACTGGCTGCATTCCCGCTCGTGACATACAATAAACTTGTAATAAGCCTCTCACAGCTAATCAAGTAATAAATCTTTACACAACTGTTCAGCTACCACAGCTGCAGGCCTTTGTGTTCAGGCATTTTCTCTTCTGTGGTAAACGTCTCACATTATTACGAAGAATGATTGCCTTATAATTTCTCAGCGAATCCAAATTTGGCACGTGTACCAGCGGCCACATACCCTTCAGTAGAGAAAAAATCCATGTATTGCTGTTAACGTGCAGTGGAAGTCAGGGTGTGGGAATCAGGGGCTAAGTAGGGCCGACATGGTCCTTTGAGATTGGGTGTTTCCGGTTTATTGTTATTACATAAAGGGTGAGTAGGAGAATACAAAATAAATTCAGCTAGGGTGCCAGATCACAAAAAATTTGACTAGTACTATTTCATGTATTTGGTGGTGATTTAAGGCAAGGCTTCCTCCAAACATTTTTTAACTTTGTGCTATGAAAACAGAATTCCTCACGGGGTAATGTGGGACAATAACATGTATGCACATTTGTTGTCTGGCATTTTATTGTGGGGGTGATGTGTTCTGCTTTTTTGTGTTCTCTGTTTTAAAGCTACGTTATTGCAGTGTGATTTTGTTGTGTTGTGCTGTGGTTATTGTGTTGAATCCTGTTTTGAAAATTGTCTAAGTGTGCCATGTTATGTTTTGCAATATTGCTCTGTTTATGCCATTGTGTTATGTTATGTTTGCTTTAGATACGTCAATAAATGCTGCTGCATTTCATGCAAAAGTTGCACATACATTGAACGTTCTTGTGTCCCCACAACCATTAACCCCTGTAAGGTGCTACTATAGGTCTGCTCCAGCTTGTCATCTGCTAAAAGAACAAGCCTGCCCAACACTGTGGCAGAGACTTTGTCATTTGTGCTCATTTTATTCTCGTTGGCCCAGATTTGCTATGCCTTTTTCTTGTGTCCTACAAAGACAACTCAAAGGATTTAGTAAGATTTACAAGGGGTGATTTGCGCCGCCTTGCATGACTTTGTAAAGAAATGCATTGCAATTCAGCGGCTTGTGCTGCATTGCGTTGTTTTTTATAGTGGTAGGCACGATGGGTGGAGGATGGGAATTCCCGTACATTCACCCATCAAATTTGACACAATCCCAGCTTTACTAAAATCAGTAATCCTCGGATTGCGACAAAATTTGATGCCACCCTAATTATGGCATAAAGAAGAGAAATATTGTTAATTGTCCTCATTACTTCCTCTTTCCGTGTGTGTGGACGGTATCTCTTCCTGTACAAAAACAATCCTGGCCATAACACAGACACCCTTGACCTGTGTTAGCGCCTGCGAGAGAGTTTTGAACATCCCCAAATCTACTAAGATATGGTGCTCTCTTCAGCTCTCTTTCATGCAATGCAGCACAGCAACTTTGCCTATGCCCTGCATTCCACTAATGTTTATTAAATATACCCCTTAATGTCTGATGAGGTGTCCTGTGAAGGTGCCAAAATGTGTTCCCCACAATTATGATATATAAGTCATTTGCTTATTTATCTGGTAAGAAGTAGTTTCCTTTATAAAGACAGAAAATTGGGCCATATTATGAAGCAAGGGCGATACATTATCGCCCCTTTTATCAGCAGGAAACTGCAGCTAAAGCGTCGATAATGGGCTTGATATTATGCCCTTGTGAATTCCCATAGAAGCCCATGTTCTGGTGTTAATCTGGGCTTCTATGGGAATTCACAAGGGCCTATTATCAAGCCCATTATCGCCGCTTTAGCTGCAGTTTCCTGCCGATAAAAGTGGCGATAATGTACCGCCCTTTCTTGATAATATGGCCCATTGTGTTTAAGAATTACACATGCGAAGTTTTCACAGAATTTCAAATGATGCTGAAAGTGTGCCTGTTGTTAACGTGAGAAAGCTGTGTTTGCAGTTGAGAAGTGTCACACATAGAAGTGCGGCGTGTGGGAGTACCGTGAGCTGGCGCTAGCCACCTTGCCACCTTCTCTTCCCGTTTGTTATGTTCAATTAACAGGTGTTATCTTGTTACTGAATTTCATTTACCGGACGTTTAAAGGTATCACTGAATTCAAATCACACCAACGGAAGGCAGTTGTGAGGGAGGAAAAAAAGAAATGCAAATTGAGCGAAGAAGCAGGGAAAAAAGTCAGTGAGGTAGGGTGCAGTAGAACTGCAATCTAGAATCAAACAGAATTATGTCTAAAAGAAATTAGACCAAACAATGTCAATACGTTTGGAAGGAATAAACAGTTCACCGTCCTGCAGTTAGCATTTGTACATGCTCTAACTTTTGTCACTGTCATTAGTGTGGCCCAAAAGTGTCGTTGTCTCATACTAAGGATTAAGCAGGTGCACAGATGTACAGATGAGAAGTGTGTCGATTGGTGTGGCGTATATGTAGAGTAAAAGGTGTCGCTTAGGTGATTATTGGAGCGCGAATAATGATAAAAGATTCCGTTTTATTTAGCACACTTCCCTTTTTAAGCACTGCTATTGAGATGACTCAATTTAACAGTAATAAAGGAACTGAACACAGGGGAATTGAATTTTATCTTGCTCTGTGGAGATGTGAGCATGCAACCTCCTGATGGCGGCATATTAGATTAATCTTTAAGGGTTTAGATTACTAAACCATCCTCCTGGCTATTGTCCCAGTCCTAAGGCACCTGTCGGAGCCTAATATGTATGTGAGAAAAATGGTGTAGAGTGTGTGGCACTAGGCAGATAGTTCCAGCATGGTGGAGTGGCACGTGCATATAGTCAGGCAGGGTTTGAGTGAAGATTTGCAGTGTGGTTTAACTCTTCTGCACAGATGACATGGGTGAGAGTCAGTAATGTGCTCTGAAAGTGCTGCTGTGAGCAGCATGTACAAAGACGTGACGGGCATGAGCTTGGGATCTGCAAAGAGGCTGGTTGCACATTCATGCATAAGTGCAGAACAGATCAAACCCATTGGTCAACCAGAAAATCTGCTGTGATTCTGACATCTGCTTCCAGTGCATGTGAGAGTGCGATTGTCCGACCTGTAGACAAAAATCGTAAGAGGACTTGGCAGTTACCAGTCTTTCTCCCTGCTAAGTTCAGCCGTAAATATAATTGACAAGCTACACCTGAGTCAGATGCTGGTGGGCTGAAGACAGAAAGTATTTCCAATTGCCAAATTGGCATTCGTCAATCATTTGGCACAGCTGATCAATGCTTCAGGTTATTTGTGAAGATTGCTAAATATTGAGTCCCCTATTACAATGTCGGTCTGTGTTGCCTCCAACCGACACAGTCTTGGTGCGGGAACAGACCAACCATACGTCGGCTGTGCCGAACACCAGATTACGATACAACAGCACATGGTGTGGTCACAAACTTCCATTTCTTTATTGGAGCTTGTGATGTGGGTGGTAACCGTTTGTGTACATTTCTGCACCATGTGGCAGGGACTTTCAGAGGGGCATCAAAGGTCTCCCCCAGGAACAAGGAGGGATGAGGGTCCTGATAGGGGCCCACAAAGTCGCTTTCCAACAGCATTTACATGTAGGAAAGCCAGACATGGAAAGGCTGTTGAAACCAGCATCATAATTCCGACAGCAGTAAGGCTGTCCGTAGGGGATTATGATAGGCATCCGACTGGCCTAAGGGCTCCTTGAGCCCGTTTGTACCAAGTCAGATTGACCGGCCAGTTTACTGTCCGACTGCCGACATTGAAATTCGGCGTTTGGATTGGAAACCTCCAACGAGCGGTTAGAGGCTTACCAAACAACTTTGTAATGAGGCCAGAGTGTTAGTGAAAACAAACCTGACATTTATTGACTTAAGAATAGCATTTGAGTCTTTAAATCTACCAAAACTATTGTGAGCACTAGGCAACATAGGAATGCAGCATGAAATATTTCACTTTATTAAGTCACTCCCTAGTCAGCTCAGCCAGGCCCAGATTTACTCCTTTTTCACTTAGCACAGCAGGCAAATTTGATGTGTTATGTCATGTTGTGCAAGGGAAAAGCACAGCACCAAATCTCAGTATTTTCAAAGCACTTGGCAAGGATGTCATCAATGATATCATTTGAGATGTCATCAGTGATATCATCAAAGATGTCAGTTGACATGTGATGAGTGATGTACTATGTGAGGTCATAACCAGTGTAAATTCCTATGCATTGAAGAACTCAGTAGGTTCAAACTCACTGGTAGTCTACTTTGCACTGCAACACACGTGCACTGCTTCAGTTTTTTTCAGAAGAACACTTACCTCCAGAGCTTATGTTGTTTCAATGCTATTAACATGCATGCATACACTCAGTAATTCTATGCTGTAGATGACTGTAGTGTTTTCACTGATGTCGTTAGGGATGTCATCAATAATATCATTTGAGATGTCATCAGTGATGTCATCAAAGATGTCAGTTGACGTGATGAGTTATGTAATATGTGAGGTCATAACCAGTGCATGGCGGGGGCACAAGCTATAGTTAGCTCAGTAAAATATAACTATACAGTCACTTTAATCTTTGGTTCCTAACTACAGTAATTCACTGAAGAAAGCACACGCTCTGCATGATGAACTTTAATCCATGGCTCACGTGGCAACAACAGAAATTCCCCAATGCATTTCTGCTCTCACCTTGGTCAAAGGTGAAGGATTGCTGGCAACACACCGCCATATATAAAGTACAGTGTGCAATGTTGTAAACATAGATGAAGGAATACATGGGAGAACATTGGACGATACGAAGTAGGAGTATCTTGGTACATAAAAGAAATATGAAGAATAATAAGCGTGTACTTTCAAGATACCCTCAGCATACCATTGCACACTCAAGTGTAATCCATTACAAGTCACATACATCTCAATAGAACAAAAGATGGTCTGTGCCGTACATGTTGAGGCATACAGTGTATCCCTATTCAAACTCTAAGGCACTGAGTAATGCAATTAGGTGAATGAGAGTCTATTCAGCTATGTGTAGCTGCTCCATCTCAGTGTGTGCAAATACTGAACAGGGTCTTATGGCTGCAGTTAACACAAGAAACCATAAAAGGCTTTTATTGACCGGATTTCAACCCAAACTGGCTATTGATTCTAACAGTCTGAGGTAGATATGGGTTTAGGACAACCAATGGACAGCAGGAAGTGGTTCAGAGCGCAAACAATAACATGCCATCCTGTCCTCTTTATAATGCTAGGGTGAACCTACAAACCATTGACAATAAGCCTAAGAGGGGAAGGAGAAGAAGAATTCAAGGAAGTTGTGACATTGAAGTGAATGGTTGCAACAGGCCTTCCGGTGTAGCAAGTTCAGGTTTCTTTATTATGTTAATTTTTATTTTTATTCTGTTTCTGTCTATTTGTGTTTGCTGAAGCCTGCATCAAACTGCCAATCATCATTAAGATGCTGAGCAATGAACCATGGGTATTTGCCACCAGAATTTTGATTACTCCATCTAAGTAAATACTTTAGGCTGTAAAATAGAATATTTATAGGATGGTGGGCATCAACTTCAAATTAAAAAAACAGAATCAGGTCTCTTCTTACATTTAGTGCAGCTTAGCACATTTTCTGACAAGCTAATAGTTTGAAGGTTTAACTAAGCTGTGACAGGCCGTGAAAAAAAACATTCCCATAGTATGTCAATTGCAACCCTGAGAAACATCCATTGACTTATAGCCTTTCCTAAAGCCTTACTACATCAAAGAGAAAAGGAACAACAAACATAGGGGATCATTTAACCATTGGTTAACCAGATATGTTTTTGACTGGGCTGGTGGGTTTACTCCCCATCTCTTTGGCAGTAACTGCTTTCATTACAAAAAAAAAACCAATAGCACCAAGCTTGTGCTGAAGAAAAACTGCCAAAACTGGGGTCTGTCTTCAGAAAAAAATGAATGCCATTATATGTTGAGAGTTTTCTCCTAGCAAATGAGGAACTACGTAGGTACATATGGTGGACCAGGGCAATCCAAAATGCCAGGCAAAGTATATAGTGTATGAAGAGAACCATGAAACTTTGTGTGACAGCTTTGCGCTTATGGTTTTCCATACAGTAGAGACAATGGCTACTCTGCTCTCAGGGAAAGCATCATCACTGCACTTTAATTAGTTGGGGGAATATAAGAGGGCAGAGAGAGAAACAGCCACAACTTCATGGTGGCTGTCCCATTGTTGACATCAATACATGAGAACAGTACTCTCTTTTAGTAAATCCTTCCTATCTTTTTTAAATTATTATTTTTTTTAATTATTTTTATCAGGATTTTATGAATTGTATACAGTCATATTCATTTCTGGTTACAACCCAAAATTCATTGTTACATTGAAGCATGGCAAAACCATTATGTTAGAAGTAGAAACTTCACAGACCAGGATAGCAGGAAAGTGAGGTACAGAAGTGTCCTTCTCACGGAAAGAGGTAAGGAAAGGAAATCAAGCAAGCAGTCTGCTTAAGGGAAAAAGGACAGGTTAGTAAGGAGGAGCAGGGTCAGGTTCTGTTGTAGGGAAAATGTCCCCCAGGTGAGTACACTAATGATCATATTTCACCTAGGGAACATATCACTTGTAACAACTGTTCTTTGTACTCCAGGATGTTCTCAATTAGGCTTACTGCACATCAGCCAAAATCAATGAAGCTAGTGGAATAAATATGCTTGCCTTACACCAGAAGTGTAACGTTAGAAGTGTGGTTTGTGACTTGCAATGGCCTTACTTGAGGGGTTGCATTAGCATGATCTCCCTAAACCCCTCCTTATTCTCCTCTCTAACCCCTCCTTAAATTTCACTAAACCCCTCCCATTAGGTAGTACATATCCCCATTTTCCAGCCCATGGTTTCAAACATGTTTACTACAAAAACATATACTATGTGTATAGAGATCTTTGCCACCTTGGCAGGGGTCTCCACACATAGGTTTACGAATAGCATTTTGTTGCACATGAGTAGTACTACTGTAGTGCTACTTTATATACTATAAAATGCAGTTTGTGAAGAGACTTCAATTAAAGATAGAAGAATGTGACAATCATTTTACACAATATTATACAAATTATATAAATCCTGAAGCTCAAGTTGTTATGGGTTTCTTCTAATACTTAATTCCATTACTGACCTCAAATAATTAAGCAATTGAGATATGAAAACAGATTATGATTATCATTTAGGAACATAATTTCAATTTTTTAACATAGGCCCACTTATAGAGTTTGGCAGAGAGTACTTCACCACTGATTTGGTGGGGTACCCTGTCCACCAAATGGAATGTCATCTCACTCTATTTTGCATTGGTGGACTGTCATCTTTTCAACGCCAGTGCCCATACCAGCTCTTCTGGAGGAACCTTACACCAACAGTCCAAATGAGTTTTGTACGTCAATGTAAGTACATCAATACTACCAGTGAGGAACTAATTGGAAATATAGGTGTTGGAGAAAGTGTATATTTTCCACTGCTGACATGAATATTGACATTACCTTATTTAATTTTGCCCTGAGGAATTCGGTGGGAGCTTAACCTCAAGATGAAAAACGTGTTGGCTATATCGGCTACATTTGTCTTTTGGATAGATCTCAATGTTTATGAGGCTTTGAATAGAATACAACATTTGAAGTATAATGATGCAGAACTGGCTGTAACATTTCAAAATTTGAAATTGGACATTTGGAATAAAAAGAAGAAGTGTCAATGACTAC
This sequence comes from Lissotriton vulgaris, assembly GCF_964263255.1. Lineage (NCBI taxonomy): Eukaryota > Metazoa > Chordata > Amphibia > Caudata > Salamandridae > Lissotriton > Lissotriton vulgaris. The sequence continues at coordinate 398,986,296 of NC_141696.1, read as the reverse complement.
ATACTTGTGAAATTTGAATTTCATTGGATATTTGCACAGGATAATTGTGAGAAAGTGGCTCTATATATACTGGACCAGAATAAGGTACAGTTTGTATAGAGTCCACAAACCCCAGAGGTATAACAGAGGTTAAAGCCAGGTGTGACCTTACTCTTTAAAGTGGTAGCTTGGTCGAGCAGTAAGGCAGTACCAGAGGACAGTGTAAAGCATTTGTTGTACACACTCAATCAGAAAAAGGTTTCACACACTCAAAGACTGAACTCCAGACCAATTGTTTTAATACCAAACGATATAGTTGCTTTATTTCTAGAACCAACGGGTATCAAAAATATACTGTTCTCAATATGAGAGGTCTCAGATGAGTACTTTGCAGAAAGGCAATAAACTTTGTAAAGACAATAGGTACAGGGGTTGCAGTAGGCAACACAATTCTACACTCAATTTTATGGCACGACACGGAGGCCATATTATGCAAATCTCCTTTATTACCACAGCTCAGCAGCAATAATGGAATAGAACTTTGTGAACATTCTAAAGAGAAGACTAGTCCCTCTCTGACCAGGCATCTTCCTTCTTTGTTGCTGCTGCTCAGAAAGATAAGTACTACCTCTCTAAGCTTAGTACTATGATCTGATTTGACCTTATTAATGATATATGCTGAATGCTTGTATGTCTGAAAATCGTTACAGTGTTGTTATATGACATAGGTAAGGTTGTTTGCCTTTGTGGATATCATTTTTATCAGCAGTAACTTTCTTCTTTCCTTTTCTATGACCTAAGCGTTATCCCCTGTTTTGATTCACCCTTACAATGCAATTTGACTTCTTGCGCGGACACACTCGCGCTGCCTTTACTCTTAATTGCCCCCAATGCCGCTCTAACTGTATCCTCATTATCAGCGGTATCACCCGATCAACAATATCGCCTTATTTAAAAAAATTACATCTCCCCGCCGGTTAGCGCTGCTCGCGCTACTCTCACCTTGCTCGTGACTGCGTTACATCTCCCACCGGTCAGCGCTGCTCGCGCTACTCTCACCTTGCTCACGGTGGCTGCGTCTCCTTCATCCGGCCTTCCCCACGCCTTAGAGGAAAGAACCCTAGCGGACAGCAAGCACGCACGCACGCTGCGCAGCAACCATTTTACCTCACACCCTTTCCTTCGTGTCAAACACGCAAACGATCGTTTTTTCCTCAGAATCAGCTGCTTACTTATCCTTGACTTCACGTTTTCAAATCGGTAACTTTTCCGATTAATTAGCTTTCCTTTTCCTTCTTATTGCTTAAAGCCATAAAAAAAAAAAGAGGGAAAACCATACTTACTTACTACTTCTTATTATCAAAGGCATAATAATTTAAAATGTCTACATCGCCATCTCTCGACCAAAAGCTAGAGGAACTAGTTAATAAGGCTCTAGAGAAAGCCCTAGGCTCAATTGACGACGCTATAAATAAAAAATTGGACTCCCTTTCCAATCTACCCTCTGCACCCTCTACCAGTAAATCTAATGGAGTATCTAAAGGTAATAAAAAAAGGGCTATTATCCCGACTCAGTCCAAAAAGGGCGCAAAAAAGCTGAAGAGCTCTATCTCTACAGGCCCTAGGGGCGCTGACCAGATTGGTGCCTCGGGCACCCCAGATGGGCATGGTATAGGCCCAGAACCTCCTACCCACATCGACAGCGACGAAAGCTGCAAGGAAGAGATTGAGCTATCGTGCTCATCAGGGTTTAATACAGATGTGGAGGATGAGAATGCTAGACGAAGCGGAAGCTTAGAAGGGGCTTCCAAGGCCTCGGCCTGTAACAGTACACCTCTAGACCCATTCGGGGAAGAAATGTTTGATCCCCTCCTAATTAAGCACCCACTCTCTCCAGAATGGACCCCCTCGCAACATATCGTTGACTATCTTTCATTCTGGCTCAGAAGAGAAATACCCCAAGAAGTGAGGTCTAGACTCAGATCAGAATGCCCACGCCCATCCCTACCAAATAAAATCGCAATGACCCCAGAGTTAGACCCTAAGGTTGTGGCTTTTATAGCTAAAAACAATAGAGATCGTAGGAAAGGTCTGGATAAAGGGCTTAAATCTTGTCAAGATCGCCTTCTTGATGTAATAGGACCTCTTACTAAAATATTCGAGATGACAGAATCGGCATACGTAGGAAATAACCAAATTGATATCAAAGAACTACGAGAATGGGTGCAAAGAGCAATATGCCTTGTTGGCAATGCTAACACTGCCATCTCCACCGAAAGGAGAAAAGGAGTCCTACTTAAAATAGATCCTAAACTCATTGAACTAGCCAAAAAAGACGGAGGTCCCGACTCACAAGGTCTCCTCTTTGGCGAGGACTTCATTAAAGAAATGGCTAAGTATGTGAGCGCGTTCAGCTCGATTCAAAAATCGCAGAAGGATATCAAAAAAGTATTCAACGATAGAGTTTTTGCCAGGGCCGGGAGAATACGGGGTCGTTTCCCCGGCCGCGGAACTCAATCTTCTAGACCCTTTAACACCCGTGGAGGGAGATTCTCCAGCAACTATGGCTCCAACAACTATGGATCCCAATTCTTCCCGCAGAGACAGAGGAACCGAGGACGCACCTTCAGAGGCGAGCGGAGACAACGTTCCTTTTCCTCAGGTAGGAACCTTGAAAGACCATTCAGATATCCCTCCAAAGGTGGGAGGGAGACTACGCCAATTCGCTGGGAATTGGAACTTAGTAACACAAGACAATTGGGTTTTAGATACAGTAAAGGGTTACAAAATAGACTTTCTGGGTACTCCCTTTCAAACACGTCGCCCTCGCGAGATCACTTTCTCTCTCAAAGATCGAGACTTAGTCTCCAAAGAAGTACAAGAACTGTTACAAAAAGGGGCAATAGTCGAGACGCAAACACAAGGTTTCCTCAGCAATGTTTTTCTAGTGGAGAAGAAGAACAAGGAACAGAGGCCCGTAATAAACCTAAAAGATTTAAATCGTTGGGTAGTTTACCAACATTTCAAAATGGAGGGTATTCACCTCCTAAGGGATATTTTGAGGAAAGGGGACTGGCTCACGAGGTTAGACCTGAAAGATGCCTACTTAACAATTCCCATCTGGGAACCCCACCAGAAATTCCTCCAATTCACTTGGTTAGGGAAACTTTACCAATTCTGCAGTCTCCCATTCGGTCTGTCGTCCGCCCCCTGGTGTTTCACCAAGGTGTTACGCCCCGTAACTGCCTGGCTCAGGGAGAGAGGGGTGAGACTGATCATATACCTAGACGACATCCTTATAATGGCCCAGTCGAAGGAGACTGCATCTCTCCACACAAACCTTGCAATTCAGGTTCTGGAACATCTGGGCTTCATCATAAATACCAAGAAATCTTGTACTACTCCCGAACAACAAACACAATTCCTAGGTTTTACGGTAGACACTCTCAAAGCGGAACTGAAATTACCCTCCGAAAAAGTCAGGAAGGTGAGGAAGGAGTTGAGGAAGGCTCTCACGAAGAAGACCTTCCCTCTGAGAGTACTAGCGAGAATCGTTGGCCTCCTTTCTTCGACAATTCAAGCTATCTTCCCGGGACCCCTCCATTATCGGGCACTCCAAAGACTAAAGGCGAGCGCCCTAAGATCGAACCATTCATATTCCCATATGATTTCTTTGAATCAGGAATCAAAGACGGAACTGCTTTGGTGGCTCAGGAATGCGGAAGCATGGAATGGCAGAGCCATCTTCGGGGAACAACCGGATCTGATAATAGAATCAGATGCGAGCTTGGAAGGATGGGGAGCGAGATGTGGGAAATACTCCACAGGCGGTCGTTGGACCACTCAAGAGAAGAGATTGCATATCAACTGCTTAGAATTACTGGCAGGTTCATTTGCAATTCGCTGTTTTACACCCAAAACAGCGAAATGCTGTGTGACATTACGCATGGACAATGTTTCGGCAGTCCGCTATGTCAACAAACTGGGCGGTCCACATTCCAAGGGCCTATCGGACCTTGCCAAGAGTTTTTGGGATTATTGCTTGAACAAAGGTATTTCGGTTATAGCGGAACATATTCCGGGCCTGAGCAACGGTGTCGCAGACTGGTACTCCAGGAATTTCAGAGATTCAAGCAACTGGAGATTAGACAGACAGATCTTTTTGGCCATTCAATCAATATGGGGTCCATACAAGACAGACCTTTTTGCAGATCGCCTAAACACACAACTGAAGGAATTCTTCAGTTGGAGACCGGACCCTCAATCTCAGAATGTAGATGCCTTCCTACAAGATTGGAGAGGTCTGAGACCTTATGCCTTCCCGCCGTTTGCATTACTCCCTCGGCTTCTCCTTCATGCTCGACGCTACCACGACATCATAACTGTAATAGCTCCTCTTTGGAGGTCCCAAGCCTGGTTTCCAGTCATTCTGGAAATGTGCATAGACTTTCCAATTCTAATACCCCCTTTCAGGGAAATGCTCTTGGGTCCAGAGGGAGACATCCATCCCCTCGTGGATCAGGGTCTTCTAACTCTGACGGCCTGGAGGATTTCAGGAGACAATGGCAAATCCCTGGGCTTTCGCCAAATGCTTTCAGACTCATTTCTGAGTCGTGGGCTCAAGGTACAAGAAAGGCATATCGACTGGCATGGAGCAAATGGGTTCGCTGGTGTCTTCAACAAAGTCACGATCCCGTTTCAGTTGATCTAGTTTATGTTATCAACTACCTTTCTGAACTTTTTACTTCAGGACTCTCTTATAGAATTGTTAATGTCTATAGATCTGCAATTTCTGCAGGCCATTCTCTCATTGATGGTCTCTCCGTTGGACAGAATTTACTCAATAAAAAAATCATGAGAAGCATGAGAGTCATTAACCCTCCAACCGCTAAATATACCGCCCTTTGGGACGTAACACTGGTACTCCGGACCTTATCATCCTGGGGGGAGAACTCTTCCCTTTCTTTGAAACGTATCTCTTTCAAACTTACTGTTTTATTATGTCTGGTATCTTTCAGAAGAACCTCCGATGTCAAAGCTTTAGATATTTCTAGCAGATCCTTTCAACCAGAGGGTGTATGTTTCTATCTTAAGAGAAGAACTAAAACTTTATCTTCCTCTATTTTCTACCCCTTCTTTCCTCAGAATGAAAAACTCTGCGTGGTTAAATGTCTGAAAGAGTATGAGAGGAAGACTGCTAGTCTAAGATCAAATGAAACTCCGTTATTGATTTCCTTTAGATCTCCCCATAAAGGAGTTTCTTCTCCAACTCTAGCCAGATGGGTGAAAGGAGTTATGTGCGAAAGTGGTGTGAACACCTCTATTTTTGGAGCGCATTCCCTTAGGGGCGCTTCTGCTTCTAAAGCCTATTTTCTTGGTGGTGGTTTACAAGAAATTCTTAAGGCGGCAGACTGGTCTAATGATACTATGTTTAGATCTTGCTACTTTAGACCAATCTCTAATGTGATTGATAATGTTCTTAATGCACTTTGAACTTGCATAATATGGCCTCCGTGTCGTGCCATAAAATTTAGATTTTTCACAGCCTGCTGGGCAGAAAATCTGGATTTTATTAAGGACACGGAGGCTAATATTATCCCGCCTCTATTTTTAATATGATTTGTAACCCACCCTTTTTGTTTGAACAATATCTCGGTAATGTATTCTTCTTCTTTCAGATTAAAATCTACTGGTTCAGAAGCTGAAATTTTATTTGTTGGAATTCTGATGCTGAAAGTTTATTCGTTGGAATCCTGAAAGTTTATCCGTTGGAATCCTCTTCCTTAATCTTTTCTTCACGTTGATCATCTTTCTTCGCAGCCTGACAAGAAGGAAGATGCCTGGTCAGAGAGGGACTAGTCTTCTCTTTAGAATGTTCACAAAGTTCTATTCCATTATTGCTGCTGAGCTGTGGTAATAAAGGAGATTTGCATAATATTAGCCTCCGTGTCCTTAATAAAATCCAGATTTTCTGCCCAGCAGGCTGTGAAAAATCTAAATTTAGCATTGCGCTCAATGGATTTCCTTATATAAACATAGTTGATTACTCTGTATATTACTTTGGTAATTCCCGGACTGGCTCCTAGGTTCAGTCCTGGGGTCTAAGATGAAAACAGTTTAGCAAAAACGTTTTAGGTATTGTGGTGAATTTTCAGGAGAAAAAAGCTATTTTAAAAGTTCACACTTAGAAACTTTTCAACAGAAATCTGGCAATGCTATCCAATGGGAGAAAATTCAGGTTGCAGGTAAAGTACGATCTCATTACTTTTGTAATCCAGTACTGGTCTCCTGGGGCCAGCACTGGGGTCTCAACTCAAAACAGGTCAGCAATTACGTTTCAGTATTTCGTATGATTTTTAACGAATATTTCTATTTTTCAAAAGTAGACAGAAGAAATTTCAAAGAAAAGCAGACAATGGATTCCTATAGAGAAAATACAGGTTACTAGTAAACCCGCTAGAGATTACTTTTGCTGTTCAGTACTGGGCTACAGGGTACAGTACTGGCTCCTCTCCTGATCACAGGTGAGTACTTCAGAATTCAGATGATTTTATATGAATATTTTACGTTTTTAAAAGTGGACACAGAAGATTTTTCGAGTCAAACCAGTCAAGGTTACTCAATGGCAGGTAAGTGAGTTACCCGTTTCCTGGTGAGTACTCGACTGGTGAAGTTGTGGTTCTGGGCATAGACTCAGGGGTCCCCCAGTGTCAGTTAGGTACAGTTGGTTCACCCTCAGCGGCGCAGGGGCGGCCAGGTGCAGAGGTAGTTATGCCCAATGTTATCCAATGGGGGACAGGGGGCCTCCGGTTGGTGGCTGCTGGCTAGCAGGCCACGCGGCTGTGGGAGCTGGGCTCCTGGTCACTTGCTTAGGACAAAGGGGGAAGCAGGATAGGACAAAGGTGGCCCAGCCAGCGGTACTCGGGCAGCTGGGTGCAGGGTGCTTTTGAGCCGTCAGGCTCTCAATGTTATTCAAAGAGGAACTTGAAAAGGGAACAACGGCGGCAGGCTCGGGGACGGAGGATCTTCTGGAGCGACCAACACTTCGAGGGGTAAGTTGGGATGTTGTAGGATAGGTAGGCACCCAGGAGTTGGGCACAGGGGGCCGGGAGGCGCCGGGTGCAGGGGTGTCTTTTGAGGTCGGGAAATCTTACCCCCTGCTGGTCGCGGTCAGAGGGGTCCCTTGTCCTGAGGCTGCAGGCGTCGTCAGGGTCGTCGAGGAGGGTCGTCGAGGAGGGTCTTTGGGCAATGGACTTCGGATTCCAGTCACAGGGGGGGATGTCCTCGTGGTCTTGGCTCACTCGGGCACAGGCCCGGCTCGGCAGTTGCAGAGTGGGTTGGTCCAGAGCTTCCTGGCTGGCACCAGGGGTGTTATTGCAGCAGAACCTCTGCTGATGGGAGTCCCAGTCTTTCAGAGGGTCAAGGCAGGCAGGTCCTCTGGGTGTCTCAAGGTTGCTGTCAGCTGGAGTTGCCGGGATTAGGCAGGAGCAGGTTCCAGGATCAACAGGCCGGTAGGGCTGGGGCTAAGTCAGTTGTTGTCGTCCTGTTGTAAGCAGCTGCACGGCGGGTCTTCTTCTTCTTGATTTTCTTTCTTCTTTTCTTATCGGGATCTGAGGAAGGAAGGTTCAGAGAGCCCCTAAATATTGAATTCAGGGGCGTTACAGGTAGGGCAAGGGAAGGGACCAAAAGGTCCCTGTCCTGGGCTGGGAACACCACCTAGCCTGCTCCTCTCCTGTGGGAGGGGGGCAAGAGTCTAGCTGGGATTGGGTAGGGCCCCCAATCTTCAAGATGGCCTGAGCCCGGGGTCGTGCTTCACCTCGTCTCCCCCACCTGAGGGGTGGGGTTGGCATAGGCAGGCTTAGGCAGGCACACCCCCCTTTCTGATGTAGTGGGGGTCAGAACTGGTGGGGGCCAGTTGCTGGGTACAGCAAATGGTCTGGAGAAGCTCACAGAGGCGGCAAGCCTTTGAAGCTTCACCCTGCCCATCCTGTGGGAGGATACCTAGCTCCTTGCCCAGGATGTTCATTGTTGCAGGCCAAGGAGGCCTGGCCTGCAACAAGCGGGGGCTCTCCACCCAGGGGTCCAGCAACATGCCTGCTGTGTGGCAGCCTCTGCAGTCACTCAGCCCAGATGTGGATTGTAGGTTAGGTTTTCAGGGGGCATCTCTAAGATGCTCTCTGGTGCATTTTACATTAAATTCCACACTGGCATCAGTGCAGGTTTAATGTGCTGAGAAGTTTGGTACCAAACTTGTCAGTCTTCAGTGTAGCCATTATGGTGCTGTGGAGTTCGTAATGACAGCCTCCCAGCACCATATACTCTGAATGGCATCACTGCACTTACAGTGCCCACGAATGGCCCTGGGTAGTATAGGGGCACATGGCTCATGCACCTGTGCCCACACCTATGGCATAGGGCACCCAGCTACAGGGGTGACTGAAGTATGCCAGGGCAGTGGGTTCTGTGGGCATGGCACACAGGGATGTGTGCCATGTGGACCCTTGGTTTAGTTCTGTACTTAGACAATCAGCCTGCAAAGGCAGTGTGTGGGTGTCAGGGTACAGGGCCCCTGAGGGTGGCATAATAAGTGCTGCAGTTCTCAGGGGTCTTCTCTGGTCACCATGCCCTGGGCACCTAGGGTACCATTTACTAGCGGCTGATAGGTGGCCAGAGATTCCAATTGAGTTTTAGTTTCAACACAGTTTTAGGGAAGGAACACAGGCCCTGTGTACCTGGTTAGCAGGAACCCAGGGCACACTCAGTCAAAGCACATTAGCAGTTCAGAAAAAAGTGGGGGCATACCAAGGCAAGAAAGATCACACTTTCTCACAATAATGACTTTTGTGTAAATTACATTGGTGGGCTAGTGCTAGTGCTCTTGGGATACATCCTTGTTGTAGATGGCAAAAGTCACACATGAATGGCTGTAGGCTGAGATGCAAATTGAGCATCTAAGATGCTGCCATACAGGCTTCAATGCCGCAAATCTCTCTCAGCGCGAACTAGAAGTTTACTTCTTCAGAAGCCTTGGTGTGAGGAGGGAAGCAGCAGCCATCATTGGAGCCTCGGTATAAAGAGAGGAGCTGCAGCCAATATCAGGCATGAGCATGGGAGAGGCTGAGTGCCAAGAAGTCTACTCATTCCCCTCCTAAAATGTAGCTGTGTTCGCTGTGAAGAAAACATAGCTTTGAGTGCCTCACCAAGTTCTCCCAATGTGGTTGGAAAGTTCACTTTATCCGGAGCCTCATTCAAAACCTTGGTGCAGAGAGAGGAGCCGCAGCCAGCATCGGGTGCGATCACAGGAGAAGCATGGATGCGAGGCTCCCTGCAGCAAGCACAGCCCACCATCTTCCCCAGCCCATCTACATTATATTTGGTTATAAATGAATCCTTCTCACATGCAAACCCATCAACCAGCTGTGAAGAAGCATAAAAGTCACAATATACAAAAGTAAAATCAGTGGTCTCATGGACGCACATTTTCATATGTGAACTAATAATACACTGAATCACAATACTAATATAAACTCATTCACTACTATCACTCCTATATTTTGTTTGAAATTTAGGCCAAAACATTCATTGAACATTGAACCTTTTATCTCTGAGCCAATCTGTGGCATTTTAGAATAAACTAACACTGTGACCACTTAATCATCAATAGTAATTCAACCACTTGTAGTTTACAGTATCCTAAGTCATTGGTGTTTAATTTTCCCCAGACATAACTATTTCCAGCCTTGTTGTTTGCATTGTTCATCATTCCATCCATCCTTTATTTCTTTTGCTTTTGTCGCCCTAAGTGGGAAGGATATGCCCAGATGTGGGCCCTATGCTCACTGCACCACTTGATTCAAGCTAGACTGGCTGATGAGGGGTGATGCCCTGAACCCAGGATGCTTGTCTCACCCAGGGAGGACCTGGCTTGGCAGTTCGGACTGGACTGTTCCCATGAGGAACAGGGTCAAGACTGATTTGCATATGGCTGAGTCCAAACTGGGGTGGCGTGGTGAGCAAAAGAATAATGGATTACACCCAGATCTTTGTGACTGGGGTGAATGTTTGCATTGTTCGGCATTCAGTCCATCATTTGTTCCTTTGCTTTTGTTGCCCTAAGTGGGAAAGGTATGCCCAGACATGTGTCTGGTGCTCACTGCATCACTGGATTCAATCTAGCCTGACTGATGAGGGTTGATGCCCCAAAACTGGTCCCACCATGCTTGTTTCCAGTCCGGGGGAGACCTGGTTTGGCAGAACGGGTTTGACTGTTCCCATGAGGAACAGGATCAAGACTGATTTGCATATGGCTTGCTCAAAACTGAGGTGGCGTGGTGAGCAAAAGAATGATAGATTAAACCCCAATCTTTGTGACTGTGGGTGAAAGTTTGCATTGTTCAGCATTCTGTCCATCATTTGTTCCTTTTACTTTTGTCACCCTGAGTGGGAAGTGTATCACCAGACATTGGCCCCATGCTCACTGCTCCACTGGATTCAAGTTACATTGACTGATGAGGGGTGATGCCCCACGATTGGTCTCAGGATGCTTGTCTCTGGTCGAGGGAGGCCTTGGCTTGGCAGTTTGGGCTGGAGTGTTCCCATGAGGAACAAAGCCAAGACTGATTTGCATGTGACTGGGTCCAAACTGGGGTGGTATGGTGAGCAAAAGAACAATAGATTAATCCCTGGGGGTGAAGGTTTACATTGTTCAGCATTCCATCCATCATGTCTTCCTTTAACTTTTAGAAAGTTTGCATTTTAATACTTTGACCATTCTCAGCCTCTGCCTATCTCTGAATATGTATCCGGGTCAGGGTGACAGGGTGAGCTGGGCTTTGTGCATTCCCTCTAGAGAGTCACACAAATAGAGCTTGGGTGTGATATTTGCATCATGTTGGCCCATCACCAGGCTGATGGGCCTTCAATGGTAGATTAGGAGGGGGGGCTGACACCTGCACCTGAATACGGCTGTTCCTGTCCCCAGACAAAGAGCTGCATACTCCCTTGTGGCGCATCTGGAGTCTGGGAAGGAAAGGCAGGGACCATGAGAGGATCAAAGGCCTCTTTTGTTGTCTCCCTTACTTCAAAAACACATTTTGGTTAAAGTTATGGGCCAAAGACATCCCCAAACTAGTTCACTTTGGGGTCCAGAGGAGACTCTGCAACTAAGAGGAGCTACACTGCCAGGAGGGATTGCCACGTTACCACTGCTTTGCTGTGTTGGTCTGCTACAAGTTGATATGATGTGCTGCCAGAAAGATCCTCCTCTCTACATCCAGTTATCCCAGGAACTTCAAGAGCTTGTCAAGCTTGCCTCCTGTTTCAGGGCCATCAAATACTTCATTACCCTGAAGGACAATTTTTTTAGACCATAGTTATCCATAGAGGCTAGCAAAAGGAGAGCGTGGGAAGAGCAGAGACTTAACTTATCAAATACAACAATCAATGAAAGCGAGCTAGCTGCCAAAGTTCAAAATCTCTTGAGATTCCTCTGTCGTACGGCTTGTACCTCCTTCGGTAAAACTGGGCATTTGTTGGACATCATAAATTTCAGGATTGCGCCTGACTGATACAGTGCACAACCTCAGGATGTGTTGGCCTATAGTCAAGCTAGCTCACAGTGCACCATCCAAACCCCTAACCTTATAGGATAAAAAATGTGTGTGCAACCTCAGAACATAACCACCCTGATCCCCAAGGAAACCAAGGTACCAGATCTAAGGGGCCTATTATCAAGAAAGTTGATACAATTATCGCCGCTTTAGCGGCAGGAAACTGCTGTTAAAACGGCGAAAATGGCCTTGATAATATGCCCTTGTGAATTCCCATAGCAGCCCAGGTTAACACCATAATCTGGGCTGCTATGGGAATTCACAAGGACATATTATCAAGGCCATTATCGCCGCTTTAGCGGCAGTTTCCTTCTGCTAAAGCAGCGATAATTTTATCGCTTTTCTTGATAATATGCCCCTAGGACTCTTTTGTTTGGACACTCATGCATACCGAAAAAGTACACAAGAAATACTCAGCAAGGCATTTCAATATTTATTGAAGCATGGTGATTCTTGTAAAAAATATGTGGGCTGTGATAGTCAATAGAATGAAACAGATTAGAGAAATTAACAGAATAAGAATAGTGAAAAAGATGAACCTTTTCCTAATTGTGCTAAAACAGTGAATATATGCGAGAATACAAGGACTGTGTATAGTATACTTCTACCTAGTGCACCCTACCCTAGTCTTGCCTATGGTGGGACAGCTGTCAAATCCCTGCCAGATGAACTAACTCCCCATTACCTGTGGGTAAGAGTCTTCAGGCTGTTGTCTTGGTGTAAAGCTGTTCATCCCTCGTGTTGGTAAACAGGAAGCAGCTGAGCTGGAATTCCAGGGCTAAGTGACTTCGCTGTGTCAGCCGAGTATTCCTCTGCCTAAGCACAGAAGTGGGTGTGTATTTATAGTTGTACCCATGTGGCTATGTTGCAACTTTTGTTTAGGCAGCAATTGTTTATTTTAGTTGGATAGTGGTGTCTCCAACCAAACAAATAACAAGTATGACATTTTCACAGTGAACTTTATCCCGTGTAGTAAATGTTCAAGGTGTCAGGATAACGCACCCACGAAGCAGCAATGCAAGCAATGCAGATTTACAGAATGTTAGCCTGCATTGACACGCATTAAAATGTATGTCAAAAGTAATTCTGTGTAAAAGAGAAGGCAACTTAAGAAACGAGAGCATGTAAATGCTAATGCTTCTTTTACGCCTTTCCCGACCATGTGACACCCACTCCTTGGACGGAATGCAGATAAAGCTATCTCTAGACAAATGCTAAAATATATGGGTCAATTAATATAAAGGAACCCTACTAATTTCTAAAAAAGCATCATGCTTTTTTAAAAGAGTATACTGGAAACCATTACATTTGGTAAAATGATAAATGCAAAGGCAAAACAACTTAAAAAGCAATTGTGCATTAAAGAAACAAAAATTTAAAACAGTCTCATGACTCAAAGCTTTACGTGTTCCTAGTGGTAAATGAAACATTGCTGTTTACAGCAACCTGACAGTGATCCCAGAGGTGCTGTATCAGATACATGGAGCAAACATGTTCCCAGGTTCCCATCTGTTTGCTTCAGCAGCCACTGAAGAAGGAGTAGCCAGTCCAAAATCCTCAGTGGCTGAGTCAAGATCCAGATCACTAGGAGCAGAAGCATTCCAGAAGGGCATGTAAAATGCATTTAGACGCAATGGTAAGTGCAAGGGACAACAGTTCAAGTGGACCGCTAGTGGAATCACTAGTAGATGAATGTCCAAAGACTGACCAGTTGTGTTCCTAGGCATACAATGAGTGCACACTTGAAGGCACACAAAAGACAGCGAAAAATGTGCTGCATGCAGTGTACCCACGCAGGTTGAAAGGACAAGAACCAGTGTTTATTCAGTTCCTGAACAAGGGTGCTCCAAAGCACTGTACCATGCATTCACGACACAGGAACACACGTGGAAAGGGTAGTTTCATTTGGTCTCTTGATAGTACACCCATTGCAGAACAAAAAACAAATAAAAGCACAGTCCCGACAATCAGGAACAAAACCAGTGGAAGACCTCTAAAAATGCTTGCCAACACATTGTGCATAAATGATGGAATAACTCTGAAAAAACTTTCTGAAAGGTACAAACTAAGCCAGAGCCTATTTTCTTAAATTAGTTCTCCACTCCCACTGTACTTGACATGATAAAAATGCAGTGCACAAGTTCCCCAAAATGCATTGGGAAATTAGTGCCGAGTAGGGACTGTATCTCAGAAGAAGACCTTGCAACTTGAAGATCAAACATTTTCTTAGCAGATGTTAAGGCCACATCCTTCTGGAACAGTAAGGCTTTCAGTAAGTGCACATTTGAAAGCTTTGTCAAAGGCTAGCGTGTCACCCCCCCTAACTGTACAGGCAGCTGGAAACAGTACTTGTGTACAACAAGTCACAACTGAAGAAACGGTCACCAGATAGGCGATTCACAGTTTCATGCTGCAGCAGCTCTGATCATTCAACATCAAACATCTCCCATTCGAGAGCAATCCAAAAGTCGGATGTATCACAGCAGTGGAGAACTCTTCAGATAGCAGGACAAATTTGTGGTTAAAGCATTACATGTGTCATGAAGCGAAACCTCCCTGCATACCAAGGAATGTCCTAAAGTATTCTCACAGTCTGACCCGCTAAGAAAGCTCTTTGTCTTGCCAATCCTACATCAATATATAAAAGGTAAATTTCATGACTCGAGAACATATCCTCATCATAGCACTTTGTGCCTGTCTACTTGATGGTATTGTAAACAGTATTGAATGTGGAATGTTCAGATTATCAGAGACATAAACCCATGGATTGTCCAACCCGCGGAAACTGTTTCTGCAATGGTAATTTCTCTAACTGTTCTATGTGTAACATAATATATGCTGCATCCTTCCTTGCCAGTATCCTCTGTTGTTTTGTTAGATTGTAAGGTAAAAACACACTTGTGCATTTAGGTGATGCCAGGGTACATGCCCTGAAGAAGTGTCTGCAGAGTCCAGCTTAATAGCATGATCGATCTAAGCTGTGACTGCCCATGTTGTAAAGCAAACATGTCATTTTGTATGATGTCTATCACAGATGTTACCCATAGAGTATATCCTTGTGCACAGGGTAGTCCTACCATTTCTAAGTGTGCCTTGAACATTTCGCACAATTTTTCAGCAGCCTCCTGCTGGGAAACTTTCCACACTTCATTATATATTGCATAGATAAATGGGGGGGCGCTAGAGGACACACACCAAGATGGCCGCTCTGTAGAGCAGCTCTGCCGGCCAAGCCCATAATCCTTTCAATATCCTCTTCCATCTGGCTCTGATCACTGCCATACTTACAGGCACTGTGCTGTGAAGTCGTGCGGAATGCCTTTGCCAACAACTGCGGACTGCGGAGACTGCTTTGGTGCAGTTTGGAAGGCAAGTGAAGCTCTGGACCTGCGTCGGCAACATGGTGGGCCGGGATTAGCCTCGCAGCGTGAAACTAAGGTAGGCCGCATGGGAACTGGCTGTGGGATGTGGTTGGTGTGCGGGACGCTGTGCCACTCGACCTGTTCCTGGGGGGCTGGGTGGTGTGGACTGGGAGCTGCGTGAGAATAGACCCAAGGGAGCGGGCCGCCCTTGGGTCTCTGCCCTGCGGTCTGCCAATGTGGGTGTGTGGGAGTCAGAGTTGCCCCCCTCTGATCGTGGCTGATGACCGGGCCTCTCTAGGACTGCCTGCGGTCTAGTGCTGAAAGGTGGGTTGTGGCCACCGGATGTCAGTGCCGCGGACCTACCTTTCTTGATTGGAGTTGCTGCGACTATTGCTGTGCGTAGTGGTCTCGTGCTTTTTGACAGAAAGGGACTCAATTCCATTTTTGTTTTCCTGTCCGGGTCTAGCTCCGACCACCACGGACTGAGACACCATCATGGGTTAATCCGAATGCGGCCAGCTGTGTCTTATGTTTGAACCACGCAAGACCAGCCAGGCCTCTCAACATGCAGCCTCTGACTCTGAGGCGGACGCTCCCGCTGACCATCTTACCAACATTGACAATACCCTCCTTGCGGTCCAGGCCACTCTCTAATCCATAGATGGAAAGATTGATCATTTGAATTTACGCATGGATCATATGTCCGCAAAACTGGACAAACACGCGCAGTGCCTTTGGGAGGCGGAGACACGTATCTAAGATGCGGAAGACGGTCTGCAACAAGTTAACTCAAAAACAACATCCATGAAAAAGGTGCTGGCAGTCATACAGGCCCGCAATGAAGACTTGGAAGCCAGATCGAGTCGCAACAGCGTGTGCATTACAGGCCTACCAGAGTCCACGAACACAGGCCGCCTGGAAACGTATGTGGAAAATCTCTGTGAGATATTCGGGGCGGAGCAGTTGTCCCAGGTCCTGATTGTGGAATCGGCCCATCGTTCTCTGGCCGCCCGCCCACCTCCGGGTGTGCTGCCGTGCCCAATCATTGCCCACCTTTTGAATTATAGAGTCTGTGACACTGTGCTCTGGTTGTCTCATGAGAAGGGCTCCATTACACATCAGGGGAGCAACCTTGCCTTCTACCCCGACTTCACGGTGGTGGTTCAGGAGGCTCGGAGAGAGTATCAGCCCGTGAAGAAGCTTCTCATTGCAGCAAAAATACCATACGCCATACTGTACCCCATGCAATTGGGCAAATAAGACAATGGAAAGCACAAGATCTTCCCTTGCCCAAAATCGGCAATAGACTTTGCCAAGAACATTACAAGACGCAGTCGGTCTCCAATATCTGTAGCGGGGAGTGATGACGGGGGCACTAGCAAAATGACAGACTAGCGGTAATGCCTGTAGACCGCATGTGATAACTCTGGTTTAGTTTCTCATGTTACTTTCATGGCTGGGTTGAGGTCCATCACCCCTATTGCTGCACTGAACTCTGCCGCCAGTGCTGTTGACATTTGACATGTATTGATATAATGATGACAATGATGTTTTTTCCTACGTTTGTTCTTCACTGATAGCTCCTGGGGAAAGTCCTGGTGCTGTTTTTTGTAATGCAACATCAACGAATGGCCGGAGAGTGTTATCATGATGGCTTGACCACCTCCTTTTTTCACCGGGAGGGATACTGTGTTCAGGCGCCCCCCTTATAGGTATTCCCCACAACTGGTTACTCCCTTGGCATTGCACTTGGGAATTGTTCCTTGGGGTTTGGGATGGCTTTTGCATGTAAGGGCTGCTGAAGTGGGTGGGGGGTGCTTGTGGGTGGGTGGGTGTTGTAGGGGTTGCTAATGTGACTGATTCCTTTCTAAATTTTTTAGAGGATGCATGTGTGCAATATAAAAAACTATCACACTCTTACATGGTGGTTATAGGCTGTTTTGAGGCGGTGGACAATTTCTGTATCAGCAATAGCTTGCTGCAATTCTACATGACAATGTGATGTCTGTCTCTTGTTTAACATGGAATGTAAGAGGGCTTAACACACCAAAAAAGATCAGTCAGGTAATAGCGCACTTGGATCGCCATGGGATTGGCATTGCCCTTATACAAGAAATGCACGTAACACAAACTACTGATAGGCTGGTGGGGAGTTACTGGGCTGGTTACTGGCTTGCTTCTTCAAATTCCTCCTATAGCTGTGGGGTTCTCACCCTTGTCCAAAAAGGCCTCCCTTTCACAGCAATCCATACTTATGCTGACACTGCAGGGTGCTATGCTGTTATACATGGGAAGCTGATGGGCACCCTTGTAACTATTTTTAATACCTATGGTCCCAAGATAGATGACCCTGCACTTTATGAGCATATGTTTGCTGTTCTACGTGGGCTCCCAGATGCTGTAGTTCTCTGGGGTATGGACCTACATACACACTTAGATCCAACCAAGGATAAATCCGGCGGCAGAGAGGGACACTCTTCTGGGGCGGCTCGGGCAATCAAAGATGGAATGGCTGACCTGGGACTGCTGGATATCTGGCGCCATAGACATCCCGAGACTCTAGAGGGCACACATATTTCCATTGTGCATGGCAGCTGGTCTCGCCTTGACTACTGGCTAATGAGTGAGGGGGCAGGGGGCTGGGTAACGGATGTGGAGAGGTTGCCTTATACACTATCAGATCACAGTCCTGTCCACCTCACCCTTCCTATCCGCAAGCTGTCCCCAGGTCCTTCATGTGGCGCTTTCAACCTAAAGCTCTGTTGGACCTTATCTATATGAAGACGGTTCGTAAGGCCATCACACAATATTTCACACAAAACAAGGGGTCTGTGGATAGCCCTGGGGTGGTTTGGGAGGGATTTAAAGCCACTATTTGGGGCACTTGCATAGGCATGTCAGCTGGTATTTTAAAACAACTGTGAGGGCAGTTGGTCAAGGTGGAGGCAACTCCGAAAAAATTGGAGCAGGATTACGAATCAGCACCCTGTGAGGCAAACCTTGCTTCTATCAAGGATGCCGTACTGGAACATGCGAAATTGGCGTAGGAAGAGATGAGGCATGTCTCAAAATGCCATG
Source organism: Lissotriton vulgaris (assembly GCF_964263255.1). Lineage (NCBI taxonomy): Eukaryota > Metazoa > Chordata > Amphibia > Caudata > Salamandridae > Lissotriton > Lissotriton vulgaris. Next base: position 398,968,268 of record NC_141696.1, on the reverse strand, counting down.
TAGCTCCTGCCTATGGGGAGGGCCGTTGGCCGGGACATCACTTAGCCACTAAGATTAAACACCGCATGGAGAGGGAGGTCATTACTAAGATCACGGATGATACGGGAAAAGACCACTATAATGTTTCAGACATTACAGACCAATTCCGGTAATTCTATGCGACATTGTACACCTCACAGAGTGAGACTGACGTTGCCGACCTTGATGGCAATCGCTGGCAGATAGCCCTCGCATGGCTGTCAGATGGTCAGACGAAATACCTCAATCAACAGATCACGGTGGAAGATATTAAAATGGCGATAAATGCTCTACCCAATAAGAAAGCACCGGGCCCTGACGCGTTTCCCTGCAAACCTTATAACGCTAATGCAGAGGAACTCACCCCTTATTTATTAGAAATGTATGCTGAAGCGTACGATTTAGGTATGTTACCACCGTCTCTCCGTGAGGCACTTATCATCACACTGCTCAAAAAGGATAAATCCCCCACTAATTGCGGATCATACAGACTGCTTTCGCTTATTAATGCAGATATAAAAATTCTGGCGAAGATACTGGCCACTCGTCTCCAGTCACTCGTGCAGAAATTGGTCCTGCCAGACCAGTCTGGCTTTATTCCAGAGTGTTCTACCTCTCACAATTTGCGGACACCGTTTGCTATGATTCACACTCTCAATCCTGACTGCCGGCGGCGGCAGTCATGCTTGACGCTGCAAAAACATTTGATTCTATAGAATGGGGTTATCTCTTTTATGTGTTACAGCGGATGGGTTTTTCACCCCTCTTTGTTAATTGGGTGCGTCCACTATATGCAGGTCCCGCGGCACGCGTCCAGGTAGAGGGCTATACTTTCGACCAAATACAAATCGCTAGGGGCACCCGACAGGGGTGCCTACTTTCACCAATGCTATTTGCCCTGATGCTGGAACCACTAGCTTGCCTTATTAGGTAATCCAACAAACATGCAGCTCTCAATTTCTTCCATCTGCCGGTCATCATCTCTCTTTACGCCGATGATATGCTGCTTTTTATGGATGAGCCTCGCACTTATCTAGCGCCCGTTCTGCGCGAGTATATCTGTTTCGCTTGTTTTTCTGGCCTCCACATTGCCGCTGACGGAGTGTACCCTCCCACATAACCCTGAATTTCCGCTCGTGTGGGCCATGGACTCGGTTAAATATCTGGGGGGATGGGTTCACCGGAACCCAGAGGTCGTTATCCATGAGAATTATTGGGCTGCCACCGCGATGCTGGAACAAGTGGATAGATGGGTAAAACGCCTGCTTTCTCTTGCAGACTGCATTGCACTGAGCAAAATGGTAGTGATACCTAAATTCCTATATCTTTTCAGTAACATAGCGCTCCGACTGACGCAACTTTTGTTTAAAACTCCACCCCCCGCTGCTTCGCCTCGTCTGGGGTGGTCGACTGGCATGGGTGAGCTGGAAGAATCTCACACTGGAATACAGGTGCGGCCGTTTCAGTGTACCCGATTTTTATCTCTACTACCTTTGCGATTATGCGCAACATGCACACTACTGGTTCACCTCCCATGGTTTTGTCCCGCACGTGGCTGTGGAAGACTGGGACGTACATCCCATTCCATTGAGTTCTATATTAAAATATTACCATAGGCATCCCCAGGAAACACATTTAACACTATTAATTCGACAACTGCTGGCTGGCAGGCATTGGACCGTGATGCAGGATAACTGCCATTACCCTCCCTCTGTTACTGTTGGCTTATCACTCAAACATATCAGTAACACACGAACAGGGAGCTCTGCGTACACTGGCGCAGGTAGGCATTGACAAGCTTGAAGACCTATATCTGTTCAGAATAATACACTACTCTTCATTTTTTACATACATAGACTGAAAAGGCATTGCAGACTCACTAACCCACATTCCCAGCAGAGCCACCGGAGATGCTGGCTCTGCGCACACTGCTCCTGGCCCCCACCTGACATAAGCTGGTCACTAAACTCTACTGTGCTGCTAAGGACAACAAGACCCCCCCATACAATAGGAGCCTCTGCAAGTGAAATGACTATCTCGACCCTCAACTCACGCAGAAAGACTGGGAACTCTGCTGCCAACTCACTAGCTCCCTCACCTCTAATGGAAACTTGTGTATCATACACTTTAAATATCTCCATCAAGTTTACTATACTCCGCATAAACTTTTTAAATATGGGCTCCGGGACACTGATGCTTGTAAACGATGCGGGGCCATGGGAGCAGACTTCTGGCACCTAGCTTGGACTTGCAGGTGGGTGTCGGAATACTGGGCCGCTGTGATTACCACATTGTCTTAGATTATTGGGGTTGTGTTGCAGTGTTACCCACAGATATGCTTACTGGGTCTTGTCCCCTTCCTAAAGGATGTTACGAGCAGGCTGACGAGAGTGGCACTACTTATTGCCAAGCGATGAGCGGCGATGGTGTGGGATAGTGCGCTGAGCCCTACAGCTTAGAGACTTGGTATTTTGCATAGAAAATCTAGTGTTATATGCGGGCCTCTAGGCCCAATGACATCTGGGAGCCCTTGGTGTTATACTTGCATTCTCTTGCCCAGCCAGATCCCCCTGATAATGAGTCCCTGTGATAAATGTGCCACAAGCTACATGTAATGATGTCAGTATGTTTTACATTGGTCCCATGTAAGCTTAATTTACAGTCACATGCTGTTTTTGGTTATCTTTGCCTATGGTTGTATAAAATTATATTCTTTCTCCTCAATTGTACACTGTATGAGACTTTATGAAAATCAATAACAAAAATAATTAACAAAAACATATTGCATAGAAAAATCACTTCTGCCCGGGTTTTTTAGGAACTAATGGAAAGTCCTGTAGTCCCATGTCATCAGAATGGAAAGTGTTGCTTTATCTGGGACAATGTTGAGGTTTTTAGTAACCCTGGGCATAGTTCACGTAGTTAGGCTACACGTAGCTATGCAAATTGCACTTCGCCCTAGCATGTACCGCCAACTGCGTACTGCGCTGTTTGCAACGATTGCACAGTGCCGGATGCTTGTCCGCACTGTGCAATCATTCAAAACGGCATCTCGCACAGTACGAGCTGTCGTTTTCTACCGCTCAAGTAGATTTTTACTCGAGCGGCAGCTTTGTCAACGCGAACTGGTAGTTTCTCATCGAGACTGCTCGCGAACATACACGAACACTTGCATCAAGAAACCTGACCTCCCCACGTTGAGAATCTCACCGAGAGGTTTATTTTCCTCACTCGCAATCGCCAACTTGATGTTGCTGATCGCAAACAAAGAAAAAGTCTCTCCGGGATGTCATTTTGCTCGCTTGCGGTCGCAACTTGACGTTGAGAACCGCGAGCGAGCAAAAAATGCCAACTACGCTACACGATTTTGCACTGTGCTACGTGCAATTCGCGTAGTGCGAAGAAGCACAAACTACTCAAACTTCGCAAGCGTAGCGTAGTTGGCAGCGCAGGGTTCGTTTTTAGTCAATCAAGGCACAGCTTCCCAACACTGTAAGTTGCTACCACTCTGGAGTATTCTGTAGGTGTCTAATCTGGGTCGGGCCCGCTGATCCTGAACCCTTCGGTGTCACCCAGAAAACATTCATGACATCTGTTAGTATTTAATGGACAAAATAAGCATCCCCCCGATTAGGTCCTGAAGAATTGTATGATCCATCACAAAGCCTGGTGTCTAATGTTTCCTCTATGTCATCTTATCTGTGAAATGTTTCCAGTTCAAGAACCGTGCAAATGTGGGAATGATTGGTATATGTACATCGTTTATCTTAACGAGGCAAAAACATGATGTTAACAGCACTGCATTGTTCAAGAAAAGTGCTTGATATTGTATCTGGCATGCCCTGAATAATGCCTCATTTCCCTGAACTTGCCAATCTTTCTAACCCAAATTGATTTTAAATCAGCAGCGTCCCTCCAAAAGTCAAATCTTAGTGTAGACAACTGGAAAAGTAAAGATTCAGAATACATCAGCCTTATATCAAGAAGCATAGTTTACTTTGCTGGTATTGGTGTGAGCTTAAAATAATATGACTCCGGTTCTGTGGTCTTAAGACCAGACAAATATACAAATGTTTGTGCATACAAGTGTGAGCTACCCCATGGTGGTGTAAGGTAGTGTTTGCATTGCATGTATTTAAATACAGCACATGCAGTACTTGCTTTATGCAGGAAATGATGACCAATATGTTAAAACAGAACATTTCATCATAATTATTTGTACCGTCATGCATTTCATATGTGTTAAAAACAGTGGAATACTCTAGATCTCCTAGCATTACTTAAACTGTATCAATGGCCCAGTCATCGGAGGCAGTACTAGCGGTGATAATATCAGTTAAGGAAATCGAATGTCTGACATAATATCGACAGACAGAATATCGAAATACAAAAATATCGGAGCAAAAATATCGACATCAAAAATATCGGAATCCTATCTTCATAAAGGTAAGTACAAAAATATTGAAAAAATAATATCGTAGTACAAAAATATCGGAATCAAAAATATCGTTTTTTTAAATGTATTAATAATAATGTAAAAATAATTTTAAAATACATATAATTTTACAAATATTAAATACAATTATTAAAACAAAATTAAAACTAATACATATACATTTAAAATAAATAAAACACTTAATAATTTAATGTACATTTTTTTAATGTTATTTATTTGATTTAATGTAATATTTTTTTGTTTTTACCCTGTACGCCTGTACCCCAAAAACCCAAAACTGACCCTGAACCCTAAAAATATCCCTGTACCCCAAAAACCCAAAACTGACCCTGAACCCTAAAAATACCCCTTTACCCAAAAACTGAAAACTGACACTTATCCCTAAAAATGCCCCTTTACCCAAAAACTGAAAACTGACCCTGAACCCTAAAAATACCCCTTTACCCAAAAACTGAAAACTGACCCTGAACCCTAAAAATACCCCTTTACCCAAAAACTGAAAACTGATCCTGAACCCTAAAAATACCCCTTTACCCATGAACTGAAAACTGACCCTGAACCCTAAAAATACCCCTTTACCCAAAAACTGAAAACTGACCCAGAACCCTAAAAATACCCCTTTACCCAAAAACTGAAAACTGACCCTGAACCCTAAAAATACCCCTTTACCCAAAAACTGAAAACTGACCCTGAACCCTAAAAATACTCATTTACCCAAAATTAATTAATATTATTTAATTACCAATTAATTATTAATTAACAATAACAATAAAGTAAATATATTAGCACATTAGCTGTAATTAATTTAATTTAATAATTAATATTATTTTTCCCAATTAATTAATTAAGAATAACAAAAAATTATATATAAAAAGAATTACTATAATTAATGTGATTAAATAATTAATATTAATTAATTACCAACTAATTAATGATTATAAATATGTACAAAATTATATTAATTAATTAACTAATTAATATACATTATTTACCAATTAATTATTAATTAAAATATGTACAAACATATATTAATTAATTAATTATTATTAAATTACTTCCCACCCTATTCCCCTATAAACCCATAACCCGCTACAGAACATATTTATCAATTAATCAATTAATTAAAATTAATTAAAAATTATTTCTCAATTAATTAATTAATAATTCCTACTATTTAATAATTAATTTAACATAATTAAATTACTTCCCACCCTATTCCCCTATAAACCCACAACCCGCTACAGTAGTAAAAGACAATATTTAATTAAATTACATTAAAAATAAATAATAAAATATAATAAATACAATATAATATTGTTAGAACCGGCTGTCTCTAGTTGGCAGAGGTATACACTTCTGACAACTAGGGACACTCCTTTTCTAGTCAGGGCAAGGGGATCACACCCTTCGATAACCCCTGCTCACCCCCTTGGTAGCTTGGCAGAGCAGAACAGGCTTATCTCAGAGGCTGTGTGTTAAGCAATTACGACCACATACAGTAATACAGTGAATACACTACAAATGGACACGACACCGTAGTATTATAAAAATAAGTATTTTTATATAAGGCTTAGCACAAGACCAAAATAACGGCAAAACTGTACACAATCGGAATAAATACGTTTAGGAAGGAAAAAGGATAGTTCAAAGGTAGTTCTTCTTTAGCACAAGAGTCTTTTATATCAAGCAAATCTTCTTCTTGGAAACACAGTTCTTTCGCAACAGGGTAACTCACACGGGAGCTACACAACGCTGGGCAGAGATAATCCACAGGTTCGGCGTCGACCGCGAGGAGCGCTGCGTCGGGCCTGGAGTCACACGGACCCCCAACAACACAGTACCTTAGGAAAATGAAGCACACGATGATCAGCGGCGTCGAGCAATCCGGCGTCGCGTCTTCGGTGTCGATCAGGCCTCAGCAGGCGTTGTCGATGATGCAGTTGCACAGAGTGAGCAGCGCTCACGGCGTCGAGGGGCACACGGTTGATGCGATCAGCAGCGGGGCAGACCCGAGGTCCTCTGGAGTTAGAGCCGTACTCCTACTCACTGGCGTTGCTGCTGGCGTCGGTCGGGCCCAGCGTCCGATCGTCGTGGTTGCTGGCTCTTTCAGAGGTGCTGGATTCACACTTCCAGCGGATAGCACTTTCTAGCAGGTGAAGTCCTTTAGCCCTGTGACTTCGGCAGGAGACTGGCACTCTTCCAGTCCTTGGAGATTTTCTTAGCAAGCGTGAGAGTACACACAAAGTTCCTCTCTCCTGGTTCCTTGGCAAAAATAAAGAAGCACTGCAGGATTCCCCCAACAACAGCACACTGGCAGAAGGGGTAAGCAGTCCTTTAGATCAGCAGGCTTCTTGTCCTTGGTTACAGGGTTCCTTGTCAGAAGTGATCTAAATTCTTGGTTCAGGGGTCCTTCTCTTATACCCCTTTTCGTCTTTGATCCCTTTGTCTATGCCGGGGGTTTCCCAACACCCTGGGTCTGTGGTGGGTGGAGCTAGGCAGTAGCACCTGGCCTATTCATTGAGCCGGGCCGGGTGCTCAGACGCCCCGCAGGAGGTGGAGCCAGCATTGACACTGGCAGGAGCAGAGCTATCGCCCTCCTGGCAGGAGGTGGGGCCAGGATCGTCCATGGCAGGTACAGAGCCATCAGTCGCTCGGCAGGAGGTGGAGCCAGCATTGTATCAGGCAAGGCAGGCTATCAACAACTACTCTCCCCCTACTCTCAACGTAATGTCCCACTCATCCCACACTGACTCATCCAGACCTCTTGGAGCCACCCAGCTCCTGTCACATACACGCAAGACCAGCAGAGACCAGATATGGTTAGACAAGAAAATAGACACTTTCTAAAAGTGCTATTTTCGAACCCAGAGTCCAAAAACCATCCACACCAACGGATGCGTAATCAAACCCCGAGTTCAGGGATACCAAACTCGACATTGCACCATGCTCCCCGAGCCAGCTAGGATTATCGCGTTAACAATCCCGGCGGCCCATTCTATCCAACGGAGAGCAGGCTACCTCGCAATAGTGAAGCCCTAAGATGGCGGCGCTTCACTATCAGGACATGCCAACTTGGTCAGGCCTGTCCTACCTTACACTTACAATGCACCCTGCCCATGGGCCTACCATAGGGGTGACTAACATGAAGTTAAGGGAAGGTTGGAGGGGCTGGCAGGTAGGTATACCTGCGCAGCCGACGTGACAGTGCAAGACTGCACGTGGGTCTCGCAATGACCGACCCGTAGACATTCTTTTACAAGGCCGCTCCTGTGGGTGGCACAACCCGTGCTGCAAGCCCACGAGCGGCATTTGTATTTACAAGCCCTGGCACTCCTGGTGCACTAGACTAGGGACTGACAGTAAACCAAATAAGCCAAACATGGATACAACAGATACATCATTTTAACATAGGGAGCACTTGCGCTATGGCACTGATCAGCAGTGACACGGCGCCCAAAGCATATACCAGCAAAACATCGTAACACAGTAGAGGCAAACAGAAAAAATGGAGGAGAGACTCAAGCCAATGATGTCAGGTCTAACACGTGTCCCCTCCAGCTGAAATGTGGGGAGAACTACCCTTAACCTAGGGAGTCCTCATCACTAAGGCGGAAAAATCTGGACAGACCATCAGCATTGGCGTGATCTGTACCAGGGCGGTGTTCCACCGTAAAGTCCATCCCCTGTAGAGCAATGGACCACCTCAACAGTTTTGGATTCTCACCCCTCATTTGCATCAACCATCTGAGGGGCCTGTGGTCTGTCTGAACCCGGAAGTGAGTCCCAAACAGGTAGGGTCTTAACTTCTTCAGCGCCCAGACCACAGCAAATGCTTCTCTTTCTATCGCACTCCACCTCGTTTCCCTGGGAAGTAACCTCCTACTGATGAAGGCTACAGGCAAGTCTCGGCCCTCTTCATTCACCTGAGCTAGAACAGCCCCCACGCCATGCTCTGAAGCGTCTGTCTGAACAATGAATTCTTTCGAAAAGTCGGGTGCTTGGAGTATAGGTGCTGTGCACATTGCAGTTTTCAGGGTGTCAAAGGCCGTTTGACAGGCATCAGTCCAGATCACGTTTCGTGGCTGCTTCCTGGAAGTCAGCGAAGTCAAGGGGTGCACAATGTTACCGTAATCCTTGACAAACCTCCTGTAATAACCCGTGAGTCCTAAGAAGGCTCTCACCTGTGTTTGGGTTTTGGGCGGTGCCCAAGCCAGGATGGTATCAATCTTGGGTTGTAGGGGGGCCACCTTACCGCTCCCTACTTGGTGCCCCAAGTACACCACAGAGCCCTGCCCAATCTGGCACTTACTGGCCTTGATTGTGAGGCCTGCTCCGCGCAGAGCCAACAACACTTCCTGGAGGTGACGCACGTGTTCCTCCCAGCTGGCGCTGAACACGGCGATGTCGTCCAGGTAGGCGGCGCTGAATTCCTCCAGTCCAGCCAAGACCTGGTTGACCAACCTCTGGAAGGTGGCGGGGGCATTCTTCATCCCAAAGGGCATCACCCGGAACTGGTATAGCCCATCTGGTGTGGAGAATGCTGACCTCTCTTTTGCCCCATCAGTCAAGGCGATCTGCCAGTACCCAGACGTTAAGTCAAACGTACTAAGGTACCGGGCAGCCCCCAACCGATCGATGAGCTCATCAGCTCTGGGGATGGGGTGCGCGTCAGTCTTCGTGACTGAATTGAGCCCTCGGTAGTCCACGCAGAACCGGAGTTCTGGTGAAGCACCAGGCGCTGCAGCCTTCGGGACCAAGACCACTGGGCTGGCCCAAGGACTGCTAGAGGACTCAATCACCCCTAACGCGAACATTTTGGAGACCTCCTCCTTAATGTACGCTCTGACCTTGTCAGTCACCCTGTAAGCCTTGTGCTTCACAGGAGGGCTGTCTCCGGTGTCAACGTCATGGACACACCAATGCGTGACACCCGGAACCAAGGAAAACAGATCCGGGAATTGTCCCAATAGGTGGCGACAATCCTGTTTCTGCTCAAGGGTCAGTGTGTCAGAGAGGACCACACCATCCACTGACCCGTCTTGCTCTTTAGCATGCAGGAGGTCAGGAAGAGGCTCACTCTCCTCCTCCGTTCCATCATCTGTCGCTAAGAGCATGCCCACTTCGGACCTTTCTAAGTGGGGCTTCAAACGGTTGACATGCAGGACCCGCAAGGGGTTCCTGGGAGATTTCAAGTCCACCAAGTAGGTGACATCGCTCTTTTTCTCCACAACCTTAAACGGTCCAGTCCACCTGTCCTGGAGCGCACAAGGTTCCACAGGGGACATGACCCACACTTCCTGACCAGGCTGAAGCTCTACCAGAGTGGCATTCCGGTCGTACCATCGCTTCATCTCCTCCTGGCTGGCCTCCAGATTTGCCTGAGCAAGTTCTCTGAAGCGCCGAGTCTGGTTCCGAAAGGCCAGCATGTAGCTGTATACATCCTGGGGAGGTTTCCTGGGAGATTGCTCCCAGCCTTCCTTGACCAGACTCAAAGGTCCTCTTACCGGGTGACCGTATAAGAGCTCAAAGGGGCTGAACCCTAGAGCCTTCTGCGGCACCTCACGGTAAGCAAACAACAGGCATGGCAAGAGGACGTCCCATTTCCGCCTCATTGGTTCTTCAAGACCCATAATCATGCCTTTCAGGGTCCGGTTGAATCTCTCAACCAGCCCGTTTCCTTGCGGGTGGTAAGGAGTGGTGAACTTGTAGGTTACCCCACACTCCTTCCACAGAGACTTCATATAGTTCGAAATGAAGTTGGTGCCTCGGTCGGACACCACCTCTCTGGGGAACCCCATCCGGGAGAAAACACCCATCAGTGCCCGTCCCACCACGGGGGCCGTCACTGTCCTGAGAGGGATGGCTTCCGGGTACCTTGTGGCATGGTCCACCAAGACCAGGATGAACCTGTTGCCTAGGGCTGTCTTGGGGTCCAGGGGCCCAACAATGTCAATACCCACCCGGTCAAAGGGGGTGCTGACCACCGGAAAAGGTTGGAGGGGAGCCTTCTGCTTCCTTCCGCTTTTCCCACTTGCCTGGCAAGTGCGACAAGTCTTGCAATGGATGTCTACATCCCTACGCATCTGAGGCCAATAGAAATGGGTGACAAGCCTGTCATAGGTCTTGTCCTGCCCCAGATGTCCAGCTAACGGTACGTCATGAGCCAAACCCAGTAGGAAGGCTCTGAAGCGCTGGGGTACCACCAGCACACGGGCTGACCCAGGCTCAGCAGCCTTAGGCTCGCTATACAGGAGGTCGTTCTCCCAGTACACAAAATGTGACCCTGACTGATCACCTGAGGATTGGGCTGAGGCCTGCTGCCTCATGCCCACAAGAGAAGGGCACTCTTTCTGTTCCGCACAGAATTCCTCCCTGGAGGGACCACCATCCTGCTGCCAATGGGTCAGCTCGGGCAGATCTCCCAGTTCGGCAATTTGTTCCCCGGTGGGCTCCAGGGCATCCCCCTCAGGGTCTACCTCCTTCTGGACCACGGGAACAACGGGGGCCGGTTTCCCGCGCCTCCTGCCTCTTCTCTTCACAGCTGGGTCCTGGGCCGTACTTCCAGGCTCCGGGACCCCATCAACACCCTTACTCGCTGTCATGGATCGAGTGGTTGCACACACCCACTCTGGCACACCCAACATTTTCAAGTGCGCCGCTCTCTCCACCTTAGCCCAAGGGGAGTCTTCCAAATCATTGCCCAGGAGACAGTCGACAGGCATGGCGGGCCTCACAGCAACCTGAAGAGTACCTGAAACTCCCCCCCATTCAAAGGAAACCTGAGCCACCTCACACTCTTTCTGGGAGTTATCGGCAGCTATCACGGGGTAGACTGCGTGGGGAACCACCTGCTCTCTGGACACCAAGTGACACTTGACAGCTGTCACACTCGCTCCGGTGTCTCTGAGAGCTTCCACTCTATGGCCATTAATGGTCACCCACTGCCTATATTTACTAGTGTTACTAGGCAGAGGGGGTGGAGGGACCATTTGCATGTCTCCTAGTGAGACCAGGGACATTTCTGCGGGACCCCTCCCACCATGGACAACCATCTCCTCCCCTCCCAAGGCTACACTTGCCAACTGACGAGGGGGTGCACGCGGCGGTGCATTCGAATCCTTCTTGGGACACTGGGGGTCATAAAACTGGTGTCCCACCTGCCCACAACCGTAGCAGGTTAGGGGGCCCCTATGAACAGGTTTACCCGTCGGGGCCCCTGACTTCTTCTCAGGGGGAGGCTGGGAACCCTTCCCTTGGTTCCCTTGGGGATTACTTTGGGGCCCTTTCTGAGACTCCTTCTGTTTACCCTTGTCCCCCCCACTCTTCTGCTGGGGACCCTGCCCACCTTTGGCTGAGTCTCCCACTGGACCCTTGTGGACCCTGGTACTGACCCAGCGGTCCGCCTCCTCAGCAAGTTTTCTAGGGTTAGATATCTTGCTATCAATCAGGTGCTGGCGCAGCTCTGGAAAACAGTTATTAGACAAGTGCTCCCACGCAAACAAATCATAGAGAGCTTCATAACTTTCCACTTTGCTGCCCTTTACCCAACCATCCATGGCTCTGCAAAAATAAGACACATATTCAACCCACGTCGTACCAGGCAACTTCTTACATTCTCTAAAAGCTTGTCTGTACTGCTCGGGGGTTAAACCATATCGCAACATTAAAGCATCTTTCATATGAGCATACGACATCCTATCCGCAACAGGCATGTCTAACAGGGTATCTCTTCCCTCATTCACAAAGCGACCCCACAACCCCGCTCCCCAATTCTTCTCAGGGACCTGCTGGGCCAACAATGCTAACTCATATGCTTTAAACCATTGACCAATATCTTCATTCTTATTGTAATCCTTGATCACATCTTTCGGGAAGTAAAACTTACTTTCTGCAGGCTCGGATGGAATGCTGCCACCAGAGGGATTCAACTCTAACTTTTTAGCTTGGATATCCAGTTCCCTCAACCTGGCTTCACGCTCCAAAGCTAACTTCTCTCGTTAAAACTCCAACTTTTTGATCTCTAAATCAGCTTCCCTTCTACCTCTTGCATTTTCTAACTCCAACTGCCCATTTATCTTTAGCCTTGCCATCTCCATGTGGTAAGCTCGCTCTTTCGCCCTTTCTTCTCTTTCTTCGGGGGAAAGACCTTTGGAGGAAACACTGCTTCCGGGAGAGGGCACAGGTCCATTCACTGGCACCTCCTCATCCCCTTCCTCTGTGGGTACCACCACCACATCAGAGGGATTTCTGGATTCCCACCAGGCCTGTAATGCTTTATAAAAATCATCTTTTCTCGAGAGGCCGGTGGTAGGAACTTCAAACTGGTTGCAAAAGTGTTTCAGCTCATCTTTCTTGTATCTTTTTAGCTTACTCCTCTCGAACTCTTCAACAACAACGATAGCAGGGGCAGTGACTCCGTTGTCACTCATGATGAAACTGGCAGTGTTCAGAAAATCAAGTTTCAGGAAAGCGGAGAACAAAAATAGGATCCTTCCGGATCAGATTGTGACTGCGTTATGGTCTGCTTTCACTACGTAGCGCACACTAATCACTGTATATGGGTCATAAATGCAAGGTCCAAATCCTCACCGCTGCCACCAATGTTAGAACCGGCTGTCTCTAGTTGGCAGAGGTATACACTTCTGACAACTAGGGACACTCCTTTTCTAGTCAGGGCAAGGGGATCACACCCTTCGATAACCCCTGCTCACCCCCTTGGTAGCTTGGCAGAGCAGAACAGGCTTATCTCAGAGGCTGTGTGTTAAGCAATTACGACCACATACAGTAATACAGTGAATACACTACAAATGGACACGACACCGTAGTATTATAAAAATAAGTATTTTTATATAAGGCTTAGCACAAGACCAAAATAACGGCAAAACTGTACACAATCGGAATAAATACGTTTAGGAAGGAAAAAGGATAGTTCAAAGGTAGTTCTTCTTTAGCACAAGAGTCTTTTATATCAAGCAAATCTTCTTCTTGGAAACACAGTTCTTTCGCAACAGGGTAACTCACACGGGAGCTACACAACGCTGGGCAGAGATAATCCACAGGTTCGGCGTCGACCGCGAGGAGCGCTGCGTCGGGCCTGGAGTCACACGGACCCCCAACAACACAGTACCTTAGGAAAATGAAGCACACGATGATCAGCGGCGTCGAGCAATCCGGCGTCGCGTCTTCGGTGTCGATCAGGCCTCAGCAGGCGTTGTCGATGATGCAGTTGCACAGAGTGAGCAGCGCTCACGGCGTTGAGGGGCACACGGTTGATGCGATCAGCAGCGGGGCAGACCCGAGGTCCTCTGGAGTTAGAGCCGTACTCCTACTCACTGGCGTTGCTGCTGGCGTCGGTCGGGCCCAGCGTCCGATCGTCGTGGTTGCTGGCTCTTTCAGAGGTGCTGGATTCACACTTCCAGCGGATAGCACTTTCTAGCAGGTGAAGTCCTTTAGCCCTGTGACTTCGGCAGGAGACTGGCACTCTTCCAGTCCTTGGAGATTTTCTTAGCAAGCGTGAGAGTACACACAAAGTTCCTCTCTCCTGGTTCCTTGGCAAAAATAAAGAAGCACTGCAGGATTCCCCCAACAACAGCACACTGGCAGAAGGGGTAAGCAGTCCTTTAGATCAGCAGGCTTCTTGTCCTTGGTTACAGGGTTCCTTGTCAGAAGTGATCTAAATTCTTGGTTCAGGGGTCCTTCTCTTATACCCCTTTTCGTCTTTGATCCCTTTGTCTATGCCGGGGGTTTCCCAACACCCTGGGTCTGTGGTGGGTGGAGCTAGGCAGTAGCACCTGGCCTATTCATTGAGCCGGGCCGGGTGCTCAGACGCCCCGCAGGAGGTGGAGCCAGCATTGACACTGGCAGGAGCAGAGCTATCGCCCTCCTGGCAGGAGGTGGGGCCAGGATCGTCCATGGCAGGTACAGAGCCATCAGTCGCTCGGCAGGAGGTGGAGCCAGCATTGTATCAGGCAAGGCAGGCTATCAACAACTACTCTCCCCCTACTCTCAACGTAATGTCCCACTCATCCCACACTGACTCATCCAGACCTCTTGGAGCCACCCAGCTCCTGTCACATACACGCAAGACCAGCAGAGACCAGATATGGTTAGACAAGAAAATAGACACTTTCTAAAAGTGCTATTTTCGAACCCAGAGTCCAAAAACCATCCACACCAACGGATGCGTAATCAAACCCCGAGTTCAGGGATACCAAACTCGACATTGCACCATGCTCCCCGAGCCAGCTAGGATTATCGCGTTAACAATCCCGGCGGCCCATTCTATCCAACGGAGAGCAGGCTACCTCGCAATAGTGAAGCCCTAAGATGGCGGCGCTTCACTATCAGGACATGCCAACTTGGTCAGGCCTGTCCTACCTTACACTTACAATGCACCCTGCCCATGGGCCTACCATAGGGGTGCCTAACATGAAGTTAAGGGAAGGTTGGAGGGGCTGGCAGGTAGGTATACCTGCGCAGCCGACGTGACAGTGCAAGACTGCACGTGGGTCTCGCAATGACCGACCCGTAGACATTCTTTTACAAGGCCGCTCCTGTGGGTGGCACAACCCGTGCTGCAAGCCCACGAGCGGCATTTGTATTTACAAGCCCTGGCACTCCTGGTGCACTAGACTAGGGACTGACAGTAAACCAAATAAGCCAAACATGGATACAACAGATACATCATTTTAACATAGGGAGCACTTGCGCTATGGCACTGATCAGCAGTGACACGGCGCCCAAAGCATATACCAGCAAAACATCGTAACACAGTAGAGGCAAACAGAAAAAATGGAGGAGAGACTCAAGCCAATGATGTCAGGTCTAACAAATATACACTAAATTTATTTAAAAATTGATATTAGTAACATCGAAGTTATTTATTTCGATATTATTGACATCGATATTTAAAACTTCGATATTACTGATATCATACTAATATCGATATTAAGACTGTCGATATTACTTACCTTCGATATTTTGTCCCATCGATATTTAAACTTCGATATTTTTGTATATCGATATTTAAAAATCGATATTTTGTCTGTGTACCAAGGAAATCTATATAAATAAAAATGTAACTGTTCGTTTGTTCAAAATCTCAAATGCCCGAAAGTTCTTCACCAATTGCTTTGAAATTTTGACACAATGTTGCATTCCAATAGCAAGTGTTTTTATATACGCAACATTGGATTCGAATATGCATGTGTTGAATACGCGCATGCTTTCAATCGAAAGCACAAACAGACACATAAAAATGTGAATGTGCGTTAAATAAAAATCGTAAATCTATGAAAGTTCTTCACCGATTGATTTGAAATTTTGACACAACGTTGCATTCGAATATGTGAGTGTTTTATATACACAACGTTGGATTCGAAAATGCGCGTGTCGAATACCCGCGTGTTTTTAATCGAAAGCACAAACAGACACATACAAATGTCACTGTGCGTTTGATAAAAATGTTAAATCTACGAAAGTTCTTCACCGATTGATTTGAAATTTTGACACACTGTTGAATTCGAATAAGCGTGTGTTTATATATACACAACGTTGGAATCGAATACGCGCATGTCAAATACGCTAGTCTTTTTAATCTGAAGGACGAACAGACCCAATTGATTGGGTTGCTGAGCAACAACTACAATAGACGCATTGAGACAATAGTCTACATATATTAGGATGGACAGTTGGTGTCAGGATGGCAGACCAGGAAGTGGGTGGAGGGAGGGGGGAGGAGTTGGTTAACTTGGCAACATTAACAAAGGACACAAAGAGACAATAGTCAACATAGATTAGGATGGACAGTTGGTGTCAGGATGGCCGACCGGGAAGTGAGTGGAGGGAGGGGGGAGGAGTTGGCTCACTTTGCAACATTAGCACATCAGACCAAGAAGTGGGTGGAGGGAGGGGGGAGGAGTTGGTTCACTTTGCAACATTAGCGCGTGTTTATATATACACAACCTTGGTTTCGAATACGTGTGTGTCCAATACGCGCATGTTTTTAATCGAAAGGTCGTACAGACCCCATCGATTTGGTTGCTGCGCAACAAATACAAGGGACGCATATAGACAATAGTCTACATGTATTAGGAGGGACAAAAACATATTGTATACCCACAGGTATTGTAAAATTAAACATATTGGAAACGTGCGCTTACTCTTTTCTTTCTCTTCCATTTAACCAGACTGAGCGACAGCAACGCATGGCCGGGTACAGCTAGTGTGAAATAAATGTGGTATTTGCATGAGTAAAATTGGTACAAATATATCATACAATACCCTATCCTGTACAACAGTTCCATATGGGTGCTAGAACAGCAGAGACGTTCACCATGGAAAGGTTCCTTTACACATTGTGTGATGAAGAACGAGATGTTAAAACCAAAATTCACTGTTTGCACAGCATAGCATTCTGGGAGATAGTGTTAATTCAGTAGCGAGAAAAAGACTGTAACAAAACCAATACACAATACAAGAAAAGATAATGAAATTGTATTCCACAGGTATAGCCATGGAGGAACAAAGTACGTCTTCTTGAGCCATAAGTAGAACACACACAAGCTGCCTGAGAAGTCATCAAAGTCAATGAAGTAGCCGAAGGCCATTTGATCTATTTTTTGCGGCTCTGGAGTCTATATGGAACTTGGAGTTGACTCGAATTGTGGTACATTGATGTAGACACCATCCGAGTCTGGTTTCCAAATATAAATCTGTTTTTCCGTACAAGTAGTTTGTATAGTTACTGATGTGGTAGAAGGTGCAAGAGATATTTCTTTATTTGCTGTCTCCAGCGGCAAGCAGAAGCTTCATTGCTGATCACAGCTTCTAATGGGACTGCTTGGATAGTTAGAAAAGGCAGGTAACTGCTCAGGATCCCACATTACCTACTGTATAGAACCAGGCACATGATGCAGTTTAATGAGAGTAAGTGTGGGCGTAAAACGAGTATCGTTTGCGGAATTGGTGGATTTTTGGCAAATTTGCGGTCCACTAATCGAGCCAATTTGCCCAAAAATCCGCAAATTTGCAAGCTGCGTGCTTATTTTGCTTAGTCGTGCTTGAAAAATACAATATTGCGCACGCGGCGTTGACTTACCGTGATTCTGAGTCCGCCGAGATGTTTTTCTCCCGGTTTGCGTGTGCTGCGCCATTTGCGATCTTGCTGCGTGATCGCGCAAGAGTTTTTTTTACGCAATTAGGTCATCGCGGCTCGCCATCTTGCACAGCAAGAGTTTGACAACGCGAGTACGTCATAAGGGCCCGCGGTTACACAATGAGGGAGTAAACAATGCCGAACATGTAGATGCGGTGGCAGCTGACATCCGGCGGGAGATTTGAACAGCTCGCTTTCCCGAAATTGCAAAAATTGTAATTCTGCACAAGAAATCCACCGCATGAAGCATAAACCTTCTGCAAATGATGATTTTGATCAGAATAACTCCTCAGATTGACATTTGGCTGCACTTTTTGGTGCAAGGAGTCCATTTTTTTTGGGGGGGTGGGAGGAAGGAAGTGCACCAGAGTCTCCAACTTCCTGTTCCTGTCCAGCAGGCTCCTCCCAGTGCTTTGTCCATGTCCTGGTCACTTTTGATTTTGAGCTGGAAGGATTAGTTTTTGTGGCTGCTGCTCACGTTGAGAATCTCGCCGAGTGGTTTATTTTCCTCACTCGCAATCGCCAACTTGATGTTGCTGATCGCGAACAAAGAAAAAGTCTCACCGGGATGTCATTTTGCTCGCTTGCGGTCGCAACTTGACGTTGAGAACCGCGAGCGAGCAAAAAATGCCAACTACGCTACACGATTTTGCACTGTGCTACGTGCAATTCGCGTAGTGCGAAGAAGCACAAACTACGCAAACTTTGCAAGCGTAGTGTAGTTGGCAGCGCAGGGTTCGTTTTTAGTCAATCAAGGCACAGCTTCCCAACACTGTAAGTTGCTACCACTCTTGAGTATTCTGTAGGTGTCTAATCTGGGTCGGGCCCGCTGATCCTGAACCCTTCGATGTCACCCAGAAAACATTCATGACATCTGTTAGTATTTAATGGACAAAATAAGCATCCCCCCGATTAGGTCCTGAAGAATTGTATGATCCATCACAAAGCCTGGTGTCTAATGTTTCCTCTATGTCATCTTATCTGTGAAATGTTTCCAGTTCAAGAACCGTGCAAATGTGGGAATGATTGGTATATGTACATCGTTTATCTTAACGAGGCAAAAACATGATGTTAACAGCACTGCATTGTTCAAGAAAAGTGCTTGATATTGTATCTGGCATGCCCTGAATAATGCCTCATTTCCCTGAACTTGCCAATCTTTCTAACCCAAATTGATTTTAAATCAGCAGCGTCCCTCCAAAAGTCAAATCTTAGTGTAGACAACTGGAAAAGTAAAGATTCAGAATACATCAGCCTTATATCAAGAAGCATAGTTTACTTTGCTGGTATTGGTGTGAGCTTAAAATAATATGACTCCGGTTCTGTGGTCTTAAGACCAGACAAATATACAAATGTTTGTGCATACAAGTGTGAGCTACCCCATGGTGGTGTAAGGTAGTGTTTGCATTGCATGTATTTAAATACAGCACATGCAGTACTTGCTTTATGCAGGAAATAATGACCAATATGTTAAAACAGAACATTTCATCATAATTATTTGTACCGTCATGCATTTCATATGTGTTAAAAACAGTGGAATACTCTAGATCTCCTAGCATTACTTAAACTGTATCAATGGCCCAGTCATCGGAGGCAGTACTAGCAGTAATAATATCATTTAAGGAAATCTATATAAATAAAAATGTAACTGTTCGTTTGTTCAAAATCTCAAATGCCCGAAAGTTCTTCACCAATTGCTTTGAAATTTTGACACAATGTTGCATTCGAATAGCAAGTGTTTTTATATACGCAACATTGGATTCGAATATGCATGTGTTGAATACGCGCATGCTTTCAATCAAAAGCACAAACTGACACATAAAAATGTGAATGTGTGTTAAATAAAAATCGTAAATCTATGAAAGTTCTTCACCGATTGATTTGAAATTTTGACACAACGTTGCATTCGAATATGTGAGTGTTTTATATACACAACGTTGGATTCGAAAACGCGCGTGTTAAATACGCGCGTGTTTTTAATCAAAAGCACAAACAGACACATACAAATGTCAATGTGCGTTTGATAAAAATGTTAAATCTACGAAAGTTCTTCACCGATTGATTTGAAATTTTGAAACACTGTTGAATTCGAATAAGCGCGTGTTTATATATACACAACGTTGGAATCGAATATGCGCATGTCAAATACGCTAGTCTTTTTAATCTGAAGGATGAACAGACCCAATTGATTGGGTTGCTGAGCAACAACTACAATACACGCATTGAGACAATAGTCTACATATATTAGGATGAACAGTTGGTGTCAGGATGGCAGACCAGGAAGTGGGTGGAGGGAGGGGGCAGGAGTTGGTTAACTTGGCAACATTAACAAAGGACACATAGAGACAATAGTCAACATAGATTAGAATGGACAGTTGGTGTCAGGATGGCCGACCGGGAAGTGAGTGGAGGGAGGGGGGAGGAGTTGGCTCACTTTGCAACATTAGCACATCAGACCAAGAAGTGGGTGGAGGGAGGGGGGAGGAGTTGGTTCATTTTGCAACATTAGCACGTGTTTATATATACACAACCTTGGTTTCGAATACGTGTGTGTCCAATACGCACATGTTTTTAATCAAAAGGTCGTACAGACCCCACCGATTTGGTTGCTGCGCAACAAATACAAGGGACGCATATAGACAATAGTCTACATGTATTGGGATGGACAAAAACATATTGTATACCCACAGGTATTGTAAAATTAAACATATTAGAAATGTGCGCTTACTCTTTTCTTTCTCTTCCATTTAACCAGACTGAGCCACAGCAACGCATGGCCGGGTACAGCTAGTGTGAAATAAATGTGGTATTTGCACGAGTAAAATTGGTGCAAATATATCATACAATACCCTATCCTGTACAACAGTTTCATATGGGTGCTAGAACAGCAGAGACGTTCACCTTGGAAAGGTTCCTTTACACATTCTGTGATGAAGAACGAGATGTTAAAACCAAAATTCACTGTTTGCACAGCATAGCATTCTGGGAGATAGTGTTAATTCAATAGCGAGTAAAAGACTGTAACAAAACCAATACACAATACAAGAAAAGATAATGAAATTGTATTCCACAGGTATAGCCATGGAGGAACAAAGTACGTCTTCTTGAGCCATAAGTAGAACACACACAAGCTACCTGAGAAGTCATCAAAGTCAATGAAGTAGCCGAAGGCCATTTGATCTATTTTTGGCGGCTCTGGAGTCTGTATGGAACTTGGAGTTGACTCGAATTGTGGTACATTGATGTAGACACCATCCGAGTCCGGTTTCTGAATATAAATCTGTTTTTCCGTACAAGTAGTTTGTATAGTTACTGATGTGGTAGAAGGTGCAAGAGATATTTCTTTATTTGCTGTCTCCAGCGGCGAGCAGAAGCTTCATTGCTGATCACAGCTTCTAATGGGACTGCTTGGATAGTTAGAAAAGGCAGGTAACTGCTCAGGATCCCACATTACCTACTGTATAGAACCAGGCACATGATGCAGTTTAATGAGAGTAAGTGTGGGCGTAAAACGAGTATCGTTCGCGGAATTGGTGGATTTTTGGCAAATTCGCGGTCCACGAATCGCGCCAATTTGCCCACAAATCCTCAAATTTGCAAGCTGCGTGCTTATTTTGCTTGGTCGCGCTTGAAAAATACAATATGGCGCACGCGGCGTTGACTTACCGTGATTCTGAGTCCGCCGAGATGTTTTTCTCCCGGTTTGCGTGTGCTGCGCCATTTGCGATTTTGCTGCGTGATCGCGCAAGAGTTTTTTTTACGCAATTAGGTCATCGCGGCTCGCCATCTTGCACAGCGAGAGTTTGACAACGCGAGTACGTCATAAGGGCCCGCGATTACACATTGAGGGAGTAAACAATGCCGAACACGTAGATGCGGTGCGCAGCTGACTTCCGGCGGGAGATTTGAACAGCTCGCTTTCACGAAATTGCAAAAATTGCAATTCTGCACAAGAAATCCACCGCATGAAGCATAAACCTTCTGCAAATGATGATTTTGATCAGAATAACTCCTCAGATTGACATTTGGCTGCACTTTTTGGTGCAAGGAGTCCATTTTTTTTGGGGGGGGGGGTGGGAGGAAGGAAGTGCACCAGAGTCTCCAACTTCCAGTTCCTGTCCAGCAGGCTCCTCCCAGTGCTTTGTCCATGTCCTGGTCACTTTTGATTTGGAGCTGGAAGGATTAGTTTTCGTGGCTGCTGCTGGATATTTGTATTTGAGGACTTTTTGGACTTTGGAGTTTGGATCACTTTTGGACTTGAGATTTTACAAGTAAGTTGGTGTTGTTTGTTTGGACCGTTGCTGCACCTACAGATTTAAAACTTTTTTCACAACTTTAAAAAAATATATATTGTGGGTAGCCTAAGTATCCAGTAGGCCCAGGGTTAGTCATGGGTGCATGATACAACTGTTTCTGTGATTTTTTTAAACTTAATTCTCATTTATGTTATGGAATTTTAGCTCACTGTTATATGATGATTTTTATTTTTTATTTTGGGGTGCCTGTAAAGCCTCACTAGCCAGTAGGCCCATGGGTAGTGAGTGGTGCATGAACCAAGTCTTTATGTGGGGTGTCTTGAATCTAAACATCATTGAGGGCATGGATGGCATTGGATTGTTGTGATTTTTATGTGTTTTTCAACTTTTTGAGGTGTTGTTGGGGCCAGGACATGTGGGTGGGGGCCATTTTGTGGCCTGGTACAGGCAGGGCCTGGCCATGTGGTGGGGGTCAAGTGGCCATTTTAAAGGCAGGCAGTGTGCTCAGGCCTGCACCCAGTTTGCCTTGCTTTCAACCATTATGCCCAGGGGTACTCAGTGGTGCATGTACCTAGTCTTTCTGTGGGGTGACTTGAATTTAAACATCATTGAGGACATGGATGGCATTGGATTGTGGTGATTTATGTGTGTTTTTTGTCTTTTGGGTGCTGTTGAGGCCTGGCCATGTGGGTGGGGGCCATTATGAGGGCTGGTCCAGGCAGGGCCTGGCCATGTGGCTGGGGGTCTAGGGCCTATTTTGAAGCCAGGCACTGTGCCCAGGCCTGCACCCAATTTGCCTTGCTTTCATCCATTATGCCCAGGGGTACTCAGTGGTGCATGGACCAAATCTTTCTGTGGGGTGTCTTGAATGTAAACAACATTGAGGGCATGGATGGCATTGGATTGTGGTGATTTTTGTGTGTTTTTTGAGTTTTTGGGGTGTTTAACTGATGTTCCTCTGGCTTCCATTGCTTTTAGGTGCACAAGAGAACCACCAGTGCCAGAAAGAAGTCCTGCAGCGGTGTGTGCAGCAACTCTGCAACTGCGGCCTGCTGTTCTGACATCTGAAGAAGATGGGCCCAAAGAAAGGTGGCCGTAGCACCTCAGCGAAAAAAGTTGCCAGTGCCACTGCCAGTAAGAAGGAGCAGAAGAAGCAAGTGGCACCACCTACCAAGGAGACTGGTGTGCCCACCGACACTTTTTTTGGGGAAAAAAAACTACGCCTGCAGCAGCAGCGGTGTCTGCCGGGGACTAAGCTGGAAGCAGCACCTCCGGTTCATTAGGCTCAGTGCCACCACGCCAAGTTAGGTCCAAGACCATGAGTGCTGCTGAGCAGCCACTTTACTTTCTCAATCACCATCGACCAGTGATGTTGGCTCATCACAAGAAAGTACCATCCAATCAACGCCGGGTGTAACTCAGCTGACGAGTGTTCAACAACCACAGCCGCAACGACAACCACAGGTTCAACTAGTACAAGAGCAGGTACATGGGCAAGAAGAGGCCAAAGGAGAGGCGCAAGTAGAGGCGCAAGGAGAGGTGCAAGGAGAGGCGCAAATAGAGCCGCAAGGAGAAGCGCAAGGAGAGGCGCATGGACAGGTGCATGGAGAGGTGCAACTAGAGGTTCATGGAGCGGCACAACTGCCTGCAACGCTTGTTCCACTAGAAGTAGAGGCACATCAGGAAATTGATATTCAAGCGGGGGTATCATCATCCGAGGAAGCCACTCCTCCTGATGATGATCCATTGTCTTCCAGATCCCCAGCAAGAAAAAGGTCAAGGAGGGCTACTACTACTATTACAAGTTCTTCTTCAAGCCCCCTTCATTCTGATGACCTTGATCGTGATTGGAACCCAGCAATGCAGTCTGAGAGTGAGTCATGCCATGAGCGGACAAAGGTAGCTAAGCCTAAAAGGAAGGTTCCCGCAAGGCTTCGAGTTATGGGTGATGACGCCGAACAAGAACTGGTGTCTCCTGCTGCTGATGAACAGTCTGACGATGGCCCAGTCATCACAGTCGTCACTCCAGCCCCAGCGGGCATGCAGCAAACAGACATTTTCACCCTATCCCGAATGGCTGCTGAGCGGGATGTGGGCGGCGTGGCACTGGTACCACCACCAACGCAGTTAACTACAACACCAACACGACCTACAGCTTCCATATTTTTTAGTCGGAAGGGCCGGCAGGGACCTCCATCCAGCTCGACCTCAAGTAGTGGTGCTGTAAGTGAACAACAGAAATGAATTTAGCCACTCCCATCCTCCACTTCATCTGGCATTGAAAGTCAAAGTAGCACCTTGACCACCAGCAGACATTTCCAGTCCCCAATTTGGGACTTCTTTACTGTTAGCCAAAGTGCGGAAAACATTGATTTGTAAAACATTAGTTAGTCGGGGTAAGCTTGGTACCAACTATGGTACCGGAGGCCAGAGAGGTCATCTAAAAAAACACCACATTATCCAGTGGGAGGCGCACCTAAGTAAGATCGAGGAAGCCAAAAGAAAAACAAATCCAAATGTATCCATTGATATTGCATCTGATGATGACGAGGGGCTGATCGTGCAAGGGGGAAGTGAAGAAGCGACAGACATTTTTTCTGGTACACCCAGTACCCCTGGCAGCAGCACTGCAGTGGTATCGCCCACACCGTCTACCCCTGCAACATTTATGAGGCAGGGGTAGACTGCCTCACCATTTTAAAAATGGTCCAGCCCAGCATTTGCGGAATGTTTTGGTCGGAGGCACCATTTGAACGCAACCACCCAACGGTACGTCTGTATAACGCACCGCTGGCTAAAATGCTAGCGCTGGACCCTCTTCCTTTTTCTTTTGTGGAAGGGGTGGGTTTTCTAGAATTTGTGGCAACAGTCTGCCCTAAATGGAAGGTTCCTAGCCGGTCCTATTTTGCCAGAGTTGCGGTTCCAGCACTACATCAAGATGTGCTGGAGGTGATTGGGGCAGCTTTGCAGAAGAGTGCTGTTCACACTATCCACTTGACAACCGACATGTGGACCAGTTGCCAAGCCCTTGATTACATGTGCATCACTGCACACTGGGTCTCTTTTGCAGGGGTTAGAGACAAGACAAATGCAGGTGTTGACCTGGACACACTTTTTCAAGCTACTCGAAAACATGCAACATTAGCCATGTTTGCGACGGAGAAAACTCCTACTGTGCCTAACCTTTTGGAGGAGTTTGATAGGAAGGTCTCTGAATGGCTGCATCCAAGAAATCGCATAGTTGGTTATGTTTCCACGGATAATGGCAGTAATATATTTAAGGCCATGCAGCAAGGTGGCTATTTCAGAGTGCCGTGTTTGGCGCACAGTATTAACATCGTGGTGCAAGATTTCTTGAAAAATGAAAAGACAGTCAGCAAGTTACTGACCACCTGCCGAAGAATCTGCACACATTTCAGCCATTCTTTTAAGGCCCGGAAGCAGCTGAGGAGCATTCAACATGAATGTAGACTGCCAGTCAAAGGACTCATCCACGAGGTGGCAACACGTTGGAACTCAACCTTTTACATGCTTTAGCGTCTGTCTGAGCAGTGCATGGTAATCAATGAGTATGTCTTTCAACTGGGTTTTACTATGAAATACATGAGGCTAGAGTTGGAGGAATGGAAGCTAGTTGCAAGCCCGACAGACATGCTTTGTCATTTTGAGGTCTTCACGCGTGAAGTCAGCAGGGAGGACTGTTCTTTGGGCAAAGCTATTTCATTGTTGGTCATGCTAGAGCAACAACTGAAGGCGGTGTCTTCAACGTTCAGAGATGATGCTGAAAAGCAAGACACATATCAGTTGGCGGAGAGGTTATTAAGCCGCCTAGTTGACAATGAAAGGCTTAAAAACATACATACAGAACAACATTACATTTGTGCCACTATTCTGGATCCACGGTACAAAAAGCAGTGGCCAGCAAAGCATTCATTCCTTTTGATGAAGCAGATGTTTCAAAGTATAAACATTGGCTAGCTGTGTCAGCCACTCGGTTCGAAAAAGATCGGCCGAAAATTCAAGGAGCCGGCAGAAGTCCAACTGAATCAGCAGGCCTTCGGGTATCAAGTTCCACTTCTGAATCTGTGGGCGAAGGGAGTCACTTTCCCTCACAGCCATTAACGACAGCAGCAGCATCCGTATCATCATCCTCACCTGCACCAGGCCCAGCCATATTATTATCGGAAGCGGATTGGCTAACTCATCAAGGGTTTGCTCGTTCCAGTGCTGCAAAGGCCACAGATGGTACGCAAAGTTGAGCAACCGTGGAGAACCTTGAGTCGATGGTGCAGGTCTATCTGGATGACCCAACAGAGGTCTTTGTTAATCAGAACCCATTGCTGTATTGGTATAGGAAAAGGCCTCTATGGCCACTGATCACCAACCTGACTCTAAATTATTTGTCTTGCCGGCTCGCAAGCGTGTCTTCTGAACGTGTCTTCAGTGCTGATGGTGCCATTGTAACTTGAAAAAGGACCCGCCTATCGCCCAAAAACGTGGAGAGGTTAACACTGATCAAGATGAATCAGCACTTCATACCACCAGATTACAAAATACGTGAATGCACGCAAGAAGAAGAGGACACCGACTTAGGTGACGGAAATTCTTCTCTGTTAGCTGACCTACTCCCATCTCAATTCATAGAGTTTGAGGACGAGCTCTACTTCCTTGACACCCAGGCCTGAAAATTACTTCCTTTTTTTTGTCCTTATTCACTTTTATTGCTGTGTGTCTTTCTTTGTTTTGCAACTTTTACCACTACAAAACTCTCACAACAAGTCCATCAGCAGCACTGTCTTCACCTTTTTTTCCTTATTGATTTGAAGGTGCCGCATTCTGCATTCCAGAGGTTCACAAGTTCACAACTCAATCATGCTCCTCTATCCTCCTCCTCCAGTCTCAACCTATCAATTTCCCACAAGGCAGATGGATTACGAAGAAACAAATGAAGAAACTTTCTTTTCATAGACGAGTCCCCTCAAGTGAGACAGAAATTACTGACTGACTACATGCTTGCTGATTGCTGACAGAGTTACTTCTGAAATTGACAGGAGAGGCTGCCCTGTGGGCCCTCACTTTCCAAAGAAGATGCAGACAAAAAGTAGAACAGGTAATGAATAATTGAGAAGATGGCATGCAGTGGACAGCAATGGCTGTCTGGCTCTGATGAAACCAATTGCTGTTTGTTTTTTTGTGCATGAAATGAATCATATGTCATGTCTTAGTTATTATTTAATCTTTTTACACAGTAATTGTAACTCATGTCAACTACTCGTTTTTTTTTACCTTGTTTATTTCAAATTGTACTTCAAATTCAGGTGCCACTATGTTGCATTTTACAATATGCAAAATGTCCTTGGAGTGGACTCACTTGCCAATATACCATGATAATTGATTAAGTAATATATATTTTTTCTTTACAGTCACTCACTGGGATGGATGGATCATCAGCGTCGGTTTACGGAAGAACTATGGGCAATTCGTGAGTGGCAAACAGGTAAACCAGTCTACAACAACTTCTACAGCAGAACTACATGTCTGTCTATTCGGGGTATTTAGTGGTCGAGGGCGAGGCAGTGTACTGTGGTTGTTATGCCAGGCAGAGTCCACTCCAGACAGCATTTCATGTAAAATTGGGGCTATGTGGCTTGCTGCATACAATTAGATATGCTTTGTCTGTCTGACAAAGAGCCTAGGTATGCTACATCAGGTTGCTTCACTCAGTGGTGCCTGCTTTGACCGTCTGCATGGCACTACCTCAACCTTGGGCCAAACATCCGTTATGTTTGCAAAATTTGCTGTTTTTCGTTTTTTTGCGAATCCCGCGAAATTACAGAAAAATCGCAAATTCTTGCGTGGAACGGATTTTTGGCCCATGTTTGCGGCAGGGTTATGCAGACGGTCAAGGCAGGCACCACTGAGTGAAGCATCCTGATGTAGCATACCTAGGCTCTTAGACACAGACAGACAAAGCATATCCAGGGTTTAGGGTTCAGTGCGATTTACTATGGTTTTTGGGTTTAAGTTGGTAGGGTTCCGGCTGAGTCTAGGGCTCAGGGTCCGATGCAGGCTCCTTCATAATGATGTGGGCAAGGTTTTAGGGGGGTTTGGCATTCTTTGGTCCAGAATTGGCAGAATTTTTGCCTTTTTTGGTGTTTTGCGGGCGCATGTGTTTGGGTGAAAACTAAGTGAAAACTAGTCGTAGACCTGCTTCTTCTTCTTCTTCTTCTTCAAAGAGCGCAGTGGTTCGATTTTGTTCTGCCTTGCTGAGATTCTTGGGAATCGCTGGAACAAGTGTCCAGGTAAGTTTCAAGAGGATCGAAGTATTCAAAAGTTGAACAGCAATTTATGGTGAACAGCGCAATTTGCCACGTTTTGAATATACCAGTATTGCATGTTTTTGGGGGGCTCTTTGGGGGTGTTCTAAATTTGTGGGGGTTGGTTGAGGGGTCTTGGAGCACTGCTGGGAAGGTCTCATTTTGATTGCAAGTGGTTTGAAGAAGAGCCATGGTGGAAAAGGGGGGTTTGGGCCTAGTTGCAGACAGCG
Organism: Lissotriton vulgaris; assembly: GCF_964263255.1. Taxonomy (NCBI): domain Eukaryota; kingdom Metazoa; phylum Chordata; class Amphibia; order Caudata; family Salamandridae; genus Lissotriton; species Lissotriton vulgaris. The sequence goes on along the minus strand of NC_141696.1, from coordinate 398,939,835 downwards.
TTTTGGCACGATTTAAACTGAGTCCTAGCAGTATTGCGTGTTTTGGGGGGGCTGTTTGGGGGTGTTCTATATTTGTGGGGGTGGGTTTTAAGGTCTGGGAGCACTGCTGGGATAGTCTAATTTTGATTACGAGTGGTTTGAAGAAAATCCATGGTGGAAAAGGGGAGTTAGGGCCTAGCTGCAGAGCGCGTTTGGACTGAATTGAAGGTAGGCCCTAAATTTTCTAAGTGTGAGTTTTTGCATTTTTGCTTTTGGCCTGTTTGGGGGTGTACTACTTTTTTGTGGGTGGGTTGACGGCTCTGGGGGCATTGCTGGGAAGGTCTAATATGGGGCGCAAGTGTTTTGGATAAAATCCATGGTGAAAAAGTTTTTGCATTGCTGCTCATTTGCCTGTTTTAAGGGGGCTGTTTGGTGGGCTTCTAGGTTTTTGGGGGTGGATTTTGTGGTCTGGGAGTACTGCTGGCACAGTCTAATTTTGATTGCATTTGTTTTTAAGAAAATCCATGGTGGAAAAGGGGAGTTAGGGCCTAGTTGCAGAGCACGTTTGGACTGAATTGAAGATAGGCCCTAAATTTTCTAAGAGGGAGTTTTTGCATTTTTGCTTTTGGCCTGTTTGGGGGGGGCTCTACTTTTTTGCGGGTAGGTTGACAGCTCTGGGGGCCTTGCTGGGAAGGTCTAATATTGGGCGCAAGTGTTTTGGATAAAATCCATGGTGAAAAAATGTTAGCGTTTTTGCTCACTTGCCTGTTTTTGGGGGGCTGTTTGGGGGGCTTCTAGGTTTTTGGGGGTGGGTTTTGTGGTCTGGGAGCACTGCTGGGACAGTCTAATTTTGATTGCAAGTGGTTTGAAGAAAATCCATGGTGGGAAAGGGGAGTTAGGGCCTAGCTGCAGAGTGCGTTTGGAGTGATGTTGACTGGTAGGCCGAAAATTGTCACATTTTCCATTTTTGCTTTTGGCCTGTTTGGGGGTGTTCTAATTTTTTGCGAGTGGGTTGACGGCTCTGGGGGCATTGCTGGGAAGGTCTAATATGGGGCGCAAGTGTTTTCGATAAAATCCATGGTGAAAACGTTTTTGCGTTTTTGCTCACTTGCCTGTTTTTGGGGGGCTGTTTGGGGGGCTTCTAGGTTTTTGGGGGTGGGATTTGTGGTCTGGGAGCACTGCTGGCACAGTCTAATTTTGATTGCATTTGGTTTTAAGAAAATCCATGGTGGAAAAGGGGAGTTAGGGCCTAGCTGCAGAGCACGTCTGGCCCGAATTCAGCATCCACCAGGCAGGCAGTGGACAAGGTGTCTTCTGGTCCCCAACATCCTATCCAATCAAAAAGTAAACTAGTAACTTATTCTTTCTTGGTGGCCATTGACATTTTATTGTTGGGAATTGTCAAAGCATAAACATTTAGAAGACTTCCAAAGACATTATGGATTATGTTGTTGTGTGTCTGCTGATAGCGCTTAGATACCTCGGGGTGATATAGCGCTTTACAAGCTTATATTAACATAACATAACATAACCCAGAGGACTGCACTAGAGCTATTGCTGAATAGAATGGGAGAAGAAAAAGGTCAAGGAGGGCTACTACTACTACTACAAGTTCTTCTTCAAGCCCCCTTCATTCTGATGACCTTGATCGTGATTGGAACCCAGCAATGCAGTCTGAGAGTGAGTCATGCCATGAGCGGACAAAGGTAGCTAAGCCTAAAAGGAAGGTTCCCGCAAGGCTTCGAGTTATGGGTGATGACGACGAACAAGAACTGGTGTCTCCTGCTGCTGATGAACAGTCTGACGATGGCCCAGTCATCACAGTCGTCACTCCAGCCCCAGCGGGCATGCAGCAAACAGACATTTTCACCCTATCCCGAATGGCTGCTGAGCGGGATGTGGGCGGCGTGGCACTGGTACCACCACCAACGCAGTTAACTACAACACCAACACGACCTACAGCTTCCATATTTTTTAGTCAGAAGGGCCGGCAGGGACCTCCATCCAGCTCGACCTCAAGTAGTGGTGCTGTAAGTGAACAACAGAAACGAATTTAGCCACGCCCATCCTCCACTTCATCTGGCATTGAAAGTCAAAGTAGCACCTTGACCACCAGCAGACATTTCCAGTCCCCAATTTGGGACTTCTTTACTGCTAGCCAAAGTGCGGAAAACATCGATTTGAAAAACATTAGTTAGTCGGGGTAAGCTTGGTACCAACTATGGTACCGGAGGCCAGAGAGGTCATCTAAAAAAACACCACATTATCCAGTGGGAGGCGCACCTAAGTAAGATCGAGGAAGCCAAAAGAAAAACAAATCCAAATGTATCCATTGATATTGCATCTGATGATGACGAGGGGCTGATCGTGCAAGGGGGAAGTGAAGAAGCGACAGACATTTTTTCTGGTACACCCAGTACCCCTGGCAGCAGCACTGCAGTGGTATCGCCCACACCGTCTACCCCTGCAACATTTATGAGGCAGGGGTAGACTGCCTCACCATTTTAAAAATGGTCCAGCCCAGCATTTGCGGAATGTTTTGGTCGGAGGCACCATTTGAACGCAACCACCCAACGTACGGTACATCTGTATAACGCACCGCTGGCTAAAATGCTAGCGCTGGACCCTCTTCCTTTTTCTTTTGTGGAAGGGGTGGGTTTTCTAGAATTTGTGGCAACAGTCTTCCCTAAATGGAAGGTTCCTAGCCGGTCCTATTTTGCCAGAGTTGCGGTTCCAGCACTACATCAAGATGTGCTGGAGGTGATTGGGGCAGCTTTGCAGAAGAGTGCTGTTCACACTATCCACTTGACAACCGACATGTGGACCAGTTGCCAAGCCCTTGATTACATGTGCATCACTGCACACTGGGTCTCTTTTGCAGGGGTTAGAGACAAGACAAATGCAGGTGTTGACCCGGACACACTTTTTCAAGCTACTCGAAAACATGCAACATTAGCCATGTTTGCGATGGAGAAAACTCCTACTGTGCCTAACCTTTTGGAGGAGTTTGATAGGAAGGTCTCTGAATGGCTGCATCCAAGAAATCGCATAGTTGGTTATGTTTCCACGGATAATGGCAGTAATATATTTAAGGCCATGCAGCAAGGTGGCTATTTCAGAGTGCCGTGTTTGGCGCACAGTATTAACATCGTGGTGCAAGATTTCTTGAAAAATGAAAACACAGTCAGCAAGTTACTGACCACCTGCCGAAGAATCTGCACACATTTCAGCCATTCTTTTAAGGCCCGGAAGCAGCTGAGGAGCATTCAACATGAACGTAGACTGCCAGTCAAAGGACTCATCCACGAGGTGGCAACACGTTGGAACTCAACCTTTTACATGCTTTAGCGTCTGTCTGAGCAGTGCATGGTAATCAATGAGTATGTCTTTCGACGGGGTTTTACTATGAAATACATGAGGCTAGAGTTGGAGGAATTGAAGCTAGTTGCAAGCCCGACAGACATGCTTTGTCATTTTGAGGTCTTCACGCGTGAAGTCAGCAGGGAGGACTGTTCTTTGGGCAAAGCTATTCCATTGTTGGTCATGCTAGAGCAACAACTGAAGGCGGTGTCTTCAACGTTCAGAGATGATGCTGAAAAGCAAGACACATATCAGTTGGCGGAGAGGTTAATTAAGCCGCCTAGTTGACAATGATAGGCTTAAAAACATACATACAGAACAACATTACATTTGTGCCACTATTCTGGATCCACGGTACAAAAAGGCAGTGGCCAGCAAAGCATTCATTCCTTTTGATGAAGCAGATGTTTCAAAGTACAAACATTGGCTAGCTGTGTCAGCCACTCGGTTCGAAAAAGATCGGCCGAAAATTCAAGGAGCCGGCATAAGTCCAACTGAATCAGCAGGCCATCGGGTGTCAAGTTCCACTTCTGAATCTGTGGGCGAAGGGAGTCACTTTCCCTCACAGCCATTAATGACAGCAGCAGCATCCGTATCATCATCCTCACCTGCACCAGGCCCAGCCATATTATTATCGGAAGCGGATTGGCTAACTCATCAAGGGTTTGCTCATTCCAGTGCTGCAAAGGCCACAGATGGTACGCAAAGTTGAGCAACCGTGGAGAACCTTGAGTCGATTGTGCAGGTCTATCTGGATGACCCAACAGAGGTCTTTGTTAATCAGAACCCATTGCTGTATTGGTATAGGAAAAGGCCTCTATGGCCACTGATCACCAACCTGACTCTAAATTATTTGTCTTGCCGGCTCGAAAGCGTGTCTTCTGAACGTGTTTTCAGTGCTGATGGTGCCATTGTAACTTGAAAAAGGACCCGCCTATCGCCCAAAAACGTGGAGAGGTTAACACTGATCAAGATGAATCAGCACTTCATACCACCAGATTACAAAATACGTGAATGCACGCAAGAAGAAGAGGACACCGACTTAGGTGACGGAAATTCTTCTCTGTTAGCTGACCTACTCCCATCTCAATTCATAGAGTTTGAGGACGAGCTCTACTTCCTTGACACCCAGGCCTGAAAATGACTTCCTTTTTTTTGTCCTTATTCACTTTTATTCCTGTGTGTCTTTCTTTGTTTTGCAACTTTTACCACTACAAAACTCTCACAACAAGTCCATCAGCAGCACTGTCTTCACCTTTTTTTCCTTATTGATTTGAAGGTGCCGCATTCTGCATTCCAGAGGTTCACAAGTTCACAACTCAATCATGCTCCTCTATCCTCCTCCTCCAGTCTCCACCTATCCATTTCCCTCAAGGCAGATGGATTACGAATAAATAAATGAAGAAACTTTCTTTTCATAGACGAGTCCCCTCAAGTGAGACAGAAATTACTGACTGACTACATGCTTGCTGATTGCTGACAGAGTTACTTCTGAAATTGACAGGAGAGGCTGCCCTGTGGGCCCTCACTTTCCAAAGAAGATGCAGACAAAAAGTAGAACAGGTAATGAATAATTGAGAAGATGGCATGCAGTGGACAGCAATGGCTGTCTGGCTCTGATGAAACCAATTGCTGTTTGTTTTTTTGTGCATGAAATGAATCATATGTCATGTCTTAGTTATTATTTAATCTTTTTACACAGTAATTGTAACTCATGTCAACTACTCGTTTTTTTTTACCTTGTTTAATTCAAATTGTACTTCAAATTCAGGTGCCACTATGTTGCATTTTACAATATGCAAAATGTCCTTGGAGTGGACTCACTTGCCAATATACCATGATAATTGATTAAGTAATATATCTTTTTTCTTTACAGTCACTCACTGGGATGGATGGATCATCAGCGTCGGTTTACGGAAGAACTATGGGCAATTCGTGAGTGGCAAACAGGTAAACCAGTCTACAACAACTTCTACAGCAGAACTACATGTCTGTCTATTCGTGGTATTTAGTGGTCGAGGGCGAGGCAGTGTACTGTGGTTGTTATGCCAGGCAGAGTCCACTCCAGACAGCATTTCATGTAAAATTGGGGCTATGTGGCTTGCTGCATACAATTAGATATGCTTTGTCTGTCTGACAAAGAGCCTAGGTATGCTACATCAGGTTGCTTCACTCAGTGGTGCCTGCTTTGACCGTCTGCATGGCACTACCTCAACCTTGGGACAAACATCCGTTATGTTTGCAAAATTTGCTGTTTTTCGTTTTTTTGCGAATCCTGCGAAATTACAGAAAAATCGCAAATTCTTGCATGGAACGGATTTTTGGCCCATGTTTGCGGCAGGGTTATGCAGACGGTCAAGGCAGGCACCACTGAGTGAAGCATCCTGATGTAGCATACCTAGGCTCTTAGACACAGACAGACAAAGCATATCCAGGGTTTAGGGTTCAGTGCGATTTACTATGGTTTTTGGGTTTAAGTTGGTAGGGTTCCGGCTGAGTCTAGGGCTCAGGGTCCGATGCAGGCTCCTTCATAATGATGTTGGCAAGGTTTTAGGGGGGTTTGGCGTTCTTTGGTCCTGAATTGGCAGAATTTTTGCCTTTTTTGGTGTTTTGCGGGCGCATGTGTTTGGGTGAAAACTAGTCGTAGACCTGCTTCTTCTTCTTCTTCTTCTTCTTCTTCAAAGAGCGCAGTGGTTCGATTTTGTTCTGCCTTGCTGAGATTCTTGGGAATCGCTGGAACAAGTGTCCAGGTAAGTTTCAAGAGGATCGAAGTATTCAAAAGTTGAACAGCAATTTATGGTGAACAGCGCAATTTGCCATGTTTTGATTATACCAGTATTGCATGTTTTTGGGGGGCTCTTTGGGGGTGTTCTAAATTTGTGGGGGTTGGTTGAGGGGTCTTGGAGCACTGCTGGGAAGGTCTCATTTTGATTGCAAGTGGTTTGAAGAAGAGCCATGGTGGAAAAGGGGGGTTTGGGCCTAGTTGCAGACAGCGTTTTGGCACGATTTAAACTGAGTCCTAGCAGTATTGCGTGTTTTGGGGGGGCTGTTTGGGGGTGTTCTATATTTGTGGGGGTGGGTTTTAAGGTCTGGGAGCACTGCTGGGATAGTCTAATTTTGATTACGAGTGGTTTGAAGAAAATCCATGGTGGAAAAGGGGAGTTAGGGCCTAGCTGCAGAGCGCGTTTGGACTGAATTGAAGGTAGGCCCTAAATTTTCTAAGTGTGAGTTTTTGCATTTTTGCTTTTGGCCTGTTTGGGGGTGTACTACTTTTTTGTGGGTGGGTTGACGGATCTGGGGGCATTGCTGGGAAGGTCTAATATGGGGCGCAAGTGTTTTGGATAAAATCCATGGTGAAAAAGTTTTTGCATTGCTGCTCACTTGCCTGTTTTAAGGGGGCTGTTTGGTGGGCTTCTAGGTTTTTGGGGGTGGGTTTTTTGGTCTGGGAGTACTGCTGGCACAGTCTAATTTTGATTGCATTTGTTTTTAAGAAAATCCATGGTGGAAAAGGGGAGTTAGGGCCTAGCTGCAGAGCGCGTTTGGACTGAATTGAAGATAGGCCCTAAATTTTCTAAGAGGGAGTTTTTGCATTTTTGCTTTTGGCCTGTTTGGGGGGGTTCTACATTTTTGCGGGTGGGTTGACAGCTCTGGGGGCCTTGCTGGGAAGGTCTAATATTGGGCGCAAGTGTTTTGGATAAAATCCATGGTGAAAAAATGTTAGCGTTTTTGCTCTCTTGCCTGTTTTTGGGGGGCTGTTTGGGGGGCTTCAAGGTTTTTGCGGGTGGGTTTTGTGGTCTGGGAGCATTGCTGGGACAGTCTAATTTTGATTGCAAGTGGTTTGAAGAAAATCCATGGTGGGAAAGGGGAGTTAGGGCCTAGCTGCAGAGTGCGTTTGGAGTGATGTTGACTGGTAGGCCGAAAATTGTCACATTTTCCAGTTTTGCTTTTGGCCTGTTTGGGGGTGTTCTAATTTTTTGCGAGTGGGTTGACGGCTCTGGGGGCATTGCTGGGAAGGTCTAATATGGGGCGCAAGTGTTTTCGATAAAATCCATGGTGAAAACGTTTTTGCGTTTTTGCTCACTTGCCTGTTTTTGGGGGGCTGTTTGGGGGGCTTCTAGGTTTTTGGGGGTGGGATTTGTGGTCTGGGAGCACTGATGGCACAGTCTAATTTTGATTGCATTTGGTTTTAAGAAAATCCATGGTGGAAAAGGGGAGTTAGGGCCTAGCTGCAGAGCACGTCTGGCCCGAATTCAGCATCCACCAGGCAGGCAGTGGACAAGGTGTCTTCTGGTCCCCAACATCCTATCCAATCAAAAAGTAAACTAGTAACTTATTCTTTCTTGGTGGCCATTGACATTTTATTGTTGGGAATTGTCAAAGCATAAACATTTAGAAGACTTCCAAAGACATTATGGATTATGTTGTTGTGTGTCCGCTGATAGCGCTTAGATACCTCGGGGTGATATAGCGCTTTACAAGCTTATATTAAAATAACATAACATAACATAACCCAGAGGACAGCACTAGAGCTATTGCTGAATAGAATGGGAGTTTTGTTTAACACCTTTTGCCAACTGTGCAAGCTTAGTTAGCTACATAGACAGACTAATACTAATCTAGTAGTACCACAGGGAGTCATAGTAGAGGCAGGATAAGAATTTAGAAACAGTCTACAAGAAGATCAAAGACGATTTAGAAAAACTCGAATGAGGAACGTTAGGAAAAATAGGTGCTGTAAAAGATAGGGAAGTATAATTATTAATATTAACAGGAAAACTTACTGGGGCCAGCAGAGGAGCCCTCGCCAGACCGATCCGGGCCTTCCTGATCTTGTCCCTTCTACGCCGGCACCGCTACCTCCTCCTGTGTCCCCTTGCCCCTGGGGAGTGCTGATGTACAACATGAAAGAAAGACACAAACATGGATGATTGTTGTCAACCTAATCAAACATTTTACAAAAACAAGAACAAATTATTTCGGGGAAATAGACAACAATTGCACTAAATGTATTGACCTATCTGATGTGGTCTACTAGGATATTAGTATTGCTGGATTCGCGGACCGTCTACTTGGAAAGTTATGTAACTCACTAAACCAACTACAAAAAGGTTCAACTAGGACAGGCAGGCAGCACTATGCAGCACGCGAAGTGACAGACACAGTCCATCGTGATTGCAGACCAGTGAGAAGTTGAACACTAAAAAGTTTCCTACTAAATAACCAGTCATAATATACTCAAACTATCAATCCACCACCACTATCTCTTCTTAGTGGCAGGAGTACAAAGAAAGGACTGGACTTGAGTCTCTAGGGGCAGATTTATAAGCCCCTTGCGGCTCTTATGCTTCATTGTTGCATGACTTTTGTGATGCAGCGGCAGTGCAAAAGAGGTGCCATGGTGCGGGGTATATTAACAACGTGACGCATCTGGGAGATGCATCACATTGTAAAGCCCTGCGCCATCAGGGGGTGTTTAGTCACTTTTAGGCCAATGCTGCGTCAAAACCCTGCACCTGCTTGAAGCTTGACGCAGCATTGGGGAGATAGACACTCCAGAGCATTGCTGGAGCTGCGTCGTGCTTGCGACGTAACTCCAGCAATGCGCCGCCTTTACGGCACAGATGCGTGATGCATCTGTGTCGTTTTTGCCCCATGGTGCGCCGCATTGTAAATGCGGCGCACCATGGGTGGTGGAGGCGTGGCGCACAATTACTGGCGCATCCCTGCTAATTTGCGGGGATGCGCCAGTAATTGTAAATCTGCCCCTTAGTGTCTAGCAGTACGCAGTTCTGTAAAGTACACTCATCCATAATCACTCAGGTCAATGAAATGACCACAAAATTGAAAACAAGTAAGCATAGTAGCACCGCCACTGAGCAGGCGAGCAGTGCACCTGCAATGCAATCACAGAAGATTTTGAAACATAATTTGCCTACAATGTAAACGGCAGCATTATTGCTCTTCGGAAAAAACAAACATTTGCAATATGATAACATAGAGCAGGAGAAAACAGAGTAATGATTAAATAGCTCCTGCTACTTACCAAGCCCAGGGATCTCGACGCCTAGCAGGTCGAGCAGGTCGTGTTCACGGTCAAGGATATCGGACCACCGGTGCGTGGCCTGACTGTAGGTGCGCCGGACCCGAGACTGCTGATACATGGCCCGGCACATCTTCCCCCACAGCTGCCGACGCTCCCGGAGCTAGTACCCGCCATCGATCCTGCCGCCTGCCACGATCTTCTTGGGGAGGCGACGCTGGAAATAAAATATCAGTGCGGCCACCTCCTCCGGCTAAAGGTCTCCCGGGCTATGACTTGCTCCCCCCTCAAACGCCCGCATGGGAGCCGGGTACGGGATGCGGACCCTTCCCCTTGTCCTTCCCGGCTCCCTTTGCCATGGTCCTGGACAGGAATGGAAATAATAAATAGGAAAGAGAATAGGGAAAAAGTAAATAAAAGAAGAGGTAAAAAAAAGTAGTTTTAAAGTAACCAAAAGTAGAAGAAAACAAAAAATATAGATCTAGAAAAAAAGAGGGATAGATAATAAGTAAAAAAGATTTTAAAAAACTTCAAACAAAGGATGACAAAGATTGAAGCTGGATAGAAAAAGCATGCCCAGAACCATAGCAAGGAATGAAAAACAAGTATGGCCGTGCCCATTGAGGACCGCGTGGGTAAGTTCTAAGCATGGGCGAATTTTGCGAATTCGCGATCCGCAAATTTGCGGATTTGCGAATTCGCGATCCGCAAAATTTGCGAATTTGTGCGAATTTGCGGATTTTTGTTTTTTTGCATGTTCGCGGGGTTTTTGCGTGTTCGCTGGGTTTTTTGCGTGTTCGCGGGGATTTTTGTGTCTTCGCGAGCCGCTTGCATAGCGAAGTTACCCATGCAGTCGTTTATGGGAGAGGGAGAGAGAGATAGATAGATAGATAGATAGATAGATAGATAGATAGATAGATAGATAGATAGATAGATAGATAGATAGATAGATAGAGAGAGAAAGAGATGGAAAGAGAGAGGGAGAGAGAGAACGAGAGAAAGAAAGAGAGGCCGGATCTCTGAAGGGCCAGATTCCTGAGTTGCCCCTACAGAACATACAGCTTTTTATTTTTAGCAAAATGCATATGAAAATTGTGCTGTAAAGGTCTCTTTTAGTTTAACCCCTCCTGACAACTCAAAATGGGTGTATTTGCCATCCTCTCCCTTCTTCCTGTTTTTTATATCTGTAAGTGCTTCCTGATGAGGTTTAATTCCTTGGACAGGTACCTCGTTGCCTACTTGTAACTATTCTCTGACCCTGCTTCAAGGGTCCGAGCAGGGTCAGAGAATAGTTGCAAGTAGGTAACGAGGCGCCAGGAAGCAATTAGCAGCAGGTGTCCAAGTTGAAGTTAATTTGTTTGTAACCCTTTTGTAAAAGGTTACAAAGAAATTAGATTCAACTTTTGCACCTGCTGCTGTAACCCTGGCTTGGCTGAAAATTCGTCCCCGCTGATTCGCGGATTTTACCGCGATTTCGCGAGATTTGCGGATCGCGAAATCGCGGAAAATCCGCAAATTCGCCCGCAAAACGGATTTTACGCCCACCCTTAGTAAGTTCACGCGATATTTCCCCCGCGAGTACGCAAAAACACACGCGAACTCGTAATAGCGCACCGCACACAACGTGAGATTGCCAATAGCGCCCTGAAACGGAAATATGCAACCCGCAGAAGATGTCCACGCCCATGTACGACCGCATGGGTAACTTTGCGGTCGATGCACTGCAAGTGGCCCGTGAATACGCAAAAAACTCTGCAAACACGCAAAAAAAATCCGCAAATTCGCACGAATTCGCAAATTTTGCAGATCGCAAATTCGATTTCACGCGAATTCGCGGACCGCGAATTTGCAAATTTCGCCTATACTTAAATGAGAGCTATTGACACAAATATCTTGTTTTTGCAACCAGCAAGGGGCGGCAGAAGTGCAGTTCTGGTACCTTCAAAAGCCAGGACAGGTACAGGTGCTCTGTAAGAAGGCCCAAATTCTTTCTTGTCCACAATCTTCTCCCTGACCAGTTCTCCAATCTTGGGGATCCAGCCAGAGGTCACTGGTGCTTCCTTCACTTCACCAGTGGCAGTGCATTTTACTTGGAAATTAATTGCTCTATGTGCCCTGGAGACTGTTCAGTTACTGTAAAACAGCCAAACATTCATTTGGTAATATCAGTGAATGCAATGTCAATGTACACCATGAAATGTGCAGGCCCAACAGTGACAATACCAGTAAATGCAACATCGATGTACAACATAAAATGTGCATCCATAAAAATGTCACAACTAGTAAAAGCAATGTCAATGTACGCTATGACAACTGTACACATACTAATGTGAATGTCTGTAAATATGATATCAATGAGTGCTAGCTCATATCTTTGCTGTCTAATTAACCCAAGATGGCATCCCCATTAACCCCGAGTCAGAAATAAGTGGTCAGATAGGCCCTGTGATACAGACTCAGGCCTACCCATTGATAGGTCACAGGTGCGGTTACACTCAGCCCGAAGACAAACGCACAACCAGGAAAATGCTGATCAATCCCACAGATCGGCAGCTATTCCATAAACAGATATGAGGAAATTAGGCCCCAAGAAAACGCTTTTGGCGAAAAACTCAAGTTCTATGCACACGCAACAACTAGCTCATATCTTTGCTGTCAAATTAACCCAAGATGACATCCCCATTAACCCCGAGTCAGAAATACGTGGTCAGACAGGCCCTGTCACACAGACTCAGGCCTACCCATTGATAGGTCACAGGTGCGGTTACACTCAGCCTGAAGCAAACGCACAACCAGGAAAATGCTAATCAATCCCACAGATAGGCAGCTATTCCATAAACAGATCTGAGGAAATTAGGCCCCATCAAAACGGTTTTGGCCAAAAACTCACGTTCCCGAACTACCACAAAGCTAGATGCCACATGTCGTTAGGAAGACTCAATCAATCATGACACAGCACACACACCACACATAGGGCTAGATGTAGGTGGCTAAATACCGGTCAGTAAAGCCGAAATTCAGTAAATTTCTGCGTTACCGACTGGTATTTAGCCCTGTGCGATGTAGGTATTACTGAATGCCATCAGTAATAATGATTCCGTAAATTCACGGGAAACAGTTAACGATTCCTTAATTACCGAACGGTCGAACCCCAAAATACCAAATCGGTAAATAAAGAATCTGTAAAAATTTGGTAATGCGATGTACCAAAATTCGGTAATACCGAATTTGTCCAAATTCGGTATTTAAAAATTGGTAATTACCTCTGACCCAGAGCAGGTGGTAATCAGGTACAGTGCATAAAAAACTGTCCCAATATGCAACAGTGTGAACACATTGGCGGTTCTCTACGTCATAGCAAGGTGGCTACGTTTGCGAGCAGCAGGACTGAGTGTTTGGAGACGGGAACAGCGTGTGTACAGACTGCGTGTCACACTGTTCCAAATGACTGAGACAGAAATACATGACAGGTACAGGCTACACCCATACACCATCCTTGAGTGATAAGGGACCTGGAAGCATACCTGGAGCATCAGACACCAATGGCCCACGCAATACCCACCCATGTACAACTACTCTGTTGCCTGCACCTCCTGGCATCAGGAAGTTACCAGGGTGTGATAGTCACAGCAGGTGGTGTGTCACAGAGCTGCCTGTCCCATTTCTTCAACTCCTTTCTGGACGACATGATGCAGAGAATGCATCACTACATACGCTTTCCCAGAACACAGGCGGAGCTGCACAAGACAAAGCTGGATTTCTACCAAAAGGCACACTTCCCACAAGTGATATGCTGCATCTATGGGACCCACATACCAATCTGCCCACCTGTAGATATAGAATGCATATACCGCAACAGAAAATCGACTCACTCCATCAACGTGCAGGTGATATGTGATGCAGACTTCATTGTTACTGACATTGTGGCCAAATTCCCAGGGAGTACCCATGACTCCTACATATTCAGGAACAGTGGGATCTATACACGTCTGGCTGCTGGTGAATTTGGAGAAGGATACCTCCTAGGTAAATCAATGTGGCACACTCTGATGTATACCTTGGATGAACGTATTGGTGGCCCAAATTAATGGCACTTTCTTTCCATTTTAGGTCACAGTGCATATGCCGTCCGGTCATTCATACTAACTCAATACCTCAACCCATCCACCCCAAGGGAGAGGAGATACAATTTGGCACATAAAAGCACGCGCAACTTTGTGGAGTGCACCTTTGGACTACTAAAAAGCAGGTTCCGTTGCCTCCACAAAAGTGGAGGTGCACATCAGTACCGCCCCATCATCTGCTGCAGAACAATAGCAACATGTGCAATGCTGCATAACCTTGCCACAAAGAAAGGAGCAGCAGTGGAACTAACTGACTCTGAGGACGAGGTGAGGACAATCCACAGCCAGAGCCCTGCACAGCTGGTGTGGCAGCAGCACCGGGTGGGAGACACAGATGGGCCGAGATAACACTCAGCTATTTCTGAGTGAGTAAGGAGACATAGCCAGTTACTGTATTTGAATGATGGTGTTTAATGACCAGTGCACACCACCAAGATCTGAAACAGTCTCCATACACCCATGGGTTACATCTCCCATTAATGTACAACCAAGGCTGGCTCTATTTCTTGTGCCCATGCGCTGCTCTGCCACGTTCCTTAGCCCCATTGTCTGCACTGCCAGTATGTTCCTGGTCAGCGCTGTATCGTTCGCTGAGCCTCCTGGTCTCGGTGGGAGAGGGTGTAATGCTACTACAGCTAGTAGCCTCCTCACTGTCCCCCCCCCTCTGCTGTAGTGGCCACCTTCTCTGTCTGCAGCAGTTCAAGTGCTGAGGTCATTGTGAACATCCCCGTAGCCACATCCAGACTACAGTGTGCCATCTCCTCCTGCATGGCTATTGAGCGTCTGCCCATGAGGGAGGTAGCAGTGGATGGGCGGTTCACCACCTTGTTGTATGCCTCTCCCTGCGCCTAGACAGACGGTCCTCCTCCAACTTGCTGCAGAGCTGCCTCACAGCCGACGCCACGTCACTCATGCCCTCAGCCATGGTGTTGTTAATGGCACTGATGCCCTTTTCGATCCGATGCATGTGCTCATTCATGTGTGCCATCTCCCGCTGCACTGACCTAATCGCTCTCCCTTGCAGGTGCTGGACCTTCAGCATGTTGCCTTCAAGCCCAGCGAACACACTGTCACCTTGGCCTGGGATTGGAGTACTGGCTGCCCATGCCCTTGCCCTGCGATGTCTGGAGGATGTGTGGAAGCACTCTGATGGGGACTCTGCTCTTTCCCTGTTGCCATCCTCGGCCACTGTCGAATGTTAGCCCCCTGTGCTCTCCTCCTCAAACACCTCCATCTGCTGGAGGGTGGCCACAGCATTCCTCCTGCCTGACTGTGGTGGTGGTGTTGATTGTGGCAGTGGTGATGGTGATGGCGGCGTTGTCTGGAGCTGTGGTGATGGTGGTGGTGGTGACGTTGGTGTTGGTGGTGGTGATGGGGTTGTGTGCCCTGCAGGCGACTGTTGTCTCCCCTCTGGCCTAGGTGCATTCCCTTGGCTCCCCTCTGCTGCACTGCGAGATGTCTCGCCTGTGAAGACAGAATGTAGATTTGCTCACTCATCTGGCAGCATTTGCATTACAATAAACATTATGCCTGCCAATCACACTGACTGTCATCTGCTTGCTAATTGCAGTCACATGCCTTTGTGTTTGCTAGACTGACTGTTCTGAGCATGTGTTACTTCTGACTATATCTCCCATAATGCATTGCAGGATATGACTAAAACATGGACTGGAGTGGAAGTCCCTATGCCTCTCTGAGGATTGGGGTGGGGAGGAGGGTGCACAGCATGCTTTGTATGCATCTTACCTTGTTTGCTGGCAGCTCTGGTAGAGCTATCTGCGTTGCTGATGCCACTCACACGCTCCGGTTGGAGAGTGGACTCAACCATGAGCTCCAGGGCTGTTGGTGCAGGTGCTCTGCTCCTCTCTCCACCAGTTTTCTGGCCTGCTTCTGCCTCTCAGCCATCCTCGCCTTCGCAGTCTTCCTCAGGTCATACCATCTTTTCTTTATGTCCTACATGGAGCGCTGGGTGACCCAGATGGCATTGATCTTGCTCTGAATAGCAAGCCAGATCTGTCTCTTCTGCGATTCTGGCACATGGAGGGACTGCTTGCCAAACAACGTATCATGATCCTTGGTGACTTCTTTGATAAGGACCTCCAGCTCCTTCTCGCTAAACTTCTGTTTTCATTTTCTTTCTGCTCCCTCCTTCTCTCTCTCCTGGTTTGCCATTTTGCTAGGTTTTTTTTGCAAAGAGAGGCTGTGTTGCTCCCGGCTCCTCTGCTCAGCTACCTGCCTCACAGTCAGCTCCAGGTTCAGTGCAGCTGCCTGGGTGTGGCCACTTCCTGTTTGGGAGGTAATTGGGATGCACAGGATTGACTGATTCAACAAATTCCGAATTTTTAAATTACTGAATTGATATTTACCAATTCGGTATTGGATTCTGTATTTATGAATCGGTATTCGGTATTGGGTTTCAGATTTTTTTTTACCAAAACCTTCCGAATCGCTATTTTTTACTGATTAATAGCGATTTATTAATTTTTAACAAATTTTTACACACATCGGAGATACCGATTCCTTAATACCAAATCGGTAAAATTCGGTATTAAGGAATCGGTATTTCACATTTACCTACAACTAGCCCATAGTGATCTAACGCTCCTCATGCAAGACTTCAGGACACATACAAACTGACACACACACACGAGCTCTCCCCGAGGTCAAGAACTATCTGAGTCCCTGTTATCAATTGGTTGTACTTATAATTTATGACTATGCCCAGACCCACAAGCACACTAAGAATGTGAAATTGGCTTATTCTGCCTCACAAACTGTATATATATTTGGCCAAAAGTTCTGTACACTGACACTGTCTTCAGATGCTACTCTGTCAGTGCTCCCTCACCCACTGCGTTTATTTAAGGCAACTTGTTCCTGTTTTGCCAAATGCCTCTTGTGTTTTCATTTTTTCAAAGTAATTTCATATTCAAGCAATACGTTTATATCAAAGGGTGTTTCTGCTGCCACTGTATTGGCACTGTCAAGGTCAGGTACCCACATCTTAACCCCAAACAGGATATTGTTGGGCGTCCTTCTACCCATGGATTTTCTAGTTGAGTGCTCTGTGGACCCTATATAGTTGTAGGACTCAACTGTGACCTTAGCCTATTTCCCTTGCTGTTAAAGACTGCTTCAAGTCCCGGTCCTTCCTTTCCACTACCGAACTTCCCTTGGGATGATAGTGGGAGGAGTACCACACAGTCACAACCAATTTTCTCATGGTGTCTTTGAAATGCTTAGAGGTGAACACCAGACCCTGTTACGATTGGAATGTGATAACTGTGTTTGTCCCGATGAAGACTTGCAAGCCTTAGATATCAGTTCGCACGTCAGGCGATTGCTGTGGCCAAACCCATAGAAATTGAGAACAGGAATCCACTGCAACCAAGATGTGTTTGTATGACCCATCTGATTATAAGGAGCCGCAGTGATCGAGATAAATATAAGCAAGAAGCTTGTCTGAGATAAAAAGAGGTGTCTGTGGTGGCCGCACCTCGGTGGAACTCTTCATATGCCAGAAGATGTCACATTGAAGGGCAAAGTCCCTAGTCTGCTATTACAGGCTTGGCCTCTAATAGCGTTGCTGCAATAGTGAAATTGTAGCCGCCACCCCTGCATCTGCAGATGCTAAGCCTTCATGTGCTGCTAGGTTTAAACCTAACCTGCTATCCGAACTTAGTATTACTCTATCCCCCACTCCTAGAATACAAGCAAATGGTATGTTTTGCGCACTTAACTGGTAGGAATACTGCGCTGGAAGGCCTTTCAGTAAATGCATTGTTGACAGCCAGCATGATGTCTCTATCTATTCTCTTACTGGAATGAGTAATCACAGTGACAGCAGCAGTCTGCACTGTTGCTTTTGTGGCTTTAGCCGTCATGGTATTCCGTGTAACATGTAGTCCTACATGCTGATGACTCAAGGTGTGAATCAAATGAGTCGGTGGCAAGCATTCTTTCAGCTTAGACTCTTGCCCTCAAAGCATTTAGTTCTTTATGGTTTACCCTTTGGAATCTCTGAATCCATTTTGTCTCTAATAGTGTAGATATTTGTTGTAAGACTGGAAACAATAATAGGAATCACACACAATGAGGGTGGGGAATTCAGGATACATATTCTTTAGTGCCAGAAGTGAGAGCTCTAAGTTCTGCTAACTGTGCTGTGCAATTACAAGTGATTGCGTGTACTTTTTCTCAAGGTGGGATTCACTATCCTACATTCCCCCTTCAAGGCAGCGTATGCCGCCGAGTATTGGGGCTTTGTTCCTACCACAGATTTTGCAGAACTGTCAGTATAGATGATATAATTAGCGTGGATCAAGAGGCATGACTTCATTACACAGAGGGTAATAGAAGCTAAGCTGTACGATTTTTACTTGTGTTTTATAATATCTTTTGCACTGCCCTTTACTCACCTGCACTGTTGCATTTCCCTCACCCTCAGCGGATTAGGTGATGTCGGGGGGGTTTGGAAAGAAATGCCGATCTTTTCCTCAGCCGCCATCTTGGGGGAGTATTTAGGTTGGCGGACTAGTTGCCCTGCCCTCCCGCCCTTGCAAGGATATAATGGCTTTACCCACCCGGACGCGCAGCGGGCGCGCCGATGGTGCGCCAAAGGCAAACCCAACTGCGCCCGTCCACGCCAGGCCGGGCCGAGGGGCCAGTCCCCCTGCTCAAATGACCAACTATTCCTCGGAAGATGTAAGAATATTACACCAGGTAAATCTTTCGCTTTGTCCCGCCACTTTTGACTATCTTAAACACCTTGACCAGTAGCGGTCGGCAGTAGGTGTTTCTATAGGGCGGTGACGTGGGCAGGAGGAGGGGCAGGGTGGGGGGAAATAATGTATGGATTACGGAGTTTTACAGGTAAGTAAACATTTAAATACATAAAACGAATTTCGTTGCGCACACTGCATCACCAAATGTGATGCAGTGCGCGCAACGAAATTCGTTTTATGTATTTAAATGTTTACTTACCTGTAAAACTCCGTAATCCATACATTATTTCCCCCCACCCTGCCCCTCCTCCTGCCCACGTCACCGCCCTATAGAAACACCTACTGCCGACCGCTACTGACCTTGACATTCTCCGAGACCCCACAAATCAACCAGAACCCCTGCCCACTGCTCCCTGCCAGAGCCAGAGGCCCACCTCAGCATTAGCCAGCGACCTAAAACTTCACATCTCTTACCTTAATACCCATCCCTTAGTTAAGCATCAATTAGATATTTTTCTTTTCCTCCTATCAGACAAACCCGATATCTTTTTCATCACAGAAACATGGCTCAATACTGACTCCTCCCCGGACATCCTGGCAGCCCTTCCAGACACCTATTACATTTTACATGCCGACCGGGTCCCAGGAAAGGTTGGAGGTGGAGTAGCAGACATCATTAATAAAGATCATGTTTTTACTTCTATGTCCGCTCTGAATCTCCCTGCAGCAGACAACCTAATTATTAAACTTAAATCTAAGGCTGGCCCACTAATCTGTGCATTAATCTACAGACCCCCCCAACACATGCCCTTATTTCCTCTTTCCCTGTGCGAACAACTGGCCACTGTGGTCACAGACTACACAAAAATTCACCTACTTGGCGATTTCAACTACTGGTGTAACGATGATCTATGCGGCCCCCAGGCGAGCGAATTAATGGAACTTCTTTCTGGCCTCAATTTCCGTCACCACATTATCTCCGCAACCCACGTTAAGGGACACACCCTCGATCAGGTGTGGAGTAGCAATCTCACTATCCCCACACCAACCATATGTCCTTGCATATGGTTTGATCATTTCCTTATAAAGTTTACTATTTCTATCCCGGCTGGCAGCAAGCCCCTTGCAATGGAGGGGGGTTTCATCAGAAAATGGAGCACTTTTGACAAACAAGCCTTTCTGGACAGTTTAGATAGCTCTATCCCAGCCGAAAATATGGACCTTGAGCAGGCTGAAGCAGGCTGAAGCTATTAGCAGCGAGTAATACACATGTCCCCCTGAAAAGACTTAAAACCGCCCGTCGCTCGGATGCCCAGAAGTGGTTTTCCCACGACTTGAGGGCTCAAAAAATTAGATATCCGCCAAAAGGAGCGGAAATGGGGGAGAGACTATGATCCACATGTCAAATCCCTCTATCTGGCCGCTCGCGCAGATTACAAGAAAGCCATCACCCAAGCCAAAGCCTCGTATTTCTCAGACATAATAGCACATTCAGAAAACAAATCCAAAGACATTTTTGCAATTGTTAATGAACTATCCAACAAGGAGAGAGTTCTTCCCAAACCTGTAGTCACCCAAAATCTGTGCAAATCTCTTAATCAATATTTTCTTGACAAAATCACTACCATCAAAACTAGTATCCAAGTTACCGACCTTAAACTGAACTTCCCTGCACATATCTCTAGCGCCTGCTCCTTTGACCATTTTCCACCTCTTTATGTACACTCCCTACATGCCCTTCTGACAAGGGTAATATCCGGTTCCCCCAGGTATTGTTGCCCCCCCTACATCTTAAAAGATATTTTCTTGGCCCTCGCCGCACCTATCCTGACCTTTCCTAATGCCTCCTTGTCCCAGGCCATGGTCCCTAAAGCCTTTAAAGAGGCAGTAGTCATACCCCTTTTGAAAAAAACAGGTGCAGATCCCTCAACCCTCTCCAATTACAGGCCTATCACCCTCCTCCGTTACTTGGCCAAGGTCCTAGAAGCCTATGTAACTACCCACCTTTCCAACTTTATTGAGCAGTCCAATTACTTAGATCCCCATCAAGCCGGGTTCCGCCCTGCCCACTCCACCGAGACTGTCATTACTGCTGTCATGGACTCTCTTTGTGACAATGCAGATGAAGGAATCCCACAGGCCCTGGTCCTACTGGACCTCTCGGCCGTGTTCGACAGGGTCGATCATGCCATCTTATTAGACCGTGTCAAACAGGCCGGCATCTGTAACTCAGCCTAGAGCTGGATAAGGTACTTTCTTAGTGACCGCACTCAAGCGGTCCGTCTTGCCCCCTTTACTGCCCCCAAACTCCACACCTCCTGTGGGGTTCCTCATGGTTCCTCGCTGTCCCCTCTTCTGTTTAATTTGTACCTGGTCCCTTTGATCCAGTCCCTGAAAGCGTTCAAGGCCATCACATTTAATTATGCAGACGATCTTCAACTTATTTTCACAATAGACAACTCCCCTGAATCCATCCGGGAGTTTCAGGGCACCATGCTGCACATCCGTCAATGGATGAATTTTAATCACCTAAAATTGAACCACGGTAAGACCGAACTAGTCCTTAACGGCAAAAGTCAAACACTCTGAGGCCCACACTATTGGCCTCCAGAACTTGCCCCCCCCCTACTCCCTCCACCTCGGCAAAGAGCCTGGGGGTGATCATGGACAAGGATCTGTCACTGAAAACCCAAGTAGGCACGGTGGTATTCTCCTGTTTTTTCCAGCTCTGCAGGATTAAGAAGATCAGTCGGATGTTAACCCATTCAGCCTTGATCCAGGTGGTGATAGCCTTAGTACTGTCACACCTGGATTATGCCAATTCCATCTACTTGGGCCTCCCTCTTTTCCTCAGTAAACGTCTCCAACTGGTGCAGAATCAAGCAGCCAGATTGATCCAAAAGCAACCTCGTTGGCAATCAGCCAGGCCCCTATTAAAAAAACTTTGTTGGCTCCCTATTTCCCAATGAGTAGAATTTAAAACAGCCTGTATCATTTTCAAATCTCTTCATGCCCGCAGTCCCCAATTCATCAACATTCTTCTGCCCAGATATACCCCTTCTCGCAACCTCCGGTCCACCAATCTCCATCTCCTGGCCACCCCCTCTTTTAAACTCCAATGCCAGGGAGGACGCAGGTTTGTGACTCTTGCTTCCAGATTCTGGAATTCCCTCCCTTTGGAAATCCACTCCTGCACTAACCTCCTAATGTTCAGGAGACAGCTTAAGACCTGGCTTTTCACTAAGGTCCAGGCATAATCCTCCATCTACCCAGGTATCTGCTAGTCAGCGCCATGAAACCTCTGGGTGTACGTGCGCTATATAAAAGATTATTAACATAACATAACATAACATAACATAACATTTGTTGTCATATTACAGGAATGCTTGTGTTTGTAGTGTAGAGTCAAATTTGGATTCTACATCTGTCATGCGAGAGAGCTGGCCTATTTTATCCATCTTGGATGTAATGCATTTGCATTGGGAATGCTAGCTTTGCGACAGCCTCTAAAGCCGGCACCGGAGTCACGACAAGTACTTATTTCCCCTGAGCCAATGCTCTCTCTCTCTCATCACAGCAGTCTATACCGCTGTCAAAATCTTTTCTGTCGGTGCAAAACGCATCTGGGCATTGGTGTATAAATGCAATTTATATGCAATTGATACAATGTCACCTTCATTGAATGTACATAGGTATACCCTGATGACCCAGCAATGATCCTGATCACCAAGTTTGTGGTGTTTACACATGTGTGTAAGTGTTTTGAAGCTAGCATGTCAAATGTGTGTGTTCAGTTGCCCAATGTACATGAAAAGTCTGGACAAATTAAGTCATAGAACGGTTTAACCTGTTATTCATACTCAGGAATGTATGTTCTGCCAAAATGTAAGCATCTGAATAAAGAATGACGTTTTTCAAAATGTTTGGTGGTTGTAAAAGCCCACACTTCTCTAAGATGTGTGTCACCATGGTTTTTCCTTCACTTGACAGTTCATATCCCAGAAAAAAGATATAGAGATGGACAATTTTCGATTTCTTAAAATTGACTTTGTAACCCATGTGAGCAAATCCCACAGTTATGTGATCAACTCTTGTCAAGTGTGTAGAAAGCTCATCATCTGTCACGTAAATATCATTGACGTAGGACAATGTCTGGTTGTCAAAAGTTTTTAAAAGCTCTGTAACTCTTGCTGAAAACAGCCAGGGCTGTTATTATACCCCTGGGGCAATTGACAGAAATTTTTCTGAGAACTGAGCATGAAAAATGCCGTCACATACCTGCTTTCAGGTGCTATATTTTGGCATAAAAATCCATTCCAGATAACTAGTGTTGTTTTATATTTTTACTCACTATATTGTTCATTAGTGCTGTTCTATGCGATTTTTGTACTGTGAATGTAATGTACATGTAGTTGTGATGATATGAATGGTCTAGTTTCATTACTGGAAACAAGGGATTCATAGGAGAGGTGCAACTTTCGATTACACTTTGGTACTCAAGTTGTGTGTGAATCTAAGTTGTTTTTAGCCTCATTTCTAATGGGGTGTTGTCTTTGAGGTTGTGGGGTCGACATCCTTGGTATTTCATGATAAGGCGAACCATCATCCCTCCCCATATGGTTGTAGTATAATGCAGGCGATAGAGCTAATGCCTACTCCTTGGTGTATGAATGTTGTACTTATTCTGGAAAAAGTTGGAGAAGGCAGGTCAAATTACTGTTTCACCATTTGATCAATCCATCACAAATTAAGGTGGCCAATCCTTTTCAGCCAAGAGAATGTCATAGCAGAATGACAAATTCTCCCAAAAGAGAAAATTGATGTATATTGGTGCATCCCCCTACAATTGCAGCTGCTTGTTGTATAAACGATGTAGGAACATTTAACCTAGTATCTGATGTTTTCAGCTAGATATAGTCACTCAATGCTACTGCTGCCAGACAATCCTTCAGGCTCCAATGAACTATCATAACTTCTGCTATGCTGTCCAGCGTGGTCACAGCCCACTCCCCGCTCTGAAGCAGTGTCCTCAATATCCATGGCATGCTTGACTTTGAGTCCTGCTACCATCTTTGTGAATTTAATAGGGACATTGACTGTTCAGGGTTTGTCTTCCATTTTGTTATGTAGTCAGACAAGTGTTGTGAGTCCTTCTTTGGTTTCACATGCTCCTCTGATCTGTGCTCTGACCGCCCCCTCTCTCCCATCATTTCTTGGAGATCTCCTGAAAGGAATTTGATGAACGTATATCAATATCCCGATGACTGTCTGCCGCTTTAATATTATCAAGGTAACACAGATAATAGTGTTTTTCTGTGACCTCTTGTGGAGGAGATCCACCCTCTGTGACTTAGACTTTTCTTTATGTGTCTTACTACCCCACTTCTTTTTAGAAGAGGAGTTGGGCACTTTCTTCAAGTTATCTATTTTAGAATTACTCTTAATTTGAGCTTTACTAGATCTGGCTCCCAAATTATCTCTACCCAATGTCAAGTAAGTTTCTTGTAATTCGCAGTCCTGTCTTCTCGGAGCTAAATTAATGAGTCAATAGCATATAGCCAATGCTGCTGCTTCCCCTTTAATGTTACTTAAGATAATGGCGGATACTGTGGCAAAAATGCCTATCAGTTGCACTCCCAAATACAGGGCAAGGGCTTCTCCGTACGCATTTTGAATATGTTTAAGCATATCTGGCAGAACAGGTAATGAGAACATATCAGGAGTTCTGATATATGCTGCACAAAAGATGGTACCCCATGCGGTGCATTCCTCCACCGGGGAGACATATCCATCGGCAAGCATATTGTAAGAATTCTGTCTTTTTTCTGTGGCCTGTACGGGGAAACTTCTTCAAGCTGGTTTGATTTTTGTGCATAACAAACCAGAACAGCATTGATTGTCTGTGGATTAGTGCCTGGTGTAGCCCATTGTAGTTTCACAACTTGAGCAGTCCTCAAAGGATTTATTGTCATTGTTCGCATGACAAACTGTGTTGAACATCTATATGTTTTTACTAGGTCTTTGTATAATGTATGCGGTTCTGCTGCTCCTAAATTATCTATATCTGGATATGGTGTGTAACCGACTGAGAATAACCATGCTGCTCCCTCATTGCTAAGGGAACTTAGTCTAACATCATGTTTGGTTATGCACCCTCAAACCTATTTTGATATTCTTGGTAAGTTAATGGTACTCTTAGAGCTTCATAAGCTTTGTATTTTTTAGGTACTGTATCTTCAGTGTATGTGTGTAAAAGTCTTGCAGCTATATTAACTGCTGGGAATGTAACCCATGAATAGAATACCTCTGTCCCAAATGCCTCTTGAGCCTCCACCACAAAGGTAATGTTTCCACCCATCTGGGGCAGACCAAGTTGTAACAACATTTGTGTAACTGCATGTCTGCAGTTGCCAGGTATGTTAATAACTGTTGCGTTGGTTTCAGACATTTGGATATATAGAGTCAGAGAGGGTACCCCCTATGGGGAGATCCTTTGAAAAGTTCAAGCTTGAAAAGCCTACAGCCAATACATAGGGTTAAGCATACTCAGCTAGGGAGTATGTTTTCCCTAACACCAAGGATGTCTCCTGTTAATAGGTGAGTATGGGTCTTTGGATGTGCAAAATAAAACTATCAGGTGATCCATTATATAAGAGGCCAAACTATAACGTTAGAGCTCCATTTTAAATTCCCGAGTGATTCCTCTGTATGTACAGATGTCAACCTATTAGACACTGGAATAGTGCACATATTAAACAAACTAGCCCCCATGCGGGAACCCAGAAAAAAGCTATACCGGAGAAATGGTACACCCCTCATTTAAAAAGTCTTAAAAGGGAATGCCAAAAACTTGAACATTTCTGGAGACAGTCCAAGGACAGTGTAGCTAGACTAAACTATGTCCTTAAACGGAAACTGTATATCCTTGCTATAAAAACGGCAAAGAAAGATTACTTTACCCGGCGTATCCAGGATAATAGTAACTCAGCTAAGGAACTGTTCAAAATAGTGAAGGAGCTTAGCAAACCATCCTGCATCTCTCAAACACTCACCCCCTCGGCGGAGGCCTGTGACCAGTGACATCTTTTTTGCTGATAAAATTAAGAAAATCTATTCTACCTTCACCCCCCCCCAATAAGTGCACAGCAATACAGATAAACCCCCCAACACTGTGATCATAACAGAAACATCAACAGCCCTGCCACCAGATTCGGGAACTATTTCCCTCTTAGCTGTCTTCGAACAACTCTCAGTAGACAAGGTCCTAGCAGCCATGAACACAGTTAAATCCGGCTCTCCCTCCAACCCCTGCCCCCATTTTGTGTTCTCAAAGGTTGCATCCACACTCTGTCCCCTGATCACACAACTTTTCAATAAGTCATTAAAAACTGCTACTTTTCCTGATGTTTGGAAGCATGCTTCGGTAATCCCCCTCTTGAAGAAAGCTGGGTCTGATATTCTCAATCCAGAGAACTACAGACCCATCTCCCAGCTTCCCTATCTCTCCAAAGTTTTGGAGAAACTGGTCAATGCACAATTGACAAGATACCTGGAGACCAACCTCCTCCTGGATCCCTCCCAGACGGGCTTCAGAGTTAATAACAGCACCGAGGCAACGTTGCTGGCAGTGTCGGACAGTATCAGATCCTCCACCGATCAAGGTGGAGCAGTGGCACTGATACTGCTCGACCTGTCAGCAGCGTTTGATACGGTATCCCATAGTTGCCTGCTGAATATACTTCAGAGTAAAGGAGTTCAATCTACTGCACTGAGCAGGCTGCACTCGTTTTTGAGCAACCGCACTCAGGCAGTACATATGGGTCGGTTCCATTCCAGGCCTAATTCCATCAGCTGTGGGGTCCCCCAGGGTGCCTCGCTGAGCCCCACTCTTTTCAATGTCTATATGTCTTCTCCTGCTGACATTGGATGGAAGTGGGGCATTTGCATCTGCTCTTATGCAGATGACACGCAGCTGATGGTGGTCCTGGATGAGAAGCCTGATATCACAAAAACCAAATTACATGACTGCCTCTCAGAGATGGCACAGTGGATGCATTCACACTGTCTAATGTTGAATGCAGGAAAATCTGAGATTCTTCTGTTTGGCGGTGCCAAACGTGTGTGGGATGCCTCATGGTGGCCACCCTCATTGGGTTTGGCCCCCACTCCGAAACAACTTGCTAGGAACTTGGGGATCATCATGGATGACGCCCTGTCCACGAAAGATCATGTGCGATCACTCTGTGGCAAGGGTTTTGCCATCCTAAAACTTCTCGCTAGGTTATTTCCCTGGATACCCCTGGACAGGAGACGCTCCGTCACACAGGCCCTATTGGTTAGTCGTTTAGAATATGGTAATGCGCTGTTTGTAGGGATGAACCAACATCTGTTCTCTCGCCTACAGGTATTACAGAACTCGGCGGCCAAACTTATTTGCAGCAAAGGCAAGCTAGACTCGGCCTCGGAATGCTTGAAGAAACTTCATTGGCTCCCGATGCGTCAGAGGGCTGCCTTTAAATTGCTTAGCCATGCCCATAGGGCTCTGCATAAGACTGGCCCCATTACCCTTCAAGGGAAGATCGAATTCTATGTCCCCTCTAGGAACTTACGTTCACTTCAATCAGCACTGGTTAGGACTAAGCGCATCTATAAAGTCAGAACAGGTGGCCGTTGCTTTTCTTATTTGGCAGCAAAGATGTGGAATGAGCTTCCTGCCGACTTAAGACATACCACAAATTATCTCCTGTTTCGGAAAAAGCTGAAAACCCACCTTTTCCCAAATCTCTAAACTCTCCTCAGTACCAGTTGTCAGTAGTTTCTGCTTGGTATAAGCGCCGTGATATCCCTCGGGATGACTGTTGCGCTCTATAAAAACCGCAAATAAATAAATAAAACGTTGGTGGCGCCATGTCACACAGCTTGTACCTCCTCTAGTAAAACTGTGCGATTGGTGGACAACATAAATGTCTGGATTGTGCCAGATTGATTCTGTGCATACCCTGAGGATATGTTGGCATATAGTCCTGCTAGCTCACAGTGCACCATCCGAATCCCTAACCTTACGGGGAAAAAAAGTGTCTGCTGCTCAGAACAGGACAACTCTGATCCCCTAAGGAAATTGTGGTAACAGATCTAGATACCTTTTGTTTGGACTCTCATGCACACCGCAAAACAGCACACAAGTAATACTAAGCAAGGTGTTTCAATATTTATTGAAGCATGGTGATAATTGTATGATATATATGTGCTCCGATAATCAATAGAATGAAACAGATTAGAGTAATTAATGTTACAAGAATAGTGAAGATTAACATTTCCGCCATTGTGCTAAACCAGTGACTATAAGCAAGCAATAAGTACTGTGTATAGTTTGCTCCTACCTAGCACTCCTTAGCCTAGTCTTGCCTAAGGTGGGTCATCTGCCAAATTTCTGCTAGGTGGACTAACTCCCCATTACCTGTGGGTAAGAGTTATCAGGCAGTCCATCTTGGTGTAAAGCTGGCTATCCCTCGTGTTTGTCAACAGGAATCAGCTGAGCTGGAATTCTAGCATGAAGTGACCTCGCTGTGTCAGTGCTCCTCTGCCTAAACACGGAAGTGGTTGTGTATTTATAATAACAGTACCCATGTGGCTCTCTCTCCACTCCTGTTTAGTCCGCAATTGTTTATTCTAGTTGGATAGCGGTGTTGTCAACTGGGCCAATTAACAAAAATGACATTTGCACAGTGAACTTTATCTATTGCACTAAATGTTCAAGGTGTTGTGATAATCTGCCCTTGAAGTAAAAAGGTAAGCAATGCAGGTTCAGAGAATGTTATCCTGCATTGACATGCACGCAAATGTATGTCAAATGTCATTGTGTGTAAAAGAGAAGGTAACTTAAAAAAGGTGAGCATGTAAATGCTGATGCTTCTGCTAGGCCTATCCTGACCATGTGACACTTCTTACTTATGTTAGTAGGGACACCATTTAGGTGTTTAAAAGAAAACTCACCCACTAACACTAGTTTGTGAAATGCTTCATCATAGGGGTTCCCACTCCAGACAATTAGCGCATCTGGGTGTGCTACAACGCCTGATTTACACTGGAGTAGGTTTTGTTTTTTGCAGTGAACAGGGAATTAAAGTTACCCCAAGCCTAACCATCACTGAAGGACATTTTAATAATAGGAACCTTGGGAAACATTTAAAAACAATGGTGAATGTGATGTGAGATAAGGATGATCTCCCACATCCAGGGTCTACATGTTTCAACCCTTTAATCTAATGCCTAGAGGGTCAATATGGCTTTCTTCAGCACTAAGATGTCCCTGTCATTAGTCTATGTCTCTAGTCTCTTCTTCCAAATTGGTGACTACATACGTGCTAAGACATGCTGTACTGGTGAATCAATGTGTAACTTACAATTTATTTGACCACTCTGTATGATTACCTGTGATGAAAAAATGAGACAGACATCATTTGTGTTAAATGGTAGAAAGTATTGATGCTAGATGTGGGCATAGCCAGCACAGCACGCAAATGCCATGCAGTCTGTTACAATCATGCTGGAGCATACATTTTGTAATTACACGTTAGTAGTGACTTACTTGTCACCCCATGCTTTGGGTTCATGCAGTAGGTTTCTATTTCATATCCACACAGGCAGCATGTGTGTTTCCTTTAGCAGTGTGAGTATAATAGTATTCAATCTCAGGCAGTGTGATACCTTGTGGTCATGCATTGTGGTAAATCTTAAGTCTTAAAGTAAACATAGATAATTGTTTAAAACAAGGTGCTTCTCATGTGTTGCTATTTGAAAAGAAGGAACGACAAACTTACTTAAAATGTGGCAATTCCTTTCAACATAGATACTCTGAGGGGGCGTACCCTGAAGTCACACACTGTGAGAGTGTAGGTTATGTCAGATAATGCTACTGTATGTCTGGGTGTGCAAAGCCAAAGGTACCCTCCCCAACTTACTTGGTCAAGGTGTCTCTCCCGCATACTAAATCTTTGGTCCTCATGAAATCCGAATGTTGTTCTGCTTTTGTTTTGCTCGGTCTAAATACTCTTGCCGATAAGACAGAGGATGAAGCCCTATGCCTTCATCTTTCGTTTGTATCACAACACCATCCTGTGTGAAATGTATCACCCAATTCATTATTAAAAGATCACCCCTTCCCAATAACATTACTGGACTTGAACTGCATAATATGAACCAATGTTAATGCTTCAGTGGTTCTACTTTAACTGGAACATTCTGCTGTGACCTGATTTACAATTTGATTATCACTGATCCCCGCAACTTGGAGATCTTTTAACAGGAGGGGTAGGTTTGGCACTCCCACAGAATGAACTGTAGAATGGGTAGCTTCCATAACAGAGATTAAATGGATGGCCATTGACTTGTCCATTACAATATGATCTACTCTGATCTCCCTTCAAGACTGCACCATGCATGCAATCTTCCTTCCCACTCAGGCACCAACATTGCAAACTAATACCTGCCATCTCATCATTCAAAATCATAGGGCCTCATTTATGAGAAATGACGCACCGCTGTGTGAAAGCAGCGATGCGTCACTCTCAGTGCGCACTCCTTGCGACATTCCTGATGCGTCAAATTCAATGTATGACGCATCATGTCGCAAGGAGTTACAGATACGTCAGTATTTCTGACCTATCTGTAAGCGCAAAAGTGACGCATTGCTGGAGGGTGCCACAAAAGTGACGCAACTCCAGCAATGCGTCCTTTCACATGGGGCAAGCCCCATGTGAAAGGGCCTGCGTCAGACTTACCCCTGCTGTGAGGCAGGCGCAAGATTTTGACGCAACGGCGTCCCATAGATTTCACTGCGTCACTTCTATGACCCTTCCTTGCGTCAATACGCCCCCTTGCATACATTATACCTGGCGCAGGTATAATGTGGCGCAGGGGTTTACAAAGTGACGCATCTACCTAGATGCGTCCCTTTGTTCACTGCGTCACTTCTATGACCCTTCCTTGCGTCAATACGCCCCCTTGCATACATTATACCTGGCGCAGGTATAATGTGGCGCATTTTTTATGCCACTAGTGTGTCACAAAAAGTGACGCACCGGCGGCATAAAAGTGACGCATGGGCTCCTAAATGAGGCCCATAGTATTTTGTTGGTACCCTGGATTATATGGCATTTTATTTCTCATGTTTTGTTGCAGTGCTTGGGCTGTTGGCATAGACATTCGCAATGATTTCTAATCCTGCATATTCTGCTCTGTGTTTTGTGCATTCAACATCATACTACCCCTCTGATTTTGCCGAAATTGTTCTGAATTTACCTGAACCCTATTAGGATTCTGTTTACATTATTTTTTCCAGTCTTCAATCCTCCCACAATAATAACATCCATATTCTTTTCGATATCTCAACATTTGCATTCATTGCAGCACCTATACTTTGCATTCCTTGGTTCATCCAATTCATTCCATTCTGAACAAAATTCATGTTTGAACCCATGTGATTCCGCAATCCTTGTTCAGACTGTTTTGTTCCAGCAATCATCATGTTGCCCTTTAACTTTTTTTGCTTTGTTTCAAACTAGTCACTGCTATTTTTCACCAACATCAAGATCTTATCAATGCTTTTAATCTACTAGCACAGCTCACCTTGTTGAATGTGATTACTAATTTCTGACCTTTCAAGGAAACAAAAGCGAAACCAAAACCACTAGCTCCATCCTTTCCTATGCTTTTTGAAAATATGCATCAGCATCTCCTAATAGTAATGTACTAATTCTTTAAATGTCAAGTACCGAGACATCAACCCTTATGGTGTGAGGGGAAACAGATTCAATAACGAAGTCTTAACAACGACTGAACTGACAACGGACCCAAAAGAACGACCTTTATATGAACCACGACATATTCAACCACGACTTACACAAACAACGTGAAGTTCCAAGTTGAAGAAGACAAACCATCATTTCAGATGAAACTGGTGCTCCTAATAACTCATTCAAGACAGACAGAATTTCCTCTACTGACACTGGCACTACTTTTTTGCAATCCACAAATCATAAAAATACACTTTACAAACAAGGTGATTTCCACAGCCCCAATCATGCCCCCTCTGTAAATATAGAACAAATTGCAGGACTCAAATAGTCTACTTGTCATGTTAGACTCCATTCTATAATTGCTATGCATCACCTCTTAGGGCATGATAACCACTTTGGCAGTCTTCCCACTGGACCGCACCTGTGGATGTTCGAGCAAGAACGCCATGCCGTCGGCATTCCTGGCCACCGGATTACAACAGTAATCCAGGGCTGGTGGTGCAACAGTGGCGGTGTTACTGGTGTGGCAGGTTGCGACCCATAGACAGAGCCTGCAAGACATGCTGCCACAGAATAGCGCCTTGTGCACGTCAGGTGGACCATGTGGCATGCACCATGCATGCCTTACAATGCTCCCATGACAGTGCAGGAATTGGGAGCATATCATAGTGCCCCTAATACTTTTCCCAATAGGCAGATTTGCCCTTGGCCCTGTTGGGGACCCCTTTCCATGCCTTACTGCCAATCAATTCATGGCAGGGTGCCCACCATGAAAGGCTTGGTTGAATGGCAGGTCGTAATCTGCTAGGCAGTGCTGGCATTGCCGCCGCCACGATTCCCGCCTACTGGACCCCCAGCCATACTAATACGGCAGGTAGTCTTTCAGGTATGGATGGCGGGTGGATCGCCCCGCCAGGCCACCGGTGGTTACCGCTGGCGGGGGCAATCCTCCCGCCATCTTAATGGACCCCTTAGTGTCCAATTTAATTTTCAAATACCCCTGACGAAGGGTCAAAAGATCTGAAATGCATTGGGAATGGTAGTTTAGTGCTATAAATTATTGGATGTTGCAACAGAATACCGAAAAGCGGCATGATGTTGGGTCAGATATATGGGCACTTATGCACAAGAATATGAATGACGTTTAATTCACGTTTTCAAACAATTCTTCTAAAATAAAAAATAAAGAAATCGCAGTGACATTTGCTTGATTCAAAATATTATTTGAAGAAAACCTCTTTGATTTCAAGTTAAGTGCGTCTGAGTGTTGGTAAGTGGTGTTCCACTGCCAAAAAGTATGCAAGGCAGATATTCTTTTGACATACCCACAGACTGTTGCTCTTATTCCATGAGGTCAATCTCTTGACGAACAGAAACAGTTTCATACAACTGAAAAATGGAATACGTTACGTAATTTCGAAGAGCAACTGTATAGGACAGCCTTCCCCAATTCTTTTTTTCAATAATTTTCAGGTTTTGAACCATACTCACTTGCCCATTTTTTTAAACAATTACTTAACAAATGCTGAAAGATTCCCATGAGGCATGACAATATTTTTTAACTCTAAGGGCCTGATTGCGATGTAGGTTGGACCACCACGGACAGGCCATTGGTGGCGGTCTGAACAACTGACAGCCCTTCGGTCTGATTACAATCCAGGTGGTCGGACCCTAAACGGTCAGGGTGAAGAACAACACCTCTGACAGGTTCACTGATCTCTTCGGGCGGTGGTTGGAATTGCATTCCCGTATGGAGGTGGTGCAGAGGCAGGCACCGCCGCTGGGATTACGATATCCCTTTTCGACAGCTTATTCATGTTGGAAAGACTGCCATGAAAAGGCAGTTAAAAATTGATATGGGGGCCTCAAACAGGTACCCCTTTTGATTGTGGGCCACTGTAAAGTGGGCCAGGTGACACAAGTAGTGCCCCCATGCATCTCCATGCACTGTGTACCATGCACCACATGGTGCATGGCACAAGGTGCATGGGGTGCAGGAAGTGCTTCTTTACATGGTGGCTTGTGCTGCAGCCCTGTTCCAGGGTTGCAGCACAAGGTGCCGCATGAAGGAGCACTTTGCGACTGCCAGCCTGGCAATCATATTGTAATGTGGTGGTCGGGCCGCCGACTGCTTCTCAGGTGGTCTCCTGGGCACTGAAATAACGGTTGGTGGTCCAATAGACTGCCATCCTGATAACGCCCTTAGTAATATGGGTTGAGCACAATTTATTGTTTCAGTTGCACATATCATTTGTTGTTACTTACCTATTTTAGTTGTATTTGTAATAGCGAATTATGGCATTTTGCTTATTTTTATAGACGTGTACAGTTAGAATTAAGCTAATGTTTGACTGTTGTGTGAGCCCTGGTCAGGCAGCAACCACAGTCCTAGTCAGGGTACAGCACAAGCAAACCCCAAATTAACCTGAGGTCAACCCAGGGTAGCTTGGCACAGAGCAGTCAGGCTTAACTTAGAGGCAATGTGCAAAGTATGTGTGAAACACTTCAAACAGTAAAACAGTAGAAAACCCCACAAAAAACCCACATCAGTTTAAATAAGCAGAGCCTAATTTAATAAATAAAACAAGACCAAAATGACAAAGATTCAACTGTGAAACTGCACTTAATGTCATAAAGAGCCAACCATGGCCATCTGTTCATGCTGGAATTGTTAAAATTCAAGAGTTCAGGCTGACTGCGATTGAGCTTGGGTCGGATGCAGTCCCAGACTAGTCCTGCTGATGTTTTATCTTCTCAGGTTTTGCGCCAATAGTTCTGTTCATGGTAGGGAGGTTTGCAGAGAACAAAAAGAACATCACAGTGGTGGTCTTCTTTGTGCAATCGATGTTTGTTGAAGTGACGGGCTGCTGGTGGCTCTCACTAAACTTCAGTGCGAGAGGCGCAGTTACAGTGTGAATTGGCTTGTTCACAGTTGCTAAGAGTCCAAAAACTTGATGCAGGGAGCCCTTGAGCCATACCAAGGGATCAGGACCTGAGAGGCACTACCAGGGGGTCAGGAAATCACAGCAGACAGATCCAGGAGCAGTTGAGGAGCATTTTATGTCCCTGAGGCTCATATCAGGGGGCCATCAAACTAGCCCTTTGAGTCACTCGGGGGCCCTGGATTCAAGATGAAGTTGCTGGTCTAATTATTCTTCCCCAGGCAACAGGGCAGCAGGTCAGCGCAGCAGGGCAGTAGTTCTTTTACAGCAGCAGCCCAGCAAAGCAGCAGTTCTTGTTGCAGCACAGCATTTCTTCTTCCTGACAGAGTATCCACAGGTCCAGATGTGCACTGAAGAGTTGAGGCTGAGGTCCTTCTTTTATACCCCGGTGCTGTGGTCCTGGAAGGTTCGAGAAGTTTCTGTAAAGTGGCTTTGAAAAGCATAGAGGTTCCTGCCTCTCCTACCCTGGCTGAAGTGTCAATGCAGGGTCATTAGGCCCTTTGTGTGAAGGAAGAGCACAGGCTAATCAGGTGTAAGTGAGACTATGCTCAGCTCAGCACCCTATCTGCCAGAAGATAGCCTAGTCAAGCACAACAAATCCCTTTATTGTGTGACTGTCTGGGATGAATTCACAAGGTATAACTGTCAGCTACACCCAGCCATGTGACCCTAGAAGGGCTACAGGCACAGAAGGGACTAAAGCCAGGAACATGTCAACTTTTTAAAAGGTGCATTTTTAAGACTTGGAATTTCAAATCAATCAACTTCATCATGAGTTAGAACGTTAAACTGTGATTGCAGAGTCACCAAACATGAACTGGTCATATCTTCCCATTTGGAAATTAGAGTTAGGAAAAGTGTAATAAGGCTACTCCAATGTTAACCTATGGGAGAGATAGGTCTTGCAGTAGTGAAAAAGGAATTTAAGAGTTTTTCACTACCAGAACATTTAAAACTTAAAAGTACATGCCCGGCTCTTTAGATACAATGCACCCTCCCTTAGGGCTTTCCAGGGCCCACCTTAGGGGTGAGATATGTTTATTTAAAGTAAGGTTTGAGCCGGGCAAAAGGTTTATTTTACCAGGTTGAAATGCCATTTCAAACTGCACACACAGGCTCTGAAATGGCAGATCTAAGGCTTGTTTTAGGAGCTACTTAAGTGGGTGGCACAATCAGTGCAGCAGGACCACTACTAGCATTTCATTTACAGCCCCTGGGCATATGTAGTGCCACTTACTAGGGATCTACAAGTAAATGAAATTTGCCAATTGGGTATAAGCTAAGAATGGGTGGAAAATCCGTGCCGCTCGCGGATTTTGCGGATTTTCGGTAAATTCGCAATCCGCGAGATTCGCGAATTTCCCGCAAAATCCGCGAGCGGAACGCATTGGGTCAAAAGTTCAAGCTGACTTTTTGTAACTATTTTAGAATGGCGCCGGCAAGCTGCCAGAGCCTCTAAAATAGTCACAAAAGTCAGCTTCAACAGGAAGCACTAATATATAAAGTAAAGCATGTGCTAGAGTTGAATCTCAAATTCAGTTACACAATCATTAATCACCCCAAACTTGGGGTGATTAATGACTGTGTAACTTAATTTGACCTTCAACTCAAGCACCTGCTTTACTTTACCTATTAGTGCTTCCTGCTGAAGCTGACTTATGGCTGAGGGCAGAAGGGCACAAAGTGGGACAGAGGGCATGAGTTAGGCAGAGGGCAAAAGGGCACAGAAACCAGTGGGGCAGAGGGCAAAAGGGCACAAACAAGAGTGGGGCAGAGGGCAGAAAGGCACAAAAACAAGTGGTACAGAGGGCAGAAGGGCATAAAAAACGAAAGGGTGGCAGTGATGAACCAGGCAAAAAAAAAACGCGATCACGCAAAGCGCCCCGCGAATATGCAAAGTTCCCCGCGAACACCCGCGAACACCTGCAAACATGCAAAAATAAAAAATCTGCGAATTCGCATGAATTCGCAAATTTTGCGGATTGCCAATTTGCAAATCTGCAAATTCGCGGAACGCAAATTCGCAAAATTTGCCCATGCTTAGTATAAGCCAGTAATACAATGTTTAAGCAGAGAGAACAAGCCCTTTAGCACTGGTTAGCAGTGGTAAAGTGCTGAGGCCAGCAAAAATAAATTCATCAAAAGTAGGAGGTGGTAGGCAAAAGGTTTGTGGATGACCCTGCAAAAAGGGCCACGTCTAAAAGGTACCTTTGGGCCCATCTCCCACGGATTGAAATCCAGTACACTCCTTGCCCAAAACAAATATTTCTCTGTGATTTAGCCTTACAAAGTTTCTATGGCATTTACTACTGGGCAAACTTGCCAAGCCTTTCAAGATAAATACCTACCTGTTTTCTCATTATTAGGTGCTCAAGCTTGAATGGTATGTATCATTAGATACAGTTCTTGATTATCACTACATTAAATACAGCCATTTGAATCTTAAACAATTGTTATGACTAGATTATAAATAGAGCGAAAGGATTTTTTAATTATAACTGTAGCGTTCTCAATATGTTAATGTGAGCTATCTATAGATATCGTCTTGATTTATATTGATCAATTATGGTTAGTTGATTCACTAAGGAAATGCATACATTTATAATTCATTCATTGTTCAAGTCAACACTTTGGGCCTGATTCTGATCTGGATCGGAAAGCACTCCGACCGAGCCGGATCCGGGGTGTTTTCTGACCGATCTGGACTCCTGCAGTCCTACCGAGTGAGTACGATGCGGCCGTATGCTGTCAGACTCGGTTCGGTCGGACTCTCATAGAAGTCCATGGGAGCCGGTCATACGACACGCACATGGGCTCCCATTGATTGAATAGGTACGTCGCGGACAGGTGCACCCCCTACACTGGGTACGCGTCGGTGCCATCCGCACCGTACATGCCTGTGTTGGGGAGACCCATGGGTCTCCTCATGTGTCCGAGTCGTTATGCTGCGGGTAGCTGGGGGTCTGACGCGGACCCCCGAAGTCCGACTCAGGGAGCTATTGCGAGCCGGATGCTCCAACTCGATCCGGCTGTCCAAATCGAGCATCGTACTAGCTCGGTCGTGAAAAGTCTTAATTGCGCACCACGGTTTGCTTGTGACTGAGTCGTGCAAAGCGGTTCGGACCCTGAAAAGATTTCACGCTTGTTCGCATCGTACTTTGAAGTCTTGACCCGTGTACGACTCGGACGGAAATCCAGCCTCCGAATCGGATGCGCTAATGCGAACCCGATTCGGTGTCCTTCCGACCGAGATCAGAATCGGCCCCTTTATTGAGAAATCGTATTTTGATAAATGTTTTTAATGAAAATTACTCAAAAAGATAAGCCAATATTGACTGATTTTAAATGGTTGTACAGAAAACAATCATTTGAGAACTCAAGAAAGAATACCCACTGTGAGAATCTGGGAAAGATATTTTGAATATGCCCCTGAAATAAAAATATTGCATTGATTAAAACAGTATTTTTGGAGGATTATAAACATAAGTGATGAGTAAATATAAGAGACTTATGCATGTAACTATTGGGTTAATTGTCTGAAATCTTGTTCATTTAGTTTTTCAGGTTTTTGTTAGACCCTGTGTTAATCTGTATGACATAACAGTGTTTACTATGCGATTGGTCTATACATTTCATGGTCCCGATAAAGGTGGAGTTGTTAGCAGAAGATGTCCACTGCAATATGTGTTTACTTTTTCAATTGTTCACTGTTGCTTGACTTCTGCAGATAAATTTAAATGATGAATAACACCTTCAATTATGTAAAGATCTTTACTCATAAATGAGACTTTGTTTTTAAGCAAAAGTATTATTTGGGTGAGTTGTAGTTATAATTGCAGGGCTATTGTTTATCTTTTTGAGCTGTTTCACAGGAATATGAATTAGATGTATTTTACTAATCGAAGACATGCTTTTCCGATATACTGATTAAAGATAATGATGAACTGCTAGAGTTGACCAGTAATTGTTGAAACCAATGCATATTCTTAATCATTCTTAATTTTTGGAATGCATAGGACAGCCTTATTCTTGTAGGTAAGGAGACTCCGCAGATGTGAAGATAATACTTGTAAAATATATTTGTGAATAGCATACAGTCATAAACTTACATTTGTGAATCAGGCTCTTCATGTGCATTCTATTACCTTGTCTCAACTTCTTGATTGTGAAAGATTTGCGATCTCAAATTTAACCAAGGTAAAACTGCGATCGCTATCTTTAATGACACTTCCCTTACCTTAAGCAGATTGGACCTGCTGCAAGTCAAGTTGGCAAAAAAAGTAAGTATAACCAGGGACCATTTGCCTGCAAAAAGTGACTTCCTGCTGTGATAGCTCTAATTCTCCATCTACTCACCAGCAACACAATTTAGTAGCGTCTTCTAACTGCTGCAACAAAACCCATCTCCACATCAGTCCCAGACAGCATATCTCCCCTACATATATCTAGCAGTCACCTAAAGAGTAAAAGGCGAAACCAATGTCATCACCATAGGACTGTCAATTGCAAAGTCCCATAGTTCTTACAGATCAAATTACTCAATTCCCTCCCCACCCCCTCATACAAAATCAGAACTACCCATTCCAACTCAGCTGAAAGCACACTTCTAGATCGCTGCTACACACTTTCCTCTCCTCACAGCACATCTTTGGAACATGACCACTCTTCAAATACTATCAGCATCTGATAATTTTTCCCTCATAAACTCCTTATCATAAATCTCTTTATATCTCTATATCAACCCAAAGGGACGAATGTAAAAATAATGTAAATGAGAATTTGGATTCTTTTGAATTGTAAGCACTGTATTCGAAAAAAGAGACAGCTCCCTGATTTTCCATTTTTCCTTAAACTGGAACACACCCCTACATTGGAATAGCAATATTAATTACTTCATCTATTATTAGTTTGTAATTGTTTCAATGTTTTTCCTATTTACAGATCCAGGGTACTTCATGTGTTTGTGTTTAGCTGCCTCCTTTCAAGGTAATGTGATCATGGGGCTGGCCGAGTGGTGGCAGGTATCAGCTCAGCTCTGCACACACCACCATGCCGACGTTCCTATTTCAAAACAGAAATCCTGTGGAATTCCTTATTGATACCCTGCACATGACAGTATCGAGGGGAATCCACTTTTGTACCCTACGTGTGTGCTGTATCAGAAAGGGAACACAGGGATTTATTCCCGTTTCATCAGAGGATGTGGGCTCACCCAGGAAAAGTACTCATCTTCCAATTGGCTCATTACATTTTGTAGAATACCCTTTGACTGTCAGGGAAATGGGGGGAATTCCCAGGGAATCTCTAAACTATCAGGAGGGTAATATACGAGCCCAATGCCAACTCTGTACTTGCAGACAAAAGTGAAAATTATTAAACTATAACTCTGTAACTTGATCAGCATCCTCTAAAGACACTCCCATGAGGCTCAAAATACATTGGGGATACATTAAAAATAAATTGGAAATTATGTGCGGATTTTCAAACAAATGAGTTACCAAACCCAATAACACAAGAAAAAGATATGACTAAGATAATAAAGTAGGCAATAAAATAATAAATGTTTATGAAAAACTAATTTTTACTGACTATGTAAATAATTTAAAGTCTTCACAAGTGGTGCCTTCTTTGATAACAGGTAAAACTGTCAACTCACCTAACAGGGATGTGTGAAATTCAGGCAATTTTCTTTAGCTTATTTACATTAAATATGTTGAAATTATGCATTATTCTACAAAATCAATACCTTCCTTTTTTACAATATTTTAGCACTAAATGCATCCCTGCGTCAATTTTCGCTGCAAGGGCACTTTTAAACAGAAGCACGGAGAGCAATAGATGCTCTCATTCTGTTGATTGTGTGCACTTATGGTACATTTTTACAGTGAGTTGCAGTGGCGGGGAAGTCGCCAGCTGACGGAATAGGTATAATTCAATAAACACTTAGGGACCTATTAGGATGACAGGCTGACTAGCCGTGCAGGGACCCGCCGCCAGTGGTGCGGCAGTCCCTCACCGGCAATTAGGATGCCACCCCACATCATTGTGGTGGGCGGTGCACACAGCACTGCCTGCCAAAATGCTGTGGCTGCACACTCAACCTGAAAATGTTTTTCAAAATGATTTGAAATTGATAAAAGGGTTTAAATAAAATAACCCATACAAACAATAGGTTTTCCCTTGTTTGCATTCTCATAAATAGTGAGAAAAATTACCCTGAGGGCCAGCATTGTTTTTGTTTTGCCAATAGTACACAGGTCCAGTTGACCCTCTGTCCCAGGACCAAACTCCGTTTTTTTGCAAATTCTAGAGCGAGTGTATACTCGCGAGAGTTTCAAGGGCATTGAATCTTTTCGTGTTGTGAGTTATTTTTGGCTCGCTGCCTGGAAAGACATATTTGTCTTTCCTAAGTAATGGGTGAGAAGGATACTTTGTCTTTTTCTGAAAACCACATTAAGAATTTGTTAGCCACATCCCCCTTTGCAGAAGTCACTCTGAGCTCTTCAGCTCAGCAGCAGAACGAAACCGAGAAATTAACTAGACTCCGTAAAAAACAGATTCGTACGGAACTTCACGGCCATTTTCTCCTGAAACACCTAAGGGGTGGGACCATCCCTTGGGGTCTCCAGGTGAAAAATGTCCCGGTCATTTTCACTGATGATGCAGATTACAAAAAGGGCTTTAGCTGCATAAACACCAAGTGCAGCAGGGACCTGATGGTCCATACTATAGAAACTGCCCAGAGAATATGCGCTAAGGAACTACAAGAAATCGAGGAACTTACTACGGCCATCAGAGACAACCAGGTGGTTTCAGACTCTAAAGCTCTCTTAGAAAAAATCGACAAAGAGATACAATCTTTCAAAGATAATACAATCAACAGTAAGACAGCACAGTACGAAAGGGACTCCAAATCCTTTACACTAGAAAGGGCTTATCCCTTCCTTAAAGACGATTTCTACTCCCAACCAGAATCTCGAGGAGCACTTTCCAATTTCCAAGGAAGATCTAGAAACAGGTATAAAACTTTTTCAGAAACCTCGTCCTCTGAGTCATCTGGTTCGGACTCAAGAGGAGGGAATAGTAAGAAACAAACTCCTTTTTTAGACAAAGGCCAGCAGTCAAAGGTAAGATTCAAACCACAATGGGAAATGCGAACCCGGAGGAATTACTACAAGTCGTAGAAAATCCGTCCACCGTAGTTAAGCTATCAGCTCGGGCATTGTCAAAAGACGAAGAGTCAGTATTGAACTTGGGGCTAAAATTCGTTCCCACCAGACGGACAGACTTTACCAAAATAAAGCTTGAAACGTTAGAATTCTGATCCGACTTAAAGCTTTCTTTGCCAACCAACCTCCAACTAGTAATATGGAGACTACGGGTCTCAGGAATAAATCCACTTTTGTACCCACCCAGAATATACCTAAGCAAGTGCTTGCATTTGAACAAATCCTTTTGTCATCGATAAATAAGTTAGAACATCAGCAGAAATTTGTGAAACCTAATATCACTAAGGGACAACGGACAGCATTAAAAAATCTCAAGGAAGATCCCTCACTGGTAATAAAGCAGGCCGACAAGGGCGGTGCCGTTGTCATTTGGCCAAGAGACAAATATTTAGCTGAAGGTTGTTCACATGTAAACAATCAGGAATGGTACCGTAAATTGACGGAAGACCCTTTACAACAAATTCAATCTCTGATCGCTGATGTTGTACAAAATGGTAAAGACAGTGGTTTTTTAGGCCCAAAGGAAGCGGACTTCTTAATCAAAAAATTTCCCAGAACTCCGGTGGCATATTTTTTGCCTAAGATCCATAAAAATTTGTCCGATCCCCCCGGACGACCGATCGTTTCGGGGTGCGATTCGTGCCTCGAGCCTTTGTCCAAATTTGTGGACTTCTTTTTGAAGCCGTTTGTGACTGAAGTTAAGGCTTACTTACGGGACACTACGGACTTTCTGTCAAAAGTAGAGGGCACTTTGTTTGATAACACATTACAACTAATGGTGACAATGGACGTGACGTCCCTCTACACGCA
Organism: Lissotriton vulgaris; assembly: GCF_964263255.1. NCBI lineage: Eukaryota > Metazoa > Chordata > Amphibia > Caudata > Salamandridae > Lissotriton > Lissotriton vulgaris. Next base: position 398,897,830 of record NC_141696.1, on the reverse strand, counting down.
AATTTCGCAAGAGGAAGCGTTAGAGGTGATCGAACTTTACCTAGACTCCAGAGAGAGACCTCATAAAGTCCCTACATCTTTTATACTGCGACTGGCTGAGATAACTCTGAAAAAGAATTATTTCCGCTTCAATGACGACTTCTACATGCAGGTTAAGGGCACCGCGATGGGGTGCCCTTATGCTCCTGAAATGGCCGTACTCTATATGGCCGAATATGAAAAAAGATTCATAGAGACAAATAACCCCTATTCACAAAATATAATGCATTGGTATCGTTACATCGACGACGTGTGGCTCCTGTGGCAGGGGAGCCCCGCCGACTTGAGCAACTTTCACCATTGGTTAAACTCGAGACATCATGACATACAATTTTCACTCGATTCAAGTAATGTCAAAATGACCTTTCTTGATGTTGAAATAAGTAATGTGGGAGGAACCTTGAAATCATCACTATTTAAGAAGAAAACGGATAAAAACACCATCCTTCATTATGGCAGTTCGCATCCAAGAAATTTGAGGGCGAACTTGCCATATGGGCAACTCCTCCGAATTCGGAGAAATTGTTCAGAAGTGGAACAGTTTGAGCAACACGGCCAACATTTCTGTAATGAATTGGTTCAACGGGGTTACCCCAAAAAATTACTGAAACATTCTTTTAAGAGGGCGCGTTATACACCCAGAGAATGTCTCTTTGAGACAAAAAAGAAACGTGAACTTGAGAGTTTAGTCTGCGTCACCACATTTTGTGCAGAAACTCACAAAATAAGACAGATGGTTCTGAAACACTGGCATTTGCTAGAAGAACTGGGAATGCCGTTCCCCCGTCCAATATTTGCTTTTAGAAAAAACCAGAATATTGGCCAGCAACTAGTTCGCGCAGACGTTAGAACACTAAAACCTAAAAGCGACCTATTGTCTAAATGGGGACTTAAACCAATTGAGGGTCACCACAGATGTGGGAATTGTATCGCATGTGATACAACCATTGAAGGGAAAATTTTCCGCCACACTACCACAACGTGGACCCACTTGAATTTCACAAACTGCAGAACCAAAAATGTGGTTTACGCCATCATTTGTCCTTGTCCCAAAATTTACATAGGCAAGACAAATCAACAAGCTAACACACGCATGACGCAACATAGGTCACGCATCAAGAACAAAGTGCTCACAGCGCCCCTTGTCCAACATTTCATTGATCACAATCATGGGGAAAACGAGTTCAAATGGACTGTACTGTTCAATCTGAATCAAACTAATTCAAGTACAAATAGTGATCAAATGCTATTAAAGAAAGAAGCGTATCTGATACTCAAGTTTAACAGTACCCAAACGGGGCTCAACTCTTTATCAGAGATTTCTCGCCTGTAATTTCAATTTGCATACCTGATAACTACAATGCCCACAATGCCGAGCGGCGGATTTGCTATGATGTAGGAACCCCACATGGTGGTTTTCCACCTATGAGTTCGCATTTCCTGGTCCATGGTTGGAAAGTGAGGTGGGTGCAAGCGTGTCCTTTGACTTAAGCAAAGACAAACGGCGTTTTTGCGCTTAATAATTTAAGATAATTGTTTTTGACACTAGCGCGATTGAAGCACGCCCTGTGACACACCGCGGAGGCAATTCCAGCCCGTTCCCCGCCTGACAGCAAAGGTTCCCCGGGACCGGCACAACAATAACCATCTTCTGCCCCTTACTAAGACCCCCAGGTATGTCACATTGCAGTCATCTGCAATCCAGCAAACAGTCTTCATAGCCAAACAGCTTTCAGTAAGTTCAGCCCATGTCTGTTGCATTTCAGGCAGCAGCGCGATTGATTTGACAGCGGAGAATTCAGATTGCGAAGGGAAACAGTAGTGCCCCCGTTTTTTACAACCTAAGGTATGACTTGTGTGCTTTTTAGTTGTGAAACCACTTGAACTGCACGTCTTTGAATGGCCTGGTAATTAATTCCCATTCACATATTCTTTTAACAGAACTTCTGCATAACCAAAAGCCCTATCCCATTTGATTAATTGGATCGCGGGACCGCGTTATCCATACGATAAGGTAAAACCCTGCGACTATTTGCCCTGTTGGGGGGACCCTAATTTTTAAATAGTGGCTAAAACAAGCTTCCTTTCTTTTTGTAGAATGCCACATTGACAGAGCCCTGAAGAGAATCTGAGATTGTTTCCAGATTCGAAACGCGTCGGCATAACGGCAAATAGGCATCTTTGATCTAGCAAAGCTAACAGTTATTTGTCAACCTTAACTGATTGAAGAGTTCTAATTTAATTGATTGTTGCCTTTTCCTGTTGTTTGACCCTGGTTGGGCATTCTAATGAATTGAAGTTTCACAAAGATTGATTATTTGTGATGACAAAATTGTTGTTTTCTCTTGTAAAAGAAGCTTGTATATAATTGTGGATTCATCTGTATATATGTTTGTTATTGATTGGTGTATGAGATTTGCATGTATGATAGCTGTAAATAGTGTAAATGTCTGTAATTAGTGTTTTTTCTCAACCTGAAAATGTTTTTCAAAATGATTTGAACTTGATAAAAGGGTTTAAATAAAATAACCCATACAAACAATAGGTTTTCCCTTGTTTGCATTCTCATAAATAGTGAGAAAAATTACCCTGAGGGCCAGCATTGTTTTTGTTTTGCCAGTGGCTGCACACTGTGCATTTGCATGCACAACATGACAGGCACCGTGCGGTGCCTGCCACGTTGTGCATGCACATACAGGGGAGTATCATAAGTACCCCCGTGTGCCCCCCCAAACCCCCAACATCCTGGGGCCCTCAATGGGCCACCAACTAAGAAATCTGCATGCCTTTGCCACCACGGAAAGGCCACGGAAAGGCTGAATCCTGCATGCATAGTAACATGGATAGCGGTGTCTAGCAGACACCGCCACCATATTCAACCCTTTTCTGTCCGGTCGACTCATCAACCGGGCAGAAAAGCAGCAGACGGTCTTCCCGTCCACCGTAGTACCCCCGCCATCATAATATGGCAGGGGCGAAATGGGAGGAGGGCGAGAGTTAATGCGGGCGGTGGTGATCCTCCCAACATTGTAATAGACCCCTTAATACCTATTCTGTTGTCCATCGGCTCCCCCCCATGCTGCGCCCCGCAGTGTCCCGTCTCACCACTCTGACCTATGCCGGCCACTACCGGTGAGTTCACTGAAATTTAACCACAGAAGGCACGTAATTATGCAAAGTAGAACAATGGTGTAATTTCTGAAAGTGTGCATAACAAGTACAATGTGAAATACCTAAAATTATGCGAATTACTCCTGTGTCATTTACATTTCACCCAGGCCTGCACACAATTTACACACAACCTACCAAGCGAAAATCGAGAGGTGAAAAGTGGTGCCGGACTTTGACATCTCAGGACTTTTGAAATTTGGTACACCTTTCTCTATTGCAGAGATGGGCTAGCACCATCTCAGTGGCTGTAAACCCACCTCTTCCACTGCTATGAAATTCGAGGTAGGATGCTGGGTGACTTTACATAAGTAGAGGCGGGCTACCAACTTGGCTTATTGGATGTGGGTTTTGTGCAGTTATCTATATAAAACGCTCGAGGCTTTAATGTGTTGAACAGACACTGAAAAGTATATCATCAGCAGTTCGTAACAAAGTACATTCCACCGAGGACAATTAATTATGCATGGATGCTGAGCGTACAGAGTATGCTCTGACACGAACATGTTTATTCGTGGTACAACATCTGGTCCAAGGCAAAAGGTAGACCTTTGACAAATGCTGTAGTTGGTGTGCCTTCCTGGAAAAACATTGAAGCATTTAACATTAAAGCACGTCTGGGAATTGAGCGCACAGGATATGTGACGGACCTTAAAATAGTGTTTGGGGGCAGGAAACCTTTGGAGAAAAAAAGACTCAAATAATTGTCTACATTTTAAAATCTCAAAACGAATGTTATGAATCTATTTTTGTAATTTCTTGTACTTTCTTTCACTCTAGCTTTCGGTCCTAGAATGCTAGTTCATGAGGGCAAATGTTAGATTAATGGGGAATTCTCTATAATGTACAATTTCTTAAATAGAGTTGCATTGTTTTGACACTAGCAAAGTGACTTCTGAATATTTGAAATCTTAATCCATCAGCAGGCTCAGCAGTACTTTACATGGGAAACCATGCAATTATATTTTATGCAATTTAGGTTTATTTTGCACTGTTTTTCCTTTAGAAACGGTTGCAGCGCTCAACTTAATGACATTAAATGGGAAATGGGAAGTTCTGAAGTTCTTTTACTAGCACAATATGGGAAAAACATCAGTTCTGCCAGGCCGACTGATGTGTGAACATAAGAGTTTTCCTGAGCATTTTGTATGGGAATGTATTTTATGTTGAGTAACTCGCGAGAAACAAGTATTAATACTCTTGCATAATTGGCACAACCTGGCTTCAGAGTATTCTTTTTTTTTTTTTTTTTAAAGTTTTTTTTTATTAAACAAGCCGTAGGATAAACATTGGTACATTAATTACTTCATAATTAGACAAAAATTTCCAGACAATATACAAGAGACAAAACTACACAAACTGCAATAACGTACGACTAAACGTTTTTCCTTTCATAAAGTGCTAAAACAAAGACGTAGTCAGATTGAAAATATATGGTATGGAACAAACATCAAGATTGCAATACGGATTGATAAAGTGCTAGTGCAATGTGGTATGGAAGCCGCTAATTTAAAACAGCAAGAATATTATTGTACATTTTTTTTTTTTTTTTTTTTAAAGTGCTAGTGCAGTAACATGTAAAGTTGGCATATATAAAGAGACTAGAGCGTTAAAGTGGGTGGACCGACAATATATATCAGGAGGAGTATTATCCTATTTCTTTAAAGTACAAATGCAAAATCGCACAACGTTAACAAATAAATATATCTATGATGGAATACACAAACGACTGGTATAATATAGCAGATTAAATATGTAGTTGAAATTCTTAAAAATGTAGAAGCAATACATTCTAAAAATTTGACTTAAATAAGACTATTAACTTCCTTTTATCGATTCAAGCATCTCAAAATATTTCCAGTTCCTTTCAAACCTAGCAATCGCTCCCACTCTACCTGCATAGGCTCTCTCAAAGTTACATGTTCTTCTCATTTTATTAATCCATTTTAATTGGCATGGGGCTATCATAGATTTCCAATTTTGTAAGATTAAAGATCGTGCTACCGCCGTAGAGATAAAAATAAACACTTCTTCTGATTTGTTAAACCTGTTCCTATCTTTACAGATACCGAAAAGGGCTATCTCTACCTCTGGTAGTAGAATTTTCCCAATTGCCATCTCCAAGTCTGTAAAAATCCCCTTCCAAAAGGATTCTAACTTAGGACAGGAGAAGAAGATATGATACCAGCCACCCTGACCCCTAGTTTTACATCTAAAACATTTGTTCTCGTATGCAGGGAATATTCTCTGCAAAGCCTCAGGGGTATAATATAACAACCAACGAGAAAAAAAGGACATACATTTATAATTAGCTGCTCGGAGTGCTATGTTTCCTAAATGACATATAACTTCCCAGTCTTTATCTGTAAAAACACATTGAGTCATAAGGCTTATTTTTTCTAAGTGACAAGCAGTTATAGGAGATGGTCCAGAGGGGAAGAGCTTTTTATACCAGAATCCAATACCTGTATGTTTCTCCCCATATAGAGCTGTTAACAAAACATTGGGTGTTGTATCTAGCCCTCCTATTTCTTTTTTTATAAAATTGACCAGTTGTATCTATTCGAAGAACCTAATACGTCTAGGATGTGCTCTATCTATTACCGTTTGCCAGCCAATTACAGAATTTTGGATGAGTAGGTGCCTTATTTCCCCAAATCCAGCGGATTCCCATTCTAACAGGTGATTCAATGATATCTGAAGACCCATCTTAGCACATTCTATCAGTTTCAAATGAATAGATCCATCTGAACCATATTTTTTAAATAAGAGCCGTAATCTTGATGCATATCCTATCAGTGTCTTATATCTGGTTTTCTTAGGAAGCTTTGCAGTTTTTAAAAAGAAAAATATTTGAGAGCCTGATTCCTCAAGCATTTTATCCAAAAAAAAATTGTCTCTTGTCTGTCTATTCCTTAATAATCCCGCCACTATGTCAAAAAAAGCTGCTTCATAATATGTTTTAAAATGGGGCAGAGCGAGTCCACCTAGGTTTACTGAAAGTTGTACCACCGAGAGCTTGGCTCTTGAGGCCTTTTTATTCCAAATAAATCTTCTCATCATGGATTCAAGTTCATTAAAAAAGGCCATGTTAACTTTAATTGGGATATTGCTAAACAAGAATAAAAGCAAAGGCAGTACGTTCATCTTTACCAAAGCCACTCTGCCAATCAAAGACAAAGGCAACAGGTCCCATTGTTCAAGTAAGCTCTTGATTTTGTTCTTCGTTTTTAAATAATTTAAACGAAAAAGTTCTTGATACTCCCTGGTTACATAGATCCCTAGGTATCTTATTGGATCCCGTTTTTCTGCTTGGGGCTGAAGTTCTAGCGGAAGAAAATCTGAATTTGAGCATAAAACAAGAACTTCTGTTTTTTTCTCATTGATCTTATAACCCCCAATCTTTTCGTATTCCTTAAGATCTTTCATAAGATGAAGAATATTTTCTTTTTAGGGAGCCATATATAAGATAATATCGTCTGCGAATAATTTTAGTTTTGACATTCCAGCGATTGGGGGAGATATTGCTACATTATTCCTTAATTTTATTACTAGAGGTTCAATAAAAAAAGTGAAAAGCAAGGGGGATAAGGGGCACCCCTGTCTAGTGCCTCGATTTATTTTTATCTTCCCTGCTTGCCTAGCATTAATTATAACCTGGGCTGATGCCCCTTCATAAATATTCTGTAGCATATTAATAATTAGAGCAGGGAACCCAAAATAACCCAGGGAAGTAAATAAAACTGACCAGTTAACTAAATCAAACGCTTTTTCTGCATCAATCATTAAGATGCATGCAGGGATTGAGTTAATATTAAAAAAATCTAACGCCTGTATCAAATATTCTGTATTAGCAGCCATATAACGACCGGCTATAAACCCCGTCTGGTCTTGATGTATTACCTCCTGGGCTGCGAACACAAATCTTTGAGCCCAGATTTTCATAAAGATCTTATAGTCCGAGTTCAACAGACTAATTGGTCTAAAGGAATTCACATCCTCGGGGTTCTTATCTTTCTTCACGAAACTAATAATTGTGGACTCTTTGAACTCTAAAGGAACCGTCCCGCCAATTCGAATATAATTAAATAGATTTTTCAAGGGATCTTCTAGTTCCTTCAAAAACACCTTATAAAACTCAATTGGGAACCCATCTATACCGGAGGCTTTCGCTCCCGTTGTTTCCTTTATACCATTTTGTATTTCTAGGGAACTTATTTCGCTATTTATTTGATTATGCCTGGAGACAGAAATTTTGGGTATATCCAGATTTTCAAAATATTCCCTGATTAGTGTTTCTTCCACTTGAATAGCAGGAGAATAGATTCTCTTGTAATGATCTAGGAATATTTTCGCGATCCCCTCACTCCGAGTCTCTGTACCACCGAGGGGATCCTGAATTTTCAAAATAACAGAGGACTCTTGTTTTTTTCGGATCGAGTTAGCCAAAAGCTTCCCCATCAGTTGACTATCTTCATATAGTTTTTGCTGGAAGGCCTTTGAGCTGTTTATCTCTTCCAAAATAAAGAAGTCCCTGAGCGATGCTTTGGCTTGTTCCCATTTATTAGGCATTTGATGCAGTTTTAATGCGTACTCTTTCTCAGCGATACACTGAAGGGTAGATATTTTTCCCTTACGGACATTTGCCTTGTTGCTGGAATATGCTATAATCTGTCCTCGGGCTGCAGCTTTAAATGCGCCCCATACTGCAAAAGGCTCTGCTGAATCCTTATTAACCACAAAAAACTCTTTTATCCATTCTCTGAAGCTCTCTACCCATAATGTATTCTGTAAGAGGGTACGATCCAGCTGCCACATGGGACGCACCCCCTCCATACCCTCCAGAATCAATTCAATTTCAACCCTCCCGTGATCTGAAAACGGATTACAACCTATCAATGCGTTGGAAATTTGCAACGATCTGGAGGATAGAAATAAGTCTATTCTGGAGGCTGTCTGAAATCTATTAGAATAACATGTGTAATACTCAATGTTGGGATTCAGTGAGCGCCAAGAGTCCCGCAGTTGGTATTCTGCCATAAAGGCCTCTAGCACCCTTTTAGTTTTTGGTTTTAATTGTTTCTTATTCTTGTTAGAGGTATCCTTCTTTAAATCCTGAATGTAATTAAAATCACCCCCTATTATAATTTGCCCCGGAGTACCCCTTAACGTTTCACTTATTTCAGTCAGGGCTGTGGTGTCATCTAAGATTGGGCCATAGTAATTTACAAGGTTGAATGTTTTTCCCAGCAGTTTTACTACCACCCAAAGCCATCTACCTTTAGGATCTCTTTGCACCTGCACAATTTCCCAAGGTAGGTTTCTTGAGAAGTAGATTGCGACACCCCTCTGTGCCACCCCTGCTGAGGAGAAGAACCCATGGGAGAAATATCTTGGCAGAAACAATTTTGGATAATGTGTTTTCAGGTGTGTCTCCTGGAGGAAGACCACCTGGGGTTTAAGGGCTGTAATCCATTTTAAAAGGGCACCATATTTCTGTTTGTTAAGCAGCCCATTTGCATTTAAGGACAGGATTTTGCATGGATCAAATCCCATCTATAGAAAAAAATCTTAAACATATTCTGTACCAACTAATTTCTAGAATAACAGACCTACTGTGCTTGTATTTTTTTACTGCATTTACCCCCCCCACCCTACACCCCCCCAGTGACGTGGGAGCCCCCCCTCCGTCCACGCAGCCCACATCTCCCCCCCCCATAACTTCTTCAGGTGTCTTCTTGTTACACCTGGTGTGACCCACTAACCCAGGCGCCGCCTTGGTTGTTTCCCTCTTTTTTATTTACTTTTATATAAATATATATATATATATATATATATTTTTTTGTTTTTGCTAACAGAATACTCGGATTTCTTAAATGTAATCGCTTTTTAAGTTTTTTTTAAGCTTTTGAGCCTTTAAACCTAAGCCTTTGTGGATATTTCATGGAGAAGAGTCTGGGCCTCTTCAATATCGGTAAACAAAAAGAATTTTCCCTTTACAAGAACCTTCAGCTTTGATTGCTGAGCAATCGAGGCCTGGGCGCCATTAGCTTTGAACAGTTGTAACAATTTTACGAATTCTTTCCTTCTTTTGGCCGCGGCCGCAGTCATATCTGAAAATATCCTACATTTAATAGTTTCTGAAATAGCAAACTGGCGTTGTTGATAGGCCTTTGAAAGAATCCGCTCCTTAACCCTGAAGTCCGCAAAATTCAGTAAGATTGTTCTTGGAAATGGAGAATTTGGGAAACGCTGAGCCGGTACTCTGTGGGCCCTTGTTATTGTTAAATCTCCCTCAAAGTCTGGTAGGACTACTTTCTTGATGAAAGAGTTAACCCATTGTATCGTGTCTGGGCCTTCTGTTCCTTCGGGAACCCCCACAATTCTCAGATTTGATCTACGAGAATGGTTCTCCAATTCCTCAAGTTTATTTTCCATAGAGATCCTCTTCTTTACAGCCTCCTTGGTTGCTACTGAGGCCCTATTCATTTGATCTTCCAAGCTTGCTATCCTTGACTCAGCTTCCTGAACCCTTATAGGGAGTGCTAATGTTATTTCCTCCAGCTTATCTATTCTGGCATGGATGGCAGCTAGCTCAGTTCGTTGATTATTTTTAATCTCACGAATTTCGTCGAGAATTAAATTGAGCATCTCACGAATGTCTAGCTGGAATTTCGCTTCAGATCTCCCTTCAGAGTCCAGTATACTTAAGTCGAGCCCTGTTGCTTCTTCATTCCTGGGGGTTATCGCTTGTATGATTTCCCCATCCCTTACTTCCTCATTTGCTGTTGGAAGCTGGGTTTGAGGTGCAGGTCTTGTCGGGGCCTTTAGATAAGGCACTTGGGGCAGGTGTATCCTGTGAAGAGGAGGGGAGGATCAATTTTGGAGTTGTTTTTTTTCGCAAAAAGTGGAATATCCTTCACTTCCTTTCCTCTGGTTCCACTCTTTCCACCCCCCTCTTCTGTCTGGGCCGCTGGTATAGCCGGAGTTGGAGAAGAATTTGGGGGTTGAGGATGAACTACTACCTCTAACTGAAGAGAAGGAACTACAGTATTAAGGTCAGCCATGTTGCCCTCCTTGATTACTGCTTTACACTGTTCTTCATGCTGTTGGGGGGTGGAGGGGAGAGGCAGTTCATCATCTGAAGACTCAGGTGTTGTATCTTCAGGCACAGGGCTTTCCTCCCTGTTGCCATCCTCTTTTTTATCCTTAGCAGCTTTGCGTGCCGCTTTTCTAGCCAGAGCAAGGCGAGTTTTAGCCTTCTGTCGGGCAGCCGCTTCCACTTTGCTGAGTTTGACTGCATCCTCACACTCTTTCTGCGGTTTGCCCATTCTTAGAAGTGCAACCTCTCCTTTATATATATATTTTTTTTTTTGCAAAGAACTTATGAAGCTTTTGAGACTTTAACTGTACAATTGCGTGACCATCAAGAGTTTTTTTTTTTTTAATTTGATTTTTTTTTTCCTCACAATTACAGCTTGGCAGTCTTTATAAGGCCCTGGAGTTGAGAAACACCGCTGATACTTTACAGCCGATTTTCACGAAATGATTGTATAATGTGTAAGACGCTTTATTCAGCTTCTGCTAATGAGAGGGTCAGATTGACATTTTTTCATTTTCCCCCTCCACTTTTGCCAACCTATCCCTAGCCCCAGTCCTTAAATCTCACAGTTGTCTCGGTGCTGGTATCACTGAGGGAGTGCTCACCTCGGGCATTCTTGGAATGCACTCTCCGCTGACAGTCCAGGAACGTAGCGAGTATAGTGATGCGGTAATTGACAGATGAACCGGACTCACGGGGCAAAGTTTTAAACGGCTCCTCTGCTTTCAATCCTCAGAGATTTTCAGCCGTGATTCTGATGCGATTCCGATGCTTCGTTCACGCTCCAACGCTCATTTTCCTTGCTTCGCGGCGGCCAGCGCAGAAGCAGACTGTGAGAGCAGCGGGAAGCAGCTAGCGTCTCTGAAGCTCGATCGCCATTCCTGAAGGCGGGGCCATGGGTCGTGAGTCACGGGAGACTACGCAGAGGCGTGGATCTCTGCAGTCCCCGTCATTCCCTCCAGCTCCTGCTGTGGCCTCTTGAGAGAGTTTTCGCTTCAGAGTATTCTCAAGGAAAAGGTTAAGGATTTGTGGGGCATATTAACAAGGGCTTTATCTCCGCTTTCATTGCTTTAAAAGCCAAAGAGGCGGAGATAAGAATATCGCCCTACCAACAACAGGGTGCTACAATGCAAAATCGCATGTTAGCACCCTTTTTCACTACGCTTCCCTTTGCATCTCTAATGAGATGCAAAGTGGGCGTTCCAGAGCAAAATAATAGGAGACATGTCGCTATGCGACATGTCTCCTATTATCAAGCTTCATGCTAACCCTATTAGAGATAAAAAAAAAAAAGCAGCGCTAACCACGGTTAACGCTGCTTTTGTACGTCTGCTAATTTTCAGACTTAGCCATGTAATCCAATGGGAGGTGGATTACATGGCTAAGTCCACCATGGGCTATCAACGAAAATATCCTTATCCTTGGAGTTTTATCGCTGCATTACCAGAGATAACCTCCCAAAATGCTGCTATCGCTGGATTTTTTATCGCCTAGGCGGTAAGCGTTGTTAGTAACGCGATAACCAGGAGATATTATCCAGCGATAGCAGGCGTTAAAAAAATTAATGCTAAGCACCCTTACCGTTAATTTTCCCTGTTTCTTGTTAATATGGCCCTGTATTACTAGTACCAACTAACACAAGAAGTTATATGAGGTGTAGAAAAGGTTTTAAAAAAATGCATAGTAAAAGTAAAAAAGTTGCAGCAAAAGTAAAAATGCCATAGTAAAAGCAGGAAACGTGGGTGCCAGTTCACAAGGGCATTTATGAGTATGTGCACTACAGGAGTACTACGTCACACACTTAGAAATTACTTTGCAATTAGGCCCGTCTATAAACAGTGGTAGGACAATAATTGTGACCACTGCAAGACTGCATTTGCTCTAGTAAAATCTTTGCCCATCCCTAGATGTGAGGTGCTTGTTAAAACACCCTGCACATTTCGCAGAGACTACTAAAGACAATGTACACTTGAGTTAAATATATGCAAAAACGTTTTTAAATATTCTTAAAAGTTATTGCATCTATTTGTTGAACACATTCAGGGGCATATTATCAAGGGGGTTTATCTCCGCTTTTTTGGCTTTAAAACCCAAGAAAGCGGAGATACAATTATCTCCCTATTACCTAGCTGGTGCTAACGCCAGTCAGCGACAGCTAGTAGGAGATAGCGACCATCTTGGGCCCCGCTTTGCATGTCAGTGATATTTATCACTAATGACATGCAAAGTGGGCGTGCCAAGATGTTAGCGACTGGAAACAGTCGCTAATATCGCTATCTCCTATTACCAACTTTTGGAGATATTCGCGCTAAGCGCGAATATCTCCAAAAGCTAACACCTGCCCCTGAGCAGTTCTTAGCCATGTTATCCAATGGTAGGTGGATAACATGGCTAAGAACATTAGCTCGGTAATGCATGAATATCGCTGACTTTTCAGCAATATTCATGCATTTCGGCCGATTTTTATCGCTTAGGAGATGAACCTTGATAATAGCAAGGCTCCTAAGCGATAAAAATCGCCACAGCTCGGCGATAAAAATATCGCCGCTAAACCAACATAGCGATAATTATCGCTAGTTGTTGGTAATATGCCCCTCATCTTTATGCCATATGCGAAGGTTATAACTAATGTGTGTTCTTCTCTGATATATATGTAATCAATAAGTAATTTCTGTTGGGTTAGGAATATATACAACCGGAATAGAGCATCATTTTTTTAAATAACTGGGAAGAAGTCACTTCAGTTTCAGCAAACATAGGAAGATTGCGAACAGAAGCCTCTCTAAATGTATTCACCCATGCACCTAGTCTTTCATTTTTATAGCTAAGACAACATGCTAGAGATGGCAGATTCAAGTCCCCTGAGTAATGCCATTTTATTTTGAGCTCCTAGCAGGGCCACCGTGATGAAATATAAATGTGGAACATTTATCACTTGCACAGTCACATTTTTCACAAATACAAACTTTCCCAAAGCTGTTCGTTCAGGGAGTTGTTCCCAAGTATGCTCATTTGGAATACTTGTTTGTGCCAACTCTTAAAGTAAATAAATTGATAGGCTGCTACCACAAGTCTTGAATTCATGTTACTTGGAACACATCTCCGCAGTCTGGATGTTGCAAAAAAGAAACGTGTTTTAATTTAGGAATAGATGTGCATGGGTGCTGTGCAAAGTGATAAGCTCTACATAAGGACACATTGCCTGCCAAACTATCATTCTACTGTCATTCATATGTCACAGCTTGTTGATCAAAGCATTTGCCCCCTGCATTCGGCTTTTACTCACTTTAAAAAATACGATATTTCAAGGTAGAATCTTTTAAATATAGCTCCTATCATCCTGTGCACAAGGGGGTTGCCTGTACAGGTTTGGAGGATGCCTGTACACGTGAGGGATGTGTTTTTACAGGTGGGGGCTGTGCCTGTGCCCGGGGTTGTCTGTCTGCACAGGTGGGGGACAGGGCTCTACAGGAGGAGAATGCGCACAGTCTTCCATATAGAATGATATTTGGTCATGGTGCATCCTTGACATGTCTTGGCAAGATTTCTCAATCCTTTCCAAGACATGGCTCTGCCTGTCAATCATCTGAGGGATTTGTTGTAGTGCGTCTGAAATGTCAGCCAGAATAGCCCCTAATTGCACCAGTGTCCTGCTTCACATCAGACTGTTGCTGTAAAAAAATCTTCCTCTTACTGGTCAACATGAGCATCTACTGTTCCCCTCCGCATGGGACACCCTCTGATATGACCATCAGGTCCACCAGCACGGGGAGGGATGGCACATGGTAGACTGTGGGGAGGAGATTCATGCTAGGGGATTCCTGCTCCTCACCAAGGATGTTAGGTCCTTCAGATGCTTGAGAGAAGGCCTGGGATGCTTTGTCATGGGAGGAGTGTGTAGGAGAAGCAACCATTAGCCTTGGACATGAGGGCTGTGAGGAAGTGATGGCTGTGTTGGGGGAGGTGAACTCTGTGGCTTGTTGACTGACTGCTAGGAATTGGCAATTTCCTCAGAAGAGAAGTGGGAGGTGCAATAACCTCATCCAGTCCTCCGCTGCGACCAGCACCTGCTCATCTTCTTTATCCTCATCCTCCTCTTATTGAGCAGTGCTGGCCACTGACATTGTTGCTTCGAGGAGGATCGGGTGCTCTCCCCAGTTTGCTCCCTGCCCTCAACTGGTGGATGGTTCAGCTTCATCAAGCAAATTATTTGCCTCAGCACCTGAAAGACAGAGGTTGTAACATGATAAGTATTTGCCATAGAATATCATGTGCTCAACCCAATTGTTAAAATCATTTTTCTTTGCATCTATCTGAAGTAAAGGAAGAGGTGTGGCACCGCGGCTGGGGCGACTGACTCCGGAATCTGGGGATCACGATTCGATCACCGGAGGCAGATTAGCCCAGCACCATGTGAGTCTGGGCAATAGCTTGCTTAATCTTCCCGACGGCCCACAGCGCCTAGAGACTCTTACGGGTGATTGTGCGCTTTACAAATGTGGATTACTATTATTATTATTATAAGTACCACATGTGAACTGCTTTCTGTAAAGCTACATGTGACAACTCACACTGTAGCACTGAGGTGTTCATTGAAGATGTGCAATGCAAGATCACACTTACCAGCTTCAACCACAAATCTGTATGGTACTGAGATACTTTATGATGTCAGCTGCTGAACTTAGCTCCTTGATTGTATGGCAGAAGACATAATCCTCGATCCAAGAGCTTCAGAAGGAAGTGACACCTTAACTAATGTTCAGTATGAATTTTAAGTGAAGATGCAGAATAGACACGGAAATCACTGATTATATTGGGAACGTATCACACACCAACATTAAGGGGGTCATTAGGATGGCAGGCGGACATCATATCGGACAATGGGACCGCCCGTCATAAGGGTGGGGTTCCGTGGGGGGCATTAGGATGCGCCTGCCACACTGGTGGGCGCATCCACCATTTTTAACATTGTGGCGGGCGGTGCTCTCAGCACCGCCCGCCACAATGCTAAAAATGCATGTATGCATTTGCATACACAAAGCGGCAGGCACCGGGCGGTGTCTGCCGCTTTGTCTATGCAAATGCTGGGGGGTACCACAGATACCCCCGTGTGCACCCCCACCTCGCCTTCACTCTGGGGTTCCGCAGGGGGCCCCCGAAGTGAAGACCGGCTGCCTTTCCGTGGTGGCATTGCCGCCATGGAAAGGCATCAGATTGGGCCTATAGTAATATGGCTGGCGGTGTCAAACAGACACCGCCACCATATTAAACCTTTTCCGCCCCGGTCGCAAGACGACCGAGGCGTAAAAGCGGCGGACGGTCTTTCCGTCCACCGCGGACCTCCAAGCCATCCAAATGTGGTGGGAGTTAATTCAATGAGGATGGTGGGCGGATTGCCCCCGCCAGGCCGGTAGTGGTTACCGCCAGCCTGGCGGGGGCAATCCACCCGCCATCCTAATGGGCCCCCAGGTGTTTAGAGAAGTGGCAATATCTACAAGTTTACATTCACAATGATTTGTCAATTGTGAGATATTGAAAAATAAATGTTTTCAACCCAAAATGGCACACATACCTGATGGACGGATGCTAGTGGGTCTGACTGCTCCAGCTAGAAGGTCCCCTAACTCCCTGAATGAAGTACTTTGGATGAATGAGGTATTCCTGATAGCAACTTTGAAACAAAAAATCCATATTTCTATCGAAAGTATGATGTGTATTCTTTGACATGTATGTGTCATTAAAATACACTTTCAACACAGTTAGTGCTCCGCCTCTGTAGATAAGACAATATAAGCAATTTGGTACATACATATTATTTACATTTAAATGTAGAATTATCCTTTCATTAGCCAATATGTTATGATATAGTAAACTCTTGTGAACCACATATGAGCATATGGAGATGGGTGACAACCGGCATATTTGGTTCATACCACATCTGTCATCCTATATAATAGATTATGAGCTTTCAATAAAGTTTATTGTCAGTGACCTTACCAGGGTCTACAATCTCTTCAGTGTGTGGTGCATGACCATATGTCACACCCGTATGTTGAGCAGAAGTAACTGCAACATGTGATTTTCTGGGCAATGTCACAGGGTCTAAAAGGATATGAGTTTTACAAAACCTATCTCATGTGTGAGACTAATGATGGAGCTTATGTGAAATATCTATAAGTTGGCTGATTATAATGTAGTACATGGGAACCAATTCTGCCCATATATGGGTACCATGGTGTGCCTGTGGTAGTAGTTGATCTGCTCTATGATGTTGAATTCCTGCAAGTGCAGGAAGTTCTGCTCCAGTGGCTGGATCTCCTCGGACTGTATGTCGAAGTTAAATGAAGAAGTCATCAGACAAATACAACAAATGTTTGTGTACAACATTTTACATATTTACTCAATTGCATTCTCAATACAACTATGATGGTTACTGATGGATGCACACTTTCATGTGGCAGTTACAAAACTACGCTGAAATCACCAACAGAGATGGGCCATAAATTGTGAAGAAAAAATTGGAAGTTATCATTTGAAGTACCCATGATTCAGGGACTTGTAATGTGATAGACACAATGAAATACATGAGAGTCTAATTCACGATTGCACAAACTTGAACTGACTTCAATAATCACATTTGCAGTTCTTTTTAGACATTTATCAAATAAAGTCA
Source organism: Lissotriton vulgaris (assembly GCF_964263255.1). Lineage (NCBI taxonomy): Eukaryota > Metazoa > Chordata > Amphibia > Caudata > Salamandridae > Lissotriton > Lissotriton vulgaris. The sequence continues at coordinate 398,880,848 of NC_141696.1, read as the reverse complement.
TTGTTTAATCATCACCTAGTATCTAGCACCCCATTAAGATCATCTTCACAGGCAAACCATGCAGCAGGTGGTTGTACATTTTGGAGAGGTGTGAGACACCGACAAGTTTGGCCACCATGGAGAGCTCTGGTCACCTCTAAACTGGTAAACCTCTCCTTTACCTGCCTCCTCTCACCATGCCACTTCTTTTGATGTCTGTGATCGTCTGAACATACTCACCCAATGCCCTGACTGCATTAGCCAACTGCTACCATAAGGCTGTCTTCTGTGTTGCACTGCTGAGGAATGGAGGGAGTCATTTTTTTAGTTCCCCACAACAAATCTGACAATCATCTGGGTCTCCTCCTCTGTGAAGCTTTTTTTCTCCACACATTTAACATACTTACACTTGGCAGATGGCACTGCAAGGCATAGAGCAGGGAGGCGAAGTATGTATGTGGAAAAACCAGAGCCATGGATGTGTGTTGCTATTATGGGGTTTGGAGTTCATGAATTACAGGTGGCATACATTGTCAGCAGGTGTATTAGATTACACTTACCCCACACAAAAGCAGAGGTTCTGCCCTGATTGCAGAGGTTTTGCCCCAAGTGTGGAGATCCCGCACTTAGAGCATAGATTCCGCCCACGTCAGAACCTCAGCCTGGGTGAGGAATCTTCATCCTAAGTGTTGCACCTCCACAGGAATTAAGATATTACTTGTAAGTCCCTTTGTGACTACCAAAAAGTAGTAAAGAGTTTTGGTCAAAATATAGGCTTTTGGTCTAACTTTAACTTTGTGGCTCAGGCCCATAGTTTCTAATAGAATTTTCCACATACCATTTAGATGGGTGCTGAAAAGTCCACACACGAGGAGGGGGCGTGGCCAGCAACATGGCCATATAGTCGCACAAGCCGAAGGCTCCGGAGGCCCATACATGATCCTGTGTCAAATCCTGTCCTTTCTTCACCAACAGACCCCAAAACCGAGGTCTCCTAGACTGGGGGAACTCAGAGAAGAAGTTTTAGTCATATGATTGTAGCCCTGTGAGCCAGAAACTGCGGGCCGAGGCAGACACGCTGAAGACGTGCTGACAGATAAGGTGGCGCGGCAATGAGCTAGACGGCCCAGAAGAGGTGAGAGAGGACGAGACTGGAGGCGTCCCGACCCCACAAAGAGGTGAATATCCTCCTCCCAGATATCCAAACACTGCCAGCCATATGCAGAGACTCCCAATAGATGGACGCACGCAGCGCATGAAGAAAAAGGGGTGGACGAAGACTTCTCTTGAGCCGGATGCCTCCTGAACTGGGACCGGGACTGACTCAGGAGCCCAAGAATGTGATGCGCTGAAATCTGGGATCCGAGAAAGAGAAGCTGAGAGCGGCAGAGTGAGGGCCAGCCTTGAAGAAGAGTAGTGCACATAAAGAGGGGGAGAATAACGCCAAAGCCTGAGACATCCTAAACTGAGACGCGGGCGTACTCCAGGAGTGAGAAAGATCGACACCCGGAGGCTCCCTGGCCGGGAAGAAGCGCCTTCCTTCATTAACTACGCTCGTGCTGTCGGCAACACCCGTGGCCATACGGTGGTGTGCGTTGAGACCATCCTGGCCCAAATGACAAACGCGCTTGTGAGAGGGGCAACACAGTGTGGGGAGATGGCCATCTAAGGCAGAGAACAGGCCAACATGCCAGAGAAGCTGAGCAGACAGAGGAGGAGGATGGGCCGTCAGCAGAAGAGAAGAAGGGGAAAACACAAGAGTAGGCCGGGAGAGACGACTCAGAAAGGAAGAAGGGACAGGAGGGGCGCTTGAAGCCTAATGGCCTAGGCCTCAAACCATGCATATCAACAGTATAGAAGAGAGCAATATAGAAAGGGAGGCCGCTCACTCCAGGACACCTAGGTGGCCGAGAGGGGACGTGGGAAAAGGAGAACCCTGAGAAGGACGGTACACATACAGTGTAAATCCCCCACTCCCAGAACACAACGATTCAAGACTGAAGCGAGGGTCCAGAAGGACCAGACAGAGATATAGAGGGACTCAAACCTAGCCCCCCTTCATTCAACCAAACCCTGTAACAAAGAGTCCTAAGACCTCAGGACGAGTGGTGGAACACTTGCTGACAAAAGTACCCCTAAGGGGAAGACAGTTCTGTGGAGTGAGGGGCCCAGAATTGGGTACGAAGAAGCCCCCCAGAGACAGCAGAGGACTATGAAGAGACCAGAGAGTCTACCATTGGTGCATTCTACTCCATGGACAAATTCGCCCAAGAGCCCCTCAGGCTTGTACCAGCCAATAGGCAGAGAACAGCTGCACTGAGAACCGTGATCCGAGAGGTCACCAGGCCAAGCGGGACACAGCTGGGAAACAGGCTTGTGAACAAGGCAGATGAGGGCCAGAAAATACTTGCCAGGAGAAGCGGTGAACCCACTCCTGGGGATGGCTACAGATAAGCAGCGTAAACAGGCAAGACAAGGAAAAATGGACAGCTACACTAATACCATTGCCCTGATGACAGGGGCCGAGGGGGGAACATCACCCCCAATAGGCAATGCTACCATCTTGCAGGCCATACAATCGTCAAGGGTTCCTTGTAGGGGAGAATAGCAAAGGCCTGCTCTGAAGTAACAATCCTAAGACAAGATTTGTGCAATGTGTCAGAAAGAGTCACGCAGGCAGAACACCATATTTCAGAATTGGAAGATGTTAAACACTCTGCACAAAGAAGTGACCAGTCTAACAGCATCTGTGAAGGAGGTAGCCTAGAAAGAGGATGACATGGAAAACTGGGCCTGAAGGAACAACCTACACTTGATAGGATTTACGGCTAAATCAGAGGGTACAAACGTAAGGCACTGCCTCATCGAATGGCTCAAGCACTCCCTCCTGACTGCCCTGTTCTCCCCATGCTTTGTAATTGACTGTGCACACAGAATGCCTAGTGGGAGATCACGCGCGGGAGCACCCTTCACGCCACTAATAGCATGCTTACTGAACTTTCAAGACTGAGACCTGATACTTAGAGAAAATAAATGACTTGAGGTGGATGGTATGCCAATACCAAGATAATGGTCTTTCCTGATTATTCTAGAGAAGTCCAGAAGTAACAGCAGACCTTTGACTCCGTTAAGGCAAAACTAAGAATACTCCACATTCAGTACATGCTATTTTTCTCAGTCCTGCTCTAGGGTAAATCTTATTTTTCCAAACAACGGAGGAGGCCTCGGCATGGGTGGAAAAGTGCACCCCTGAGAGGCAACCACGCGCATTTAGTGGTCCCTGATATGCCGCATCACAGAGCCAGAGAACCCGGCAACAGAGAGAGAGGAGGAGCAGTAGATCAAGCCGGACAAACAAGGCTCAAGAAGGAGCCCCCTCTCGAAGGAGAAACAGCTCTTGGGAGATGATCCATTTGACAGAGACAGAGGAAGATAGGTGACAGATTGTGGGCAGAAGGAAACATCTGAGGGTCCCAGAGCGAAACACCTCAAATCAACCTGAAAAGGAACTCTCTACAAACACAGACAGTGACCCCCCACTTCTGCAAAAGATTGCGTGCCTAGAAGAACCAAACATAGACAACAAAGCCCAATATTCTGCACAACAGCTGGTATTGTAAGGTGGCGAAGAAGGTTGAAAATCTCAGGCCAGTCGGAGGCCGGGGGACAGCAAGACGGCACTAAGTGCCCCAGACAACCACACGCAACACCTAGTGGGTGTCTAACTTTCAATGGAGAACCCTTATTCTCTATCTCTGTTGAGGGGAGGGTTATCCCTAAGGGGTGAATTTATAAGGGGGGAGGGACACAGACCTCTCAGGTTTAACCTACCCCATTGTTGTCCCGTTGACATTTAGGGATGCAGGCATGATTAATGGGAGAGAGGGGGGAGGGAGGGGCAGAGTTGGGGACCTAAGCTATAGAAATAGGGGGGCCGTTTTTTCATTAGGGGGAAACAAGAAGAGGCCATGAAGGACACGGCAAAGTGGAGAATGTGCAATACCAGACATACCTGATATGGCGTCAACACAGAGAGAAGTCTCACAGAGGCAGGGTGACGGGGTTACTCGATACTGACATGGAATGTCAATGGACTTGGAAATAAAATCCAGAGAGCGCTGGAGGCCGATTATTTCAGGAGACTGAAACCCAACATAATTCTCCTGCAGGAGACGCACCTTCAGGATACACACTGTGCGTTTCATGGGAGAGGGATTTACAACTACCTTGAGCATGCAGGGTTTTCTAAGGGTTCTAGGGGAGTGGCTATTTTGATTAAAAAGAACCCCTCTTCCATACTATTAAGACATGGATAGACCCACATGGTACATATGTCACAGTTTAGGGGACATGAGGACAAAGAGCTTTTATCATAATTAGTGTTTACTCACCCTGAGGTTAAAAAAACACACACTAGACAAAGTGGCTGAAATACTATTAGAATCCAAGCCGTGCATACACATAGTTGGAGGGGATTTCAATGATGTGGTAGCCCCACGCACAGACCACACACATATCTCATCAGGACAAAGAGGGACAGCCTTTCTGTCTGGGTTCCTGGACTCACTGGGGTTGGTCGATCAGTGAGGCAAATACCACCCAACTGATCGAGTATATTCCTTCATCTCAGGTGCACACATGGTGTTTTCTATGCTGGACTATCTCCTTTCCCCAGCGTGAGGAATTGAGGAGGTGGAGAAAAACGAATATCGGACCACTAGCCATTATGGTTAACAGTAGGGGGCGATCTCTCAGATAGTAATCTGGGTGTAGGCTAAACACCTGAAGCCTGCAAGACCCAGCAGTATCCTGTGAAATAAGAGTGGAATTGGAACTCTTTTTTCGGATCACCCTTTGGGAGACATTCAAAACAGTGCTCCAGGACAGGGCACAAAATGTATTAGCATAAAAGAAAAGGAAAGAGACCTGAGAAATTGAGGTGCTAGAGTACATAGTTCTAGAATTAGAAGGCCAGCTAGACATGGAGGTGGACCCGCAGATAATCCGTTAGACCTGCAGCCCGCCAGGAAGCAAAAAATTAGGATTTGGTAATGCAACACTGCCTGTACAAGACAGGAGACAGAGCCTGGAGATTACTGGCCTGGCACAGCAAGGAAGAAAGGGATTCCAGGAGGTAGTGGTCATTCAAAAAGATGGCACACCATATACAACGGCCCAAAATATAGCAGAGGTATTCGCAGACTACTATGCAGATTTCTACAAAGCCAGAACATTAGAAGAGAGTCCCCAGATTTGCGAGTTTCTGAACACAATCAATACCCCTACCCTCTCAGTAGACGACTGAGCTCTCCTCAATAAAGAACTGTTACTAGAAGAGGTTGTTACAGCCATCAGTAAACAGAAATCGGGAAAGATTCCGGGTCTAAATGGATTAACAGTGGCTTTTTTTAAGGCAAATTCCAGTTTACTTGGCCCATATCTCCTAAAAATGTACCTGGTGGTCCTGGCAGAAGGGACCTTTTTCACCAGACCTTCATAGCACAACGGTAGGTGTGATCCATAAAACGCGGAACCCTGCCTCAGATTGTGGAGCCTACAGGCAACGAGATTCAATCTTCGCCGGCTGGCCAACTGGCTAGATACAGTGCAACCCATATGTGGTAATGGGGTATCCATGAGTCCCTCAGCACCTAGGCATTGATAAGTAAATCTACAGTCTGTACAGTTGGTTCTGTTGCGTCGGTCGATTGCTTAGCCTCTCATTATCAAAAAAATGTCTCAAAAATAATTATTTATCCACTTGTTGTTTTGGACGAACACAAAAGCACACCAAGAAAAGAATAACAAATTATTCATATAAATGTACTATTCACTTTTTAGTTTTATGAAAAAAATATATGTATATATGGCTGTCACAAAAATAATTTCACCAACTTAAACAGAAAGTGACTTAAGTGACTTAAGTTAAATAAAGTGACAAAGTGATTTCATAAGTGAAAAATAAAATACGCATGTATGAAAACTGGATCTGATCTTTAGACAAACCAATCAGAAAATAAATTTTACAAATGGGGAAGTCAACAAGAGAGCCAATCATTCACTAGTTCTTTGAGATGACATGATTGTCACCAAGAAGAAAACATTGAATGTTGGAAATGTCATTGGAACTGATTCTAACAGCTCAAAAGGAGCCTATTGAAGGGCATAAAACACTAACTTCTGGTACTATATTAGGACAGTAAAGTAAGTATTTAGTCCACAATTCCCAAAATGCTTCATTAAACTAGTTACATATGAGTCTAGTTGAGAAAAGTCCTTCAATGTTTCTGTGGAAAGTCTAATGGTTGCCCATTGACACTTTAAAGAAGAGGTAGGCAAAAAAGCAAAAATCTGTCTCCTATGAAATCTAAAATGTGAAGCCAAATTCAAGATTTCACTTGATTATCACATGAAATATATCATTTGGAAAACTTACCTCAATGTTTATGATAAACAGTCTATGTTGTTGGCTGTAAAGACTTCTACATGTCTAAGACTATGTCATGAGAGCAACCCCTTTTCAGGCTACCAGACACAGGTGGAGAAGGGACCATCTGTGACAGAGCTTCAAATATTAACTGTGGTTGATGTAGAGAAAATGCCCAAGGATGTTCCACACACATCTGTTTCAATGGGGCTACCAGAATGTTCAATGCTCCTTTCTCTCAGATTTAGCCAATGAAACACCGAGGAAAGACAGAGGTGAACAGCCGTTGTACCAGCTGGTCATCCGGCCAGGTAAAGAGCAGCTGGGTGTCATCAGCATATCCGATGACCTTAGCCCCAAGCTGTTCGGCCAGGTATATCACAGGGGTGATGTAGGCGTTAAACATCAACGGGCTCAAAGTTGAGCCCTGAGGGATCCCCGTGCAGAGTGGTTTGGCCTTTGAGGCAAACAGCGGCATCCATACTTGCTGCGTCCTATCAGAAAGGAAGGATGACAATCAAGCCAGTACCCTGCCGCCAATGCCAATCTCAGACAGTCTAGCAAGGAGGAGATTATGGGGGACGGTATCGAACGCGGCAGAGAGGTCCAGAAGAATCAGGACCGCTCTGCCGCCACCATCCAAGCACTCTCGAATGGCCTCCGTCACCTCCACCAAAGCTGTCTCTGTGCTAAAGGCCGCCCTGAACCCTGACTGCGCCGGGTGCAGGGCATTGGATCTTTCGATAAAGCTGTCCAATTGGCGAAAAGCCACCTTCTCACAGATCTTCGCCAGGGCAGGTAGCAAAGATATAGGGCGATAATTTCCCGGTACCGTAGCCTCAAGCCCTGACTTTTTCAGTAAAGGGAGCAGCATAGCTTGCTTCCAGCATCCCGGAACCGTGGCAGAAGACAGTGAAAGGTTCAGAGTCTGGGGGACCTCAGTACATACAGTAGACGCCACTCCAGAGAGAACCCGGGCAGGGCAGGGGTCAGAAGGTGAGCCCGATTTCAGGGACTGAAGGAGAGCCTGGACATCAGGCTCCTCTGCCACTGAAAAATCCAACTATTTTAAAGAAAAGTTGATTAAAAACAATATTCTTAAAAAAGATATTATATGCCACAAAATGATATTCTTGCCAACTATTAGACCTGACATCCATAGCATGGTATTTCACCAGAATTGTTCCCTTCACTTCCCTTTTTTGGCTGCACCCATTCCTGTTGGCTTAAGACTCTATGCAGTTTACCCCTCCTAACTAGTAATAAAGGGCTTGTGTTGTCTCCCTTAAGCATGACAAAATTGGCATAAGGCTAATTAGCACATTTCATTTACTTACAAGACTCTAGTATATGGTACTACCTCTGCCAAGGGACTGCAAATAAAATGCTACCAGCATGTAGTCAAGTTCTAAACCACCTTTTCAACCTGGCAAAATACAACTTTTGACAGGCCCAAACCTTCCTTTTTAATACATACAAGTAACGCCCCTAAGATAAGCCCTATGAAAAGGTGCAGGGCATTTAAAAATGAGGACATTTGTATTTGAGTTTTCTATGTCCTGACTGAAAAACTCATAAAGTTGTTTTCTCTATAACAAGGCTATTTCTCCTACGAACTAACACTGTGGTAGCTTATTAAACTCAATTGATAACTTCAGATTTAGAGAAATGCTTATTCCACTCATTTAAAATGTAATTTAAAATTGGATTCTCAGTTACTATTTTGAAAATAATATATTTGGAAAGTTAGCATGTTTCTGTCTAATTTAACTTTATCTTTCTGCCAGTGTCCAGGGTGAAATGACTGAATGACTCTCCTGTGGCGTGTTGTATATTCCTTCCAGATATGGGGCAAAAGGACATTGGGTGTGGGGAGGGTGTTCCTTTCCTGAGCCGGGTATCTTGTGGGGCTGTACTCTTGTAGTCCTTCTTGAGATTCGAAGGAGTAGTCTGAGGGATGTGACATCCTAGATAATTACTTGTAAGGCAGCCTGCCATGACATTGACAAATGCAGCTCTCAGGTACACCTGTCTGCCTTTATTACCCTAGACAGTTTGGGCCAGACCCAGTAAAGGGGAAGATTAGACAAAGATAGCAGACTAGCACTGGGTATAAAAAGTCACCTTCTGAAACTCTCATCAATTCACTCCTGAACCTATAGAAAATTCAGAAGAAGGACTGTCCAGACTGGAGCTGCTTGCCTTGAACCCACTATCCCTAGAGGTGACTCCAAGGGTCAGTTGGCTGACCTCCTATTTGAAGTAAGAAACAGAAGCTATTAGAGGCCTCTCTGAAACTACACAGCTGACCAGCACCATCTGCACCTGCCTGAGCCTTGCTGCTGGCCTCTACTAGAGTTAGTCCTGATCTGCAAAAGATGCTCCATGTCCTGGAACCTTGGCTGGGATCGGATTGTACTCCTCTTGCCTCAAAACCAAACTACTGGTGAAAATCTAGACATTTGGGGTTCCCCATGACCACAAGCATGCTCCTCGCTTCAGCAACATCACCAGGTCTTCCGCCTAACAGTGACCATCCACATCTCCAACACAGTGAAGCTCCAGTGAACACTGCTCCTAGCACTGCAAATGATCACCTCATTGCTCCTGTCAATTCAAATATCCAGCTGAGATTCCTTGAGAAGGCAAACTTATCACCGGGACAAACCTGGTCTCTTTATCCACTCTGTTGTGGTTAGCCTCAACATGTAACTGTATTCTGGTTCAGCATGACAGATAACCTTGAGTGGCACTTTATGGTCTTTGACACTATTTTCAACTGAAAGTTGAAAAATTTATAACTCCAGTTCTACTGATTGTAATTTTGTTGTTTTTGTATCATTTTAAAATATTTTAAATTGGTTTTGGATTATTCTTGTGTTGTGTTTTCACTATGTTGCTATTTGAGTGCTGCATAAATACTTTGCACTTTGCATCAAAGTTAAGCCTGACTCCTTTTGTACTAAGCTACCAAAAGGGTAAGCGCAGTTTTATTTAGTAACCTTTGGTGTTCACCTAGACAAAGGTTGTGTTTATTGTTTGAATGGTGCTTCTATCCCTCTCAATCTATACCCCAATTTCTTACATTCGTGCTCTGTGGTGGGATGCAGTTTTTGTGTTTGTGCAGTGGCATCAATTTGCACAAAACTAAAAATCCGTAATGATAATCTGACATCAAAATCGATTATTTTAAATTCTTCTTGATTGCCCATTTTTTTTACTTTTTCAAAATTCTATTTCTGTCTCATATTTATGCGCATGTGATACTTGTTTGGAAATATGGAAGGAGTCCTCATTGTTGAAATATAGATATGGGAAATTTTTAGACGGGCCACAGCCCGAACTGCTGAACGGAATTACCCCAAATTTGGCAAAAAGGTAGTGGTTGGTTCAGAAAGCGCCCTTTTTTTTAAATGGTGTAAATCGGTTCAGTAGTTGCAGAGAAGTTAAAAAAATAAGAGTCAAAAAATCAATTTCCCATAGGAAACTTTCGGCAACGCTATAGCCCGAACTGCTGAACAGAATGACCCCAAATTTGGCAAAAAGATAGTGCTTGGTTCAGAAAACGAACTTTTTTTTAAATGGTGTAAATCCGTTCAGTAGTTGCTGAGAAAATCAAAAATAAAAGTTTTGATATCTATCGCGAACTCTCCCGACCATGAGCTTTATTCTAATTGGCTGTCAACACTCCAAACCAAGAAGTGTTGGCAGCCATCTTGTGACTCGATAGAACAGAGTCCCAAGAAAACAGAAAAACAAAGGTGAAAAAAAGGAAAGGGGGCAGGGTAGAAACACCCTGACCACCTAGGCCTGCTCAGGGGGTTCGACAAGGACCCCCAGGGACAAAAAAAGCTTTTTATTAAAAAAATGTGTCTGAATTTGCGCTAGGTGCACAATCCGGACAAAAAAAATGAAGCGCGGGCTGTCGTGCTTCGTATTCAAAAAGCCGCCGCTGGAGCCCCCGCTGCCCCGAGGATCACCACCTCCCTGGGGCTTTTTACCTAAATGCAGGGGGCACGCAGCCCCCCGTAGCCCTTGGCACCTCCACCTACTTAGGGCTACCTAAAGAAATGTGTGGGGATCACAACCCCCATGCTGCTCCGGGGACCGCCACCTCCCCAGAGCATTTCTGATAATTGGCGGGGGCCTAGCGGCCCCCGAGACCCGAGGACTGCCACCTCCTCAGGGCTAAAAGGCATCATTAGTGCGGGAGGCTCAAGCCCCTCCACAATGCCCAGGGGACCACCACCTCCCCGGGGCTTTGAAATGGAGGGGGGAGCCGCGCCACCCCCCTCCTGGAGCCCCCGATGGCCCTGGGGACTGCCACCCCCCAGGGTCAGCTCCTGCAGTGTCCCGGGGTGCTCACGCCCGGCACACTGCTGTTTTCTATGGCAGGGTGGGAGCAGTGCTGCTCCCACGCTGTCATAAAAAACTTGCTTTGGATTTTGGAAGCAAGAGGAGGTAAACTTGCTCTCACTTCCAAAACCCAAAGCTGTTTGGTTATCCACACGAGGAGCTGCATGTCAGCAGCTCCCCTTGTGGAAAAGCAATGCCGGCTCCTGCAGGACACGGGGAGCCGGCGGGACCGTAGGGGCATTGGGGCTCCCTTCAAGGTATCCAATGGTGAGGCCTGGCCCCGGGGGCATGGGGTCCCCAGGGCTATAATTGGCCTGAGGAGGGGGGCCACGTGGCCCCCTCCCAAAATCAAAAAACAAAAGGATTGCCAAGCCCCAGGGGATGGGGTCCCCAAGACCAGAAGTCGGCCGGGTGGGGGCCATGCAGCCCCCCTCCCCAAATAAATAAAGGTCCTGGGCGATGGGGTCCTGGGGCTAATAGAGGCTGTGTGGCCTCTCACCTTTAAAAAAAATATATGTGGCCATGCCCCAGGGTATGGGGTCCCCGGGGCAAGAATTGGCAATGGGAGGGACGCCCACGCGGCACCCTTCCTGTTTAATATTTTTTTTTTTAAAGAAAAAAGGGGTCAGGCCCTGGGGGATGGGGTCCCCAGGGCCCAAAAAAAAGAAAGAGAAGGGGGCCACACAGCCCCCTTCTTAATTTTTTTTATTTTATAAAGCCGGCAACGTGGCTAAGCCCCGCCCCCTCCCTGCAGCACTCATTACTTCCCCTTGAATACTGAGGGTCCCTGGTGGCCAACTATCCCACCAGGTACCTCCAGTATGTGCCAGGGAACTGCGTTGCAGAGAGGTGTTCAGAGGCCACGCCCCTTTTTACACCTCTCTGCAAGCAGTTCTTTGGCGCTTCATGGAGGTACCAGGTGGGCTAGTTAGCCCTCAGGGACCCTCAGGACTCAAGGGGAACTAATCTTCCAACTTACAACACGTTCAGGGGGCGCGTTTACACAGTGGTGCAGGAGGGAGGCAGGGCCTGACATAGCAAGTGTGCAAACACACCTCTTGGCACATTGTAAATTGGGGGATTAAGTCCCCTTCAATCCTGAAGGACCCTGGGGGCGACCTAGCCCACCAGGTACTTCCAGTATGGGCCTCTGAGCTGCGTTGCAGAGAGGTGTTCAGAGGCCATGCCCCTTTTTACACCTCTCTGCAACGCAGCTCAGTTGCACTTACTGGAGGTAGCTGGTGGGCTAGTTGGCCCCCAGGGATCCTCAGGACTCAAGGAGATTTACTACCCAATTTACAACACACCAGGGGGTGCGTTTGCACAGTGGTGCAGGGAGGGAGCATGGCCTGATGTGACAAGTGTGAATGCACCCTGTGCTGCGTTTTAAGTTGGGGAATGAGGTTCCCTTGAATCCTGAGGGTCCCTGGGGGCCAACTAGCCCACCAGGTACCTACAGTAAGCACCAGGGAGCTGCGTTGCTGAGAGGTGGTCCAAGGCCACGCCCCCTTTTACACCACTCTGCAACGCAGCTCTGTGTCGCTTACTGGAGGTAGCTGGTGGGCTAGTTGGCCTCCAGGGACCCTCAGGACTCAAGGGGACTTAATCCCCAATTTACAATGCACCAGGCGGTACGTTTGCACAGTGGTGCAGGGAGGAAACGTGGCCAGATGTGACAAGTGTGAAAATGCGCCCTGTGGCAACTTTTAAGTTGGGGAATTAAGTCCCCTTGAATCATGAAGGTCCCTGGGGGCCAGCTAGCCCACCAGGTACGTCCAGTAAGCGCCAAAGAGTTGCGTTGCAGAGAGCTGTAAAAAGGGGTGTGGCCTCGGACGACACCTCTGCAACGCAGCACTGTGGCGCTTACTGGAGGTACCTGGTGGGCTAGTTGCCCCCAGGGACCCTCAGGGTTCAAGGTAAATTAATCCCCCAACTTAAAAATATGTACTTTTCTAATCACTCCACCAAAACCCAAGCACTTATAAATTCACCCTGCACTCTACTTGCAGTACTCTGATCTTCCAGTCAGTACCCATGTACTCATGGAATGACCCAGGCACTAACACATGCACTGATACAATCCCCTGTGCACTACCCATGCAGATCTCTAACCACCTACACAGTACTGATTGACTCCTGCAATTACCCAGGTTGTACCCCTGCACTCCTGAAATCCATGTCACTACCCATGCACTCCTCAAATCGCCCATCCAGCATCATGTACTTATACAATCACTCCACCAAAACCCAAACACTTATAAATTCACCATGCACTGTCCTTGCAGCACTCTAATCATCCAGTCATTACCCATGTACTCATGCAATGACCCAGGTACTAACACATGCACTGTTACACTCCCCTAAGCACTACTGATGCAGTGTAGACATCTCCTTGTCACTACCCATGCACTCCTCCAATTACCCAGCCAGCATCATGTACTTATTAAATCACTCTGCCAAAACCCAAGCACTTATGTATTCACCATGCACTCTCCTTGCAGTATTCTAATCATCCACTCAGTACCCATGCACTCATGCAATGACCCAGGCATTAACTCATGGAAAATACAGAGGGGGTTATGCTAATCACAGTGGGACCCCAACGCATTGTGCCCCCCTGGTGTATGTAGGTGTTTTCACTGTATTCTAAGTGTCTTTTAGCATAGCACTGGCTCCGGTCCTGGTTAGTCATTCAGTTACCACCAGTACCCGTCAGTAAAAAGTTGGGGGCACAGGAGGACTTTCTGCTCCTCTGTTGGTTCTTCCTGCACATCTCCTGCTTCTTCCTGCACTTTTCTTCGTCTTTCTGGACTTCTGTTGCCTCTTTCTGTGTCTTGCTTCTTTCTGTGCTTTTCTTCCTCTTTCTTCACATGTCCTACCTTTGTAGGCATAGTTAGAAATTAGCATTTAAAAAACCATTGAAATTCACTGAAAAAACATCAGTAATATCACTTACCATGTCATGAATGATGTAATATGTGACGTCATCAGCAGTGCATTGCGGGGGCTCGAGTCATAGTTAGCTGAACTAACTATAACACCAGAATTTCTATGGTTTTGTACGAGTGAAATATCCAACTAACTATAAAATCCCTGAAACCTATGGTTTTTTCAGTGAATTTGTAAGGTTTTTTAAATGCTAATTTCTAACTATAATGTGCCTCAAACCTATGTTTTTTTCAGTGAATATATATTTATGTCTATGTAAATTCATGTGTATGCACTTCAAAAATATCATGCTTAGATATATCACAATAACATGAGGCCAGGAGCTCCAAAGGGCTCCCTATCTGATCTTGACTGGACAAGCTTCAACAGCTATTCTGAACCCCCTTAGAGGTCACTTTGCTTGTCCTGACTTCATGATACTTTCTTTATATGGTTGTGAAATTTGCTTACACAGTGCTGAGCCAGCCTATCTTGGTCTGCCCATATCTAGCTGTTTATAATTGGTGTGGTGCAGATCTTGCACATCCCTGTTAGCCATATTAGGCATGGTGCCTTATTCTAATTCTGCTGACATGGCATTACTAAATTGATATAACACCCAGAAACCTGTCACTCTAGGAAGAAGCAGTCTGAGAGCACCTAAGGCAGGAGACCTGACTTCTTCCTTGATGATCAACAATGATACATGCATTTGGTACCAATAAATACATTTCACTCTGTATCTGAGCAAACCTGCTATGTCTGGTGAGTTTCATTCCTTCGCTCTTGGGAGGGTCCAGTATTTCCCTATCACTGAGCAAGATTGAATGATAGAGTGTGGCAGAGCTGAAACAGTTGTGCAGAGAGAGGGGGCTGCAGATGACAAAATGCTTCAAGAAATGGAACTCCAGATGGGAGGTCTACCAGCTGCAATCTACAGCACATGAGCAGGAGGCGGATGCAGACGGTATGAAAGCAGAGGATGAATTGGATAGAGATTGAGAAAACATGCTGCCCATGGCCCCAAAGAAGAGAGGAGTGCCTGTAGCACTGAGGCCCCCATCTAGATCCTGAGCAGGGCACAGCGTGTCCTTCTAACAATTTGTTGCCTGAGCAATTTGAGGACAGGAGAGCCTTAAAAAGAGTTGAAACTGTAATTGGCCAAGCTAAAACTGGCTGTAGAAGAGAAAGGGCCTGAGACAAAGAAAGCCCTAGAGAGAAAAAGGGCTGAGGCAGAAAGCACCCTAGCCCAGGATAAGCCTGATGCTGAAAGGGCGTTGCAGAAAAGGATACTTGCTCTTGAGTAGGGGAAAATCTTGCTGTCTCAGGAAATGAGTCAGAAAGAACTGGCCTTGAAGGCAAAGGGTCTCATAGAGTCCAATGAAGATGGTGGCAGTGATGAAGAGGTGTTTAGAGGAGGTTAAATGATCCACATTCCCATAGCTCTGTGTACGCCTAAGGTCCCAGAGGCACATTGCGGGCTAGCCTCGTGCCAGCGGTTGCGAGGGATACCCTTCGGGACCTAGAGTTAGCTGACCAAATGACCTATAAAAACATGATTGCAGGCCTTATCACCAAGTTTGGGCTCTCCCCACAGAAATACCATTTGAGGTTCAGGGGAAGTCACAGACTGTCTAACCATTCTTGGGTGGATTACTCCAGTAAAGCAGTGAGGGGTTGGATGAAGGATAACAAAGTGAGTGATGTTGATTGTGTATATAACCTGATTATAATACTGCACATGCTTAGTACTTGCTTTGATTTACAGAGTTGTGCCAACAACCTGATAGTTATTGAGTTCAATATACCCAGGGAACTTGCAAAGGAGACTGTCTCTGGATTATCATCAAAGAGTTTCGGAAGGAACTTGGGGGGGTCACCCAAAGGTTGGACAGTACAAGACAAAGTAAAACCTAAAAAGTTTTCAAAAGGTCTCAAAATAGTTTGTATGGACGATTCCATCCTGAACAAAAGAGAGGAGATTTTTATAGGCAGAGGCCCGCAGGCCACTTTTCACCGAAGTGACATAAGTGGAGAAGTGTGGCTCAATGGTTAGAGCAGCAGACCCTGATGCAGAAGTCTGGCCCGGGACCAGGGTTCAATTCCCGCCTCAGCGAATCTTGGGCTCAATTTTCTCAGACATGTTAATTCTCGCTTTGTGCCTATTCTAATCATGGGTCCCACTCTGCAACTCTGGGCAATAGCTTGCTTAATCCCCACAACAGCCCCAACAACAATAGGATTCCTGGCTTCACCTGGGGGGGGGCCCAGGAGTGGGCACTTCACAGTGAAAGTCCAGGAAGGGTTCCTCAGCGGTATTCGTACAAGCGCTGAGATGCCTCTGGGTAGTCGTGCGCTATACAAGTACCTCTACATTTACATTTACATACGTGTTACCAGTATGGGCTTTTAAGGGCGATCCCATCTGCCATACTGTAATAGCTACACTGGGGATGACAAGTGTAGTGCTTAGGGAGGAAGTTTGCCCCAGTTAGTATTGAGAGGAGTGCAGATGTTACCCTAGTGTCTCTGAGTGACATATAGATGGTACCAAAGGCTTACATGCCTGTCAACACTAAGAAGTGTCAGCAGTGGCTCATCATCAATAGGCAGAGGGTGGAGTATCTGAGAGACATAGGAACCCGTACAACTACTGTTAAGTGTCATCTGTTGACAACAGCACAGGTAATCCCTAATGTAGTCCACCTGGTTGTGACAGCAGACAACTAAGTGAGTCACTATCCAATGGCTCGGATTCTCTATGAATGGGAGGGGGGGTTCAGGATTCTTAAAGATAGCTGTGAGTCTGGCCATGTCTTTCGACAGTCTGCTAGGATCTAAACACTATCTTCAAAGAGGCAGATCTCCGGTTCCAGTTGAAGGTGTTAAGATTGCCTTAAGTGAATGCGCTTGTCCATACAGCCTTTGGGAGCCCCAGAGAGGAGTCAAGAGGACGTGGAACAATGGCCCAGGTATGTACCAGAAAGAGGAGTGCTAGGGGTATCCAACACCCAGATGTTCCCACAGTATGGGAGGAAGCAGCCTTGGTAGATCTACCTGAATTACCCTGATAGGAAATGGAAGGAGGCCTTTCCAGGGCAAATTTTTGCAGGTGCAGTAGAAATGCACCTGCTGTTGAAGGCCTATGGTGACAGGCCGAGGACAAGGCAAATGGCAGCTCTTCGGGTGATCGCCTCACATACTGGAAAAATAGTCTGCTTTATAGGGAGCCCAAGGTCTCTGAGCTGGTGCAACCCATGTGCTGATGGTCCATCAGTGCTACTGGTCTTTCCTACTGGAGCAGGTTCATGATATACCCCTGGCAGGATATCTGGGGCAAGCCAAAACTTTTTTAAGGCTGGTCACTCACTTCTACTGGCTCCAGGTCAAAGTCCCCATGGATGCATTCTCCAGGACCTGCACTACCTGCCCGGCCAGTGAGAAGTCTGGGGTAAAATACAAGGCTGTACTGCTTCCCTTCACTATCACTGGCAACCCTTTGAAAGGGTGGGCATTGACATTGTTAGGCCTCTGGACCCCAAGGTAGCTGGGAAGCATATTAATCCTGTTCTTGGTGTACTATATGACCTGGTACCCTGTGCCATACCTCTAAGCACCTTAACTGTGCCCGCAGTGGCCAGGGAACTAATTGAGATCTTTACCAAAGTGAGTTTCCTCAAGGAGGTTTTGTCTGACAGGGCACCCACTTATACATGATATCAATGGGGTTGCCAGCAAGGTTTTCACACCATACCAATTCCAGAACATTGAATTATTTAGAGATTCAAAAATAACCTCAAAAGCATAATTATAGGCCAGTCAGAGCCTTTGAGGAGTAAGTGGGACATCTCTTGCTATGCCTGTTGTTTGCAGACACAGACGTGCCTCAGAAGGGGGTGGGGTTCAGCCCGCTTGAACTTCTGTGTTACCACCCTGTTAAAGGCCCTCTCAGGTTTGTGAATGAGGGGTGGGAGCAAGGTCCCAAGAAATGTCTCCAAGATGTAGTAAGCTACATCTTGTCTCTTTGGACTCAGATGAAGTGCTCGTGGAAAAAGGCCACTACGAACCTGGAGGCCAGCCAGAATGTCATGAAGCTTTGGTATGAGCAGAAGGCCACTATAGTTTCATCCTTGTTGGAAAATGTCAGTGATGAAGCCTTTGGTGTACTGGGCCTTGCAGGACTGGTAGACTGAGCCCTACAAGATCAAGGAGCAGAAGAGGAACGTCACCTACATTGTGGACCACCAGGAATTCTTTGAGCTTCCTGCATGTCAACTGCCTCAATCCTCACTTTCAGAGGTCTCAAGTCACTATGCTCTTGGTGGCAGATAGAGGTGAGGAGGAAGAGATCAAACCTTTCCCAGATCATCTCTCATCTAAAGAGCAAGAGTGTTCAGTAGAGGGAGTGATCCTTGCCCCCTCTCTGACTCCCGTCCAGGAGAGAGAATACTGCCAGTTGCTGGAGCAATTCTCCTCAGGGAACATTATGCTTTTCACAAATAAAATCTATAGGATGTCTGATAGAGTGAGAGACAATATCAAGGCAGAAGTGTCCAAACTGCTAGAGGTAGGAGTGATTGAGCACTCCAACAGGTCATAGTCAACTCTAGTGGTTTTGGTGCCAAAGCTGCCCCATTGGGAACCACCAAACAACTATTATTCTATGTGGATTACCCAGGTCTTAACTCTATCACCAAGACTGATGCTCACACCATTGACCGGTTGGGAGAAGAAAAGGTCCTGAGTACATTCAATTGTTAGTCACAATATTGTCAGGGGCCAATGGGAGGTCTGCATTCTCCACCACAAAGTGCCACTTTCAGCATAGTGATACCCGTTGAGTTAAAGACTGCCTCTGCCATCTTCCAGAGCTTGGTCAACAGGGTCCTGGCTGGGTTGGAGGACTTCAGTGCTGCACACCTAGATGACACTGCTGTCCTCCGTTCTAGATGGGATGACCACCAGTACAGTGGGTGCAGGTTATAGTTACTGTACTGCTTGACTTTAGTTACTTGCGAAGACTATAAGAGTTGAATTTCAGTGTTTTATTAGTTAAAAGCAATAGTTTGGCACCAATTCTTTCACCTAACTATAGCATCACTTCAAACTTTTTTTTGTCAGTGAAATTCTGTTTTTTTTCAATGTAAAGTAATATTTTCTTACCATGCTTAACACCAAGCTCATGCTGTGCATGGCCAAAGTTCATGTGTGGTGTGGGGCTGACCACAGATCCAAGACCTGTATCCAACCCCTTGCAGACAGCCAACCACACACTGTGCATTGCCAAAGGCTGTGTATGGTGTAGGGTTAGCCACAGGGACAGCTTCCATCCCCTTACAGGCAGCCAACCCCACACAGTGCATGGCATTTGTTTGTGTGCTGTATGAGGTTGAGCACTGGACCTGAACCCCTTGAGAGCACCTTACTTCTTCCAGCACACTGCCTTGGAGCATGCAATTGGTCTTCTAGGTCCTGGCCACACAAAGGCAGACTTACTGTAAAATGGTCACAACACCAAAATATGAACACTGGGCCTATTGGCTTTATCAAGGGGTGTGCATATCAATATATATAAAGTAGATCTTTCATCTTTGTCCAACAACCACCAATATTTGTAATCAAATGTATATTTTAGTCATTCCCACAATGCAGGGCTCGATTAGAATGTCGGTCGGAATTGTCTCTGACGAACAGCATTGTGATCTTGGCACCAACCGACCTCCAGTCGGCATTTTCCGGCCACCGCAATTACAATGCAAATGCACATGGTGTGGTCACATACTCCCATTTCTCTAGGGGAGCTTGTGCTGTGGCCGTAAACTGGCCGTAGCACAAACTCCCATAGAGAAATGGGAGTTTTTGCAAATCTCTGCACCATGTGGCAGGCACGTCATGATGCCTACCACACGATGCATGAATTTTCAGGGGGGGCTACAGGGAGAAGGGGGCCCTACTTGAGGTGCCCAGAGTTGCTTTCTGACAGGTTTTGCATGTCAGAAAGCCCAGCTGGAAAGCCTGTCAGAAACTGGCATCGTGAACCAGACGGCGGGAATGCCTTTGTATGGGATTAAGTTGCTGTCTCAGACAGGTCAACGGTCTCCTGAAGCCCATCAGAATCTACCCAGAATGACCAACTGGTTTTACTTTTGACCGCCTAAATAGTAATTAGGAGTTCAGAAGTGAAACCAAGATGTGAGTCGGAAGTCGGCTTTCCAAATCACATCGTCATAGGGCCCGCAATGTTTACAGTGATTGTTATAAAACTGTTTAATAAAGCTTTAATTAAATAAATTAAGTCAACATGTCTGTGAGTCTTTCTTTTAACACAGTTTTTATGACTGCATTTTGTGGGTTGCAAAATGTTGAAAGTGAAACTCAGAGACAAGTTGTTTGTTGTTGTTTTTTTCTTGTAACATTTTTCACCCCACAAAACACAATCTTAAGAACAACTATCAGAGGGCCTTTCACTCCAGCTGTAGAGCATAGTGCTCAAGCTAGGAGTATTTAAAAAATATAATAACGTTCTCCTGTGTTGATGGAATTAATGACCAAGAAGGTTTAATATTTTAGTAGGTAGGGAGCCTACTGCACTCCCTGCAGCCCCCCACAACATTAAACAAATGCTTGGTGGTGCCCATGCCCCTTCTAGGGACATAACCAAGCTGAATAAAGGTGTAAATAGCATTGCAGGGCATCATGGGGAGCTCCTTCTAGGAGCAGTGCACAATAAAATAGTGTCTCCTTCCACTCATCTATTATTCACTTTTCCTTACTTTTTATATTTTGTGGGTGTCACGGTGTCTACCCAGGACGCCCACAGGTTTAATTTTAGTTGGGGACCTCGTGGGGAGCCTGAAGTGCTCCAGCCATCTCCCTAGCCGGCACACATTGTTTGTGCCTGTGGGAGTCAGCATGTATGTATCTAATGGGGGCTCTGACGTGCACCAGATGCCACCACAGCTCAATTTTTAGTTGGAGGCTTTTGGGGCGGGGGGATCGCCAAGGCCCTCATGACCCTAGCTGGATCCCCTTGTGGGTGGAACACACTTTCTTAATTGTAGGTGGGTGCCTGAATGCCTCCCGGGCCACCCACAATGCAGGGGTCATTAGGGAGAAATTGGCTGAGCCACAAAAGTCTCCGCCGCTCCAGCAAGCTCTCCAGCCATCACCATAGAGGGTGCTGACTGTAGCTGGCAACTTACCTTTGCTCCCATCCAGCGTGAGAAGCATTTTTTAACTGATTAATTTCTATTCTCTTCCTGGGAGAAAGCAGGCAGGGTATGCCAACACTATCTCACATAGGGAACCACAGTGTACTCCCAGGAACCATGTTAAGTCAATTTAATGATCAAAAGACCTCCAAAATAAATATCTCAATAGAAAAAGAAATGTTATATAATTTCCCTTTAATAAATGTGCTAAAATACGCATTTCATAAATAATTTAGGAACTATATTTTAACTTACAAAAATAAATACCATTATAAAATATAAATAAAAAAAATCAATTCACTTAAAAACGTTAGCCTTAAAAACGTATATTTTTTTTAAACCTTATTAACATTTCAAAACAATTTAGGAATGACCCCTACTTTCCACTGCTAAACAAAAATTAAAAAAATACATTAGCAAACTAAAATAATACATACCAAATACATAAAAAATGCATAAATACAAAATACTTACTACATTTTGTAAAAAAGAATAACCACAGCTCCATTTCTCTTACAAAATTAACAATCAAATCCTAAATATTTAAACATGTTAATAAACAAAACTAATATAGCTCAATCAATTATATTTAAACAACACTAAAAAGAATATTCATACCTTTGATATTCTTCATGAATGCAACAATATCATGGTAACACAAATCTGTTAGGATCACCATGAAACTGCTTCACAGGCTGCATGTTCCAAAAAGAAATCAAATTATGCTATTGCTTTTATGTGTAGGGTGGTGGCTGGATTGGCCCTAAATATTTTCAGGCCATTATCAAACCCTATGTTCCATTTCTGCCCTTCAGATTGGCAGGCCTCCTCTACCTATTTGTGCAGTTCCCTTGGAAGCCACTATCCACTACCTGACTAAAACCTGACTTTTTACCCTCTAAATCCATTTAGTTTTACCTTTTCATTGTTACTTACTGGTCTTCAGTGTGTGATTATAAGGGCCATATTTATAGTTTTTTAATGCAATGCAGCAAAACACCTTTTCTGTGCTTCATGAAAAATAGACGAAAGGAAAGCGTCATATCAAGATATGGAGCATTCCTGCTCACACCTTATGCTGGAGGACTTTTGGCTAAAACAGGCACCCTAGTACCATGGTTTAAGGATGCCTGCATTATAGGCATGATTGTTTCTTTCCTGCACAAAAAACAGTACTAAGAGGTTTTTTTCTTGTTATGTGTGTGTAGGAATGCAGCACACATAAAAAGAGATTAACATGAGGAGAAATAAACGTATTTCTCCTTGCTTTGTCTTCACTGGGAAAGCATAGCATTTTGACACATTCCCAGGTCTACCACTCAAGGTTAATCTGGTAATTAGTCAAAATCCATGGGTTGATGCATGGGAAAAATCACAAGCCTCCCATGGTAAGCAACCCTGGAGAAGAGTAACACAAGGCAGTAACTTGCGCTGCCTTGGATTACTCCAGATTTACCAACTCATGGTGGCCTCGCATGGCTTGCTAAATCTCATTCTAGGTTTTGAGTTACGCTGCATTGCCTTGGGTGGTGCAAGCATGATGCGAAAACTTTGATAAATACGCCCTTTAATCTTGAGTGGCTCTTTGCTCGATACAAACTTTCCATTCATTCATTTAATGACATACAACATTTTCTGAGCTTCCAGCCTGTTGCTCATTCTAAAGAAAGGTTATAATTGCAAAACCTGTCTCTCACCCACTGCAGGAAGATATCTGGACTGTCCCAAAAAGTCTGTTATCGACTTATAGGATTTTGGATAATTAAAAGAAAATCAGGGGACTATATGGAAAATATGACATACATATGACCAATCTGTTATATTGTAGCCTACAATGCAATGCAATAAATACTGCAGATTGTGATATGAAACCAGCAGGTGTCTTGTGGTAGTGAATTGTCTTTAGGGGAATCAAACTGAGATCTATTCTTTACTTTCCCCGGGGGTATTTTAGGCAAAGTTTGTGTTTTCTCTATAAAATATATACTTTGATGTGGCAGAGGATAAAACTCAGTACAGGATACATGAATTCAAATCCAAGTAGATTGTATGCAGAATCACTGAAATGAGACTTGCCTAGAAGGATATATCCTAGGCTTGGAATGGACAAGATTGGTAAATAGAACAGTGGATGTGCAATGTAACTGAGCAAATACATTCTCTGGCATGGGTGAGAATTGAACGTGAGGCAGCCGTATAGCTGGATGGGATAATAATATCCTAAGATGTCACAACTGTATTAGCTGATTGCATCAACTTAACTGGTAGTCTGGTAGGCTCCTGTGAAAACTAGAAGAGGGGGAAAGTCAACAAAATCAAGGCAAAACCCTGTTGTTCTCAATGCTGGAAGGGTCATGTCAACCAGAATATGCTAGGTACAAATCATCGGTAATTCAAAACCAGGTCAAGGAATGGGTCACTTTGGTAAAATCAATACCAGGACATTCAAGATAGCAGCACTCTTGTTGGGGCATGGGGACAGACCTACTCTAATTAAGAGTATTCTGTAATTCCACTACCTTCCGTTTAAACATAAATGTTTAGGTTGCTTGTACGTGTTTTGGGGTGATTTCACATTTGACGGAGAGGAACTTCTTCCTAAAAGGTAAACTTATGGCCCGCTCATCTGATTTAGGGCTGGTCAGACCTTAAGTATGTCAAAGACAGAGCCTGTGTACTGTGGTAACGTCACTGACATACTCCTCTGATGTCCCGGATGAGTACAGACCATTTGAGTATAGCCATTCATCTGTCTACCCAATTTACAGTAGGTGGCCTGATGGCTTTTTTTGCTGCCCATCAAGGACACTAAATAAAAGCTGCCCCTCACTCCTTGGGAGAAAAATCTCATAGTTTCAGGGTCATTCGTTATACTTTTTTCAAAGACAAACTCCCACATTGAGTTTGTTTTTGAAGAACTCAAAACTATGTAAAGGTTTTACGGATGATCATCCTGCTTGACAGATCCATCAGTTAAACTTTTACAACATGGACAGGAAATGTTGATCCTGCTACTATCATGAACCTTTCTAGATTTGGGAACGGGATGTTCACTGGGGCAATGGAATCATTTGCTTCATAGCCCGGACAGACAAAAGATGTCTAAATCAGGCCCTTTGTTCCTAATCCAGGCCAACATCGATTTGTCTATTTTGCTTCAGTATCTAATTAAAATGTGAAGTAGTTGTTTGGTGCCTGCTTTGTGGTACTATGGTATTGTAACGTTTATCACTTGGTTACTTGGAGTGTGGCTTACCTCCTCTTGCAGCAAAACTGACAAACCACTGTCATTTTGTCGATTTTATGTTCTCCAAGAGCAGAACTGAAGATTATACATTTATTTTTCTGTCTGAGAAATACAACTAATTTATTCATAAACGCTTTATCACAAGCATTTACTTTATAACATCTTCACTTTTATAAGTCTACAAAGGCAGAATTTACTATCCATTCATTTATCATAACCTACCCCACACCATTGCTTGCAAATCTCTGGAGGATGAGATACTCCATCACAATTGTGGCGGATGTCCTTTGGATCATTTTACAAATGCATTAGAGGCCATGGCTCTTGCAATATGGAGGACGGGATATCTGCCATGTTTTGACTCAGTAACAAGAGCTCAAACCCAAAACACTACAATCAAAGCTCATTAGGTAATGGACCAAATTGGATATTACCAGATGGGAAACAGGCCTGCATGGTTCTGCTCCAGGTTTAGACGGTGACATCTCCACTTCCTTCTCAGTCTTTAAGAAATGGATCAGCCTTATACTGGATTTTTTAATCCATTTGAAAATTTGCAAGCAACCTCGGGCTAGGGGCAATTTTAAACGGTTTTCATCAGAGATAAGGGAATTAAAGAAAGAGTGTAAGAGATGCGAAGAGAAATGGAGATGCCTTATAGTAACACAAGCAAGCAAACATTAAAAAGTATTGAAAAAATATGAGCCCGCTATTAGTAGAGCCAGGCTAGATGTCTTTCCTGATGATATCAGGCAGTCCTTATCCGTCTAAGGAAATGTACTCCATTGTTACCTTTTTTTAAAACCCAACACTGCAGGATATGATGCTTTCCCTTGCAAGGAAGGTTATGAGCAGCTGGCCAGTTACTTTCTTGGATAGGTTAGGCTTATTTATGATACATTGTTGGGCCCATCAGAACTTGACATCAAAACCAATGACAGTGTCTTAGTCAAGAAATCCAAAGGTTGAACTCTCAACCTCTCCGCTACTAAGTAAAAACAATATCATGGCTATTGTGTACACAATCAAGTTCGGCTTTCCGCTGGACCCCGCCCGCCAAAATATATTTTTAAAAGGGGGGATACCATCCTATCAGCCCTGACGGAAATCTACTATGTATCTTTTGAAAGTTCTGTGTTCCTGACTTGTGGAAACATGCAATCATTTGCCCGTTACTTAAAAAACCTTCAGTAGACCAGGATCAAATCGTAACTATAGACCCATTTCTTTACTCCCAGGTGTCAGATAAATCCTGGGTAAACTGATCTTACTGATTTTCTGGAGTCTAATAATAAACTGCACCGCATGCAAAGTGATTTTCGAACTGGTTGTAGCACAGAGACTGCTCTCATGCTAGCCACAGAGGACTTTAAAAAGGTCCTGGATCAGGGTGGGTTGGCTGCCCTCATCCTTCTTGATTTGAGTACAGCTTTCGACACAGTCTCCCATTCCATCCCAAGACATACACTTGAAGAAGCAGGTTTTACTGGTATTACATTAAAATGACTGGCTTCGTTTCTAAAAATTAGGAGCTTTCACAGTAGTGAAGGGCCCTTTCTCTCAGCGATTCATCAGCTCAAATGTGGAGTGCCGCAGGGCTTCTCTCACAGCCCTACGCTCTTTAATCAGTACGTCATTCCTCAATCAGACATTTTTTTCCTAGGGTTCACCATGACGTTGTATGCGGACGATACTCAGATTATTGTCTCTTTGTCACCTAATATAGACTCCACACCCTTTGTTTGGAGTAGGTTACCAACTGGATGGTGACCAGCTGTCTTAAGTTGAATGGTGGCAAAACAGAGGTAATGTTAATCAAAATAATCTGTCACTATGGAATTCAACTTTACTGCCCCCCTCTGTTTGGG
Organism: Lissotriton vulgaris; assembly: GCF_964263255.1. Classification (NCBI taxonomy): domain Eukaryota; kingdom Metazoa; phylum Chordata; class Amphibia; order Caudata; family Salamandridae; genus Lissotriton; species Lissotriton vulgaris. The sequence goes on along the minus strand of NC_141696.1, from coordinate 398,854,832 downwards.
TGAGTGCCCCCAAAACCAAAAGTGAAAAGCCTTGGGTCACATTGGACAAAGATCTTACTATGACCTACCAGGCAAAGAAAGTTGCGCCTACGTGCTTCGACCTCCTCAGATCACTGAGGAAGACACTCAAGTAGCTCCCTATGGAAACACATAGAATAGTGGTCAAGGGCCTCATACTATCTTGTTTAGACTATAGCAGCTCTCTCTTTTTAGGAAGCCCTCTATCTGTCATACACAATCTGCATGTTATCCAAAATGCAGCAGCTCAAGTACTGCTGGGTATACTAAAAACTCAGTCAGTTGTCAAACTTCATTGGCTGCCAATAAACAAAAGAATTCATTTTAAAGCAAGGGTTAAAGCATTATCTGTTGCTCATAGGGTAAAACACATGTGTGGTCCTCATATCCTTTGACATCTCATTACCCCCTACAGTGCTACTGCAGAATTGAGATCAAACATCCTATATCTCTTTGCTGTTCCAGAATCAAGAGTGTAAGAAGAGGGGGTTGATTGTTTGCAAATCTTGTTCCAAAACAGTGGCACTCTCTACCGAGTCACTGTAGGACAAATACACATTTGTAAAGTTTCAGAATGCAATTCAAAACTATTCTTTTTACTTAAACAACCTATCTTCTCACAAGTCTGGTCAGCGCTGGACTGCCTGTTTTGGGATAGCCTGGTGCTCGACCTCATTCATCCTGGAGAGAAATCACATTTCTTTATAGATGAACAAGAAGGATCTATTTCTGTCTACCTATTACTCCAATGTATGCGCCTGTGACAATGCAAATGTTTGTCTTTCCTAAAGTTTTTTATTATGATGCCTAAAATTTGCAATATGTGATATTTGATCTTTCCATTAAATAAACTTTTTTCTTTATTAAAGGAAAGTAAATCTTTTTTCGGGAAAGGCACCTTGTCCAATAAAATCAATGCTTTGAAAGATATAGGTATATATTTTGGGTAGATGTTGGCGGTTATTTCGCTTGCGTTTCGTTTCACATTCACCTGTTCTCTTGGAATTGGCTATAGGGTTTATTTTAGAAGCATTAGACATCTACTTAATCACCAAGCACTTTTCACAGTGCAGGCCTAAATAGCCATTTCAGGATAGCACGGCGCACAGTGTATGAAACCCCTGGACAATAAGGTTGCACTTAACGTTATAAACAATTTGGAGCTCCTTACTTTATATCTCTCCATCGCTTTCGGGTTATTTTATACCTCTGATTAAGAGGTTCATGTACTTAAATGTAAAATGAAATTTAGCATCACTGTGTATGGCAATGTTTAAGTACAATGGCTAGACCTTGTGTTGAATATCCGTATCCCATAACGTGATAAATGCACGATGTACATTTTATGCAAAAAGTCTGAAAACATTGAATACAGAGGTATTTTGAATGTTTCTATTTATACAGCCTTGAGGAAGTCGCTGGATCACGCCCCTATAGCGACAAAACACGTGTTGGCTGTGGCTGTTGGAATTGAAATACAAGACACAGAAAATAAAAGCTTGAAAATAAGAACCAAAGGAATTGTTCATATTCTTGTTGTATGACATCAGAATCAATGTGTTTGTACTAAAGTAGGGAAACCGGTTATATTACGTGACGTGTGCTGGGGAGTGAAGTAGATTTTGTATAGAGCTCAGACTGTGGAGTTTAGTGGTTCTCCACACCCTAAAGCACCGTCGTTATATTTAATTCATACTCCACACTTTGTGTGATTCCACCAAGAGGCGCCAAAACCCTATACTAAATACCACGTGTCTGAAGATTTACATAGAAGGGCATTTGGGACTTTGTAATGGCAAGCGCCAAGAGGGCTATGCAGTGTCATGCAGTTCATCAAGTTTCCCACTCTCTGCTGCTGCTGGTGAGGGCAATGGTGCATTGGCTGGCTGCAGCATGCATGGAGTTCACTGAATCAGAATCCCATATGCCCCTTCTACCTGCTGCTCTTCATTGCAGTGCAGCCTGCAGCGCTGGGTGTCTCAGCTCTCACAACTACCAGGTGTCTTTTTTTAGACATGGTGGCTTGTGTTTCAATCATAACAATGTATTGATATTATTTATATAACGTTTTTTGTGCACACAAAGTCCAAGAGCACTTAAGCACTTTACAAAGCAAAAGGAAAAGAAAAATTCATGAGTGTGTGTTATAATTGGAAAATATGCCGGTAAAAACATGTAAAAGGTCATTAAAAACGATCAGCCTTTCCAAATTCGGTGGGGGAAGGAGAAAGAGGACCCCTAGTCCACACATAAGCAAAACATGAACCGCGAATGAGAAATTAGTTGCAAAAGATATAGTTGACTACTGCACCTCAAGGCACATAACTTTAGTAACTTTAAGGGACCGAAAACAGGGCAAAAACTGGATATTAGATGAAGTAAAGGCCAATTATGATAGGTGGGACCCAGAAAACTCTTTGGAGGAGGCTATCACTGAGATTTCGACTTTGATCTCCCTTAGAATGACACCAATAAAATTGTCCAACAAGTGAATTTGCCATATGTCATGTTCCTATACTGGACAGGCACTAATGTGCGATGTCATATGGTGCAGCAATGGCATGCTACTAGCTTATTCAGCTTCCAGTGGGAGGGCATGGTCCCAGAGCACTGCTCTATGCTCATAGACCATGCTGTAGCCATGAGCAACCTGCCGCACTACTGACTATAAAAATTATCACTGTAAAGGAGGAAACTTATGATGAATGGCAATGCTAAAACTTGGGAGATAGCAACATCTTCCTGGCAAGGAGTGTCTTTCTGTCTTTTATCACACAGTTGTTGCACAATACGAACCAAGAGGAGAACATGCGTGTTGATCCTTGTAGATGGATGGTGTTTGCAGTAGTATTGGTGTGACTGTTGCAGGAAGAGAATCAGTACCATGGTGCGGAGATAAAAAATCAAGACTAGAGAGCTTGCTTACACCTGACCTGGAAGTATTCAAGAGCTCGGACGTCAGTACCATACATACCCATCATTTATGGCAAGTGAGGCAGATCACCATTGACAATGCATGCCTGTCTTTAGGGCGAAGGATGTTTTGCTTCAAGCATGGATTTAGATGTGGATTGATGGGTATACAGTGCTTAATTTGAGCTGGTGGTTGCCGCTGGGGTCCACCGTTACCTCCTTTAGGGGATAGGCACTGACTTTTCCTTATCAGGCACTTACCAAGAGTAAGAAAGTGAATTTGATTTAATTAGATTTGTTGATTTTTAATTATAGCGCACAACGTATGCTCAAAGGCGTCTTGGCTCTATGCATCTGCATACAGGTCCTCAACTTCAGGGAGGTTAGAATTTAAACAGGAAGGATGCAAAACCAAGTTTCAAGCAGTTTTTGAAAGCTCTACAAATTGGGTTGGCCTCTGCCACCACAATACGTTCTGTAGATCCTTGGAACTACTACATTCTTTGCAGCTGCAGAGCGCAGGATCCTCTTAGTGGAATACTACCCAAAAAAATATATTTGGGGCCTGTCAAGTAAAGTGCTTTATGGGCAGTGCAGAGGGCCTTAAATAACGGGGAGCCAATAGAGATCTATGGTGCACATGCATCAAAATAGTCAATAGCGATTCTTTAATTGCGATTTTTAAGGAATCGCTATTAAAGAATCGCTACTGCCTATGCATGTAGGAATCGCAAAAAAAATTGCTGTTCCTACACATTCATTAATTGCTTTCCAATGAATGGGAATTGCATGCGCAATTTGCAAGTACCCAATAGGTACTCTCAAATTACGCATGCAAATTCAAGGGTGCAAGGGTGCCAAAAGGACACCTTGTTGCACCCCTGAAATTTAAATGTATCCACATGTTGCACACACATACCCCTGGGGCATGTGTGTGTGTGTAACATGGGACTTTGAAAAATGCACTTCAGTGCATTTTATAAAGAAATCACAAATTACCATCAACTTTAGATTGACAGCAATTTCCGAGTCCTATTTGCGAAATCGCAAATTTTTATTGTGTAATGCATTGCATTTAAGGAATTGTATTTTGCGATTCCTTAAATGTATTCGCAATTTAAGTAATCGCAAACTTTGCAATTACTTAAATTGCGATGATGCATTCCAAATGCTAAAATACCGGTCGTAAAGCGGCAGATTCTGCGAATCTGCCCCTTTGCGACCGTTTTCTATGTTGATGCATGTGGCCCTAAGTCTCCGAGACTGAATCATACTTTTTTAATGTTGCAGAGCAGCTGACCTGCTGCATTCTGAATGAAACAAAACCAAAGGGGATGATGGACGGAATGTTGAACATTGCAAGCACTCACCCCCAGTCAATTGATCTGGGTTTAATCCATCATCATTCTTTAGCTCACTCCGCCACCCCAGTTCAGAAATAGCCACATCCAAAACAGTCTGACCCTGTGCCTCATGGGAACAGTCCATCCTGAACTGCCAAGCCATGTCTTCCCTCGACTGGAAAAAAGCATCCTGGGACCGGTTTCAGGCTAATCAACCGTCATCAGCCAGGCTAGCTTGAATCCAGTGGTAAAGTGAGCAAGGGACCCACGTCTGGGCATACCCTGACAACTTATGGCAAACAAAGCAAAACCAAATGGGGATGATGGACGGAGTGTTAAACATTGCAAGCAGACCCCCAGTCAACTGATATGGGTTTAATCCATCATCATTCTTTAGCCCACTCCACTACCCCACTTCAGACATGGTCATATGCAAAACAGTCTGGCCCTGTGTCTCATGGGAACAGACCAGCATGAACTGCCAAGTCATGTCTTCCCTGGACTGGAAACAAGCATCCTGGGACTGGTTTCTGACTAATCAGCCATCATCAGCCAGGCTAGCTTGAATCCAGTGGCAAAGTGAGTGAGGGACCCACACCTGGGCATACCCTGCCAACTTAGGGCGAACAAAGCAAAACCAAAGGGGATGATGGACAGAGTGTTGAACATTGCAAGCACTCACCCCCAGTCAACTGATCTGGGTATAATCCATCATCATTCTTTAGCTCACTCTGCCACCCCAGTTCAGACCTGGCCATATGCAAATCTGCCTGACCCTGTGCCTCATGGGAACAGTCCAGCCCGAACTGCCAAGCCATGTCTTCCCTGGTCCAGAAACAAGCATCCTGGGACCGGTTTCTGGCTAATCAGCCATCATCAGCCAGGCTAGCTTGATTCCAGTGGCAAAGTGAGCAAGGTACTCACGTCTGGGCATACCCTGCCAAAATGAGGGTGAAGAAAGCAAAACCAAAGGTGATGATGGACGGAGTGTTGACCATTGCAAGCACTCACCCCCAGTCAACTGATCTGGGTTTAATCCTTCATTATTCTTTAGCTCACTCCGCCACCCCAGTTCAGACATGGCCATATGCAAAACAGTCTGACCCTGTGCCTCTTGGGAGCAGTCCAGCCCAAAGTACCATGGCATGGTGAGCAAAAAACTATGGATTTAGGCCGAGATCTCTGTAATGGGGTGAATGTATGACATTGTTCTGCATTCTGTCCATCAATAGTTCTTTTTTCATTTGTCACCCCGAGTGGGACCGGTATGCTCAGACGTGCGTTCCGTGCTCTCCATGCCACTGGAATCAAGCTATCCTGGATGAAGAGGAGTGAAACCCCGAAACTGGTCCTAGGATGCTTGTTTCTAGTCCAGGGAGGACCTGGCCTGGCAGTTCAGGCTGGACTGTTCCCATTGGGCTCAGGGGCAAGACTGATTTGCATATGGCTGGGTCCAAACTGGAATGGCATGGTGAGCAAAAAAACGATGGATTTAGGCCCAGATCTATTTACTGGAGTAAATGTATGACATTGTTCTGCATTCTGTCTATCAATAGTTCTTTTTGCATAAGACACAGAAGAGAAAGAAGGAGGGAGACAAACACCCAAAAAATATCCTAAAAGAAGAAAGCAAGAAAGTGCAAGAGGGAGATAAAGAGAATGAAGAGTCTGGTAGTGGATTAAAGAGGCAAGAGGGGGATTTAAGGCTACTCAGCCGTGGTATTCAGTGCACTGACGTTAACTAGCACCAGGTACAGGCTTCCTAACAGAGCTTTTGGTACCAGCACTTGTTCTTTTAAAAACGATGCACTGATGCCGGGGGCTTCGCTGGGGGGGGGGGGGTAACAGGTACACAGGTTTTTCACGCTTCTGTGAATTTTCACACCAACCCCTGAGAGCAGCAGCACCTTTGGTGGACAGTACCGTCTTGACACATTCCAGACATCATCATATAGGATCACCTTTCCCTTGATCCCAGAAAATTGGCCTCCTCCATTGCACCCCATTGTGTACACCAACTGGACGGAAATGACAGGGAAAGTAAATCTGAACTCTGGGACTTCTTTCCACTTACTGTGCCATTTATTTTTTTCCAGACTTGCCAAAACTTAAAAGACCTACTGAGTCCTTATTGCTGTTGGAGCATTAGATCAATAGCTGCTCAGTTTAAGTACCCCACAGTATGCGCCTCACAGTGTGAAAGGCATGATGCCACCACCTATGACAGGAAGCAAATGTCTCTTGTAACTAATCCTTTATCATCTGTCTTTTGATTCTTGGAGTAATGTCTGAGCTTCAGCTGACTCTTTGGCAGAAGACGGGATAAAACTACTTGCCAAATAACTTTTGTCATTCAATATTTTTGGCTTTAAAATTATCAGACTGCTTAACATTAATTAAAGAAATAGCTTCCGTGACAATTCAAACATAACAAAGTCGGTCTTATCTGAGCCAGCTTATCCTTTTCTATAGAGTGCGTTGAAACACGTGTACTTAGCAAAACAGGATTATTGAGTTGTGTGACGGCTTTGAACTAGCGAAAGAGTACTTTGTGAGAGATACCCGGTTGTTCTTGGGGAATGATTCAGCGTGTAGATATTGTACGTGAATTCATTTTGGAGCTTTTTTAAATGGATAATATAGCGCCGAACTACCACGCGGTGTGATGGATGGTGCTGGAATTGCCAGAGGTCGAGGAAGTGTTCTGGCTGGTGTATGGGGGCTATCACTGTAAACCGCAGCGGGCATTTTGCTCCTTGTGCTGTGTTTGGAAAGTTTCAAAGAATAGTATGATCATGTGATTTTTTTGAGAGCTGCTGAAAATTGAAGGTGCAGGTGTTGGAGTGGTAAAGGTTCAGGTAGTGAGACGCCATATCAACTGTCTGTGCCTGGAGGGCAGGGTTAAAGAGGTGCCGCCTCAGAGACCTACAGACCAGGGGCCTCATTTATGACTTTTTGCCGTAGGGAAGCGCAGCAGGCCTTCCTGCTGCGCTTCTCTACGGCAAAAGAAAAGGGCAGAAATGCGCCGTATCTATAAGATACGGCGCATTCCTGTCCTTTTCCCCTCCGCCGGCGCACAATGGGCTGCCTGCGCCAGCGCAGGCACCCTTGCACAATGGTGCAAGGGTGCCTGCGTTGCGGGGAAGATTATTTTTGTACAGGAAGGGAAACCTTTCTGTACAAAAATAATCACAAGAGGCTTTTTCCTCTTTCTATGTGTGCTGTAGAATGCAGCACACATAGAAAAAGGAAAAACGAGGAGAAATAAAGACATTTCTCCCTGTTGCGCCTCCCTTACGCCTCCCCTGGGGAGGCGTAAGCTTTTGGCACTGCTTCAGAGTTACGATTTCTCGTAAATCTGGGGCAGTGTCAAAAGGCCATGGATGTTGCTGGGAACGCCCCCAGCAACACCCATTGCACGCCCCTTTAACGCAGTACACTGCGTTAAAGGGACTGATATTTATTAGGCAGCAGTACGCCACAAAAACTGGCGTACTGCTGCCTGATAAATACCACCCTGGCTTCTGCGCCACGGAACTTCATGAAAAGTGAAGTTCCGATGGCGCAAGGGGACTCATAAATGAGGCCCCAGGACTCTCTATTCCTGGTCCTTCTGTCCTCTGCTGCTTGTAGCCTAAGCAGACCAGACTTGGATATCTGTGGAGAACATTTTGGGGCAGATTTATGAAGGGCTTGCGCCACGTTTACGCCGCCGTTGCGTGACGCAACGGCACGGAAAAGTGGCGCATCCCTGCGCCCTATTTACAACGTGACGCATCTAGGAGATGCGTCACGTTGTACAGCACTGCGCCATGAGGAGGCGTTCCTGCGCAGGGGGGGCGTTCCAGCGCAGGAACGCCTCCTGAAAGTGGCTGAGTGAAATCTATGAGATTTCACTCAGTCACTTTCAGGGCAATGCTGCGTCAAAACCCTGCGCCTGCTTGAAGCAGGCGTAAGGCTTGAGGCAGCATTGAAAGAATAGGCCCCCCCAGAGCATTGCTGGAGCTGCGTCGCACTTGCGACGCAACTCCAGCAATGCGCCACATTTCCTGCACAGATGCGTCACGCATCTGTGCCGTTTTTGCCCCATGGTGCGCCGCATCATAAATGCGGCGCACCATGGGATGGCGTAGCTGTCGTGCACTATGGCGCATGTTAACTGGCGCATCCCTCGGGATGCGCCAGTTAACATAAATCTGCCCCGTGGTTGTCAGAAAAAGAGTAACCACTGGGTCTCACTGCAGCCGGCCTTTTTCTATGCCTCCAATGTGCGCCCTGTTATTATTCCTCGAACTTGCAGTGTTTTTGCATAGGGACAAGTCAAAAATTTGAATATCTGAGAATTCATGTTAGCACATTTTAAAACTGCCGATCGACGTTGTCAATGCACCATGGTGCTGGTTGCTGGTCAGAGATGCCCAGTCATGTATCTGTCTACCAGACATGAACAACACTAGGGGTCACATGTATCAAGAGATTTTGCATTTCAAAACGGGCCATTTATCAGAGGGCCAGATGTATCAAGTAACCGTTTTGCAATTCCCATTTGCGAATGCATTTTTTCCATTTGCAAACGGGTCGATTCTCGGCCCGTTTGCTGACACAAAAAATGCTTTTGACATGTAACAAACCCTATTCTGAGATTTGGTAACCTCAGAATAGGTTATCTTTTACCCCATTGCAAAAAAGGTTTGCAGTTCGGTATTTGGAAGGGGCGTGTTTAGGGCAGCCCTTCAAATTACCGAATCGTAACAGTATGTATGAATGTTTTGTGACAGAGAATGCATCGCAAAACATTTGTAGTTCACCACCGAAGTAGGAGCCATATGTATCAAGGCAAAATGGGTTCGCAAACGCCGAAATTCGCAGAATTCCGGCGTTTGCGATCCCATTTTCGCTAAATGGTATGTATGAAACATATTTGATGCAAAATAAGGAATCTCTAAATTTGCCATTCCTTATTTTGTGAATGCATTTAAGGAATTGCAAATTTTGCGATTCCTTAAATGCAATGTATCAAGGAAAAAAACATTCCAAAATGCCATTAAGGAATCGCAAATTACCACCAACTTCTAGTTGGTGGAAAGTTGCGAATTCTTTTAAAAAAGCATTTTTTTTAAAAACAAAAAGGTGCCATGTGACGCTCATACAGGGCATGTATGTGCGCCATATGTGCACACATGTCATTTTCAGGGGTGCAGCAGGGTGTTCTTGAGACACCCCTGCACCCTTGAAAATGTTCGCAATTTGCGATTAGCAAATTGCGATACGCAATTTCCCCTTCATTCCTATGGGCCTCCTGCCCCATAGAAGTGAATGGGAAATTATTCCTTAATTGCGATTAGCAATTTACTAATCGCAATTATAGAATTTTACGGAATCGCTAAAAAGAAGCGATTGTCTACATACATCCCATTTTGTGATTTCTAAATAGCGATTCCTTAAAAATCGCTATTTAGGAATCGCAAAACCGAATGTTGATAAATATGGCCCCAAGTGGTAACCCATTCGCAAATGGGAAGGGGTCCCCAAGGGACCCCTTCCCCTTTGGAAATGGCAGCAAAAACGTTTTCTCAGAGCAGGAAGTGGTGGGACCACTGCCCACATTCAAAAAAGGAAAAGAAAACTTTTCATTTTTCTTTTTTAAATGCAACCCGTTTTCCTTCAAGGAAAACAGGCTGTATTTTTTTAAAAAATATTTGTTTTGAAAAGCAATCACGGACCTGGTGGTCTGCTGACCTCAGCAGGCCACCATCCCCGTGATTAAAGCAATTCCTAGGCTGGTCGCAAATTGCAACCTATCTCAGTAATATTCATGAGATAGGTAATTTGTGACCCCCTAGGAATCAAAGAAAGTGTTAAACACACTTTCAAATATACCGTTTTGCGATTTCCTAATTGCGAATGCGCAAGGACTCGCAATTAGGAAATCACAAAATGGTAACTTGACACGTCTTGCCCTTGGTTGTATAACTGTCTCTTCATAAACCATTGAATGTTAGATAATATTCGCTTCTGAGTCACTAGCATAATTGACACCTTCTGTCACAAAAAGGTTTTAATTCAGGATTTAGCTTAATGCTCTGGGAATCTGTGGTTTATTTAGTAATTATGCAGGAGACCATTTCACTGATGATGTATATCATCATATACATGTAAGTATGTGAATTATGTAACGAAGACCAATAGCAGCCCTTTTATTTATATTTACATGGCCTATGACAAATCTTGATCTTAAAATTGAAAAAAGTATGTCTTTATTTGCAAACTATATCGAGAACTTCGAGAACTAATCTTGCAAATTAATAAATATTAAATATTATCTGCCACATTTGAGTTGCCTTTATTTGTTCTCAGCTGTCTTCAAATGTACATTGCAACCTAATTTTTAATAATACGTTTTCGACTACAAAAGTAGTTTGATGAAAAAGAACAAGTCTGGTTATAAATCGTGTATTTCCTCCGTTTTTAATCTTCGGGTGTGTGTGCAGGTTTAATGTGGAAGACGTGTGTTTTGTCTGTAGTGTACGTTAGAATCTGTGTCCTCCAAATGATATTGTTTTGTTTCCTACCTCTCAAATAAAAAGTCACTGAGAATGATTTGCCTTCAGCCATCCATTGATCAACAGTCCATGATTGCGAGCAGACATGTGCTCTGAGGTTCAAATCATTTATTGTCCAGGAAATCAAAAAATTACTTTCAACAGTGATGTTGGCAGCAAGCACAGAGAGGTCAGTATTGGTGTTATGGATTTTGTAATGTGACTTCACAAGGAGACTTTCTAAAGTGCATTGAACAGGAACTGCAAGATGGTAAACAAGCACCGTAATAACAATTTTGTTCGTTGCCTTATTAGATGAAAAACGAACCCTGTGTAATAATCAGTGCATGTGTTAAATAAAGAAAGACAATAAATATATGAAGTCAGTAATATGAGCATTTCGGATCAGTAATCATGAATTACTTAATTGGTTGGAGGCATGTACGTGCCAAAGTTCAAATGTATATATTAATTTTCCGGTACCCCACCTCACTTTATAGGACTGAAGTGTATGCTCCAATGTTGGTTGGCTTGTCATGTAACCTTGCATACGAAGGGAGGAAAAACCAGAGAGTGAGGGCCATATTATCAAGAAAAGGCGATACTTTATTGCCGCTTTTATCGGCAGGAAACTGCAGCTAAAGCGGAGATAATGGGCTTGATAATATGCCCTTGTGAATTCCCATAGAAGCCCAGGCTCTGGTGTTAACCTGGGCTTCTATGGGAATTCACAAGGGCATAATATCAAGCCCATTATCGCCGCTTTAGCGGCAGTTTCCTGCCGATAAAAGCGGCGATAATGTATCACTTTTTCTTGATAATATGGCCCTGAGTGTTCTCTCGGATTAACAAATCTAACAAATCTATTCAACACATGCATAAAAAAATGCACTTATCTCAGTATGCCCAGCAAGATGTGGGGGCAGGGAATTGGGCCCAAACCACGACTTTCGTTTATGCCTTGTTTAAATAGGGTTGGAGTAATGGTCAGGGCTAAGTTTGGAGTTGGGTTAAAATTAGGACTAATGCCAGAAAAAATTAGAAGAAGGACATCATTACTTTCTCAACATCAACATGACAGATAATGTAACAATTTCAGTATTGTTTCCACTATCTAAATGTACGCTTTCCTATCTGACGGCTAATTTTTTATATTTTGGCGAAAAAAATGCATATTTACTACCCATGAATTGCTAACACCTCATGCTTGGTGTGGGATTTGTCACCTCATGGACTTTGTCACAATCACTTTCGAGGTCTGTGAGGCAGGCTGAGACTACTGGGCCTTGATTGTTGGGACTGAGGTTGGTTGCCACTTGCATCCCAGGATCCATCTTATTTTTGTTCGGCAAAGTAGGCCAACTACAACCCCTTCCACACACTTCTCTGATAGGTAGTGTGGGGGTGTTAGAGTTCAGTGCTCAACAATCAACCAATAGTCACAACTAAATTAATGTCTAGCCCAGTGTTTATCTTTGAAAGAAAGAATGCACTTTAATCACACAGTTGTACTAAAAACTACACACTTCAATTAACATGAACAAGTCAGTGACTCTGGGTGCTATTGAATGTAGGAGCTACATCCAGAATGCTCACGTTGATTCCCTCCCAGACAATCTGCCCACGGTCCATTCTGGCTCCTTCCCTCTTTCAACGCCCCCTCTTAGCAGGCAGGAATTATTTTAGGATCTTATAGGCAGGTACACAGCTCCTCCAGCAATGAATTCAAACTTGACGTCCTATTTCCTCTCCTCTAGCAGACTGCTCAGACAGTCAGGCAGACATAATACTTGGTTGAATAGCAGTCCTTATGATTACTTTTGTGAAGTGTTTCCTTTCTTTGACATAAAAGACTTGATACAGGATCAAAGTCAGGTGGTTTGAGTGGTTTGGTTGCCACTTGTACACATACAATTCAGACAGGGGATGTAGATACACTGCCTCATACTGGTGAACATGTTTGGGGTGATTCTTATTTTAAGTGTCCTTTCCAAGCTGTTTCTCAGACACAGCCTTTGTACACAGTGAGACTTCTCATCGCATGTATGTATATTGTATTTCTATAGTGGAGAACTATATAAAAGGAAGCAGAGTGCTGGAAATGTTCAAAGGCAAACATAACTTCCACAAATATCAAGAGCGGAAGCTGGGTTGTGGCAGATTAATGCATTGTGAAGTAGTCTTGTTAAAAGTGGTGAGTCTTCAACACTTTCCTAAATTGGAGCAGGGTTGGGGCAGTCCTGATTGATACAAGGATTATGTTCTGGATCCTGGATGCATAGACAGAAAAGTCCAGCTTTCTCGTATTATACATTATACACTTATCACTTCAGCCTGATGGTGTTTGTGCTGCAGGTATGCTGAGAACCTTGAGTTTGTGAGCTTGTCCATAAGATAAATGGGTAGGCTGGGTGTGATGCCCTTGTGAATGATGTATCTGAATTTGAAGATGATGTGGGCCGGCAAGAGGAGTCAATGGAGTTGCAACATGATGGGGATGTCCTAATGGAACAGATAGCAGGTAGAACTGAAGGTGGGACTATCTAAATTGCAGAACACCCACTACAGAGGCAAAAAAAGGTGTGAGGTTTCGCAACCTGGCTGCCATCAACCCATTTGAAAAAGTATTCAGGGAAAGACAAAAGGGCACAGCACACATAAACTTGCTCACTTTTTACTTCAGCCTGCAATCCCACTTTTATTCCCACCAAAAATCAAATGGCATTCGTGAGGAAGGCTAATCAGCAGTGGCATAGCAAGGAGGCGGTCTGCCCGGAGTGGCACATGTTTTGGGATCGGCAGCTACCCCCTCTCTTACTTGTGACTTGTGGCTGTTGTGCGCGGCAAAAGAAGGGACCGCCAGCGACACCTGCCCAGCTCTTACATTCGGCCGCCACGGGCAGCAAATGAAGGGACCACCATGGACAGCAAAAAGCCTAGCTACGTCACTGCTAATCAGCATTTCCTTGGTAACCAAAATGCTCCTTGCATATCTCAAGGCAGATCTACTTACTTAAGTTTCCTCCTTACAGCTACAGGAATGAAACCAGGACACTTCCACAGTCTGGCAGAACCTTCTTCACTCACCATCTTTTGTTAAACAAAACCAGGGGAATCTAAAATATATTCCATTGGTCTCCATTGTGCTGGCTCACTCACACTGTTCATTCTAGACAGTCACATACAAAGGGAGCTGGGGTGTGCCCTTCATATCTTTATGATACATAAACAGGCCAATGGGTCTTTCCGAGCTAGAGTGGTAGGGGTAATTGACACTTGCACCTGAATAGGGCTCTGCCTGTCCCCACACAAAAAGCTATGTACCCCCGTAGTGTGTTTGGAGCCAATAAGTACTGGACATCTGACACTTCTGGACTAAGGACATTCTGCCACGAACAAGAGCTGTTGTGCTGCCTGGAGGGATGCCACTTTGCTGTTTGCCTTGCTGTGTTGGCCTGCTGCCTGCCTCTTCTTGCCCGGAAGTGGAAGTACTGGACTGTACTCTCTGCATCCTGCATTCTAAAGGTTGTACAAAGGCTTGACTGAGCTTGCCTTCTGTTACTGGAGTCTCAGGGACATCAAAGAGTTCAACTGCATCTTGAAACCAGTACATGGGCTCCTCTGCTGAGAGTCCTGACGTACCAAGTGGTGCCAAACCCAGTCCTTGGCCCTTGGAGGTAAATCTGGTATTGCAAACCAAGAAAATCAACACATTGACACCGAGGGTCAGTCGGAACCAGCGCCTTTCTGCAAAATCAATGCATCGTCACTGCCTGCACCACTGCCGTGGAGCAAGCTCACCAGGCATGCAATACCACAACCATGACTTCAACGCAACCAAGACCTTGCCACAGGGCCTCCAAAGAACCACTGCAGCTGTGAGTCTTGACACCACACCACCAACATCCGTTGGGTTCCATCCCGATTTAAATGCATCCCCGGCCCTGCATGATTGGCAAGTGATGGAGCGCCTTGGGCCCAGTCGTTCAACTCCAGTGATGAGGAATCTACCCCCGCACTCTCGTCATCAATGCCACCACAACACTAAATCACCTACTGAAACCGAGGTCTCACTCCCATAACTAATGCACCACCTCTTCTAGAATACATTCTTCATATTTTTGGCTATCCCACACAACATATACATATATCTTTATCTGAGCCTTCTATGGACATTCTAATACTACTTTAAATCATAATTGAGATGACTTAATTATGGTGCCCAATATTATGACCTTTAACGGAACTCACTTTTCATTTAGAAACTTGAAGCTGGTTTTTTCTGTTATAATTTGAGTATGATCCACCATTTAATTTAGAAACTGTGTGTCACCCAGACAAACATCATGTTGTCCATTCCATTTCCATGTAATTGATAGTTCAAGACATTAGTCTCATCATCAAAGATACAGTGTCAAATTTAATAAAACACTATAAAAACTTTAAGAACAATTGGACACCAATAAATAATTGTAAAAGCACATAGGCCCAGATGTAGGTAATAGCAAATTACCGAATGGTAAATACCGAATTTTACAGATTCGGTATTTACTATTCGGTAATTGCTATGTAGGTAAAATATTCAGTAAAAATACCGAATCAGTAAGATTCGGTAATTACCGATTCGGTAATTACCGAATCTGTATTTTCCATTGATTCCTATGGGCCTTGAAGCCCATAGGATTCCATAGCAAATACTGAATCGGTAATTACCAAATCGGTAAATTTACCGATTTTACAAGGCGGACAGGGTGTCACTTTGACACCCTGTTTCACCCCTGTTTCTGGCTTGTGTGCCATGTGACACACATACATGCCCTTAGGGCATGTCTGTGTGCCACATGGCACAGGTGTACATGCACAGATGTGCATGTACACTGGAATTCGTTATTTACCATGGAATAGTATTTCATGGTAAATAACGATTCGGTAAGGGCCTGTGGCACTGATTACAGTGCCACCTACATATGGATTTACAGAATCGGTATATTTACTGATTCGGTATTTTACCGATTCTGTAAATTTACTGAATCTGTAAATATACCGATTCTGTAAATATGAGGCCCCCTACATGTCAAATCCCAAATACCGGTCGGTAATGGCCGAAATCGGCCGTTACCGACCGGTATTTGGCGACCTACATCTGGCCCATAGTACATAGTCACACACTTAAAAGCATCATAAGTTATAAAAAACGTGCATAAATCATTTGGGATGTGACTGCTTATGCAAGTCCTAGTGCTTTGGTTCAAATTGCCCAGGCTATATACAGAAAATTCAAAACACCCACAATCAAGGTGGGGTCGCTTTTGCATATTCTAAGAGCTTCACCTCGGTTTTGCAAGCTAGTGGATCTTCATAAAGGGACAATCCATTTATGTCTTGATTTGGCATAGAGTGGGCAGAAAAACAACAGATGTTGATTGCTTTTTTGGACTTTTTTACAGTAAAAGAATGGGCAGATCCCTGTTAGCTGTAAAAGCAGTTTCTGGGAGGGTCCCATACCTAAAAAGTTGGACTGAGCATGCACGAGGTGGATAAAATCCAGAAATTCCTCAACCTTAGTTAAAAATTTGTGAAGAAGGAAAGCACACGTTAAATGGCCAGATTTTCAACTTTAACAGAGTCTCCTCAATGATTGGACTGTGGCTCGGACCAAACTTTCTCTAGCCCTAGCTTTATCCAGGCACATTTAGCAACCATAATCATCTGATCTTCTCCACCCTGTTGGACTCAATAAAGTCCTGCAGGCCCTCCCCAAGGTGGCTCAGTTTTTGGGTACTCCAAATACGAACCAGAAACAATAATGGTCTCAACACTATCTGCAAAGCAATCTCATTGATCCCCAAGTCAAAGCAAAGAGGGACCAAAGGTGTACCTTTCCCTAAGCTCGAAAGACACCTAAGGAAACTGTGTTCTGCTGTGCTCAGGGCACTCAAGTTGCAATGGCCCCAAGGTTCCACTCCATGCAGCATGGCCCCCGTTGCTTATGCTTTGTGAATTTCGACTGCTGGACGGGCAGGGGCCCAGTCTGTATGACTGCAGCTTGATTGTTTATTATTAAAGTGCTCTTGGCAATCTGAAGGTCCGAGGATCCGATGTTGTTCAGCCTGATACCCAGATAATCGAACGGTTGTCCCCTTTCCAGTGTTTCAGAGCCCACCTCAATGACCCCTCCCGCTTTGGCTCTCTTAGTCTGAATTATATATTTGGTATTGGACGTATTAATTTCAAGACCAAAACTTCTCAGAATTGGTCGCAACTATCAATCAAGTTTTGAAGGCCATTCCTGGTTTTGGACAACAGCAAAGTATCGTCTGTGAAAAGGGGTGCCTGTATTGTTTCCCCGCCAGGTTTGGGTAGTCAATGGCACAGTATAATAGTTAGGAGATGCATTTGTTAATATATAGGAGGAATTTGGATGGACAAGAACGCGTCCCTGAGGCACTCCTTGTTTTACGCGGAAGGCCTTGGTTAAATCTCCCTTTGCTCCGCATCTTACTTGTGCATAATTCCCCTCATGGAGCTGCTGAATCTAATGCAGGAGATCAGGGGGGTCACCATCTTTTGAAGCACCTCCCATAGCTTCCCTCTAGGTGCTAGGTCAGAGACAGTGCAGAGGTCAAGGAATGTTCCATAGTAGTCACCTTTAAAATTATCCACCCTCCTTTCACTTTACAAGAAGAAATCATAAGGCCTGGTCAACCACACTGGTCATATACCTGAAACCAGCTTTAAATCATAAAAGAATGTGGTTTCCCTCACACTAATCCAGCAATCACCCTACCAGCTGCTTGCAGAAGGAGGGCAGACTGAGATCCCCTTTTAAGTTTGTGCCTCGACCTGTTGTATACTCTTCTGTTGGCTGTTCGCACACCCACTTATTGCCATTGGTTGCTATCTGTGTCCTTCAAAAATGCTGGCTTGGTATTTTTTTATATATATATTTTTATTGTTTTATGTCAGCAAGCAGTCTTTATAACAAAAGCCACAATTTAACTTATACAGAACATAAAATCATCATATACATATGTCATGATACAGCATAATTTCATACTCACAGATTAAATCATTGGTCAAAAAAAAAATTTCAGGGGTCTCTACACCAGCTTCGTTCCCTCCAGGACACTTGTGCCGTACTAGACATTGACCTACCGGAGGAAGAGGCCACGAACGAGACCCCCCCCCACTCGGGTCTACGGACGGAGCGAGTCAGAGGTCCAGGAGCAGCTGGCAGACAGTGCGGAGGCGACGATCACCTAGATCTTTCCGGAAGCCGGACCGTCTCCTAACCGCCCAGGAACGAGAAGCTGCAGTGCAGGAGGTGGCGGACAATACTGCTGCTAAACAGTGAGGTGTCAGACACAGGGATTTACCCTCATTAGCCTCTCTCACCGGGGGGTGAGGTCGGGGGCCGATGGATTGGCCGCCACCATGCCCTCACTTTCTACGATGAACTATGGACCTGGACTATGTCGCGATAGGCCCGAGACTATGGGAGTTGTTTTGGGGGGGAGTTCAGGGGGGGATGTGGGGAGGGGTTGGGAGTTGGGGGGAGTGGGACAGGGGGGGACAGTTGGGGAAGTTGGGGTCAGGGGGGCGGGGAAGGTACAATAGGTGTGGTACAATAGGGTCGGCGCAGGCCGACATAGGGACCTGGCGGGCCCCGGGCAAGCCGAACATACTGCGCTACTTACACAGACCCCATGGATGGCTAGCTCTACGCTGAAGATTCCCACCTTAAATGTGAAGGGGCTTAATAACCCCGTTAAGCGCAGGGCTGTCCTATCCTTCTTAGAGAACTCAGGAGCCGAAATTTGTCTGCTCCAAGAAACTCACCTGCTCTCCAAAGATTGGCACAGGATGCGCTCAAGGGCCTTCCCGATCCAGCACTACTCCTCGATCCTCGAGAAGAAGGCGGGGGTGGCCTTACTGGTGGCACGCCATTTTAGGGGGACTGTAGGGGACAAGGTGGCTGAAATTAAAGGGAGATTCCAAGCCCACACACTTCACATAGGGGGACTGGGGATGGTTGTAGGCTCTCTTTACGGCCCAAACACCAGGCAAGAACCATTTCTCAAGGGGGCACTGGCAGACGCACTGCAACCGAACACTAAGGCAATACTGGTGGTTGGAGACACAAACGTAGTGATGGATCCCAACATTGACAGGTCCGGCCACCGACAGGGGTTTGCCGGGGCGATCACGCGGGAGGGGAGCCAGTGGCTATCGGAGGAGGGGTTCGTGGACCTATGGCGCAAACACCACCCCGTCACCCCGGGATACACTTTCTACTCCCACGTACACCGCACTTACGCACATATCGATCATTTTTTCGGCAGCGCAGACACGTCTTCCCTGATAGAGAATGTGGAGGTGCTCCCGGCGGTGTTGTCTGACGATGATGCACTCTTGCTACATATGCAAGCCCCTAGAGTCACACAGAGGAAAGGCAGATGGCACCTCAATGATGCACTCCTGCAACATGAGGGGGTGACGCAGCGGCTTCGGGACCACATCACAGAATATTTGCAGACCATCGACAATCCGGAGGTTTCCCTGGCGGCGGTGTGGGGGGCGCTTAAGGCGGTAGTGAGGGGGGAATTGATTTCGGTGGCCGCGGCGGAGGCCAAGGAACGGAAGGAAAAGAGGCAATCCTTGTCTGCACAAGCGCTAGAACTCGAGCAAGCTCACAGTCAGACCGGGGCTCCCAGGATATGGAGACAGCTTAAGGCGGTCAGAGCCCAACTCGCTAGCTTGGATTTAGATAGGGCGGAATACGCAGCCCTGCGACTGCACCATACGTACTATGTGGGTGGTGACAATACAGGGCGCCTACTGGCGAGCTGCCTCAAAGCTAAGAGCCTGCGGGCGAAAGTCCCCTCCATCCAGACCCGAGACGGGAAAGTCATCCGAGACGATGACCAAATAGCAGAAGCCTTCCGCGAGTTTTATGCCTCGCTATATACGGCGGAGCCACCAGACGAGCAGATTTCCGCCGACACTTATCTCCGAGATACGGAGATAACTCCCCTGGATGAACCCACCAGGGTCTCCCTCGAGGCTCCCAATCAGAACCGAGGAGGTCATCTCTGCGATCGCGCGTCTCAAGCCTCTGAAGGCCCCGGGCCCGGATGGCTTTTCGGCAAACTTCTACAAGGCTTTCTGCCCCCAGGTCGCACCGGTATTAACCAGACTTTTCAACTCCTTTCAGGGCAGAGGCTCCATTCCGCAAGACATGCTGGACGCTGACATCGTGGTCATCCCCAAGCCGGGCAAAGATCCGTCCCAATGCAAAGCATATAGGCCCATATCCCTACTTAACCTCGACCTCAAATTGTTCACAAGCGTGCTGGCAGCCAGATTAGGCCCGTGCCTACCGGGAATCATTGAGCCGGACCAAGCGGGATTTATCCCCAACAGGCAGTGTGCGGACAATACCAAGCGCCTGCTTCATGTCATTGATAAAGCCCACTAAAACGACTTCGACGCTGTCCTACTATCAGTAGACGCCGAAAAGGCGTTCAACAGGGTGGACTGGGGATATCTGGATGCCATCCTGGTGCGCTATGGGTTCGGAGACCGGTTCCGCACATGGGTCGCTAGCTGCTATGCCGCCCCGCAGGCCAAGATCACACTTAATGGGGTGCGCTCGAGGCCTTTAGACATCCGAAGGGGAACCAGGCAGGGGTGTCCTCTTTCACCCCTGCTATTCGCTCTGTATATCGAACCACTGGCCCAATGGATCCGAGACAACGGGTCCATTACAGGCGTCCATTTTGGCGGAGAACAGCAGACCATAAGTCTGTACGCAGATGACGTCCTGGCGGCCCTGGAGAACCCATCAACGTCGGTACCGGCTTTCCTTTCAGAGATAGAGAATTTCGGAAAAGTATCGGGGTTCAAGATGAACGTGGAGAAATCCCTAATCCTGCCTCTTGGTCGGAACGCAAAAGCGGCACGGCGCGGCCACCAGCACTACGGGAACCTTCAAGTTCAGATGTCCATACCCTACCTGGGCATCTCTCTAACCCCGAGCACAGCCCAAACAGTCAAAGGGAACTATACGGCTTTACTGGCTGCCCTAAAAGGGGACCTGGCAAGATGGCGTCGTCAGCCGCTTTCCTGGTTAGGACGGGTGGCAGCGATAAAAATGACCCTGCTACCAAAGGTCTTGTACTTGTTCCAGACCATTCCGGGAACTCCCCCGATTGGCGTGCTCAAACAACTGCAGGACTCCATCACACACTTTGTGTGGGCTGGCAAGCACCCGCGCCTAAGCAGGGATCTGAACACGCGGACCACAACGGAGGGCGGACTGGGGGTCCCTGACTAACTTCGCTACTTCCACGCGTCACAACTTCGCTACCTCCTGGAATGGAGCAGGCCCGAATCGGAAAAGCGATGGTTATTTCAAGACCGAGCCATGGGTCAGATGTCCCTGTGGAAAGTCCCATTCCTGAGACGGAAAGACAGGCCCTCATACCTTAGGAAATCACCTATTACGAGGACGGTAATGCAGGTATGGGACAAGGTGGCGGTTCCGAAGGGTCTTACCACATTCCCGTCCCCGATGTCCCCTCTGTTCGACAACCCAGCGTTCCCTCCGGGACTGACCCCCGGGTCGTTTTCGCAGTGGCGGGAGTCAGAATGCAAGGCGGCCGGCGACCTCTTCGACCCCACGGGCTTCATGCAGATACGCACTTTGCAGGACTGCTACACACTCCCACAGCTCCAACGCTTCCAATATTTCCAGATCAGACACCGGCTCATAGAGAAAGATGTGCTACCTCATGTGAGCAGACCCCTCACAGACTATGGAAAATGGCTCCACACGAAAAACACTGACAAACACGCAATCACTGACCTCTACATGATGCTCGGCCCACCTCCCCCTGCTGCGCGTTCGGTGGGGGCAGAATAGATGGGAACATGAACTAGGACGCTCCTTTACAGATAAGGAATGGCAAGACATATACTACAGGGCTCATCACACCGCCCGTAATGTAGCCAGTAAGGAGGCAGCGGTAAAAGTTGCGTACTATTGGCACCTTACACCGGCGCGACTCCATCAAGGCAACCCACGTAGGGACCCTAAGTGCTGGAGGGGATGCGACCAACAGGGGACGCTCACTCACATCCTGTGGGACTGCACAGAGGTCAGAAGTACTGGGAGGAGGTGCTCCAGAGCTTCGACACACACTTTGACACCGAAATCCCCCAGTTTCCGGCATACACGCTCCTTGGCCTTCCAAGCGCCATCACATTCCCTCTCAAATCGATCAGGGGGAGACAGATAGGGCTAGCGATGGGGGCAGCCACCCAACACATCCTATCACTCTGGGGCACCCCTAGGAAACCTACCCACACGGGATGGCTCCATCGCCTGTGGTATATTATGGGAATTATTATTGAATCTTGTATAGCGCGTGGTTACCCTTGGGCATCCACGCATGGAGAAGATACAGGACTCCCTTACCCAAACACGGGACACATTTCTCGATACATGGCAGCCCCTCGTCTCTCTCCTGTCAGAGGAATTCAATGAAATCACCTGCCCCAAATACCTCAGGGTGCTTCGGCTTCCAGACGACTTCCGGGGGGAACCTCGATCACCCAACTGAATGCCGCCTATCCTGCTGGCCCTGTGAGAACTGATATCACTGCACTTACCACACCGGGGAAGGGGAAACGTGGGTGGGATGTGGGTGGGAGCGGTGAGGGGGAGGGAGAGTTGGATGTTCATGGGACCGGATCAAAGCTTCACTTCGCCTACGGGGCCTCCTCAGCACTCAAGGACACATTCTACACAGCACCAATGGACCCCGCCACTTGGGAAGGGCGGAATGGCTGTTCCTTGCAGGGCGATCGCATGCACGCCCGCGTTGTTGATGTGTCCTATGTCTGTCTTGTTAAAACTTCAATAAAAGATTTGAACAAAAAAAAAATTCAAATCCATTTTGATAAAGGAGCCCATAAATTCAACTCAAATAGCTTGTTCTTCACTGCCCCTTAGATTTATATGCAGCTGTCTCCAGGTGATATATAGATAAAAGTCTGGATTGCTAATTATTGAAGACTGGTGGATCAATAGACCGACATACAGATACATAAAAATCCTTCCTCTGCTTCCGTTCTAGTTCCAACTTGATCTGCCTGCGCACCCAGGATTACCATTTCTGCAGATAATTGGAAACAAATCCCCAGACTGACATTAAAACGAAACTGAACATCAGTGATAAATTGCGACAGTTTAGGACAATAAAAAAACATATGAATAAAAATCGGCAGCAAAGCACCCACATGAGTTACATTTATCACCTTCTTTTGATTTCCATTTTGCCAGTTTGGCGGGAGTGTATTATAAATCAAATATAGACATAAAATGTTGACTGTTCAATGAGCCATTAAACAAGACTTTGATTGACAATTCAATTATTCTAGTCATGTCTATTTTTTCGATTTCCAACTTTCTTTGCCATTTATCTTCAAAAAAACATAAATCATCTTGCAATCTATTTAATAAAGTTGATAAATTAGGCAATTTTTACTTTTATCTCCTTCCTATAGCTTCCAATAAATCAATTCTATCCATCATTAATTGATCTTGAAGCCTCCTTTGATCCAAAAAACGACGTATTTGAAGATATTTAAAAAAATCTGTCCTAATCAAATTATATTTATGCTGTAGATAGGTAAAGGAGACAATTTGATCCCCCAGATATAAATCTCCTAATATACAAACCCCAGCAGAATACCATCTATTCATCACCTGATCCCTAAAAACATCTGGAAAAAACCTGCAATTATTTAAAGGTGTGTAATTATTGAGATCAGAGCACAGACCAAATCTCTTTTTTAGTTGCTTCCAGATTTGAAAAGCCGTTATCAAGATTTTAAATTTCGTTTTTTTATAATAGCTGAGCTCGATTATTCTTACTAAACATTGTCTGGCTTGCCAAGTACCATTTCGTAAATTAAAGTGCTAGCGAATTCTTCTATACTTATATCCTGGAAAATTAGGACACCCATGTATTTCAACAATACAGCCCAATAATACAACCGAAAATTTGGGATCCCCAACCTCACCTAACTCTAGGGAGTATACACCACTTCATGGCTCTTCTATATCTATGATAGCCCCCAAAAAACCTGGAACACAGTCTATCTATTTTAACGAAAAAAGAAGTTGAAAAGAGCAGGGGGATAGTGCGAAATAAGTACAGAAATTTCGGAAGTATTAACATTTTTAATACATTACTTCGACCATATAAAGACAAATGAAGATTATTTAATCTCTCCAACGTTTTATTTACTGAGTCTAATATGGGATCCACATTCAGCCGCACTATATCGTCTATTTTAGCTGATATTTTGATACCCAGATAGAGAGCATCTGAGGAAAAATTTTAATCTTTTGGGTGACCCACTTCCGAGTGAATCAGCTGAGTTTTAGAAACATTCAGTGTATAGCCCGAATATCCGCCAAACTTTTCAGCTAATTCCACTATCTTTGGTAAGGCGCTCTTAATATCAGAGGTTATGACTGCAATATCGTCTGCATAAGCAAACACTTTATATTCAACCTGGTGTATCCTAACCGGAATAATTCCTATTTCTTTTTCCAGTCTGCTTAAGAAGGGCTCAATATACAGCGCAAATAACAAGGGGGAACAAGGGCAACCTTGTCTAGTCCCCCTTGTTATTGCCAGATTATCAGAGAGGTCACCAGCGATTCGGATTGCAGCCTTCGGATGATTATATAAAGCCTGATTTGCGTTCATATATTCTTTAGGGAATCCCTTCCAGATTAAGGTAGACCACAAAAACTCCCAGGAAACCCTGTCAAATGCTTATTCAGCATCTAACAGGGCCACCACAACAGGGGATCCTGTGGCTTGTGCCCAATCCAAAATTGAAATAATCCTTTTAACATGGTCAGTTGTATCCCTATTTAAAATAAATCCATGCTGTCTCGTTGAAACTAACCTTGGCATTAAGTCATTCAATCTATTGGCCAGTATTTTTGAGAAAATCTTACTATCCGCATTAATAATTGAGATGGGTCTACATGAACCCATTTGGATACCAGACTGGCCCTTCTTCTTAAAAACTACAATAGTTGCCATAGACCAGGAATCTGGAGGGAAACCCAGAAAAGCTTGAATAAATTATTCTATGCTGGCTTGATATTGATGCACTTGTGTAAAAGTCCCTACTTTGTGGGCTGAGTTTCCTCCCAAGCGATTTCACTAAGGGAATTTTTTTGTCGGCCATCACACTGTACCATCTGGCTTTTGCAGGTGTGGCTCCTCCCATCTGGCTATTTCAGGTCAGACGTTGGTTTAGCAACAGAAACAAAAGTTTTCTTTCAAATTCCTTACTTCCTTTAGGCTAGCTGCACATACTCCATCCGCGACATTTCTAAAGTCAGAAATAGAAACAAACGAATGTTAAAGTCTGCTGGGGGTCGGAATGATGACCTTCTCATGTGAGCCATGCGCTCCTGCCATAACTGTGAACCGATACCCTGCACCACCTGTATTGAGTTTTGGCTGCAAAATGAAAGGCCTTTAGCAGGAGGGAGGCTTACCTACTAGCAGCAATTTTGAGCATGCGGTTTGGGTGGTGTACCGAGAGGCATTTTATGTCCATGCACAGATAGGCAGGCGTGGTCGATCCACAGGCAGCGGGCAGACAATAGTATTGTGCTCTATGCTCTTTTTTTCCTTAAAACGTAGTCTAGCGTGACAATTGGCCTTTCCCAATATATGTGACATGTGTTATTATAAGCATCCCATATTATTCTCTAGTGGCCTAATCTGTACATATCATGTGTGCATTCATCTGGAATGCAAAACTGATGAATGTGGGTTGTTTAGGCAGCTGTATTTGGTAGAAGCATTCCCCTTACTGTTCAGAGTAAAGCGATCCCTAATGCCTCACTATTTGCTTCCTCCTTAGGCAATAATGTTACCTATAATCCTATCGAGATTATTCCTGAGGTAACCTGCCAAATTAATCATCCTACCTTTTCCCGTTACACCTTGGATTTTTTGTTTATTTTTGACCATGAACCTTTCATGAATAGGTCTTTCTTGTTAGGTAGTTTTGCTGAAATCCCTGGCCATGAAATTACCCGAAGCAACAACCTTGCTCTGGTTCAAGTTTAAGAACATATTAATCCTAGGGGAGCAAGGGTAACGTTTGCATCAAAAGCTATCTCCCATATGCGAATGATTACACAATGATAAATTATGCGTTTTCAAACCTGAAGAGGAGTTAGCCCTAAAAAAGTGTCCCAAAATCAGCAGTCTAACACTTATTCAGCATTCACCATGAGGGGCATACCCCATCGGAGAGAGAGAATTTACTGCAGGTCTCCCTTGGAAAAAAAGGTAGGTGGGTCTTGATACTCACAGAGAAAAGGACTCAGTATGAATCTTAGATGAGGAAGATAAGAAATGAAATTGAGCAGCAGGTACTATTAATAAAAATAGATCCCTAGGCTTAAAATATGGGATTTCTTCCTAGCAAGGATAATACTGTGATATCTTGGAACGCAGCCGGCCTAAGCACCAATAATAATAAACTCTTATTTTTGAAAAGCAGATTGCAGATATCTGTCTATAAGAGACTTGGATCCCAAAGGATTGGTCCACTGAAGATTATAGAGTGCTGGGCCGACCTGCGCTCCCTGTGGATAGAGGACATGCTAAAGGAGGTATTGCTATTATGCTAAGTACAAATCTTAGTTGGTGATGCAAAGAATTCTCTCATGGCTCCAACTTAATTCAGGTGATTAAGCTGGATCTCAAGGATGTGCTGGATGATCAAAATTCCTGTTGATCATAAATATTTATTTACCCCCTATTGCATCTTTCTCTCATTTATCAAAAGACCTATTCATTTTTATATCCTCAACCTTAGAAAGGGAAGACTGCCGGAATTACCGCCGCAGGCAAGGGGTTAACTGAATTTCCATACTTTTCATTAACAAAACATAATCTGTTTGCTCAAACTCCTACCTAATCATTCAGGGTAATCTATAATCCCCAGTTTGGTGCCTACATTCTAGCGGAGTTAAAGTGACATTTTTCCCTTGGCTGCAGTTAAATTTTCAGTATTCTCAGTATATTTTAATCTAACTATAATACCAGGAATTTGCGAGGGAACTAAGTAATGGGTCAAGGTCAAAGTTTTCTGAACAAAATAACTCTTACTTATTTGGTGGTGTGCCCCTTTTTTTTGCCAAAAAGGGCGGCTTTCACATTGCTATTTTTACAAGCAAAATGTGGATCCAGTAGTGGAGATTGTGCTCTTTCTAAATCATTAGTGTAATTGTCACTATTTTATTATCTTTACATGTTTTAGGTGTTTTTGGTCATAGCACCCATTAGCTTGCCAATGCTGGTTACCCAGCTCCTGTTCTTTGTAGGAGGTGGGTGTAAAATGACAGTGCTGTATCTCCACTGCTCTTGAGGCAGGCATGCATATCTACTGTCTATGAGCTGTCAGTTCTATTCATGCTGGAAGCTTGCTTTGAAACATGTGGTGCCCATGTTGTGTGTGGGAAGCTTGCACTCTTGGTTACCCTGCTCCAGTTCTTTGTAGGAGGAGGTGTAAATTTACAGTGCTGTTTCTCTACTGCTCTTGAAGAAGGCCTGCACCTCTGCTGTCTACACGCTTTCAGTTTCCTTTATGAGTGTAGCTTGCTCTATGTCATGTGGTGTACATTTAATGTGTGGGAAGCTTGCACTGATGCTTACCCTGCTCTTGTGCCTCGTAGGAGGGGGTTGTAAAGTGCCAATGCTGTATCTCTCCTGCGTGTGAGGTAGACCAGCGCCGCTGCTGTCTAAGTGCTATCAGTTTTACTTACGATGGAAGCTTGCGCTGTGACATATGGTGCACACATTTTCACAACACACATTTCATCCCCACACAATTTCAGACGAAGCAGCATAATTACAATTCACATTATACCACTCAACACCACATAATTCAACTCCACCTATTTACACGTTACTCATTACGTTACTCAATACCACATATAATACCCCACATAAATCACCTCTATACCACATAACAATCCACAGAAATACACTCCACATCATGCTGCATAATTCCACTAAACATAATTTCACACAACAGCACACTGTTCCATGACATACTATTCAACTCCATAGAAATGTATTCCACACCACATAATTCCACACCAACTCACATAATAAAAATCAACAACATAATTACACAACACAGCACATACATCCAGTCCACACTACACAATTTCATATCGAACCACAAAATTCAACAGCACCGCACATAATTAAACTCCACTTCATACCACTCCACAACACAAAACACCATGCAACATAATTACACTCAATAACACACAATCCCACTTCACTTAATTCCAGTATACTCATTTCCTTATAATTACTAGCCACATAATTCAACAGAACACCATGCCACATAATTCAGCAGAACACCATGCCACATAATTCTAAAACACAAATCCACACCACACAATTCCATGCCACAAAATTACACAATTAACTAATCAAATCCAACCTACATAATTCCCCTACACGTCACATTGATACACTCAGTAACACATAGATTAAAGACTTTGCCAGTTACAATGCCTATAGCTCTAACTCAAATGAATGCGAGACCGATTGCATTTCCAATGCTTGGTTAAAGATGGGCACAATCTCTACCCCCTTCTACTAGTGAGGGAACCATCCCCTCCTTAGCAATGGTGTTGTAAACCACATTAATATAGGAGACCCACACCCCAGGGTGCAATTTAAACACTTCAGCAGCGATTTTGTCAAGACCCAGAGCTTTCCTGTGCTTGAGTGCGACCATATTTCGCTCAGTTTTTTCATCGTTTTCTTACCGACACAAAAATAACTTTTTGGGCATATTCCAGGCGCTTTTATACTGAGTTATGGGGGCTTAAGATGCAATCCAGTTGCCTAACACTCGGCTGATACGTTACCCTCGTCTTTGACACTAATGAGGTTAATGTCTTTATGGGCTTAAAGATGGGATCCAGGAAGGTGCACTAGAAAAACACCAAGTATGTGATGCTTGCACCTGCTCCTTAAGCCATCATGCTCGCAAATCATTTCACAAGGTATGAACATGAGTATATGTGGCTTCCTTGGGATCTGTCTGAGTTTTTAAAAGTGTTAGTTTTTATTTTTATTTTAGTCTGACACGTGCATCCCCCCTGAGGAAAACAGCATGTGGATCTAGAATGCATAGATGACTAAAGGAATATTTGTTTGACAAAATGATGGATTGTTCAGAGTACACGTAGAATCTGTTGCAGATAAGTTGTCTGTTTCAACCAGTAAATAAAATATGATTTTCAACAAAAAAGTGTATCAAAGTATGACAGCTAGAGTAATTTAGGAGGGCTATCCACGGAGAGCTACTTTATCTGGACTTACAGCTGACCCTGACATTTAATGTGGTCTTAGGGTCCAATTTAGGAGCAGCATCTATAATCTCCTCAACTAAGAAGTGTAATTTCTGTGCATTGCTTGGACCATCAAATGTCTGCCAGACAAATGTGTCATCTCTGTCCATTGCTTGGACCATCAAATGTCAGCCAGACAAATTTCTAGTGCATTGCTGAGAGTAACTGACAACACTGGAATCAGAAGGATCATATGGTGCCAGAGATCCCCCCCTGGGTATGAAGTGAGTCTCCTAGGTAGCCGGCCGGTGATCCTGAGGGGGTCCATTTGTAGGAAGCAAGTGTTTTCAATTTGGATGTGGGCTCCTCTATCCACCGCCCCTTTGACCTTCTACAATTGACAGTTGACTAAGGTAGTAAAATATTCGTACGCTATGGCCAGTGGGGAGTGGATGTTTTTTTCTGAAAGATGAATCTTGATTTCAGACAGGAAACGCATCTTTCCTCAGATCAGTTTTACTTCACATTTGTCAACCAGAGGAAAACATACTTAACTATTGCATTTAAATTATGTAAGATTGCGCATGCTTTGTTGTCGCGAACACTTTTTTTCCTGGATGATGTGGTTAATTACAAAAACATCTATATTAAGGAACGGGAATGGCTGCCAAAAGGCTCCACGTGATGGCCTGCCGCATAGATTTCTCCTTGTTCGCGCGTGATTATGCTAGAACTTTTTGTGATTCTCTGCATAATTTTCTTTTCGCTGCAGCTGCATCTTCTTAAAATGATAATACATAATTACTGTCACACATTGAGTACAGTAGAAGACACAATTAGCAAGTTTTAATGTGACACGAACATAAAAAATACGCAAGTGGTAGAAAAACACCGTTTCTTTAGAATCGTGTGTGAGAAAAGTCAATGCCACCCCAGGAAAAAGTGGCAGAAGAATTATGTATAAAAAATAGCAATGGAGTACTTCACACTGGCCCTTCATGCAGCTGAAGTTTCTTTAACTTGAAACGACGAGTATTTTGGTTTCTTGAAGGTAGATTCAAATGTGTAATGTGGCACTGGGAACGCGAAAACATCATCAGTAAATCTTCAAATAGATTTCGTATTTAAAAAATTGTATATGCTAATTTATAGCTGTTTTCAACTTCCGCACCTAGGGCCAGATGTAGGAAGTCTAATACCGGTCGGTAACGGCCGAAATTACCGAATTTCGGCCGTTAACGACCAGTATTAAGCATTTGAGATGTAGGGCCCTATTTAAGGATTCGGTTATTTACCGAATCGGTAATTTAAGGAATCGGTAAATTACCGAATTCTTGAATACGATTCTGTAAATTACCGAATTCTTAATGTAGGAAGCACTCAAGTGAGTGCTTTTCACTTGTTAGGATTCGTTATTTACCACCAACTACCCGTTGGTGGTAAATAACGAAAACCTTAAAAAAAGCAATTTTGTGTTTTTTTCAACTGTGCCATGTGGCAGACATACATGCCTTTAGGGCATGTAAGGGCATGTATGTGTGACACATGTGCACCCATGCACTATACAGGGGTGGAACAGGGTGTCAATGTGACACCCTGCCACCCTTGTAGGTCTACCCCCTATTACCGATTCGGTATTTACAAAATCGGTAATTATCATTCATTCCTATGGGCCTTCAGGCCCATAGGAATGAATAGGGAATACTGAATTGGTAAATACCGAATCTGTATTTACCAAATTTTACCGATTCGGTAAAATTTACCGAATCATTAGCTACATATCTTTTACCGATTCTAAAATATCGGTAATATTCGGAGTTTTAGAATCGGTAAATGATGTTTACCTACATCTGGCCCTAAGTTATTTATTTATTTTAATATACAGGAAAGATGCTTTGAAAAGCTAAGAATTAGTTTTGTAATTTAAAACAAGGAGCAGGATCTGTCCCCCTAAGATTTTGGACTACGATTATATCTGGATTGCTTGTCAACAATCTTCGTTACTCCGATTCTCCCTTTCTCGCCCCAGCACATACTCAATGAGATATCATCAGCCTTTCTGGCCGGGGATACCACGTCCATGTCCGTTTAAAATATTCCATTTTGCTATCTGTACACCCATTGTGGAAAGCAGAAGGAGTGCCTGTGTAAAAAGCACATGCTTACCACGCTAACTCGGTGGGAGGGTGACAATAAAACTGCAGGGACGAGAGGAACAGAGTAATGATGATTAGTTATGTATTCCAGCCCTTACCTCCTCATCACCTTTCTCATTCTGTGCCTTACTGAATGAAGATGTACCAAAGAGGCATGTATTCAGTATAAATTCCCTGATCTATGAAAAAAGATACATCAGCAGACTTGGACACCATGCACCGGAAGAAAAGAAAAAAGTATTTGCAATGCAATCTGTCTCACCTGTGGAACCTTATATGTATTTAGCTATGCAGCACATTAGCCTGGGTGCTGAAACATCTACTGTTCTTTAATATAGAGGGAAAGTAAGCACCACACAGCGTGACACGCAAGGTATAGGAATACATGGAGAGAAATATTGCCTTTCAGCTGGAAATGATATGGTCCAAAGCTCTGTTTTTAGCATAAAATCAGAGCCTTCGGTGGTCATATCACTGAAAATACAAAATTGGAACAGAAATAATGAAAGCTTGTGCTCGTGGAAGACAACGTCTATGGACTGGAATCTAGAGAATGCTAAAGTGATTCTGGTATTTTACTGACCTCAGCTTGCCGTTTTCTATCAACAACAATTAACAAGAGGCAGTTGAACAAACAGAAATGCATTCTGGTATTTTACTGACCTCTACTGGTCTTTTTCTAATAAGACAGCTAAATAAAGGCAGTTGGACAGAGAAACAAGTCCCTAAGTGGAAGCAGACACATCCTAGGGCTGATCTCCAGAGTCCACAAAGGAAATACACATATAAGTATATACTAAAGTATATATGAGAGGTCTTGAATGATCGACCTAAAAAAGTCATGCTGGACACAGTGCAAACTGTGGCCTAGATTTATCAGAACAGTCATGGAATGCAACGTAGCAGCCAAAAAAGCTGTGCTACATTCCATGACAGAGAGGGAGCAGGACAGTGCCATTTCTACTGAGATATGGCTTTCTCCTCCCCTCTCCAAAGCGCCTGCACAGTTTTTCGCGGCCGTGAGCCAGGCACACACCATTTTTCTTTTTTTTTTGTCAAATCTGTTTATTGGAATTTCAAACAAAGGTTCACAGCACATTAGACATTTCAACAGAGTCAGCTCAGGAATTGGGCATGATAAATGCACAGTCAGCGACATCATAACATACACATGAGGAATACTATGTCACAGGCGTGATGGGTAGAGAGGATAACAGCCCAGTACTGGCACAGGCGCAAGTTGCCGGGGCGGCCGCCCCAAATTAGGTACATGACTGTCCACGCGCTAAGCTTGTTGGCATTAGCTTAATTGGGGGTGGATCATCCCAACACCTGACTTATGCAAAAACATGGCTTTACTACAACAACTGTAAATAAGCAAGAAAAGGAAAAAGGAAGAAAACAAGGCGGCATAATCAACAACACTGTTACAAGGTAGTCCCCTCCCCCCCACCCCCACCACCGCACACCCCCGGCTCACGCACACATTCCAATCACACTTGGGCCTGCATCCGAAACCAACATGACCCCAGAAGATTAAGACAGCAGCAACCGCCTACTGAACCAGGAGAAAAGCCCACAGTGCACCTCAGTCCTAGAGGGCGCCACCTAGCTCTCCACAGCGCCCATGTCCCCAGCCTCTCCAGGCGACTCCAAGATGCTTAGCATGCACTCCCAGCGCTCCGCCATTGGTTCTTTTTGGAGCTCCACTGTTTCCTCTCTCCGTATGGCCGTCCATTCCGCCCGGGCTCATGCCTGCAAGGAGGAGGTCCACGCCTGTACATTTGGGGGGTCGCTCGCCTTCCAACGCCTTGTGAGGAGGTGCGTAGCCACCACCATCCCCAGGTCTAAAAAACCTGAAGACGCCCTGTCTTTGGGTGGCCTCTTAAATTGATGCAGAATGTATCCCGGCCAGTCAAAGGGTATAATGCGTCCAGTGCACTTGCAAAGCAACTCGCCTATTACACTCCAGTAGGAGCCCAACCTAGGGCAATGCCATAGAAGGTGAAGAATCTCTGCGTCTAGCTCTCCGCATCTGGGGCAGGAAGCATCTGCGTGGTGGATGTATTTGATAATGAGTGCAGGCGTGAGGTAGGCCCTATGAACAACATAAAGGTGTATCTGGCGGACGCTCAGATTTCTAGGGATGCGCACTGGGCTTTTAAGGAGTCTCTCCCATTCCTTATCGGATAGTTGCCGGCCCAAATCTCGCTCCCATTTACCCCTGAGCGGAGCCAAGCTAACCCCTGTGTGTGCCCTTAACGACCCGGCAAACCAACGGACCAGGTGCTTGCCCCTCCCCATGAAATGTAAGTACTGCATAGTTAAGTGTTGTTCAGGCTCCGAGGTCAGGTCTCCCCACCGGGCAGCCATTTTCGCCACTATAGAGCGATGTAACAGGAACCCCCCAGGAGGAAGCCCATCTTCGGAGTCCAGCGTCTCATACGCCATCAACGCACCTTCTCGAAAGAGGTCCCCTAACGTCTGGATGTCTGCTGCTCTCCAGTGTTCCAACATAGGGCGTGTGAGGACCCCCTCGCGTCCCAGAAAACCCTCCAAAGGTACCGCTGGAGTGTTCGGATTCACCCTTAGGGTAAGAAAGAGGGCTCTGCGGAAGCACTTATACGCCACCGCCAGCATCAGCGGAGTGGGCCTCGCAGGGGCCACCAGAGGGTGAAAAAGCCTGACAACACGTTCCAGGGAATACGGCGGCTCAACTGTGGCAGTATTGTCTGTACCTCTATCCGCCAGCCAGCGGGCAATCCATTGGAGCTGCGCAGCCAGGTAGTAATTCCCAAGGCAGGGAGCGGCTAGCCCACCCCCATCTGTCGGCAGGAACAGCTTTACCAGTGCCAATCGGTGCCGGGACGTGTCCCAAATGAAGTTCCGCAGCGTCGCATTGAGCGACGAAAAGAAGGAGGCCGGGACATGGAGGGGCAGATTGACAAAATAGTACAGAAGTCTGGGAAGCATGACCATTTTGGCGAGAGCCACCCTGCCCATTGTGGTTAGCGGAAGGGAGGACCAGAAGTGGATCTGGGATCGGAGCGCTGCCACCGCTCTTCCTAAATGACCGTCAAAATGATCAGCCGGCTGCCTATAGACCTGGATCCTGAGATATTTGAAGGTGTCGGCCTTCCATTGGACCCTCGTGTTGCCAAGGCAGTACCCCGGATCCTCTATTGCAGCATTAAACACATAAAGGGATGACTTGCCTGCATTGATCCGGAGGCCAGAGACAACCGCAAACTGTTCCAGCAAGGGGGCCAGTCCCTCTGGTATGCACGTCACATCTTTAACAAACACCAGCCGGTCGTCTGCATAGAGAGCGAAACCTGGTGGATCTCATCTCCCAAGGGGATACCTGCTCCCAGATCCTGCCGCAGTGCCTCCGCCAAGGGTTCCACAGCCAGCGTGAACAATAGTGGGAACAGAGGGCATCACTGCCGGGTGCCCCGACTCACCGCCACTTCCTCAGAAATATATGGGCCTGGCCGCACCCGAACCACAGGGATAGTGTAGCGGAGCTGAACCATCTGAAGGAAACCCACACCAAGGTCATAGCGCAAGAGCACCTCAGCTAGATACCCCCACTCCATGCAGTCAAAGGCTTTTTCCAGGTCTGTAAGCAGGCACCCCGCTCGAGGCCATTCCTTGGTCGCTTCAGACGCCACCCTAAAGAATCTTCTGAGATTCAGAGATGTGGATCTCGCCGGCACAAACTCGTTTTGATCCGAGTGCACTAGATGGGGGACCACTGCCGCAAGCCGCTCTGCAAGAACTTTGGCAAAGACCTTATAGTCCACATTAAGCATTGCCAGCGGCCTGTACGAACCCAAAGGAGCAGGGTCCCTGTCAGGCTTGGGTAAGGAGACCAGGAACGGCTCCCGCAGCGCCGTCACCAATAGCGGTATTGTACAGCTGGAGAAGCAGGGGCGTCAAAATATCCCTATTCGCCTTGTAGTATTCAGCAGCTAGGCCGTAACCCGGATCACATCTCCCACCTCCTCCAGGGTGAGTGGGGCCTCCAGCTCACCCCTGTGTTCTTCCGACGCCACCGGCAAGGTGACAGCATCCAGGAACTCGCATAGTGCATGCCGAGGGCCAGTGCCTCTGGCCCGGTACAGCTGCCTATAATGGTCTGTCAGAGGGCGGTGGATTTCTCGCTGCGTGTATACCATTCCCCCTTCCGCCGTGCGCAGAGCTCCTATGGGGGCTCCGTGTCCATCTCCCTGCACCAGCCAGGCTAGCAGCCGACCAGCCCTATCCGCCTTGGCATGTGTCCTGGCCGTATGAGCCGCATAATTATGGCAGCGCAGTTGCTCCATAAGCGCTGTGTGCCGAGTGCGCTGGTCACCCAGTATGCGCGAGTGCTCACCCGACCCCTCACCCTCCCTCTCATACCGGAGGAGCTCCGACTCCAGATGCGCCAGGGAGGCCGATAGCGATTTACGTATGTTCCATGTGACCCCCATGCAGTGTCCCCGAATAGCTGCTTTGTGTGCCTCCCACTCCACCAAGGCGCTGCTCGCCGTCCCTTCATTGGCCTCAAAGTAAGCTAGGATGGCCGTGCCCAGCGAGGATCGGAACTCAGCATCCTCTAGCGCAGCAGGCTGGAACCGCCATGTGGGGACAGGTGGGCGTTCCGCCTTCAAACAATCCGAAACCATAAAGGATTGTGATCAGAGTGCGTTCTCCCGAAGTATTCTGTTCTGACAAGGAGCGGGAGCAGCGACTGGGTACCTTTAATCCGATCTAGGCGGACATGCAAATCATGAACTGGGGAGTAGTAGGAGTAAATTCTATCTATGGGGTGCTGTGCGCACCAGAGGTCATGCACCCACCAGTGCACAAGCTAATCCCTGAACGTGTGCGCATTAGATGCAACCGTCGTAGCTCTGAGAGGAGGGAAGGACCTGTCCAAATGCACGTCTAGTATCATGTTATAATCCCTGCCAAGCATCCAAGGGAGACCAGCATACGGATGAAGGGCAAGGTTCAGGCCTTCTAGATAGGAAGGCTGGTCTGTGTTTGGGGCATAAAGGGATCCCAGCAGAATTTCCTGACCATTCAATCACCCCCGCAGTAAGGAGTACCTGCCCTCAGGTTCTACCAATGTGTCCGTGCAGATGAAGGGGACACCCGCCCTCACCCAGATCAGCGTGCCACGCGCATGGGCGGAGAAGGTGATGCCAAAGTTCTGCCCCGGCCAGCGCCTGCGCAATTTCTCTAGCTCGGCCAGTGTCATGTGCGTCTCCTGAAGGAGTGCAATCCCCACCCCATGATGTTGTAGGTAGGAAAACACAGAGTAGCAGCGCGACGGGGTGTGCATACCGCAGATGTTCCAGGTCAGTATGTTAGTGTGTGTCATGTGTCCAGCCATGTAGTGCGTGCATAGGGCAAGGGAGGGCCGCAGGCGGGGGGGCCAATGAGTGCCAACGGGGAAGGGGAGTCAGTGTGCCGCAACTGAAATGAAGAAACAATCGAGAACAGCATAACAAGTAGGGCGAGTCCCCAACAGGGCTTACGTCCAAACCTCAACAAGATCCACCTAACAATGGAGGCCTAACTTAGCGCGGCTGCTGTTTGGGTGCTTGCGCTGCCAACAACCGTAATACCCTATACCCCTAATTCATAGCACTTAGAAGCGCAGAAGATGCTTCGAGTATCTAGGGCTTGTAGCCATATCTGGCCAGTGCGGGATGCCTGCAGGGGAGCCCGCCAGTGGAGCAAGCACCTAGCACCCGCTAGCCCCGGCATTATAAAAATATCCACATTCAACCCACCTCGCAGCTTGCCGCAGCAATGCATGTGCGCGTGGAAAAAAGCAAACATAGCACCTCAGCGCACATAAGATGAACATGGGAAATACAACACAGTCAATTGGATAAGCAAAAATGAAGGCCTTTGCATGCCCATCACAAGGTCCATCACATGAGGAGGTCGGCTGTTTGCGGCATCACAACTGGCATGGCCGCGTCTTCAGAGAGTACTGTAGATGGTGACGACAGGCCGCTCGTGTCTTGTTCGCTGCACGTCTGAGGGGCCCTACGGGCCGCACCTGGCTCTGCTCCCAGATTCACCACCGCTTCAAGCACTTCCTGCCGTTCCAGCCGCATTTTCTCCGGAATGGGTACAGCGGCGATTTGCCCGTCTCCGGCGACTCCCTGCCATCTGCACCCGCAGGTCATGCACCTTTCCGCTGCCCTGTCTCCTCCAGCCAGTCCCAGATGTCTGACGGCGCGTCAAAGAAGCAGGCTCCCTCCTTGGTGATCACTCGGAGGCGAGAGGGAAACAGCAGGGAGTACGGCAGTCCCAAGTCTCTCAGTTGCCTTTTCACTGCCATGTAGGTGCTCCTCCTTCTCTGCACTGTCGCCGTATAATCAGGGAAAAACACCACCCGGCTTTTCCCCACAGTCAGGTTATCCAGCTTGCTTGTTTCGTGCAGCACCACGTCCCGGTCGCGGTAATTGAGCAGTTTAAAGAGAAATGGGCGAGGCCGGGCTCCGGGCTCCGGGTCGGGGCTTCTGCGCCAGCACCCTGTGCGCTCTTTCTACCACAAATTGCGGCAACAACACCTCTGGGGTCAGGAGGTCCTTCAGCCAATTCTCAGTGTACCGCTCCGGGTTCTTCCCTTCTTCACCTTCCGGCAGCCCGACCACCCTGACGTTGTTGTGCCGGGAGCGCCCTTCCGCGTCCTCCATGCAATCTTCCAGCACATGGACCCGGTCTATAATGTCTTGAAGCGCCGAAGCATGGTTCCGCACCACGGGTTGCAATTCTTGAAACGACTGGCGTTGCTCAGCAACAGACTCCACCAGTTTGCGGTGATCGGCATGGAGCAGAGTGAAGTCCGACGTGACCTTGTCGATCCGGGCCTCCAGAGACACCTTCGTTTGTTCCAGTGTGTTGCCGATGCGCTCCACTGCTGCCAACACGGTATCCATCTTGGCCGCCAGGGTCGCTGCAGGGCCCAGGCCATCACCCTGCGATCCACGAGGGGGCCCAGTTCGTCAGTTGCCTGCTGCTTCTGCAGGGACTTATCCTGAAGCCTGCCCATCGCCAGAAGCTGCGCAGAAGGCATCCCTGCCATTCAACAGTCACCCAGCACCAGGCGCCTGCCAAGATCACAGGTGAAAGGACGTCTCACCAGTCCGATGCCACCAGTTGTGACCAAAGGGGGACCGCCAGTCCGGATCAAGTGCCAGCAAAGACCGAATCTCGGTGTCCAGCCACCCTCGTCTGCCCCTAGGGCACCTCCGGCATCAACTGCCCTGCACCGCACCAGTCAGCAGGGGTGGGTCACCTCTGTCCCTCCAACTGCCTTCACACCAGTGCCCTCTCAACAGCAAAAGACAATCTCAACTCTTGGACGGCTCCCAGCAACAGAGGGCGTGATGTCACAGTTATCAAGTCCAGTATGCCTTGCATAAACTTCGGCACCCAGCACCCTCCCCGGGTGCAGCGCCATGCAAGCTCCCAGAACGGCCACCCCAGGGCCCACAGCAGACAAGATGGCGCCGGCGACAAAATGGCGCCCATGTCCAATGCAGCAGTTAGAAGACACACAGCCCACTGTCTCTTGCAGCATGTTGTCTAGGTCAGGGGAGAGCACTGCAGCCCTCCTCAGTCCCCTGGATATTCCCTCCACGCAGCCTCCTCCAAGGCGATCCACTGCCTTATCCACTCATCCGGTGCCTCACTTCTGGGCAGAGTGGTCCAGGCACAGGCCACAGTCTCAGGGCCCTCTTCCCTGCCACCAATTCGAGACAGGGCGGCCGACCAGTCACTGCACTGCTCGCCAGACACGCACTGCTAGCGGCAGTCCCCAAGCACCCAGGTCACCACCAGAGGCCGCCCGCCTCCACTGTCTCTGCTTCAGCCCCCCAGGCTGATGGGACACTGCCACGGGGCTCCCCGGATCTGCCCCCGGTCCCCCTCCTCACCGGCACTGTCGCTCGCAGGATTCTGCCAATCCTAGGCTCCTCAGGGGTTAACACCCGGCCTCCGCCTCCTTCGGCCGCAGAAGCCGCCGCGCCTCTTATTCACACGAGGCTCCTCACAGTAGTCTCTGCCAGCCGCCGTGCCTCTCGGGTCCCCCGCTGCACCGGAGCGGTATTCGCTGGGTGTCAGGGCTCAGAACAACGCCAGACGCCCCGCGGCAGGGCTCGACGTCACCAACAGCCGCCCGGCCTTTTGCGCATCACTCCGCTGCGGGCCACGGTGTCGCCGCCCACCGGCATTCTCCATGGCCTCAGCCACCACCGCAGCTCCAAGGGAGGATCCGCTTCACTCCGCCGGCTCCCTGCAGCGTCCCAGCACCAGCCCCCTACAACACGGGCTGTAGAAGAGTCTCTGCAGGGTAAGTTTGCAGGATAATTAGGGGCTATTTATCGGAGCCCCACTTAAACACGTCTGCCATATTGGCTGGCTAGCCACGCCCCCGCCAGGCACACACCTTAGCGCCATAGTGCTAGAGTGTGTGCATGAGTATATCATAGGTTTTGTACTGGAAGGGTACCTTTCCAGTAGAAATTACTATGCTTAGACACACTTTAAACTTTACCAACTTTGTATGTGTACTGCACAGTGCAGCACTCATGCAAAGTCAGAAAAGAAAGGAGAATTAAAACATTTCTACTGTTGTTTATAGTTAGGATTTTGTGACAAAAGCCATGGGTGGTTGCATGGGAATGCCCATGTAATGCCTCCTTGGCACTAAGTAGTACAAAGCAGTGCTATGCGCTGCCTTGCATTACTTTTTGGTACTTTCAAGTTTTGCACTGGAACGTAAATTTGGAAAAATAATTTGTGCAGTTAGCTTCACTTTTGTGACATTAACCCAGAGCATCGTGGACACAGATCCTGGGAATTTAAGAAACACTAACAAGTAACAGTTTTAAAAGAAGAGGGTTAAATAAAAAACAGAAGCAAATGCCTTCACATCTGAGGACGATGATGAAGGAAGGGTTTCAGCTTGCAAACATGTATTTTGCAATGAAAGTACATATAAATGAAACCTATGTGCAAAGCATGTTTCTATCCTATTTAATATATAGCCACTGAACAATGTCCTAGAATATCATGCATACTACTGTTGGCAACAAAATACGTCCTTACAAATGGCGGTCTATGTATCCAGAGGCATTGTGACCAAAGTATTTGTTAAAAGAAATGTAATTTTTGTCCGCACACACACACACACTTGGTAATGCCTGAATAAACAGCACAATTCAGTTAGAGTTTTAGCAGGTTACATTCAACAGATTGGTTTCTCCTTGTTACCTCCCATTGACTCTTTGCAAGTCGAGCAATCGCCACAATTGCTGAACGAGATGATAAGTCACTATCCAGGTAACATCACTGATGGACATACAATTTTGCACTAGTTTCATTGAGTTACATTAGGGGGGTAAACCTTACTCATTGGTAATGCTGCATGTACATATTTATCTTAAATAAAGCACAGCATTTTCATTGATTTGATACTGAAGCCACTCCTGCACAGATATCACCCATCAGAAGCCATTATGGATGATCCCATAACTTCCCCATTTCAGGTGCAGTGGTGAGTTTGGTATAAATATAGACATGAAGCATTCAAATAATTTACTCAAACCTCAAACACGTTTCCCACCCCTTTAACACAAAATATTTCCCCTTTCACCCTTGGCGTAGAGTCTTGGCTTCTTAGTGTACTGTAAAAGCATCTCCCTGCTGGTGTAAAATATTACTTTCACTCCTATATCATAATATGTGCTTTCTCCTGACACCATTATGACATTGAGTTACACTAGATTGAGGGCCATTCGTACAGTTATTATGGAAATTGATGCGTTCATCGATAAAAATGAAATATTATCCTTATTAATAGAATCGCCCGCTCTGAACTCCACATCTACCTCGAATCGCGAATGTGTAGCAAAGAAGTCACTGAGACATAGGCCAGGTATTACTGATTGATGGGTCACAGGTGGGAGGGTGTGTAGATTGCAGGCAAACAATCAAACAGGAAACTATTGATCAATCCAACAGATAGGTGCAGTGACATTGCAATGGTCAGGAAAGATTGATAATAAAGCACACATGGCGGGAGGGGGTATGCATGCTTCTAAAATCACCATAAAGTCAGATGCCCCATGAGTTAGGAACACATAGCCAATCAGGTCATAGCACACATAGTGAGCCCGCGTTCCTCATGCAGGACATTTGGGCCTATTAATCACTGGCCACACTGTGCCCATACAAGGCCGGGGTCCACCTGTAGAACCATTTTGCCATTAATTTATGACTACATTTAGTGCTGTTCTGTTAGTTTGAACACACTCTAAGAGAAGTTTTTATCGTCCCAATTTTTGGGCGCCGCAACTTTATTCAATGCAGGGTGGCATTGTATTTCCTAAAGGCTCTCTCTCACCCTTCCATCTGTTTCTCGGTAGCATCCTTCATTTGGGCTTGTCTGAGAAAGGGAAAGATGATGGATCTGTCACCTTAAATCAATCTAACTATGTATAAAATGCAGGTTTAACCTCCTCCATGCTCATCACGGAATGGTTTCGTCATAGCACAAGTTTAAGTGTGCTCATGACGGAACCATTCCGTCATGAGCACAAGCTCAGAAAATCCATCTGCAGAGGGATTTCCTTTTTCTTGCCTGGGGAGGTGGGGAAGAGCTCCCCCAACCTCCCCAGGCCTATTTTTGAATTTTGTTGCAATGACTATCACACGTCATTGCAATGAAAACAAAACTGAAACTTAGTTTCCGTTTCTCAGTTTCGGTGCTTGTAGGGCTATCTCAGCCCACTGAGCACTGAAACAGATGGGATAGGTATCGTTGGATAGCCTTTCCTAGTGGATCCCTGCTCAGGGATAACCCCAGGAGGCTGATCCCCAAGCAGGGATCCAGCCACTAGCACCAGGGCATGTTGGGGTGGGGGCAGCCCAAACAGAGCATGGCAATGCCCTCACCCCCCAGAGAAATGTCACCCGATGGGGGCGGAAGCCCCCAATCTGCCCCGGGGGGGGGCAGAAAGTCCACTAGAAAC
This sequence comes from Lissotriton vulgaris, assembly GCF_964263255.1. Lineage (NCBI taxonomy): Eukaryota > Metazoa > Chordata > Amphibia > Caudata > Salamandridae > Lissotriton > Lissotriton vulgaris. The sequence goes on along the minus strand of NC_141696.1, from coordinate 398,812,385 downwards.
CATTTTTTTTTATTGATGTTGGGGTGGAGGCTGCCCAAAAAAAGCATGGCAATGTCCCCATAGAGAAATGTCAGTTTTCTGCAGCCAGGGGGCTGATAGGGCGTTAGCCTCGGATCTGCCCCCAGGAGGGGCAGAAAGCCCACTAGAAATTGGGGATTTATTTAAATTGCTGTTGGGGTGGGGGCTGCCCAAAAAGGGCATGGCAATGCCCCCACCCCCAGAGAAATGTCAGACCTTTTGTCCCCAGGAGTCATACGGGGCAGTAGCCCCAATCTGCCCCCAAGGGGGTGGGCAGAAAGCCCACTAGAAACCAGGGATTTTTTTAATTGATGTTGGGGAGGGGGCTGCCCAAAATGGGCATGACAATGCCCTCACTTACTGTGAAATGCCAGTCTTTCTGCTCCCCCAGGGAGCAGATGGGGCAAAGAGTCCACTAGGCACGAGGGATATTTTTTATTGATGTAGGGGTGTGGGCTGTCCAGAATGGGCATGTTAATACCCCACCCCAAAAACATTACCACAGTCTTTCTGCCCCTCCCAGGAGGCATATTGGGGCAATAGCCCCTTATCTGCCCACGGGGGCAGAAAGCCCACTAGGCCTCAGGATTTTTCAGAGTTGAGGTCAGCCCAGAATGGCATGCCAATGCCAACACCTCCCCCAAAACATGCCACAGTCTTTTTTCCTCACCGAGGGGCAGATGGCTGAAGTGGCCCCTGATCTGCCCCAGGGTAGAAAAGCCCACTAGGTGGCAACAATGACGCTGTATTTTTTGTGCATGGGGGTTGGGCTGCCCATAATGTGTGGGTTGGTCAAGTACTTGCGACAGGCAAGGGGGGCCCAAAACATATTGAGGAGACATCAAAATTACCTATCACAAAACAACCTGGTTTTGACAGGGGGGGTCACCTGGGTTTTAGGCCCCGGGCTCGGTGGCCATGTAGGAAAACTACCAAACCCACACATTTCTGAAAACTAGACACCCGGGGGAGTCCAGCGAGGTATGTCTTGCAAGGATTTCCCAACATTTTCCTACCCAGAATGACCTGCAAACCTCAAACGTAGCTGAAAAACACATTTTCGACATATTTTGGGATGGAATCAAGGTGCCGGCACAAATGTCCTACCCCACAGCGTTCCCCTCAGTCTCCCGAGTAAAATTATACCTCACTTGTGTGGGTGGGGCAAGGGCCTGTGACTGGGAAAAACCCAAAGCATAGGGAATAAGGGTATAGCATAGAAAATTCTAAGCGCTACATTTTTTACAAAATCTGTTTTTAGCTAATTCTGCATTGGACACCCACACAAGTGAGGTATCATTTTATTCGGGATACTAAGGAGAGCACTGTGGGGTAGGACATTTGTGCCGACATGGTGATTCAACACAAAAATATGTGGAAAATGTGGTTTGTTCAGCTAAATTTGAGGTTTGTAGGGGATTCTGGGTAGGGAAACTTTGGGGGATCCACTCAAGCCATACCTCATTTGACTCCTGATGTCGAAAAAGGTAGGGCTAGGACCTTTCTCAAGATTTGCCCGGCGCTAACCGCCCTTGTACCATTCAAGTTTACCAAGCAATGAGGCAGGCGCCGGAGACCAGAAGGCAGGAAACAGAAGTTTATTCCGACGGAGCAGAACACATCAGATCAGACAACAAGGTATCGTCTCGAGGTGCTCTAACAGCCTCTCGGAGGCCTGGCCTCTTATACACTGGTTTATGGCATGTGACCTTTCTTTATTACAATCAGAACATTGTAGCATAAAGGAAAAGACATCCCCGTAATCCTCGTGTCCATCCCACCCCCATGTATCCCCACAATAGAGGTCCTCAACCTGCTGATAAGAGGAGGGGGTCATCACGCAGCCAAGGGTTCCGTCGAGTCTTAGGATGTGTGCGCCTGATCAAATCACAGGGGGTGGGGAGGCCTGGATCAATAGAGGGTCCTTTGAAGGAGAGCGACCTCGTGCAATAAGGGGCAGTGAATGATATCTGCCGGCGTAGGCGATGGCCTCGGACCTGTGTGGACAGCTGGACACGGGGAAAGGGGTCATCAAAGGAGTGGTATTCATGCTGCGTGGACAATCAGGCTGAGGGAAGGTTTATCAACAGAGGGGCATTCATAGGAGGAGAGGAGGTGTTGGTCAGGCGCTGGCGTGACTCCCAAGGACAGGGTCATGCAGAAGGGTCACGCTCATGAGGGGGAGGGAGGGGGAGCCAGGGTGCGCGGAGGCTGCTTGCTGGGTCAGAGAGGCGTGCTGGTGATCGATCGTGGACAGGGAGACCATGATATCTAAAATGGCTGCCGTGCACGTAGTACATAGGTGACAAGCTGGCGCAGATGATGTTCAGACCGCAAACTAAAATTCCACAGTCCTCCCTTTTAACATGTCTCGCCAACTTGTCAGTTCGGATTTATCCCCATAAGGCCACGTATTTCTACTTCATAGAGGGGGCTCATGTGCTCATTTCGGAAGTCCAAAGTCTTTGGGCACATACAGTTAGAAACAAGGCCGCACAAAGGTGGCAGACATTGGATACCTAAGCAACACCCACATAATATCACAACAGGTATCAGCACAAAGGAAAACAACTTCCAACCCCAATTCTTCAAAGTGTCCCAAAACCAGCTCCCAAGCGACCATCCTTCCTGTTCTTGGTGAACCTCTGAGGACAGTCTGTGGAGGTGTTCAATGGCTTTGTAGACTGAAGGCGAGTTGTCTGGCACGTAGGTGCAGCAGCTGGATCCGATGATGCGGCATGCTCCTCCTCGGTCGGCTAGGACCACGTCTAGGACAAGACGATTTTGAAGGGTCACGAGGCGGACCGCCTGAAGCTCCGCAGTGTTGTTGGCGAGGATGCCAGCCGTGATGTTGATCGTTGTTTCTACTGCCTGGGTCAGGTGTCGGATAGCACGGCTGTTTGCCATTGGGCCCCACAGAGGAACAAGTCCCTTTGCTGCATCCAGGAACTGTGCTCCAGTGGAGTCGGCTTGTCCAAGGTCGTCTGCACGCCTCTGCCGGTGGTGGTTGGCAGGGGCTACATATGTGGGTGGAAGAACGAAGGCAATATAACAGGTGCCCTTCCAGCCTCTCGGGAGCCAGGCGTAAGCCTTGGTGCCACACACAAAGTACATATTCGGAGAAGCAACAAAAGAAGGAGGTTCAGCTGAGTCCAATGTTCTGGTGATTCGGCAGGCGCTGTGACCCACCAGCTGCGTTCCATGGCCTTCGAGACACACGAGACCTGTGACATTGATAACAGACAGGGCCACAGTTAGTGTGGCAGTAGTTTGTTTTTGCAGATGAGTGAAGGTGGTTCTGGCTGGATTGTGGAGCACCTGTACTTCGACTCGTTCTTTGGCTGGAATGTCTTTGATGAAGGTGGCGCCTGCGAGCGCAGGACACAGGGCAGCAAGGGTCTTTCCTGTTTTGTTCAGCCAGAACCCAGAGTAGAAGTGTGACACTGTCCGGCTGGAGGTGGCGTTGTCCTTGTGGCTCTCTTGCATGAGGATCAACCAGGCGAGGCAAGAGCCGTGAACTGAGAAGGGTGAAGGGATGAAGGGGATGGAGTGTCCAGTGGCATGCGGGAGCAACCCGCAGATCCAACAGTTCGTAGCGTTTGCAGCAAGGTTGTGTTGGTGCAACAGTTGCACGAAGGAATTGTTCCAGAATTCCCTGCGCCTTTCTCGGAGCTGAGGCGACAGAGGGATTAGGTGATGCTCTTTCAGGGGTGTTGGCTGTACAGTAGGTAGCAATGCCTCATGAGCCGGTGTGCTTTCCTCCAGAATCCAGAAGGAGGTCATGAGAAGGAGGCAGAAGAGGAAGACAATGAAGAGTGCGATTGTCTTTGATTTGTGCAAGTTGTCAGTTTTTGGATTTCTATACTGGGTATTTCCTGTTGCTTCCATCATCTTCTTATCTGGCGCTTCCATCATCTTCTTATCTGGCGCTTCCATCACCTTCAAGGGGCTCGGTAGTGGGCAGAACCACAGACTTAGTTTAGCTTCTCTTCCGGTAACCCTTGATTGTGTTTAGGTCACCGTTCTGAGATTTAACTTTAGTCCGTGGCCTACTTAGCCGAAACTCCCTCCTTTCGACGCAGGAAATACCCTTCTCTGGATGGCACAGTGGGATCAGAGAATTTTGCAAGTTCGAGTGCCTCAGTATCGGGATAACAGTCCAATATCGGTCGGTCTTTACTCAGGAGCTCTTCTTGGGCGCTGACGTTTTCTGTTGTGGCCAGGTTTGCAGAGACCTTCCGGCAATGATGGGCGTGCAGCCAGTGCTTCTTCCCCTCCACTCGAAGCGCCGTTCGGGTGGTAATCAGCACTTGCCAGGGGCCCGTCCACCGCGGTTCCAGACTCTTGGTCCGCTGGAAATTTCGTATCAACACAAAATCTCCCGGTTGGATGTCATGGCCGGGGCCCCTGGAAGCATCGGGGATGGCCTGCTGCACCTGTTGATGAATGACAGACAACGTTTTAGTTAACTTGCACAAATAATCAGATAGTAGGACGTCCGGGACGTCATGAATGGAGGTCGGTTTGGGAGCAGTCCAGAGGTTCATTGGTCGCCCAAATACAACCTCGTAGGGGGTCAAATGGTGCTTGGTGGGAGTGGAGCGCATCGATAACAAGGCCAGTGGGAGGGCATCCGGCCAGTTAAGTCCAGTGGTGGCCACTATTTTTGACAATTTCAGCTTTAGTGTGGCATTATGGCGTTCCACTAGACCGGCGGATTGGGGGTGGAAGACCGCATGAAATCGTTGCTTCACCCCCAACCCCTTTAGGATTAATTGGATAACCTCAGCTATGAAGTGGGGGCCATTGTCGCTCCATAGGATTCGACAAAGGCCATAGCGAGGGAAGAATTCCTTCAGTAGTACTTTGGCAGTAGTCATGGCAGTGTTGTCACGGGTTGGATAGGCTTCTACCCATTTGCTGAAGGCACACACGATGACTAGTACATACTTCAGGCTTTGGCATCTCTCTAGTTGGATGTAGTCCATCTGAAGGACCTCGAAGGGGTGATTGGGGGTCCCAAACCCTCCCCGGGGTACTACAGTTCCTTTCCCGGGGTTGTGTTGCAGACAGATAAGGCACTGCTGAACTAGGCGTCTGGCTGAGTCAGGGATTTTGTCGTTATGCCAGACTTTGGAAATGAGTTCGATCATGGGTGCAGATCCTATGTGTGCGGGGGAGTGAGCCATTGTCAGTATGGGGATCAGATATGAGTCGGGCAGTAACCACTTGTTTGCATCCTTCGTTCGCCAGCAGCCCTCCTCATCCTTCAAACCCACCCTTGCCCACTTAGTCAGCTCGTGAGGGGTGCTGGCCGACTGTATGTCCCTGATCATTACCCTCGTGTCACTCCATGTTTCTGCTTGTGACCTGGTCACATACATGCGTGTCACTGTCCTATTCTCAGCTGTGGTTCGTGCAGTGATGTCGGCCAATGCATTCCCTCGTCCGACTAAGTCTGTGACCCTTTTGTGTGCCTGACATTTGATCACCGCTAATCGTTTGGGGAGGAGAACTGCTTCAATCAGAGCGGAAACTAGATCTCCGTGGAGGATTGGGGTGCCGTGGGATGTCAGGAATCCCCTCTCCCTCCACAGGAGTCCAAAATGGTGGACCACTCCGAAGGCATACTGGCTGTCCGTATATACGTTCGTGGTGGTCCCTGCGGCTATGATGCATGCTCGGGTGAGGGCTATCAGCTCTGCTGCCTGGGCAGATCGTTGTGTGATGCAGGCTGTCTCAACTACTGTTCGGGCTGTCGTTACTGCATAGGCAGCTGAAGTGGTGCCATCTGGGAGTTTGATGCATGAGCCGTCTACCCATAGCTCTCCATCGGGGTCAGGAAAAGCAGTGTCTCGGAGGTCAACCCTACTCCTAGTTTGTTCGTCCGTGAGGGTTACACAGTCGTGGATGGGAGGAATGTCGGGGTCATTTTCAGGCAGGGGTAACAATGTGGCAGGATTCAAAGTCGTGCATCTTTTTAGTATGATGTGGGGTGCAAGTAGCGTCAGTTCATACCCTGTCAGTCGTGCGCTAGTCAGGTGTTGGGTCTTTGTCTGATTCAAGAGGGTGTCGACTGCATGGGGCACTAGCACTGTGAGGGAGTTGGAAAGTACGATTCCCTCGCTCTGACGGATAGAGACAGCAGCGGCGGCTACTGCTCGAAGGCAGGCAGGCAAAGCTCTGGCTACAGGATCAAGAGTGGCGGAGAAGTAGGCACAAGGGCGCTGCTTAGGACCAATCGATTGAGTTAGGACAGACAATGCGCATCCCTCCCTTTCGTGGGTGAAGAGGGAGAAGGGTTTGGAGTAATCCGGGGTTCCGAGGACGGGTGCTGAGCAGAGTGCATCCCGTAATTCCTTAAAGGAGGCTTGACACTCAGTGGTCCAAGGAAGCGGGGAGGGGACATCTTTGGTCAGTAGGGCAAGTAATGGATTCACAATGAGGCTGTAATTAGGCAACCACTGTCTGCAAAAAGAGGTTAGGCCAACCAAAGAGCGGACCTGCTTTTGTGTTTTTGGGATGGGGGTGTCTAGGATGGTTTGGATTCGGTCGGGTGTAAGTTTCCTCCCTTCTTTGGACAGAAGATGGCCTAGGTAAGTCACCTGTGGCTGACAGAACTGTAACTTCTTTTTGGAGACTTTATGGCCATTTTCTGCAAGAAAGTGTAGGAGTTGGACGGTGGCTGTCGTTGCAAGCGGGGTGGTGTCAGCCGCCAACAGGATATCGTCAACATATTGGATCAACACCACTCCCTCTGGTAGCTGGAAGGCATCCAGCTGTCTCTTAAGGGCCTGGCTGTAAATGCTGGGACTTTCAGTGTACCCCTGGGGAGCTCTACAAAATCGGTACGAACGGGATTTTAAAGTGAAGCCGAAGAGATAACGGCTATCTGGATGAATGGGGATAGAGAAAAACGCGTTCTTAAGGTCGATAACAGTGAAGGTGGTGGCAGTGGACGGGATGAGGGTCAGAATGGTGGTGATATCAGAGACCACAGGATATTGGGGTACAACCACTTTGTTAATTTCTCGCAAGTCGATGATGAAGCGGTACGCTTTCTCATCTCCTTCACCTTGCTTCTTAACAATAGGTAGGATTGGGCTGTTGCAGACGTTGCTAACCACCTCTTCAACCACTCCTGCATCTACCAGAGACTGAATGATCGCTACCAGTGCCTTCTCACCCTCTGGCGATATCCGATATTGTGGGAGTTTCGGGAGCATAGCGTCCTGTCGTACAGTTATGTGAATAGGATCAATCATCATTCGCCCTACATCAGAGTCATTTTTGGCCCACAGGTACGGAGGCAGGGTGTCAAGCAGGGACAGGTCAGCGTCAGTTATGGAGCACATGTGTCGTGGGGGAGGGGATCTGGGCATGTCTGGGTTGTCGTATAAGATGACTCGTATTCCATCTGGGGAACACCTAATGGTAGCTCGAAAATGTTTCAGTAAGTCAATACCCATAATGGCGTCAGGGGAGTTGGAGGAGAGTAGAAATGTCGCGTCAGTAGTGTTGCTTTCTAGGTCAAAGGTAATAGGTACGGACAGGGGGTTAGTGGAGGGCATCCCATCGAAACCTATCGACGAAATGTGTGAGCCAGACAAGGGTGCCCTTGGAATCAGTCGTTTTGATAACACACTACGTGTCGCCCCAGTGTCTACCAAGAATGGAGACTCTGTACCCAAGACCTTAGCGGTGACATAAGGACCTTGCTGGTCAACACAGAGCTCGACTGGATCCCTCCCTTGCCCCTGGCAGTCCTATGCAAAATCGGGGGCATGTTCACCTTCAGACAGCTGATATTGGTTCTGTCGGGGACGGTCAAACGTGTTCAGTCTCCCTGATCTGTCATTGCTGGTGTCGTTGGTGCTCCCTCGTCCTTGTACTCTATTTCTCGGACCACCTGCCACATCCCTGGAATCCCTATTTCTATTCATTTCTAGCAGAACCGGACACTGGAATTTCCAATGGCCGAGCCCTTTGCAGAAGGCGCATTGGTCATTGCTAACGTCTCTACGTCCAGTGTGGGGTGCTGGGGTGTGATCTTTAGAAGGTAGATCTCTGGGGGTGGTTGATTGGTAGTTCCCCCTTTGGTGTTCCCGTCCTAGCGTCATACCCTGTATCTGGGCTATCATTACCCTTTCCTTTAAATCTTTCTTCTTTTTCTCGGACGCCCTATCATTCTCATTCTTTTGGTGCTCGTAATACTGAGCCATCTGAAGGATAGCTGCGGGTTTGGAGGCCCCCCAACTGCTCTCACTCGTCTGCAGTTTTTGGGAGACTTCTTGTGTTAATCCCTTTACATAATTTTGCACAAACAGGTGCTGTCCGGTTGCGGTGGTCATGTCTTGGCCACTGTAGTCGGAGAACACGGTCTTGAATCGAGAGAAGTATTCTGACACATCCTCCTGGGGTTTCTGTCGACAGGCCGTGACTATCGACCAGTCTACTTTTCTTTCCGGGACCAGGGTCTTTAACTTCTGGACCAGTTTGTCTGGGAGTTCCAGTATGTCCTTCACTGGTTTACTCCCCGGCTCTCGCTGTTTATCTAGTTTACCGAGTTGGTCCCAGGTATGTCCAAACAGATCCGTGTGGTCAGCCTTCCGGATTTGCTTCCACACGTCAGCTGGCAGGCATAACCCGAAGAACAAGTCAATATCTGCTAAAGTCATTATTGTCGAACCCAAGGCTGTGCCTAATTCGGTATAAAATGCCGTCGGGTTCTTTCTTAAATCGGGCAGGGTTTGTTTGAAGGTTAGGATATCCTGTCGGTCCCATGGTTGGTAAACCCAATTGTACACAACCCTCCCCTTTGCATTTTCATTATTAATATCATCGTTCGTTCCCTGGCCCCGTGGCGGGATCCAGTAAGGAGCCGCTTCTCTGATAGGCATCATAGTATTGGCTACTTCTGCCGAGGTTGTTTCAGGGATCGTAACCTTGGCTTCTGGTTTCTGTTCCGTGAGGTGGCGGAAGACCTCAAGCATTTGCATGAAGAGCTCTGTCGCCTCACGTTCAGTCCCATCTCCAACATCAATCTTCCTATACAGTGTTGTTAGTTTAGCGGGACCCTTACTCTGATACCTATCTTCATACGCGTTCAGGGTGTGGTAGCTGAATCGCAAAATGAAATGCCGTCTGTGGCTGTCGGCATGTGAATTATATACGCTCATTGTGTATTCTTCGCTCTCCCTTCGTTCTACCAATGTCTTTGCTATTTCGTTGATCCCATCCCGCTCATCTTTGCTTAACCTACTTAACCTGGCTGATGATTGTTTGCTAGCCTCGGGGTCGTCTGACGAAGTTGTTAATATGGTTGGTGCGGAGGCCGTGAGGGCCGGTGCACTAGCACTAGGGTCACTTTCACTCCCACTCGGGGCTTGCAGGTTTTGTTGGCTGGGAGCATATGGAGGGGGCATGTAGATGATTGGGGGACCTAGCAGTAACTCATCGTTTGCCCGTTGTTTGGAGGGTAGTTCAGGGTAGAGCGCAGAGGGGGTCCTAACAGGACATTGGCCTGTTGACCCTGATTCTTGGTTTTGTGTAGCTTCTTTTCTTTCTTTTATTTCTCCTTCTAGTTGTTTTGCGGCTAGGTGGGCTGCCTTTCGTAGTTCTTTCCCTATCTTTGCTTCTTCTCTTTTCTTTCGTTGTTCCGTTTCCTTGCGCCACATGCCGATACTGTCGAGCATAGTGGGCGTGGTCTTATTCTTCTGGAGCGCTATTTCTAATGTTTTTATTTTATTTTCACTAAAGGAACCTATCAGTGGCCACTGACTTTCAGGGTTCTTTTTCGTATATTTATGCCATAGTCTAGTGTAAGCTATGGCGACTAGTCCATACTTAGTGAACATGTCCTTATTAGGGTTGCCCTCCAGTGGAGCTGGATGGTTCATCTCTAATAAGCGGTCCGGGCTAAACAGGCTACCAACCAGTGGGGAGAAGATAGGCATGACGGTTTACACTGGGGACAAAAAGTCTGCACTTACCTATCTTATCACGGCGGGCAAAGACTAGACAGAATATTTCTATTCTCCGTTGTTTGCCGGCGGTGAATACCTCAAACGAACCAATACCGAACAATCGGTCAATCAAAACAATTCAGTGGGGAGAATAAGTGGGCACGAAAAGTTATCGTTACCTACTCTTTCTCTCCCTGCAAAGAGAGACCTTGTTTTTCCCTGTTTGCAGAAAAAGAATCTCCAGACAATAATCCACGAACGATAGTTCGGGAAACAGTGGGGGAGGAAGATAGGCAAGACGGATTACAATGGGGACAAAAGTCTGCGTTACCTATCCTTCACTGTTTGCAAAGAGAGAGCCTGTTTGTTTTTCCCCGTTTGCAGACAGCGAATCTCCAGAGGTTTCAACAAAGCGTAATACTAGTATTATCCAAACAAACAATTTTCCTCAATTCGTCGTGTTTACACGACCTTACCCGGACCGCATGGACGGTTTCCTGTCCTCTGGATCCAGCGCCCGATCGTCCTCTCTCCTTCGTGATGTTCGCGGCACTCCTGATGGTTCCCAGTCAGGACCGTAGATCACTCGAGAGAGGTCTGTTCAGAACTAGTGAAGGTCGGATGATCGGCTGTCAGACGAGGGTCTATCGGACATGAGCTCTTCCCGATCGTTGCAGTCGTTCACTCTGTCATCGGGACCTCTCCCACTGGATCCACGTGTCGCTGATGGGCCCCACGCTTTGGGACGCCAATTGTCGAAAAAGGTAGGGCTAGGACCTTTCTCAAGATTTGCCCGGCGCTAACCGCCCTTGTACCATTCAAGTTTACCAAGCAATGAGGCAGGCGCCGGAGACCAGAAGGCAGGAAACAGAAGTTTATTCCGACGGAGCAGAACACATCAGATCAGACAACAAGGTATCGTCTCGAGGTGCTCTAACAGCCTCTCGGAGGCCTGGCCTCTTATACACTGGTTTATGGCATGTGACCTTTCTTTATTACAATCAGAACATTGTAGCATAAAGGAAAAGACATCCCCGTAATCCTCGTGTCCATCCCACCCCCATGTATCCCCACAATAGAGGTCCTCAACCTGCTGATAAGAGGAGGGGGTCATCACGCAGCCAAGGGTTCCGTCGAGTCTTAGGATGTGTGCGCCTGATCAAATCACAGGGGGTGGGGAGGCCTGGATCAATAGAGGGTCCTTTGAAGGAGAGCGACCTCGTGCAATAAGGGGCAGTGAATGATATCTGCCGGCGTAGGCGATGGCCTCGGACCTGTGTGGACAGCTGGACACGGGGAAAGGGGTCATCAAAGGAGTGGTATTCATGCTGCGTGGACAATCAGGCTGAGGGAAGGTTTATCAACAGAGGGGCATTCATAGGAGGAGAGGAGGTGTTGGTCAGGCGCTGGCGTGACTCCCAAGGACAGGGTCATGCAGAAGGGTCACGCTCATGAGGGGGAGGGAGGGGGAGCCAGGGTGCGCGGAGGCTGCTTGCTGGGTCAGAGAGGCGTGCTGGTGATCGATCGTGGACAGGGAGACCATGATATCTAAAATGGCTGCCGTGCACGTAGTACATAGGTGACAAGCTGGCGCAGATGATGTTCAGATCGCAAACTAAAATTCCACACTGAGTGAGTCTAGTTTCAGAAATGTGTGGGTTTGGTAGGTTTTTCTAGATGGTGGCGAGCCTGGGGCATAAAACCCCAGGTCCCCGCCCCCAAAACCAGGTAGTCTTGGTATAGGTAATTTTGAAGTCTCCACAGTATGATATGGGCCATTTCCTGTTGCAGTCATTATGCCTACCCACACAAGTGAGGCACCATTTTTGATCAGGAGACCTGGGGGAACCCTGGGTGGTAGGACATTTGTGTCAGCCCAGTGATACTAAAACTTTCTCACATAGAAGGGTGAGAAGAAATGTATTTTGTAAACAAAATATGAGGTTTACAGGGGATTCTGGGTTGGGAAATATTGGGCGACCCACGCAATTTATACCTTCCTAGACTCCTCAGCGTGTCTAGTTTTCAGAAATGTGTGGGTTTGGTAGGTTTCCCTAGATGACCGCCAAGCTCCGGGCCCAAAACACATGGAACCCCCATGCAAAACAAGGTTGTTTCGTGATAGGTAATTTTGATGTTGCCTCAATAGGTTTTGAACCTTTACCTGTCAAGGGTACTTGACCTACCCCTGCGAGTAAGGTACCATTTTTATTGGGAGACCTGGGAGAACGCTGGGTGGTAAGAAATTTATGGATCCATGTGGATTGCAGAACTTTCCCGCATAGAAATTTGAGGAAAAATTGATTTTTACAGCTAAATTTGAGGTTTGCAGAGGATTCTGGGTAGAGAAATGTTGAGGGACCCACACCAGCCATACCTTACTGGTCTCCCTCGGGTGTCTAGTTTTCAGAATTGTGTGGGCTTGGTAGGTTCCCTAGATGGCCTCTGGGCCTGGGGCCAAAAACCAATGGGACCCCCCTTACAAAGATTCCAGAACTTTTCACCACAGAAATGTGAGAAAAATGTGTTTTCTTTGGACAAATGTGTAGGTTTGCAAGGGATTATGGGTAACAGAACCTGGTAAGAGCCAGTCAACGCACCCCAAACTGGATTCCCCTGGGTGTCTAGTTTTCAAATATGTATATGTTTGCTAGGTTTCCCTAGGTGCTGGCAGATTTAGAAATCAAAACTACAGCTAGGCAATTTGCAAAAAAAGGGTCAGTTTTCACTGTGAAAATGTGGTGTGTTCACATTGGTTTTGAGCCAATTCCTGTTGCAGGCACTAGGCCTACCCACACGAGTGAGGTACTATTTTTCTCAGAAGACTTAGGGAAATGCGGGGTGGGTGGAAGTTTGTGGATCCAGACAGATTCCAGAACTTTCCACCATAGAAATGTGAGGAAAATGTGTTTGTTTGGCCACATTCTTAGGTTTGCAAAGGATTCTGGGTAACCTTACCTGGTGACAGCCAGCCAAGTCACTCCATCCTGGATTCCCCTGGGTGTCTAGTTTTCAAAAATTTATAGGTTTGCTAGGTTTCCCTAGGTGGCGGCAGAGCTAGGGTTCACAATCTACAGCTAGGCACTTTGCAAAAAAATTGTTAGTTTTCACTGTAAAAATGTGGTGTGCCCACGTTGTGTTTTGGGCCGTTTACTGTCGGGGGCAATAGGTCTACCCACACAAGTGAGGTAACATTTTTATCGGAAGACTTTGGGAAAAGTAGGGTGGGTAGAATTTTGTGGATCCACATACATTCCAGAACTTTCACCACAGAAATGTGAGGAAAATGTGGGTTTTGTTTTACAAATGTTCCAAAGGATTCTCTGTAATAGAACCTGGTGAGAGCCAGTCAAGTCACCCTATCCTGGATTTCCCTGTGTGTCTAGTTTTAAAGTTTTAAAAAATGTATAGGTTTGCTAGGTTTCCCTAGGTGCCGGCAGACCTATGGTTCAAAATCTACAGCTAGGCACTTTGGAAAAAAAGGGTCAGTTTTCACTTTAAAAATAAAGTGTGTCCACGTTGCTTTTTGAGCCGTTTCCTTTCGCAGGCATTAGGCCTACCGACACAAGTGAGGTACCATTGTTATCGGGAGACTTTGGGTAACACAGAATTGTAGAGCAACTGTTATTACTTATTGACTTTCAATGCAATTCTGCCTTCCAATTGAAAGACAAAGTGTAAAAAATAAGTCATTTTGAAAAATTACTTATAATTCTCATGCTAGTATGGGTGCCCACAATTTCGAAAATGTTCAAATATCTACTGTTTCCAAATTCTATATTTCGTTCCAATTTCAGAAATACATATGTGTCTTTCATACCTATTTTTCCATGTATATATTTTCCAAAATTAATTGCTATATACTAAGCATGGGCGAAATGTGCGGATTTCCCCGCAAAATCGCAAAAATAATCAGAGAATTCGCAAATTTTCCCGCAAATTCGCGGATTTTTTTGCAATTTGCCCTGGAGTACTTTCTACTGGCTAATCCAGTAAGTGGTCCCTCATTGGGTAAATGTATAGTGCTTTTACTACACTGCAGCTGCGTAAAGGGCCAGAAGATGTGTCTCCAATGACCATGTGTGCCTGTAACACAGGCACACATGGTCACTGGAGACACATCTTCTGGCCCTTTACGCAGCTACAGTGTAGTAAAAGCACTATGGGACAGATTTACAAGCCGCTTGCGCCTCTTTTGCGCTGTAGTTGCGTCACTTTTGTGACTTTTGCGTCACAAGATTTCACTCAGTCACTTTTAGGCCAATGCTGCGTCAAAAAACTGTGCCTGCTTGAAGCAGGCGCAAGGCTTGATGCAGCATTGGGGAGATAGGGCCCCCAGAGCATTGCTGGAGCTGCGTCGCAAGCGCGACGCAGCTCCAGCAATGCGCTGCTTTTACAGGACAGATGCGTGACGCATCTGTGCCGTTTTTGCCACATGGTGCGCCGCATTGTAAATGTGGCGCACCATGGGTGGCGGAGCTGCGGCGCACAATAACTGGCGCATCCCTGGGGATGCGTCAGTTCTTGTAAATCTGCCCCTATAAATTTAGCCATTGAGGGAGCACTTACTGATTAGACAGTAGAAAGTACTCCAGTTGAGTAGAGGTATTGCACAAAACGGTGGCATCTTCGTGGACAAACACGCAGGGCGGGATTCTTTCTGCCCCTGTTAGACTTGTTTTTCCCTTGTTTTTCTGCCCTTCTGCCCTCTGTTAGACTCGTTTTCCCTTGTTTTTCTGCCCTTATGCCCCCTGTTAGACTCGTTTTTTGTGCCCTTCTGTCCTCTGTTATTCCCTTGTTTTTGTGCCCTTCTGCCCTCTGTTAGACTCGTTTTTTGTACCTTTTTGCCCTCTGTTAGACTCGTTTTTGTTCCTTTCTGCCCCCGTTAGACTCGTTTTTTGTGCCCTTCTGCCCTCTGTTAGACTCGTTTTTCCCTTGTTTTTCTGCCCTTTGTTAGACTGCTTTTTGTGCCTTTCTGCCCTCTGCATCCCCACATCATCACTCAGCGCTACCCCAGCATCACTCAGCACCACCACAGCATCTCTCAGCACCACCACATTATCACTCAGCACCACCACAGCACCACTCAGCACCACCACAGCATCACTCAGCACCACCACAGCATCACTCAGCACCACCACAGCACCGCTCAGCACCACCCCAGCATCACTCAGCACCATCCCAGTATCACTCAGCACCACCACAGCACCACTCAGCATCACCACATCACCACTCAGCACCAACACAGCACCACTCAGCTCCCCCCAGCATCAATCTGCACAACCATTCAACATCAATGTTTCAAGCTTTATTACAAATGTCACAAAAATATGTTAATATTTCACTTCTGTTCTTGGATTTTCGTCACAATAAAATACACTGAACATAATCTTCACAAAAGTTATTTACAAACGTTTAAGCTATTGCCATTATAAATTAAAATCACTTTTATTTAAGTATTAATTATTTAAAAAAATTAAATGCCAATGCTATAGGTGTCACATTTGCAAAAGTTATAACTATTGGCATTGTAAATGACATAGCTATTAATTTAGCTATTTTCAAAACCAGCACATAAATAAAAAAAGTTGTCATTTACAAGACCGATAGCTCAAACTTTCCTAATGCGAGACCAATTGCATTGCAAATGCTTGTTTTTATATCTGTCAGTGATTCCTGTTGAGGTTTAATTTTCGTGACAAGTGCCTCATTGCCTACTTGTAACTATTCTCGGACCCTGCTTCAAGGGTCAGAGCAGGGTCAGAGCAGGGTCAGAGAATAGTTGCAAGTAGGCAACGAGGGCGCCAGGAAGCACTTCCAGGCTTACAGCAGTAGGTGCCAAAGTTGAAGTTAATTTCTTCGTAACCTTTTTGTAAAAGGTTACAAAAAAATAGCTTCAACTTTTGCACCTGCTGCTGTAACCCTGTAAGTGCTTGGCTGAAAATTCGTCCCGCTGTTTCGTGGATTTTACCGCGATTTTGCGAGATTCGCGGATTGCGAAATCGAGGAAAATCCGCAAATTCCACGAGCGGAACACATTTTCTGCCCATGCTTACTATATACCCGGTACATAATAAAAAAACATTGCAAGACGCTGCTCAGTTATTGGCTCTGGCTTAGTCGGGTTCTTGGCGAACCTACAAGTTCTATAAATACTCACAACCATAAAGATCCTGTAGATGTAATGGTATATTGCTTTCAAACAGCTGTCATAATTAGAAGAAGTTACAGGTGAAAACAATGGCACAAATAGGCAGTTTTTTCAACTAATTTTCACTTTTCCCTATATTCAACTGTTAGTCTCTATAAAGAAACCTTGAAGGATCTACTCAAATGACCTCTTGCTGAATTCAGAATTTTGTCTACTTTTCTAAAATTTATAGCTTTCCAGCATCCATCATTGCTTTCATACCCATTTCTACCATTAACTGAATGAAGGTAGGAAGCACAAAAAATAGCAAAAATAGGCTATATCTAAGGCTCCCTGTTTTCTGTTTTTACTGGTTTTCACAGATGAATACAGACAGAGAATATTTATTTTCTTGTCTGTATTTATTTTTAAAAGTGGATAAAAACGGACATTGGGTTACTTTTTGAGTAATTCTAAATACTGTCTGGCATGACTGCCAGGCCAATAGCTGTGTGGGTTGATAGGTAAGGGGGCTAAAAAAGAAAGGAATTTCAACAGCAGTAGATATGCACAAGGTTAATACTGAAATATGCTTTTTTTTTTTTAAAGTGCATTCATTTGTCTTCTGCAGGTGTTTACAGCATTGAAACCTAGTAGGCATTCAAGCATGAGTGCATATGTACCTGTTAAATAAATGTGGAAATATATTACTTTCAGCTTCATTTTTCCACAAAACCCAAAATAAAAATGGATAAATACAGATAAAATTAGCAAAAAATAAGTATGGATAAATACAGACGGAAATGTCTAAAAATAAATACCATAAAACCAGGAGCCCTAGCTATATTCCAGTAAAATGCCAAAACTGTGTAAAAAATGTTGGCTTTCTGACAAAAGTCTGTCAGTCTCTAAAAGCTGGGAAAATTGTGATTTCAGCCCCACAAACCCGTTGTTGATACCATTTGCAGGGAAAAAAACAGAAGCTTTCATTTGCAGCACTTTTTTCCCATTTTCCCCCCAAAAACTCATTGTAGCTGCATTTTGGCTAATTGCTGGGTCCCGCCAGGGAAATCCATAAACCCTGGGTACCTTTAGAATCCCCATGATGTTGTAGGGAAAGGATGCAAATTTGGCGTGGATACCTTATGTGGTCAAAGAGTTACAAGGGCCTAAGCGCAAACTACCCCAAATAGCCAAATAAATGCTTAGCACGGGGAGAGGCCTTGCAGCAAGGGGTTAATAAGAGATAATGACCTAAGAGACTCCAAAGGTCAACAAGATTTTAAACGATTTTATGGTGTTATCAACATTTGCTGATTATGCCTTATGGATGAAAGTGTGCTTTTATGATCTGTTTGAATATAGATTGAATAAAGATTTTATTGATTGATTGACTCCAAAGGCAGCAATCAAAATTTCTCAGCATATACGGTATGGCGGAAACATTTATGATATGTCATGTTTTTGTATATAATAAGGACACCTACCAAATCTAAATTGAAACAGTACTCAGACCCAGGGCCTGTAACTGTTCTCCTAGCCAAACTTTTTAATTAAACAGACTGTTCCTTTTTTGGCAAACGCCTATTGTCTTCTGTTTTTTCCAAGGATTTCAAGCTCAAGCAAAAACTACCATAGGTCCCTTTTGATTCTTCCACCTCCATTCCCTAAGGACAGACTGCCAACTATGGATCTGTAAATCTGATGCAGCGCCAAAACATAACCCCATGCAAAAGCAGGTGTTGTTTTTTCTACACAAAACAAATAATTAAATAATGATGATTTGCTACTTCTATGTGTGCTGCAGAATGCAGCATACATAGAAGTAGCAAATGACAATTACTGATTGTTTTTGTGCAGGAAGGGACACCTTCCTGCACATGAACAATCACCCCTGCAACGCAGGCACCCTAAGCAATATGGCTCAAGGGTATCTGTGTTTGTGCTAGGCAGCTATTTTTAGTGCTGGCGCAAGGGAACACACAGGGGTGTGCCGTATTTTTGTAAATATGTGTTATATCCTAATCTGTGATATTTATTTCTATTCAGCCTAGCTGTTCCCTAGGTGCTCAGCCAGAGTGAGAGATGGTGATGGAATGTTGGTGTGACTGTGATGAATGGAATGCCTGGGTGCCTGTGTGGATGAGTGGTGACAGTTGGAGATGGGCTGAGCAGCAGGGAGGAAGCTCTTGGTGGGGCTGGAAACTGGACTGGAGAGATATCTGGCAACATGAACAAGAACTTATGTATTGACTTACATGGAACTAATAAAGAAGTCTTCAAACTCTACCTGGCTTCCTGTGTCAACCTCTGTGTAAGGACACAACATTATTTTGGTGACGACCGGACTTGTACTCAAGCGTTTTAGGGACTTAAAAGCTGAATACAAATGGTACAAGAATCAAGAGTAAATACAAGAACCAAGAGGTTACAGAAACCAAGTGCAACATCAAGGAACTAAAGAAACCTTGTGAATAAAGCGTCATGTATGGAGCTACAGGCTGGCCAACCCCACCAGTGTCCTTGTCAACGGATGGCCCCAGACACCTCTACACAGCCTGGACATGCTCTATTGGACTCTTTTTTGTCTGTTACCCAAGTGGATATTGGTGTGAGCCTGAATATTTGGGAGTTTACAGCACACAGCGTCTTCATGCTTTTGAAATCGACTTTGACAGTAATGGATCAGAGTCTACACATGCTATCTGTGAGGGCCTTGTCTCCCACCGTACACTTTTGGGAGTGCGAAGACGACTCCTCATTCTACTACTGGTTTAAACTGTGTACAATCCCTGTGTGTATTAGATTGAGCACCGTTGTGCACAGAATTACTTTTTAACACTGTTTGCGCTGTTTCACGATTGGTTTACTGTCAGTGCTGAGGGCTTTGAGTGAGTACATCTTATCAAAGATTAGCTTGGATATTTAACGATGTCGGCGTCATATGCACTATGCAGTTATGAGTGCCATGTGAGGAACTTTTCCTGTGGGGATTGTTCTGAGTTTAGCCTATGCTTTTGCCGCATATGAATTTCATATACCTTTTTGATGTTTTTTGGGGGGCCTTTAAATAAATGGCTATAACCCAAACAATGGCAGTTTAACCGCTGCTTACGATTAGAATTGGAAATACAAGACTTTTGCGTGCACAATCCTACCTGTTAGACGCGCTTTTCATCTCAAGCTGCTGGTAGACACCTCTCAATTTGGATGCTCCGTGAGCCATACAGTGCCACGTAGATGATGTGCCGCCCTGTTTTGGTTGGCTGCCTCTGTTTTTCTTCAATATGCCAACCACGTTTGCATCACAAGTGCAGCATTTGTTTCCATGTGAAAGGGACTATTCTACTTTTGTCCCACATGTGAAGCGTTTCTCATGTTCTGCTGGTTTTGGTTATCTGTGTTTTCCTGCTGCACTAGAGTGTCATACTACGTTCTCTGATGACTGGTGGTTCAACGCATGGAGCTCAGAGAACACTGCCTTGAGTACCTGTGGTGAGTGGCAGTTTTATTTTTTTGTTCTTCCCTTCAGCTGCCATCTGGTGCTTGAGTTGAAATTGACTTATTGCCACTTTCCAAGGAGTCCTATTCACACTTGTCCTCGGTGTGAAGTTTGTCTACACGATCCCGGTGACAGGCATACCAGGGCTATGACTCCCTCTGTGCAGATTGGTCTTCAAAGTGTACATGTTATGAAATTCATTTATACTGTTTTACTGTTTTCCAAGAATGTTTTTTGGGGTCAACATGTTTAATATGAGGCAGGTTACATATTTCGCTCCACTGTGATTGCAAGAGGAGTTGTTTATGGCCAGAGTGTTTACTTTTGCACAAATGTGTCATGCTTACTTTTTACAAGAAAATGTTTTGATTATCAGACTTGGCTAAGAATATGTGCATTTTGTAACAGTGTGTTTCAGCATATCTTTGGGACATTGTTCACAAGCGATTTTTCTTTATCAATTTCTGGTTACAGTTTGGTTATTAGCATAGTTCAGTGAAAACGTACAGCTAGTAATCTTTAACGCAACATGTGTTTTTACAGTTGCTTCAAAGGTTCCCTTACTCAAGGGTGTTAATTGCCTTGTGGTACTCGGGTGAGAAGTCGCCCACCGGTGAGAGATATGGTTATATGGTTTAAAGATGTACTACATTTAGAGTTGTTGCATGACTTATGGAAGAAATGTTTGTGTTTTGTGATGCCACAGTTTACGTTTCCCTACAGATGGGTGGTCTGTGTATCTTAGTGGGTGGTAGTCACAGTTTTCTCCCTTAGATGAGGGTGGTGGTTCTGGACTTGGTGGGTGGTTCCCCACCTCTATGTGTTGCAGTTACATTATATATGTGGTTTTGTGTTGTGATCAATGAGTGTAAGTCGTCTTGCGCTGCACGTTTGATCTGCACGTTTGGTCTGATGTGTTACACGTCTTATTTTGTTGTGTGTAAGTCCCCCCATGCCTCACATGTTGTAGTCTTGTGTGTAAGTCGCCATGTGCATCATGTTTTGTTGTAATATGTGTAAGTCGCCCTGCACTTCACGTGTTGTTGCTCTGTGTAAGTCGCCCTGCGCCTCAGGTGTTGTTGTGTGTAAGTCGCCCTGCACCTCACCATGTGTACCCTCTGTGTTGTTCATCTGGTCCTACACATGTATCTTTCGTGTTGGTTTCACCCTTTTTGCCTGTTTTTGGCTCTGTTGTCAGTCTGGGGTAATGCCCACCCCTCTCATCATTTCGAATTTGCTTATTGGGAAGGATGGGGATATTGCTTGCGTTTGATTTTATCTTACTTGTCAATAATTTTCCTTCCTTCAGATTACGCAGTGTTCCTACACTTGATAAGTGGTATTTAGCTTTCCTTCCCTGAGTTAGAACTTTTTCTTCTTCTATATATTTATTGTTTATAGTTATTCCCATGTTTTCCCTCACTTTCATTTTTCTTTTAAAAGGAGAGGGATAATGTTATATCTTCACTGTGATATTTATTTCTACCCAGCCTAGCTGTCTCCTAGCTGCTCAGCCAGAGTGAGAGATGGTGACGGAATGTTGGTGTGACTGTGATAAATGGAATGCTTGGGTGCCTGTGTGGATGAGTGGTAACAGTGGAGAAGGGCTGAGCAACAGACAGGCTGCTCCTGGTGGGGCTGGAAACTGGGCTGGAGAGATGGCTGGCAACATGAACAAGGACTTATGTATTGACTTACATGCAACTAATAAAGAAGTCTTCAAACTCTACCTGGCTTCTTGTGTCAACCTCTGTGTAAGGGCACAACAATATGGCACATCCCTGCATTTTGAAAATGGCACAGTGTGGCAATGCAAAATTGGCTTCAGCACCATTCTGCACCATTTCCTTGTACATATGCCCTTATACAATCTCTTTCCTCTCCTTTTTGGGCAAGTTCAATTCACTGAAAAGTTAATCTAGAATTGGTAGCTCACTAAGGCATTTCCAAGCTCAGGAAAGGATCAACACAGTTCATTGGCAACACCTTCACTGTAGTTTCTGATTTGATGTGCTGGTTCAGTTTCTTCTGCACATCATTCTCTTGATTTCACTACATGTCGGGTGCTAATTCGCCATAAGTGTCCTCTGATCATTGGGCAGTATGATCCACTTTTGATGTGGTCCAACAGATACTAAATCTTTCCTTGCAGTACCCAGTTCTTGAATTACTTCTTCTGGACTTTTCTAAGTTCAGTTATTTTGCTTAATTTCTGCTGAGGAAGGCAAAGGAAGGGTTGACTGGGCAATGGTGGGCATCACCATGACTCACACAAAATTGACTGTTACATCCTTTGTTTTCCCAGCTTTTCTAATCAATCATCTCCATGTACCTTTGAATTTCCTTTTGCCTTCTTGCCCGTGGGGGACTGTCTGTACGCATGGAAGTATCTTTCATCAGTTGAGGCTTATTCAAACTCTTCCACTGTTTGCAGCTCAATGTACTAGCTAAACTTATTTTTTATTTTGTCCCCTACTAAAACTTTCTCAGACCCAGGGGGATATGCCTTCCACTTGGGTGATTTCTTCATGTACCATCTGTGCATTAGGCTTTCAGCTGCTTTTCCTGTTTGTGTTGCTAAAATGGTTGGGCAATGTTTGTGCTGGAGAGATGTCAGCCTGCCTAGGTTGTATGGCTGAACTATTGCTTGTAAGTTTACTGGCTCCGGGAGATCGTCAGGCAGTATAAATTCATTTGTGGACTCAGGCTTTGATTTTCGCTGCAAGAATTGCCAAAATCTAGCAATGAAAGATGTGTTCTCAAAGTTATAAGCTTAGTTCCTTTAACTCTTTTTAGGGAGAGAAACAGCCTCATGACCAGCGCTGTTACCCTCGAAACATGGGAACCAGGGGGCATATTACCAAGCAATAGCGATAATTATCGCTATTGCTTGGTTAGAGACAAATATTTACCGCAGCGCTGAGGCGATTTTTACCGCAAATAAACCTTGGTATTACCAAGGTTTAACGCAAATGCGGTAAAAATCGCCGCAAAGCATGAATATCGCTGAAAGGTCAGCGATATTCATGCATTAGCGAGCTAATGCTCTTAGCCATGTTATCCACCTCCCATTGGATAACATGGCTAAGAACTGCTCAGGGCAGGTGTTAGCTTTTGGAGATATTCCCGCTTAGCGCGAATATCTCCAAAAGTTGGTAATAGGAGATAGCGATGTTAGCGACTGTTTTCAGTCTCTAACATCTTGGCACAGCCACTTTGCATCTCATTAGTGATAAATATCACTGACATGCAAAGTGGGGCCCAAGATGGTCGCTATCTCCTACTAGCTGTTGCTAACTGGTGTTAGCGGCAGCTAGGTAATAGGGAGATCATTTTATCTCCGCTTTCTTGGCTTTTAAAGCCAAAAAAGCGGAGATAAACCCCCTTGATAACATGCCCCACAATTTTAGCCCAGGCCCCAGCTCAAGATCTTGTGATTTTGGGTAAATCACTTAGGGTCTAATTTAGAGTTCGGCAGATGGAATAAAGGCAGTCTGGGTGGTTGAGGACTTTACATCTGCAACCCTTCCTTTACTCTGCCTGCTAGATTTGGCGTGCACTGTCTCCCCTGCTGTGAACTCAATAGTCTGAAATGAACCGCTGTCAAATTGGTTCACAAAAATCCATTTGGTGGGTGTCCTTCATTGGTGGTGGATGCTGAAACCAAACGTTTGAAAGTTTTTACTTGTGCAACAACAAACTACCAAAGCAGGATTTTGTTTTTGGAAACGCAAAAGCGAATGCCCCCAATAACATGTGAGTTTCCTCCCATTGTGTGAGCATAATTTTGTTTACTGTCCCTTACCACTAGGATATTGCTGGCAGTGACAGACGGTAAAAAATGCTATCCAACCTCCCATTCTAAATAGGAAGTATGTGCTGTTGGAGGAAGGTTCAAGTTGACAGAGTAAATTTTACTATGTTGGAATAAAAGTGACAGTCCATCTGACTCAAAATTGGGGAGGTGCACCGGGAATTTTATGGACAAGGTACTCTGTTGCAATAAAAATTGTCTACTGTAATCTGATACTCATTTAAAGTGCTTTAATACCTTGGGGCCAAGTTTGCACTATAAAAAAATGCAAAAGAAAATACCAACGCTTTCTTGTCTCTGCCTATACCCAGTATGGAGATACTTTCGGCTGGATCGCTGCTCCCCTGTGCATTTCCCTTTGGGAATTGTGATATTTGTCTAACCAGTGCATCCCAGCCTTTTAGAGTTTCATGAAAGTTCGCAATTACCTGAACTTCTCTGTAAGCTTTGCTTACTTCAACCGAGATATGGCCTAATCTACAAATGGTAACTGGGCTGCGCTGCAAAACGCTTGTTGCATAAAGTATTTTTTAGGAACAGTGAAAATTACCAAAAGAAACCACGGGGCATATTAGCAAGGAACGTTGTTAAAATTATCGCAGTTTTATCGGCAGGAAACTGCCGATAAAACGGCGATAATGGGCTTGCTAATATGCGTTATAGAATTCCTATAGAATCCCAGGTTAGATGTCCTGCACGGCGATAATTTTAACGAGGTTGCTTGCTAATATGCCCCCACATTTTTACTGAATCGGTGTTTCGCACATTTCCTTAAGCTTTCGACAAGCCAGACTCTGATCATATGACTCTATGATGTTGCACATATTTTTTGTATCAAAATCATCTGCATGCGTTTGTTCAACCAGACAGGCATATTGTATTTACATTGTGTGGTGGAGTCATTAGGGTAAAAAAGGGTGGTCATCTTCAAACTTTCTGCCATTTTTCCTTTCACTCCATGGTGCTGAAGGAGCTGTGTTCATGGCTTATAGTGTAATGGTCGTGGGATGGGATTCACCAGTAACCTGGGGCCATATTATCAAGAAAGGGCAATATATTATCGCCGCTTTTATCGGCAGGAAACTGCAGATAAAGCAGCGATAATGGGCTTGATAATATGCGCTTGTGAATTCCCATAGAAGCCCAGGTTATGGTGTTAACCTGGGCTTCTATGAGAATTCACAAGGGCATATTATCAAGCCCATTATCGCTGCTTTAAGCGGCGATAATGTATCTCCCTTTCTTGATAATATGGCCCTAAGAGTTTAGAAGAATAAGGAAATAGCCATCATCCTGAAGCTATATGGGCATATAGGTTAGCCATTACAATAAACCTTCCATTGTTTTGTTTGTTTATTTATTTATGCTCTCTTCTATGGTGCATTGTGGTGTGCACCCTGAATATCGAATCCACAATATCAATGGGGCAGAATATGGAGGCCTAAATATTTTTTAAAAATCAACAGGTAAGTCAGTCTAGATTTTCTATGCCTTACTCCATAGATATGTACCTATGCGGTACATATGACATCAAACTATGTAGATGTTGAGTTAGCAATAGCAAATCTATACTTTCCTATGTGCACTTTCCTTTCAATATTTTATACTTTAATATTCTGACCTCTATATTCTTCTACCACAATGTTGTTGGTGTTGCTATTCAGTAGTGCAATCAGTGGTGGCTTGCTTCATGTTCCCGATTAGTTCTACTTACTTTTAGCAGTGAACTAATTCTGAAGATTACTGTGATTTAAAATGGAGGTTTACAAAATTGTGAAACTGTGTCTCTACCTCTATTAGGCTGTTCAAAGGGCAGCACCTAGGTAATCCATAGTTTGAGTCAGGCTATAATCCGGCTCATCCCACTTCAAATCTATTTCCAACTATAGTCGTAGGACAATTCCCCATAGAAATATTGTTGGGGATAGTCAACACTTTCCTGCGGGCAGATACAGTTCTCAAAGTTAGTCAGATATGTTCCGTGAACTGAGAGTTGAGGAATACAAACGGTTCCTCAATTTTAGTGCCACTGGATGAAGGCAATATACCCATGTTAAGCAGAAAAGTGCTATTCTCTGTGCTCCTGCTGTCTCCTTCTCTGACAGAGAAATGCAAGCTCATTCCTCAACTCGCCCCTGTGCACTGTTCATTATTGCTTCCCAGTGTACCATTATTTACATTTTGCTCCATCCAGCTAGTCCTAGTGCCAGCAATGTGGCTCTGGTGCGATTTGAAGCTTTCCCTCACTACCTAGGGAGGAGATGTCTTCGGTCTTGGCTGATTGAAAGTGAAGAAGAGCAAAAGAGCATCATGTCGAAAACAGCATCATGATGACAGATACCTGAAACTTCATTCAAAGTTGTAAAAGGTATAAAGGGGAAGGGGGAGAGAACATGGGGCAGTAGAGTAAAGCAGTATAGTCAATGATGTTGATTATGGTGCAGATCATCCACATAAAAATACTAGGTTGTTGACATTGGTACCTGTATCTTACCAAGTTTTGCTCTTAAAGATTGAATGTGGTGGAGCGCTTAGGTGCCTACAGACAATTACCTCAATATTTCTGCAGACTTACCAGCTGGCCTGCTCAGATACTGCTTGTAATAGGGGGGCTGGGTTATGGACAAGTAGCTTCCGCAATTGGTTGCATGTTTTCCCACATGTCTTCTGAGCTCTTGGGTGTATAGGTGGTGCTAGAATGCCCACGGACATTTTGCTCACTATTATGCAATATTTCAGTGATTCACCTGGACTCATGAATGTTTCGGGGGTAACGGACAATACTCAAACATCAGTTTGAGATGTCCTGAAAATAGACTGATTGTGTCAAATATAAGTGCTGTTCGTTTGTTGATACATTAATGAATTGCGGGACATGCATTAGATCTCATATGCACAAACTCCCCAAAATTTAAAATTATGCAGATTGATCCAGTCCTATGGTCTGATCACTATGTTATAAAATTTAACATCTTATGTTCCCAGCTCGAATCTCAGAAACGCACTCAAGTAAAATTGAGCAGACCATGGAACAAAATAACCTCGGAATCCTTTGCTGTACATTTCTCCCCTCCAGTCATTACTGACATAACTGACCCTAATACAGCCGCCAGGGAGTTAGAATCTGCTATAGTGCTGGCTTTAGATTGCATTGCTCCAGCACGAGCGTCTAAACCTCCTAAAAAAAACTCACAGTGGTTCACACCAGAGCTGGAACAAACCAAACATGCAGTCAGGGTAGTTGAAAGAAAATGGCGCCAAACTAAAGACTTGAATGACAGGAATCTATATAAAATTGCTCATCGACAATATATGAAAGGAATTGCCGAGTCAAAAAAAACTTATCTGGGTGATAGGATTTCTCTGGCATCAAATTCTCAGAGAGAGCTATATAGTATAGTTAAAGACTTAACCAACCCCCCGGCTAGTCAGCCGCCACTTGATGAGTCTAAAGAATGGGTAGATTCTGTGGCACCATACTTTCATGATAAAATTAACGCCATTCACAAACGCTTTCCTCAGTTGCCTCCCACCTGTATGACAGTAGTCCCGCCCGCCAACAACTGCGGGGACTCGAACTTTGGTATTCCCACATTAAGAGAATTTCCACCATGCACTGAAGCACAGGTCGAGGCTACTCTACAACGAATGAAGTCTGGGGCCCCGGGAGACCCAGCTTCTCCACAAATCCTATCTAAAATAGCTCCTGCCCTGATTCCGGCCCTCACGAAAACTCTAAACCAGTCCCTACTTCACTCCTCTGTCCCATTACTTTGGAAGGAGGCTGTAATCAGACCTATCTTAAAAAAAACCTCAGCAGATCCTAAATCACTTCCTAATTACCGGCCCATCTCACTCCTTCCCTTGTTTGGGAAGATCATGGAATCCCAAATTAATTATCATCTTAAACTACATCTCGAGACCAACAAACTTCTTGACCCTTCACAGTCAGGGTTTAGGGCATTCCACAGCACCAAAATGGCCCTGCTCGAAGTCGTGGACAATATAAGAATGACACTTGATTCCAGTCAGTCTGCCATATTGGTCTTGCTGGACCTGTCTGCGGCCTTCGACATCATCTCGCATCTCATTCTTTTAGAACGTCTTGCTGAGATTGGTGTCGAGGGCCCAGCATTAGGCTGGATAAAAAGCTACCTGACTGATAGACGGTCCAAGGTCCAAGTGGGCGCCCACTCCTCTAACCTCTATAAAAACGATAAGGGCGTCCCACAGGGGTCTATATTAAGCCCTATGCTCTTTAACCTGTATGTACCCCCTCTGCTGAGGTCATTCGAAGACACAGTTTTGGGACCGTATCCTACGCAGATGATACCCAAATACTGATCACAATCAATCAGAATCCGGATCTAACTAAATTAAGATTTAAAAACTGCATGGTAGACATCCAGGATTGGATGACCAGGAACTTTCTGATGATGAACGCAGGAAAGACAGAGGTCCTGCTGTTTGGAAAGGCAGACAAAATCTGGTCTGATGATTGGTGGCCAGCCTCGCTCGGCCTATGCCCAACACCCAAATCCTCAGTAAAGAATCTTGGGGTAACCATCGACAATAAACTGTCTATGTCTGATCATATCAGTAAAGTAGTAGGCATGAGCTATGGCCTTATGCACAGTCTGAGGAAAATCTTTAAGTGGCTCCCTCTCTCAGCGCGCATGCCTTTAGTGCAGGGACTCATCCTCAGCAGGATTGATTATGGGAACGCACTTCTGGCTTCAACAAACACTACTCTCCTGGCCCGCCTACAGGTCCTGCAGAACACCGCTGCAAGACTGGTGCTTGATCTTCCCTCCCGTACTACTTCACTACCCTGCTTAAAAACCTTACACTGGCTCCCAATACTTAAACGTATTAAATTTAAACTGTGCTGCCTTGTCCATAAATCCATCAATGGGCATGGCCCAGTATACCTTGAACAAAAGCTGAAGGCTTACCACCCGGTGAGGACACTCAGATCGTCTTCTGAGTGTCCCTAGGGTACGTACGGCTAGAAACGGTGACAGAGCTTTCAGTAAAACAGCACTGAGGCCTGGAACTCTCTTCCCCTCCAGCTTAGGACGGAACCCGAGTACCTGAGGTTCCGCAAACAGTTAAAAATATGGCTTTTTTAGATCTGTCCTTGCCTTCCCTGGTTTCTGCTAGGAGGTTTCTGCAAGCGCTCTGAGACCTTCGGGTGATTTATGCGCTATACAAGTGTAAATAATAAAAATAGAAAATAAAAAATGAATGTGTTTCAACGTAAAATGCATCATTTGGGTAAAATATGTTATTTTTCTCACTAGGACCAGCTTTTGAGTTTTAGTAAGTACTCTTGGCTGGCTCTAGCTTTCTGCCACATTTGATGTACATTCAGAAAAGGGGGTGGTGATGGACAGAGTATCTGAATTAAACAGAACACTCGTACCCAGTCAAAAGATCAGGGCTTGATCCATCACCGTTTTTTAGCTCACTGCACCATCCCAGCTCAGAACCTGGCTATATGCAAATTAGTCTGTCCCTGGCCCAGTGCATCATGGGAACAGGGCAGACCAAACTACCAAGCCAATTCTTTTACTGGAAAGGAAACAAGTTTCCGGGGACCGGTTTCTGGCATTACAGCCGTCTTCGGCTCGGCTTGCTTGAATCCTGATGGTGCAGTGAGCAAGGGACTCACATCTGAGCATACCCTTCCACGCTTGTGGTGGACAAAACGATTCAGAAAAGGGAGTGGTGATGGACAGAGTATCTGAATTAAACAGAACACTTGTACCCAGTCAAAAGATCAGGGCTTGATCCATCACCGTTTTTTAACTCACTGCACCATCCCAGCTCAGAACCTGGCTACATGCAAATTAGTCTGTCCCTGGCCCAGTGCATCATGGGAACAGGGCAGACCAAACTACCAAGCCAATTCTTTTACTGGAAAGGAAACAAGCTTCCGGGGACCGGTTTCTGGTATTACAGCCGTCTTCGGCCCGGCTTGCTTGAATCCTGATGGTGCAGTGAGCAAGGGACTCACATCTGAGCATACCCTTCCACGCTTGTGGTGGACACAACGATTCAGAAAAGGGGGTGGTGATGGACAGAGTATCTGAATTAAACAGAACACTCGTACCCAGTCAAAAGATCAGGGCTTGATCCATCCCCGTTTTTTAGCTCACTGCACCATCCCAGCTCAGAACCTGGCTACATGCAAATTAGTCTGTCCCTGGCCCAGTGCATCATGGGAACAGGGAAGACCAAACTACCAAGCCAATTCTTTTACTGGAAAGGAAACAAGCTTCCGGGGACCGGTTTCTGGCATTACAGCCGTCTTCGGCCCGGCTTGCTTGAATCCTGATGGTGCAGTGAGCAAGGGACTCACATCTGAGCATACCCTTCCACGCTTGTGGTGGACAAAACAATTCAGAAAAGGGCGTGGTGATGGACAGAGTATCTGAATTAAACAGAACACTCGTACCCAGTCAAAAGATCAGGGCTTGATCCATCACCGTTTTTTAGCTCACTGCACCATCCCAGCTCAGAACCTGGCTACATGCAAATTAGTCTGTCCCTGGCCCAGTGCATCATGGGAACAGGGCAGACCAAACTACCAAGCCAATTCTTTTACTGGAAAGGAAACAAGCTTCCGGGGACCGGTTTCTGGCATTACAGCCATCTTCGGCCCGGCTTGCTTGAATCCTAATGGTGCAGTGAGCAAGGGACTCACATCTGAGCATACCCTTCCACGCTTGTGGTGGACAAAACGATTCAGAAAAGGGGGTGGTGATGGACAGAGTATCTGAATTAAACAGAACACTCGTACCCAGTCAAAAGATCAGGGCTTGATCCATCACCGTTTTTTAGCTCACTGCACCATCCCAGCTCAGAACCTGGCTACATGCAAATTAGTCTGTCCCTGGCCCAGTGCATCATGGGAACAGGGCAGACCAAACTACCAAGCCAATTATTTTACTGGAAAGGAAACAAGCTTCCGGGGACCGGTTTCTGGCATTACAGCCGTCTTTGGCCCGGCTTGCTTGAATCCTGATGGTGCAGTGAGCAAGGGACTCACATCTGAGCATACCCTTCCACGCTTGTGGTGGACAAAACGATTCAGAAAAGGGGGTGGTGATGGACAGAGTATCTGAATTAAACAGAACACTCGTACCCAGTCAAAAGATCAGGGCTTGATCCATCACCGTTTTTTAGCTCACTGCACCATCCCAGCTCAGAACCTGGCTACATGCAAATTAGTCTGTCCCTGGCACAGTGCATCATGGGAACAGGGCAGACCAAACTACCAAGCCAATTCTTTTACTGGAAAGGAAACAAGCTTCCGGGGACCGGTTTCTGGCATTACAGCCGTCTTCGGCCCGGCTTGCTTGAATCCTGATGGTGCAGTGAGCAAGGAACTCACATCGGAGCATACCCTTCCATGCTTGTGGTGGACAAAATGATTCAGAAAAGGGGATGGTGATGGACAGAGTATCTGAATTAAACAGAACACTCATACCCAGTCAAAAGATCAGGGCTTGATCCAACACCGTTTTTTAGCTCACTGCACCATCCCAGCTCAGAACCTGGCTACATGCAAATTAGTCTGTCCCTGACCCAGTGCATCAAGGGAACAGGGCAGACCAAAATACCAAGCCAATTCTTTTACTGGAAAGGAAACAAGCTTCCGGGGACCTGTTTCTGGCATAACAGCCGTCTTCGGCCTGGCTTGCTTGAATCCTGATGGTGCAGTGAGCAAGGGACTCACATCTCAGCATACCCTTCCACGCTTGTGGTGGACAAAACAATTCAGAAAAGGGGGTGGTGATGGACAGAGTATCTGAATTAAACAGAACACTCGTACCCAGTCAAAAGAACAGGGTTTGATCCATCACCGTTTTTTAGCTCACTGCACCATCCCAGCTCAGAACTTGGCTACATGCATATTAGTCTGTCCCTGGCCCAGTGCATCATGGGAACAGGGCAGACCAAACTACCAAGCCAATTATTTTACTGGAAAGGAAACAAGCTTCCAGAGACCGGTTTCTGGCATTACAGCCGTCTTCGGCCCGGCTTGCTTGAATCCTGATGGTGCAGTGAGCAAGGGACTCACATCTGAGCATACCCTTCCACGCTTGTGGTGGACAAAACGATTCAGAAAAGGGAGTGGTGATGGACAGAGTATCTGAATTAAACAGAACACTCGTACCAAGTCAAAAGATCAGGGCTTGATCCATCACCGTTTTTTAGCTCACTGCACCGTCCCAGCTCAGAACCTGGCTACATGCAAATTAGTCCGTCCCTGGCCCAGTGCATCATGGAAACAGGGCAGACCAAAATACCAAGCCAATTCTTTTACTGGAAAGGAAACAAGCTTCCGGGGACCGGTTTCTGGCATAACAGCCGTCTTCGGCCCGGCTTGCTTGAATCCTGATGGTGCAGTGAGCAAGGGACTCACATCTGAGCATACCCTTCCACGCTTGTGGTGGACAAAACGATTCAGAAAAGGGGGTGGTGATGGACAGAGTATCTGAATTAAACAGAACACTCGTACCCAGTCAAAAGATCAGGGCTTGATCCATCACCATTTTTTAGCTCACTGCACCATCCCAGTTCAGAACCTGGCTACATGCAAATTAGTCTGTCCCTGGCCCAGTGTTTCTTGGGAACAGGGCACGCCAAACTACCAAGCTAATTCTTTTACTGGAAAGGAAACAAGCTTCCGGGGACCAGTTTCTGGCATTACAGACGTCTTCGGCCCGGCTTGCTTGAATCCTGATGGTGCAGTGAGCAAGGGACTCACATCTGAGCATACCCCTCCAGTGAAAGAATTGGCTTGGTAGTTTGGTCTGCCCTGATTTGTTGACTGGGTACGAGTGTTCTGCTTAATTCAAGTTCTCTGTCCATCACCACCCCCTTTTCTGAAACTTTTTGTCCACCATAAGCGTGGTAGGGTATGCTCGGACATGAGTCCCTTGCTCACTGCACCATCAGGATTCAAGCAAGCCGGGCCGAAGACGGCTGCAATGCCAGAAACCGGTCCCCGGAAGCTTGTTTCCTTTCCAGTAAAATAATTGGCTTGGTAGTTTGGTCTGCCCTGTTCCCATGATGCACTGGGCCAGGGACAGACTAATTTGCATGTAGCCAGGTTCTGAGCTGGGATGGTGCAGTGAGCTAAAAAACGGTGATGGATCAAGCCCTGATCTGTTGACTGGGTACGAGTGTTCTGCTTAATTCAGATACTCTGTCCATCACCACCCCCTTTTCTGAAGCATTTGAAGTAGAGCTGTTCAACGGTTTGGGCTGCAGCAGTGTTTAAAGTTGAAAAAAATGTGTTTTGGGATGCCCCTTTTTGTAGGCTCCTGCTTGACAGATCACTCTGAAACCCTTAATGCACAAACTAGATAAAAAGTAGAACTTTTTGGTAAAGTTTCAAGAAGGTTCATCAAATGGTGCTAGAGTTATCAGGAATACAAAGAGGGATTTCCTATGGAAACACAATCCTAACTGGAACTACCCAGGGCTGACCACCATTGGGTAATATATCTAAAAAAACTAAAAGCTGAACTGAGGTTGATTACAAACTGAATTCAAGGGATGCTTTTTGCCAAATTTAGTGTGTTTGGAAAGGAAAAATAGAAAGTTCCAGCAATCGCAGAGGTTTGAGCACCAAACGTAAGGAGTCGGGGATACATAGCCTGAACAGGAGTCTCC
Organism: Lissotriton vulgaris; assembly: GCF_964263255.1. NCBI lineage: Eukaryota > Metazoa > Chordata > Amphibia > Caudata > Salamandridae > Lissotriton > Lissotriton vulgaris. Next base: position 398,779,266 of record NC_141696.1, on the reverse strand, counting down.
CTCAGCTAGGAACAGTGAATTGGCAAAGTGACCGGTGTGTGTGAAAATAACAATATATATATATTTTGTATTATATATATATATCTTATCTACTGGCAGTCACCAGTAGGTAGTTATAGTTAAAACCTAGATTCCATAGGAAAAGCATTTTTTGATTTGGTAATAACTTTGGCCTTGTATGAAGAATCTTCGTGAAATTCTCCCAAGAAAAAGTCTATCCAGATCAGCGCCTATCCTGAAAGTTTAGGGGTGATTCGTCATGCAAGGGCTGAGAAAAAGGGGCGTCCCAAAACACGTTTTCCCCATGTTAATTCCCATAGGAAATTTTGAGACAGGCTACAGCCCGACCTGCTGAACAGAATTTGCCCAAATTTGGCAAAAAGGTAGTGCTTGGTTCAGAAAGCGACCTTTTTTAAATGATGTAAATCCGTTCAGTAGTTGCTGAGAAATTAAAAAAATAAGAGTCAAAAAATCTATTTCCCATAGGAAACTTTAGGCAAGGCTACAGCCGAAACTGCTGAAAGGAATAACCCCACATTTGGCAAAAAGGTAGTGCTTGAAAGCGAACTTTTTTTTTTAAATGGTGTAAATCCGTTCAGTAGTTGTTGAGAAATTAAAAATAAAAGTTTCGACCACGAGCTCTATTCGAATTGGCTGTCAACACTCCAAACCAGGAAGTGTTGGCAGCCATCTTGTGACTCTGTAGAACCGAGTCACAAGAAAACAGTAAAACAAGGGTAAAAAAAAGAAAAGGGGGCGGGGTAGAAACAGCCTGACTCCCTAGGCCTGCTCAGGGTTCCCACAAGGACCCCTAGGGCCAAAAAAAGCATTAACAAATAAAATTGGCCAAGTTTGTGCTGGGTGCGCGAATTCTAATGAAAAAGAAAAAACAAATTCATTTTTAAACCCCTGAGAGGGTCAGGTCCCCGGGGCATGCAAAAAATGCATAGCAGGGGCCCAAGGGGGCCCCTGCAGCCCTGGGAATCGCCACCTCCCAAGGACTTTATTTATGTTTTGTGGGTGGGCAACCAGCCACCCGCAACCCCAGGAACTGTCACCTCTCCGGGACTCTATTTTAAAATAATAATGTGTGTGGGTGGGCTTGAGCCCCCCAACATACCCCGGGGACCACCACCTCCCCGGGGAAAGGATGATAAAACTGTGGGGGGCACACAGCCCCCCGCAGTCCTGGGGACCACCACCTCCCCGGGTCTCTCCTTTTTAAAAACAATTACCTGTGTAAGGGGATTTGAGCTCCCCTACATGCCCCGAAGACCACCACCTCCCCGGGGCACTAACTATGTAAATGCAGGGGTCTGTTACGGACCCCCGGGGACCACCATCTCCCCGGGGCATGGCAAACTGTGGGAGGGGGCCGCACGGCTGCCCTCCTGGAGTCTTTGATGGCCCTGGGGACCGCCACCCCCCAGGGCCAGCTCCTGCAGTGTCCCGGGGTGCCCACTCCCGGGACACTGCTGTTTGCTGTGACAGGGCGGGAGCATGGCTCTCGCCCTGTCATAGCAAACTTGCTTTGGAATTTGGAAGCAAGAGCAGGGAAACCTGCTCTCGCTTCCAAAATCTAAAGCAGAATTGCTTTTCCACACAGGAAGCTGCACGTCTGCAGCTCCCCATGAGGAAAAGCAATGCTGGCTCCCGCAGGAGTTGGGGAGCCGGCAGGGACTGTGGGGGCATTGGGTCTCCCCCCATGGTCCCCAACAGAGAGGCCAGGCCCCTGGAGATGGGGTCCCCGGGGCTAGAAGTGGCCCGGTAGAGGAGCCACACAGCCCCCCTTTAAATACATTTAAAAAACATTTTAAAAGGGCAAGCCGGCCCAGGGGATAGGGTCCCCGGGCCATAATTAGCTCTTAGGAGGGGGGGCCGTGCAGCCCCCTCAGAAAACAAATAATAATTAAAAGGGATTCAAGGCCCCGGGGGATGGGGTCCCCGGGGGGCCATAATTGGCCATGGTAGGGGGCCACACAGTCCGCCTCTGCATAATTACTTTTTTATAAAAAGAGTGCAAGGCCCAGGGGATGGGGTCCTGGGGCCAAAAGTGGCCAAGGGAAGGGGGGCCATGCAGCCCCTCCCAAAAAAGGAAAAATAAACAGGAAAATAAAGGCACCGGCAAATCGCCGGAGGCCTCGCTCCCTCCCTGCATCACTGTGCAAACACGCCTGTGGCGCATTTTAAGGTGGGGAATTAGTACCCCTTGAATCCTGAGAGTCCCTGGGGGTATCTGACCCGCTAGGTACCTCTAGTACGTGCCACAGGGCTGGGTTGCAGAGGGATGGTCCTAGACCACGTCCCTTTTTACACCTCTCTGTGTGGCGCTTACTAGAGGTACCTGGTGGGCTAGTTGGCCCCAGGGACCCTCAGGATTCAAGGGGATTTAATCCCCCAACTTAAAACACGCCACGGGGTACGTTTGCACAGTGGTGCAGGGAGGGGGCATGGCCTGATGTGAGAAGTGTGCAAACATGCCCTGTGGGGTGTTTTAAGTTTGGGATTACGTCCCCTTGAATTCAAGCCTGAGGGTCCCTGGGGGCCAACTAGCTCACCAGGTACCTCCAGTAAGTACCACAGAGTTGTGTTGCAGAGAGGTGTAAAAAGGGGCGTGGCCTTGGATTACCTTTCTGCAACGCATCCCTGTGGCATTTACTGGAGGTTCCTGGTGGGCTAGTTGGCCCCCAGGGACCCTCAGGATTCAAGGGGACTTAATCCTCTAGTTTAAAATGCGCTACAGGGTGCATTTGCACACTTGTCACATCAGGCCCCACCCTCTCCCTGCACCACTGTGCAAACAGGCCTGGGGTGCGTTTTAAGTTATGGGATTAAGTCCCCTTGAATCCTGAGGGTCCCTGAGGGCCAACTATCCCACCAGGTACCTCCAGTAAGCGCCACACAGCTGGGTTGCAGAGAGGTGTAAAAAGGGGCATGGCCTCGGATCACCTCTCTGCAACGCATCCATGTGGCGCTTACTGGAGGTACCTGGTGGGCTAGTTGGCACCAAGGGACAATCAGGATTCAAGGGGACTTAATCCCCTTACTTAAAACAAACCACGAGGTACGTTTGCACAGTGATGCAGGGAGGGGGTGGGCTTGATATGACAAGTGTGCAGTGGGGAAGTTCTCGGACAATGTAGCTGTGTTGTGATCCCCTGGAAACGGAAGCGCAGTGGGCTGGTCCAACGTACGCCACTCCAGCACAGGCGTATGAATAAATAAGCAGGTGCTCTGGGCGTGGTTCACTAGTGTACTGTGAAGATCAACGAGTCTGCCAGAGCGGCGGGCCTCACCCTGCCACGTGGCTGCCGCCATGACCGTGGGTCTCCATGACAAAGGCCCCCTGCGAACTCTGCAGCACAGCACCGCAGACTTATGTCTGTACAGACTACTACCTTCGATCTACACTGTGGACAGCAGGCATCGCAATTCAGATGGAGTAGTGATTGCAGATGACGCTGTCCAGTAAGCAATATACATTGCTCCCATTGCGGCACACTCGGAACACGCATCATCGCAGGGTGCTTCAGGAGCCACTAACTCAGTGCACCACAAGTCATTGCCAGGTGGCCTCATTAAGGCAGAATTCAATAGACAAAAGACATTGCTCCGAGTGCGGCCACCCCGGACCACGCATCATCGCAGGGTACGTACACACTCAGTGCCAAAGTTACTACTAACTCAGTGCACCATAAGTCATTGCCACATGGCCTTATTAAGGCAGAATTTAATAGTCAAAAGACATTGGTCCGAGTGTGGCCCCCTTGACCATGCATCAACGCAGGATACGCACACCCTCAGTCCCAAAGGTACTACTAACTCAGTGCACCATAAGTCATCGCCACGTTACCTTATTGAGGCAGAATTCAGTAGACAAAAGACATTGCTCCGAGTGCCGCGTGCCGCCCAGGACCCCGCATCATTGCATGGTACATACACGGTCAGTGCCAAAGGTACTACTAACTCAGTGCACCATAAGTCATCACCACACGGCCTTATTAAGGCAGATTTCAATAGACAAAATACATTGGTCCGTGTGCGGCCCCACGGGCCACGCATCATCGCAGGGTGCATACACACTCAGTGCCAAAGGTACTACTAACTCAGTGCTCCATAAGTCATTGCCACATGGCCCTATTAAGGCAGAATTCAATAGACAAAAGACATTGGTCCCAGTGCCGCCCCTTCGGACCAAGTGTTATATCCTAAGATTTACATTCATATGTGAATCAGCCTAGGTCCTGCTAGCTGCTCAGCCAGAGTGAGATATGGTGACGGAATGTTGGTGTGACTGTGATGAATGGAATTCCTGGGTGCCTGTGTGGATGAGTGGGTGACAGTTGGAGATGGGCTGAGCAGCTAGGCAGGCTGCTCCTGGTGGGGCTGGTGTAGAAGATATTGGAGCTGGGTTAAGAGCTGTTACACAAGACATGGATTAATAAAGAAGACTTAAAGAACTTACAACCTGCCTACCAGTGTCCTCATGTACATAGTACAACACCAAGCATCATCGCAGGGTACGTACACACTGAGCGCCAAAGGTACTACTAACTCAGTGCATCATAAGTTATCGTCATGTGGCCTTATTGAAGCAGAATTTAATTTACAAAATACATTGCTCCGAGTGCGGCCTTCCTGGACCACGCATCATCGCAGGGAGTGCCAAACGTACTACTAACTCAGTGCATTATAAGTCATCGCAAGGAAGAGTGAACAGTTTTATGTCAGCAGTGAGGCATACTATCACTCGAAAATCACCCACAAATACTTATAATATAAAAAGAACAAAAGAATCGAAGTACATTAATGATTACAATCCGGTAATTTTGAAGATGTTGACAACTTGACATACAATATGTTGCAGATAACTCACTTGCTGTTTCTCGCTATGTCACTTCATATATTACCAAGTCTGAGAAGACAGAATTGAAAGAAATGTGGAAAGAAATTTCACAAGAGAAGACACTTAGCAAAAAAATTTACAGCTTCAGCTTGAAGATGCTTTAACATCAAGAAATTGGATCCTACAAATGTTCGGATCGATAGACATCTGCAAGTTAATATTCAAAGTCAAGAGGAATCATCTGGATAAGTCTAGGTCTTGTTGCGGGCACGAAATCGAGATTTAATATAAATGATATAAAACAAGTTTGTGATGATATAGAGTTACGTTTCTTTGCTAGTCAAGAGGAGTGTACAGAAAATAACAGTTTGATAAGTGTAAGTGTTGAAGAAGAGATGGAAGATAATACTGATGTGAAGTTTGAAAAAGAAATTTAAAAAAATTAAGTAGGTTCTGCTGAAAATCCCAACTATGTTTGTATTTGTTCTCGACGTACTCATTATAAAATTAAAACTAGGAACGTAGCTGTGTTTTTAAAAAGTGAAAAAGATAACAATGATAAATAGAAAGAATTTCCTGCTTAACTGTTTGTGGAAGCTCAGTTTAAGTTACGTACTGTACAATGTATTTGGAATTATTGTTACAATAGATTAGAACAAAACAAAATGCCGGCTAGAGCTGTCCATAATGACTTAGAATTAGTTGCTATACCTCTTAAACTTACAGATTTAAATACATATAAGACAACCTTATACAATCTGTGCACCCTTTTCAGGCTATAATTCGTATGCAGCCTAAAACAGGTAAGCTGCCTTCAACAGTTCCATAGAGAGGTTTAAAAGGAAGAGTTGTGTATTTACCTTTAGATTTTAAGAAAAATGTTGAAACTGTAAATGTAGAAGGAGAAGAAATGACTCTAGAAGATGAAACACATATTTCAAGTGGACAATTCAAGAAAAGAAGAAATTTATGAACATTATACTATACATCCTCCACATTCAAAAGAACGGATAGGACATACTATTGAATTGTTCCAGATCAAAAAAGCAAAACAAACTCCCATGAGTGTGTGGGAAAAAAGTTTGGAAGCTCATTGTTTTCCAAAGCTCTTCCCTACTGCAAAAAGGTTTACGATATAATGAATGACCAGTTCAGATTCTAGCTTCAGAATACCGTACTTTACAACTGTACTCAGAACAACCAAGCTTTCCTCAGTGTATTCCATAAATGTTTAATCTTTTGTTCCATACACCTACACTCCAGTCAGCAGAGCTCACAATTTAAATTGAAACATGATTTATTTATCAGAGAGAATTGTACTCTATGTCCTCGAACTTTGTCAAGAGGAAGTGACTAAAAACATTCCTCGATGTCTGTGCTGACTACTGCCTTTGATGTACACTACCAATAGCAGGGCTCACAATTCACATTGAGTTGCGATTCTGTGGCTAGCCCGCACCACACTTCATTGCTGGCTGCGCAGATGCTAAATGCTTCTGATGCCCCTATCTAAGTGCAGCACAACTCATGCACCCTTCCTGATACAATATTCTGTGTATAATTTCACATCTGATGTCCTACCTCAGTGTATCACAAGTCATGAACCCTTTACGATAGAATCTTTTCTGTATGATTTCATATCTGGTACCTGTACCTTAGTACAGCACAAATCATTTACCCTTTATGATTGAATCTCAGTGTCTGATCCAATGATCACTGTTGTACTTGTTGCCAGCACCAACCATTCCCGGAGGGTTGGCTTACAATCACCCCACTCTGATCCACCACAGATGTCACTGGACATGTGACTCTGATAATAAAAAGGAGTTGAGCGTACGTGCCCATACCTAGTTCCGCTATCTATTTGTGTCCCTGTGTTATTTATGTATGCAACATGCTGCCCCTAGGCCCTACCACATTACATAGTGCTCTGGACAGCATATGCAACCATCTTATCTTTGACAGTGGGGGAAAACTTTAGTTACATAACTTTGTCTCAGTCATTGTACAAGTACGTACATAGGACTGCATCATTTATAAGTGCGTGAGGATCGTTGCAGTGATTGTATAAGTACATATGTTGCCGCAGCCTAACAGCCTAACAGCCTAACAGCCTTCATGTGCCAAAAAATGCAACTTCAACTTTCCATGGCCCTGTATTGCTATAGCTGCAACACTCCACTGAATGTGCAATAAACATTCATATCCACACATATGTCTCATGTCCACCATCTTTCTTGTGTGGACCTATGGATGAATATAGGGTCAGTAATTATCCGTACCTTCCATGCTGGCCATATTGTTGGACTTGGCTCACAGAGTGACACTTTGGCTTTTGCAACCCGGGTAACAGTAGCACTCCAAAACGGACCCTCACATCCAGTTTTGTCAGATTTTTTAGGCTTTCTATAGCCCAGAGCCAACCAAAATTTAGCCCAAAGTAGCCCAATACTGCTACTTTTGGGAAGGAGGGGCAGGGATAGCGTCAAGCAGGTGGTGAATGCATTGGCATTGGAATTGATGTTGCTGCAGGATGCCAAGTAAATATTTGTCTAATAAAGCGCTTTAACTACTTTGCTGGAGCGCTGTATATATACATTTATAATATGGCAACTAGCACAAACCAAAATGTTACCACACAACAAGCAAAATATAGGCTAATTGTTCGTGACCTAGCCCAATCTGCAAACACTGATGCCACAGCCTCTCCCTCGTGGCTGGTATACACCCACACCGCACCCATCCAGCAGAGGCCTCACAGAACACGTGACCCTGCTAATATAAACGACTTGGCGCACGTTCTCTACGCCATTTTAGAGTTGCTTGCAACGCATGCACTGCGGCCAGCACAGTCACACCGCCGCGGTGATGGCGCGTCCCGGTGGTCCAGACACTTGATGTTTTGTATGCTCTGCTGCACCGCAGTGTAGGCGTGAGCCCAAGAGTGAGGTCCTACCGCCACGTGCGTGGCCTCACTTCTCACTGAGTTAGTAGCACTGCAAGCACTGAGCAGGTGTACAACCTTCGATGATGATAGGTGCACTAGTATGTCCTCTCCCATGGGGATATCAAGACTCAGTACCAAATGTGAGACCTATTAGCTTGCAGAACGGAGCTGCACAATGTAACACGGGCACTGGTGCAATGCTCGAGGGCCCGGTGCCGAGTTCCAACTGTGAGCTGCTTTTTGGAGCAGTTTGGGGGGCAGATTTGGGCAGTGTTGCTGTTGTTAGGATACTGCCAGCCACCCAGTGGGTGTCTGAATGGCCTTTCTGGAGGCAGATGGGCATCATTACCTCACTTTTAGCAACAGGCAGAGGTATCACTTTCTTTCTCTCGCAGGGCCGTCCATAAATGTATGCATACCTAGCAGGGCTGGGGACCTGAGCAGAAGTGGCCTCACTTGTTTTTAAGTCACCAATGTAAATGAATCTATGTATTTTTTTGTATCTCCCCCATCCCCCATTTTTTAAATAAATTTTTTTGAAGCAGTGTTTTGAGGATAGGCAATATGCAAATGTGGACCACTTTTCTTTCTTAGCGTCCCCGGGCCGATTTTGAATCCTAATCCAAACCTGCTCTGCCATTACTAATTCTGTACTATCTTTCAGATATGGGAGCTTGACAGTTCCACTAGGTCGCAGCATGTAGTTGGAGACAGAGCAGTGGAATAAATGGTAAGCTGTGACGGTTTTGTACACAGTGTGGGCACTCAGTGTCCCTCCTCATCTCTTCCTTTCTCTCCCTCACACTTTTTATATCTCCCTCTTCCTCTTCCACTGTTTGTCTCTTTCTCTCTCTCTCTTCCTCTCTCTCTGTTTCTCTATCTCACATGTTTCCTCTGTTTCTCTGTTCCTCTTTCTCACACTCTTTCTCTCTCTCTTCCTCTATCCCACTGTTTTTCTTTCTCTCTTCGTCTTTCTCACTCTTTCTCTCTGTCTTCTTCTCACTTTCTTTCTTTTTCTCTCTGTCTCTTTGTCTCACACTCACTGCTTCTCTCTTTTTCTCTGTCTTCTGCTCACTCTTTCTGGCTTTCTCTCTCTCTTCCTCTCTCCTTTGATGGACGCATGACACACAATCTTATTTTTCTTTTTATCTAACAGGCTGTGAATCACGAATCGACGTTCACCCCCCCCCCCAACACCACCAAAGCTGAACGCGCGAAAAATCTGCAATGATGCGTGGCCATCCTGAACGCATGACAAAGTTGCTTCGGCATGTTGTGGACCCTCTTACACACACGCCGATGGTGGAAGGTGAGCAGAGAGATTTCTTTCTGCAGCAGCGGGCAGTCACCTCTGGGCGGTGGGAGTGGATAGTGTGCAGCAGTCTGGGCGCACAAGAGCGCACAGACATCTCTGAGCAGTGGGAGTGGATGGGGTGCAACAGCCTCATTGTGCATTAGCGAAACAGAAAATTACGCGTGTGCAGTTGTATGTAGTCTGCGATTACTAATTCTAGACTATCTTTCATATCACTAAACTTGAGGGCTGCACTATCTCCCGGCATGTGGTTGGAGACACACCAGTAGCACAAAGGTGAGCTGCGAAGATTTTCTCCAGTGTCAACACTCCCTCTCCATCTCTTCCTTTCTCTCTCTCACACTTTCTCTCTTTCTCTTCCTCTCTCTCACTCTTTATCTCTCTCTCTTCCTCTCTCTCACACTGTTTCTCTCTTTCTATCTTCCTTGTATCTTGCTCTTTCTCTTTTTCTCTCACTCTTTCTCCTCCTCTCTCTCTCACTCTTTCTCTGTCTTCCTCTCTCTCACTCGTTCTCTTTTCCTCTCTCACTTTCTTTCTCTCTTCCTCACTCTTACTCTTTCTCTCTCTCTTACTCTCTCTCACACTGTTTCTCTCTTTCTCCCTTCCTTGAAACTGAGAATTACGCATGTGCAGTTGTATGTACTCTGCAATACCTAAATCTATACTATCTTTCAGATCACTAAACTTGACGGTGCACTATGTCCCGGCACATGATTAGAGACACACCGGTGACACAAAGGTGAGCTGTGAAGATTCTCTACAGTGTCAATACTCCCTCTCCATCTCTCTCTTACTCTCTCTCACACTTTCTCTCTTTCTCTGTCTCTCCCTCTCTCTCTCATTCTTTCTTTCTCTCTTCCTCTCTCTCACTCTTTGTCGATCACTTTATCTTTATCTCTTCCTCTCTCTCACATTGTTTCTATCTTTATCTATCTCTCTTCCTCTCTCTCACAATGTTTCTCTTGTTCTCTTCCTCTCTGTGTCACTCTTTCTCTCTTTCTCTGGCTTTCTCTCTCTCACTCTTGCTCTCTTCCCCTCCCAATCTTTTTCTCTCTCTTCCTCTCTCTCAAACTGATTCTCTCTTTCTCTCTTCCTCGTATCTCACTCTTTCTCTACCCTTCTCTGTCTTCCACTCTCTCATACTGTTTCTCTCTTCCTTGTAGCTCACTCTTTCTCTCTTCCTCGCTCTCAACCTTTCTCTCTCGCTCTTCCACTCTGTCATACTATTTCTCTCTCTGTCTTCCTCTCTCTCACACTTTCTTTCTCTCTTCCTTGTACCTTACTCTTTCTCTCTGTTACACTATCTCTCTTTCGCTGTCTTCCTCTCTCTCTCTCTTTCTCTCTTTCTCTATCTCCCTCCCTCTCCCTCTCTCACTCTTTCTCTCTTCCTCTCTCTCACTCGTTCTTTCTCTCTATCTCCTTTGCTGGACGCATGATGCACCATCTTATCTTTCTTTTTGCAGGCTGTGAATCACAATTGGACCAGGGATGACACACCACGGATGTACATAGTTTTATTTGTTGTTGTTTTCTTTTAATAAAATGTTTTATATGTAAATCTATACATGACTAGGAATCTTATTTCTCCAACCTCACAAGCATCTTTTTATTAATAGTTCGTAGAGGGACACTTCCGTCTCCAAGAAGGTTGTTGGGGGTATGCTGGTGATGTGTGAAGAGGGTGCTTTACCTGCTAATGTGGGGAGATGCAGCGTGAAAGGGGTATCTCTCACAGAAGGAGCTCCTGTATGTTTTCAGAAATGCCTCAGTCAGATGCCAGCTGTCGGACTGAATCACAAAATGGCTTTTCAATGCTCATATAGTGTGATTTATGAACAGTTCGTACTTAGGCTCACAGAGGGACAACTGTGGACCGTCCGCTCGACTCACAGAGGCAGAACTACCAGCCCTCCGCTCCCAAAGGATAGCAGCATAGTAGCTCGCAGAGGTATAGGCACAGCAGCGTACTAGCTCACAAAGGTAGACAGCTGTGAGCCAACAGACTGGCATTAAAGGCATAGCTCCGAAGTGGTGATGTTGGGCACAGGGAGCGTGAAAGGGTTATCTTCCTACTGGTGTCCTGGAGTGGAAGTCGTGCTGCCTGGTGCTGACCTGTTTCTCCTTTATTATTAGTAAATATTAAACCTTTACTGCGTCCAAAACATCAATACACAGAGCTCCGCTATATCAAATTGCCCCCTGAACCTTTCTTTTATATTTTCACACGGTGCGAGGCACAAGATGGCTGCTAACAGTTCCTGGTTTGAAGTGTTAGCAGCCAATCAGAGGCAAGCTTGTGCTCGGGAGTTAGGCACATACCAGATATATATATATTTTTTTCCTTTAATATCTCAAAAACTACTGAACGGATTTACACCATTTCTACAAAATCGCGCTTTCTGGACCAAGACCTTTCTCCCTGCCAATTATGGCATAATCCTGTTCAGCAGTTTGACCTGTAGCCTTGTCTAAAGTTTCCTATGGAAAATGCATTGAGAAAACATGTTTTGATACCCCCCTTTTTTCTCAGCCCCCCTCTTGACCAATCACCCCTAAACTTTCATGATAGGAGCTGATCAAAAAAGAGAAACTTTTTGCAAAATGTCGTAAATAATCGTCAAATGACACCAAAGTTTTAAGCAGATGGAGGGCTCCAGGAGGAAGGCCTCGAAACCCCCCTTCCAACATGAGTGAAGTCCCAAGACTATGGGGACCCCAGCGAGCCCCCGCTAATATTTTTTAAGAAATGCCCCAAGTACCTAGCTCACCTTAGGTTCTCTTAAAAAAAAAACACGGAAACCCATGACCCCAGTGTGAATTGCGAAAATGTTTTTTTCTTTTAAATGTTGTCCCTGTGGGCCCTTCTGGGCCCCCCTGAGAAGGCCTAGGGGGTCATGGGGTTTCTAACCTGTCCCCTTCTCTTATTTTCTAACAGATGGCTGCCAACACGTCCTGGTTTTGAGTGTTGGCAGCCAGACAGATATGGAAACTTTTATTTTTCTAATTTCTCAGCAACTACTAAACAGATTTACATCATTTAATAGAAAGGTCGCTTTCTGACCCACGCACTACCTTTGTGCCAGATTTGGGGTAATTCCGTTCAGTAGTTTCAGCTGTGGCCTTGCACAAAGTTTCCTATGGGAAATCGATTTTTTGACTCTTATTTTTTGAATTTCTCAAAGACAACTGAACAGATTTACACCATTTAAAAAGAAGGTCGCTTTCGGAACCAAGCTCTAACGTTCTGCCAAATTTGGGGTAATTCCGTTCAGCAGTTCAGGCTGTAGCTCATTGCAAAATTTCCTATGGTAATGAACATGGGAAAAACGCGTTTTGGGACCCCCTTTTTTCTTAGCCCCCTTGACGAATTACCCCAAATGTTCAGGATAGGAGCTGACCTGGACAGCCTTCTTTTTTGGAGAATTCTGCAAAGATTCTTCAGACACCGCCAAAGTTATTAGCAAATCAAAAAATGCTTTTCCTATGGAAACTAGGTTGTACCTAGAACTACCTACTGGCAACCATATATATATATATATATTTTCACATTTATACTGTGTTTTTTGATTTTTATAGAAATTCTTTTATATAAAAACAAAACAAGCCAAACTAATATTTCAATTCCTCCTATTTCTCCTACTTGGTCCTGAGGAATGCTCTTGGAGTAAACTCTTGTGCCAGTGCCCTCGTCAATACAGGCATCATATGACATAACGGGAATCATACTAACAGTTTATAAGGAGTAGTCATGGCAAACCAGAGCATTCAGACCATCTTAAATACATTTCATACATCATATGTTCTAAAAGCTATAAATGTGAGGATATAAATAACCAAATTGATAATAAACCCCATACAATATAAATCAATTACTGTGTAATATAGCATTCTGAAATTCATGTATAGGTATACAAAATACTTTACACAAAAAGATATCTTTAATCCTTCTTTATTTATATAAATATAATAAATAGCTATGGGGCATATTATCAAGGGGGTTTATCTCCGCTTTTTTGGCTTTAAAAGCCAAGAAAGCGGAGATAAAATTATCTCCCTATTACCAAGCTGTCGCTAACACCAGTTAGCGACAGCTAGTAGGAGATAGTGACCATCTTGGGCCCCACTTTGCATGTCAGTGATATTTATCACTAATGAGATGCAAAGTGGGCGTGCCAAGATGTTAGAGACTGAAAACAGTCGCTAACATCGCTATCTCCTATTACCAACCTTTGGAGATATTCGCGCTAAGCGGGAATATCTCCAAAAGCTAACACCTGCCCTGAGCAGTTCTTAGCCATGTTATCCAATGGGAGGTGGATAACATGGCTAAGAGCATTTGCTCGATAATGCATAAATATCGCTGACTTTTCAGCGATATTCATGCATTTCGGCCGTTTTTTATCGCATTTGCGATAAACCTTGTTAATAGCAAGGTTTATCTGCGATAAAAATCGCCGATGTGCGGCGATAATTTTTGTCTCTAAACAAGTTAGAGACAAAAATTATCGCTAGTTGTTGGTAATATGCCCCTATATTTATATAAAACACATGAAGTGCAAGAGTTCACCAGTAAATCATAGAAATCTAAAGTGCCTTGGTGCAGGAGTGGATTCATATCTTATTGCATAGCCCTTCATCATAAAAGCCTTTTAAAACCCCATCAGTAAAGGGACCAGGGAAATGGGTGATACTAAATCATCCCAAGTGTACTTCTAACTCCTCATCCCTTTTCAACCCATTTGGAAATTTTGTATTTAAATTCAAGATGTACCTAGATTCTAAATGTCTCAAATTCATTGTTCTATTGCGTCCACTTATGTTAGGGGGATTCTGTCCACAGCGAATAACATCAATAGTCCAGGACCATTTCCATGTTTGTCATAAAAGTGTTTCACTACAGAGTATGTAGAATCCTGATTCATAATCACCCGCTGATGTTTCAATGCACGTTTTTAGGGGGGAAAATTGTACTCCCCACATACGTCAGGGGACAAGGGCAGCTAAATACATAGATACTACGATCTTTATTAAAATGGAAAAACCCATTTATCTTTCTGGTATGTCCATTGTTGGACTTGAATGTGGGGACATTTTTTACCTATCTACAGGCGTTGCAATGATTGCACTTGAAAAACCCCTTCATGGTAGATAACCATGTATCAGGTTTTGCGACTTCTACTAAAATAACTATGTGTTAGGTAATCACCCAATGTCCTCCCTTTCCTATGAGTCACTGATGGTACCATAGGTCAAACTTTTCCAAATACGTTTTCATTCCTAACTGCCTGCCAATATCTTCTCATAATCTGATATACTCCGGGAGATATTTGTCAAAGCAGGTGATAAATCTGGCAGATGTAGCTTCCTTTTGAACTCTAATATTGTGGTTAAGCAGTTGATTTCAAATGATATTACCAGACTTCCGTTCTGCCTCAGTTAGCGTTTTTGGGAGAAATCCCTGTTTGCAGAACCTCTCATTCATTTTTTGTACTCGCTCTTTAAACTCCTGTTCCTGGCTGTAGATTTTTTTAGGCCTCAATGTTTTCCCATAGGGAAATCTCCACTGTCTTTACAGTATGATGGAAGTGTTTTAACAAAAGGGAAGAGGAATGAATTAATGTATTTGGCTGTGTTTTCCAAGAAACTTTTGTAAGATATATATATATGTATATGTATAAATATATATAATGCTAGATGCAAGAAAATGAATAGAAATATTTTGGCAAACGTATGTGTCAGGGCCTATTCAATATTACTAAACATAGAGTGCCAAATATGCTGTATCCAAGTAGTGGAAGTCAATTTGCTGTTTAATTTTTAATATTAAAATGCATATATAGTTTAGGCTACTGGAATAGTAGTTCACTTGCGCAACAATTCTTTGATGACATCATTGTTGAAGTTGAAAGATTACTCAAGGAGCACACTATTTTCAGATCATAAATTAATATCTGCACATATTTACAACCTCATTTACAGTTTGGAGGGGCCTGAATATCCTCCAATTTCTTAAACAAACTCTAAATACAGAATGGAGTAGGCTGAATTTAATTGGCACGGATACTATTGTGATGTAATATCCTATGGTCCTATTCTATAGTCCTATTCCATATTTAAAGTGTGCTTCACAAACTGCAGGATTTTTAGTTCACTTTAGACTCTAAATGCAGTCCTTAATTTCTAGCACCAAAAAGAATGTGTTGAATGTGTTTTGAGATAGTCTACTAAATTTCTTTTTTATTGTGTAGGCACTTACACTGGATTGCACAGCCTTGTAAAAAGACATGTTTATCAAGGGGTTCTTCAGCTTTTAGTATATTGTTACTACATTCAATTTAGCGTCGTTCAGCTACCAGAGAGACCCACAGTTTTTTCCTTAAGGTTATAATGCATACTTTTTTAAAAACCTTTAGTCTGCTCAGTGCCTTTGGTGGCCAGCCATGGTGTGATAAAGAAAAACAATGCAGTGTGGTGTGTTTGACCCTGTCCTAATTTGGAGCGACTAATTTTGGGCCGATTATAATGTGGCCCGTTAGGACTCCGACCTTTGGTTGTAGCTTTTAGGGCCACATCGTAACAGATTCCTTTCCTACCGCCTCATTTTGATGGAGGCGGTTGGAAAGGAAACAGGAGGTTATTGAGGCTGGCTTCCGACAGGCTCAGAGAGCCCGCTCGCCAGTCAGAATTTATTTCAAAGGTTTTATATAGCGCTGGCTAGACCCAGAGGTATCAGAGCACTTTACAAGGGTAACAGACAATACATTGCAGGTTACAGCTTTGCAAAGGTTACACAGTTATTAGAGCATGGCAATTTTTGTTACAAGTAAGGTTGAGACAAACAAAAAGGAACATAAAGGTAGGGGAAAAAGCTGGCAAGGAGTTATATTCCAGGAGTGGGTAAAAGCAGGGGAAGTAGCCAGAGAGTGGAGGAGGGAAAGGGAAAGTACATTAATGATTACAATCCGGTAATTTTGAAGATGTGGACATACAATATGTTGCAGATAACTCACTTGCTGTTTCTCGCTATGTCACTTCATATATTACCAAGTCTGAGAAGACAGAATTGAAAGAAATGTGGAAAGAAATTTCACAAGAGAAGACACTTAGCAAAAAAATGTACAGCTTCAGCTTGAAGATGCTTTAACATCAAGAAATTGGATCCTACAAATGTTCGGATCGATAGACATCTGCAAGTTAATATTCAAAGTCAAGAGGAATCACCTGGATAAGTCTAGGTCTTGTTGCGGGCACGAAATCGAGATTTAATATAAGTGATATAAAGCAAGTTTGTGATGATATAGAGTTACGTTTCTTTGCTAGTCAAGAGGAGTGTACAGAAAATAACAGTTTGATAAGTGTAAGTGTTGAAGAAGAGATGGAAGATAATACTGATGTGAAGTTTGAAAAAGAAATAAAAAAAATTTAAGTAGGTTCTGCTGAAAATCCCAACTATGTTTGTATTTGTTCTCGATGTACTCATTATAAAATTCAAACTAGGAATGTAGCTGTGTTTTTAAAAAGTGAAAAAGATAACAATGATAAATAGAAAGAATTTCCTGCTTATCTGTTTGTGGAAGCTCAGTTTAAGTTACGTACTGTAAAATGTATTTGGAATTATTGTTACAATAGATTAGAACAAAACAAAATGCCGGCTAGAGCTGTCCATAATGACTTAGAATTAGTTGCTATACCTCTTAAACTTACAGATTTAAATACATATAAGACAACCTTATACAATCTGTGCACCCTTTTCAGGCTATAATTCGTATGCAGCCTAAAACAGGTAAGCTGCCTTCACCAGTTCCATAGAGAGGTTTAAAAGGAAGAGTTGTGTATTTACCTTTAGATTTTAGGAAAAATGTTGAAACTGTAAATGTAGAAGGAGAAGAAATGACTTTAGAAGATGAAACACATATTTCAAGTGGACAATTCAAGAAAAGAAGAAATTTATGAACATTATACTATACATCCTCCACATTCAAAAGAACGGATAGGACATACTATTGAATTGTTCCAGATCAAAAAAGCAAAACAAACTCCCATGAGTGTGTGGGAAAAAAGTTTGGAAGCTCATTGTTTTCCAAAGCTCTTCCCTACTGCAAAAAGGTTTACGATATAATGAATGACCAGTTCAGATTCTAGCTTCAGAATACCGTACTTTACAACTGTACTCAGAACAACCAAGCTTTCCTCAGTGTATTCCATAAATGTTTAATCTTTTGTTCCATACACCTACACTCCAGTCAGCAGAGCTCACAATTTAAATTGAAACATGATTTATTTATCAGAGAGAATTGTACTCTATGTCCTCGAACTTTGTCAAGAGGAAGTGACTAAAAACATTCCTTGATGTCTGTGCTGACTACTGCCTTTGATGTACACTACCAATAGCAGGGCTCACAATTCACATTGAGTTGCGATTCTGTGGCTAGCCCGCACCACACTTCATTGCTGGCTGCGCAGATGCTAAATGCTTCTGATGCCCCTATCTAAGTGCAGCACAACTCATGCACCCTTTCTGATACAATATTCTGTGTATAATTTCACATCTGATGTCCTACCTCAGTGTATCACAAGTCATGAACCCTTTACGATAGAATCTTTTCTGTATGATTTCATATCTGGTACCTGTACCTTAGTACAGCACAAATCACTGACCCTTTATGATTGAATCTCAGTGTCTGATCCAATGATCACTGTTGTACTTGTTGCCAGCACCAACCATTCCCGGAGGGTTGGCTTTCAATCACCCCACTCTGATCCACCACAGATGTCACTGGTCATGTGACTCTGATAATAAAAAGGAGTTGAGCGCGCGTGCCCATACCTAGTTCCACTATCTATTTGTGTCCCTGTGTTATTTATGTATGCAACATGCTGCCCCTAGGCCCTACCACATTACATAGTGCTCTGGACAGCATATGCAACCATCTTATCTTTGACAGTGGGGGAAAACTTTAGTTACATAACTTTGTCTCAGTCATTGTACAAGTACGTACATAGGACTGCATCATTTATAAGTGCGTGAGGATCGTTGCAGAGATTGTATAAGTACATATGTTGCCGCAGCCTAACACCAACAACGAGCTTGTCCCTAATTGGCTGCCCTTCATGTGCCAAAAAATGCAACTTCAACTTTCCATGGCCCTGTATTGCTATAGCTGCAACACTCCACTGAATGTGCAATAAACATTCATTTCCACACATATGTCTCATGTCCACCATCTTTCTTGTGTGGACCTATGGATGAATATAGGGTCAGTAATTATCTGTACCTTCCATGCTGGCCATAATGTTGGACTTGGCTCACAGAGTGACACTTTGGCTTTTGCAACCCGGGTAACAGTAGCACTCCAAAACGGACCCTCACATCCAGTTTTGTCAGATTTTTTAGGCTTTCTATAGCCCAGAGCCAACCAAAATTTAGCCCAAAGTAGCCCAATACTGCTACTTTTGGGAAGGAGGGGCAGGGATAGCGTCAAGCAGGTGGTGAATGCATTGGCATTGGAATTGATGTTGCAGCAGGATGCCAAGTAAATATTTGTCTAATAAAGCGCTTTAACTACTTTGCTGGAGCGCTGTATATATATATTTATAATATGGCAACTAGCACAAACCAAAATGTTACCACACAACAAGCAAAATATAGGCTAATTGTTCGTGACCTAGCCCAATCTGCAAACACTGATGCCACAGCCTCTCCCTCGTGGCTGGTATACACCCACACCGCACCCATCCAGCAGAGGCCTCACAGAACACGTGACCCTGCTAATATAAAAGACTTGGCGCACGTTCTCTACGCCATTTTAGAGTTGCTTGCAACGCATGCACTGCGGCCAGCACAGTCACACCGCCACGGTGATGGCTCGTCCCGGTGGTCCAGACACTTGATGTTTTGTATGCTCTGCTGCACCGCAGTGTAGGCGTGAGCCCAAGAGTGAGGTCCTACCGCCACGTGCGTGGCCTCACTTCTCACTGAGTTAGTAGCACTGCAAGCACTGAGCAGGTGTACAACCTTCGATGATGATAGGTGCACTAGTATGTCCTCTCCCATGGGGATATCAAGACTCAGTACCAAATGTGAGACCTATTAGCTTGCAGAACAGAGCTGCACAATGTAACGCAGGCACTGGTGCAATGCTCGAGGGCCCGGTGCCGAGTTCCAACTGTGAGCTGCTTTTTGGAGCAGTTTGGGGGGCAGATTTGGGCAGTGTTGCTGTTGTTTGGATACTGCCAACCACCCAGTGGGTGTCTGAATGGCCTTTCTGGAGGCAGATGGGCATCATTACCTCACTTTTAGCAACAGGCAGAGGTATCACTTTCTTTCTCTCGCAGGGCCGTCCATAAATGTATGCATACCTAGCAGGGCTGGGGGCCTGAGCAGAAGTGGCCTCACTTTTTTTTATGTCACCAGAGTAAACAAATCTATGTATTTTTTTGTATCTCCCCCATCCCCCCTTTTTTAAATAAATTTTTTTGAAGCAGTGTTTTGAGGATAGGCAAAATGCAAATGTGGACCACTTTTCTTTCTTAGCGTCCCCGCGCCGATTTTGAATCCTAATCCAAACCTGCTCTGCCATTACTAATTCTGTACTATCTTTCAGATATGGGAGCTTGACAGTTCCACTAGGTCGCAGCATGTAGTTGGAGACAGAGCAGTGGAATAAATGGTAAGCTGTGACGGTTTTGTACACAGTGTGGGCACTCAGTGTCCCTCCTCATCTCTTCCTTTCTCTCCCTCACACTTTTTATATCTCCCTCTTCCTCTTCCACTGTTTGTCTCTTTCTCTCTCTCTCTTCCTCTCTCTCTGTTTCTCTATCTCACATGCTTCCTCTGTTTCTCTGTTCCTCTTTCTCACACTCTTTCTCTCTCTCTTCCTCTATCCCACTGTTTTTCTTTCTCTCTTCGTCTTTCTCACTCTTTCTCTCTGTCTTCTTCTCACTTTCTTTCTTTTTCTCTCTGTCTCTTTGTCTCACACTCACTGTTTCTCTCTTTCTCCATGTCTTCTGCTCACTCTTTCTGGCTTTCTCTCTCTCTTCCTCTCTCCTTTGATGGACGCATGACACACAATCTTATTTTTCTTTTTATCTAACAGGCTGTGAATCACGAATCGACGTTCACCCCCCCCCCCAACACCACCAAAGCTGAACGCGCGAAAAATCTGCAATGATGCGTGGCCATCCTGAACGCATGACAAAGTTGCTTCGGCATGTTGTGGACCCTCTTACACACACGCCGATGGTGAAAGGTGAGCAGAGAGATTTCTTTCTGCAGCAGCGGGCAGTCAACTCTGGGCGGTGGGAGTGGATAGTGTGCAGCAGTCTGGGCGCACAAGAGCGCACAGACATCTCTGAGCAGTGGGAGTGGATGGGGTGCAACAGCCTCATTGTGCATTAGCGAAACAGAAAATTACGCGTGTGCAGTTGTATGTACTCTGCAATTACTAATTCTAGACTATCTTTCATATCACTAAACTTGAGGGCTGCACTATCTCCCGGCATGTGGTTGGAGACACACCAGTAGCACAAAGGTGAGCTGCGAAGATTTTCTCCAGTGTCAACACTCCCTCTCCATCTCTTCCTTTCTCTCTCTCACACTTTCTCTCTTTCTCTTCCTCTCTCTCACTCTTTATCTCTCTCTCTCTTCCTCTCTCTCACACTGTTTCTCTCTTTCTATCTTCCTTGTATCTTGCTCTTTCTCTTTTTCTCTCACTCTTTCTCCTCCTCTCTCTCTCACTCTTTCTCTGTCTTCCTCTCTCTCACTCGTTCTCTTTTCCTCTCTCACTTTCTTTCTCTCTTCGTCACTCTTACTCTTTCTCTCTCTCTTACTCTCTCTCACACTGTTTCTCTCTTTCTCCCTTCCTTGAAACTGAGAATTACGCATGTGCAGTTGTATGTACTAAACTTGACGGTGCACTATGTCCCGGCACATGATTGGAGACACACCGGTGACACAAAGGTGAGCTGTGAAGATTCTCTACAGTGTCAATACTCCCTCTCCATCTCTCTCTTACTCTCTCTCACACTTTCTCTCTTTCTCTGTCTCTCCCTCTCTCTCTCATTCTTTCTTTCTCTCTTCCTCTCTCTCACTCTTTCTCGATCACTTTATCTTTATCTCTTCCTCTCTCTCACATTGTTTCTATCTTTATCTATCTCTCTTCCTCTCTCTCACAATGTTTCTCTTGTTCTCTTCCTCTCTGTGTCACTCTTTCTCTCTTTCTCTGGCTTTCACTCTCCCACTCTTGCTCTCTTCCCCTCCCAATCTTTTTCTCTCTCTTCCTCTCTCTCAAACTGATTCTCTCTTTCTCTCTTCCTCGTATCTCACTCTTTCTGTATCCTTCTCTGTCTTCCACTCTCTCATACTGTTTCTCTCTTCCTTGTAGCTCAATCTTTCTCTCTTCCTCGCTCTCAACCTTTCTCTCTCGCTCTTCCACTCTGTCATACTATTTCTCTCTCTGTCTTCCTCTCTCTCACACTTTCTTTCTCTCTTCCTTGTACCTTACTCTTTCTCTCTGTTACACTATCTCTCTTTCGCTGTCTTCCTCTCTCTCTCTCTTTCTCTCTTTCTCTGTCTCCCTCCCTCTCCCTCTCTCACTCTTTCTCTCTTCCTCTCTCTCACTCGTTCTTTCTCTCTATCTCCTTTGCTGGACGCATGATGCACCATCTTATCTTTCTTTTTGCAGGCTGTGAATCACAATTGGACCAGCGATGACACACCACGGATGTACATAGTTTTATTTGTTGTTTTCTTTTAATAAAATGTTTTATATGTAAATCTATACATGACTAGGAATCTTATTTCTGCAACCTCACAAGCATCTTTTTATTAATAGTTCGTAGAGGGACACTTCTGTCTCCAAGAAGGTTGTTGGGGGTATGCTGGTGATGTGTGAAGAGGGTGCATTACCTGCTAATGTGGGGAGACGCAGCGTGAAAGGGGTATCTCTCACAGAAGGAGCTCCTGTATGTTTTCAGAAATGCCTCGGTCAGATGCCAGCTGTCGGACTGAATCACAAAATGGCTTTTCAATGCTCATATAGTGTGATTTATGAACAGTTCGTACTTAGGCTCACAGAGGGACAACTGTGGACCGTCCGCTCGACTCACAGAGGCAGAACTACCAGCCCTCCGCTCCCAAAGGATAGCAGCATAGTAGCTCGCAGAGGTATAGGCACAGCAGCGTACTAGCTCACAAAGGTAGACAGCTGTGAGCCGACAGACTGGCATTAAAGGCATAGCTCCGAAGTGGTGATGTTGGGCACAGGGAGCGTGAAAGGGTTATCTTCCTACTGGTGTCCTGGAGTGGAAGTCGTGCTGCCTGGTGCTGACCTGTTTCTCCTTTATTGTTAGTAAATATTAAACCTTTACTGCGTCCAAAACATCAATACACAGAGCTCCGCTATATCAAATTGCCCCCTGAACCTTTCTTTTATATTTTCACACGGTGCGAGGCACAAGATGGCTGCTAACAGTTCCTGGTTTGAAGTGTTAGCAGCCAATCAGAGGCAAGCTTGTGCTCGGGAGTTAGGCACATACCAGATATATATATATTTTTTTCCTTTAATATCTCAAAAACTACTGAACGGATTTACACCATTTCTACAAAATAGCGCTTTCTGGGCCAAGACCTTTCTCCCTGCCAATTATGGCGTAATCCTGTTCAGCAGTTTGACCTGTAGCCTTGTCTAAAGTTTCCTATGGAAAATGCATTAAGAAAAAATGTTTTGACACCCCCCTTTTTTCTCAGCCCCCCTCTTGACCAATCACCCCTAAACTTTCATGATAGGAGCTGATCAAAAAAGAGAAACTTTTTGCAAAATGTCGTAAAGAATCGTCAAATGACACCACAGTTTTAAGCAGATGGAGGGCTCTAGGAGGAAGGCCTCGAAACCCCCCTTCCAACATGAGTGAAGTCCCAAGACTACGGGGACCCCAGCGAGCCCCCGCTAATATTTTTTAAGAAATGCCCCAAGTACCTAGCCCACCTTAGGTTCTCTTAAAAAAGAAACACGGAAACCCATGACCCCAGTGTGAATTGCGAAAATGTTTTTTTCTTTTAAATGTTGTCCCTGTAGGCCCTTCTGGGTCCCCCTGAGAAGGCCTAGGGGGTCAGGGGGTTTCTAACCTGCCCCCTTCTCTTATTTTCTAACAGATGGCTGCAACACGTCCTGGTTTTGAGTGTTGGCAGCCAGACAGATATGGAAACTTTTATTTTTCTAATTTCTCAGCAACTACTAAACAGATTTACATCATTTAATAAAAAGGTCGCTTTCTGACCCACGCACTACCTTTGTGCCAAATTTGGGGTAATTCCGTTCAGTAGTTTCAGCTGTGGCCTTGCACAAAGTTTCCTATGGGAAATCGATTTTTTGACTCTTATTTTTTGAATTTCTCAAAGACAACTGAACAGATTTACACAATTTAAAAAGAAGGTCGCTTTCGGAACCAAGCTCTAACGTTCTGCCAAATTTGGGGTAATTCCGTTCAGCAGTTCAGGCTGTAGCTCATTGCAAAATTTCCTATGGTAATGAACATGGGAAAAACGCGTTTTGGGACCCCCTTTTTTCTTAGCCCCCTTGACGAATTACCCCAAATGTTCAGGATAGGAGCTGACCTGGACAGCCTTCTTTTTGGGAGAATTTTGCAAAGATTCATCAGACGCCGACAAAGTTATTAGCAAATCAAAAAATGCTTTTCCTATGGAAACTAGGTTGTACCTAGAACTACCTACTGGCAACCATATATATATATATATTTTCACATTTATACTGTGTTTTTTTATTTTTATAGAAATTCTTTTATATAAAAACAAAACAAGCCAAACTAACATTTCAATTCCTCCTATTTCTCCTACTTGGACCTGAGGAACGCTCTTGGAGTAAACTCTTGTGCCAGTGCCCTCGTCAATACAGGCATCATATGACATAACGGGAATCATACTAACAGTTTATAAGGAGTAGTCATGGCAAACCAGAGCATTCAGACCATCTTAAATACATTTCATACATCATATGTTCTAAAAGCTATAAATGTGAGGATATAAATAACCAAATTGATAATAAACCCCATACAATATAAATCAATTACTGTGTAATATAGCATTCTGAAATTCATGTATAGGTATACAAAATACTTTACACAAAAAGATATCTTTAATCCTTCTTTATTTATATAAATATAATTAATAGCTATATTTATATAAAACACATGAAGTGCAAGAGTTCACCAGTAAATCATAGAAATCTAAAGTGCCTTGGTGCAGGAGTGGATTCATATCTTATTGCATCGCCCTTCATCATAAAAGCCTTTTAAAACCCCATCAGTAAAGGGACCAGGGAAATGGGTGATACTAAATCATCCCAAGTGTACTTCTAACTCCTCATCCCTTTTCAACCCGTTTGGAAATTTTGTATTTAAATTCAAGATGTACCTAGATTCTAAATGTCTCAAATTCATTGTTCTATTGCGTCCACTTATGTTAGGGGGATTCTGTCCACAGCGAATAACATGAATAGTCCAGGACCACTTCCATGTTTGTCATAAAAGTGTTTCACTACAGAGTATGTAGAATCCTGATTCATAATCACCCGCTGATGTTTCAATGCACGTTTTTAGGGGGGAAAATTGTACTCCCCACATACGTCAGGGGACAAGGGCAGCTAAATACATAGATACTACGATCTGTATTAAAATGGAAAAACCCATTTATCTTTCTGGTATGTCCATTGTTGGACTTGAATGTGGGGACATTTTTTACCTATCTACAGGCGTTGCAATGATTGCACTTGAAAAACCCCTTCATGGTAGATAACCATGTATCAGGTTTTGCGACTTCTACTAAAATAACTATGTGTTAGGTAATCACCCAATGTCCTCCCTTTCCTATGAGTCACTGATGGTACCATAGGTCAAACTTTTCCAAATACGTTTTCATTCCTAACTGCCTGCCAATATCTTCTCATAATCTGATATACTCCGGGAGATATTTGTTAAAGCAGGTCATAAATCTGGCAGATGTAGCTTCCTTTTGAACTCTATTATTGTGGTTAAGCAGTTGATTTCAAATGATATTACCAGACTTCCGTTCTGCCTCAGTTAGCGTTTTTGGGAGAAAAACCTCTCATTCATTTTTTGTACTCGCTCTTTGAACTCCTGTTCCTGGCTGTAGATTTTTTTAGGCCTCAATGTTTTCCCATAGGGAAATCTCCACTGTCTTTACAGTATGATGGAAGTGTTTTAACAAAAGGGAAGAGGAATGAATTAATGTATTTGGCTGTGTTTTCCAAGAAACTTTTGTAAGATATATATATATGTATATGTATAAATATATATAATGCTAGATGCAAGAATATGAATAGAAATATTTTTGCAAACGTATGTGTCAGGGCCTATTCAATTTTACTAAACATAGAGTGCCAAATATGCTGTATGCAAGTAGTGGAAGTCAATTTGCTGTTTAATTTTTAATATTAAAATGCATATATAGTTTAGGCTACTGGAATAGAAGTACACTTGCGCAACAATTCTTTGATGACATCATTGTTGAAGTTGAAAGATTACTCAAGGAGCACACTATTTTCAGATCATAAATTAATATCTGCACATATTTACAACCTCATTTACAGTTTGGAGGGACCTGAATATCCTCCAATCTCTTAAACAAACTCTAAATACAGAATGGAGTTGGCTGAATTTAATTGGCACGGATACTATTGTGATGTAATATCCTATGGTCCTATTCTATAGTCCTATTCCATATTTAAAGTGTACTTCACAAACTGCAGGATTTTTAGTTCACTTTAGACTCTAAATGCAGTCCTTAATTTCTAGCACCAAAAAGAATGTGTTGAATGTGTTTTGAGATAGTCTACTAAATTTCTTTTTCATTGTGTATGCACTTATACTGGATTACACAGCCTTGTACAAAGACATGTCTTTCAGCGGGTTCCTCAGCTTTTAGTATATTGTTACTACATTCAATTTAGCGTTGTTCAGCTACCGGAGAGACCCACAGTTTTTTCCTTAAGGTTATAATGCATACTTTTTTATATACCTTTAGTCTGCTCAGTGCCTTTTGTGGCCAGCCATGGTGTGATAAAGAAAAACAATGCAGTGTGGTGTGTTTGCCCCTGTCCTAATTTGGAACAACTCATTTTGGGCCGATTTCGAAGTGGCCCGTAAAGGCTCCGACCTTTGGTTGGAGCTTTTAGGGCCACATCGTAATGGGGCTATCAGATTCCTTTCCTACCGCCTCATTTTGATGGAGGCGGTTGGAAAGGAAACCGGAGGTTATTGTGGCTGGCTTCCGACAGGCTCAGAGAGCCCGTCCGCCAGTCAGAATTTATTTCAAAGGCTTTATACAGCGCTGGCTAGACCCAGAGGTATCAGAGCGCTTTACATCGGTATCAGACAATAAATTGCTGGTTACAGCTTTACAAAGGTTACACAGTTATTAGAGCATGGCAATTTTAGTTACAAGTAAGGTTGAGACAAACAAAAAGGAACATAAAGGTAGGGGAAAAAGCTGGCAAGGGGATATATTCTAGGGAGTGGGTAAAAGCAGGGAAAGTAGCCAGGGAGTGGAGGAGGGAAAGAGGAGGGGGGGGATTAGAGACACGGCTGGGGCAGAGGAGGGGGAGGGTGACAGGGACACAAATCAGTAGTCCAGTCAAAGCTGCGCCCAAAGTCCAGAAGTTGTGATCCCAGGGGAATTGGTATAATTTCCCCATCTCTGTTGCGAGAGGCTCCCTAAGCACAGTGGACTCTCTTAAAGGGGTCTCTGTGATTTCAATGCCTATATACTGGATCCTTCCCCAAAAAGGGGAGAGGGAGTGCTTTGGCAAGGGGTGCCATACCATACCTCAATTGTGAGTGGCTCCCTTGGCACTGTGGACTCCCTCAGCGGGTATGCTGAGACTCCAGATTATATAACTGGGATCTTTCCCCAAAAAAGGGAGAAGGAGTGCTTAGTCAAAGGTCACAAAAAGACAGGGGGCTAGGTGGTGAAAGCAGGCAAGGTGAGATATTCTGGGGAATGGAGGGTATTAGCAGGGGAAGTAGACAGAGAGTGGAGGAGGGAAGGAGGAGGGGAGGATTAGAGACACGGCAAGAGGAGTGGGAGGGTGACGGGGACACAAACCGGCAGGCGAGTCAATGCTGTGCCCACGGTCCAGTAAGCTGTGAACCAAGGGGAAGTGACATAATTTCCCCATCTCTGTTGCGAGAGGCTCCCTAAGCACAGTGGACTCTCTCAGAGGGGTTTCTGAGACTCGAAGGCCTACTATACTGGATCCTTTCCCAAAAAGGGGAGAGGGAGTGCTTTGGGAAGGGGTGCCATACCATACCTCAATTGTGAGTGGCTTCCTTGGCGCTGAGGACTCTCTCAGCGGGTATGCTGAGACCCCAATGTATATATCTTGGATCTTTCCCCAAAAAGGGGAGGAGTCCTTAGTCAAAGGTCACAAAAGGACAGGGGGCTAGGCAATGAAGCGGGCAAGAGGAAAGGTTCAGGTGAGAGGGGATAGGAGCAAGGAAGTAGACAAAGAACAAAGAATGCTGAATAGGAACAGATAGATAGGAGACAAAGAAAAAGCAGGGTCACCGAAATATGATGGGGGTGGGCAAGACAGGGATATGGGGAGAAAAACTGTGCCCAAAGTCCGGCTGGGTAGGTGACGGTCAGGGGATGAACCAAGGCTGATCTCCTCAATAGCTGAACAGAGCAGCTCCACCGGGGGTCAGACATAGTGCTCGGACTCCACTGTCAGGATGGGGATCAGGAGTATGCTCAGAGATTCTCATTGTGTGTTGAATAGGTAGTGGTCACTACCACCCCTCGTTCACTTTAGCTCTATTGCTGCCTCTTTGGTCATTTTACTCTGCTCCAGGGTCTCAACAGCAGTAATGCATGCTCTTATAGTAAAATGGGAGGAGTGGTTCATTCCTGCACCCCTGCCACAAGGTGCAGGGATCAAAAGGTGGGCATCACAGGTGCCCCTTCGTCCTTCAACCCCAGGTTGTGCACCAAAGGGGGCCCTGCTGGGGGCCCTCTTACACACTTTCCAACATGGTATCTATGTCTTACAGACCGGCTTGGAAACCATGTTGGGAACCATCCATTGTAATCTCAAGGGCAAAAAGAGTCACATTTGAGATCAGAGGCCACATTCTGAGATTACAGGCTGCAATCCTGAGCCTGCTGAGGAGGGAGAGGGCATAGGTATCCACTGCTCCGTCCTGGGACCCCTCCTGGTCCGGCTAGCACAGGGTTGCCCCAGGAGCACGGGGCTACTGCTGGACAGTGGCGGTCGCCCTTTGAGGGTCCTTCGGCCGGCTTTAACTCGTGTGACTCCTGAAGATGAAGAGGGACTGGTCAGTGATTGGACACCTTCCTCCCTAGCCGGATGAATAACGCAAGGGTGCTCCATGCGGGGCAGCTGTCCGACCCCGGCGTTTATCATGAGCAGAGCGCAGCAGAAACCCGGGCGAGGACCAGGGGCTTTGCCAGCTGGTCCGGGGAGCTGCAAGAAGAAGGGCTGGCGGTGACCGAACGCGCGCCGGCAGTAGAGATTGTACAGAGTGAGGCCTGGGCCGGGTGCCTTAAAATGGCGCCGATGACGGTGACCTGAGATTGTGAGGCCCCTGGAGATCGGGACGGCAGCATTGGAGGCTGCAGGGGTGTCACGGACCGCGACCACCGTACTAGGGATGACACGAGCGCGGATATTAAAAGCACCGCACCGGAGGCCAAAGAGGACTGCGAAAGCCTGCTGCTTTGCGGGGGGGCTTCATTGGGCGGCGGATGGCAGAGCTGCAAAAGAGAAGCATTTGATTAGCCGAGGGCGCCCCTGGACGTGGAGAGCTCTGTCGAGGGATCGGGGGAGGCCTCCTCCCATTGAGCCTTGCTGCATTGCCACGATCGGTACGCTGAGACACAGGGGATCTGCCATTTTGGAAACGTGGGTGAACCGCGACATAGGACGCTAGCAGAGGAAGGCCCCTAGAGTTGACTGGCGGGCAGTAACCGGTGGATGGGGCGTTGCTGCACCCGGTGGTGTGATTGGCGGGAGCCCAGACAAAATAGGTGAGAAGGGGCTGCTTTCGCACATCGGGGTGTGGCTGGACCTGGTCAGGCTGCGTAGGGAGGAAGGGGGTCCCAGGAGCACCGGATGGTGTGGAAGTGATTGTAGTGGGGGAGGATCTGCCCCAGGACGTGGTGTGTAGCAGAGTGCCTGGCGAGGCTTTCCTGCCCCAGACTCTGCACGACTGCCTGAAAATGGGAATTGAGAGTGGACCTGGATGCCAGATTGGGTGCTCCCTGCCCAGGAGACATTGTACTGGGGGACCGGCGGGGGTGTGCACGCAGTGGCGTTTGTTGTGGCCCCTCCAGGAACTGATACATGATACTGATACCAAAATGGGGAAGCAGTGGTCTTGCAATTCTTTGCTGCTACCGTCTCTAGGTAGAGAAAGTGCTTGGGACCAGAGCGCAGGAATGAACCACTCCTCCCATTTTACTATAAGAGCATGCATAACTGCTGGTTTAATGATAATTTAGTGAAATATCTCTAATGGCGCGGTAAGGTACAACATTGTAATGAGCCTCTTTCGTAAAATAATGTTGGTGCCAGCACACACTCTGGGTTTACTGCTTCACTCTGGATTTTTGCCACGTTCTTGGAAATGATGAGGTATTTTTTAATCTAACCTAATTGTAAGCCAGGTGTTACAGCTGAGTATTAAAAATGCCTTAAGGAAAGTATAATCTTTTCCCCCTAATTTCTTCAAACTTTATTTCATTGTGTGTGATGTCTGCCTATCTGGGAATGGTAGGAGGAATGACAGGGCGGCATGAGTGGAGAAACAAGAACCTAACTGCGAGAGAGGGATGTTGTGATTTTACCTGGACATATTCTGGGGTTTCATGGAATAGGCAGGTTATATAGCAGGGCAGGGTGCTTGTTGGCGAGGACACACTCCCTGAAGGGAATTAGATGGAGACAGGATCTAATAAAGCCTTTAGGAAGAGCATTTCCAACTTCTATGGTGGAGAGGTTGTCTTTTTTTACCACATCTCATCCTGACAGTTCAAACTTGACTTACTACAAGGTGCATGCATCAACTACCTCATGCATTGACATAGTTTGTCAACTCCTACTTTGTTGCCACTTTCTCTTTCCACTGAGGCTATTCGGACACAGACCATGTAGTTAAGTGCATTGATCAACAAAAAGTTAACTACAAAGTCTGGTTCCTCTGCAGCGAAGTTCCTTCTTCTTTTTAAGTACGGCTGCCTCTATTTTTAAATCTTTAGTTGTTGTGTCTCCTTCTGTTAGGTGGGCAGGTCATTTGGAAGGCTTTGATATGTGATCCTGTTTGTCGGGCATTTGTGTTTTGGATGGTGTGTGGTATATTGCCTTTCCCTTCCATTCAGAGTTCTGCTCTCCATTAGTTTACTGCACAGTGGGGCAGAGTAATCACCAAAAGACATATAGTAGATATCCAACTGTAAATTTAATACATAGTTGGAATTTCAAAGGAGGAGGCGTTGTCCCTCCTCCCCCCATATGAGAGGGAGAAGACACATAAATCCTTGTATTAGGAGCAGATTTCTGTTCAGAACTGGTGAATACTATCTGGGCAGCGAAATTTGTGTAGGCATTGGCTTTAATCTCCGCCCATATATTCACTTTTGGACTAGGTCCCAAAATGTCAAAAGACTCACATTCTTGGATGAAATGCCTCACACCATATAGTGCATGAACAATAGCAGGAGTCAATATGGACAGAAATCTTCACACACAAATATGACACATTTTTGCCTCTAAGTATGAACAATCCTAATAATGACCATCTCTGGCTTAGGGAAGTGTTCTCTGCTTAAATTGGTTGCAATTTCTCTGAATCCTTAAGAAGCTTTTTACCTGCAGCCTCATAAGGCTCTGTATCACTCAAAGCACTTGACTAATTACATCTTAGGTTCACAGGGGCACTTGTTTTGCTAGTATACGGACTCTGAGCTTTGCTTATTTTAATTATCGTTTCTCCTCTGGAATCCGAGGCAGGCAAGACATTTCTTTCTGAAAACAACTGTCTAGTTTTCATCCGAGCACATTTCATCTCAGAGACGTTCAGTGTTTCAGGAAAAGGCTTGCTAGTACTTCTAGTCGAATATTATCACTGCCGCACCCTGGGAAAATAGAGAATTTAGGCTCATTCACTGGGTGTTACTTCTGTTTACTTTTTCATTACATTTACAGATATAAAAACAGAATTCTTTTTTCTAACTCCTTTTTACGCCATCCAGGGTTTTCATGTGTTTTATTTTTATTTCCTGTTCTTTTGTATACCTCTGGTTCTGGAACTAAAATGATGGACTACTTATTGCTATATTAGTGTTTGTGTGGATTACTCAGTGTCTCCCTAATTCACTTCTTTAGTGTTGGTGATAGTTTTTTTTACTTTTACGGACTTGGAGCAGTTGCCCAGATAGGAAGTCTACCACAGGAATATAAGACGGTTGAAACCCACCCTTCATCTCGAATATTTAGGAGAGTGGGGTGGATGACAGATTTGCATGTCACGGAGGGATCCAGGAGGGTGAGCAGGCAGAAATCACCTTTACCCAGGATAAGGAGTGCATTCTCTACAACCAGAAGCATAGCTGGCTATGTGCTACATCCAGTCCTGAAGATTGATTGATAGTCATCAAAAAGGTTGCTTTCTATAATGAACTGTTTGAGGCAGCTTTCAACACAAATTTCCAGGGCCTTGGCAAAAATTTGATGCTCTGATGCTGCTTGGTAATTTTTTAGATCTATGTGGTCTCCCCTAGAGTTTTTAAGGCGGGCTTGATTTTCTCTGCTTTCAAACAATTTGCAACAACTGCTTGTGAAAGAAAGAAACATTGACTAGATTGGAGTAGAATGGAATTATGGATGAGCTGAACAGTTTGATGATGGAGGAGGGAGAGGTTCAGTGAATTGGACCATGGTTTCAGATTAATTAATATTTTATATAGCTCTGGTTGTGGGATTTCTTTTATTTGACTAGGTGGTTATGCTTTTTTCAACTGGCACCATGTTGCAATGAAAGGATGTGGTCAAGAAGAGAGAGGAGTCAAGTTTGTTTCAAAGAAGAGTAAAAGATTCTTTTAGTTTGTTTTGCAATTACTTTTGGGCAGAAAGAGTAGTGATGGATTTGTGGATTGTTTAGCTATCTGACATCATGTTGGTAATTTTTCTGGACCTATTTTTCGCTTTTTATACTTTTGTCTTGCCTTATGTATTTTCTCCAGGAGCTACAACTGAGGGGCTTAGGCGTCATTCATGTTCCTATGTTCTAAGTGGTTTTGTGTTACTGATGTTCTGAGGGTCATCTTGCAGAAACCTTTTGGGGCGATTTATTCAATAATCCTTTTAAATTATTTAGGTATTGTTCAGTCAAGTTTCTGAAAAGGATGCATTTCATACAATGGCTGAGAAATGTTGTCTGAGACAGTGCACCAGCTCAAGGATAGACCAGAAATGCTTGATAACACTGTAAATGTGTAGTACTTCTGCTCTCTCCTTTTCATGCAAGTTCCACTGCTGCGGCACATTGCTTGAAATATTAGTAAAGGCGCCTGCAGTCTTTATAAAACATTTAGAGGCGTCCTAAAAGGTACAACCCTGCCAAGGTTATACTAAGCCACAAAGACCTAGTTTATAAACGTGTGGTTCATAATGGTGAGTGCTTTTGTTTGTAAGAAGCACACCAATCATTATGTCCAAAAACAGAATTTCATGTGATTGTGTGAGATCCGAAACTTAGCAACACGTAATTGCCCGAAATCTGTTTCTGTAAAAAACACAATACTGCCTACAGTGGGACAAGAATTGTTTTGACTGAAATGATCCTCTTCAACAGTGCATCAAATATATATATATATATTTTTGACTGTATTTAAAAGTTTTCCCATGTCTTTCAAATAAAATCTGAGGGCGCACTGATGTATGAACAGATTCAACCACAATGCAGAAGTCGAGGGTCACCTAAGTAATCAATATTGTCGGTGGTATAGATCAATTTCCACTTCTGAGAAGAGCTATTTAGCTATATATTAATTGTTGCCAGAATCTAGCGGAGTGTTAGAGGTTATTTTGGAGTGGATGTCTCTTTAACATCAAATGTTTATTTGCAATATATTATTTTGGACTCAGCCTTTGGGAAGGACATAGAAATGTCTAGGAGTCTATTCAACTGGTCACACCTTTCGTTTCTGGGCTAGGAAAAGAAACAGAAGCCGACCTCCTCTTTTTCCCTTCTGTCTTGAGCTTTCAGAAAATGTGGGGCATATTTACATGAAAATGTTGGCGCACAGAGCAGTGCCAAATTTAGCAGCACTGTGCACCGGCATTTCCAAAATGCAGGGATGCGCAGAATTCACAAGAATATAGCACATGCCTATGTGTTCCCTAGTGCTGGCACTAATTTTAGCTCACTAGCACCAACACAGGCACCCTAGTGCAAGGGTGCCTGCATTTCAGGGAATGATTGTTTATGTGCAGAAAGGTGCCCCTTCCTGCACATAAACAATCACTACTGGCAATTTGTTACCACTATTCGTGCTGTAGAATGCAGCACACATAGAAGTAGCACTTAGTTATGATTCAAATGTTTAGGTGCGGGGAGGGACACCTTCCTGCACATAAAGAAAGATTAATGGCATTTTCTCTTTCTATGTGTGCTGCAAAAAGTTATTTCTCCTTGTTTCGCCATTCTAACACCTGCTCGTGCATGGCATTCGTTTTTGGTGCTGTCTTAGATTTACACCTTCTTGTAAATCTGGGGCTACGTCAAAAGCAATGGGTGTTGCAGTGGAACGCCCACAGCAACACCAAATGCATTCTCCTTTCCTACTAAGAGTTGTGTGTATAGGAGCCTTTTTAACAATGCGGCTTTTAGCCAGAAAAAGTGGCTTACCTCTGCTTTGTAAATATGGAGAAGGGCATATCGCCACCAGAACGTCGCCAGAGTGAAGTCTAGTGGTGATCTCCCCTTGTAAATATGCCCCATGGTCTGTACAATTTGTCCGACTATATAGTAGCATAAATACTCACAGGGCATTATTATTATGTAAAGCAATGTCTCTACAGTTTTAACGAGGACTCCATTCATCTTTTATGCTCAGTGAATTGGAGTAAAATACTTCACTTCATAACCCATACGGAGTAATAAAGCACAGTTGCAGGATTTGTAATAATTGGGATTTGAGCAATTTACCAAAGAGACTGTACTGATTATTCATAATACTGTGTGTGATTGATTTGAGACAAAATACGTAATTTTAAATTATTCCTGTGAGCTATAGCAAGTGTTTAATGTCTTATATTTTATTGTATTAATTTAGCCTAGGGGATGTGATTACATACTATGTATCATCATTTTTATAGGCTGCTACAGAAATAAAGTCTTATAGACTGACACAAAACTAGAATAAAATACATTTGGCTGCAGTTTATGAGCAGAAGGAGTTTGCCCTTAGTAGCTGTGCAGCAAACTATCAGTTTTTTTTCTCATTGCTCGTCTTTCCATTTTAAAAGTGTCAGGACAAATACTTTGAATGGTTGAACTGGGATACTTGCTCTATCTACTGTTTGCTTTAAATGGTCCCTTTCCCATTCTATTGTAATTCATGGTGTACTTGATCATTATCCCTGCTTCTGTCAGCAGCTGTTTGTGTAATGCATCGAAAATAAAAAATGATAATTATTTTATAAATAGATCTACGAAATGAAGCATAACACTCCTACACAGTTCAGAATTAATTTCATGCGCTCTTTGTCCATTGCTGAACAGAGACTTCTGCTTCCAAGTTAAACTAATTGTATTTTCCTGAAACCATTTTAGGAGCTTTCTCTGCCGGTTGAACCACCTTACCAAATCATATCCATATGCCGTGGATCAATGCAATCAATTGCTTGGTTGCAACTGAACAGGAAAAGGACGGGCATACCTACGTGCATCTACCCATGAAGTCTGAGATTTGTTCAGGGTAATTAGAGACACATCTGTAACAGGGACAGACTAGTCATATTAAAAGCATTTCTCTTTAGGAAAGAAAATATTCGTTTCATTGTAAGAAGTAGGAGATTGGACCATGAAATGTATTTTATCGAGAAAGCAGGAAAGTTAATAACAGGTAATGAAGAAATCATTGCATAAACCGAAATTGAGCGGAAAACAAAATGGCCGTTTGAGAAGATTGCATTTTGTGAGTGCCTTCAGAGAGGATCCCACGCTCTGCAAATAAGCGTAGAGTGTGCAATGCAAGGAAAATTAATACGAGTCATACAGTGCAACAGCTGTAAGAGATCCCAAAATGTTGAAAGACAAATATGCAGAATATGACACATGAACGCTTAGGCAAATCCGCAGGGAAGCAAGATACCACTGTTTGAAACAGGTGTGGTTGGTCAATCTGTATAATGAAGAATGTGTCCCTGGATGTCAGACAATTCCACCAGTGCAACCTCTAGTATAATAATGTCATTTCTCGCCCCCCAACTGCCGTGGGCAGCTTTGTCCCCAATTATAATCTTTGTTTTGTCCAAATGAAATTAATCTTCCACTATACATGTTTTTCACTGGCCTGTTGAGCTCTTTTTCATTGAAATACACATTAATCATATGCACGTGGATCCTGAGTTCCCCTGTTATTTTTGGATGTGTGTTTCCTAAATTGAAGTTTATTTTCTTCATTTAACGGAACTCTGACGAGATGCCTGGTTTCATCTTGTAGATACCCAGAAAGGGGCCATCTCACAGGGAAAACCAGGACGGGTTCCCCAGAGGTCTTCGGCACCAGGACACTCCGATGGAGTCACAGTGCGCTTTACAAGTACACCCACATTTACATTTTACATATGGGGGGATTATAATTTGACGGCAATGCTTCTGAGGAAGTTCGCATGAACAATTTCAGGAAAATAGGAATCAGTAATTTTCGGCGGTTCAGAAAAAGAGCTGGTAAGACAAATAAGATGTGATTCAACTCTTGAGTTCCATTCAGACAAAGATTACATTCTGCAGAGGTTCTATACCATCTAGCTGTGAGACAATTTTGGGGAAGCATGTCTACCCGCAACATAATCCGGTGCGGTCTCACTTCATGGGACAAATTCAATTGTAAATATGGTTACACTCTAGTCATTAGAATTGAGTGTTTTATTTTTTGGTATTCTCTTTTTTTAGGCACACCTCACTATCTATGCAAATGCGTTTGGCCCACACAGCCTGTTTTAAGCTAGCCTATCGACAAACGTTTTATTACTAGATTCTGACTTGATTTGGACCCATCGCGTCTGAGGAACGCATTCCTCGAATGGCTAACTCAATTTCCTTAATCAGGGGAAAGTTAAGAGTACCTATACTCACTTATGGCACAGAGAATTTATCTCAGTCTCCATTTGCTGCATATAAAGTAGAAATAAAGTGAGTCCAGGTGTCTTCTTCAATTGTGGAGAAAGTGGATCTAACCCTTGACCACAACCTTCTGCTACTAAGGGCCAAAAGGTTCTCAACTGCCTTTTAACAGCAGCCTCCCACAGGTCGACCCATAGTCAGTTGTTGGCCTCTTTCTTTCGAGGATCCTTTAAAAGTCTCCTTCGCCTATTCAATAGAGCACAGAGGTGTTTCTTTCAGAGAGAGTATACTATCTATTGTTTCCTGACTAATCTATTTATTTCTCTATTTCTAAGGAGAATCGAGAAAGGAATACACATGGATTTACACTTGGACAATTTTGAGTGAAATGTGTTACAGTCTGCTTCATGAACATGCAATACCCATACAATGCATCATTCCCACAGCATGTAGGTTATTAAGCGCATTACCTAATTTACCCTTTGGGATAGAAATTATTCTGGGGTCCCTCTGGGTTCTCCCTGTTTTTAATGAAATTTAGAGGAGGGCCCATTGAGCATACAAGGAGAAACGGGAGACGTGTTTACAACCAAAGGAAAGGAAAAAAAGCGATGATCGCAAAGGATACTGTAAACTATTTTTAAATTGCCCAGCAATGAGAACGAGGTCTCCACAACTGCCACATATACCAGGATAGCATTCCCCCACATGGGGTTAATGCATATTCTGGTAGAGGATGTAGCCTTACGGCTAGAGCAGTCAACCTCGAAGCTGGGGAACCTGGTTTGAGTCTCTGCAACGACGCTCAACATTCTGTGATTCTGGGCAAATAACTTAATCTCCCTGTGCATAACAAAAATGAATGTGTCCATCTATATTGAAACTGGTGCTCATGTACAGCGCTCTGATACCCGAATTCTCTGGTCTAGTTCGCGCTATATAAAACTCTACAAAAAAATATAATAATACAAAAAGTATTATCCCATTAGCAAATAAACAGTCAATGCTTCTTAGTTGATCAAGAAGAAGCTTCTCCCTCTTATACGTTCTTACATTAGACGGGAATACAATGGAGGAATCAGGCAATGCCTCCTCTTTTTCTGCATCACACAATTGAATTTGAGCAAGATTGGAGACTTTGCAATTTAGATCTCCTACCAATACTGCATGTGAGACCTGCTCCTTTTCTCTCAGTTTTTGATAAATAGAAAATCCTTGTTCATAAGTGAATCATAAGAGGCATCAGGTGGAACATAAGCATTTAGCAATAAGGAGGGTAAGGATCCTAGATTCCCCACTGGAATGAAACTGTGTTACTGCCAGAAAGAGATTAGAAGGATCTCTATAGCATGCATAGTTCCACTTCATCTTATTAGATCAAAGAATCACTAGACCTCCCTTTTGTGTGACCCTTTTTAATTTGCAGAGCTTGACAATCTAAAATGAAAAACATCTTTGCATTGAAACCCTTCATCAAAGTCTCTTGGAGGCATTTCTGCATTTACCTAACTTAGTATTTGCAGCTTTCTCCACTATTTTTATTCCTGCTGCATTCCAAGAGACAACTTTTTTCTCATTGCTAATTGTAAGGCATCAGGGGAAAACTGGGCATATGTATGATATTTAAAACAACAGGCATCTCATTCCATAATAAATTCCTCATGAGCATTCACAGTTTGCCTGAAAAACACCATTCTTTCCAAATTGGACTTTCAACCCCTTGGGATCTACCAGGGGTTCACCATCCCTGGGGTAGGATACGTTAACCCCCCTCCCCTTGATTTTTTTGCCATAAAGCCACCTCTTCATCCTAAGTTTAAGTTTAAGTTTAAAATATTTATCAAGCGCAACGTACACCTGGGCGGTTTCTTGGCGCTAAAGTAGCAGGCAGCCAGCTGGGCAAGAGCATTTGCTAAGGCGTCGACTGGAAAGGCAGGCAGGGCTTACGGTAGAAAAGCCTGAGAAAATAAAAAGGTCTTCAGAGCTTTGCGGAAACTAGAATACTGGGTGAGGGACCTAAGATGGAAGGGGAGAGAGTTCCAGAACATGGGGGCAAGATTGGAAAATTTCGAGCCACCCTGTTTTTTTTTTCCGGTAGCGAGGGACTGCTAAAAGAAGATGTGCCGAGGAGCGGAGGTCTCTGCCAGGGACATAGGCCTTGATGGCGGAGGATATAAAAAGGGGGGCCAGGCCAGTCCTGGCCTGAAACGCCATGCAGCCTAATTTGAACAAGGCGCGTTCCCGCACAGGGAGCCAGTGGAGGGTTTTCAAGAGGGGGGAGGTATGATGGAATTTGGGAAGACCGAAGGCAAGGCGGGCAGCCTGGTTCTGCACTAGTTGCAGTTTACGCAGGCTGTACTGAGGGATGCCATTGAACAAGATGTTCCCGTAGTCCAGGCGGGACAGGACCAGTGCGGACATAATTAGTTTAAGTGCAGAGAAAGAAAAGAAGCGAGAGATAGAGCGGATAGTACGGAGAGTAAGAAAGCAGGAAGAAACCACTGAACCAATCTGGGAGTGCATAGTGAGTTTATCATTTAGCTTGATGCCAAGAGTCTTAACAGAGGGAACAGGGGTAGGAGGAGAACCAAAGGAGGGGGGCCAAAAGAGAGAATTCCAGGGACTGGAGCAACCACCCGTCACCACAAGTTCCGTTTTATCGGGATTGAGTTTCAGGTGGTTGAGATTCATCCAGTCCCTGATGAAAGATAGGATAGATTGGAAGTTAGAGATAGAGTCAGGGGTAGAAGACAGATTGAAGATGAGCTGGAGGTCGTCGGCATAATTATACACCGTGACCTCCAGCTGCTGTAGGGCAAAGATAAGAGGGGCGATATAAAGATTAAATAGTAAAGGAGAGAGAGAAGAGCCCTGGGGAACACCGCACTGGACCTGGCAGGGGGTAGCTGAAAACTCCCCAAGGTGAACCGCCTGGGTCCGGTCCCTCAAAAAGGATGAAAGCCAGATAAGGGCTGAGCCTCCTATGCCCGCCGCCTTGACACGGGAAAGCAAGATGGAATGATCCACCGTGTCAAAAGCGGCGGACAAGTCAAGGAGGACCAGCGCCTAAGATCTGCCCATGTCCATACCCTCTCTGAGGGTATGGACATGGGCCGCTACATCTTCAAACACTGGAGAGACATTAATGCCTTCACGTTGTGGACTTTCACAAATTTTCAATATCGTTTTTGCAATGATCTTTGAGTAAAAAGCTACCCGTGATTTGGTCCTTAGCCCATAATGCAATAAATAACTGATGAAATGTCACTGCTTTGGATTAGATTGAATGTCTTGATGTTCGCAAGACAGACAAGCCAGAAGAGATTCTCAATTCCAAACTAAATCTAAATCAAAAAATGGAACAAGGTCTAACGTAAGAACATCAGTGTTGAAAAGAGCAAAAGATTGATTTCTGGGTTGGATACTGACAAAATATCCTTTGTCCACAAAAGGATTGGCTGATAGATGAAGATAGGAAAGACAAAAAGTTGGATGACAGATGGAAGGGAATACTACTAACTCTACAATGTTCAGTTCAAGTGAGGGGCTTTTGGTTGATGATTTTGGGCCCACCACCAGTGGTTCTAATTGATGTTCATGGCTCACGCCCTCTAGTCATTGAGAGTTATCCATCCCATCTCTAAAGCAAAGTTTTCTATAACTTTTTTTAAAAATCTGTTGATTGTGTATTTTGTGCTCCTCCTACAGCTCGCCTCTCACCGAAGTGTAGTCACAGAGGTTCCCACTGCTTCAAAGTACGCCAAGTCAAAGGCAAAAATATATCTAATGGAACGAGAAGGGCTTTCTACTATACAGACTTCTCTGGGAGTGTCTGTAAATTGCCGGTTTCCTGCTGGTGAGCCAAAATCAGAACATACAACTTGTGTAATCAAACCTTTGGAGACTCCATCAATATTTACTTCTGAAGCCATACCAGTCAATGCTATTTGACCACCCACGCTAAGGTATCTTGAGCTACATTTCCCTTATCCTCTTTTGCATTAATCAATAGATTCAAAGTCGTAAAACACTGTCATGGATAGAGTCAGACCCTCCTACACATTTTTCAAGTAGAGCTAAAATAGAAGATAACATTCTTTCTAAACAGAACAACAAATTAAAGACCTTCGCCTCCTGGTCAGGAGGATGACACACCTGATTATTAATTCCATACAAGTCTGGAGCAGCCGATATTTGAGACATTAATGAAGAGTGTTCTGAGGACGGGCTGTTAAAAAGTTACAGGCCAGTGAGCTGTATCAGTGAAGGTGTGACCACCACATGCAATGTATTATCCTTGTTCTATGGCCTGCTTTTCGTAAATAGTTTTAGATCTATATCTGGAAGGGTAAAATCCTCATTCAACATACAGGATTCTTCTCTTTGAGGCGAACCCTCTTGAGGCATTGTGGACGACTTATCCTCAACAGGGGACATTACTGTTAACATATCCAAAACTGAGCTCAATGCATAAGGCTGTTGAGGTAAATTAATCCCATTTTGCCCCAAAGTGGGATTTGTACTATCCTAAAGCTCCTGTTCAGATTTTTTTTCTTTACCTCAAAGGTAAAAAAATCTTGTTCTTGCCTTTCAATGCCTTAATGAGAGAGTACTATTTCACAGTGGGTTTGACTTGGTTTTGCTATAGCTCTTCCCCATAATCAGATGCCCGGATCTCAGGTTCCTTGTTGTCATTTTAGTTGTTATCCACCGGTCCCAATGATGGGTATCACACTTCTTGCGAGGGGAAAATCAAGTGGCTACAGTAATCACACCAGATTGCAATAGCCCTAGGCGCAGATGAGCGGAGGAGTGCTCAGCTTAGAGCAAGATGCACCATGGCCCTAGCCTGGCTGCTTCTGCTCATTGCCATCTCTATCCTCACCTCCAACACCCCGGGCCTCAGAAAAGCACTTGCAGGATTCTAACAATACCAACATTACACACAGGTCAGTTTTGAAAGAAGCTTTACATATATGTTGAACCCGCCCCAGGACGTCACAGAACTAAAAGAGAAGTAGTACGGCCCTTGAGGATTCCTTAAAAATGACTGGAAGGATAGTAACAAGCATAGAAGACTGGCAAGTGCAGGCTAGGGGTCAGGCACCTCCTTCAAACCCTAAGGATTTCGACAGGAAACAGCATCCCCATCCCAGCCTGCGTGTCCAGAGTCCTGTCAGAATGCTGCCCAAGAATATCTCAGCTGCTTGGAATCTGCCTTCTATCCCGCTATTAAGGTGCAGGAGGAAAGAGGGAGCAGGTCAAAGGGGGCGTGGGGTAGCAAGCCACACTGGGTCCTAGCTAAGCCACCTCCACTGCCTTCACACGCTTTCCCACAGGTGAAGCCAAATACTGGCGAACTCATGCTAAGTGGCCCAATTGAACACTTACCTCACATCCTTGTATCACTGCTGCAGCCCGATGAGAACACCGCCAGCCCATCCAAACCGCAGTCACAGGCTGCAGGCAAGTCGAGGAGCAGGCTGGTGGGGGCAAGTAACTTCTACTCCATCTATCCAATGCTGGGTTTGTTGTGTGGCGATTTAGATTCCGTATGCATTTTCCCAATTCATGCCCTTATATAGGTACAATTCACATTGCCCTTATATAGGCATAGAAATCCATTCCTTATTTAGGCATAGTCCATACAGCCCAAATACAGGCATAGCTACTTCCATCCATTTATCAACGTAACAACAATTGTTTGGAAAACCAGACTCTTAAGCAGAAGGGACTTTCCCTAGCCTGAATATTGATTTCTCCAAGAAACTCATTATTATGCATGAACAACTATTCCTTAGGGGTTCATCCATGACGTTCATATTAACCCTTGGCAAAGCACTATGCTACACTCGCGTAGTTTGCGAAGTTTTCGCTACTTCGCACTATGTGAATTGCACGTAGCACAGTGCAGACACGCATAGCTTAGTCAAGCGGTAATTTTTTGCTTGCTCGTGGTCCTCAACGGCAAATTGACAATCGCAAGCAAAATGCCATCCCGTTGAGACTTTTTCCTCGTTCGTGATCAGAAACATCAAGTTGCCGATCGCGAGCGTGGAAAATAAACCTCTGAGCGAGTTTCTCAACGCGGGGAAGTCAGGTTTCTCATAGCGATTGGTGGAGTATGCTCGCGACCGCTCCCAATGAGAAACT
Source organism: Lissotriton vulgaris (assembly GCF_964263255.1). Lineage (NCBI taxonomy): Eukaryota > Metazoa > Chordata > Amphibia > Caudata > Salamandridae > Lissotriton > Lissotriton vulgaris. The sequence goes on along the minus strand of NC_141696.1, from coordinate 398,736,600 downwards.
AACAGTCCGCGTTGAGAAAGCTGTTGCTCGAGTAGAAATCTACTTGAGCGCCAGAAAATGACCGCTTGCACTGTGCAAGATGCGGTTTGCACTGAATGCACAGTGCGGCCAACCATCCGGCACTGTGCAATCAGTGCGAACAGCATTTTGCACAGTGCACTACGCAGTTCGCTTAGCTCACGTAGCTCGCGTAGTGCGAAGTGCAATTCGGGTAGCTACGCATAGTGCTACTATGCGAACTACGCCCAGGGTTAGTACATTTGCCCGACTTTATGTCAAAGCTGGCATTCCTAAACACCTTCAAAGTATAAATATACTTTCACTTGCTATGGCAAAGCATGAGAAAAATCCTAATTTTAAGACTTTCATTATTCACAGAAGGCATTTAGGAGTTCGAAAGTTAGGAGTCCTAACTTTACTACTACTAAATTGAGAAAAATCCTAATTTTAAGACTTTCGGTATTCACAGAAGGCATTTAGGAGTCCGAAAGTTAGAAGTCCTAACTTTATTACTACTAAATTGAGAAAAATCCTAACCTTAAGACTTTCGGTATTCACAGAAGGCATTTAGAAGTCCTAAAGTTAGGAGTCCTAACTTTATTACTACTAAATTGAGAAAAATCCTAACTTTAAGACTTTTGGTCTTCACAGAAGGCATTTAGGAGTCCTAAAGTTAGGAGTCCTAACTTTACTACTACTAAATTGAGAAAAATCCTAACTTTAAGACTTTCCATATTCACAGAAGGCATTTAGGGGTCCTAAAGTTAGGACTCCTAACTTCTGTAAATACCGAAATGACTAAGTGCCTTCTGTGAATACCAAAATGAGTATGTGCCTTCTGTAATACCAAAATGGTAGTAAGTTTAGGATTTAGTCTTAAGTTAGTTCTGTGAATCGGGCCCCGAGAATGGGCTCAGACAATGTTGGACAGCGCAGCAGAAGGCACCATAGCTCGGAAGAAGTCGAAGGATCATCTGGAGACAGTGGACTTGAATGAATGACTAAGTGCCTTCTGTGAATACCAAAATGAGTATGTGCCTTCTGTAATACCAAAATGGTAGTAAGTTTAGGATTTAGTCTTAAGTTAGTTCTGTGAATCGGGCCCCGAGAATGGGCTCAGACAATGTTGGACAGCGCAGCAGAAGGCACCATAGCTCGGAAGAAGTCGAAGGATCATCTGGAGACAGTGGACTTGAATGAATTCGATCAGGTTGAAACTGTAGATACCAGGGTTAGTTCTCCACATAATTTATATGAGATAACACTCCGGATGGAGGAATACATACCAAGAAAGATAAGCAACTCTCTAAGGGTTATGACATTCTTCTAGGTGAACAAGACTGGCCTCCAGAATTTGTACCCACATGGCGAAGACATCATTATGCCAGCCTTCTCCAACCACATTCCAATTCATTTATAATATACTTACGCCAGGAAATGGGCAGTTGTCCAGGCTCCTGCATTATACAAAAATCACGTAGGATGGGATGAGGATTCCCCTCACCATAAAATCCAACCAAAAAATCAACCAAGTGTACAAAGGCAGTATCCAGTTAAGCAAGCAGCTAAAAAACAGGTCAGAGAGATCTTAGATCAACTTGAATACCAAGGGGTGATTGAAACATTCACCTCGTCAATGAACAATCCTTTGTTTCCTGTCTCCAAACCAGACAATACATATTGTCTAGTTTTGGATTACAGACATCTAAACTCATGTTGCAAAACATATGCAGTGCAGAATGCGCACAGTACAACACTAATGAATAACATTGATCGTGAAAAATATAAAACAACATTAGATATTTCTAACAGGTTCTTCTGTCAAAATATTGCACCAGAAAGTAGGTATCTGACCACTTTCTCAATTATGGGGACACAGCGTCACTTCTGTCGTCTCCCTCAGGAATTCAAGAAAAGTCCTGGGTTATTTTCAGCAAGGGTAACAGAGTTACTACAAACTTATGATGATGAAGCATTGTCATATGTCGATGACATCTATCTGACAGACGATGACTTGGATAGGCACTTGAACAGGTGAATACCATTATACTTGGTTTCGCCACTGAAGGGTACAAATTAAATTTAAAAAAATCTTGAATTGCCCATCTCAACGTCCTTTTTCTAGGATACGAATTATCAAGTGAAGGCAAAAGCCTGGCAGCAAACTTTCTAGAGAAATGTGCGCTGTTCCAACCTCCAAAAACGCTGAAAAACTTAGTCGATTCTCGGTTTCCTGAAATTCGGAAGAGCTTACATACTAAATTACACAGAAAGAGTTAAACCTTTCTACGAATTAATAAAACCTGATTTCAGTTAATTGAACACAAAAACACACAGAAATGTTGCGTTCTTTGCAAACAGACATGTTAGCAACGAACCATGTCCAAACACGTGTAAACATACGCAACTTAGGGATTCGAATCATTCCAGGACAATGTGGATTCATGTACTTAACTTTTAACGAAGGTGAAAAAGTACCAATTAAGCATGGGCGAATTTTGCGAATCTGGCGTTCGCGAATTTTGCGAATTTGCGAACTCGCAATCCGCAAAATCTGCGAATTCTCGCGAATTTGCGGATTTTTTTTGTGTTCGCAAGGGTTTCTGCCATTTCGCGAGGGTTTGGTACCAGTTCGCAATTGCGAACTTACTTGTCGGCTCTCAACGGTCGCGACTATGTTGTTTCTACGTCTGGTTCATCATCAGAGGTTCCCAGCACCCTCTGTTTCACCACTGCCACCCTCTGTTTCACCCATGCCACCCTCTGTTACATCAATGCCACCCTCTGGTTCATCATCACTGTAGATTATGGGGGGAAAAGCAAGCACACCTGCCTTGCTTCAACTGACATGAATTAATTTGGGGTTAGTTTATCAATGTGTCACTGTTTTAAAATTCCAGGTCTGGCACCTGCTTCCTTATCAGTAATTTGTTTTCTGTTGCAGTGCAATTTTTTTTCCAGGACCTTTGTGGCCTACTTGTAGCTATTCTATGAGCCTGCTGTGAGGGTCAGAGCAGGGTCATACAATTGTTGCAACTAGCAACTGAACTCTGGAGGGGCCCCAGTCAGGAAGCACTACAGGGAATGGTTACTAATGATGAGTTTGAACTCTTGCACCTGCTGCGTGCTTTCAGTTTTGCAAAACTCGTTTTTCTGCAATTTCGCGGGATTCGCGGGGCGCGAACACGCGCGAGATCGGATTCGGAAGCCGCAAATTCGTGCGAATATGCGATTTGTTTTTTTTGCGGCGTGTTAGTTCGCAAGGTTTTGTGCGTTTTCGTGAGCCGCTTGTAGCGCAAGGCGCAAAGTTACCCTCGCGGTTGTTCAAGGGCGCGGCCATCTTGTTTGCATGACGTATTTCCGTTTCCGGGCGCGAAGTGTAATCTCGCAAAGTGTGCGGCTCGCAAGTACAATTTCGCGGGTGTTCGCGAGGAAAATCTCGCGCGAACTTACCCGCGCGGTCGTGAACGGGCGCGGCCATCTTGTTTCTCATTCATTGCTATGGTTCTGGGCATGCTTTTGGTATCCTCTCTGTATCTCTGCCATCCTTTGCTTGTTTGAAGTTTTTTTTGATCTATTTTACTTATTATCTATCTCTCTATTTTTCTTGCTCTATATTTTTGTGTTTTCTGCTACTTTTGGTTAATTTTAAACTACTTTTTTCAACCCTTTACTTTTCTTCTCTTCCCTATTCTATTTTCTTTATTATTTAGCTTCCTTTCTGCCCAGACCGAGAAGGGGAAGGGTCCCGCACCCCATGCCCGGCTCCCGTGCCGGCGTTTGAGGGGGGAGCAGGTCGTACCCCGGGAGATCTTTAGCCCGGAGGAGGTGGCCGCACTCATTTTTTATGTTCAGCGCCGCCTCCCCAGGACCATCATGGCAGGAGGCAGGATCGGTGTCGGGTACGGGATCCGGGAGCGCCGGAAGTGGTGGGAGAAGGTGTGCCCGGCCATGTACCACCACTCTCGGGTCCGGCACACCTACAACCAGGCCACCCACCGCTGGACGGATGTCCTGGACCGTGAACGAGATCTGCTCGACCTGCTTGGCCTTGAGATCCCCGGGCATGGTGAGTAGTAGTAGCTATTTCTTTACTACTCTGTTTTCTCCTGCTCTGTGTGTTATTATATTGCAAATTTTAGTTTTTTACCAAGAGCAATAATGCTGCTCATTACATTGTAGGTAAGTTATATTTCAAAATCTTCTGTGCATTTCAGGTGCATTGCTCTCCTTCTCAGTAGTGTTGCTACTATGCTTATTTGTTTTCGATTTTGTGTTCATTTCATTGGCCTGTGAAATTATGCATGAGTGTAGTTTAAAGAACTGCGTAATGCTAGACACTAAGGTTCAGATTTTTAATTACCGGCGCATCCCTGCAAAGTAGCAGGGATGCGCCAGTAATTGTACGCCACCACCACCCATGGTGCGCCGTACTTACAATGCGGCGCACCATGGGCCCAAAACATCACCAAAGCGTTACGCATCTGTGCCGTAAAGGCGGCGCATTGCTGGAGTTGCGTCGCAACGATGGCGCAGCTCCATCAATGCTCTGGGGTGCCCTATCTCCCCAATGCTGCATCAAGCCGTACGTCTGCTTCAAGCAGACACATCATTGTCGTTAAAGTGAGTGAATGAAATCTTGTAGATTTCCCTCAGCCACTTTTAGGATGCGTTCCTGCGCAGGAACGCCCTCCCTTGTGCCCGAACGCCCCCTGATGGCACAGGGCTTTACATAGTGATGCATCTCCCATATGCGTCACGTTGTTAATATACGCCGCACCATTGCGCCTCTTTTGTTCTGCCGCTGCGTCACAAAAGTCACGCAACAATGGAGCAAAAGAGCCGCAAGGGGCTTCTAAATCAGCCCCTACAGACTCAAGTCCAGTCCTTCCTTTGTACACATGGCGATAAGAAGAAATAGTGGTGGTGGATTGATAGTTTGAGTATTTTAATGACTGGTTAATGTAGTAGGAAACTTTAGTGTTGTCGCTGATCTGCAATCACGATGGACTTTGTCACTTCGCGTGCTGCGGACTGCTGCCTGCCAATCCTAGGCAAACCTTTTAAGTACTTTGTTTAGTGAGTTACATAAGAAGTTTCCAATTCGACGGTCCGCAAATCAAGCAATACTAATAACGTAGTAGACCACATGAGATCGGTCAATAATATATCCAGTGGAATAGTTGTCTATTTGCTATTTCGCCAAAATATTTTGTTATTGTTCTTTTGAAATGTTTGATTTGGTTGACAAATATCATCCATGTTTTCTGGTCTTTCTTTCTTTCATGTTGTACATCAGCTCCCCCCAGGGGCAAGAGGACACAGGAGGAGGAGGAGGGTGCTGTTCAGGATGCAGGCCAGGATCGGGCAGGCGAGGGCTCCTTTGCTGGCCCCAGTAAGTTTTAATTGTAATATAGAGTACTTATTTTTTCCTAGCGTTCCTCATTCGATATTTTCTAAATCGTCTTTGATCTTCTTGTAGACTGGATCTAAATTCTTATCCTGCCTCGACTATGACTCCCTGTGGTATTACTTGATTATTCTTATTAGTCTGTCTGTGTAGCTAACTAAGATTGCACATTTGGCAATTCCAATGGACTCCCATTCTAGTCAGCAATAGCTCTATGCACTGAGTGCAGTGCTCTGGGATTGTCCATAATGTCTTTTCAAGTCTCCTAAATGTTTATGCTTTGACAATTGCCAACAATAAAAAGGTGAATGACCACCAAGAAAAAATAAGATACTACTCTACTTTTGGTTTGGGTAGTAGGACAATCCATTCTACTACTGTTGCATGGACAAATCTGCACAAACAGAACTATGGACACTAAATAATGCATTGCTTAGCTTATCAATTATAATAGGTGCTGTTAGACTTTCCACATACCTCAGTGATAACAGACTTTGTAGTTGAACCCCCAATCTCCTTACTGACTAGATAGTGTGGCAGAGTCATTTAGCTCCCAAAGTCACCAATGATTGATCCCCAATGATGTCAGAGGCACGGACTCATGCTTGCAAAAATCCCAAAACCTTTAGCTCATCCACTCTAGTCTGGAGGACCAAAAACCACAGAGTCTATTTAAGTTTAAAAGCTTTATTAAAAGTAAACACATTTATTAAAATCAAGTTTGTCATAAAAGTAAACGTTTAACTGAAAATGGAAAAGTGCTTAGTGCTGACGATTAATTGGACACATTTCTTGTGGTCGAGCCGAGCTCTCACCTGGTTTGAACTTGATCCTGCTCGTGTTCTTAGAAGTCAAGCTTCTGTCTGTTAGGAGAAAAAGTGGTGCGTGTTAAAAATAAAAAGCAAGCATTCATCAGTTGTGCCAAAAAGTGCAGCAAGACAACAGCCTTCCCTGGAAAAAGGGACATTTTTACTTTAGAGTAGACAGTCACAAATTATTACATTGTATTCTGTTTTTTTCACATTTCTTTCTTCCCCCTAGATCAAATATTATATAGTAGTGAGTGGTGTATTCTAACATTATTAAATGTACTTTGTAGGTGGAACATCTGGAGGTGGGACCAGCGCGGAGGTGGTGGCATTGGACGAGGGGAACAACTCTGGGGAGGAGGCGGTGGAAGTGCCGGACAATCCTGTGAGGGATAACACGGTGGTGGCGGGCAGAGGTAAGCTATATATTCCTTACTTATTGAGATTGAAGACTGCAGAGTGTGCTTTCTGCACGGGTGTATTATAAATCAACCAGGTAGTAGCCTCCTCTAAATGTACTTCGACTTAACTGTGAAGTTTTTGGCGAGAAGAATCCCAATCAGATCTGAGATGAACTTGATGGATGGGATGAACGAAAAGCGAAAAAAGGGTGTAAGTAAGTGTGGAAGGGCGAGAAATGTAATGATGACTGGCAAAGAAGAATGATATGTGTTTGCTTGGTCCCCGAGGTGGCTGGGAAGGAAAGAATAGGGTATGGTGCATGGCTGGGTGAATGATGAAGCAAGGATGGGTGGAAGGAGAACAGCCTGGGTGGGTGAAACAGAAACTGTATGTGTGCATATACTTTGAATGGATGGATGCCTGGATCATGGTACTATCTGACTCTTGTAATGTAATGTAATGGACATTTCTACCGCGCTACTTCCACTCCAGGGAGTATCTTGGCGCTTACACAACTCAGATGGAAAGTTGGAAAAGGAAAAGGATGTCCTAATCTCTGCACACACATTACACCAGAGTCCTGCACACGGCGTCAGGCAGAGAGAAAATCCAGGTTTTCAATGCCTTCCTGAAGGAAACTTCTTGAGAGAAAGACCGCAGGGAGAGGGGGAGTTTATTCCAGGCCTTAGTTCCCAGAACGAAGATGGATTTACCACCCTTAGTGGTCAGTTTGAAATGGGGTGTAGAGAGTAGGTTCTGGCTTGTAGATCTCAAGCAACGCGCTGGGTAGTATCTTTTAAACCCCTTTCGTAGATAGGTTGGTCGACGTTGGTGGAATGCCCTGAAAGTGATTAGGAGAAGTTTGAATAAGATTCTCTTCCCGATTGGCAGCCAATGTAAAGTATTTAAGGCTGTTGAGGCTGATGATCTACGGGGCAAACGCAGTACAAGGCGGGCTGCCGCATTTTGGACCATCTGCAATTTGTGGAGCACGATCTTATTTGCTCCAACATAAAGTCCATTGCAATAGTCCAGCCTGGAATTAATTAAGGCCACTGCAACTGTTTTCCTGGCCGAGAGAGGGAGAAGGTCAAAGAACTTCCTGAGTGCTTTAATGATTTGAAAGCACATGCCTGCTACTGCTACAGCCTGGGGTTTAAAGGATAATTTGTTATCAAATTTTATACCCAGGTTCCGGGCGGATGCAATTGTATTAGGTGGCACTTCAGCATCTGATGGCCAGCATGCTATAGGGGAAAAAGGATTATTTGTCCCTACAGGTAAGATTTCCGTTTTACCGGCGTTGCACTTTAAATGGTTGTTGTTCATCCATTTAAACGTAGCTGCAAGACAATCCCTAAGGTCTTCCTCGGCACCTGGCCGTTCCCTGTCCAGCACCAAAATCAGTTGGGTGTCGTCAGCGTATGATATAGAACTGATCCTGAATGACGCGATCAAGTTCATCAGAGGTGCCATATATAGATTGAAAAGAACCGGGCTCAAACTAGAGCCCTGTGGCACCCCTGAGCTGACGTTTTTAGCCTCAGATTGATATGGGCCTAGCACTGTTATTTGGCGTCTGTCAGTGAGGAAGTTCCTACACCAGGCCAACACCTGTCCTCCTACCCTTGCGGCAGCCAACCGGTCCAATAAGATGTTGTGGGACACGGTATCGAAGGCTGCCGACAGGTCAAGTAGGATCAGGACAGCCTGTTTTCCTTGGTCCATTGCTGCTCTTAAAGTTTCAGCGGTGTATAATAGAGCTGATTCGGTAGAATGTTCTGACCGAAATCCTGACTGATTGGGGTGGAGAACGTTATTCTTCTCCAAAAAGTTAGTCAGTTGACTATTGACAAACTTTTCAGTCAGCTTAAATAAAATGGGCAACAAGGAAATTGGGCGTAGGTTGGAAAGGATAGTAGGATCGGTAAGGGCCTTTTTTTGGAGTGGCTTAACAGCTGCCAATTTCCAATCGTTAGGGATACTTGCTGTTGCTAGAGAGGAATTAATGATTTTGTTGATGATAGGATTGACCATCTCTATTAAGTGATGCAACACCGGGGGGGGACAGGGGTCGAATGGAGAACCCGATTTGCTGGCTAAAATGACTTTAGCAGTTTCTTCTAAAGACACTGGGGTAAACTCATCAAGACGGAGGGAGGAAGTTGTCTTCACTATCTCTTCATCATTCATTATTATAGTGTTTTCCAATGAAAAAGTCTTGGTAATGGTCAGGATTTTGTTGTCGAAGTAGTCAGATATCGCATTACAGAGTTCTTGCGATGGAGGAATCTCTTGCGATAGAGCTGAAGGATTCATAAAATCCTTAACAATCCTAAAGATTGCTTTTTGTTCTTGGCCTGCTAAAGAATCTTAGATCTTAGATCTTAGATAGCATATGTGTATCTAGAGAGAGTAGACGGTCACTGGATGAACTAAGTGTTACTTTGAAGTAGTAGTACGTCATTCATGTGTGGGTGTATCACTGTTCACTCAATAATAAGCAAAGCACCTAAAGTCATCCCATATGTCATCAAATACATCCCATGTGAAGTGATAGATAATCAGATTATTTAGCTTCTTCATTTTCCATTTCTAATACTCATTTGCACTATAGGGTGAAAGCTAAATTAATTAAGCAGTAGCCCTTTTAACAGAGTATTCTCAGTGCCACCCGTAATAGAAAAGTAAGAGCTTCACCACCTGCATGTACTGGACCGGTACAGTAACGCAAGTCTGTCTCACTCATCATGGTGTGCGTCTGTTTTTCTCGGGTGCAAGTTCACTGCGCTGGCATTATGCCGGCTTGCATAAGATAACGTACCAATTTTCCTAAACAAGAGAGAAGAAGAAGAATAAGACTGGTGTACTGCCATAGTCGACTGTAATGGAAGTCCTTAGTGCTCGTAGAATTTGTTCCTTAAACTCCCACTAATGTTAGAGCAAGGATGAAGAAGTCGGAGGTTACATAGATACTGTCCTCAATAGTTATGTACTGTGCTTTCAATTTGCTACTTGTACTGTGACACAACTTTCTGCTATATCATTTTGTGTTAATCTTAAGGAGCATTGGTTACAGACTATGTTTTCTTTCTTCATATAGTTGCTCCTTCCAAATCAAAGAGACCATCAAGGAGGAGGGAGCTGGCTCGAATGGCCCGGCAACGGAGGCTGGATGCCACTGTCGCCGAATATCGGCGGCTGGTGGGCCTGGAGGAGGAGGAGACGCAGTCTACCGGAACAACAACAACATCTACTGGGACAGCTGCATCCTCCTCCGTGCCCCCACGGGCTGCCAGCCAGCGCAGTGCTCCAGCGGTACGGAGCCGGGCTACCAAAACCAAACGCCACCGCCGAGCAGCAAAGACAGCAGCTGCCCCCCACAGGATTTGCAAGGCAAGCCAGCGCCGCTTATGCCTCAGAGTGTCCTACCTGGAGCAGGAGGTCCTAAGCTATAAGAACTTGGTGGAGGGCCTCCACTTCGACCATGCCACCCTCCGCAAGGAGCATGATGCCCTGGCCGCTAAAGTCAACAGCACCCTGCCGTAGTGTGCCTTGCCCCTTTTTTAGAGACTTTTGGGGGGTGGGAATTGGGAGTTGGGGTTTTTTGGGACTTTTGAAGGACAATCGTTGGGGTTAAAGAGGGTCTTGCGGGAGATTATTTTGTTAGGGCTATAAAAATATACTTTTTGAAACTTTATCTGACCATACCTGTTTTTTTCTGCTTTTGAGTCTGGTGGGTGGGGGTTTAACAGTAAGTTTGTTTTCCCGAATAGTCCTAGGACTTTAGTAGTACTACCGTCAATCTCTCGTCTCTCCTAATACTCCATTATACTGCCTCCAACCAAAAACGCGTATCTTACCTGTAATTTGTGTTTAAAAGTAGGGCTAGGCCGAGGGCTGGCTCCACGGGAAATGGCGATTAAGGTTGGCAATCCAGGGCGGATGAAATTTCCTCCTCATTGCGGTGGTACTAGTGGTGTGACACAGTGGTAGTTGCATGCCTATGGAAAAAAAGAAAATGAAACCTGGTTTGTCCTTACTGTAGCATTACAACGGTACGATTGAGAATATAGCAGGTGACAGTACACTAGAACAGTGCCACAATGTAGCCTAACAAATGGTAAAGTATTGATAGTATAACTTGTACTTTTGCTGGATTTTTGACATTGGCTACTACTACAAGAAATAGTACTGAAGCTGAGTAAGTCTAGAATATATCCTCGGTTTCCTTTACCAGCCTGTTGCTATGACCTTATCCTCCCCAACAAGTGTGTGGAATTATTGATGTCATTTAGTCACACATCAAGCAAAACCACGCAGCCCGGGGGAAGAGGGTTAGGGTTTGTAAAATGGATGGGAATGGGGGTTTCTTTTTGGGTAGGTTTTGTTGAGAGAAAAAAAAAAAGCACAGCATGGACAAACAATAATTGAACATAAAGACATTTTTGGGCACAAAGCTAACCATAAATCTTTTACGTGACATAAAGGAAGTGCATGCACTACTGAATGCATTGTTACTGAAAAGTAAGTAGTACTTTCGACAACCGTGAATGACAGAATGCGACAGTACAGGGCTACATTAAATTAGGTTTAAAAAATAGCCGAAGTAAAACCTATTGAATGGCTGTAGGGATCAATTTAGAAGCAGAGAGAGATCCAAGAAATGCAGTCACACTCATAGAAGAAAACAATGGATACTGTATCTGTATGTTGTTTTAGTTGTCCTGTTGAATTTGGTAAGTAAGTTGCATGCAGCAAACAATTCCTCTTATTAGCGGCACTCCTCCATTCCAGCTGACGCTTCGTCCATCAATGTTGGTGACCAGAAGACACCCTGTCCACTGCCTGCCTGGCGGATGCTGAATTGCGGCTCGCTAATGTGAAGCCTGACTCCATCCTTTTTTCCCCATTGCACAGACTGAAACCCGGCCTGTAATTGTTGAACGAAAAACAGGAAGTGATATAATATTACAACACCACTGATAAATAAATATAAGGTATGTACGCTCTGTAGTGCAAAAAGTCACACTTTGATTTTCCTAATAGACAGTACAATATTTTTGAAAGTGCGTACTCTGTCTGAGTCACCTTTTGAAGGATAAATAGGTATGGGCAAATTAATTTAGCGGATCTTTCCCCTCAAGCTAGGTGTACTGTAAACTGTGTTTTAGAACAAAATTAGACATTCCCAGCAGTGCTCCCACCCAGACCCTTACTAAAGCCAGTCGCAAAAATGTAGAAGACCCCCAATCAGATCTCAAAAAACGAGGCCTAGAAGAAAACTGGTGACAAAACGTACTTCAAAAGTAAAAGTAGGCCCAAATACCCCCTTACCCACTGTGGATTGTATTCAAACCACTTGCAAGCAAGCAAAAGTATCCATAGCCAACATCGCTCCAAGACTCGAAAACCCCCCCACCCAAACACATGCAATAGAAATACTGCTAACCCTAACGAGCCCTAAGTTAAAAATAGTGGCAAAGGCTTTCTTTAACTATGCCAAATCCCCCCTTTCCCACCATGGATTTTCTTCAAGTGACTTGCAACCAAAATTACACATTCTCACGAGTGCTCTAAGACCCCAGAACTCAGTTGCAAAAATCTAGAACACCCCGAAACACATGCAATCCTGCTGCTAGGGCTAACCTTAACGAACCCTAAGTTACAAAAAGTGCCAAAAGGCTTTTCCTTATGGATTTTGTCCCAACCACTTCTATCCGGTATTAGACCTTCCCAGGAATGCCCCAAGACCCGCCAGCCCACCCGCCAAAAAGCACATCACCCCCAAACAGCCAAAAAGGAAAATCTCATACTTACAATATTTCTCGTCCTTCGATCCAAACGCGCTGTGTAGCTAGGCCATAACTCCCGTTTTCCACCACAGATTTCCTAATAAGCAAATGCAATCAAGATTAGACTGTCCCAGCAGTGCTCCCAGACCCCAAAACTCACCCACAAACACCCGGAACCCCCCCCAAAGAGAACCTCAAAGGCAAGCAAGTCAGCAAAAACACAAAAACATTTCCGCCTCCGATTTGGTCCAAACCACTTTTATCCGGTATTAGAGCTTCCCAGGAATGGCCCCAGAGCCGTCAACCCAGGAGAAAACTAGTAGAAGACCCCCAAACAGCCAAAAAGCAAAAGTACAAAAATGGGGACTTAGTCATTTTCTTGCCAATTTCCCAAATCACTCCGCACGCGCTCTGCAGCTAGGCCCTAACTCCCCTCTGCCACCATGGATTTGCTTCAAACCTCTTGCAAACTAAAGTATCCATAGCCAGCAGTGCTCCCAGACCCCGAAACCCACCCACAAACACCAGGAAGCCCACCAAACAGGCCCCCGAAAATGCTACATTGAGCAAAATGTCAGAAATAGCAAAAACAAATTCAGCGTGGATTTAGTCCCAACCACTTCTATCCGGTATTAGACCTTCCCAGGAATGCCCCAAGACCCGCCAACCCACCCGCCAAAAAGCACAACACCCCCAAACAGCCAAAAAGGAAAATCTCATACTTACAATATTTCTCGGCCTTCGGTCCAAACGCGCTGTGCAGCTAGGCCATAACTCCCGTTTTCCACCACGGATTTCCTGAAAAGCAAATGCAATTATGATTAGACTGTCCCAGCAGTGCTCCCAGACCCCAAAACTCACCCACAAACACCCGGAACCCCCCCAAAGAGCACCTCAAAGGCAAGCAAGTCAGCAAAAACACAAAAAAATTCTGCCTCCGATTTGGTCCAAACCACTTTTATCCGGTATTAGAGATTCCCAGCAATGGCCCCAGAGCCGTCAACCCAGGAGAAAACTAGTAGAAGACCCCCAAACAGCCAAAAAGCAAAAGTACAAAAATGGGGACAGTCATTTTCTTGCCAATTTCCCAAATCACTCCGCGCGCGCTCTGCAGCTAGGCCCTAACTCCCCTCTGCCACCATGGATTTGCTTCAAACCTCTTGCAAACTAAAGTATCCATAACCAGCAGTGCTCCCAGACCCCGAAACCAACCCACAAACACCAGGAAGCCCCCCAAACAGGCCCCCGAAAACGCTACATTGAGCAAAATGTCAGAAATAGCAAAAACAAATTCAGCGTGGATTTTGTCCCAACCACTTCTATCCGGTATTAGACCTTCCCAGGAATGCCCCAAGACCCGCCAACCCACCCGCCAAAAAGCACAACACCCCAAACAGCCAAAAAGGAAAATCTCATACTTACAATATTTCTCGGCCTTCGGTCCAAACGCGCTGTGCAGCTAGGCCGTAACTCTCGTTTTCCACCACGGATTTCCTGAAAAGCAAATGCAATCAAGATTAGACTGTCCCAGCAGTGCTCCCAGACCCCAAAACTCACCCACAAACACCCGGAACACCCCCAAAGAGCACCTCAAAAGCAAGCAAGTCAGCAAAAACACACAAAAAATTCTGCCTCCGATTTGGTCCAAACCACTTTTATCCGGTATTAGAGCTTCCCAGCAATGGCCCCAGAGCCCTCAACCCAGGAGAAAACTAGTAGAAGCCCCCCAAACAGCCAAAAAGCAAAAGTACAAAAATGGGGACTTAGTCATTTTCTTGCCAATTTCGCAAATCAGTCAGCGCGCGCTCTGCAGCTAGGCCCTAACTCCCCTCTGCCACCATGGATTTGCTTCAAACCTCTTGCAAACTAAAGTATCCATAGCCAGCAGTGCTCCCAGACCCCAAAGCCCACCCACAAAAACCAGGAAGCCCCCCAAACAGGCCCCCGAAAAACGCTACATTGAGCAAAATGTCAGAAATAGCAACAAAAAAATTCAGCATGGATTTTGTCCCAACCACTTCTATCTGGTATTAGACCTTCCCAGGAATGCCCCAAGACCCGCCAACCCACCCGCCAAAAAGCACAACACCCCCAAACAGCCAAAAAGGAAAATAAAATCTCATACTTACAATATTTCTCGGCCTTCGGTCCAAACGCGCTGTGCAGCTAGGCCATAACTCCGGTTTTCCACCACGGATTTCCTGAAAAGCAAATGCAATCAAGATTAGACTGTCCCAGCAGTGCTCCCAGACCCCAAAACTCACCCACAAACACCCGGAACCCCCCCAAAGAGCACCTCAAAGGCAAGCAAGTCAGCAAAAACACAAAACAAATTCCGCCTCCAATTTGGTCCAAACCACTTTTATCCGGTATTCGAGCTTCTCGGCAATGGCCCCAGAGCCGTCAACTCACCCGCAAAGAAGTAGAACACCCCCACAAGTGCTGAGTCTTTCTTCATTGGGCGTAATCCAGCTTTGAGGGAAATAGGAGTCTGGAGGAGGAGGATAGAGGAGCATGTTCTTCTGGACTTGTGAACCTGAGGAATGCAGACTGCGGCCCCTTCAAATCAATAAGCAAACAAGTGAAGACAGTTCTGCTGATGGGCTTGTTTTTGTGATTAGGTGATTAAAGTTTGAATTATATTAACTGTGCACAGCAAAGAAAGACAGACACACAGGAATAAAAGTGAATAAGGACGAAAAAGAAAGTTATTGATTCATTGTCTCATTTTCAGGGCTCGGTGTCAGGGTCCAGGAATAAGAATAAGGCTTTGTCATCATACTCTGCGAATTCAGGCAGGGTGAGCTCAGTCACCTAACAGAGAAGAAATTCCCTCATCTACGTTGCTGTCCACCTCGTCTTCATCCGGCGTGCTTTCTCGTACTTTGTAATCTGGTGGTATGAGGTGCTGATTTATCTTGATCATTGTTAACCTCTCCACATTTTTGGGCGAGAGGCGGCTCCGTTTGGGAGTTACAATGCCACCACCAGCACTGAAAACACGTTCAGAAGACACGCTTGCGAGTGGGCAAGACAAGTAGTTTAAAGCCAGGTTGGAGAGCTGTGGCTTTTTTCCCATGCCAATACGCCAAGGGGTCAGCATTAACATAGACCTCTGTTGAGTCATTCAGATAGTCCTGCACCATCGACTCAAGGTCCTCCAAGGTTCCTCCACTTTGCTTAGTTTTTGCTGTGACCTTTTGAGAACCAAACCCAAGCCGAGTTAGCCAATCCTCTTCAGCATCCAATGTTACTGTTGTGTCTGGTGCAGATGATCCGGTTGCCGGTGTCTTTAACGGCTGAGAGGTCACTTGTGCCACAGCCACAGGTGCAGAAGTGGATTGTTTTGACTGGGGATGGCCTGCTGATGCTGATGCTGATGTACTGCCTTTTCCTTCAATTTTCTGCTGTTCTCTTTCAAACCTCTTGGCTGACAAGGCTAGCCAACGTTTGTACTTTGTAATATCTTCATCAGCAAAAGGAAAGAATGCTTGGCCTGCCAGCGCCTTTTTGTAGCGTGGATCCAGAATAGTAGCACAAATGTAATGCTGTTCTGAGTGGATCATTTTAAGATGTTCATCACCTTGTAGGCGCTCTAATAATTTCTCCGCCAAAACAAAAGGGTCTTGGTTTTTTTCATCTTTTTGAAACACAGAAGTCACCTCCTTCAGTTGGTGCTCCAGCATGTACAACAATGGGATAGCTTTTCCCAAATTACAGTCCTCCTTGCTGACTGCACGCGTGAAGACCTCAAAAGGACGAAGCAGGCCTGTCAGGCTTTTAACTATGTCCCATTGCGCCGCACCCATCCTCAGGTCCTTCTGAGCTGTACCCTGTTTTAAGAAATAGTGATCGAGTACCGTATACTGCTCATACAGACGCTCAAGCATGTAGAAGGTTGAGTTCCAACATGTTGCCACCTCCTGGATGAGTGCTTTCACTGGCATTCGACGGTCATGTAGCAGGCTCCTCAGATGCTTCCGGGCCTTAAAAGAATGGCTGAAATGGTTGCACATTTTTCGGCAGGTGTCCACTACCTCGTACGCTGGACTGTCTTTATCACTCAAGAATTTTTTAACAACCAGGTTTATACAGTGCGCCAAACACGGCACTCTGAAATAGTGACCCAGCTCCGTGGCCTTAACTACATTGGCGCCATTATCCGTGGAAACATAAACAATCTGGCGTTTTTTTGGGGACAACCAGTAAAGGACCTTTGTGTTAAACTCATCCAAAATGTTTTGTGCTGTGTGACGTTTCTCCAAACCAAACATGGCTAGTGTTGCATGTTTCCGAGCAGCTTTAAAAACTTGGTCCGGGTCAACACCTGCGTTTAGCTTTGCTTTAACCCCTGAAAAAGAGACCCAGTGTGCAGTGATGCACATGTAATCAGCGCCTGCGCCACTGGTCCACATGTCTGTTGTCAGATGTATAGTGTGAACAGCACTCTTCTGCAAAGCTGCCCCAATCACCTCCAGCACATCTTCATGTAGTGCTGGAACCGCAACTCTGGCAAAATAGAACCAGCTAGGAACCTTCCATTTAGGGCAGAGCGCTGCCACTAATTCTAGAAAACCAACCCCTTCTACAAAAGAAAAAGGGAGAAGGTCCAGAGCTAGCATTTTATCCAGCTTAGTGTTATACTGACGCGTCAGTGGGTGGTTGCGTTCATATTGCGCTTCTGTAAACAACATCTTTTTAATGTTGCCCTGGACCAAGCATTTACGGGATGATGATGATGATTTCTTCGACCCAGTTATGCTTGCTGATGAACTTTTTTGCATTGGTGTCTCACTCTCTCCCACACTCTTAGTGTGGCTCACATGGGGTGTGCTGCTGACAGGGGTACTGGGTGTAAGTGAAGTGTTTGACACGTCTTCTTCCTCCTCGTCATCATCAGATGAAACATCAACGTTTTCATTACGTGCGATTCGGGCTTCCTTGATTGCCTGTAGGTGCGCAAACCATTTGACAGCGTGCTTTCTTTCAAGATGACCTCTCTGGCCTCCGGTACCATAGTTGGAACCAAACTTACCACGACTAACTGCCAACTTACAAATGCTACAAATGGCGAGGTTTTCAGTTTTTGGGCAAACACTAAAGAAGTCCCAAACTGCGGACTTGAAATGTCTTTGGGGGCCGGAGGAGGCGGCGATACTGGTGGTGGTGGTCCTGCTGCTAATGCCAGATGAAGTGGAGGATGTGGATTGCCGAACTTCAGTACGTTTTGCACTTTCACCACCACTAATTGAGGTCGAGGTGGATGGAGGTCCCTTCTGGCGAGTAAGAAATATGGAAGCGGTAGGTGTTGGTGTACTAGTTAACTCCAATGATTGTGGTGTTTCTTCCATTGCCTCCTCGTCAACAACATCATCACGGGCAGCTTCTCGGGCTAGGGTCAAAATGTCTATTTGCTGCATGCCCGCTGGGGCTGCAGTGACCTTTATGATGACTGGGTCATCGTCGTGAGAGCCTTCATCAGCAGCAGTATCCGCCACTTCTTGTTGAGCCTCATCACACTCCATAACTATGAGTTTTTCGACGACCTTCCTTTTACGCCTAAGTACCTTTGTCAGATCATGGTGTGCCTCACTCTCAGATGGCCGTGGTGGTTCCCAATTTTCATTCATATCATCAGAAGGAGGTGGGCTTGAAGAAGATGTAGACACCACCCTTGATCTTTTCCTTGCTAGGGATGTGGAAGACGATGAATGATCATCAGGAGGAGTGGCTTCCTCAAATGATACCTCAGCTTCATTGTCGATTTCCTGATGTGCCCCTACTTCGTGAGGAACAACTATCATGAGCACTTGTGACCCTCCATGCACCTCTGCATGCGCATCTCCTTGCGCTGCGTCTCCTTCCACATGCACTTGGGCTTGTACTTGCACATGTGGTTGTTGTTGCGGCTGTGGTTGTTCAACACTCGTCAGATGAGTTACAACAACCTGTGTTGATTCAGGGACATTGCTGCCACTTTCTTCCGGTGAGCCAACATCACTGGTTGATGGTGATTGAACAACTAGACTAAGTGCCTCTGCAGCACTCAAGGGCTTGGACTTAAGTTGGCGTGGTGGTGGTGTTGGCACTGAGCCCAATGGAGCGGGGGTGTTGCTCCCAGCTTGGTCCCCAGCAGATCCTGCTGCTGCTGCAGGCGTACTTTTTTTTTTACTCCCAAAAAACGTGGCGGGCGGCACACCAGTCTCCTTGGTAACTTGCTTCTTCTGCTCCTTACTGGCAACTTTCTTGCTAGAGGAGCTACGGGGAACTTTTTTTGGGGCCATCTTCTTCAGAGCAGGTCAGAACAGCAGGCCGCAGTTGCACGAGTTGCAGAGTTGTCTGTGGCCAGACGTGATGTCGCGTGACGTTATGCTGCACACACACACCACTGCAGGACTTCTTCCTGGCACTGGTGGTTCTCTTGAGTCTTGTGCACCTAAAAGCAATGGAAGACAGAGGAACATCAGTTCAGTTATACACCCCCAAAAAATCGAAAAAACACAGAAAAATCAGCACAATCCCATGCCCTCCATGATGTTTAAATTCAAGACACCCCACAGAAAGACTAGGCCTATGCACCACTCAGTACCCCTGGGCATAAAGGTTGAAAGCTAGGCAAAATGGTTGCATACCTAAGAACACCGCCTGCATTCAAAATGGCCCCCTCCCTCCCAGCACATGGCCAGGGCCTGTAGCAGCAGTCAAAATGTCCCGCACCCACATGGCCTGTCCCCATGAACACCCCAAAAAAATCGAAAAACACAGAAAAATCAGCACAATCCCATGCCATCCAGGCCCTCCATGATGTTTAAATTCAAGACACCCCACAGAAAGACTAGGCACATGCACCACTCACTATCCCTGTTGAAAAGGCCACAACAACAGCCCAAAAAAAACGAAAATCACAGAAAAATCAGCACAATCCCAAGCCCTCCATGATGTTTAAATTCAAGACAACTCACAGAAAGACTAGGCCTATGCACCCCTCAGTACCCCTGGGCATAAAGGTTGAAAGCTAGGCAAAATGGTTGCAGACCTAAGAACACTGCTTGCATTCAAAATGGCCCCCTCCCTCCCAGCACATGGCCAGGGCCTGTAGCAGCACTCAAAATGGCCCGCACCCACATGGCCTGTCCCCATGAACACCCCAAAAAAAT
This sequence comes from Lissotriton vulgaris, assembly GCF_964263255.1. NCBI lineage: Eukaryota > Metazoa > Chordata > Amphibia > Caudata > Salamandridae > Lissotriton > Lissotriton vulgaris. Next base: position 398,717,027 of record NC_141696.1, on the reverse strand, counting down.
CGAAAAACACAGAAAAATCAACACACTCCCAGGCCATCCAGGCCCTCCATGATGTTTAAATTCAAGACACCCCACAGAAAGACTAGGCACATGCACCACTCACTATCCCTGGTGAAAAGGCCACAACAACAGCCCAAAAAAACGAAAATCACAGAAAAATCAGCACAATCCCAAGCCCTCCATGATGTTTAAATTCAAGACACCCCACAGAAAGACTAGGCCTATGCACCACTCAGTACCCCTGGGCATGAAGGTTGAAAGCTAGGCAAAATGGTTGCAGACCTAAGAACACTGCCTGCATTCAAAATGGCCCCCTCCCTCCCAGCACATGGCCAGGGCCTGTAGCAGCACTCAAAATGGCCCCCACCCACATGGCCTGTCCCCATGAACACCCCAAAAAATCGAAAAACACAGAAAAATCAACACAATCCCATGCCATCCAGGCCCTCCATGATGTTTAAATTCAAGACACCCCACAGAAAGACTAGGCACATGCACCACTCACTATCCCTGGTGAAAAGGTCACAACAACAGCCCAAATAAACGAAAATCACAGAAAAATCAGCACAATCCCAAGCCCTCCATGATGTTTAAATTCAAGACACCCCACAGAAAGACTAGGCCTATGCACCACTTAGTACCCCTGGGCATAAAGGTTGAAAGCTAGGCAAAATGGTTGCAGACCTAAGAACACTGCCTGCATTCAAAATGCCCCCTCCCTCCCAGCACATGGCCAGGGCCTGTAGCAGCACTCAAAATGGCCCCCAGCCACGTGGCCAGTCCCCATGAACACCCCAAAAAATCGAAAAACACAGAAAAATCAGCACAATCCCATGCCATTCAGGCCCTCCATGATGTTTAAATTCAAGACACCCCACAGAAAGACTAGGCACATGCACCACTCACTAGCCCTGGAGAAAAAGGCCACAACAACAGCCCAGAAAAACGAACATCACAGAAAAATCAGCACAATCCCAAGCCATCCAGGCCCTCCATGATGTTTTTATTAAAGAGACCCCACAGAAAGACTCAGTCCACCCACCACTGAGTACCCCTGGTAAGCATGGGCGAATTTTGCGAATCTCGCGTTCGCGAATTTTGCGGATTTGCGAACTCGCAATCCGCAAAATCCGCGAATTTGCGGATTTTTTTTTTTTTGTGTTCGCGCGGGTTTCTGCCAGGTCGCGAGGGTTTTTGTACAATTTCGCAAACGCAAACTTACCTGTCGGGTCGCAAGTTTTGCGAACTTGTTGTTTCTACGTGTCCAGCCTGTTTGGGACACTCCTCTTCATCACTGCCACCCTCTGTCACCACATGCCACCCTCTGGCTCACCCATGCCACCCTCTGTTTCATCACAGCACCCTCTGGTTGTCCAGTGTACATTATTGTGGCAAAGCAAAGCACACCTTCCCTGCCTCAAGTGACCTGAATTAATTTGGGGCTGATTAATGTGTCACAGAATATTTTTTTAGCTGGCACCTGCTTCCTTAGTGCTTCCTGATTAGTGATCTTTTGCACTTGCTAAGTGCTTTCATTGTTGCAAAATTAGTTACAACACCTGCCCTGCCCCAACTGACAATAATGAATTAGGGGCTGATTAATGTGTCACTGGATTTGAACTTCCAGCCTGGCTCCTGCTTGTCTCCCTTAGCTGTAATTCAGGACCTTTGTGGCATATGTGTAACTATTCTGAGGGTCAGAGCAGGGTCACATAATAGTTGCAAGTAGGCAACTGAACTCTGGAGGGGCCCCTTAGGAAGCACTACAGGAAATGGCTACTAATGATGAGCTTGAACTTTTGAACCTGGTAAGTAGTTTCAGTTTTGCTAAGATCATATTTCTGCAATTTAGCGCTTATTCGCGGGGCGCGAAGTTGAACTGGGAAGCATCGAACTCACGCGAACAGTGCGAGCAAGCCATAAAATCCACTGCTCGCGGATTTGCGGATTTTGCGGGAAATTCGCGAATCTCGCGGATTGCGAATTTACCGAAAATCCGCAAAATCCGCGAGCGGAACGGATTTTCCGCCCATACTTAACCCCTGGGCAAAATGCCCCAACAACAGCCCAAAAATCGAAAATTACAAAATTGTAGTTGCAGCAACTGTAATGCCCCAAACAAACTTACTTATGAAATTTCTAATCCAAAAGTGATCCAAAGAAAGTCAAAAAGGCCTCAAATCCAAATATCCAGCAGCATCCACAAAAAGTAATCTTTCCAGCTCAAGCTCCAGATCCAAATGAAAAGTGACCAGGAGATGGACAAAGCACTGGGAGGAGCCTGCTGGACAGGAACAGGAAGTTGGAGACTGTGGGGCACTTCCTTCCTCCCACCCCCCCACCCCAAAATGGACTCCTTGCAAAAAAAGTGCAGGCAAATGTCAACCTGAGGAGTTATTCAGATAAAAATCATCATTTTCAGAAGGTTTATGCTGCTTGCTGGTGGATTTCTTGTGCAGAATTGCAAATTTTGTATTTTCGCGAGTGCGAGATTGTTGCTGCTCGCCGCATGTACGAGTTCGCAATTGCGAACTCCCGCGATACGTGATCACGGCGTACAAACTCTCACTGTGCAAGGTGGCGAGCGCGATGACGTAATCGCGGTCGCCAAACTCCCGCGGGATCTCGCAGCAAGATCCAAAATGGCGCAGCACTCGCAAAATATCGAGAAAAACAACTCGGCAAACGCTGAATGACGGTAAGTGAACGCCGCGCGCCGCAAAATTGTATCTCCAAGAAAAAAAAATCCGCTGCGTGCGAATTTGCGGATTTTCGGTAAATTCGCGAGCGTTCGCGGATTGCGAATTTACCGAAAATCCGCAAAATCAGCGAGCGGAACAGATTTTCTGCCCATGCTTAGTACCAATAGCTGACAAATCACACTTGTACACACAAGCAGAAATTAAATTCACTTCAACAGAAAAAATTCTGACAGCTGTTCATTCTGCTGTAGCAAAAGAGAGAGCCCTCGCACAGGGTAAGCGCATTATGGTCGTTATACCTGTACCTGTCTTAGAGGCAGTGACAAAAGCGAGCATTCCAAATGCTAAAGCTTTGCATCCGAGATGGATACAATGGGTTAATTCTCTTGCTGCAACAGACGTTGAATACGTTTTTGATCCATATTTGAAAACACAAGCATTTCTGCAATACGAGCAAGAATCTCCTCTGCCTGAAACTCTGCCTCTAGAGCAGTATGATTGTATATTTATACTGACAGATCAGCTCAACTCGCAACGGGGGGAAACAAGCCTATAGTGCGGCATGAGCGATCGTTAAAGGTTGTTGGCAGGGTGGCAAATTCCAACCAATGGTCACTAAAACGCAATCTCTAGGAGATTGTACAGCTCAGCAAGCTTAACTACAAGCATTGAATATGGCACTAGAGAATACGGACCGCGAATTCCCCACACTCATAGTGTGCGATTTGTATTATTGTCTTCAATCTTACAATGAATACTTGCAGAACTGGATTCAAAACGGTTACAAAGATGCAAAAGGTGGCACAATCAAGCATAAACTGCTTTGGGAACAAGTAGTTCAGTTACGACAAGGACTACAAAAGACTCATTGGATAGATACACTGAGTCATCAACGTGATGGTGTTCAGGGAATTCATTGGCTGATGAAGCCGCGAAGGCAACTGTGCAAACGGCTTCCGTAGCTGCAATCACTCATTCAAAAACGAAAATAGACAGCGAGACAATGCAAGCTGTCAATACTTCAAGCAAAGACAGTGGAAAAATGTTACCTGAAGGGTTTCCACTCAAATACTAATATATAACTGATGTGACTAATGTTGCGTTTGCTCAAATACCTGGAGTGGGGGATAGGGTAATTCCAAACATGGAACATAGATTAGGACTAATCGTAGAAGCAAATGAAGGGCTTGCCTCTGCACATGCGGGTATTTCCGCCACAGTGTCATTATTAAAACAGAGATACTGGTGGCCGCGCATGAGGAAACAAACCAGAAACTATGTTTTGGAATGTGAAGTATGCCAAAAGATGAAAATCTCTACAGTGAAAGGTCCTGCGCAGACGCCCCTGTTGATTTCAGACAAACCATTAGCTTGCGTTTACCTGGACCACTGCGGTCCCTTACAGAGGGATGGTAACTATAAATATAACATGGTTGCAGTCAATTTGTGTTCAAGGTTCATTTGGATGTGGCCTCAGCACTCGGCTGCCGCTCGAACTGTTATAAAAGATTTGCGCATCTTTATCGGCACAAACCCAGTCGGCACTCTACATTCTGACCAGGGTCCTGCGTTTATCTCTCTAGCTTACAAGGAGGTCATGCCCAAATTGGGCGTTGCATTGCAGTACTCTAGTCCATTCCATCCTGAGGGAAATTTGTTGTGGAGAGAAAAAACCGGGACATAAAGCATTCTATAACAGCTAGGGTATTAGGTTTGGTTGACGGGTGGGTCAAACATTTAATAAGTATCCAACGTAGTTTTAATAACTTGCCAAGAAGTTCTCTAGGGGGTATCACTCCATATGAGGTCCTTTTTGGTACTAGGATGCTGATTGCGGACCTCGATTGCCAGACTTCAGTGATAGACAAAAAACATTTGATATCAAAGATCATTTGGCTGTTTTACAGGACTTAAATGAAATAAGAACAAAACAAAGCAACGTGTTTCTGAAGCCAACCACCACTGAAGAAAAACCAACCGTCCCAGCAAGGCCTGTCTGGATCGCAAAGCTTGGTGATCTAGTCAGAGAAAATATCGCAGGCAAGAAGGAATTTGGGCCTTCTTACAGACAACCAGTATCCTGTCCTATCAATCCACGGATCAAGAACAGTTTTACTGCCGCCCCTTGCTGATAAAAAGGAGAATAGGTTTGTGTCAATCGACCTGGTCAAACCACATTATGTGGCTGATAATAAGCAGTAGGGCAAGTGGACTCTGCCAATGTAGCAGATGCCCTAATCTAGCTACTATCCAAGAGGTTCAGACTGAGAGACTCATCACCTTTGAAGAATCTGCAGTGCAAAATGAAGGACTAAGCAACAAGGCTATGGAACTTATACCTCTTGAAACCCAAATAACAGATAGTCAAGAAATGCCTGTCTACAATGAAGTAGCAACTGACTAAACAAATCTAACAAGTGATCCTGAGGTTCCAGCAATTTCAACGAATCCTGATGCAATCCCAACAATTGACAGAAATGCCTCTGGCTATTTCATTAACTTTGATACGTTTTCTGAGGATCCCAGTAAACCTGAAACGAAGCCAGTAAAAAGAACTTTCAAAGAACAAGCAACAGACCTTTTTCATCCCCTGGAAAAGACTTATCTGGTTTCACCATGGATTGAACTTTGGATTGTTTTGGGTGTGCTTTTTCCTCCTCTTTGGTTGACTCTGGTAATAACTTTGGGAATGCTGATAAATGGAAGATATGCCAAAATGAACACAGCAAGTAAGAACATCAACTTACTCCTCAAGCCACACAAATCATCCCATCGAGAACAAAGAGACTTGTCATCAGTGAACATCACAGCCGTTCCTATACCTGGTGGTATAGCTTGGGACAGAACTGACTATGACATTTTTGGCCCGTTGAAGATGTTGAAGATTCCACACTTATTCAAGATGTCATTAAGTGACTTTGTTTCATCTAGTACCTTTTCTGATGATAGGGGCTTTGAGACTGTTAATAATATGATATCAGACTAATGTCTGCAGTGTTCACAAATCATGAATATTTAGAAGGTTCATCAGACTATGAACAAATGTATTGTTATAATCACTATGGTCATCCTTTCTTGCACAAATCTGCAAATCCTAGAAATGTATTAATGTATAACCAACGGGAACATTGTCCAACGCAACCAAAGGGTAGCTCGAAAACATTTGCAAGAACATTTCTGTACTTTTCAGGGTTCAATGTATGCAATGTTGAATCATTTTACTTTAAAAATGTAAACAAAACAGGCATGAAGAGTATGTTGACAAATATCAAACAAATGTATTCTGCTGCCTTTTTTGCTCAAATGTCTAAATTAGGTTTCGACTTTTGGAAAGACAACATTGAGATGAAAACTATCTGGGGCACAAAAGTTTGGCAGGTACAGGGGACATAAGCTATGTTTAGAGTCTGTATCATCCCTGAGCAAATTAAGTTTTTGAATGACACTGTCCAACAGATGTCTTGTCTTGGGTTAGCCAAGATAAAAGACCTGAACAATCCGTTCATACCTACACCTACACCTGTTAGTGATAACACTGCAGAGAGGGAGGTCGACGTACATACTATTTTGCATCACAACAGTACAGATCCAGATTGGAATAAATGGTTAATCTGGCCCACAAACATAAACAACTGCCAAGATAGATTCCTGAACAAAACACAGGGGTTCACATTCACTAGGCCAGACCCATGATATGTTCAAAGACAGCATCCTGAATAGTAACAACATACAGTGTAGGGAAACTGTGCCTTGAATGGTTACATAGATCTACACTCAAGGATGTAAAGCAAAACTTATCTTTACTTAAAGATGGCACTGATCTTAGGGAATACTTACTAGGAGCAAGAACACCGCGTCATAAACGTTTTATATATGTCAGTATCTATGCTGCTTATAATGAAGCATGGAAGATTACGCAAGCAAAAACTGCAGAAAGAATACGAGAAATTGATCATATTCAGTTAAAGAAAATTCTCTCTGTGGTTGACAATGGGTTAACGACTCTGTCGTCCAGGACATATTCAATGGACAGCATAGTGTCTTCTACCATAGACATCATGGAACAGGACTTGGTCATGTTGCAACATGGTCAGTCGCAATTATGTTCTATCATACTATTAGGCTGGACGTTACAAAACCTACATTCAGGCTATGTGCCTTGGTGTTTAATCAATACTACATCACTGTTTTCAGAATTCAATCTCACTGATAAACAAATCAAATTGGCACAAAGATGAGCAGACTATACAGTGCTGAGCACTGAAAAACTGGAAAGATTGCCATTTACAGTCGCTGAAAAAACAGCTACCTACACTGAACATCAATTCTATACGAATTGATACTTTAAGCAGAATGAAAGCCTTTCTTTTGCAAAAAACTGTGCCACTGACCTTGGCCAAAGAGACCTATGATCTGCAAGTTGCAAGAACTTCTACCGAGATACATGCCCTCTTAAGAACAAAGGGGCAGATTTATGAGGCCCTTGCGCCTCCTTGCACCGCAATTGCGTCACTTAATGTGACGCAACGGCGGCACAAACAATGCGCCCTATTTACAACGTGACGCATCTAGGAGATGCGTCACGTTGGAAAGCCCTGCGCCATAAGGAGGCGTTCCTGCGCAGGGGGGGCGTTCCTTCGCAGGAATGCCTCCTAAAAGTGGCTGAGTGAAATCTATGAGATTTCACTCAGTCACTTTCGACGTCAATTCCTTATGCCTGCTTGAAGCAGGTGTAAGGGTGACGCACCATGCATTGAAGAGGTGGCTCCTGTGCATTGCAGGAGTCATGTCGCACTTGCGACATGACTCCTGCAATGCGCCGCCCGTACGCCGAGAGATGCGTCACGCATCTTCACTAACTTGCACCATGGTGCGCCGCATCATAAATGCGGCGCACCATGGGTGGCGGAGCAGTGGCGCACTGTGGTGCATGTTAACTGGCGCATCCCTGGGGATGCGCCAGTTACATAAATCTGCCCCGAAGTGCCCTGTACATTTCTCAAGAAATGTTATGTCGTATCTTAAATATGTCTGACACCAGCGGTATTTTACATGTATTTAAGACCGTATTTTCCGGACTGTTAGATCCTTTTGAAGCAGTCCTAGGAATATTTCCAAACTTCGTGCACTCTGTGTTTGGTGGACTGCCCCTCATTTTGGGACTCACTGCAGGGATACTATTTTTGCTCTTACTGCTGCGATATGGCAGCCAATTCATCAGCGACACCCAGTTCTCCATGGAGACAACTCTACTGGTGATGCAGTGTTGTGAGCGCATTGTCCAAATTCTGGGACTACCTCGTCTACAAGAAATAATTCCACATGGTTTCTGTCATTCAGACCAATCTGGCAAGATTGCATCTTACCTGTTCTGCGCTGCCTACTAAGTGGAGAAGAATGCGTGTTAGACTCATGTCTCACACTCCCATCAGTCATGCCAACGGATGTTGATATTTTGCTTGAACCAGTAAAGCCCCATGCACTGTGTTGTCCCCAGCGGCTACCAATTCTGATGACTGCATTCATTGAGATCTCACAGACGCAAATTACTGATGGTGAGTTACGACAGGAAACAGGCGCGCAGGTACCATCCATTACGAACATTGCTAATGCGACCAATGCTGACGGCGATGCTTCACATCTATGTGCAGTTAATCTTCTAAACGAGGTAATCCAACTTTCACCTACAATGGTAGACAACTTCGTCTGTTAGAAGATTTAGGGCCGGATGTAGGTAATTCCTATTTACCGACTCTTAAATACCGAATTTTACCGATTCGGTATTTAAGAGTCGGTAAATAGGAAGGGGGGAGATGTAGGTAATTCGAATTTAAGAATTACTGAATCGGTAGGATTCGGTTTTTACCGATTTGGTAAATACCGAATCAGTATTGCTCATTGATTCCTATGGGCCATGAAGCCCATAGGAATCAGTGGGCAATACAGATTCGGTATTTACCGAATCGGTAAATACCGAATCCTGTAAGGGTGCAGGGGGTGTCAATTTGACACCCTCTAGCACCCCAATTCCGGACTTGTGTGTCATGTGGCACACAGACATGCCCTAAGTGCATGTCTGTGTGTCACATTGCACAGATGTGCATGCACAGGTGTGCATGCACACCTGAATTCGGTATTTTACCACCCAATAGGATTGGGTGGTAAAATACCGATTCTTAAGGGCCTGTAGCACTCTTAGGAGTGCCACCTACATGTGGATTTACCAAATCGGTAAATATACCGATTCTGTATTTTACCGATTCTGTTAATTTACCGATTCGGTAAATTTACAGAATCTGTAAAATATAGGCCCCCTACATCTGAAAACCCTAATACCGGTCGGAAACGGCCGAATTCGGCTGTTACCGACCGGTATTAGGGCTCCTATATCTGGCCCCAAATGTTTTCTCCAAACACTAACACTGACTTTTAATTTTGCACACAGTGTTCTGAGAGTCTTTGAACTCGACCTTCATTTTTCAAAACAAAGTTCTAACTTTGGGACTCTTTTTCCTATGATTAATTTTTTTCCAAATTTGTATTTTTTCTTTTTTGGCACAATTAATCTGCTTATAGTAGAACTATTCAAAGAGAACAAGAATTCTTTGAAATTGGACAATGAGGATTAGGTGGAGGCTGTGTCCTCCCTGCGGGAGGTGGCGATCTCCATGAGACTTTGGTTGGTGCAGCTTAGGATCCTTCACTGGTCCTACACCACGGGCCCAGGGTTGTGCTGAATGGGGCTTGCCTCAAACGCAGACTGTCGATTGGGTTGTGGTATGACTGGTACCTTTATGCGCATTTTGTGGGAGTGCTCAGAAATCCATAACTATTGGACCAAGATTCACGAGAAAATGAGTGAGGTGTGGGGTGTGCAGATTGTGTTGGAGGCACGCCGCTGTTTGCTTAATGTATGGGAGCCTTCCGACCTTTCGAGTCACGGCAGGCTCTGGGTAACACTTGCCTGTATGATTGCCAAGCGACATATCGCACAACTATGGGGTGCCGGCCGAGCACCCCAGGTCAGGAAATGGATGGATGACCTTGATTGGTGTATGTTTTGGGAGAGGGCTGTGTATGTGGCCAGAGGGAGACCCCATAAATGGGGGAAGATATGGGATGTCTGGAATGCCTACTGAGGAGATATCTGCACACCACCAGAAACTGATCCAATAAGTGAGGACATTGAGGCACCATGAGCCCAGCTTTGATAATCCTGCATCATTCTGTACTGCTGGAACACAAATTCGCCGAAACTGTATTGCAGATGTCCATAGCATGATGGTCTTGTTTTTTGTAACTGTTAATTATGTTTAATAAAAACAATTAAAAAAAAAAAGAATTCTTTGAAAAACTTCCAGAGACAACATTTGACCTTGTCCAATACACAAACATTTTTATGTATTCTGAAATGAAATGGTTTCGTCCTTTTTTCTTCCGTATTCACGAGTCATTTTATAAATGTATATTTTCTTGATTCATTCAGATAGCATTGTCAAATATCAACTATATGCTTCAAATGAAGCATTGCTTTAAATGCGTACAGCACCAATGCTCTTTTTTTGTACAACCAGTACCATTGCATTTTAATGTATTTTGGGTGGGTTTTAACACTTCATGTTTAGATATATTTAACATGTTTAAAACTTAGTAACCTCGTACTTAAGAAAGTGGAGAAAGTGTTGTGTGGCGATTTAGATTTGGTATGCATTTTCCCAATTCATGCCCATATATAGGTACAATTCACATTGCCATTATATAGGCATAGAAATCCAGTCCCTATTTAGGCATAGTCCATACAGCCCAAATACAGGCTACTTCCATCTGTTTATCAACGTCACAACGTTTTCTTGGAAAACCAGACTCTTAAGCACAAGGGACTTCCCCTAGCCTGAATATTGATATCTCCAAGATACTCATTATTATGCATGAACAACTATTCCTTAGGGGTTCATCCATGATGTTCATATGCCCGACTTTACGTTAAAGCTGGCATTCCTAAACACCTTCAAGGTATAAATATACCTTCACTTGCTATGGCAAAGCACGGTGTTGTTCGGTGCAGTTCGACTACCTACTTGCACAACGCAGCTCGCTACAGCAAGTGCCGAAGGAAGCCAACTCTCCAGCTGACACACTAATCAGAAGCTGTCCTCCTCTGCCGAGAAATCCAGCTCCAGTGTTTCTGACTCCCCTTGTGGGGTGTTGGGAATTCGGGTCCGTGAAAGAGATACCAACCTCTCTCATTCTAAGTTATGGAGCTGATTAGAACCTAGAGAAACCTTTGGCAATTCTTGGCAAAAACTAAACCTATGCTAAAGACCACACTTACTTCTTCCCTCGTACTAGACCTAGGTTAGGTACATTGGGGTAGGCGTATTTTAGAAGCACCAGTTAAGCATTTTAGCCTGTGTTATTTATGTATGTATGTTTTTATGTCATAGCACCAGACAATGCTATTACAGTATTATTTTATACTACTGTTTACGCTGTATGCATTATACTTTGCATTCTGTCTAACGATTGTAGCAATTCACCTCTATTGCATGAGAAAGAAGACTGTTTAATAAACCCTTTTTATTGAAACGCCAATCTCTCTATTTCTGTGCAACTCTGTAGAAATGAAGCATGCACGATTGACTGAGTAAAATAGTTATCTATTGTTTCCACGACTCTGAAGATGCGTTTTTATTCTTGGGAAACAAAGTTGTCATGTTTTTGCGGTTGTCAGAAACAAATCCATTCTTGTGTATTCTAGAAAGTTTCTAGTGACCACTGAGCTAGCTGGCACTCACAATTAAGTTTAGTATATTTGATAGAGACATACTGACCTCAGTCCTATGTCACATCTATAGGATACATTATTCAAATGTGCAGAGCCTATTGGGAATATAGGAACTACACTACTGGTTGTCTGCGACCATATTGCTATTACGTAACAGCTCCTGTGCTGCTTGCCTGTCTGCCTGCATGGCTTCCTCGCATCACATATCATGCCTACTCCGCTTCCGCTTCCTCTTCAGTCAAACTAGTGTATGCCCAAGCAAATGGGCGCAATGTTCACAATTGTCTGAAAAACAATGACTGCCAAAATCTTATATTCTATATAGATAAATTTGCACACAAAAAATCGACCTGTTTTATATTGCTGCATACAAGTATACATATGGCAATGGTGTTTTAAGACGGGGTTAACTTCAATGTAAGCATATTTGGGGGCAAGTGGGTGTTCGGTGCAAGTTGATGGTTTTTATAGAATAGTAATCTGAGTGTGAGATTTTGGCAGCCTATTCTTTTTTAGTACTTTTTTGCAGTATATTATCATTCACTTTTCAGTCTATGATTTCACATGGTATTATCAAAATGGCCAGCTGTCCTATTATACACGATTTCATTTTAAAACCGTTATTAAACATAGTCTCAATGTGAAACATATGTGTACTTCATGATGCCTATGTTCCAACAACCGTTCCAGGGTGTAGAGATCAAGATACTTGATGGACTGGTCAAAAGAAACAAAAACTTTAAAGGTCAAATGGCAGGCTGAACGTAGTTAAAGAATAATCCACCCAGCAAACGGATTCCAAAATGGTGGGTCTTTAGGTCTCATGGAACACTTTTAAGATTGGTTCAATGCTGAGCCTCTCAGGGAGAACATTCCAACATTTTACATCAACTGCTGAAAGGTTGCCTCATTTCTCGAAGAAGCAGTTCCAAGTTAGAACAAGTTTGGTGCAAACTCACGGAATACACAAAAGTGGATGAATACGTCTAAATGATTTTGACTTTGAATTGTGCCCTGCTCTCACATGGCCCCATTTTGAGGACTCACATGCCCTGATCCTGTGCATTAGTCCTTCTAATTTATTAGATAAAGAGTGACCATCTGCCAAAACTGATCAGTTATGTTTGTGCAAACACAAGCATTTCAATGCTAGGAAAAAAAACACCTCTTCAAAATGTATGCAAGTGAAAACATAAGCAATACATGTACATTTTAATAGGCTCCATTGAACTACATCAGTGAGACAAACTTCTTCCATTTGATCAATATTTTTACCTTAGCTGAAAAATTATAAAATTGAAAATGATTTGATTAATCTGCAGTGGATGCTTGGAATATATGTGGATTGAATGTGTTGTATGGAGATACAGATGTTCTGTAATATGACTATTTCTAATTAACCAGATTCTCCCTTTCACTCATTCAGCCAAGTCAACTAAGCAATGGGTTAATGGAATAATATACATTGAATGTATGTGCAAAAGTTATGATTGAGAAGATACAAAATATAGTTATATTTGATGGAGTATATTGTTGGCACTCTGGGAAGAAATTATAAATTGAATGGCATGAAAGAAATCATGTCTTCTTATGTTGGTTGTGGAGTCTCCGTACAATTCTAGCTTCTCTTTGTGGAAGAAATGGGTGGATTGATTTCTTACAACCCTTTTAAGTTCCATCACGCAGTTCTAAAACAGAATGAAGCATCAGATTGCCAAGGAATGATCAGGTATCACATCCATTTTTAGGAAACACCATAACAGTTACTCTTTGTTTAACCTAAATGAGGTTATGTGTCTCCCAAATTCCAGGAGTGAGCCCCATCTATTTGGTCAAAAATTCATATTAGTTATTAAAACGTTATACTTAATTATATACTTCTGTTCTGTACTGAAAAGCACTCCCAGTCAAATGGCACTCATCAAATGCATGGCGAAATTATGTTATGGTGGCTCACATTGTAATATAAACAAAAGTACAAGAACGCACAGCAAGAGTTATGGAGAGTACCAATAAGTACCCTGTATTAACTGATTGTGCAAGGAAGGTTCTCAATCAGTTTGTTATGCTTTTCATGTAAGAATATGTTGCGCCATTGTAGCCAAGGTTTATCCTTAAGTTATACTCGCAGTTGCTGTAGTAACAGTTCCAGGTTTTTTTAGAACATGTAATCACTTATTTTCTAAGAGTTTTCCTAGGTTCTTAAACAATCTCCCCCTCTCTTTTTAGCCATTGCCACTACTGCATGTTTTGTTAGATCGAGCCTAGGCACCACATTTGCTGCTCTGCAAGCATGTTTTAGCCACTTTTGTAATCTCCCTTATGGACTGCCCCTGTTACATGTGCTCTTACTCTTTATGTTAGTTACAATACTTTTGGGGCACTCTTTTTTTTGTTGGCCTGCCTATGCTCGTGAGTGAGAAGTGTTTGGGTCCAGGTCCAACTAAAGCTCCGTCTCTCTGGCTCCTCCTGCTGGCTGCTTCACAGAAACAACCCTCAGTTCTATTTACAATCACTTGTTTTATAGTTGTTTCCTATTTCAAGCAAATAACAAGCATGCATCTTTTTAACGTGACTTCAGAAACTTCAAAAACTACAAGCACTGCCAAAAAGCATTAAAAATTGAGCGCATACTCAGTATCCCCCCGGGCATAAGAAGGCATCCACTTCTGTGATGCCTCATAATTTCAAAAAGTATGTGTGAATTATGTGTCACTCAGATTAAGAGGTTCATTTTTGTACTCACAAATGCTAATGCACACAATTTTTAAAGAATGTCTTCTTTATATAACTAGAGCACAAAGCATTAAAAAAAAAATTCATAGGCTCTTATCAAGCACGCTCTCAGTCGTCCCCCCAAGGCACAGCGGGCATCTACTTCTGTGCTGCCTCTAAACTTTAAAAAGCATCTGTGAATAATATGAATTATGTTTCACTAAGACCAAGAAGTTCAATTTTTTGTACTCACTGATGGTAATGCACACAATGTAAAAAGAATGTGTTATTGATTTAACTAGCCTTTACATGTTTATATGTGGTGGTTTGAAAGGTGCAACCAGCACTGGCAAAAAGCATTAAAAAAGCATTCATATACTCTGATCAAGCACACACTCAACAGCCCTTCACCCCTTCCCCCCAGGGCACAAGCAGGCATCCACTACTGTGTTGCCTCATTGTTTTATCTTGCAGCTAATCTTATGAGATATGCTTTTTCATTTCACTTGATTCTCCCTGGAGTCCTATTTGCCGTCTTTGATTCACGTTCAGGGGAGAGCTGCTGGCCATTGCAATGTTTTTTTCTCTTTGTTTATTTAGGAGAGGAGGGTATGATTTCTTACATTTTTCCATAATCATTCGCTCAGGGTCTAGGGCAATTACGTTGCAATTGGTTTGTGTCACTCTACAGCACTTTATATTTTTCTAAGTAACAACATTACGCATTCTTTCCTATTATAAAATAGTGCTCATCTTCAATTTGCTATAAGAACACATGCTTATGGTTTGTATTATTTTATGTAGCAAATGGTGTACATACAGCTTGTTTCATGTTTGATGTGAAGTAATTCGATCGTAGCCCCCCTTGTAAAATTGTGTGTAGATATTGTTCACATATCCTTCTTAAGGCAGGTCAAAGCCCATGCTCCTTTAAAGCTGGTTGACTGTTTTGTTTATTGTCTTATTTGGAGCAGAGACAATTGGGTTGCTTCTTGAGTAGAGAGCACCAAATGTTTCAGAACTTTCCTGGTGTGGCTGGTGAATATTTTTGTTTCCCTATACTTTCATGTAGCGATGACTGCGTGGCTTCTTTGGCTTTCCAGTGAAGCTTAATAACATACTGCTTTATTCTTTAGATTTGTGTATATTTTCGCAGGCTTCTTACATTGTGAACCACACAAGTACCTTCAACATCCCAGTCCCCAACCATAGCCTCAGTACCCCGTGTCCTCTTAGCATCACCACCCCGTGAGGCCTAAGCTTCCTGTGTGCCATAGCACCTTTCTTTGAATTCCTTTTTCCATTGGTGTAATTTATTTTCCACCTCTGTTCTCTTGTAATCTATTTCCAGTATTCTGGTATTCCAGCTCCGCAAGGAGATACGAATGGCAAGAGCGCTAAGCAAATATGATCAAAAGAAAAAACAAAAGTAAAAAACATTCTCATTTATAATGCTAACAGCTCTAACTTTCGCAAATTCGAGACCGATTGGAATTCAAGCGGTTGCTTAGAAAGCATTGGCAAACTTCATTTGCATGTTATTAAAAAGTGCCCAGTTCAGTTTTCTGGCTCATTCATGCAAACTAGCCTGATTTCGTTTGCAGTGTACATATTAAAAATTACAAAATGAAAAGAAGGAATAGCATTGTAATGTGTTATTTCATAATATCGATGGTTGATTGTGTATTATTTGGTACCAGCAGTGAGGAGTAGGAACAGCTAGGTCTTCGGGCGTGGTGGAACTTTGACGAATGTGTGACTACATAAGACACCACCCCCTCCTTGAACAGATAACAGGTATTTCCTGTAATCTAGGGTTGGCCTACTAATATAGTTTGAATCTCAGATAGGAATCAGATAGGAATCACCTGGGTTTTTGGTAGAATTGGTGTATTACTGAAAAGCCTATGCTTTAGATTTAGGGATTCCAGAGCCCTGATGAATGCCCCAGACCAGATAGATTAGTTACTGTGGACAGAAGCATGTTGGCTAATATGAGACTAGTTTGAGCGTTTGTTCTCTCTTTACCTGCCTGATATGCTATTTTTAGACATACCTAGAGTCCTCACAAATAAAGATGATATACTGAGGTAGTCTGAGGTATTTTTAGATCATCAGGATCCTGCTTTGTCCAGTAGTTTTACTAAAGAACTCCCTCCTAGTGCCAAGCTTTTACTGAGGTTAAGTCTGCCCTGGTGGTATTATCCTACAAGGGTCCTACCTATGACCCTGCTCGCAGGCAGGTCGCTCCCCACACTGCTGCACGGCTCTGCCTGCATTGTTTTTGCCTAATCTTGTATTTTTCCCCTGTGCCTAACTTGCTTTCTTGCCCAGACTTGTTTTTATTCCCCTGTGCCTGTACTTGGTTTCTTGCCCGACTTGTTTTTATTCCCCTGTGCCTGTACTTGGTTTCTTGCTCAGACTTGTTTTTATTCCACTGTGCCTGTACCTGCTTTCTTGCCCAGACTTGTTTTTATTCCCCTGTGCCTGTACTTGCTTTCTTGCCCAGACTCGTTTTTATTCCCCTGTGACTAACTTGCTCTCTTGCCCAGACTTGTTTTTATTCCTCTGTGCCTGTACTTGTTTTCTTGCCTAAACTTGTTTTTCCTTCCTGTGCCCAGTTCTCCCGCGGCCCGCCCGTTTTTCCAGCCGCTGCGTCACTGCGGCCCCACCCACCCGCAATCCCATTCGCCACCCCGCTCCCGCCTCCCAGCTGCTACTCCCTCCCACATCCCCTCATATGCGGCCGCGCTCAGCGGGGGTGCCGCTGTCACGCCGCTGGTGCACCTAAGGCAAGCCCGTCTGCGCCCGTCCGTGCCTTGACCGTGCCCAGCACCAGAACCCCTGGCCCACGCGCCCCCCTCCGCACCTGACCCAGACTCAGCTACAACGCCGACTCCCTCCACGCTCTCAACACCGGCCGAGACCAACGCTGCAACCAGGCCACCCCGAAACACACCCACAGACCCTTCTCCTGCCGCAGCTGCAGATTCACCTGCGACAGAATCATCAAACCACCAAGAACCAGACCCAACCACCTCCGCTGCATACTCCTCAACACCCGCTTCGCACGCAAACACACCATCGAGCTCTGGGACTGCTTGACACCACAGGCCCGGACGTAGCCTTCCTGACCGAGACGTGGTGGAACGACTCCTCTTCTGAGACATCGCCGTAGCCATCCCAGACGGATACAAGATCTCCCGCAGTGACTGCGCCAACGGCATCGGAGGAGGAATAGCCATCGTCCACAAGTCCACCCTCAAGGTACCACCCATGCAGATGACTCCCTCAACACCGCCGAACACCTGCACTTCCGGATCCACACCGACACCAACACCACCCTCAGAGGAACTCTCATCTACAGACCCCCCAGACCCCGGGCCTGCATCAGCGACTCGATCGCCGACCTCGCCAGCATCCATGCACTCACCCCCACGGACTACATCCTCCTCGGGGACCTGAACTTCCACCTCGAGAACAACAACAACGCCAACTCCTTCACGCTGATCGCCAACCTCGGCCTCAGACAACTCGTCACCGCGCCCACCCATGCCGCCGGCCAAAAGCTGGATGCCATCTTCTCCACAAGCACCCACGTCACCTTTGACCACACAACTGAACCCCACTGGACCGACCACCGCTGAATTAACTTCACCTTCAAAAAGCCAACCACGCACCATCGCACCCAACAGCTGTCTTGCCGCTGCTGGAGCAAAGTCACTGAAGATCAGCTGATCACCACCCTCTCCAAGAACCCACCCACCGACCCCACCAACCCAGACTCCGCAGCACGCAACCTCAGGCAGTGGATCAATGACTGTGCCAACACCCTTGCCCCACTGAAGAAACCCTCCAACAACCACGCCAGCAAGAGAGCCACCTGGTTCACCAACGAGCTCCTGGCCTCCAAGCGCGCATGCCAGAAACTGGAGAAGAAATGGCTCCACGAACACACAACGGACAACCACGCAGCCCTCAAAGACGCCACCCGCAGACACCACGACCTCATCAGATCAGCCAAGAGATCCTCCTTCAAAGACCGCCTGGATAACAACGTGCATGACAGCAAAGAGTTCTTCCGCATTGTAACATAACTCTCCAACCCCAGGGCCAACACCAACGACATCTTGCCCTCACAGGAACTGTGCGACTCACTGGCCCTCTTCTTCCACCGCAAGATCGCCGACATCCACGAAAGCTTCAACACCACGACCGACCCGACCACGCCAGAATCCACCTCTCTCCCGAACACCAACAGCACCAACAGCCTGACCTCCTGGACCAACATCAGCGACGTCGAGACACGCAAGGTCATGAACTCCATCCACTCAGGATCACCGACAGACCCATGCCCACAGCACATATTTAACAAGGCAGACGCAGCCATCGCAACCCAACTACGGAAGATCATCAACATCTCCTTCGAAACAGCGCCATTCCCGGAAAGCTGGAAGCACGCCGAAATCAACGCCCTCCTCAAGAAGCCCAAGGTGGACCCCAAGGACCTCAAGAACTTACCGCCCATCTCCCTGCTCGCGTTCCCGGTGAAGGTCATCGAGAAAATCATCAACATGCAACTGACCCGTCACCTCGAAGACAACAACATGCTGGACCCGTCACAATCCGGTTTCAGACGAAACCACAGCACCGTGACAGCCCTCATCGCCGCCATAGACGGCATCAGGCACCAATTAGACAACGGCAAAACATCTGCCCTCATCCTCCTGGACCTCTCGGCCGCCTTTGACATGGTCTGCCATCGCACTCTAAAAACACACCTCCAAGAAGCCGGTATCCAAGATAAGGCCCTCTAGTGGACCACATCCTTCCTCTCTGACAGATCCCAGAGCGTCCGCCTCCCACCTTTCCGATCCGAAGCCACCAACATCATCTGCGGCGTCCCCAAGGGCTCCACCCTCAGCCTGATGCTGTTCAACATCTACATGGCCCCCCTCGCACAAGTGGCCCGCCACCACAACCTCAACATCATCTCCTACGCTGACGACACTCAGCTCATCCTCTCCCTCACCAAGGACCCAGGCACTGCCAAAACCAACATCCACGACGGAATAAGCCTGGGACGATTCCTGCTGGCCAACCACTCTGGGGACAGCACCGACACCCACAGACCACACACGCAATCTTGGATTCATCCTCGACTCCTCCCTCTCCATGTCCAAACAGGTCTTCGCCATTTCCTCCTCCTGCTACAACACCCTCCGCATGCTCCGCAGGATCTACAAGTGAATCCCGACCGAAACAAGAGGAACAGTGACACAGGCCCTCGTCAGCAGCAGGATGGATTATGGCAACGCACTCTACGCCGGAATCCCAGCCAAACACCTACGACGACCACAGTGCATCTAAAATGCCTCCGCCTGACTGATCATTAACGTCCCCCGCCGCAGCCACTTCACACCCCACCTGAGAAACCTACACTGGCTCCCAATCGACAAGAGGATCACCTTCAAACTCCTCACCCACGTACACAAAGCACTCCACAACGCCAGACCAGCCTACCTGAACAGCAGACTCAGCTTCCACACACTGCGCCGCCAGCTCCGCTCCGCCAGCCTTGCCCTCGCCGCCATCCCCCGCATCCAACGAACAACCTCAGGCGGCAGATCCTTCTCCTACCTCGTCGCCAAGGCCTGGAACACCCTTCCTACCCACCTATGGCAGACTGAAGACCTACTCGCCTTCAGAAGACTCCTCAAGACCTGGCTCTTCGAACAGTAGCAAAGCTTCCACTCCCCCCCCTCCCTCATCGCCTTGAGACCCTCACGGGTAAATAGCACGCTCTACAAATAGATTGATTGATTGATTGATTGATAGGTAGAAGATGTTGATGATGAAGCATGACACTAATATGTGTGAGAGGCTTCCTCTTCCATAAAGAATTGCTTTACCACTCAGCCTGACAGAAGTCCTGTTAGGTCCATTTCGTGCAAGTGTTGAACAGTTTTTCTGGTGATTTTTGCTTTTTTATTCCTTGAGGAGCTCTTGTAGCTTTTTGTGATGTGCTCGATCCTTTGGAGGGATGTATGGAGGCCTATCCTCCAGCTCTCTATTTTGTGATAATAAATACGTAAAAACTTTCCGATGTTTTCTGTCTCAGTCTTCATAGGATGCTGGTTTGTTTGACACAATATGCACCCAAACTGTGAACCTTTGTATGTCTCAGTTGGATGGTTTATTGGATCTCAAGTTTTAAATCTCTAACTCTTCTTGACATAAATATGGATTATGTCCTGCCCATTTGAAAGGCTGCCTTTAAAAATGACAGTTTAAAGTAAGCTGTGCACATTCGTAAAATGTGACATTCTCTATTTGCTGAATATTTGTCCCAGACTGTCATAATGTGTAAGGTTGTATGTATGTGTAAGTACGTGATGGTGAGGCTATCATATTTGCAGAGGAGGTCAGTACCATATACCTAGCAGGAATATCAATAAACACAAAAATCTAAAACAAACAATGAAGACAAACAACAGAAAAGCCATACTGAAACAAACCACAATGCTTCAAAATCAAAAATGAACTGAATACCTTATCAGTGAGGACTTGCTGCTACAGAAAAGCTGTGAGTGGAAGCAACTTGATTCTTCAACCCAGAGACAAAGTATCTTCATTGGATCAGCTTGGTAGATTGGTATATATCCTCTTGATGTCTTTGGAGCCAAAAAGGATCTAAATCCCTTGTTGTAGAAGACAGTTGGAGGAGTACACTTTGATATCACCACGGGTCCCACGGCCTTGGTGACAGCAATTTGGAGACAGAACTTATTCCAGCAGAGGTCAACAGCAGGGGCCGGGACAAATGCGGTTGGAACAGGTCAGCTGTTCAGTTGCCTCTTGTTGCTTGTTATTTCACTGTTGCATGAAAATAAGATCTTAAGATCACTTTTTGACCCTTGGAGTCTACTTATTTGTCTGGGATACAAAAGGAAATCCTTCATGGCACTTGCTCAGGTCTCAGACAGCAAATTCAGTTCTCTTTTGATCTTCAACAGGTCCAGTAGTGTTCTGAGGAGGGCACTCTTAATGCCACAATTATGCTTGACTCCAGCATGAGAGTGAAAGCAACTCCTGGCTCCTTCCTAACCAATGGGGTAAACGTTCACAGGGGTCACCCTACCAACATTAGCAGTATTTCCTGTGTTTCCTACTAAAAGAATCGCACAGTTCCCCTATGTACCTAAAACCAAGATGGCACAACCTTTCTTTCCCTGTGCAGAGCTTTACATCCAACCCAGAGGTGTGGCAATGAAAGTGAACAGTCCCTCCTCTGGGATCACTCAAAACCAATTCTAGGGGCAGCTCCTTTCCCACTGAGATTAGAGTCTGTCTGACATGGGCAACAAAGGAAGGGCCTGCCCAGGTATCAACTAACATTTGTCTGTAACAGGATAGACCTCTTCAGTGGTTCATTTGTGAAAACATATATGCCAGGCCTGCATCAGGAGACCATTGCACTTTCCTCCTCAAATCTACGAGACCCAGGCACACAGGTGCTAAACTTATGCCTTCATTAACCTATGGCACAGAACTGCTTAAAAGGGAAGGATGTGGCAACTCTAAATACACTGTAAATGAGCCTCTTCAGAAAACTCTTGGCGATACCCAAAGCATGTCTTGCAATTCAAATTTATGCTTTAGTTCCACCCGTTCCAAGAGAGCCCAGAAAGGAATGGGGCCTTATTCAAACTATGCTGGAGGCTGAGAATGTCCAAATCAAACTCGTTCTCACACCAGTGCTGTCTGGAAATCGAAAAGCAGGCACACATAAAGAACAAGTGGTTCTCTGTAATGCGGCATTCAATCAAAGCACTGCAATTAGAAGACGCTTGGTACACCCCTACGGAACACATCATCTTCAAACAAATCACCAATACAGCAGTCAAGCTTATATCACACACTTCAGATAAGGATGCATTTGGGTGCAAACGGCATGCATAGGCAGTCATGCCATCATACATGGCCAGAGCCCACAGCACTATTTGTCTGCTCAATTATCTGCATCCAGGAAACATGAGTTGATGCTCATCCACCTCAGCATCTTTCCATTCAAGGCCCTAGCCCCTTCCTGGAAGCAGTCCTGGCCCAATAATCTATTATGTGGGTGTCCAGTCATGCTACAGCACAGACTAAGGGGTCGATTAGGATCGTGGACGGATTTGAGTCCGTTCGCGACCCCTGAGGAGGAGGGAACGTCCGCATGGGCTGCGGCGTTCCCTCCAGGGTGGCGGTCACATCCTCTATCTTTAACATTGCGGCGGGTGCAGCTTGAAGCTGCACCCGCCGCAATGTTAAAAATGCATGCATCGCATTTGCATGCACAAAGCGGCAGGAACCGCGCGGTGCCTGCTGCTTTGTGCACGCAAATGCAGGGTGGTACCATAGGTACCCCCCATGTGCACCCCCCACCCCCCCTTCACCCAGGGGGCCCGCAACGGGCCCCCGAAGTGTAACTCTGTATGCTTTTCCACGGCGGAAAAGCCGCAGCGGAAAAGCATGACATTTACACCATCCTAATATGGCTGGCGTTGTCTGATAGACACCGCCAGCCATGTTACAGCTTTTCCGCCGCGGTCGGAAGGCGACCGCGGCGGAAAAGCTGCGGACGGAATCCCAGTTCCACCACCATCCTAATATGGCGGTGGGTCCTTTGAGGCTCCGCTGAGGATTTTCCACATCCTCCGGGCCGGCGGTGGCTTCCGCCTTCCCGGAGGATGCGGAAAATCCTCCATCGTAATCGACCCCTAAATCTTTTACGTCCAACCTTAAGATCACTATAAGATAAATCATGTAAGACAGCAGTACCAGCCCTGCTAAGATGGAACCTGGTGAAATCATCATACAAGGCTCTGCAGTTCTTCACCCATGTCTTCAAGATGCTGGATGGGCACAACAATTAACCTGATCTCCTATTGCTCACTCTGAAGGTCTCCCATAACCAAACATTATCATCATATAGGCAGATATATAGCTTGGTTTTAGCCCCACATCAGGGTGGCACTGCCACTATTAACCCCTTCGCTGCGGCGGCTATTCCGCCGCAACGCTATGGGGGAGGCGGGGCCGTGTGCCGCTCCCGTGCTTGGGACGGAACCGCTCCGTCACGAGCCTCGGGTGAGCTGTGCTTGTGACGGAACGGTTCCATCACGGCCCGCCCGCTCTTTAGAACGCCCAGCACAGGTGCGGAATTCGCGCCGCGCAGGCGCGGGGAGCGGGCCATGACGGAACCGTTCCGTCACCAGCACAGCCCACCCGAGGCTCGTGACGGAATGGTACCGTCACGAGCATGGGAGGGGTTAAACATCAAGCACTTAGCTTGCAACTGTTCTGCTGCCGTTATACTAATGCCCAAGTATTAAGCACTTTATGCCCTGACTGTCCTTTACAACCCGAGTTACGCCCCTGTCAATCAGACTTTATTTTAACAATGACTATTATTTTATGTGTGTATTGGTGTGATGGACACATCCGTCCTGAAGTGGTTCCGGATTATAACACCTTAAGCTGTGCTTAATTTCTTTATCCATATGTACCAATGTATATTGTAATGATTTAAATTAATCAATCAATAACAATTTTACTTACGTACTTACTTTTCCTCCTAAAAAGTATATCATGGGGAAGTATCTGTCTCAACTCCTCCTGTAGACATAGATGTGCAGAATAATGAGGAGTTGGTGGCCATGGTTTAGATTCATGAATATGAGTGTCTGGACCTTATGCACCCAAACCAAGATATCTAGTATAGAACCTTGTCCAGTTAGGGAAGTTTACTTTTTTCAGATTGCATTTCCATTTCAGTTAAATGTTTAAATTACCTTTTGATTTTAGATTTTTCCATTTGCCTTTTGGTTATGGCATTTGCTTAGGAACTTTTCAATATAGAATACTTTTACGTTTGCATTTTTCTATAACCCACACCATCCATGTTGTGCATCCTGCATTTCATCAGTCGCTGTTTTTTTGGGCACTGTTCACTCATATTTTGTACAGAGCCAAGAATCCCATTGTACCACATTCCAATTCCCTACCCCTTGAACTTTCTGCTCAGTTGCTTTCATGCACATTGGTCTGCAGTGCCATATGGGCATCCACTCTAAAACTGCCTGTCATGATATGATATGTTAAATTGTAGAACATGGCTAATCACTCATGAGGTTATCCAGGGACTGAGTAGTGCAGGCCTAAGGGGGGAGGAAGAGATATTGCCCGTTTCATCTGGGAGAGCCATGTCTTAATTTTCTTTCAAAAGTCCATGAGGGATAGGAGGTTTGGTGGTGTTTCAGGAGGTTGTTCCAGGTCTTGACTGTAAGGTATGGGAAGGAGGATCCCTGCTTCCAATTTTCTTGATGCTAGAACAGTGTACTCTTGCCTGGGACATAGAGCGACAGAGTCTGGTGGGTTGGTAGAAGCTGAGACAGTGGTTGAGGTAAGCTGGACTGGTGTTGTTGAGAGACTTGTAGGTGTGGGTGAATAGCTTGAATTTACATCTTTCCTGCACTGGGAGCCAGTGGAGATTGTTGAGGTCTGGGGAGATGTGGTTATTTTGTGGGATGTTCAGGATCATTTTAGCTGCAGTGTAGGACATAAACTGGGATTCCAATGTAGAGGATGGTTGCTTTATCAAGTCTACCTGTGATAACAGCCTCGGAGACCATTGGTCTGGTGCTCGATGGGATCCAATGGAAAATGTTGTGTAGCATTTGCAGGATGTCAAAGCATGATGAGGAGATGGAGTTGACCTGTTTGTTCATGAACAGGTTGTAGCGGCAAAAAGTGGTTGTTGCTGAAGATTAGTATTTCGGTTTTGTCTGGGTTAAGCTTGAGGCAGTTGATTTTCATCCAAGCAGCAATGTGGCTTATGCAGTTGGTGAACTTTGCTTAGGCAGTGCTGGTTCAGTCAGTAAGTGAGAAGATAAACTGTGAGTCTTTGGTACAGGATGCTATGTTGGTAGACATTAAAGAGTGTTGGGCTGAGTGACGATCCTAAAGGGATTCTGCTGATGAGTTTCTTGGGGTCTAAGGTGAAGAGGGAAGTCTAACTCTTGAGTTCTGTCCATGAGGAAAAAGGATATCCACTTAAGGTTCGGTCCGCTGATACCCAAGTGCTGAGACTTTATGATGAGTGACTTGAGAGAGACCATATCAAAAGCTGGGGAGTCTTAGAGGATGAGTGCTGCTGTTTCTTCTCAGTTGACACTGCTTTTGTTGTCACTGGTGGCCACAATGAGGGCTGTTTCTGTGCCTTGGTAGGTGTGAAAGTCTGATTTAGAAATGTCTAGGAACTGGTGGAGTTATAGCTGCTCTGCAAATTATCTATTGATGGCTTTTTCAATTACTTTAGCTGGTAAAGGCAGGAGCAAGATGGGTCTGTAGCTCCTGAGCATGTTGGGGTCTGCTTTTGGTTTTTTCAATAGGTTGCAGACTTCTGCTTTTTTCCAGCAAGTCTTGAAAGTGGTGGTAGTTATCAAGGTGTTGATAATAGCAGTGAGCATGGGGGAGATGATAGTTCTTCCAAGGGTGTATTTGATGTGGGAGCATGGGTCTGAGGGGACTCCTGAGTCAATGATATTCATCAGGGTGGTGGTTCCTTCATTCGAGAGGGGCTTCCTTTTGCTTAGCTGCTGTTTGGCAATGAAGAAGGTGTCCGGCTGGCCTGGGGAGTTTGTATTGATATTCTGTGGGTCGAATGTGTTGTAGATCTTGCCAATCTTCCGTCCGAAGAAGTTTGAGAGGTCGTTGCAAAAGGCTTGGGATGGGATGAAGTTCTTGACAGCTGCAGAATTGGAGAACTCCTTGACAATGGTGAAGAGTTCATTATTGGCACTGGCTTTGATTCTGAGGGTTAAGCCCTTTTTATTTGCATCTCGTAGTTGTTGGTGGTAGAGGTTGAGGGCGGTTTTGTATGTAGATCTTGCGGTGGTGTTTTCTGTTAAGTTTCCATTTTCTCTCAAGTTGTTTGCAAGAGCACTTTTTTCCCTGAGGTCCTTCGTGTACCGCCTGGGAAATTAGTTATTTTTAGAGGTGTTGTTTCTGGTGGGAGTGGTGCGGTTGGCACAGTTGGAGAGCCATGTATTGAAGTGCTTGGTGTCGACATCAAGGTACTTGATGTGTTTGGGTGTGCATTATTTAAGGGTCTTGGTCCAGTTTTCTTTAGATATTTTGCCCTGTGACTTGATGGTGCTTTAGGTTTTTCTGGGGGGGGGGGGGTGGCTTGGTAGACGGGGATCTTGAAATGTATGATGTAGTTGTTGGACCATATGTGGGTGGTGGTGATCCTGTTGTTGGAGAATCAAATAGGACTTGCTGTGTGGGTTGGTCCTTGGACAAACTGGGTGAGTCCTAGTTTGCTGAGGTTATTTCAGGAGTTAGGGTCTGTGGTGTCTCCAGGTGGGAATTGAAGTCCCCGAGGAGGATGCAGTTGGTTGATCTGATGGAGAGAGGAGCAACAAAGTTTACGATGTGGTTGCAGAATCCTGCACAGAGGCCCAAGGGATGGTAGTCAAGGGTTCCTTTCACGGTGGCATTGTATTCCATACATATATTGCAGTGAAGGTGTTCCATGAGGGTTTTGTCTGAGTCCATGGAGGTGGAGCAATCAATCGTGTTTTTGTAGATGATCACAAGTCCTCTCCCTGGTTTGTAAGTTTTTGGGAATCACAACGTTCAGGCAGGAGAGAGGTCCCACCATGGTGCTGGGGGATGTGCGGCAGCTGTGTGTTTGATGGTGTGTACTGTTCCAGTTGCAGGGGAAAGTAAAGGGGTAGTTGAGGCATTTTCCCTTTGTAGGTGGGCTATGATTGTGGTGGTGCGTTGGATGGTCATGGGGTCAGGGTTCCTGGTGCTGAGCGTAGTCCAGGTGCAGACAGACGCAGACAGGCTTGCCTTTGGTGTGCCAGCAGTGTGGTAGCATGCCTCATGGTCATGCTGAAGCCTGCATTGAGTGGGTCCTGGGTTGGGCAGGGTTTCTGTTAGTAGGAAGAATGGTGAGGATTAAAAGCCTGGGGGGGGAATACCAGGCTGCGGCAGTGTTACTTATTCAAAAGGCGGTAACTGGATCAGGCTAAAATTAGCAGGAACTGGAGCCACTGGCAAGTGGCGAGTCAGGTGCCTACTACAGCCTACATTAAGTAGACCCGAGAGTGGGCAGGGCTTCTGTTGGCGGGAAGAACGGTGAGCAGGAAAAACCCAGGCAGGAAAATCCAGGCTACAGCTGTGTTACTTGGTCAAAAGGCGGCAACAGGATCAGGGTGGAACAAGCAGAAACTGGAGACCTCTGGCAAGTGGCAAGCTAGGTGCCTAGGTGTTGATGTTTGAATGACAGTTTTGTTTTTCAATATTGGTTCAGTCTATTCATGCTATTTGCACAAATAACTGCACATAATGCCCATCATTTCTTGTAATAGTACCAAAGCACAATATAGTAGGGAGTCATGCAGCTTAGAATACATAGGGACTGATTTAGATATTGGCGGATGGGTTACTCCATCACAACAGTGAAAGATATCCTGTCAGTTGAAATATAAATCCCGTAGGATAGAATGGGATTTTTATTTTGGTGGTTGGGATGTGTCACCGTTGTAACCCGTCTACCAAGAGCGAAATCAGGTCCATAGTGGTTTCTATTGTGACAGAAAGTGGTGGTTGTTAAGTGTTCCCATATACATGTTGATGACATTTGGAGATAAAAGGGGGTGGAACGTATACCATAAGGTAGAGAATGCTAATGTTCAGTGACCTTGTATTCAAAGTGGTTTTTTTGCTGCAAGTTTAATGAGGTGGAGGATGAGCCAAGTCCCTGGTTATGTCATACTTTTGAAGGATGTGATGAGATTGTTGTGTTTCTCCGGAAAAGAGGAGTAAGTGAAAGTAATGGACCTTAAGGGGAGTTGCTTTGCGCCACAGGCATAAGGAGCATGCCAAGGTTCTTCAGGTTTGACAAATGCTCTATCGCATCAAGCCCTATTGAGTTGCAGACCCTCATTTTGCTAACCTTTTCTTTTCCCTCAACATTTGAATATGTTCCCTGTTGGACTTCATGGGGTGTGTGGTCACATAGGTGGTTGTCCATGATGATCATGTATGTAGTGATAGAAAGCTTGTGGCATATACCATGTCATAAAGAGTCTTGCTGAGCAAAGACGCTGTTCTCTCAGGGAACTGCCCAACAAATGTGAACATTACATATCTGTTACTAGTACACAGTTCACAGTGTATGATTAAGGTTACACAGTACTATTGAGTTTCTAGTCATATAGTCTTATCTGACTAACAAATGACATACGGTTTGTGCTCTACATGCAATGCATCCACTTATACTACCTGGTACAGGGGTTGTAGTAATGTGATGAGTGGAAATAAATGATACATGGAAGTTCTAGAAGATAGAGGGATAATGTATGCAGAAATCTCTTCCATATGCCTGCAGGATGTGCACCCCTACCCGGCAGAAGCTGGCACAATAAATCCAATTCCTTTAATTGTTATACTGGATGTGGCATATCAGATTTGTAAAATCTTTTTTCTACAAGGTTGCATAAAATTATGGTAGTGATCATGCAGATTTGTATTTGTTGGTAATGACTTTGAAATGACAATTGTGAAAGCACCAACAACATAACTATATGAAACATGCATTCCACAAGCTTGTCTTTTAATAAGAAACATTGAGGTGCACATGTAGGTGACAGGGTACTCAGCTAGAATTATTTTGTATGTGTTATGTATCTTACTGAACTCTGTTAACCATAAGACTGCCTGGCCTAGAAGTAGAATCTATACACTACTAAGGCAAGGAAAGAAAGTATCCCTTTTCCCTTTTAGCAGTGAGAGCTGTGAGGACAATTCACAAGGGAGTACACCCTTCCTTATTTTGAGATACTGAAACACAACAAGTACTCCTGGGGTTCGTGGGTGAAATTCATGTATTTCTATACAGTAGACCATAATGAGGTGTTGGAGGGAAGTCCTATCTTGAAGAGGCGCCCCAGGGAGTGAGGAAGGAAATAATTCCTTTTGTTTTAATTACCCTACTGCAATATGGTCAAGCCCATCCTGACTTATAGTGGCCAAGGTGACCCGATGATGTAGCATGACACCACAAGGGTGTGTGAGAGTAATTAAAACAAAAGGAAGTATTTCCTTCCCCTCTCTCTAGGGTGTCTCTTCAAGATAGGGCTTCCCTCCAACACCCCAATAGGGTCTACTGTAGAGAAATACTTGAATTTTGCCCAAAAACCCCAGGAGTTTCAGTATTGAGAAATAGAATCACCTGCAATGTCAAGATTCCGACCTAATATGCCCTGGGGGATGATCTTTTCTTTTAACGGGTTGCATAGCAACTGAGGCAGCACACCACAGTACCGATCAATACTTTATTTCAAGGTGGTGGTAGGCAGAGACACTCTTTTAGATTGCAGGTGGCCAAAAGTCACAAACAGAGAATATGTGACACCTGGCATTGTTGCATGTTGCACTAGGCTCTTTCCTACTGTTTTGTGTTCATCCACACAACTTTTAGACCCTTCCCCTTTTTACTTTTAGTTTTTCCCAGTCCTATTCCTTATGCTGTCAATGGTCTCTGTTGCTCCCTTGCTCTTCAGATCCCAGTTCCTTTAGCTCTTCTGATACTTCAGTTAAGCTGCTTCTTATGTGACTATAGCAAGTAAGTGTTGCTGCCTTTGTACAACTGGTATGCATGTTGTAGGAAATCTGCCTTTTCTGCATGGCCCCCTACATGTTTTGCCTTTTGCCCCCCCCCGCATTTTTTGCCTTTTGCTGGCTATATATTTGCTGGCTTTAGAAGTCCAAACCTCAGAAAAAGTGGTATTATATATATAGGTGATATGGCGCCACTAGGAAGAATCACACAGTAAGTCTCAAACTTTCAAGTTACTATGACGGTGCTGTAGCGTGTGGAGAACCACCAACCTCCATAGAAAGAAGCCTCAGCTAAAAGGAAATTGAATTCACTTCCCAGCACATGTCTATAATAGATAAGGTTTGCCAGTTTAGCTGAAACAACCAGTTAACAGTGTATAACAAAGTAAGACACAAATTTGATCATCTCTTTCTTCTTAGGTATTTATTCAAGTAGGCCAGAACAGCTTCCAACAGCCAACACGTTTTTCATCGCGCAAAGGGATGATGTTCAGCGACTTTCTCAAGGCTAATTCTTCCGTGTAAAATCGATTAATCTGTGGTGATAATTCCGGACCACAATGGGTTTCTGTGCAGGCGGCGTCTCTTTTAAAAGTTCCTGTGTTGTTCACAATACTTCTCTGTCTAGCCAGGATTCACCATGCTCAGTGTTCTGCCTCCACAGCTTCACCCGACACCGCCACCATGTCAACCGAGTACAGCAACACCGACTTTAGAAGTCTTTGAACTTTAAATCTGCTTACCAGTGGTAAAGTGCCTCTGCTTCCCCTGTAAACATGGTCATATTGGCATAATCCTAATAGGTATATTTAACTTATCTATAAGTCCCTAGTATATTGTACTAAATGAACCCTGGGCCTCTAAGTTAAAGTGACATGCAACACCTATGGCGCCATCTGCTATAGTGACAGTCTTAAAACATGACTTCAAGCTAAATACTGTAGTCTGCCTGTGGCGATTTAAACATTGCAATTTGACCTGCCACCATAACTTATTTTGACAGGTCCAAACCCTCCTGAGTAGGTCACCCCTACATAGGCATTGTGACCCACAAGGCAGAATGCCTGGTAACTAAAGGTAGGACATGTAACATGTAGAAATTTAACTTTAACATGTCCTTCCAGTGACTAGACCCCAAAATCAAGTTTTCACTGTGGCAGACTGGCTGTCATCCTCTATAGAAAAGCAGACTATAGATTAAAAGCCTACTACTTTATCTCAGGAATGGCAATCACTAGAAAAATAACTAAACAACTATTTTTAATAGTTTTGACAAATCCAATTAATTACTGAAGTCATATTTTTAATGAATATTAAGGAAAGGTAACTTTTAGAAAGTTACCATTTTCCTGCCTGACGTTTCGAGAGGCTAATGTTTATTCCCCCCCCACCAAACTTCTCCCACCCACTGATTAACATTTAAATAGATGTGCAAACTGTGTGAAATGGTTAATATGAGCAAACAATAGCCTCACCTGAATGGGCAGAGATGACTCCTTTGAACTTCCCAGAATATGTAGAGTGGGGACTGCAAGCATCTTTTGTGACATTACAGTGTCAAATCCTGCTTGAATGTCAATATCTGCTTGACAGACCTTCCGGGTTTTAAATATAACATTTGTGGAGCTACTTGAAAGGAAGGAAACATGATATACAGATAATTTTATTGCCCGATTGCTAGAAAATCTTACTTTTGATCTAGCTGGCTTTTGTGTCTTGCTTTATGGTGGTTATAGTGGCTGTTCCAAACTGGATTTTAGTGATAGAAAGAAGAGGGAAAACATTAGGATTGCATAGTATACTTTCTTAACACCCCCACCCAGCCCTTTAAGCCAGATCTTAGTGTGGCCTAAGACTCATGCAATCTTAAAGAACACAAAAGTGGACAGTGTTGGCCCCAGGAACTGTTAACACATTGGCTAGGGGCATGACAAGGAGTTCTTCCCACCCACTAGCCCATGCAGGCATACATGTGGCATCTCCAGACACTCACTTAAGTACACTGCTGGACCTGAGGAAAAACAGAAGATGCCTGGCCTGCTGCCAGCAAACTGAGAGGGCCCTGATGGACTGGACCTGCTATCATTTACACCTAAGGCGAAGAAGGAGACTCCAAGTGTCAATTGGCTGTCCCTTGATTTAAGCTACAGGGATTTACCAAACTACAATGTATGTATTTATTTATTAAACTTATAAAGCGCACTATCACCTTGCAGGCATCCTGGCACTGGTGGCTACATGAGAGACGAGAAGTGTGTGTCGGGCGAGCACAAGAGAAGAGGACTTTCCTTCAACTGAGCATTGGCTACTGGATGTAGACTGGACCCTGCTGTTGGTTTTTTCCTGACTCCCTGTGAGTCTCAAAGTGTCTCACCTGAGGTCATGTGGGGGGTTAGAAAGTGAATTTTATGGTGCTTTGGGATTTCAAAGACCCAGCCAGATGGTAAAATCTTTGACCAGGATTAAATGGTTGGTGTAATCAATCCATGCTCTATTGCAGCCAGTCTCAAATTGTGCTTAGGTTACAGTCTACTGCAATCATTGTCATGTTCTGATTTGGTACTGGTGCAGCACTCTAGGCCAAACCTCTTACAATTTATCCTCCAATGGAACTTTTCTTTGCTGCCTGAGAGCTGAATGGAGTAAGCATTAAAATCAATTTAATTAACAGTGTAACCCATTTAGCTACACAACAAGGTCCAGGAATCAGTGACTATTGTTACAAAGGTTTATTACAAGTTAGAAGTCCAGTTTAGGTTAACAAATCTTAGCACCATGCTGTAAAGGTCCAGACAAACAACCAGGATACCCAGCCTCCTAAAGAAGTTTAGGCATACCAGTGTAAGGCAAACAAGTAATTCAGTCACAGCAATATAAAAGATCAGCACCAGGATTTGGTGCTCAGAGAAAGGCTTCTGCTTCTCTCGTATATTTATGAGTGAAATCTAAAGTCATCAAAGTTAAATATGAGCTACGGTGGTTTTGGACTCTAAAGGACCTCAAAAATCATGAACATGCTGAAAATTAGGGAAAATGCAGAAAACTGCAGTAAACAAGGAATGTGTCAGCATTCCAGAAACTCAGTCAAGAGTCTTATTGAATCTGAAAAATGAGCGTTAGCCTAAGCCACACTCTGCAAAAGTCAAAGAGGATAAGCATAGAGGTCTAACTCTCTCAAAGTCTAAAGGAAAGTAGCTATGTCCTAAACAGCATGTACTCCAGTTATTTGCACCAGAATATCCCAGGTAATATCCCTTTGTCCACATCTTCAGGGGCTCCGGTGTCCTATCCACTTTCACATTAGGAACTGATACATTAGTGGAATATCGCAGGCTGAACATGAGAACGGCATTGTCCGTGGGTACCTGTAACTCCTTGATACATTGATAAATAGAGGCAGCCACTTAACACTCTGATTCCTCATCTAGGTCTTCTTCTTAGGCTCTCTAACTACCACTAATACAGTGTTGTATCTATTCACAAACTAACACACCATCTAAACTCACCTGCAAGGAAAAATACATGCCAGCAGAAATGGAAAACAGCCTTTTATGCAGAATGGAAAACAGGCCTAGGCAGGACAACTTAAAGTATTAAATCAATGGTGCACATGTATGGCGCACATTCAAACACAAATTAATAAGACAGTACATTAGATGCATATTACATATGGCATTCAGTAAAATCTTGAATACACATGCCTAAGTATCACTAAGAGCTACCTTTAAATGCAAATATGAAACATTAGTGCACACATATCATAAATCATTGTTTTTTATAAAGTAAACACATTCTTAATATAAGAGGAGGGTTTATTCAACCAAATCTCTAGAGAGTATATCATCCAATATGGTTAACACCGACAGCCTATGTCTGAACCTCTAATCCTACAGTGAATGCACTTCAATAATAATGTCAAGTGCAACACCTTACATTAATATCATTCGAGCACACAGCGAACAGGGGCTAAGAGTACATTCATGTTACGCATTTGTGACGTGCAAAGGTGGAACCAAAATTACGCTGCTCCAAACCCCCATCTGATGGTAAATCATCCCATCACATCTAAAGAAGAATATTTGATCAAATGGACACATGACAATCTGGCTGGTTTCATCATCTTTCTTTTACAATCCACCAGGAACTTCAGGTCATCATATAATTTTCTTTGTCTATGCTCTAGTTCTATATCTGCTCTCCTTCTCTTCAGTCCCTGTTTTACGTGTGCCCCTTTGCATCCCTTATAGATTAAAAACAGGAATATTCCACAAAGACCAGTTATCAATAAGGTTTTCAAGACACTTCCAACAATCCCACTCGCTAAGTTTCCAAACCATCTGCCTATAGCAGAAAATCCATTCCCTTTCTCTTTCCAGGCACCAGTAATTCTCTTAATGCATTTCTTCAAGTCCTTACTTTTGTTCGGAACGTAAGTACAACATTGTTGAACTTTTAGCATGCGACAGACTCCGCCCTCTTTTGCAAGAAGACCATCTAATGCAAGTCTTTTCTGCAAAAACATTGATCTGATATCAACCATCTCAGTATGCATTACTAAAAACCCTTCATCTGTACTTGTAGACAAGTTATCAACTACAGTGGAAAGCTTTCTAATCCTATGCACATTCAGTATCACTCCTACAGATGGTATTATAGCACTAAAGATGATTCCCACAATTTCGCTAGCACCTCTCTTAGTTCTCAAATGTTTTTGCCCTGTTGGGTCATCGAGATGTCCCACATGATAGATTTTTGGAAAAACTATCCCCATGTAACATGTTCCATACCATCTATTGGGTAAACTGTATTATATACGTTTCCCACAAATCGATTAAACTCACAAAATAATAGGATCTCCTCCATCCAAATATAATGCCCAATTTCAACAAACCTCAAAAAGTATGATCACATTTATTGTTTCCCCCATAACTTTTGTCCAAATAAGATTTTCTAATGAATAGGAATAACTTCCCTCTATGCAACCAATCTTGAGCTAATGCTGCTTAATTTCCCACTAACCTATGCTCAAATTTCTCTTTGGCCCATTGGGGTACATTTGAATGATTTGCTACTTTAGCCAGTAGACCTCTATGTCTGTCTTCCACTAAATCCATTAATTTCTTCTCTATCTCTGTTAAGAGCAAGTTAAAATATACCTATCTGCATAATCAGTAGCTAATGTCATGGTGGATCAAAGAAATGTCCGACTATTTCTGAGGTTTTAGTATCAGGCTTCAGAAAAGGCAAAATCATAATTCAAGTAATATTATTAAAGACGCCCCTTTCCATAGAGTAAGCTTAACAATAAACTACATGTAACTCCATATGTCAAGGGAGGATGATAAGTAATTCCCTCAGCAACTAAGGCAGGCAATTGCAAGCATACATAGCATTCAGTAGCATCCATAGTGTCATCATGTTCCTAAATTAATTTGAAATAAACATTCAATGAATGGTTTCCTCTAGTTGCAACTACATGTTAGTATTACTAATTTATTGAAGGTAAACTACTGTCAGTAGGAAGTGATATTTGAAGGGCACTAGTAGATTTAAACTCCTCTACATGAGAAGCATGGGGGTTAGGTCAACATTAGAAGCAAATCAATTAATACTAGTGTCACACTGACAAATACTCCTAAACATGAGCATCTACAGCTACCGTTATTAGAACTATGCTCCATGAGCTCTCTGAGATTAGATTGTTTAAGTAGAAAATTGTAGCACATTCCTCTATGTTGTTTTCCATCTGCACAAACTGTACACAAATGAAAACACCTTTTCTGGAACAAATAGGTACAAATGAACTTCGTGAGACTCCCTTAAACTTGGTGCTCTTCTTAGTATGCTGGCAAAATCTATTAAGTTCTTTTCAATAAATGTCCACTTCAAACTCACTAATGACAATATATTGGATAAACTGGCTCGGTCTGTTTAGTGGAAAAGCAATTTCAAAACTCCGTTCAGCCACAAAGTTCAGTTCAAGGAGGCTGAATTGAATGTGAATTGTTATACCAAAATGCCCAAAATTAGGCCTGGGCAGAGTTTGCAGTGTTCCGCCATCATGCTGAACTCCCCAAAGTGACAAAAGAAATCTATAGCGCTCCATGGAGTTCCACAAGTGGTGGAGTGAGGTAACTTTTGCTGATTTTTAGCAGCAGGCATTTGTCCCGCACTGTTAGATCAGCACAAAGTACACCAAATGTAGTGCAAGATGGCCCAGCTTCTTTCTGCCGCTCAGGTAGATGTTCTATTTGAGCAGCAGCTTCCTCAACATGAGCAGAAGGTTTCTCACTTCGAGTGGTAGCAACCTACAGCGACCGCCGTATTGAGAAATATAACCTGGAGGTTGTCAAGCATTGTATATTCCTCAATCGCTCTCACCAACTTAACATTGGTGAGCCATGAGAGAGGAAAAAGTTTTCAGCACTACCCAGAGTTTTTTTAAACTCTATGCTCTATGCGGAGCACAGAGTGGTAAAAAACTCTGGAAAGTCCATAAGCTGAGCCGACTTTACCGCCCAGACCTATCCAAAATGCACTCTCCCAGTCATTGACACCAAGATGCATCCATTCAGGTTAAGATTGCCACTGAGAGGGTACTCTTGCTCTCTTTGATATCCTCACTGCTGACCTTTCCTCATCATTGTCAATAACACTAGGTCCTTCATGATCTTCTGGGATAGTGTATAACACTTGCACTTCATACAAACTGTGTCTCCCTGCCTCCTGTCTTTTTGTGCACCGGTCTCCCGGTTCAACTTGCGTTACTGTTGCACTGTGCTCTTTCCCAGGGTCTGATTTTGGTACAGTCAACACTACAGTATGAGACCCTTCTGTACCAAATTCAACTGTTGACTCTCACAGACCCCCCTCAGGCCGAACAAGTGCTGTCCCTACTACTTGCTGATCCCCAACACCTTGATTAACCTACTACATTTCCCACTCTAACCACCGGCACTTGAGAGACTGGTACTGTTATCTCATCAAGGGGACATGGACCCAGTTGGGGAGACTTCTGCACTTCACAGCTGTTGTAGTGACAAAGATGACTTGGTAAGGGCTTCGCTACTGAGGCTCCAAGCACAACTTGCATGTGTGCTTCTCCATAACCCATTCGCTGGGAATGAGAACATAGCACTGCTCCTGTTGAGGTGGGGCCGTCGCCTCTCGAACCTGGTGATACATAGAATGCACCACACCAGCCAATCGGTTGCAGTAATCAATAATCATGTATGGGAAAGTAGGATCTGCTTCTATGGTTACCCCCACTGTTTGCTTGATGTAATGCTGTTTTTGACTAGTCTGACTGGGATTGTTTTAATCAGGACCCCAGACTCTCTGCTTTCTCCCTAACTTGGTATGGTAAGTACTTATGTACATCCAAGATTGGATACTAGGGTACCCTTACATGTCCCTATTATATGGTACTATAGTATCCAAGGAATAGGTACCCAAGAGGTCCCCCTGAAGCACATATTTTGCTACCTATGGGAGACCATTCAAACTATCACTACAGTCCTGCCATTACAGTCTGTGTAAGCTGGTGCTAGCAAAACGTATGAAAGATATAGGTTTTCCTTTATCTAGGTTCACTACACTTAAAACCTATAAGGCACCCCTACAGCAGGCCATGTTTTCAATCCTGAGTGCAGGGTGCTCAGTTCTAAGTGTGAGGGTGCCCAACATGAGCCAAACACCCCTACAGCCTACAGAATCCATTCTCCCGGGTTGTAAGTGAGACAGCCATATGACATATAGAGGGGCACTCTGTCATTACGCGATGACCATCTCAAAGCTGGCTGTAACGAACTCTGTCGTGTTTGGTATCAAACATGCTGGAATCATGCCCCCCACACTGAAACAGTGTGGGAGGTATGATTCCAAGCATTGTAAAGGCCCTCCATTAGGTCCTTAGTGCTCCCGGTACCAGTCTTCTAGACCCAGGCAATACAACATGGCTGCTGCCGACCAGAGACATGATTCTGCCCTCCTGCTGCTGAGCCAAGCTCAAGCAAAGGAAGGCAGAACAATAGGCATCCTATCACAGGGAGGTGTGACCACCTCCCAGACAGGGTTTAGTGCAATGAGGCAGGGTGGGAGCGCTTGCCAGCACCACATAGTCTCCATACATAGTCCAGTTCAAACCAGTTCAGGGAGCCGTTTGCTCCCACTTTGGGATAAAACTGGACAAAGGACAGAGGACAGGGGAGAATCCTCCCTCTTGTCCAGCCTCTCTTTTCTGAATGGCACCCACAGCATTGCCTGGTCCTCACAACTGCAGCTCCAAGGGCACCGTCAACTCTTTTAAGACACTGACACCGGAGGGCATTCATCTTCTGTGCCTCTTGGTCACTTCCGAGTGGCATAGACTCTGTTTCCTTTGCTTTCAGGTACTTCTCAACATGAATCCACCTTTGGGTTCCAGCGAACACTTTCACCTTATCCAGCTGTGGCACGTTCCTGAAGTCCTCCATTGTGTTCGATTGCGGTTTCCGAGCCACTTCACTCCGATGCACCCGGCTCCCCTGGTTCCTAAGGCATCCACTGGTTGGGTGGCTCTCCAACCTTCTGTCTGCCATGGGATTTCTTCAGGGTCTACTGGGAAGGGTCCACGACTTACATGTTGATTTGTTCAGAGAATGCAGTTGTGTTCTCACACTGCATACAACCTCCGCGGAGATCCTAGATACTCACCTTGGGTGGTTCCTTGGGTCCCTGGCACTTCTAAGTCCTCTGAATATTGTCTTGACATTATAATTTTTTATTAAATGTATATTTTTTTAATTAATGTTTTTCTGTATTTCTAATGGAGGTGTTCCAAGCATAAAATACATTTGAGTGACAGTATTGTGAGCGAATGCGTACGTTGAAACTGGTGAGTCCAAAGGGAATCTTTTGATTTGCTTGTCAATTTAGGTGCTCTGTCTCTGTGGACTTTTTGAGCCCATCTCCTTGTTTTCAAGGTATTTTGATAGCTACACTGTGTGGTTCTTTTTCACTTAATCTATAGCTATAAGATTATGTTCTGGTAAAACAAACTGCCTAACACTCCTTCTGGACTAAGCCTGAAGGTTGCTTTCCACACCTACCACTTAGAGAGCTTTCTAAGGTTGTCTAAGACCACTAAAACCACCATAAGTGCTGTCTGTATCAGTGCAGGGTGGCCACTTACATCAGTTTACATCACATACTGAGCCAGTCTCTCACACATATCATCTGCAATGTTCACAAGCCCATTTGCAGGCACAGCTGGCAGTCTGAAAGCTCTGTTCATGATAGTTTTATGGGGAGACAATCCTGGTCTCCTATGTGGAGAACTGTGTAGGCTCATCAACAAAATAGGAAAAGCATTAGACCACTTCAAGGATGTTGAGGCACATACTTTAGACAATCTGGAGTTTAAAGTCCCATTGACCAGTTCCACAATTGTAGAATCCCCCAGTTGGGAACTGCAATGTAGCCTCTGTGCAACTTGTAATGCTGCATACAACATTCCCAGGACCTCGTTATTAAAATGAGTTTCTTGGTTTGACTCCAGAGAAGTCAGGAAACCGTAACTTGGTATTAAATCTGTCAACAACAAATTAGCTACTGCGAAAGTATCATTTCTGCTGGTTGGGTAATCTTCAATGCAACTCGAGAAAATGAGCTCAAACACTAGGAAATA
This sequence comes from Lissotriton vulgaris, assembly GCF_964263255.1. Lineage (NCBI taxonomy): Eukaryota > Metazoa > Chordata > Amphibia > Caudata > Salamandridae > Lissotriton > Lissotriton vulgaris. The sequence continues at coordinate 398,677,477 of NC_141696.1, read as the reverse complement.
TCTCAGCCCATTTCAAACAGGCATCTCAATAAAGTCCAGTTGCACCCTGTTGAAGGGACCACCTGATCTCTATATGTGACTCAGTGTTACTGCCATTATTCTGCCTACATTCTGTTGCTTGCACCCAACACATGTGTGACACAATTCTTTTGCCATCAGTCTGAACCTGGGATTAAACCATGTTTGCCTGAACAAATGCACTATTTCATCTCTACATACATGTGCAGGTACATGATCCTAGGATGCATGTGTCCAGTCCAGGTAAGACCTGGCTTGGCAGTTCAGGCTGAACTGTTCCCATGAGTAACAGGAGTATAGATTGATTTGCATATGGGTGGGTCTTAACTGGGGTGGCGTAGTGAGCAAAAGAACGATGACGGATTAAACCCAGATATGTGACAGGGTGAATGTCTGTGGGTGTTGGCATTCCGTCCATCATCTCCTTGTGTTTACATGTTGATGTCTCACTATTTGAGGCATAAACCTGTCTGACAACACAGAGCTTACATTTCTTGAATCCCAAATGTTTTCCTCATCTCTTTTGACACAAACTACTCTAATCCAGCATTGCAGTTTTGCTTCTGGCACTTCCTCCTGTAACCTCTTTACTTCCTCCCAAGTATCAACTGTGATTGAGAACATATTGCAATTTGTTGCATCTTAGTTTTCATTGTGGTACTCCCCATTAAAGGTGCAATCATTCAGGGCACACTATCTTACGATTTAGTCTGCATACCTGTTGCCCACAGTCACATAATAAGTTCTATGGAGGTGTGCAGAGCACTGCACAACCATAATGTTAGCTGTAACGCCTTTAACAGATTCTCCGCTACTTTGAAGTACAAGAATGAGGAGCAGAACCCATTGGAGGCTGTCTTCATTTTCCCCATAGATGAAGATTCTGCTGTCTACAACTTCGAAGCTGTGGTGGATGGGAAGACGATCATAGCAGAGATACAGCAGAAAAAGCAGATCCCGCCATGCGCAACAGGGGGCTGAGCGTGGAGCGGCCTCTGGAGGAACAGCGTTTTGGTGTGCTGCTGCTTCTGAGGAAAAGTGACGCCAGTGTTTTCTCTTTCGGGAATACGACAAGCAGAGAGTGGCGGAGAGCAGCAGAGGGCGCGAGGAACATCGGGACATGCCTTTCAAAAAGGAGCAGGGGATTTTGTGGCGAGTGTCGTTGTTGGCGGCTGAGACAGCGGGAGAGAATTTGACGCGCCAACCCGGTCGCCGTGTTCATTCCGGGGTGAAGGTGTCTTGCGGCAAGTTTGCTTCCCCCAGGACAATGCTTGTGATGGCAGTAGGGGGGTGCGTGAGTCTGCCATACGACTGAGAAAGGAGTCGGAGAGCTGGAGAGACACCGGCAATTAAAGAAGACAGAGCCGAGAAGACAGGAAAGGAGGTGAGGAGGCGGTGAGGAGGAGCTGGACGGAAGCTCAGGAGGTTCAGGACTGTTCAGGACTGTTCAAAAGTGGCAGAGTAATTCGTATAAGATTAATTTGAGCAGAAGCCGGAGTCAAAGTGGAAAAAGGATGGGGGAGAGTTGTATAAGTCCATTAGTACAGAATTGACAATATAGTGAAAGTAAAGAGAGCCTCAGCGCCTTTGGTATTGAGCACCAGGACCAGTAAAGGACCAGCGTGGGACTCAAAGTCCCAGGAGGCAGCCTGCCATAACCGTCATAAATTACCTCGCCGCTCCCACTACACGGAACGCGGGCGGGCACTTGGCGGGCCCATCTGTGCCCGTCGAAGACCGGACAAGGCCGGGATGGGCCCCCTCTCTGACCTCTAAACACTTCAAGGTCAGTTCCTTCAAACGCTTTATTATGCTATCTGCCTACTATAACTTTACTGGATTTAAGGCTTGATTACATTTTAATCTTAAACAATGAGTAGGCGTGATGGGAAGAGGATCGAAGCTCCCGTTGGAGGATGTATAATGGGGACCTTAGATCAAGTTATAATTAGGGCGGCCTCTGTCCTTGAGAAAGAGCTAGTGCTAACGGAGGGCCGCCTGTCCCTCGGACCGCACTTGACTAAAAGATCCTCATTAGGTTTAATTGCTGCAGCACTTTCCCCTGTTAATCCACAAGCAAATAAAACTATATCCCTATCAATTAATGAGGATAGTATTTCTGGGTCCTCTTCATCAAGATTTCAGGGGAATTCGGCTAAGACATTAACAGCCATAACTACTGTTCCCAGTGTTCCGGTACGATCATCAGCTAGATCATTGGAAAAAAATTAAGTAACTGCCAATACAAGTATACCCGACACCCCTACCAAAAGGAAAGAAGGAGGTGGACCACAGAGACCATCCACAGCAGAAAAACGCCCAGGATCAGCAAAAAGGGAGGCCATATACAAACTGTTGTATCAAGTACCATAAGTACACAGGCAATAACTCCCCCAGACTTTGACCTTGCAGCATTGGGCAACCATAGTTCGACCTCTAATGAAGATATGTGGAGACGGCTAGAAAATCTTTTGTCAACTTTACTATCCACTATAACATACAGATTGACTTGGATCGAAGATCGTCTAGCCACTGTTCAAAACCAAGTGAAATTGAGTTCTTCTGCAGTTGAGGGCCTCACAGCAAATTTCAAAAATTCATCGGGGACTTCATCTACTCAACCAGCGAATTCAGTGCAAGCCTAGGTCACAGTAAAACCAAAATGTTTAAATCGGCAAACTCTGCATTTATCCGTACCGGAGTGGTCCATAATCTCAGCAGTAGTAGATTTGTGGGACCCAATTTCTAAGGAAACCCGTGATGTGCTAACAGGAAATTCCTCAAGCAAGTTTGCCCAGATGATTATAAGCCCTCCTGCTGATGGTAGACTGGATATGAGAACAGCGTGAACTAAGGTTCTTAATGGTGATACCTGTCCCCCACCAAGACAATCTATCCCACCCGCAGATATTCAATGACCAAGAGACAGGGGGCATAATGATGTGCACTCTGGGAGCCTGATCCTCCACCTACCACAGGCAGCTGCCCTGTTAGTGGTAGTTCTACCGAATGTGCCACTGCTACGGGCAAAGCAAACAGAATCCACTGAGCTACTTATTTCTAAATTTCTGCTCTGGCTTACCACCAGCCTAAAGGATGTTGAGATTTGGGAGGGGTCTTGAATAGGCACATGATTATGGTTAGACGTACCCCCTGGATTGGTCACTTGATTAAAGAAGGCGGGGGTGATTGTGTAATTGTTAACTTTAATAATGCACATATGCCTAGATTTGTATTGGATAATTTGGGAGGGGTAGATGGAAGATATAGGGATAAGGTATTTGTCCTACACCTAGGGTTCTTCTATAAATCTGGGCCCTATCCTTTGCCTGGATAGAGTTCTCACGGGGAGGGCAGGCACTTTCAGGCTCCACAAAGTCATATAACTAGATACTTTGAGGTCCCTTTGACCAACAGATATACTCCTCTTTCTGGTCTAGACCAGTGTGATTGACTGCCCCTGATGTCTGCCGAATTGGATCCTTCCCATGACAGTCCATCTACCTTATCACTAAGTTTGGAAAAGGGCCCTCAGCAATTTGTAACAATGACTCAGGTGGGCTTGGAATCTATATTATCTGAGGCTTTACCCTCGGGTAACATTCCCCCCCCAACTCTCTTTGATTTCTTGGAACATAGCTGGCCTCTTGACAAAGACTCTGTCTCCCGAGTGTTAACCTTTACTGAGGGGCATGATTTTATTGCCCTCCAAGAGACATGGTCAGTTGAGGCGATTTACCGCCCAGGCTACTTGGCTTTTGCAAAAGTGACAATTTCCAATAGGAAATCATTAACGCTATAGGTACCTATATCATTAATGATAGTCTCCAGGTGGGCAATGGTTGGAGGGAAGCCTTCCCTCCCGGGATTCCTCTCGCATATACGTTAAACAAAGTAAGATCAATCACTCCATCGACTATCACTTTGATAGCAAGAATATCTGGGCTATCTATTTGTAATTCCTTTACATGGAACAGAGTCTGTTGCTTTACCCAGATAATCAGTCCTCCACTGGGTCTCACCTTCCTATTGGAAACTGCTGTTAGAGAATATAATAGTGCCTTCAATATCAGACGGAGATCTCCCATTTACCGCCCTTAACCCCCTCCCAAGAGACATACTTTTTAATTGTAGTGCTGCTTCTGTCCATTTAGTGACCGGCGGCAACATTAGAGAGGGTATCCCCCAACTCTGGTCTTCCTCCGCAGAAAGGCTGTGGTCATCAGGGCCTAAAGGCTCGAATGTACAGTTAAAATCACCGGCAATGACCAGGGACTTAGAGGTAGTAGAATTGACTACATTCTTATTAGTTTAGAGTTATGGCCCAGATTCGGTGATATGCAGATTCACCAAAGACCCAAGAGCGATCATATCCTGCTGCTATTAACTATTGCTGGGAAAGATGTAGACAACGCAGGGCCAGCAGTGGATCTAGCGTTAGGTGAGCTGTTCCTGTCCCAAGATTGCCATCGCTTGAAATGGGCAAAAGTCTCTGAAGATGAGGCCTCGGTTATACAGATCAAAGCCATGGTAGAGGAAGCCATAACACTAATTGGCACGCTAGGCTCATCCAACATTGGCTCTATTGCCCACAAAGATGTCCATGAAGACCTATTTACAAAATTAAAACTTCTATTTACAAAAAAGATTAAACCTCACGGTCATATTTTTAAAAAAAACGGCAAATTGGTATAATGATTCATGTAAAGCTGCTTTGGAGCAGCTAAAGAAGGCTTTTAGGGATGGAACCTCCCAAGAAGTTAAAGTAGCAAGGTCCAATTATAAAAAAGTCCAATTAGAGGCAAAGAAGGATTTTGACGGGGATAGGTGGAAATCTTTGCTTAATGTCAGTAATAGGAAAAACTGTATTACATTTTGGCATTTGGTAAAGTGGGGCAGCGGGGCGCAGAGCTCTGTCCCAGTAAATAATGTAGCTCCCGAAGTGTGGGTGGAACACTATCAGTCCCAATTTGGGTCCTCTTGGTCTGGCCAAGTTTCTTACCCTGAGGTTATCACTGAGAGGGTCTTAATGTTTGATAAAGGGGATAGAACGAGTCTTGGAACGGGGTTCCTTCGGGACAGGCCCTGGGTCCAGATTGCATCCCGGCTGATATTTTTAAACATGACATGAGGAACTGAACTGATTATATCTACCTCCTAATAAATGCTTTAGCTAGGGGTGCACAGCTTTCAGATACCTGCTGTGGAGCGGAAATAATTCCCATGCACAAAAAGGTTGATTGTGCTAATCCTTGCAACTATAGACCCATAAGTCTAATCGATACGCTCCAGAAAATAGTTGCTAGATTGATCCTAGGTAGAATAAATTATTGGATCCTGGATCAAGATGTACTTTCAACCAATCAAGCAGGTTTTCGTCCCCATGTCAGTACTATTGACCAAGTCTTCAGATTTATATTGTTATATTGGAGTACACTTGTCATTGTGGGAGGTACTCTTTTTGCAGCGTTTGTTGATTTGAAATCAGCATTCGACTTGGTTCCTCGTCAAAAGATGTGGGATGTTCTAAAGGACGCTGGGATGCCCCTAGAAGTTTTAAGTTTTGTCATTAAGTTGCATGAGGCGAACTACGCCCAAGTTAGATGGGGACAACAGGGACAACTTATAGATTGTTTCCCGGTAAATAAAGGGGTGCAGCAAGGATTGTCCTTGCACCCACCCTATTTTCCCTGTTCATTAATAAGGTCATTTAATATTTTCTTAACTTTCCTACAGACGCGCCAACTCTTGCTAGCTCAAGGGTGCCTCTGTTAATGTTTGCAGATGATACTTTCATTTTATCCAAAATCCAATCTGGTCTGCAACGTGCCCTTGATAGATTCACAGAGTTTTGCAACAACCATGATCTTTTAGTAAATGTTGATAAAACCAAGTATATGGTGTTGCATAAATATAAACATATTAAAAGCAGAGTTGTAATGAATGACGTGCTATTGGAGCAGACAGATATATTCACTTATTTAGGCGTAACGATGGGTTGTAGGATAAATTGGACCCCACAGCCTGATGTCTTAGTACTCAGGCATAATCAGTTAGCTGGAGCCCTACTTAAAGAATCTAGGGCCCGATGTAGGTGGCCATTTACCGGCCGGTAACGGCCGAATTCGGCCGTTACCGACTGGTAAATGGGTTTTCAGATGTAGGGGGCCTATATTTTACCGATTCTGTAAATTTACCGAATCGGTAAATTTACAGAATCGGTAAAATACAGAATCGGTATATTTACCGATTCGGTAAATCCACATGTAGGTGGCACTCCTAAGAGTGCCACAGGCCTTTAAGAATCAGTATTTTACCACCCAATCCTATTGTGTGGTAAAATACCGAATTCAGGTGTGCATGCACATCTGTGAATGCACACCTGTGCAATGTGACACACAGACATGCCCTCAGGGCATGTATGTGTGCCACATGGCAAACAAGTCCGGAATTGGGGTGCTAGAGGGTGTCTACCCTTGCTGAAATTGGTATTTACCGAATCGGTAAATACCGATTTGGTAATGCCCATTGATTCCTATTGGCTTCAATGTCCATTGGAATCAATGGGCATTACCGAATCGGTATTTACAGAATCGGTAAATACCGAATCTTAACGATTCGGTATTTACCGAATCTGTATTACCAACATCCCCCCCCTCTATTTTACCACTTCTTAAATACCGATTCGGTATCATTAGGTATTTAAGAAGTGGTAACATTTAATTACCTACATCGGGCCCCTAGACTTTCTAGTACTAAACCGGTAGGCCCAGCTATAGCGATCTATATTGGGAAGGTTAGAGCCTCCATCATATATGGCGCAGAATTATGGGGGTATGAAAACTTAACTCCCCTTGTATCTGCACAAAATAAATTCCTGAGATCACTGAATTCTTTGCCCCAATCTACCCCTATCAAGCCTTTATTGTTAGATTTAGGATGTGTATCCATTGATGAAGTGGTGGGGTTTAGACCCTTAGCTTATTGGAGGCGGATCTGGACTACACCAGAACTGGCATCCTATGCCAGCACCCTTCAGCATATCAGACAAGCTGCCCAGCCCTTTAAAATAAAAATGGCTACAAAAGAGTAAGAACAATTTGACTGATATGGGGCTCCGCTATTTGTGGGAAGACCCAACAGGGAATTCATTCCCCAGTAAAAATGAGTATAAAGAACTATACTGGGCTAGATTACAAGGAAATCTCTGTCATTGGCAGTTAGTGGTTTGCTTACAAACTTTTTTTATGGAACATAAACTTATGATGGAACTAGAGGATTATTGGAATTTGATTACTATTTCAGGTGATAGGAAACTCTATCACCAATTTAGAGTAGGTGCTCTCCCTGTAAGATCGTTTACTGCCAAATGGAATAAACTCTCAGACACTGTTTGCCCCTCTTGTAATTTAAGGGAAGAAACGATAACACACATACTCTTTGTCTGCCCTGCTTACAAGGGTCCTTGTCGTAGGTGGCTAAGGCCCTTGTGCTCTAATCTAAGCACTAGATCACGTTTAACAGCCTTTCGTATCTTGCTCTCGAATAATCAACCAGATATAGTTATTGCTGTGGCAACATTTTTAAGTTGGTTCTGGACCTTGAGATGGAAAACCCTGAAGGCTAGTTAGAGTGTACCATGTGCTCAACGATTATCCCCCTGTAAGGTAGGCCTATGGGATGTATTTTTTGTTTCTCTTATTTTTATTGCAATATTAACTGTTCTTAAAGTAACTACTTTAAAGTAATGATTTCTCTTTTTAATTGTTAGGAATATTCGATAATGTTGATATTAAATTCTGTGAGTAGGTGTGATCTTATTTTGTTATTTATTGTTTTAGTTGACTCTTGTTGATGTGTCTTTTATGATTGAAAAACAGTGAGTAAAGACTAACTGAACTGAACTGATTCTGCACACTTTTGCCATTGCAAATTAGTGACCTCAAAGAGGTCATAAATCCGCTTCACGACCATAACTGTCCAAGGTCATGAACAACACCATAGCCATACGGACTATCCATGAAAATTGTCACTCTCAACTGGTCTGAAATGCACTATGATCTAGTAAGAGTAATCAATTCACCCATTTGTGCAGAAAATACTCCTTGATGCCGGAAAGCTTCAACCATACCTGAGACAGTACAGACTGCATAAGCAGCTCTCAGGCTTCCTTCATGGTCTTGTAAATGAGAGCAATCAACAAACATCACATACTCTGATTCAGATAGTAGCAGACAATGGCATATTTTGTTTGCCAGGTCTCATTTTGGTGCATAGTTTAATAACAGCAAGACAGTCATACTTCACCTTCAGCATTGTCATTTTCCAGGTACAGGCAAAGTGTTGTAGGTTTAAGTGCACTACAGTGTTTTAAAGTCAGATTTTTCTCATACTTATTAAGGGGGCTACTGGTAACATACAGGTAGGATACTGTGTTCTGGTGCAGGTTAACAGTACCTCTGCAGAATGGGGAACAAAAACAGGTAGAGGATGACCCATAACAATGATCTCACACTGCACCCTGCTGACACCATTCAAAGCCACAGCTTTGAGACAGCTGGGCAAAACAGCAGCTACTGGGTAGAGAGTAGCTGAAAAATCTCATCTTGTCTGGGAGCATTCCTGTATATCTGCATTAGCACTGAGAGTGCTGGAACACAGCAGAGAGATTCTCTCAGTTCCGAGAAGGCACGCATGCAGCTGTCATCCCATCATACCAGAGCTGACACATCCATGTGTGTCAGCCTCTATGGGACTCAGAACCATGCCGAAACACAGCTACTCAACCAAAATGCAATGAAGAATTTGCTAGCCTCATTCAACTATATGGAGAAGAAAGCTTGGTACAAGTCAATGTTCAAGAACCACTCAGCCTCACATGGAGTCTGAAACAAAGTCACAGCTTGGTTCAGGGCCACAATACAAAAAGGCACAACAACGCCATTAATTCTTCCCATTCATGCAATATGTGGCACTTGCTATTGGGCTTCTGCAAACCCATAATGGGCAGAAAACTCAGCTGTGCATAGCGCAATGGAATTTATCCCCACTTGTGTTTGCCAACAGTAAGTTGACAAGCTTGAGCTGCGGCTCGGGTAGAATTTCTCCACTGAGTTTTTGTGTCACTTTGCGGAGTTCCACTTAGTGGAACTCTGGTTACTCTGCCTAGGCCTAATTCAGATTTAGATTTCAATGTTATGTGGACTAGTTCAACACCTTTAATAAAGCCTATTTCTTCTCCCGAAAGTCCCAGACTTCAGGTAACATTGTCTCTCAGCTCAGGAGGCAAATTATCTTTTGTCAACATAGGGTACAATCCAATCTCCGATTTCTGACTGACAGGTTTAAAAGCAACATCTTCATCATGAGTCTGAGACTCAATGCCGTATGGGGTACAGAAATGGAACAATTCAGCTTACAGCAAAGATCTCATCTCAGCGGATTCACAGGACTTCAATAACACACCACAAATCAGTGATACTTCTCAAAGGATCCTATTTCGACAGGTACCACTTCTCAGACTAGGCTATACATTTGTTTATTTGGAACTCCTACAACTTGGATCCATTTTAATGAGAGGGGTAGGTTGGGAACCTCTGCTGTTCTCATAGTAGAGCGGGTAGCACCAGCGTCAATCAAGGATGATACCTGTGGCCATTCACCGCACCATCCAGGATTGGTCTCTCTCAGGTCCCTAAATTGTGACAGGTTTGAACTGTTATCCTCATCTGTTTGAATCATAGAGTAGTGTTGAGACATACCCTGATTTATGAATGGATTGGTGTTCACATTGGGAACCTCATTCCTGTTAAACCTGTGAACACTTGCATTTTGTTGTGGGATTGGGGCCTGTGGAACCTGCGTTACCTGAGTTCAGGGCACATTGAAATGTTGTACTCTCAGTACTTTCTGTGTCTGAACCATATTATTACCTTAAAATTGCAGAAATCCGTCATTCTGAACCCGATTTCCATTTGCCTAGTTACCAGCATTAAATCGACATTCCCACTTCCAGTGCTGCCCCAACTTGTAGCAAATATGGCATGGAATCAACTTTTTCAATGTCGCCACATCAATCCCTGTACTCAGATCAATCAGCACACTACGACCTCTACCTTGCGGTTGAAACCCATTTCCAATTTGTACCACCGGAGCTCCCTGTTGATAAGCTCCCTGCATGGGACTAGCATTCCTCACAAACTGCTGATTCTTAACTCGACGTGCAACTTTCATTTTTGCTATCATAAACTACTCTTTCAATTTCTTCTGTTTCATTTTCAATCCATCACTGCATTATTCGCCATATTTCATCAATGGGCTTACTCCGCCAACAAATCAAATGCTGTTGAATCATCAAACTAATCTCATGTTTCAATAAATATACAAACCTGTACACAAAATGTTCAATGTCTTATGTCTCAATGGAGCTTTCTGTGCTTCTGATGCCATGGCAACCTGGGAATGTATCTATATAACAAAAAAGGAGTACCACCATAAAAAGGCTCAGAGGGCGATTTTTCGGTGGGATGAAATTCTAATGAGGAAAAAGAAGAAAGTCCTTCTTTGATTTTAATAAACCCCTCACTCACCAACCTGGTCGGTGACATGCTTCATCATCGGGGCCACCTTGACAGCAGAGGGCCATCAAGGTGTGCTGCGACACCTGGAATACAGTGGAGCGGGTATGTGAGTGATGAATGCAAGAAAAAAAGTATGTGAGTTAAAAATTGTCCAGGTATGGCTTATATGTGAAAAATGTATTCATAAGACTACTGGACAATGATAAAAACAGTGTGTGTCGATACAAAAAGGTTTAATTATGACCAAGTGTATCTGTAATATATGTGCAATGTCTACATGTTTCAAACCGAATGGAAAATGCCGGTTTTTCTTCAGGACCAGAAAGGAATTGGGTGGTCAGGGTACACTAACGCCCTGCCATACCTGCAATCCTTTGTTCCCTAATAACAAAAGTAGTTATAGGGCAAGAAAAAAGTAACCCGGGGTGGTTACGTTAATAGAAAAAAAAACTCCTAATCAGGGGTCATTAGGCTGCACGGGATTAGAGGGGAGGGAGGCCACAGTGGAAGAAACCTATTTTACCCCTCCATGCGCCCGTGGACGGGCGCATGGAGGGGTAAAATAGGTATACGGCCTAACTAACCACAGAAACTAATATGTTTTCTTCCACTGTGGCCTCTGAGCCTTTTTATGGTGGTACTCCTTTTTTGTTATATAGATACCTAGCCTAGGGGATCAGGAGTACTCTTCCGTCCACTGAGGTGGATAAAAATCCCTTCACTCTCTCCCTTTGTTTATTGTAAACCAGGGAATGTATTCTGAATTGTTGGTATCCTAGGTACATGGAATATGATGGTTCAAATGAACTGACGGTATATATGTATCCACTGGCTAGGACCTGGATGGGCTCTTCTTACCATGGAATAAACCTGAAGTTCAACTTTCAATCTGCTTTGCGTGATCCTTTCTACTACCATCAACGATCTAACACTGGCGTAGTTGGCAGCTTTATGGCAAGAAGATCCCAACAAGTCTCAACAACAACAAAAGGACTGCATCCTACTGGAACTCCCTCATCGCAACAAGTCATGAGTGGACAAACACCCATCTTAACCTTATTTCTTTCTGTTTTATTTTGCGCTATAATACAGATTTTGTAACTTTTGGGATCCCCATACTGATTTTTATGTAATGAACTTTTAGGCCAAGAGGTGCTGTACTGCAAAGTTGCAATCATGCAAATGATTGAGTGAGGCAATCTTTAAATTTACGTCATTGCACTGCCTAACTCTGGGATTGGGAGCTAGCACCGCATAACTCACCATTTTCTAATACTAGTAAGGGTTGTAAGCTACTGACGCAGGCTCATCCCTTAGTTTGTTTTCAAAAATGAGCACTCACCTCGCTCTACCAGCGCGTGCCTTCTTGAGAACCTTCAGGTTCACCTCGAGCGCTGTCTCCATTATCTTAGTCCTCCTCAGTGTTCATGCCTGCCAGCAGCTCGTGTTGAAGTTCTCTTCAGGCATTCTTATCACAAGCGGAAGTTCTCCACTTCATTTTCTGCCTGTGGTGTCATGACCCTTACTGTACGTGACCCAACGTAGCCGTCATCTTAGGTGTACTACTTTATTATCGGCATCATCGCATGGCTGCATTCTACGTGTCGCATCTGTGACAAGCATACATTGTGGAATTTAGCAGCCATTTTCACCTTTTTGCTGTACAATGCTGTTGCCGCATCTGTGACTCACACACATTTCAATTGTTGGAAACGCCCACTGTTTACGGTGCAATATTGTGTGTCTCATCTGTGATGCACTCACATTCATGCGAATTATGATTTCCCCGCATCTGTGACATGCACACATTTCAATAGTTGGAAAGACCCATCTTTTACGGTGCAACCTTGCATGTCTCATTTGTAATGCGCTCACATTCATATGTATTTTAAATTATTTTTACTTCTTGGCAACTCTCTCTTTATTCCTGACTTTAACTCTGCTTGTTGCACCTGTGATACGCACACAATTTAAAATGAGGTTTTTGAACTTGAAAATCCTCATGTGTAAATTCATAGACATATTCACACTTTTACTGTGTATTAACTGCAACGTTGTTTTACCACACAATTTTTGGAATTTATTCAGAGTTTCACTCTTTTATATTCACACATCATCTTCAGTCTCTACTGGGTGTGTCGTATTTCATGCTTGTGAGCACAGTTGTTTTTATTGCTCAAGTATGCAAAATGTTACTGCCCCTCCTTTTTTTCTTAACCTCTTCTGGTGAACCTCCTATTAAATGGCACAATTGGAAAAAAGTTTTTGAACGCTATACTAAGGTATGTGGGGTAAGTTTAGGTCCTGATCCTAAGTCATCACTCTTGCTTCACTGCTTAGGGTCGAAAATACAAGATATTTTTGATCACATTCCTGAACCGAGTGAAGCGGAAGCCACAGATTTAAATGCATTTGATGTTTGCATTAAGAAGCTAGACAAACATTATCTTCCAAAAATTAGCACAATTTTAGAGAGGTACCATTTTGCTAAAAGGTTACAAAGTGATGGAGAGACAGTTGAAGGATATATCACTCAATTTAGGAAACTCGCTTCATCCTGCAAATTTGCAAATTTGTTGGATGAAACAATTAGGGATCAATTTATGTTGGGGTGCAACGTAGAGAGAATCCGAGAAGAGCTTTGGTTGCGGGATGAGCCCTCCTTAAACAAAGTACTTCAGTTTTGCAAAAAGGGTTGAACACTTGTTGAAGTGTGTCAACACTATTAAAAGAGACAAACAGGTAACTGTTCAAGTAGTGAGAAAAGATTCTAAAACTGTATCTAAGTTTGAAGGAGTTGGGAGTAGAGTTAGAAGTAAGTCCACCATACTTAAGTGTTATAGGTATGATAAGCCTGGGCATTTGGCTAATGATAAGAAGTGTCCGGCTTTGAGTGTAGTTTGCCCTGTATGTAAGAAGAGAGGTCATCTTGCCATTGTTTGCAAGACTAAGGTGACTTCTGCTAATGTCAAAAGTGTTGAAACTGTGCAGAAATAGTGGTTTAAGTTGACACCTATGTTAAAAACATATCTTGCCCCATTGATATTTTGGGTAGATGGTGAACCCACCAAGTTTCTTTTTGATTCTGGTGCGAAGATTACGATTATCTCCAGAGTGTTCTTCCAAAAGAAATTGGCTCATAAGACCTCCTTACTTAAGCCTGACATACACACTTTAGCCTATGGTGGAGAACCAATACCTCTGCAAGGTTATTTCATAGGTCTTATTGAATATGAACAATGTTATACCTCGAGGGAGATTTATGTCTTGGAAAATGGTGATAGTATAATTAGTTCAAATTGAAGGATAGAGTGAACATGTTTCAAGGGAATGTTGGTTGTAATTTTGAAGCTCGAATTAAACAGAAATTTTCCAATGTGTTAAGAGAAAAAAATGGCTGTCTCAAAGGGTTTCAGCATCAAACACCTTTGTGTGCGGATTCCCAGCCCTCAAGTTGTAAAGTAAAGAATATAGACTTGACTGTTAGGGACGAAATGAAAAAAGAATTGGAGAAGCTCAAACAACGTGGTATAATTGAGGAGGTAGAAGGAACTGAATGGATGGCTCTACTGGTTGCAGCTCGTAATGCCAATGGGTATTTTTGTCTATGTGTGGACTTGAGACAGTTGAACAAGTGTGTCATCGTGGATCGCTATCTACTTCCTAATATATCCGAATTGTTGGTTTTACTTGGTGGTACCAAAGTATTCAGCACCATTGACTCAGCCTCAGCTTACCATCAGATAGAACTGGTAGAGGCATCATGGGACTACACAGCCTTTACAACTCCCTTCGGTACTTTCAAATTCATGAGGATGCCATTTGGCTTAGTCTCTGCGGCGTCTGTTTTCCAACGTGCCATGGAAGAAACTCTCAAAGGTTGTGAAGGGGTTTGTGTCTACCAGGACGATATTCTTGTGTTTGGGAAGGACGAAGAAGAGCATAAGAAATGTCTTGATGATGTACTTACTAGACTTGATGAAGCAAATCTTACCAAAATGTTAATTTGGCACCACCACCATCAACTACTTGGGTCACACCTTCGCCAATGAGGAATTTTACCCGAGTCCAAATTGGTGGATACTATCTACCGCATGTATGGCCCCACTAGCAAAGAAGAGCTTATGAAATTTTTTGGGATGGTTGAATATTACAACAATTTGTTGAGATCTTTGCTGAACTTAGTTTTAATATGAGGACACTCTTGAGGAAATGCTTTAAGTTCGAGTTGAATGATGCCTGTGAGAAAGAATTTGCTGTACTTAGAGATAAACATAACTCTGCACTCAAACTTAAAGGTTTTGACTAAGCATGAGCGGGAAATCCGTTACGCCCGCGGATTTTGTGGATTTTTGGGAAATCTGCAATCTGCCAATTTTGCGGATTTCCCGCAAAATCCGCAAAAAAAAATCCGCGGACGTAACGGGTTCAAAAGTTGAACCCCCACTCATGTAACTATTTTACAATGGCGCCAGCAAGCTGCCAGCGCCGTTGTAAAATAGTTACAAAGTTAGCTTGCACAGGAACCACTAGATAAAACGAAGCAGGTGCTGCTTTATTTTATCTAAGTGCTTCCTGTGCAAGCTAACTTTGCAACTATTTTACAACATCGCTGGCAGCTTGCTGGCGCCATTGTAAAATAGTTACATCATACATGCCAACATTAAACAGGTCTTACAACAAAAAAAAATTACCTATTTTTTTAAAACAACACATAAAATGAACTTCGTAAACTTTATTTTTACACTATGGAATACTTCCTTATTTTTAGTAATATCGGGGGAAAACTGTCAAAATTATGACGTGGTATCACCTAATTCATTATTCTCACATTTCATTAAAAGCTATTGTGATGCAAGTGCTGTGCAGTCACCCCCCACCCGTGGTCTTTCCAAGGCGCACACACAGCCGGCATGTCTGTTACATGAGTAGGCTGGGCACATTGTGTTCGCACAGGTTTCTGCAAGTTCGCGAGAGTTTTGTACCATTTCGCAATTTGCGAAATTGTACAAAACCCTCGCGAACTTGCAGAAACCCGTGCGAACACAAAAAAAAAAAATCCGCGAGAATTCACGGATTTTGCGGATTTTCGCAATCCGCAAATTCGCAAATCCGCAAATTCGCGGATTGCCAATCCGCAAAGTCCGCCCATGCCTAGTTTTGACCCTTCAAACACATCTATCATTACAACAGATGCAGATCTTAAGGGTTTAGGGGTGTAGGGGCTGTCCTCCAACAAGAAGGAAAAGGGTGAATGAGAACAATTATGTTTGTGTCTCGAGGGCTCAAGGATGCCGAGTCACGCTACTCAGTCATTAAGCAAGAGGCCATAGCGTCTTTTTGGGCCATCAAGAAACTTAAAAAGTTTCTCTGGGGTACCAAGTTTGCATTCAAAACACACCATAAGCCTCTCTGTGAGATTTTCACCAAGAAAGGTATTGATCTGGTTTCGAGCAGGAAAACTAAGTGTGTGATTGCACTTCAAGAACATGATTTTGAGATAAAGTACATTCCAGGAGTAGAAAATGGTATAGCACATTATCGAGATTAGTTGGAAAAAGTGATGAGAATGTGTCTGATGAAGATTGTGAAGAGAGTGATATCCATGTATGCATAATTGGTAAGGAAATTATTTCTGAAGATCAGTGGCGCCTGGAATTATCCTCTGATCCAGTCCTCACTAAAGTTCAATCTTTTGTCAAAAAAGGGTGGCACTCAAAAAGACAAGCATTTGAGGAGGCTGCTAGGTTTTAGGGCGTGAAGATGAGCTGGCTTTGTGAAGGCTTGTTACTTTGTGGGACAAGATTGTTCCTCCCCTCAAACTTCGCAGCAACTTGATTGATCTGGCTCATAGCTCTCATTTGGGGATGTCCAATTCAGAAGAGAGGCTTTGCTCCTCTTATTGGTGGCCAAGCATGGATTTACACATTGAAAGGGTTGTCAGAGATTGTATGGCATGTGGCAAGTTAGTGTAAGTGCAACCTATGGTAGTCAGGGATTTACACTGTGGACCGTGGAAAGAGATAGCCTTAGATATCCTTGGTCCTGTTCACTCTGAAGAACAACAGGAATTTATCTTGGTAGTCATAGACATGTTTTCAAGATGGCCTGAGATTCACTTCACAAGTGGGGTTGAGACTGAAAATGTGATAGCGTTTTTGGAACATCTCATGGCCAGGGAATGTTACCCTGACACCATCCTTACAGATAATGGAGTCCAACTGGTTTCACAGGAGATGGAGGCCTTCCTTATAACTCGTGGTATCAAGCACAAAAGATGCTCCCTTTATCATCCTGAAACCAACAGCATGGTTGAAAGATTCAGCAGAGTATTGAAGGAAACCATCTCCTTAGCTAAAAGTTGTGGTCTCAACTGCAAAAAAGAAGTCTTGAAGAAAATAGGGGTCTAGAGATTGACACCTTATAGTTCAACTGGGAAGTCTCCTTTTGTTCTGTTTAGAGGCAGATCTCCTTGTGCTATGGTACAGCCATCATGGGTGAGAAATTTGGAGGATTCTACATCTGTGTCAATGTCTGAGAACATCTGTACTGAGTGGTGCAAAAGAGAAGTGGGAAAAAGCCTAGCAAGGAAAGCCTACTTTGCTTCTAGAAAAGTCTCCAAGGATACTGCGGTTGCGGTTGGCGATATGGTGGTCATCAAGTGACCTGGTTTTAGTGCCAAGTTTTCCAAGCCTATGTTAATGATTAAGGTATTTAAGAATGCTATTAAGACCCAAGATGATAGAATTTGGAACTTGGATAGGGTTGCCCTGTACAAAGGGCCTGGGTGCCTTACTGGTTCCCCTGTGGGAGGGAACGCTGATCCTTCTCTTATGGCACATCCACTATTGTCCTCTAGGGTA
Source organism: Lissotriton vulgaris (assembly GCF_964263255.1). Taxonomy (NCBI): domain Eukaryota; kingdom Metazoa; phylum Chordata; class Amphibia; order Caudata; family Salamandridae; genus Lissotriton; species Lissotriton vulgaris. Next base: position 398,660,016 of record NC_141696.1, on the reverse strand, counting down.
ATCAAGAGGATGTCCTATTTGAAGGATTAAGTATCAAGGATTTATTTGGCACAGAGTTTCAATTATAAATTAAAAATTTTTAACTTGTGTAAAACAATTTACTAAAAAGCAGGTAAAATCAGTGCACGCCAATTGGTCTTTGCAATACATTAGTAAAATAAACATTTGTTTAACAGTGACCGACTTTTTTCCTCTTGGCTATGCTGTTGTTCTATCCAAAGTTGGTGGACGGAGATCAGCATCTCGATTTTGTGACATTCTCTTCTCTACATGTCTCAAGTTTTTTTACCAGGCGGCACTTCTGCAGCGTGTCCTTAGGTGCAAAGCACACCATCACAGCCTGCCTCCGTGTACGGATCCCTCTCTGATTAAAAAGTGGCTTTAAAAGCTGTTTCCGTTTCTGTGTTAGTTCTTTGAACACACAGAGAAGGTGCAACCTGTCTTCATGCGCTGCACCGCACAGTCTACAGTTAGAATCGGATTGGTTTTTTAGCCAGTGTGGATAGTGCTTTACGCATGGTAGCAGGCCAAGTCGGTATTTTAGGAATTGAGTTTTAGTGGATTTGGCAAACCATAGGGCTAGGTATTTTTGAGCAGCGAAGAGGAAAAGGACCTCAAGATCATCCAGCTGTGCGACCTACCGGATAGGGTTGCCTTGTCTTCGATCCAGGATTGACTCTTTACTGTTTTCTTTGTTATTCTTTTGAGAAGGCAGTGACTTACAGGTCTTTCCCAAAGCTCAATGAGGCCCAAGGTGGTCAAACCTCCTAGTAGGCATTTTGCCCCTGGTGATCATTTTATCTGTTGTAGTTCTGACTACAAATGCCACTTTGGGGTTCCTGGTTTTTATGTTCTTACTTAGTCCCAAAAGATGACTGTCGCACCTTGCCTTGCAAGGGTCTGTTTTTGAACACCAAACTCCAGCCTAATTTGTGCTGGAGAGACTCTTGTTGGTAGACCAAAGATTATTCTATACACTTTTGCGACCACACCATCCAAGAGCTTGGAGTCCCTTCCCCTCTGTGTCTCGCTCCCATAGGTTATTGTAGCCAGGAGTTTTGCCCGTCTTACTTCAACCAATGGGGTAAGTGAGGGCATGCTTAGTTAAGATTTCTCATCGAGAAAGCTGGGGCTGTTTCCTTCCTTCTGATTGTATCCCTTTGGCTGCATAATGCCCACCTTTGTCAATGATCACCCCAAGTATTTATACTCTATTACTGAGTCTATGCGGGTCTTGCCCCAAAACCAGACAGGTGTTTTCTTAGAATTCATTTTGATTGACATAGTTATGGTTTTCTCCAAGGTAATATTCAGATTATTTGCCTCAGAGTAATCAAATGTAGTGTTAAGAAGATGCTGCAAACCCACCTTCGTTTGACTAATCAGAACTAGGTCGCCAGCATGAAGTAGACATGGTAATACTAGATTCCGACTTTTGGAGAATGTCAATTGCTGGCATTTAGTAGCGGGATAAGGTCTGCAAGAAACAGATTAAATATGGTCAGGCCAGCATGCAGCCTTGCTTGAGTCCTTTCATTGTGGGTATCTTCTTGATAGAGTTGACCCATCCCCCAACATTACTTGAATCCAGGTCTCAGTATGCAGATTGATTAGCAGATTTAGCAAAGCCTGTGGTATGCCCCAGCCAGCCAATTTTAAAACAAAGTCTGTTGTGATTTCAGTGATCAAAAGCAGCCCGGTAATCGATGAAGCACAAGTATAGTGGCATTTTTGTAGTCTTGTCCTTATCTATTACCAGAGCCATGGTTGTTATGTTTGTTACAGTTCCAACAGATTTGCAGAAGCCAGTTTGGTTTAGGGGGATAATCGAATTGTCTTCGGCCCAAAGTTGCAGTTTGTCCAGCAGAGTACTTGCAAAGAATTTTGCCTCATTGTCCAAAAGGGCAACTAAGCGATAGCTCCTTGGCAGAGTGTTATCTCCTGACTTAAAAATTGGCGAAATTATAGAAGTCCGCCACGACGGTGGAAGTATGCCTGTCTGCCTCATTTCAATGAACAGAGGGCTAAGTGCTTTTGCCCAATAATCTGCATCTTGATTGTAAAGCACAGGTGGTATTCCATTGGGGCCCGGCACCCCCTTTTTGTCATCCCTTCTTAATGTAGCTTTTGATTGTTTTGAGGTGATTATTTGAGGGTATACTTCCTGGAAGTTCTCCATGGTTCCATTCCTGTGCTATTACTTTTTCCTCATTGGGTTGATACTTAATAGTGGTAGTCCACTGTGTTGTCTCTGTAATAGTTCCTATATGTGATAAGATTTGTTCTTGGTGAAAGTGATTTCCAAGGTAGGTAGCCCAATCCTCCTCGGATATGTTAGAAGACAGACCCTCTTGTGTTTGGTCGGGTAAATCTTTTTATTGTCTCCCAGAACCTTGCAGTGTCATTCCGCTTGGTATCTGCATGCAGTTTCGCCCATTGAGAATCCTCATTATCTCTTCTGGCCTCCCTTATTGCTTGCTTCAGCTGTTTTTTCTGCTGTTGTAATGCTGCTAGTTTTAAGGTATAGGTTGGAGACCACCCTACCTGCCGCAATGTATAATTAATAGTATTTTTATGGATCTTATCTTACTCTTTTGGATCCTAGTGAAGTTGGAATCTCCGCTGTAGCATTGTTGTGCCCTTGATTTATTTGGGACGTCAAAAGATTTTGCCAAGGCGCTCATATAGTTTATCTATTTTTCTTTTTCTTTGCCCCCTGCAGGTGATTTGAATAAAAGTGTTGCTGCTTGCTGAAAGTTCTCTTGCGTCGCTTGCACACATTTTACTTTCCTATAATTGATTGTGGTGGTCATAACTGGCTGGCCCTTCCATTTCGTGAGTTTTGGCATATTTGTGCAAAGTGTGAGCTCCTGAGGCCGGTGAATACTATCAGCTGTGTCAGCCATACTGAATGAAAAAAAATTGTTGAAAAGGGCTTGAGGCAAAAACGTATAGTCCAGCGTTGAGTTTTTGGTTAATGAGTGATGAGCGAATGCCGGGGAGAGTCGCCAGTACTTCTTCCAGTCACAGCTCTGAGGTTAAGATGTTCAAGTTCCTCTATAAGGCAATGGCCAATTTTTGTGGGTAATTCTGATAAATTATTACCCTGTGGCTGGATATTCCATAACTGATTCTGTATAGTTACTTCCTCCGCTGTTGATGAGCCAAGTAGATGTAGATTAAAGTCCCCTGTGAGTATAATATCTGGTGTATTGACCTTACTCATACATAGCTCTGCAAAGTTAGCCAATTGTTTTGTATCCTTGATTTACCTGTCAGGGTGTATATAAGTGTTTATCATTACGACATCCTTGTGCCTGTTCTCTGATGGCCCATTTGAGGTAGAGATTTTTACGGCAATGGATTCTGGTGTTATCAAACCAACTGTGTGAGCTGAGGTTGCACATGTGTTATTCACATAGATTGCCAGGCCTCCCTGCAGGTGTCCGTATCTTGCCTTTTTAATTGCCTTGAGAAAAGAAGCATAACTATTATTGTAAGGGCGTTGGATCAATCAACCATGTCTTCTGTAAAGCAATGATGTGAAAAGACATTTGATAGTTTATGAAGACCTGGTCTGCCATCTTGCTATTTAGTCCATTGATGTTAATAAGCATATCCGCAGTAAATTGATTTCACCTCCTGGCGGATATTGCATGAAGGATTATGTACAATAAAGGTTAAGGTGAAGATCTTTGTACAATAGTTGTGTGCCTATGTACAGTAAAACTTAATGTTATGGTCTTTGTCCAATAGTGGAGAAGTGTGGCTCAATGATTAGAGTAATTGCAAGTGAGCATCACGCTCACTTGCAATTACTTTATTTCATCGCGCATAGCTGTAAAGCAGCATTTGTAACTCGCGCTCGACTGCATTAGCATACTAAACATAGTGCGTGATTGTAAGGAGCTCTGAACATCGGGCTCGAGTCAATTAGCTTTTAAAGTGCATTCTGAACATCGCGCTCGACATTGAAGCACAGCGCCTGAGTGAAACTGACCTGGCATCATCGCGCACAATAGAAATTGTTATTTTAAACATAGCGTTTTGACTAATCAATAGCACCGTACCTCGCATCATTTTCTGCATTGTGGTTTAACTTCACGTGATTGCAGCTACTGCTGACATTGTTTAATCTGCATTCTTGTGCTGCCTCGACTGTGCATTCATTGTGGTATTAGCTTTGCACTAAACATAGTCTGTCCCAGTTTCACTTTCCAAACTCCATTTTGGAACCTGGCTTGTTGTTTACTCGATTGTCCCGCCTACCCTCCCAGCTAACGCCTCCCTGCTGACCCTCCCACGCTCCGCCCCCCTCGACTATCCATTTAAGTCGAATGGCCCAACGCGCAGCGTCCACGCGCCATGGCCGCGCCGAAGGTGCGCCAAAGGTAAGCCCGTCTACGCCCGTCCGCGCCAAGGCCGCGCCCAGCGCCAGACCCCCTGGCCCCCGTCCCACCCACCCCACCTGCATTACATACGCCGCCTCCACCCTCTTAGCCCTAAACCCCGGCCGACTCCCCAACTGCGCCCAAGCCGCCCCCGGACACACCCATGGACCCTTCTCAGGCAACTCCTGCAAGTTTGACGGCACCAAGACCAACTCCTCACCCACTGACATCAAACAGAGACCTGACACCAACCACCTTAAATGCATCCTGCTCAACACCCGCTCGGTCCACAGACACGCCATCGACCTCTGGAATCTACTAGACACCATCTCTCCGGACGTCGCCTTCCTAACAGAAACATGGATGAACGCCTCCTCAGCTCCAGACATCACCATTGCCATCCCGGAAGGTTACAAGATCATCCGAAAAGACCGCACCAAGCAAACAGGAGGAGGCATCGCTATCGTCCATAAGAACTCCATCCGCATCTCAACCATCTCAGACGTCAACCTCGCCAGCGCCGAGCACCTTCACTTCCAGATCCACACCGACCCCAAGACCACACTCAGAGGCACCCTCCTCTACAGGCCACCAGGACCCCGTGCACAATTCAGTGAAGACATCACTGACTTTATCACCCCACACGCCCTCCCCTCCGAGGATTACATTCTATTGGGAGACCTCAATTTTCACCTGGAAAAAAGCAACGACAGCAACACCACTACCCTGCTGGACAATCTCGCCAACCTCTGACTCAAACAACTTGTTAATACCCCCACTCACCACGCAGGTCACACTCTCGACCCTATCTTCACCTCCAGCAAACATATCTCCTTCAGTCACACCACAGCTCTCCATTGGACGGACCACAGCTGCGTTCACTTTATCTACAAAAAGACCACAACCCACAACCATCCTCAACCTACTCTGCGAAGAAACTGGAACGAAATCACCACCGACCAGATCTCCTCATCGCTTCTTCAAAACCCCCCTGCCCACTCTTCGAACCCCAACCAAGCAGCCATTAACTTCACTCAATGGCTAACCAACAGCGCCGACAGCCTAGCACCCCTGAAAAAACGTCAAATCAAACTAGGCAGCAAAAACGCCCCCTGGTTCAACGATAATCTTAAGAAATCCAAGAAACTCTGTCGCTCCCTTGAGAAGACATGGAAAAAAGACCCAAACACCAACACCAGGGACGCGTTCAAAAACGCCATCCGCATACACCACCAACTGATCCGAACCGCCAAGAAAGCCGCTTTCAAAGACCGACTTGATAACAACGCCCACAACAGCAAGGAATTATTCAACATTGCTTTTCCAGTTGTTTTGCCCTAAATTTGTGCTTGTTTGTTTCTGCCGTCTGTTCGTGTATTTAGCTGTTTTTCTTTGTTTTGCCCGTAATTTGTGCTTGTTTGTTTTTGCCGTCTGTTCGTGTATTTAGCTGTTTTTCTTTGTTTTGCCCGTAATTTGTGCTTGTTTGTTTTTGCCGTCTGTTCGTGTATTTAGCTGTTTTTCTTTGTTTTGCCCGTAATTTGTGCTTGTTTGTTTTTGCCGTCTGTTCGTGTATTTAGCTGTTTTTCTTTGTTTTGCCCGTAATTTGTGCCTGTTAATTTCATTGTATCCTCTGTGCCGTGTCCAGTTTCCTTCCTGATTGACCGCCTACATCGCCGCCCTCCGCTCTCGCTTCCCGCCACCGCCATTGGCCCCGCCCCTTTTCTCTTCTGTTCCCTCCCCGCTCCCGCCTCCCAGCTGCTCCGCCCACCCGCGCACTTCGCCTTAAATGGCGACCGTGCGAACGCGCAGCGGTCACGCGCAGCGGGCGCGCCGATTGTGCGCCGAAGGCGCGCCAAAGGTAAGCCCGTCTGCGCCCGTCCGCGACCGGATCGCGACCAGCGCCAGGACCCCTGGCCCCCGAAGACCCCGGCCGACCCGCCTGACGTACACCGCCGCCACCCTCATCGCACTTAACACCGGCCGACTCCCAGAATGCCATCAAGCCACTCCTCGGCGCACCCACGGACCCTTCAGCTGCCACGCCTGCAAGTTCACCTGCATCCGGACCTGCCTCGCACCAGCACCCACCAAGTCGAATGCCAGCAGCACCCACCTCAAGTGCATCCTGCTCAACACCCGCTCCGTCCACAGACACGCCATCGAACTCTGGAACCTTCTAGACGCCACAGCCCCTGACGTCGCCTTCCTCACGGAGACCTGGATGAACGCCTCTTCAGCTCCCGACATCGCCATCGCTATCCCAGAGGGCTACAAGATCGTCCGGAGGGACCGCAACGCCAACCAGATGGGAGGAGGCATCGCCATCATCCACAGGAACACCATCCGTCTCACGACCAGCACCGACAACACCCTGAACACCGCCGAACACCTGCATTTCCAGATCCACACCAGCCCGAACACCACCCTCAGAGGCACCCTGATCTACCGACCCCCGGGACCACGCACACAATTCAGCGAGGACATCGCCGACTTCGTCAGCCCGCATGCCCTCCCCTCCGCTGACTACATCCTCCTAGGCGACCTCAACTTCCATCTGGAGAACAACAACGACCGCAACACCAGCACTCTGCTCGACAACCTCGCCAATCTTGGACTCAAGCAACTGGTGTCCACCCCCACCCACCTCGCCGGACACACACTGGACGCAGTCTTCTCCTCCAGCCCAGACATCGACTTCAGCCACGCCACAGAGCTTCAATGGACGGACCACAGCTGCGTCCACTTCACCTTCAAGAGAACGACGACCCACCGCCACCAGCAACAGGCCGCCCGCAGAAGCTGGAACAAGATCACAGCAGACCAGCTCGCCACCTCCCTGAGCCAGCACCCTCCTGCCAGCTCAGCGAACCCCAGCCAGGCCGCCGACAACCTCACGAAGTGGATCAGCAACTGCGCGGACGAGCTCGCCCCGCTGAGGACCCCGCCCAGCAGACCCGGCAGCAAGAAAGCCCCGTGGTTCACCGACGAACTCAAGAGCTCCAAGAAGAACTGCCGAGCCCTCGAGAAAGTCTGGAGAAGGGAACCTACACCGGACAACAGGACCTCCCTCAAGCTTGCCACCCGGAAGCACCACCAGCTGATCCGCGCCGCCAAGAAAACAGCATTCAAGGACCGGTTGGACAACAACGCACACAACTGCAAGGAGCTCTTCAACATCGTGAAAGAGCTCTCCAACCCCAGCGCAGGAAACAACGACATCACCCCATCGCAAGACCTCTGCAACTCCCTCGCTTCATACTTCCACAACAAGATCGCGGACATACACAACAGCTTCAACAACCAACCAACGCACACCATGACCGAACAACCACCCCCCACCACCACCCTCCACGCCTGGACCCCGATCAGCACCGAAGACACCATACGCACTATGAACTCCATCCACTCCGGATCACCGACCGACCCCTGCCCTCACCACGTCTTCAACAAGGCCGACGCTGTCATCGCACCCCACCTGCGGGACATCATCAACACCTCCTTCGACACCGCCACCTTCCCTGAGAGCTGGAAACACGCCGAACTCAGCGCTCTCCTCAAGAAACCAACAGCGGACCCCACTGAACTCAAGAACTACCGCCCCATCTCGCTCCTCCGGTTTCCAGCCAAAGTCATCGAGAAGACCGTCAACAAGCAGATGGCCGCCTTCCTCGAGACGAACGGATCCCTCGACCCCTCACAGTCAGGCTTCCGAGCCAATCACAGCACCGAGACCGCCCTCATCGCCGCCACCGATGACATCCGAGCCCTGATGGACAATGGAGAAACAGCGGCCCTCATCCTCCTAGACCTCTCCGCGGCATTCGACACTGTCTGCCACCGCACCCTAGTACAGCGCCTCAGCAACGTCGGAATCCAGGACAAGGCGCTGGAATGGATCATCTCCTTCCTCGACGGAAGAACACAGAGAGTCCGCCTACCACCGTACAAGTCAGAGGCCTCCGAAGTCATCTGCGGCGTCCCTCAAGGGTCATCTCTGAGCCCCACCCTCTTCAACGTCTACATGAGCCCCCTCGCGGCCATCGTACGCAAACACAACCTCAGCATAATCTCCTACGCCGACGACACCCAGCTGATCCTCTCCCTGACCAACGACCCCGCCTCCGCCAGAGCCAACCTGCACGAAGGGATGAAAGAGGTAGCCGAGTGGATGACGACCAGCCGCCTGAAACTGAACTCTGACAAGACGGAGGTCCTCATCCTGGGCTCTTCACCCTCCGCCTGGGACGACTCCTGGTGGCCTCCCGCCCTGGGCACCGCACCCAAACCGACAGACCATGCACGCAACCTGCGCTTCATCCTGGACTCCTCCCTCTCCATGACCAGGCAAGTCAACAACGTCTCCTCGGCCTGCTTCAACATCCTACGCATGCTACGAAAGATCTTCTGGTGGATCCCCTCCGAGACCAGGAAGACCGTCACCCAGGCCCTCGTCACCAGCCGACTGGACTACGGCAACGCCCTCTACGCCGGTACCACCGCCAAGCTCCAGAAGAGACTCCAGCGGATCCAGAACGCCTCAGCCAGACTCATCCTCGACATCCCACGAACCAGCCACATCACCGGACATCTGAGAGACCTCCACTGGCTCCCCGTCAACAAAAGAATCACCTTCCGCCTCCTCACCCACGCACACAAAGCCCTACACAACCAGGGTCCGAGCTACCTCAACAGCCGAATCAACTTCTACGCTCCCAATCGCCACCTCCGATCAGCCAACCACGCCCTCGCCGCCGTCCCCCGCATCCGAAGAGCGACTACGGGAGGAAGGTCCTTCTCCTACCTGGCCGCCAAGACCTGGAACTCCCTCCCTCCCGACCTGCGCCTGACCCAAGACCACCTCGCCTTCAGGAAGAAGCTGAAGACCTGGCTGTTCGAGCAGTAGCGGCACCCCCCCCCCCCCCACCCCCCCAGCGCCTTGAGACCCTACGGGTAGTTAGCGCGCTATATAAGTATCACTGATTGATTGATTGAACATTGTCAAAGAGTTTACCAACCCCACTGCCAACTCCAACGACATCACTCCCTCTCAAGCCCTTTGCTACTCCCTAGCTTCGTTCTTCCACGACAAAATAGCAGACATCCACAACAGCTTTGACAACCATCCTGGAGACCAACCCACCCTACCTTCTGCCGTACCCCCACCCCCCTTGAACATCCTTAATGACTGGAACCCAATCTCCACTGAGGACACCATCCGCCTGATGAACTCCATCCACTCAGGATCCCCCACAGACCCATGCCCTCACCACATCTTCAACAAAGCTGACTCCGTCATCGCACCCCACCTCCGAGATGTCATCAACTGCTCCCTTAACTCCGCCACCTTCCCGGAAAGCTGGAAACACGCCGAACTCAGCGCCCTTCTGAAAAAACCCACAGCTGACCCCACCGAACTCAAAAACTACCGCCCCATCTCGCTCCTTCCATTACCGGCCAAAGTCATCGAGAAAGCTGTCAACAACCAGCTCGCCGCCTTCCTCGAAACCAACAAATCCCTAGACTCCTCACAGCCTGGCTTCCGAGCCAAACACAGCACTGAGAACGCACTCATCGCAGCAACAGACGACATTCGAACTCTACTGGACAATGGAGACACAGTCGCCCTCATCCTCCTCGACCTCTCCGCAGCCTTCGACACAGTCTGTCATAGCACCCTGTTACAACGCCTCAGAAACATAGGAATCCAAGGAAAAGCACTGGAATGGATCACCTCGTTCTTTGCCGGAAGAACCCAGAGAGTCCGCCTCCCACCATTCAAGCCAGAGGCCCTGAAGTCATCTGCGGCGTGCCACAAGGATCTTCACTCAGCCCCACCCTCTTCAACGTATACATGAGCCCCCTCGCGGCCATCGCACGCCAACACAACCTCAACATCATCTCCTACGCTGATGACACTCAACTGATCCTCTTACTCACCAAAGACCCTAACACCGCCAAAACAAACTTACATAAAGGAATGAGAGAAATAGCCGAGTGGATGAAGCTCAGCCGTCTGAAACTGAATTCCGACAAAACAGAAGTCCTTATCCTAGGTACCTCCCCCTCCGCCTGGGACGACTCGTGGTGGCCAGAGTCCCTTGGAAAAGCACCCATCCCGACGGACCACGCACGGAACCTGGGCGTCATTCTGGACTCCTCACTCTCGATGACCAGACAGGTCAACGCCGTTTCATCATCTTGCTTCAACATCCATCGCATGCTCAAAAAAACATTTTGCTGGATCCCCACCGAAACTAGAAAAACGGTCACCCACGCACTGGTTACAAGCCGCTTGGACTACGGAAACACCCTATACGCCGGTACCACCGTAAAACTTCAGAAAAAACTCCAACGCATCCAGAACGCATCAGCCAGACTCATACTAGACATTCCGCATAAAGACCACATTTCTGGTCACCTGAAAAACCTCCACTGGCTCCCCGTCAATAAGAGGATAACATTCCGCCTCCTAACCCACGCACACAAAGCACTTTACGAACTTGGACCCGAATGCCTCAACACACGACTTTCCTTCTACACCCCCCCCACCAGCTACGCTCCTCCCACCAAGCCCTTGCTGCTGTACCTCGCATCAACAAAACCACCATGGGAGGAAGATCCTTCTCCTTCCTGGCAGCCAAAACCTGGAACTCACTTCCCACTCACCTTCGCCTCACTCAGAACCACCTAGCATTCAGAAAGCAACTTAAAACCTGGATATTCGACAAGTAATTCCCCACCCTTCTCCAAGCGCCTTGAGACCCTCTGGGTATGTAGCGCGCTATATAAATCATTTGAATTGAATTGAATTGAATTGGTGCAGAGGTCTAGTTGGACCAGGGTTCAATTCCCCGCCTCAGCGGGTCTTGGGCTCAAAATTCCACGGACCTGATAATTCTTGCCTCGGTGCCTATTCCAATCATGGAGTCCCACTCTGCAACTTTGGGCAATAGCTTGCTTAATCTCCACAACGGCCCCCACAACGCTAGGGATGCCTGGCCTCCACCTTGGGGGTGCCCAGGAGTGGACGCCTCACAGGGAAAGCCAGGATGGGTTCCACAGCGGTATTCGTACAAGCCCCTTGAGACCCTTGTGGGTGAGTAGTGCGCTATACAAGTATCAATTTACATTTACAATTTACATAGTTTGTGTGTATTAAGTCCTTCAGTTCCATTGTGTTTCTGCTACATTTTATCCTTTATTTCTTCCTCCCCTCTCACCTTCTCCTCACCTTCTCCTTCCCTCTTCTTCCTTTCATTTTTCCTGCACCTTGTTTCTCCATGAATTGGGGAGGTGTGTGGCATCTGGAGCTTACTGTGCTTCTGATGCCATGGCAACCTTGGAATGTATTCTGAACTGTTGGTATCCTATGTACATGGGATGTGATAGTTCAAATGAACTGAAGGTCTGTTTGTATTTACTGGCTGGGACCTGGATGTATTCTTCTTACCATGGAATAAACCTGAATTGCATTTGTCAATCTGCTTTGTGTGATCCTTTACATCAAGGATCTTACAGGTATCTGTCCCACTGTACTGCTTAAAGACCTGCAACAGTCTCTCATAATAGGCATAATAGGCATGTATTGATTCTTTGGACTCTTGAGATATTCTGTCAATTCATTACCCAATTAATCTCTTTGGGAGGTATTTTGAATTCAAAAAACGTGATTATAACGCTTCATCACTAATGGTGACATAGCGTTTGATATGGGATGTCGCATAGGCAGCTCTCTCTCAGGCCAATTCACAGCGACTTTGCATTTGACTCCCAAGCCACCTGGAACCACAATTTCAAATAGGGTATTCAAATCAATCCACAGTACCTTTGATATCTGTAAAAATCGATCAACCTGTCAACACCATTCTACTTCATCTTCCTTTAGTTCCGGAAAATCATTTGTGTATGACGCAAGATCAGTCCTGCTCCAAGGTATGTGGACATTAACTCAACCAGACAGTTTTTTCAAGAGAAGTATATGCATATCCTCATCTGTTCCAGATGAAGGTAGTTCTAATCTGACTTTCTACAGATCTTTTTTCTTTGCCCAGCTGCCTTTCCATCTATCCAACGCAATTCACTTTTGGACATAAGCAATTAATTCAATGATCTGTAATTTCATTCCTGGTGGTCTCACATTTGTGAGCTCCAAGTCATTAAAGCTTAAACCGTAACTTAACTGTAGGACTTTGGATTTTTGCAAGTCAATTTCAAATCTGTGAGCCAATTTAGATGACCTTTCATGAGCCTGACCAGCATGTCTACTAATATTTTTAAGCATGAACAACAGCTCATCATACTGATAGGAATTTAATTGGGAGAAGTCAATATTTCCAAGTATCATTTTGGCTAACTCTAGTTTCTATTTTACCACCTCTATTGCCTTTTCTCTCTCAAGGTTGAGTATTCCTTCCACTTGTTCCAGGATTCCCACTACCATTCGAAGTGTCTGTACCCCTGAACCAATCAACAATTTCTTGGGCAATGAGACCAGGTTATTCTACCGCGGTATTAAGAATGTTCTCTTCGCTAAAGTAACCACTATTTGCGTTAGGTGGTGAGTTCAAAAGAGAAATATCAGAATTTGGCGGACCCATAGGTATTACTGTCCTGAAGGCACTGTATTTAACATTTGGAAGCACATTTGTTTTTAAGTATGAAAAAGGCGGGACGATCTTTGGGAGAACCTTCTAGCTGAGTCAAACCCTGTCTGATTTAATGTAGGGTCTGCACTGGCAGCACATTGGGTATTCCCTTGTTTCGGAACCAGAGGAATTTGAGGAATCAGTCTCATATTTGAGCCCTCAGAATTTCTAGGTGAAGTATTTATTCCAGTAGGAACAGTCGAAGTATGTGTAGTATTTCCTACCAATCCAGGTTTATACAGAGGGACTACAGAACCAATGGTACAGGAGCAGTCGGTGCATCTGGGGCATTTATAGCAAGCAAATTTGAAGAGGCTGTCATTCTTGAACTATCGCCCATTAAATCATAATTATCATTTACAGGTGCCATAGGCAAATCAAATTCCCACCAGTATTTCATTTGAGTCACTATCACTGCACAGCCCTATTAATACTCACACTTCAACAGCTACAAATAGTTTCTGAACCACTGGTACTCCCTCAGTCCTTTGAATGAACCATGGACTTTATGGGTTCATTCTGGGCTTTAGAAATTTCTGAATAAAACACCCTAACTCCCTCACTTCAGTAACAAATCATCCAATGGGCTCCTAAGTTGGTGCAGCGCTCTGGGCCAACCCTCTTACCATTTGTCCTCAGATGTACCTTTTCTTCACTGCCTAAGAGGTGAAGGCAGTAAGCATGAAATCAATCAATTTCAATTAACACGGTAACTCATTTGGCTATATAGTAAGGACCAGGAATGAGTGACTATAGTTAAGAAGGTTTATTATAAGTTAGCAGTCAAGTTAAGATAAACAAATCTCTTCACAATGCTGTAAAGGTAGAGAATAACAACTGGTAAACCCAACATACTAAAGAAGTTTAGGTGTGCCGGTATAAGGCAAACAAATAGTTTAGTTACAGCAATACTAAAGATCAGAAGCAGGATTTGGTGCTCAGAGAAAAGTTTCAGATTGTCTCGTGTATACATGAGTAAATCTAAAATCCAATTAATTAAATCTAAGCTAAGAAAGATGGTTTTGGAACCTAAAGGGTCTCAAAAATCATGCAAATGTAGAATAACAAGGAACATGCAGAAAATTGAGGGGAATATTGGAAGGTGTCAGCATTTCACGAGCTTGGGCAAGAGTCTTCTTGGGTCAGGGAAATGAGTGTTAGTCTAAGTCACAGGGAATAAACATATAGGTCTAATCCTATCAAAGTCTAAAGGAAAGTAGCTGTGTCTTAAAATAGTTTGTACTCCATTTATTTGCACTTGAATATCCCAGGTAACACCCCTCTCTCCACATCATCATGGGCTCCATTGTCCTTTCTACATTTTGATCTGATACATTAGCAGAATATGCCAGGCTGAACATGGAAACAGCATTGTCCTTGGGAACCTGTGACTTCTTGATACATTGATGAAGAGAGACAGTCAATTAACGTTCTGCCTCTCCCTTTTGCTCGTCAATTTCGTCTTCTCAGGCTCTCTATCTACCACTAAAACAGTGTTGTATTTATTCTCAAACTAACAACCCATGTGAACAAACCTGCACAGAAAAAGACATGCAAGTGGAAATCGAAAACAGCATTTTATGCAGCATGGAAAACAGGCCTAGTGAGGATAACTTAACTATGAAATCAGTGGTGCACATTTATTATGCAAGTGCAAATTCAAGCACAAATGACTAAGATTGTCAGTACATTAGAGTCATATTACATGTAGCGTACAGAAAAATCTTGAAGACGTATATGAGTATGAATAAGAACCACCTTTAAATGCAAAAATGAAAAATTATAATACAAAAATAATACATTAAAAAACATTAGTGCACACATTGCATAAATCATTAAGTGAACACATTCGTAATAGATAAGAAGGGTTTATTCAATCAAGTCTCTAGAGAATACATCATTTATTATGGTTAAGGCACAGAGTGTGTGTATGAAGTTCTAATCCTACAGAGAATGCACTTCAATAATGACATCAAGTGCAAAAATTTAGATTAACAGAGAACATGTGCTGATAGCATGTTTATGTTACTTATTTGTAACGTGTAAAAGTGGAATCTAAAATAAGCTGCTCTAGTACTTTTCCTTATTAAGCATTTTTAAAACAAATATTTCTGGTTCCCCCTTTTGAATTTTTTGTGAGTTTGGTGTAATTTTGTTAATTAACGTTTCTCAATTTTTCTAAAATGGTTTGAGATTTTTATTGTTGTG
Organism: Lissotriton vulgaris; assembly: GCF_964263255.1. Classification (NCBI taxonomy): domain Eukaryota; kingdom Metazoa; phylum Chordata; class Amphibia; order Caudata; family Salamandridae; genus Lissotriton; species Lissotriton vulgaris. The sequence continues at coordinate 398,644,772 of NC_141696.1, read as the reverse complement.
CATTTTTACTTGATTACTGTTTTGCTATTGTATAGCTACTTTATATATTGCCCTAAACTAAACCTGTTTGCTCTGTGCTATAGCTATGAGAGGGTTGAGCTCAGGTAAATTTAGTGACTTTGAAGGTTCACTCTGACAAAGCTTGTAATTATTAGTCATCCAACCCAAATAATAATGGATTTCCTACACGTCGTGCTACGAGCAACATCATTCCTATTATTTGTTTTCCATAGAGTGGAATCTTTGCACAATACCATGATTTCATACAAGATTATGACCTATCGATGTCAAAGTAATCACAACATATCTGAGTACTTGTTCACACTGCAGTGTCTTTCTATTATTGCAGTGATTACATACAACAGGAAGGAGGTAAAATTATCTTTGAGAACCAGACAAGAATGCTGTAGAGTCTAACACAGTCAGCATGGCCCTTCTGGAAGGGCAGAAGAAATGAATTTTGGCAGAATGGCTCAACACAACTTCTGCAATGGTGATAGAAACAAACCATATGCGACTTGATGATTTTCCATAGTATGACAACATAAGATATGAAGAGAATGACATGGATGCTCACTAATGAGAGTGGATATATATAGAAGTAATGCTTTCAAGAAAACATTGATTTTGTTTTACCTTTAAGGAGTGGGTAGGACTGAAATTTCTGTGGCATATAAGTGGCTGCATGAGGGGGGTCAGCTGTGATTACATTACTGGCTGTGTCTATTTCTCACCAAAGGTGTCTGCTACTGTTGACCCTTGCAATGGTATAGGTCTTGGATGGAAAAAGGAGTGAAGTGCTTTTTTGTGTATTATATATATTGTAGTCCTGCATGATTTGATTAGGATGTAAATAGCATAGTGAGCATAGTACATTTGCAAGGGTAAAATATATTGCTTCAATTAGTCATCTGTCAATAACACCTGGTTTGCGATTTGTGGTCTTTGTAACTGTAAGGTAAAGTAGCTGGTTCGAGGTGCATGGTGGCAAGTATATGCTGTGCTGTTGGGGTGAGAGGAATGATGCAGGTCCAACATCACAAAGTATAGTTGCCACTCTGTCCCAGCAAGCCTATCCTTCTCTTGTCTCCTCATTGGACCACTTTCATGTGAACTTCCTCATAGTGCTTAGCTCTACCACCCCAAAAACATGTGTCATATTAGTGGTGACTTCCCACAGTGCATGTTTCTTTACTTCACTGAGGGTGTGTGGAAGTAGACTATGTAGTTTACCACAGAGGACAACTACACAATCAACCACAATGTCTGCCTCTTCCTCAGTGCAGTTCTAATTTACATTGAGTAGGACGGTCTGCATCTGGTGCTTTATTATACTGACTGGTTCCAAAGCAACACACATTCCAGGAGGAAGAGGAAAGAGCTCAGGGTGTAGAGTATACTTATGTGCTTTAAATTGTGATTTCTATCTATGTCTACAATTTTTTTCAGGATGGATTAATTTCCAATTCCCTGATTTGAACTATTACACAGTGTATGAGTAGGCTGTGCACCTGTCCATCTATTTAACAAATGCATAAGTATTTATCACCTACATACAAACGCCTACGTATTTATCTCCTTTGAAGTTTAATATTTACATCTGTACATTCATCTCAGGCCTGGCTTTACATGGTTGTAGATTGTACAAAAACCCTGATGACTCTCAGCTTATCTTCCGGAAGTTCATTTGAAACTGGAAGGGTACTAATACCCTTAGGCTAAACACCAATAAAACTTAACTGGTTATTCTCAATCACATAAGGGATCTCTATGCCAACACCTGCTGGCCTTCTTAGATTGTTACCCCAGCAACCACTGAGCTTGGTCCAGTATAGGCAGTGCCAGCGATCTATAACAAGAGTTTGGGGGTTGTGGCAGACAATCAACTTTCCATGATTCTTCAGATCGCAGAAGTCACAATAAAGTGTTTTGACATATTGAAATCCATTAGGAAGGTTGCTCCTCTGCTGTTACCGTTCAGGACATTTTTGAAGGTCTGGCTGGTGAAGCAAACTATTGAAAAGCCTGAGCCCTCTCTCCTTTCAAAGCACCAAGAAACCCTTGGGAGTACATCCGCTCTATAAGTTTTCCTAACATAACATAATGTATGTCTTGAATACAAATGTATTGTTGTCCATCGTAACATTACGTTCATAGTTTCAGACTTACCTCCACACTTCCCCCTGATTAGCATAAGTCCAAGGGGTGTGTCGACATACGTCCATACTCATTCATAAATGTAACAATTTTGTTGGTGTTCACCATTTGTTCAGAAACATATTCACAATGGTATGCTTAACTTTAGGTGTGCTTACTTTCCTTTCTACAGATTTACCTTTCTGAAACTGGCTCAAAGTGTAATCCTTAGTTTATCAAGTAAGTATCTCATGCTCTACTAATGTTTTGTGTTTAAATTCAGATCATTTACATAAGCCAATTATCAGGGTTATTAAGTTCTACATGTAAAAATGGAAAATTATGTCATGGATTCTCTAACATTTTTTAGGTGTTAACCGTTCTAAACTGAATTCTTAAACTGAACAATCTCAAACTGGAATCGAGAAATAATGTGGGAGCAGATCACTGTTGAAAAGAACTGGCTCTAAAGTCAAGTCAAGTCAAAAACACTTTATTCGATTATTTTAAAATCATAAAAGTATGCTACAGAACCACTTTCAATCATACAGACAAATTTTTAAAAACAAGTTAATAAGCTAAAAGTTACTATTGAAAAGTAAAAAATTCATATAAAAACATCTTTACCATCATATTTACAGTAATAACAATCTTATAGACCCTTAACACTATACAGAATTTATAAAATGTGCAAACTAGAATATCTTTGCAGTTCTAAATACAAAAGTGCTAGCAGCCTGGGGAGAAAGTGCAAAACGTGCAATTCATGAGTTTGTTTTTTGCGTATATCAGAATTACATAAACAGAGGCCAATTATTCAGTTTAAACAATTAATTTACATTAATTATTTAACATTGATCTTGCTTGCTTTGATCGGATTGACATAGTCAAGAAATTGGCTACCCCATACATTACTACTGTAGTTTCCATGAGCTGCAGATACAATAAGGCTGGTCTAACCTGCATAAAATCTAAACCTCTCAGGATTGGTTTAATGTATCTCTCCCTCCCATTCTTATAAAAGGGGCAGAAAAACACAAAATGTAATATATCCTGATCTGAGAAGTGATCACATCTGCAGGGAGCATTTTCGTGAGGCTTGCACCATTTTTCAAATTCTCCTAACAGGAAATGTGCTTGGTTAAAACGAAATTTAGTGAGGACCCACCTATGAAAAGGTTTATTTACTATCGTCAAGTAAGATTGAATAGATAACGAAGCAATCATCATATAGTGGGCCCTGACAGTTGGTTTTAAGATTTCGCTAGCCTCTCTCTCTGCTTCCTTTTTCTCTATAAAGTTTTTCTTTACCCAGTCGATGTCCTCTCTCATTATGCTCTCGGGGTTTGTATATAGCTCCGGTCGGCCTAGGTATACTGCCGTGATTTTAATGTATTGTAGCCAACCGATCTTAGCCACGTTTTCCCTCCCCATACAATCCCTGATGATCACATGGTTTAAAATTAAAGCTGGATTAAGCCATATCCTAATCCACGACAGTAGTGGGGCCAGAGTCAATGAGTCTTCAATGTATCCTATCCCCAATTCCATGTGTACGGCAAAGGCTGGGGTGGATTTAGGAAGGCCCAATAGAGATCGCAAAAATAAATTCTCTTCTCTTTGTATATGGGTCAGATTTTTGCAACCCCATATCGCGGCCCCATACCTCGCAATGGACAGAGTTTTGGCTTTATAGATTGCTAGTATAGCCTCAAAACCTAGGATAGCGGCAGCCGATCTTTTTACTGCCGCAGCTTTACTTGTAATTTGTGGAGCCCATGTCCCCTTTTCATCGAACACCACACCCAGGTAGGTAAAGACTTTAACTTTGGATAACACTGAGCCATTACAGATAAGGGTTTTAATGCTGTTCTTACGACTACCTACTGCCATAACATGAGATTTCTCAATATTAACTGATAAATCTAAACTTTGCATAAAAGCCCCAAAAGAATTTAAAAGACGTTGTAAACCATTCGGGGTTCTTGCCAACAGTACCGTGTCGTCGGCATATAATAAAACCGGCATTAAGGAATTACCCATACGTGGTACGTCAATGGAGGCCGTTTCCAGGGTCTTTCCCAGGGAATTAATATAAAGTGAGAAGAGCATTGGTGCCAGAATGCACCCTTGGCGCACCCCCCTTCCTGATTTAAAAAAGGCAGTGCAATTTCCCTCTTGGGACATGCGTATGGTCGCCCTCAGATCACTATGAAGTCGTGCCAGAAAATTCACTAATGCTCGGTCTAGGCCCAGTTCTAAAATTATTGTCCACAGCTTTGACCTATTAACTAGGTCAAAAGCTGTGGACAAATCCATAAAAGCCAAATACATCATCCCCTGATGCTACAGTATATTTACCCAGTGTGAGATTTAAATTTAGGCATTGATCCTCTGTGCCTCTCCCGGCTCGAAAGCCATACTGGGCTTCACACAGGATATCATTGTTTGTTGCCCAGGTTGAGATTCTTTCCAAGATGACTTTACCCAATATTTTGAAGGAAGAATCTAACAAAGAAATGGGCCTGTAGCATCTAGGGTCTCCCCTTTGGCCCTTCTTAAAAATGGGGATTATGACAGACTGTGACCATGATGCTGGCACTTTTGTCCCTTCCAGGCCAATCACATTAAAGACGTTGGTGAGGACCACTGCCCACATGCCCGAGTTTGATTTAAACATGTCGGCCGGTACGCCGTCTGGACCAGGGGCCTTCTTTCCTGCCGTGTCCTCAATTGCCTTCTGCACCTCTTTAATGGTAAAACTGGATAAAACCTCTTCTGATTCAATCGGTTGTTGGTCTAGGGGGCCTACAGCGATATTACTACCATAGATGTTTTGAAAATTCTCTAACCAATCTTGTTCCGGGATATTAACTTCTAACGGTGCATTTTCAATCCCGTTAAATAGGGGGGTATTAACGATTTTCCAAAATTTGGCACTGTCCCTCAGAGTGGCCTTCTCATATAGGTCTTCCCATGCCCTTCTTTTTATTTCGTTTTTCCGTCTAAGGATGTTTGCCTTATACTTTTGCCTTAAACTGGCCACTTCCTGTTTATCACGTGGTATCTTTTTTAATGCTTTATATAATTCACAATGGGATTTGGAGCATTCTTTGTCGAACCATCCCATAGCCCTTTTTTCTTTCTTTTTCGTGTTACTTTTTAGGTCATCCGATACTTGGCTACAGATCATTTCAAAGGACTGAACTATATTCCCCTCGAACCTAGTTGGGTCCATACAGATGTTAATTTCTTTACCCATCTTTAGGCTAAGAGAATAGAGAAAGTCCTCGGGGATGATATTGCTCCATTTGACCCGTCTCCCCTGGTCCTTAACAATCAGTTCTGTAAATCCTGCTGTATTCGAATCAGTGTTTATTCCTTTTGTAAATAAAAACAGGTTATTATTATCTATTTCTAGTATTACTGGGTTGTGGTCGCTGAAAGTCGTCTGTACAGCGTTGTAAAACATTACATTTTGTAACAAACCCGGTGAAATAAATATATAGTCAATGATTGTATTACTTTCCCTAGCACTATAAGTAGGCACCCGCTCCTTTCTATCGAAGAACTCTGGTTCATATAAATCATTCTCTAAGAGAAGTTCTTCTAGGGCAAACCCCTTTTCTGAGTGCTCAAAATGTGGTAATTGTAGCATATCAGTATTAATTGTATCTATAACATGGCAGTTCTGTTGGCATAAATGAGTATTAAAATCTCCCATCAGGAAAAAATATACAAAAGTGGTTTGACTCTCTCTATATCTACATAAAAACTCCATCAAGGAGTTAATGTTAGCGTTTAATGCTATACTTTGTATACTATTATAAAAATTAATGTAGACACATTTATAACTATTAGGCATTGTAACCTCCAGTACTAAATAGTTATGGGATGGTGTGTTTAGTACCTTCACAGTGCCCTTCACATTTACGGATATTAAAAACAACAGGCCCCCTTTATTTCTGCCTGAACTTGATGTCTGAGCAGCTAAAAAATAAGAAGTGTATCCATCTAACCAGAAATCACAATCCCTATCCCACGTCTCCTGAAGGGCCACCACATCACATTTTTTTAACAGGTCCAACCATCTTATATCATCCCTTTTGGAGCGTAAGCCTGCAATGTTCCAGCTCATCATTTTCACTCTACTATCTTTTTCAATAAATTGGGGCAGAGTGTGTTGAGATGGAAAGAGGGTGTTATCAAAATTAGTTACTGTATTGCCCTTTTCTATTACAAGTGGGATGGGGGTTGTGGCTGATTAGTGGTGCTACCTGGTGGGGTTAGTCAATCGTTTTCCTCTAAGTTGGATAAGGCAGCAAACCTGTTTGTTAGCACAAGATCATTTCTGGCTTCACCTCCTTGGTTATCACTAATTTTTGGCAACAAGCCTGTTTTCTGTGTGGCCCATGAACCCGGGCAGGGGGTGTATCTAGGTTGTGCTCTATACAGGACCCTTCCTGGTTGGGATTTATGTATTGCGGGTCGAGGATAAAAGAAGCCTAGCGGTAGTGCTCTGATCCCATCTTCCCTCACTTCGGTAGCATCCCAAAATAACCGTTGTGCCTCATGGGGTCTATTGAAATTAACAATCATGCAGTCCCCTGCAAATTTTTTAGGCGTATACCCCACCCAATCGACCCTTCTGCCTGTTTGAATGTACTGAGAGATATTGTTGGGGCCAGTACAGTTTGCATCACACCACATCTTAATATTATTTAATTGTGCAATATCTGACTCACACTCTCCACTTTTCAGTACTGGTATCTTCACCAGAATAGCAACAAAGGGTGTTGCTTCCGGGGGAAGGTGCACAGGTGGTCTTGCGCGTTGGGTTCTAGGCCCTGGTGGGTTAGAATTGTCTGTTACTGGGACTCTAGATGTAACTTGAGCAGAACAGGGTTTACTCGTCTGCTGTACCCTGGTTATACAGGTGACCGTTTGGGGCTTTGCATTACCCACAGATACTTGGGGCGGGGCAGATGGCATTGGAAGATGTTGCACTTCCTTTTCTTGTTCCATAGGGGATTGTGTTTGTATATTAGAATTAAAGGATGGCCGTAATGCAGTATTGGAAATGCATGTGCATGGCCTACTGAGATCTGAAGACAAAAATGTATTAATCCTTTCACATTTCCCAAGTATGTCCACTACACAATCCTTTAAGGTTTCTATTATATCATTAGAAATCTGCACAAGTGTCGCTTCTATTTTGTCCACCAGTACTTTCTCCACCATATCTTTCAATGAGGATTCAATGTCGGGTGACGGACCTTTTTCCGTATGTATAATCCTTGTTTGTTAGGTCTTTGGGATACCCGTTTAATACGTTTAGTAGCATGGGGGGTTTGTACCTGGATGCAAGAAACTTCTGGTTGCTGGATGTCTTGATCCGTATTATTTTGACCCTCTTGAGCAGTGATATTTGTTAGGCCTTGTGGGTCAATGTTAGGCAGATTTCCCATGACTATTGCTGGCTCCAATGGAATTGGGAGTCTATTTACTGTAGGGGATAATTGACTGTCCAAAATTATCTGTTCTAATCCCAGTTCACGCTCTTTCGCAGCGATTTCCTTATTCAGTTTTCCCACTGCAGTAGTTAAATATGTCATGATACTTGCTGATGCAATGGCTTTGCGTGGTACTTTAGCTTTAACTGGACCCCCATTGGAAGAGGTTTGTAGTTTACGCTTACCCATTTTGAAGATTGAATCACAAGGGGGGGGCCTGTCCCGTCCCTCGTCGTCCCTAGACGGCCTAAGACGGCCCGCCCTCTGCCCGGGCTCAGCCCGGCACTGCCCGGCTCGTCCCGCGACGCGGGAGGAAGGGCTCGATGATATGCGCCTCCCGGCGGAAGCCCCAGCTGGCAGTCGGCGTCCCCGCGAAGCAGGGGACGCTGGGAGATGTAGTTTCACCTGCTCGCCCCTCTCGGCGGCCGCGTGTGTCCTGCGACGGCGGAGGCAAGCAGGGAGGCAGGGAGTGCGGCGTGCAGCAAGTGAAGCCCCTGGCGCGGTGATTCTGACCCCCGCTCCACCGGAGGAAGGGCTCGATGATATGCGCCTCCCGGCGGAAGCCCCAGCTGGCAGTCGGCATCCCCGCGAAGCAGGGGACGCTGGGAGATGTAGTTTCACCTGCTCGCCCCTCTCGGCGGCCGCATGTGTTCTGCGACGGCGGAGGCAAGCAGGGAGGCAGGGAGTGCGGCGTGCAGCAAGTGAAGCCCCTGGCGCGGTGATTCTGACCTGGCTCTAAAGCATTCTTAAACAAAATATGTTGGTTGAACCCTAATTGAGTTTAACCTTTGCCAGGTTTGAAGGTTATGCACACATTACATTTTTTGGAGGACAGAAAAAAACTTATTGCAAATTAACTAAACTAACTAGATGGCAGTCTGTGGCAGTATTTCACAAACCTGAAAATCCTGAAGAGAGTTGGAAATAGGTTTAAGAAAGGCTTTCTCGATATTGGATGGAGGGTCTGTTAGCAGGAACAAGAGTTGCAGTTTTAGTAAAAGGAACACAGATTAGTTAATACAGTCTATATTTTGAGTTCAACAGTTGCATAGGTCCTTATAGACTGCCCAATACAAAGAGGATTTCTCAGAAATTCACACACTGTGATTTTGTCTGGCATACATTTATCTTAAATAAGCCTCAATCAGTCGAAATAAGTATGTTATTTGTGACATAATGAATAAAATACATTTAAGTGAAAGTAGGTAAGGTTAGATGAAGTTACACATGTTAATACCAAAAAGTAATCAGTGACCAGTTCCATAGTGTGACTTGACTGAGAGCTGGGGCACCAAAATATAATGTCACACAGTTGTTGTGAAATGTTATATATAACTAGAGTCTCCTGCTTTGGCCACAGCATCATATGTATTTGTTTTCATTGTTGGATGTATTTGCATACACACAGAGCGTTGAGCACAAGAACAGCTGGATTTTTAAAATCATTTCAAAAGTTGTACTTATCTTAAAATGGCTTTGAAAATAGATATTTATTTGCTAGTTAGAAAGGGAGTGTTTTGGTAGTCCCTTTAAATTACTGAATTACTACCACATGTTTCAATTTTTGCATTGAGAATTTTGGTTGTAAACCTCTCAAAAATGTCCAGCTCCTAATTTAGGGTGGTAACTCAATTACAAAATTGAAAGGGCTCACAAGGAAGCAAGATGGCGATCGCCAATGATCACTGCGTCAGAGCTCCCACCCTACACTCCTCTAAAGCACCCGTAGTCTGTCTTACCTGCATGCGACGGATGAGCGGATGGCTCACAGGGCTGCTGGATCTCCGGCAGGATCAGGAGAAGACTGCCGGCGGAGTTTCTGAGTGGAAGGCAAGCTGGCGAGCTCAGTTCTGTTTACCGGAGGAGCAGCCTCTGTGTAATTGACGTGCTGACCACAAGGCTTGCCTGTTCTCTCTGCAAAGACCCTGAAGGTGTGGGTGGGTTTAGCTGCAGAGAAACTAGGATTTGCCTGGAGGGCGCGAGGAGCAGTATCTGGCTCTCTCCTGGGGAGAGTAATTACAGAGCCTGGAGGGATGCCTCCTAAAAGGTAGCTAGGACGCTTGCTTCACAGACTGCAGCACAGACGCAGGGGCCAAGACAGGAGTCTCCCTCAGTCAACATTGAGGAGAGTGCAGGTAAGCCAACGAGTCCCTCATTACAAAAAACTGGCTGGATCGTGTAGGGGTTCGGGAAAGAGGAGGAATCTTAGTGAGCGTGTACAAGCTGGGGCTAGAAAACTGTTACTAAGACAGTGGAAGAAGGGGCTTGGACCCCTGGTGGGGAGAATCTAGCCCTACCTCCTGCATCACCCCAGGCAGCTAACACTGATTTCTTCAAAACTAAGGAAGGCCAGGGGAGTTAAATCTTTCAAGAACCCCCTAAAAACCAGACTCTGAGAAACCTAAACAACCCTTACCTGGTGATATGTCCGAGCCCACCTTAGTGTATCTGGAGAAGAGTGAGGCGGGAATCGAAGTGGCAGACAATGGAGGCCCTATTCCTTTTGTAACCAGAGCGTCTGTATCAGATGGGTCAGGCACCCAGGGGAAATGGCTGTTGTCTCTAGAGAGATGATCCAGCAAGGCCTTTGGAAAGAACATGGGATCACGTATGACTCTCCATTGAACTCCCAGCCTGTTTCACTTAATGGTGCTATGGGAGGGTTGCTATGTACCCTAGGGTTCAAGGGGTCATATGTCACCAATATTATATCTGATGGGACAGATACCCTTTTTCACTCACTGAGGACTCCCATTCGGAGGCTTCTAACTCCAGATGCAGTGAAACGGAGGACAGCTTATCAACGTCAGGCTCTAGCACACTTGAAGCACCCAAGACTGGCCTTAAGCAACAAAAACATCGGAGGAGCTCTCAGGGATCCAAGGGCCATATTGATTATCGCAAAGACAGGGGGAGGCACATCCCAGTACCGGGCTGAAATGGGATTACTCTCATACAAGGATGTTGGGCTCGGCGGAGGTGGGCCTGGTTAGGCAGAAACTCCTCTTTGTGGTCAGCAATCGGAAGGGATAGTTAATACAAACCCTGCTCTGGGTTTGATGCTAGGGTCGATCAAAGAACACTGTGCTGAGACCCGGGCAGATAGAAAAAAAGCCAGGCAGGCCACAAACAAATTGTAAGGAGCAGTACAGAAAGTAGGGAAGGCTTGTGTGGAGATCAACGAGCAGCTCAACAGCATGGAAGAGAGAAAAACTGTTGTGGAATCTGAGCTGACTGCTGTGAAAGAGCAGACAAAATCTCATGATGCACAATTTATCAACGCCATAATGGAGCTGGAGGGTCTGGAAAATTGCCAGAGGAGAAACAACTTCAGTTTTCTTGGGATCGGAGAAGGCTTGAAGGGGATGGCATTCGTTTCTTTATCCTGGACCTTCTTAAGGAAGCTTTTCCAGAGCTTACAGGGTGGGACTGGGGAGGTGAAGTCCAGAGGGTACAAAGTTCCCATTTGCTTGTTACAAAAATATACAGCCTAGCCGAGATCAAAAACAGCAGAAGGGTTTTGGTAATTTTATGTAGCTGTAGACCTAATTCGAAAAGCTCACCCGAGGCTAGAAGGCAATACAAGGAGATCTCTTTGTTGTACACCCTGATTACTGCCATATAACAGTGGAACATAGATGGCATTTACGGCAGGTAATCAAACCCAATCATCGATATCCTTATATACATGTAAAATTAGACAGAACCACCATTTGTAAAGTCAGGATCTGAAAAGCACTGAGCGGCTCAATTTGCATGTTGGTGAAATCAAATGTCCAAAAGGAGAGTCAGAGTCAGGAAACCAGAATCTTTCTCTGGATGAAAGTCTGTCTCACGTGGAATTCCAAGATGGCTGCCCTGTCATTCTCGAGGAGTGTGGGGCCTAGTGTTTCACCTATAGAGTTCATTTAGAATACTATGAAATGCTTGAGCCTGCTAGGCTCTGCGCACTTCACTAAAGTAATTTGCCCCACACGCACCTCATTTTCACAGTTCCCGTTCCTGTTAGTCAGGTAGTCTGCGTCTGTTTGGCGGTTTACTGTGCGTCGCGCAGCTAGCTTCATGGTTCGTTCTCCATCAGGTACCGGACCTTGGGAGCAGTGTTCTTTGGTGATTCTGTGCATTTGACCTTGTTCTTCGCGCAAGCCCGTAAACTAGAATTCAGTCAGAGAAAGAGTTGAATTACTCTTTCCTTGCCTCCTCGTAATTCTTCTCAGGCCAGTAACTTGTGCGCTTCCTTTTAAATATCGCGTTGAGGTTTTCCTCCACATTGTTTTGAAGTAGTGACTCATTACTTTTCCTATAACTCAAATCTGTTTCGGAAGTTTCTAATGACAAGAATATTTATTATTCTTTTTGAGTAAACCAGCCAATCTTCATCAGCTCTTCAACCTTCGTGTTTCGTGAAGGAGAAATCAGTTTCCTGACAGAGTTTAGTTGAACAGTTAAAGAGATAAGTGCAAACTATGCTTATGTGTAAATACTGTTTGATTCTCTATGACGTATTATTGCATGCTAAGGAACCAGATACACTTCCTATTCACTATTCTCCTGTCGTTTGAATCATGTTACCTGTAAGAAATAAAAAGAGAGAGTTTCCAATTGATTACAATATTGAATTTAACATTACAGAATAATTCCTATGAGTGAAGTTTAATAGGAATAGTTTACAGAAGAGGGGCTAACACCAAGAATATAAGGGGTAGGTAGAAGGGCTTATTTGAGAATTGTTTAGAGAAGTAACACAGGACAAAAGAATATAAGGGGTAGGTAGAAGGGCTTATTTGAGAATTGTTTAGAGAAGTAACACAGGACAAAATAGAAGATGTGAATATTGTGGATTATCGTTACTGTTTACCCCTGGATAACTTCCATCACATCTTCAATCAAAAGACGAAAATACGAAAATCTTGCATAGCGGGTGTCTGGGGATTTTTCAGAGGGAATAGGGGAAAGGCAACATTCTGCTCCTGAGCAATGCGAGAGGTCACCTTCTGACAACAATGTAAAATATTTAACAAATATGCATCATTCCAATAAAATTGACGTTTAGCTTCTATCACTAGATCTTATCAAAAAGTGCATTGTGCTCATTTACCATCTGTTAATACTACTAAAAATTCATCTTGCCCAAGTGTAGCCAGTGCAATTTTTATTTCTCCTTTTTTTCACAGTTTTTTTTTGACTGTTCAAAAAACAGTTAACTTCAATTTCTATAAGTATATTTTTCCCCATAAAGTTTAATGTGCTGATTTACCCTCTAAGCATAATGCTAGGAATTAATCTTCCATGCAGACTTGCCGAAAGTGCAGTCAATGTAATGTATTCTAGCATTTCCAGTATAAAAATTACTAAAGTGCAGTGATAAAGTAATATTTTTTATTCAGTTCTACTTTTCAACGAGTCTCTAACCTTTCCACATAATTCCCCACAGCATTAAATCTTTGTTTAGCACCTACTCTCTTGGCGTATGTCTCTTCCAATTTCCTAGTATGGGTCATTTAATTAAACTCTTCCGAATAGGTAGGTATTTTGGTGGGCCTCCAATTCTGAAGTACCAGAGAGCGGGCAACAAGGGAGGCAGTGGCTACAAATGTCTCATCCCTTCTTGACATGCCAAGATTTTGTCTCTGTCTAACATGACCAAACAGTGCAATCTCTGCATCAGGATCCAAACTTTTCTGAACTCCCCAGCTTAAAGCTGAGAAGATCCTTTCCCAGAATTGTCTCAGTTTTGGGCAGGTAAAAAAAAGTAGGGAACCAGCCTCCCTCATCCAGCATCTGGCAGCGGAAACATCTATTCTCTAGTTCCGGGCGGATCTTGTAAAGAGCTTTGGGGGTATAATACGCCATCCAACAAGACAAAAATGGTATTCTTTTGAAATTAGCCACTCTTAAGGCCTTGCTGAGAAATAGTTTGCCAATTCCAGTTTGAGAGCCTACTTTGTGTCTCCTGGGTCACTTTCAGTAAAAATGTATTGACCATAATTGGCTCCCCTTGAGACCGTATACAGTGATACCAGTTACCCACCTCTCTTAGCGTTGCTCTAAATAAAGCAATGACAAGAGGAGTTGGGCCTGAACTAGTTGGAAGACTGCACTTATTTAGTGAATGTGAAATCAGAATATATATTTTTTTAAAAGAGGCGTACTCTGGCGCCACACCTTGCTTGTACATCTTGCCAAGTAATGCCTCTGCCATCAACTAAAAAAATGCCATAGCTCTTTAAATCCCCAATTGTTTCAGGACTTTAAATGACTACCCTGAATTTGAAGGCCCAAGCATTTACATTTGGTTAATAATAGAATAATAAGATCCTGTAGTGCAAGCCTGCTTGAAATAGAAAATCTGGAGTCTGTAGATCTATTCCTGCAAGGTCTTATACCTTGTTTTTTTGGGGAGTTTTGCTGTTTTCAAAAATACCGGAATCTGTGAACCAGCTTCTTGCACCATCTTCTCTAGAAAAAAATATAATTGTATCCCTTTTGATCAAGTGAACAGGCTATTAGATCTAAAAAGGCTACTTCATAATATGTACAAACATGAGGAAGTGCCAGCCCCCCTGATTGATATCAAGCTGGAGTTCTGAGAGTGTCACTCTTGGTGCCTTCTCATTCTACACAAACCTTCTAAAAACCATTTCCAACTCTTTAAAATTGGTCATATTCCTTTTTACAAGGACATTCGTAAACAATAAAACAAGTAAAAGTAAGATAGACATTTTTATAAGAGGCACTCCCATCCTATCAATGTAAGAGGCAATAACAACCACTCTTCTAGCTGCTTTATAATTTTCTTCTGCATAATTTCATAATTTAATTTATAAATTTCAGTATATTGACTAGTAATGTAAATCCCTAGATATCGGATTGGATTTGGAATAAGTGCTTCTTGCTCAAAATTATCGGGAAGGAAGTAATTCGAAGTGTTAATCATTAAAATTTCTGTCTTGTTACGATCAAATGTGCAACCTCCAATGAATTCAAATTGTGCAAATTCAGCTAATATATTCTGTCTTTCCAGCTAAGATACAGAATAATGTTGTCCCCAGACAGCTTCAGTTTGACCATTCCGGGTATTGGTGCTTTTATCTTCATATTATTATGAATTCTAGTGGCTAAGGGTTCGATAAAAAAGTAAAAAGCTCGGGGATAAGAGGGCACCCTTGCCTAGTACCCCGATTGACATTAACTATCCCTGCCAGGTTGTAAATAATAAACAACTGTGCCCCATGATAAATATTGTAAAGCTTTTTTATAAGCAGGGAGGGAATTTCATACCTACCCAAACCATAAAAAAGAGCAGCCCAGTTCACCCGGTCAGACTCTTTTTCTGCATCAACCATCATATTAGGAGCTGGTGTTTGATTACTATTAAAAAAAGTTCAATGCCTGTACTGAAAACCCTGTATTTGTGGACATCAACCTCCCTGCAATGAACCCCGTCTGGTCTTTATGGATCACTTTCTGTGGCAGAAGAGTAAAACACTGTGGCCAGATTTTCATTGTAATCTTATAGTCCGAAGTGAGTAGAGTAATTGGTCTATATGAATTAATATCTATGGGGTTTTTCCGTTTCTTTACAAAACTGACAATGATGGATTCCTTATAAGCTGTTGGAACCGTACCACCGTATTTGACATTATTAAAAAGCTGTACTAAAAAGGGTGTTAATTCTTCGGCATAGACTTTATAAAATTATGTTGGCAGGCCATCATTACGGCGTGCTTTACCTCCCGATATGAGGTGAGGGATAACTGAATTTCAGCTGCTGAAATGTTAACTAGAATCTCTTCTGCCTGACTATCAAATATCTCCGGAAGATTGATATCCTCAAAATATTGCCGAATTGGCACTTGCCCCACCATATATTTAGTTGCCTATAACTGCTAATAATGTGGCAAAAAAAACTTAGGCAATCAGTGACCGGGCCTCTAGTGTTAGGTTCTAATATTTCAGTAATTAGGGCTGCTTCCTGTTTAACCTTAGTTGCACAGGCCAACAGTTTGTCTACCTTTTGGCTCTCTTCGTATATTTGTTGCTGAAATGTATGGGAACTATTGATCTCTTCTAAAAGAAATAACTCTCTTAGGGCCAGATGTAGGTAGCCAAATACCGGTCGGTAACGGCCGAAAATACCGAATTTCGGCCGTTACCGACCGGTATTTGGATAATGAGATGTAGGTGTTAAAAAAAAATCCGAATCGGTAAATATGAGTCGGAATTTACCGAATAGAGTTTACCGATTCAGAATTTACCGATTCGGAATATACCAATTCGGAATTTACCGATTCGGAATTTACCGAATCGGTATTCACCGGATAGGTAAATAAGAAATGGAAAAAAATGGGTTTTGAGATGTAGGAGACTTCTAAAATACAGAATTTCATGAAATTCGGTATTTAAGAGTCTGTATTTACCATGGATTGAAAGCAGGTGGTAACCAGGTGCAGGCTATAAATATGGACCCAAAATGCAATAGTGTGACCAGAATGGCGGCATTCTACATGATAGCAAGGCGGCTACGGCTACAGGAAGCAGAGAGAGGGTCTGGCTGAGGGAGAAGCAAGTGTGCAGGCAGAGGATAACACTATTGCAACTCACAGAACCAGAGATCCTACAAAGGTATAGGCTACACCCCCAAACCATCCTGGACTAGATCAGAGACCTGCACCCACTTTTGGAGCACCCCACCCCAAGGGCGCATGCCATCCCACCTCAAGTGCAGGTGCTCTGTAGCCTACACCTGCTTGCATCTGGGAGTTACCAGGTGGTGATTGCTGTGGCAGGTGGGGTGTCTCAGAGGTACCTGTCCCGTTTTTTCAGGAAGTTCATTGAAGCCATGATCCAGAGGATGTATCATTACATCAGCTTCCCAGACACACACGTTGAACTACTCAAAACCAAGACTGACTTTTATCAACTAGCACATTTCCCACACGTAATTGGCTGTATTGATGGCACCCACATCCCCATATGCCCACCTGCTGCCACAGAGTACATTTACAGGAACAGGAAGTCAACCCACTCCATCAATGTACAGGTAATCTGTGATGCCAACAACATCATCACAGACATTGTGGCCAAGTTTCCAGAAGGTACCCACGTCTCCTACATCTTTCAGAACAGTGGGATCTACACACGGCTGACAGCGGGGGAATTTGGCGACGGATACTTGCTAGGTAAAACACTGTGACACACCCTGATAGATATTGGCAATTCATGTGTATGTGTGCATGTGAGTAATGGCTTTCTTCTTCTCAAACAGGGGATAGGGCTTATGCCGTCTGCTCATTCATCCTGACACCCTACCTCAACCCTTCAACCCGCAGCCAGAGACGTTACAACCAGGCACACAAATCCACAAGGAACGTCGTGGAGCACACCTTTAGACTATTGAAAAGCAGGTTCAACTGCCTCCACAAAAGTGGTGGTGCACGGCAATATTCACCTATAATCTGCTGTAAGATAATTTCAACCTGCGCAATACTATACAACCTTGCAATTAAGAAAGGCACAAAGGTGGAATTGAGTGACTATGAGGACCACGATCATGAACATGCACTGCCTGACCCAAACACAGAAGGAGTTGCCCCACCAACAGACGGCAGACAGAGAAGAGCAGGGATCATATGGAACTACTTTTGAGTAAGTAAACAGACACAGACAGGTGTAGCATGCACCCAACGTAGTTTAATATTTGGCACTACGCAGGTACTCAAATTCAAAGATTTCCTACATCAATGTCAGCCATGTAATAATGGTAGTCCTGTCTCACTTCCCCATTTAAGTTCATGGAGAGTGGTCTGTAAAAGTCATTTCCGGGCACGCCTACCAGTGCCAGATGAAAGTGGCTGGCTGTCCTCACTGGGTGTTTGGGATGTTGTCTCACTATGGCGCCTGCTGCTCCTCCGTGTCTCAACTACAGGGGGGCGTGTCATGCTGCTCTTACTGGTGCTTTCCTCACTTTCCAGTACAGCCGGAGCAGAAGTTTGTGCTGTGTGTGCATGAAGCGGCGCCTCTGCAGCACTGGTCACCCTTGCAAAGCCCCTAGACACCTCACTGCTGATGTGTGATGGTCTCTCTTGCATGTTTATGCAGTGTCTGCAGAGAAGGGATGTGGCTGTGGCCAGGCGGTTCATAGCCTTACTTTGTTGCTGCGCATGTTGTCTATCCTTGCGCCTTGCTAACCTGTCCTGGTCCAGTTTCCTGCACAGGAGTTGCACTGATTGTGTCATGTCCCGCACACCTGTGGCCATCTCCCTCATACCTGATGCCATGGTTTTTTTCTCATCTACCAGTGCACTGATGCCCTTCCCTATGTTTCCCATATGTGTATTCAGGGTCCTCATCTGGCGTTGCACAGACTGGAAGGCCTTCCCCTGCATTCTTTGGATCTTTACAATGGTACCCTCCAGTCCAAGAAAGACACTGGGACGCTCCAAATGTTGTGCATCACTGCTATCTCTGGCCCTGCTGCGTCTGATACCTATACGGCCAGCCTCTGCATTGGACTGCTGTGTGGCAGTGCTTCCTTCCCCAGCCAAGGTTTGAGTGTCTTCACCCTCCATTTCACCAGCTGAAGTTTCCATTTGTACCAGTGGAGCAACTGCATGCCTCCTGCTCTTTTGAGGTGCAGGTGTTGTTTGCGGCAGAGATGCAGACAGTTCAGGTGAGGACAGTAGCAGAGGGGATCCTACACGTTCTGGGGACGCCTGCAGATGTGGAGACATTTCAAGGTCTTGGGATGGTGGCAGTGGTGTTTGTGCACCACTGTCCTCTGTGACATTATCAGCACTTGGGCCTGCCTCCTGGCTGTCATCCCTCTGTGATGCTGTGCCTTCCTCCTCCCTGGTACGCCTGCGAGATGTCTCGCCTGTAGACATAAAAGCATACATTAGCTCTGTGCTCCTGTCTCACTGCTTCTACAATTAATTTTGTTTCACTCAAACACTGAACATATTGCCTCAGCCTCATTATGACAGATATGTGTTGCCTAACTTCTTCATTGCTCTGCTGTATGACATGGTAGGTTTTTTAAATACTACATGTCCCATGATGCATTGCTCCTGTCTAATACTGCCTCTACTGCAGTGGGGTTAAGTTTGCCACTTAGGGAAATGGGAAGGTGATGGTGTGGGGTTGATTGCTGTGCATGCATCTTACCTTTTCTTGCGGCAGCTCTGGCTGAGCTGTCTGCATCTCCCAGTCAACAGACGCTCTCTTGTTCAATGGTGGACCCCACCAACTCCTCCAGCTCAGTCAGGGGTGGTGAACGGTTCTTCCCTCCTCCAGTTTTGTTTGCCTCTTTGTGGATCTCTGCTATTTTCTTCTTGGTAATGCTCCTGAGGTCATACCACCTCTTTTTCAGGTCGTCTATATCCCTTGGAGTCGCTCCTACAGCATTCACCTTAGTCTGTATTTCCAGCCAAATCTTTCTTTTTGCAGATTCAGCCACAGTCAGGGACAGCTTGCCAAACAATTTCTGGTGTTCTTTTTCCACCTCCTCCACAAGGACTTGCAGCTCCATGGTGCTAAATTTAAGTTTTCTCTTCCTCTCTATAGCTTCTTTTTCACTGCTGCTTGCCATTTTCACACTTTAAAAGCATAAATAAAGTTTTCCTGTGGCTTAGTGACTCTACTCTGCTTGCTCTCCCTCTCCAGCAGCTTCTGATTACTTCCACCTGTGTGGATATAGGCAGTTCCTGGTTGGGAGGGGGTGGGTGGAAGCAGCTGATTGGCTGACTACTAGGTTTCCCTATTTTCCCTTTCAGACTCGGTATTTACCGAATCAGTATTTACCGATTCGGTATTTACCGAATCAGTATTTCCCATTCATTCCTATGGGCCAAAAGGCCCATAGGAATGAATGGGAAATACCGATTCGGTGAATACCGAATCAGTAAATACCGATTCGGTAAATTCCAATTGACAGATACCGAATTTTACCGAATCGGTAAAAATTATCGAATTTTTACCTACATCCAGAATACCGATTCTAAAATACAGAGTCGGTAAACTTCAGTAATTTAGAATCAGTATTTTTGGATTACCTACATCTAGCCCTTAGTTCCTGTTCATCTTTTTCAAGCTGCCTCCCAACTGGCTCTTTTCCCCTTAAGAAGGGATTCTTCTGGGGCGAGGCCGTATCGACTGCTAACTGAAGTTCATCTATATGAGTCCTCCGAATGTTAGACTATGCAGCCATAAAGGCCACCAGCTGTCCACAGACTGCAGCCTTGAATGCCCCCACAATGCAAAAGGTCAGCTGTACACTTATTCATCTTAAAACAACTCTAAAGTCCATTTCTTGTATTGGTTACCCATTGTTGGTCAGAGAGAAGGAGTCGATCCCTCTGCCACCTGGCCCTCACCCTCCTTCCCTCCTCTATTTCTATTTCTATTTTGACCAAAGAAGGGTCTGCAAATGAATTAACTCCCATTTCCGATCAGAGATATTTCAAAGAATTGGATATTTTAAAAAAATCAATGCGGGAAGCCAACTGGAATTGTCGGGAATAACAAGTATATTCCAATTCTTTCCTATGTGCTCTACGCGAAGTATCAATTTACTGATGGTCTTATATGATAACATCTACTTTTTGAATATTTTGCTTCAACAATTTTTTATTTGTATTTGAAGTATCATTTGTCAAGTCCTGAATATAGTTAAAATCACCCCAAAAATAATTTGCCCACCAACCCCTCTGAGAATCCCATTAATTGTAACCATATATGCGGGGTCATTGGTAATCGGACCATAATAATTAATAAAGTTTAAAGCAATCCTACTTAGGGTTGCTGTGACCCATAATCATCGCCCATGAGGATCCCTCTGTACTTAAAGAAATTCCCAATCTAGCCCCCAACTAAAATATTTTGCAACCCCTCTGACTACCGTCCCTGCTGAAGCAAAAAAAACATAGAAAAGTATTTAGGAATAAGGAGCTTTGGAGTATTTGTTGTCAGGTGAGTTTCTTGAAGAAAAAGAACTTGTGGTGAAAAGGAAGCTAGCCACCTTATTATCTCTCCATATTTTCATTTGTTCAGAACCCTGTTTACATTGACCAGAGATTATCTGACATTTAAGTTCCATCTCTACAACAGATACCTAGACATTGCACTAAACCAATTGACACAATAAACTGTTTTCCTGCCAATGATTCTGCTAATTCTTTCCCCCTTGCACCCAGAATCCACCTACTTCCAACCCCTTCTCATGGCTAACCCCCCCTGGAGATGGGATAAAGAGGGCCTGAAGCCCCATATCCACCCACCCCAAATACCTCTCTTGCACCCTAAGTGACCCCTGCCCGCTCCCCTCCTGAAGCTACCCCCTGACCTTACATTTAAGAATTATTATCTGCTCTGCAGAGGAGATTTCTTTCAGGAGATCCTGTGCTTACTCTATATTCACTGTGTCAATAGAGATCTATTATGGGGAAAGTTACATGCACAAGGGAGTCCCCCACTTTTAATATATCTGATCAGTCTTCTGTATACAAAAACTTGGTCTAGAGTACGTATTGGGAACGGCCGTTCACTAACTGAGAAAATACCAACTCTAGGGGGAGTGAAGCAAGGCTGTGTATTGGCACCTTTATTATTTAATCTGTTTTTAACTGATCTAACTGAGGCCTTGAACAAAATAAATGCACACCCACCCAAACTTGCAGATAAACACATATCAAATCTGCTATATGCAGATTATGTCATCCTTTTAATTAGAACAAAGGTAGGTTTGCAAAGATTAATGACAAGCATACAGGAGTACGTGACAGAAAACAAAATGGTAATAAATGAATCAAAATCCAAAGTTGTGGTTGTCTCAAAAAACTTAAGAAGGAAGTACATCACAAAATGGTCCTTAGGAAAGGAAAATTTGGAGCAAATTAAAACCTATAGATACCTACGAGTGGTTTTTGATGATAATGGTAACTTTAAACCTCAGAAATTGGATATCGCAAGGAAAGCGAACTCCCTAACAGGTGCATTGGGGATCATAAAAAAGTCAACCAGTAATTTAACTTACCAACCTCTACTCAAAGTCATATCTGCAAAATTGTTACCTTCCCTAACATACGGTAGTGAGGCGTTAAACGGAAAAGATTCAATAGCAATAAACAAAGAAATCTCAAAAACTTTTCGATCTCTTTTTTGTTTACCTAAAAATGCTTCACAATCCCAAATTAGACTGGAATTTGGCTTGAACAACCAACTATATGCTCGAATGGGTAACATAATTAAAGTATGGAACAGAGTAAAAAATGATAAAGAGAACTTAATTTTGCGGCTTTTATGGAAAGAAATAGAGGGCAATAACAAATCATCTGCTTGGAAATATCTTGATAAGGCTTTGGATGAATTTGGGCTTAAGGAGATTTGGACTACTACTGTTCCCGAGGAATCTTTGAAAAGAATTGTGAATAAAACAGCCAATCACCTACCGTTGATAAGTGACAAAGAATCCTTGGTTAAAAGGAAGCATGCTTGGTCCATTATAAATGGTTACAAAAAAAAGAGCCCTCAACAATACTTGAATACAGCTTGGTCCTGGAAAAATAAAAATATATTCATGAAAGCACGATTCAGAATATTACCCGGAGACTCTCACGTATTACTATGGAAAAAAACTCGAAAATAACACATCATGTCGGTTGTGTAACACAGGAGAAGAAAACATTATACACCTACTATGCCTCTGTCCAGAACTAAAAAATGAAAGACTAACATTGTTAAAAAGGTTATTCAACAAAAGAGCAATAAGGACTTGCAGACAAACACTAATCCAGTGTCTTTGCCCAGATGATATACTTATTAATTCTGCATTCTCAAAATTTTTAATATTTGTGTGGAAAAAACTTGAATTTTTATAATATTAACACCTTGCGCGCTAGCGGTTTTCCCGCTGTGCGCTGGGTTTTTGAAAAACCCGCGTTACATGACGAGCTCAGCTCGTCATGAGTGTACGAGAGGCGTAACTCATGACGAGCTGAGCATAGAAGGGGTTAGTTTCCATACTGATTATACTTTTCTCTCCTAACTTTCAAACATATGAATTTACCTATTTAAAACAGTTTTATAATCCACGTGCACTATTTTAAAAGTTTATAGTTTCTTTTTTAAATCAATTTTTTTACCGTATCATCGTAATTGAAATGTTTATTCTGTGCATTCACTCTTTGTTAAGATTTTAAATAATCAATCAATGAACAAATTACCGCTTACTCTATATTCACAAACATATGGAAATTTCCCCAAACTAACAAGCTTAACTTTGACTGCAGGGCTATTAATGCCTGCGCCCCTGTCCTTTAAATAGATAGCTCAATTTGACAAACTCTTTTTGCCGGCGTGCAGCAGCTGCTGACATATTAGCACAAATCCAACAGCTGGCGACACCATTGATTGAAATTGTCTCTGCTGGATTGCCTTGGATAGAGTCTGCTCCTTAATGCAGTAGTCGACAATGATGATCAAAATTGTTCTGGGCAATTTTGAATTTGGCAAAGCATGAGGGGGACCCAAGTCGGTCTTGTTATAGTAAGATCACCTATAAATTCTGGGAGTACGCTCTTCTTGATGAAAGATTCGACTCATTGAATAGGATGCGACCCTTCACTCCCTTCTGGGACCCCAACTATGCGCAATTTTGCATGCCGTGAGTGGTTATCAAGCTCCTCAAGCTTACTCTCCAAGGAGACTTTCTCCTTAGTTACCACAGTCACCTGTTGTTGAATTGTAATCATTTGATCATCGAGGTACGCAAGCTTCAATTCTGCTTCTTGCATCCTTGTCAGCAGACTTCCCACTGCTTCAACGATCTTTGAGAGGCATTGAGGAAGTGATGCTATCTCATTAGTTTGTGTTTTCTTGAGCTCCCTTGTCTCATCTAAAATGAGATTCAATATAGTTGTTATGTCGCATTGTAGAAGAATTTCTTTATCCTGTGATTGTATTTACGGTGTGGATTGGAGTCCCTCATTTTATTTCAGGGTACCTCCTTGATGGCCTGAGACATCTAATCCTGTTTTACTTAACCTATGGAGCTGCTGTTGTAACTGCAGCTGCAGAAATATCGAGCCCTGCATAGACTGTTGTAATCGTGGCTGCGAGGATAATGGAGATAGCAGAGCCTGTGACTGTACCGCGGAAAGGCTGTCATCCTGTTGAAGAAAGCTGTGCTCAATTCTTTCATCCAGAGAAACTG
Source organism: Lissotriton vulgaris (assembly GCF_964263255.1). NCBI lineage: Eukaryota > Metazoa > Chordata > Amphibia > Caudata > Salamandridae > Lissotriton > Lissotriton vulgaris. The sequence goes on along the minus strand of NC_141696.1, from coordinate 398,620,913 downwards.
ATTTACTCGCAGAGGTTTGGTCTTCCTGTGAGGAGCTGACTAGTGTCTTCATGGGAAACCCTTGAAATGGCACAGCTGGAGCTGGTCTGGCCTGGGGTGTTTTGACTTTAGAAAAAAATGAATACTCCTTCATACTTTGCTTGCTGGTATTGACCATTTTCTCTTATCCAGCATCATGTCAAGAACAAGAGTTTATTTTTCTCTTTCCATCCTCCCGAGCCCCTGTATCTAGGTCATCTTTTTCACTATTTTGTCTAGTGGGCCCGGCTCTTGCTCTGGGTTTGTACTTGCACCGGCCTTACTCCCGCTATATTCTTTATTGCTGCTTCCCTTACTCCAAAGTCATGGCTAGTTTCATCTCATCAAACTTTGAACTCATCAAGCTAGAGTCTCTAGTAGAGCCAGTATGTGTTTTTCAACTATACTCTGCTCTTGCCTCGGCTGATGCTTCCTTTGCTTGTGCTAGCCATGTTTTGGCTTTCAGGCTCACAGCTGAATCCACTTTAGCCAGTAGATTTGCTGTTTTTAAATGCTTTCCCATTTTTCACCTACAAAAAAGTTAAGGGCCTCCTGATGTGAAATGGGCAAATTTGACCCGGTCGGGGTTGCGCTGACACCTCTGTTGTCCCACCTTCCTTTAATATTAATAGCGTCCCCCAAGCAGGATTCTTATGAGGAGGGATCCAGAGTCACTAGCCATGTTGAAGGGAGAGATAAACAGGCCCCACTTCCATTCTCCTCTCCTTCTCAGACTCTCAACCCCTGGCAGTGCACCAAAATCAAGTCTTAGTCCATACAGTCACCCATGCAGCCAGCCATTAGCTGAAGAGCTCACCTCCAATCCAATCACAAAAACCTGGTGCTTCTTCCGGGTCACTTTCCAGCATTTTAGATTAAATATCCCTGCAGCCCTCAACAGTCATCTTTTTCTTGTGCCGCCAGGAGCAAAGCCATCCTTTTTTAATCGTACCTTCAGGCACAATGAGCCAGCAAGCGGGACTCAGCCCATAATCAAGCCTCGGGACACACAGAGACTTTTTGTCCCTCGGTTAGTCACTCCGATTTCTTCATCCACAGGGAGCCTGAAGAAATGAACAGTCCTGTCTCCCCGCTGGAAGAATGAACAGTCCTGGCTCACCGCTACAGCCACCACACACCAGCAGCACCTCGGAAAGCATTCACGCATGGTGTACTGCCAACGTCGACATCACCTGATGTCTATCTGACCTTCTGGAGCAGCCTCAAAGGGGGGAGGAGCAAGCGGTCACTAGCCGCTACATGCTGCAAGCATACCATAGCAGGCTTTCTCTGCTCTCCAGCCAACTAATAATGGATTAGAGAACTTTCTTTGGCTGGACATCATTTTTACCGTCTGTAGCAGTACGTTCTGGAGGGTTGAGATAGTGCATTGGAGTAATGGCTAAGCTTCGTATCACCACTATAAACATCTGTGGGCTAAATGATAGTGCTAAAAGGAGAAAGGTCCAGGAAGATTTAAAAATCCTAAAAGCGGATGTGTATTGTTTTCAGGAGACCCACATAGCACATTGCTAAACTCTCTGGAGCTAAAGGTAATTTGCCATACAACTCAGTATGTTAGGACTAAGGAGGTAGCAATATTATTAAAAAGGAATGTTATTACGCCTGATAGGAGAGCAACAGATAAGAATGGCAGATGGGCGGCATGGAGTGTAGAGCAGGTAATTGCTCTTTTATAGTATGCTCAGTCTATGCTCCAGTTTTAGATGATCCTCGGTTACGAATTTTTTAGCTATCAAATTACCTTCCTGGCCAGTACTGCATGTAGTTTGTGCATGTAGTTTGTGGGTATCTAAATATTAGCAGGTCTAGAGGAGCCTTTGGGGATAATGGAGTATCCAGTACGGGGTGCAAACCACAACTTTGAGGTCTCTGAGTAACCTTCTAAAGGATATTGGTTTGGTGGATGGTTGGCTTAGTTTGAAAGCTCAGGAACTTGGATATACATACATATTATGCCGACCCCCAATGGCAAGTTTGCTAGATTAGGTTAATTTCTAGTCTCACTGTCCTTAGTGGAGGAGGCCCAGGTGAAGCTTTTTCCCCGAGTGATGTGAGACCACAATCCAATCATGCTGGAATTCCCGCTTATAGGACTAAGAAAGGAATGTACAAGATGGACGTTTGAGAGGACGCTTTTATCTGACCAAGAATATGTCAAGTATATGATGGGCTGCATTGAGGGATTCTTCAGTATTAATAGGGATAATACCCCCCTCATGAATGATATGGGACACTTTTAAGGCGTAATTGAGGGGAGAAACCCTGTGGTATAGTTTAGCTAAACAAAAGAGGGGGGCAGGACAGATTAAAGAGTTCTATCTAAAACTTGGCCTTCTAGAGATAGAATTAATCAGTATGGTTGCCAGGGAGGTGATCTGTCACCAGTCTTGAGCACAAATGCTATTATTAAAGAGTGCTTGAATGATTTTAATGCTGAGAAGACTGTGGTGAGCGCAAGACAGTAGCTGGCTGCAAGGAATATAGGGGAGAAAATTGCTAAATGGAGAGGAGTGGACGGGACCCGAAGTATTGGAAATAGCTGAACCAGATAGGACAATCGGGGAAGAGCTAATCTTTATAGCAATGTCAGTCAACTTGGCTTGATCTTCTACCCCGACCTTTCCAGCCATGAAAGGGGTGCTTTTTGCATATTTATAACTTAGAGAAGGCACCTTATGAACTGAGAGGCAGAAGGGGAAGAATTAAAAGAAAAAAGATCTGGGGTGCACTATCAGCTTGGGCCTACCTATTTACCCAGAATGAGCAAATCGTGCCTCTCCTTTTATACTGTATAAACGTCTATCAGGTTTTCGCTGCTGCTTTCCATGATTTATTATGGTCTTGTATTTATACTCAATTTAATCAGATTAAATCTGCCTTTTTTTGAACTTTATATACAACTTTTTAGTTGCTGCTCCCCATCGGATGATGAAATATTATGGTTTTATATGTACAAATAATTTAGCTAAATAAAATCTGTTTTTTTGTAACGTATTTATGTCTATGAGAACTTTCAGCTGTAATTTATGTCTATTGAAAAATAAAAAATAAATATTTTTTCAAAATTGGAAAGGGCTCACTTTATACACCTCCCCCTATAGGAATTGTACGGAACCTTTCTGGGGGAGTGGGCAGTAGTCAAGGGGACCACTGCCCATTCTTGAAGAAACTCTTTGAAAACAATTTGTTTAAAAAAGACCATCCCCACTCCTTAAAAGAAAACATGCTTTTTTAATTAATGACTATTTTTTTAGAAACAATAACAGACATGGTGGTCTGTTGAGCCTTGCCAGACTCCATTGCTGAGATTATGGGCAATCAATAAAGTCACAATTTGTGCAGTGGCGAGTCCGCTAAGGCAGAAGAGCGTTGCCCCACTGACCCAAAGGAAAAATACAATGATATTAACATATCGGTATTATCATGGTACTTTTCCTATGGAAGTCAGTGGCTCGCAGGGTGGGGTTGGACATCTCAGGAGGAGGTGTGGTTTGCCCTCACTAAGTGTGCATGATTGCTTGGCCGGCCCTATTGGACTGGCCAAGCAGTCCTGCACGCTTTGCATGTTCCCCACCAGGCTGCATTACACAGCTTGGTGAGGATCATGCAATGCCTCCCTGAACCGGTTTGAGCATTGAACCACGGCGCTCAAAATAATAACAACGCTGTAAAAGTTTATGCAAATTGCAACCAGCTAAGCCCAGAATTACCCAGAAAGTATCAACTCAGATCAAACAGGTGTTTGTGCCTGACTTGACATTCTGAATTGAGCACAAATTGCATTCGAGTCTGCAATTGTTTCCCACACTAGTCTTCCTAGAGAATACAGGTGAAATTTGTGAAAGGGAGAAGTGGCCTGGTGTATCAAGTGATTTTACAGTTGCAAAGGTCAGTAAAGGTCAACTTTGTGATTGCAAAATAGCTATTTTAAATTTACCAAATCCAAATTGTTATTAATCTGAATTTGTGTTTTAGAATGAATAGAGAAATGATACTTGGAAGGGTGTGCAAAGGGCATCTTTCCCAAATATAGATTCTTTAGCATATGTAATGATGTTTTGCAACCAAAATCCTGTAGTAACACATTAATTTCTTGCCACCAAATCAAAAGCGGTGGTAATCATTCACAAATGGGAAGGGGTACTTTCCCCTTTGTAAATGACAAGAAAAAACAGTATTTACAAGCAGGCAGTGGTCCTTAGGACCCTGTCCTGCTCATACAAAATGTTTCTAAAAGTATTTATTTTCTTTTTTAAATGCATTCCATTTTTCTTTTGGGAAAATCTCCTGCATTTAAAAGAAAAAAGATTGCTTTATTTAAAAACAATCACAGACATGACCGTCTGCTGACCCCAGCTGGCCACCATGCCTGTGACTTCAACCAATCATTGAGAGTCTAAATTTGCAACCTACTGCATATATATTGACGAGGCAGGTCAAATTGCTACCCACTACAAATCGGTATTTTGTTAACTAACTGATTAATACATAGATAATACCAATGCATTCGGTGAAAGTTAGTGTGCAAAGTGCACCCACTTCAATTGAATCTATTTTAGTAAATTCCTATTACAATACTGCAAATTGCAACCAAACCATATCTGCAGGTTATTCTTCAATCCAACTTGTGGAATCCACAACCAGGAGATACAATTCAAGGTGCAGTATTAGTAATCCCCAGGCCGTTTTTATCTTCTGGGATGCATGGTAGTCTAGGAAAGTCCACCTTAGCTTAGTAAGGTAATTGCTCATGAATGTTAGCATACTTCTGCCATAGGTATGAAATAACAACCATATTTACCTTGCCATCTCCCAAATGAAACTGGTATTGTTGTGCAATTTCTGAGCAATTATTTACCTTGAAAGCCACTGTTACAGAGTGTGAGTGTATAGTATGTGTTTTCCTCATGTCCCTGTAAGGCCACATAGCAGTTAGATGTCCCTTTTAACTGGTTGTCCTCTGTCTACTGATGGTGCTCATCAGTAAGTAGGTGTGACTGCATATTAAATGTATTCATGCCTTAATCACACCTTTGTGGAACGAAAACTCCCACAAGCACTATTTCTAGCAGGTTTTTTTTAATGAAAAAGCAAGCAACACATGTACACACGTGTACTAATGTGCAACTGTACTTACACAAACATTGTATTAGCAGTTTCACTTTACTACTAATACCTTCTGCACACATGTGCCATGTACATATGCAATGCATGTGGCATAAATACAATGTTCCAAGGAGACTTTTATTGATATGTATTAGACCTGGCATAATTGGCGTAGGTCTCCCTTCCCCTGCGACTCTTCCTGTCTTGTATGTTGGCTGGATGTAGATGTTCTGGGCGCCGTGTCACTGCTAGTCAGTGCCACAGCGCAAATGCTTCATGAATATAAATGACTGTGTGAATAAGGATAACTCTAATGCTTACATTTGTATAGTCTGTTTGTTAAGGATTACTTTCTATCACCTAATCCGGCCCTAGGAACCCGATAGGAACTGCGAGTTTGATACGTTTATACCAGGGAGGGTCGCCTTTTAGTAAGGACCGTTTGAGTGTTATATGTTTTGAAATGCCTTTCCTGAAAACACAGTCATTTCTCGTTTAAAGCTTTACTGCGGGCTGTTACGAGTATGCGTATTGGTCGTCTGCTTTTGGACCAGCAGGGCCAGCTGGGTCAGACCTGGCTGGAGAGAGAAATCGGTATTCCAAGAGTGGGGAGGGGTGACTCTTTGATCCAAGCAGGTTCGTGCCTGGCAAGGTAAATGATGATTCCATCTTCCACTGGGTGTCTGATAGCAGACCCCCTCGTTCTGAAAGGGCAGCATGTCGACTCGTAAACCAAGCTCCCCGACCCCACCAAACTGGCTCTGACTGGAGTCAGTGATTTGCAACCTTAGAGAACAAATACTTTATAGGTATAAAATGCTGCGCTGGAACTTTGGCCAAGTGTGTTCCTTCTGGATGTCAAGACGAAACTCTGTCCGAGGGAACAGAGGAAAGGACTTTGCAACTTTGACCCACCTTGCCGAAGAAACTACTCAAGGGCCTAAATCAAGGGAGCCTCCTGTCGAAGTCTCAGGGACATTAGACTTCACCCAGTCAGATGTTGGAATTCCTGTGCGAGGATTTCTGCTTGAAGGTGAGGCCCCCGTCGAGTAATCCGGAGCCTCTAGTCCTATGGTATGTTATGTTATTAGGGGTACTTTTATAGCGCACGGCTACTCCGAGGAGTGTCCCGGCGCTAAAGACTGTCACCTACCCAGAGTGGAAAGCAGAAAGGGAGGGGAACTGAGAAAAAAATGAAGAGAATCACTGCGCGAACAGCAGAGTCTTCAGATCCTTCCTGAAAGCCAGTAGATTGGTGTTGGATCTGAGAGACAGCGGGAGAGCGTTCCATAACCGGGGGGCAAGATGTTTAAAAGACCGCCCCCGCAGCGCGCACGTCGGATCACCGGGTTAACAGCCCTGGCCTGGGTAGCAGATCGCAAAGATCTAGATGGTAAATAGAAACTGATGCGTTTCCGAAGATAACAAGGGCCAGTATCGCGAAGGGCTTTAAAGGCAATGGTCAGGGCCTTAAAGGTGATTCGCTTCTTGATGGGCAACCAGTGAAGGGTTCTAAGAATATCACTGGCCCTGGCTCTCCTGGTGAGTCCGGAAATGGCCCGGGCAGCAGAGTTTTGCACAACCTGAAGACGCGTAGAAGGAAGTCCGGAAGACCTAGGTATAGTATGTTAGAATAATCTAGGCGCGAGCCTATCAGGGCCTGAACCGTAATTCTTCTATGCTCTAAAGAAATAAGAGGCAGAAACTTCCTCAACATCTTCAAGATCGCAAAACACTTGCCGGCCAGGCCAGCCACCTGAGTTTTAAAGGAGAGGCTGTTGTCAATTTGGATGCCCAGATTTTTAGCAACCCCTGAGTCACTGGCGTTAGGAAACATGGCAGGAGGCCACCACTCCTTCCATCTGGGAACCGCGGGGCAGCCAAAGAAAAGTACTTCGGACTTATCAGAGTTGCACTTGAGGCAATTATGACTAAACCAGTCAAACACGGCCCCAAGGCAACCCCGGATGGATGTCCCGTCAAAATCGCAGCCCTTGTCGCACGTGAACAGAAGTTGTGTATCGTCCGTGTATGACACGATTTGGGCTCCACAGTCTTCCGCCAATGCCGCCAGAGGGGTCATATAGATGTTAAAAAGCGAAGGGCTCAAAATTGTCCTACTGTAAGGGGCGCAGACTGGGCATCTTCGGAACTTTTGCTAAACCTGTGCGGGCTGCCACAGCTAACACGAGAGCTGCCGCTGCTGAGCACCCGCCCAAATCTGAGCTGGAATCTTCTAAACTTTTGCTGAACCTGTGCTGGCAGCTGCAGCTCAGAGAGAACTGCCGCCGCTGAGAGCCCGCCTGACTCTGTACCTTTCTTTGCTGAACCTGTGTGGGCCACTGCAGCTAAGAGGAGATCTGCCGCCATTGAGAGCCCGGCTAAATCTGTACCCTCCAACCTTCTGCAGGATCTGCGTGGGCCGCTGCAGCTAAGGGAGAGCTGCCGCCACTGAGAGCTGCCGGAACCTGAACCACCGTGATTTCTCCTATGGGCCACCACAGAAGAGAGCGAGCTGTAGCCGCTGAGTGCCCACACCCTTTGCTACTGTGCACCATTGTGATTTGTCCTGTGGGCTGCCGCAGCCGAGAGAGCTGTAGCCTCTGAGTACCCACACCGTTTGCTACTGTGCACCATCGTGATTCGTCCCGTGGGCCTCCGCAGCCAAGAGAGATCTGTAGCCGCTGAGTGCCCACACCCTTTGCTACTGTGCACCATTGTGATTTGTCCTGTGGGCCGCCGCAGCAGAGAGAGAGCTGTAGCCGCTGAGTGCCCGCACCCTTTGCTACTGTGCACCATCATGATTTGTCCCATGGGCCAGCACAGCCGAGAGAGAGCTGTAGCCACTGAGTGCCCACAACCTCTGCTACTGTGCACCATTGTGATTTGTCCCATGGGCCGCCACAGCCGAGAGAGAGAGCCGTAGCCACTGAGTGCCCACACCCTTTGCTGTTGTGCACCATCGTAAATTGTACTGTGGGCCGCCACAGCTGAGAGAGAGCCATAGCCGTTGAGCGCCCCCACCCTTGACAACTTTGCATCCCCTTTGGAATTGTCCTGTTGGCCGCCGCAGCTAAGAGAGAGCTGTAGACGCTGAGCGCCCGCACACTTGGCAACTTTGCATCCCCTTTGGAATTGTCCTGTGGGCCACTGCAGCTGAGAGAGCGCTGTAGCCGCTGAGTGCCTGCACTCTTGACAACTTTGCATCCCCTTTGGAATTACCCTGTGGGCCGTTGCAGCTAAGAGAGAGCTGTAACCACTGAGCACCCGCACTCTTGCCGACTTTGCATCCCCTCTGGAATTGTCCGGCGGGCCGCCGCAGCTAAGAGAGAGCTGCTGCCGCCGTGCACCCACCACGGAGCTGCCTGACGAGAGTCCTCGCCACCCCCAACCCGGGCCGCTGCAGCTGCGTGATGCTGCTGCTGAGAGCACGCCTGTCCCCGAGTGCCCGGGTCAGTGTGGGTGCACGCTGCAGACCTCTGCAGCCCCGTATTGTGGTCGCTGGGAGTCTGCCTGTCATTGTCTCTGCTTCTTTGAGAAGCTGCGTGCTGTCCCCCCTTTCAACGAGAGTTAACTGGTGCGCAACGGGTCGCATAGGCCTTGTCCCTGAACTCAGTCAGTGTTACGCTTTGATGAATATGTTGTTATCCCTTTGAGGCCCTACAGGTTGAAGTTAATTGTCATTATTGAAGCGCTTTGAGAGTTGAGTTAAACTGTTAGATAAAGATATTATTTTTCTATACCTGCCTGAGTTGTGTCCTTTTGTGGTGTCATTACTGCCTTATTGTAAGTGGTCATAAAAGCTCCAAACACTGCCTCTGAGATAGGCCTAACTGCTCGTGCTACGTTACCACAGAGTTGAGCAGGGGTTATCAAAAGGGGTGACCCACTTGCCCTGACTTAGGAGGAAGGGTCTCTATTTGGACAGTGGCGCCAGCCAGTGCCAACTAGTGACCCCCATTTCTAATAATATGCAAATAATACACACCATTCCATGATATGGACCAGGAAAATTGCTGAGCAATTTGTATCACACTTCAGCTGACCTTCTGTACTGAATCACTGTGGATGGAGCATTTTGACTCAGCATAACAAGCAGTGTACTGAAAAGGGTGTTCCGTTATTCCAATGCTTCCAGTGTGTATGTATGATACTTTTGTCAGATTCTATATTTTTAAGCATTTCACTAGTAGATTTTGTCTCAGTTCAATTTCTTTTTTCAGTAAAATCAGGCTTGGGTTGGAGTTCTGGACTTTTTGGTTCTGTCCAGAGGTGTCAGGGAACAACACCCAAAGACCCCGGAGTTCCACCTGCCTTGGTGCACAAATGAACAGAAACACGGGCTTCTCGAAGGTGGCGTCAAAGACCAAAGGTTTATTACTGCAGGGACACAGAAGTCACAGAAACTACACATGGGCAGTAACTAGGAGCCTGTTCGATTTGTACAAAGAGGGTTGCTCCTTATATACAGAAAATTGGGCTTCGGGCAAATTCTTCACATGTTATTACATTCCCAAGCCTTTGTGTCCTAAACAATAAATATTTGGCGTTGCACAGGAATCGTCGACAATATCTGATGATACAACATTACGAATGAGAGGTTCCCACTTTTCCATCATAATCTCATGTCAACTTTTCATTCAGAACCCGGACCGCCTCATCGTAAATTTCGTTACCTCCCCCTAATAAAGGCCCAGAAGGAAAGGAGCAGAGCCAGGTGCAGAAGATAGAAAAGTGGGATAAGGGATGCTTGTGGGTTGTAAATGGGCAAGGCTACCGGCTTCGGCCGCCTAATCGTGATCAGGACAATGGACACGAAGACCAGTTTAACCGGACTAGCCTCAGGCAGAGGAGGCAGTCTTTGTCGAGTCACGCAGCTACAGCGTGATCTGGTCTAAGGTGCACGTGTCATGAAAGAGGTGAATCTCCGGCTAAGGCTACGTGTCCTTAATCGAAATGAAGTGATTAAAGGCTATTGCGTATGTGAGGGCAAGAAAACACAAAATGGCTGCCATGATCTAAGATGGATGCCGTGGGTAGATCAGAAATGTGTCTGTTACAGGAGTACTCTTGCTCGTAGCGTAGCGAAAACACCAGGATATGTTAAATGGATCATTTGCGGTTCGCTGATACCAATGTTGTGTAATTCCGACAATATTGAAAACACGGGTTCAAATCGTCACGGAACCTCAGACCCTCCTTTTGCCCTTACATAGGCAATTACTCAGTCTATGTCAGAGTCTAATTCTATGCTCATCAGGTCAGTGACATGCTGTTGTATCATCATCCTTTCTCGTGCCTTTTCTCCAAACGCAGGTGGTTTTCTGTAACAGGTTGTAGTACAAAGACTACACAGAGCTGGACCACACTGGATAATCAGGCAACATGAGAATAGGAATACCAAGATGACACCAATGACCATCAGAACCTTCCATCCCCACGCTGATATCAGAGTCCAAAACCACTCCATGAAGGACCAGTTTCCCTTGTCTACATGAATAGAGTCTGAAATCTTGTGTAGCTTAGAGATCGCCTCATAGACTGTTGGAGCATTATTAGGAATAAAGACACAGCAGCTCGATTGGATCATTCTGCATACCCCACCTCGGTCTGCAAGAATAACATCTAGAACCATACGGTTCTGCAACGTCATTAGTCTGTCCGCCTGAAGCTCAGCTGTCAAGTTGCTAAGGGCACCAGCAGTTTCGGAAATAGTAGATTCAACTACCCGTGTTAGCTGACGTATGTTTCTACTATTGGCCATAGGCCCCCAAAACGGAAGGAAGCCTTTGAAGAAGTCTCCAGCTTCCTGACCAGCGGTATCTTCCTTGCTGAAGACACCTCTCGCTATTCTGGTTCTGTGGTAATCAGATGAAGCAGTGTATGTCGGAGGCAACAATCGAGCAATATAACATGATCCTGAAAAGTCGGCAGGCAACCATGTAAAAGCCCTGTCTCGACAAATGAAGTAGGTACCCCTAGCAGTGAGAAAGGCAGGGGAAGAGTTAGCCGGAAACACATAGGTCTCTACGCACTCACTCCTCCCTAGCTGAGCTCTCGGATTTCTCCCATTACCTTGCAGACAGACCTGACCTCGGTGAGGTACGACCCAGATTGGAGTTGAGCTTTTACGCTTGCTTTCTCCTAAACTAAGGCGATACTCTGAAGTATTCCAACTTAAATATACTCGCAATTCGTCTCTAGGGTATGATGGAGTATTATTGACGTCCTTGATCATGTCAATAATTCCCTGGACTAAGGCTTTGTTGGCAGAGTTATATTTAGTGGAACGTGGTGGACGTGGAGGATAGGTTTCGAGGGCATAAGCAAAGATGGTTTGAAGGGCCTGAAATGATCCATTGTAACTGAAAGGCAAAACCAGATAGGGAATACCTTTATCCATAGTGTGGGGTATCAAGCCACACACCCAGCAGTCTGTAGTGTTAACTACCAGTTGGTGTTGGTGCAAGAGCTGTACAAAAGTGTTATTGATGAATTCAGAGCGTCGAGCTTGCTCATGTTCAGGAAACGAGTGAAAAGAGTGTATAGAAGAAACAGTAGAAATTGCAGGATCAAGGGGAGGTACTGTAGTAACTGGTACAAAAATCAATTTTATACTAAAGACGATTCCACCCACCAATGTTGCTAAAATAATCAAGAATGTAATGGCACATTGCATCAAAAAGCATTTGCTATGAAGAATTCTATGAAGTCTGTTTCTGCGAACATAAATCACATTTTCTCGTTGCAGCGCAGGAAGCTCCATCTTCTACAATCCGCTCGCGACCACTGATGATGTGTACGTAGATGAAAATGCCTCTATCAGCCCTGGGAGTTCCCAGAACCAACAGAAAGATCGACCTTGTGTCAGACCCCTGCAGATTCAACTAGGCACACAGCCACGACCCTACGGCTACCCAGACGGCAAGGCAATTTTAAAAACAATAAACAATAGCAAACTTCCTGGCTGAAGGCAAAAGTTCAATATATCAAAATCACAATATGCAGTTGCCTGCTTTATTTGTCCATTTTGCAGCTTCTCAAGTTATATCTCTGTTTCGCTGGTACTGTCTGATCGGCAAAAAGCGTTTCACTGGTGATTGTTGCAGTGTTCAGGTTCGCAGATGACAGAGTCTTTTCTGATGCAGGTGACAAATGTTCAGTGTTCAAAGGAGGTTTTTTAGAAGGAGAGTCAGAAATCAATTCGGCATCGCTGAAAGGGACGAACTTCGGTGTACTTTCGAATTCAGAGGAACCAATTCCCTTCTTCACCCAGTCGTCATAAGGAAGTGGCAGGGGTACACGCTTTACATGTGACGCGTGCACCCAATGCTTGCGTCCGGCCACACGAACTGCTGTCCTCGTTGAGAGTAGGATTTGGAAGGGGCCGACAAATCTCGGCTGTAGGTTCTTCGTCCTCGCGAAGTTTTTGATGACGACGAAGTCTCCCGGTTTCAGCTGATGTCCTGGACTCTCCGGAGGTTTTGGCAAAGCATCGAAAACCTGTTGATGAATAAGACTCAATTTAGCAGTCAAGTCGTAAAGGTAGTCTATCAACATAGGATATTCTATGGAGCAAAATTCTTTAGGCCTTGGCACACCCCAGATATTTGCCGGGCGACCAAAGACTATTTCGTATGGGCTAAGCCCTATTCTAGAATGTACCGTTGCTCTCGTTGATAACAAGGCCAAAGGAAGTGCGTCCGGCCAGGCTAAACCTGTGGATGCTTGTATTTTAGCTATTTTTAGCTTGAGGGTGCCATTGTAACCCTCCACTAAACCAGCAGACTGGGGATGGTTTGCACTGTGAAACTTTTGCCTGATCCCTAAACCGGCACACACACTCTGCATAACTTTCCCTATAAATTCACTTCCGTTATCTGACCATACAATCCGTGGCATTCCGTATCTAGGGAAATATTCTTTGAGAAGAATTTTGGCAGTTGACAGGGCAGTATTGTCCTTTAGTGGATACGCTTCGATCCACCTGGAAAAAGCACAAACTACCACCAGGACATACTTCAAATTATTGCAGCGCTCCATGTGAATGAAGTCTAACTGAATCACTTCAAAGGGGCAGGAAGGAGGAGCGAAATGACCAGCTGGAGTTGAAGTTCCCTTGCCAGGATTATGCATCAAGCATACCATGCAATTTTTCACCACTCTCTCTGCACACTTACTGATTCCCTCATTCTTCCAGACCGGAGCCAACATCTTACAGATCCCTTTAGAACTTATATGCGCTACTCCATGCGCCATCGTTACTACTGCAAGCACATACGCATCGGGCAACATCCAACGTTGCTGTTCTGTCAAATCAATCCAACATCCATTCGAGTCCAACTTGCCCGTACTTTCTCTCCATACACGTTTCTCTTCCTCAGTCGCTTCTTTCTGAATCTCTTTCACACTGTCCATAGTATCCTCGCACATTCCAGACTCAGCAATCCATCTTGCAGACGTAGCAACATACATTCTGCTCATCGTGTCTCTAGCTGTCTGTTTAGCAATTTCATCAGCAAAAGCATTCCCACGACCAACATCATCCGTGATTGCTTTATGAGCACTGCACTTCACAATCGCAACTTCAGTCGGCAAGGTTAGAGATTCCAACAAGTCATTAACTAGCTGGCCATGTTGGATCTTAGTCCCATGGGACGTAATGAAACCTCTTTCTCTCCACAACCGGCCAAAACTATGGGCCACGCCAAATGCATACTGACTATCTGTAAATACATTCACTCTCTTTCCCTTGGCTAAAACACACGCTCTTGTTAGAGCTATTAATTCTGCAGCTTGGGCAGAATTCTGACTCACTCTTGCAGTCTCCACAATCGTCTTCAAAGTCGTTACTGCGTAAGCAGCAGTCACATCACCATTCTCCAATTTAAAACATGACCCGTCCACATACAGCGTACCATCCGGATCGGATAACGGAGTATCCTTCAAATCAATGCGTCCTTTTGTCTCTTCCTCCGTTTTAAAACAGCAATCATGTGGCTCGGAATCACTCGACTCTTGATCAGTCGGCAACAGTGTCGCTGGATTCAATACATTACATCTTTTGATCTGAATATGACTCGCTAGTAATGTCAGCTCGTAACCAGATAATCTCGCACTAGTAAGGTGTTGTGTCTTCGTTCGGTTCATGAGTGTATCCACTGCATGAGGAACCATGACCACTAGCATGTTGTTCATCCCCAAACCAGCAGATTGTCGAATGGAAGCCGCAGCTGCCGCTGTAGCTCTCAAACAACTAGGCAGCGCTCTTGCTACCGGATCTAATGTTGATGAGAAATACGCACAAGGGCGTTGTTTATCACCAAACTTCTGTGTCAGAACACTCAACGCGCAACCGTCTCTCTCGTGAACGTAGAGCGTGAATGGTTTGCTGTAATCAGGTGTACCTAATACAGGAGCTGAACACAATGTTTTTCGTAATTCAATAAAACTCTTCTGACATTCATCAGACCATGGTACCGGACTCGGAACATTTTTCCCAGTCAAAGCTACCAATGGTTTCGCTAAAAGAGAAAAATTTGGGATCCACTGCCTACAGTAAGAGGTAATACCTAGAAAGGCACGTACTTCTCTCTGTGTGCGTGGAACACTCATATGTGTAATTGCTTTTATTCTTTCTGGGGTCAACTTCCTTCCCTCCTTTGACAAGAGATGACCTAGGTAGGTCACTTCTTGGCAGCAGTATTGCATTTTCGAAGGTGAGACCTTATGATTCAAATTAGACAAATGATGCAATAACGAAATCGTAGCTGCCTTGCAAGTTTCCTTGTCATCAGCAGCCACTAGAAGATCATCTACGTACTGTACTAGGGCAGAACCTGGAGGAAGGACAAAGGAGTCTAACTGGCTTTTTAATGCTTGACTATAAATAGATGGACTTTCACAATAGCCTTGTGGAGCTCGTTTAAATCTGAAACTTCGGCCTCCTAAACAGAAGCCGAAAATATCTCTACTCTCTTCGGCTATCGGAATGCTGAAAAAGGCATTCTTTAAGTCGATAACTGAGAACCACGTGGCTGTAACAGGAATCAATGTTAGCAAGGCAGTAATGTCTGGAACCACAGGGAACTGCGGAACCACAATCTTATTAACTTCTCTAAGGTCTATGACAAATCTATAAACTGGAGGTTTTGTAGGATCAGTTCGTTTCAAAATCTGTAGTACAGGACTGTTACAGACATTTCCTCTCGTTTCTTCAATCACACCTTTCTTAATCAAATCTTGCACAATCAATAAAAGTGCACGCTCACCTTCACTAGATATTTTATATTGGGGAATTCTTGGAAATTTTACATTTGCTTTCAAAGTTACCACATATGGTGGTATTTCTAAAAGACCTACATCATTAGGACCAGTCGCCCAAAGAGAATCAGGGAGTGAACGTAGCTCCGGCGGGAGTGCATCCATTGACAAGTACATCGGAGAGGTGATATTTTTACCCAATGTAAGCTGTACTCCTTCCGGAGAACAGTACAATGTCGCATATAGTCGTTTTAACAAATCTAAACCAAGCAGATTTTCATTACAACCGGTTGTCAAAATCAGGGGTGCTTTCAAGTGACATGGTCCAACAGAAATAGACAAAGGACCAGATATCGGGTTGTAAACAGGGGCGCCTGAAAAACCTACAGAAACATTTGTTGAGCCGGACAAAGGTGCGCCAGGGAGTTTCGCATGAATGATAGAACTTTTTGCGGCACCAGTATCCAACAGAAATGGTTCGACTACACCTGATGTTGCTACTGCGACATAAGGCCCACTCTGATCCACTGGAACTGATACTACTCCCTCTCTCTGTCCATGGCTGTCCTAGTACCCATTTTGCTGAAATCCCTCATCCATTTCACAATAATCTTCAACAAGATATTGTTGGGATCTATTTTGCTGAGTAGACTGTCCATTTCGTTGATCAAAGTGATTGGAAGGACGATCATTCGTTTGTGGAGGCATAGCACCTCGTCCTCGACCTCTAGAATTCTGCACAAAACCACCACGACCTCTCTGAGCTGCTGCTGCATTATTTTGCGCTAAGATCGGACATTCATTTTTATAGTGACCCTCTTTCTTACAGTATGCACATTGATTCCACTGATATTGAGGTCTCGATGTACTATAATCTGTCCTTAGATACGAACCCTGTTGCATATTAGTCTGATTCGTGCGAGGCGGATACGCCTGCTGCAAAAGAACTTTAGTCTTTAAATCCTTCGTTTTCTTCTCTGATTTCTCCTTTTCCTCTTTATCCCTGTTTTCGTAATACTGTGCAGTCGCAAGTATTTGCGCTGTTGTGGATACAGCCCACGCACTTTCTGAATCTTTTATTTTATTGCATAATTCAGGTAACAAATTATGCACAAATTTATCGACAAACAGTCTTTGCCCTCCTTCTGTGCTCATGTCCTGACCACTATGATCTACAAAAGTCTCTTCGAACCTTGTGAAGAAGTCGGAGACACTTTCGTCTTTCTTCTGCTTGCATGCAGATAACTTGTCCCAATTAACACGCAATGCGGGCATAAGAGTCTTCATTAGATCGATTATTCTACCTGGAAGGTTAGCAATTAGAGGTTCGGGTTTCGCACCACCTACTTGCTGACCATCCGCTGCAGTGATAGCTGCCCAATCACCACCTAGGGCAACTTGATGATCCTCTCTACGAATTTTAGCCCACACTGGTTGTGGAACTACATTGCCAAATAACATATCGATGTCTGCTAAGTTCATTATACAAGCCTCAACTGTCTGTGTTAATTCCTTATAGTATCCAGCAGGATTTTTACGCGGATCTGGCAAGGCCTGCTTTACTGCTAGCACTTCTGCTCGTTTCCATGGAATGTGTATCCACACTCTTTGGAATTGCGCTGGAGCGGCTACAATACCATTGACTGCATCAGCTTGCACAGCATCGCGCCAAATTGGAGGAACCTCCCTCATTGGATATTGGCGACTTAGCTTCGTCTTACTTTTTTCTAAATCTCTTGGTGAACGAAGTGATGGATCATTCCTATAACTTAAAATCAGTTCCATCGCTTCTTTTATATTATCACCCACTATCATTCCAGCAGCAAACTCTTTCTGAACCTTAATTAAATCTTCCAAAGTAGATTCAACATCATCTTCTTCCATCTCCTCACGCAACAACGAGCACATCTCGTCAAAGACGTACCGTTGTGTTGGTTCTTTCCACTGCATAAACGTGTCTAGCACATCTCTCGTACTATATCTCCTACTCTTCGAAATCCATCTGAGAGCCGTGGAATCTAAAATTCCCCGTTCCTCTGTACTTGGAAGCTGACTACGTCTTTGAACAGAGTCAGAAGTATGAGTCTTAATTAAAGTTTTATAGAAAGGAGACAGAATGTTAGACACAGAATCAGTGATTCTCCGACGAACAGAAAGTGGAGTCAACGTACTCGCAGAAGCAGAAAACACAGTAGAGGTAGGAACAGATAGTGGAACAGTAGAAGTATCGAGAAAAATAGTTTGTGGAACAGTAGGTGTAAACGGGACAGATACAGGTATAGAAGTCGGCAATCCCGGAGGAGGAGGAGCCGTAGGAACTTTCACATTGACCACAGGAGGTACTGGAGCCTGATTCTGAGGGGCAGGAGCAGGAACACCAGGTTGTCCAGCAACCGGCAATTGTACATTTGGTAAAGGTGGAGCCGTAGCACCTTGTGCATACGGTGGAGGTGACCGTAACAAATAAGATAGCAGAGGATCGTTTTCAGAATCCTCTAGTATCTTAGCTGTTTTCGATGGCAAGGCAGGATAGCACTTGTCAATCGCTAAATTGTGCTCTCTAATGGCCACCTCTATGGCTTTCTCACACTCGTTAGCCTGCAACTGCTTAGTTGCTTGCTCTAGAGTCAACTCTTCTTGTTCTTTCTGTTCTTTCTTCAACTTTTTCATTTCTCTCTGTTTGGATTCTTTTCGCCAATAACGGAAAGAATCAAACATTGCCGGCCGGGCTTTCTTCCTAAACAATTTCGCTTCTAAATTATCGAGAATCTCGGGTTCAAAACTACCATGTAGTGGCCAACTAAGGACACCATCCTTCTTACAGTAACGGACCCACACCTCATTATAAGATATAGGACCCACACCATGTTTACAATATAAATCATATAGAGGAGTCCCAATCGGAGGAACCAGACAAGAGTCCTCCAATCGTGAGTCACGGTTGCAACCAAAGCAAGACAACATTTTCCGACTTACCATATTTCAGTCCGGAACACAAACAAAACACAAAACAAATATGTGCACTCGAACCAAGAACTTAGGCCTACCAGAACGAACTGATGTATCGATACCCAAACTAAACCAAATAGATTATCGTACTAGAACAACCAGTGATAATCTTACGAAATCAAACCAAACCAAGAACCGATCAAGGATTTTAGCAACCCTCACAAAGTAACTAGCTAGCTATCACTAAATACTTAACTGAGGCACTGAAGACGTCACCAAGGAGAAACCCGTCACGTTTCGCTGTACTAAGGACTGCACCTCGGGTCCAAGACAGGGCGACGGTCAAGGCAACGGCCCACTGCAGCCGTCCTGAACGGGAACCCTCGTGGAAGAGAACTTCGGGCCACTTTTGCGATATGCCGGGATCGATGAAGTGGGGCGCCTCCCTCAGGAATCTTCACACGAAGCTTCTCGAACTCTTCAGGCTTTTGGACCGGTACCGAATGACGTCGCCCCACGTTGGGCGCCAATTGGAGTTCTGGACTTTTTGGTTCTGTCCAGAGGTGTCAGGGAACAACACCCAAAGACCCCGGAGTTCCACCTGCCTTGGTGCACAAATGAACAGAAACACGGGCTTCTCGAAGGTGGCGTCAAAGACCAAAGGTTTATTACTGCAGGGACACAGAAGTCACAGAAACTACACATGGGCAGTAACTAGGAGCCTGTTCGATTTGTACAAAGAGGGTTGCTCCTTATATACAGAAAATTGGGCTTCGGGCAAATTCTTCACATGTTATTACATTCCCAAACCTTTGTGTCCTAAACAATAAATATTTGGCGTTGCACAGGAATCGTCGACAATATCTGATGATACAACATTACGAATGAGAGGTTCCCACTTTTCCATCATAATCTCATGTCAACTTTTCATTCAGAACCCGGACCGCCTCATCGTAAATTTCGTTACCTCCCCCTAATAAAGGCCCAGAAGGAAAGGAGCAGAGCCAGGTGCAGAAGATAGAAAAGTGGGATAAGGGATGCTTGTGGGTTGTAAATGGGCAAGGCTACCGGCTTCGGCCGCCTAATCGTGATCAGGACAATGGACACGAAGACCAGTTTAACCGGACTAGCCTCAGGCAGAGGAGGCAGTCTTTGTCGAGTCACGCAGCTACAGCGTGATCTGGTCTAAGGTGCACGTGTCATGAAAGAGGTGAATCTCCGGCTAAGGCTACGTGTCCTTAATCGAAATGAAGTGATTAAAGGCTATTGCGTATGTGAGGGCAAGCAAACACAAAATGGCTGCCATGATCTAAGATGGATGCCGTGGGTAGATCAGAAATGTGTCTGTTACAGGAGTACTCTTGCTCGTAGCGTAGCGAAAACACCAGGATATGTTAAATGGATCATTTGCGGTTCGCTGATACCAATGTTGTGTAATTCCGACAATATTGAAAACACGGGTTCAAATCGTCACGGAACCTCAGGGTGTTGAGAATATTTGTTTTCCATCCACTCCTTGAGTGAAATTAAAACTTTGACAAACAAACCTGTAAAAAAAACAGTGGTGCCGCTGCCCTATAAATGACTCCTTGTGAATAAGACATTTATAGTTTTCCCATCTAATTTTCTTAATGGTGTTCATCTTGGGAAGCTGGGTCTGTGATTGAAAAAAGGATTCCAATATGCCAATAAATGGTCATTAGTGTAATTCATTTATCTTCAGATATTATAATTACAAAGCTCAGGTGAAATTAAAGGCAACTAAAGAATGTTATCTAAATGGTTATTCTCAGAGGAAATCATCTATATGATCTTATCAATGTAAAGATTCTGATGTGAACACAAGCAACGTACATCATAAAGAAAGGATAGCGCCTCTGTAGTTGTGGTTCAATCTCATTCGCGAAGATCATTTTATATTTTCCTACACCAAATTCTGTGCATGTAAGGATCCTGCAGGTTCATCAAACAGACACAGAGTTAAAATATATTCAAAATGATTGTCTTCTTGCTAATAGTATTGAGTCACAAATATTGGGTTGTGATTGCTGCCTTATGCCCATTGAATATTGAGAGAATTGGTATAGTGGATGGTTGAGTATCATACACTGTAATAAAAAGCAACACATATTGGTGCAGGGCCACTTATTGTGGGTACTATGCATGCAGGGCACTAAACTGAACAAGGGGCGATGACTCTCTAATTATGGCTGCAGACCATGATTTATGGGCAATGTGGCAAGTGGACAGACTATATAATTCCAAAAACCTATGAATATTAATGGGAAAAAACTTTGTAATGAAGTTATTCTAACATATTATTTAAAAATAGGAAGGTTGCTGGCATGACTTTAGCTGAATGAACTTTATGGTGAAGACCGTGTCAATAGGCCTGTTTATGTTGTAAAATAGGGGCGCACTTAGGCCATGCCTCTGCACTAGATCTAGTAGTCATAAATGTCAGAACTATAGCATTCCCATTTACATGGCATGCTCCGTCCATCGCTGTAGGGTACGTCAGGTGGACAAAAGATGCACTAAATCAGCCACCTCTCTGTGAAGGGCACACATGTATTTGCCTTTAGCCAGTCAATAGGCTCAAACTATGCTGTGGCATGTGACATGCATGTATGTTGCAGGAGAAGGGAATAGCCTTCGGCCATTAACTGTGTGATCTACAGTCATTTGTACATGGAAGGCCTCTGGGTAGTGAGGGTAATACATACCCTTGAAGAATAACAAATAAGGTCACCCATAGAGCAGGCTCCGTCAAGTGACGAGGAACTGTATGAAGTCCAAAGATTGCGTGACTAAGAGTCATGACCTGTGTATGCTTCTCCCAAAGGTTCAGAAGCATATGATGGTAACAAAAGGGAAGGGATCCTTTGAAAGGGTTCAACCTGACAACTGTTCTATGAATATATTAGGTCTGGCTGAAAGGGATCTAGCGCCCCCTTCATCTGTTCATTACGAAATAACTCCCGTTATAGTCTTCTCTATGGAAAATGTGCAGTATAAAACTGTTAAAGCTCCTGATGCTGTGGACATGTCATCCCAAACTGGAAATGTGCCAACCATTATAGCAAAGACTGTAGTAACTGCGTCAGATTTTGATTCCTTCTTTTGGAATGTGGCCTGCCTTTTGAGCATGCTGAATTATGTTGAATTGAAGGAAAACGATAAAGAAATACCCTATTGAATGTTTACAGGAGTCACGGGTTTGCAATATAGTATACATTGATGGGTTCGCCTCTGAGTCAAACCCACCTGTCTTTTCTAGACTAGAGCATCATAACGAGCATCATAACGATAGATGGGCAACCTTGTTCTCTGTTTCATTAAGAAGCAGAATGTTTTAAACTTATTTGATTCACTTCACTTTCAAATGATAGGTCTGTCCTGTGCTGCCAAATAGACAATCTTTATTATCAGTTTTTACCATAATAATTTCCACTGTCATAACACAGATTTTGTAAATTCACTTGATCAGACTCTGAGCAAGGCACTTGGGGGCACGTGCATCTAACCATTTTGCGATCACAAATAGTGCGAATTGCAAAATTCGGCCTTTTGTGATCGCAAAAAGGCCTTTTGAGAAGCATGCACCTTTTGCTGCAATTTGCAATTAAGAAAATCACACGTTTTTGTGATTCCCTTAATTGGCAATGCAGTTAGATAACCACAAATTGCGCTCCCCTACTAAATGTGATGCATTATGCAATCGCAAATTGCATTTTCACAATTTAGAATCTCAAATTACCATTTTCAAGTTGATGATAATTTGCAATTCCTTTCAAAAATGCAAATAAATGTATTTTTCAAAGTGCATTGTGGTGCACACTCATGCCCTTAGGGCATGTGTGTGCACCACCAGTGCATACTTACCTTTTTTTGGGGGTGCATCAGGGTGGCCTATTGGCCCCTTGCAACCTTCGATTTGCATGGACAATTTGCGAGTTCCTATTTGGTACTCGCAAATTGCGCATGCAATCACATTCATTCCTCTAGGCCCCTATGACTGAATGGTAAGCCATTCCTTAACTGTACATCACAATTTGCGATTCACAAATAAGGAATGTGTAGGAATTGTTAATATTTTAGCGAAACATACATGCATACGTAATTGCGATTCCTAAATTGCGATTCCTTAAAAATCACAATTTAGGAATGACAGGGCCATATGTATCAAGCTAATTAGCATTTGCAAAGGCCGAATTTCGGCCTTTGCGAATGCTAATTAGCTAAATGGTATGTATGTAAAATGTTTGATGCAAAATAAGGAATCGCAAAATTTGCGATTCCTTATTTTGCGATTGCACTTAAGGAATCGCAAATTTTGCGATTCCTTAAATGCAATGTATCAAAGAAAAAATATTCCAAAAATGCCATTTAGGATTCACAAATTACCACCAACTTCTAGTTGGTGGTAAATTGCGAATTCTTTTAAAAAAGCTTTTTTCAAAAAAACTAAAGGTGCCATATGACGCTCATACATGCCCTTAGGGCATATATGTGCGCCATATGCCCCCAAATGTCATTTTCAGGGGTTCAGCAGGGTGCTCTTGAGACACCCCTGCACCCTTGAAAATATTCCTAATTTGCGATTAGCAAATAGCTAATCGCAAATTCCCCCTTCATTCCTATGGGCCTCCTGGCCCTTAGAAATGAATGGGTAATTTGCGATTAGCTATTTGCTAATCACAAATTAGGAATGGTAAGGAATCGCTATGAAACAGCGATTTTGTACATACATACCGTTTTGCAAATTCCAAATAGCGATTCATTAAAATTCGCTATTTGGAATTCGCAAAACGGAACTATGATACATATGGCCCACAATTCCTTACTTTGATGCATGTAGCCCTTGGATAGTTAAAGGGGGATTATGCTGTAATCTGGGTGAGAGGATGCAAGTTATTAGTAGGTTCTGTTCAATCACAATAAATTCTGTTTGTGTCATGATGTGGTGTGACAAAGTGGATTATTTTCACTTTGAACATAACCCATGTGGTGAAGATCTATAAACAATAATGAGCAAGCAGTGCCTCATGCTTACATTAGATCTTGCAACAGCCCCAGCCCAGAAACAGAGTACTTTTACAGGGCAGGGCTCTGGTAGCATGATAGCTGTTATTGCTATCTCAGACAGGTGGAGTAAAAAAGTTGCCCATCTTTCTATCCTCCAGAATTGCATGAGTGACCACAACCACTTTGCCACTATGCATTCTCATGGGTTATGCACAGTTACAATATACTCAATCCATTCCACAATTAGAAGTTTGTAATAAGAAGTGAACTTTTCGACAATGGGCCACTGCTGATATTTGTTAACTGAGCTTGTGGTGTGGAACAGGCATCAATTGATGATGTGTCTGGAGCTCGGAGCAAATTCTTTGTTTGCTCATGGCAGACAAAGAGATTAGTGAAACTGTCACTGAATTTGTAACTATAACATGACGAAGGTAGAAGTCAGAATTGGTTTGATGGGGCTTGCTCCTATGCTCATAAATGACTAATATATGCTGTTTAGAGGTCACCAAGAGATGCAGAGGAAGATAGGCTATGTAGAACGAAATAGAAGCAGGCGGTCAAGTAGAGAAAGACAGCCATAGGGCAGGCGGCTTGGGGGCAATTACATGAGGCTAGTGGTAGGAATGATACTTAACTCATTTTGTAAATGGTAAATGCCCCAGATAGTCACAAACCTACTATAGATATGATCATTCCCCCACATATATGGGTTGAGCACTCTCCGAAAGGTGTAGTCAATTGCATCGTAGCATCGGATCACACAGTCCATGCAGCACCGTACTGAGTGAACCTATCCTGGGCAGTACAGATTTCTCACCTATTACTTTGTAGGAGGTAATAGCTGCCATTGAACGCAGTCCGAGGAATAAGGCCTAGTGTCAATATGGAGTTCCAATTGATATCTTTAAAGATAATATAAAACTATGGGGCTCCTTAATAGTTAACTGACTGAGGAGGGCACTTAGCACAGGTCCCCCTGAGTCTTGGTCAAATTCCATTAGTGTCCCCATCTAAAAGAAGGGCGACAGAGCTGACCCCCGCTGCTATCAACAATTGCTTTAATTGACTCTACAGCAAAGGTACTGGTCAGAATTTTATAAAATCGACTAGAGGCCTGGCTCTCAGAAAAAAGCATACTCTCCACCATTTAGTATGGGTTTAGAAAGTGCCTAGCAACCGTACATCAATGACTGAATGTTCATTTAATAGTAAGTATACTAAGGTGAAGAGCGGATGCATATGTTTAACTTTTGTAGACCTCAGATTCGCATGTGTCAATCAAGGAAAGCTCTACAGACGAATGCTAGAAACAGGAGTTGATGCTTCAACCATGTATTTTTTATGCCAACTTCATGTGGATATCTCGGGGTGTTTTAGGTACGGGCCTAATGGCGAATGTACAACCCTGATGAGATCAAGCGTGGTGTTGAATGTTTTGGCTTATTTTTTTTTTTGTTTACATATCAAAGATCTTGATTTATTTCTGTCAAAAGTAGAGGCTGATATACCCTGAATGGGAGCAAGAAGCCTCCCTGCATTAGTATATGCAGACAATTGTATTCAAATGTCAAGAACTGGAGTGGATCTTCAGAGGTTACTGGACAGATTTGTTTAATTTATGAGTAGTGTGGCTCACTGGTTAGAGGCGGCAGACCCGAGAGCAGAGGACGGCCCGGGACCAGGGTTCGATTCCCGGCGCGGCAGGTTTCTGGACCAGGGTCAGCGGACTCGATAATTCTCTCGCCTCGGTGCCCACTCTGATCAGCGATCACACTCGGCAACTCTGGGCATTAGCTTGCCTCATCTTCACTAACGGCCCCACCAGACCGCCGGGGATGCCTGGTCTCACCCTGGAAATACCCATTAAGGGACCATCTCTCAGGGAAGCCATGAAGGGTTTCGCAGCGGTCGAAGCGCCTTGGGACCCTCCGGGTAAGTAGTGCGCTATATAAATGCCTATACATTTACATTTACACACACTTGGATTTGTCAACCAATATTACCAAGACATACACCAAGGTATGCTGGCATGTGTCTAGCAATATGATATCACACTATATTAATAGAACTAAGCTTCTTCATGTACCAACTTTCACATACCTGGCGGTACCTTTTGACAGAGCGAGTACATGGCTGCACTTAAAGAAAGTGAGGAAAGCTCAGTTTGACCAAACTATAGTTGCTGTGTATGGGTTTTCTGCAAAGCTAGATTCTAAACTCTTAGATGTGATGATTAATATCTATAAAGCACAATGCATCTCAGTGAGGATGTTTGGTGCAGGTATATTGGGTAATTGCAACACAAGACACATACAGGTTAGTGAGAATGTGTTCTTGATAAGACTATTATATGTCCTTACTAGTGTGCCCACTTACGTCTCTCACTCTGAATATTAGTATTACTGTACCTAGAAGATCATGTGAAATGAGTACCACCTATGCTATGGCTTTCCATCTGGTCAAAACCCAAGACTTTTCTCAACCAGGAAATAATCACTGATTGTCTTTGGCATGACAACATTTGCAATATTCCATGGTTGGCTATATAGAAAGAACCAATTCAACATATTAGGGAGACCCAAACTTTTTATTAACCCACAGGGCATCAGTGGATTAGTCAAAGCTCTTAATAAAACAGAATTTCTCACTATGTTAGAAAGAAGAAGAGAAGCCTCAGAGTGGCTGCTCATCAAACTGTAATTAATTACCACTAAACAAATGGAGCCTTGTCTATTTCTTTTACCACATCATGACCAGAGACAATACCAGGTCAGGTTTAGATTTATTCTAGACCATCTCCTAGTTTCTTACCCAACAGGTGTTTATGGAGAAGCGGGCCTTGTGCCTTGCCCATACGATATTCAACATCAGTGCAATCCATGATACATTTCTTATTTTTTTGCAAGTTGTACACTGTGCCCAGGAAACAGTTTCTAAACACATTACTCAGGTCCTTTAACATTAAAAGATGTAGGCCAGCTTTATTTCACCTTTCATTAATGCAATCTGAATAAGTTTGAAAAAGTGTTCATAAATCCACATCAGCTGCAGTACATTTAAGAAATGTGGTGGGCAAGTATTGTTTTAACTTTGTTTTATCTACTTTATTCTATTTTTATTGTTACCCTTGAGTGATAGATATATGGGTTGGATTATTTGTAGGTATTTACTACTATTCCCCCTCCTTATGCACGAGTCACTTAATGAATGCATGTTTATAATTCTTATCTGACAAAAGAGTTCCTTGATGCATTATTGAATGGTTATTTCTAGGTTGTTGTTCATATTCCCCATTTTCATGCACAAGTCACTTTATGGATCAATGTATTTAATCTTTGTCTAAATTGCTGCTCAGTATCAATGTTTGTACATTATTGATTTGTGTGTTATGTATACATCTATGGATTTCATGAGCCGAATAAAAATTGTTTGATAATAAGGATGAGCTTTGAATGTTGAACAGATGAACCAAAAGTAATTTTCCATCTTGCCTATTTAGGGCCAAATTTACTAATGTTTTGCACCAGTGCAATGGAAAGCAACACAAATTCAAAGTGCCCCTTTTTACCCACCACAAAGTGGATTTGCACTTTAAAACTTGACCTTTTCACAATATAAAACTATTTATATAGTTTTGTATCAACAGAATTTATTATATGTTGATAAGCAAACACACCATTAGGTGTTCACATACATCCCAATCTACTAAAATAGCCAGTCCGGGCTTTGCATCAAAAACTAGAGCCTCCAACTATGCCAAATGTGCTGATATCTCAAAAAGCTCAATGCATTTGCTCTGCATTGTACAGCCCACAGCAAACGCATATGATCCTATTTTTATTATTCATGGTCTGTTACCATTACGCAGGCTTTGCCTTGCGAGTTATTGCATAATGGGCAGTACATTGGGAGTTTCTATATCATAAATACATGTTCAGTCTTTTACATAGCTTGTTTTTACTTTGCAAGTAAGATACCCAACTGCCTTAGTGAGTATAGCTTCATCCATGGCATGGGGTTGGTTGCAGGGCCAGGCATGCACCTGTTGGGTTGCCAAAACCCCCACGTGTGGCCAACCCCCCCCCCCCCCCGGAAAGCACAGCAATCAGATATGTGTGGTGTGGGGTTGGCTGCAGGGCTTTTGGTTTTGGCCATGCCCTGTGCTTAGTGCTCTGTGGGCAGCCAAACCCCCAGAGGAAGGCAGCCATCCATGGTCTCCCACCCCACATATTTTTGTTTATTTATTTTGCTGTATTGAAGTAGTCGTGTGGTGCTGCAGCTGAAGTGGCAACAATTTTACCAAGAGGGTGCAAGTACTTTACTTGTTGCAGCTTAAGTAGTCTTGCAGAACCACGGCTTACATGGGAGACCCCCACTACTAAATGAGGGCAAAGCAGAGTACCGCAAGAGAACCTCAGGACCACCACCATACTTTTTTTATGTTGGCATTTGAGGGGGTCTACGAAGAAAGATTGGTGACCAAGTCCCTGAGTCCTGAGATGGCTCCTGCAGCATTTATCTTCAAGTTGAGGCCAGCCAGTCAGATTGCTCAGTCCCACGATGGGAAAAAGCTCTCTTGGTCAATCAGAATGCTCTATGTTTTAAATCTAGCAGGAATGTTTTTCTGTTGTTTATTTCCCAGCATGACTCTACAACAGATATAGCTATTTTTAACATTATTTTCTTTGAAACAGCTGAACAGATGTACGCCAAATTACAAAGAGTACCCCTTCTGGGTAAATATTTCTAGCTTTTAGCCAAATTAGGTGTAATTCTGTTCAGCCATTTTATTCTTTATCATTGTTTAATTTTTCCTATGAGTTTATATAGCTGGGAAACCTGTCAGCCTTAGGGTTGTCTTCCCTCAAACATTTTGCCCACACCCCTCCTATTTTTGCTGAATTTATTTTTGTTGGCCTTAGGACTTAGGACTCTGTGCATTTTACCAAAACTATCCAGAGCAAAAGTGCTCTCTCTCTAAAAAATAGTAAAATTGGCTTACATGTGATTAGAATATTTGCTTATAAGTCACTAGTAAAGTAGTATACCATGTATCCAGGGCTGGTAAATTAAATACTACTAGTGGGTCTGAAACACTTATTGTGCTAACCACTTAAGTAACCCTGTCTCAGGCCTGCCATTGCAGTCTGAACTTCTAAACTACCAATACAGCTTGCAAAATAACCCCCTGGCCAAGCGTTAAACTCTGGTTTAATTAGACATATGTCAGTCCTAAGGTAGCCCATAGGGTACGATGCATTGTATTTAAACGTTGGACATATACTTTTAGGTTTTAAATTTCTTGGTACTGTGAAGCCTACCTCTATCATAGGATAACATTGGTTTGCCTTATTACATTTAATATGTGCTAGCTTTTGATTGGGAGCAGGTGGGAAAGTCAAGTATGGTGTCTGAGAAATTGTATTGTAAAATCCTCTTTAATGGTAAAAGTAAATTTAAAGTTACAATTTTGAAAGTGTTACTTTTATTAAGTTTTTCTGTCCTATGCCTGCAGCCTGGTCCTGGGTCACATGAGTAGGTGTGAGTGGCAGCTGGCCTTTGTCTGTTCCTCCCCTCCTAGACAGCCAGACAATAGAGGGACTAGATGTGCCAGAAGGGGCCATCACTGGCAGGATGGAAGAGCAGAGCTGTGCACAGCTTCACTTAGACTTCCATAGACAGGACTTACACACACACAAAGAACTTGACAATTAGCCTATTGTTCCTGTAGTCAGGCCGGAGCCAAGGCAGGGAATTCTAAGCACTTTTCAAAAGAGAATTGTTAGAAATTTCTCCTTCTTTAAAGGAGGCACCAGATATAAAAAGGGGAGTAGCAGCCCCATTCTTCAATTCACTTTCTGGATCTTTGGTAGTACTCTCAGAGGACTACCTGATTCTGTGACCCGCTGTGTACTTCAGAAGACTGCTCTGCTACACCAAGAAGGACTGGTCTTCTGCCTGATGCCTGCTTGCTTTTATGCAGGTCTACCTGGGTGACTCCAACAGCTAATTTGCTGGCCTCCTTGTCAGAGCCACAGGGACACAAAAGTGTTCCTGTATCTTGCACCTGGACGCAGCCTGATTGAGTTATGAAGCGGTGCCCATCTAGTCCGGGACCCTTGGAAGTGGTGATACAGGTGACCCGCTACCCGAGGTGCAAAAATTGTGACATTGGGAACTTTCTGCTTAAAAGTTACTATGAGACCTGAGAGTATACTGGATCAACCTGCTCATCAATCTGTCACAGGTGCATTGCTGGTCAGCCTGACTTTACAGCATCTCCTGCCACGTTCCTCTCTGCAGCTGCAAATTCTGTTCAGCGGCTCATCACAGAAGCGGCATCCAGCCTCGTGGAGCCCTCTTCGGCTACAGTCATCAGCTTTGTATCGCTGGAGATCTTTGACTTCCAAAAAAAGTTAAAGTCCAAACAAAGCAGCCTTCACCGCGACTTTCACCTGTGGTTCCCTGATGACGATGCATTCTTCTTGGACACCGGCAGCTGCCTTGCTACGCTAAACTTTAGCTTCTAAGATATTTTTTCTTCTGATTTTCTTCTAAGTACAAAGATAAGCACAGGCTGTGACCAATCTATTTTTTGTATATGACCTGCATGCCATCACGGTCGGCCACACCTTTCGACCCTGCTTCAGTCTTGAGCTTGCCAAGATTGCCGCAGTTTGCACATTGATCATTTAGGCACTAGATTTCCTTTAAAATTTTAAAAATGCAGTCAGTCAAATTTGCTTTATTCGAGGTAAAAACTCATAAAAGCATAATACATTTAAAAACCATTTTGGTCCATAATAAAAATGCATTTACGGAAGAAAGAAAAAGTAGTTACACAAAAAAGTTTTAAAAGAATAAAGCGTCATGGCTTCACAAATATTAAAAATTCATAACTATGGGACTACTGATTGAATTCTTCTTGTATTGGTATAAAATTATTAAAATGTACTTTATTTTTCTAAATTGGTGTGGGATTTTTCTTGTGTTGTGTTTTCACTTTATTACTGTTTGTGAGCTGCATAAATGTGTTACACATTGCCTCTAAGATATGCCTGACTGCTTTTGTGCCCAGCTATTTGAGGGTTAAACACAGGTTAACTTACTGACTTTTTGTGGTTCACCCTGAGAGGGATTGGGGTTGTTGCTTGAAAAGAGTTTTTCCTATTTTCAACCTACTCCCACATTTCTTACAATAGCCCAACTTCATACAGAGAGTCCAACGTGAGCTAATAGTTATTTATCCGTATTGAGGCCCTGTTGCTGTAAAACAGTTAAGAGTGCGATAACTAACAAATCAAACAGAGACAGACAGAATCTGATCTATGGTAATAATAATAAGAAATACACTAGTTCACAACCAATCAGATTGATTACTACCTACAATAGCTGTTTCAATCCAATGCAAAGAATCCTGATCAAGCATAAGGATCTGGTTACATCTGAGTGAGTGTCTCCAACAGATCACTAAGGAACATACTGATACATAGTAATTTAGAAACTAGAACAGATGGAGAATGGTTACACAAAAGAGAGCGCTTTTTTGTGTGTGGACATTGCCTGAAGAAATAGTAAGAATGTTAGCCATTTGAAAACAACCTTTGGTAGAATGCATTACATCAAAAAACACTTCATTTATGCCTTGCATCCTTGAATATATGTGTAAAAATGTCCATACAGACTGAGGTATATTGGAAGTTCATTTTTTTCTATCCGAAAATGGGTATTTGAACATCATAGGGAAATAGCACATTAGGAAATAAAGTAGCTGAAGCACGGCCATTCACTGAATATCCCAATTGTAGCCCAGATAACATTTCTTGCTATTGCGAGGATGGGACTGTCCAAATGAGGAAGGAACAGGGAAGATTAAAATGTGTGGAATAATTTCACAACATTTAAGTGGGCACCAAACATCCACTGTTCCCAAACAGTGGATGATGAACTATTAGCTTACATTGAATACTCTGTATGACATTTAGCTACATGAACTAATATATGGACAGGGGGTCGGCCCCCCAATAGCAACTATCTTTTACTTTAATGATGACATACAAACTCATAACAGAGAAACTAGGAGGACTGTGTGGGTTTTATGAATTTATTTGTACCCTATGTTCCCTATGAGTTCAACTGAGGGTATCCCATTGAACAATTTTGTGTCTCCCAGAAGACTAGGGTGAGCCTGGGCCTGGGGAGTCGGTGTGTTGTGTTTTTTAGGGTGAGGTGTGTGGCCCACCTCCCAAGCTTTTTGCAAGCCCCAGGGACACCACCCCAAGGGGCTGACATATTTATAATGGGGTGGGAGAGTGCACCCCCCTCAAGAAGTCCTTTGAAGGCCCGGGGACCCCATTTTCCAGGGCCAATGTTGTTTTTATGGTTTAGGGGTTTGCAACATAATATGTAAGGTCACAATCATTTTAAGATGGCAGTTTTTTTATTAATAGAAGACAGTATGTATATCTCTGCTTTAACCATTGTTTTGTTCAGTGAATTGCTACTTTTTTAACATAAGTAAAAACCACTCATTCTTACTTATGTATAACTCAACTTAACTTTTTGGGGTTTCCAGTGAATTTCTATGGTGTAATAATGTAAATTAATATTTTGATACATCTCCTGCCAACTCCCCACTCTGCACGGCTAGGCCCAGCACCCAACCTCTTGTGGGCAGCCTTTGGCCATGCTTGGCATAGGGTTGGCCACAGGATAGGGACAGCAGTTGGGGTCTGCTTCCAGCCCCCTGCAGATGGCCAAGCACAGATGTGCATAGCTGTCTGCCGTTGGCAGTGTGAGGTTAGATGAAGGCCGTGGGAAACCAACCATCACTGCACACAAGCTCTATACTGGCAGTATAGAGGAGCTTTGTGGCTGTGTTATTAGTAGGGGTGGGCGCAATTTGTGCAGTTGCACTACATGAAACTCCGCAAAACAGTAAAAAATCTCTGCGAGCACGCAAAATCTCAGCGAATACGCAAAATTGCTTGTTCCACCCATTCGCAATGATTTTTTCCTGTTCGCAAATGCTGTTTGCGTGCTCGGAGGGAAACATCTTGCAAGCAAGCATTTTTATCGCGCGAACAAGCAAAAAACTCCGCGAAGCCACGGATCACGGAGTTTTTGGCAATTCTGCGTTCTCCGTGGAACGTGAAATTAACCAATTTCCTCTAATTCTGCAAATTCAGCATGCAGGACAGAATTTACCGCCCAAGCCTAGTTATTAGCTTGAAGGGAAGGCGATGATCTGTGAAGATGTTGGGGAATCTAGGCTGTAAATGGCCATGTAACTAAGAGCATATTGCTGTGTATCATGGCTAGGAAGAAAAGTGACATGATTCATAGTGTAGACTGTAGAAGGTACACTCTGCAAGAGAGAGTGCAAGGATTGTCCAGTCAGGTAACCTTACTGAGCATGGCCGAAAACTGAAAGGGCTATATTATGCAGCCCCTGTACTGAATATCTAGCCAGTCCTTGCAAAGGTCATTGTCACAACTACAGGAGATGCCAGGCGTGACACAGCAACTTCTGAGTAGCTGAAGCCAGTGCATCCAAATCTCACATGGTTGTTAGAAATGTTTGAGAAGTATGCACATATTTCTGGTTGCAAAGAGACCTTGTGTTTGCTAACTGGCAGGCCTTTCCATGGACGCTGTACATATGATTATCTGTTGCAAAGAATTAGGAATGAAAAGGAGTAATATATTCACTGAATAGTAAATTTCACTTATAGTGTAATGGGTTTGCACAGGAACAGGACCTGCACATTTATAGGACCCATGCTGATGTTGATGTGAAACTGTCAGCTAGCAAGAGTACATAAGGATGTTAAAAGGGATGCACAGTACCACATGCACACTGCACATCATAGGTGTCTGGGCTGATGTACAAATGCAATTGGCAGCCAGGTCGGGTTCTGCAGAGAGGGAGGCTTAGGAAAAGCCACAGGTTATTGAGCAAGACATTGGAGAAAGAAAGTGTGTCTTTGCAAGGAGAGAGAGAGTAGAAGAAGGCACTTCGGTGGTAAAGGACCAGGGAAAGAGAAGTGCTAGGAGCGGGAAGGGAAATGGATTCGGACAGACCGTGAGAACGTCCATAGCACGATTAACAATGTGATCCCGCTGCTGAATCTACTCGTAGCAGATTTTCACTATCAGTTTAAATTTGCACAAAAGGAAACGCAGAGAGCAATAGTCTCTACAATATACTGCACTTCTATTATTCAATTAAATGACAGTAAATTGGGAAAATTCCATTTCCCATGAGTGGCTATTACTACTCCCAATAGTTACAAGGTGGGCTGATCCCAAATGTGAATGATAATTGTATTGCTAAGTTGTCTGATTGCCAATTCTCTGTTTACTTACTGATGCTAGAGATGGCCATAGCTGACATTGTTGTGCCAAGACTACCTATCAGCATCCTTTGCATGTTATTCCCCTTTTTTTCTTTTCTTGTGTAGGTTAGTGTGTTGAATCAGCTGTGCACACACTGTTAGACTGTATTCTTTTATTGTACTGCCTGCATGGGCATGAACGTCAATTCACCAAAATGCCAGGGTTAGCAGAATTGACATCACAAGCCATTTGAACTCTACTTTCACTCACTCACACACACACACACACACACAAACACACACACGCACACACACACACACACACACACACACACACACATGCCGACACTTACACACAAATTCAAACACCTATATTCTTTCACATTAACAGACTCACCCACAGCACGAACAAAACATACATTTAAAAGTATGTTTCACTTACCCCAGCTGTCAGAAAGGATCATATTCCAACTAACTGCACTCACTTCCTTATTACACTAATAGTGAATAATATAATATTCACTGTTAGTGTAAATTCACTATTAGTGTATTAAAACAACAACAGAAAAAAAAGGAAAATGGACAACCGACATCTATAAGGACATGCTGCCCGCTATTCCTGGTACTGATTTGATTTTGCCACCTCTAAAGGCAGATATCGCAAAGGCAGTGGCAGGAGTAGCAAGGGGCATGTCCGGGTTCGCAGCTGCGACCCTTAGCAATCCCTAAATGACGTTAAAATGCACGGGCTCTATCATCTCTAGCTCACACAGCCCTCAAGCTGCCTCATCGGAATCTGGGATATGTTCCTCCAGGTCGTGCGAAGAGCGAGGCAAAGATGTAAATACAAACATTTTCTGAGAGCCCATATTTTGGTATTCAAGGTCCCGACCTGTTCCCGGTGCCTCAGGGCTCCACTGCAGACATCTGGCCTCCCCAGAAGGTGGCAAGGTGTGCCACCAACTCTATGCACCCCTGGCACCCCAGAGCCACTGTCTGTAAGTGCTGCATCTATGCCAGTGCAAGCTGATCCCTCAGAAAATCGTACACTAGGAGAAACAAAAAAACATCACAATCAAACAAAGAGAGGTAGGAGAGGTTGTGATTCTCACTTTTGCTACGAGGCTCCAGTATTGACGAATTCTTTTTTTAAAATAATTTTTATTGAGCAGAGAATTAGATTCAAGGTATAGTAAAAGAATTCTCTAAACATTAAAACCAGTTTCAATAATCAAAAAGACAGTCCTCACAATACATAAAACAAAAAAGATAAAGAGCTAAAACTAGAGCAGCTAATTATGTTCTCATTCATAAAGCAAGCACAAATGTATCCTAGAACAGAGCAGCAGTATTTAGAAAAATTCCTAATACATTCAAATTATAATGCCATTAAAATGCTAGTGCCATCTTATTGCCTAAAGCCAACATGAAAACAACACGTCCCCCCCCCGCCCCGTTGTGGCTATAGCGATTTCTCACATCATTGAACAAAGTGCAAAATACATTCCATAAAGTGCTAAAAAAAAGTGCTAATGCTGCTAAAGTGCCATAAGAAAAAAGTGGTAGTGCAATTTAATAAAAAGTTGCTACATAAATTTACCAACCCGGGTGCTATGATCTCTCTTCAAATTCTTCCAGTTCATTAAAAAACTTCAATTTTTAAAAAAAAAATTTAGTAGCTCCTACCCTCCTAGCGTAAGCTTCCTCAAATTTTTGAGTTCTTTTCATTCAATTGAACCATTTCAGATGAGAAGGTATTTCCCTAGATTTCCAATTCTGCAAAATTAAGGGGCGGTCCACCATACATGAAGTTAATAGGAAGGCCTCTTCGGGTTCGGATAGTATCTTTTCATCTCTACTGATGACAAACAAGACAGCTTTGGCCTCGAGCGAAATACTCTTACGATTGCTTGCCCAATATCCGATAAAACCTCCTCCCAAAAAAGCCTGAGTCCTGGACATGCAAAAAAAGTATGGTGCCCCCTGCCCTGCCCAACTATTTGGCAATGAAAGCACCTATTTTCTACGCCTGGAAATCTTTTATTTAAAGCGGCCAGAGTTACATAAGATAGCCATCGCAACAGGAAGACCATCCTTTTAAAATTTGCGGCACGCAGGGATTAACTTCCTAGGAGGCACATCGACTCCCACATCTTCGTATTCAGCCTACAACCGGTCTCCCGAGTTATTTTGTCCAGATGAGCCTCTATCACGGAAGCCTGTCCCTGCTTATATAACAGCCTATACCAGTTTCCCACCCCTTTAATATTGGCCCCATAAAGAGCTACCATGAATTGACTCGGGGTTTCCAAAATACTACTGGTATTTGTTAGCGGAAGAACAATGCGTAAATATTTGAGAAAAGTCGGCTTCCGGTGGCCTCCTGCCCTTGCCATGATTTCTTGCCAGGAGATCAGCCTATTTTGAACTACAAAATGCCTTAACTTGGAGAGTCCACAGCCTTCCCAAATACTTATATGTCCCGATTGCAACTGGAGGCTGAGACTCGTACATTCTCTTAATTTTAAGTACTCGAGACCAGATGAGCCCATCTTCTTAAAAAATGACTGGAGTCTAAAAAAATTATCTTTTAAAGTCTTATAACGTGTCTTTTTAGGAAGTTTAGAAGTTTTTAAAAACACTCAGGTTAGAGATCAAATTTCTTGTGTCATTTTATCTATAAAAAACTGTCATTAATAAAATTAGATCCTATCAAGCCAGACACTAAATCTAAAAAGGCAGCCTCTAGTAAGTTATCAAATGAGGTAGTGCTAAGCCCCCTTGTGCTATTGGTAATTGAACCACATTTAATTTAACCCTCGGGCTTTCTTACCCCAAATGTATTCCCTGAGTAGAGTATCAATTTCATTAAAGTATGACTAATTTATTTTAATCGGGACCTTTGAAAATAAAAAAATAAGCAACAGTAGTGCAGACATTTTAATCATTGAAACTCTACCCACAATCAAAAGGGAGAGAAATGTCCATTGTTCTAGCAGCTTCTTAATATTACCCTTCATTTTTAGATAATTCAACTCAAATAGCTGATGATACTGATTAGATACATATATCCAGAAGTATCTTATAGGATCAGTTTTTGTTGCTTATGTCTTTAAGCAGGATTAAAAATAATTCAAATCAGCATTGAGAGCTAGAACCTCGTTTTATTGGCATTTATTTTGTATCCACCTATTTGCTCACACTCCGAGAATCCCCTCAGAGCTGTTTTGAGGTTCTCTCTGTCGGGAATCTGGTATAAAATAATATAATCAGTGAAAATGTTTAATTTAGCCATACCAGGTATCGGAGGTTGGATAGCAGCGTTATTTTGAATGTTTAAAACCAGAGGTTCTTTAAAAAAAGTTAAAAGTAATGGCGAAAGTGGACAGCCCTGCCTGGTTCCACGATTTATATTTATTGCTCCTGCGTGGTTAGAGTTAATTATAACCTGTGCAGTGGTCTCTTGGTAGATGTTACGTAACATATTAACTACCTGTGCAGGAAACCCGAACCAGCCCAGGGTAAAAAAGAAAGTGATCCAATTCACAAGATCAAAGGCTTTTTCTGCATCAACCATTACAATACTAGCCGGGGTGGAATTTGTGTTAAAATAATCCAGTGCATGTATTAAAAAAAGGGTGTTAGCCGCCATTGATCTTCCGGCTATGAAGCCGGTTTGATCTCTATGAATTATTTCTTGGGCGGCAAATAAAAAATGTTCTGCCCATACCTTCATCAACAGACTAATGGGCCTATATGAATTCACATCTTCCGGGTTTTTATCTTTTTTAACTAAAGAAGCAATTATTGCTTCTTTAAAAACCTCTGTGACTTTACCACCCTCCTTAACAAAGTTAAATACTTTTTCAATGGGGTGGCAAGTTCTTTTAAAAATACTTTATAAAACTTGATAGGAAAGCTTCTACTTCCCTTCCCAATTCGCCAATCCGATTATCTGATAGTGTGGGGACATTCATATTTATAAAGTATTCCTGTATTTGCTCCTCCTCCACTAAATACTTAGTAGAGTATACCTGACAAAAGTGGTCCACAAAAATCTTCGAAATATTGCTGGTATCAACCATTTCTTGACCAGTTCAAGGGTCTATAATTTTAGTTATTGTAGCTGATTCTTGTTTTTTCCTTGTGGAGTTTGCCAGAAATGTACCAATTAACTGACTTTCTTCATAGACTAGTTTGAGTAGGATATGGCCCTTTAAAAACATGTTCTGCACAAACAAGTCACCCCATTCTAAAATTTGCAAAATTAATGAAAAAATTTGAAAATAATTGTGAATTATACGTAGGTGGAAATCTTGGAATCATGTGAATTTTGCTGGTATAATTAAAATTTCAACCAAGAACCAGTGGAGAGTTTCCAAGCTAGTTTAGTATGGCCCTATTTCTGTAAGTGTATGCTAATTATGTTGGCCTGATAATGTACTCTTTTCAGTCTTGTGAAGTCTTTTTTGGCTACATTCCTTAATTCACATATTCAGCTTATCTATAAGTCCCCAGTGCATGGTAGAAAGTGTATCCAGAGTCTGTACGTTAAATGCCTCTAGAGGGCTCCCACACTTATTGTGCCATCCACTACATTGACAGCGCAAGCATGACTGCAGGCCTACTATTGTCAGGGTCTCTGGAATTATGCAGTGGGGATGGCCAAATTATGTGGCAGAGTTGTGTATAGTTTGCAAAAAAAAAAGTTATTCTGCATAATGTGGCATATTTTCTTATAGTACTGTCTGCGCATGTGCTGTACCTTCTTAGTACCAATCTAACACCCAAATACAGCAATAAGCAACAGATAGTTCAGTAGTAAGCCTTTTGGAATAGGCTTCCACTGTGGAACATGTCACTGTGTGTTTTGCAAATTTTTAACCATTGAGCCTAGGAACACATATATATATATTTTAAAGTAGATTATGCAGGCGATGATGGATTATGCGGCAAATCTCTAATTATGTAAAAATTGACGCACAATGGCATACTTCCAGCGGCCCTGACCATTGTAGCCTGGCTGTGGCAGATTTAAAGCTGCAATTTCAACTGCCTAAATACACGCTTTTAACATGTTAAAATCTTAATTTTAAATAATAAGAAGTCATCCTCATGTAGAAGGTAAACTTCTTAGGTTAGGGTGCATGAAAACGGAAACGGGTATCAATCATCTGGTTATTCCATATGTCATC
Organism: Lissotriton vulgaris; assembly: GCF_964263255.1. NCBI lineage: Eukaryota > Metazoa > Chordata > Amphibia > Caudata > Salamandridae > Lissotriton > Lissotriton vulgaris. The sequence continues at coordinate 398,581,990 of NC_141696.1, read as the reverse complement.
CAAGGTATTGAATTGAGAAGAAGGCGTTACCAATCCGCCTGTCCGGGGCTGTAATAATCAGGCCCTGATGGTGGGTCTGGAAAGAGAAAGAGCGTGCATAAATTGCCACTCTACTACCTTTTAACCCCTTGACTGCTGGCCCGTTTCCGCCCCTGTGCTGTAAACAAATGAACAGGGGCGGGCCATGACGAACCCCAGCCGTCATCAGCACACGAGCACCGTAGTGCATGACGGCTGGGGTTCGTCATCAGCATGCAAGGGGTTAAACCACAGTGTTTTAAAGTGCACCTAACCCGTCTAGAAGTACAATTATTCGGATAAAACCTGGATAGAAATTAGGGTAGCATGAATTGCCACTCTAATGCCTTATGCACCGTAGTGTTGGACGATACACCTAACTGATTGGATACATATCATGTCCGATCAGATCGCGATGTAGATAATCAGGACAGGGAAAAGAATATATATCTATTCACTATGCTTCACAAACGGTCATGGATTTTACATAGTTAAGCATGATTAAACATTCGCCTGCTGTATGAGAAACAGTCTACATCTCGCTTTAAGATTTACAAGGCGTGTTAAGAAACATCGGAAAGCTCCCCCGTTAAACAAAAACACCAGAACACAGAGAGCTACTATATAATGTTTGGTATTCACATTCCATTTCTCCCGAGAAATTAGTAAACGGGTTGTCCCTCGAGATAGGCAGAGCACAACATGCCCCTCGTTTGAAAAATGGAGATGAAGACAGAATTAAACTGCATATTATTTGCGATCCAAATGCCGAGGGCGTATATTATCCCCTTGAAAACCTAATGTATAAAGACCCACAAGGCTAGATGTTAAAATCTTAAGGGAGCCTGGATCGCCTGAGGCGTATCCCTACCTGCGCACCGCCATCATCACCGTTTGAATCCGAGTGAGCCGGGCAGATCGCTTTTGACTTAATATAGATGCACGAGGTGCTGGCGCTAGATGCTGCTAAAGGGGCTCGTTCAATTCCGGCCAATCATACTACTCGCAGAGTGCAGCCTCAAGGGAATGTCGATAAAGACGGGTGATACTTCGTTCCTTGAAGGGGAAGGGATGTAAAAGTTTCTGTACTGCATTGATTAAACTTGTGGATGGGGCAATAGGGTAACACTAGAATCTTTCTAGGGAGGGATTAGAATGGTATAGCGTGTGGCTTCGTAGGCAGAGACTACCATCAATCGAAAACAGACTTATTATAGTGGACAGACGTACATCATTGCATAGTGCATAAACAGTGCCAAATCCAGTATGTTTTTGGTATAATCCTATAACAAATAAAATATCATCGGTTATCCAGGTATATTTAAAAGACGACACTGGAACATCATAGTATCAATAATACCAAACAATAAAGACGGATGATACTTGATACTCGAAAGGGGCTACCCCAAGAGACTATTAAAAAGGGCGAGGAAAAGAGCATGGTACAATGACAGGAACACATTGTTGACACCCAAAGAACGCACTCCAATGGATGACAGAATGATATGCGTCACAATCTATTGTACGAAAAGTAATGATATAAAGAAAATATTCAACAAACATTGGGACATAATTGCAGCCGTTATAGAGATGCCCAAACCACCAATGCATGCCTTTAAGAAAGCTAAAAACATCAAAGACTTTGTGGTCCGCTCACTTTTGGACACGCCACCCACGCCGTCAATTCAACAACTATGGAACTTGGCTGCGGTGGTGGGACATTTCAGATGCACGAAGTGCAAAGCATGTTCAACATGCCAAGAGACCAAAACATGGACACATAACAACAAGTTAATAACTCTTAAGTCACTCACTAATTGCAATACAAGTGAAGTCATCTACGCTATCATCTGCCCTTGCGACCTTGTTTATGTGGGCCAAACCAAACAAAAGGGCAAGAATCAAATATTACAACATCATAGTAGGATTAGGTGCCACACTGTAGGTGCACCGTTAGTGGAACATTACACGACACACAATCATACACCTGAATCCATGAAATGGCTGATAATTGAAAAAATCACCTTGGGGCCACGGGGTGGTAATTTAAATTCCATCGTGAATATCAGGGAGTGTAAATGGATGCAGTATTTTGACACAGTCCACAATGGACTTAATGAATTGGATGCTACCCATGCACAGCTGGCAGGTCTGAACCCAGAATCATGAATAGTTAATATTTTTTGATGCTATGTGCTAGACCGGCTAACATGAATTCTATGTCACCATTGATATTATGATGTTTCAGTGTCATATTTTAAATGTACTTGGATAATCGGTTTTATCTTGCTCATCATGGGACTGCACCAGAAACATACTGTGTTTTGTATTGTATATGTACTACGCAACAATGTTTGTTTGTCCATTTTAAATAGTCTATTGTTGATTGATGGCAGCCTCTGCCTATGAAGCCACATGATACCATCTCAATCCCTCCCCAGAAATATCACATTATTAATCTGTTGCCATGTCCACATGTTTAACAAACACAGTGCTGGAATGTGTTCATTACTTTCCTCACAAGGGACGAAATATCAAGTATCATCCGTCTTTATTGTTTGGTATTATTGATACTATGATGTTCCAGTGTCGTCTTTTAAATATACCTGGATAACCAATGATATTTTATTTGTTATAGGATTATACCAAAAACATACTGGGTTTGGTACTGTTTATGCACAATGCAATAATGTACGTCTGTCCACTATAATAAGTCTGTTGTGGATTTATGGTAGTCTCTGCCTATGAAGCCACACGCTATACCATACTAATCCCTCCCTGGAAAGATTCTAGTGTTACCCTATTGCCCCATCCACAAGTTTAATCAATGCAGTACAGAAACTTTTACATCCCTTCCCCTACAAGGGACGAAGTATCACCCGTCTTTATCGATGTTCCCTTGAGGCTACACTCTGCGAGTAGTATGATTGGCCGGAATTGAATGAGCCCCTTTAGCAGCATCTAGCGCCAGCACCCCGTGCATCTATATTAAGTCAAACGCGATCTGCCCGGCTCACTCGGATTCAAGCGGTGATGATGGCGGTGCGCAGGAAGGGATACGCCTCAGGCGATCCAGGTTCCCTTAAGATTTTAACATCTAGCCTTGTGGGTCTTTATACATTAGGTTTTCAAGGGGATAATATACGCCCTTGGCATTCGGATCGCAAATAATATGCAGTTTAATTCTGTCTTCATCTCCATTTTTCAAACGAGGGGCATGTTAGGTGCTCTGCCTATCTCGAGGGACAACCCGTTTACTAATTTCTCTGGAGAAATGGAATGTGAATACCAAATGTTATATAGTAGCCCTCTGTGTTCTGGTGTTTTCATTTAACGGGGGAGGTTTCCGATGTTTCTTAACACGCCTTGTAAATCTTAAAGCGAGATGTAGACTATTTCTCATACAGCAGGCGAATGTTTAACCGTGCTTAACTATGTAAAATCCATGACCGTTTGTGAAGCATAGTGAATATATATATATTCTTTTCCCTGTCCCAATTATGTACATCGCAATCTGATCGGACATGATATGTATCCAATCAGTTAGGTGTATTGTCCAACACTACAGTGCATAAGGCATTAGAGTGGCAATTCATGCTACCCTAATTTCTATCCAGGTTGTATCCGAATAATTGTACTTCTAGACGGGTTAGGTGCACTTTAAAACACTGTGGTTTATAAGGTAGTAGAGATCAAACTTCAGTAAGTTTTCAGCAACTCCTCAATAAGGCTCTCAATGAGACAACAATGATATGTCCTAGAACTTAACCAAGGGACCTCCCTGCCACTCAGCCTGCCTGCCATCAACTGCCACTCCACACAAGCCAGACACACAGGATTCTACTATGACATCAGGGATTCCAAGAGCCACACCAGCTGAGTAGCAGGGAAAGCACCAAAGCTAAGTATAACAGACCCCCCTCCCCTCTCTTTTTCTATGTATTCCCACAGATTAATCAAGTAATGGAGGAACCTATTTAAGTCCAAACCAGACGGTCATGTTGAGACCGCTCATGAAGTAGGTATCATATAACTCGATACCTCTTCAACATATACTAGTTCACCTTAGAATGTCTGATTATGACAATGTATATATGTTCTTAATTTTAGGTGCTCCAATGTCATTTTGTCATGATGAAGACTCCAGAATGAGGGGAAAATAGCCCTTTTTACCCAGTGCAGTCGAAACGTAGACCAACCAAATTATTACCTCACAGTATAGGATCCAGATATATTGAGAAACCTAACCTATATGTGAAGGGACATAGGAAACTATGGATCGTATCAGACTGTAAAGGTCTTCTGTCAAATTAGTTTGTGATTGTGTTACTGTCACACCACCTTTACCCAGTCCCCAGACTTACCTTATTACTCCCACCCTACCTCAAAAACACTTTCTTTCTCCTTTTTCCCTGTGAGCACCTTCAAATTTGATTATGATATAGATAACTTTGACATACAAGAGTTACCTATGAATTTTGGCATTTATCTATTCAAACTGTTTTGATTCAGTGATTTATTCTTTTTGAAATGAAAAAGAATTTGCGACAGATTTTTCAGAATTGTTCATTAAAAATGAAATGTGATATAGCATTGTGGTGAACTGTTGCTTTTTTAAATGCTGTATACATTTATGATGATGTTTAAACACTGACCCACACTCAACGTACTTACTTTTTGACCCAAGTCAGGTAGTTTTCAGGGTAAACCCAGTTGAAACTCAACACCGTGAAAATGTTGGCATTAAGGAAAGAAAAGGTATTCTACAGGGCCCCCTGTTGCCTTAAGGACTGGTGAGGCATGCAGGGGGGCACATGGTGTGCTTCCCTGTGTGCATGCACCCCCTTTTCTTGCAAGGCATGGACTTCATAGTCCATGCCGTGCAGGAATGAGCTTTGGCGCTCTTATTGCGATGCCTTTCTATGGGATCGGCAAAGGACTGCCTGCCAGGCCAGGAGAAACTCTTAATCTGTTGACCGGCCAGCGGTCGAGTTTGCTGTGTGATAGCGGGGCGCCAGCATGGTGGGCCGCTCCCACACCACCAAACTCATAATCAGGCCCTAAGTTAGAAGGAGACACTTTCAACCGGATTGAACCTGTTTTTCTGTATCGACCTGCTCACTAGTTCAGTTGATTTTAAATCACACCTAGTCATGGGCATGTTCAACCAGGTGACCGCAGTTGCAGCTTATCACCTGTTGGTGATATTTTTATTTAGAAATGTATATCTTGAATTACACTTCTTGAATTTTTCCTGATTTGGTGTCTTTTTGTTCATTTAATTATTCCATTTTCTTATAAATAGTAGTGGGACTTTTATGGTGTTGTTTTTTCATCTTTTTGACTGCTTTATAACTTCTAAATGCTTAACATATTTTCTTAAGTTAAGCATGTCTGCTCTCTGCCATAGCTACCAAGGGGTTGAACTCAGGTTTCAATGACTGAAGCTTTTAGTGGACCTACCAAGCACAGTGATAATCCAATTTCTCAGAAGGGCAAATAGAAACTTAGTTTGAAAGGACAGGCTGAGCCTATTTTTCCTATGACAAGCACTTCTGTTTTCAATCCACTCAAACATAGATAGATCTGATTAATCTAGAGATGAACATGGTGTGAGGACTCACAATGCTTGTGTGTTTCTCTGCACCGTAAGCAGATGTGAATCGAGATATAGTCTGTGTATATCACTAATCGTACATGATGATAGTTAAGAACTGGTGAAATATAAAGTATGTAGACATTGAAGAGGACCCTGAAGAGGTAGAATACGAGCAGTACTCACATTGCAATTTGTGGCACGATGAGTAAAAGTAGCAAGATTAGACAAGGGTTTGCTCTGAAACACAACACAGTCCTGTAGACTCCCCAGTGGTATTATGTGGCCAACCACTGGTAAGCTGGTGATTGGCCAAGGGGGATTAGAGCAGCTTGCTTTGTCAGTCTTCAGGGAAGAGAAAGCATTCTTCTCTAATGGTTTCCAACTCTGACACTGACTTAGGAAGGTCTGAATGCCAGAGAATTAAATGTGACCCTTTGCATACTGACATACACAATTCTTCTCTAATTGCAAGATTTGTCCTATACATTTAAAACAACATAACATATTTATTCTCACTCATGTTTGGATCTTTTAATATCTCATGCATATGAGATACATTTCTAATACCCTAAGAGTGATCATTTTCATATCTTCCTCCAACTAATGTAATGCACAAAAGCCTCCAAAAAGGTTGCTGCTCCAGCTACTCAAAAAGGAATCATGCTATAAATCCTAGATAACACTTGTAGCTCATTTTAGGTTTTCACAAATCCAAAATTCAGAAGGTCCTGAATCACCCTTATTTCAATGTTTTCACATTTTTAACTGTATAGCAGGACTTTTGTTTCAGAATCAACAATGTATGCCAAAGAGGATTTAATTTATGACAGATGGGTACCAACTTGCTTTTCACAGAAAACATGAGTAAATGAGTCCTTTCTTAACGATAGAAGGTTTAGCTTGAACAAATTACAGTCAGTATGTAACAGAAGATGATCAAACTGAGGTTGGTGGTGTCAAATTCAAAATTGCTGCCAGAAAGAACAGCCTACCAAACAGAATTAAAAGTGGTAGCCTGGTAATAAATTGCAAAATTGAGAAGTATTTTACACCACTAAATTACTTGGCATATATCAACTAATGCATTTTCCCATTACAAAACATTTCTCTATTAGGATATTTTTAAAGAACTCCATCGACAGAAATATGGAATTGACAATTTTCAGTCTGCAATTGACGACTGAAAGTCTCCGCTTGTAAGAAATATAGGGCTGGTTACTTACCACACGGCCAGAAATGTTTTCTTGCCCAGTACTACATGTTGTTGTCTACAAGACCTGTTGCCTACCAATTACTGGCTACAGTTCTGGTCTCTCTCCTCAAGTCCATTAACGAAGAATACTAATAACTCATTTCAAAAACGTAAAGGTTTGTTCTTCAGCACTGCCCCATTCTGAACAAAGACTAGTGTGGGTTCTAAGGGTGGTGAGGAGTGGTTTAGGGTGACTAGGTCTTTGACCTTGGATTTTCATTCAGCAGAAAACTCTGGGGCATATTAACAAGCCCCAATCACCACCACACGATCACTTTTAGTGACGGTGTGGTAGTAATGGGAACTTCTTATTTACAAGGCAGCGTTAAGCTACTTAACGTGACTTAACACTCCCTTGTAAATAAGGCCCCATTTCACGCTACACTTAGCGTGAAAGGGGAGGGCAATGGTTGTTTTGATGGACGTTTCACTGCAAAACCCATTGATTTTGACACTGCACCTATTTACAAGTGCAACGTAAATAGGAGGCAGCGCCAAAATTAAGACCAGGGAATCCCTGGTCCTAAACAGGCAAAATGAGGAGAAAAGCTTTATTTCTGATCGTTTTTGCTGTTTCCATGTGTGCTGCATTGTACAGCACACAAAGAAACAGCAAAAATCCACTGATTGTTTCTGCACACAAACAATCATATTTAACCCCTTCCATGCTCATGACGGAACGGTTCCGTCATGAGCGTCGGTTGAGCTGTGCTCATGACGGAACCGTTCCGTCATGAGCCGATAGGCTCATTAGAACCTTCAGCACAGCGCGAAAATTCGCGCCGCGCTGAAGGGGTTAAAAACTGCTGTTTTGCAACTTCTATGTTTTCTGCATTATGCAGCACACATAGAAGTTACAAAACCGCATTTAAAGATTGTTTATGTGCAGGAAGGGGTACCTTCCTGCACATTAACAATCTTCCCCTCAACACAGGCACCCTTGAGCTATAATGCAAAGTTGCCTGCGTTGGCGCTAGGCAGATAAAGTTAGCCCCAGTGCAGGGAGAAAGGGAGGGCTGCACGATATTCTAGTAAATATGGGGCAGCCCTGCGTTTCTAAAGTGATGAAGCATGTTGTTAGCCTTTTTTGCTTAACACGCTACGCCACTTAATTGTAAATATGCTCCTCTGTCTGCTGATGTTGTGGTGGTGGTGGTGGGGCATATAGGCGACCAGGTTGCAGGTATGAAGCCAACTCAAGGGTAAAGAGGCTGGTCCACAACTCACTGATTATTGAGCATAGGACGCATATGAAATTTATCATATACATTTTTAATGCAGGTAAACTGAATGAAGCTACAGAGTCTACATTAAAGTAGACAACAGGCCAGGCAATATAACATGAGGTTACCATATATTCGTATTTAACGAAGAATGAAATTCCAAGACAATATTCAAGATATTTTTTCCTTAAAAGTCACTTTCGCCAGTTTTGAAAAAGTGAATGCTAGAATTCAGTGTTTCCCCTGTATAGATGAGTCGATGTTATGCATCAGTAGAGTGATAGTTTTTTCTGAACACGGTGCATGGAATGTGAAAGTTTAAGAGCACATCAGATAAATTGACAATCCAATTCTATATTGATATCAAGAACAATTTTATTTTATTTATTTATGGGAAGAGTATTCTATTTCGAATGTAAACTATGACACATGTACAAAATGCCTGTAAACAGTGAAAGCTGAGATTTTTAAGTGATAGGTTGAGAAGATTCCCCATCTGATTTTGGACGAGTTATACCTCCTGAATAAGGGAGAAGAAATGTCAACTTTAAACAATAAATCATAAAGGGTTGTTTGTTCCCTGCAAAAAAATGAATTTTGATCACTGGCTGACTTAGAAACCAAATATGGGCAAGAGATATAATAGACATCCCCCTGAAATTCCACAGGTTAGGCTCAAAAGAAGACAATGAAAAATCATTACAGACCAGAACAAATGAGTCTCAAATTTAGGTCTACTAAATAATCCCAGATGTACCATTACGTGTTTAATAATCTAAAAGGAAATCCCTCACCGGCATTTTGCCAAAAAACGGCAGAGAGGAATGCTATTACAACTATCCATTATTTTTATGTAACTTATTGGCTTCAGCTAAAGGCACATCTGCAGTTTACTGCTTGTGGTACAATGCAGACTATTTATGATAGAAACGTTTGACAAAAATGACTGGTAATAAATTACTTGTATCAAGTATTGTTGTCTGTATTTTTAAAATTAAACTAGCATGTATTATCATTAAGACACATTTCTTAGGGTAAGAAAAGGTTTCAGTGCAGATGATCTCACTGAAGTATATGGGAGGCATTTTGCTTGCTAATAGGGAGAATATGTGTCCAAGTAAGGTTGCACTGTCCAATTGAAGGTGTACAGAGAGATATGGTTTACTACAGGGCTTCTTTAACCCGTAGCCTGCGCCGCAAATTCTGCGCTAGTGCGGAACGTTCCATTGAGCGAATGAGATAGGAACGTTCAGCGGACGTGCGCAGCACTAGCGAGGTAGTGCACGCGACGTCCGCCGAACGTTCGCAGCACTAAAAGGGTTAATAAAAAATTATATGGATTTATGTAAAAAGCAGTGGTTAAAATTAGAATGATGGTATATTTGTAATGGTACTTTTAATGCACAGACCCAGTTGGGAAGCCATGGATGACTAAACATTAGACAAGAGGCCAGGGATATAGTTCACATAATTTACAATGAAGTAAATTTACATAGTGTAGGTGGGTCTTCGAAAAGTACTACCCAATAGATGAGATGGCAAACACAGAGGATATTTGAACGTATCCTAGGCATATACATATGACATACTATTTCTAAGGATTTATTTTATTTTAAATAAATAACCACTAATAACAATATAGCATATAATCTGCTTTTTGTTAGTTTCAGAATTCAGTCTAATTTGAGGTATGGGATGAGACATAGATGGAGTTGGTGTGGAGGCTTTGAAGAACAGCAGAATGGAATTTGTAAAGAATCAAACACTAGACCGCTAGCCTGGGGCTGATTTACAAGTTATACTCACTTCCTAGTTTTAAGAGACATCTGGGGCATTATGTGTAACATCAGGATTTATGGGTCTAGCAAAATTGAAATGACCCATGGCATTGAGTCATTAGTTATTGTGGTTCTCCATGTAATACTAGTTCATATTTGTTTTTGTGTCTCCCCCATTTGCTGTTTTATTCCCTTTTGGTTTTGTCTTGTCCTTAGATTTACTTTCCCTACTGTTGTCTGTATGGTTGTCTGGCATACTCTTTCCCTCTTTTGCTTCTTCAACTAAGATCTTGTCTAGTCTGTGGCTTTCTCCCCAACCTCCTTCTGGTATCCTGGTCTGTAATCCTGGACGAAGCAATATCCTTCTGTGAAACAGATAATTCTGAATCTTTTTTTTGTGCTACATGTAACATCCTACCAATTCATACCCCATACCCCATTCAACCAGACAGGAGGAGGCATCGCCATCATCCACAGGAACACCATCCGCATCACGACCAACACCGACGACACCCTTGCACCCACCGAACACCTGCACTTCCAGATCCACATCAACCCCAAGACCACCCTCAGAGGCACCCTCATCTACAGACCCCCCGGGACCACGCACACAATTCAGCGAAGACATTGCCGACTTCATCAGCCCGCACGCCCTCCTCTCCGCTGACTACATCCTCCTCGGGGACCTTAACTTCGACCTGGAGAACAACAACGACCGCAACACCACCACCCTGCTGGACAACCTCGCCAACCTCGGCCTCAAGCAGCTGGTGACCACCCCCACCCACTACGCCGGACACACACTCGACCCCGTGTTCTCATCCAGCAAGGACATCACCTTCAGCCATGCCACCGGTCTCCACTGGACGGACCACAGTTGCGTCCACTTCAGCTTCAGAAGGACAACGATCCACCACCACCAGCAACAGGTTGCACGCAGAAGCTGGAACAAGATCACAGCCGACCAGCTCGCGACTTCCCTGAGCATGAACCCTCCCACCAGCACAACAAACCCAAGCCAGGCGGCCACCAACCTCGCAAAGTGGATCAGCAACTGCTTAGATGACCTCGCCCCTCTGAAGACCGCGCCTAGCAGACCAGGCAGCAAGAAAGCCCCATGGTTCACCGACGAACTCAAGAGCTCCAAGAAGAACTGCCGAGCCCTCGAGAAAGCCTGGCGCAGAGACCCAACACCGAACAACATGGCTGCCCTCAAGCTCGCCACCCGAAAACACCACCAACTGATCCACGCCACCAAGAAAACTGCATTCAAGGAACGACTGGACAACAACGCACACAACAGCAAGGAACTCTTCAACATCGTTAAAGAGCTCTCCAACCCCAACGCCGGAAACAACAACATCACCCCTTCACAAGACCTCTGCAATTCCCTCGCCTCCTACTTCCACAACAAGATCGCAGACATACACAACAGCTTCAGCACTCAACCGACGCACGCCACGACTGAACCACCGCCCCCCACCACCACCCTCCGCGCCTGGACCTCGATCAGCACCGAAGACACCGTCCACACGATGAACTCCATCCAATCCGGAACTCCGACCGACCCCTGCCCTCACCACCTCTTCAACAAGGCCGACGCTGTCATCGCACCCCACCTGCGGGACATCATCAACACCTACTTCGACACTGCTACCTTCCCGGAGAGCTGGAAGCACACCGAACTCAGCGTTCTACTAAAGAAGCCATCAGCCGACCCCACCGACCTCAAGAACTACAGCCCCATCTCGCTGCTCCCGTTTCCTGCAAAAGTCATCGAGAAGACCGTCAACAAGCAGCTGGCCACCTTCCTCGAGACGAACGGATCCCTCGACCTCTCGCAGTTTGGCTTCCGGGCCAACCACAGCACCGAGACCGCCCTGATCGCAGCCACCGATGACATCCGAGCCCTGCTTGACAACGGAGAAACAGCGGCCCTCATCCTCCTAGACCTCTCCGCGGCCTTCGACACTGTCTGCCACCGTACTCTAGTGCAACGCCTCAGCAACGTCGGAATCCAGGAGAAGGCACTGGAATGGATCATCTTGTTCCTCGCCGGAAGGACACAGAGAGTCCGCCTCCCCCCGTTCAGATCCGAGGCCACCGAAGTCATCTGCGGCGTACCACAAGGATCTTCACTCAGCCCCACCCTCTTCAACGTGTACATGAGCCCCCTCGCAGCCATCAAACGCCAACACAACCTGAACATCATCTCCTACGCCGACGACACCCAGCTGATCCTCTCCCTCACCAACGACCCCGCCACCGCCAGAGCCAACCTACACGAAGGGATGACAGAAGTAGCCAAGTGGATGATGAACAGCTGCCTGAAACTGAACTCGGACAAGACGGAAGTCCTCATCCTGGGATCTTCACCCTCCGCCTGGGACGACTCCTGGTGGCCCCCCGCCGTGGGCAGCGCACCCAAACCAACAGACCACGCATGCAACCTGGGCTTCATCCTGGACTCCTTCCTCTCCATGACCAGACAAGTCAACGCTGTCTCCTCGTCATGCTTCAACATCCTGCGCATGCTACGTAAGATCTTCCGGTGGATCCCCACCGAGACCAGGAAGACAGTCACCCAGGCCCTCGTCACCAGCCGTCTGGACTACGGCAACTCCCTCTACGCCGGAACCACCACCAAACTCCAGAAGAGACTCCAGCGGATTCAGAACGCCTCAGTACGACTCATCCTGGACATCTCCCATCGCAGCCACATCTCCAGACACCTGAGAGATCTACACTGGCTCCCGGTCAACAAGAGAATCACCTTCCGTCTCCTCATCCACGCACACAAAGCCCTACACAACCAAGGCACAGGATACCTCAACAGCCGCCTCAACTTCTACGCTCCCACAGGCAAGCTTCGATCGACCGGCCACGCCCTCGCCACCGTCCCCAGGATCCGAAGAGCCACCACAGGAGGAAGGTCCTTCTCCTACCTGGCCGCCAAGACTTGGAACTCCCTCCCGACCCAACTCCGCCAGACCCAGGACCACCTTGCCTTCAGGAAGCAGCTCAAGACCTGGTTGTTCGAGCAGTAGCGGACCCCCCCTCCCCTAGCGCCTTGAGACCCTCCGGGTGAGTAGTGCGCTATATAAATGCTTTGATTGATTGATTGATTGATAGTCACCTGTGGTTTCCAGTTTCCTTGCAGCTGAGGAAATGTTCTCCCATACTCCTGCCTTTAAGGCTTTCTGAACCCCTTCTGACTTACACACAGTCCATTCCATGTGTAAACTCCAGTCCATTGTTTTCTCTCTCTATCTCTCTCTTTCTCTTCCTCACCCTTCCCTCATGCCTACGCTGGGCGAGTTCTCTCAATTGCTCATTTGAACAATTGTTCAGAAACGGTTGGGCTTTCAATGGATTTACACTTCAGAAACGGCTCAGTTAGGTCAGACTAAAACAAATGTAGGCCTTTTGATCTTGCAAAGCTAGTATTTGTCAATGGACATCGGGGAGAATCTGCTGCTCAGTGAAGTATGTCATGGTCCAGGTAGCCTCCTTGATAAGGGATTGGCTGTTGAAAGCCTGTATTGATTGCACTAGGCATGTTATGGAAACACCAACATAAATCAGAATGCAGCAGCAATTGCCAGATTAGTCCTTGTACCATATGACAAAGTTACTTTAGAACTGTTAGGATAGTATTTTTTTGTCATTTAGGATGTTAGCCTGGCATTAACTAGGGTTACTCCGCGGTGACTGTAGCATTGTCTTTGATGCCCTTGGTCTCAAGGGTTAAATGGTAAGTGGCAGGATAATAAATTAAAGCTTGGCTGTTTTTTCTTTTTTTAGTGTCCAATAGTTCCTCTTCCCAGAGTCATTCAGAACCAAACAGGAGAAGGCTGATGGGCTAAGATCATTCCAGTTTTTGTGTCAAACAGTGTATGATATCACTTACACTATCGCTCTTATTTTGGAAATGCCTAAACCACTTGCAGGGGAAGGCAAACACCAATAGAGACATTGTATTTAAAGGCCACACAAAACATTCAATGCAAGACATTTTTGTTTAATAAAATATTAGCCTCAACAACTAAGCATCTATTCATATATAAAGGGCCTTGTTAAAAGCACTAAGCTCTTTCCTACTGACTAGAAAACAGCATAGTGACAATCCAGAAAAGTCAACCCCCCCTTCCACAAGTAAGCAATATAGGACCACATGTACAAAGGTAAACGTTTGCAATTACCAAATAGCAAATGTGAGTGATTTGCTATTTGGTAATCACAATCACTAATGTACAAATGTGTTTTTGACACATTTTGCAATTCCTAGTTGGTCTCAAAAAAACCTATCTCATGAATATTAATGCAGTATTTCTCAGTTTGTGACCCATTGGGAATCACTAAAATCACAGAGATGAAATGAAAACAATTTATTTGGCGCAAACTAATGCCCGGAGGCGTCTTGGCAACGAATGACGGGATGAGGAAGTACAGTTCTGGTCTCTTAATTTCTACAAAAAGTCAGGTCTTTTGGGGATTTTCTAAAAGCAGAAAGGGATGGAGCAGATTTAAGTTCAGGTGCATTACATTCCGAAGAAGGTTCTGCCACCCCAGTTGGTCCTTCTGAAGGTAGGAACTAGCAGGTTCTTAGCCAGACTTGAACAGAGGATCCTGCTGAGAGTGTACCACCTCTGGTTGTTCTTGAAATAGGAGGGTTGTGCCCATAAAGGGTCTTGTAGGCTACGCATAAAGCCTTAAAGACAATATGCTGTCTAAGCGGTAGCCACTGAAGAGTACTGAAGGCTCCTCTTGCAGATTCAACTTTGAGAATTTTTAAATGAAAGCGTGCCTCTGAGTTTTGAAGGGACTGCAGCTTATTTAATAAACCAACCGAAAGGTTGAGATAGAGACAGTTACAAAGTCAAGTCTTGTTAATACAAGAGAAATTATGACTGTTTTCAAGAGTTCAAATGGTCAATATTTTTTGATTTTCTTGACCAGTCTCAAGAAGCAGAAAGAGGCAGAGGTAACCTTCTTGACCTTTTCCTTATGCTTTAGTTCATTGTCGCTCATTATTCCAAGATTTTTAACTTTTGGCACTGGAGTGGGGAGTAACCCTTGTTCGGGTGGCCACCAGGTCGGTGTCCAAAAGGATGGGTTGTTTCCAAATAGGATAACCTCAGTTTTTGATGATTTCAACTTTAAACAGTTGTTATCCTTCCATTTGCTTATTTCTCTCATACAATCTCTAAAGGTATCACAGGAATTAATCGCGTCTTTAGCCAGTGACTCAACAATTTGTGTGTCATCAGTGTAAGATGCAATGGAAAAGGAGAACAATTTTATGAGCTTGGCCAGTGATGTGATGTATAGGTTAAACATAGTAGGGCTCAAAGACAATCCCTGTGGGACTCCACATGACAAGGTATAGGTTTAGAGGAGAACTCTCCAACTGCCACCACCTGCTGGCTATTGGCCAGGAAAGATTTTTGAAGGCTAAGTGCAGGGCCTCCAATCAATCCCCAGGCTCCACATACAGTCACTAGCACAGCATGGTTGACTGGTATACAAGGCCGTGGAGCGGTCCAAAAGGAACGAAGCAGCATTCCCTCCTCTGTCCAGGGTTGCTCTGATTTCCTCCGTTGCTTTGACCTGCACGGATTCAGTACTGTGACTTTTTCTAAAACCCAACTGTATGCCATCAAGAAGATGGTTATTATCGATGAATATCTCTAGCTGCTCGTTCAACACTTTCTCCACCAGCTTTGCAGGATATGGGAGCCTACAAGTGGGTCAATAGTTATTCAGATCCATGGTGTTAAGGTTAGCTTTCCTTAAGAGTGGAAGGACTGCAGCTGATTTCCAGGGATGTGGAAAGACACCCTCTTTGAACATTTCTGAAAAGATATCCACTAGATCAAGTGCTAATTGTTCTGATGCCATATGCACTATCATTGATGTGCACGGATCTTGAGGGGAGCCGGATTTGACGGTTAGAATTATATTCCTAAATTGCTCTGCCAATGGAGCCTCAAAGTTATTGAGCCTGATGCTCTCTAAATCTAAATTGAAACGCTGTCTTAAGGTTTGAGTATTTGAGTTGTTAATGGTAAACTGGTTAAAAAATAGTTGCAACCTTCTTTTGAAAGAAAAGTCACAACATTCTCGACTATGGGTTACAGCATTATTTGTTGCAGGCATTGACTATTTTTTATGACTTGAAAGAGAGTTTTGTTTGCAGACCGATTACATTTTCTTGTATACTAGATGGAGTTTGCAGCTATAACATGCTTTTTATGTTCATCTACTTTTGATCTATAACTAGCCTTCTCTTCAGGCTCATAGTTTTTCTGCCAATTCCGTTCTAACCTATAGCACTCTTGCCTAGAGGTTTTAAGAGTCTCACCATACCATGGTTGTGGTCTTTTTAATTATAGACTTTCATTTAATGGGGCCATAGTGTCTAGGGCGCCACTAATCCACTTAGTAAAGTTCCTTGCCATCGGATCCACATTGTCAGCTGGTTCCAGAGATGGGAACATGAGTCGAGAGCTATTTTCTTGAGCCTGGATTTAGTGCCCAGCTCAAGATTTTGAATTTGAAGGTGTCCGTATTGATTTGTCATGGGATTGTATCTGCCATTTTACTGCATAGTGATCCATCCAGGTTAAAGGGACAGATGTCGGGTCACTGATATTGGAGTTATCCCATCAAGCATGTGTCCTGCAAAATGGGTAGGTCCCATCGTTATTAGCAAAAGTCCAAAACCATTCAAAGAATCTATGAGTATGATAGCTTCAAGGTCTGAACTGTTTTCCAAACAGAAGTTGAAATCGGCCAGTACTAAATAAAGTTAGAATTTAAAATGGGCAATTCAAGAGGGCACAGAGCCTGTCCCCGAAGGCAGCTCTAGATCCAGGGGCAGTATACCAACAAACAATGAAAAGATTGCATATTGGAGAGCTCTGTGGTGAACAGCAGGGCTTCAAAGCCATCCCCTGCGGATGGGGTAAAAACCACCTGGAGGTGGTTGCGATAGAGCACTGCTAACCCTCCCCCTTTTTTCCTTTGTCTACCTAGATGGAACATATCATAGCTCGGGGGAGGAGGTAGCAGCAATGATCTCTGGTCCAGAATTTTGATCTGCCCAGTTTTCAGTGATGAACACTAAATTGGCTTGATGGGTCAGAACAAAGCCATGTCATTCAAAATGATGTTTAATCAAAGGTTGAATATTCAGTAATAAACAGTTAAGCTTGGAGTGAACGAGAGACTTAACATCATTAGGTTTGTCTCTCATTCAGCAGACCACCATGTCTGTGATTGCTTTAAAATAAAGCAATCTTTTTAAAATGCAGCCTGTTTTCCTTTAAGGAAAATGGGAGGTGTTTAATAAAAAAGAAACATTTTCTATTCATTTTTCCAGCGTTAGCAGTGATCCATGGGACCAATGCAGGCTATTAAATTTTTTTATTACAAACACAGGGGAAGGGGTCCCATGGAGACCTGTTCCCTCTTGCTGATGTGCTACCACCAACTAGAAGTAGGTAGTGAAATGCAAATGATTTGCGGCCTCATTTCTGTCACAAAATATTCACACACAAATGCGATTTGGTATTTGTAAGGGATGCCTGAAAAATGCCCCATCCTAATATCGAATCACAAACCCAATTTGGGATGTGGTAATAGGTTACTGAATTGCAAATAAGGCTTTGTACATGTGAAAGACCCTTTTTGCATTCGCAAAAGCATTGATTCTGCTACGACAAGAAAAAGCCTTTGTACATGTGACCCACTGTTTCTAAAAATGAATTCTGGTGGCCTATTACCACAAAGAAAGATAGCAAATTGTGTCTTACTTTCTTGAAAATGTTCCCATACAAAAAGCATTGCAGAGTGGAACAGTATAGGAAAAATTGGGAAGAATGTGCATTGTTACTAGAGCGTCTCTACCTATTACAGAGAATAATAGAGGTTTCCATCTTTTTTTAGGTTATTTTACCTTGTTTATGTGAGGGCTGAAGTTCACATCACAGAGATCATTATAATTTTACTTTAATCTCTAACTAGCTGTAGCCAACGTTTTATCGTAGATTAGATTAAATAGTTCATCATTACACCATAATTTAGAACATTTATTTTTTAATCATGTGCTTAAAGAGAGTGACATGCAGGTAACATATAAAACC
Organism: Lissotriton vulgaris; assembly: GCF_964263255.1. Lineage (NCBI taxonomy): Eukaryota > Metazoa > Chordata > Amphibia > Caudata > Salamandridae > Lissotriton > Lissotriton vulgaris. The sequence continues at coordinate 398,563,973 of NC_141696.1, read as the reverse complement.
TACATTTACCCATAACCTAAAGTTAGTTCCCTTTGGAATAATAAAACAGATTCTTGATTGCCAATCAGTGATTGCTAAAACAGCTTGAAGGATATAACAAACTAAAATAACAGTAGGTGAAATATTGTCCTCATCAAAATTGGGACTGGCAGTTTTATAATGTAAGATAACATTAGATTGAATATGCAGAAACATGAGGGGTGGTTTCTATTTTCATATTGTCAAATTATCAATATACTTTGAGGCTTTCAAGAAGACACAATAGAAAGCCTTTGGGCATTGACTGGCAAACAAACCTTTTCCATCAAAACCGTCCTTAAAGAGTGCAGCCAATGTGTAAAGTATTTTAGAAATATCCAGATGACAGCGACTTTACTCATGAACTGTATCCAAGATAAATGGCAGTTGGAAACTTGGGCTGATATTAATTCCAAGATCTGGACAAAGTTTGAAGATAAAATCCCATAATATTAACAGGGGCAAATTTCTTAAGAATTCAGGTCTTGTATCAGGGATGGTTTATTACACCCCGTCTTTCCTCCCCAAGTCATCTGGTTATATCAAAGCAATTTTCAGGATCTCATGGATTAGGAGATTGGATGCATATGATATGGGCCTTCCAGGCACTACAGGGGTATGAGAGCCACCTTTTAGTCACACAACCAAATGTGCTAGGGTTGGGTTCACCAAGATCCCCTATTGGAATAGTTGGTCAGTTCTAGGCATCTGTGGTATCCTGCTGCTCAGCCAGAATGACTACCTGATGGAATGTTAGTCTTTGGAATGTGTGTGTGCGTGAATCAGTTGGATGAACGACTGAGCAGCAGGGAAGCTGCTCCTGGTGGGGCTCCTACTTAGACTCTGACAATACCTCCCTGTATCTAACTTACCACCTCAATAAATCTTTGTGGAAAACTACCTGCTTTGGAGCGTCTGGAGCGTCCTTTCTTCAATACTAAAGCATCCCTTCAGCCACACATAACTGGTTGTTCACATAAATGTTCATTGCCAGATGAGGAATAACTGGCCTATGGAAAGCTAAAGGGCCGCCAGTGTCCCATTTATGTATACAATTAATTTTTTTAAAGTATGTGGCTTGGGGAAACTGTTTCTAAGAAACGGAGCACGGCAAAAGCATGATGAAATTTCAGGGAGGTTCACAAACTGTAATAACATGGATGCTTAGAAACTTTTTAAGCAACTGTACACTATGGTGCAGGCTGGTGAATTTCTGTAAATGGCGAATGAAATAGATGGTGAACTGTAGTTGGATACCTATTTGAAAAGGCATTGATTTATTTTGCCATTTAATTTGCTTTTTTCTCTATCAATCATCAATCAGACGAATTGTAAACACGCTACTCACCTGTGATGGTCTCAAGGCATTGTAGGGCGGGGGTCAGCGGTTCCGTTCAGCCGAAGACCCAGGTCTTTAGAGCTTCCTGAAGGTGTTCAGGGAGGGGGAGCATCTGATGTCAATCGGGAGCTCGTTCCAGGACTTGACCATGATATAGGCAAAGGCCCTGTCTCCTGTTTTGGCTCTGCAGATGCGCAGGGTTTCGGCGAGGATGAGGTTGGCGGATCAGAGGTTTCTTTTGGGTGTGTAGAAGGTGAGTCTATCATTGAGGTATTGGGGTTCAGTGTTGTGTAGGCATTTGTAGGTGTGGAAGAGTATCTTGAAAGTGACTCTTTTCTCGACGGGGAGCCAGTGGAGATTCTTTTAGGTGTTGGCTGATGTGCTCATGTCGAGAGATACCAAGGACGAGTCTAGTGGCGGTGTTCTGTATTGTCTGGAGCTTGCCGAGTAGAGACATGTTTATGTAGGCATAGAGGGCGTTTCTGTGGTCCAGTCTGCTGGTAATGAGTGCGTGGGTGATTGTCTTCGTTGCCTCAGGGGGGGGGATCTATTTGAAAGTCTTACGGAGGATGCGGAGGGTGTTGAAGTTGCTGGATGCGAAGGTTGACCTGCCGGTTCATGGAGAGGGAGGAGTCGAGTGCGATGGTTCCTGGTGTGGTCATGGGGGTCGGGGCTGCCGAGGACGGTGGGCCACCAGGTGTTGTTCCATGCCTATGGCCTGGTACCAAAGAAGAGGAATTCTGTCTTCTCTGAGTTGAGCTTCAGGCAGCTGTTGCTCATTTAGGTTGCAACGTCCTGCATTCCTTCCTGGAAATTGAGTCTGGGGGTGGTGGGGTCCGTGGTGAGGGAGAGGATGAGCTGGGTGTTGTTGGCTTTGGTACTATGCTAATGCTTTGTGTTCTTGAATGAGTAAAAATACTAAACGAAGAAAACAACACAGCACTGCCATATTTGTCTGTGTCAGTTGGTGTATGCCATTGGGTGTAGTGGTCTTGTGGGCCACACTGTGTCTTGAGTGTGCCAGAGTGTGTTCTGTGTGTCTGCGCACCTTAAAAGGGACAGACATGCCTTTGATTGTATGTGCGTGTATTACTGTATTACTGCATGGTTGTGTTCATCTTTATATTTAAGTGTGTTTCTTTGCATTTTTGGGTTTTCTGTTATGCAAAATATGCAGTAAAAACCACAACCTATTTGTAGCGAAAATAATATTTTCTTATGATATGTTAATACTGAAAGATTAGCACAATCTTGAAGTTCTTTCCTAGAAATCAGTCCGCCTAGTTCTAACACACAGGCGTAGGTGCCCTTTATATTTCCAATCGTTTTCTAGAAGAGGGAAAGTAATGTGGAAGATGTGATTCCTGTTAAGTGTTTATTAGTAATTTAATTTGGAGGGGGAGACTTGGATAATGTGCATTCGTATTTCAGGAAGGCATTAAAATACTTTCTGTCGCAGGAGTTAATTGTTTCTCCAGTAAGATCATATGCTCAGTGCGGTATCATTCGACTATCACTCTGGCTGCCAGTACTGCATGGCAAGGTGTTCGAAAGCTTTGACCTACAGAAGGTACTCAGGAAGTGTCAATGTGCCATAAGCGAGATCAGGCATGTTCCTATTTTTCCTTGCACTTGTCAATTTGCTAGCGGGCTTGTGTTGTGAACTTTAGTAATAAAAAAGTAAAAAGGCAATTTATCTTAAGTGAATTAAAGCTTAATTAACCTTACATCCCCCTAAGGACATTGATTTGAAAACAGCAAGACAGTAATTGGATGTTGCAGCTGCTGCAGAAGCTCAGCAGGAAACCCACTTTAGGAATGTACAAGCAAATGTGCAAACAGACTCTTGGAAAAGACATGAACATTCCTTAGACAAGCACTGAAAAGGGCACGTGCCATTGTGTAAATCAATATTAGACATCATGCCTTGTATTGCTTCGCTCAGTTTTAACTCGATTGAGTGACTTTGTGCACACATTAAATGAAGATTGTACAAAGGAATATAAAAAGAAACCTTGGGGTTCTTTTTCTGACCTTGATCTATACTTAATTCTCTACTGAACTTGACTGTGAAATTGTGTCACTCACGGTGACATATATTATGGGTCATGATGCCCCTCCAGTTCATCAACAAAGGTATAATAGCGCATATTACACTCTGAACATCTTACTGCAATGCCATTTGTACATGTATATTTGTTTTTAAAACGTTATTTAAAGTTGCAAGGTATACATTTGTGCACTAAATTAAAATCACAGGGAAGTGACCTAATTACGTTTTGGTCTGGGAACCGACTGACCGTAGGTCGGTGGTTCCGAATACTGTATTATTATGCAACCACACATGGTGCGGTTGCAAACTCCCATTTCTCTATGAGAGCTTGTGCTGTGGTGCCTGCTACACAGTGCAGGGAAGTACATGGGGGCACAATTGGTGGCCCCCAACCGGAAGCTGCTGAGGTATGTGGGCCCAGATGGGGGCCTCCTAAGTTGCTTTCTGACAGGCTTTCCATGTGGGAAAGCCCAACATAGAAAGCCTGCCAGAAACGGCCATCAGAATCCCTGCGGTGGAAATGCCGTATGTAAAGGATTATGTGGCGGTTTCTAACTAGCTGATGGGCTCCTTGAAAGACTGTCTGGTTTAAACACCGACCACCTACATACTAATTAGGCAGTCGGACTCTAAACCATGGATTTCGGTCAGAAAGCCTCCGACTTGTGGTCGGAGGCTTGCCGCCCCTTTAAGGTCATGCACTTGACCTCACACTGGATGTGACAGATGCGAATACAAATGTCACAAATATTCGTATGTATGATATTACATGTTACATTACCCGTAACACTATGAAAGAGACAACCATGAATGTATTATTTCTAGTAATTTAGTTATGTGTTTGAATAGCTTGTGCTTTTAGATGCAGGTATTTGTTGGTTTGATTATTGTAAGGCCTTAAGTATTGCATTTGTTGTTTGAGTTATGGTTTGCATGGCTGTTCTGTTGCCAGAACCCATTTTAGAGGGCCACGAGGCAAGCAGGTGCTTATGCGCCCAACCGTTGAGGCCTTTTACTCCTGATGTCCCAGGGCCCAACCAACTATAGATCCTGAGCAACTGGGTCAAGTACCTCTTCAGCACTTGACTGTCAGTGGTATTGCGGATCGAGAGGTCCAAGGCTTCTCGGGGTTGTGGGAGGTAGATACAGGAGGGTGAGCACAGGGCCACAACTCAAAACACATTCAATAGCAGCAATAACTGATTGTTCAGTCAAATTCTTGCTTTTATGAAAAAATAACACAAGAAATACACACATTCCCCAGAGGTCAGGACTTTTGTTTTGGATAGATGGATTAGTGTGTCCTACACCCTTCTCAATAACAGTAGAAGCTATTACCTACCCACTATAGGCGACAGTCAGGTTAGGTCCCAGCAGAAGTCTGAGTCTCAAGAGTCCCACTCTGACTTTTTATTAGACCAAAGCGTTCCGGTTCCTATAAGGCAGAACAAATTCCATCTGGGGCGTTCCGACCCTAATATCTAGCTTACCTGATCCTGCAGGGATTGCGCAACCAAACTCCCCGGGAGCCCTTCGCTCGTGGGGCTCACGGAAGGCTGCAGAAGCTGCTGTTGGTCAGAAGCACTCTGTTTCTGCAGGGGCAGCGGCTGGACATCAATGGTGCTTCCTCAGATAAGAGGGTAAGTTCTTCTGATCCTTCACACAGGTAGGTGGGAGGTCATCTGCTTCAGTTCAGATACTCAGTCTGGGACTTGGGCCTGCCTGGATCATTATGGCGGCCTCCCCTCTTGACAACAGCTTGAAGCAGGTAACAGTACTTGTCCTTTCTGGTAGGCCCTACTGCATATGGGGTCACTGACCTTGGTCCATACTCGGTTGACGGCCCGATTGGCATGACAGCAACTTTCTCATCATCACAGCGGCGTTCAACACCATCTCCCATACAATACTGATAGGGAGACTTAGAGATATCGGACTCTCAGGGGTAGTATTGTCCTGGATTATTTCTTTTCTGACGGAGAGATCACAAACTATCGCTTTAGGCCCTTTCCTATCCAAGGAAAAAAAGATCTTGTCAGGAGTTCCTCAGGGCTCTATTTTGAGCCCGCTCCTGTTCAATATTTACATGGTCCCTCTCATCTCCCTCATTGAATCATACGGCATACTTGTAACATCGTATTCCGATGATACTCAGCTCATTGTTCCTCTGGAGAAGAACTCTACCAATGCTGAGCAAAACCTTAAGAACTGTTTGAAGGATGTGTTTCTCTGGGTGGACAAAAACCATCTTAAATGCAATGTCAGTAAAACAGAGATTCTTCCTATGGGAAAATCCCAACATTTCTGTCCCAGTAAATGGTGGCCTGAAGACTCTCCTGCTCCCCCACAAACTGTGATATCAGCAAGAAACTTAGGGATCTTATTCGACACCGAACTTTCATTTGACCAACACGTGAGGAATGTCTCAGGAAGCTGCTTTAGCATCATCAAATCCTTAAAGAAATTCTTTGACTTCCTGCCCATCGACTCACGAAAAGCCGTCACTGTAGCCCTAATTCTCGCACGCTTGGACTACTGCAATGGCCTGATGGCTGGCATTAAGAAAACCACACTAAAAAAACTCCAAAGTGTACAACACGCGGCAGCCAGACTGGTCCTTAAATTGCCCAAAAAATCCTCAGCGTCAGCTGCCCTAAAAACTCTACATTGGCTACCCCTCCACAAGAGGATTTTATTTAAAATCCTGATTATTGCCTTTCGAGCTTTTAACAGCGCCGGCCCGAAGTATCTCATTAAGCGTTTCCCCCATTACATTCCAACCAGGACATTACGATCAGCAGGAGAAAACCTCATTAAACTGACCAAATTCAACCTTAAAACCAAGGGGGGTAAGACCCTAACCTTCTTATCCTCCAAGGCCTGGAATGCAATGCCCAAGCACCTTAGACGGCTCACTCAGGAAAAACAGTTCAGGAAACATCTGAAAACCTGGATCTTCAATCTTCCAGACGAGTACGTAACGACAGCCATTTAACTCAAAACCCGCAATTGTTTGCACTCTGTTTTATTAGCGCCAGGATTCTCCTTCCGGAGCGATAGTTGCGCTCTACAAATAACCAATACAAATACAAATACAAATCATGCTAACCCCCTTTGGTGTACAGGGCCACAGACTTCACTCCGCACACAGTCAATGACCTGATCGTCACAGCAGTACATTCGGAGTACAGGGTCCCGTAATTCACTCCACACATGTGCTACAGCCCAATTGGCACCACAGTAATCTTCATGGTGCCCCCCACTTACAGGGTAGCTGAATTCACTCCGCACACAGACTGTGGCCCGATTGGCACAGCACTAATCTTCTTGGTGGCCACATCTGGCATACGGGGTCATATACTTGAACTTCTACATGGGTGATAACATGACCGCTGCAGCAGCCATCTCCTCATACCTTGTTACAAGGATCCACTCACCAGGGTCCACGATTGGACCTTGTTCCCCTTAGTGATCTCTACTCCTGTAGAAGGAACACTGGTGTTGGCAAATGGGCAGGCACTGGTTCTCAAGGCTCCAGGGGCAGGTGGTTTTGTATTTGCCTTGGTGCTGTCCCTTTACTCAGATCGGAGACTGGCAGGATTTAGTCCCCAGTCCTGGTCATAGGCACACATTTTGCAGAGCCTCTCATCCTTCGCGGTTGACAGATTTGGGGGGCGCAAACTTCCGTTCTTACAATCCAAATCCAGATAGAAAATGTGAACGAGTGCCTGAGTAGCTGAATTTTATGTTTGGGGTCTGCTTCCTATTGAAGTGCCCTCTCCTCTGCCCTGCCTGTCCTCCAGAAAGTGATCTGACACAGCAGAGGTGACTTCTAATTTTAATGACTAGAAATTTACACCTGGTAGTCAGTCACAGTGGTATGTGCATCTAAATGTAACCTTACTAGCGCTGTTCTGCTCTTAATGATTTTCATAACATCCCATCTCCTTCCTGTGATGTGCCCAGGCCCTTTTCCAGTGACTTCTACTTGAATTAAAAAAGCACCCTTTGAAGTATACTTCTGCCAGTATGTGTGTCCCACCCAGATAATAGGAATGTAATAATTTGCTAATCTGCCTGGAGGTATTCCTCAACCTCTGCATGCTTCGCCAGTCAGTCCTGGGCCTCTCAAAATTGTACCCAGAGTTCTTCATGTATTGCACCATTCACAGATACCCATATACCCAGCACATGCATGCAACCACACATGCGCTGCACAGGAGTACATGATAAGTTGATGTAGTCCAAGGGTGAGTTAAACACACAGCAGTAGAACTGTCAACAAAAGAGCCTATAAGCCTCAGTCCAGTAACACAGGTAAAAAGGCCTGTTCACTTTTATTGTTCACTACATGGTACGCTTCCATACAACTCTCATGCTGCTTAACTCATGGTAAAGGCAAAAGCCTTACACCATCATGAGGGTAGCGTTTTGTGTACCCCTCCAGGTCCAACAAGACCACAATCCATAAGATAGGCCTACGTCAGGGTACACACACATGATCCATATTTTACCATTACAACAAAAATCAGCACCAGGGAACGAGATGTAGTTGCAGCTGGGCATTCAGGGCAGGCGTGCATGCCTATTACCATACAAGGGACTTTTCCGTCCCAACATGTTGGTATAATAAAATTTGGCCCTGACAATAATGTGCAAATGTCAGTAGTTTTTTTGATCCATCAAATTGTGTGGCTCATTTGTCACTATCATACCAACTAGTGCAATCTTTTCTTTTAAGAATTACATCATTATCACACAATATTCTTCTTATAGGGTAGATACAAATTTTCAGTAAATGCAAATTGCTCAATAGTTGAGTAATACTTGTATCATCCAACAATGAGGTGGCTACTATTATTTCACCTATAATGTCCTCACCGAAGTCCAGGCTTTTGTCCTGAGCTATGGTGGACAAAAACCTAAATATTGAGCTACAGAGTGTTATTTACTTGAGAAATTGAAAATACCTATTAGTTACATATGTTGTCCCATCTTTAAGTCTCCCATACCCAAACAACTCTTCAATAACATTAACTAAGTAAAGGGAGAGTGAGAGGGAAATAGTACACTTGCTCATTTCTGCGTGGACCCCTCTAGAATCACAAAGAGCATGCATCGGCATAAGGCTAAATGATGAGAAAATGCAAAAATAACTTCAAACCCTCACCTGCAACACCTGGAATGCTTCATAATCGGGCTTGTTCCTGCGTAGGATAAGTAAATACACACCCATCGGATTGCCTATGTGATGAACTGTCTAAAGGAGACTTTGTTCTTTACAATATATGAATATGCACTAAACCCTCGAAATAGGCTTTGTTTATATGATTTTATATGTATAGGTTGCGGCTATTACCAATAGTACTTTAAAATCAGTAACACCTTAAAGTACAATTGTGTGAGGATAACTACGTTAACACAACTCTTCTTCCCCAACTAAAATATAAAAAATCAAATCAGCTTCTATGGTGCAACAATTTTACCTAATCTTGCTAAACTATAAATGCCCCGAAGTGTCAGGGACATTCTTATGGGTTGTCAGAAATTGTATTTGTCATTCTACTCTAAGCACAGAATATTAAAATAGTGTGAAACAAAAAGGATATCATCTAGATTCCAATACTTGGTGAATTAACTTAGTTAGAAAAAACAATCGAAAAATGAAGGTAAATGTGATTATTTTCCCAAGTTTTGAAAACATAATGCTACTTTTCAAACCACAAAAATACATCTTCTATGTTTACTTTTGTAGGCTGTATTAGGATTTAGACTACAACCCACATGCTGTGTACAAGTGAGACAGAATTTCGTGTTGAGCCCGACTCTATTTAACATCTTTATGACCCCTCTGGAGGCACTGGGGGAGTCCTTTGGGGCCCAGATCGTATCCTATGCCGACGACACCCAGCTCCTCTTTACGTGCAGGAAAGGAGAAGATTTTGATGGAGAGAGTATCCGTGAGTGCCTTGGGGCTGTTTTCAAATGGTTCCAGCTTAACAGCCTCAAGTGCAACTCAGATAAATCGGAGGTACTCTTCTTCGGCTGCCCATCTGAGCCAGACTGGCATGATTGGTGGCCTGCTAACATGTTTCCTCCAGCATGCTCATCCCAGTTAGCAAAGAATCTGGGAATTAAGATTTACAATGGACTGACGCTAAAATCCCAGATCCTTGCTCTTACTGGAACTTGCTTTGGCCTCCTTAGGATGCTCCCGAAGTTTCTCCCTTTGCTCTCGGAAGATCACAGGAAGACTACGGTGCAGGCCTTGATTGGTTCAAGAATAGACTATTCCAACATACTATACTTGGGCCTGCCGGAGTATCTCCTGCAACGCTTGCAGGTGGTCCAGAACACGGCCGCGGGGGCCATTTTTGGCCTTCACAGGCGAGCCAGAGTATCTGGCCTGCTGCAGTCACTCCACTGGCTGCCTATCCAGAAGCGGATAGTGTTTAAGGCCTTGACCTTGGCTCACAAGGCTCTTTACGCCTCGGGAGCTAAATACCTCCAAAGGAGGCTTGCCTTTTACCAGCCGGCCCGATCCCTGAGATCGGAATCATTGTTCTTTGCTGTGGTTCCCCGAGTAAAAAAGGCCCGCATTGGAGGCCGCTCCTTTAGGTTGCGAGCACCACAGCTTTGGAATACTTTGCCTTTGACATTACGCAGCACATCTAATCTACTGACTTTCAGGAAGGGCCTTAAAACATGGCTCTTTGCTCTTTAGTACGCTCTCCTCTCTATAGCTGGGTCTGTTTTTATTTTTACTGCTCTGTTTTATTTCACTGTGTTATGTTTGTCTGTTGTGGCTGTCAATAAAAGCGCCGGGACACTCTATTGGAGTAGCCGAGCGCTATAAAAGACTAAAGTAACATAACATAACATGGTGTAAATGGACTGTCACGTGCTTGTCCATTTCCAAAGACTTTAGGATAATATGGTTTTGTTCTAGAAGGAATTCAGCTATTTTGAAGGTTATACTTTCTTCAAATTACAGATGTTGCGTTTTACTTCATTTAGCATTGTGTTGAAAAGAATAGCTGTGTGGATTATTTGATAGGGAATTTAAAGATTACATTGGGTAATAGTATCTGTCTCAATGAACTTGGGGCAGCAGAATGAAATAAACGATCTTTCCTTCAAAAGCGTCATCATTCAAGTTTAATTTCCGTTCCACCAGAGACAATCTTATATTATGACGTTGTTATAAAATACAGTTGCAACAAGATTCTCAGTTTCTTCTCATTATAGCTTCCACATGTCTGCTATCTTCATAGATCATAGTGTTCTCGCAATAGTCTACCGAGTCTGTGCGCTTACTTCTTAATAGAACCTGTCTCTATTTCTCTGAAGTTCCATGTTTGTCCAAGAAATGTATCTTTTTCGGGATTATCTCCTCAGAACTGGTGCCCTTGTTTTATCACAGTGTCTTCGCTAAACTTCAATTAATAGTGATCTTTTTTCCACACAGGGTTTGGCATTGTGGTGACAGGCTTAACTTTCAACACCCTTCCCTATCAACATGATGGAATTTCACAGTGGATAAACGAGTGAACTGTGACAAAATGTGAACTGAGAATAACTGGAATGCATTCTATATCTTTTGGTTGAAGGTGATACCACATGCAGCCTTTCTCTGCATCTCCTCTCCTCCATCAAATGTCCAACCTCTGTGCCTAAATGGAGGTACAGCAGGGCAGAAGCATTGACCCAAGGAATCATGGAGGGAAAATGTGCCATTCTTCACTACTTTACTCTTGTGAGTGCTGTACGAGATCATCCTTGGTTGTTGCCCTTTCTAGTGTCCCAAGCTTTCCTAGTTCACAGAGGTCAAAGTATTCCTCTATGCACTAAGCTGCAATTTGGAATGTTGAATATGGGAATGTTGAGAGTAGACTGTGATACCACAACCAGACATGTGACTCATGTTGAGTGTGACCTCAACATGAGTCACATGTCTGGTTGTGGTATCACAGTGGTAACACAGAATTGAGTGAATGATCAAAAATGGATGGTAAATGTGTCCACATCTATCACTCTAAAGCACCATTCATGGCAAAACCCAACTATAACAGCTTTTTAAGTCCATATGAACAAATAAAACAAATAACAAGATGTAAATGTGTAGTGTGCCACTGTTTTTAGGTTTGGGGGTGTAATGGCACTAGTGCCATGCATGACCAAACTATTGCAATCTAGACATATACAGAACGCATCTACACAGAAAGGGGCAAACAAAATGTCCTGCTTTGAGCGATTGGTTACCTCTGGTGCCATTTACATTATAGATCTCACCCCCACACAGTACAGCATGCATAGAGTAGGCAGCGGCCAGCCAACTTCTGCCAATAGCTGTTTTAATTCTTACCAGGTTCAGCCCACGGGACCGGGATTGAGGGACATATTTACAAGTCCCTTTGACCGCTGGTGCGTCACTTTTAATATGGAAAAAAGTGACATACTGGCGGGGCAAGGGACTTGTAAATAAGACCATGAGTTTTTAGCTTGTAAAGCATAGTGGCTTAGCATATTTTACCTGCTCACATGTGACTCCACAAGGCAAATGGCGACCTTGTACACTGTTCTCATCTGCTCACACTTTTGACTGTATTGCAGCATGAATAGGTCCTGCAGTGTAAGTACAGTCAATTAGCAAAGCGCACAACGATGATCACTTGTGTTTCAATATTTCTTCATAAGCATGCTACACCTAACTGAGGTCATCCTCTATTGAGCTGTGTTCCGTTTGCGCATGCACATCTAACTAAGGTGTCTGTAGTGTGTTAGCAGTCTCCGTTATTTCTTTAAGGAATCTTTCACCTTTTGGAATTTAGAATGTTGAATATGGGAATGTCGAGAGTAGATTGTTAGCTTACACAGACTGTCTTGGATGCCAAGCAGGGAAGCTGTTGTTGGTCTTTTTAATGGATTAATATTTTTTTTAGGAAGTGGAATCAGCATTTGTTGTATCTTACCAGACGTAGCCGTGTTGTATTTTATAAGCTCCTTTATTAAGTTCATGTTGCAGGATGGCATTCTAATACAATAAGCATGTTTCCATGTACATCTGCCCATCAGCGAGGTATTTCTTATACTTCATTCAGCCCCACCAGGAGCAGCCTGCTTGCTGCTCAGCCCATCTTCCAACTGTCACACCTCATCCACACAGTTACCCAAGCATTCTAAGCATCACAGTCACACCAACATTCCACTCTCAACACTCACACTGTCTGAGCAGCAGAGAGATAGTTAAACTGGGATATATATATATATACAAAAATAAGCAGGATATAACATATCCCCCTCCTTTTAAAAGACAAAATGAAAAGAACAACACAATAAAGGAGACACCATACATAAGAATGTACAAAAGCAGAAAGTCATTAAAAACTCAGGGATTAAAATTAAAATACAACATCACGAGAGAGTCTGAACACTTAAGTAACTTGAAAGGAAAGGTGAATGAATTGACAAGCAATATATAATTAATTGACAACAATATAATACATTTTTAAACAATTTAGAATAAAATGTAACATGTAGCAAAGGGTGGACCGCACCCGAGACTATGATCCCAACAACAAGGGAAACAAAAGTGTAAACAGGATTCCCAACAAAAGGAACATGATGTACACTCTGAAAATGGAACTAAGAAACCAATTGTGACACCCCTCATGCAAAGGGTAAAACGCTTGGGACACGAACCCAAAATGTCACACCTCCTGGAAGGGATTTTTGACTTAAATCATGTATATGGGAGAGACACCCCAAAACACACCCTGTGTAGGTATTTTCAATGTATAGCGTGTAAATGGGACTGACACCCATAACTTACCCCCGACGTGAGGGTGACAAACCGATGTATACATGTAGCATCTGGCAGCAGATGTGTAGTGTGTGACGACTTACACACTGAGCAGACAAGAAGTGTAGTACATGGCGACTTACACACCGAACAGACCAGAAGTGTAGCACATGATGACTTACACACCGTTAACAGAACCCACAAGTAAAGTAGTGTAACTAAGAAACAGAAAGGTGGGAAACCACCCACCAAGAGACAAGAACCTCCCACATGTAAGGGAGTGTGTAGTGTACAAATGGAACCAAACTCTATTCCCGTCCCTCATGTAAAGAAGTGTAGGAACAAACGAAGAGATGTGTGACCACCATCCACTAAAAGACTAGGACCTCCCTTATGTAAATATACCTATGCTTTATTTAGTAAATGCTCAACAAACCAGATCCGTAATCCCACATGAAAGGGATATAACATACAAAGTAATATGGAATGTAGAAGTGTAACCAACTATATTGTCTTGTCTCTAGACAAAACCAAACAACTGTGACCATACCAGACACAGCAAAACCACCTGTGAGCAATGTCTCACATGAATTCCTTAGAATATTAATACCACACTCTAGTCATGTCGACCCTAGAAAAAAAACAATAGAGGCTAACATAGAAACATTAAAGATGCGTGAACTCTGCCACAACAACCAAACCTCGAATTACATGTACAAATGAGTGATGACCCCATAGGAAAGTACTTGAGCAAAGTCAACTGTTATAACCCTTCCAAAAAAACACAGACATGAAAGAAAGTGCCTGTGGACCCCAGAGGAATAACAGGCATCATACAAATACTTTTTCCTGTAAGCGTGTACCAGCATGGTTTAAAACCATAATCAAAAGAAAAGAAAATGACAAAGACACTGGAGCTTTACCACACCGATCCGTTCGTCGAGCGGAGCATCAGTCCAGAAGTATCCCACGACGTGGCGAGTCATCATCATGGTCCCCATGCTCCCAATACTCGTGACTTTGAACCTAGAAATAAACGAAAAGAAACTAGAAATAAACGAAAAATGGATAAACATGGCATTACATAGTAACAGCAAATAATGAGATTATAGACCATAGGAAGTAGCGGTTAAAAGTAATGAGACTGAATTAATAACAATGTGCTCATGGAACATTAATGGATTGGGAGGTAAGATCAATAACGCCCATATAAACTCTATAGTGGGACCATGTCAGAATATTATACTACAAGAAACATGGGAAACCAATCCATTTCTGTTACATGGATATGCAGGCTACTACGAAAATGCAAAAAAAAAGCAAAGGTTCGGCCGAGCAAGTGGGGGCCAGGCAATATTTATTTCGAACACCATACAGGCACACCATGAGCAAGTGGAAGTAGGTAATACGAACATCCTAATAGTTAAACTGAACTATAATTAAAAAAACAAAAATCTAAATCTTTATATTTGATGAATGTATATATTCTGCCAACACAAATAAGTAGGGAAACAACTTGTGCAACTTTGAACAATTTCATAATTAATAAAATGTTGGAGGATCCGATAGCAGACTTTCTGATTACTGGGGATTTTAATCTTAACCTAATGTCTCCCCATACAAGAGATGATGTAACGCAATCGCAAAACCACCAATGGTTAATTCCCCAGCAGGACTTAGGGAAAGAGACTAATCACACTATGAGCAAAATGGGTATACAATTCGTCAATAACATGGAAGTGATGGGACTTCGAATTCTTAACGGGAGATTAAAAACGGACGTTCCACCAGCATATAGTTAGTTTGGGTACAACGCAAAGTCCAGGGTTTGATTATACTATGACTTCAATATATATGTTTCATAACATTACTTCGTACCACTTAAAGAAAGTAAAGGAAAGTGACCACGCCCAGCAGATAATTACAATGAATATTGGAACAAATACAAATAAAGCTTATCAGACTGTCCATGGGAGCATTGGAACAACTAACTATAAAAAACTGTTCTGGAATGTTGGAAATAAAGAAGAAATGAATGAACAGGTGGAAAGTCTTTTGGAAGCATGCTTTAAAGACGGATTGGTGTCAGTACAACGCAGATTTTTACGTCGCATTCCGTTACAACGGAATTTTTACAACGCAGGATCCATTACAACGGATGCCATTACAACGCATGGCATTACATAGCAGATGGTATTACAACGCATGGCATTACATCATAAGTATAGGTAAGTATACCTTTTTTTAAAAATGTTATTAAGTTAATTTAATTAATTTAATTTAATTAATTTAAATAAAATACATTTTAAAATAGCCATTAATTTAATTTAATAAAATAATATCTATTTAATAAATGTAATTTCAATAAAAAAATGGGAATAATTTAATTTAATTAAAATAATAAAATTAACTTAATGTACATATTTTTATAATTGATATTAAATTAAATTAATTGAAATAATTTATTTAATTTAATTAATTTAATTTAAAAATGTAATTAATGAAATAAAATTTATTTAATTTATTAAATATATTTTAATTAATTTAAAAATGGTAAATATAATTTAATTAACCCAAAACACAAACCCCTGTACCCCAAAACCCAAACCCTGCCCTAAAATCTAAAAACACCCCTGTACCCCAAAACCCAAACCCTGCCCTAAAACCTAAAAACACCCCTGTACCCCAAAACCCAAACCCTGCCGTAAAACCTAAAAACACCCCTGTACCCCAAAACCCAAACCCTGCCCTAAAACCTAAAAACACCCCTGTACCCCAAAACCCAAACCCTGCCCTAAAACCTAAAAACACCCCTGTACCCCAAAACCCAAAACCCTGCCCTAAAACCTAAAAACACCCCTGTACCCCAAAACCCAAAACCCTGCCCTAAAACCTAAAAACACCCCTGTACCCCAAAACCCAAAACCCTGCCCTAAAACCTAAAAACACCCCTGTACCCCAAAACCCAAAACCCTGCCCTAAAACCTAAAAACACCCCTGTACCCCAAAACGCAAACCCTGCCCTAAAACCTAAAAACACCCCTGTACCCCAAAACGCAAACCCTGCCCTAAAACCTAAAAATACCCAAACACCCCAAAACATATACCTCAGTACCCCAAAACATATACTCCTATACTCATACTTATTTTAAAAATTACTTAAATTAATATATTTAATTTATAATATTTAAAAACAAATAAATATTTTTATTTATTTTTCTTTATAATTAAGAATAATTAAATCAATTAAATAATATTAAATAAAATAAAATAAAATTATATACTTACCAATACTTACGATGTAATGGTATGCGTTGTAATACCATCTGCTATGTAATGCCATGCGTTGTAATGGCATCCGATGTAATAGATCCTGCGTTGTAATAGCTGCGTTGTAACAGCATTATGACGTAAAAGTTGCGTTGTAAGTGATACACACCTTTAAAGACACCACAACAGAAACAGTGATAGAGCAATGGGAAAACTTCACTGGGATGCTGATCAAATTGCAAAATCATACACAAACAAAAAAGAACTCAAAGTGGAAAGAAGCAAATAGGGATGAGGAAAACTATATAAATCTTCCATACACAATAAAGAAAATGAAAAAAGATCAAAATAGGAATATTAGGTTAACAAAGAAACCCGGGGTAAAAGCAGAAACCCTGGGCAAGCTTAAACTATTGAATCAAAATTTGAAGAAATTAATATGGAGCAAAAAAAATCAAGCAAAACAGGCAATTTGGGCAAAAGTATTCCACGCTAGCAAGCAAAAGAGTCCAAGAGAATTCTGGAAAATTGTCAACAGACTTGCTAGACCAAATAACCATGTGGTCTCATCACCATTAACCGAGCAGGAATGGGAAACTTTTCTGAGGAAACATCTAAACCAGGACAATACACGGTCATGGGTAACGGAAATGCAACCCAGGTGCAATAACGATACTGACAAGGAAACTTTCTCTAATGGCAATGACACGGATACACCTATACAAATAGAAAAAGAAGAGATAATAAAATTAATAAAAAACAGAAGGACGGTGCTCCCGGACCAAACGGGATACCGTTTGCGCTTAATAAAGAAAATCCAGAACTATGGGCGACTTATTTAGAGAAACTATATGGAGAAGTCGTCATTCTAAAGGGAACCATACCCAAGTCATGGCAAGGATCCTTAATTACCCCAATTTTCCAAAAAGTAAACTGGGTGCTTGCAGAAAACTACAGGTTGATTACTCTCCAAGACACGGATGCCAAGTTGTTTGCCAGAATTTTGTTGACTAATTTTACCGAATGAGTTGGGGAAAGAAAGATACTCCCTTTGAACCAAACAGGTTTCATACAAGGCTTGGGGACAACAACAAATATACTGGCTCTAGCTTTGCTTATGGATAAGTCAATAAGCAACCCCTGTACCAATGTTTTATAGACTTCAAATCTGCATTTGACTGTGTCAAAAGAAATGTACTATGGAAAAAACTCGAGGAAATGAAAATCCCAGTGGCCCTATTGAAGTCGATTCATCTCTTATATACTAAGACATGGGTTAGGGTGAGGATGGGGGATGGACAAACGCTATCTAAGGAGATTCCAGCAAATGAAGGCCTAAAACAAGGATGGGTAGTGAGGTCTGTGTATTGTGTTGACTGAGTTGGTTGATGGAAAGTGTGATGTTAGTTTAGTGGAATGATTCTGTGATGATGAATGAAAAATGAGTGGGTGCTTAGGGGTGTCATATTTATTCATATTGTGATTTAATTACTGTGCCTTGTATATACTTATATGATGTTTTTGTATATCCTTTAAATCACTTTTATATTCTAAAAATGAAAATAAAATGATATATTTATTCCAATTCTGTGTGATGATCTAAATGTGGCGGCCGTGAATTTCAGTGAGCTCAAAGTTGTGCTTATTATAACTGTCGGACTCTTTATGAGCCTTTAAACTAAAATATATAGGGCAGACTTATCTTCTTCGGTTTTGGATCCAAAACAAGGATGTGTTTTAGCCCCCCTCCTCTTTAATCTGTTTCTGGCAGACCTATCTGGAATACTGGACTAGGTAAATGCTCACCCCCCGAAATTAGCTGATAAGCGCCTCACTAATTTGTTGTATGCGGATGATGTCATACTGTTAAGCCACACTAAAGTGGGATTACAGCGCCTAATCAATCGGACTCACATGTACGCAAAGGACAATGGGATGGTGATACATGAGACAAAAACTAAGATCATGGTAGTCACTAAAAATTACAAGATAAGATACAAAGTAAATGGTTCATGGACAACTAGACAACTAGAACAAGTAGAGGTATGTAAATATTTGGGTGTGTTATTCGATGAGAAGGGTAATTACCAATTACTAATTACCAGCTACAAAAAAAGGACATCCAGAGGAAGACTAATGCATTAACTGCAGCGTTCAGAATCGTACAGAAGTCACTTTTAAGCCTAACGTATGGCCCTCTTTTGAGTATTATAGGAGCAAGACTCCTACCAACTATCACATTGGTAGTGAAGCAGCAATGGGTAAGGACAGTGAAACTGTGAACAAAGCTATGACAAGAGCATATCGGGCCCTATTTCATCTCCCAGCGAATGCGTCTTTGGCACAAATAAGGCTGGAGTTCGGACTAACAAATCAACAGTATGCAAGGCAAGGTCACTTCATATAAATTTGGAACCGAATAAAAAATGACCACGAAAATGAGATATCGCAGCTAATATGGAGGGAAATAAATAACAACACAAACTCAACCGCATGGCGCTACCTTAATGAAGCAATAAGGGAGTTTGCAATCACGCCCATTTGGGAAAAAAATATAACCAAAGCATCGTTTAAGAAAATAATTAATAAAACTACAAACCAACTATCCGTTGTAAACGATAAAGCTGTCCTTACAAAGAGAAAACATGCCTGGACAATAATAAATGGTTATAAAAAGAAGGAAATTCAACAATATCTGGAAACACCCTGGACGGAAAAAAATAAACAGGTGCTCCTTAAAGCAAGATTTGGAATACTACCTGGCATGTGTCACCTTCCACCGTGGGAGAGAGTGGAAACCCAAACATTATGTAGACTGTGTAATATTGGTGAGGAGAACATTCTCCATCTATATGTATTTGCCCGGAGCTCATACAGGAGAGAAGAACATTGCTTAAGATCCAATTTAAGGTACGCGGCATAAGGACATGCAGGCAGGCCCTGATTAGGTGCCTACATTCGAACGACATAATCTTGAACGCTACCTTTGTAACGTTTTTACTGACAGTTAAAAGGAAATTAGGAGAATGATTACTTAAAATATGTATTTTACTAGGTAACCAAATGAATTTATATGATGTAATGGTATTTTTAGCGTTTTATATTTGAACAAAGCTTTTACTGTTTTCTTGTTTTAGATGTGTAATATTGTAAGATTTTAAATAATCAACACAATAAAATTACTTACTTACTTACTTACTTACTTACTTACTCGTGGCTGGCTCCCAATACTAGCGGCTGGCCAAAATAGAGCAGAAACCTGCTAGTCATTCATGTACATTTCCTAACTGCGGTGAAAACAGGAAGAATGCAACCGCAAGATGGTGGCACGTTCGCAACGCTGTGCCAGGTGGCTCCCGACATCGCCGCAGTGCAAAGCATCTAAAAGCAGCAAAAAGCTGCATACAGCCAAGGACGTCACCGGAGACCGCTCAGGAGTCACGCACGACTCTGTAACAATGGTGAGTGACACGCGCTATTTTAAAAAAAATTAAATGGTTAAACAAGCCTCCTTGCAGGCAACTAGTTGTAGTGGAGATCGAACAATTCACAGAAACTCACCCAGGTATTGATTAGTAACCAGATCGATGGCCCCAATAGTCCAAGGCCACCCTGTCAAAATTACTCTTGCAATTTCCAGCACTTCAGAAACAACCAATGTAGACGGCACAAACAACATGCCACAAAAGCACTGCGAGCCCTATCCACAGGGTCAGTTGCAATGTTCCACTAACGATGTGCTGACAGGCCAATTAAAAACAGTGTGCAGCATTTTTCTATCTTGTGCAGACGTAAAAAAAGTGTATACCATGTGCCATCTGAATGAAACTGGTGTTGTGGACCACAAACAGAGCTGAATATTAGTAATGCCTCCCATTTAAGCCTTTTCATTACAGATGACACTTGTAAATTTCACCTCCAACTAGCAGCACGCAACATTTTCTGGGTAAGTCTTTGGAGATCGAAGTTGGTGCAATAATCTGGAATGTAATTGAAAGAACGCCCTGGGCAAGGACTTGTTAGCTTGTAAAAATCTCCTGATGTCGAAGGTACCAAAGTAAAGATGTGGAAGTAGCGAGGCTCACACAAGCTAGCATCAATGTCATTTATAGAAGACCAATGAACCACGTCCAGGCTGGTGCTGTCTGCTGATAAGGACACTGGTTCGGCTGGCAGGCCTGGAGCTTCATTGTAGATTCTTTACGATTTGTTTCTGTAGGTTTCCTTAGTTTATCCTTTTCCATACCATAGATAGGTCCTTTAAATCCAGTAGTACGCCTCAGTCTTGGTCCAGGTTGTCGCCAAAAATATGTTATATCTTACCAGACATAGCTGAGTTATATTTATAAGTTCCTTTGTTAAGTTCATGTTGCAGGATGGCATTCTAGTACAATAAGAAGGTTTCCATGTACATCTGTCCATCAGCCTGGAAGTTCCTATACTACATCCCTACCTGGAGCAGCTTGCCTGCTGCTCAGCCCATCTACCAACTGTCACACATCATCCACACAGGCACCCAAGCATTCAAAGCATCACAGTCACACCAACATTCCACTCTCAACACTCACACTGGCTTAACAGCATGGAGATAGGTGGGATACATATACTTAAATAAGCAGGATATAACAGCAGTCTTGTATTGTTTTACATTTTCCTGCCATTACATGTAACAGTGTCTCATTAAGCTTTCTCTGTTGAGCAGTCACTGCGCTGCCTATGACCTTTCGAGCAGTGACCTCAAGGAGTATGCTCCATTAAGCTCTGTCTCAGGAGTCTTCCCTCCCCACACACCCAGTCTTTTCGCTTTAAGTGCAAGGAATCTCCTCTGCACATGAAGGAGGACGTATGTCTGTTCTTAGTGAGGTAATGCCTGTGCTGTTCCAAGTTTTACTAAACTCAGGAGATCCTGCTTGAATGCCCCAAAAAAGCCACTGCAATATGTAAAGACCTTTTTCAGTAAGAAATATTGTTTTTTTTAAAATGCATAACTTACTTGACACATTACAGTTGCTATAAATACAGTTTTAAAAGCATGCAATAGGCCATGTTTGCAAATTCCCACGTTTTGGTTTTATACAGCTCTATTGCATGTTTTATGGACTTTATGGTAGTGCACTGCTGACATAGGCAAAAAAATCATACTCTCTAAATAGTGAGCCTCCTTTTGAAGCTCATTAATGCCAAGGGCCGATGGGGTGATTACTGCACTCAATGCCTGGCTTGTGGTCTGTGTGCATGATTGCTAGTAGGTTTAGGTGCAGAGGTACTTAAATCGCTATGTTTGCTTAGGTGTGCGGATGTATGAAATATATTGCTATGTGACTGGAGGGTGTGTGTTTGTATGCAAATTAGAATCTAAACATCAAATAAATGTCAAACCAATAATAATGTTATAATATATGACGAAATTCTGTGTGCTAATTATTTATCTCCATTTGTTGTGTGCAGACTGTGAGAATACCATACACCTCAGTTTAGCAATCTGAATCATGTAAATTTGTGAACCATGCTGATTTTTAGGTACATTTTCTATATGACATACCTAAAGTCTCCTAACTACTAAAGTCAGACAATTATTCCCCCCCTACTTTTTAATATGTGTCTCTGCCTTTTTTTCAGTCCCTCTGTCATTCTTGAGCTATTGTGCGTACTGAAAAGCATTAATCTCCATCAAGCGGTTGCTTTTCTTAGATTCCTCCCCCAAAATCACTGAGGAGACCAAGAGGGTCTTCACCCTCAAGACAAAGTTGAGATCATGGAATGAAGTTCCCAAAAGGCTCCCTCACTCATTTGGGGAGGTTAGAATTGAAGACCCAGCTGACCCAGACCATAGAACAGGTGTTCTTGCAATATGTAGCCAGGAAATGCGTAAAAGTAGGTGTACTACTTCAAAATTAACAGTACTGAGATAATCTCTGCTGATAGTCATGTATCAGGGTATCCTGGGGGGTAGGGGTCTCCTGTCTTTTAAAAAAGCTTCCCTTCAACTCACCAAACTGTACCAGGGTCTTGGAAAAGGTATGGGTCAGACATTCTAGCTTATATGGATGAGCAGCAGCAGTATGGCAGTAAGAAAGTTTTATGTCGATAGCTATATCACGTCTGTGCTGTCAAGCGTTAGACAAAATACTGTGAGACTATCATACCAAAAGCTTATATGGCTACATTAGAGGTATGCATTGCTATGTGTGGAAGAAAAACAAAATGTTATTGAAACATAGTTTTTGGGTGAATTAAACTTTTTGGTTTTGAATAATGTGACAAACTCAACCTTAATGCTATCTGTTGATACATAGAGGAGTCTAATGCCTTTACCACACATTGTATGTATATCTAAGATAAGTAAAGCCAATTTTATATATGTAAACCTTTACCGGTCACCAGTAGGTAGTTATAGTTAGGACCATATTTCCATAGATAAAGAGTTTTGTTGACTTGCTGATATCTTGGGTGCCATTTGACAAATCTTCATGAAAATGTACAAAAAACAACCCCAAATTTGGCAGAAAGGCAGTCCTTGGTCCAGAAAGAGTGCTATTGGTTATTTGGTGTAATTCTGTAGTTTTTGAGATGTAAAATGAATCTCATATTTATAAATCTTGAGGTTCGAAGGCTCCGTGATCCCTCCCGATCTCGTACTGATATCTGATTGGCTGCCAATACTTCAACCAGGAACTGTTAGCAGCCATCTTGGGACGCAGCTGAGTCCCTTAAAAATAGTTCTTAAAAAAGAAAAAAGGGCAGGGTAGGGATAGCCTGAACACCCAGCTCTGGTCTTGCGGTCCTCTGGGATACAGAGAGAGCAAACATTTTTTTGTTAGTTTAATTGAAAATTGCAGCTAATCTTTGACTCCAGCAAAAAACACAGGCTTCCACACTAGATTACATTATAGCCCCTGTGTGGGACAAGTCCAGGGGGCATACAGGCTTTTATTTAAAAGGAGGGGGGTGCTCGGGCCCCTCTCCTAGGGCATAGTATTGCCCTTGCGACCACCACCTCCCTAGGGCAAGTCATTGTATTATGGAGGTCCACATGGACCACCCTGCCCCGGGCCTGCCACCTCCCCAGGGCTAACTACAAAGAAATAGGGGGTCTCACGGAAACCCCAGGCCCTGGGGACCACCACCTCTCCTGGGCTAAATACAAAGAAATAGGTGGTCTTTCAGATCCTGGGCCCTGATGACGACCCCCTCCCCTGTGCTAAATACAAAGAAAAGGGGGCCTCCCGGACGCCCCCGGGGACCACAACCTCCCAGCGGCCAAAGTTGCTTTTAAAAACTGGGAAGGGGGCCCTGGGGACCACCAACATCCTGGGGTTGGCCCGTTCTCACAGAAGATGGGTGTCCATATATGGCCCTCGTGGCCAGCACACTCCAGATGTCCTGCAATGTCCTGGTATGCCCACCCCCTGCACATAGCTATTTGCTCTGACTTGCTCTGACTTGACAGGAGCTTTGACAGCTCCTGTGAAGTCAGAGCAAACACTCCGCTTCCAGCAAGCGAGAAATGACAAAATCCTCTTGCTTGGTGGAAGAGGAGGTATCCCTGCCCGCTGTCAAGAGGGCAGGGAAACAGACAAAAGGATTGCCCATGTAACGCGGGAACTGCATTTCCAGCATATCCCCCTGTGGAGCAGCAAAACTGGCTCCTATAGGAGGTGGGCAGCCAGCAGAGACCACGTGACCTGGACATCCCCCGCAGGTCCCATATAAACTGGTTGCCCTGGGGGCATCCAGAAAAAATTGCCAGGAGCTGGGGAATGGGGTCACCAGACCTGAAATCAGCCTGAGGAGGGGGGGTGCATGCCCCCCTCCCCTGTTAAATATAAATAAATTAAAAGGCCAGGCCCCGGGGGTTAGGGTCCGCAGGGAATAATTCACCCTCAGGCGTAGGGCCACGTGGCCCCCTCCTCTATTAAAAATAGATCAATTTTTAGGCTGGCGATGGGGTCCCTAGGGTCAAAAAATGGCTTTTGGAAGGGAGTCACGCAGCCCTCTCCCCTTTAACTTATAATTATTATGAAGTCGGCCCCAGGCTCAAAATTGGTCCGGGGAGGGGGCCCCCTCCCCTATTCAATGAATGCCATCCCAGGGAGATGGGGTTAATCTGTGGGAAATGGACTATTGTACTTTATGAAACCTTAATTAGTTAATGCATAGCAAAGGTTTGTGTCTGGAACCAGAGAGCCAAATAATTTAATTCTAGTTGGAGCAATGGAGAATGGTTATGAGTGTAAAACAGATCTATGCAGCTCCTTCAGCACAGGGACCTTTGTTCACTCTCCTTCACAAAGCCCACACTTCACAGCTCAGCTGGTAACCCACTCAGGCACTCATGCACCCACTCACAGACCTATTCAGAGACTCACGCACCCAGTAACATACTAACTCAGAGACTGACACACCCAATCACAGACCCACTCAGACATTAACACATTCACTCAAATATCCACTCAGAGACTCATGCACCCACTCACAGTCCCACACACACATCAAGTCACAGACCCACTCAGGCACTGTTGCACCCACTCACAGACCCACTCAGAGACTCAAGCATCTACTCACATTGCAAGAGTCACACACCCACTCACAGAGCCACTCCAAAACTCACACACCCATTCACAGACCCAATCATAGACTCAGGCACCCACTCCTAAACCCACTCAGAAAATTCCACACACCCACTCACAGAGCCACTGAGACACTCATACACACACTCACAGAACCACTAAGACGCTCCCACACTCACTCACAGATCTACTCTGAGACTCATGCACCCCCCTGTAGACCCACTCAGACACTCATGCATTCACTCTCATACCCACTCAGAGACTCATGCATTCACTCATAGACCCACTCAGACTCATGTACTCAATCACAGACCCACTCATACACCCAAAAATCGACCCACTCGGAGTCTCACACACCCAGTGAGGCACATGTGCAGCCACTCCCAGACCCACCCATATACTCACACACCCACTGGCAGACCCATTGAGACACTCACACACTCACATACCCACTGAGATACTCATGCACTTACTCAATCACAAACTCACTCTCCAAGGTTACAGGTAAGTGGGTGTGTGAGTGGTTCTGTGGATGATGTCATCAGTGATGTCATTTGAGCTGTCATCAGTGATGTCACTGACCCTGTCATGAGTAATATAATAAGTGAGGTCATAAGCAGTGCATTGTGTGGGCATACATCATAGTTAGCTTAGGTAACTATAACTGCTGAATTTCACTGGTTTCGGAGGAATGAATTCTGAGCCTAACTATAACATCCTTGTAACCGTTTTTTTCACAGAGAATATTTATAGAGTGGCTGTCTTTCCAGCATAAAGGCAGACCCTGTTCCTGGCAGAGTATCCACAGGTCCAGAAGTGTACAGAAGAGTTGAGGTTCTACTTTTATACCCTGGTTCCCTATTTCTGAAAGGTGGTAGAAGCTTCTGGACTGTGGCTTTGAAGTGCATTGACATCCCTGCCCTGACTTCAAGCTGGTTGCAATAACAATGTGGGGTTGGTAGGCATTTGTGTGAAGACAGAGAATAGGATATTCAGTTCTAATTGGGGCTGTGCTCAGCTCTGCCCCCACCATCCTGCCAGTAGATGGTCCATTCAGGCCCACTTATTCCCTCTGTTGTGTGACTGTCCAGGAGGAATTCATAAAGTCTGTCAGTTACACCCATTCATGTGACCAAGGCCAGGACATTGGCACAAAAGGGCTTAAGGGAGGAAAATGCAAACTTTCTAAAAGTTTCATTTTTATAATTTATTTATTTATTTATTTGATTTATATAGCGCATTATAACCCAGGGGTCTCTAAGCGCTTTGTCAGGATCCACTTAAGCGATTAAAAAAAGGTACAGCTGGTCAAAAATTAGAGGCAACCCCACGCTTGCTGAAAGAGCACTGTTTTTAATTTCTTTCAGAAGGGCAGCAGCTTGGTTTCTTTCTGCAGTTCCATTGGTAGTTTATTCCAGAGAGCTGGGAGTGTATGGGAAAAGGCACGACCTCCCACGGTAGCCAGTCTACAATGTGGTTGGATAAGGAGGGTAGCTTCTGCAGATCTTAACGCCCTCCCCGGCCTGTAGAGGGTCAGGTGTGATTTCATATAACTTGGTGCCCTACCATATACGGCTTTGTGAACAATGCACAACCCTTTGAACATTAGCCTCTGCTTGACTGGCAGCCAATGCAATTCTCGCAGGAGGGGGGATGCATGCGTGTTCCTCGGCTTTTTAAAAATGAGTCTAGCAGCGTCATTCATGACAACCTGCATCTTGTTCAGAAGTTTTTGCGGTAGTCCTATGTACAACGAGTTGCCGTAGTTCGGCCTGGCTAAAATCATAGCAGAGACCGCACTCCTCAAGGTGGAAAAGGACAGCAACGAGGAAACTTTCCTAAGTTGTGGAAGGAGGCCGACACAGGTGCCCACTACACTTGTTTTTTCATGGACAGCTTATCATCCACATGGATGCCCAGGCTTTTGACAACCACCGCCAGTTCCGGGGGTGTACCTAGCTCCCTTGTCCAGAATTGATTATTCCATGGGTTGCCAGCGATGGTAATTGGCAACACCTTGGTCTTATCCGGATTGATCTTTAAAGAGTTCCTGGACATCCAGTTAGCTGTGCATCTCAGGATATTTTGCAATATTGCAAAAGCATCCTGGCCATCGTCCAATTGGATGATGACCTGGGTGTCGTCCGCGTAGTTGTACACCTGGCAGTCCATTTGGTTAAGCATCAGAATCAAAGACTGTAAATAGATGTTGAAGAAAAGGGGTGACAGTGCAGACCCTTGCGGTACTCCGCAGGTGATCGATGTTGTGGTGGAAAACAGGTCACCAAGTTGCACTCTCTGCATCCTCCTTTGGAGAAAGGAGGTGAACCATGCAAGTGCTGTGCCCTGAATGCCGAACTCCCTCATCCGCAACAATAGTTGTGTATGACAAACGGTGTCAAATGCTGCGAAGAGGTCCAACAGCACCAGGGCACCCGGGGTTTTCTTATCTGCTCTGTTCCTCAGTTCATCTACAATCGACAGCATGACGAGCTCCATGCTCTGATTCGCACGGAAACCCGCCTGATTCGGCTCTAGCAGGACATTACTTTCCAGGTGTTCCGACAGAGTGGTAAGTACCTGTTGCTCCAACACCTTCGCCAGGAACGGTAACTGGGAAATTGGCCTGAAATTTTTCAGACATTTCACGGCCGCCCCCGTTTTTTTCAGCAGGGGAATCAGCCGGGCTTCCTTGAAAGAGGATGGAACTTGTCCCATCTTTAAGGATGAATTTAGATGGCTCAGCGCATCTTCCTCTATACCAGGGAGTGCCAGTTTGAACACTTCAGGTGGGCACGGATCAGCCCGGGAGCCCGATTTGACCCGCCCCATAAGCAAAGACAGCCTCTCCTTTGTAATCAAGGGTAAGGCAGTTAATTGGGTTGTCACTGGCATTCTAGCTGGCATGACCTGCAACGGGCAATCAATCTTGGGGGTCGCAGTAATTTCAGAGACAAGATCTGTAATCTTGTTAGTAAAGAAGTCCTGAAATTTTTGGCAGTCCTCCTGGATGAACTCCGTAGTCTGTTCCTTATTTTTCCTAAGCTCCATGAGGACTCAGAAGATTTCTTTCTGGGGGTTCGTGGCAGTTACAATCCTCTCCCCAAGGAACTCGGATTGTGCTCAAAAACCCAACTTTACCATTACAAATTACTCTAGAGGCCCCAGGGACCATATCCCCAGAGCTGCATTCATTTTTAGGGGATAGAGGCATGTGGATCACCTCCTGGAATCTTTTGAAGATCCTGGGGACCCCAACCTTTGGGGCCATAAATCCTTGAAATATTGCACTACGGGTCCCAGAATGACCACTGCAATTCCTGGCCATGGGGGGCAGCCCCATATCCCCCCAGCCCCTGTTGATTCCCCAGCATGCTCTAGAAGTAACTATAACTTGTGCCCTCAATTATCTATAACTGTACGCTTGCAATGTACTGCTTATATCTTGTTATGTTATGTTATAAAAGATTTTTACCGCGCACTAATACTCTTGAGTGTCCTGGCGCGTAAGTGAACAGTAGCAGGAGTTGGCATAGGAACTAGATCAGCTGCTTGAAGAGGAAAGTTTTGAGGAGTTTTTTAAAAATAGGCAACTCCTTAGTATATTGGAGGTCAGCTGGAATAGCATTCCACAGTGTGGCAGCTTTTACCACAAAGGACTGACCCTCAATCCGCGAATGACAGAACCTAGGGACCACCAGCCACCATTGGAGGGCGGAAGGAAGAGGTTGCCTGGGTAAATAGAACGTGATATGTATTCTAAAATTGACACTCTGCACTCCTATTTTTAAAGAACCGAATCTAGTGCTCTTTCTTTTTGGGTGCTGTCGTTTAGTCTGACCGGCTCAGGTCAGTGACATAACATGTAACACAAACAGAGAACTGCCTGAAAACGACGCACTTTTCACATGCCCCCGTGGGGTGCTCTGTACAGCACTGTAATCTGTAGAATCAACTGTAATACCAGAATGTTCAACCAAATTATAAACACATTTTTGTAATTTTTCAAAAAGCAATAGAAATCATTCAACTGAAGAACATTTGAAGTTTTCCTTGTCTTGTGTTTAATTCTTCAATCTTGGTACATTACTTCATGTACATCCATTCATCTTGTTCAGTAGGTCCCAATGCATTTCGGTATAGCAATACCTTCATCAGGGGAATACTACAAACGGAATCGATACAATAACAATAATCAGAATTGAAAACACGGGAGCCCCATGCTCCACCTCAAAAGTATAATACTCTCATGCAAGTTTGTCAAAACGAGTACCTGCTTAGCTCTATCTCCACCAGTGTCTCTGAAAACGTAACTGAAAACCACCACTAGTGCTCAAACCCAAAAGAACCAATGATAAGGGGGTACCTGGTTGAATACTATAGACAACTGCACTGTGCCACAATGACAAAACCTGAATAATGAGACAGAATTGTGACCGGTTATGTTAACCCTATCTCAAGACTGAGTGTCAACAAGTGCAGAAACAAGCCGCCGCCTAGCTATTTAGATGATTGCTCTCTCCCGAAGTGTGGTGTCCCAGGATCTTGATTCTGCAAAAAATATGCGCGACGTGTTTAGAGTCCCGCTAAACGTGTTACCATTGCCTCCCAACCCTTGACCTGCACGCAGAGCTGCTCTTACCTCGCTATCGGTAATTCGTGGCTTATCTCGTCGTCTTGCGTTCATACGCATTGACTCTAACCCCTCCTAAATGTGTAGTCTGCCGGTTCCGCATAAACATAAAAAACGGACTACACGCTGGCTGCTTAAACTGGAAACGGGCGCCATGTTTGCCTGGTCAAATACCTCGGGAATATATTGAAAAATAAAACTTAGGCAAGCCTAAACTAAATGCAAACAGAATATATGTGTGTCTTAGCTGTATATGTTTGCCTGTCTGTGGATGTGTGAACACATCCCCTGTCATTACGTTGCCACAATGGCCACAGTTATGACATTTCACCATGCCTCTGTATCGTACTGAACCTGTATTGATCTGAGAATGTTTCAGTATCTCTTTTATGTTCTTCGATCTGGTATGCGCAAATAGTGGCTTGTCAAAAAACACCTCTTTGAAATCTGTCTCTTGTTCTATCACTTCCCATCTTTTCAAGATACTTTTTTTAATCAATCTGCTCGATGTGGAGTGTTTGATAACAAATACCTCCCTTTTTAGTGGTGGTCTGACTGTTTTTACAAGCAATTCCTGTCTGTCTTTCTGACTGGCTTTGAGTTTAGCCTGCTGTAATATCACACATCAGACTGTAATACAAGTAGAGCAGTCTATGCCATAAAATGTCCATGCGGGTTGGTATATGTGGGCAAAACCACGAGAAAAATCAAGGTCCGCATAACGGAGCACAAGAGCCCAATAAGAACAGGGAACCCTAAATCCAACCTAGCAATGCACTGGAAAGAAAGACAACACACTATCCCGCAATTGCGTTTCACAGTGTTAGAAAGCATCAATCAGGATGTACATGCTGACACCAATCGCCTATTGTTGCAAAGGGAAACATACTGGATCCGCAGGTTGAATACGCTAGAGCCGCAGGGACTCAATGACAAAATTGAATTCGCATGTTTCCTATAATATTAACAGAATCATTGTAAATTGTTACTATTGTTTGTAAAGCAACTTTGTCATAACAAGCACTCACTTAGTGGGACACATAACAATCAGACACTGTTTCTATTCATACATTAAGACGTCTTTCATATATTCTGTTTGCATTTAGTTTAGGCTTGCTTAAGTTTTATTTTTCAATATATTCCCGAGGTATTTGACCAGGCAAACATGGCACCCGTTTCCAGTTTAAGCAGCCAGCGTGTAGTCCGTTTTTTATGTTTATGCGGAACCGGCAGACTACACATTTAGGAGGGGTTAGAGTCAATGCGTATGAACGCAAGACGACGAGATAAGCCACGAATTACCGATAGCGAGGTAAGAGCAGCTCTGCGTGCAGGTCAAGGGTTGGGAGGCAATGGTAACACGTTTAGCGGGACTCTAAACACGTCGCGCATATTTTTTGCAGAATCAAGATCCTGGGACACCACACTTCGGGAGAGAGCAATCATCTAAATAGGTAGGCGGCGGCTTGTTTCTGCACTTGTTGACACTTAGTCTTGAGATAGGGTTAACATAACCGGTCACAATTCTGTCTCATTATTCAGGTTTTGTCATCGTGGCACAGTGCAGTTGTCTATAGTATTCAACCAGGTACCCCCTTATCATTGGTTCTTTTGGGTTTGAGCTCTAGTGGTGGTTTTCAGTTACATTTTCAGAGACACTGGTGGAGATAGAGCTAAGCAGGTAATCGTTTTGACAAACTTGCATGAGAGTATTATACTTTTGAGGTGGAGCATGGGGCTCCCGTGTTTTCAATTCTGATTATTGTTATTGTATCGATTCCGTTTGTAGTATTCCCCTGATGAAGGTATTGCTATACCGAAATGCATTGGGACCTACTGAACAAGATGAATGGATGTACATGAAGTAATGTACCAAGATTGAAGAATTAAACACAAGACAAGGAAAACTTCAAATGTTCTTCAGTTGAATGATTTCTATTGCTTTTTGAAAAAT
Organism: Lissotriton vulgaris; assembly: GCF_964263255.1. Classification (NCBI taxonomy): domain Eukaryota; kingdom Metazoa; phylum Chordata; class Amphibia; order Caudata; family Salamandridae; genus Lissotriton; species Lissotriton vulgaris. The sequence goes on along the minus strand of NC_141696.1, from coordinate 398,532,334 downwards.
TACAAAAATGTGTTTATAATTTGGTTGAACATTCTGGTATTACAGTTGATTCTACAGATTACAGTGCTGTACAGAGCACCCCACGGGGCATGTGAAAAGTGCGTCGTAAATAGAACGTGAACCACGTTCTGATATAGGCAGGGCCAGAACCATGGAGTGCCTTATGAGTCATGGTCAAGACTTTAAAACGAAATCGCTGAGCGACGGGAAGCCAATGGAGGTTGCTTAGTTGCTGACGTACACTCAGTCTCCTCAGGATGTTAAACACGAGCCTGGCAACGGCGTTTTGTATAACCTGTAGTTTTCCTAAAAGATACCCCTGAATGCCAATGTAGAGAGCATTAGCATAGTCGAGGCGGGAAAGAATGAGCGCTCAAGCAATCTTCTCCCTAGCGGTGCGGGGCAACAGAGGAAAAAATCTCCTAAAGGCTTTGAGAGTGCCAAAGCAGACTCCTGAGAGTTTTCTGATTTGCTCTTGGAAACCAAGGTCTTCTCGAAACCATATTCCTAGGTTCTTGGCAGCGCCGCCTTTGGACTTGGGGCACGGATAGTCAGGCGGCCAGAGAGATTTTCTAAAGGTTGGGGGAAACTGGCCATAGATGAGCACCTCAGACTTGTCTTCGTTACATTTAAGACTGGCATGAGCCAGCCAGGAAAATACCGAGGACAGGCACTGGTGGGCAGTGTCGGTTTGGAGATCAGAGCCCTTCCAAGTGAATAGGAGCTGAGTGTCATCGGCGTAACCCATTATTTTGGCACCCAGCTCCTCTGCCAAATAAATCAAGGGTGTCAGCAAAATATTTAAAAGTAGAGGGCTCAGAGTGGAGCCCTGAGGGACCCCAGTGGACAGTTTGCTGGTTGGAGATGAAAAAGGCAGCATCCATACCTGTTGGGTGCGATTATCCAAGAAAGATTTGACCCAATCCCAGGCCAAGCCTGTGATGCCAACGGCGGACAGTCGAGAGAGGAGCTGGTGGTGGGGTACTGTGTCGAAGGCAGCACAGAGATCCAATAAAATCAGAGCCGCCCTGCCGCCCATGTCCAGGTACTCCCTGATCGCCTCCGTAATCTCCACCAGCGCAGTCTCAGTGCTGAAGGATGTCCTAAACCCTGATTGGGCCGGGTGGAGAGCATTAGAAGACTCCACACACCCCTCCAATTGCCTGAAGGCCACCTTTTCACAGACCTTAGCCAAGGCTGGTAGAAGGGAAAGTGGGCGATAATTAGAAAGGATAGATATTACATATGTGTATATATAAATAAATAAATAAAAATGTATATACATTTATGTATCAATATATATATATTTCTCCAAGAAAATGGCATACTCCGCTCCTTCCCTGAAAGTTTGGAGGTGATTCGTCAAGTGGGGGCCGAGAAAAAAGGGGGGTAACAAAACGTGTTTTCCCCATGCAATTTTCCATATGGACCTTTAGCCAGGGCTACAGCCCGAACGGCTGAACGGAATTACACCAAATTTGATAGAGTTCGGTTTGCAGATTGTGCTTTTTGTTAAATGGTGTAAATCCGTTCAGTAGTTTCTGAGAAAATTACAAGTAAAACCATAGCGATATCTAGAGACGGAGTACGGCACGAGTACGGAAATCCGTACAATTACGAGCACGAGCTGCATGCTGATTGGTTGTCAACTGTCTGTCTAAACTCCAAACCAGGAAGTGTTGGCAGCCATCTTATTGGTCGTAAGAACCGAGTCACAAGAAAATAGTAAAACAAAGTTGAGAAATAAGGAAAGGGGGCAGCGTAGAAACATCCTGACCCTCTAGGGTTGCTCAGGGGGTAGTTTATGGATTTTTAGGCTATATATTCTATTTTCTTTTTAAAATAGAAACGTTGCAGTGTACACGTACGGAAATCCGTACAATTACGAGCACGAGCTGCATGCATGCAAGTGTGTGTACATGTGTGTGTACATGTGGATGATGTGTTCATTAAATGTAAGATGAATAAGGTAAAAAGTTAGAAATGTTGAAGATGCGCATAGTAAACATTGCCCTATCATTGAAGTAGATATTTGGATACCGAGCTCATTACAGACTGTTCGTCGGAAGAAAGGATGCAAGTGTGGAAATGACACACTGCAATTTATGGGAAGTAGTTAACAAGAAGGCTGAATAAAGGGTGTGCACTTTGAATTTGTATTAGAAGAAGAAGAATTTATAACCCCAGTCAAGAAAGGCAGCAAGTGTGCATGTTTCCAACTGCCTTCGGTGGGAGTAGTTACAACAAAAAAGGTTGATAAATGTCTAATGAGTAATGTTGAGGACAGATATGTTCCTGTTTTTTATGAAGTTGATAGACTGTTTCACGTAATAGAAAAGTTAATTGCAATAAATGTATAGAAATGTAAGTTTACTAAAATCAAGATTAATATGTGAGTATGGACTGCTTGCCGAAGATGCTGTTGCAGCAGTTTATGTGCTTGGTGCAGCAGCAGGTGGGTTGCCCTGCAATTTTTGTGTTGCAGCTCAAGCAAAGTTGTTGTGGTTCAAGTTCTTCACGTGTCGCACTATATTTGCTGTGTTAAAGAAGTCTTTTTTGGATGGATTACCCTTTGAAAGAGTTGTTTGGTCAATTTTACAGATTACTTTTGGAGCATTGACCTTCGGCTGGAGTAGTAGCTACGACAAAAAGGTTTGATAAAGGGCCTTGATGTTCAATCAGAATATGAAATTGAAGAATAATTGATAATTCCAGTCAAGAAAGGCAGAAAGTGTGCAAATTAAGCACTGCTTTTGGCTGGGGTAGTTGGTACCAATTACAAGATAATGTCAAAAAAAGTAATGTTGAGCATAGCGATGCTTCCGTTCCCTGCATTTCATTAGGCCAATAGACTGTTCCCCGTAAGACAAAAGTTCATCACAATAAATGCATAGAATGTTAATTTCACCGAAATGAGGATCAATTTGTGGGTGTGGATTGCTTGCTGAATATGCTGCTGCGGCAATCGATGTGCTTGTTGTAGCAGCAGGTGGGTTTTCCTGTAAAGTCCGTGTAGGAGCTCGAGCAAAGTTATTGACGTGCACGTTCTTGATATAACGTATCATACTTGGTGTGCCAAAGGAGTATTTTTTGGATGCATCACTCCTTTAAAAAGTTGTTTGGCAAATTTTACAGGTTACTAACGGAGCATTAACCTTTTTTTGCACTTCAGGGATAGTAAATACGTTCCAAATTAGAACTTTTTTCTTCTTCTTTGGAGTGCCTTCAGGAATGAAATCTCTTTTTGAAGAAAAGCTGGAAGATGAGTGCATTGACGTTATTATGGTGATCTTCTTTCTATTTGACAGGATTCTCAGAAGAGATGGTTCTTCTTAGGAACTCAAAGTAGAATGAATAAAAAGGGAGGGATCTTTGAGCTGTTGGAATAGGAAGTGTTATGAACTAATACACTATAATACGTATACGTTCTGGCTTTTTTTCAGTTAAATATTCAATTTCTTGTACAGATTTAAGTACTCGATTTCGTGTTGCATGAAGACTTAGACTCACCCAAATGATTCTTCGAGATTTGGAGTAACGACTTGCAGATGATAAGCGATCTGAACATTAATGAGCTTCAATTTCTCGATGATATAACATTTTTAAACTGTAACTATATAATTTTTTAGTTAGACTTTTCTTGTAGGAAATATCTTTTCACATCTCCTTCAATTCTGTCTTTTCTGATTTTATTATATAGGGTGTTAGATATCAAGCAACAACAACAGAATTGTCTGCAATACATTGAATGTCTATGTTAGCATTCCACATGGACAAAATGACTGGGTTGTAGTCATTTACATATTTTGACTTTTCATTTCTTTTTAATTTGTATGTATTTTTTGGAGACTTTTTCGTGATAGTATGTAGCATAAAACTGTTCACTCTTCCTTTCAATATTACATGACGTGGAAATCCAAAACGAAATTTGGTGTAGAACTTGTTCTTAAATTTGTAGTTTCGATGACAGTATTTCCCACACCGATGGCTTTGAAATCGTAAGACTTGTTGTTTTAAGTCCTTATCTTGTGTACTTTTCGGTATATTGCATGTGGCATATTTTCCAATAAAAGACAGCACAGTACCATCTGACTCAGTTGCAAATTTGGGAGCATCTTTGATCCATATTAGCATAAGAATGTAAGGAGCATCTTTTGGTTGATACTCTTTTCTCCAAAAGAAATCCAAAATATTTCCAAGAGGAGAATTTTTTCTTATTGGTGATAAAAGATATTATAGCTTCGAATCGATGATGGAAATACCTGTATACATTAACCTGATCCAAAGAGCACAATTTTCCAGGTGTCTTGTATTCAATATTTAGTATCTTTGGATTTGTGTCTCGAAGAAATTGAAGTAAATCATCCCAAGCGTACTCAGCACAGCTCACATACACATTTTTATTATATTGATTAGTTGTTTTAGTAGATATGTTGCCTTTTACACTTTGCTAACATTCACTAATTATTGCCAGATTTTCATACTCCTAGTAGGAACGCCATTAACAAGAATAACTAAAGGTTGATCTTCTACATTTTCTACACCAATTTTTTACATTTTTTATAAAAAAATCTACAGGCAAATATACAACTCTTCCCTTTCATCCTGTTTGGAAATCTGAAGGAGGCAATTTTCCTGTCTTAGGCTCCATACGAACAATAGCCTGAAATGGTTGCACACATTGAATAAGAATAGACTCATAGGTATTTAAATCCATCAGTTCAGAAGGAACAATTACCAACTCACGATTATTATGCACAGCTCTAGCAGGCATTTTGTTCTCATCTAATTTGTTATAAGAATATTTACAAATATGCTGATCAGAACCCAAATCAAAAGAATTCTCTACCAACAAATAAGTTGAAAAATGCTTCCATTCATTATTATTTTCCTTGTTAGTTTTTAAATACAGATGAACAGTCCTGGTTTGATTTTTATAATGAGTTTGTTGAAAACAAGTAGAAGAATAATTTGGCGTTTCAAGTGAAATCACCTTAAACTTTGTAATATCTTGCTCAACATTTTCTACAGTAGAACATTGTACATTCTCTTCCACATTTTCTTCTATTAATATCTCAGTTTCTGCACTGTCTTCCTGAGGACCAAAGTAACTAAGCTGAATTTCATCACAGACATTCGATGGACGGAAAAGAGTACTGTTCAACTTTTTTTATCATTGGTGCTGGAGTTTTTGCGTAATACAATGTTCTGATTAATTTCCTCATTTGAGTTTGATGAACTGGTAACATTCTGAATTGGTGAAAAACACTTTGCCATACTTTTTTTAGAAAGGCATACTAGAGAATGGCCTTGCAAACCAGTATTTTCTCTCACTCTACAAGTCTGTAGTCCTTGCAACATCTTCATCTTTTGTTTAACACTTTTCTTAATATAGTTATGTAAGAAATTGCATAAAAAAATCAATAGATTCTTGACTTACACTATAAATACTACTACAATTGCAAGTGTTCACTGGAGCTTTAGGACGTTTCCCTAAAACTTCCTCAGCTAACACCTTTTTTGCATTTCTAGGAACAATTTTGTCTTTCTCAGCTCATAGGCATGACCACTAGTGTCAATTGCATGTAAGAAATCATTACTCTGAAGATAACTGTCATCATTAAAAAAAAAAATCCGAACTTGAACTATGGTTCCATTCCCCCCCCAAAAAACTCTTTTCCACTTACTTTTGCCCTTCATTAAAGGGATTGGTTTATCTAGTGATCGGATTGGATTGATTACTATAACAAATAAAAAAAATTCAATTAGAAAACCTTGTCAAGTAGATTTTCTATAGTATTCTTTTTCTTATAAAATGCGTTTTAAAAAAAATAATTCTTCACTTTTTTAATTAAATTCGTCACAACTGTATTATAAAATACAAGAATAATTGATAACCCTAGCCAAGAGAGGCAGCACGTGTACAAATTTCTTACTGCGTTCGGCTGGGGTTGTTGTTAAAAAGGCTTGATAAAGGGCGTGTACATTGAATACGGGTATGAAATAGAAGAATAGTTGATAACCGTAGCCAAGAAAGGTAGCAAGTAGGTTTGGGTACGTGTAGATGATGTGTTGATTGAGTGGAAGATGAATTATGTCAAAAATAAGAAAGGCTGCAAGTGTGCAAATTAATTACTATCTTTAGCTGGGGAAGTAGTTACAACAAAAAGGCTAGATAAAGAGCCTTGACTTTGAATCAGAATATCAAATTGAACAATAGTTCATAACCTCTGCGAAGAAAGGCAGTAAATGCGCAAATTTCGCACTGCCTTCTGCTGGGGTAGTATGAATATGAAAAAGGCTTGATAAAGGGCCTTGACTTTGAATCAGAATATCAAATTGAACAATAATTGATAACTCCAGTCAAGAAAGGCAGAAAGTGCGCAAATTTCCCACTGCCTTTGGACAGGGTAGTTCTTACAACAAAAAAGCTTGATAAATGTGTAGTGACTGATGTAAAGGACAGCGATGCTCCTATTTATTATTTTTGATGAGGTTAATAAACTAATTCACGTAACACAAAAGTTCATCGCAATAAATGCATAGAAATTTAAGTTTACCACAATCAAGAATAATATGAGAGTATGGACTGGTTGCCGAAGATGCTGTAGCAGCAGTTGATGTGCTTGGTGGAGCAGCAGGTGGGTTGCCCTTCAATCTTTGTGTTGCAGCTCAAGCAAAGTTGTTGGGGTGCACGTTCTTCATGTGTCGCACTATATTTGCTGTACTAAAGAAGTATTTTTTGTATGGATCACCCTTTGAAAGAGTTGTTTGCCAAATTTTACAGATTACTTTTGGAGTATTAACCTACAGCTGGGGTAGTAGCTACGATAAAAAGGTTCGATAAAGGGCCTTGACGATGAATCAGAATATGAAATTGAGGAATAATTGATAATCCCAGTCAAGAAAGGCAGCAAGTGTGCATCTAAAGCAACAAAGTTCTGTGGAGTGTGTTGATGCGTGGTCCAAGCAGGACACATTGGTAGCAAAGTCTTCAAAATCAATTTTTCTAATAAATATTGGTTGTCCATTCACAGAAGTTGAAGTATATCTTCACAAAGTATGATATATTTTTTTCTAAATAAGTCATCTTATTCAATACGGTCACGTGGTGATGAGTTGTGGTGCACTGAGTTAGTAATACCTTTGTCGCTGAGCTTGAATGTACCTTGTGATGATATGTGGTCGGGGGAGAAGTACAGTAATTGAAGTAATGTCTTTTGTTGAGTGAATTCTTTATCAATTTTGTTTAAACAGACAGTATGTCTCACTGTGACATAAAACTGTTCACTCTTCTTTGTGATGATTTATGGTGCACTGAGTAAGTAGTATCTTTGGCGTTGAGCTTGTACGTTTCCTGTGCAGTGTAGAGTGAAGACAGTTCTTAACAGACATAGACAAATGTTTTTTGTCACTTATTGAAACAAAATGTGAACACATATAGTAGAATTTTGTCTGCATTAAATAAATGAAGGCTGAATTTCCTAGTGTTCAAAGTTTAAGAAAATCTGAGGACATTGTGCAATTGTCTCTGTTTTAAGTAAATCAAGATTGTATTGAATGTTTTCTGTAGTGCTGGCACTCTTGGTATCTAATTGTGAACTCTTCTGAGTGCAGAATTGATTGAAGGCACTTCTAAGCACACATAATGAAGAGAAATTTACATGCAAAACTCAATTGAAGTTGTGAACCCTGCTGTCCGTTATGTACATCGAAGGTACTAATTGACTCAAATGTTGATGAATGCTATTTTGTACAGTTAACAGAATGTGAGGACACAGTATAATTGTGTCTGCCTTAAGGAAAGCAAGACTGAATACAATGCTGTACTTAATGTAGAAGGAAAGCTGAATTCAAGTTGTGAACCCAGCTGTCCCCAGTGTAGATTTAAGGCAGTTGTTGACACCAAGATCGATGCATGCTATTTTGTCACAGTTAACAGAATATGAGGACACAGTACAATTGTCTGTCTTAAATAAAGCAAGGCTGGATTCAATGTTGTCTTTAGCGTAGATGGAAAGGTGAATCCGAGTTGTAAACCCTGCTCTCCGCAGTGTAGATTGAAGGCTCTAGTGAGCACAGTTAATGATGAATGGTATGTGACATTCATTTACAAAATCGGAAGACATAAAATCCATTAGTCTCTACCTTAAATAAAGCAAGGCTGAATTGAATGTTTTCTGTAGAAGTGGAGCTCCTGCTATCAAGTTTTGATTTTTACTGGCCGCAGAATATATTGAAGGTAGTTGTCAGCACAGATATTGAAGACAAATTTAGTTCCAAAGCTGAATTCAAGTTGTGAACCCAGCTGTCCGCAGTGTAGATTGAAGGCAGTTTTTGACACAAAGATCGATAAATGCTGTTTTGTCACAGTTACCAGAATCTGAGGACACAGTACAATTGTCTGTCTTAAACAAAGCAAGGCTAGATTCAATGTTGTCTTTAGTGTAGATGGAAAGGTGAATTCAAGTTGTGTAACCTGCTGTCCGCAGTGTAGATTGAAGGCTCTAGTGAGCACAGTTATAGATGAATGCTATTCGTGACATTCTTTTACAAAATCGGAACACATAAAATCCATTAGTCTCTACCGTAAATAAAGCAAGGTTGAATTTAATGTTTTCTGTAGTAGTGGAGCTCCTGCTATCAAGTTTTGATTTTTACTGACTGCAGAATATATTGAAGGCAGTTGTCAGCACAGATATTGAAGACAAATTTAGTTGCAAAGCTGAATTCAAGTTGTGAACCCTGCTGTCCGCAGTTTAGATTGAAGGCAGTTGTTGACACAAAGATCGATGAATGCTATTTTGTCACAGTTAACAGAATCTGAGAACACAGTACAATTGTCTGTCTTAAATAAAGCAAGGCTGGATTCAATGTTGTCCTTAGTGTAGATAGAAAGGTTAATTCAAGTTGTGAAATCTGCTGTCCGCAGTGTAGATTGAAGGGTTTAATGAGCACAGTTATAGATGAATACTATTTGCCACATTCTTTTACAAAATCGGAAGATATAGAATCCTTTGGTCTCTACCTTAAATAAAGGAAGGCTGGCTTAAATGTTTTCTGTAGTACTGATGTGCTCGTGATATGAAGAGGTTAACTCTGTTGTTCGTAGTATACATTTGAAGGTAGTACTTAGTATAGACATTGAGGAATGTTTCTTGTGCCATCCATTTATAAAATGGTGTCTGCCTTACATAAATGAAGGCTAATTTGAATGCTGTGCATAGTGCAGATGGAAAGCTGAATTTAAGTTTTGAACCCTGCTGTCCATAGTGTGGATCAAAGGCAGTAGTTTACACAGACATGGAGGAATGCTTTTTGTCACTTATTTAAACAAAATCTGAAGACATACAGTAGAAATATCTCTAAACTAAAATAATGAAGGCTGAATTTCCTACTGTTAAAACTTTAAGAAAATCTGAGGACATTGCGAAATTGTCTCTGTTTTAAATACACCAAGATTGTATTGAATGTTTTCTGTAGTGCTGGCGCTGTTGGTATCTAGTTGTCAACTCTACTGAGTGCAGAATTGGTATCCCCAGCCAAGAAAAGGCAGCAAGTATGCACATTTGCCACTGCCTTTGGCCCGGGTAGTTGATAGAACAAAAAGGGCTTGATAAAGGGCCTGCACTTTGAATAGGAATATGAAATTGAACAAGAGTTCATAACCCCTGCGAAGAAATGCAGCAAGTGTGCACATTTCCCACTGCTTTCTGCCAGTGCAGTATCTACATGAAAAAGGCTTGATGAAGGGACATGAGTTTGAATTAGAATATGAAATTCAAGAGTAATTGATAACCACAGTCAAGAAAGGCAGGAAGTGTGCAAATTTGCCATTGCCTTCGGCCGGGGTAGTAGCTACAACAAAAAGGCTCGATAAATGGTGTTGAGTTTGAATCAGAATATGAAATAGGTGTTATACTTAGTTTAGTTTCCACTGAGTTAGTGGTACCTGAAACAACAAGGTTTGTGGAGCTTGCGAAGATGTGTGGTCCGGGCAGGACTTACTAATAGTAATTTTTATTGGTCTTGTGAATTCTGGCTTAGTAAGGGCAATTGGCGATTTTGTGTAGGTTTGAGGGAGATGACTTTATTTGGTACTATACTTTATACGTAATGAATGAAGAATCAGTTAAATTCTGGCTGAATACGGACATGTGGTGATGGTAGGAGGTAGCGGTTACCAAGACTTCATGACTACGTGGCATTGATTACAGCTGTACAATATTGCTAATTTAGTGTGTGTGAATGCAGCGATGATAAGTGGTGGAATGAATTAGTGGCACCTGAAGGAACTAACAGCCACATACATCATTGTAGGAATTTGCGATTCCTAAATTGCGAAAATTAAGGAATCGCAACTTAGGAATCGCAAATTCCTATGCATCAAGAAATCGCAAAAGTTTTCGCGATTTCCTAATTTTCCTTATTTGCGATTCCTTAATTGCGAATCGCAAATAAGGAAACGCTTTACCTCTAGGCCCATAGGAATCAATAAGAAGGCATTCTCATTTTGCGAATTCGCAATTAAGGAATCGCAAAATAAGAAAGCAATTTCAAGGTTGCAGGGCGGGGTCCAAAGGACCCCCCCTGCACCCCTGGAATGTCATGTAAGTACATTTTACTCACACACATGTCCCAAGGGCATGTGTGTGTGTAACATGTAAGTTTCAAAAATGCATTTATTTGCATTTTTGAAACTTTTCGCAAATTACCATTAAGGTTTACTTCATGGTAATTTTTCCCTTCAAAATTGCGAATTCGCAAATTCAAATTAATCATGCATAGCATTTAAGGAATCGCAAAATTTGCGATTCCTTAAATGCTATCGCAATTTGAGAAATCGCAAAAAATTGTGAATTCTTAAATTGCGATACATGAGAAATAAATGATGCATCCCAAAAGTGATTTTGGAATTGCAAACGGCCAAATTTTGCGATTCGCACTGTTTGCGATTCCAAAATCGCTTGATGCATGTTCCTTTTAGGTCTGTGAAGTCTGCGATTATGAGTGGTCCAATCAGGACTCATTGGTAGCAAAGTCTTTAAAATCAAGTTTTTTAATCTATATTGGTTGTCCATTCACAGAAGTACGTTGAACTATATCTCCAAAAAGTAGGATATATTTTTTTCTAAATAAGTCATGTTATTCAATACGGTCATGTGTTGATGATTTCTGGTGCACTGAGTTAGTAAAAACTGGCGCTGAGGTTGAACGTACCCTGTGATGATACATGATCGGGGGGAGGAACAGTAATTGAAGTAATGTCTTTAGTAGATTGAATTCCACATCAATTCCATTTAAAAGGAACAGTATGTTTCACTATGACATAAAAGTGTTCACACTTCTTGGTGATTTTTTAGGGTGCAGTTAGTAAGTAGTATCTTTGGCGCTGAGCTTGTACGTTCCTTGCGCAGTGTAGATTGAAGGCAGTTGTTGACACAGAGATAGACAAATGCTTTTTGTCAGTTATTTAAAGAAAATGTGAAAACATATAGTAGAATTCTGTCTGCAGTAAATAAATGAAGGCTGATTTTCCTACTGTTCAAACTTTAAGAAAATCTGAGGACATTGTGGAATTGTCTCTGTTTGAAATAAATCAAGATTTTATTGAATGTTTTCTGTAGTGCTGGTGCTCTTGGTATCTTTTTGTCAACTCTACTAAGTGCAGAAATGATTGAAGGCTGTTCTCAGCACAGACACTGAAGAGAAATTTACATCCAAAGCTGAATTGAAGTTGTGAACCCTGCTGTCTGCAATGTAGATTGAAGGTACTACTCAACACAAACATCGATGAATGCTATTTTGTAACGTTAACAGAATCTGAGGACATAGTACAATTGTCTCTGCTTTAAATAATTCGAGAGTATTATGTCATACTCTGTTTTAAGAATTTGCTGCATTCTTAAATGCACAAAGGCAAGCATTAAGTTTGATACCATGCTTAGTTGATCAATAATGAGAAGTTTCATTTTCGTCAAGACTCTTGAAACTTTACAACAAGCTTCTCCAGATAGCTTAGGGTATTGTAATTTGTTGTCATGCTCCACAGGTAGTATAAGTAAACGATGTAATGTAGGATTGGATATGTTAACATTTGGTCATATTTTGAATATAAGGAACTTATTACAAATATGCAACAAGCAAATGATGCTGAATATGGAACTATTCTACAAGAAATAAAAATTGGAGAAATGACTGAACATGGGAAAGAGGTTTTACAGAGACGATTACTTTGAAATTTGTTTCCAAAAGAAAATATTGTTTCTAAGCTCGTAGCTACTTTTAAAATATTTGACAACCCCAGTGAAGAAAAGCAGCAAGTGTGAAAATATTCTACTGCCTTCGGCCAGGGTATTAGCTACAACAAAAAAGCTTGATAAAGGGCCTTGACTTCGAATCAGAAAATGAAATTGAACAATGATTGATATCCCCAGCCAAGAAAGGCAGTAAATGTCCAAATTTACCACTGCCTTCAGCCGGGGTAGTAGCTACTACAAAAAGGCTCAATAAAGGGCCACAGGTTTGTATCAGAATATGAAATTCACAAATAATTGATAACCCCAGCCAAGAAAGGCAGCAAGTGTGCAAATTTCCCACTGCCTTCGGCTGGGGTAGTAGCTACAACAAAAAGCCTCGATAAAGAGTTTTGACTTTGAATCAGAATAGGAAATTGAACAATAATTGATAACCCCTGCCAAGAAAGGCAGTAAGTGTCCAAATTTACCACTGCCTTCGGCCGGGGTAGTAGCTACTGCAAAAAGGCTCAATAAAGGGCCACAAGTTTGATTCAGAATATGAAATTCAAGAATAATTGATAACCCCAGCCAAAAACGGTAGCAAGTTGGTGTGTGTTATGTGTAGATGATGTGTTGATTGAGTGGAAGATAAAAAAGGTGAAAAAAAGGGAAAGAAAGCAGATGTGCAAACTATCCACTGACTTGTCAGGGAAGTGGATCTTTGGATTTCCACCTCATTATACGGATAGGGCGTCAAATTTTGCAGTGGGATCCTAGGAAATGGGTACCACATCGAAGGAAGCAATGTAAGTGCATTAAGTTTCCACTGTGGGTGGTAGGGCTTAAAAATTACAACACCGGGCCCATTTCAGGGACTCTACTTTGAATTAGAATAATACTTGGCAAAGGCTGCAAGAAAGTTAGCAGGTAGGTGTGTTTGAGGTAGTGGATGCAGAATAAGGTGAAAAGGAAGAAAGGTAGCAGATGCGGAAACAACCCACTGCCTTGTAAAGGAAATGGGTGTTTGGTTTTCCAGTGCATTACAGACTGTGAGTTGGATTCCGCAGTGGGAGCTTGAGAAATGCGTATCTCATCTAAGGAGTTGAGTAAGTGCACAAAGTGCACACACTGTGCGGTGGAAAGGATGCAAGTGTGCAAATTACCCACTGCCATTCACGGGTAGTAGTTACCAAGAAGGTTCAATAAAGGGTCTAAACTTTGAATTACTTGAAGAATACATGATAACCCCAGCCAAGAAAAGCAGCAAGTGTGAAAATGTCCTACTGCCTTTGAAAGGCTCGATAAAGGGCCTTGACTTTTATTCAAAATATGAAATTCACTAATAATTGATAGCCCCAGCCAAGAAAGGCAGCAAGTGTGCAAATTTCTTACTGCCTATGGATGGGGTAGTTGTTACAACAAAAAGGCTTGATAAAGGGCCATGACTTTGAATCAGAATATGAAATTCATGATAAATTGATAACCCCAGCCAAGATAGGCTGCAAGTGTGCAAATTTCCAATTTGCTTCTGCAGGGGTAGTATCCACATGAAAAACGCTAGATAAAGGGCCTTGACTTTGAATCAGAATATCGAATTGAACAATAATTGACAACTCTAGCCAAGAAAGGTACCAAGTGTTCAAATTTCCCACTGCCTTCAGACGGAGTAGTTCTTACAACAAAAAAGCTTGATAAATGTCTAACGACTAATGTTGAGGACAGCGATGCTCCTGTTTGTTTTTGATGAGGTTGATAGACTGTTTCACGTAATAGAAAAGTTCATCGCAAAAAATGCAAAGAAATTTCGGTTGAACAAAATCAAGATTTATATGTGAGTATGGACTGCTTGCTGGAGATGCTGTTGCAGCAGTTGATGTGCTTGGTGCAGCACGAAGTGGGTTGCCCTTCAATCTTGCAGCTCAAGAAAAGTTGTGGAAGTTCGAGTTCTTCACGTGTCGCACTATATTTGCTGTGCTAAAGAAGTGTATTTTGGATGGCTCACCCTTTGAAAGAGTTGTTTGGCAAATTTTAAAGATTACTTTTGCAGTATTAACCTTCGGCTGGGGTAGTAGGTACAACAAAAAGGTTTCGATAAAGGGTCATGACTTTGAAGCAGAATATCAAATTTAAGAATAATTGATAACCCCAGCCAAGAAAGGTAGGATGTGTGCAAATTTCCCACTGCCTTCTGCCGGGGTAGTAGCTACAACAAAAATGCTTGATAAAGGTCTTGCACTTTTAATAGGAACATGAAATTGAACAATAGTTCATAACCTCTGCGAAGAAAGGCTGCAAATGCGCACATTTCACACTGCCTCGGTCGGGGTAGTTGATACAACAACAAGGTTTGATAAAGGACCTGCACTTTGAATAGGAATATGAAATTGAACATTAGTTGAAAACTCCTGCAAAGAAAGGCAACAAGTGCACACATTTCACACTGACTTCTACCGGGATAGTATGTACATGAAAAAGGCTTGATAAAAAGCTTTGACTTTGAATCAGAATATGAAATTGAACAATAGTTGATAATCCTTGCGAAGAAAGGCAGCAAGTGTGTAAATTTCCAACTGCCTTCGGACAAGTTAGTAGCTACAATAAAAAGGCTCGATACAGGGCCTGCACATTGAATACAGATATGAAATAGAAGAATAGTTGATAACCATTGCCAAGAAAGGCAGTAAGTAGGTGTGTGTACGTGTAGATGATGTGTTGATTGAGTGATAGATGAATAATGTAAAAAATAAAAAAGGCTGCAAGTGTGCAAATTATCCACTGCCATTCACGAGTAGTAGTTATCAAAAAGGCTCAATAAAGAGCCTATACTTTGAATTAGAATAACAAACAGAAGATTTGATAACCATAGACTATACTGGCTCTCTTTTAATATTGGCAGACTTTTGTTAATCTTTTTTTTATACATGAACAGCAGGAAGTGCGCCTTTTACCCACTGCCATTCACGAGTAATAGTTACCAAGAAGGCTCAATAAAGGGCCTGCACTTTGAATTTGTATTACAAGAAGGATAATTGATAACCTCAGCCAAGGAAGGCAGTAAGTGTGCAGATTTCTACTGCCTTCAGCCGGGGTAGTTGTTACAACAAAAAGGCTCGATAAAGGGCCTGCACTTTGAATACAAATATGAAATAGAAGAATAGTTGTTAACCATAGTCCAGAAAGGCAGCAAGTAGGTGTGTGTATGTGTAGATGATGTGTTGATTGAGTGGAAGATGAATAATGTAAAAAATAAGTAAGGCTGCAATTGTGCAAATTAACCACTGCCTTTAGCGGGGAAGTAGTTACAACAAAAAGGCTCGATAAAGGGCCATGACTTTGAATTAGAATCTGAAATTCAAGAATAATTGATAACCTGAGCCAAGAAAGGCAGCAGGTAGGTGTGTTTACGTGTAGATGAGTTGATTGAGTGGAAGATAAAAAAGGAGAAAAATAGGAAAAGGCTACAGATGTGCAAAGTACCCACTGCCTTGTGAGGGAAGTGGATGTTTGGATTTCCAGTCCATTACACAGACTGTGCATCGAATTCCGCAGTGGGAACATGAGGAATGGGTAGCACATCTATGCAACCAAGGCAAGTGGACAAAGTACACACACTGTGTGATAGAAAGGACACAAGAAAGGTAGCAAGTGTGCAAATGTCTTACTGCCTTCCGACTGGGTAGTTCTTACAACAGAAAAGCTTGATAAATGTCTAATGACTAATGTTGAGGACAGTGATGGTCCAGTTTCTTGTTTTTGATGAGGTTGATAAAGTGTTTCACGTAACACAAAAGTTGATTCCAATAAATGCATAGAAATGTAAGTTTACCAAATTCAAGATCAATATATGAGTATGGACTGTTTGCTGAAGATGCTGTTGCAGCAGTTGATGTGCTTGGTGCAGCAGCAAGTGGGTTGTCCTGCAATCTCTTGTGTTGCATCTCAAGCAAATTGTTGGGGTGCAAGTTGTTTACGTGTTGCACTATATTTGCTGTGCCAACGGATTATTTTTTGGATTGATCACACCTTGAAAGTGTTGTATGGCATATTTTGCAGGTTACTAATGGTTGGTGTGTTTCAGTTACTATGTGTCTGGACTTTGCTGGAATCTTTAAGGGACAAATTAGGGCTTACATAATACAGAAATACTTTGTACTTAGTGACATCCAATTCTATTTCATGATGAACGGTTGAATTCTACATCCGCCTTTAGGACTAGTGGGAGGGTAGCACTTTAAAGTGCTTGATAGGTTACACTACATGTGTCCATGCAGCTAAAGAAAACTTAGCATGGTTATGCATGGGCACCCTGTCACACAAAACGTACTACTCAGTATTCAGGATTGTAAAAGCTTGCAATAGGAGTGACTGATGAGTTTATAAATGTCAGTGAGAAAAGAAAAACAAGTATGCTTGTTTTACATTAGAGATATACAGACCTGAAAGAATATGCATGTCAATGCATGACATCATTTTTGAAGGTATGGAAGAAAGCAGAGAAAGGGTGTTTAGAACCAATACTGTCCAGCATAAAAAGTGCGTGATTGTTCTTTTTGTTGAGTGTAAACACACCTATTTGATTATGACCATGGAATAGTGGTGTAACTATATCATAGATTCTATTGTCAGATATCTACTATAGTGATTACCACTTCTTTTTAGACTACCATTGAACAATCATGTGTAGAGGAGCGGTATTGCTTCTTGACCTTCAAAGAGGAGGAAGATTTAAATTTATATTTCAACACCTAAACAAAATAATTGCTGAATTTCAAAAAGAAAATTAAGTAGGAATGTTAGAAGAAGTCTGGTCCAACTCTAAAAGGATTGTGCACATCGTGACAGCTGAAAGAAGTTTGTCTTAACATTAGTTTTTAACATAATTCAGACACAACACTAGATTGCAGGAGTGTGCAAATGTCTACTTAGACATGTTGCATGCGATCATATGTTACTTAGAAAGATACATTTTTTACATATCTAACCAGTAAAAGGTAAGTAAGATTTACATTTGGTTTTATAAAGTCAAGGTGGAATCATCTGCTGCATTCAAAACATTGGGCCTGTTGGGAAGATAGTGAAAAGTAACTTGTTATTTAGATTGCATTGTTCAAAGGTCAATAGCTTTTTGAAATGAAAACTTTATATGTATTTACATGGTAAACATAGTTATCTCTCATCACTTAGTGTAAACGTGGTAATGACTCCATGAATTTGAAAGGTGCATAGCCAGCTTTCCAACATGGTGGACGTAACTCTAAAAAGACCCTTGCAAATGCCTCAGTTATCTGAGTGAGAGTAACATAGTTCCTGTATTAGACAAATGTGAACTAGAGAGTTAATGCGTTCTAAAGACTCCAAGGACTTATATCACTTAGGGCCATATGTATCATCATGACCATTTGCGATTTCTAAATAGCGATTTTTATGGAATCGCTATTTAGAAATCGCAAAATGGTATGTATGTAGGAAATTGCTTCCTTTTAGCGATTCCTTAACATTCCTAAATTGCGATTAGCAAATTGCTAATCCGAAATTTCCCATTCATTTCTATGGGCCAGGAGGCCCATAGGAATGAAGGGGAAATTTGCGATTAGCAATTTGCTAATCGTAATTTAGGAATATGTTCAAGGGTGCAGGGGTGTCACAAGAAACCCTGCTGCACCCCTGAAAATGACATGTGTGGGTATATGGCGCACATACATGCCCTAAGGGCATGCATGACCGTCATGTGGCACCTTTGGATTTTAAATAAATTGCTTTTTTGAAATAATTCGCAATTTACCACCAACTAGAAGTTGATGGTAATTTGCGAATCCTTATGGGCATTTTTGAATTAATTTTCCTTTGATACATTGCATTTAAGGAATCGCTCAATTTGCGATTCCTTAAGTGCAATCGCAAAATAAGGAATGGCAAATTTTGCGATTCCTTATTTTGCTGCCAAAATGTTTCATACATACCATTTAGCAAATTAGCATTCGCAAAGGCCAAAATTCAGCGATTTTCGGCCTTTGTGAATGCTAATTTGCTTGATACATATGGCCCTTAATTTTTATATTCTGCATTTACAGTTATTGAAGGTATGTACCATTAACTTTTGCATGTATGTTGTTGAAGTATCTTGGTTGCAGACAACAATACTTTTCAACGGACTATAAATGAAAAAATAAATAAACATTAGGACATCATAACAGCAATGCTAACAATTAAAAACTTAGTTTGCAATATATTATGCATGAGTCTAGGTGTTTTTAGATCCAGGATTAGAGACAGTTACAACTGTTTTAAACATATTCAAATGGCTTTACTACAAACAATATTGAAAATTCACAACTATAATGACAATATCTTACTATACTATGTTAAAAAGTAATGATATGTCTAAAAACTAAATAAAGAAGAATCCGATGTTGAGGACAAAACTAGAGTGTGAGACCTTATTTATCATTGAAATGTTGAAGTCAAACATATATATTACAGCTACACCAGAACACACTCCATCATTATATCTGTAATCCTAAACACAACCCAGGTCAGTCCAGAGAACAGAGAACACTGTGGGGCAGTCTCCCACCAGTGTACTTCTGATGGGAGACTGCCCCACAGTAATTTCTGTTCTCTGGACTGACCTGGGTTGTGTTTAGGATTACAGATATAATGATAGAGTGTGCTCTGGTGTTGCTGTAATAATTTTTTGTTCTGGGCGTTCTTTGGTCTTGAATATTATTGTGACCCTGGTTGGTGGGTACCTAAACACCATCTTTTGAGCACCTCCAACCAATAGGATTATACACTGGATATGTAGACTTAGAATTTCCCAAGATGTGGAGACCATACAGCAAACCCACAAATTGTGTCATATTATTGTTTAAAGTCAAACGTGATTACTCCATTAGGTTCATTGCAATTTTCAGTCCATAATTCTTCAGAAATATTACATTAGTGAAAATCTGGGCTACTGGCTGCTGAGTTGGGTAGCAATCTGCAAACTAAAAACATAATAACAAATGTATATGTTGAGCAAAAGTTGAACCTGAATGTCATACCAATCATAGGTTTCAGAGTAGAGCATTTCAGTACACACATTGATGGGAAATTATTACTTAAAGATAAGTAACTGTAATAGGAATGAAAATGTACATATATTTGGTGTTGAGAGACATATGTTTGAGAGGAAGGTATTGATTACTTGTAGAAATATATGAAAGCAACACAAGCTTCTAAAGAGGAACCAAAATGTGCATCATAGGCTATTAGGAATAGTATACACAATTTACATGTAGCAGAACGTGGTGTACCTGGTACAGGTTGTGAAGATTGATATCGTTGTGAAGATTGATCACATTGTGGAGATTGATCATGTGCTGGTGAATTATTACTGCTTATGCTTCCTGCAAGTTAAGTTTGAAAAAGTAAAATTTCTTAAAGAAGAAATTAGTTTAACAACCTAACAGAAAAGTTTCTTAAACACAAACAGTTAATCAAAATAACTTTCTTATATTAATGTAGTTTGAAAATATGTTGTGTGCAGAGGGATATTGAGTACAGTCAATACGAATACAGAGGTAAGGCCTGTCAAATGGATGCGTTTTGAAAACATGACAGTTTAACAAAGGGCGCTCAGGCCCTGCAGTGATAGGCTTGATTTGTATATTTAGAGTTTCTTGTGTGGGTGGCACAGTTACTGTTGTAGGCCCAGTAGTAGCATGTACATGAGCATAACTATCAAGAGTAACATTTTAATCATGGACAAACAATTACCATTACACTTTCAAAAAAGGCGGCAACTGCCCTTAAAGACTGATCATGGTGGTAAAGTCTCAAAAACATGTATTTTGGCGAAACCATGTTATAAAAATATGTACGATAGAGGGAGAAATGGTTAGGTAACCTAATCCAAATAAAGGGCTAGTACAACACCGTAGTGTCAAAGTTATAAATCCATGAATTATTATGAATTAAAACTATGGTAGTCTGAGGAGGCAAAGCTTTCGTAGGCCAACTAGAGCACAGAAAAAAACAACTATAGGTTATGTGAGGAAGCAAGAAATGTTAAGTCAGTGTAGTATTAAAAGGGAGCAAATATGATGATTAGGAGAGAGTACGTATGTTGAAAGACAAAGCACGTGGCGTAGCACAAAAATGCAACATATATATTTATGAAAGCACAATATGTAAGAAAACAGGCCTAGGAAGGCCATGTGAGGCAGTAATAAATATTAAAATTCATGGGAGAGAAAAAAAGGAAAGTTGAGCTGGGAGGGCCACGTGACGCAGTAAAAAAATAATACTAATATAAATGCACAAATTGGACCAATACAGGCTAAAGCACAGGGCACAGTTCAAACACGACACAGAAATTCATGCACGCACAATTTATTTAGAAAAAGCCTAGTAGGGCCCCGTGACGCAGAAGGTAATATTACGATTAACCAAATATGATCAATAAGAATAGAGGCCTGGGAAGGCCACGTGAGGTATCAATAATTATTAAAAGTTACAGGACGATTAGGAGGGAACAAATACGATGGTACAAAGCACATGGAGCAAAAAAATAAAGCAAAACAGAGCTGGGAGGGCACATGACGCAGTCACAAAATAATGCTATTATGAACGCACAATTTATAAGAATATAGGCTAAAACACGTGACACTTCAAAAATACAACACAGAAATTTATGCACGTACAATTTATTTAGAAATTGCCAAGGAAAGCTCCATGACGCAGAAGGAAACATTATGATCAATTATATATGATGAATAATAATAGATGCCTGGGAAGGCCACTTGAGGTAGCAATAAACATTAAAAGTCACGGGAGGATTAGGAGGGAGCAAATAGGATGAAGCACAGAGCATGTGCCGCAGAAAAGTAAAGCAAAACAGCTGGGAGGGGCATGTGACACAGTAAAAATAAAATACTAATATGAATGCACAAATTGGACCAATACAGGCTAAAGCACGGGGCACAGTTCAAAAATAGTACACAGAAATTCATGCACACACAATTTATTTAGAAAAGGCCTAGTAGGGCCCTGTGATGCAGAAGTTAATATTACGATCAACCATATATGATCAATAGGAATAGAGGCCTGGGAAGGCCACGTGAAGTAGGAATAATTATTAAAAGTTACAGGACGATTAGGAGGGAACAAATACGATGAAGTACAAAGCAGATGGAGCAAAAAACTAAAGCAAAACAGAGCTGGGAGGGGCACATGACGCAGTCAAAAAATAATACTATTATGAACGCACAATTTATAAGAATACAGGCTAAAGCACGTGACACTTCAAAAATACGACACAGAAATTCATGCACGTACAATTTATTTAGAAAATGCCAAGGAGGGCTCCGTGACACAGAAGGAAATATTATGATCATTTATATATGATGAGTAATAATAGAGGCCTGGGAAGGCCACGTGCAGTAGCAATAAACATTAAATGTCACGAGAGGATTAGGAGGGAGCAAATACGATGAAATACAGAGCATGTGCAGCAGAAAAGTGAAGCAAAACGGCTGGAGGGGCACGTGACGCTGTTAAAAAACTAATACTAATATGAATGCACAAATTCGACCAATACAGGCTAAAGCACGGGGCACAGCTCAAAAATAGTACACAGAAATGCATGCACGCACAATTTATTTAGAAAACGCCTAGTAGGGCCCGTGACGCAGAAGGTAATACTACGATCAACCATATACGATCAATAAGAATAGAGGCCTGGGAAGGCCACGTGAGGTAGTAATAAATATTAAAAGTCAAGGGAGGATTAGGAGGGAGCAAATACGATGAAGCACAGAGCATGTGTCGCAGAAAAGTAAAGCAAAACTGCTGGGAGGGGCACGTGACGCAATAAAAAAATAATACTAATATGAATGCACAAATTTGACCAATACAACCTAAAGCACAGGGCACAGTTAAAAAATAGCAAAAGAGAGCGTGGTTAGGTCACTATCCGTTTTATATGGGAACCGCGGTGGCTGACCAAACTAAGTCCAGGGCCATAATTGGTAGCGTTTTCGAGGTCTAGAAGAATGACGGACCTGGGGGACCTCCCATTGGCTAATGTATTGGCTTCCCGGCTTAGTAATAGCAAGAAAGGTACGTGGAGATATGTGGGAAAGTGTGGGCGAGCATCCACTGCGCAAGTGTGAGTGTGTGCACCAATAATTAACAACAGAGAGAGACAGGGCGGGGTTTTCATGTGCGCAGAGGCAGGCCCAGAATCTGATCTCCAATGCGTAACCACTTGTAACTATTCCGGTAGTGCCCTGTCCTCTGATTTGACAGTGAGAGAGTGATTGCACCATAGTTTGTATTGCTAAACATTCTCAGCGGGTACTCGCGCATACACTACGAATACGCTTTGACATTACACGTCGCATCAAAGCTTCCGTGTGACGTCATGTACAGCGCCCTGTACGCGAAAGGCGTGAATGTTTTTAATTGTTTAAAAACATATATTTATGTATTTAATGAACATACTAACAGAATAAATTATGTAGAATAGTTATGAAAATAGTTTTTTTAAACTTTAAACAATCGTATATTACTTTTAAAAGCAATTACACAAATCGCGGTGGAACGTTATGTGTACTCGCATCGTAAGAGCACCGTAAGCTCCGCGCAAGCGTACGCAAAGCCATGTGACTTTAAAAGTAGGGATTTGATTGGTTTATAATAGTTCCTATTCCGATTGTTGAAAGTTCCATCCCATTTTAATCATTCAACTTTGTCTTTCTAAGAATAAGCATCTGTTCTGAGAATCCTGTCAAATAGAAGGAAGATTACCATAATAACAGCAATGGACTAATCTTCCAGCCATTCTTCAGAGGAATATTTCATTCCTAAAGAACCTCCAAAGAAGAGGAAAGAAGCTCTAATTTGGTAATTTTTTACTTTTCCAGAAGGGCAAAAAAAGGTTAATGCTTCAAAAGTAACCTGTAAAATTTGCCAAACAAGTCTTTCAAGGGGTGATCCATCTAAAAAATACTCCTTTGGCACAGAAAATGTGGTGCAACATGTGAAGAACTTGCACCCCAATAACTTTACTCGAGCTGCAACACGGAGGTTGCAGGACAACCCACCTGCTTCTGCACCAAGCACAACAGCTACTGCAGCAGAATTTTCAGCAAGCAGTCCACACCCATAATTTGATCCTGATTTTGCTGACGTTAAAATTGTATGCATTTATTGCGATAAACTTTTATGTTATAGGGAACAGTCTATTGATGTGATAAAACTCAGGATGCAGGAGCATCGCTGTCCTCGACATTATATATATTTTTGTCATTCTTTTGTTTCAGTTGGGCACTTTTCGGGTTCCAGTTCCATTTTTTTGGTTTAAAAAAAACTTGTTGACAAAACACAAAAAAAAAAGAAAACTAAAAACACAAAAAAACCGTTCTTTTTAGAACTACCTTCACTGGCCAAAGAAAGAACTATATTTCTATGTTAGTGTATAAAAGTTTCTCAGAATGAATGTGTAGTTCATAAATGAATGAATGAAAATATTACTAGTGTGTGGTGAATGTGAAAGTGCAGAACTATAAGGAAGTGCTACAGCATACATCTATAAGGTGTTTACCTATAGTACACTGTAGTACCTCTGAAGCACTTGAATGTAACATATCCATATAAATATGTTACAAGTCTATGCTTCAAGTTGCACTGCTGGTGAAACTGCCTGGATGAATTTGTATGTGTTAGGGGTAGATATACAACCTCCTTGTGCCTCTTTTAACACAGCCTTTACATCACTTTTGTGATGCACTGGTAGTGTAAAAGATGTGCCATGGTGTGTGGAAGGTTCATCACATTATAAAGCCCTCTGCCGGAAGGAGGTGATATCACAGTACCCAATAGCTGTCATATCTCTGGGAATGTACCACTTATTGTACATCTGCTGATTAGTGTTTTAATGTAGTGAATTGATTCTTTTAGAATAGTGTACAGATAAGCACATAGTGCTCTATGGTCAGTACAATACTGAAACAGAAGTGTGATAGTGTTTACTGGAAGTGTAAGGATACAGATTGGGGAATTGAAGGTATAAAAGACAAGTTTGCCAGTGCATAGAAGACTACATGCATAGTCTATTGGGGTTTTCTCATGAACTACTGAACGGATTTATTCCATTTAACAAAAAGCACAATCTGCAAACCAAACTCTACCTCTCTGCCAAATTTGGTGTAATTACATTAGCGTGTGCGTACGGTACCATGATAAAAAAAAACAATGATAAAGGAATTATATAGAATTCAATTTTAATATATTGGAGAAAAAAAATTATTAATAACAAATATTTTTCAATTTAGTTTTATTATTTTGCATTAAGAATATGAAATATAATGTAAAAAATTAAATAAATATAAATATTTATATTGAAAATGTAAGAAATTGGTATAAAAAGAAATAAATATAATTATTAATACATTTAATAATTATCATTTACAAAACCTTTGAAATTAACTGAAAAAACCATAGGTTTCACACCTGTTATAGTTAGGAATTAGCATTTAAAAAACCTTTGAAATTCTCTGAAAAAAAACATAGGTTTCAGCCACGTTATAGTTAGGAATTAGCCTTTAAAAAACCTTAGAAATTCACTGAAAAAAACATAGGTTTCACAGATGTTATAGTTAGCTGGACATTTCACTCATACAAAAACATAGAAATTCACCCGTTATAGTTAGTTCAGCTATGTATAACTCACGCGCCCGCAATGCACTGCTGATGACGTCACATATTGCATCACTCATGACATGGTCAGTGACATCACTCATGGCACCTGAAGAGCTCAGCGTGTGTGCAGCCAGCGATGATGGCGTGTCCTTGCAGGACAGGATTGGATTGTATATGTGTGAGACCTGCTGACCGCCGTGTAGCCCAGAGGCAATGGTCAGCAAGGGCCCACAACCACATGGCATTGACTTGTGGTGCATTGAGTTAGTGGCAACAGTGGCGCTCAGCGTGAGCGCAGCCAGCAATGATACTTGGTTCTGGCGGGCCACACTGGGAGAAATGTCTTTTGCCTTATGAATTCAGCATCAGTAAGACTTGTGGTGCACTGAGTTAGTGGCATCAGAAGCATTCATCGTGTGCGTAGCCAGCGATGATTCGTTGTGCGTGCTGGCCGCACTGGGAGCAATTTCTGTTGCCTACTGGACTGTGTCAGCTGCAATCGCGACTGTTGTCTGCAGTGTAGATGGAAGGCAGTAGTCAGCACGGACATCGAGGAATGCGTTTTGTCACTTCGCCTTGACAAAATCCGAGGACATCGAGTACAATTCACTCTGCAATTAATAAATCAAGACTGAATTCAAATTGTGAGCCCTGCTGACCACAGTGTAGGTGTATCGAACAAAAGAAGAAATACGTATGGAATACATTGTCGAATATATAGGTTTCAGGGACGGTATAGTTAGTTGCCTACTGGACTCTGAAATTAATTAATCAAAATTGAATTTGAATTGTGAGCCCTGATGACCGCAGTGTAGGCTGCAGGCAGCGTTCAGTAAGGGCCCACAGGCATGTGGCATTGAGTTGAGCTGCACAGTTAGTGAAACCTAAAGCACTCAGCGTGTGCACAGCCAGCAATGATGCTTGGTCCGGCAGGGCTGCACTGGGAGCAATGTCTGTTGCCTACTGGACTCTGCAATTAATGAATCAAGACTCAATTTTAATTGTGAGCCCTGATGACTGCAGTGTAGGCCGGAGGCAGTGGTCAGCAAGGGCCCACAGCCATGTGGCATTGACTTGAGCTGCACAGAGTTAGTGATACCTGAAGCACTCAGCGTGTGCGCAACCAGGGTTGATGCGTGGTCCAGGCCGGCCGCTCTGGTAGCAATGTCTGTTGCCTACTGGACTATGTCATCTGCTATCGCGACTCTATCTGAATTGTCAGGCCTGCTCACCACAGTGTTGACTTGAGCTGCACAGAGTTAGTGGCACCTGAAGAACTCAGCATGTGTGTAGCCAGTGATGATGTGTGTTCCGGCCGGGCCACACTGGGAGCAATGACTTTTGCCCACTGGACTGCGTCATCTGCAATTGCGACTCAATCTAAATTGTGAGCCCTGCTGTCCGCAGTGTAGGCCAGAGGCAGGGGTCAGCAAAGGCCCACAGCCACTTGGTATTGAGTGAACTGCACGGTTAGTGGCCCCAGAAGCATTCTGCATTTGCACATTATGCGATGATGCGTGGTCCGGGAGGGCCACACTAGTAGCAATGTCTGCTGCCTACTGGACTGAGTCGTCTGCAATCGTGACTCGATCTGAATTGTGAGCCTGTGCTGTCCGCAGTGTACATCGAAGGCAGTAGTCTGTACAGAAATAACTCTGCGTTGCTGTGCTGCTGGGTTCGCAGGGGGCCTGTGTCGAGGAGGCCGGTGGTCATAGCGGTGGCCTCGTGCCAAGGTGAGGGCCGATGCTCTGGCAGACGTGTTGGCCTTCCCAGAAGTGAACCACGCCCAGAGCCCTGGACTATTTATTCAAACTCCTTCACTGGAGTGGCGTACATTGGACCAGCCCATTCCGCTTCCACTTCAGCTTACAGGGGGGGACCACACAGCTACATGACCTAGAACTTCCCCACTGCCTGAGGTAACATTGTTGCATCCACTGTCCACAACACTTCAAGCACCAGGAGAATATGTACACATGGAGAGGTATGTGTTCTGCATAGTGAGGTCTGCCCAGCACATCACTGCTACACTTGGCATCGTGTGCATTGTTATTGATGGGTGACTTGCATCCTTCACACTTACTTGGTTTCCTCCTCTCCCAACATTCAGGTATTGTGTGGTTGAGAGGCCGTGCCTTCTTGGGAAGGTCCGCTGTCTTATTCTGCGCTGCCTCAGTGGAAGTAGGGGGCCGGGGGGGGGGTCATGTGGTTGGTGGTGATGGGTGTTGTGGCCTTCTTGGGTGGTGGAGCTGCATGATCAGTAGCTCTATGACATGTGTTGGTCTTCAGATGTGGCTCTTTGCTGGGCTCCCTTTTATACTGTAGGTAGTCATCCTGCTTTACACCAGTAAAAGTCAGATGTTAAATTCTTACTGCTAACACTGCTTACCGCCTGTTTTTGGATCGCATTGCAGATTTGGCTGGTCATCGAAAATATAGGGAAGTGGTGTTTTCGTGTTTTTTTGCACGGGAACACCTACTTTGCATATCATTAGTGTTAGTCGTCACTTTCATTTGTGGCAATGTTTTTTGCGGAGGCTATTGCTGGAAAACGGGTGGTATCGATAGTTTTCACCACATCATAGTAATTGAGGGCAACCTGAGGTAAGTGCGCAGCCGAGAAAATATGCATGTAGCGTGAAGAACTGTAGGCATGGAGAAAATCCAGAAATGAAAGCTTGCAGGAGAGATAAAATAACTGTGGCAGAGAGCAGGCATAAATTGCTTCTACAGGTGACATATGTGAGGAGACTGCCAGGTGAGGGTAAAATGGACGATGAAATCGTGATAGCTGCAGGTAGCACTCGCAAACGCTGGGACAGTGAGGCTAATGGCAGCAGCAGCTAAGGCAATGAAAAATTAGCTCACCATGAGCAGTCCAAGAGATCAGGGACATCGCAGGAGGCCAGCAGAAGCAGGAACGAGCAGCGCGCTGGACGCTCGTATCAGGCACAAAATGGCGGTCGCGGCCGTCATGAAGCCGCGGCCGCTAGATGACGTGTCGAAAAAACGGTGAAAATCACAGAGAAATGCCTCGGTTCAGTGCCACAACACTCCCTATATGCTCCGGTGAGACATTCTTCTAGAAGTAGGCAAATCCCCCGGTCGGCACGGTGCGCTCATGTCGGAGCTGCCATCCACACTGGGCGCTAAGCCACGCCCCCTATGTAATACATTCTTGTCTTTTAAATATTAAACAACTACATACAATATGAAAGGGAGCTCAGCCGAGTGCCATACCTGAAGACCAACACATGTCATAGAACATCTGATCAAGCAGCTCTGACACCAAGAACGCCAAAACACCCACCACCCTCAGGACCCCCCTCTACTACTGAGGCAGCGTAGAACAAGACAGCAGACTTTCCGAAAACAGCATGGCCCCTCAGCCACACAATAGCTGGATATTGGGACAGGTGTGAACAAACTATATGTGAAGGAAGCAATTCACCCCAATGCACACAATGCAAAGTGTATCGGTGATGTGCTGGATACATCTCAGTATGCAGAGCACACACCTCTCCATGTGCACAAATACTACTGGTGCTTGTAGTGTTGTGGACAGTGGACCCAACCATGTTACATTAAACACTAGGAAAGATCTCAGTCATATAGCTGTGTTGTCCCCCCTGTAAGCATAAGTGTAACCAGAGTGGGCTGGTTCACTTATGGGAAGGCCAAAGCCTCTGCCAGGTCAGCACCCCTCACCCTGCCACGAGGCTGCTGTTGTGACCGCCAGCCTCCTTAGGCGATGGCTGGCTTCCGCCACACAGGCCCCCAGCGGCACAGTACCGCGGACGTATGTCTGTAAAAACTACTGCCTTCGATATACACTGCGGACAGCAAGGCTCACAATTCAGATCGAGTCGGGATTGCAGATGATGCAGACTAGTAAGCAACAGACATTGCTTAAGTCAACATGACATGGCTGTGGGCCCTTCCTCACCGCTGCCTCCTGCCTCCACTTCGGTGAGTAGGGCTCACAATTCAGAGCGACTCGCGATTGCAGATGACGTAGACCAGTAGGCAACAGTCATTGTAACCAGTAGGGCCTGCCCGGCGATGCATCATCAGCACAGTAAATCCCACATGTGAAACTGTGTCATGAATCCTGAATGGCAGGGACCCCAAATCTTTGGCAGCGACCACAGCACCAGACTCCCTTCAATCAGTGAGGTGTATTTCCATATTGAACGCGGGCGACACGTGGTGCCACTAACCCTGTTCAACATAATCCGATCCGACATGTGGAACTGTGTCCTGAATGGCAGTGACCTCAAGTCCGTCGCAGCGGCCACAGCACCAGACTCCCTTCGATCAGTGAAGCATATTTCCATATAGAAGACCAGCGACACGTGGTGCCACTAACCCTGTTCAACATAAGCCGGCGACACGTGGTGCCACTAACCCTGTACAACGCAAGCTGCAACACATGGTGCCACTAACCCTGTTCAACACAAGCCGGCAACAAGTTGTGCCACTAACCCTGTTCAACACAAGCTGCAACACGTGGTGCCACTAACCCAGTTCAACAGAAGCCTGAGACACGTCATGCCACTAACCCTATTCAACACAAGCCGATCCCACATGTGGAATTGTGTCCTGAGTCCTGAATGGCAGTGACCTAAAGTCCGTACCAGTGACCACATCACCAGACTCCCTTCGATCAGTGAGGCATATTTCCATATGCAAGGCCAGCGACACGGGGTGCCACTAACCCTGTTCAACACAAGCCGATCCCACATGTAGAATTGTATCCTGGCTCCTGAATGACAGTGACCCCAACTTTGTGGCAGTGACCACAGCACCAGATACCCATAGATTAGTGAGGTATATTTGCATATGGAAGGCCAGTTACACGTGGTTGCACTGAACCTGAACTACGCAGGCCGGTGGGGCCACCAACCTATGTACGTGGCTGTGGGTCATTGCTCACCGCTACCTCTAGCCTACACTGCAGTCAGCAGGGCTCACAATTCAGATAGTCACGTTTGCAGATGACGCAGTCCAGTAGACAAGAGACATTGCTCCAGTGCACCCTGTCCGCACCAAGCATCATACACTCGCAATGCTTCTGGTGCCACTAACTGTGCACCTCAACTCAATGCCACATGGTTATGGGCCCTTGCTGACCGCTACTCTGGCCTACACTTTAGAATCCTTGCTTCAAGAACTCTATTATATAAGTTATAGCTTTAGTACAATGACCAAATTCATCTTCAAGCGCAAACAAACTCTCATTAGCAGTCTACACTGCGGGCAGCAGAGCTCGCTCTTCGAATTTTTTTATATCAGTTATAGCTTTAGTACACTCACCAAATTAATCTTCAAATGCAAACGAACACTCAATACAGGTCTACACTGCGGGCAGCACAGCTCGCAATTCAAATTTTGGACATGTGGCGCCACTAACCCTGTTCAACACAAGCTGCGACATGTGATGCCACTAACCCTGTTCAAAAGAAGCCGGCGACACGTGGTGCCACTAACCCTGTTCAACACAAGCCAATGCCACATGTGGAACTGTATCCTGAGTCCTGAATGGCAGTGACCTCAACTTCGTGGCAGCGACCACAGCACCAGACGGCCTTCGATTAGTGAGACGTATTTGCATATGGAAGTCATTGATGTCGAAAGTATTGCAGACGGAAATATAAGTCAAAGGATACATTTTACACAAAATGTCGATTTGGCTTTCTACGTCCAGTAATTTCCAAAGGAAGAGTGAACAGTTTTATGCTAGCAGTGATGCATAACATCACTCGAAAATCACCCAAAAATAATTATAATTTAAAAAGAACAGAAGAATTGAAGTACATTACAATCCGGTGATTTTGAAGATGTGGACTGACAATATGGACATACAATATCTTGAAGATAAGTTGCTGTTGCTCGCTATGTCACGTCATATATTACCAACTCTGAGAAGACAGAATTGAAAGAAATGTGGCAGGAAATTTCGCAGGAGAGGACTGTTATCAAAAAATTGTACAACTTCAGCTTGAAGAAGCTTTCCCACCAAGAAATTGGATTCTATGAATGTTGGGATCGATTGACCTCTGCAAGTTTATATTCAAAGTCAAGAGGGATCATCTGGATAAGTCTTAGTCTTCCTGCAGCACAAAATCAAGTTTTGAAATCTGTACAAGAAATTGAATACTTGGCACTGAATGAACCGAAAGTACAGATATTCTGAAAGCAAATATGTTGGATACACACTATGCAAATAGAACTCCATACCTGGAAAACATATGTCTATATGAAATACTGCAACATTATAGTTTTTTTTTTTTAAAGTCACAGAAAATATAAATGAAGGAAAAGACGCTGTAATTGGATCTGAAGGGTGTTTGGTAAAGCATGACGTAGGAAATCTGATTAATCACAGGAAATTAAGTTGTGATACAAAAAAGAGAGTTTTTCTATTTAGCTCTTCTGCAACTCTTCAAACCTTGGCAGACT
The DNA here is from genome assembly GCF_964263255.1 of Lissotriton vulgaris. Taxonomy (NCBI): domain Eukaryota; kingdom Metazoa; phylum Chordata; class Amphibia; order Caudata; family Salamandridae; genus Lissotriton; species Lissotriton vulgaris. Next base: position 398,500,946 of record NC_141696.1, on the reverse strand, counting down.
GATATGGAATTACTTGGACATTGCGACTGCTATGAGGATTCTTTCAATGCATGTAAAGATAGCATTAAATGTACAATTGTTCCAAATTATCCCCAAATGTTGAACGAAGAGATTAATCAAGAAAGAATTATTGCAGCTGAAATAGCTGGAGATCGTTCTCAAGATAGTCAGAGTTCACATGACACACAATCTTATCTTGCTTTTTATCTAACAGGCTGTGAATCATGAATCAAAGTTCACCCCCAACACCACCAGAGCTGAACACGCAAAAAATCTGCTATGATGCGTGGCCATCCTGACAATTAACACCCAATCTTAATTGTGAGTTCAGCTTGATCGTGTGTACGCAATTGCTGAGGAGGTTGCTTCAGCATGTGGTGGAACCTCTTGCACACACGCCGGTGGCGGGAGGTGAGCAGAGAGACTTCTTCCCACAGCAGCGGGCAGTCACCTCTGGGCAGTGGGACTGGATAGTGTGCAGCAGTCTGTGCACACAAGAGCGCACAGACACCTCCAAGAACTAGGAGTGGATGGGGTGTACCACCCTTATTGAGCATTACCAAAAAATAGAATTACACGTTTGCAGTTGTATGTACTCTGCAGTTACTAATTCTATACCATCCTTCACATCACTAACCTTGAGGGGTGCACTATCTCCTGGCACGTGGTTGGAGACACACCGGTGGCACAAAGGTTAGCTGCATAGATTTTTTCCAGTCTCAACACCCCCTCTCCATCTCTTCCTTTCTCTCTCTCACCCTTTCTCTTTTTCTCTGTCTCATTCTTTCTTTCTCTCCTCCTCTCTCTCTCTTTATCTCTCTCTCTTTCTATCTCACACTGTTTCTCTCTTTATCTCTCTCTTCCTGTCACTCACACTATTTCTCTCGTTGTCTTCCCCTCTGTCTCACTCTTTCTCTCTTTGGTTGGCTTTTTCTCTCTCTCTCTCTCTCTCTCTCTCTCTCTCTCTCTGTCTCTCTCTCTTCCTCTCTCCCACTCTTTCTCTTGCCCTTCCTCTCTCTCAGTCTTTCTCTCTTCCTCTCTCATTCTCTCTCTTCTACCCTCTCATTATTTCTCTCTCTCTTCATCTCTCTCACTCTTTCCCTCTCTCTTCTTCTCTCTCCCTCTTTCTCTCTCTTCTTCTCTCCCACTGATTCTCTTATTCTCTCTTCCTCACATCTCAATCTTTCTCTCTCTTTCTCTGTCTTCCTCTCTCTCACATTGTTTCTCTCTTCCTTGTAGCTCACTCTTTCTCTCTTCCTGTCTCTCACTCTCTCTCTCTGTCTTCCTCTCTCTCACACTGTTTCTCTTTCTCTCTTTCCTGTATCTTACTCTTTATCTCTTTATCTTTCAGATCACTAAACTTGAGGTCTGCACTATCTCCCGGCACATGGTTGGAGACACACCGGTGACACAAAGGTGAGCTTCAAAGATCTTTCCAGTCTCAACACTCCCTCTCTATATGTTCCTTTCTCTCTCACACACTTTCTCTTTTTCTCTATCTCATTCTTTATTTCTTTCCTTTTCTCTCTCACTCTTATCTCTCTCTTCCTCTCTCTCACAATGTTTCTCTCTTCATCTCACTTTCTTCCTGTCTCTCACACTGATTCTCTTGTTGTCTTCCTCTCTGTCTCACTCTTTCTCTCTTTGGCTGGCTTCCTCTCTTTCACTCTTTCTCTCTTCCTCTCTCACTCTTTCTCCCTCTCTTCCTCTCTCTCACTCTTTCTCTGTCTTCTCTCTCACACTGATTCTCTCTTTCTCTCTTCTTCGTATCTGATTCTTTCTCTCTTTCTCACTCTTTCTCTATCTTCCTCTCTCTCACACTGTTTCTCTCTTACTTGTAGCTCACTCTTTCTCTCTTCTTCTCTTTCACTCTTTCTCTCTCTGTGTTCCTCTCTCTCACACTGTTTCTCTTCCTCTCTTCGTTGTGCCTTACTCTTTCTCTCTTTCTTTATCATCCTCTCTCTCACTATGTCTGTCTTCCTCTCCCTCTCTCTCTCACTCTTCTCTCTCTCTCTCTCTCTCTCTCTCTCTCTCTCTCTCTCTCTCTCTCTCTCTCTCTCTCTCTCTCTCTCTCTCTCTACCTCCTTTCCTGGACGCATGACACACCATCTTATCTTTCTTTTTGTCTTGCAGGCTGTGTTTCACAAATGGACCAGCGATGACACGCCACGGCTATAGATAGTTTTATTTGTTGTTTTGTTTAAATAAAATATTTTATATTTAAATGTATACATGACTAAGATTCTTATTTTTCCAACCGCACAGGGACTCTTATGGGTCCAAGAAGGTTGTTGGGGGTATCCTGGTGAGGTGGGAAGAGGGTGTGTTACCTGCTAATGTGGGGAGATGTACCATGAAAGGGGTATATCTCAGAAATGCCTCTGACAGATGCCAGCTGATGGACTGCATCACAAAATGGCTTTTCAATACTCATATAGTGTGACTTATGAACAGTTCACACCCAGGCTCCCAGAGGAACAGCTGCGGCCTGTGGGCTCGACTCGCAGAGGGAGAACTGAGGGCCGTCGGCTCCCAAAGGAATAGCAGCATGGTAGCTTGCAAAGGTAGAGGCACAGCAGCGTAGTTGCTTGCAAAGGTACAGAGCTGCGAGCCGATGCACTGGATTCTAAAGGCACAGTGAAGAGGGTATCTCACAGAGAGAGACCTGCGGTATATTTCCAGTCTTGACTTCACAGATACAACTTCAGCCCTGAGAAGACCCACTGGAATAGCTGCAAGCCCACCAATAGTTCACAGAGGCAGACTTGCGGGCCCAATAAGGTTGTTGGGGAATGCCTGTGATATGGGAACAGGGTGTGTTACCTATTGATGTGGGGAGAAGCAGCATGAAAGGGGTATCTCTCACAGACAGAGCTCTGGTATGTTTTCAGAGTTTCCTTAGATAGATGCGAGCTGACGGACTCAATCACAAAATGTCTTTTCAATGCTCATATAGTGTCTCTTATCAACAGTTCGCTGCCAGTCTCACAAAGAGAAACCTGCGCCCCAGAGCAACGTACTAGCTTGCAAATGTAGAGAGATGGGAGCCGCAGAACGGGCTTCTAAAGCCATAGCTCCGACCTAGTGATATGAAGAGAGGCAGCGTGAAAGGCTTATCTCACACAGATACCAGTGTTGCCTCGCAGAGATAAAACTTCGGACCCATTGGCTTTTACAAATGCGGCATGCGAGCTAACGGAATAAATCACAAAATTGCTGCCAACACTTCCTCGTTTCAACAGTTCACAGCCAATGAGCTGCATACTTGTGCTTGTAACCCCTCAGCCAATCACATGTCAGAATTCTTAAACATCAATATCTTTAAAATTTGATATTTCTTAAAAACTACTGAAAAGATTTACACCATTTAAACAAAAGCATGCTTTCTGGACCATCACCTTTCTCCGTTCCAAATATGCTGTTATTCCGTTCAGCCGTTCCACCTGTAGGCTTCTGTAAAGTTTCGAATCGAAACTGCATGGAGAAAACACGTCTTTGGACCCCATTTTTTCTCAGCTCCTCCTACACCATTCACCTCCAAACTTTCAATATAGGACCTAAACAAAAAAAGAGAAACTTTTTGGATAATTTCATAAAGATTCGTCAAACGACGCCAAAGTTCAAAGCACATACAGGCCTCCAGGAGGGGGGACGCACAACACCCCTCCAAACATGACTGAAGCCCCGGGGCTGCATGCACCACAGCGGGCCACCGCAACCCCTGCTAGCCCCCGCTATAAATTTTTTAAGAAATGTCCCTGGAACCTAGCCAGCCCAAGGGCCTCAGTAAATTAAAACGTGGGACCCCAGCGCAAATTCAGCTGACTTAAAAAATATATATACTTTTTTGGGCCCTGGGGGTCGTTCTAGGACCCCCTGGGCAGGCCTAGGGGGTCAGGGTGTTTCTACCCTGCTCCCTTCCCTTGTTTTATATATTTATTTCGCTGTTTTTGGGTGACTCGTTTTTACCGAGCCACAAGATGGCTGCCAACACTTCCTGGTTTGAACTACTAGCAGCCAATCACAGTGACGCTCGGGCACGCGAGTTAGGCTCTGCCCAGATATTAAAACTTTTATTTTTTTAATTTCTCAGCAACTACTGAATGGATTTACACCATTTAAAAAAGGTCACTTTCTGACCCACACACTTTGTGCCAAATTTGGGGTAATTCCGTTCAGTATTTTCGGCTGTAGCCTTGCACAAAGTTTCCTATGGGAAAATTATTTTTGACTCTTATTTTTTTTATTTCTCAAAAACTATTTAACGGATTTACACCATTTAAAAAGTAGGTGGCTTTCTGAACCAAGCTCTACCATTCTTCCAAATTCAGGGTAATTCCGTGTAGCAGTTCGCGCTGTAGGTCGTCGCAAAATTTTGTAAGGAAATTAATAATGGGAAAATGTGTTTTGAGACCCCACTTTTTTCTCAGCCCTCAAATAACGAATCACCCCCAACATTTTTAGAATAGCAGCTGACCTTGATAGACTTTTTTGGGGGAGAATTTTGCGAAAATTCGTCAAACGATTTCAAAGTTATTAGCAAATTAAAAAATACTTTTCCTATGGAAACTAAGGTCTATCTATAACTAGCTACTGGCGACCGCCAATAGGTAACATATGTATATATATATATATATATATATATATATATATATATATATTCACTTAAAAAACCATAGGTTTCAGGCCTTATATAGTTAGGAATTAGCATTTAAAAAACCATTGAAATTGCTCCTATATAGTTAGTTGTACTAACTATATTTCGCGCACCCACAATCCACTGCTGATGATGTCACATATTACATCATTCATGACATGGTCAGTGACATCACTGATGACATCACTGATGACATCTCATTTGACATCACTGATCAAGGAGGAGGGTAGGTAACCTGCAAAACAAAAATGAAAGTAAGTGTTTAAAATTAGATCGATGTGACTGAATGAGGTCAAAGATTACACTTGGCAATATTTGGTTATTTGCACGTCTGCAGTGTGCCTGATACATTCTACCTCTCTTATAGGCCTGCGTTGAAGAAGTGTCTGTAGGGAAGTACCTACTGCATCAGATTTACAGTGTGGACCAACAGGTCTTTAAAATGATTCAGAGATGAGACAGAATTAGGAGAGTTCATGTCATTATGCAGGACAATATCGTTTATTTCGAACGCATTTAATTGGAGGCATTGTGTATCTAGGATGCTCTGCTTATCTTGTGTAAACACTGTGGCGAACAGAGTTCACAACTTGAATTTTGCTTTAGTTCTACACTGCAGAATGTATTAAATTCAGCCTTGATTTTTCTATCGGCAGAGTGGACAGCAGCGTCCATAACTTTAAAAGAGAAAGAGAAACAATGTGAGAGAGAGTGAGAGAGAGAAAGAGAGAAAAAACGACATTAAATGTGTGAGAGATAGAAAGAAATAGATGGAGCAGTAGCGGTACTGTTAATACTGGAAAAAATCTTCATAGCTCACCGTTTTTGCCTCCGTTGTGTGTCCAATCACATGCGGGTTCATAGTACATCCTCTAGTTTAGTGATCTGAAAGAAGGTATAGAGTTAGTAATAGCAGAGTAAATACAACTGCACAAGTATATTTCTGCTTTATGTCTTTGCACACTCAGGATACTGTATTACATCAACTTCCACTGCAAGGAAGTGTCTGTGCGCTCTTTTTCTCCCGGAGTATCATACCCCATGCACTTCCACTGCATAGAGGTGAGTTCTCATTACTGCGTACCCAGACTGTTGCACCCCATTGACTCCCAGAGTCCAGAGGTGAGGGTCTTTTCTTGCGTACTCAGGGGCAGAGTTTACAAGTTCCTTGCTCCACTTTTGCATCACTTTTCCCATGTTAAAAGTGATGCTAATGGGGTGCAAGGGGCTTGTAAATCTGCCCCTCAGACTATTGCAACCTATCCATTCCCACTGCCCGGAGATAATTGTACATTCCTATGCAATCAAGCTGCTGCACAGTACCCACTCTCTCCGCCCACAGGTGACTTCTTGTTGCTACGGAAACAAGCTTCTTTGCTCACCTTGTGCCATTGGCGTGATTCAAAGAGGGTGCACCACTTGTCGAAGCAGCCTTCTTAAACGTTGTTACGATGGCCATGCATCATCGCAGAATCCTCGAACGTTGAGCTTTGGAGGTGTTGGGGGGACACCAATTTGTGAAACACAACCTGTTAGATAAAAAGGAAGATAACATTGTGCGTTATTTCTTTATCAAAGGAGAGAGGAAGTGAGAGAGTGACTGAAAAGAATATTCGCAGCTCACCTTTCTGTCACCAGTGTGTCTTTCACTACGTGCCGGGACACAATGCACCCTGAAGCTCTACATCTAAAATATAGTAAAAGAAAGATGTTATGATCGGTAATTGTTACTATCTTAATGTGGAGTAGAATTACATCGCCCTTTCACACCGCTTCCCTCTCGCATTTAAAAAACAACTATTTGTACAGTTCCAACTTGTTTAATAGGCTTCGATTTTTGTACATATAGTATGGTAGTAATGTTATTAATCTGGTTGGGAAAGCAAGTGGTGCGTAGTGATACACGTGGTTTCAATCATCACGAGCAACGGACATTTGACAGATTATAAAAACATTCCGGCTATTGGAAAAAAAATGCAAATGCAATAAGATACGGTATATAGGACTGTGTACGCCTAAATCAGTGCGTCGCTTTTTTGTATGCAGTCTGCTGCACCCCATCTTCTCCCTCCGCTGTGCACTCAGGCCTCACTGCTCACCTTTTCATGGACAGGGCACCTTCTACTTCACGCATTCCCGCTCTGCCACCAAGAAACCTCACATATGGTGCTGAGTTTTGATATCACTATGGCTAAGGACAGACTCATGCTCCCATCATCATCGCAGGTGGCTCACACGCTGAGTCCTTGCGGTGCCACTAACTCAGTGACCAAAGAGGCGACACACGTAGTAGTGGGCCCCCCTGCTCGGTGGTTCGGGCCTACATGAGGCGTCCAATCCACTAGGGCGGGCCATCACAGTGCTAGCGATGGGAGCAACTCTAAAATGGCATAGGGCATGTGCGCCCCATCTTTTTTATTGGTAGGGTCACATGTGTAGTGATGCATGTGTTGGATAGGTGTGGTGTGGTTTTATACCAGCCATGAGGGAGTGTTTGTGTGCTGTTCTGACAACTAGACCTGGAAGTTAAAAATCACTACAATGGAAATCTGGGCCATGTAGCGTTAATGTGTTTTTCTGGAAGCGTTAGCAGAGTCGGCTGGACTGACGTATGCCAGTGCTATGCGAGGCTGTGAATGATGAATTTGGAGCTATGGGCATGGTTCCATCGTGAGCTATTAGAAAAATCAACTGATTCAGGTGTTCGTGTTGTAGTGCTGCTGTCACCCGGGTCTTACATGCAAATGTGTCATTATGTCTGTAAAAAGTCCCACAATATAGCTAACGTGGAAGGTACGGGGTATCACTTACCCTATATTCTTCCATAGGTGCACACATAAAAGATGGTGAATATGAATCTTTGTTGTACATTCAGTGGAGTGTTGTAGCTGTGGTAATACAGGGCTGTGAAAGGTTTAGGTTGCAGATTTTCGTACATGAAGGGCAGATAATATATAGACGTATGTGGTCATTCAGGTATACTGTCGAACTTGGTGCTGGAAATCAGTGTTCGCGGCTCGGAGTCACGTCCACATCCGGTTATTGTAGAGTAATGACGTAGACAACGCGTGCCTGAAAATGTACTGTAAATACGGTGCTCATGTAAATTGTTGATATAGTTTTGGGTCGACTTCGCGCTATATATAATTATGTAAAAAAATAAAAAGAAATAGTACATTTATAAATTGACTATAGACTTTCTTTGCAGTATTGTAATGATTCACTTTGTACGTTTGTATTTGTAGAATTAGTGAGAGAAAGGTATATAATCAAAGTTTTTGATATTGGCAGAGGTAAGATGGTTGCATAGGCTGTTTCAGCAGAATATAATGTGGTAGGGGGCAGGAGCAGTATTTTACAAACATATTAAGTACACAGACACAGATAGATAGATAAAGTGGATACAGACACGTATGCTCGGCTCCATTTTATTACGATGCTGTTGGTATCAAGTAGAATAGTAATCATGATATCATACACAGATATTCAATCAAAAACGGTTTATGACTTCTGCAGTACAAAGGTAGGAGCACTATATGTGAAATAATACATAGAAGATTCTATCATAAAGGGTTCATGAGTTGTGGTGCACTAAGGTAGGATTGGTTTGTGTTGAGCCTGTGATGGTGCGTGGTTCAGGCAGACTGCACTGGTAAGAATGCCTTTTGGCAACTGAATTTGCCTTACTAAGGCCAAGTGGCGATTATTTATGGTGGACTGAGTTAGTGATACGTCTGGTGCTCAGTGTGTGCTCACTCTGTGATGATGCGTGGTTCGAGCAGTCTGTAACCCATGCATTGACTGTTGCATACTGGACTGCATGAACTTTGAAGGGGGAAAAAAATAACTACCATTGATGGTTATCAATTGCTCTGAAAACTAAGTCTACTGAATGCTCCGATAACAAATTAAACCAATGCATTTCAATCAGTGCATTCTAACTTTCTCAAAATGGGGACGTATGTCTGGTGGGGATGTTGAAGGTGATGCCCCAGAGGTACTTGGTATTGCCGGTGGTGGTGGTACATTTTGCCGCTGTGTTCTACATTCTTTGTGAACATAGTACACAAGATGCAGGGATTAAAGGTTATTGCGCATACTAGCAGTGCCACAAGAGTTTTTTTTCTGTGCCATAAATAAATCAATGCCAAATTCCCTACTGTCTGTAGTGTAGATACAAAGCTGTATTCAAGTTGTGAACCCTACTGTCCGCAGTGTACATTGAAGCCGCTAGTCAGCACAGTTATAGAAAAATGCCTTTTTCACTTATTTTAACAAAATCTAAATGCATACAGTATAATTGTCTCTGCATTAAGTAAATCAAGGCCAATGTCCTACTGTCTATAGTGTAGATGCAAAGCTGAATTCAAGTTGTAAACCCTGCTCTCCATAGTGTAGATCTTAGGGTGGACTGCATCATCTGTAATCATGATTGAAATGAAAGATAGAACATGTGTGGAATACATTGTCAAAATATGTATGTTTCAGGGACATTATAGTTCAAATTGTGACCTGTGCTGTCCGCAGTGTAGACTGACATTAACGGGGTCATTACGATGTCGGGCGGATTGCCTCCGCCAGGCTGGCGGTAGCCACCACCGGCCTGGCGGAGGCAATCCTCCAGACACTGTTTCCCTAATTCCCCCCGCCATATTAGTATGGTGGGGGACCACGACGGATGGAAAGACCATCAGTCGCTTTTCCGCCCCGGTCGCCTTGCGACCTGGGGGGAAAGGGCATAACATGGTGGCGGTGTCCAATGAACACCATCAGTCATATTATGATGCGTGCAAATAGGGGCCTTTCTGCGGCGGCGATGCCACCACGGAAAGGCAGGCGGTCTTTGCTTTGGGGGGCCCGTGAAGGCAGAGATGGGGGTGCCCAGGGGGGTGCATGTACAAAGCAGCAACAAAAAATCACAAGGGGGGAGGCAGAGTGCTGATCCGTTCAGTCTCCTTTAAATACTCAAAAAATCATGAGGGAAGGATCACTTGTCCTGCATAACCAGGGTATGCAGGTAGGTACGTGGTGTCTCAAAAATTAAAAGACCCTCATGCACGTGTATTCTGAGTGTTCGTAGCGGTATATGTTGTCTCCCTGCTCTTTTATACACATGTGTGCATAATCCTTGGGTCAGTATTCATGCACCTTCCGCCTGGAGGATTTACCCTTGGTAAAAACAGTAGTGATCGTGGTAAGTGAGGTGGTAGGGAAGTGAGTTAAAATACCTGGACAGCCAGATACATAACTTTATTGGGTCTGGATTCGGGTAGCCCAATCAAAGGGGGGCGGTTGGATCTTGTGCCGCTTTGGAATGGTTAGGAATTCAAGCGCACTGTATGGTGTGTATTAAAAAATGGTCGACATGTTTCAGCCTCATTGCCTGTATAGGTCGGTGGGCTTTCTTCAGGACCAGTGCAAATAGAAAAAAAGGAAAAGTGAAAATAAGTGAAGAATATGACCTGTATTCAGACAGTCCACGGTCGCATTGTACCTGTGGAGGAAAATTTTACATACAAAACAAGTGGAGAAGGGTAGAGGGAATTAGGAGACACATCAAATATGTACAGATAATAAACAAGTTAAAATCATGATCGATTTTAAACAGCTTTAAAATGGCAATACTTTAGCAAAGGTTCACTCTCCTCAATGGTGTCAACTCTTTCATTCTCATGCCTGGTGATGGTGATAGCATGCTGGTGAAGAGCGTTTTTTTCAAGTCTTAAACAGCCTGACCATGTCATGAATGATGTAATATTTGACATCATCATCAATGGATTGCCGGTGCGAGAGTTACATTTAGTACAACTAACTATAACGGAGGAATTTCAATGGTTTTGTATGAGTGAAATGTTCAGCGAACTATAAAACCCTTTAAACCTATGGTTTTTCAGTTAAAAAAAAAAATATATATATGTATAATCAATGTAAATATGTTTAATGTGGACCATGTAACGATTAGTTTGAATAATGCTAAAATGAGTGGCTATTTATTCTTTTACCTTAACATTTGCAAATTTGAAAAATGGAGAAAGAATGTTGATATGGATTATAGCGTTTAAGGATTCTCCTTTAATTATACCCATACAGGGTTTAATATTTATGCAAAACGTAATGTGGTTTGTCAACTACCTCTGCATAATTATGAAATGTTGGAAATGAATTTGAAATTAGGTTTTCGCTAATAAGAAAGCCTTGTATATACTTTGTTTAGCCACTCTAAGATGGCGACTAAAAACCAGGACGACTAGTCCTTCATTTATGTTTATGTACCAAAAATGCCACTATTTACTTCCGCCTCGCTGACGCCAGCTGACACTGATGAAGGCTAAAGCTGAAACGCGTCTTGTTTTTGCGCAAATAAACCCGAAGATGGTTTATATCTCACTCGAGTGCTGGTCCGGTCTTTTGACAGGGGAGCGGAATATATATATATATATATATATATATATCTATACTACTATTATAAAGTAAGAACTGGGAACCTTTGAGGCGGGTAAACTCGGGGACCACAGCGCCAATCCAAACACCCAATACATCATTGGAATTGGCAGGGTGTGCAGAGTGACACAGGCTATGCACACCAAAAAAATATACCTTCTTTAAATAATATACCTTACAAAAAAAGTAGTCCCTTCGAAGTAGCGCCGGCCGTGTGCGCTAACGTGCTGGCATCATCAGGAGTGCGGGGAGGAGTGGTGAAGAGCGTGAAGTTTTGCAGACTGGAGCGGGCTGGGAGGAGCGGTAAAATGGAGGATAGCGGGGAGGAGCGGTGAACAGCGGTGACTGGAGTGGGCTGAGGTAAGTCAAACGGAGGAGCGGTAAACTTTGGGGGAGGACCGGTAAAGTTTGTCGGACTGTAAGCCTCATTGCCTTTGGAGACTGGAGCGGTAAACTGGAGCAGTGGACAGGATAGCGGGGAGGAGAGGTGAACAGCGGTGACTGGAGCGGGCTGTAAGCCTCATTGCCACCGGACGCCTGCGGTGGGCTGAGGAGGTGCTTAGGGGCCCTTGGATTGTGGAGCATGGGGGAGGAAAGTTAAACTTTGGAGCGCAGGAAGGAGCGCTACGCTGTAAGCCTGATTGCCCCCGGACAACGTCGGGCGGGCTGCTAGTATATATATATATATATATATATATATATATATATATATATATATATATATATATATCCGGTAAACCGCGTCTCCAACCAATAGCAATATCCCACGCCGCGATAGAGACAGCACGGACACGGACCAAGTAAGTTTGTGCAAATTCAGCCGCATGACGTTTCGGCTCTTGTCCCGCTTCACTTCGAAACAAGCACCGAAACAGGCACTGACACACTGGGTGAAAATATTGAGGATTTATTGAACAGAAAGGCTCCTTATGTACATATAAAAATATGTATTTACAAAAGAAAAAGGTTAAAGGAACTTTACAGTTAGGTGAAAATATCATTTAAATCGTAACATTTTAAACTATCAAAACCACTGACATTTACCAGTAATATTATCAGAAGGAACTCATGCCCTAATGCAACAATAACTCGTGGTTTTGTTTGTTTAAAGTAGTATATTTTAACCTCTTCGCTGCCAGGCCCCCCCCCCCCCCTCCCATGCCAGCCCCTTTTTTGCTTTTTGGGGTAGTTTCCACTGAGGCCCCCATACCTTTTTGTCCACATAAGGTATCCACTCCAAATTTGCATTCTTTTCTACCAACATCCAAGGATTCTTACAGTACCAAGTGTTTGTGGATTGCCCTGGAGGAGACCGCAAAAATTTGGCAAAATACAGCTACATTTTGGATTTTTGGGGAAAAATGGAAAAAAATTGCGGACGAAGACAGCATCTGTTTTTTCCCTGCAAATGGTATCAATGAAAGGTTTGTGATGCAGAAATCACCATCTACCCAGGTTTTAGGAACAGGCAGACTTTTGTCAGAAAACCAAACCTTTCTATACAGTTTTGGCATTTTACTGGGACATAGCCTATTTTACTATTTCTTTGTGCTTTCAACTAGGGGTGGGCGGACATTTACTTTCTGCTCACGGAATGAGTGGAGATTTGCCCCTTCCACCTTCCACACAGAAGGCGGAGAAACAGGGCAAATCTCCGCACACTCAGGGGGCGAAACAGAAGTTGGCCGCCCGCCTCCCGCCCACAATATTAAACATTTATTAAAGCCTAAAATAAGATTTAATAACAGTTACCTTATCGCGGGGTCATCTTCCTGGTCTATTGCGCCTTCTTCTTGAAACTGCACAGTTTCAAGTACAAGGTGCGATAGACCAGGAAGATGACCCCACAATAAGGTAAGTGTTATTAAATCTTATTTTAGGCTTTAATAAATGTTTAATATTGCGGGCGGGATACGGGCGGGATGAGGTTGGCATGCGGGCAGGAGGCGGGCGGGCGGCGAGACGTGTGTCACGTAATGGAAATTTGCGGAGAGGCACGGAGATTGGTTGAATCTCCGTCCCTCTCCGCGAACGTTCCTTACGTGACTTCCGCCCACCCCTACTTTCAACCTTCTTCCAGTTCATGTAGGAATAGGTATGAAAACAATAATGGATCCCAAAAAGCTAAACATTTCTGAAAGGAAGACACAATTCTGAATTCACCAAGGGTCATTTGTGTAAATTCCTCAAGGTTTTCCTATGGAAAGTAATACTTCAAATAAAAAAATATTCAAATTGAATTTAAGAAAAAAAAGCAACTTGTGCCAACACTTTCACCTGTAACTTCTTCTGATTATGCAAGATATTTTAAAGCAAAATATTGTTATGTTCACAGGACCCTTATGGTTGCGGGGCTCTATCGGGCTTGTAGGTTCACCAAGAACATGAGGAACCGAGAGCCAATACCTGAGCTGCACCTTGCAATGGTTTTTCATTGTGCGCAGGATACATAGCAATTAATTTGGTAAAATATGAGGAGTGAAAAGTAGGTATCAAGGAAACCTATGTATTTCTGAAATGGAAACAGGATATGGAGTTTATAAACAGTGGTTATTTGCACACCTCTGAATTTGTGGGTACCAATACTTGTTCAACTATTCTGTATTTGCCTAAGTCTCCCGATAAAAACAGTACCTCACTTGTATGGGAAGGCCTAGTGCCCGCAACAGGAAATGAGTCACAACATTAACACATCACATTTTCCCACTTAAAACTGTTCTTTTTTGCAATGTGTCTAGTTGGGGTTTTTGATCCCTAGCTCAGGCTGTAACTTACAGAAACCAAGCAAACCTGTACATATTAAAAAACTACATACCCTGGGGATTCTAGAGTGGGGTGACTTGTGTGGCTCTTACCAGGTTCTGTTACCCCAGAATCCCATGCAAACCTCAACATCTGTAAAGAAAAATACCACTTTTCCTCACATATCTGTGATGGGAAGTTCTGGGATCTGCAGGAAACCACAAATTTCCATCCACCCAGCATTACCCCAAGTCTTCTGATGTAAATGGTACCTCACTTGTGTGGGTAGACCTAGTCCCCGTGACAATAAATGGCCCAAAACAAATCACATTTTTCCACAGCAAACTGACCCTTTTTTATTTAAAGTGCCTAGCTCTGGATTTTGTGCCCTATCTCAGCCAGCACCAAAGGAAAACTAGCCAACCTGTACATTTTTTTAAACTAGACACTGAGGGGAATCCAAAAAGTGGTAACTTGGGCAGTTCTCACCAGATTATATCACTCATAATCCCTTGCAAACCTCACAAAACAAAAACATTTTCCTCAAATTTCTGTGATGAAAAGTTCTGGAATCTGTGTGGAGCCACAAAATTCCACCCACCCATCATTCCCCCAAGTCTCCTGATAAAAATCTCACTTCTGTGGGTAGGCCTGGAGCCCGCTGCAGGAAAAGGCCCAAAGTGCAACATGGGCACATCACATTGTTCCACAAAAAATTGACCCTTTTTTCGCAATGTGCCTAGCTGTGTATCTTGAGGCCTATCTCAGACGGCACCTAGGGAAACCTAGCAAGCATGTACATTTTTTCATAACTAGACACTCAGGGTAATCCAGGTGGGGTGACTTGTGCAGCTCTTACCATGTTCTGTTTCCCAGAATCCCTCGCAAACCGCAAACTTTGTCAAAGAAACACATTTTCCAAACATTTCTGTGATGGAAAGTTCTGGAATCCACTGGGTGCCACAAACTTCCACCCATCCAGTGAAAACCGACCCTTTTTTCGCAATATGTGTACCTGTAGGTTTTGAACCCTAGCTCAGCTGGCAAGTATGGACACCTAGCAAACCTGTCCATTTTTTAAAACTAGACACCCAGGGGAATCTAGGATGGGTGACAAAAAACATATTTTCCTCACATTTCTGTGATGAAAAGTTATGGAATCTGTGGGGAGCCACAAGCTTGCTCCCACCCAGCATTCCACCAAGGCTCCTGATAAAAATAGTACCTTACTTGTCTGGGTGGCCTAGTGCCCACAACAGGACATGGCCAAAAACGCAACTTGGACGCATCACATTTTTCCACAGAACAATTGCCCCATCTGCCCCTTGGATTGGGGGCAGAAAGGCTGGGACTATTTTTGAGGAGGGGGCATTGCCCAATATGGGCAGCCCACACCCATCTTTTATTTAAAAAAACATACCTGTTGTTTAGTGGGCTTTCTGCCCCCTTGAGAGCAGATCGGGGGTTTTAACTCCCATTTGACCCTAAAGGCAGGCAGAAAGAAAGGCCCTTTTATTTTTAGGGTGGGGTCACTGGCATGCCCATTTTGGGCAGGCTCCATCCTGGTTCTTAGTGGGCTTTCTTCCCCCCACCTGGGGGCAAAAAGACTGCCTTCTTTGTGCTGGGGATGGGGGTCTGGCATGCAAATTGTGGGCAGCCTCATGCCTCTATTATAAAACAAACCTCCATAATTCCTGGTGCCTAGGGGCTTTTCTGCCCTGGGGGGCAGAAAGACTGTGCCAATTTTTGGGAGGGGTGGGGGAATTATAATGCCCATTTAGGACAGCCCCCACCCTTAAGTTGTCAAAAAGAAATCCCTAGTATCTAGTGTGCTTCCCTCCCCCCGCCGGAGGCAGAAAAACTGAATATGGCCAAATTCATATAGCGGATTACATGCCCTTGCCCAAGGGGTTGCTCCCCCTCCCTGATGTCAAATGGGTGGATCCCTGCTTGCAGATCGCACCTCCTGTAGTTATTCCTAATCAAGGATCCACTAGGGATGGCTACAATTGGAATGGGGAGGTTCTCTCCTTTCCGATGATACTTCTCCCATGTGCCTAAATTCCTGAGTGGCTGAGATAGCCCTAGGAGCATATAGGCCATGAAGGTGAAATTTCACTTTCGCTTTCACTTTCAGTGTAGTGACATCGGTGCACCAAACGCGCCGATCGTCACTACACTGAAGAAAAAAATGCCGAAGTCAGCTGGGAAAGCTCTTCCCCAGCTCCCAAGGCTGAAAAAAAAGGAATCTCTCTACAGCAGAGGAATTCTTAACTATTTATGATTTTCTCTCTAGAAAGGCCGGGGGAGCCACCGGATTCATGGAAGTTGAACTCCTTAATGCTCTGCGTAACCCCCTGACTCCTTGAATTGGCCTTCTATACAGTATCATAAATAGACAGACTCCGGACGACCTACAAATCATCGCTGGTAAATGGCATAACAAACTGGATTCTCCTGGGAATGTTTTTTTAACTCACTTACCCTTTCTCAGAACATTTTACTTTCAGCCAAATTACAGGCTCAACATTTTAAAACTGTTTTTTTGATATATTACCCCTAGCAAAATTGTAAAGTGGGGGTTCGGTCAAGGCACTCTCTGCCCAAGATGTTCTGAATTTGGGGCCAACTCTATACATATATTTGCCGCATGCACAAAGCTTTCACCTACACTGAACCGAATACAGGGATTTTTAAGGGAAGTCTCTACTCAGCCTATAACCTTGAACCCTACCACCATCATGCTGGGAACACAGTCAGAAACACCACACCTGAAAAGTGAGGGTTTAACTTTTATAGCAATGGCGATTTGGAGGATCTGCGTGGCTACTGCTTGGCTGAACCCAGATTCCCCTTCTTTCTCTCAATGGCTCGCTAGACTCATTGCAACTTATCATTTGGAAACAGCTGTTTATGCAAAAAAGGGACGCAAGCGCCGAAAAAAGGGGCTTGAGGTCTGGGAGAATCTTACTAACTGGCTGACTCAGTCCGGTTAATTTATTTCTTTCTTCTTTTTCTTTGGTTGTTTGTCTGATCTGTTTCTCTTCAACCTGGCTGCTATATAACAAAGTCTTTCCTTTTGTTTTCTTCTTTTTTTTCTGTCCTTGCGAAGTTTGACTTTTTCTCTCTCCCGAATTTGTTCATGCCCACTGCCTGTTGTAGGCCATTTTGCCACAGGATTTTGCTACCTGACAATTTCCTATTTCTTTCTTTAGATACCTTACCCTTTTCTTCTTTTTCTCCTTCTCTTTTATTTTATTTACCTTTTTCTTCCTTGTTTAGTTCTCATCTGTGCCTTTATTTCCAATCACTCGAAGTATTTCTTCTTTGGGGGGTGGGGGTACGGCTTTTCTTCCAATGTGAATTTGTATTTGGATGTACTTTTGCAATTAAAAAAAGAATTAAAAAAAAAGAAAACATTAACATATCTTAACATTGTTTTATCCACAAAGTGAAGCCTTAGAACCAATCACTTGAAGTTCCCTGCACTCCAATCGAAGAGAACATGTCTCCGGTTCGAAGTGCTTTTAAAAAATATGGTAAGCTCTCTGGGTTCATGGACTCATTGACCCATGAGGCTGACAGTTTTGTTTTATGTTACAGTAGCTGCTGGACTATTACCAGCTTCTCACACTATTAAAAAATCATTAAGAGCGACCTCGCCACTTCTAGGAGCACCACTAAAATATACAAATATGCTTTAAAAGCCCACACAGGACATTATTTGGCTTTTCTTGACAGAACAGGGTATAATAAATGAGTTGTTCCTGTTGTATTTTAATACTCTTTTTTTACAATTTTCTTTTAATTGTTGTTTGCCGCAGTGTCCACCCAGGGCCCACACACTTTATGAAAAATGTTATATGTTGGGGCCAGGGGGAGGAGCGCCCAGCCCTAGGGCCCCTGCAGGCTTTCCACCAGCACCAATACAGGGTTCTGTGAAGAGTCTGTATTTTCTTTTAAAAGTGTGTGCCTCAGTTCCCACCTGGGGCACCCACGACATTTTCAAGTGTTGGGGGCTGCTGGTAGAGCCCTAAGGCCCCATGGTCCAGGCAGGCTCCCCATCCAGCACCAATTATTTTGATAGCGGGAGCTGGCGTTTTTTGTTATAAATGGGTGCCCTGACGCCCACAAGAAGAACTCACTAAATATGGAACTTTTTCAATGCCAAAAACCTTTTATAAACCACCACACAATGCCTCACCACACAATTCAGCACCACACTATTCCATACCACACATCATAATTACACTCCACATCAATCTACTTCATACCAGATAGCAACAATCCACATAAATGCACGCCACACCATGGCACATAATTCTGCTCTACATAATTTCACACAATGCCACACAGTTTATTACAACACAATTCTATTCCACTGCAGAAAATTCCACTTTACAAAACATAATACCACTACACACCATATACATCCAATTCACTTATCACAATTCCACATCATGCCACATAATTCTACACCACACCACATAATTCCACTCAATGCATGCCACTTCACGACATACAATACCGAGTCTATTATACGTAATACCACATAATTACTATCAACATAATTTCATTGCGCACACACACACACACACACACACGGTTCCAGCATTTATTATATTGGTTCAATTCAGATCTTTTAGCGTAGTTTCTTTAAAATAACTTTTCCTAACATCCAAATGGCAAACACACACTCTCCACTTCTTTCAGTTCCTTCTGCGCAAACAAGTGTATCCTCTTTATGTGTCTATAACCTTTCTCCCCTTCATTCTCACTTTCCCACACACTCTTTCTACTAATCTATCTAGAGTTCATTCACCACTTCATACTCAAACTACCTATCCCTCTTATACTTACTTTCTATTTTATACAGCTCTCACCCCCATCAATTCACCATACCACATATTTCCAAAACATAAATACACCACACAATTCCACCCCACACAACTCCACAACTAACAATTCTAATTCAAACCTCATAATTCTATACAAACAACATATATCCACTTCATGACAAACAAAAAAGATAAGTATCAAATAATATATTTTACAACACCAGCAGCTCTAACTTTCATAAGTAGAGACCAACTGCATTGCAAATGCTTGTTGTAAATATTACTGAAATCTTTCCTTTATCCATGTGTCTACTTGCGTCACGCAAGGACACCACCAAGGATCATGAATATGGGCCTGAGTGTGGTGTCAGAGAATACAGCAGCAAGGCGCTGAACTATCTTTGGAAAGAATGTTCATAATATTATATGTCTATATCCCTGATCTCCCTCATAATTTAAAAGGGAATATTTTTAGAGTATTTGTCCCAGGCTGTTTTTCCTCTCCAATGAATTTGTTTGGAAGTGCTGATCGTTCTTATCTAGGGGTGCATTGGTTCATTAATTAACAACCCTGTCCCATGTAATAAAAAACAGTAGCCATTAACTAGTAGTAAGAGAGGCCTTGGTGACAAGCCCTGACAAGACAAATAATTTAATTCTTCTGTTCTGAAAAACAACAAGCCAAAACAAATGGCATCAAAAATGAATAATGTTCTATGAAATGTAATACCTCAGAGATGGTTTACCTTTTGAAATAATGTGAAGACAAAAATTTAAAGGCTTCGGAAATATCTCAGTTGGTTTAAGAAATAATTGTATTTATTTTGTTGACTGTTATCACTATTATTATTTTTTTAAGTGTGCTATATTTTCCAAGATGATTCCCAAACCTGAACACATCTTCTATCTATTCTGTGACTCCAGTGATCTTTAAATGTTTCAGACATGCACATGAATGTCTGTCAATGAGAACAGCATGATACATACATATCCAAAGGCACAAAGAAGTATATCCCTAACTGCTTTGAAGTCGCTGTTTTGATGGATCGAGAAGTCTCTTTTCTCCTGGCGGGTTTGGATGTAGAACAATTAATTGGATTACGGTGCTCCAATGATTGTGTCATTCGTGACTGCTTTCTGAAGGAATATTTAGGGCAATAGAGAAAATGGCAGTTTTAATTCTCGCTTCAGCCACCTACTGTGCGTTCTCAAAAATCATGCAAATCCCTTTTCAAAGTGCTGCATACCACCTGATCTAAACGTACACGATGATCGTTCTTGTTCCTGTAGGTTGATTTCAATTGCAAGGTGCTTAAAACAACAGCAAATAAACTTCCATGTTCTTCATGAAGTCGATTTTCTGTGCTGTAGTACCCACAACAGGAAATGGCCAAAAAAGCAACCTAGACGCATCAAATGTTTCCACAGAACAATTGCCCCATCTGCCCTTTGGATTGGGGGCAGAAAGACTGGGGCTATTTTTTGGGGAGGCGTCCTTGCCCATTATGGGCAGCCCACAACAATATTTTATTTAAAAAACATCCCTGTTGTTTAGTGGGCTTTCTGCCCCCTTGGGAGCAGATCGGGGGTTTAACCCCCATTTAACCCTAAAGGCAGGCAGAAAGACAGTCCCTTTTTTATTTTGAGGGTGGGGTCACTGGCATGCCCATTTTGGGCAGCCTCCCCGCTGGTGCCTAGTGGGCTCTCTGCCCCCCACTTGGGGGCAGAAAGATTGGCTTATTTGTGTTGGGGTTGGGGGTCTGGCATGCCCATTGTGGGCAGCCCCCATGCCTGTATTATGAAACAAACATCCATAATCCCTGGTGCCTAGGGGCTTTTCTGCCCTGGGGGGCAGAAAGACTGTGCCAGTTTTTGGGAGGGGTGGGGGCATTATAATGCCGATTTTGGACAGTCCCCACCCTTAAGTTGTCAAATAGAAATCCATAGTGTCTGGTGTGTGCCCCCCACCCCCGCCAGGGGCAGAAAAACTGAATGTGGCCAAATTCATATGGGGGATTACATCCCCTTGCCCAAGGGGCTGCTCCCCCCTCCCTGATGTCTAGTGGGTGGATCCCTGCTTGCAGATCGCCCTCCTGTAGTGATTCTTAATCAAGGATCCACTAGGGACGGCTACAATTGAAATGGGGAGGTTCTCCCCTTTCCAATGATACTTCTCCCATCTGCCTAAATTCCAATTCCTGGGTGGCTGAGTTAGCCCCAGGAGCACATAGGCCATGAAGGTGAAATTTCACTTTCGCTTTCACTTTCAGTGTAGTGACATTGGTGCACCATACGCGGCAATCGTCACTACAGTGAAGAAAAAACATGCCTAAGTCAGCTGGGAAAGCCCTTCCCCAGCTCCCAAGGCTGAAAAAAAAGAGGAAATCTCTCTGCAGCAGAGGAATTTTTAAATAGTGTGCCTTGGACATTACGGGTCCATCCTTGCCACCAGAGCGCCACAGCCTTGAACGTAATTGTTATTTTCAAGGCATGAATGAGGTTAATTGACATTTTCACTTCCGTATAACATCTCTTTAACCTTTGCTTTTTTTCAGTGAATTTCTAAGGCTTGCTATAATTTAAAGTAATTTATAATTACAATTCTTAACTTTAACCTCATAGATGCTCGTAAACATCCCTCCCCAGTGCTGCGCTGTCCATTGGAACTAGTGCTGAATGGACGTCCAATGGTCGTGCGCAGCACTGGGGAGGTAGTGCTGCCGTCGGCCAATGCACCGAGGCAGCACTTAAGGGGTTAATGTCACATTAATATTCATTTTGTTCATTCAGTTTCAGTGATTCTCTTAACATTAAGTAAGATATGCATCACCGTTTGCGACCTGGGTTGGGGTATGGCATCCAAATAACTGTTGGTGATTTGCCCACTAAACATTGCCTGTGGCTATGTGCTGCATAGGGTTGGGCTCCTGCAGCGCAAGGCCTTCGGCTGTACTCAGCATGGGCATGGCATGCATGGCTGACTACGTGATTATGGTACAATATATATGTGTCATTTTAAGTAAGCAAACCTACTGACTTAGTCAAAGGATCACAATATCAAAATATCAAAAGTGGGTCTTTTAGCTTCATGAAGGAGTCACATCAACAGATATAAAGCAAATCTGTTTGCTTAGTCACATAGTCACCAATAGCTATAATCAAATGAATATTTAATATATTCACTTATTACAATGTTTAATAGTAGCGATTGTGATAAAATATTTTTTAAATACTTTTAAAGAAAACATTAACATATCTTTACATTGTTTTAGCCACGAAGTGAAGCCATATAACCAAACACTTGAAGTTCCCTGCACTCCAATCGAAGAGAACATGCCTCTGGTTCGAAGTGCTTTTAAAAAATATGGTAAGCACTCCGGGTTCATGGACTCATTGACCCATGAGGCTTACAGTTTTATTTTATGTTTCAGTGGCTGCTGGACTATTGCCAGCCTCTCACACCATTAAAAAATCATTGAGAGTGACCCTGCCACTTCTAGGAGCACCACCAACATATAAAAATATGCTTTAAGAGCACTCACAGGGCATTATGGGGCTTTTCTTACCAGAACAGTGTACAATAAATGAGTTTTTCCTGTTGTATTATTCTATTTTTACAATTTTCTTTTAATTGTTCTTTGCCGCAGTGTCCACCCAGGGCCGCCACACTTTATGAAAAATGTTATATGTTGGGGGCCACGGGGAGGAGCCCCGCAGCTCTAAGGCCCCTGCAGGCTTTCCACCAGCACCAATACAGGGTTCTGTGAGAGTCTGTATTTTCTTTTAAAAGTGTGGGCCTCAGTTCCCACCAGGGGCACCCATGACATTTTCAAGTGTTGGGGGCTGCGGGTAGAGCCCCAAGGCCCCATGGCCCAGGCAGGCTCCCCATCCAGCACCCATTATTTTGATGGCGGGAGCTGGCGTTTTTTGTTATAAATGGGTGCCCTGACGGCCACAAGGAGAACTCACTAAATATGGAACTTTTTCATGGCCAAAAACCTTTTATACAACTCCACACAATGCCACACCACACAATTCTGCACCACACTATTCCATACCACACATCATAATTACACTCCACATAAATCTACTTCATACCAGATAGAAACACTCCACATAAATGCACGCCACACCATGGCACATAATTCTGCTCTACATAATTTCACACAATGCCACGCAATTCCACACAACACAATTCTATTCCACTGCAGAAAATTCCACTTCACAACACATAATTCCACTACACACCATATACATCCAATTCACTTCACACAATTCCACATCATGCCACATAATTCTACACAGCACCACATAATTCCTCTCAATGCATGCCACTCCACGACATACAATACCAAGTCTATTACACGCAATACCACATAAATGCTATCAACATAATTCCATTGCACACACACACACACGCACACTGTTCCAGCATTTATTATATTGGTTCACTTCAGATCTTTTAGCGCAGGTACTTTAAAATAACTTTTCCAAACATTCAAATTGCAAACACACACTCTCCTCCACTTCTTTCAGTTCCTTCTGCGTAGACAAGTGTATCCTCTTTATGTGTCTATAACCTTTCTCCCCTTCATTCTCACTTTCCCACACACTCTATCTACTACTCTATCTAGAGTTCATTTACCACTTCATACTCAAACTACCTATCCCTCTTATACTTACTTTCTATTATATACAGCTCTCGCCCCCCTATCAATTCACCATACCACATATTTCCAAAACATACATACACCACACAATTCTACCCCACACAATACCACAACTAACAATTCTAATTCAAACCTCATCATTCTATACAAACAACATATATCCACTCCATGACAAACAAAAAAGATAAGTAGAAAATAATATAATTTACAAGGCATTTCCTTTGTCCATGTGTCTATTTGCGTCACGCAAGGACACCATAAAGCATCATGAATATGGGCCTGAGTGTGGTGTCAGAGAATACAGCAGCAAGGCGCTGAACTATCTTCGGAAAGAATGTTCATAATATTATATATTTATATCCCTGATCTCCTTCATAATTTAAAAGGAAACGTTTTTAGAGTATTTGTCCCAGGCTGTTTTTCCTCTTCAATGAGTTTGTTTGGAAGTGCTGATCGTTCTTGTCTAGGGGGTGATTTGGTTAATTAATTAACAATCCTGTCCCATGTAACAAAGAACTGTAGCCGTTAACTAGTAGTAAGAAAGTCCTCTGTGAGAAGCCCTACCAAGAAAAATAATTTAATTATTCTGTTCAGAAAAACAAGTCCAAAAAATGACATCAAAAAATGAATGATGTTCTATGAAATGTAATACCTCAGAGATGGTTTACCTTTTGAAATAATGTGAAGAAAAACATTGAAAGGCTTCAGAAATATCTCAGTTGGATTAAGAAATCATTTTATTTATTTTTGACTGTTATCATTATTATTATTTTTTTAAGTGTGCTTTGTTTTCCAAGAATATTCCCAAACCTGAACACATCTTCTGTCTCTTCTGTGACTCCAGTGATCTTTAAATGTTTCAGACATGCACATGAATGTCTGACAATGAGAACAGCACGATGCAAACATATCCAAAGGCACAAAGAAGTATATCCCTAACTGCTTTGAAGTCGCTATTTTGATGCATCGAGAAGTCTCTTTTCTCCTGGCGGGTTTGGATGTAGAACAATTAATTGGATTACGGTGCTCCAATGATTGTGTCATTCGTGACTGCTTTCCGAAGGAATATTTTAAGGCAATAAAGAAAATGGCAGGTTTAATTCTCGCTTCAGCCACCTACTGTGCGTTTTCAAAAATCATGCAAATCCCTTTTCAAACTGCTACATACCACCTGATCAAAACGTAGGATGATCTTTCATGATCCTGTAGGTTTATTTCATTTGCAAGGTGCTTAAAACAACAGCAAAGAAACGTCCATTTTCTTCATGAAGTCGATTTTCTGTGCTGTATTATTCTGGGAAACCTTATTGATGATGATGAAAAATCTCAAATTTGTCAGTGAAAACAGGCAATAGTCCATCCTTGTCATGATGTCAATGTGGAATTTTTTGATACAAGCCAAGCCCAGTCATGGCACTCACACCCCCTCGGCTTGGCCTTCAGCATTACCTCTTTCTTGGCTTGTAGTTGCGGTTCTGCCCATGTTCCCTGGCCTTCGCTCTGGGCTCAGCTCATCGCCACTGGAATCTTTCTCTGCTTCCCCCATCAGTCTCTGTTCACCTGCCTAACCATTAATGAGGTCTTGCACTCAACTCCATGCCACCAATGATGTCACTGAAAAAGGAATGATATCACTGGTAACACTTTTGTTTGACGTCACGTGTGATGCTATTACTAAAGGTTTGAGACAATGCAATGCATTTGGAGAGTAGAAGTCGTGCATCTCCTCACACCTCGCAAATTACAGTAGTTTTTTTTAACAAAACCATGACATATTGTAACTTGGTTTTCATCTATGTAAAGGTGTTAGGAGAGTCCAATGGAGGAGAGAATCTCGCCCCAGAAACCAGCGGTGGAGAGAGAAAAGCAACAGACCCAGGACTGATTTCTTGGAGACACCAACTGCTACAGCAGGGGTGGGGAAACATTTGAACCCCATGAAACAGAAAAGATGTGTCAGTGAGTTAAGAGGAGGAACAGTTAAAGGTGGAGCCACTAAAACCTTGGGTGTTTAGGGAAGACCACAATGTGGGTGATTAGCAGTTTGGGAGCTGCAGAGAATTTGATGTTCATGAGAAAGAATGAGAGGCCCCAGCAAGATTTCACTTCCCTCCGCCACCTCCTTCTCTCCTCTTGGCCGCTTCTGCATGTAAGTAACTACCTCGAGCCATAGACGACGTGCATCGTATAATGTACTTGAGTAAATAGAGATCGTATAGTTTGTATTTGTGTTTTATAAATCGTTGGTGTGAAACTCTGTAGCTGGGAGAAGAGTGTTCATTGATTTGTATTTGTTCTTTTAATTTGAAAAGTGGTTTTAATGTATGGATGTATACACTTGTTGGACAGGACTTTCTCTGTCATCATTCTTTCTGTCACCAACATGAAATGCAGCCTGGTTCCCCACCAGGCATCAAGAGTAATAACGTCACTTATTGTTTTGTATATTAATACCGGCAACATTGTATTATGTACACATTGTGAAAACCAATAAAGACATTTTTTTAAAAAATGAGGTAGAATGAGAGCTGATTGTGGTGTCCAAAGTTAAAGATATTAAACAGACGTAAGTGAGAGCTTCAATTAAGTGGAGAATGCAAGATCAGTTAAAGAAATCCTGATTACGGAGCCACACCTTACACCCACAAGCCACACTACGAAATACATTTCTTAGTTTGGGGTAAGATTTAGATACTCTAGAAACCCTTTAATTTGTCTTGGTTGTTTGTGAGATGCTTATGCCTTCTCATGACTGCTATGTATTTTTTTTCTCATATTGAGTTTCATGGAACATTGATGGGACCTCCCGTTCAGAATATACTGGCAGCATGAAGAATGTGCAGGTCATGGTGGCAAATCCAATTGCAAAGGTCCACTGAATCATTAGAAGTCGGTAGACTTTGAAATGATTAGTGGAACAATGTGCTTCCTTGATCAATCCGATTAATTTTAATTTTGAATATTGTTCTTCGCAAACAGTTCCCAAAACTCATAGTCCAATATACAAAATATTATCATTTTTACATTCATCATCACCCTTAGTAATGAGAATATCTCAGCAACTAATCTATAAAGTAATTCAAAACTGTAACAAGCATTTAGAAGGGCAATACGATTGACCTTTCCTACCCTGAGGCAAACACATGTACATCCGAAAAGATATATCTGTTCTGGGTTTCAGAGTGAAGGTTGAATAAGGAACAAATCTTGAATACACATATTATGTCTGACCCCTTGCATCGGTCCATCTCATGAGGACTCAAAGAAGTGAGGGGTTGATGAATAGGCAGCATGTGTACAATAGTGCACACGCTCTGTAGCTCCTTTCTGCAAATATCCAGAATGTATGGTTTCAGAATCACACTCTGCGCATATATAGCATACGGACTGGCCCAGTCTCCTTTAAGTCTGTGAAGCCTCCTCTTAGACCCAAGGTGTTGAGATAGAGAAGGGTTGAGGCATACGCAACATGTATACATTAGTATGGCTGATCCCACAACTCACTCTCTGAGTCCAAAGAGCATGGACCAGGTAAGCATGTGTACTTTTATACATTCTACATATGTGGCGAAAATTCCCATTTAATACTCCATAGCAAATGCATGTGTGCACCAACAACTTCAACACTGAAAGGAGCCACCACGTGTTGCAGGCCTTGTACTTGTTTCTCTAAACAATCCCTCTTTAGAGGTTATTGGGGCAGTGGTGGCTGTCGGAAGTGCAAAGGACAATTAACTGTGGCCAAAACACCAGTCCCTCACTAGATGAGTGAGCATAATGATAAAACCCAGCACACTCTTGGCATGTTTGGGCAGGTACTGTGATGACCACGACAGACGACAGACGCCGGACACTAGGACCCTGTGGGTCACAGGGCGGTGACCAGGTCACCGGACACTACTTCCTGTGGACGGACAGGAAAGGACATTACACAGCAGGACGAGGACGAGGACGGACGTGCCCAGACGGACGGACGAGACAACAAAATAAAGAAGTACCTCTGCATGCAATTTGTGTCCTGTGTGGTTCCTGCAAGTCGCGCAACGCGCAACACGACATCTGGCGACGAAGGTGTGTGGAAAACTGCAACACCACTGCGTGTGAACGCGCATGGGATCAGGTTGATGAGCGCTGACGCAAGGAGCTACACGGGAGCCCACCCCGATAAGCGTCCAACAAAAAAAAGGAGCAACGAGCGGTAAGAGGAGCCCCATAAGCAGCGGCAGCGCCGGAGACAGCAGGGAGATCGCGCTGGGAGATCGCGCGCTCACAATTGAAGCGCGTAGCATCGCGAGAGCAAAAAAAAAAAACTCGGCGGCCATATTGAAAAGAGGCAGAGGGGCCAATAGAAACGCGGCAATCACAAGTCGGCCATTTTGAGGTCAGGCGAAAGCGAGATTTCAATCGCGAAATCTCGCGAGAGACAAGGCGGACATTTTGTGGGGGACAAAGCAAACAAAATGCAATAGAAATAAAGGGCAGCCATTAGAAGGGCAGGCAAAACACGAAGGAAAGCACCCCAGAGACAGGAAAAGAAGCAACACTGTCACCATAAGACAGGAATACAAAAAGAGAAATAAAGAGAAAAGACATTAACATAAAATAGCTTAAAATAAAGGAGCTTGAAAAAAAAAAAAAAAAAAAAAAGAGAGACAAAGGTGCAAAGAGGAAACAAGAGAAATGCCAGAAACAAAGCAAAGTGCACAATACCGCAGACCGGTGCCTTTCACTGTATCGGAGCCACAAGTGGGCATCCGGTGGGAAAAATGGATCATAAAATTTGAGCGATACATGAAGGCGACCGATGTGGTGGACGAAAAAAAACTGGATCTATTCCTAAACCTAGTGGGGGATGAGGTGGATGACCTCCTCATAACACTGCCACAGAGTGAATTAGAGACCTACGAGAAGTTAATAAAATGTCTAACGGCCAAGTTCGACCCCCAAAGAAACGTCGACTTTGAGAGATATTCGTTCCACATGGCATATCAGCAACCAGAAGAGTCAATGGATGACTTTGCAACAAGGCTGAGAAAGCTGGAAGCACATTGCGAATTTGAAAAATACGACAATGAACAGGCCCTTCGCCTCAAACTGATAGAAGGCTGCCGAGACACGGAATTTCGCACAAGACTACTAAAAGAACCGATCACCCTAGAAAAAATTCTAGACCTAGCAAGGGCGGAAGCAAGAGCAATGATACAAGCGAGACAGATGGACCGAAAGGGAGAACAAATACATAGAATGTCAGACGCAGGCAAGAAAGGGAACTGGAAGGGAGGACACAAGGAACAAGCGGCGAAGAAGCAAAGTTCCCAATGCTACAGGTGCGGTCTGGAATTCCCTCACAAAGGACTATGCCCAGCATTCGGTCAAACATGCAGGAAATGCAACAGAAGCAACCATTTCGCTACCATGTGCCAAGGTGGGCAATTCAAAAATGAACGTGGCAGGCCCGGAAGGCCAAGAACAGCAACAACAAGACATGTACGGCACATGGACGCAACGGAGAGGAGCTCATCTGGGGAGTCAGGAGGAGAAGAGGAAGAAGAAGAAACAACAAGAAAAGTAGAACGTCTATACCTCATGACCACAGATGAAGGGCATGAAGAGGAACACATCAGGCTAATAGACAGGAAGTCAATAAAGAAGACGGATTGGGTGACCATTGAAGTAGGGCCCCACCAAACAGGATTTGTACTGGACAGCGGAGCCACGTGCAACATCATGTGTGCCACGGAATATGATAAGATGAAGAGGAAGCCACCGCTACAACCATCAAGCGTAAGAGTATTTACGTGGGGTGCACAAAATCCCGTAACAAACATGGGAAAATTCACGGACACCATGACGCACAAGGGCAAGACTGTCACAGAAGAAATACACGTGTTACGAGGAGACATTCCCGCACCGTGTCTACTAAGCAATGTAACAGCAAAACTAATGGGCCTACTGAAAATGACGTACCACATGTCGGAAAAGGAGAGCATACTACAGGAATTCCCAAAACTAACGGAAGGACTAGGAAAGCTGAAAGGAAGACAAATACCGCTACACATAAATGAAGCTGTCAGACCAGTCGCACAACACCACCGAAGGGTACCAATACATCTACAACCTCAAGTGGAGGAAGAAATAAAGGCCCTACTAGCACAGGACATCATTGAGCCAGCAGAAGGGCCAACGCCATGGGTGTCCCCAATAGTGGCTTTACCAAAAAAAGACACCACACAGATAAGAATCTGTGTGGACATGAGAATACCAAACACAGCCATCGAAAGAGAACGGCATCCAGGGCCACATCTGGACGACATGATAAGTTGCCTGACAGGAATGAGAAAATTTTCCAAACTAGACCTGTGCAAGGGATACCATCAATTGGAGTTGGACGAACAGTCCAGATACATAACGACATTCTCAACGCACCTAGGATTGTTTCGCTACAAAAGACTGAGTTTTGAAATATCTTCAGCAGCAGAAATATTTCAAGAAACGATCATGCAGATAATAAGACCGATAAAGAACAGTCTAAACTACAGCGATGGCATTCTGGTCTTTGGGAAGTCAGATGGAGAACACGACACGGCACTAAGGGAAGTGTGCTCACGGCTAGTAGAGGTGGGCCTGACAGTAAACGAGAAGAAATGTGAACTGGGAAGGGAAGAATTAGTGTTCTTCGGACACATATTCTCACAGAAAGGAATGAGGCCAGACCGGAGCAAGATAGACACGCTTGAAAAAACGAGTGAACCAAAAGACGTCGCTGACGTGCGCTCTTTTCTTGGCCTCGCCAGCTACTGCGCGAGGTATATAAAAGACTTCGCGACGGTGAGAACACCGTTGAGAGAACTAACAAAACAAGGACACAAATTTGAATGGACCACAGAGTGTAAAAAGGGGTTTGAAGAAATAAGAGCGTCAGTGACGGCAGTAGACCACCTAGCATACTTCGACCCGAACTTATGAGCTGAACTAACAGTAGTCGCCAGCCCGGTAGGTCTTGGCGCAATACTAGCACAACACAAACCTGGAAAAGATTAACCTCGACAGATAGTAGCATACGGAAGCAAGAGTCTGTCAAATGTCGAGAGAGCATACTCCCAACCAGAGAAGGTACCTTACGACAGGTACCACCCCAAGCTGAAATGCGATATTAAACAGTGGATTTTGCTGCACAATTCTTCAGATACATTAGTTAAAATGGCACATTTGGAACACACACCTCCGGACCGAATGAACACAATTATTACATTGAATATGCTAGGGTATGTCACTGCACCTAGGATCGATACCTTTGTATGTTGAACACAATTGCAATATACATTTAATTATATTCACGTAAATGAAGTATTACTGGCTTGTTGAGCTTCAGTCTTGTTACCTGTGCATCACTGAATGATTCAGCAGTGTGAATTCAACTCACTGTCATAGAAGTAATTTTACTTTATGCCTACATATTTTAAAATGCCTGCTAGTATTGTGCTTTTTGCAAAGATCTGTCTTTGATTTATAAGGCATGATTTGACTACCAGCGGAGACATCTCGACCCGGTAAATGGCTTCAGTATGCTATGGTACAGGGGGTGCAGGTGGTCTGCTCTGTCTTGAATGGTGGAGGTGCTGTATATGTCTCCTCTGAGGAATGGAAATTATGGGTCTCACAGTACTCAGGATCTTGTGTAAAGAAATAGATATTCTTTTGAGACTGGCTATTCCCAGTTCCCATTTTGAAATTAATGTTGTTCTTTAAACCACACTTGACCCTCTATCTTTTAGTAAATCAGTCGGGATTCTGTAAGTGCAGTATCTCTGTGGACCACACCGTAGACCCTGCATTTCTACTGGGAGTCACGCCACAACTCACTTGCTTCCACAATGCTACATAACACCAAGCAATCATCCCCACCACATAGCAACCTTGGGCCACTGAAGGCAATAACATTTGGTGTTCCAGCATCCCTGCTACAAGGGGAGAAAATAAAATAGGCAAAGGTCATAGAACTCCATGCCCGGCAAAGTCTTAATAAAAGATATTCAGAGTTATGTGCACAAATAAGGACCTAGCAAGGAAGAGTACTCCGCACACAAGTGAGTGACATCAGGAACTTACCAAGTAATATAGACTGAAAATAACCTTAAAGTTAGAGGGTAAGCCAGTGATGTAACACAGTAAAACTGTGAACTATGAAATATCCCAAACTGACATTTGAGCTGTGACTGATGTTAGCCAAGAACTGTTCCGAATTATCAATGACTTATACACAGCTGATGTATATCAACATCTCGTTAAAATCACATACAACATGTGAGAGGCATGGAGAGGGAAGGAAAGATCCGGTCTAGGACCCATGCTAATATCTGAGAGAGCGCAAAACTGAGTTAGAAATTGTAGGGGTGCACCATATCCATGAGTAGTCAGCACCCACATATATAGAGGACTTTAATCATGTTTAAACGTGATGTAAGGGTACAGATTAATGTGCCAGAATTGCATAGAGTAACGCAAAGTGTTTTGAAAGTATTAATACCATGTTAATTTAGAAGTGTTATTTGCAGTGGAGAACTAATCAGATTAAGGAATGGTCAATAGATCATTATTGTATTGGCTGCTTATTAATATTCATGTATTCTTATAATGCGATAGAAGTGATTAAGTTAGGAAATGTATTTAGAAAATGTATTCTGCTTTAATGATGAAGGCCTAAGGAACGAAAATGTATTGTTCAGGTTAGGATGTGATACACATAAACGTGCAGAGGCCTAGTCATGAAAATCGTGTAGGCCAGTTTGAAAATGCTTCGTTTGACATTTAACCATAGAATTGTTTTTAAGAAAGCTGCTTTTAGAAAGTCAATTGCAACATCAGGAAACTGTGAGCCGATTCATATGTGTTCCTTTGCAGGTGCAAGGCTAAGTAGGGATTGTAGAAGAAGGGCCCATTGTGTATGAGCGTTAGGATGGTAGACTCAGACATGGAGGAGTGACTGAGGAATTTAGGGAAGCAACTTCAAGAGAAGAAGAGTCTGGGACCCAAGGACGTTTACAACGGACAAGGATGAAGATGTCGTAGTGGAAATTTCTGAAAGTTAACACCTTAGAGAGGGGCGTACCTTAGGGCGTGTCGTCCATATTTTGGGGTTTTGTATTAGGGACAGCACCCAGAGAGAGAGAAAGAGCAGATGCGCAGGAGGGCGAGGGAAGCTGTGGGTCAGGCAGAGAGCTTTGCTATGTGAGAGGGGTTCTTAGGCTAAGTCCGAACAAAGTGAGTGTACTTCTTTTGAAGTCACCACGGCTGACACCTTTGATAGGAGGGAACCTTGTTAAGTAGGGATGTCACTTAGTAAAGTGTAGGGACAGATTAACCTGGACTTATTCCTTCCTTTCCCGATGCCTACTAAAACCCAGGTTATAGCAATTCTTGTTAGCCTGATGATTTTGGAATTGATCCTTGTATTGTTTTTTAGTCGACTGAGACTTTTCCGTAGGATTATGTTTGTTTTAGTGCCTGTTTATCTTCTGAACCTTTTGCTGAGGTGTTTATACACCCAACTGTTTTTGGCTTTATAATAAATCTTTAAACTCGATCTTTAGTCAGTGGTTCTTTGGGGAAAGCAACGGGGATTGTTGAAGTTGATGGAAAATTGTTTGGATGGATTACCTTCTACACTCTATGACAGGTAAAAAGGTCTAGTCGACCTGTGACGGGATTCTGGAAAATGCTATTCTGATTCTAGAGAAATAATCCCGCCTTTCCAGTTGGTAGCAGAGTAGGATGGTGTATCTTCTGGAGTGAGGGTAATCTAGGGTAGGTTAAGATTTCCCCAAGGCCCATAGAGATCTGGAGATGAGCGTCCAGAGGACCGCGGACGGAGGATGGCATTCCATGGAAAATGACGGAGAGTGACGGTGCGGCAGAAGGCAGCAGGTTGTAAGAGAGTGAGTATGAAAAGGGTCATGCGTGTTAGATTGCGGTGTGCATTGTGTTGTTGAATTGTATTGTCTAGCGGAGTTGAGTGTCTGTAGTGTGAAAGGAGATCAGGTTGCGAGCGCGCGCAACCGGTGAAAATCTTAGACTCAAGGAGAGTTTAAGTGGTTCGGGTGTATCGAACACCTACAGTAATTGTCGACCATTGTAAGGGGGTCATGAGGTACCATTGATCGCCCGCAAGACCTAGATAGGGGGAATGAATGTGTGAATGTATGGGTAACGGACGCTAGTCGGAAGTTGCCGTGAGTTTGTAATCTATCAGTTGAGGCGATTGTCCGGTCGTTTTGTGGACAGACATTTGCCAGTTCGGTGACAATTACAGTCAGACTGTGGACGTACAGTCAAGGAAGTGGTTGCTTGGTCGGAAGGGATCATTTCAAGAGTATGATTGGGAAGCATGCATGACCGGGAGACGAGAGGAGAGAGGAGGGGAACTGCTGCAGAGCGGAGGCGAGTGACGTCAGAAAGAGCCACGCTGGGATAGGACGGATAGTGAGGAGCCGCGCGGAGATTGGGCGGCTAGTGGGAAGCGAGTGACGTCAGAAGGAGCCACGCTGGAATAGGGCGGTTAGAGTAAAAGCCGCGCGGGGATTGGTGGATAGTCATTGGGAAGTAAATGAGCACTGTAAACAAGGAAACGTTGTGGGTTTCATCATGAAATGTTTAAAAGGATTGCGAAGCTGTTTTAAAGGAGAAAATAAATTAGAACCTCGGGGTGGGGAAGAGGCTCCACCCGAGGATACGCCAGCTCATTACATGGCTACGAATGTTGGGTTGAATACCATATTGTGGCTTGAGAACTGGTGTAAGATGACTGACGGAAGTGAGGAATTGACTTTTCCTAGGTACGGGACATTCAGATTGGAGGTGTTGTACCAGTTAAAAGCGACTATGGCTTCTTTGCGACCTTTGCCTAGACCAACACAGTTTGAAGCATTAAATGCATGGATCAGGGCAGCATATGAAAAGAATAGAGATAGAAGACAGGAAAGAGTGAAGAGATCAGTTAGGGCGGTACAGGACGCGAGGTGGGATGCACTGGCCAAGAGGTGGAGAGTGCAGACCATTGAGGGAGACAGACTATACCCATTGTTGGTCAATGCAGGGGATGCGCAGAGAAAGAGTACAGAGGATGATGACAGTGAAACAGACGACAGCCTGATAGAGAGACTGTTGTCGGAGAGACCACCTCCATATAACCCTGAGATAGAGGGGAGGCCAACATCACCAATGGTCAGGGAAGCACCTGTAGAGGACGGTGGCGTCCCAATGGAGAGCGGCTTGGGCCCAGTAGGGGACAGGTCCGGCTCGACGGAAGGAGAGAGGGTACCCCAGCTTTCCCCAGAGACAAGAGTAGTGGGAAGATTTACGGTACAGAAGGTACACAGTGAGGAAGGGGTCAGTTCTCGGAGACTGCCAGACGCCCTTACGGTGCCTGTCACTATAGATCCCATAGTATCGGTGTACAATCCAGAACAGACGCAAAGCGAGAGTCTGCCACAAATAGACAGGGAGAGAAGTACCAGCGAAGGAAGGAGCAACGTGGCGGACGGGTGGAGCCAATGGCCGAAACCTATAGAAAGGAGTACCCCGTTGGCAGCATCAGCAGATTCATCCAGAGAACAGGGGGTTTGAGAGGTCCGATGGATCTGAGGGGACCAAGGCCAAGGTCAATCAGGGAATTAAGGCCAGATTTGCGAACTTGGGAGAGGGTGGTGGATACCCCGAGCGACAGATCGAGGGACGATTGTGGTCATGGAAGTCAGGAGAATAGGGGGGTGTCACATTGCACGTCTAGCAGAAGCAGACAGGAATGGGACTGAGGGAGCGAGGAAAATAGGGGAACGGCACCTCCGGCCTCTACCGATAGGAGACAGGAATGGGACCACGAACGCTGGGAAAGAGGAAGGGTTCCCCATAACACACCGGAGGAAGACAGACGAGTGAGTCAGGATTGTAAAGGGAGGGAATCGAGTGAAACCTCTAGTCAAGGCACATTGAGGGCAGCAATAAAGGTAAGGAGAATAGATGTGCTGAGACTTAAATCAGAGGTGGAGGAGATAGTAGAAGGTACATTACCCCTGGAGAGAATAGAACTTTATGAACCAGATGAACTGTTGTTTGTAGCAAAAGATGTTACTCGCAGGGCTAGGGCAGCCCACGAGAAACTAACTGAATTAGCGAACAAATATTCAGTGGATCTGACCAGGACAAAGGCATTACAGGGTGGCCATAGGCTGCAGTATTCAGACCAAGATCTAGAATAAAAGAGAGTGATCGGATTAAAATCCCACATCAGAGAATTGATTGTGGGACTCCGAACATGGGTCCAACTGGACAAATGGCAGGAAAGGTGGTCAAGGAAGAAGAGTGTCAGGCGGAGCACTATTGAGACATCTCCAGGAGGGGGGTTGACAAATGTGGAGGCGTACCCCTTGAGGAAGGTGGCTCACGGAGGATATGTGCATGTACCCTGGAGCAGGGGAGATTTGGCTGCCTTTACGAACACATTTCCAAAGTTGCGGGAGAGTCCAGTAGAATGGTACAAGCAGGTAGAGAGATAGGGAAAAACCCCAAAGGTACTGTGGGTTGACCTGAACACGTTGTTTGACATTGTAATCCCAGGAGACCTGTGGATAGCATGTAAAGTCAGTATTGAATGGCCCACAGAGGAGCCAGACCGAGATGCTGCCACGAATGGACCCTCACCTAGGTTGATGGTAAAGTACGAACAGGCGATCACGTGGTTGAAAACTAAGGTACCACCACAGGACATTGACTGGGTGAAAATAGATCGGACTAGACAGGAACCGAAGGAGACAGTCCATGAGTACTATGAGCGGTTATTGCAGATATTCAAGCAGTACAGTGGACTGGATGTGATGGACTCAAAGGACATGGGACAGTTTGTGTCCAAGTTTGTTCTGGGACTGAGACCCGATATTTGTCTCATGATACAACAACATTTAATTTGTTGGCAGAACAAACCTCTGGACGAGATCCTGAGGTATGCAAGGTACTGCAGTGATGAGATAGACTCTAAGACTAGGAAGCTCAAGGATAAGCTGATGCTAGTCCAGATGCAACCGGGAGGACAGGGTCTGTCTGTAAATGGAACATTAGGGAGGAAATCGGGCGGTCAGAAAAGAGACAGTGAGGATGGTCCAAGGCCAAGGGTAGACCTGGCGACTTTGAAAAAGACGACCAAGTGTCATCAATGTCATGAGATCGGACATTGGAGACGCGAGTGTCCCCATAATCCGGAAAACCAGGTACAGGAGGAAGAGGAGGAGGAGGTCCAGGCCCCTCCAGTACCAAGGGCAACAGTAACTAAGTTCAAGGCGGCAAAAGGGGGGACTTCCGCTTCTAGAGCTCCGGTTCCCCAGCCACCAAAGATTGCGGCAGGGAACAAGGTTTACCAGCAGATGCCTTTCATAGTAGAAGGGGATGAATGCTATCACTTTGACCCAGCAACAGGAAGATGCCTGGGAGAGGAGGAAGACGGTACTCTCGGAGCAGTACTGGAAGTAGACCAGAGGGGACCATTTGTAGAAGCTAATGTGGATGGACATCACACCACCTTTTTGGTGGATACCGGTGCTACTCGTTCTACTGTACGGTCTGCAGTAGTCCCTAACCTACCACTTTCCGGACAGACTATCCAAGTTGTAGGAGTTGCAAACAGGAGAATGACAAACCCACTGACTGAGCCAGTCCCAGTCCCAGTAAGAATAGGGAATTTTAGAGACAGACACCAATTCATGGTGTGCGATTCTAGCCCTGTGTGTCTGTTAGGAAGGGATCTATTGTGTAAACTTAACTGTACCATCTACTGTACACCTAAGGGGGTAGAGTTACAGACGAATGATGATGATGCTGCCTTTAAGGTTGCAAACACGCATGTGTGCATAGAATTGTATCCTGCACTGACAGTGGAGGAACTCCCCTGGGATCTGAGAGAGACAGTCAGGCAGGAGGTGTGGGACTTTACAGGAGAGGAGATCGGCTTGATCAAAGGAGTAGAGCCAGTTAAGATTCAAGTGAGACCGAATGTAGAGTTTCCAAGAACACCCCAATACAAGCTGACACCAGAAACAATTGCGGGAATAAGACCTGTGATTGAATCCATGATTAGACAGGGAATTCTAAAGGAAGTAATGGGCAGTCCATGCAACTCTCCGATCATGGGTTTGCAGAAGCCTAGCGGAAAGTTCAGGATTGTGCAGGATTTACGAAAAGTGAACAACATAGTTGTTCCATGCTGTCCAGTGGTACCGAATCCATCAGTGATATTGTTTCAGATACCGGCACAGGCTGAGTGGTTCACAGTGATAGATTTGTGTCAAGCTTTCTTCTCGATACCATTGCATGAGGAGAGCCAATTTCTTTTTGCATTTAAGCTGGAAGATCGCGTGTTAACATGGTGTCGTATTCCTCAAGGGTATACAGAGAGCCCATCGATCTTTAATCAATTGTTGAAAAGGAATCTTGAGAGTCTAGTACTGCCCCAGAACTCGGTTCTCGTACAGTACATAGACGACCTCCTTGTTGCGTCAGAGACAGAAGATGCCTGTAGAATAGACACCATTGCTTTGTTGAACCATCTGGCGGAAAATGGTCACAAGGTATCTCCCAGTTTAGGGGAAGGCCGCACTTCATCTCCCTGTATGCAGATGACCTGCTGATGTTTCTGGCCGATGCGGGCCCCGAGCTCCAGGGGGCGGTGCAGCTACTGGGGCAGTTCGGCCGGTTGTCGGGCCTGAGGGTCAACTGGCCTAAATCCTGCCTGTTCCCCCTGAGGCCGGGAGAACCGTGCCCACTCACTGCTCAGGAACTCCGGTGGGAGCCGCGTTGTCTGCATTATTTGGGGGTCTATGTTTATCATACCCCGACCGACCTACTGGACGGCAACATCACTCGCTGCATTAATGCCCTGCGGGGATCCATGGATTTCTGGGCGACTCTGCCGCTATCCCTGGCTGGTAGAATCTCCCTGCTTAAAATGATAGCCCTGCCCAGGCTTTTGTACTATTTTAGGACACTCCCGGTATGGATCCCGAGCTCTGTTTTCAAACGCCTGAGGTCGTTGGTCATAGCTTTCTTATGGGGCACGGGGAGGAGGCGCATAGCGCTCGACACTCTGTTGCGCCCCAAAGATGAAGGAGGTATGGCGGTGCCGGATTTTGAAGGGTATTACCTAGCCGCGCAGCTGCAGATTTTTACTCAGGAGGTGGCGAGAGTATATAGAGGCCCCGAGGACGCGAGAGTGGAAGGCACCCCGCGGCATGTTCTGGCGTACATTACGCTGCACCAGAAGCTCCGGGTGGGAGACCTGACGGTCGAGGAGCAGACGTTCCGGCTATGCTGGGACCGGGCCCGTAAGCGGGCGGGTGTCCGACTTATGTATGCCCCCGAGATACCGCTGGGGATGGTTACCGCCCTCCCACATGGAGGCGACTGGTCGAGCTTGCTAAGATGGGAGGAGGCGGGAATACAAATGCTGGGTGATCTCTACGAAGATGGGGTGTTGCTGCCGTTCCAGGACCTGCAGGAGCGATTTGACCTTCCGAGGGGCGACTACTTGCTGCACGCAGCAGTCACGGGCGCTATGCAAGCCCACTGGGGGGAAGGGCTGCAGGAACCGAGCACCTCGATGGCCTGCCAGTACACTATGATGGCGGCGGGAACTTTTAAGGCTGTCACGTGCTTGTACTCTAGGATGCAGCGGGAGGCCTTGCAGCCTTTGGCAGCCCTGAAGGCCAAATGGGAGCTGGACCTACAAGTGGAGATCCCTGACACGACCTGGGGCCAGTTGCTAAGGCGGGCACGGAAGAGCTCGAGAAATGCCAGGTTTCAATTAATTCACTTCTATGTCATTCACAGGGCATACCTCACCCCCGGGAAAATCCAACAGTATTTTGGGGTGGCCGACGCTGCTTGCCCCAGATGTAACACAAATGGGGCGGATTTGGGCCATATGCTGTGGGATTGCTCCTCTCTGGGAGATTACTGGCAGGAAGTTGGGCGGGCCCTTAACGGCGCGACAGATAGGGATATCCGGTTCACTAAAGCGGTTGGCGTCCTTCATTGGTTCCCTCACACGCCTAGGAACAAGACGACTAGTAAATTTATAGATTTAGGGCTTATCCTGGCCAAGCGGGAGATCACGAGAAACTGGAAGTCCAGAGTGGGACCCACGTATAAAAGATGGTATGGGGAGTGTCTGAGATGGGCCGCGTGTGAAAGTACTCTACGGTACCAGATGGCCTGGAGGTTGAATGACGAGAAGGCTCTGGAAAGGGCAACTGCATGGGAAGTGATAGTGCAGGCGCTCCGTGATATGGCTGACGAGGGGCAGGAGGGTGAGAGCGAACTGGACCGGGCAGACCCTATCACCACACAGGAGAACACACCTTAGCGAATGACTACTTCCTCCTGCAACACACCGGAAACTTTTACACTGTTAACTCAGCGCACAGCGACCACGGGGGAGGGTGGGTAGGAGGCTGGTTTGGAGAGGTGTTGGGGTACCGAAATTTGGGGAGGGGGAGGGGTGAAAATCACAAAAGCAACCCAGAGATATTTGCCTAAAGTAGAGGTCAGACATTGTAAGGAGTCACGAGAAGTGGTCAGGGAAGAGGTCACCCACACCGAAGACGAGGGGGACCCCCCGGATGGAGAAGGACTGGACCTTAATACTCTTGTACATGCTGTATATTCACTGATGATTATATTGTCTGTATATTTCTATTGGTGATGCAATAAAAATGATGTAAAAAAAAAAAAAAAACAAGGTATCTCCCAGCAAGCTACAGTACTGTCTGTCTGAAGTCCAGTATCTGGGACACAGAATAGAAAAGGATAAACGAAAGGTATCTCCGGATAGGATAGAGGCCATAATGGAAATGATGGTGCCCTCGACACAGAGAGAGGTTAGAATGTTCTTGGGGATGGTTGGCTACTGTCGCCAGTGGATTGCCAACTTTTCCCTGAAAGCGAAACCCTTGCAGAAAATGATGCGCAAGGATGTGAGTGATCTGGTACCATGGGACACAGATTGCATGATGGCTTTCTTAGAGTTGCGAGAGGACTTGTGTCGTGCTCCGGCCCTGGGAATGCTGGATTACAACAAATCATTTTCATTGTTCTGTTGTGAGCGGAAGGGTTGTGCTTTGGCAGTTTTAACGCAAGATCATGGAGGTGTCCGTAGACCAGTTGCTTATTTCTCGGCTACCTTAGACCCAGTAGCCGCAGCGTTGCCCGGATGTCTCAAATCTGTTGCTGCAACAGGTGTCAGCATTGAAAGATGTGAAAGCATTGTGATGGGACATCCATTGGTGGTACATGTTCCACATTCAGTAGAACTGTTGATGACCAGGACCAAAACGCAGCACTTGACCAACAATAGGCTCACACGCTACGAGCAGGTCATACTTGCTACGGAGAATGTGACCCTTATGAGGTGCTCAGTTTTGAATCCTGCTACGTTAATGCCATTGCCAAATGCCTTAGATGATGATTGTGAAGACCACGACTGCCTTGAGGTGACTGAACTGTGCACCAAACCTAGACCAGACATTGTCGATGAGCCATTGGTAGACCCAGATGAAATTTACTTTGTTGATGGCTCATGTATAAGAGACAGTGCTGGGCAGTTAAGAGCGAACTCAGCCACAAGCAGAACGGACCCCCATTGAGGACCTGCTACTCTGAAAAGTTTTGGACATCGACCTCAGCAGAAATGGGACTCCCATTGAGGATCCCTCCCGCAACGGTTACCGGGATTCCGGACCTCACTCAGGACCGCGGCATTCTTAAATTTTGTTGGTGTGCCGACCGTCTTGGACTTTGTGTAATTCCATCCCCGGCATTGTAACGGTGGAATCCAACTCGGCATTAATTTTATAGCCGATTCGCTTCTCTCACCATTCTGACGAGCTCGCTCAGCCATTCAGACTAGGCAAAGGATCAATAGTCCTGAAGATGAACTCTAAATAAGTTGTAGTTCGAAACGTCGTCGACAGCATACACAAATGTCACTAATGCATTGAGATTTTGTATGTACATATGTGTAGTTTATGATTAGTCCGTGTATAATTTATGCCAATCAGACTTCCTCTTGTTTTGCCTACAATTTATGTTGTATGTTTTTCCTTGTGGAGTGTGTTTAGTCGGGCACCGGCTGGTGTCCCACTTACATTTTTTAAGATTTTGATACAATCTACTATTTAATCAAATAAAACGGTCCGGCTGGACGTTAATATAGATATATCTAGTCTATATTCATTGAATTAATTTTGTTTGTTTAGGGACCACTGTCTCTGTTAAAAAGTACTACCCATAGGTCCCTAGCGATTGCACCTTGGGTTCCCTTGTTTTGTAAAATATGGGCAGTAAAGAGCGGCTTTTGCTGTTTGCACGATTCATGGGATAGTCGAAGCTGCCTGCCTGGAAGGAGTACACTCCGCTCAGGTGGTTGAGATAATTGCGTTGCCGCGTGCCTGTTTGGCAGCCAACAAAATCCGAATCACCAAATACCCCGACAGCCAATATGGGTTTGGTGTAGTTCATGACTTCGGTCAGCTGTGGTCTCAGAGGGGTTACATGACATCCTCAGGTTCCCCTATCAGGAATGGAGAATTTGTCAGGTTACTGCTGGAGGCTCTGCAGGGTCCATCAGAAATAGCTGTGGTGAAATGTACAGCACATAGCAAAGGAGCTGATTTTGTGTCCCTGGGAAATCGTTATGCTGATGAAGTTGCACGCTACTGTGCTGAGCAGGGATATTCATTCACTGAACAAATTATCGAAGGGACACAGGGAGGTACCGAGTTAAACAAGATACTTGAAGTGGCAGATACTTGGGATGAGTTGAGGAAGATGCAGGAACAAGCGTCAGAGTATGAGAAAAAGGTATGGGTAACAGCTGGTTGTGTCCGAGGAGAGTTGGATTTGTGGATGTCGGCTGATAGGAGAGCTGTGTTGCCGAATGAACTGGTGAGTCCGATGGCATGACAGATACACGGTCCTGTACATCTGGGAAGGGATGCGATGATGAGAGTGCTCAGGCAGACTTGGTACAATCCCAAGTTTCGAACGGCTGCGGAAGCAGTGTGTCAGAGGTGTGTTAAGTGTCAACAAATTAATGTTGGGAAAAGGAGACCAGTCACACTGAGTCACATTGGAAGGTCTGGTGGGCCTTTCCACAGAATGCAACTGGATTTCATTGAAATGCCGAGATGTAATCGCCTCAGATATGTCTTGGTGATTGTGTGTGTGTTTTCCAGGTGGGTGGAGGCATACCCAACTCGTAGGTGCGATACACTCACAGTAGCAAAATTAATGTTGAGGGAGTTAGTGCCACGATTCGGGGTCCCAAATTTTAACAGTGAAGTTGTGAAAATGCTCTGCTCTGCATTGAACATTGACCAGAGACTGCATTGTAGCTATCGACCAGAGGCTTCTGGTATAGTGGAGCAAATAAATGGAACACTCAAGGCCCGAATGGCGAAGGTGTGCTCATCTAGGTCCCTGAAATGGCCAGATGCATTGCCGTTAGTATTAATGAGCCTACGTAGTACACCAGACAGGAGGACAGGTCTCTCTCCCCATGAGGTGTTGATGGGGAGGGCTATGAGATTGCCGTCCATCCCTTTGGCAGCCCTGCTAAACATCACAGATGATCTGATTCTTGACTACTGTAAAGGACTTTCTGATGTCATCCATTCTGTGTCTCTTCAGGTGCAGACTGCTGAAATCCCGGCTTCTAGAGACCTTTGTCACGACCTGTGTCCCAGTGACTGGGTCCTGGTGCGGAAGCACGTGAGAAAAAGCTGCCTGGATGTGCGCTGGCGAGGCCCATTTCAGGTTATCCAAGTGACGAACACTGCTGTGAAGTGTGGCGGATTGCCGAATTGGATACATGCCTCTCACACCCGAAGAGTTCCAGCACCTCTGGAAGAAACAGCTCCTCTCGTTGATGAAAATCCAGCCGTGGAGGAAGATCCACTAGAGGGGACAAGCCAAGCTGTGGGGGTGTCTGAAGGAGCTGGTAACTCATCCGATCGAGCTGAGGGAGATCATGACAATAGCGACACAGAATCTGCCTCTGAATGGGGAAGTTGCTGTGAAGGTGATTTTCATCCAGAGCAAGCTGAAAACAGTGATGAGCAAGGTGTACAATCGAGAAGCAGAGGAGTGAGCAGCACAGAGGCAAGTTGGCCTGAGAGTCGAAGGCGGCTGAACGTGAGGTTGGCCTCCGAAAGGGACCTTGCACCTGTATCCGAAGAATCAGACCCGGAAGAGGGAAACCAAGAGGCAGAACAAAAGGGTCCGAGAAGGTCAAGAAGAGTGAGAGTACCTTGTCGGAGATACGCCACTCCTGAGTGGACCTACCCTTTGACAAATGCCAGGTGTACTGAGGTCCGAGAGGGTGAGATCTGTGACTGTGACCAGTATGATCCCAAACGTTAAGTTGGAAGTGGTGTTGTTGGTACCTGGACTGGAAATTGAAGGTATACTGACACTCACAATTCCTAATCCCCCTTACCTAAGCAAGATACGTGATTTAATGCTGAATAGACTGATCTTTCCTACATTTGGCCCTGAGATACCTGCTTATGAATCAGTAGTCCTTCGAATGGAACTTT
Organism: Lissotriton vulgaris; assembly: GCF_964263255.1. NCBI lineage: Eukaryota > Metazoa > Chordata > Amphibia > Caudata > Salamandridae > Lissotriton > Lissotriton vulgaris. Next base: position 398,456,962 of record NC_141696.1, on the reverse strand, counting down.
TGGATTATGTGCTGTGTGCAGTTGGAGCAAATATCATCATTGATTATTAAAGACTTTGTAAATAGCTGTTGAATTTACCTAGAGACGAGTGGAAGAAGAAGAAACTTAGGGACTTCCCTTAGAGGACGGAGAAGGGTTAGGGTTGTCCGGCGTGGATGCAATTGAAGAACCTAAAGGGGAATTCGGCTTCCAGAAGTGGTTCGAGAACTTACAAAAGCAAAGAAAAGAGACTTTGTGTTGTTGCTGAAAACGGACCACACTGTTTTGAGACCATGGAGGCTGGGAACCCGACTCGTAGGGCTAAGTGTATTGTAGGCACACTTATAGGTGTAGTGATTTTCTTTATATTTTTAGTAGTTATAGTTTCTTATTTAGCACCACAAAAGCAGGAAATGGAGGTCGAGGGAACACCTACACCTACCACTCCTAGTCAGAAAGAGGCCAAAATAGGAGCTGAGAAGGCTTTGCTAGTAGAAGAGAGCCGTAGGTTACATGCAGATCTGTCTAAAGGAAACTTTGGAAAGAATGCATATGCAAAGCTGTTGTATGAGTATATTGATGCGATGGATGCGAAAGATTGCTATGTGTGTATGCAATTGCCAGCTTCAGTAGATGAGGGTAATAGATACCATCATTTGCCATTGACATATGGAATTACATGTAGTTTGCTGCTTAGCATATTTTATGGGCGGAATCATTTTGAGTATTTCTTTTCGAATTATGATGCTGTGCTTCCAGAGGTCCCTGCTTATAAACACTTGAACAAGTGGGATTATTATAAGTCAGAGGATAGACTTAGATATTTTTTCATTCCAACACAAGAGTTAGACACCTCATATGCTCACCGACACAATTTGACATGCTCATTGTCAGAGGTAGAGAAAAAGTTCATAGAACAGGTAGAGGATAGGTATCAAAAGCAGAAACAGTTGCAGGAGTCAGGGCAAGGTAAAGTTGATTGGACTGATGAGGAGAAGCTGCATAAGACAAAGAAAAGCTATGGTCCGATAGCCTTAGACGAAGTTCAGAAGGGGATGTTGTGCCTTCACAGACCACAGACGTATTATGAAAATGTGTATGTGGGCCATACCACCTGTGAGCACACCTTCACTTTGGAGTATTACACTAAGGATTTCCTGAAGAGTGTGGTACAAGTGATCCCTACTGTGTATTTTGTTTGTGGGAAAAATGCGTATGGGAGGTTGCCGGATAAGTGGTATGGGACATGTTACCTGGCGATTGTTTTTCCCAAGATATACCACACTGAGGATTTTGCTCTTTTGGAGGTTGGACACTTGACGAGGGTGAAGCGGGGAGAGAGTGCTGGTGCAATAGTGGGGGATGTGTTTGGAGCAGCGATACCAATGTTGGGAGTGATTTTGAATGACGTGAAGATACGGCGGTTGGCAACTGTGGTGGATGAACTGTCAATGAGTACAGCTAAGTCATTAGTGTTGATTGAGGGTGAGATGTTGTCGATAAGGACAATGGTTTTACAGAACCGTCTTGCCTTAGAGGTCCTTCTAGCAAAAGAGGGAGGAGTCTGTAAACTTTTGAAGGTTCAGGAATGTTGCACGTATATTCCAGATAACTCCAAGGATCTGAAGAAATATATACATAACATTACTGCAATTCATTATGAACTTGAAGATCTGACGCAAGAGGATGTGTGGGAAACAGTCAGCAAAGGATTCGGGAATGTTGGAAACTGGTTTGCAAGTCTAGGGAGGAGTTTCCTTGGATACATATTGAAACCCCTCATCATCATAGTGGCATGTGTGATTGGATTGTGGGGATTGCTGAGACTGTATAAGTGGTATAGGTCAAATAGGTTGGCAAGGTCGATGAGAGCACAAGAACAGAGAATGGAGAACCTACAAGACAGTCAATATCGAAGTTTGAGGGCACTGGAGATGCTCAAGTGAGGGAAATTTGCGACAAGTTCTGTGTAGCTCGGTCCCTATCCTGGGTGATGTTGGGTTGGTGGTGATGACACAGGTCATCAAAGGGGGGACTGAGAGAGCGCAAAACTGAGTTAAAAATTGTAGGGGTGCACCATATCCATGAGTAGTCAGCATCCATATATATAGAGGACTTTAATCATGTTTAAACGTGATGTAGGGGTACGGATTAATGTGCCAGAATTGCATAGAGTAACGCAAAGTGTTTTGAAAGTATTAATACCATGTTAATTTAGAAGTGTTGTTTGCAGTGGAGAACTAATCAGATTAAGGAATGGTCAATAGATCATTATTGTATTGGCTGCTTATTAATATTCATGTATTCTTATAATGCGATAGAAGTGATTAAGTTAGGAAATGTATTTAGAAAATGTATTCTGCTTTAATGATGAAGGCCTAAGGAACGAAAATGTATTGTTCAGGTTAGGATGTGATACACATAAACGTGCAGAGGCCTAGTCATGAAAATCGTGTAGGCCAGTTTGAAAATGCTTCGTTTGACATTTAACCATAGAATTGTTTTTAAGAAAGCTGCTTTTAGAAAGTCAATTGCAACATCAGGAAACTGTGAGCCGATTCATATGTGTTCCTTTGCAGGTGCAAGGCTAAGTAGGGATTGTAAAAGAAGGGCCCATTGTGTGTGAGCGTTAGGATGGTAGACTCAGACATGGAGGAGTGAGTGCGGAATTTAGGGGAAGCAACTTCAAGAGAAGAAGAGTCTGGGACCCAAGGACGTTTTCAACGGACAAGGATGAAGATGTCGTAGTGGAAATTTTTGAAAGTTAACACCTTAGAGAGGGGCGTACCTTAGGGCGTGTCATCCATATTTTGGGGTTTTGTATTAGGGACAGCATCCCGAGAGAGAGAGAGAGCAAATGCGCAGGAGCGCGAGGGAAGCTGTGGGTCAGGCAGAGAGCTTTGCTAGGCGAGAGGGGTTCTTAGGCTAAGTCCGAACAAAGTGAGTGTACTTCTTTGGAAGTCACCACGGCTGACACCTTTGATAGGAGGGAACCTTGTTAAGTAGGGATGTCACTTAGTAAAGTGTAGGGACAGATTAACCTGGACTTATTCCTTCCTTTCCCGATGCCTACTAAAACCCAGGTTATAGCAATTCTTGTTAGCCTGATGATTTTGGAATTGATCCTTGTATTGTTTCTTAGTCGACTGAGACTTTTCCGTAGGATTATGTTTGTATTATGAACCTTTTGCTGAGGTGTTTATACACCCAACTGTTTTTGGCTTTATAATAAATCTTTAAACTTGATCTTTAGTCAGTGGTTCTTTGGGGAAAGCAACAGGGATTGTTGAAGTTGATGGAAAATTGTTTGGATGGATTACCTTCTACACTCTATGACAGGTAAAAAGGTCTAGTCGACCTGTGACGGGATTCTGGAAAATGCTATTCTGATTCTAGAGAAATAATCCCGCCTTTCCATATCTTTAGTAGAACAAAATGCACAGAATACAATGAAAAAAGGCAGTTTTTAAATTTGCCATTAATTCCAGCTGCGGTCTGTGCAGGTAATGGCAGTGAGGCTGCATAGGGGAGGGGGGGGGGGAGGTTGAAGTAACGAGGCAGAGGAAAAAATAATTATTCATTTAATTTTCCCTCTGCATACTCCCTCGAAATCTCCCCCACGTGGCCCGACCACCCCACCTCTGTTACCGGCACAGACTGCCGCCGATTAATCTCAACTGACATATTAATTCCAACAGAGCAACTACAATAGTCAACACCCCGCCTCATATCATCTATCTTAAATGCATTGTATCAGGCACATATGTTACCAAACCTTCAGGTGATTAGACTAAATTTCTTCACAAACTTCTCAAAACGGTAGATGTCCAACAAATCAGGCCATCATTTATTCAGGTTTGGTGGTTTAAAAATGTTTCTAGTGTTGTGCAATTATCATCCTTTGCCCCAGTTACCCAATTATTTTACAAACAAAACCTTCTATGCCTCCATTCTTCTGTTATCAGTAACATAACAAGAGCAGGTGCTACTTAACTATTTGCCAAATCTTTACTGGCTTGGCAGTTTGAGACAACACACAAGCATGTAAACTGAACAAACTTCAAATACCTTGATCTGGCAGTATAGGAAAATAATATTCATGTTAGTCACAATGTATATTTTATATTAATTGTTAATTTTAAGAATATATGTTCGAGAAAGATGTATATTCAAACAGAGGAATGTTTATTGAAAATAGAAATTGACACACTGCTCTGTTCTGTGCGGTTGTCTGCACTAAAACCAAGAGAATACTTGATTTTGTGATTAAGAATGTATGGCCATATTTATTAAGACTTTGCACTGGTGCAAAGCCACAAAAAGTGATGCAGCCTAGTGCAAAGCCCTTATAAACTATTTACTATCTCGTGCAACATATACATTTTAGCAGGTATTTGGTTAGTATTTATAAATTCAAATTAGATACGTTATATCAGTAAACAGGTGGCTTCCTGCAATAAAAACCATATTGATTGGAATATATCAATTTATAGGTAACCTTAAAGAATCTGTTAGTCATTCATTTTGTAAAATTTATAATCCAAATTTAAATGAGAAATACATATTTGGGTCTTGTGGATTGCTTTTTTTTTTTTTTAACAGACTGGCAACCAACCCATTTTTAAAAGATGAGGATATACCCCCTCCCCAGAAAAAGTGATCTAACCAAATAAATTATCATCTAAAACAAAAGGTTTTTAAAAATATGCGGCTGGATTGTGCAGTGTGAAAAATGCACAATTATCTTGTTTTCAAATTACTTTGCCACTGTTTGACGATATTTAATGGAATTTATTGCTCTCCTTGAGAATTTTCTGATATGCCAAGATTCGTGCAATTCTCATATAGCTTCCATCACAACTACTGCTCCTCAGTTGCAGAAATATCAGTTGCGGCTGCTACTAAGCGCGGTTGTTGGTGCAAGGGGGGCGGGGAGAGTGGAATTTTTTTTAAATTAAACAGATTTACCTGAGTGCTGCCCGGTGCTACCACCTCTGCTCCATCTCCGCGCCACAACAGGAAGCTCCCCGTCTCCCAGAATTGCCTGTCTAATTACTATGCTGCCATAAGCAGCGTTGTGATTGGTCTGAGCGCCATGAATCAGAGCTCAGACAGGAGCTTGGAGGCTTTGCATGTTCCTCGATATGCTGTGTAATGCGGCCTGGTGGGGAAGAGGCAAAGTGAGCATGACGGTTTGACCAGCCCTCTTTGGCCGGCCAAATCGTCATGCCCACTTTACAGTGTCCTTTATCATCCTCCCCCTGCCCACTGCAATGGCCAGCCCAGCCCACCCGCAACCGAGCTGGAAGGAAAACTAAAATGATATCAGCGTAAGTTATTATCATTTTAGTTTCCTTTTTACTCTGCTCGCAGACCAATTGGGCGACGCTCCTCAGCCCAAAATATGTAAAAAATAGGAACATTATTTTAGATTAAGGAAAACTCATGAATTACTGAATTACTGACAAAATGCAGCCACCAAGTTGCACCCTGAAACAGAGGCGATTTTAAAAAGCTTACAAGTTTTATGAAATGTGTTAGTTTTCTGATTGCACCACAAAGAGTAAATTCACTTATAAGGCACTACCAAAATAGGTAATAAAAACAAAGACAACGGGGTAGCCAATAAAAGGCACAAAACAATCACTGCAGTAGAATACAAACAAATGGTTTCATACAGAACAAGCTTGCAAATAAATGAAAATGCGTGAGCTATAGAATCAAAAGGTTCAGGAAATTTTCCATTTTCGAAGCAAAAATGGAAGATAAGTCATCAGGAATGTGGTTGGGTGCAGGGTCGGGTAGAACGCATCGGGAAGTTGGCGCAGGCCCCGACTCCAGTCCACTCCATTCACCCTTCCATTGAGACATATGGACTTTTTTTGAACTTATGCTATGCATGGTGGGTTGGGGAGGTGTGTGCACAGACTATTCTGTTCAGGACCTGGCATCATGCTAGCCCTGCTCCCCATTCCTGCTGCTCATGGTCAAAGGCTATGTGTTGCACAGTCTACATGCTACTGGTTGCCAGTTTCTAACCACTAGAATTCACAGGTGGAGTGCTGGCCAGGCCCGAGTCCAACCCATGCCACACATTGCCTAATAGGTCTAGTTGGAAATATGGGCCATTGACCTGCAATCACTGAAATTCAATAGTAATGGTCAACTCCAGATATCGTATCTAGCCTGACTTGCAAAATGGCAAATTGGATGCACTTTTAATGATATGGTACTGAAAGTAAAAGGGATGGCCATGTCTGAACTGGGGTGGCTGGGTGAGCTAAAGAATGGTGATGGATTAAACCCAGATCAGTTGACTGGGGGTGAGTGTTTGATTGACTCAAAAACTCCGTCCATTCCCCCTTTTGTATCGCTTTGTTCGCCCTAAGTTGGCAGGGTATGCTCAGACGTGAGTCCCTTGCTCACTTGACCACTGGCTTCAAGATAGCCTGGCTGATGAGGATTATGAATCCAAAACCGGTCCCAGGATGCTTGTTTCCGGTCCAAGGAAGACATGGCTTGGCGGTTCGGGCTGGACTGTTCCCATGAGGCACAGGGTCAGACTGATTTGCATATGGCCATGTCTGAACTGGGGTGGCTGAGTGAGCTAAAGAATGGTGATGGATTAAACCCAGATCAGTTGACTGGGGGTGAGTGTTTGATTGACTCAAACGCTCCATCCATCACCCCCTTTTATATCGCTTTGTTCACCCTAAGTTGGCAGGGTATGCTCAGACGTGAGTCCCTTGCTCACTTGGCCACTGGATTCAAGATAGCCTGGCTGATGAGGATTATGAATCCGAAACCGGTCCCAGGATGCTTGTTTCCGGTCCAGGGAAGACATGGCTTGGCGGTTCGGGCTGGACTGTTCCCATGAGGCACAGGGTCAGACTGATTTGCATATGGCCATGTCTGAACTGGGGTGGCTGAGTGAGCTAAAGAATAGTGATGGATTAAACCCAGATCAGTTGACTGGGGGTGAGTGTTTGATTGACTCAAACGCTCCGTCCATCACCCCCTTTTGTATCGCTTTGTTCGCCCTAAGTTGGCAGGGTATGCTCAGACGTGAGTCCCTTGCTCACTTGGCCACTGGATTCAAGATAGCCTGGCTGATGAGGATTATGAATCCGAAATCGGTCCCAGGATGCTTGTATCCGGTCCAGGGAAGACATGGCTTGGCGGTTCGGGCTGGACTGTTCCTATGAGGCACAGGGTCAGACTGATTTGCATATGGCCATGTCTGAACTGGGGTGGCTGAGTGAGCTAAAGAATGGTGATGGATTAAACCCAGATCAGTTGACTGGGGGTGAGTGTTTGATTGACTCAAACGCTCCGTCCATCACCCCCTTTTGTATCGCTTTGTTCGCCCTAAGTTGGCAGGGTATGCTCAGACGTGAGTCCCTTGCTCACTTGGCCACTGGATTCAAGATAGCCTGGCTGATGAGGATTATGAATCCGAAACCGGTCCCAGGATGCTTGTTTCCTGTCCAGGGAAGACATGGCTTGGCGGTTCGGGCTGGACTGTTCCCACGAGGCACAGGGTCAGACTGATTTGCATATGGCCATGTCTGAACTGGGGTGGCTGAGTGAGCTAAAGAATGGTGATGGATTAAACCCAGATCAGTTGACTGGGGGTGAATGTTTGATTGACTCAAACACTCTGTCCATCACCCCCTTTTGTATCGCTTTGTTCACCCTAAATTGGCAGGGTATGCTCAGACGTGAGTCCCTTGCTCACTTGGCCACTGGATTCAAGATAGCCTGGCTGATGAGAATTATGAATCCGAAATCGGTCCCAGGATGCTTGTTTCCGGTCCAGGGAAGACATGGCTTGGCGGTTCGGGCTGGACTGTTCCCATGAGGCACAGGGTCAGACTGATTTGCATATGGCCATGTCTGAACTGGGGTGGCTGAGTGAGCTAAAGAATGGTGATGGATTAAACCCAGATCAGTTGACTGGGGGTGAGTGTTTGATTGACTCAAACGCTCCGTCCATCACCCCCTTTTGTATCGCTTTGTTTGCCCTAAGTTGGCAGGGTATGCTCAGACGTGAGTCCCTTGCTCACTTGGCCACTGGATTCAAGATAGCCTGGCTAATGAGGATTATGAATCCGAAACCGGTCCCAGGATGCTTGTTTCCGGTCCAGGGAAGACATGGCTTGGCGGTTCGTGCTGGACTGTTCCCATGAGGCACAGGGTCAGACTGATTTGCATATGGCCATGTCTGAACTGCGGTGGCTGAGTGAGCTAAAGAATGGTGATGGATTAAACCCAGATCAGTTGACTGGGGGTGAGTGTTTGATTGACTCAAACGCTTCGTCCATCACCCCCTTTTGTATCGCTTTGTTCGCCCTAAGTTGGCAGGGTATGCTCAGACGTGAGCCCCTTGCTCACTTGGCCACTGGATTCAAGATAGCCTGGCTGATGAGGATTATGAATCCGAAATCGGTCCCAGGATGCTTGTATCCGGTCCAGGGAAGACATGGCTTGGCGGTTCGGGCTGGACTGTTCCTATGAGGCACAGGGTCAGACTGATTTGCATATGGCCATGTCTGAACTGGGGTGGCTGAGTGAGCTAAAGAATGGTGATGGATTAAACCCAGATCAGTTGACTGGGGGTGAGTGTTTGATTGACTCAAACGCTCCGTCCATCACCCCCTTTTGTATCGCTTTGTTCGCCCTAAGTTGGCAGGGTATGCTCAGACGTGAGTCCCTTGCTCACTTGGCCACTGGATTCAAGATAGCCTGGCTGATGAGGATTATGAATCCGAAACCGGTCCCAGGATGCTTGTTTCCTGTCCAGGGAAGACATGGCTTGGCGGTTCGGGCTGGACTGTTCCCACGAGGCACAGGGTCAGACTGATTTGCATATGGCCATGTCTGAACTGGGGTGGCTGAGTGAGCTAAAGAATGGTGATGGATTAAACCCAGATCAGTTGACTGGGGGTGAATGTTTGATTGACTCAAACACTCTGTCCATCACCCCCTTTTGTATCGCTTTGTTCACCCTAAATTGGCAGGGTATGCTCAGACGTGAGTCCCTTGCTCACTTGGCCACTGGATTCAAGATAGCCTGGCTGATGAGAATTATGAATCCGAAATCGGTCCCAGGATGCTTGTTTCCGGTCCAGGGAAGACATGGCTTGGCGGTTCGGGCTGGACTGTTCCCATGAGGCACAGGGTCAGACTGATTTGCATATGGCCATGTCTGAACTGGGGTGGCTGAGTGAGCTAAAGAATGGTGATGGATTAAACCCAGATCAGTTGACTGGGGGTGAGTGTTTGATTGACTCAAACGCTCCGTCCATCACCCCCTTTTGTATCGCTTTGTTTGCCCTAAGTTGGCAGGGTATGCTCAGACGTGAGTCCCTTGCTCACTTGGCCACTGGATTCAAGATAGCCTGGCTAATGAGGATTATGAATCCGAAACCGGTCCCAGGATGCTTGTTTCCGGTCCAGGGAAGACATGGCTTGGCGGTTCGTGCTGGACTGTTCCCATGAGGCACAGGGTCAGACTGATTTGCATATGGCCATGTCTGAACTGCGGTGGCTGAGTGAGCTAAAGAATGGTGATGGATTAAACCCAGATCAGTTGACTGGGGGTGAGTGTTTGATTGACTCAAACGCTTCGTCCATCACCCCCTTTTGTATCGCTTTGTTCGCCCTAAGTTGGCAGGGTATGCTCAGACGTGAGCCCCTTGCTCACTTGGCCACTGGATTCAAGATAGCCTGGCTGATGAGGATTATGAATCCGAAACCGGTCCCAGGATGCTTGTTTCCGGTCCAGGGAAGACATGGCTTGGCAGTTCGGGCTGGACTGTTCCCATGAGGCACAGGGTCAGACTGATTTGCATATGGCCATGTCTGAACTGGGGTGGCTGAGTGAGCTAAAGAATGGTGATGGATTAAACCCAGATCAGTTGACTGGGGGTGAGTGTTTGATTGACTCAAACGCTCCATCCATCACCCCCTTTTATATCGCTTTGTTCACCCTAAGTTGGCAGGGTATGCTCAGACGTGAGTCCCTTGCTCACTTGGCCACTGGATTCAAGATAGCCTGGCTGATGAGGATTATGAATCCGAAACCGGTCCCAGGATGCTTGTTTCCGGTCCAGGGAAGACATGGCTTGGCGGTTCGGGCTGGACTGTTCCCATGAGGCACAGGGTCAGACTGATTTGCATATGGCCATGTCTGAACTGGGGTGGCTGAGTGAGCTAAAGAATAGTGATGGATTAAACCCAGATCAGTTGACTGGGGGTGAGTGTTTGATTGACTCAAACGCTCCGTCCATCACCCCCTTTTGTATCGCTTTGTTCGCCCTAAGTTGGCAGGGTATGCTCAGACGTGAGCCCCTTGCTCACTTGGCCACTGGATTCAAGATAGCCTGGCTGATGAGGATTATGAATCCGAAACCGGTCCCAGGATGCTTGTTTCCGGTCCAGGGAAGACATGGCTTGGCGGTTCGGGCTGGACTGTTCCCATGAGGCACAGGGTCAGACTGATTTGCATATGGCCATGTCTGAACTGGGGTGGCTGAGTGAGCTAAAGAATGGTGATGGATTAAACCCAGATCAGTTGACTGGGGGTGAGTGTTTGATTGACTCAAACGCTCCATCCATCACCCCCTTTTATATCGCTTTGTTCACCCTAAGTTGGCAGGGTATGCTCAGACGTGAGTCCCTTGCTCACTTGGCCACTGGATTCAAGATAGCCTGGCTGATGAGGATTATGAATCCGAAACCGGTCCCAGGATGCTTGTTTCCGGTCCAGGGAAGACATGGCTTGGCGGTTCGGGCTGGACTGTTCCCATGAGGCACAGGGTCAGACTGATTTGCATATGGCCATGTCTGAACTGGGGTGGCTGAGTGAGCTAAAGAATAGTGATGGATTAAACCCAGATCAGTTGACTGGGGGTGAGTGTTTGATTGACTCAAACGCTCCGTCCATCACCCCCTTTTGTATCGCTTTGTTCGCCCTAAGTTGGCAGGGTATGCTCAGACGTGAGTCCCTTGCTCACTTGGCCACTGGATTCAAGATAGCCTGGCTGATGAGGATTATGAATCCGAAATCGGTCCCAGGATGCTTGTATCCGGTCCAGGGAAGACATGGCTTGGCGGTTCGGGCTGGACTGTTCCTATGAGGCACAGGGTCAGACTGATTTGCATATGGCCATGTCTGAACTGGGGTGGCTGAGTGAGCTAAAGAATGGTGATGGATTAAACCCAGATCAGTTGACTGGGGGTGAGTGTTTGATTGACTCAAACGCTCCGTCCATCACCCCCTTTTGCATCGCTTTGTTCGCCCTAAGTTAGCAGGGTATGCTCAAACGTGAGTCCCATGCTCACTTGGCCACTGGATTCAAGATAGCCTGGCTGATGAGGATTATGAATCCGAAACCGGTCCCAGGATGCTTGTTTCCGGTCCAGGGAAGACATGGCTTGGTGGTTCGGGCTGGACTGTTCCCATGAGGCACAGGGTCAGACTGATTTGCATATGGCCATATCTGAACTGGGGTGGCTGAGTGAGCTAAAGAATGGTGATGGATTAAACCCAGATCTGTTGACTGGGGGTGAGTGTTTGATTGACTCAAACGCTCCGTCCATCACCCCCTTTTGTATCGCACTGAAAGTAAAATACACTTTAGAAAGAAAATGCAACATAAGTTAATTCTTAAAAAATGTTAAGTAAAGGGATAAAATGTTGAAGTCCACACCTCCTGCTATCTACCACATTCAAAAAAGAGACAAATCTTGGTTCAGAAATAACTCGTATGACTTTTCAAAAGTATGGTAAACAGGAAAATATTATGGTAGGCAGTGGAACAATTAAATGGCTGCACAACATGGACTACAAAGTATGTTTACTCACTCAGGAAGACTTGGGTGACCACCTAGGTTAGTTTAGGTCTTTGAGCAGTTTGATTTTCTTACCAACTACACATTGAAATGGTACGTGGGTGTCTTACCAACAGCTTTCTAAGATTTCTCGAACATTCCAGACCGACTACAAAGTCTCCTATAGAACATGAGTGCATCCATGGTCCACCACAAGTAATACTCACAAGTGGTTGCTTCTTTGATGGGAGGCTCTTATGTAATGTGTATTAAAACATGGGAATGTTGAAACCTACATTGAAGACAATTGAGTAGTGTTACATTCCTGCTCTGGGCTTTTAATGGTTGTTAGAAGCCCGGAGCTCTAACATTCCAATGTTAGCCCACATGTTTCTCTATTTTTCATTTAGAACATTCTACTTTAATGAGTGGAATGTTCTAATAGCGTTATAGCCCTTCTGCCTCAGGATATACCGGTAGTTAAATGCCCTCTCCCTCGTTATAGACCCTCGCCTGCAGCTCTGTCCTATGAATCAGGTTCAGGGCCTCTACCAAACTATATAGCCCTCGGCAGAAGGCTATAAGGCTATAGCATACACAGGTTCATAAACACAAAATAATGACCTCCTCTGGTCTTGATTTGGAAAATGAATTCTTTTTGAAGAACACATGGATTACCTTCAGTTTGTTCATTTGTGTTATTATTTGCCAGATATTTGACCTTACTTGGCATATTAGCAGTATCACACACATAAACTTAACACAACAGTTACTGCAGTTATAAACCACTAATTGATTGAACTAGTATACTCAGGGTGACACCCTGAACTTGAAACAATTACAAATATTTAAGAGAGTTTGCAAGTAGCTGCAATATTCATTACTGTGGTGTGTTTAGTAACAATGGAAATGTATGGGTACGATTTAAAATGGTAAAATGTATTCGAATCACAAGTGAAAAAGATACCAGCAAATTTGTTTTCACCAAATTCCTAGGAACTGCCAAGGCCAGTCATTGTTTTAGGATCTGTTGGCACATTAACCATTATATGTAGGCTCTGATTCTGCGTCAAGAGGAGTGAAAATATTGATTGTAAATTCACTCCAGCCGATTTACAGTGCATAGGTTTTTCACCACCTGTTTTCCAAGGCACGGGTGAACCACAACCACTTTTAGCAGCTGGCAATTCCACCCTGAAAAATTGGATCAGACCTTTGCTGCTGCAGTAGCCAAAGCCTCATTCCCATTTTTTTAAAGAGGGAGGATACAATGCTTCAGTGTGCTCAGACAAAATGTCTCCCTCCCTGTCCTAGTCCTCAATCTAACATCCCTCACACCAACCCACCCAAAGGTCCCTGCATGCATTAGCCACTTGTATGGAGCAGGTGGTAAATATGTGCATTAAAATGCCATGGAATTGTAAATTCTGTACAATTAGGTCCCACATGGTGATTCCCCATGCCATGGTGTTTTGCTAAAAATTGCATAGCACTGGGGCAGGATTAATGCATGGTAACGTCACATTTGAATGCAATTTTACCATTATGACAGGACTTTCTCCCCTTGCAATCAGGTCTTTAATGGGGCTACCTATGTTGGGGAAGGATTCAACATCAATACCCCTACAAAATATTATTATGTGTGTTGGCCCTACACATAAGAGGATATTTAAAGACTGCTTTATAAGTTCAGCATCTTTAAGTTGCATTACCTAGGAAACATAATTTGATATGCGAAGGACGAGAGACTGGCTACCTGAAAATGACTGAAGGGGATGTACTCCCCCATACTGGGGTAGAGAAAGCTTCCTTGTCAGGGTTCAAAGACAATCTGTTAAATGCGGATGCAATCAAGGACGTGTCACTTGCACGTTTCCAAATGACTATGCTACTTTTAAGAAAATCCTCTCCTATAGTAAGTTCCAAAACAAAAAAAAACGGATGATTCAGCAGGCACATAAAATCTCACTCTTATTTTCATTATTAGCAATAAAGACATTTGGGCAGGAGGTATATGTCAAGGAATTTACATTTGCTTAGCAACACAGCCCCTATCTACCAGCGTCCTAACTTTTATAGGTGCAGATGAACCTGCCCTTACATGACACCACCATCTCGTACATGTGAAAGAACGATCTGTTTTGAATAAACCTCAAAAAAACAAATTGGTATTGCTTAGACATATTTTAACATGTCTCACTCTGGTTTTTTTTCAATATTGAGGATACAACCACACCAACACCACTATCCCCCACACTAATTGAGGGACAGAACTAGAGTAGTGTGTAGCAGGGATGTTCAGAAAAAGTATCCAAAATAATTGTTGTGATACAAATATATTGTGTAAAGTGTTGTTTTTAATATTATTGTAAAAGATATTGAGTCAGAAAATATTGTTGTATGTAATATTGTTTGTAAGTGTTAATTAGTATGTAATGTATTATTGTGTGTTTGATTCTATATTCAGGTCAACATTTTTATTTAGCATTTTGCCATAACAGCATTTACACATTTAAGTAATAAAAAAAAAATGCATATACATATTATTTGATGTAAAATAAGAAAAGGACTAACATTTCTCATGCCAAACGGGGGTCATAAACATATATATATATATATATATATATTTATTTATGCTTTTACTAAGATAAATTATTAAATATGAAATTGTTAAAATTTGCCTTTTTTGTTGCATTAATATATAACAATCATGGACTTCTAATTTTGTTTTTAGCAGCGGGAGGTTTTTTTTTCGATTCAGTGGCTACATTTTAAATAGTGTAAATTTTAAAGTAAATTTTATTTTAACTATTTTAATGATATGTAAATTAATATTTGTTACATTAATTATTTAATGAATTATAATTTGGAATTATTAAAAATCTATATTAATAGCATTAAATATGAACTCCTATTTTTAACCGAGAACTATTGCACTTGGCACTTTTGACCTGGTTCCTGACGGTCCTGGTCTGTGAGGAGGAGTCACAGGCGCAGGAGCACCATGAAACAGCCCGAGGTATGCCTCCGGGTGGGACATACGCGGGGACCCAGATCGGGGCAAAGACCGGACCAATGCGGGCCCGTCTGAGCCCGTCCAAGGCCGAATGAGGCTGGGCTGAGCCCACCCTCTTGGCTCTGCATTCTGGACACAAGGAATTACTACATCGGACATACGGGATGGCATTAAGCTTGGTGTACAGAGGAGAAGAGGTACTCAGACTAAAATCACGCTGGTAAGCAAGGACCTGGACCTACTTTAATGTGGTTTATATCTGCCTAACAGTAGTACCAGCTGGCACCACGGACATTGTGCCATACGAAAAAGGGTCTTCTGCTGCATATTTCATACATTATATTGCCTTCCTAACAAGAAATTGTAAATACATTGTAAATACATTTATTTGTGCGGTGATAGTAGATTTGACAAGGAGGTATTCTCAGTTGATTAACCTATTAGGGAAAAACGGGGAAGAGAAAGGCTGTAATTGCACAGCCTCCACAAAAGGTCTCGGGAGACCCAAAACAAGCGATGCTGAGCTACCATACAGGGGCGAAGGGGGATAAAGAAAAACAGATATCCTCAGTAGAAGAGTCGTTGGTGACAGAAACATTAGGCACGACTGCTGGGTTAAACAATGCACATGCAGGAACGTCTGTCTCTCCCTGGGGGGGGGGTTCAAAGGACATATTACCCCAAAATGGTTGTATCCAAAACGTGTCTGATCAAGTAATACTCAGTGACCACGATTCTTTCACACAGCCCCAACTGAAGCGGCAAAGAAATCCGGCACTTATAGATAAGAGCAACGAGGAAGTTGAGGAAGGGGGGGGGGAGCACGATTACTACACCACTGCGCTTAACCTGTCTAAACCCGATACAAAACTAGCAGGAACAAAAAAAAGTACCCTGAAAGTTACAGAAGATATAGGTAATAAGACAAAAAAAATCCCATGGTAACGACTTATCCCCTTCGATGCTCATGACGAGCTCAGCTCGTCATGAGGTACACCTCTCGTACACTCATGGCGAGCTGAGCTCGTCATGAACAATGGGAATCTATTTTGGTCAGCGCACAGAGTAAATCTGCACCGCACCGATGGTGTTAAGGAACTTAACCATGTTAGTGGAAAAGCTAGACGTCTTTCTGAGAGATTTGCTAACTAAGATAGAGTAAAGAGCTGAGGAGGGAACAGCTCAACATATACCCAATGACTCCAGGCGGGAGGGCAATGGCAAACCCAAAATAAGTATGAGCACCAACCTACGTAGTGATTAGCAGCATACCAACCAGAATAGAGAAGTTATAGGGTCTAACACAACCAAATCCCACCAGATAGACCCACCTCTTCCCCATATACTTCCACACTCAACATAACCGTCTCCTCACCCACGCACACAAAGCCCTACACAACCAAGGCCCAGGATACCTCAACAGCCGCCTCAACTTCTACGCTCCCAAACGCCAGCTTCGATCGACAGGCCACGCCCTCGCCGCCGTCCCCCGCATCCGAAGAGCCACCACAGGGGGACGGTCCTTCTCCTACCTCGCCGCCAAAACTTGGAACTCCCTCCCGACCCACCTCCGCCTGACACAGGACCACCTCGCCTTCAGGAAGCAACTCAAGACCTGGCTGTTCGAGCAGTAGCGGACCCCCCCCCCCAGCGCCTTGAGACCCTCTGGGTGAGTAGTGCGCTGTATAAATGCGTTGATTGATTGAACCGGCCAATACTCAAATGCTATGCTAAATGGGGGCAATAAGGGAGCAGCTATACAAGAGCATAGCTCTAACCTGATTCCTTGTAATCAACCTATTGCGCCCCTATTTGCTAGGACAATCCCAACCTATCCCCCTTCCCTAGATTTACCACCAAATGTCGCACCATATACTGTTATACTTGTGAATGTACCCAGTCTGAGGGTACAAGACAGTGAAGCTTGGGAAACTCTAAGGAACAAGTCCCTGCGCTTGAGGCACGAAGGTTGGGCTTACGGAACAACATTTTATGGAGTTTAAGACGGCCCGTAGGGTCAAGTGGGTTGGTAAAGATCGGAAAACTCTATCAGGTGACTGTGTGGTGCCAATGTTTAAAAAAAAACAGTTAGTGGAGAACGTTTTATGGAAGGTAGGGAATAACACCATGATTACAGGGGGGCATTAATATATTGCCCCTTGGCTTCTTTTACCAACTGCCCCCACGATAAAGAGAGGCAGCATTAGGAGAGACACCGAGTCAAGAAATCATTATACATATAACCTACCGGTGGGAAATCGATTTGCATTACTTCCAACTTTAGACGAGATAGATTGGCTGGATCGGTCACCCAAAACCATTTTAAACAAACCGCTGGTCCATACCCTTCCTGACCTGACCCAGAAACTATTGACTCGAGTCCTAAGAGTGATTTTTAGGAAGAGAAGATATGTTGAAGAAACAGAGTGAAAATCTAGGTGATAATATCCTTAGCACTGGTGTCATGCTTGATTGTAGACCAGAGACAGGGCCTGGAATATTTATGGATTGGATACTAGAAACTTCTTCACCTACAGTTGCAGCACTTGAAATGCAAAATGAGATCATTAACAATAAAAATAGTATCTCAATTTTATACTAGAATATAGCAGGCCTTCGTTCCAAATTAACTAACCTCCTTTGGCATGAATTTGTGGGGAAATTTAACATTCTTTGTAAACAGGAGATGTGGACTTAGAACAAATTTCAAATTGATGGCTACAAGACCTACCATACACCTGCTATACCATCCACTCACAAGAGGCCCAATGGAGGCCTTTGTATATATATTTCACATTTGCTGATGATACACAAAATATCTTTTGAACAGAATGGTGGTTGGGAGCAAACTGCCTCACAGTCCCAGCGCAGCTCTCCCCTTTGCATTCTGGTAAATACAGTACACAGTTCAGATTTACTTCAAAATTAGATGGAGTTTTTCACCAAAGTTGATGCAGACATTTCTGTATATCTCTAGGCACGTGTTCCTTTGTTGAGCCCATCATCAGTAGTGAGCAGCAGTAATAGAGAGCAAAGAAAAATAATCTGGGGTTGCTGGAAATGCTGCCAAGTTCCTCTCAGGTCACAGTACCACTCACAGGCACACAGGTGCATCTCCAAAGCTGTCAGCTTGCTGTCTCAAGGGAACCTTTTAAACAAAATGGGGGTTGGGAAAACACTGCCTCATAGTCCCAGCACAGTTTGCCCCTTTGCATCCTGGTAAATGCAGTACACAGTTCAAACTTACTTCAAAATTAGATGGAGTTTTTCACCAAAGTTCGTGCAGACATTGCTGTATATCTCTAGACACTTGTTTTTGGGTTGAGCCCATCATCAGTAGAAAGCAGCAGTAATAGAGAGCAAAGAAAAATCATCTGGGGTTGCTGGAAATGCTGCCATGTTCCTCTCAGGTCACAGTACCACTCACAGGCACACAGGTGCATCTCCAAAGCTCGTCAGCTTGCTGGCTCAAGGGAGCCTTTTAAACAGAATGGGGTTGGGAGCACCCTGCCTCACAGTCCCAGCTCAGTTCGCCCCTTTGCATCCTGGAAAATGCAGTTAACAGTTCAAACTTACTTCAAAATTAGATGGAGTTTTTCACCAAAGTTGGTGCAGACATTGCTGTATATTTCTAGACACGTGTTTCTAGGTTGAGCCCGTCATCAGTAGAGAACCGCGGTATTAGAGAGCAAAGAAAAATCATTTAGGGTTGTTGGAAATGCTGCCAAGTTCCTCTCAGGTCACAGTACCACTCACAGGCACACAGGTGCATCTCCAAAGCTTGCCAGCTTGCTGGCTCATGGGAGCCTTTTAAACAAAATGGGGGTTGGGAGAACACTGTCTCACAGTCCCAGCACAGTTTGCCCCTTTGCATCCTGGTAAATGCAGTACACAGTTCAAACTTACTTCAAAATTAGATGGAGTTTTTCACCAAAGTTGGTGCATACATTGCTGTATATCTCTAGACACATGTTTCTGGGTTGAGCCTGTCATCAGTAAAGAGCAGCAGTATTAGAGAGCAAAGAAAAATCATCTGGGGTTGCTGGAAATGCTGCCAAGTTCATCTCAGGTCACAGTACCACTCACAGGCACACAGGTGCATCTCCAAAGCTCCTCAGCTTGCTGGATCAAGGGAGCCTTTTAAACAGAATGGGGATTGAAAGCACACTGCCTCACAGTCCCAGCACAGTTCGCCCCTTTGCATCCTGGTAAATGCAGTACACAGTTCAAACTTACTTCAAAATTAGATGGAGTTTTTCACCAAAGTTGGTGCATACATTGCTGCATATCTCTAAACACGTGTTTCTGGGTTTAGCCCGTCATCAGTAGAGAGCAGCAGTATTACAGAGCAAAGAAAAATCACCTGGGGTTGCTGGAAATGCTGCCAAGTTCCTCTCAGGTCACAGTACCACTCACAGGCACACAGGTGCATCTCCAAAGCTCGTCAATTTGCTGGCTCAAGGGAGCCTTTTAAACAGAATGGGGGTTGGGAGCACACTGCCTCACAATATCTTTTGTAACTTCAGAACCGAAATATCAAATTGTGATCTTGGTTATAGATAAACAAAATTCTGTTTTTCCGAATAATTTCTATAATAACACAAAAGGAGCAGTTGGGGGACATTTTCAAAACAGTTTAGGAATACCCTACTGGAATTACAGAATGGCAGTACAGGGAGCGTTTTATTTGTGTGTGGGGGGAATTTTAATATGGCTTCGTATCCATCTAATAATGATGTAAATTGTGGATTGTTAGACAAAGATAACTGTAATCTACCCCATTTTCCTCACTCCGATATGGGGACTTTCTAAATGAGATTCTATTTGTTTTAGATTTGGGCTTTGCAAGTGCATTATGTTCACCACTAATTCCATTTACCCAGACCTTTAATGGGAGAGGATTGAGCTCGATCATTTATTTAATAATTATTCCGAATAGGTTCACATCTCGCTTATTGAGTTATAAAATGCACAAGAAAACCATAAGTGATAATTTTCCCTTGAGTGTGTCCATATCCCTCCCTTCAAAAACTCACAGCCCTCATAGTAAGAGGATATATGAGGCTCAAGATATGGTAATTGATAAGTTAAATGGCTATTCTCTAAAATGGGACATGGTAGAGCCGTATAAAATCACTAAGACAGTGGTCGAGAAAAGCTACAAACCAATTATGAAATGCTTGAACGATTCCACACCACACGAAGGAATATTGGTAGCCTACGCACAAATAACAGAAAGAATTAGGAATACTTTAAAGGTTGAAATAAAAAAGGGGAATGGGAAGAACAAGGGGTGGCTTGATCATAAATGTATGAAAGCATACTCAGAACTAAAACATGCACTACACAAAAAAGAAAGAGATAGAACTGAAATCAAGCAGTGTAGGAAGGATTATAATCAGGCCCTGAAAATATGTAAAGGAGAAATAAAAAATAAAACTTGGGCCGACCTACATGAAGCAAGCACTAATAATGATAGTACCGCCTTTTGGCACGTGGTATAATCCCCATTCCAACAGAAGACACCCCTACCATAGAGACCGCCACTGACGAAGGACATTGGGTGGAATATTTTTCCAATATCTTTGGACAGGCAGGGGAGAAGGATGGCATAGCTGTAAGTGCTGCAAGTTTGAGAACACCGTCAACCGATTTTCCTATAGGTCTAGCCTTCACTCTAGAAGAGGTACAATGTGCACGAAAAACAGCAAGTGGGGAAAGGCTCCGGGGCCAGACGGCGTCCCTGTTGACATTTTAAAATATAATACAGAGCTATGGGGCCCACTATTAACATGAGTGCTAGCGGCTTGCTGTGCGATCAGACTCATTGAATCCTGGTCAGATTCCATCATGGTACCCATTTTTAAAAAAGGAGATAGACAGAATACAGCATGCTATCACCCTATCTCACCACTGGATTACTTGGGCAAAGCTGCCTTCAATTTGGTTTTAGGGAGGTGTTGGGCACAATAGAACAGGGTCTTATTTTAGCCATCCTTATGGGAATATATACAAAGGCGAGAAAGGCAAAACTGTACCTTGCCTTTGTTGACCTTACGGCCACATTTGATTGTGTATGTCATGGAAAATTCTGGAGTACTTTAGCAGGAATGGGGGTGGAGGCTCCTCTAATACACTTCTTAAGAGAGCTCTACATAATTGCGAGCGCACGGGTGCAGTTTGGGCCTAACGGAGAGTGTACCTACCTCAGCAGTCAAAATGCCCTACTCTATGCGGACGATGCTGTTATTATGGCCCTAACACCAATGGGGCTCTTAAAAGTTATAATTAGCTAATGAAAAAATTAGGCCTGAGAATAAACACTGCTAAAACTTTTATAATGAGTTGCAGGACAGGTGGTATGAAGCAGAGGGGCATTTACATGGAGATCAAAAAGGTGGAGACAACTATAATGTACCCCTATTTAGCAATTTAAATTAATCATAAGGGCTCATGGCGTAAGGCAAATAAGGGTAGGACATTTCTCTCAGAATACTGTGGTAATAGGAAATTTCCCCCCATTAGTGTCCAAGACCTTCTTGAAAATAGTTTAGATTGGAGTGGTAATAGTATATGTCACCCATTTTGTGTCCAAAACCTTCCCTCAATAGGGTTAGATTGTAGTGGGAATAGTAAATGTCACTACTTTAGTGTCCAACACTTTCCCCACATTGGTATAGATTGGAGTGGGAATAGTAAATGTTACCCTATTAGTGTCCAAACCTTTCCCCAAATTGCTTTAAATTGGAGTGGGAATAGGAAATATTACCCCTTTACTGCCCACCATCTTCCCCAAATTGGTTTATATTGGAGTGGAAATAGTAAATGTCACCCTTTCAGTGTCCAATATCTTACCTGAATTGGTTTCCATTGGAGGGGGATTAGTTCATTTCACCCTTTTAGTGTCCAACTTCGTACCCAAATCGGTTTAGATTGGAGCGAAAATAGTAAATATCACTCCTTTAGTGTTCAACACATTCCACTAATTGGTTTAGATTCGAGTAGGAATAGTGTCCAGAACTTTCCCTTAGTCCCCTGTTATTCATTATCTATGTTCAACCTTTAGCGGCAGTAGCCAGCAGCAGGGGTTTGACCATGGTCTCCTATGCCAACGATACTCAGTTGGTGGTAAATAGGTCCTAACTATAACTACCTACTGGCGACCGCCACTAGGTAATACATATACCTCATTAAAAAGCTTTGCCGTTAATAGAAGTTTTTCAGACTTTAGTTACATTATAAATCATTTGTTGATGGTACCGTACCATACTCATTTTAGGAATTGTGGTGTGTTCTAAGGTAATTTTACCATGTGAAAAAGCCTTCTAGTGGGATATCATGAATCATGTTTGAGAGAAAACTATTTTCTCATGGTTTTCCCACAGAGGTTTGGAAGGTGATCTATAAGCTAAACTGAGAGCATATTTCCTGTAAATTCACATTATCTTTCTCAGTCATGTGAGAATGAAGTCTGACATTCTTAGTAAAACACATACATCCAACAAGGGCAGAGACTGTCGGTTGATTCCTTTGTGTTTTGCTGCAGCTTCCCAGAGTGTTCTAAAGAACAACTAGAGTGCTAACAGCCTTACTTATGGCAAATGTATAGCACACCTGAAGCCATCTTGATTGGAATAAAGTGGTAACTCTTAAAACATTTAGTTTAAAAAGAAACAAAAAGAGGGGGCTCATTTTGCCATATAAAGTATGATTAGTACTGCAGAAAGAAAAATTATGGCACAGTTTAAGTGACTTCTAAAATCCTCTTTTTTTTCATAAAAAATAAATTCTGACATGCAGACTGAAACATGTACTTTCAATACCAGCAGCAGACTTCCCTGGTGAGCAGTAGCTTTACAACAGTGATCTAATGAGCAACTAGAGTGCTAACATTCAGAATTTATGGCAAATGTGTGACGCATCTGAATGCCTTCTTGATGGAACCAAAGTAAACAACAGAAATTATTTCCTACTGAAGAGACTGTAGTAAATGAGGAAATTAGGAAACTTCATAACAAATAAGTCATCTCGATTCGAATACAGTGGTAAAACATAAAACATTTAATTTGCAAAGGAACAAAATGAGGTGCTTCGTTTTGCCATGCAAATTATGATTAGTGCTGCAGAAAGAAAAATTAGGGCACATTGTGACTTCTCAAATTCTGTTCTATTTCATTAAAACATTCTAACATGCAGACTGAAACATGCACTTTGAATACCAGCAGCAGACTTCCCTGGTGAGCAGTAGCTTTACTACAGTGATCTAATGAGCAACTAGAGTGCTAACATTCAGAATTTATGGAAAATGTGTGACACATCTGAATGCCTTCTTGATGGAATCAAACTAAAAAAACTGAAAGTATTTCCTACTGAGTAGACTATAGTAAATGAGGATATTAGGAAACTTCATAACAAATAAGTCTCCCAAGATGGCCACCAGAGACAAAAGAGCTCAAATGTAGCACAAATATCACCCAGATTTAGCCCAAGTATAGCCCAATGACAGAATGTCCCAGAGTGTTCCAAAAAACAACTACAGCGCTAACATTCTTACTTATGACAAAAGTATGGAACACCTAACGCCATCTTGATTGGAATAAAGTGGTAACACTTAAAACACTTAATTTGCAAAGGAACAAAATGAGGTTCTTCATTTTGCCATAGAAATTATGATTAGTGCTGCAGAAAGAAATATTAGGGCACAATTTGACTTCTCAAATCCTCTTCTGTTTCATTAAAGAATTCTAACATGCAGACTGAAACATGCACTTTGAATACCAGCAGCAGACTTCCCTGGTGCACAGTAGCTTTACTACAGTGTTCTTTATGAGCACTGGATGATGTTATCAGTGATGTCAGTGATGTCATTTGAGATGTCATTAGTGATGTCATCAGTGATGTCACTGACCATGTCACAAATGATGTAATATGTAACATCATTAGCAGTGCATTGCGGACGCGCGAGCTATAGTTAGCAGAACTGACTGTTACGGAGGAATTTCTATGTTTTTGTACGAGTGAAATGTCCATCTAACTATAACACCCCTGAAACCTATGTTTCAGGTAGGTAGTTATAGTTAGGACCTAGTTTCCATAGGAAATCCGCAACATTCTATTTGGAATAACTTTGGCGCCGATTGACGAATCTTCGCGAAATTCTCCAAGAAGATGGCCCGCTCCGCTCCTATCCTGAACGTTTTGGGGTGATTCGTCAACCGGGGCTTAGAAAAAAGGGGGGTCCCAAAACGTGTTTTCTCCATGCAATTTCTATAGGGTCCTTTAGCCGAGGCTACAGCCCGAACTGCTGAGCTGAATTACACCAACTTTGGCAAAAAGGTAGAGTTTGGTTCACAGTTCCGGCTTTTTGTTAAATGGTGTAAATCCGTGCAGTAATTCCTGAGAAAATCAAAAGTAAAATCATAGGTATATCTATGGACGCGTAGGGTACATGTATCCTCCCCATACCCTTATCAGCATGAGCTGCATGCTAATTGGCTGTCAACTGTCTGTCAACACCCCAAACCAGGAAGTGTTGGCAGCTATCTTGTGTCTCGGTAGAACCGAGACACAAGAAAACTGAAAAACAAGTGCAAAAAGGGGGCAGGTTAGAAACACCCTGACCCCCTAGGCCTGATCAGGGGGTCCCACAAGGACCCCTAAGGCCCAAAAAAAATTATTATTTTTAAAAAAATCACGGGATGTGCATAGGATACGCATATCCCATGAAAAAAAAACCCTGAAGCCAGCTTTAGTGGTAATTAGCCCCCGGGGGGGCCATGTCCCATGGGGCAATGTGATTTATTATAATGGGGGGCCCAGAGGTACCCCTCAGTCCCGGGGATACTGCCTCCCCTCAGGGCTTTAGCAATACGGATGCGGGGGGCTCACGTCCCCCCAGCAGCCCTGGGTACCGCCACCCCGGGGTTTCTTTTTTTTATAATAATGGAGCCCCGGAGACCGTCAACCCCCGGGGCTTAAACATTATAGTTGCGGGGGGCTCACAGCCCCCGCAGCCTTGGGGACTGCCACCCCCGGGGGTTCTTTTTTTTTAATAAAAAAAACCTGTGTGGGGGGCTCGAACCCCCCCACAGGCCCCAGGGACCGCCACCTCCCCGGGGCACTAACATTTTAAATTGGGGGATCCGTGAGGAACCCCCCAGCCCCGGGGACAACCACTACCCAGGGCTTTGAAATGTTGAGAGGGGGGGGCCATGCTGCCCCCCTCCTGGAGCCTTGTTGTGGCCCTGGGGACCGCCACCCCCGGCTCCTGCAGTGTCCCGGGGTGCCTACCCCCGGGACACTGTAGTCTGCTATGGTAGGGCGATAGCAAACTGCTTTGGTTTTTGGAAGAGTGAGCAGGAAACCTGCTCTCTCTTCCTAAAACCAAAGACGATTGCTTTTCTACATGGGGAGCAGCATGTTAGCTGCTCCCCATGTAGAAAAGCAATGCCGGGTAGCCAGCAGGGACCGTGGGGGGATTGGGGACCCCCCCACGGTCCCCAACGGAGTTGGCCTGCCCCGGGGGATGGGGTCCCAGGGGCCAAAAGTGGCCACAGGAGGGGGGCAAGGCAGCCCCCCTCCTACTAAAAAAATGTTTTTAAAAAAGGCCCATGCCCCGGGGGATGGGGCCCCAGGGGCGGACTAGGGCCTTGGGAGAGGGCCACGCGGTACCCTTCCCGAATTTGTTTTTTTCCAAAAATTAAAAATTGGGGGCAGGCCCTTGAGGGTTGGGGTCCCCAGGGCCCAAAAAAATTGAAAAAGTTGGGGGGCAACACAGCTCCCCTTCTTAAAAAAATAAAATAAATAAAAATAGGCATTGCGCCCCGGAGACTACTCCCCCTCCTTTCACCACTCTGCAAACGCACCCCCTGGCACGTTTGCAGAGGGGGAAAGAATTCCCCTTGAATACTGTGGGTCCCTGGAGACCAACTAGCCCACCAGGAACAACCAGCATGCGCCAGGGGGCTGCATTGCAGAGAGGTGTTCTGAGGCCAGGGACACAGTGCACGTTGGTGAGTGGTGTCAGCACATATTCCGTCTTGTTTGGGGTCTGGGGACCCCAAACAGGGCCCCTTTCCATCGTGGGCCCCTTTTCAGTGGCCTACGATGGACAGGGGCCCTGTTTGGGGTTCGCAGACCCCTTTCTGACAACCTATTAATGGGGGGATTGCTGCCATGAAAAGGCTGTTGAAAAGGGATATTGTGATCCTGACAGCGGTACCTGCCTCGGCAGCACTGCCATTATGGGACGCTCCTCCGACTACCGCCCCATTGGGATCTAAGATCTTGGTGGAGCTAATGGAGCTGGTGGTTTTGCATAAGCCAGCTGTGGGTCTAACTGCCAGTATCATAATATGACTGTTGGACCAAAGGGTTGTTGGCGTTCTTACCCCCACTGACAGCCTGTAGGTATTCTGACCACCACTATCATAGTGAGGCCCTTAGTTAGGTAGTTGTCAATATGTACATATTTCTTTATTTGGAGTCTAGTCTGAGAATCTGCCTGTTTCCTAGTCTTGGAGCGTTTGTCATTGTTTAAGTATTTAGTCGATTTAATTAGTGCACATTTATATTGATGATTTAATTGTTTGTTTGATTGTATTGCTAAGGTTAGTTTTAGTTTGCATTTTTTATCAGTTTTGTCCTTCTTTAGTAAATGCTAATTTAGGTTTCATTTATAATGTATGATATATAGTTTGATGGTTTTGAATATAATTTAATTTGCATATATTTATTAATATTTAAGTTGCTGTCTAAATGTTGTAGGTAATGCAATTATTTTTTCTTGTCGCATTGTTATGATTTTGATTGTACATTTTATTTTTGTGAATTGTAGATATTTTGGTTCTATTAAACCTTTATAGTTCAATAAAACATTTGTATAAAGGGGTAGATTTACAAGAAGGTGCTGCAGCACTTTTAAAGCACAGGAATGCGGCATATTTACAATAATATGTTGTATTCCTGTGCTCTCCCCTATGCTGGTGCACAAACAGCTGCCATGCGCTGGCACCCTTGCACCATGGTGCAAGGATGCCTGCATCATGAGGAGATTATTTTTGGGCAGGAAGGGGCACCTTCCTGCACAAAAACAATCACTACAGGCATTTTCCTCTTTCAATGTGTGCTATAGAATGCCAGCATGCATTGAAAGAGTAAAGAAACGAGAAGAAATGAAAACATTTCTCCTCGTTGAGTCTCGCTACGCCACTCCTAGGGTGGTGTAGCAGTCCGAAGCATTTCCAGGGTTACGATTCCTCGTAGATCTGGAAATGTGCCTGGTTCCACGGTGTTGCATGAAAAGTGATGCATTCGTGGTGCACAGGGCTTGTAAATCTGCCCCAAAATGTTTTAGGTTTATTTTAAATAATTGTTATACGATCAAATACTTTTTTTTGCTTATTAATGATATTGCAATTATTTTGGTGATATTATTGTAGTCAATATTTTGTGAATCATTATTTTTGGCATGTTATATGTTTATTGAAGGTGACAGTATTTTTGTTTCTGATATTTGTGTTTTTGATGTAAGTAAATTCAATATTTTTAACAACTATATTTGTCGTTTCGATATTTGTGGATTTACTAGTTAAGTGCAGGAAGTTTATATTTTTGTATGTGATATTTATTTTCTGATATTTTTGTTTTTCGATATTGTATACATCGCTATTGTGTCAGTGATCCTGGAACAGGCAAGCCACGTTATTCTAGATAGGAAAAAGATAGGTGTGAGTATGCCGTTGGGCCTCGATTTTGTCTGCTTGAGAGAGGATATCAATGATGAGGAGCCCAAGACACTCATGTAATGGCATAGGTTTTTCTAACCTGGTGCTTGCTTCCTTGAGGTGTTGGCGCTTATTTTTGAAGGCAGCATCTTCAATTCAGATATGGTACAATCCAGTCTGTTTACACAATAGGGTCATTTTCGCAGACAGTGGGCCACTGATAGCTTGCAAGTTTTGGAATGTAGGAAAAGTTTCCCTCCAAGTGAATGACTCGGCTTGAGCTAAATAAATTGTATATGTCTACATAAAAGTCAGGGTATTGTTGACAATATAGTCTGGTACTATTTCCAACCTCACACTTGAAAACATTGATTGAATGTCAAACATTTGTGGAAATGCTTCTCCATAAAAATAAATACCTACTCTTCGAACAGCATTGACCACACTGCTAGTGGCAGTTTTTATGACTTATTTCCATTATAATGTCTGATCAATGTAACAATCCTACAGAGATGATAGATGGTCTGCTGTTTGATTGATGTGCATATAAGCATTGCATAGCAATGTCGGATACATACATTTGATTGGGAATTTCCTGAATTTTACTTAGAAGTCAATTGTTTTCAAAATAATCCAATAAAATGGTACTCTACCATGACCTAATTCGATTTCTATGAGACTCAACCCTAAACCATCTATTGCAAATGTGGGCAGACACAATCATATGCATCAGCGTTTTCTGACTGCTTATATATAATAAATTTCCAGCTGCGATTTAATGCTGTTAATGATGCCCAATAAGCTCTAAACTCATGAAAATCCAGAAGAAAGAAGCAAAGATGAAGAAACTTGTTTCTTAAGATTTCAGACATAAGGAAACATAAATAGAAGGAGAGCATTTCTGAGGCATTGGTATCAATTAAGTATTTTGAGATTATCTTTAAATTAACTCCGCCCAATCTTTCTGTCTCATAACGTTCAAGTACCAATAATTTACCTACAAATTTAGACGTTCTAACAGATTCGGATGAACTACATTGGTTTGAAATTTCTGACTGTTTAAGCAAAAAAAGCCCATGGATTTGGAAGGAGACTGCTCATTAATCTCTTCACAAATTTCATTTTCAGCAGTCACGTGTAGCTAGTCAACAGTGCATATATGTTCTATTTAAATATAGCATGACCAGCTCTGGGGTATTTTAGACACACACAACAGTCGCTGAGCATTGGGCGATTGCAAGCATTTTGTCAATTTCGCTTGAAAAACAGATAGGCAATTGTTTAATGTCGGAATGAGATAGGAAGGTGCTCACATTCGGAGAGGCCAAGGCGCTGTAAAAGTAGAGACGTGCATAGGTTAAAGAGTTCAACTTAGGTTTCAAAGATGCATGATGTAAATTACATCCTCCTTTCTCACCTATCCAAATGCCCAGATAATTCTAACTATAATACTTTTCGATTGCTAGGTCCCCTATTTGCCACCTCTTCGCTATGTCATTTTGGTTGGGAAAAACTAAAATTTCAGATCTTTTACCATTAACTCTGAAGTGGTATGATATACTATAATTGATATTCCCTGGAGGCCTATTTTGTCTCAGCAAAAAGGGGTTGTCCGGCTACTGTCATATTTTTAAATAACTTGACATTAGCTTCTGGAAAAACATGTGCCTGTCATGGCCCTCATGTCAGCTTTATACGTCATATATGGGGGAGGAGGAGAATACACTAATACTTTTGGCCTTTGTTGGTAAAAAGTCATGCCTAAGGAATTTGAGATTTTTCCGAACTTGGGGGCATATTTATAAGGGCTTTATGTCCGCTTTTTTGGCTTACAGAGCCAAAAGAGCGGAGATAAAACCAGCGCCCTATTTACAAGAGGGTGCTAACATGCATAATCGCATGATAGCACACTTTTTCCCAATGCCTCCCTTTGCATCTGCAATGAGATGCAAACTGGGCGTAGCCCAGATGGACTCTCTTGCAAATATCTCTGATGTTTACATCGAGATATTTACAAGGCAGCCCACATGATTGTAGCACACATTAGATTTTGGCAAAAACTATTGTTTTTCCCAAAACCTAACGTCTGCTAAAATCCTGACTTAGCCATCCCTGTCATAGGGGGTGGATTATGCTGATACGACCCACAGGGTCTTATCAGCAAGGTTATCACCCTTTTGCAGGGAGCGATGTTCCCTGCAAAAGGACGATAACCTCGCTATCTCTGGAATTTTTATTGCCCTGGAGAAACACGTTGTTAATAACGCGCGACCAGGGCAGGGCCGGACTGGGAACTGAAACCAGCCCTGGCAAATTTTGGCAGACCAGCCCCCGTCCAGCGCGTAGCGAGCGAGCGCAGTGAGCGAGCCCGACCTCTACTAGGGGGGTTTGGGGGGATTACCCCCCCCCCCCAAGAAAATTTTGGAAAATGACAGACCAAAATGGTGAATTTTACAGCACATTTTTCATTACATATTCCAATTGTATCAACTTTCAAAGCACAGTAAATAGCAGATGTTGACCTTGAAGAACATCAGGTTACCCACCCAGTCATATGTACCCATAGGCATTCTTTCAGAGAGCACCAAAAATAAACTCAATCTAATCCCCAACATCAATTCCATTGCAAAGTCTGCTCGATACCAACTGCGCCTTCTTTGGGGAATCTGTCGCTTCTTCCCGGAGCAGGACCTTATAACCCTGGTGCGATCGTTGGTCCTCTCCAGATTGGACTACTGCAATTCTCTTCTTACTAGCCTCCTCAAATCCCACTTGTCCCTCCTTAAATCTGTTCTCCATTCAGCAGCTCATTTCATTTATGGGGCCAAAAGAAGCGACCACATCACACCGATGTTATCCACCCTCCGCTGGCTTCCCTTCGAGGCTAGAGCTATCTACAAGACTGCCTATATCACCCACAAAGCCTTACACTCCTCTCCTTACTACCTGTCGAATAAACTGAAACTCTCTGGAGGCTCTAAACCATCACATAATGCGGAAAATCTACTACTTGAACCTCCCACTTTCAAGAAGGAAAGATCGATGGCCCAATCCTTTTCAGGCAACGGGGTGAGAATCTGGAACTCCCTTCCGCCTCAGCTCCGGACCACCGCCTCCTCCCAGGCCTTCAAAACGGACCTCAAAGTTCTCCTCCTCCAAAGACACCTCCAAAAGTAATTCACGTCCTCACTATTATCTGAAGGAAGACCTCCCATTACTGAAAATTCTATTCGCCATGACTATGGTAGCGCCTTCCCAGTGTGTTCCTGTGGTTGGAGTGTTTGCCATTTATTGCAGTATTATCCTTGTACCTGTGTTTGGTACTCTTTTGTAACATGCACACGCCACTTTTCTCTTGTAACACACTGTTTGCTACCTCTCACATTTTGTTTGCCTTTGATATTTGCACAAGTGCCACCATTGCCTACGTAACGTTTGTTCTTGTGCCTGAGTGTCTAGCATATATTGCAGTATTATACCTCTAATTGTACTTTGTTTTCTCTTGTAACTTGCACACTTGTCACTTTTTCCTCCTGTGCACTGTTTGCTACCTCATGTATTTTGTTTGCTCACAATTACCTCATGTAACTTAACGTCTGCTTTTGTAATCTGTTCACATTTAATGTTCCCCTCATGTATCAGCTCTGTTCCTATTGTGAAGCGCTCTGACGCCTTCGGGTAAAGTCCGCGCTATATAAAAACGCATAAATAAAATAAATACCCCAACCCCCAGGCGGATCTGCCAAGAGGTCTGAACACTCATGAAAAACAAATGAAGATGTCTGCATAATACATTCATTGACAAAAAATATTGTGTAGAAACGCTGGGAGCATGAACAAGCACTGACTGCGGCAATAGGTCTGGCTATGTTTTTACGTGGGGAGGAGAGAGGGGGGAGGAAGGGGGAGAGAGGGAGACAGAAGAAGAGAAAGGGAGAAGTAGAGGGAGAAAAAGAGGAAGAGAATGAGGGAGAGGAATGAGAGAAAGATGGGGAGAGGGATGGAAGGAGATAGAGGGAGTGATAGAGAGAGGGAGGGGGAGTGAGAGGAGAGATAGAGGGAGGGGGAGAGAGAGGGAGGGGGAGAGGGAGAGAGAGAGGGGGAAAGAGAAATACAGGGATAGAAAAGAGAAAGGGAGGGATAGGGAGAGAGGGAGAGAGAGAAAAGGATAGAGAGAAAGGGATAGAGAGTGGGAGATAAACCATGAGAGATATGGGAATAGAGAGGGAGAGAGGGGGAATAGAGAGAGGGAGAGAGAGGGGAGAGAGAACAAGAGAAGGATAGGTATAGAGAGAGTGAGAGGGATAAATAGAGAATGCGTGAGGGAGCAAGAGAGAGGGACAGAGAAATAGAGGGAGAGGGATAGGGATAGAGAGAGAGAGAGAGAGAGAGAGGGAGGGAGCAAGAGAGGGAGAGAGAGAAAGGGAGAGAAAGGGGGCAAGAGAAAGGAAGTGGGAGGGAGAGATAGAGAGGGGAGAGAGGGAGAGCAGAGAGAGGGAGAAGGAGAGAGGGGGAGAGAAGTACAGGGATAGAAAAGAGAGAGAGAGAGGGAGGGATAGAGAGAGGGAGAGAGAGAAAAGGATAGAGAGAAAGGGGTAGAGAATGAGGGAGGAACCGAGAGAGATATGGGGATAGAGAGGGAGAGGGGGGATAGAGGAAGGTAGAGAGAGGGGGAGAGAGCGAGAGAGGGATGGGTATAGAGAGATTGAGAGGGATAAATAGAGAGCACGTGAGGGAGCGAGAGAGAGGGACAGAGAAATAGAGAGAGAGAGAGGGAGAGGGAGAGAGAGAGAGGGAGGGAGGGAGCAAGAGAGAGAGAAAAATAAAGGGAGAGATGGGTGAGAGAAAGAAAGAGTGGGAGGGAGTGAGAAAGAGGGGGCGCGAGCCACAAGAGGGAAAGAGACAGAGAGAGAGTGGGAGAGAGAGAGGGATAGAGAAAGAGAGAGGGATACAGAGATGTTTACTCCATTTCGTTATTACACAAACAGCAAAACGATGCTAATGTATTTCACAAGCCAAGTGGAGTTTGCTAACGCCAGCAGTAACAGTTCCAACACTTAGTGTTCTGCACACCACAGACTTTCAGAAATGGGGGCCTAAGTTTTTAAAGGGAAGACCTCTTTACAGTGCTTGTCACGCACAGGTCAAAGCTTCAAAGGGACAATACAATGAAGGGAATGATATTGTTAATCCCAGCTTCTTACCTTTGCTTAGACTTCATTCCAGGTCATTGTTTTTCACACAGTGTCCCATTCTAGACAGAGACCACACATATGCAAATCAGTGTTGCCTAACACATGTTAGAGGCTGGAATGTTTGACAAAATAATATATTCAATGAACCTGAGAAGAGAAAATCTCTAAGACTTAATTTGGGGGCAATGGTGATTAAACTAGTCAGCAGATGTGACTGATCACCGGAAGTCAAGATGTAAAATAGATCACTTTAAATATATTTGGGATTTTAGACATCTTGCCAACCTATATAAAGGAATTCTATCCAAAGTATAAACTTGTATGTTTGCTTTTGAGGAAGACTCAGACCATGCAACAGAGGAACATATTTTACAAAAGTTTGGAAAGAATTCCTTTATTATTTTTGAAGGAGTCAAATAACGCAATCAATTGTAATATTTTATAAGCTTGCACTGTGTATGCATTATATGCTTTTGAATGTCTGTGGTTGCAGTCTAGGAAAAAAACTGTGCTCGAGTTTGTCAGTTTATCAGCTGAGGGCACAGCTACGTGGTCCCAGTCTTTTGTTATATAGACATATAGTGACATCTGTAATTTGCTCTATGTTTTCATTTAGTGTCTGACGCAAAACGGGGCACATTGCAGAGCTTTGGGCACACATCTGTTGTTTTCCGCGAAGATGAACATTCCTGCTTTTGATATTTTTGCTATATTTGACACAGAGGTCCGAAATGATAGCTTTCTCTCAACCAGTTGTTTTTGGCGGGTAGAATTGAGTCTGGGAAATCCTTTCCACTCATTCACTTTTCAGACAAAATGTGGACAGCTCACAAAATATTCTACTCATAAGATGAAGAGGGCCACGATGTAAATTTATGTACAGCATATGCATTGCGCACTAAACATGCTCCTTTATGTTTTTAGTTTGTTTATTTGTGATTTAGAGGAGATATAAATAACAGTCTGAAACATAGGACCACTGAGGCCAGCATAACTGTGATTTGGCTTCCGGTTGCCCACTTTTGTGGAATCTACAGCCCTCCTCAATACTAAAAGCAAATATATGTTTTGGTTTAAATTAACACACATTGTCAGTCCCTGGCACTTAAATGAATGTGTGGATGTGCTCCTCGACAAAGGGCAGAATGCCTTCAATCCAGTGCTTAATTTGTGAAATAATAAGTGCCGGGGCTGCTCATCAGAAAGGCACTGCACCTTTCACCACCCATAGCTCCTACCAGTGCTGCCAATACCAGTACCAACACATCTACTAACCACCACACACCTAGCAGTGTGACAATTCAGACTATTTGAGTCCCTCATAGCTATAAGAATGGATTGTGGCACATGTTTTAGACCATTTTAATGTAAATTGAATTAATAAACAAACGTTGTTGTGCTGATATCTAAATTAGGGCAGTCTGCACCTGGTAGCGCAGTTTGTCTATGTGCCGGTGTTGACAATTGAGTGCCGCCGGTGCTGAGCACCAGAAACCACCAGCTCAAATTAAGCACTGCTTCAATCTCAGTTAAGTTTGCCAGTGGTTGAAGCGGACTGCCACGTGCAGTGTGCTGTTGTGGGTGGAAGACAAATATGGATGACTTAATTACAGATATATAAATAAAGTAGGCTGGCGAAAACCCCTATAAATGTATTATGTTTATGTCAGTAAAATCAAAATGCATTGACTAAAGCCAGACATAAGAATGTGTTCGCATAGACTGAATGTGCGCTCCTTCCTACCTATGAATGGTGGAGTGGTGGATGAAAACAATCGTATAAACATTGCACCCTTCTTTTTACTGTATTCCTTTCCCACGTATCTCAGTGTGATGTAGTTCACAATCATAAATTGACTACAAAACAAAAGATAATTCATGTTTAAGCATAATTTGTGCTTTAAAGTAGAATCCATAAGGAACAGTGATGTAGATCAAAAAATGTAAATATTTGTCCAAACTTTCCAATTTCTCTGTGTCTCAAAGTCGATCTGCATTGGACTGCTTACAGCACACATGAAGATGCTGACTGGTTCAAGGCCTTGTGTGGACCCAGAGAAAGGTCAAGGTACATGCGAGTGGCAGGCACAGGTTGCGGGCAGAGAAAGAACAAAGGGACATTTTAGCTACCTTGTCATTTATGTAGGTTAAGCCCAGCCTCTTTTCTTTGCCACATGGAAAGCATGGGAAAATGTGTATGCAGATATGGCCCTTCATGAAATGAGGTCTCTCTTGTTGTTTTTCTCTGCGTCTCGCAGTCGCACACAAAGCGGAAGTATAAAAGCCGTGCTACGGGGGCTGTCACACACTCCCTCAAGCATACATCAAATTCGCTGAGGCCAGTCACCAACCACACTCCAGGCCTTTCAGAGACAACCCCTAGATGGTGTCACCTTCCATCACTCTCTCCCTTTCACACTCACTGACAGACAGGTTGCATAGGCTCACAGAACCACCACGGGGTCCTCCAGCGCTTAATACAAAACACCTGCATTTTACAGGGCAATGCCCTTTGGAAAGAAGACCACATCCATCCCTGAAAGGAAAAACATTTTGGAAAGCAATACAGGTGAGTGATACGATACTTCTATGCCACAAAACAACAAAAATAGAAAAAATGCATCCCCAAATTCTTGTGAGAATGGCTCGGCCACACTTCCTCTTAGTACCCGTCCTTTTATCCAATCCTTTTCATCTCCCCTTTCCTCCCTCTCGGCGTGCCTTTCTCTCGGCTATCTTTCTTTCCCTCCCGCCACCACTCACACTTCTCTAACCCACAATAATTATTATTCATACTTAAATCATGTCTGCCTGTGTCTCCTGCACCCCATCAGTCCGCCAATCATTCTCCTCACAGGAAATGAGCGAGCGAGCGGTGGGTGCTCTCTGTAATAGCGCCAGCCAGGGCCAAAGACAACGCGAAACCAGAGCCCGCCTTATCTGCTGCGGCTTGACAGGTCATCAGATTATATTCCCAGCAGCTACACGGTAACCCTAGAATAACTGGGGTTAGGAGTCGGACGGTTCCAGGTCCCCCCCTGGCTTGAGGAACTGGAAGAGGTACTCAGGGAGGACACAGACCAGAGTCAGACCACCACCACTACGTGAGGCCCGCCAACTCTCTGAGCAACCACATCATAAACACAATCATTTGGTGCAGGGCGGAAAAACGTACTCACCTCCATTCTACAGTCCTGTTTTGAGGGCAGACACAAGGGGGCTACAGCTAGTCAGCTAGCCAGTAGAATAATTAAATTATGGCTGCTCCGGACGGTGAAGAAGTGCGCACCTCTGCAGACAAATTGTCTCGTGACTCTCGTCACTGTAGTCACGCGCAATTTGAATTGCTCACGGGAATCAGGGAATTACATCATCAGCGCACCCTAGAAAGGCGCGCAGACGCGGCGGAGGAGGAGACAGTGCATAATTCTGCGCGCTGCGCGCAGGCACCTCCTCCTCCGTGTTTGGTTGCACAGACACCAGGCGGGGGCAGTCAATCAATCAACCTTGGACCTTGCTGTTGCTGGCCTGGCGCTGCTGTTTTCCCTGCAGGCTGAGCCTGCACCTAGAGCGGAGTGGACTCGTCTCGGTATTCAGGCCTGGTACAGTATTTGGCTGGAGGGCCGATTTTCAGTCCGGCCATCACTACATCAGAGAGAAGTCACCAGCCAGGTGTAGTGTCTGTCTGAGACTCTCAGACACGACACCTGGTGACCTCTCTCTGAAGT
This sequence comes from Lissotriton vulgaris, assembly GCF_964263255.1. Classification (NCBI taxonomy): domain Eukaryota; kingdom Metazoa; phylum Chordata; class Amphibia; order Caudata; family Salamandridae; genus Lissotriton; species Lissotriton vulgaris. The sequence continues at coordinate 398,420,484 of NC_141696.1, read as the reverse complement.
AGTGACGACCGGAATGAAAATCGGCCCCACAGCCACAAAACCGGCCCCCTGTTCCAAAACCGGCCCCCACCCCCTGCCAGCCTACCGGGGGATTGCCCGGTGCCCGAAAGCACCAGTCCGGGCCTGGACCAGGGCGATAAATTCCAGAGATAGCCTGCGATAATATAATTATCGCTAAGCACGGCCAGCGATAATTATCGCTGGCCGTTGTTAAAATGCCCCTTGATTCGTATCCCAGTGTTACAGTACCATCAATTGCCCTAATTTATAAAGATGGCGTTCCGCTTTTTTCTGTTCACTCACTTATAGACCTTCCAAGTTTGCAGGATAATTTTTTTAAATTCCAGATTTATACAATTGATGAAGAAAACATGCCTAATGTGCTAGTTTAGCTTTCAATGGTCCATTTTAGAATTGTTGTTACACAAAGCTCCTTCTGCATGAGAACATTTAAGAGGTTTACTTCCTTTCGATTAGCTACATTTTGTTCTTCAAAGCGAGTTATGTGGGAGATCCACAACCTAACCTGCTTGTTTACACGAATAGTTTTGATTTGAGTTTCCAGTCAGTGTTCTTGGAGTGGCATGAGCTCTGCTCTTTGAGAAACAGCTGACATATAAATTCTGCTGCTGAGGCCAGACGTGCGTTTCTTCCTCACTCTTCACGTGGCTCCTGTTCTCCCTCCATCTGATTAACTGTGGTTGAGATGTGTCTGTCTTTGGATTGAGTACTTCTTTTCTGTAAGGATTGATGGGGTTGATTAGTTAACTCTGATCTGTTAATGTTCGGCTGATCCCTCCTTTTGTTGTTATTACACTTATGTTTACTGCTAGACATATTTTATAATTCTAGCCAGTTTCAGACTATTCCACCCTCTCCTCGGCTCCCTGAATAGATCCAGATTTTATCACTGCCTCAAAATAAAAGTACAAATGTTGTACAGAATTTCAAAACATATCAATAGAAAGAAATCCGATTTCTTCTATTGTCTTTGCTCTTACCAAGGATCAAAACATTGGAGAGAAGGAGACTCTCAGGAATCGGACATACTGTATACATACACAAATGCAACAATCAAGAATTCGAGCGAAGTAGGGAGAATGAGTATAAAAAAATAAAAGATGAGAGGAGAGTCTGAACAAGAAAATGCAAATAGGCAGTGGCGGCTCCTCTGCTAAGGCGGAGGAGCATCGCCTCACTGCTTTCGGCAGTGGAAATAAAGGGAAAAATAAAATAATAATACCTGTTTTTTATTATAATTTTATTTGTTCCTGTTGCAGCTTGGTGGGGGTGGTAGGTCTGCTCGGAGCAGGGGAGTAGTACAATTATATGCCAATCATATAATATTATTCAGAAGTAGTTGTATGTGAATATGAAGACAATCAATTTAACGCTACATCTTATATGCTATGCTAATGGATGTGCGGTGTTTCGAGATGAGTTGAAATTACTAGTGTGTGTGAATGATGAATGAAATTGGAAATTGCAGTCTGTGTGTGAATATATGGGTGATGCATATTATACTGAGACATGCAAGTTTGGATATGACATCAGGGTAGAACAACAGAGGAGTATTAGGATGGTGTATGTGGATGGTCACATAGTGAACCATTTACCATTAACCACATTTTTACTGCAAATGACTCAGAATTATGGAAAGCGGCTCAAAGGTGAATTGTTTTTATTCCGCGTAACAAGTTGTTGTGAGTTTCCCCTGTTGAGTCCTGTTCAACTCCCTTGCAGTAAAAGTGTGTTGATTGCGAATGAAGCCTGATTCACCAAAGGGCTTGGGACTTGCAAAGTAATACCCCTGTAGTACTACTTCACATATTCTTAAAAGCCTTAGTGTAAATGCCCCCAAAAATGGAAATAAAGGGGTAATATTTTGAATATCTACATACAATAAGTCAATCAGTAAGGATCGGGCCCCGTTGGCACTACTATTTGTAGGTGATTGAGCAGTTCAAGTCAATTCACAAAGTTATTCATACTGTACATAAGTAGGCGTCAAAAGGTAAAGGGGAAATATAGGCAGGGATCTGTGGCTGGAGGTCAGTAAATAGCATTTGTCAGTTTGTCAGTACATAAGTGCTACTGGAGTACTATTTCAGAACTGGTTGCTGTTAAGATAGGAGACTATGCAAATATACAAATGGGTTGGTTCTTGCACCAGATGTAAAAAAAACAAGATGTCTAAGTCTTCAACGGTTCATCTGTCATATGTATTGGAGGTGCCTTCTGTCCTTCCAAGCCCTAGAATGAAAGATCATTTTGAGACAGATGTGTCAAACTCTGACACATTTTGGACAACTTCTAAGAAAAATGTTTAGAATTGCATGGGGTGGTATACCAAGCCACAAGGTAATAAAGGGGCAAGTAATTCATGTAACCAGTGCCCATTCAAAGGGCTACAAGGGAGGCGTGACATGTTTTGGGAAGAGGTCTGAAGAGAATCTCTTTCCCATCTGCAACTTTGTGAGATTACTCTTGCACATTCTCATATTGAATTTTTTTAGGTCAGATGAGAGAAGTTGAAAGGCTATAATTGCAGAACTAATTAATTCAGCACTTTGACAGAAGTGGGGAAATAAGTATCATCCTCATTTTTGCATTTCAGCTGAAACTCATGTTCTGAGTAAAATAGCATGAACGTTCAAACGTGTATCTAATACACAGCTTAAACAATAACTGGATCATTTCTTAGATCCTTCAATTACTCAATGATGCCTCTTTAATCTTTTTAGTGTTGGGAAGCACTGTTGTCTGTTGTTGGAGAGTAAGGTGGAGAAATGAAGAGCATCAATGGCCCATCAACATTGGTTTGATCTCCCACACTGGCTGTGTCTCAAATCAACCTCCCATGTGAAAGTTGTGATGACTTGTTCTTAATACCACAGGCATCAAATATGGTGATGATAGATCTTAGCACCTTAGCGGTAATAGGGCATTGCCCTCTTCAGGTGCAGACAAGGCCCTTCTCCTTTCGAGTCTAGGAAACCTGAACGGAAAACATTCATGACTATCAGACTACTTGGATACGTAATGATAAAGACTATACTATGCAATGCTTTTCCATCCTGGTATCCCAGATAGGAAATTACCTTCCTAAGAATATTCAGATTCCTGAAGACAATTTCACAATTTAGAAATAGTTGCAGATATACTTGTTTTATTATTGTACAGTTTATAGATAGAAGAGATATCAATAATGCATGCCTTTTGTAGTTTTACACAAGATTCGGAAAAACAAAACAAACTGCACAATATGAGTCACTAAAACATACATCATAACATGCCATAACATAAGATAATGCGAAGTAACATAAGATAAATTTTTGTAAGGGACATCACCTGTAGTATATATTTACTTAAACGTTGGTTAGATTCCAGCCCCATCCCTCACCACGTTCTCTCAAGCTCTTTGCATCCAAAACACGTTCCGTGACTTTATTTTTATACATTTTAATCCTGGTTAATTGTGGGAGGAGCATTGAGGAATGTCTGAATAGTGTGTACTAGTGGTACATAAATTAGATCTGCATCATGCACTCTACATCCTAGTCACTTCAATATGGCTGGAGGATTTTATGATTACGTTTATCAAAGGCTGCAGGGAGAATGGGGATCTCAATCAATCAGTAATCTTATAAAGCGTGACTACTCACTTGTGAGGGTCTTAAGGCATTGAGTGGAGGGGGGGTCTGCAGTTCAGTTGAAGAGCCAGGTCTTGAGGTCCTTCCTGCATTGAAGTAGTGATAGTGATTGCCTGAGGTTCCAGGTCTTTGCATCAAGGTAGGAACAGGATCTTCCTCAAGCTGTAGTCTTGCGGATACGTGGGATGGTGGCCAGGGCCAGTTGGTTAGAGTGAAGATGCCTGCCGGGTGTGTAGAAGGAGAGGTGGTGGTTGAGTTATACAGTTCCGGCATTGTCCAGGGCTTTTATAGGCGTGCATAAAAAAAAGGGGATGAAAAGGATGTGTGATAAGTTTTGGTAGTTTCTACAGTTCTTCAGGAAATGAAGCAAGACAGCCATTTCCAGGGTGTGTAATCTGAGCGAGAGTACGGACTGTTGCATGTTTTGCTGGTGATGAGATATATGGTAAGTCTGTTGAAAAACAATCCTTTCAGGTTTGTAAAGAAACAAAAGATTTAAACAATGGTGCCAATACACTACACTACAATGCCTATTTTTATTGACCTGACATATACAGATTTCTATTACTAAAATTAAAACGAGGTCACTGCCTTTTTTTTGTACTAATTATAGTGAATAATTTCTCAATATTCTCCATTTTAACGTTATGGTTCCTATTAGATCTGCATCATGCACTTTACATCCTAGTCACTTCAATATGGCTGGAGGATTTTATGATTACGTTTATCAAAGGCTGCAGGGAGAATGGGGATCTCAATCAATCAGTAATCTTATAAAGCGTGACTACTCATTTGTGAGGGTCTAAAGGCATTGAGTGGAGGGGGGGTCTGCAGTTCAGTCGAAGAGCCAGGTCTTGAGGTCCTTCCTGCATTGAGGTAGTTATGGTGATTTCCTGAGGTTCCAGGTCTTTGCATCAAGGTAGGAACAGGATCTTCCTCAAGCTGTAGTTGTGGATACGTGGGATGGTGGCCAGGGTCAGTTGGTAAGAGTGAAGATGCCTGGCGGGTGTGTAGAAGGAGAGGTGGTGGTTGAGTTATGCAGTTCCGGCATTGTCCAGGGCTTTTATAGGCGTGCATAAAAAAAGGGGATGAAAAGGATGTGTGATAAGTTTTGGTAGTTTCTACGTTTCTACAGGAAATGAAGCAAGACAGCCATTTCCAGGGTGTGTAATCTGAGCGAGAGTACGGACTGTTGCATGTTTTGCTGGTGATGAGATATATGGTAAGTCTGTTGAAAAACAATCCTTTCAGGTTTGTAAAGAAACAAAAGATTTAAACAATGGTGCCAATACACTACACTACAATGCCTATTTTTATTGACCTGACATATACAGATTTCTATTACTAAAATTAAAACGAGGTCACTGCCTTTTTTTTGTACTAATTATAGTGAATAATTTCTCAATATTCTCCATTTTAACGTTATGGTTCCTATTAGATCTGCATCATGCACTCTACATCCTAGTCACTTCAATATGGCTGGAGGATTTTATGATTACGTTTATCAAAGGCTGCAGGGAGAATGGGGATCTCAATCAATCAGTAATCTTATAAAGCGTGACTACTCACTTGTGAGGGTCTTAAGGCATTGAGTGGAGGGGGGTCTGCAGTTCAGTCGAAGAGCCAGGTCTTGAGGTCCTTCCTGCATTGAGGTAGTGATGGTCATTGCCTGAGGTTCCAGGTCTTTGCATCAAGGTAGGAACAGGATCTTCCTCAAGCTGTAGTCTTGCGGATACGTGGGATGGTGGCCAGGGCCAGTTGGTTAGAGTGAAGATGCCTGCCGGGTGTGTAGAAGGAGAGGTGGTGGTTGAGTTATGCAGTTCCGGCATTGTCCAGGGCTTTTATAGGCGTGCATAAAAAAAGGGGATGAAAAGGATGTGTGATAAGTTTTGGTAGTTTCTACGTTTCTACAGGAAATGAAGCAAGACAGCCATTTCCAGGGTGTGTAATCTGAGCGAGAGTACGGACTGTTGCATGTTTTGCTGGTGATGAGATATATGGTAAGTCTGTTGAAAAACAATCCTTTCAGGTTTGTAAAGAAACAAAAGATTTAAACAATGGTGCCAATACACTACACTACAATGCCTATTTTTATTGATCTGACATATACAGATTTCTATTACTAAAATTAAAACGAGGTCACTGCCTTTTTTTGTACTAATTATAGTGAATAATATCTCAATATTCTCCATTTTAACGTTATGGTTCCTATTCACATAGAAATGTTTGAGTGTACTTTGAGATGGCTTTGATGTGCTGGTAGAGGAAATAAACATGGCTGTGAAAATGTTGATGCATTTTATGTGATCACACAAAAATATATAACTATTACAGATATATGTATAATCTTTCTGCACCATTCACATAATTCCCTCACATACAAATGAACTGAATTAGTAAATAACATGCAACGAAATTCAACAAGCATCACACAGAGAATGTTAAAGAGCACTGTCTGTCACTGCTATAATTTAGCTGTCATAAGTGAAAGAAAAATTGTTAATCCCCTTAATAAAATATTCATGTTTACACCCATATGCAGGCAAATAATATGTTGGTAAGTGCATGTCTAAAGGTGCTTTGTGGCTTCAAAAGATAGTTATAGTCTGATTTAATGTTTCTATTAATATTAAAAACTCATATCTAAGTGAATGTGCCTTAAAGCCATTTATCAAGTTAAAGCAAACAATCCAATACAGTTTTGATATTTTCACAGAACATCACGACTGATAAATCCATGATAGTGTGCCCCTCCCCCGTCACTACCCCTAGGAAAAGTCTGTTTGAATAGACATTGTTCAGGAGAGCCACAGGCCAGTGACGGGCTAAGGGGCCAGAACTGTATAGGTGGGATAATTTATCACTGATGTCCTGGGGTCTATCCTTCTATGCCCAGTTCACCCTTTCCACACCTGACTCTCAGGGTAGTGAGGATGAGCATTCAAAGGCTTCTATGGAAAAATAAGGTGTGGAGGGGATACAAGAAAAGTTGGGTTTGGTACCAGAATACCATTGTCACAATGCTGAATGACATATATTTTCTCTCATAAAGTTTACAAGAAAATCACTCTGTAACAGTCAATAATAGAAAATCTACACTGAATGGTGCAATTTTATATAAATTATAAATATGTCAGAATATTTATGCCAGACGACTCGTCGGCCACAGAAATTCTGTCATACAACTGCCATGGTTTTGTCATTGTAGAAAAGGAGCCTGTGTGATTTGCCTTTGTAGTTGGTGTTATAGAAGATTAGGGAATAATAGAGAGTTTGCATAGTTGGGTGCTAAGGGATATGATTAGGAAACTGGAAGTAGAATCAATTGATATACCCAAGACAGAAGTTGACAGAATTGCTTGTTTCACAGATCTCATGACTTAATGAGAGTGTAAATTGTTATGGGTCCTCAAATATGTTATACACAGATGGTCTAGGATGGGGTCAGGACTTTTAATGGGTGAGGCTACAGAAAGTGAAGTCGTAGATAGTTTCAATGAGAGACAGATTTGTAGAGAGGAAATGTGTGAGGGTTACCTGACATAATATATTTAGATAGAGGACCTTATTTACAATATTTTGCTTTAGGACAGCTCCGCAACCCTTCCTGTTGCCCTGCCTTACGGCAAAAGTATAGGGCAGGAATGTGCTGTATCTATCAGATACAGCGCACTCCTGTCCTCTTCTCCAGCGCTGGCACACAATTGACTGCCATGCGCCAATGCAGGCACCTTTGCACAATTGTGCAAATGTATGTCTGCATTGTATATGTGCTGCTGAATGCAGCACACATAGAAAGAGGAGAAATCAGGAGAAATAATGTTTTTGTCCTCATTGCACCTCGCCTCATTTTGGGAATGGTAGGCTTTTGACATATTCCCAAGTTTACGGAACATTACAAATCTAGGAATGTTTCAAATGCCATGGGTGTTATGTGGCAACATCTACTGTAACACCCATAGCACGCCTCTCCATCGCAGGGTGAGGTAATGCAGTGACTTATGCTGCACTGCCTCACACCATATCTACAAAGCCATGAAAAGTAACACAGGGCGGCTTTACATGGATGGCCTAGTAGATATGCCACTGCACTGTGGGTAGCCAGAACGTAAATAAAGTGATATTCCGGCCATGCACGGGGGCTTGCAAATGAGGCCCAGAGTGACTAAATCCATTGTGAATTTCTGCCTGGGGATAGGGGTTCACTGGTGTGCAGTGGGAAGGGAATGGAAATGTGATGACTGTATGAATGCCGGAGTGCTCAGGGGGAAGGGACTGACAGATTGATAGGAGAAATGGGGAGGCTGAGATGAAGGTAGGGTTGAAAGGTTTCCATAAATTATGTTGGGTTGTGTGGACATGGACTGTGTACATCTTAGAATTGGTAAGAGAACAGAGTTGATCATTCAACCTATTCTGTATGCATTTTTGTATCCAGGATAAACTATCGGAGAAGACAAAAGTGTGTGAGTGGATGTCCAGGTATTGCACAAGCTCTTCAACAAACTCACTGGCTATATCATTGGTGGTAATATGGATCAATGTTTACGTGGCAGAAAAACAAAAAATGCTGTTTTATTCTTGCATGAGCTTTAGGTAAACTACTGCTTAGTGTTGGTGGTCTGTAATACATAACATATATTATAACTAAAGCAAAGCTAGAACTTTGACAACCTATTTTTAAATGCGTTCCTTAAAATTAACTACAATGATTGTTGAATGCAATTTGCAGGTGAATGGCTTGTTTTATGCATTTAAATATATTTTAGAACCATATGTATCTAATGGCACTCTACAGATGCTGAATACACAAACATGTTTGGGCTTTCAAAAAACAGTAGATGCCTGCCTAAAGCTGTAATGAGTCCCATCCGAACTCATAAACACAATCTATCTTTCACAAAATGTTACCACACAGGTATTTTCTCTCTGACAATATTTTGTCAAGCTTTGCAACATAGTGCTATTTTCTGTTGTTTATGTTCTCATCAGCATATCTACCATTAACCAATATAAATCCTAACTTGGGCATACTTACCCAAAAAATGTATACATCAATGTACATAACTCACCTATAAGAATTCTAAAAGAAATGAAAAAATCTTTTTGACTCTTAAACTAGAGGTGGCATCTAATTAATTCCTGGTTCCAGGTGCATTTTAAATATTTACAAACTTTACAGTTAAGGTCTAAATTAACTAGTGAACAAAGCCTCCACTAGAGCACCCACTAGGTGACAGAATGGCTGGTACAGCATATGTAGCAATCCGGTCCAAGTGTAAAAATCTCATAACATCCCACATCTCTTGTAGACCTTTGACATCAAAAGGTGCCAAACATTCTAATCCAACTAACATCGGATAACTTGCCCCGAACTGCTGCTATATTCCAACGAAGAACCCTTAGACCCATGGACCTACTAGACTCCATATGCTTAGCTGAGACCTCTTCAACAAGAGCTACATCCAGTCAATTAAGATCTTCTAACTGACTCTGTGGTTCAAAGAGAATACTGAGTGGTATACTTGCAGTTTTACTTTGACGTGAATAAGTACCCAGTCCATCATGCGGCTGTTGCTGGCCAGAGTGCAATCCTCCTTTTTCCAGAGACCCTACGGTGTGGGGTAGTTTAAAGAAGCCCAATGGGAACACTGAGATGTGGTCCTTAGTGGAACCTTTAACCCAAGAGCATGGAGAATGCATCTCACCCACACGGCACAGCGAAAATTAACTATTATAGAGTAATCTGCAAACATTGTTGTAGAACAACCATTACAGCCTACTTTTCATACCATAATAATTTCATCAGGCAGAGGCTTGAATAAAGGCTGGAATGAATTAGCCCTTGTCACCAACCAGTGGACCTTCAGTTGCATATTACTTTCCTCAGGGGGTAACATCCATCATAATAAGAACATAAAGGATAGCGACTGGAGCAACGGAATAAAATTGGTAAAGGAATATTCTGCAGAGGAGACCTTTTGTGGCAAATGATGAGCTAGAGCTATACGACTATTAAAATCACTAAGACTGATCAGTATATTTAGTTGATGCCATTGGTAGTAAGAGTAGTAACAAAAAAGGAGAGTAAGGGATTGATTTCACAAAGTGTGATCGGAGAGTACTCCTGTTCCCCTGGGTAAGGTATATGAGTAACAAAAGAAGGAGTGTCACCGTTGAGAATCATAAATTCTGAATGGGATATATGTTTGGAAAAAGGAAAATTTCTCCTTTTGTAAATTAACCCTCACACACCAGCCTGGTGGTGACATGCTTCATCATTGGGGTCCACCCTGATGATCGAGTGCCATCAGGGTGTGCTGCGACACCTGAACTACAGTGGAGATGGTTGTTGTGAGTATAAGTGCCGAAAAAATGTTAAAATTGTCCTGGTTTAACTTAATGGAAACAAAATTATTCGTAAGCAACTGGACAATATTAAAAGGGTGTGAAGATACTTAGTGGGTAAATATGACCAAGAGTATCTGCATCTGTATCTGTAATTATGACCAAGAGTATCTGTGTGGATGGTCATGACCATCCACCCAGATACTCTTGGTCATAATTACCCACTAAGTATCTTCACACCCTTTTAATATTGTCCAGTTGCTTACGCGGGAGCTTGGCGACCGCGATTACGTAATCGCAGCTTGCCACCTTGCACAGCACGCATTGCGAGAGTTCACAATTGCGAACACGTAGATGCGGCGGGCAGCAACAATCTTGCACTCGCGAAATTACAGAATTTGCAATTCTGCACAAGAAATCCACCAGCAAGCAGCATAAACCTTCTGAAAATGAAATTTTATCAGAATAACTCCTCAGGTTGACATGTGCCTGCACTTTTTTTTGCAAGGAGTCCATTTGGGGGGGGTGGGGGGGGGGAGGAAGGAAGTGCTCCACAGTCTGCAACTTCCTGTTCCTGTCCAGCAGGCTCCTCCCAGTGCTTTCTTCATGTGCTGGTCACTTTCATTCGGATCTTGACCCGGACAGATTACTTTTTGTGAAGGCTGCTGGATATTTGGATTTGAGGCCTTTTTGACTTTCTTTGGATCACTTTTGGATTAGAAATTTCACAAGTAAGTTTGTTTGGGGCATTACAGCTGCTGCAACTACAATTTTGGAATTTTCGATTTTTGGGCTGTTGTTGTGGCCTTTTGCCCAGGGGTAGTGAGTGGTGCATGGACTGAGTCTTTCTGTGGGGTCTCTTTAATGTAAACATCATGGATGGCATGGATGGCATGGGATTGTGCTGATTTTTGTGTGTTTTTCGATTTTTTTGGCTGCTGTTGGGGCCTTTTGCCCAGGGGTAGTGAGTGGTGCATGGGCCTAGTCTTTCTGTGGGGTGTCTTGAATTTAAAGTCATTGAGGGCATGGATGGCATGGGATTGTGCTGATTTTTCTGTGTTTTTCGATTTTTTTGGCTGCTGTTGGGGCCTTTTGCCCAGGGCTAGTGAGTGGTGCATGGACTGAGTCTTTCTGTGGGGTCTCTTTAATGTAAACATCATGGAGGGCATGGATGGCATGGGATTGTGCTGATTTTCCTGTGTTTTTTGATTTTTTGGGCTGCTGTTTGGGCCTTTTGCCCAGGGCTAGTGAGTGGTGCATGGACTGAGTCTTTCTGTGGGGTCTCTTTAATGTAATCATCACGGAGGGCATGGATGGCATTGGATTGTGCTGATTTTTGTGTGTTTTTCGATTTGTTTGGCTGCTGTTGGGGCCTTTCGCCCAGGGGTAGTGAGTGGTGCATGGGCCTAGTCTTTCTGTGGGGTGTCTTGAATTTAAAGTCATTGAGGGCATGGATGGCATGGGATTGTGCTGATTTTTCTGTGTTTTTTTATTTTTTTGGCTGCTGTTGGGGCCTTTTGCCCAGGGCTAGTGAGTGGTGCATGGACTGAGTCTTTCTGTGGGTTCTCTTTAATGTAAACATCATGGAGGGCATGGATGGCATTGGATTGTGCTGATTTTTCTGTGTTTTTCGATTTTTTGGGCTGTTGATGGGGACTGGCCATGTGGGTGGGGGCCATTTTGAGTGGTGGTACAGGCAGGCCCAGGCCATGTGCCTGGGGGCCATTTTGAATGCAGGCAGTGTTCTCAGGCCTGCACCCATTTTACCTAGCTTTCATCCATTATGCCCAGGGGTAGTGAGTGGTGCATGGGCCTAGTCTTTCTGTGGGGTGTCTTGAATTTAAACATCATTGAGGGCATGGATGGCATGGGATTGTGCTGATGTTTCTGTGTTTTTTGATTTTTTTGGCTGCTTTTGGGGCCTTTTGCCCAGGGCTAGTGAGTGGTGCATGGACTGAGTCTTTCTGTGGGGTCTCTTTAATGTAAACATCATGGAGGGCATGGATGGCATTGGATTGTGCTGATTGTTCTGTGTTTTTCGATTTTTTGGGCTGTTGATGGGGACTGGCCATGTGGGTGGGGGCCATTTTGAGTGCTGGTACAGGCAGGCCCAGGCCATCTGCCTGGGGGCAAGGGGCCATTTTGAATGCAGGCAGTGTTCTCAGGCCTGCACCCATTTCGCCTAGCTGTCATCCATTATGCCCAGGGGTAGTGAGTGGTGCATGGGCCTAGTCTTTCTGAGGGTGTCTTGAATTTAAACATCATTGAGGGCATGGATGGCATGGGATTGTGCTGATTTTTCTGTGTTTTTCGATTTTTTTGGCTGCTGTTGGGGCCTTTTGCCCAGGGCTAGTGAGTGGTGCATGGACTGAGTCTTTCTGTGGGGTCTCTTTAATGTAAACATCATGGAGGGCATGGATGGCATTGGATTGTGCTGATTTGTCTGTGTTTTTCGATTTTTTGGGCTGTTGATGGGGACTGGCCATGTGGGTGGGGGCCATTTTGAGTGCTGGTACAGGCAGGCCCAGGCCAAGTGCCTGGGGGCAAGGGGCCATTTTGAATGCAGGCAGTGTTCTCAGGCCTGCACCCATTTCGCCTAGCTTTCATCCATTATGCCCAGGGGTAGTGAGTGGTGCATGGGCCTAGTCTTTCTGTGGGGTGTCTTGAATTTAAACATCATTGAGGGCATGGATGGCATGGGATTGTGCTGATTTTTCTGTGTTTTTCGATTTGTTTGGCTGCTGTTGGGGCCTTTGCCCAGGGCTAGTGAGTGGTGCATGGACTGAGTCTTTCTGTGGGGTCTCTTTAATGTAAACATCATGGAGGGCATGGATGGCATTGGATTGTGCTGATTGTTCTGTGTTTTTCGATTTTTTGGGCTGTTGATGGGGACTGGCCATGTGGGTGGGGGCCATTTTGAGTGCTGGTACAGGCAGGCCCAGGCCATGTGCCTGGGGGCAAGGGGCCATTTTGAATGCAGGCAGTGTTCTCAGTCCTGCACCCATTTCGCCTAGCTTTCATCCATTATGCCCAGGGGTAGTGAGTGGTGCATGGGCCTAGTCTTTCTGAGGGTGTCTTGAATTTAAACATCATTGAGGGCATGGATGGCATGGGATTGTGCTGATTTTTCTGTGTTTTTCGATTTTTTTGGCTGCTGTTGGGGCCTTTTGCCCAGGGCTAGTGAGTGGTGCATGGACTGAGTCTTTCTGTGGGGTCTCTTTAATGTAAACATCATGGAGGGCATGGATGGCATTGGATTGTGCTGATTTTTCTGTGTTTTTCGATTTTTTGGGCTGTTGATGGGGACTGGCCATGTGGGTGGGGGCCATTTTGAGTGCTGGTACAGGCAGGCCCAGGCCAAGTGCCTGGGGGCAAGGGGCCATTTTGAATGCAGGCAGTGTTCTCAGGCCTGCACCCATTTCGCCTAGCTTTCATCCATTATGCCCAGGGGTAGTGAGTGGTGCATGGGCCTAGTCTTTCTGTGGGGTGTCTTGAATTTAAACATCATTGAGGGCATGGATGGCATGGGATTGTACTGATTTTTCTGTGTTTTTCGATTTGTTTGGCTGCTGTTGGGGCCTTTGCCCAGGGCTAGTGAGTGGTGCATGGACTGAGTCTTTCTGTGGGGTCTCTTTAATGTAAACATCATGGAGGGCATGGATGGCATTGGATTGGGGCTGATTTTTCTGTGTTTTTCGATTTTGAGGCTGTTGATGGGGACTGGCCATGTGGGTGGGGGCCATTTTGAGTGCTGGTACAGGCAGGCCCTGGCCATGTGCCTGGGGGCAAGGGGCCATTTTGAATGCAGGCAGTGTTCTCAGGCCTGCACCCATTTTGCCTAGCTTTCATCCATTATGCCCAGGGGTAGTGAGTGGTGCATAGGCCTAGTCTTTCTGTGGGGTGTCTTAAATTTAAACATCATTGAGGGCATGGATGGCATGGGATTGTGCAGATTTTTCTGTGTTTTTCGATTTTTTTGGCTGCTGTTGGGGCCTTTTGCCCAGGGCTAGTGAGTGGTGCATGGACTGAGTCTTTCTGTGGGGTCTCTTTAATGTAAACATCATGGAGGGCATCAATGGCATTGGATTGTGGTGATTTTTCTGTGTTTTTCGATTTTGTGGGCTGTTGATGGGGACTGGCCATGTGGGTGGGGGCCATTTTGAGTGCTGGTACAGGCAGGCCCTGGCCATGTGCCTGGGGGCAAGGGGCCATTTTGAATGCAGGCAGTGTTCTCAGGCCTGCACCCATTTTGCCTAGCTTTCATCCATTATGCCCAGGGGTAGTGAGTGGTGCATAGGCCTAGTCTTTCTGTGGGGTGTCTTGAATTTAAACATCATTGAGGGCATGGATGGCATGGGATTGTGCTGATTTTTCTGTGTTTTGCGATTTTTTTGGCTGCTGTTGGGGCCTTTTGCCCAGGGCTAGTGAGTGGTGCATGGGCCTAGTCTTCTTGTGGGGTGTCTTGAATTTAAACATCATTGAGGGCATGGATGGCATGGGATTGTGCTGATTTTTATGTGTTTTTCGACTTTTTGGGGTGTATAACTGAACTGATGTTCCTCTGTCTTTCATTGCTTTTAGGTGCACAAGACTCAAGAGAACCACCAGTGCCAGGAAGAAGTCCTGTAGCGGTGTGTGTGTGCAGCATAACGTCACGCGACGTCACGTCTGGCCACAGACAACTCTGCAACTCGTGCAACTGCGGCCTGCTGTTCTGACCTCTGAAGAAGATGGCCCTAAAAAAAAGTTCCCCGTAGCTCGTCTAGCAAGAAAGTTGTCAGTTAGGAGCAGAAGAAGCAAGTTACCAAGGAGACTGGTGTGCCGCTCGCCACATTTTTTGGGAATAAAAAAAAAGTACGCCTGCAGCAGCAGCGGGATCTGCTGGGGACCAAGCTGGGAGCAGCACCCCCGCTCCATTGGGCTCAGTGCCACCACCACCACGCCAACTTAAGTCCAAGCCCTTGAGTGCTGCAGAGGCAGCCAGTCTACTTCTTCAATCACCATCGACCAGTGATGTTGGCTCATCGCAAGAAAGTAGCAGCAATGTCCCTCAATCAACACAGGTTGTTGTAACTCATCTGACGAGTGTTGAACAACCACAGCCGCAACAACAACCACATGTGCTAGTACAAGCCCAAGTACATGTGGAAGGAGAGGCAGCGCAAGGAGATGAGCAAGCAGAGGTGCATGGAGGGGCACAAGTGCCCACAATAGTTATTCCTCCCGAAGTAGGGGCAAATCAGGAAATCGACATTCAAGCCGAGGTATCATTTGAGGAAGCCACTCCTGATCATTCATTGTCTTCCACATCCCTAGCAAGGAAAAGATCAAGGATGGTGTCTACATCTTCTTCAAGCCCACCTTCTGATGATACGGATCAAGCTTGGGAACCACCACTGCCGTCTGAGAGTGAGGCACACCATGATCTGACAAAGTTAGCTAAGCGTAAAAGGAAGGTCCCCGAAAGTCTCATAGTTATGGAGTGTGATGACGCTCAACAAGAAGTGGCGTATACTCCCGCTGATGAAGACTCTCACCACGACGACGCAGTCATCATAGACGTCACTCCAGCCTCAGCGGGCATGCAGCAAAAAGACATTTTGACCCTAGCCCGAAAAGCTGCTGAGCGTGACAATGTTGTTGACGAGGAGGCAATGGGAACACCACCATCATTGGAGTTAACTAGTACACCACCACCTACCGCTTCCATATTTCTTTCTCGCCAGAAGGGACCTCCATCCACCTCGACCTCAATTAGTGGTGGTGCAAGTGCACAACGTAGTAAAGTTCGGCAATACACATCCTCCACTTCATTTGGCATTAGCAGCATGACAACCACCAGTATCGCCTCCTCCGGCCCCCACAGACATTTCAAGTCCGCAGTTTGGGACTTCTTTAGTGTTTGCCCAAAAAGGAAAACATAGCCATTTGTAGCATTTGTTAGCTTGCAGTTAGTCGTGGTAAGTTTGGTACCAACTATGGTACCGGAGGCCAGAGAGGTCATCTTGAGAGACAGCACACTGTCCAATGGTTTGCGTACCTAAAGGAGCTCAAGGAAGCCCGAATTGGAAGTCAACAAACTGTATACGTTGATGTTTCATCAGATGACGAGGAGGAAGAAGCATCAAACACTTCACTTACACCCAGTACCCCTGTCAGCACACCCCCTGTGAGCCACACTAAGAGTGTGGGAGAGAGTGAGACACCAATGCGAAAAAGTTCAACATCGAGCGTAACTGGGTCGAAGAAGTCCTCATCATCCCGTAAAATGGTCCAGCCCACCATTAGACCCATGTTGTTTTCAGAAGCGCCATTTGATCGCAACCACCCACTGATGCGTCTGTATAACACTAAGCTGGCTAAAATGCTAGCTCTGGACCTTCTCCCTTTTTCTTTTGTGGAAGGGGTTGGTTTTCTAGAATTAGTGGCAATGCTCAGCCCTAAATGGAAGGTTCCTAGCCGGTTATATTTTGCCAGAGTTGCGGTTCCAGCACTACATGAAGATGTGCTGGAGGTGATTGGGGCAGCTTTGCAGAAGAGTGCTGTTCATACTATACATCTGACAACAGACATGTGGACCAGTGGTGCAGGCACTGATTACATGTGCATCACTGCACACAGGGTCTCTTTTTCAGGGGTTAAAGCAAAGCTAAACGCAGGTGTTGACTCGGACAACGTTTTTAAAGCTGCTCGGAAACATGCAACACTAGTCATGTTTGGCATGGAGAAAAGTCATATAGGAGAAAACATTTTGAAGGAGTTTAACACAAAGGTCTTTCAATGGCTGTCCCCAAATAAACGCACGATTGGTTATGTTTCCACGGATAATGGCGCCAATGTAGTTAAGGCCATGGAGCTGGGTAAATATGAGTGCCGTGTTTGGCGCACTGTATAAACCTGGTTGTTAAAAAATTCTTGAGTGAAGAAAGTCCAGTGTGCGAGTTAGTGACCACCTGCCGAAGAACCATTTCAGCCATTCTTTTAAGGCCCGGAAGCGTCTGAGGGGCCTGCTACATGAACGTCGAATGCCAGTGAAAGCACTCATCCAGGAGGTGCCTACACGTTGGAACTCAACCTTCTACATGCTTGAGCGTCTGTATGAGCAGTTTACGGTACTCGATCAGTATTTCTTAACACTGGGTACATCTCAGAAGGACCTGAGGCTAGATGCGGCGCAATGGGAGCTAGTTAAAAGCCTGACAGACATGCTTCGTCCTTTTGAGGTCTTCACGTGTGCAGTCAGCAGGGAGGACTGTAATTTGGGAAAAGCTATCCCATTGTTGCGCATGCTGGAGCACCAACTGAAGGCGGTGTCTTCTATGTTTCAAAAAGATGAAGAAAAGCAAGTAGCTTTTGTTTTGGCGGAGAAATTATTACAGCGCCTACTTGGCGATGAACGTCTTCAAATGATCTACTCAGAACAGCATTACATTTGTGCTACTATTCTGGATCCACGCTACAAAAAGGCACTGGCAGGCAGAGCATTCTTTGCTTTTGGTGACACAGATGTTACAAAGTACAAACATTGGCTAGCTGTGTCAGCCATGAGGTTTGAAAGAGAACGGCAGAAAATTGAAGGAAAAGGCAGTACATCAGCATCAGCAGGCCATCCCCAGTCAAAAGAATCCACTTCTGCACCTGTGGCTGTGGCAGAAGTGACCTCTCAGCCGTTAAAGACACCGGCAACCGGATCATCTGCACCAGACACAACAGTAACATTGGGTGAAGAAGAGGATTGGCCAACCAAGCTTGGGTTTGCTTCTCAAAAGGTCCCAGCAAAAAGTAAGCAAAGTGGAGGAACCGTGGACAACCTTCAGTCGATGGTGCAGGACTATCTGAATGACTCAACAGAGGTCTATGTTCATGCTGACCCATTGGCGTATTGGCATGGGAAAAAAGAATTGTGGCCAGAGATCTCCAACCTGGCTATAAACTACTTGTCTTGCCCACTCGCAAGCGTGTCTTCTGAACGTGTTTTCAGTGCTGCTGGTGGCATTTAACTTGCAAAAGGACCCGCCTCTCGCCCAAAAATGTGGAGAGGTTAACAATGATCAAGATGAATCAGCACCTCATACCACCAGATTACAAAGTACGAGAATACACGCCGAAAGAAGACGAGGAGGACAGCAACTTAGATGAGGGAATTTCTTCTCTGTTAGGTGACCTACTCCCGCCTGAATTCGCAGAGTATGAGGACAAACTCTTATTCCCTGAGCCCTGAAAATGAGCCAATGAATCAATTACTTTCTTTTTCGTCCTTATTCACTTTTATTCCTGTGTGTCTGTCTTTCTTTGTTTTGCACAGTTAATATAGTTAAAACTTTAATCACCTAATCACAAAAACAAGCCCATCAGCAGAACTGTCTTCACTTATTTGCTTATTGATTTGAAGGTGCCGCAGTCTGCATTCTTCAGGTTCACAAGTTCACAAGAACATGCTCCTCTATCCTCCTCCTCCAGACTCCTATTTCCCTCAAAGCAGAGGGCTGGATTATGCCCAATGAAGAAAGACTCTGCACTTGTGGGGGTGTTCTACTTCTTTGCGGGTGAGTTGGCGGGTCTTGGGGCATTGCTGGGAAGGTTTAATACCGGATAAAAATGGTTTGGAAAAAATCAGACTTCAAAACGTTTATGCCTTTTTGCTCACTATCATGTTGTCGGGGGCCTGTTTGGGAGCTTCCTGGTATTTGTGGGTGGGTTTTGGGGTCTGGGAGCACTGCTGGCACAGTCTAATTTTGATTGCATTTGCTTTTCAGGAAATCCATGGTGGAAAACGGGAGTTATGACCTAGCTGCACAGCGCGTTAGGACAGAAGGCCGAAAAATATTGTAAGTATGAGATTTTCCATTTTGGCTTTTTGGCTGTTTGGGGGTCTTCTACTTGTTATCGCCTGGGTTGACGGCTCTGTGGCCATTGCTGGGAAGGTCTAATACCGGATAAAACTGGTTTGGACCAAATCATACTTGAAAAAGTTTTTGACTTTTTGCTCACTATCATGTTTTCGGGGGCCTGTTTGGGGGGCTTCCTGGTGTTTGTGGGTGGGTTTCAGGGCCTGGGAGCACTTCTGGGTATGGATACTTTTGATTGCAAGAGGTTTGAAGCAAATCCACGGTGGCAGAGGGAAGTGAGGGCCTAGCTGCAGAGCGCGCGCGGAGTGATTTTGGAAATTGCCCTGAAAATGACTAAGTCCCCATTTTTGTACTTTTGCTTTTTGGCTGTTTGGGGGTCTTCTACTTGTTTTCACCTGGGTTGATGGCTCTGTGGCTATTGCTGGGAAGATCTAATACCGGATAAAACTGGTTTGGACCAAATCCATGAGGAAAACGTTTTTGCTTTTTCTGACATTTCGCTCAATTTAGCGTTTTCGGGGGCATGTTTGTGGGGCTTCCTGGTATTTGTGGGTGGGTTTCGGGGTCTGGGAGCACTGCTGGGTATGGATACTTTTGATTGCAAGAGGTTTGAAGGAAATCCATGGTGGCAGAGGCGAGCTAGGTCCTAGCTGCAGAGCGCGCGCGGAGTGATTTTGGAAATTGCCCTGAAAATGACTAAGTCCCCATTTTTGTACTTTTTCTTTTTGGCTGTTTGGGGGTCTTTTACTTGTTTTCGCCTGGGTTGACGGCTCTGTGGCCATTGCTGGGAAGGTCTAATAACGGATAAAACTGTTTTGGACCAAATCGGATGCAAAATTATGTTTGCGTTTTTGCTGACTTGCTTGTCTTTGAGATGCTCTTTGGGGGGGTTACTGGTGTTTGTGGGTGGGTTTCGGGGTCTGGGAGCACTGCTGGCACAGTCTAATTTTGATTGCATTTGCTTTTCAGGAAATCCATGGTGGAAAACAGGAGTTATGACCTAGCTGCACAGCGCGTTTGGACAGAAGGCCGAAAAATATTGTAAGTATGAGATTTTCCATTTTGGCTTTTTGGCTGTTTGGGGGTCTTCTACTTGTTATCACCTGGGTTGACGGCTCTGTGGCCATTGCTGGGAAGGTCTAATACCGGATAAAACTGGTTTGGACCAAATCATACTTGAAAAAGTTTTTGACTTTTTGCTCACTATCATGTTTTCGGGGGCCTGTTTGGGGGGCTTCCTGGTGTTTGTGGGTGGGTTTCAGGGCCTGGGAGCACTTCTGGGTATGGATACTTTTGATTGCAAGAGGTTTGAAGCAAATCCACGGTGGCAGAGGGGAGTGAGGGCCTAGCTGCAGAGCGCGCGCGGAGTGATTTTGGAAATTGCCCTGAAAATGACTAAGTCCCCATTTTTGTACTTTTGCTTTTTGGCTGTTTGGGGGTCTTCTACTTGTTTTCGCCTGGGTTGACGGCTCTGTGGCCATTGCTGGGAAGTTCTAATAACGGATAAAACTGTTTTGGACCAAATCGGATGCAAAATTATTTTTGCATTTTTGCTGACTTGCTTGTGTTTGAGGTGCTCTTTGGGGGGGTTCCGGGTGTTTGTGGGTGCGTTTTGGGGTCTGGGAGCACTGCTGGCACAGTCTAATTTTGATTGCATTTGCTTTTCAGGAAATCCATGGTGGAAAACGGGAGTTATGACCTAGCTGCACAGCGGGTTTGGACAGAAGGCTGAAAAATATTATAAGTATGAGATTTTCCATTTTGGCTTTTTGGCTGTTTGGGGGTCTTCTACTTGTTTTCGCCTGGGTTGACGGCTCTGTGGCCATTTCTGGGTAGGTCTAATACAGTATAAAACTGGTTTGGACCAAATCTAATTTGAAAATGTTTTTGACTTTTTGCTCACTATCATGTTTTTGGGGGCCTGTTTGGGGGGCTTCCTGGTGTTTGTGGGTGGGTTTTGGGGTCTGGGAGCACTGCTGGGTATGGATACTTTTTATTGCAAGAGGTTTGAAGCAAATCCATGGTGGTAGAGGGGAGTTAGGGCCTAGCTGCAGAGCGCACGCGGAGTGATTTTGGAAATTGCCCTGAAAATGGCTAAGTCCCCATTTTTGTACTTTTGCTTTTTGGCTGTTTGGGGGTCTTCTACTTGTTTTTGCCTGGGTTGACGGCTCTGTGGCCATTGCTGGGAAGGTCTAATACTGAATAAAACTGGTTTGGACAAAATCGTATGCAAATTTTTTTATGCATTTTTGCTGACTTGCTTGTCTTTGAGGTGCTCTTTGGGGGGGTTCCGGGTGTTTGTGGGTGGGTTTTGGGGTCTGGGAGCACTGCTGGCACAGTCTAATTTTTATTGCATTTGTTTTTCAGGAAATCCATGGTGGAAAACGGGAGTTATGACCTAGCTGCACAGCGCGTTTGGACAGAAGGCCGAAAAATATTGTAAGTATGAGATTTTCCATTTTGGCTTTTGGGCTGTTTGGGGGTGTTGTGGTTTTTTGCGGGTGGGTTGGCGGGTCTTGGGGCATTGCTGGGAAGGTCTAATACCGGATAAAACTGGTTTGGAGAAAATCCATGCGGAAAAGCCTTTTGGCACTTTTTGTAACTTAGGGTTCGTTAGGGTTAGCACTAGCAGCAGGATTGCATGTGTTTCGGGGTGTTCTAGATTTTTGCAACTGAGTTCTGGGGTCTTAGAGCACTCGTGGGAATGTATGATTTTGGTTGCAAGTGATTAGAAGAAAATCCATGGTGGGAAAGGGAGGATTTGGCATAGTTAAAGAAAGCATTTCCCACTATTCCTAACTTAGGGCTCGTTAGGGTTAGCAGTATTTGTATTGCATGAGTTTGGGCGGGGGGCTGTTTGTGGGGGGGTTTGCGAGTCTTGGAGCGATGCTGGGTATGGATACTTTTGCTTGCTTGCAAGTGGTTTGAATACAATCCACGTGGGTAAGGGGGGATTTGGGCCCACTTTTACTTTCAAAGTAGGTTTTGTCACCAGTTTTCTACTAGGCCTCGTTTTTTGAGATCTGATTGGGGGTCTTCTACATTTTTGCGACTGGCTTTAGTAAGGGTCTGGGTGGGAGCACTGCTGGGAAGGTCTAATTTTGTTCTAAAACACAGTTTACAGTACACCTAGCTTGAGGGGAAAGATCCGCTAAATTAATTTGCCCATACTTATTTATCCTTCAAAAGGAGACTCAGACAGAGTACGCACTTTCAAAAATATTGTACTGTCTATTAGGAAACTCAAAGTGTGACTTTTTGCACTACACAGCGTACATACCTTATATTTATTTGTCAGTGGTGTTCTAATATCACTTCCTGTTTTTCCATCAATAATTACAGGCCGGGTTTCAGTCTGTGCAATGGGAAAAAAAGGATGAAGTCAGGCTTCACATTAGCGAGCCGCAATTCAGCATCCGCCAGGCAGGCAGTGGACAGGGTGTCTTCTGGTCACCAACATTGATGGACAGAGCGTCAGCTGGAATGGAGGAGTCCCGCTAATAAGAGGAATGGTTTGATGCGTGCAACTTACCAAATTCAACAGGACAACTACAACAACATACAGATACAGTATCCGTTCTTTTCTAATTATCTTTTAAGTAATGTTATTGCTGCCTGTGAACTTCTATGAGTGTGACTCTGCATTTCTTGGATCTCTCTCTACTTCTAAATTCATCCCTACAGCCATTCTATAGGTTTTACTTCTGCTATTTTTTAAACCTAATTTAATGTAAGAAGTGTTTCTCTGAGTGCAGAGATAGGCAAATGAAAACGCTGCAGCCCTGTGCTGTTGCATTCTGTCATTCACGGTTGTCGAAAGTACTACTTACTTTTCATTAACCATGCATGCAGTAGTGCATGCACTTCCTTTATGTCACTTAAAAGATTTATGGTTAGCTTTGTACCCAAAGATTTCTTTATCTTCAATTATTGTTTGTCCATGCTGTGCTTTTTTTTCTTCTCTCAACAAAGCTTTCCCAAAATCCCCCATTCCCATCCATTTTCCAAACCCTAACCCTCTTCCCCCGGGCTGGGTGATTGTGACTAAATGACAGCAATAATTCCACACACTTGCTGGGGAGGATAATGTCATAGCAAGAGGCTGGTGAAGGAATCCGAGGATATATTCTATTCTTACTCATCTTGACACTCAGTCACTATTGGCAAATGAAAGCAGATTTTCATGTGCGCCATCAACTTGATAGGTCATCAAGAACATCCTCCTCCTAGACGTGGCAAATTATTATGCTGCTGTGTCCTTCACCTTCGGTACTATTTCTTGTAGTTGTAGCCAATGTCTAAGAAATTCAACGCAAGTACTAGTTATACTTTCAATACTTTACCAATTGTTAGGCTACATTGTGGCACTGTTCTAGTGTACTGTCACCTGCTATATTCTCTATCGTACCATTCTAATGCTACGGTAAGGACAAACAAGGTTTCATTTCTTTTTTTTCAGATGCTGCAACTGCCACTGTGTAACACCAATAGTACCAACGCAATGATGACATTTCTTCCGCCCAGGATTGCCAACCTTAATCGCCATTTGCCGTGCAACCAGCCCTGTGCCTAGCCCTATATCCAAACACAAATTACAGGTAAGATAAGCGTTTAGGGGGAGGAAGTATAATGGAGTATTAGGAGAGACGAGAGACTGACGCTAGTACTAGTAAAGTCCAAGGACTATTGAATTCACTTACTCTGTGAGAGGCACTTAGTTTTGAAAACATTTGGGCAATTAATTACACAACTTGAATCAAGATGCCACTTAAGTTTCACGAAAACAAAGTTACTGTTAACCCTCCACCCACCAGCCTCAAAAGCAGTAAAAAAACCACGTATGCTAAGATAAAGTTTAAAGTATATTTATATCCCTGACAAAAATAATCTCCCACAAGACCCAACCCACCCCCACTCCCTAACCCCAATGAATGTCTGTGAAAAGTCTAAAAAAGTGAAAAAACCCAACTCCCAATTCCCACCCCCCAGAAGTCTTTAAAAAAGGGGCAAGGGACAGTCTCCTCCTACTGCTGGTTGCTGCTGTTGACTTTCCGGGCCAGGTCGGAATGCTCCTTGCGGAGGGTCTTGAGCAGGTTTTCGTGTTGAGCAGCTCCTGCTCGAGGTAGGAAACCCTCAGGGAAAGGCGGTGCATGCGTTTTTTGCAACTGCTGTGGGGGCAAGCTGATTTCTTTGCTGCTCGACGATGGCGGGTGGCTGCGGTACCCCGTCTCCGTACCGCTGGAGACCTGCTGCGCTGACTGGGTGACCCAGGGAGCGTGGAGGAGGATGCAGCTGTGCCGGTAGATGTTGTTGT
The DNA here is from genome assembly GCF_964263255.1 of Lissotriton vulgaris. Classification (NCBI taxonomy): domain Eukaryota; kingdom Metazoa; phylum Chordata; class Amphibia; order Caudata; family Salamandridae; genus Lissotriton; species Lissotriton vulgaris. The sequence continues at coordinate 398,396,320 of NC_141696.1, read as the reverse complement.
AGACTGCGTGTCCCCCTCCTCCTGGGCCACCAGCCGCCGATATTCAGCGACAGTGGCCTAGAGCCTCCGTTGCCGGGCCCGTCTAGCGAGCTCCTTCCGGGTTGGTTTGGAAGGAGCAACTACATGACGAAAGAAAGACATAGTCTGTAACCAATGCTCTTTAAGATTAACACAAAATGATTCAGCAGAAAGTTGTGTCACAGTTGAACTAGCAACTTGCAAGTGCAGTACATAACTATTGTGGCCAGTATCTATCTAACCTCCCACTTCTTCACCCTTGCTCTAACATTAGTGGGAGTTTAAGGAATCAATTCTACGAGCACTATGGATTCACTCCATTAGAGTCGACTATGACAGTACACCAGTCTTATTCTTATTCTTCTCTCTTGTTAAGCAAAATTGGTACGTTAACTTCTGCAAGCCGGCATAATGCCAGCGCAGTCAACTTGCACCCGAGAAAAACAGACGCCCGCCATGATGAGTGAGACAGACTTGCGTTACTGTACCAGTCCAGTACATGCAGGTGGTGATGCTCTTACTTTTCTATACGGGTGGCACTGAGAATACTCTGTTACAAGGGCTACTGCTTAATTAATTTAACTTTCATCCTACAGTGTCAATGAATACTGGAAAAGGAAAATGAAGAAGATAAATAATCTGATTTTATCTATCACTGCACATGGTATCTATTTGCTTACATATGGGATGACTTTAGGTGCTTTGCTTTTTATTGAGTGAACGGTGATACATCCACACATGAATGACCGAGTTCTACAAAACTAATTAACATAGGTAGTGAGTGGCCATCGTAATAGCTGGATATATGCTGTGCTTGCAATACAAACTACTGCTACTATTCATGGTAGTATTCGGACAAAATTACAACTTCTTTTCCTTGCCTTTCCTACACCGGGATGGACGTGCGGTGCGGTGTTACATGCTCTTCAAAGTAACACTTAGTTCATCCAGTGACCGTCTACTCTCTCTAGATACACATATGCTATCTAAGAGTCAGATAATACCATGATCCAGGCATCCATCCATTCAAACTATGGGGCAGATTAGGATTGCGGATTTCCCGCATCCTCCGGGCCGGCGGAATCCGCCGGCCTGGAGGATGTGGGAAATCCGCAGCGGACTGAAAAAAAGACCCCCGCCAGATTAGGATGGCTGGGGGATCATTTTTCAGTGCGCAGCTTTTCCACCACGGTCGCCTCCCGTCCGCGGCGGAAAGCACTAACATGGCTGGCAGTGTCTATCAGACACTGCCAGCCATATTAGGATGTCTGGAGGAACATGCCTTTACACGGCGGCATTTCCGAAGTGCAAAGACATACGGATTTTTGTTTGAGGGCCCGTTGCGGGCCCCCAGAGGTGAAGGGGGTGGGGTTTGCACATGAGGGGTAACTATGGTACCCCCCTGCATTTGCCTCCTGCACAAAGCGGCAGGCACCGCGCGGTGCCTGCCGCTTTGTGCATGCAAATGCAAAACTTACATTTTTATCATTGCGGCGGGTACTGCTTCAAGCAGCACCCGCCGCAATGATAAAAATACAGGATGTGACCGCCACGGTGGCGGTCACATCCTAATTACCACGGAGGGACCGCCGCTGCCCCTGCGGACAGTCCCTCCTACTCTATGGTGGCGGACGGACTCAGGTCCGTCCGCCATCATAATAGGCCCCTAAATGTCAATCATTCTTCTTCATGTCTCTCATCTGGACAAACCTTACGTTTTCTCTCGGGGAACAGCACACTATGCAGTCTGCAATCTCAATAAGTAGAATATAAGAGCTTACCACTGCCCGCCACTACCGTGGCAACCCGCACAGCAGTTTGGTCCGGCACTTGCTCCGCCTCCTCCCCAGAGCTTCGCTCCACCTCAGCGCTGGGCCCAGCACCAGATGTTCCACCTACAAAGTACATTTAAGAATGTTAGATGTCATAGACATACACCACTCACTAGTATTTTGTCTAGGAATGAAGAAATGTGAATACAGAAACCAACCTAATAATTTGTGACTGTCAACTCGAAAGTAAAAATGTCCCTTTTTCCAGGGAAGGGTGTTGTCTTGCTGCACTTTTTGGCACAACTAATGAATGCTTGCTTTTTAACACGCACCATTTTCCTCATAACAGACAGAAGCTTCACTTCTAAGAACAAATCATTAGGACGAAGGGACCAATGATTCAGCACCAAAAAGAAAAATGAAAGTTCAAACCAGGTGAGGGCTCGGCTCGCCCACAATAAATGTGTGAAATAAAAAATGACTATAAGCACTTTTCCATTTTTAATCAACCATTTATGTTTTATGACAAGCTTGATTTTAATAAATATTTTAACTTTTAATAAAGCTTTAAAACTTAAATAGACTCTGTGGTTTTTGGTCATGAGTGAATGAGCAAAAGGTTTTGCAATTTGCAAGCATGAGTCCGTGCCTCTGACACTTCTGGACTCTGACTCCGTACTCTTGTCCTGCGTTGGATAATCATCATTGGGGATCAATCATCGATGAATTCGGGAGCTAAATTACTCTGCCACACTATCCAGTCAGTAAGGAGATTGGGGGTTCTTCAAAGTCTGATATCACTGAGGTATGTGGAAAGTCTACCTGCGCCTATTATAATTGATAAACAATGCACTATTTAGTGTCCATAGTTCTGTTTGTGCAGATTTGTTCCTGCAACAGTAGTAGAATGGATTGTCCTCCTATCCAAACCAAAAGTAAAGTAGTATCCTATTCTTTCTTGGTGGTCATTTACCTTTTTATTGTTGGTAATTGTCAAAGCATAAACATTTAGAAGACTTGAAAAGACATTATGGACAATCCCAAAGGACTGCACTCAGTGCATAGAGCTATTGCTGACTATAATGGGAGTTTCGTTTTACACCTTTTGCCAAATGTGCAATCTTAGTTAGCTACACAGACAGACTAACAAGAATAATCTAGTAATACCACAGGGAGTCATAGTCGAGGCAGGATAAGAATTTAGATACAGTCTACAAGAAGACCAAAGACGATTTTGAAAAAATCGAATGAGGAACGCTAGGAAAAAATAGGTACTCTATATTAAAATTAAAACTTACCGGGGCCAGCAAAGGAGCCCTCGCCTGACCGATCCTGGCCTTGTTCAGCAGCAGCAGCAGCCTCCTCCAATGCCCTCTTGCCCCTGCGGGGAGCTGATGTACAACATGAAAGAAAGAAAGACCAAAAAACATGAATGATATTTGTCAACCAAATCAAACATTTCAAAAGAACAATAACAAAATATTTTGGCGAAATAGCAAATAGACAAGTATTCCACGGGATATATTGACCTATCTCATGTGGTCTACTACGATATTAGTATTGCTTGATTTGCAAACCATCGACTTGGAAAGTTATGTAACTCACTAAACAAACTACTAAAAAGATTCGCCGAGGACTGGCGGGCAGCAGTCCACAGCACGCGAAGTGACAGACAAAGTCCATCGTGATTGCAGATCAGCTACAACACTAAAAAGTTTCCTACTACATTAACCAGTCATTAAAATACTCAAACTATCAATCCACCACCACTATTTCTTCTAATTGCCAGGTGTACAAAGGAAGGACTGGACTTGAGTCTGTAGGGGCTGATTTAGAAGCCCCTTGCGGCTCTTTTGCTCCATTGTTGCGTGACTTTTGTGACACAGCGGCAGAATGAAAGAGGCGCCATGGTGCGGCGTATATTAACAACGTGACGCCTATGGGAGATGCATCACGTTGTAAAGCCCTGCGCCATCAGGGGGCATTCCGGCGCAAGGGAGGGCGTTCCTGCGCAGGAACGCATCCTTAAAGTGGCTGAGGGAAATCTACAAGATTTCAATCAGTCACTTTGAGGACAATGATGCGTGACTCAAACCCTGCGCCTGCTTGAAGCAGACGTACGGCTTGACGCAGCATTGGGAAGATAGGGCACCCCAGAGCATTGCTGGAGCTGCGCCATTGTTGCGACGCAACTCCAGAAATGCGCCGCCTTTACGGCACAGATGCGTAACGCTTCGGTGCCGTTTTGGGCCCATGGTGCGACGCATTGTAAATACGGCGAATGCGGCGCACCATGGGTGATGGGGGCGTGGCGCACAATTACTGGTGCATCCCTGCTACTTTGCAGGGATGCGCCGGTAATAAAAAATCTGACCCTTAGTGTCTAGCATTACGCAGTTCTTTAAACTACACTCATACATAATTTCACAGGCCAATGAAATGAACACAAAATCGAAAACAAATAAGTATAGTAGCAACGCTACTGAGAAGGAGAGCAGTGCACCTGAAATGCACAGAAGATTTTGAAATATAATTTACCTACAATGTAATCAGCAGCATTATTGCTCTTGGTAAAAAACAAAAATTTGCAATATAATAACACACAGAGCAGGAGAAAACAGAGTAGTAAAGAAATAGCTACTACTACTCACCAAGCCCGGGGATCTCAAGGCCGAGCAGGTCGAGCAGATCGCGTTCCCGGTCCAGGACATCCGTCCAACGGTGGGTGGCCTGGTTGTAGGCGCTGCGGACCCGAGAGTGTTGGTACATGGCCCGGCACACCTTCTCCCACCGCTTCCGGCGCTCCTGGATCCCGTACCCGCTAGCGATCCTGCCGCCTGCCATCATGGTCCTAGGGAGGCGGCGCTGAACATAAAAAACTAGTGCGGCCACCTCCTTCGGGCTGAAGATCTCCCGGGCTGTGACCTGCTCCCCCCTCAAACGCCCGCACGGGAGCCGGGCACGGGGTGCGGGGCCCTTCCCCTTCTCAGGATGCTCCCTTTACCATGGTCTGGGCAGAAAGGAAGCTAAATAATACAGAAGAAATAGAATAGGGAAGAAGAAAAGAAAAGAGTTTAAAAAAGTAGTTTAAAATTATCCAAAAGTAGCAGAAAACACAAAAATATAGAGCTAGAAAAATAGAGGGATAGATAATAAGTAAAATAGATCAAAAAAAACTTCAAACAAGCAAAGGATGGCAGAGGTTAAGAGAGGATACAGAAAGCATGCCCAGAACCATAGCAATGAATGAGAAACAAGATGGCCGCGCCCGTTCACGACCGCGTGGGTAAGTTTGCACAAGATTTTCCTCACGATCACACGCGAAATTGTACTAGCGAGCCGCACACTTTGCGAGATTACACATCGCGCCCGGAAACGGAAATACGTCATGCAAACAAGATGGCCGCGCCCGTGAACGACCGTGAGGGTAACTTTGCGCCGTTGCGCTACAAGCGGCTCGCTAAAACGCACAAAACCTAGCGAACTAACACGCCACAAAAAAACAAATCGCATATTCGCACAAATTCGCGGCTTCCGAATTCGATCTCGCGCAAATTCGCGCCCCGCGAATCCCGCGAAATTGCTGAAAAACGAGTTTTGCAAAACTGAAAGCACTCAGCAGGTGCAAAAGTTCAAACTCATCATTAGTAACCATTCCCTGTAGTGCTTCCTGAGGGGCCCCTCCAGAGTTCAGTTGCCTACTTGCAACTATTCTATGACCCTGATCTGACCCTCACAGCAGGCTCATAGAATAGCTACAAGTAGGCCACAAAGGTCCTGGGAAAAAAATGCACTGCAACAGAAAGCAAATTACAGATAAGGAAGCAGGTGCCAGACTGGAAGTTTAAATTCAGTGACACATTAATCAACCCCAAATTAATTCATGTCAGTTGAAGCAAGGCAGGTGTGCTTGCTTTCCCCCCCATAATCTACAGTGATGAACCAGAGGGTGGCAGTGATGTACCAGAGGGTGGCATGGGTGAACCAGAGGGTGGCAGTGGTGAAACAGAGGGTGCTGTGAACCTGTGATGATGAACCAGACGTAAAAACAACATAGTTGCAACCGTTGCGAGCCGACAAGTAAGTTCGCAATTGCGAACTGGTACAAAACCCTTGCGAACTGGCAGAAACCCTTGCGAACACACAAAAAAAGAAAATCCACAAATTTGCGAGAGTTCGCGGATTTTGCGGATTGCGAATTCGCAAATACGCAAATTTGCGAACGCCAGATTCGCAAAATTCGCCCATGCTTAACTGCATTTACCAGGATGCAAAGGGGCGAACTGTGCTGGGACTGTGAGGCAGTGTGTTCCCAACCCCCATTCTGTTTAAAAGGCTCGCTTGAGCCAGCAAGCTGACGAGCTTTGGAGATGCACCTGTGTGCCTGTGAGTGGTACTGTGACCTAAGAGGAACTTGGCAGCATTTCCAGCAACCCCAGATGATTTTTCTTTGCTCTCTATTACTGCTGCTCTCTACTGATGATGGGCTCAACCCAGAAAGACGTGTCTAGAGATATACAGCAATGTCTGCACCAACTTTGGTGAAAAACTCCATCTAATTTTGAAGTAAATTTGAACTGTGTACTGCATTTACCAGGATGCAAAGGGGCGAACTGTGCTGGGACTGTGAGGCAGTGTGCGCCCAACCCCCATTCTGTTTAAAAGGCTCCCTTGAGCCAGTAAGCTGATGAGCTTTGGAGATGCATCTGTGTGCCTGTGAGTGGCACTGTGACCTAAGAGGAACTAGGCAGCATTTCCAGCAACCCCAGATGATTTTTCTATGCTCTCTAATACTGCTGCTCTCTACTGATGACGGGCTCAACCCAGAAACAATTGTCTAGAGATATACAGCAATGTCTGCACCAACTTTGGTGAAAAAAACCAGCTATTTTTGAAGTAAGTTTGAACTGTGTACTGCATTTAACAGGATGCAAAGGGGCGAACTGTGCTGGGACTGTGAGGCAATGTGCTCCCAACCCTCATTCTGTTTAAAAGGCTCCCTTGAGCCAGAAAGCTAACGGGCTTTGTAGATGGTTTCTGTGACCTGAGAGGAACTTGGCAGCATTTCCAGCAACCCCAGATGATTTTTCTATGCTCTCTAATACTGCTGCTCTCTACTGATGATGGGCTCAACCCAGAAAGACGTGTCTAGAGATATACAGCAATGTCTGCACCAACTTTGGTGAAAAACTCCATCTAATTTTGAAGTAAATTTGAACTGTGTACTGCATTTACCAGGATGCAAAGGGGCGAACTGTGCTGGGACTGTGAGGCAGTGTGCGCCCAACCCCCATTCTGTTTAAAAGGCTCCCTTGAGCCAGTAAGCTGATGAGCTTTGGAGATGCATCTGTGTGCCTGTGAGTGGCACTGTGACCTAAGAGGAACTAGGCAGCATTTCCAGCAACCCCAGATGACTTTCCATGCTCTCTAATACTGCTGCTCTCTACTGATGACGGGCTCAACCCAGAAACAATTGTCTAGAGATATACAGCAATGTCTGCACCAACTTTGGTGAAAAACACCAGCTATTTTTGAAGTAAGTTTGAACTGTGTACTGCATTTAACAGGATGCAAAGGGGCGAACTGTGCTGGGACTGTGAGGCAGTGTCCTCCCAACCCCCATTCTATGTAAAAGGCTCCCTTGAGCCAGCACGAAGATGAGCTTTAGAGATGCACCTGTGTGTGGTACTGTGACCTGAGAGGAACTTGGCAGCACTTCCAGCAACCCCAGATGATTTTTCTTTGCTCTCTAAAATTGCTGCTCTCTACTGATGAAGGCCTCAACCCAGAAACACATGTCTAGAGATATACAGCAATGTCTGCACCAACCTTGGTGAAAAACTCTAGCTATTTTTTAAGTAAATTTGAACTGTGTACTGCATTTACCATGATGCAAAGGGACACACTGTGCTGGGACTGTGGGCTAGTGTGCTCCCAACCCCCATAAAGATTCAGGAGAAGCAGTAGTTGAAATAACTTCCTATTAATCTGGGCATCTCTGGATAAAATAATGGCTTGGTGATTCATGATCAGCTCGGCTTCGGCAGACAAAATTTATTCAGAGAGCACTCCGACTGCCTGGTTAAGAAAGGACAGTATCAAATTAGTGGCTCTGGGTCTTTTGTCGTCTCATTGGTGGATACCACTTTCCTCGTCCCCATAATAATATTAACTCACTGACACCAGAGTTTATATGGCCAGGAGGCCTGATGTAGCAAGATAAGGTTTAAATATAGATTCATAAAAAGAACCCACCAGAATCTATATTTCCGCACTCACGGCTTCAGGCAGAGTCACTTTGGGGATGTTAGGGAGGTGGCCCAGCCCAGCCACCTCCAGTCGCTGCAGGATCCCCACCAGTAATTTATGCACCTCCGGGCACTACGATGACGCGGCAAATGACAGGGCAGGTTGGGGCTGTAGTCCTCACCCGCTCCAAACTACAGCAAGCATTTGTGTGTCCTGTTATGTGATACTTGTGCTAACAATACTCTAGTGTACAACCATTTTCTGATCTCTAGTTCGTTACTGTGTGGCTGATTGTATCAAAGAGGATACATTTCATACTAAACCTTAAGTATTCCTCTGCAGATCAACTCATTACTTCTCCCTTTAGATGTTCTCACAATTCACTATCCTCTCTGAAATTGTTCAATGCATTTGTCCTGATATTCATTCACCTGACACTAAAACGTTTTTTTGTTCCTCACACACTTGGCTTGAGGGCATAAGCTCCTGGAAGATATATAAGCAAGCTTCTAAAAACGTATGCTACCCTGTCTTGTTTAGAAATTTGAATTTTCTTTCTGTAAAGAGAAGGAACGAAGTTGCAGCTTATATATCCTTACTGCTTCATTCTTCTCCCATTGTATCAGCGATCTTGGAACCTATCTTTCTCTGATAACAATCACACAGAGTATCAATATTAATTTTGCTGAGTACAGTGCCTACTATGTAAAAGAATACGTGCCAGTACCCAAGGCTTTACTCAGAAGCCTGCAGCTGATGCTATTGCAGATGGGGATGCAGAATACCAAGACTTCATCCACCAGAATGCCACTCCCTGCTTTATTATGTCACAGTTGGAGGTTTTTTTCATCCCTTCTTTCTGGCCCTGTCGTTGTTTTACTGTCTCTTCATCCTCCGTTTCTCTTTTTGTGCTTTTCTGACTCTTGTTCTGGATCAAAGTCTGTTGAGCAAAAATGAGTGCCAGTCCCCAAAAAATAAGTGCTGCTGGGCCCCACCTGCCACCACAGGCTCAAATTAAGCACTGACATACACTTACCTACCTGACTAATGGCAATGCTTAAGCCAGTTTCCCAGTCTTGAGTTTCCTTCAATTTTTGCTTCACTGTATCTATCGATAACACGAACACCCTGGCCATACAGAGTAGTGCCTTATACCTTCATTACATCATGGCGACGAAGCACTGCATCTTGTTGTTGCCAAGAAAAATACATTGATACTTCATCACCTCGCCTTTTAATGATGTTGTATGATATTTCTATTAACACGTTAGGAAAATGCTAATAAAAAAAAAAACTTTGTACATGGTACTAAATGCCGATGAGCACAGTGTTAATAAATGGCATATTTCAAGTTCAAATATATGATACTAACTTGGAGTACATGCCAACAGTGCTTTACACGTTAATGCATCTGCTTATCGTTCGCAGAGAAGTAAAGGTTTCAATACATGCTATCGCTATATGAGTTCAAACAGTGCATGGCGAATGCATTTTCGGAAAGAAATACAACGGGAATTCACTGTGCTATTTTAACATCTGCATGTGTTTTGTTATGCATCTTACAATTATATAGACTTGCTTACTAGAATATTAGTAGTGCTTGCTTCTGCCACTTCGGGTTAATTACCGCGTTAATCACTGTGTGATTGTCATTAGGTATCAGTTCTGTTAGTTGCCATGGTTTCACTGGTAACTGCAGATCATTATTTTGTTATATCAATAGTATTTAATTAGTCAGCCTACACGGTGGTACATTTTCTACTTGGCATGCAGGGATGTTGTTTATTAAAGAAACAAGAACTGTAACTGCTGCTTTGTGCGTCCTGCGTTTTACAAGAGAGAATGACAAACTTTCGCATTTCTCTCCCAGAAATGCTCATGGGAACGTTGCAAATAGACTGAATTTGAAGTTACAAAACTGAATAGAAAATCCATGTTTCAGAACACAAGGGTCGTCAACATCCTTTCATAAGCAATCAATTGAATTTGATCTGGGCATTATTACACATAAATGAAAGTCATCAGCTGTATGTTGACAGAGGCGGTAAAGACGCTGGGGCATATTATCAAGGGGGTTTATCTCCGCTTTTTTAGCTTTAAAAGGCAAGAAAGCGGAGGTAAAATTATCTCCCTATTACCTAGCTGTCGCTAACACCAGTTAGCGGCAGCTAGTAGGAGAAAGCGACCATCTTGGGCCCCGCTTTGCATGTCAGTGAAATTTATCACTAATGACATGCAAAGTGGGCGTGCCAAGATGTTAGCGACTGGAAACAGTCGCTAACATCGCTATCTCCTATTACCAACTTTTGGAGAAATTCGCGCTTAGCGCGAATATCTCCAAAAGCTAACACCTGCCCTGAGCAGTTCCCAGCCATGTTATCCAATGGGAGGAGGATAACATGGCTAAGAGCATTAGCTCGGTAATGCATGAATATCGCTGATTTTTCAGCGATATTCATGCATTGCGGCGATTTTTATCGCATTTGCGATAAACCTTAGTAATACCAAGGTTTATTTGCGGTAAAAATCGCCGCAGCTCAGCTGTAAATTTTTCACGCTAACCAAGCAATAGCGATAATTATCGCTATTGCTTGGTAATATGCCCCGCTGTTCTTGCAGTCGGATACAGATATAGAAAAAGCAGCATTGTCAGGTTATTTTCCATTCGATTGATATATAGCAAGCATCAATATGTATTTCAGATTTACTTTATCTGCAGGCAATCACAGAGTATACACTAACCAGTCCATGAACTATTACAGTTTGCTCTTAAAAAAACTCAAGGGACTGGGTGTAAACATTTATGAATGGCACTATTTCATGTCCTTGGTGATAGGTTAAAGCAATTCTTCTACAACTGAAATATGAAAATAGGATTGTGGAGGGGGTAATGTGTGAACGTTTGCACATATTTGCTGTGTGTTTTTTTTGTTTTGGTGGTGATGTGTTTTGTTTTTTACGCTGATGTGTTTTTGTGCTTCATATTGTGATGTTGTTTTGTGCTGTAGTAGTTGTGTTACATTCTGTATTGCTGGTAATTCTGTGGTACTTTTTTTAGATGTGTTGCTATGCCGCCTTGTGTCTGCTACTGTGTTATGCTTTGTTGTTTACTTTAGATATGCTCCATTTTCAGCCCAAACAGCCCCTTACTATAAATTTCCTATCCTAAACAACCATTTCCACTTTGTAAGGTAAAATAGTGCTGCTCCTTTTCTTCAACTAATTAGACACCGGTAAACCCAAAACAGTAGCACAGAATAAGCGCCTGATTTGGATGTTGGCTGGATTATTGCCGACCCTCCATGGCGTTCCTTCTTCGTCAATGCGGCAGACTCCTCTGCTGGCTAACCGTACTCTGTTGCCATCAAGCTGGCGGAATTGTGCCTAGCCTATGTAGATGTTCCCCTTGAGCATGCCCCACAAACAACTTACTCACACTATTGTATGCACATCCACAGCCACCACAAGCACAACACACACAAACACCACCACAACAAAAAAAATTAAGTGTCAATACAGGTGTGTTCAATTTACCTTGATAAGATAGAAAATGAACACGACTGCATTACACATAATAAAAAATGCTTGTAAGAGCAATGTACAAATACACAAAGCATAAGATTGTCAACACAACTCATAGTAAGACAATTGTCAGAGAGGACCACCTGAGATCGCAGCAACAACTGAGTTGTTTGGTGTTGTGGTGAAATCGATGAAGCAAAGAAGGGACCTGGACAATGGTGGTTGAGACAGAAACAGAAGTGTAAATTAGTAAAAAAGGTAAGTGTGTACAGCATTTCCTTTGATTACGCCAACTCAAGGTAGGAGGTGTTCCTGCCACAGTTGTCTCGAATGAAAGAATGGTGCATCCTGATTTGCTCTACAGTAATCTTGGCCATCGACAGGGTGAACATTCCTTGCAGAGTAAGCAGGGCTCGGGTGTTTTTTTGTCCGTAGACCCACCAACATCTAAATATGGCGGGAAGACCTCCAAGTAGGTGGGCAGAGAAACCGTAGAAAAAGAGGCGGTGGGACCATTATTGCCAAGATCTTAATTAGACTCTATGTCTAAACTTACGACCCGATTCCAATATCGATTTGGAACTGGAACCGAAAGATCTCCTGTTGTCGGTTCCAGCCTAGGATGTAGGATCGTTCGCAATCCTATTCTTCACAATACGAGCATGCATTCCGAATGGAATGCATGCTCTCATTGCGAAGAGTAGAGGTGCAGTTTGTCCCTGCACCCGGTGGCAGGCACCTTGAAGTGCCTGCCAAAGGGTGCAGGGATCAGCAGGGGGGCACTATTTGGCAGTCTTGCTCCCATGGGTGCTCTGCTGGGGGCCAGCAAAAGACAGTTTCCCACTGCCTTTCTGTGTCAGAAAAGCCAACACAGAAAGGTAGTGGGAAGCTGCCATTGTAATCCCTCGGCCAGAAAGAGACGACCCAGGGATTACTGAAGGCCTTCCGAATGGCAGACGGGCTCTCTGAGCCCGTCATAAGTCATTTGGAACTCCTGTTTGGAATATTTTCTGACAGACGCCATCAAAATAGGTCAGTCAGATATTATTCTAAACAGGAGATTACGATTTGGTAAGAATGGCTCTGAACGACAGTCAAAGCCATTTCTCACTGCATCGTAAACGGGCTCTTAGTTTCACAGTGCATGCTTTAAGTGATATGGCCACCCAATGTCCAGAAGCATTGACGGAAGAATATTGGACAGGACCCTGTCTTGTGTATTGTATTCTTACTCCCTCATTCTTTCACATTGTTCACTAAATTGAGTTGAGGAACCCATGTTCAGCTCTAACAAATTCCTATTAAATTAATAATATAGAAATGAAACAGTCAAGTTGTATCTACTTAGTGCAACCACACACCAAAATCGAAAGGTAAGAAAGGTGGAACTATAAAATTATAAACAAAAATAACGTCTGGAAATAAAATTGAACATTTTTCAAAACACTATGAAATGTAGCTTTTAATGCATTATAAATTGAAAACAATGTAAGCAGGCAGGTCAGGGCAGGTAATGCTACCAGGAATCGTTTATCCCTTCTCAATACCACCCTCCACCCTACCTCAGAGCAGCATTCACTCACTGTTACCACCTGCTGAGAGCTGGTGGACTTGGTAAGTGACTTAGGTAAACCCCACAAAATAACTCATAATTAGAGAAAATAGGTTCTGTGACTCCCACTGCACTCCTGGCCACCTGGTGTCTCCACATATACTTTCTCATAGCTTATAATATGGCCTATTGAGCAAATAGACTTTTCTACATCCAAAATACTATGTTGATTAAATAACAATCAATGCTGAAGCAATGATTGGCCTATAAAGAACTTTCGCATGTGTAGTGTTTATAACAATTTTTTGTTGCATGACGGGACATTCACAAAAGTATTTACGTGAATGTGTAGAAGTGGTCGCATGACACTACTTCAAATACTTATAAATGCAACTCACAAAGGTACAAGAGTACAACTATGCAAACATAGGTTTACATTTTGATGTAAACTTAGTGGTGGCAAAGGGGAGTGGCCTTAATATTTATCACATACACACTATACCTGATTAAATTATCTGGCATAACAGAAAAATAATAGCTACAACTCTTTTTGAGAACTTTTGGATATCGTAATGGAATTGTCCCAACCTAGAGCTGGCACTAAAACTGTTGTAGCCTCCATATATCTGTGTAATAGTCTGCCAGATGACTTTCAGAACAAGATTAGAGTCATCTCCATCAGATATGACCCCTAACCTTCTCCTAATTCTCTCTCATGAACTTCCCTTCCACGTTTTAAGCAACGGGACCTTTCAGTCCTCTTATCCTAATTTTGACCTTGACTCTACTACCAGATTAATGCACTGGGTCGAATCTGGCTCTCCTGATGATACCTGCCCTTATGCCACCTTTTCCCTCTACCCTCAAATCATAGGTACAGTGCTCACCACTTTCTTTAATGCCTTCCTAAAAATGTCAGAAGTACAGCTGACATGGAAACATGCTAAAGTAGTCTCTTTATTGAAGAAGACTTCAGCTGACCAGAAAATGTAGTCCAACTATCGGCCAATCATAATTCTGCCCTACCTTGCTGAACTTTTGAGAAGCGGATCAATGGCCAACTCCAACAATAATTGGAAAGAAAGGATCAACTTAACTCCTTACTATCAGGCTTCAGAGCTGCTCATAGCATGGATAGAGCCATATTAGATGACACAGTTGACATCCGCAGCCTGGCGCATCACAGAGCTTAAGCAGACCTGATTGTCCTCAACTTCTTGGCAGCATTTGACAAACTATCTCATGGCACTATTCTTAAACTCCACCAGAATTGAGGCTTCTGCTTGAAACCTTTCAAGTGGATCAAGTGGATTCTTACCAGAATTAGGGCTCCTGAGGCAAAAAGCCGGGCGCCAGGGTTCTCACTGTGGTAACATTGTTTTTTTAACCTTGTTGCGCCGCGTTTTAAAAATTTCTTGTTCGTTTATTGAAAACTGCTTTTAACTTCCCCTTGTTCGTCTCCTGCCTCTCTGGGCTGTTCCCCCCCCGTTCTCGGACTGTTACTATCACTGGGAAGCAGATTCAGGGCTTGCCTGGTTCCCTGGCCTCACCCCCTCAGGCGCTGACTTTGGGCGCCATATTGCGGAGGTACCAGGTTAGCGCTCTAGTGCGACGTGCGATTTGGGCACATGCACTACAAATTGGATGCTGAAGCGGGCGCTTTCTTACCAGAATTAGGGCTCCTGAGGCGAAAAGCCGGGCGCCAGGGTTCTCACTGTGGTGACATTGTTTCTTTAACCTTGTTGCGCCGCATTTTTTAAATTCTTGTTTGTTTATTGAAAACTGCTTTTAACTTCCCCTTGTTCGTCTCCCGCCTCTCTGGGCTGTTCCCCCCCTCCTCGGACTGTTACTATCACTGGGAAGCCGATTCAGGGCTTGACTGGTTACCTGGCCTCACCCCCTCAGGCGCTGACTTTGGGCGCCATATTGCGGAGGTACCAGGTTAGCGCTTTAGTGCGATGTGCGGTTTGGGCACGAGCACTACAAAATGAACGTTACTTCTCATCCACGCAGCGGGCGGGCGCAGCGGGCGCGCCGGAGGCGCACCAGAGGCAAGCCCGTCTGGGCCCGTCCGGGCTCAGCCGGGCCTAGGGCCAGAACCTATGCCCGACTCTATAGGGGGTCGTATCAGCTATTCGCGAGGAGATCTCGTGCTACTCAGATCCTCAAAGAATACGAATTGCCATTATATGCATAAAGGGGAAAAGGTATTCATCAACTGCGATCTATGCAGCTCACCCCTGTCTATTAATGAACAGGGCTCCCTACAAATGGCCCTCCTGAACTGTAGATCCCTCCCTAAATACTCCCTAGAGATTAACTTCCTATTGCAGGATCACAACTTAGATATCCTGTTCCTCACGGAGACGTGGCTTACACATAACTCTGAGGCCGATATCGTCCGCGCTCTCCCCCAAGGCTTCCTAATCCACTTTCAGAACAGGCCCGTTGATGGAGGAGGCGGCCTGGCCATATTGTATAGGGATAAATTTGTATGTAGGGTGAAGGATAGTGGCACTGCAGAATGTGAGAGCTGTTATTTCACTTTACAAATATCACCTACAGTCTCCCTCTCAGGCTTACTTGTATACCGTTCACCGGGGTGCCCCAGCCATTTTGCTAGCACGTTGATGGTAACAGTTACTGTACTGGCATCCTCTGCTCCTAATTTCATGATTCTGGGAGATCTTAATCTCTGGACTTGGTGGCGACGGACCTCCAACTCGACCTTACATCTTATGAGTTGGGATTGGTCAATGCAGGGGCAACGCATAACAAGGGACATCTGCTTGACCCAATTTTTACCAACGTATGTGCCTTTAAAGCCAGACCACTCTATCTGCTCCCGTGGACAGACCACTTCCTGGTCCCTTTTTCCTGGCAAGTCGTGGCTATGCCACTACAACCCCCCAATACACGTACCATGGATAGGGCTTGATCCAAGCTCTCTGTTGAGAATTGGATCTCCAAACTTGAACATTCCTATCCCCCTCCAGTTCTTGATCCTGTGGTTGCAGATACGAACTTTGAAAACTGGCTTACCAACTCACTTGACTCTATTCTTCCCAAGAAAATTATTCAGAAAAAGGAGAAGAGAGCTGGCTCTGCTCCCTGGTATACGCCCGAGCAGAAACTCCTAAGAAAAGGATGTAAGAAGCTCGAGCGTTCCTGGAGGAAAGACTGGGCGGGATCCAGCAACATGATTATTGCACCGTTATGAGAGCATATAAGGCTGCCGTGCGCAGCACCAAGAGACAATTCTTCGATGAAAGAATTAAAAACTCTTCTAATTCTTCTAGAGAAACCTTCCTAATTGTCAAAGGAACTGCTCGAGGTGCCTGAACCCCCTCTGGCTCAAGACACCTCAGGAGCCAAATGCAATAAATTGGCGAACTATGTTGACGCCAAAATTCATAACATCTTAACTACCCTGCCCCAATTTGATCGTGGAATAGATATAAGCAGTCGGCTAGCCACACCCGACATTCAGCTCGATGCCTTCGGTCCAGTCTCAGTGGACGAGGTTCTCAAAGCTCTGGCCGTCATCAAAAGTGGTTCCCCTAGTGATCCGGTACCCATGCGGATCCTGAAACAGATAGCAACCACCATTGCTATACCGGTTACAGAACTTATTAATGCCTCTCTTTTGCAGGGAGTGGTCCCACCTGGCTGGAAGGGAGCCATTGTGAAAGCACTTCTTAAAAAGCCACACCTAGATCCAGCGGAATTGGCCAATTTTAGGCCGATTTCACTACTCCCTGGACTTAGTAAGATCACGGAAAGGTTAGTTAATCAACAACTTTTCCATTTCCTAGAGTCCAATGGCCTTCTTCGGAACTCGCAAACTGGCTTTCGCCCTGGCCAGGGTACGTACACCGCCCTTCTGGCAGTCGTTGAGGAGGCTAGATGCATTTTGGATTCAGGAGGATCAGTGGCAGTGATCCTCCTGGACCTAAGTGCAGCTTTCGACACTGTTAATCATCAGGTCTAATTCAATGACTGACAGATGTAGGTGTGGTAGGGACAGCCTTGTCCTGGCTTATTTCATTCCTTAGCAACCGCACCTTTCAGGTCTGGTAGGGTAACTCACGATCGGCTGCAATTCCCCTCCAGTGTGGGGTGCCACAAGGCTCATCCCTAAGCCCCACATTGTTTAATGTGTATATGGCCCCACTGGAGGAGGTGGTTGCTCCGTTTGGGATCAAAATCGTGAGCTACGCAGACAACACCCAACTGGTTGTCTCCTTATCCCAACTTGCCCAGTGTCCGGACACTCTTCCCTCCTGCCTATCAAATATTTATACCTGGATGTGTGAATCCTCTCTCAAACTGAATGGGTCTAAGACCGAAATTATGCTACTAGGGCATAAAGGGTCCATATTGCCTTCGACCATCTGGCCCACCTGTCTTTGAGAGCTTCCCTGCCCTAAAAATGAGATTAAAAGCCTGGGGCTCTGGAAGGAACAGGATCTTTCATTCAAGACCCAAGCCAAAAAAATGGCGGGAGCTTGCTTTGGCCTCCTTCGATCGGCTTGAAAAGTTTTGCCACTTCTTCCTCAGCCTTCCAGGAAGCTGCTGATCCAAGGACTGATCATGTCCAGATTGGATTACAGTAACGCTATCTTCCTTGGTGCACCTGAAACTACATTTAACAAACTTCAACATATCCAGAATGCCGCAGCGAGGCTTCTCACGGGTACTTCAGTCAGAATGTCAGCAAAACCAGCGCTTAAGCTGCTGCACTGGCTTCCGATACGCAATAGGGTAAAATTCAAATCCTTATGCATTGCACACAAACTTCTGCAGGGTAAGGGGCCCCCCATTTTGAAGAACTTAGTCGCGCCTTATAAAGCCAACAGACCTCTTTGTTCAGATCATGAACGTCTGGTCATCGTGCCCAGAGTAAAAAAGGCACGCACAGGAGGACGGCGATTCTCGGTAAATACAGCCAAACTGTGGAATTCCCTCCCCTTGAAACTGCGTGCAGAATCATGCCATCTGCTGTTTCGGAAACTCTTGAAAACCCACCTCTTTCCTTAATGATTTACGCTACTTCTCTGTTCTTTGGTCCCTTTTTTTCTGGTTTAGCGCTGGGATGCTTCCAGGAAACTATGCGCTCTATAAATCCTCATTCATTCATTCTATAAATCCTCATTAATGTCCTTACTATCTGAAAGGGCTCAAATGGTATTTCCTAATACTTTTAATCCAACCCCCACTAGGGTGGACTGTGGGGTCCATCAGAAATCCTCCCTCAGCAAGTTATCTGCAGGACTCTTTTTGCAGATATTGTTAGGCCATATGGTATTGAGTTCACCTCATATGCTGATCATATTCAACTCATTCTTTCCCTTTCTCAGCCATTTGCCACAATTTTCTTCCTGCCTATTATATTTAGAAAAATGGATGAAAGGACACTGTCTGAAGCTCCACAGTGACAACACTGAGATTATGCTATTCAGCAACACTTCCTGTTGGCTGAGGGCTGATATCTATGGCAACTGAGTGGCACCGCTTGCGTTCACCTCAAGCAATAAACCTTGCATAGTCCAGTACTCTAATCTGTCCATGAGAAATCAAGTTACCTCAGTAGCTACTTCCTGCTTCAGCATCCTTAAGATGTTTCACAAAAACCTCCCAAGATTGCCCATTGACCTATGGAAATTGGTGGGCAAAGCCTTAGTCTCCACGAGCTTGATTATTGCAATGAGTCTGTCGGTATTTCTGCCTACCTCACTAAAAGACTCGAGACTATCCAAAATGCAGCATTGTAGCTGGTACTCAGCTTGCCAGCCTGCATTCTGAGAGTGGCTCTGATCAGAAGCCTACATTGTTTAGCATTCTTTAAAGAGTTATTCCATATCCTCAGAGCCTTACATAGCATTAGACCTCATATCTAGTACACAGACTTATTGTCCACCAACCGTCTAATCACCTCTGCTCCTTCTCCCAAATGCTAACCACTGTGCCCTGAATTTGACTCCCCAAAAAAGCATGCCAATCTTTTCCTTTTCTTGTTGTGATCAATTGGAATAAACTCCCTCTGATCCCTCTGATCCTGCGCATGACCAACTCTCTTTCCCTTTTCATGGAAAATCTCAAAACATACCTATTTTAGTTATCCTCAGGACTTTATGTTATCTTACTTTCTGTATTTCACTCTAGAATACCCTAGCGGGTGAGCCTTCATGCTACCAAATCACCTAACAAAACAAAATAAAATAGAAGGAGGGAAGGAGGGAAGAGAAAAATAATAAGGAATTTAGGGAGGGACTTGCAAATACAAAAGCATACGTGCAAAAGTTACACCTACATCTACTCCAGTAATGCCATAGGCAATCAGGCTCAGATCTACTCCAGTCATATCTTGGCATAGATCATACACTTCACATTGCCATTCACAGGTGCTGGAAAGAAATCACAAATCCTTGACCTTGTTCCCTGTGAGATCCTCCACGTTGGGACTTAGACACTTTTATGGAAGTAGAGCTGCTCCAGCGGGGTAAACCAGCAAGTTGAATAGAACCAGGAATGCCACAGCTGCTGCAGTGGTCTTGTGGTAGCCCTTTTGTTCCTGTATGGTAAACTTCAGAAAAAAGCCTCTTATGGCCAAATGTAGGAGCCCTAATACCGGTCGGAACCGTCCGATTTCGGCCGTTTCCGACCGGTATTAGGCTTTTCAGATGTAGGGGGCCTACCGAATCAGTAATTTTACTGATTCGGTAAATATACCGATTTGGTAAAATGCCAAATCAGTATATTTACCGATTCGGTAAATCCATATGTTGCTGACACTCCTAAGAGTGCCACAAGCCCTTAAGAGTTGGTATTTTACCACACAATCCTATTGTGTGGTAAAATACCGAATTCAGGTGTGCATGCACATCTGTGCATGCACACCTGTGCCATGTGACACACAGACATGCCCTTATGGCATGTATGTGTGCCACATGTCACACAAGCCTGTACTTGGGGTGCTAGAGGGTATCAAAGTGGCACCCCCTGCACCCTTGAAGGATTCGGTATTTACCGATTCGGTAAATACTGAATCAGTATTTCCCATTGATTCCTATGGGCTTCAAGGCCCATAGGAATCAATGGGCAATACCGATTCAGTATTTACCGAATCGGTAAATACCGAATCTTACAGATTCGGTATTCCTAAATTCGGAATTACCTAAATCTGCCCCCTTCCCATTTACAGACTCTTAAATACCGATTCGGTAAAATTCGGTATTTAAGAGTCTGTAAATGGGAATTACCTACATCTAGCCCTAAGTGTCCAGTTTTGCAATCTTAGAGAGAGCAAGCACACGCTAAAGCCCACCAATGGTCCACGATCTTTTGGGCACCAATTGGTGGGTTAAGACTCAATTTCCCTAAAGCTACAAGCAGGGTCCAAGGCAAATCCAGTTGCAACTGTAGTGGGGAACTTCTCTGTTTCATGCTTATTGAATCTTTTGTGTGCCTGAAGCTTAACAGCAGGATAACTAGCCCTGGAAGGTCCCTCTTCTGTCCTGGATTCAAGTGGGAGCAAGTCCAGCCCTTATGGTTTCTCCCCACAGATAAAACAGCTGGCTTAGTTCTTCTGAGATCCAGTACTTTTCTTCACCTGGTGCAATCATTATTCTGTTTACCACAGTTCCAGCAGTGTTTTAAGGAAGAACACTAGGAGTGGCACTTTTATGTCTGACGCTAGCTTGTTGCTAGGGTTGACTCCATAACCTATTCCAGCCTTTCTATATGCAGACGATGCGGTCTTAATGGCACAGACCCAAAATGGTCTGCAGAGGGTCCTGGATAGCTTTAATGACTTCATGAAAGATCTGGAACTTAGTATTAACGTCTCCAAAACATTTGTCATGAGATGCGGTAAGAGGATTCAGAGAGTAAGGGAAATGTTCCTGGGTGGCAAAAAGTTAGCGACAACAAGGAACTTTTCGTATCTGGGCATTTTATTTTTTCAGAACGTCCCATGCAATAAACACTGAAAATCTTGCATTTACAACAGCATCCACAGCCCTAGCATCCTTCGCTAAGAAATTGGGGAAGAAGCCACCAGGGGAACTTTTGCATTTATTTAAAGCGTAGTGCATTACAACCGCTATGTACGGGGCAGGGGTGTGGGGCTTTGCAAACACCATCCCATTGCAGCAGGTGGAAAATTCCTTCTTGCAGTACATTTTGTCTGCTCCTCCGAGCACGTCCTCCTTTGTTTGTCATGAGGAGCTGGACCTTCCTTTTATTTCCAATCTTATCAGATTGGAACCAGTACTACTTTGGCATAGGATCTGGACCAAGGAGCAGACACAATTGAATATAGACGTTATGAAGGATAGCATGGGTCTGGATGGGGCCTTAAAGATCCAGTGGATCAACGTTATATGCAATTTCATGAAGGACAAAGGTCACCCGCAATACTTGACGAATCCAACCACTATGTTAGCCATGTCGAGAAAGGCTCTGAGAAGGGAGGGTCTACAATTATTGGACTCCTTGAGAATGTCAGGGGAAATTGTGAAGCCTGGCTTTATGCAACACCAATTAATGCTATCTTCTATCCAAATGGATCCTTACCTATTATTTGTACCAGGAGCATACGATAGGATGCTTCTGCGGAGAAGGTGCCCTGTAAACTCAGGGCACCTTCTCTGCAGCATATAGCAGGTTTTTAAAACATAACATTTGCACTTGTATGGTTTTATGAAATTTTAAATATATTGTGTGTATGTATTTGTGCTTTTGTTATCTGTGCAATGACAATCAAATAAAGCTTTCCTTGCCTGACTGATTGACTTGACTCCGTAGCCAATAAAGAAAAAGTTCCCAGGGGCACTTCTTCTCACTTGACATTGTTTCATAGGAGATTGGGACTAAACATTCTTATAGTGCATCTCTCTTGCCCAAATCAAGATAGCAGAATCTTTCTTCCCTGGGTCAAAGTTATGGGCACACACCTAAGGTAAGTCTAGGTTTAATAAATTGAGTTATAGTTTGAGGGGGTGAAAACCCTACTCAAGCAACAACCACAGTCCTTGTCAGGGTGAACCACAAAAGTTACTAAATTAATATGTGCTTAGCCCTCTGGCAGCTTGGCACACAAGCAGTTAGGCTCATCTTTGACACTATGGGGCCCATTAGGATGTCGGGTGGATTGCCCCTGCCAGGCTGGCGGTAGCCACCGCCGGCCTGGCGGGGGCAATCCGCCCGACATCCGCAACTGAATTCCCCCCGCCATATTAGTATGGCGGTGGTGACCGCGGTGGACGGAAAGACCATCCGCCACTTTTCCGCCCCGGTCACCTTGCGGCCGGGGCGGAAAAGGATTAATATGGTGGCGGTGTCTAATAGACACCGTCAGCCATATTAGTATGGGCCAAAAGAGATGCCTTTCCATGGCGGCGATGCCGCCACGGAAAGGCATGCGGTCTTCACTCTGGGGGCCCCCTATGGGCCCCCAGAGTGAAGGAGGGGTGGGGGTGCACATGGGGGGTACCTGTGGTACCCCCCAGCATTAGCAAACACGAAGCAGCAGGCACCGCACGGTGCCTGCCGCTTCGTGTATGCAAATGCATGCATACATTTTTCACATTGTGGCGGGCGGTGCAGTGAGCACCGCCCGCCACAATGTTACATTCGAGGGATGCGCCCGCCACTGTGGCGGGCGCATCCTAATGCATACATCGGGACCCCCGGCCTTAAGGCGGGCGGTCCCTTTTACCGATGGGATGGCAGGCGGACAAAGTCCGCCCGCTATTCTAATGGGGGTCTATGTGTGAAGTAATTATGCAGCACATAAACAGTAATAAAGTCAAAACACAACACCGGAGTAGAAACATTGAGAACATTTTAATAAATAAAATGATGCAAAAACGAATTAAATCCAATCAGTAGAACCATAGTTATGTTTTTTTTAATGTTTTCAGTGAAAAATAGTGCCTAAAAGATTAAAGCGCCAACTGTGGGTATCTGGTTGCCAAGACCGGGGCAAAGTCAAAAGGTAAGGCTGAATGCAATGGAGCATGTTTAAGATGTACAAGGTGGAATAGACCTGGACTTCGCTTAACTTCAGACTTGTACATTTATCTGAAGAAAATCCAGGAGAAGGTTCAGCGGGGCAAGGCAGCAGGCTGTGTGCGAAGAGAAGTCGTAGCCACTGGGAAGCACTGGACAAGGTTAAGTTGGAGTCATCAACGATGGTTGTGAAAAAGTGGGGAGCCTGTTGCAATCGGACAAGGTGAAGATATTTACCTTCAGACTTACAAGTAGGGGTGATATCCTGGCTACCTCCAAATCTGGTTCTGGAAAGTCCTTCCCTTCCCAAGGCTCCAAGTATTCTGAGATGACAAAAGACTGGTGTCAGGTTCTTTTTTGTGTACTCAAGGCAGCAATTTCAAATGCAAGTGGGGCAGGGAACAGCTCTGCCCTACCTATCCTGACGCGATCGCTCATTATATCAACACCTACTCACTCTTTGTCCTACTGTCTAGGAGGAATACAGAAAAGCCAGCTGCCACGCTATTCACAGTCATGTGTCTTAGGGCACAGACAGCAGGCACCTAATGGTTAGGACAAGGAAATGGCAACTTTCTAAAAGTACAAACAAAAATATTTCTGTCCAATAGGTTGATCACTTGCTACGGGGTTATACAATAAATCTTATACACAGTCACTTTTATGATTGGATCTCATAAAAACTAGCAAAATAAACATGGCAATCCAGACAACTGAATTATTGTGTAAATAATGTATATCTGGTTAATAAAATTATATCAATTCATTACATCAAACATTGTAGTAATCCATAGGTGATAATTGAATCAAAGTACTTGTACAGTGCATCATGATAAAAGTAACCAAACATTTGTATGAGAACAATTCCAATTTTTGATAGGCCTGTCCAATATGTTCAAATCTGTAATCCCTCATTGGTGGGCTAAATTAAGTTGTCCTTATTTTGCCTAGGACCCAGAGTTTTAGAGCAGACTGATTGTAAAACTGTTGACATTTTGACCCTCTTAGAAGGTATGTGCTTTCTGTACATCAAGACAGCTCTTCATCAGGACTGAATATGAAACAACCTGTAAAAATAGAGCTAAGAATTACCTTGTCTCCCTTGAAAATGGTTCACCCCTACTTCAAGTGGGCAGTTCCTCACATTGTCAATAAAATGGCCGCTTCACATACTCATAAAACATATCCTCCAAAATCCCAGATCCTGAAGGAAATGTGTGCCAATTTAATACGTCACATATCAATGTGTATTACTCGTTCCAAATCAACTGTTCCATCTGAGTGGAATCATGTTTAATGCATGCCTTAAAATCAATGTAGGTATTGTATAACTCAGTAGCAAATGTTCAACCTATCCGACAGAACCATTTTTGTTTGTACAGTACAATACACATGTTCTGATGAACACAAAGTCACACCATTGATATTTAACATCAACTTTCTAAAATTGGCATTTTCAGAATTGTGGCTTAAAATCCAGCTTTATCATTAAAGAGGATTTTAAATTGCAATTCATCTGAGTCCAAATTGGATCTTCCCATCTATTGTCAATTAAAAGTTAGCACTTATTAAATATAATAAGGTAACTCAATGTTATCCAAATGAGATAGAAAGGCTTTTCAGTTAAACAAATTCTGGAGTTTTGTTTACCACCAGGACATTTAACCCTTTCCATGCGGCCGCGATTCCCCTGGTGTGCTGTAAACAGCACGAACAGGGGCGGGCCGTGACGAACCCCAGCCGTCATCAGCACACGAGCACCGTAGTGCATGACGGCTGGGGTTCGTCATCAGCATGGAAGGGGTTACATTTTAAAACTAAATCAGATCCTCCTTTTATTAATAGAATGCACCCTGCCCTATAGCTATTTAGGACCTATTTCGGAACTTTTACGTGTAACAAAAGGTTTAAATTGGTAGTTTCAAAACTGCAATACAAGCTGCAGTGGCAGGCTTGAGACATGTTTTAAAGTGCTACTTAAGTGGGTGGTACAATGAGTGCTGCAGACCCACTGGTAGCATTTAATGTACATGCCAGTGGTACATGTAGTACCACATACTAGGGAGTTATAGATACATTAAATATGCCAATGAGGTATACGCCAATGCTACTATGGAGCACAAGCATTTTAGCACTAGTTAGAAGTGGGAAAGTGTGCAGAGTCAACAAAAATGAAATTCAGATAACACTAGGAGTGAAAGCAAAATGTATGAAGAAAGAACCACAGCAAGGATGAGAAACCTAACACTAGGGAAATGAGGAAATCCTCCAGCAAAGCTTGTTCTGATGCAGGTTTCCCGCCACTGGCATTGATGCCACTCTGCCTATTAGACAATGGCAGAGGCAGGGCTAGGTGTGAGTTACATCTGCCTGCGACAGGGACTGTCCATTTGAAGCTTGTGCAATTGGTGCCACATGCCCCCAGGCCTTCCTGTCAGAAGAGGGACACACCTCCTCCTAGTCATTGCCCTTGTGTTCTCTTTCTTGAGAGAAATTCCCACTTCCCATCAGGTTGCCAGTGACAGTTTGGGATTTTCTCAGAAAGGGTTCTTTAGGCTTTGAGCATGAGAACACCAACTTTCTAAAAGTAGCATTTTCAAAATAATAATATAAAATCTGACCTTACCATCAGATTGGATTTTAAATTCCTATCAATGAGTACATGACCCATGGTTCTAGCTATTCCAAAATTGAAGTTATACATTATAAAGTGTTATAATTTCACCCAGTGCTTTTCTATCGGAGAGCCAGCCTTGCTACAGTGAAAACAATTTTGGAGCTTAGTCACTGCAAGGACATTTAAAACTTAAGAACACATGTCCAATTTATGAAATATGGTGAACCCTGCCCTTTGGGCACTTAGGTTCTCGTTGAAGGGTGACTTATTAGCCTGAAAATAAAGGGGTTGGCCTGAAAATGGTGGATTTTTTCCAGGTCAGATTTTTTGTTTAAAAAGGTGCACAGTTAGGCTGCAGTGAAAGGCTTAAAGTTATAATTTCACTTGTCATTGTAATGGTGCAACACTCATCAGTGCTTCAGTCCCCTAATGACATTTAATGTACAGGCCCTGGGTGCAGAGAGTACCATGTACTAGGGAAATATACATTAAATATTCCAACCAGGTATTAATTTAATTTCTGCTACTTTTTGAGCATTTCTGTTCATCTTCAGATTTCACTTTAGTTGGGGGGATTACTTTATCTTCTTTGGGGACATTTGACTTGCTTCACTTGGAGCTGAACACCATTTTTACTCCGTCTCCAGTCCTGGGGCAATTTCTGGGTGCCAGCTTGATTGGTAAGCGAACTAGTATCAGTAGACCAGTTTCGAATCACATATTTAAGGAGACCCATGCTGCAGATGTGCAGCGGGAATGCACAGCGGATACGCCGCTGGCGCACCAAAGGCAAACCCATCTGCTCCCATCTGTGATAGGATCACGTCTAGCAGTAGTCATGCTGCCTGTTCCTCTGCTACTCAGGTGCTCTCTCTTAAGTGCCCTACTCTTATTCTTGAATTAAAACTCTTGCCATTTAGCCATGCCTTATGAACTTTGTTCTGAAAGTACCTCAGAATTCATGTGCAACTCTTGTGATTTGACCCCAATGCTAACTTGGGATTCTCAAGCACCGCCCGGGGATGACGTACCCCAGTAGAACTGTATGGAATGCCTGGCTATAAAGCCTGCCTCATTAATTGCATGTCCCTCCCCAAGCACTCTTCTGGCATACTACTTTTACTATCTGATAACACAATGGACTTCATAATTCTCACTGAAATCTGGCTCATGGAAGGTGCCAATCAAGACCTTGATATGGCCATTCCTTCAGGCCACCGATCCCTGTGCGCTAAATGGGGTGGAGATAAGGCAGAAGATGTTGTAGCCGTCATTGTCAGGAATACTTTGCAGGTCTTGTCCCCCATACTGAGCCAAATTGGGAATATTGAGGGTTTCATCTCCCTCATCAAATTGACCCCCACATTCTACATAACCGGTTTGCTAATTTATAAGCCTCCTGATTGCCCCAATAGCTTCCTCCCACTGATGTGTGATGCGAATACCAAATTATCTTTACAATATGCCAACTTCACTGCTTTAGGAGACTTTAACATTCATGCTGGCGCCTCAAACTGCTCCTAGGTCTCTCAGCTGATCCTGACCCTGGCAGAGTCAATACAGGTGTGCTCAATTTACCTCGATAAGATAGAAAATGAACACAACAGCAATACACATAAGAAAAAAATGCTTGTAAGAACAATGTACAAAAACACAAGGCTACAGATTGTCAACAAACAACTCATAGTAAGACAATTGTCAGAGAATATAACCTGAGATCGCCGTAACAACGGAGTTGTTTGGTGTTGTGGTGAAATCGATGAAGCAAAGAAGGGGCCTGGACAATGGTGTTTGAGACGGAAACAGAACTGTAAACTAGTAAAAAAGGTAAGTGTGTACAACATTTCCTTTGATTAAGCCAACTCAAGGTAGGAGGTGTTACTGTCACAGTTGTCTCGAATGCAAGAATGGTGCATCCTGATTTGCTCTGCGGTAATCTTGGCCTTCGACGGGATGAGCATTCCTATCAGAGTAAGCGGGACTCATGTGTTTTTTTGTCTGTAGACCCACCAACATCTAAATATGGTGGGCAGACCGCCAAGTAGGTGGGCAGAGAAACCATATAAAAAGAGGTGGCAGAACCTTTATTGCCAAGATCCTAATTAGGCTCTATGTCTAAACTTAGGGCCCGATTCCAAAATCGGTTTGGAACTGGAACCCAAAGACCTCCTGTTTCAGTTCCAGCCCAGGATGTAGGATCATTCGCAATCCTATTCTTTACAATCCAGACCTTGCCATGGCCTTTCCTTTAGGCTATCGATCCCTGTGGGCTAACTGGGGTGGAGATAAGACAGGAGATGGTGTAGCCGTATTTCTCAGGGATACTTTGCAGGTCTTGTCACCCATACTGAGCCAAATTGGGAATATTGAGGGTTTCATCTTCCGCATCAAATTAACCCCCACATTCTCCTTCACCAGTTTGTTGATTTATAAGCCCGCTGATTGCCCCAATAGCTTCCTCCTACTGCTGTGTGATGCTATTACTAAATTATTTTTGTAATATGCCAACTTCACTGTTTTAGGAGACTTTAACATTCATGCAGGTGTCTCGAACTGCTGATCCTGACCCTGGCAGGCCATAACCGGACTCAACTCGTCACCACACTCTCCCATATAACTGGTCACATACTGGGCTTAATCTTATCCAACATCCAAGCCTGTACCTCTATTCACTTTGGATGGATCACTTCCTTGTACCGTTGATTTTTCATGGTTCTCATAACCAGCCAGAGACTAGGACTGCACCCAAAAATTTGAGAAATTAGCTGAATATTACTTAGGAGTTTCTTGTGCTCTATCTTCAATCCTTCCTGCATTCGCAGGCAGTCCTGACAGCAACATGATCCTGTTTAATAAATGGATCGCTAAGGCATTGGATCCTCTTGCACCCCTGAAAGTGCACACCACCAAAAGATTCAAGCCATCTGCTCCCTGTTTTCACCCCACCCTAAGAGCACAGAAAAGTCTCTGTAAAAAGTTTGAGCACAGCTCATTAAGGTCTTATGACCCTGAAGGCAAAACATTCATATAAGGCGGCTCTCAGACACATCCGCAAACTCCCTTGGAATTCCATGAAAGAGCATTTCACGATGCATATCAAGACTGCAGCCATCTCTTCTAGGGAAATGATGAGGTTAAAAGTGGCTTTTACCCTTCACCTGATCTCTGCACTAGGCCCTGAGATTTTTTGATTAAAATTTCCCAAAACTCCACTCCGCGTTCCCGAGTGAAGTCGGCACAGTAGACCTACTGATGCCTCCCAATAGTCACTTACCTGCTTTATTTTGTGTAATATCAGAACACGACTTGAGGAATTGTTGAAATACAAATCGGTCCCACAGGAGGACCCTTGCCCTCCTCAAATTCTTAGACTGGTTGCACACTTTTCTCAACATGATTTGGAATGCCTTTCTGAAATCCGGTATCTTTCCTGCCACCTGGAAACAGGTGTTCCTGAATCTGCTACAAAAACACCCAATGAAAACCCTAGTCTGCTCAGCATCTTCAAGCCCATTTCACTGCTGACTGCTTCTCCAAAGATCATGGAGAAGCTAGTGAATACCCAACTTTCATCCTTCGTTGAGGCAAATGGTCTTCTACATGCCACTCAATCTGCCTTCCATGCTGGATACAGCAGTGAAACCGCTTTATTGGAAATGTCAGAGTTCGTAAGATAAACTTCAGATGACGGTGCCTCTGCCATTGTTAGACCTGTCAGCAGCGTTTCACATGGTGTTACACTCCACAGTGTGGAATAGATTAAGCCTACTTGGCTTTCAGGGTTCAGTCCTATCCTGGATTTGATCCTTCTTTGAAGAGTGCTCTCAGAAGGTGTCCCTCCATCCTTTATCTTCCTCGCCCAAAGCCCTGGTCTGTGGGGTGCCTCATGGTTCAGCACTGTAACCTTTACCTGGCCCCTTTTGCTACTCTTATTGAAACCTGGGGAATTAAGGTAGTCTCCCATGTGGATGACACGCGTTTCATGTTCAGAGAAGACTCAGCCGCCTTCCGTAAATGTAAAGAGTGTTTAAAAGGCATAGACAACTGGAAGGACTCTAGCTTTTAAAAGACTGAACATGGATAAAAAAAGAGGTGTTCTTTTTCAGCTAAAAGGCCCCCCTCCCTGCAAATCTCAGGTGGCCAGTGGATCTGAATCCTCCCCCAGTGCTATCTTTATCGGGTAGAACTTAGGCATCTTGTTTGATTCCGACCTCTCCTTTGCCACCCAGATCAGGCAGATCTCCTTGATCTGCTACCTGAAGCTCAGATCATTTAGCAAACTGTTACATTTGCTCCTGGAATAGACTGGAAAAACGTGCTCTTGCGACAATACACCTGGATCATGCCAACAGCCTCTATCTGGGCTTCCTGTTTTTCTGATCCATAGACTCCAGATCATACAGAATGTGGCTGCTAGGCTGATCCAGTGGTTCCCTCTTCGCCAATATATTTTGCCTCATCTAAAGCTGCTAGACCGGCTTCCTGTGGCACAAAGGATTAAATATAAAGCCCTTAGCTTGGCTTTTAGAGCCTTAGAGGGCACAAGACCTTGTTACCTAAGAAATAGACTCGGCCGGCACCAGCAGGAGAGATCTATGAGAACTAACCACCTCTGACTTATGTGTATCCCCAGATTTGCAAAAGTCAGTTGTGGAGGTTTGCCAAAAACTCGACATGATAGATCAGCCTTGTTTTCAGTCTCTGCTTCTGAGTGCTGGGATGCTTTTTCTGAAGCAACAGAGCACTTTACAAATGCCATTGAATGATTGATTGATTGTTTGAGATATTCTGTTAATTTTTACCATGGTTGTTCACATTTGTGACTGGTCACATTATCAATGACGCACTACTTGGATGCTTTCTATTTTGTGGGACCCCCTGGCTCCACGGACTGCCAACAGATTTTGGTAAGTTTTAAGGAGGTCTTGGCAGATGTGGGGATTTCCCTGGCCAAAGAGAAGATGGTAGGACCAAGTACAGATTTGACATTTCTGGGCATAAAAAGTGACATAGTTAAGCGAGAAGCAAGGCTACCAGTGGGAAAAACAAGGACAATGATACAGGTGTTTGATTTATGTTGGGCAAGAGTAAAGTGCAAGTTGGAGAGGTACAGGTTGTCTTGCATCACTTGAACTTCACATGCAGGTAAGTGCGGGCAGGTAGAACATTTTGCAGGAGATAGTACTTGGCTTTATCTGTTTTAAGAGTGACACATCATAGGTGTGAGGCTGAAGGTAGAGGTCAAAGAGGATTTAAGAATGTGGAACTCATTTCTGTAAGCATTTCAATGGTATTTTCCTGGAACATTTGGGCAAAGAAGCAGAATGGAGGATTCAGATATTTTCTGACACAGCAGTAGGTGTATGTTTTTGGATTGCATTGGCAAATACACTGGTGTGCCGAGCAATGACCTGAGGAATGGAGGCAGGACTGGAGGAGCATAGCTTTCCTAGAGTATTTTTCTTCAGTGGTTCTGGTACTATGGGGAGATGAGTTCGCCAACAAAAAAGTTCTGTTCAATCTGGACAACATGACGATGGTTCAGGTGGTCAACAGGCAGTTTGTGAAAGACACGCAGGTACTGAAGATGTTGAGAGTTTTTGTGCTGGTCTGTTTGAAAAATAGCCTGCTGTTTAGGGCACCTCATATACCAGGCCTTAAAAATACATTGTGTTTACTTTGTTCCATTTGCAGCTGACAAGGAGAAGACATTAATGTCACAGGACTTGTAGCAAATAGGCACAAAGGTGTGTAACAGTTGGTAGGGGGTCCTTGGCACGACCTCTGATGCGGGCATACAACCTGGCTTAGAAGGAATTTCTGGATCCAGGGGCATGGAGTAGAGTATTAGAGGAAGAGGTCGGGAAGACATAGGAAGATATTATAAACGTAATTACGTGTATGATTGAGAAAGGTTGATCAAAGCTCATGATTACCAGAAATGCATCTGTGGGTAAGCTTTTGAGAGGTTATGCTCCCTCAGTAGTGGAGCTGGCTATGAGGTTGTAGGAAACATGGGTGAGAGAGATGTGGAATGGTGGCAGGAAGAGGGCACCGTTATTGTG
Organism: Lissotriton vulgaris; assembly: GCF_964263255.1. Classification (NCBI taxonomy): domain Eukaryota; kingdom Metazoa; phylum Chordata; class Amphibia; order Caudata; family Salamandridae; genus Lissotriton; species Lissotriton vulgaris. Next base: position 398,364,511 of record NC_141696.1, on the reverse strand, counting down.
GCCAGATCTTTTCAAAGGTTTTGCACTGGTATTTACAGACAATGGAGAGAGAATTTTGCTTTTGTGCTTAATGAGTAAAATGTTCTTTGGTTCCTTCAGAGTATCAGAGTTGCTGGGGGACATGAAGGTTGAAGGGATCCCTTGGTGGTAGATGGAGCTGTTGGTGGGCGGTATGCAGTTTTACATTACGAAGTCTAAAATGGACCAAAGGACAAAAGGAGTGCAGGTTTATCTGATCCCAACAGAGTAAAGTGCTATTGCCCAGTTTTCAGGTGACAGCAGTTAGGCCTGTAGGACAAAGCAATCAGGACCTGGTTTTCCAACATCAGGATGGGTCTACGGCGACTGCTTCTCAGTTGTTGGCAGTGTTGTGAAAGACTTTACAACATCTGGGTTTATCTGCAGCTCAAAATTTGACCCATTGTTTTAGGATCAGTGTGGCATGTGGGACAGGCAGAAGGGGATGGGGCAGGGATCAGATTAAGATGTTGAGGAGATGGTCATCATACTATTATAAGTTATATGTGCGTTGAAATTAATTGTACATGTCATGTAGGATTTCTAATTTTGTATTTGTTTTCCTTAGGTTCAGTTCCATAACAAGAGAGGGGGCTAATGAACGTCTGGATAGTGGGCCTTTCATGTGTGAAGTAGGCAGAGAGACAAGCAGATGGGAAAGCATTTAGAAAGCACCTTCACACAGCATGGGTTAAGGTTTTTTGGCAGGGCAAGTGTGGGATGTTATGAGATGAACTGTTATCTTGCTTGAACCAGCTGCTTGGTGTGGGCAGTTGCCCAGACATATTGGTGATTCAACTCAATGAGAAGTATTTGGTTCAGAGGAAAGGTGTAGCTCTTTAGAAGGCCATGAATGCAGACTTTCGTGAAATAAAGAGAGGCTAGGCAGGGGCTCATTTTTTGTGGACAGTGCTGATTCCGTGGAGGTAGTGGCGAGAGCAGATTGGCTGGTTGCCATAGATAAAGCAATAAAGAAGGAGGAAGATTAATAAAGAATTGATTAAGTTCTGCAGGGAGGAAGACATTGGTAGTGTTGAAATGTGGAGTTGGAATCTGAAGTGGTGCAGTTTTTGAGAAGAGATGCCGTGCAATCTTTACCATAAGCATGGACCTTTTTTTGATGCAAGTATGTGAATCTGTTGGAGATGCTCTATGTGTACGTTGGTGGTCAACTGGGTAGGGGCTCAGATTGAATTCAGTAAGGATATTTCCTGGAAGAGGTTGAGGGGCAGAAAATCTCTAAGAGGGGTTTGTTTCAAAGTCATCCTGTGTACCCTGTGTAGCCCCTTTTTGTGCTGACTGGAATTGGTGGTAGCTGACTCTCATTGTGTCCTGGGCTCTGTTAGTTATGCCCAGGATCTATGGATATCTTCTATGTTAAAACACAAGTGAAAATACACACATGCATTACGGTACACTATGTGTTAAGATACCCCTATAATTGGCTTGACCTACCATATAAGTCCCTAGTAGATAATGGCTCAATGGGAATTGAAACTACCTTCAAGTCTCTAGTATATAATTGTGGAAGGAAGTTCAGAGGCCAGCAGGCTTTGTTGCACTTTCATTGGAGCACTGCTGAGGGTCTGAAGTCTATTTAAAAGCAGTTCCACTCTGCAGCACTACTTTTAAATGTAGATTGTGCCCAAACTCAACTTTGGTAGTAAGGACACTTAAAAAGTGATAATCTTAATTAATTTACATATTAGGTACCTCCAGGGTCTCCCCAGGTGCCACATGGATGGGGGTCATGTAACCATAAGCAGGGCCTTTGCCAAAGATCTTTTAAATGCCCTGGTGATGGAGAAATTGCACATTTCATGTTCATCATTGTGAATACCTAGCCACATAGGATAACATGGCAATAGTGTATGAATGCATATATATTGCTCAGAGATCCACCTGCCTTTGCCTTCTCAGTGCCTCCATAGTGACCGGCAGCGAGGCCCCCACGCTGGTCCCCGGGAGTGACACGAGGGTGCGCATTCTTCGCCAAGCCCTCCTGGAGTATCTGCGCACCAGCACCCCCCGGCCTGTGCTCCATACCGCTGCGATCTCATCGGCACCCACATCCCGACCAGCGTTTTATCTGGGGTGCCATCTGAGCATGTCCTCTTCCAGGACGAATAACATCAAGCCCCTGAAAGACATCTTTGGATGCTCACAATCCAACCCCAACATGAGGAATACTGCTCCCGACGTCACAACTTCAACACAGACTGTTCATACTGGAGATGAGCCCATCATGAAGGCATTCCTGGAGTCCCTCTTCTTAACGCTCAGAGAAGACCTCGAAACAGTGAAAAAATACCTCACTGCTGAGATCAAGGAGATTCGCAGGGATGTGGATGATATTGGTGAACGGGTGGCTGCCCTGGAGGAAAAGAGGGACATCACAGTGTCAGAGACCACTGTGCTTCTACAAGCGGTGATCCAATTGCAAAACCAAAATGTTGATATCCAAACTCATCAGAAAGCCTTGGAGAATCGGTCACGCAGACACAACATCCGGATCCAGGGGGTGAGGGCCACAGAGGATACCAGAGATCTGTTTGCATTTGCCAAGGGTCTTTTCTACCATATCCTGGGCAACTCTCACAAAGCCGAGATCAAATTAGACCCAGAACAAAGAGTCGGGCCACCTCGGGCGAACAACGCCCCTCCCCCGGCAGACATCCTCGTGTGTTTTCAAGACTTCAGGACCAAGGAGGCTATCCTTACCAAGGCGAAATCTCTTCACCCCATCTCTTTCCAGGGGCAATCTCTGGTGTTGTTCTCAGATCTGGCTGTGATCACGCTCCAGCGACGTCGGCAATTCCGCTCTGTGGCTGAACACCTCTGCCTACAAGGAATCCCATACTCCTGAGGCCACCCTTTCAGACTCTTTTTCCGACTTAATAGCAAACTCCACCAACTTCGCTCACTCACAAACTCTTGCTGGCTCCTTGGCATCACCCCACCATGTGATGAAGATGATCAACATTGCATTGCCTCGGGCCCGAGGTCTCCCCATCGGGATGGCAGCGACAGGGCCGACGGAGGCACGTCCAGAAACCTACCAAGGCTGAAATAACCAGGAGTCAACAAGCAGCCCTTGCATCTGCGTCGGACGTCTTGGCGGGAGCAGGTTCTGGCGACAAGTGAATGGACTGGGGTCACTGCCTTCTTTGCATTTTCTCCCTTTGATGATGGGCAGGCAGCAGGTGGGGCTGAAACCCCACACTTGGTCACAACATGGATCCCATTTTTTTGTTCCTCCGGCCATCCCGAGGTGACGGACTATTTTTTCTGATGCTATTTTTCCTAATTGTTGCAAGTTTTGCTCTACTTTGGAGCTATGTTTTTGGAGGGTTTTTGATTTTTTAGGTTTTGGGTTCCCTCGTCCTCCTCCCCTCACTGTGCCATAGAAGCTGTCCGAAACCGGACAATGGTCCTCCCCCGTAACTCCTCATTTATTAGAAAATATATACCCCGAGCCACAGCATTCATCCTCTCCTATACTTAGATGCAGCTGCGGCCGGCAGTGGGAGTACCTACAGGGCGGTGACGTGGGGAAGGGAGGGGCAGGGTGCGGGATAGTAATGTATGGATTACTGAGCTTCCCAGGTAAGTAAACAAATTTTGTTGAGTGCACTGCATCCCCTCATGCGAAGCAGTGCGCGCAACGAAATTTGTTTTATTTATTTAAATGTTTACTTACCTGTAAAACTCTGTAATCCATACATTACTACCCTCCACCCCCCACGTTACCACCCTGCAGATACTCCCACTGCCAGCTGTGGCTGCTTAGACGTCACATATTTCCCTCAAAATTCTTACCCTGAACAATCCTGTTAAGCATAGGGCTGTCCTTTATTACCTGAAGCACTCCAAAGCTGACATATGCCTCCTGCTGGAGACCCACCTCCTCCCCAAGGATCACCAGAGGTTGAAATCCTGTGTCTTTCCCACCCAGATGTTCTCCTCTAGCCCCACCAAGTCCCCTGGTTTTGACATACTAGTTTCTTGTTACTTTCAGGGCAGAGTATTATGGAAAGAAGCCAGGATCAGGGAGTGGTTGCTCACATATCAGTTACTTGTGGGGGGGTGACATTTATAGTGGGGTCTGTATACGCACCCAACGCGGGGCAAGATACATTTTTCATGATGTACTCACTGATGCAACAGCTACAGCAGAATGGCACCTACTATTGGGGGGAGACCTAAACCTTGTCTTCGACAACATTAATGATTGTTCCTGCCAGGGCCAGGCCAGACTGGTGCACTCTCACCTGCTGGAAAGGCCCGCCTCCAAGACCTGGGGTTTATAGATCTCTGCCGCTACTTCCATCCCCATAGTCACGCTTACACCTTTTATTCGGGTGCGTACCAAACATATGCCAGATTGGATTATTTCCTTAGCTCCTACCCACTACACGAACTCGTGACCGACACTGAGATAATGATGGCCTGTACTCCCCAGTTATGGCCACCTTTCAGTTCCCACCAGTTCAACAGCCCATCAGACACTGGAGTCTGCGTGATACTCTCCTCCACCAAACCTCCTTGGTAGACCAGATTCTGAAATCCATTAAGAACTACCTGGTCCTCAATGCCAACACTGATACCACCTTAGCAACACAGTGGGTGGCGCTGAATGCAGGCATACGGGGGGAAGTCATAGCCATATCCACGGCCAACAATCTCGAACGCCGCCGCAAACGGGCCGAGCTCTCTCAACGGGTTGCGGAATTAGAGCAGATGCACCAACAGACCGGCTCTTCCCGGTTTTGGCGCCAACTGTGTGTAGAACGGAAGCAACTCACACCATTAGACCAAGATAGGCCAGAATTTGCTGCTCTCCGGCTCTGTCACTCATATTACACAGGTGGCGACTGGTGTGGCCGCCTCCTCGCCAATAAACTGCTGGAAGTCAGACAAAAGCAGGGATTTCAGGCCATCCCATCTAACAGCAGCGATCTCAGTACAGAGGACTCTGTAATAGCTGAAGTCTTCCGAGACTTCTATGCTGAACTATAGTCGGGGGAACCGTTGGATGCCCACCTTAGCGCCGACTATCTAGCAGCAACACAAATACCCTCTCTCACCCAGGAGCAAGCCGCGTATTTAGATAGGGACATTAGGACAGAAGAAGTAATTACAGCTATCTCACGCCTCAAGGTGGGCAAAGCGCTCGGTCCAGACGGCTACTTGGCGGCTTTTTACAAGTGTTTCTGCAGCCTGGTGACCCCCCTACTGACATGCTTGTTCAACTCCTTTGCACAGACCAGGGCGATCCCGGAGGAGATGCTTAAAGCATCCATAGTAGTTATTCCGAAGCCCGGTTATGATAGAGCATCCTGCGGCGCATATAGACCAATATCCCTCTTGAGCATAGATATTAAACTTTACACTAGTATTTTAGCGACTTGCCTAGCACCCTATATGTCCCAACTAGTCGAGCCCGATCAGGCGAGATTTATCCCACATAGACAGACGAGCGATAACACCAAACGGGTCCTCCATCTCTTCAAAAAGGCTTCTCGTACTCAGGGAGAATACATGCTATTGGCCATCGATGCAGAGAAGGCCTTCGATAAGGTGCATTGGCCCTACTTGGAACAGGTCTTAGCGCACGTAGACATCGGTGAGAGACTGTGCACTCAGATCCTTAACTGTTATCGCTTCCCCATAGAGACGGTTCAGGTTAACGGCCATACTTCTTCTTGCTTCCCAATTGGCAGGGGAAAAAAGGCAGGGTGCCCCCTCTCACCCCTTCTATTTGTGCTATATATGAAACCCCTAGCATTACAAATTAGGTGTTACCCCCTCATTTTCGGTATCAAGTTTTGAGGAGACGTACACACTAAAAGTTTGTACGCAGATGACATCTTGCTCTCCCTCTCAGACCCGATTCCTGTGCTACGATCCCTATTCATTGAAATGCATAGCTTTGCGCAAGCTTGAGGGTTTAAGATCAACATGGATAAATCGATTGCAACTTTCACCCCTTATTGTTTAAAAGCAATCTCCAGCTGGCACCTTGGCGGCTGATCGTTTTATTCAATCTACTGACCTGGGATGATTGTTCGCTGCCAGTGGCCAGTAGAGTGCAGCAGCGAGTCGCAGTGAGCCACATCAACAGTGAAAGAGCGATAGTGACAGAGTCAACAGCATCAAAAACGACAGCCTCAGCAGACCAGGCTACGGATTACAGACACAGCCACAGCATTCCAGGACTACAGCAGATTCCCCACTGGTTAGAGTTTTAACACCAGCTGCATTTTGGCAGCGTTTTTAAACGCATTAACAATGATTAACAATTATTTTAAGTATTTTCATAAGCGTCATTAACTTCTCCCTCTCTCCGCACACCTTAGCTCACCTCCAGGAAGAACATCCCATACAATGGTCAGTGTCGTCGATCCCATATTTAGGAACTCAACTAGCTCCCTCCATATAGGCCACAGCTGAAACCAATTATTCAATACTTCGCTCACACATATGTAAGGAGCTGGGCCAGTGGAAACACTATACTCTATCCTAGCTCAATAGAATTGCGGCTACCAAGATGACCATCCTCCCTCAGATCTTGTATTTATTTCAGACCCTACCTCTTCGCCCTCCCTCAGGCTGGATCCGACAGACCCAATTAGACCTAACACAATTCATCTGGCAGGGACGCCAGCCCCCGCGTAAACTTCTGATAGCAATCCTTCCACCATGAGAAGGGGGGTTGGGGTTCCTGATCTCCAACTTTACTTCTACGCTTTACAGATATGATATTTAGTGGAATGGCACCTTTCGGAGTTGGAGAAACACTGGCTGTTTCAGGATAAGGCAGTAGCTGCCATGCCTCTTCAAGGCATTCCCTTCCTCCGTAAACCACACAGACCGCCCAATCTCGTCGCCTCATATATCACGAGCATCATGGAGGTCTGGGATCGCACTAACATTGCCCATAACCTAACTACCTATCCCTCACCCCTCACACCATTATTCAATAACCCAGAATTCCAACCTGGAATGGGTAGTAAGGCATTTCCCGCCTGGCGCCTCACCCTAGTTGGTACCTGGTCTACCTCTTTGACCTGGAAGGGATCATCCCATTCCCACAAATAAAGGCAGACTATGGCCTTACCGAATTGGAACGCCTGCCCTATTTACAACTCCGTCATTGGGCACTTCACCCGCACATCAAACCTGAGGCTCAACGCTTCCTGACACCCTATGAAAAATGGCTCATCACTCGCACATCCAAAAAATAAACCATCTACCATCTCAGACCTTTACAAGATGTTACTGACATCAAACATGCAGACATATAACGCCAGCCGTGCATGCTGGGAGCGAGAGTTAGGCAGGACTGTTAGCCACATAGAATGGAAGGGCATATATCACAGGGTCCCGCACTCAGCTTACCACATGGGACTCACTGAGACACTGACTAAAGTAGCCACATACTGGTATTACATGCCAGAATGCCTACACCGATTTGACCCTCGACAAAGCGCCCTTTGTTGGATGGGTTGTGGGAACATAGGCACCCTGGTGCATCTCCTCTGGGACTGCGACTACATCCAATCATACTGGTCACAGGGGCTCGATGAAGTAGACACCCACTTCGAGATACATCCTGATACATTAGCGCACTCCCCAACCTCCAACATTTTCCAGATGGCTACAACGACTGTGGTAGGTGTTAGGGATGGAGAAGTTAACGCTTACATTAGCTGGTAAGGGGTCTGACTTTCCAGAATTGTGGCGGCCTACCTTGACCCTTCTCACATCGGAGTTTTGAGAATTGACATGCCCCCGATACCTCAGACTCCTTCGCCTCTCGGACACACAACCCACACATGATGATCCTTCGCAACAACGCAAGCGACCACGCTGATCTCTACACTATTCCTTCTCCTCTTTTCTTTGGTGGAGGGGCGTGGGGGGCAGGTAATGTTGAATTAATGTTATTTGCTTTTATTTTTCCCTTTTCCTTTCATTGTTTGTTTCCCACAGACCCGCTCCGCTCATCTTACCTTGGTAATGCTACTACTTATGACACAGGTTGTCTATGTTGCACTGTACCCACAGAGCTAGGGGTGTTGTTTTTCTTATTGCTTGAAAACTTAATAAAAGATTTAAACCATAAATATTGCTAGGAATTGAATGAAATATATCATTCAAGGACTTAGAAGAATGATGTTAATAAATCCAGCAATATGCCAGTGCTGAATTTATCCAAAATTGTACAGAAAAGAAGTTATAAGACTTTCTTGTCTGTAAGCACACAAATGAGAGTTAACAGGATTAGACAGGTTGCTTTAATAAAGTGATAAGTGGCTTACCATGGGTGAGGCCATCTGCTGGAGAGGAGTCTGTTTCACAGGAATGCCAGAGCAGGTGGGACGGGTCGCAAAGCGTGAGGCTTCAAAGAAAGAACAGGACAGCCAGGGAATGCCAGGCCTACCTACCCCATCCACTCTGACCCAGCCAGATAACAGGCGTCAGGAAGAAATCCGAAGATGTTAGGGTGAGGAGACCTATGGAAATTAGCCACATTGGCGGTTGGTCTAGTTAGTTCTTTCTCCTTTTTCTTGAGATTCCAGCCATCATAGAGTGCATCCAGTGGACTTTTAAGGATTTGGCCAGGTGCATTGTGGGAATTGTGGTTCCAACCTTCAAAGAAGTGAGGGGGTAAAAATTAGGAGTGGGGTAGGACAAGAAGTAGGTGTTATTCTTGCATAGTTTTGTAAGGCAGTTCTTCTAGGGTGTTATAATGTTTTGTAATGTGAACCTGCTTTGATAAAGCAGCCTTTTTCACACTACAACCTGTCAGTCGTCTGTAATGTGCCCTCTTGACAATGGTGGTTTGGGGGCAGCTGAATGGGAAGACATGCCCTGAGTGGTTTCTGATGACTGGTTCACTCCAAAAGTAATGAGGCTGCCTTTGGCCTATTTAAGTAGGAGGGTGGGGGCAAACCTATAAAAATGGGAGACATTGAAATACCAGACAGCATTTCATAACAGGTACACAAGGTGGCTGGTAGCAGTTAGTTAAGAAAGAATGTTGTTTGCCCGTTCAGCCCCCTTTTTAGAGGAGGGTTGGATTTGATTTTCTTTATGAGTGGAAGGTCTTAGTTGAAACAGGTGTGCAGATCACTGTTAACCATAACAGTTTTGTTGATGTGGAGCAGATTCTTGGCTGGCAGTCTGCTGATAGTTAATCATGGTTTCAATCAGGTTTATTGTTGTTCGGGTGGGTAAAGCAATTTGAAAGGGGTGTGTTTGTTTATAGTTGCAGAAGTCAGGAAGGTTTACAGGTGTAAGAAGGAAAGTTAGTTCATTAAGTGTACGATGCAGAGTGCAGATGCAGGGACAGATGGTCAAGTTGAGGGGAGTTGTGGGAGGGTAAAATTAGGATTGGTGGTAGGACAAGCAGTAGGTGTTTTACATGTATAGTAAGGCAGATAGTTTTGTATAACAAGATGCCTAAGGTGTTATAATATTTTGTGATGTGCACCTACTGAATAAACCTGCCATTTCCACTAAACGCTCTCAGTGGTCTGTGCTGTGCCCTCTTGCCCATTCTGTAGTAGTGCAGGTGAAATTAGTATAAATTGTATAGAATTCATACATTGTAGATGGCTGCTGCCTTGCCTCACATAGTGTTGCGAAATGCTACACGATGGCCCTCGTGAAAGTATGAAAACACTTTTTTGTAAATTTTTAAGGTGCCCACTGCGCTGCATCATGCCATGTTGCACCATTTAATGATGTGGCCACCTTGAAAGTACCAAAAATAGACTTTCAATATGGCACATCACCACTATTGGCTTTGCCATTGTTAGCACATTTTAAAAGCATCCAGTAATGGTAACGTCAATAACTGTGACCAAACTTTTGTCATACTGAGATCAATACATTTTGCCAATGCTTGTTAAAGTTGCATTTATGTTTCTTTCAGGAATGTGCCATCATTTAGTGTTTTGTGATCACTGCATTCGAAAGATCAAGCAGGCGCCCTGACTTAAATGTGATGGCTGATTTGATTGGTTGTATGATGTTACAACGCAATCTTTTAGATCGCGGTACATCACATTGCATCTTTTACAGCTCAAGTCGTTACCACGACTTGCGCTGTAGGGTGCTGGACTTAGGAATAGTAAGTTTTACTATTGCAACTCCAGCCTACGTACAGTAGGGAAGGTGTTGGAATAGTAAATCTACTATATCTTAGTCTACAGCGCCCTCCAGCACAAGTCGTGGTAACGAATTGCGTTGTAAAAGACGTGTGGTAATGGCAGTGGGGTGTTTTGACCGCGTTGTTATGGATGTTCCCCATTTTGATCTGAGTCAGTCTTACTACTACTTCTTTGCACAACAGCTATTTATTTCCACTTTACTTAATACAAATTCAAAGTTATTAGAGCACTTTACACTACACAAGGACACATTGATTTGTTTAGGCCCGGGATTTTCATGTACCACCGAGCCTGTGTTGGTGATCCACTCACCGTAATACAAGTATGGTGGTTAGACTGCCACTGGACTGCTGCTACTGCTGGGATCCTTGATCCCATGGTGGTGGTGCAGCAGTCTGAGGAAGTAATATGCTGGCAGTGCTGCAGCGACACTTCTGAGCATATTACGAGTTTCCTCACTGCCCTCCCTTTCCTGCCAGTGAGCCCGCCATGAAAAGGGTGGCAGTGAGGAAACTGCATGAGGATGCATGCAAGAGGGCACATGGTGTGCCCCCCCTGTACATTTGCCCCCCTGTTCCTGCACAGAAAGAAATGCCCACATTGTGCATTTCTTTGCGTCTCATGGCAGGGCATGTATGGCACACCTATGTGCCATATACATGCACCGCTGTCGCAGGACCGCCCGACCTAGATTGCAATCGAAATACAGCAGGCAGGCAAACTATGGGTTTGGCGGTCTCGAAGCAGGGCACTGCCATGGCAGCCCTTTGCAAGACTGCCACACTCGGTAATCAGGCCCAAAGGGATTTGCACAGACTCACACAAAGTAGAGACGATGGATGATGAGACTCAAACCTGGTGCACCAGGTCCAAATTTGGCAGCTCTGGCCGCAGGGTCACATCCTTTACTATAGGGGCCGTCAGGAAGAAATGGGAGACCAACTTTCTGTGCAGATCTAGGAGCCAGTGCCCTGATTTTTTGAGGATCCACTTAAAAATCTCATCTTTGTGAGGGTTGCCCCTTTATCTGCAAGGATAAGGGTAAAATACTGATAGGTAAACTGCACCCTGAATTCATAATTTCATAATATTCTTTGCCTTTTGTTATGCAAAGCGTGCATGCGAGAATACAATGTATTATTTTCAAGTCTGCCACTCGTATACTTTCATATTCATGGAGCGCGTTTGATTTTGGAATGAAAATGTGGCATTGTATTGAAAAAACGTTCAATGTTTAAATTGCTTCACAGTTTGGTGCTGACCTCACAGGGCTTTTTTATTATTCCAGTCTGATAAAAACAGACAGTACTTTGTTGAATAACGGAAAGGAGAAGTTGTTTTTTGGCACTCTTCTTTGTAGCCTTTAATATTCCGTGTGAGCTGTTTGAGCGGATTCATGCTGCTTACTGGGAAAATAAATGTGAAAAGTTGCCATCTTTCACTGTTTTAAAATGTTGGCTCAGTTGGCTGGCATAATTAAGTCAACAGTCTGCTTGGTTTGTTTCCAGGCGTTCTGACAAGAGTTCTCGCGCTGCAACCAGAAAATGAAACGGGACAGTCTTTTTTTCCCATGGGCCTTTATATATAGAACTGGCATGCTCTCTGCTCCGGCCCACTGCTGGTAAGTCCTGATGGATGGTTAGACCCAGTGGGCATCAGTTACCTCACAGTGTACCACACACAGTAGGCAATTCATTTCAAACGTGGAATAAATGTGAAAAATAAATATTTCTGGATTCAGGATTTTATGTTCATTGCTGTATCCAACAGGGCATTTGAGTTCCGACAAAGGACAGCAGGGCATACTTGAAGAATCCCTACATCATTCCCTGCACACAGCTCTTGCTAAATCATCAGAGCATGTGGTATGTGCTTGGCTGTAACGCTGTATGTATTTGCTTTCAGATTTGTAGCCATACCTTTTTTTAATTCATTTTTTAGAGTTTTATATAGCGCAAACTTGACCTGAAGATATCAGGTATCAGAGCGCTTTACATGAGCACCAGTTTCGTTACATAAGGACACATTCATTTTTTGTTAGGCACCAGGAGATTAAGTGATTTGTCCAGAATGTTGAGCGTTGTTGCCGAGACTGGAACCCTGTTCCCCAGATTTGAGGTCGACCGCTCTAGCTGTAAGGCCACATACTTATTAAACTATACCACCTGTTGTATAAAAATGTATCTTAAATGTCTTCATTATTTAATATAAACCCGACTGCCATTTGTTTTATTGAGGGTAACATTTATTTTAAGGCCAAAAACAGTGGTATTATAATGCATCTTGGTGTCAAGTAACTAATATGTTATATAGAGAAGTAATGTATTATATAATCAGAATAGCTTATTAGGAAACACATTCTTTCATAAACCCATGCTGAGTGTGTCACAAAAAAATTGACATTTATTGCCCTAATTATGGCATGTGCCTAAGTATATGAGGAAAGAAAATATATAATATAATATAATATAATATAATATAATATAATATAATATAATATAATATAATATAATATAAAACAATACAATACAATATAATATAATATAATTATTAGCAAACCTCGATCATCATAAATATTATTACAGGGTTAATAAATAATATGATTAATACTATTAACACAATTATGCGAAATGTAATAACTGCAACAATAAGGGAAAGTCATAATCTTGAAGTAGACAAAACTGCTCGTGGAACAGATATATATTTTTTCGAAACACCTGCTTCTTAGGCATGATCAAACTGCCAAAAATAACACATTTAAATAAAATCATCTGTCATGTAAAGGATGAAAAGGAAATGCAGCACACTTCGTTTTAATTTCATTTTCTAAGTTGATAAACATACAGTACGGTGTCTGTCCACAGCATTCAGTATGTTTTGTTATTGGCCTCCATTACAATTTTGAAAAACAATATGATATGACCATGCCAAATATGACCTTGTTAAACCCCCTCATTGTTGACAACACCTTGCAAGGTATTGTTGGACACCACACCTTTTGAGCTCCTGTGACAGTCCATTGCAGTAATGTAGCAAGCATGACATAGGCCATAGTGCAAGTAAAGAAAATGACTCCTTTGAAAGCATTTGGGGCAGTAAACAGCTGTAATTAGTAGGTTAAAACTGGCCCCCATCATTCTTTGTCCTGGTGGAACTGCACCTACTGTACCAATGGTATTTACTACCCTGGTTATTTGATCTCATCTGTCTAATTATTTTGCTCGAAACTAAATGTAGGAATTGCAATTTGCTGTTCAACAGTATGAATCTGGTACGCAAATGCCTCTTGGGGTGACGGAGTACCTTCTCGGTCAAACTGAAGGTCCGCCCATCTGATTTACATATGGGAGAAGCTGAAGTATGTCAGAGACTACTCTTTCCCTGTCACTGACATATTGCTCCAACGGCCCGACAGAGTAAAGTATGTCAGAGATTTGGCCACTCTACTGACCGTCCAATTTAAGGTGGGCAGCCGAATGGCCAGTTTTCGCTGTCTGTCACTGCTGGTTAAAACCTCATGGTAAGAGATAGCAAAAACCGCAAAATGGCTCCACACCATGGGAGACAACTGCCATGGTGTAGGGGCTATTGGTTTTTTGTATTTTCAAAAACAAAATGTCGCTTTGGGACTTTGCGTCTGAAAATACAAAAACATGCTAGATTAGTGATGGACAGTACCGTCATGTTGATGGTGCCACCCGTCAAATGTTCAACAGATTGAAAGGAACCGCCATGATGGCAGTTCCTGCCAATATTAAGAGATATCTGCTGGGCTGAAAGACATCTCTAAAGTTACAATATGGTTACTCCCAAGTCTAAATTAAGCCTTTAAGATATTAATTATTATATTATATTCAAAGCTTTGTAGAGTGCTGTCATGCCAATTCACAGCCTTTTGACAAATAGCCTAAAACTCACTGATGGACATGAGGGTTGGTCAAAGGTAATTCAGGAAAGTATGTAAGAGACATTCAAGTCCGGGATAGGATGGAGGGTAGTTTTAGTGTTGCTGCAGTGCCATATGACACAGATGTAAGAGTCTGGTTCAATTGTGAGGAGACCTTCATTAATCTGTCTATGATGCAAATAGCCTTACTGCCAATATTCTGTTGAGGAAAAAAAATGATAACTTGTCGAGATCCAGGACAAACCCTCTTTTAGTTCAGACTCCAAGGGTGCTGCTAGTTGTCAGCTTTTTAGAAGGATGATTCAACAATAAACATTCTAGAATGTTCCTTCGTTTGATGATCTCAGGTAGAGGTGATACATTTTTTGACATAATTCGCCAACTTACGATCTCAATGCGGGGTAAAAGGGATCCTAGAAGCTGTGGTTGTGAACTTTGAGGGATATTCCACACTGCTGTAATCATGCAAATGTTAGTTGTTTGATCATACTAAATGGTTAACTTCAGGAGTTTGCGGCACAGATTTACTAAGATTTGCACAGTGCATTGTGGAATGGTATATATAAAAAACATGCATGCTAATATGTCATTAACCATGCAAAAGCAAGCAGCAACATGTTCATGTAATGCTAAACATGATTTAGAATTGCTGTTTGGCTCATAATATTGAGCAGTATTTTCTGTGCTTTTTTGTGTTGAGGTAAATCCTTGGGTGCAACAGTCTTAACACAGATGACTTCTCAAGGATACATCATGTAAATTGTGGATTTTTCACTATTTGTATACACGTTTCAAAAATCATGATCTTGACTATCCCAAATGTTATCCATTGTCGGCACCAAATTACCCATTTTGTATCCATGATATGCCACACAATATAATCTAGAAAAACGCTTAATGAGACTTTTGTGCAACGACCATTTGTACATGAACATTGATTAATGTAACATTCATGTTGCTTTACGTTACACAAGCACCCACAAAATAATTAAGTAAACTTGAAACTAAATATTCTGCAACACTGTGGTGCTATTTTCGGCATGAAAAATTGTCATTTGCCTTATATTGTGTGCATGGTTTACTGGCATTTTAATTTGATTTTCATCTACTTTGAGATTCAGATTAGGGCTTTCGAGTTTCATTGTGTATGGCTCCATATGTTTAGATTGGTGCTTAGCTTTGCTGCCTCATTTCTAATCATACAGTCTAAGTTAATGATATTGGGGTCATTTGGTAGGGATATGATGACCCGCCTAAAGTAACAACCACAGTCCTTGTCAGGGTGAACTACTAAAGTCACTAAATTAACCTGAGTTAAACACCCTGATAGGCATGTCACAGAGCGGACAGGCTTAACTCAGTCACTGTGTAATTCCTGCAGTACAGCAAGGCTGCAGATTGTAGAAGAACAGGGCTCAATGAGACCAGATGCCTCTCCACGAGGCCCTGCTGAATCAGATTTGCCACTGCGCTACACCTCTGAGTGGGACACGATCATTGGAGCCAAAAAGTTTCTAAGTTCCAGGTTTCTCAGGATGTTTAGAGGAGTACACTTTCACACAGCCCAGGGTTCCAGAACCGGGGAACAGTGGTGGGCGATCACTCACTTGATCAGTGTCCAGGGCAAGTCCAATTGAATTTGGTAAGCTGGGCAGTTACAAGAAAGGCCTATTTACCTTGTTGTGTCCCTGTATCTTGAACAGGAGGTCAGCCTTATGACCCTTGGAGTCCATGTATTTGCCCTCAATACAGGAGAGCAGGTCTACTCTTTTAGGCTCTTCTCAAGACTCAGGCATCAGGTTGGGTCCTCTTATGATCTTCCTCAGGCCCAATAGTGTTCTGAGGAGGGTCATGTATGTATGACACCAGCATGTAGGTTGTGGTGACTTTTGCACACCCCAAACAATGAGGTAAAAATTTCCAGGGGTTACCATAACCCCTTTTGCATCATTTCCTATACATCCAACTCCAAACAATCAAACAGTAGCCTCCTCTGCCTAAGTCCTATTGTTAAATCCTTCTCTCCTTGTGCACTGCCTGTTTGCCCATCCTAGAGGTGTGACCAGGGAAATTAGCAAACCTCTTATGTGGTCAATGAAACCATTTCTGGGAACAGACCCTCCCAACTGGGATTGGAGCCCGATGGCTGAGGGAGCAAAGGAACGGCCTGTGCAGGTGTTCTCTGACTTTTACTTGTGACAATGGAAGACCAATTGATTAACTCTGGGCCTAGTGGTGCTATGTGGAGGTCCACGTAGTTGAGAACAAACTCTACAGAAATCCGCAACGCCACCCGCCTCCACCCCCCTATTAACAAGTAATTCTATATTAATTAAAAGTAAATTAAAAAACACTTACCTGTACTGCAGCGTCCCCTGGCTGCCCTCCTCCTCTTCCTCGCTGTCTGGGTAATTCTTAAAAAAACTTTGCATGCACGTGCGCTTGTTCATGCACATTTCTGGTGAGAACGGCAAGGAAGAGGAGGAGGGCAGCCCGGGGGCACCGTAGTACAGGTGGGAGGTTTTTAATCTACTTTTAATTAATGTAGAACTCCTTGTTAATAGGGGGGTGGAGGCGTGGGCTGGCCAACTCCTCTCCGCTGTGGAGTGTGCAGAGAGTTGCCTTCTCTGCGCTCTCCGCTAAATGCGTAGTAGGCAAATGTCCACACACTCGGCAGGCAGAGCGGAGTTCTCCGCCCGGGCTTACAATTAATGTTAATCAACTTCCTGGGCACTGCCCAAATAGTCATCCTGCCAGAGGAACAGAAACACCACCCCACACTCAGGCTGTTGCCTCTACTCTGAGAACAGTTTTCACACCTCATTAAGTAGTTCAGCACTCAGAGGGCTGCAGCTGAAGGGAAATGTGAATTGCCCTTCAGAGTCTTTTGACAGAGAAAATATAATTTTTTAAAGTGCCTTTTCCTTCATATTTATTAGAAATCCAAATTAACTTGTGAATCAGGCTGTTATGAAATATTACAAAGAGTCCAAGAATGTTATTTCTAGGTCTTCTAACCATAGATACCATTTTTAAATGTAATAGTGCACCCCAGTGTTTCTCAGTAGAATAGTTAGCTGTGCTGTAGGGAAATTAGCTTTTAAGGGCTAGTCATTATATGGACATACTTAACATTGCATTTTCACATGCCCTACTTTCAGATACAGTGTCCCTGCCTTATGGGCAGTGGGCAAAAGGGGCTACTTAGGAGTTTCTTTTTAAAAGAAAGGTTTAGAACTGTCAAAAGGGTTTATTTTGGTAGGTCACATTATAGTTTAAAAGCTGATTTAGTTTAAATATAAACAGTAGTCCTGAAGTAATGTTTTAAGCAGCACTGTAGAGGATGGTACAAAGGGTGCGGCAGTCCACTACTGGTACACTACTGATGTTAAACTTGCAGGCCCTGGGTATATTTTGTACCATCTACTAGGCACTTATAGGTAAGTCAAATATGCCTGAAAGGAGGGGAACAGGCCTTTTACCAATGGTTTGAGGTGTAAAGTGTACAGATTTCTACAGCCTGCAAAGAGCATTTAAGGCATGAAAGTGGGGGTGCACCACACAAAATATTGTAATTTCCTACAGACATGTATACGAAGCTCAGGGTATAGTATTGTGCATTATCCAGCAGTCTGGAAAAATAGAAGGAATCTACAGATGTAGTGTAGTTTCTATATTTCCAATAGGCTCTGCGCATTGGAATAATATATCCTATAGATTTGACGTAGGATTTATATTAACTAGGTCTCTATCGAATATACTAAACTTAATTGTGAGTGCAAGCTAGCTCAGAGGTCACTAGAAACTTTCTCGAATTCACAAGAAGGGATTAATTTCTGACAGCCGCATAAACATGACAACTTTATTTCCCAAGAATAAGAAATATATCTCTAGAGTTGTGGAAACAATAGATAAGTATTTCACTCAGTCAATCGTGCATGCTTCGTTTCAACAGAAGTGCAGAGAAATAGAGAGACGGGCGTTTTCCATAAAAGCGTTCATTGAACAGTTTTTTTTCTCATGCTAGTAAAGTAACTGCTACAATCGTAATGCAGGTTGCAAAGTATAATGAGTACAGCAAGAATAGAATCATAAAATAATACTGTAAAAGCATTGTATGGTTTCTAAGCCATATAAAAAAACATACATAAATAACAATGACTAAAAGTACTCAACTGGTGCTTCTATAATACGCCTACCCCAATGTACCTAACCTAAGTCCAGTACGTGGGAGGGAGTAAGTATTTGTGTAGCATAGGTTTGTTCTCTTTGCCAAGAATCTAACCAAGATTTCTCTTAGGGTCTAATCAGCTCCATACCTTAGTTTAGAATAAAGGAGGTCTGGTATCTCTGTCTTGGGACTCGATTTCCCAAATCCCGCGAGGGGAGCTTGGAAACAATGGAGCTGGATTCTCAGAGAGAAAGGACAGCTTCTCGATCAGTGCGCCAGCTGGAGGGTCGGCTTCCTTCAGCACTTGCTGTAGCAAGCTGCGTCAGGCAAGTAGATAGTCGAACTGCTCCAAACCACTGTGTCTTGCTAGAGCAAGTGAAGGCATATTTATACCTTGAAGGTGCCTAGTTTGGCATAAAGTTGGACATAATAACGTCTGTAAAGAAACCCAAGGGAAGAGTAGTTCTTTGTAAACTCCATGAGTTCTTGGACAAATCAATATTCAAGCAAGGGGAGGTCCCTGACTGCTTGAGCCGATTTTCCAAGAAATCGTTGTGACGTTTTCGTACGAGTGGAAGTAGCCATGCTTGTATTTGGACTGCATGGGCTATGTCTAAATAAGGGAATGATTTCTATGCCTATATTAGGAAAATGTGAATCATACCTATATAAGGGCATGAATCGGGAAAGTGTTCTCAGGCCTTAAAAGCCATGCAATCCTCACTCCACTTTATTATGTTCGACATTACTAAATTTTAAGCACATAAAACATATCTAAAGCATGATGTGTTAAAAACCCCAACCAAGAAATGCATCCAAAATGGTTCTACACAAAAATGGTATTTGAGCTGTACCCATTTTAAAAGCATTGTTTTCAGTCAAAGCATATAGTATGACATTGGAAATGCTATCTGAATGAATTACGAAAATACATTTATGAAATGGCTCTTAAATACAGGAGAAAAAGATCGAGACCATTCCATCACATAATTTATCATTCATTTTGTTGTGGACAAGGTAAAATATTGTCTCTTGGAAGTATTCAAAGAATTCTTGTTCTCTATGAATAGTTCTACTTTAAGCAGATTACTTTGTGCCCAAAAAAAAACATTCAATTTTGGAAAAAAGTTAAATCGTAGAAAAATAGAGTTCCAAAGTTAGAAGCTTGTTTTGAAAACTGAAGGTCGAATACAGAGTCCCATAGAACACTGTGTGCTAACTTCAAAAGTCAGTCTCATTGTTTGGTGAAAACATCAAATCTTCTAAGCTGGTAAAAAATTAGTCTACCACAGTAGGTAAAAGTTGGACCACTTTGTTAAGAAGATCGATTGCACAAAAATGAAAAGCATCACCATCAGTGTTAGCCGCATTAGCAATGTTCGAAGGAGATGGTACCTGTGTGCCTGTTGATCCACCTATCTCACCGTCAGCAGTTTGTGTCTGTGAGACCTCAATGAATGCCGTCATCAGGATTGGTAGCCGGTGGGGATAACACAGTGCATAAGCCGTTACCGATCCAAGCTGAGTTTCAACATCCTTTGGCATAACTGATGGAAGTGTCAAAAAGATGTCTAACACGCATTCTTCTCCACATAGCAGGCATCGCAAAACAGGTAAGATGCAATCTTGCCAGATTGGTCGGAATGATAGAAACCACGTGGTAATCAGATCTCTTAAACAAACCAAGCCCAAAATCTGTATCATGCAGTCACGACATTTCATTGCCAGGAGAGTGTATTCTAAGGTAATCTGAGTGTCGGTGGTGACTGGACTTGCCATATCGGAGCAGACGGAATATAAATAGTATTCCTGCTACGAGTCCCAAAATGAGAGGCAGATCGCCGAACACAGAGTGCACGAAGTTTGGAAATATGCAGAGGAGTGCTTCAAACGGTGCTAACAGTCCTGAAAAAACTATTTTAAATACATGTACAATACCACTGGTATCAGACATGTTTAAGATACATCCTAGCATTTCTATGAAATGTATAGGGCAGTTTGTTGATGAAGGGCATGTATATCTGCAGAAGACCTTGCAACTTGTAGTTCATACATCTCTTTGGACGAGGTCAGTGGCACAGTTTTTTGTAATAGAATGGCTTTCAATCTGCTTAAAGTATCAATTCATATATAAGAGATGTTCAGTGGTGGCCATAACGGCGACTCCCTGTCTGTCTTAGTTTTAGGAAACAATACTTTGCATACAACAAGTGACCCTGGCTGACACAGTTACGAGATAGGCTATTCCTGGCAACATTCCACAGCAGCATTCACCATAATATAGCTTCCATAAGAAAGCTGCCTAAAAATTGAATCAAGCACTGCAGCTGGAGAACCTTGCAGGTGGCAGGATAAGTTGGTCGAAGAACCATCGCAGGCCCAGTAAGTTAATACCCTGACATAAAAGTGTACCGCTTAGTGCTTTTGCAGTCTGTACCGCTAAGAAATACTTCCTTTCCCCCACTCCAATATCTGTGTGTATATGGTAATTCCCAGGTTGACCTGATGTATTCTTTACCCAACCTTTCATATACGCCAGCTGGTATATGTTT
The DNA here is from genome assembly GCF_964263255.1 of Lissotriton vulgaris. Lineage (NCBI taxonomy): Eukaryota > Metazoa > Chordata > Amphibia > Caudata > Salamandridae > Lissotriton > Lissotriton vulgaris. The sequence goes on along the minus strand of NC_141696.1, from coordinate 398,343,682 downwards.
CAAACAATATTGAAAATGGAAAATTGTGACAGGCAGAGTGATTGTCCCTTGTATTAACCATTCTGTTGAAGGTTTTTCTGAAACAGTAATTGTAATCTATCCAGTTTCTTAATGCTCAGCGCCGTATAGTCTGCTCCTCTTTATGCCAAAGTGATTTGTTTATCTGTTAGGTTAAATTCAGAAAACAATGACGTGGTGTTGACGCCATGGCACATATCTAGAACGCAGATTTTGTAACATCCAGCCTAAAAGCATTATAGAACGCAATTGTGATTGTCCATGCTGTAGCATGAGCAAGTCCTGTTCCATTATGTCTATGGAAGAGGATACTATTCTGTCCAAAAAATAAATTCTGAATGACAGAGTCGTTAACCCATTGTCAACTACAGAGAGAGATTTCTCTAAATTAATACGATCAATTTCTCGTATTCGTTCTGCAGTCTCTGCTTGTGTTGCTTTCCAAGCTTCATTATAAATGGCATATATACCAGTGTATTTAAAACGTTTATGACGTGGTTTTGCAGGTCCTTGTAAGAAGTCCCGGAAATCAACGCCATCTTTAAGTAAAGATAAGTGTTGTTTTACCTCTGTTAGTGTGGACTTTTGTAGCCACTCAAGGCACAGTTTTCCTAGACTATATGTTGTTACTATCCCTGGATGTTGTCTCTGGACATATCGTGGATCTGGCCAGGTGTATGCGACCCCTTGTGTCTTGTTCAGTAATCTTTCTTGACAGTTGTTTGTGTCTGTGGGCCAGATTAACAATTTTTTCCAATCAGTTATGTTTATAAGTAAAATTATTTTTACATCGACCGCCCTCTCTGTAGTGTTTTTACTATCAGGTGTAGGTGTAGGTATGGACGGTTTGTTCAAATCTTTTATCTTAGCTAGGCCAAGACAGGATGTCTGTTGGACAGTGTTGTTCAAAAACATTATTTGTTCAGGGATAATGCAGGCTCAAAAATAAAGCTTCTAATCCCAGCACCTGCCAATCATTTGTGCCCCAGACAGTTTTTGTCTCAATGTTGTCTTTCCAAAAGTCAAAACCTAATGTGGACAGCTGAGCATAAATGGCCGCAGAATACATTTGCTTTGTATTAGTGAACATACTTTTTGTTCCTGTCTTATTAACATTTTTAAAGTAAAACGTTTCTGGATTTGAGACATTAAAACCTGGGAAGTATTGGAATTTTCATAGAATGTTTTTGAGCTACACTTTGGTGCCGTTGGACAATGTTCCCATTGATTAACAGTATAAACATTTCTAGGGTTTACAGATTTGTGCAAAAAATAATGACTATAGTGATTATAACAGTACATTTGTTCATAATCTGAAGAACCTTCTAAGTATTCATGTTTTGTAAATTTTACAGACATCTCTAAGTCTGACATCATATTATTAACAGTCTCAAAGTCCCAATCATCAGAAAATGTGTTGGGTGAAACAAAGTCACTCAAGGAAACCTTCTATTGGTGTGGAATTTTCAACAGCTCTGCAGGACCAAAGATGTCATAATCAGTTCTGTCCCAAGCTATACCAGCAGGTATAGGAACAGCTGTGATGTTCACTGATGCAAGTCTTTTTGTTCACGATGAGATGATTTGTGTGGCTTGAGCAGTAAGTTGATGTTCTTATTTGCTGTGTCCTTTTCACTATATCTTCCATTTATCAGCATTCCCAAACTTAATACAAGAATTAGCCAAAGTAGGAGAAAAAATACGCCTAGCACAATCAAAAGTTCAACCCATGGTGAAACCAGATACGTTTTTTCAAGTTGATGAAAACGTTCTGTTGCTTGTTATTTAAAAGGTCTTTTTGCTGGCGTCGTTTCAGGTTCACTGGGATCCTCAGAAAACGTATCAAAGTTAATGAAATAGCCAAATGCAGTTCTTTCAATTGTAGGTATTGCATCAGGATTACTTGAAATCACTGGAGCTACTGGATCCCTTGTCATATTAGTATAGTCAGATGCTACATCATTGTAGACAGGTGTTTCTTGACGAACTGTTATTTGGGTCTCAAGAGGCACAAGTTCCATGGCTTTATTGCTTAGTCCCTCTTTTCGTACTACAGATGATGGGTCTCTCAGTTTGAACCTCTTGGATAGTAGGACAAAAGGGGGTGGTGATGGACGGAGCATCTGAACCAATCAAACACTCACACCCAGTCAACAGATCTGGGTTTAATCCATCACCATTCTTTAGCCCACTCTGCCACCCCAGTTCAGGCATGGCCATATGCAAATCAGTCTGACCCTGTGCCTCATGGGAACAGTCCAGCCCGAACTGCCAAGCCATGCCTTCCCTGGACCGGAAACAAACTTCCGAGGACCGGTTTCTGGCATTTCAGCCGTCTTTAGCCCGGCTTGTTTAAATCCAGTGGCAAAGTGAGCAAGGGACTCACGTCTGAGCATACCCTGCCAACTTATGATGAACAAAGTGGTACAAAAGGGGGTGGTGATGGACGGAGCATCTGAACCAATCAAACACTCATACCAAGTCAACAGATCTGGGTTTAATCCATCACCGTTCTTTATCCCACTCTGCCAACCCAGTTCAGACATGGCCATATGCAAATCAGTCTGACCCTGTGCCTCATGGAAACAGTCCAGCCCGAACTGCCAAGCCATGCCTCCCAGGACCGGAAACAAACTTCCGAGGACCGGTTTCTGGCATTTCAGCAGTCTTCAGCCCGGCTTGTTTAAATACAGTGGCAAAGTGAGCAAGGGACTCACGTCTGAGCATACCCTGCTTCCGCTCTAATCTGAGCACCGAAACAGCTTTGTTTGAGGTCACCGAAGTGATCAAAGAAACCTTTGACAGGGGAGGAAAAGCTATGCTGGTGATGCTTGACTTCTCTGCAGCCTTCGACACCGTCCCCCATGACCGCCTCCTATCTAGACTTTGGGAGGTGGGTCTAAGGGGGACAGTGTTTAGATGGTTCAGGTCATTCCTCTCCAACCGCCAGCAAACGATCTGGGCCCCACCTTTTTCTGCCGCGATGCCGCCTCTGGAGGTCGGAATTCCGCTGGGCTCGATTCTGAGCCCTTCGCTCTTCAACATTTATATGACCCCTATGGCGGCACTTGCGGAGGACTTTGGGGCCCAGATCGTATCGTACTCTGACGATACTCAACTCCTGTTCACATGCGACAGGGGTCACGACTTCGACGGGGCATCTATTCGGGGCTGCCTTGGGGCTGTGTTCGACTGGTTTAATCGTCACAGCCTCAAGAGTAACTCCGACAAATCCGAGGTGCTCTTCTTTGGATGCCCCGCAGACCCCAGCTGGAAAGAGAGGTGGCCTTCAGCCATGTTCCCTCCTGTCAGCGACTCAGCAGCTGCAAAAAACCTGGGTATTCAGGTCGATAACTGCCTCTCTTTCAGGGCTCAGGTGCCAGCCTAGCCGCCAAATGTTTTGCCAGCCTGAAGATGTTGAGAAAGTTCCTGCCGCTTCTATCCTTGGAGCACAGAAAGACCACTGTGCAGGCCCTGATTGGCTCTCGGCTGGACTACTCTAACGTCCTGTACCTAGGACTGCCGGAATACCTCCTATCACGTCTCCAGGTTGTGCAGAACTCGGGGTCCGTGCCATCTTCGGCCTCACTAGGAGAGCCAGGGCCAGTGAGCTCCTCAGAACCCTTCACTGGCTGCCCATGAAGAAGCGGATCACTTTCAAGGCCCTGACCATCGCTTTCAAAGCCCTTCATGGCACAGGTGCCCGCTATCTTCAGAAATGGATCAGTTTCTACTTTCCGTCTAGATCCCTGCGCTCTTCAACCCAGGCCAAGGCAGTCACACCTATGATCCGTCGTGCTCGCTGTGGGGGGCGCTCTTTCAAACATCTCGCCCCCCGGCTGTGGAACAACCTTCCTCTTTCTCTCAGATCTAGCCCCAATCTGTTGGCTTTCAGGAAAGACCTGAAGACCCTGCTTTTCCTGCAATAATACCGCCCCACTGAGCTACGCTCTTTTCACTCGTCCTTGTTCCCCACTCTGGACCTGTGAGGCTCCGACAGCGCCGGGACACTCCTCGGAGTAGCCGTGCGCTATAGAAGCACCCCCCTATAACATAACATACCTCATGGTGAACAAAGTGGTACAAAAGGGGGTGGTGATGGACGGAGCATCTGAACCAATCAAACACTCACACCCAGTCAACAGATCTGGGTTTAATCCATCACCGTTCTTTAGCCCACTCTGCCACCCCAGTTCAGACATGGCCATATGCAAATCAGTCTGACTCTGTGCCTCATGGGAACAGTCCAGCCCGAACAGACAAGCCATGCCTTCCCTGGACCGGAAACAAACTTCCGAGGACCGGTTTCTGGCATTTCAGCGGTCTTCAGCCCGGCTTGTTTAAATCCAGTGGCAAAGTGAGCAAGGGACTCACGTCTGAGCTTACTCTGCCAACTTATGGTGAACAAAGTGGTATAAAAGGGGGTGGTGATAGACGGAGCATCTGAACCAATCAAACACTCACACCCAGTCAACAGATCTGGGTTTAATCCTTCACCGTTCTTTAGCCCACTCTGCCACGCCAGTTCAGACATTGCCATATGGAAATCAGTCTGACCCAGTGCCACATGGGAACAGTCCAGCCTGAACTGCCAAGCCATGCCTTCTCTGGATCGAAAACAAACTTCCGAGGACCGGTTTCTGGCATTTCAGCTGTCTTCAGCCCGGCTTCTTTAAATCCAGTGGCAAAGTCTGAACTGGGGTGGTGTGAAGTGCAAAAAACGATGGATTTAGTCCCAGATCTCTGAACTGGTTTGAATGTATGACATTGTTCTGCATTCTGTCCATCAACTGTGTTTTTGCATTTGTCACCCCGAGTGGGAAGGGTATGCTCAGACGTGAGTCCCATGCTCTCAACACCACTTTAGTCAAGCTATCCTGGCTGAAGACGGCTGATAACCAGAAACCGGTCCTAGGATGCTTGATTCCGGTACAGGAAAGACATGGCTTGGCAGTTCGGGCTGGACTGTTCCCAAGAGGCACAGGGTCAAGGCTGATATGCATATGGCCATGTCTGAACTGGGGTGGTGTGGAGTGCAAAAAAAACAATGGATTTAGGCCCAGATCTCTGTACTGGGGTGAATGTATGACATTGATCTGCATTCTGTCCATCAACTGTGTTTTTGCATTTGTCACCCCGAGTGGGATGGGTATGCTCAGACGTGAGTCTCATGCTCTTCACACTACTGGAGTCAAGCTATCCTGGCTGAAAATGGCTGATAGCCAGAAACCGGTCCTAGGATGCTCGATTCCGGTCCAGGAAAGACATGGCTTGGCAGTTCGGGCTGGACAGTTCCCATGAGGCACAGGGTCAAGGCTGATTTGGATATGGCCTAGTCTGAACTGGGGTGGTGTGAAGTGCAAAAAAACGATGGATTTAGTCCCAGATCTCTGTACTGGTTTGAATGTATGACATTGTTCTGCATTCTGTCCATCAACTGTGTTTTTGCATGTATCACCCCGAGTGGGATGGGTATGCTAAGACGTGAGTCCCATGCTCGCCACACCACTTTAGTCAAGCTATCCTGGCTGAAGACGGCTGATAACCAGAAACCGGTCCTAGGATGCTTGATTCCGGTACAGGAAAGACATGGCTTGGCAGTTCGGGCTGGACTGTTCCCAAGAGGCACAGGGTCAAGGCTGATTTGCATATGACCATGTCTGAACTGGGGTGGTGTGGATTGCAAAAAAACAATGGATTTAGGCCCAGATCCCTGTACTGGGGTGAATGTATGACACTGTTCTGCATTCTGTCCATCAACTGTGTTTTTGCATTTGTCACCCCGAGTGGGATGGGTATGCTCAGACGTGAGTCCCATGCTCTCCACACCACTGGAGTCAAGCTATCCTGGCTGAAGACGGCTGATAACCAGAAACCGGTCCTAGGATGCTTGATTCCGGTACAGGAAAGACATGGCTTGGCAGTTCGGGCTGGACAGTTCCCACAAGGCACAGGGTCAAGGCTGATTTGGATATGGCCTAGTCTGAACTGGGGTGGTGTGAAGTGCAAAAAAACGATGGATTTAAGCCCAGATCTCTGTACTGGTTTGAATGTATGACATTGTTCTGCATTCTGTCCATCAACTGTGTTTTTGCATTTGTCACCCCGAGTGGGATGGGTATGCTAAGATGTGAGTCCCATGCTCTCCACACCACTGGAGTCAAGCTATCCTGGCTGAAGACGGCTGATAGCCAGAAACCGGTCCTAGGATGCTTGATTCCGGTCCAGGAAAGACATGGCTTGGCAGTTCGGGCTGGACTGTTCCCATGAGGCACAGGGTCAAGGCTGATTTGCATATGACCATGTCTGAACTGGGGTGGTGTGAAGTGCAAAAAAACGATGGATTTAGGCCCAGATCTCTGTACTGGGGTGAATGTATGACACTGTTCTGCATTCTGTCCATCAACTGTGTTTTTGCATTTGTCACCCCGAGTGGGATGGGTATGCTCAGACGTGAGTCCCATGCTCTCCACACCACTGGAGTCAAGCTATCCTGGCTGAAGATGGCTGATACCCAGAAACCGGTTCTAGGATGCTTGATTCCGGTCCAGGAAAGACATGGCTTGGCAGTTTGGGCTGGACTTTTCCAATGAAGCACAGGGTCAAGGCTGATTTGCATATGGCCATGTCTGAACTGGGGTGGTGTGAAGTGCAAAATAAACGATGGATTTAGGCCCAGATCTCTGTACTGGTTTGAATTTATGACATTGTTCTGCATTCTGTCCATCAACTGTGTTTTTGCATTTATCACCCCGAGTGGGATGGGTATGCTAAGACGTGAGTCCCATGCTCTCCACACCACTGGAGTCAAGCTATCCTGGCTGAAGACGGCTGATAACCAGAAACCGGTTCTAAGATGCTTGATTCCGGTACAGGAAAGACATGGCTTGGCAGTTCGGGCTGGACTGTTCCCAAGAGGCACAGGGTCAAGGCTGATTTGCATATGACCATGTCTGAACTGGGGTGGTGTGGAGTGCAGAAAAACAATGGATTTAGGCCCAGATCTCTGTACTGGGGTGAATGTATGACACTGTTCTGCATTCTGTCCATCAACTGTGTTTTTGCATTTGTCACCCCGAGTGGGATGGGTATGCTCAGACGTGAGTCCCATGCTCTCCACACCACTAGAGTCAAGCTATCCTGGCTGAAGACGGCTGATAACCAGAAACCGGTCCTAGGATGCTTGATTCCGGTACAGGAAAGACATGGCTTGGCAGTTCGGGCTGGACAGTTCCCACGAGGCACAGGGTCAAAGCTGATTTGGATATGGCCTAGTCTGAACTGGGGTGGTGTGAAGTGCAAAAAAACAATGGATTTAGGCCCAGATCTCTGTACTGGTTTGAATGTATGACATTGTTCTGCAGTCTGTCCATCAACTGTGTTTTTGCATTTGTCACCCCGAGTGGGATGGGTATGCTAAGATGTGAGTCCCATGCTCTCCACACCACTGGAGTCAAGCTATCCTGGCTGAAGACGGCTGATAGCCAGAAACTGGTCCTAGGATGCTTGATTCCGGTCCAGGAAAGACATGGCTTGGCAGTTCGGGCTGGACTGTTCCCATGAGGCACAGGGTCAAGGCTGATTTGCATATGACCATGTCTGAACTGAAGTGGTGTGAAGTGCAAGAAAACGATGGATTTAGGCCCAGATCTCTGTACTGGGGTGAATGTATGACACTGTCCTGCATTCTGTCCATCAACTGTGTTTTTGCATTTGTCACCCCGAGTGGGATGGGTATGCTCAGACGTGAGTCCCATGCTCTCCACACCACTGGAGTCAAGCTATCCTGGCTGAAGACGGCTGATACCCAGAAACCGGTCCTAGGATGCTTGATTCCGGTACAGGAAAGACATGGCTTGGCAGTTCGGGCTGGACAGTTCCCACGAGGCACAGGGTCAAAGCTGATTTGGATATGGCCTAGTCTGAACTGGGGTGGTGTGAAGTGCAAAAAAACGATGGATTTAGGCCCAGATCTCTGTACTGGTTTGAATGTATGACATTGTTCTGCAGTCTGTCCATCAACTGTGTTTTTGCATTTGTCACCCCGAGTGGGATGGGTATGCTAAGATGTGAGTCCCATGCTCTCCACACCACTGGAGTCAAGCTATCCTGGCTGAAGACGGCTGATAGCCAGAAACTGGTCCTAGGATGCTTGATTCCGGTCCAGGAAAGACATGGCTTGGCAGTTCGGGCTGGACTGTTCCCATGAGGCACAGGGTCAAGGCTGATTTGCATATGACCATGTCTGAACTGAAGTGGTGTGAAGTGCAAAAAAACGATGGATTTAGGCCCAGATCTCTGTACTGGGGTGAATGTATGACACTGTCCTGCATTCTGTCCATCAACTGTGTTTTTGCATTTGTCACCCCGAGTGGGATGGGTATGCTCAGACGTGAGTCCCATGCTCTCCACACCACTGGAGTCAAGCTATCCTGGCTGAAGACGGCTGATACCCAGAAACCGGTCCTAGGATGCTTGATTCCGGTCCAGGAAAGACATGGCTTGGCAGTTTGGCCTGGACTTTTCCAATGAAGCACAGGGTCAAGGCTGATTTGCATATGGCCATGTCTGAACTGGGGTGGTGTGGAGTGCAAAATAAACGATGGGTTTAGGCCCAGATCTCTGTACTGGGGTGAATGTATGACACTGTTCTGCATTCTGTCCATCAACTGTGTTTTTGCCTCTTGGATAGTAGCCAGATTTGGTCGTCTGATACATCTTTGGAGTCCACTTGGCCTACTACTTAAGATTGGCCACATGATGTGGTTTTACCAGGTCGATGGATACAAACCTGTTCTCCTTTCTTCCAGCAAGTGGCGGCAGTAACACTTTAATTGAACAGTGGATTGCTAGCACTGGTACTGGTTGTCTGCAAGAAGGCCCAAATTTCTTCTTGTCCGCGATCTTTTCTCTGACTAGATCCCCAATCTTTGGAATCCAGACAGGCCATGCTGGGATGGGTGGTTCCCCTTCAGTGGTCGTTGGCTTTTGCAATGTGTTGCTTTGACGTCTACTTGTTTCATTGAAGTCCTGCAAAAAGCCAAACGGTCTTTGATATCAAAAGGTTTTTGTTCTACCACTGAAGTGTGATGATCAAGGTCCTGGACAATCATTCTAGTACCAAAAAGGATTTCATATGGAGTGATTCCACCCAGAGAACTTCTTGTCAGATTGTTTAGACTACGTTGGTCACCTATTAGATGTTTGGCCCACCCGTCACCCGAGCCTAATACCCTAGCTGTTATAGATTGCTTTATGTCCCGGTTTTTTCTCACCACAACCGAATTTCCTTCAGGATGGAATGGACTAGACTACCGCAATGCAATGCCCAGATTTGCCATGGCCTCCTTGTAAGCTTTGGAGCTAAACACAGGACCCTGGTCAGAATGTAACGTGCCCACTTTGTATGTGCTGATAAAGACCCGCAAATCTACAGTTCGGGCGTCAGCCGAGTGCTGAGGCAACATCCAAATGAATCTTGAGCACAAATCCATTGCGACCATGATATATTTATAGTTACCATCCCTCTATAAGGGACCGCAGTGATCCAAGTAAATGGAAGGTAATGGTTTATGTGAAATTTATAGGGGCGTCTGCGCAGGACGTTTTACTGTAGAGACTTTCATCTTTTGGCAGATTTCACATTCCAAAACATAGTTTCTGGCCTGTTTCCTCATGCGTGGCCACCAGTATCTTTATTTTAATAATGGCACTGTAGCGGAAACACCTGCATGTGCAGAGGCAAGTCCTTCATGTGCTGCTAAGATTAGTCCTAATCTATGTTAAATGTTTTGAATTCAGTTCAATAAGTCTTTATTTCGAAATCGAATTCATAAAAGACAAATATACAATACATGGAATATTAATAAAACCATCATATCAAAAGAACATTTAAAAAGTTATTAAACAATTGATAAAGACTTTACAATAAGAATGCCTTCAGACATTGTCAATTATAAAACATCATCAATATTTAAAACCATTATAAAATGTTGGGATTCCTAGTACGGATAATCCATGCCCAACCTAAGAACTTGGCCACACCAACCACAACAAACTCAGACTGGTTAGTACGAAAAATCCTCAGTGCTTCAAGATACCCCTTACTATCCAGACTACAGCATAAGGGTTTAAGCCATTTTAGGCGTGGGGCTCGATAGGCTGGGCAAGCAAAGAAAAAGTGACCAATGCTCTCTAAGTGATCCGGACACCAAGGACAGCTATTAATTGAGTTCGCAGCCCACTTAGCAGTAAAGGAATTAATAGGGAACGTCCCGACACGGAATTGGTGATATAATTTCCGGTCAAGGGTTTTACAAATCACATCCCAATATGGCTCAAGGGAAGGTGTCAGTTTGTGAGTCAGAAAAAGACCTGTTAAATTAGTATCTTCCGATTGGGTAACTGCAGTTAGCTTAACAGAAGCCCAAAACAGGTCTTTAAAATCTTGTTTAGAGGGGAAGATGGAACCCCTCGGATTGGTCCAGAGCTGGTGTAGACCCATCTCTAACAATACCTGTTTTACTTCCCTAAGCCATGGGATCCTAGAGGCACCCCATAGTGATTTGACCCCGTCTAGTTCTTTGGCAAAAAGGCTAAGCTCCGGAGTCGTCCAGATCCGTCGCCATAACGCCACCAAACGAAACCGGGCCATCTCATTTAGGGGTTTACAACCCAGGTCTAGCAACAATGGTTTGGTAGGCGTGGACTGGGGAAGGCCTACCAAATTACGGAGAAACTTATTCTGTGCTTTGACCAGGGGAGACAGGTCCTTAAAACCCCAAATATCCGCACCGTACAAAGTGGCTGTATTTATCTTGGCTTCATAAATTTTTAATACAGGGGCAATTCGTTTAGTCAGGGATTTCTTTTGTTCCAAAAGCAAACAACCCGTAAGGCGTAAAAATTTGAGATGTAATGCCTCAATCTGGGGTTTCCAACTTAGTTGGTAATCCAGAGTCACACCCAGATAAGTCATTACCTTCACCTGTTCAATCAGGACACCATTCAAGCTGACAGAACTTGTAATTGTTTTTTTTTTACTAAAAACCATAAATTTGGTTTTATCTACATTAATCTGTAGGTCATTTACCCTGCAAAACTCTGCAAACCTATTCAGAGCTGTTTGCAACCCACTACGAGTTTTAGAAAGAAGCAAGGTGTTGTCAGCAAAAATTAGCATTGGGTACTTAGACCCGCCCAAGGATGGTGCATCTGTCTGAGATTCGGAAAAAAATTTGACAACCTGGTTGATGAACAAAAGAAAAAGAGTGGGGGCCAACACACATCCCTGGCGCACCCCGCGTGTTACCGGGAAGCTGTCTGTCACCTGACCTTGTTTGCCCCACCTCACTCTGGCAAAGTTATCCTCATGTAGTCTCATAACTATGTCCAGAAGTTCTACAGGCAGGCCCATAAGTCTCAATGAGTCCCACAGTTTCGCTCTTGGAACCAAGTCGAAAGCCGACTTAAGGTCCACAAAAGCGGCATAGATAACACCTCCGCCCAATAGTACCACCTTCCAATATAGCATAGTAAGTCTGAAGACCTGATCTATGGTGCTAGTGCCCAATCTAAACACAGCTTGCATGGGGGACAGTATGTTTTCCTGCTCCATCCACCCCTGTATTCTTGCAAGTACCATCCTAGCAACTATTTTTTTAAGTGAATCTATCAGACTTATAGGGCGGTAGTTTCCTGGAAGCGAGCGGTCCCCTTTTTTAAAAACAGGTAAGATCTCTGCCCCTTTCCAAGAGTCAGGGATCCTGGCCCCTGCTGCAATGACATTAGCCAACATGGTTATATACAGAACCCAAACATCAAGATTCGATTTAAAAAGATCTGCAGGGATTGCATCCAATCCAGGTGCTTTCCCTGACTGTACAGCACCAAGGGCATGCTCTGTATCAGTAGATAAAAAAGTAAGCTTGGCCCCATCGATAAAAGGCAAGACCACTGCAGGCTCCTGCTCAATATCATTTGCTGTGCTCATATCTTTAAATTGAGCGGAGTAAAAGACCACCCAGTCCACTGCGGAAACATGGTTCACAGGCGTTTGAGAATCCAAATTCCTGCCCCACTTGACGGTCTCCCAAAACTTTGTTTGGTTTGATGATTGACACGCCAAGAGGAGTTCTGACCAATGTAGGTCATCCCACTCCCTCCTTGCTGCCCACAATACTTGTTTGTATGATATCCGGGCAATTTTGATGTCATCAATGTCCCTAGATTTAACTGCTGAGATTGGTTTACTGTGTGCTGCCCTACAACTCTTATTATACCACCTTTTATGAGCATTATCTTTCTTTGACCTCAGTGGTTTAGTAAGCAAAATTTTTAATTCCATAAAGCATTGCTCATGTAAATCAATTATTTGTGGATTAACCCCAGGGGAAGATGGAAAATCCACCATAACACCCATTGTTTTCATTACTACCTCCTCTATGTCTTTAGTAAGCGAGGGGTCTGCAATGACCCTAGGCCATTTTACCCATCTTCTGTCATTACACAGAGTGACATCAGACATTAGGCATGCAGTTATAGAAGGTCCATCCCCCACACCGGGTACCCTAAGGCCTAATGAGAGTGGATTATGATCGCTCTCTGGCCGTACCACAACCTCCATGTCATGCACATAAGACCAGAATTCTACTTTAACTAATACATAGTCAATCCGACTCATACTGATCCCATTATTAAAAGTCGGATGGCCAGACTTATCGGAAGATGTACGCCCATTCACTGCCCGCAACCCCCACTCCAAACAAAGTCCCAACCAAAGCAGTGCCGCCTCAGTTCCCTTAACACCCTTCCTTATAGACAATGGCGGGATGTTCCAAACAGTATCTTCATCAGCTCCCAAATCCTCACCTAAGCTAAGAATAGGTTCAAATGAACAATTTAAATCCCCTGCCACCAGGATGAAATTGTTACTGCCTATTTCCCTCAGAAGCAGATCAAGGTCGTTCAAGACTGGTTGTTTACAACCTCCTTGGCAGCCCCGTGCATAAATGTTTATTAACACAATGCCCTGATCATTACCCCTACTAAGTTTAATACCTAAGAGGTCTGGGTTTCCTACCAAAATTTCAGAAGGTCGGTACCCCAAAGAATGTCTAATCCACACCACCAGTCCTCCAGAGGCTCTTCCCTTTGGGCCCTGGACAGCCGGCTTGTAATAGTTTAGGTACCCTGCTCTATATAACGGGGCTGTTGCCCAGCTCTCCTGAAGCATAACAATGTCAAAGGTGTCGATGAATTCTGTCCAATCCTAATTGTCCATACAACCCCTTAACCCTGCTATGTTCCAGGAGATTACTTTGAGCAACCCCACTTGGCTACAGGTTGGATTGGCCTCTAGTGAGCTAACATCCACCACCCTAGTCTCAATCCTGTGTACAGAACTCAAATTTAGGCTGGGGCCTTCAGGCATAGGAACACTGTCATCAGGGGTAAGAACACTGTCTTCATTAGATAAAACCTCCTCCACAGTGATCAATTCTAAGATAGGTGTCAACTCACTAATGCCTGTATAATCCCTACTAATACCATTAGACTTGTTTTCCTGTTCAAGTCAATCAATAGATTCTAACACAGACAGGGGATCAAACCTATTCGATAGATAGGGAAAATAGGGGAGGTTGGGAAAACACACAGCCTGGTTCCTCCCTACTGGTCTAAATAACGGTAGGGTAATAGGGGGGGGGGACGCCATTCCTTTTGGGGTAGAAATAGTTCAAGCTTAGAAAAAAAAAACAACGTAGCCCCTGCACTATATAAGGTCAATATTTTCTTGGTAAATTTGGTCTTGGTTAAGCTAGTTAACTGTGCACATCAAGACTTTCATCGTAGCAGAACATTAGTGCAAATATAAAAGTTGGACCGTCTTCGACAAACGGCGCCGGGAACTATAGGAGGGGGAATACGAACAAATAGGTGTACCCGCCTGTTCACTATTTGAGTGCTACTGCCTCAAACTAATCTTCTCCTCCCGGTTAAGGCTGCAATTGAATATAAAAAAGATACAACCCACTACGCAAGCAACTTTCACGTATTATATACTTCACCCGAACCGGGTGTTTAAGACCACTAAATTTCGCCCATATTCTATGAGGCCCTGAAGATTCGCAGTCTGTTCCCTGCGATGAAACACGTGTTGGCCTGTACAGAGGAACATTAAACTGGTGGACAACACCAAGAACTTTACGTCTTTTTGAACTTTTATATTTGCACTAATGTTCTGCTACGATGAAAGTCTTGATGTGCACAGTTAACTAGCTTAACCAAGACCAAATTTACCAAGAAAATATTGACCTTATATAGTGCAGGGGCTACGTTGTTTTTTTGCAATTTGTGTGGATCTCCTTGGTCCAACCTTGAGCGGTTGTGAGGGATTACCGCCCGCCCTTTTGCCTATACTGTTTACTTGATGTCATTTGACACATTGCGGTTACTCAGGTGTGCGCCTAGTCCTTCTGGAACACCCCAAAAACCCTCCCAGCTGTATAACAGTTCAAGCTTAGAGATTGTACATCCCCCAGCCTTCCAAATCCTCACCCAAGTCCTTCATGTGCTGCTAAGATTAGTCCTAATCTATGTTAATGTTTTGAATTACTCTATCCCCCACTCCAGGGATTCGAGCAAAAGGAACATTATTTGCTTAAGTTATATATGAGTATTTGAGTGGAAAGACTTTTGGTAATGTTTTACCGCTGTGTTTGTTGGAAGCAATGACAGCTTGCAATATTTGTCCGTCTATTTCTGTGTGATTGCAGCTATGGAAGACGTTTGCACAGCTGCCTTGGCGGCTTCATCAGCCAATGGATTCCCTGCATCGTGAACGCCATCACGTTGATGACTCAGTGTATGGATCACGTGAGTCTTTTGTAGTTCTTTCTGTAATTGAACTACTTGCTCCCAAAGCAACTTATGCTTGATTGTGCCACCTTTTGCATTTTTGAAACCGCTTTGAATCCAGTTCTGCAAGTATTCGTTGTAAGATTGAACGCAGTAATTGGAATCACACACTATGAGTGTAGGGAATTTGCGATCAGTATTTTCAAGCACCATCGTGCATGCTTGTAGCTCAGCTCGCTGAGCCGTACAATCTCCGTGGTGTTTGCGTTTTCGTTACCATAGGACGGAATTTACCATCACACCAGCGACCTTTAATGATTGCGCACGCAGCACTATAAGCTTGGTTACCCCTAATTGTGGGCTGTGCTGATCCATCTGTATAAATTATACATTCATACTGTTCTAGAGACAGAATCTCAGTGGGCAGAGGGCATTCTTGTTTGTATTGTAGAAATTCTTGAGTTTTCAAATTAGGGTCAAAAACGTATTCAATGTCTGTGGCAGCAAGAGAATGAACCCATTGTATCCATCTTAGATGTAAAGCCTTTGCATTCGGAATGCTTGCTTTTGTCACTGCCTCTAAGGAAGGTACAGGAGTAATGACCATTATGCATTTTCCCTGTGCGAGGGCTCTCTCTTTGGCCACTCTGTAGAAGTGAATTTAATTTCAGGTTCAAGTTGATCTAATATGTACCTGACCTGTTTTTTAGCTTCTTGCTTAACTTGGTACTGCCTTTGTGCTATTGGTTGAGTTTGTAACTGGATTTTATGGTGAGGGGAATCCTCATCCCATCCTACATGATTTTTATATAATGCTGGAGTCTGGGCTACAGCCCATTTTCTGGCATAGGTGTATTTTAAATGAATTTGAATGTGATTGGAGAAGGCTGGCATAATGATGTCTTTGCCATGTGGGCACTCCCTGATGAAATTAGGTGGCCAGTCTTTTTCAGCTAGAAGAATGTCATAACCCTTAGAGAGCTTCTCCAAAAAGAGAGCTCTTATTTTCCTAGATATGTCCCCCTCCATCCGGAGCATTACTTCATATAACATATGGGGTACACTAACCCTGGTATCAGCTGTTTCAACTTGGATGTACTCATTCAAGTCCACTGTCTCCAGATGATCCTTCAAGATCTTGCGAGCTATGGTGACTTCTGCTGCACTGTCCAGCATTATCCGGGCCCACTCCCCGTTCTTGAGTTGTGTCCTCAAGATCCTAGGCATGTCTGATTTTTAGACCTGCTACCTTCTTTTTGGTGAATTGGGTTTTCTTATTTTTTTGGAACGTGTTGATCGTTTGAACTTCGCGTGTTCTTCTTTTTGTTCTGACCGTCCTCTTCTTTCCGATTTCTGTGAGGAAGTCTGGAAGGTATGAGAGGAACGTGTATCAGTATCTTGATATCTATCAGGTTTTCTCAAATTATCCCTGTTCCTGAGGTTATACCTCTTTTCAGAGTGCTCCTTTTGAGGGGACCTTCCTTGGGATTGAGAACGCTTCTCTTTAGAAGATTGTTTACTGTTGTCCCACTTCTTTTTAGGAACAGTGAGAGTGTTTTTAATAAAGACCTTTTCAGGACTTTCAGTTAGTTGGGGTTTAGCTGGTTTCCCACCCAAACTATCTCTACCTAGTTCTTCAAAGGATTTTTCAATTATTCTGGCCAGTTCATATGGTTACTCAATTACATCAAATTCTCTTAATTTTTGGCGGATCGCCACAGATGCTGCCTCACCTTTAATATTAGCTAATATTATAGCTGAGACCTGTTTGAAATCTCTCAGTAGTTTCATACCCAGATTTAAAGCAGGCCCTGCCCCATATTAATTTTGAATCTGTTTAAGGACATCAGGTATTACCGCCATAGACGGAACACCATATGTTTTTGTGTAGATTACAGCAAAGACAGTACCTCAAGTGTCACAGTCCTCCAGGTGTGGTGCGATCCCCATCGGTAAAAAGATTGTTAGAATCCTGTGTTTCTCATGAGGGGTAGTATCGGGAAATACTGGCTCAATTTGAGTAATTTTTTTAGCTATCCAGAATGGAATTTGTTCCCTTTTTGATGGCAATTTACCAATGACTGATTGTATAGTCTGTGGTGTGATTTTATTTGTGTTCCCCTGGTAAGGGGTTTGTTGTGGAATCCTTATATGAGGTTGGACTGTTAGGGTCCACATGACATATTGAACCAATTGTCTATGGATTTTGATTAGTTGTTTTAGTTGAACTAATAGTTCTGCATCCATCATTTCTTCAATGTCAGGATGTGGTGTATAGCTGGCTAGTAACGGCCATGTTGCTCCTGGTCAACCTATTGATTGGACCGAGCCTGGTAATGGTATTTTGATGCTGTAGGGTGCCTTTAAACCAGAGCGCATGCTCTTGGTATGTTAATGGAATTTCAACATCCTCTAAAGGAGTGTATTCCGTTGGATGTTCCTCTACTTTGTAGAAGTGAAACACATGTGATACTGGATTTGCTTCAGGGAAGAAAATCCATGAATAGAATACCTCTGTCTGCCGATATTCATGTGCCTCTATGACAAAAATTATCCTACCACCTCTTGGTGACAGGCCATTTGTTATAAGCTTTATAGTGATGGTTTTCCTTAAGTTTTCCTGGATGATCATAGCATCCGGGTCGTCTTGTTAGAAACCTGTAACGTAAGCCAGGTTGGGTTGCAGTTGCTGCAGCTCCACAGGTTCCGTTATTGCCATCGTTATTCAACATTGTTTAATGAAAGTTTGCAGAGCAAGTTTCAAGGAAATAAAGATAAGGTGCACAATATTTTGGAACACTGTATCCTTCAACGTTGAACAAACCAAAAACTAATACATAGGATTTTCAGCCCACTCAGTTATGGCGGATATTTTATCCTTTTACCCACTCCAGACGTCTATTGAAGTATTTTACGGGAAAAAGGGTCTCTGTGAAAAGCACGACTGAGGCACTCTAGTATCTAGTGTTAAATTAGTGCCTTACCAAACGTTGTGCGCCATGTAGTGTAGTTCCTATTTTCCCAATAGGTTCAGCGCATTGGAATAATATATCCTATAGATTTGACGTAGGACTTATGTCAACTAGGTCTCTATCGAATATACTAAACTTAATTGTGAGTGCCAGCTACCTCAGAGGTCACTAGAAACTTTCTCAAATTCACAAGAAGGGATTCATTTCTGACAGCTGCATAAACATGACAACTTTGTTTCCTAAGAATAAGAAATATATCTCTAGAGTCGTGGAAACGATAGATAAGTATTTCACTCAGTCAATTGTGCATGCTTCGTTTCAACAGAGGTGCAGAGAAATAGACAGACGGGCGTTTTCAATAAAAGGGTTTATTGAACAGTCTCCTTTCTCATGCAAGTAAAGTGAACTGCTACAATCGTAATTCAGGCTGCAAAATATAATGCGTACAGCGAGAATAGAATAAAAAAAGAATACAGTAAAAGCATTGTATGGTTTCTAAGCCATATAAAAGTACATACATAAATAACAATGACTAAAAGTACTCAACTGGGGCTTCTAAAATACGCCTACCCCAATGTACCTAACCTAAGTCTAGTACGCAGGAGAGAGCAAGAATTTGTGTAGCATAGGTTTGGTTCTCTTTGCCAAGAATCTATCCAATATTTCTCTTAGGGTCTAATCAGCTCCATACCTTAGTTTAGAATGAAGGAGGACTGGTATTTCTGTCTCGGGACTCAATTTCCCAACACCCCGCAAGGGGAGCTTGGAAACACTGGAGCTGGATTCTCAGAGAGAAAGGACAGCTTCTCGATCACTGCATCAGCTGGAGGGTCGGCTTCCTTTGGCACTTGCTGTAGCGAGCTGCGTCGGGCAAGTAGATAGTTGAACTGCTCCAAACCACTGTGTTTTGCTAGAGCAAGTGAAGGCATATTTATACCTTGAAGGTGCCTAGTTTGACGTAAAGTCGGGCATAATAACGTCAGTAAAGAACCCCAAGGGAATAGTAGTTCTTTGTAAACTCCATGAGTTCTTGGACAAATCAATATTCAAGCAAGGGGAGGTCCCTGACTGCTTAAGCCGATTTTCCAAGAAATCATTGTGACGTTTTGGTACGGGTGTATGTAGCCATGCCTGTATTCAGACTGCATGGGCTATGTCTAAATAAGGGAATAATTTCTATGCCTATATTAGGGCAATGTGAATCATACCTATATAAGGGCAAAATCAGGAAAATTAGCTCAGATCCTAAAACACCATAGAACACAGAGATCTAGAACCCATGGCAAAACAAAATATAAAATCAACAGAATGTAATATGTACAGAAACTATTTATTGTTAAATACAAGTAAAATACGCGTCATTAAGGAAATTGAAGAAGACATATATCCCAGGATTATCACAAAGCAATGAATATAACAGTTCCATCAGATAGTTAAAAAATGTGACAAAGTGATTCAAGAAATTATCCTAGTGAAATGGGGGATAAGGTAGGAGAGGAGGCCTTCTGGTGCTCGCCAAATCCGACTTAAAGTATTGGAGAGCACTTGCAACACCATGCATGATGCAGGCATTAGTGAGCAGAACTTGTTGAGTTTCGTTCTGCTGAAATTTATGGAGTTACATAAAACTCTGCAAGATTCTACGGTGTTCTGTCAACATGTGTTAAAATGCATGTCATGCTACTCGCACAGTAGCATGAGCATCGCTGAGAAATCAGCCGGAATGGCACCATGCGGAGTGCAAGAGCTCGCCGACCATTCAAGATGATGATTTTTGCTGCTCGAGTAGAAAATCTACTCAAGCAGTAGAAAATCTAGTTGAGAGGCAGACATTTGACCGCTCGCAACCGCATTTATTTGAAAATGGCATTAGAGGATGCCAAATCTCGCTCGTACCCGCTTGCACATTTCTGGAGCCTAGCTTGAAAACATTTGCAATGCGGCAATTTGGCCAGAACTCTGCATTACAAGGGTAACGTGGAGTCACAGAATTCCACCAGTTCTTCGGTGATCAGCCCTAGATGCACAGGCAACACAACTCAATGATAAATATGGCCCCAGACAACCACCAAGATAGCATTTTTTCCTAGTAGTATAATTCCCTCAGGTAATTGGCTGCATTGATGAAACACACATTGCAATTTGTCCACCATCCCGAACTGAATTTTTATACAGAAATTGGAAAAATGACCACCTCCTAAATATACAAGTAGTGTGTAATAGTGAGCTTGTAATAAGTGGCATTGTAGTACACTATCCAGGCAGTAACCATGATTCCTATATTTTCCGCCACTGTGGTTTGTATCCCCATCTGGATACAGATCACCTTTGTGATAGTTTTCTTTTAGATAAGCAATACAACACAATTTAAAAAAAACATATATACCTTTATAGATTATAACATCTGTGTAGGCATTCCTATAATGTTTAATGAACTTTTAGGTGAGAGCGCATATGCTTTTCACCCATCAGTTATGACCCCCTTCCTACATCCTCATTCAAATAGGCAGATATAATATAGCACACCGACAGACCAGGTCCATTATAGAGAGGACATTTGGAATCCTAAAAAGACACTTCAGATGCCTACATAAGAGTAGGGGATCTTTGCAGTATGCCCCAGATTTTTCTTGCAAACTATTTGCATGTTGTGCTATGTTGCATAATTTAGCAACACAAAAAGGCCTTTTTATAGCGGTTTTAGAGGACAATAGTGATGACAATGAAATACCTCCCTCTTGTGCACAAGATCAAGATGCAGATGCCAAAAGCCATTGATGGAAGAAATGTTCGAACACAAATCACCTACCTTAAAAACGTGTTTCTATTATTTACATTTTTGCCTTTCCCAAAGTATGATTTTTAAATTGTAAGCAATATTTATCTCGGTTTTCTCACAGGCCTTTGAAGAGCAGAGTTATGTTATTCTTTCAAGTAACATTTTGCAAATTAGATTGAAACAGTAAACAAATCTTGTACAGATTTCTTTCCAGCTGAAATGGTATATACAAAATAAACAAAGAGATAATTCAACCACAGTGCTAGCTTTACTGCCTTTTTTCTTTCATTTTTTGTAACACTGTTACTAGAAATTGCTGCATTACTTGCATGTACATCTGGGGTTGGTTTAGACCCGAATCTTAAAGCACCCAGCTTTTGCACAGACAAAATTGATCCCTGCGAATTCCAATCAGTTTCTTCCAAAATCTGGTTCTAATGCAGCATTTCCTAGTCCATCAAGTCGTCCCGGAATTCCAGATTTATCGGGCCGGGAGCCAGGATTGCTGCTGAGACGACGGGCATTTGGAATATTGTTATAATCTGGTACAGTGGCATACTCGTCAGGCGAATTGATGGACCAGGAAATGCTGCATTAGATCGTTTTTTTAGATTTGCATCAGCACACGCATTACTTTACTTCACTGACGGTCAGGGAACGGAGTGTTTCGGGACAGAAAAAAGAAAAATTTGTTTAGGGGCATTTGATGCTTGAATAAGAAATCATTGAAAGAGATATCGGAAGACACTGATTGGAATTCGCAGGGATCAATTGTATTGAACTACCATGGATATTACTAAATGCGTGGAGCTCTCTCAATTTTTGTTTGGACACGAAGATAATTAATCTTGATGATAGTGACGACCCTATTAAGTAAGCCCTGATGATGTCCCGGATGGGTACGAAACGCGTTGGCTGTTAATCTGTTAATTTTGGTTGTACATGAAAAAAAGTGATGTGTCTTCTGGAAGCTGACTGAAATGAATATATTCTTCAGAATAAAGAAAAACCACCGTAAATTTTCACTTGTTTGGAGGAGTATTTATGTGAACTGTTGACCCATCAATACTAATACAGAAATTGTTGTAATATTGGATTTGATTTTGCATACTCCCTCCATTTTCCAGTACTTACATAAACTGCCTTTCACATTTGTAGTTACTTACACATATACCACTAAGACATCCGTTCACTAACCAGCACAGCCATATGCATACTCACTCACCCACACAGCCCCTTGTAGTTGCACTCATGAACCCATCCGCCCAGTGAATCACCCACTCACACAATCCATGCAGGGATTCACCCACCCCCACCCACCACCACAGTTAGGCACCCATACAGGTACTCAGACAACCAATCAACCCATATAGACATTCGTGTAGCTACTCACCAACCAATGCAGCCACATGTTTAAACACTCACTTATACAGTCAGTCACGCACCCACTAAATCATCCATTCAGACACTCATACACCCACTCATTCTTCAATACACTTTGGTGTATATATATATATAATCACTGAAAAAACAGACGTTATAGTTAGGAATTAGCATTTAGAAACTTTAGAAATTCACAAAAACAACATACGTTTCATGGACATTATAGTTAGTTGAACATTTGACCCATATAAAACCATAGAAATTTGCCTGTTATAGTTAGTTGAGCTAACTATAACTTGCGCGCCTGCAATGCACTGGTGATGACGTCACATATTACATCACTCATGACATGGTCAGTGATATCACTGATGACATCACTCATGACATCTCAAATGACATCACTGATGACATCATCCAGTGAATGTGTGTTTCTGGAAAGTTTAAATATTTTTCATATATATCTATGGCAAGGTGTATTGAAGAATGAGTGGATTTACAAGTGCCTGAATGGATTATTTAGTAGGTGCGTGACTGACTGTATAAGTGAGGGATTGAACGTGTCTTACTGAATGCATGGCTTAGTGACTAAACTGGGTGAAAGTCTTTATTTGTCTCTAGTATGGTGTGTAAGTGGCTGCATGGGTTGGTGAGAAGCTACATGAGTGACTATATGGGTTATTGATTTGTTGCCTGAGTATCTGTGTGTTGTGTGACTCTGTGCATAGATGTCTGAGTGGGTGATTCACTGGTTGTATGGTTTCAAACGTGCATCTGGGAAGGGCTGTATGGGTGAGTTAGTGTGTGTATAGGTGTGTTGGTGAGTGAACGAGTGTCTCAGTGGTATATGTGTGAGTAACTACATATGTTTTAAGGCAGTATATGTGAGTGTTGGAATATATAAATGACTATATGTGACAGTAAGTTAATTGAAGAGTGGGTGTATACATGAGTGTCTGCTTGTATCAGTGATTGTATAAGACAGTAAGTATGTGTTAGTATCTGCATAAATAAGGGATGTTGTGTGTTTATAAATAACTGTATACATGAGTAAATTGGTATGTGATTGATTCTTTGCATGACTGACTAGGTGTGTGAGTAACTCTATGGATGAATGGCGGAGTGTTACTATATATATATAGGTGAATGAGTGCATATTATAGTACTGTATTGATGAGTAACTGCATGTCTAAGTGACTGGATGTTTGTATAGACCTAGGAAATAGTGGGTGGTATGTAGTATCTGGCATTGTTGTGTGTATGGTTTCAAAAATAGTAGCCTGTATTTTAGAGTGCGTGTATCAACGTTTATATTAGGGCATCAGTGATGTCATCAGTGTTGCCATTTGAGATGTCATCAGTGATGTCATCAGTGATGTCACTGACCATGTCATGAGTGATGTAATATGTGACGTCATTACCAGTGCATTGCTGTCGCGCGAGTTAGAGTTAGCTCAACTAACTATAACATGTGAATTTCTCTAGTTTTATATGAGTCAAACGTTCAACTAACTATAACGTCCCTGAAAACGATGTTTTTTTCAGTGAATTTCAAATGTTTTTTAAATGTTAATTTCATATTTTAATATTTATAAAACCTATATTTTTTCTAATTTTTTAAAATATTTTGGCACTCTATCATGCTTCTTTTTTTAACTTTAAAATTTATGTAATGTTTTATATTTTCCCAAAGAAATATGTATCTCTTTTTTTTGTTGTTGGGAAAACTGCACTCCCATACCGGTAGCGTACCAAGCTCCATCACCACGTGAATCTGATCCACCATATTGCTAAACTCGCAAATTATGCGCATTTCGTATCCGACATGTTTGTAACAACATGTCCCGCGTAACATCATATACGCATGAAGTCGCCCCAGCTGCTACTTTGGTATCCGACGGGTACACAGCACCAAGCCACGTGTTACCTCATGTGTTTCTGGGGTCGCGCTCGCAGCGCGTTGCGTATGCGACGAGGGCACGCCACCAGGCCCTGTGTTATGTCACAGACGTATGGTGTTGCGCTGGGTACGCCATTCCCTCTTTTTTTATTGTCTCAAAACTATATCTAAATAACTTTACACAGTATATGAGAGCAAGCGATAACCTAAAATATGTTAAACATTTATATATTTCTAACTGTAATAAACTTATATTATGATAAATATATTTTTTCAAAATCGCATTGGGTGCGGCCTCCTTGCACGCTCAGAGCGCGATTGCCATGTGACCTTAAAAAAAGCATTTGATTGCTTCATAACATTTCCCATTGTAACAGTTTGACGACGCTACCCATTTTAGTCATTCTCTCTACAGCGTTTGATGAGAGACACCTCCTCTGCTTAACCACATCCCTGCTGGAGATTTTCCCCTGCTGTGCTGGACAGCAATGAAAACGGGTGTGGTCATGACGAGCCCAGCTCGTCATGAGCACAGGAGCACTGTGCTGCATGACAAGCTGAGCTCTCATGAGCATGGAAGGGGTTAAAGAGCTTTTTGAAAAGTTTATTGCTGTATACACATATCTTATACTACACACAACATGCAATGATCATCTTGATCAATACTCATGGTCTGTACATTAGCCTTCCACGTGTGATGGTCATGCATTTCAAACGTTACATCAAAAAACAAATATGTGTTACACAATGCCCCTGGTGTTTGTGTGTGCACATTATTGTGCATAAAACAAATGGAGGAGTACCCCCGTGAGGCCATAGTAGATGAGCCTCAGGACTATATTGTGGTGCACGTAGTGCCCTACCAGCCAAGGACAGCAGCAGTCCTTAAGAAGACCCCTCACTCACCAACCTGGTTGGTGACATGCTTCATCATCGGGGTCCCACCCCGAGGGCCGAGTGCCAACGGGGTGTGCTTCGACACCTGATTACAGTGGAGTGGGTATTTTTCTTTTTTATATGTGCATTGAAATGTTTAAAATATTTGATTTAAAAAGTATCCAATGCTACTCGCTCCTGGATTTTATTCCGGAGTGATTGGACACTAGGTAAAAAAGATATGTAACACCTTTGTCTAATTAGGTAGGCTGCGGTGGTAGCGACGTGTAATGTATTAAAAAAGGCGTGTGTATTATGTGATTAGAATATAGGTCTACATGTTTCAACCATTTTATTATTATCGTTTTTCGTCAGGACCAAAGTGAAAGATCTGGGTGGTACACACACGCTAAGGTGTGCCCTGCCCTAGATTAATGTATAAGCAAGAACCACAAAATTGTGGTTCGTACAAAAAGTGAGACGATCTTCTTCCTGGTTCTGGAAAAAAACCTGAAATATAAAAGTTGAAGGAAGAGGGTGTTGGGACCACAATAACACAAGACAGACGATTTGTCAAACATACAACACACATACATGAACGAAAGTGACGACCAGCAAGGGATGTCAAAGTCATGGTGGGCAGTGTGTGATCAAGTGACCCACACTAGTTACATATCCTTCCAAACTGTGCATATGTGTCTCTAAAAATATCGGATTCATCCCATTCATATACGTGATATGAACTATTGCAAGGTAATGAGGTACGTGGATTGAGCCATTGATCACGTGTCAGGGCAGTGTAGTGGCCGACACAGTTATAGACCTTAAAACCACCTAAATCCATTTCGCGATAAACAATGCATATATACGTGCAAATCGGTCCACTCAAAATGAAGCCAGTGAACTTTACAAACTCAGGTGCATTTTACGTCTCCTTAGAGATAGGCTTACTCAGATTAGTGAAACTACTAGCTTCATGGGCGTCCCTGTTCCAATGGCGGACCACTCACGTAATCTGATGGGTAAGGAGACAGGGAGTGGAATCAGGCCTGTGAGCCATAATCGTTCGTGGTTCGTCACCAAGCCCAGACAAAACACAAAAACTTACTTGTGGCTGTGTCCTAGAGGTATATTAACCTACTTGGTAACCTGCATGGAGCCCCGTGGATGGTGACCCGCATTCGGCGAATGCTCTGTTATTAATGCGAAGACTCGGTTTCCGAAGCCGGGCCACGTGGGACTAAGCGGCCAATAGGAAAGCACCATACAGAGAACAGGCAGCCAATAGCGGTTACTTACAAATAACACGGCATCGAAGCCGTCTGTAGTCATGGTAACGCTCCTTGGACTAGCTCCCCGTCTTTAATAAAGTTTTTACGGCGAGTTGTGGGTTGTTATTTACGATGTGATCCGGACAACTGGTGTGTAATTAATGATCCCAAATGTAAATGGGATGTTTTAAAAGGGGGAGATAGAACAAAACGGAGTGTCTTGAACAGAGGGTTCTAGTCAATCTATTTCGCAGTTACAGATGCCAAGGATACCAAAGGCAGCTACAGTGTTTCGTGCTGCCAGTGTATCAAGAATCAGATTCATATAGGCGTCCAGTGTCTAGTGTTAAAATACAGAGAGGGTCAGGACAGTATACTGGGAACGCCCCTTAGTAGGGTTCATTTTCAGACGGGCAACTATCCCATGATGGAATTCCAAGGTATATTGTCGTTAAGACCAGTTTTGTGCGAGGGAAGCTTATACATCCATCTTTGTTCCTTTTCGAACAAGCGCTGATTCAGATTATTGCCAGGGGTGATTTGTTCGATAATGGTCCATCTTAGATCATCAGGGGTGTGGCCAGATGTGAGAAAATGCTCAGTTACTTTGGTCGTGGACTTTTTGCACCTGATGTTGCTCCTGTGCTCGCAGATCCTGGGCTTTATTTTCCTGCTGGTCATCCCTATGTACTGGAGATTACATGGGCAGGTTAATCTGTATAAGACATTGTCACTATTACAGTTCGTGTGGCACCGAATGGTCCACACCTTCCCAGGTTCAAATGCGAGTGTTTTAGTATTGGTAGTTAGAGGACAGACGCTGCAGTTCCCACATTTGTAATGTGCAGTGACCTTGGGAAGGCCCCATGCGTTGAGTACTGTTCAGAATAGACAAGTGTTTGTTTATGGCCTTGTTCACCTGATTGGATACAGAGCTATATGTGGTAACACACGTTAAAGGTGCCTCTCCAGGGATTTTTTCCACGTTCTCCAATAGAGCACCTCGTGGTTGGTTGCGGGCACGTTTCTGGCATTTGTTCAGAATCTTACTAGGATACCCACGGTCTGTCAATTTGCGGGTTAGATCCTTAGCTTGTTCCTTGTAATCACTAATCTCGCTACAATTTCTGCGGATTCTCAAAAATTGGCCGTAAGGGAGATTTTCTCGTAGAGGTCTCGGGTGGAAACTCTCAAATCGCATGAGATTGTTCTTAGCGGTTGGTTTATAATGTGTTATGGTTTCCAAATGACCGTTCTCTTCACTGATTTCGAGGTCAAGGAACACCATGGTAGTGTTGTCCTTCACCCGCCGATTGCGGGTCACCATCCACGGGGCTCCATGCAGGTTACCAAGTAGGTTAATATACCTCTAGGACACAGCCACAGGTAGGTTTTTGTGTTTTGTCTGGGCTTGGTGAACAACCACGAACGATTATGGCTCACAGGCCTGATTCCACTCCCTGTCTCCTTACCCATCAGATTACGTGAGTGGTCCGCCATTGGAACCGGGACGCCCATGAAGCTAGTACTTTCACTAATCTGAGTAAGCCTATCTCTAAGGAGACGTAAAATGCACCTGAGTGTGTAAAGTTCACTGACTACATTTAGAGTGGACCCGATTTGCACGTATATATGCATTGTTTATCGCGAAATGGATTTAGGTGGTTTTAAGGTGTTTGTCTATAACTGTGTCGGCCACTACACTGCCCTGACTCGTGATCAATGGCTCAATCCACGTCCCTCATTACCTTGCAATAGTTTATATCACGTATATGAATGGGATGAATCAGATATTTTTAGAGACACATATGCACAGTTTGGGAGGATATGTAACTAGTGTGGGTCACTTGATCACGCACTGCCCACCATGACTTTGACACCCCTTGCTGGTCGTCACTTTTGCTCATGTATGTGTGTCGTATGTTTGATAAATCGTCTGTCTTGTGTTATTGTGGTCCCAACCCCCTCTTCCTTCAACTTTTATATTTCAGGTTTTTTTCCAGAACCAGGAAGAAGATCGTCTCACTTTTTGTACGAACCACAATTTTGTGGTTCTTGCTTACACATTGATCTAGGGCAGGGCACACCTTAGCGTGTGTGTACCACCCAGATCTTTCACTTTGGTCCTGACGAAAACCGATAATAATAAAATGGTTGAAACATGTAGACCTATATTCTAATCACATAATTCACGCGCCTTTTTTAATACATTACACGTCGCTAACACCGCAGCCTACCTAATTAGACAAAGGTGTTACATATCTTTTTTCCCTAGTGTCCAATCACTCCGGAATAAAATCCAGGAGCGAGTAGCATTGGATACTTTTAAATCACTTATTTTAAACATTTCACTGCACATATAAAAAAGAAAAATACCCGCTCCACTGTAATCAGGTGTCGAAGCACACCCCGTTGGCACTCGGCCCTCAGCCCTCGGGGTGGGACCCCGATGATGAAGCATGTCACCAACCAGGTTGGTGAGTGAGGGGTCTTCTTAAGGACTACTGCTGTCCTTGGCTGGTTGGGCACTACGTGCACCACAATATAGTCCTGAGGCTCATCTACTACGGTCTCACGGGGGTACTCCTCCATTTGTTTTTGAACATATTTAATAAGGGACCAGGAGTTCCCCCTACACTCACTTAAATTCCCTTTCTCTCTTTTTGTTTATAATTAACACATTATTGTGCTGCCTTTCGGCCTGGGTATTAGTGGCTCTAAGAAGTATCATCAGCCCTATTAAAGCGATGTGAGGTTTTCCTCCTCTTGCTTCAACTAGTCAAGCAAGGATTTGCTATCACAGGGTGGAAGCCATGCACCCGCCCTCTAATAGCAAACATAAATGTCCCGCAGATGCGCACCCCGGGACATTGTATGAGCTGCACCTGGGAGGTCGCGCTACCTAGGACCATGATGCATTGGTTAGTATGAACAAATACTAACACTACACACACTTGTGTAGTACAGTGACCAGAGTGTAGTGAAGAGGCAGAGGAAACGCAAAATATAAAAATATAAATCCTACCAGAGGTCGGATAACATAGTTCAATGAGCCGACAAACCTGGGATGAGTAGAAACAGCTATACAAAGAAAATGGTTCTTCAGCACAACGCAAGCAACTTTGAAATATTGGAGTGCTGCCTTCTTTTAACCTGCTCCCGCTTGTCGCCAAATTTATGTAGTGAAGAGGCAGACAGCAGTGGATATGATAAGTAGATTTATTGCAGGAAAACAAGACACCTTAAACACCCACCAACAGGAGCAGACAGCAAGGCAAACGTCTTCTCGACTCGAGCACTGTGTACAAACTCCCCAAGGTTCTCCTCATGACAGCCCTAAATTCTAACATTGCATACTTACATTCTAGTAGAAATAAATACTAACATTCTACTATGACTTACATTTGAATACTACACAGAGCACATGACTTTACAGCAATGAGCTCATGGTTTCATCCAGGAGTCTTGAGACCGATAGGGGTGAGTAGTTCGCTTCCCACTCCCTGTATTATATAAACGCAAACTAACAATTCTTCCACAGGTATACTGCAGTGCCCAGAGCACATCACTTTACAGCAATGAGCTCACGATTTAGGCTCATGGTTTAATCCCCGAGTCTTCAGACCAGTAGGAGAAAGGAGTTCTCTACCCTCTCCCTATATACTATAAACACATACTAATACTACTTACACAGTTATTCTACAGCGGCTATTATCCTGCAGCGCCCAGAGCCCATCACTTTACAGAAATGACCTCGGTTTCATCCCAGAGTCTTCACACCGGTAGGCGCGAGTACTTCGCTTCCCGGTTCCGGTATAGTATAAACACACGGTAGCGGTCAATAGTTCGCTTCTCACTCCCTGTATGGTATAAACGCCTACTAACACTACTTGGACACGTATACTACAGCACCGAGAGCCCAACCCTTTACAGCAATCACCTCAGTTTGATCCCCAAGTCTTCACACCGCTAGGCGTGAGTACTTTGCTTCCCGCTTCTGGTATAGTATAAACGCATGATAGCGGTCAGTAGTTCGCTTCCCACTCCCTGTATGGTATAAACACCTACTAACACGACTTCCATACCTATGCTACAAAGACCAGACCACATCACTTTACAGCAATGAACTCATGGTTTAGGTTCTCGGTTTCATACCTGAGTGTAGCAGCATATCATCTCAGCACCATGCATGTCACTCTGAGCAACACCGCACTTTCAGACCGGTAGGAGTGACTATTTCGCTTCACACTCCCCCACAGAGGTTACAGTGCTCCTACCCTCCATTCCTACTTTTTTCGCCCTTTTTTCCCCTTACTCGCTTCAACGAAAACACAAAATGGTGGCCAACACTTCCTAGTTGCAACAGCTTGCAGCGCTCTCAACCAATAAGCAGCAAGCTCGTGCTCGTAACATCTCAGCCAATCAGATGGAAGAATTCCCAAATATCGATATCTGTAACTTTAAAAATTTCTCCAAAACTACTGAACGGATTAACGAAGCTTGCTTTCTAGACCAAGACGCTTCTCCCTGCCAAATTTGGGGTAATTCCATTCACCCGTTCAACCTGTAACCTTGTGAAAAGTTTCCTATAGAAATTAACTTGGAGAAAACATGTTTTGGGACCCCCCTTTTATCTCAGCCCCCTCTTAACTAATCACCTCCACACTTTCCACATAGGAGCTGATATGAACAAACAATTAGTTTTGAAAATTTCATGAAGATACATCAAACGATGCCAATGTTATAAGCAGATTATATTTTAGTGTATTCTATTTTATCTTGTGACTATTCGCATTCATTTAAAGTCGCATGTTGAAGAGAAAAAAGGTAAACAAAGAACGTTTAAGTCCGTCGTTGTTGTTTATCTCAGAGTACGTCAGTAAATAGAGTACGTAGCGTATGCGGAAGTGATTACGCCTTTCAGGAGGTGAACGGTTTAGCGTCCCACGTGTGAAAGACTTGCGGCCACGGTAAGCGTTTGCAACGCGACTAAAACTATCGCAGTTAACGGCGGTTTGTGTTCGTTAACTACTATTTAATAGCGGTTCCTGATACCCGTATGTATTATTTCTTGTTTCCGCATAGGTCGTCGTTCGAGTACGTTTGTTCACTGCTGGTTAAATGCGATCCCATAAATCAAAGGTGAGCTATGTGATTAGCCACTGAGTACAGCTGGTATACAGAGCATTTTAAACATATAGAACGTTTATATCCTTATTTGCTTATTTTTCAACAGGCAATCTTCCTGTTAACTACCTAGTAGGCAAGCTTCAATGATTTCCATTGTCTATGCAAGTGCAATGTTCCGCATAGCAATTTTTGATCATACATTTATTTACATTTAGATTGCAGGTTACAGTTCAAATAGAAATCGTCACTGAATCGCTTGCTGTTTTCTATTTCTCAAGGTGAGCAATATCATTGCATTGCTCTTGTCTATTTACGACTGATCATAGGTTAACATTAGGTCGTTTTTCAACACGGAGAAGGTGTGTTGTGGAGTTAGGATAGTGCTTTTGAATATTGGAGTTCTCATTTTTCTTTTCTAATGTGTTTATTTCGTTCACAATTGTAGGACAATTAGTTGATATCGGCATCGGATAATTAGTTTCCTTTTTCCTTGTAGGAACCCCTGACGAAGAGACCTTGCGTCCCGAAATGCATTGGGTACAAACAAGCTTGTGGTTTCTATGATGTATAGTCCAACACTAAAAACTTATGTATTGTGACATGTATACAAAGATGTATTTCTGAAAATTGATATTATGTACAGTTTGTTAATGATAAAACATCATGATGAATATGAATTAAATATTCAAGATTGAGTATACACACTATTGTTGTTGCGTGCTGAAGTCCTAACAGCCATTAGTTTGGGGTCAGGCTTCTTTCATGTATACTTCACTGTTCAGCAGGCAGTAATTCAGCACAGCACACATATCAAATTAAATTGATAATTTGAGTAACCGAGTGCGACCTCCACCTACATTCATTAATGTTATAAGCAAAACAAACAAGCATTTGCAATGCAATAGGTCTCGCATTAGGAAAGTTTGAGCTATTGGTATTGTAAATGACGATTTTTTTATTTATGTGGTGGTTTTGAAAATTGCAAAATTAATAGCTTTGTCATTTACAATGCCAACAGTTTCAACTTTCGCAAATGTGACACCTAAGCATTTGTAATGCAATATGTGTTGTATTTACGTGACTTAGATGTATTGATATTACAAATAACAATGGCTTTTAATTTTTTTAATAATTAATACTTAAATAAAAGTTATTGTAATTTATAATGGCAATAGCTTAAACTTTTATAAATAGCTTTTGTGAAGATTATGTTCAGTGTATTTTATTGTGAGAAAAAATCCAAGAACAGAAGTGAAATATTAACATCTTTTTGTGACATTTGTAATTAAGCTTGAAACATTGAGAGAAGATATTTGAACCAGTTGTTGTTGAATGGTTGCACAGATTTATGCTGTGGTGGCGCTGAGTGATGTTGTGGTGGTGTCGAGTGAGGCTGTGGCGTTCAGTGATGATGTGGTAGCGCATAGTGATGTTGTGGTGCCCCTGAGTGATGCTTTCTTGGTGCTGAGTGATGCTGCGGTGATGCGATGGATAGATAGAATGAGGGCAAGAGATAGACAGATAGATAGAGTGAGGGCGATAGATAGAGTGAGGGCGATAGATAGATAGAGTGAGGCAAATAGATAGATAGAGTGAGGGCGATAGATAGATAGAGTGAGGGGGATAGATAGATAGAGATAGATAGATAGATAGATAGATAGATAGATAGATAGATAGATAGATAGATAGATAGATAGATAGATAGATAGATAGATAGATAGATAGATAGATAGATAGATAGATAGATAGAGTGAGGGCGACAGACGGATAGAGTGAGGGCGATGGATAGATAGATAGATAGATAGATAGATAGATAGATAGATAGATAGATAGATAGATAGATAGATAGATAGATAGATAGATAGATAGATAGATAGATAGATAGATAGATAAATAGATAGATAGATAAATAGATAGATAGATAGATAGATAGATAGATAGATAGATAGATAGATAGATAGATAGATAGATAGATAGATAGATAGATAGATAGATAGATAGATAGATAGATAGATAGATAGATAGATAGATAGATAGATAGATAGATAGATAGATAGATAGATAGATAGATAGATAGATAGATAGATAGATAGATAGATTAAGGGCGATAGATAGAGTGAGGGCAACACAGTGAAGGAGGGGGCAGGCAGTTCAGAAAGCAACACAGAGAGGGAAGGGGCAGGCAGGTCAGAAAGCAACACAGAGAGGAAGGGTCGGACAGTTTGAGGCAACAAAGAGAGGGAGGGGGCAGGCAGTTCAGAAAGCAACACAGAGAGGGAGGGGGCAGGCAGTTCAGAAAGCAACACAGAGAGGCAGGAGGCAGGCAGTTTAGAGGCAACAAGCAGGGAGGGCAGGAGGAAACATGGAGAGAGAGTGGAAGGCAACACAGAGGGTGGACGGAAAGCAACATGGAGGAAGGGAGGGCGAGCAGCAGGCAACAAGGAGGGCGGGTGTGAGGTAACATGGATTGAGATGCAACACAGAAGGAGGGAGGGCATGTGGGAGGCAACACAGAGGGAGGGTGGATGGTAGGCAACACAGAGCGAGGGAGGGCGGTCAGTAGGCAACTTGGAAGGAGGGCAGAGGCAGCACGGAGGGAGGGTAGACAGAATGCAATACAGAGGGAGGGCAGTCGGACGCCAAAACGGATGTAGGAAGGGCGGTTGGGACAAAACATGTTTTAGCAACAAGGAAGGAGCGAGGGTGGATTGGAGGCAACAGGGAGGGATGGTGGGTGGGAGCCAACAGTGAGAGATAGGCATCAGTGATGGAGGGTGGGTGGTTAGACAACAGGGCGGCAACATAGAAGGGTGGCGGGCGGGATGCAACACAGATTGCAACACAGTGGGTGGGTGGGTGGGATGCAACACAAAGGGTAGGTGGCCTGGATGCCAACACGGAGGGTGGGCTGCAACACAAAGGGTGGGTGGGTGTAATGCTACAAAGAGGGTGGGTATGGCAACATGGCGGGTAGGCAACACAGAGGGTTAGGCAACACGGAGGGTTAGGCAACAAGGAGGGTTAGGCAACAATGGGGTAAGGCAACACTGAGTGGTAGGCAAAACAGAGGGTAGGCAACACAGAGTGTTAGGCAACACGGAGGGTTAGGCAAACCGGAGGGTAGGCAACACGGAGGGTAGGCAACATGGAGGATAGGTGGGCCGGCGGTAAGCCCCACAGAGGGTGGGTGGGCATTTGGCCACACTAAGGGTGGGAGGTAACATGGAGAATGGGTGGGTGGCAGGCAACACAGACGGTGGGTGGGGGTTCAGCAGGCAACACGGATCAGGTAACACAGATGGTGGGTGGGTGGTAGGCAACAAAGAGGGTGTGTGGGTGAGAGGCAACACAGAGTGGGTGGGTGGGCAATAGGCAACACATTGAGCAAGAGGCAACACATTGGGCAAGAATCAATGCATTGTACAAGAGGCAACACGGAGGGTGGCTGGGGGACAGGCAGCACGGAGGGTGGGTGGGTGTTCAAGAGGCAGCATGGAGGGTGGGTGGGTGAGCGAGAGGCAGCACGGAGGGTGGGGGGGGCAGGCAAGCGGCAGCACTGAGGGTGGGTGGATGTCAGGGCAGGCTTGAGGCAACACCGTTTAGGTGAGAGGCAACATAGAGGGAGGGTGGGCGGGAGGCCACACAGAGGGAGAGAGGCAACACTGTTTAGGCAGGAGGCAACACAGCGGGAGGGTGTGCGGGCGGGAAGCAACATGGACAGGCAACAAGGAGGGAGGGTGGACATTCAGAATGTAACATGGAGGGATAGCAACAAAGTTTTGGAGGCAACACGAAGGGCGGGTGGGCGGGCGTGATGCAACACGGATATGCAACACAGAGGGTGTGTGGGTGGGCAAAAGGTAACACGGAGGTTTGGGTGTGAGGGAATGGGGCGAAACATAGAGAGGGGAAAAGTACACAAGAGAGAAAGCTGTAAAATAGGCTCTCTTGTGGAGTGGCCAAACAAAAGTAACAAGCGACGAGCAGAAGCACCAACGCAGGTTGGGTTTTTTTAACTTTAACACTGAGAGCAATTTCCTTGAATCGGGCGCTGCGCTCAGTGTTAAATTTAAACAAGGACTGGGCGAGAAGGGAGGGTGGAATGTCAGCAGGGAAAGTAATCACTTTCGCGGTCGCTTTGATGTTCTCAGTGGCCGCGCAGCTCACTGAGAACATCAAAGTGGCCGCGAAAGTGATCATGCAGGCGGAAAAATGGTGCCCGTGCCCGGCGCACATGCACTGTACCCAATCCTCACTTTGGGAGCACTTTTGAAAGTCCCAACTTAATATCTCTCCAAAGCATCGCTAACGCGCTGGCTTAGGCGAGACCTAAAAATGCTCTTCCTATGGAAACTTGGTCCTAACTATAACTACCTACTGGTGACTGGTGACCGCCAGTAGGTAATATCTCTCTCTATATATATATATATATGTATATATATACATTCTAATTTCTCCCCCGCTGGAATGAAGTTTGAGCCGCACACGAAACTTGTATATTTGCCGATTTTAATGGTGAATTGGAACTGCATGTGGCATTGTCCTGAAGCGTTTCATTCTCCACTGAACTTTTTCAACGGTAAGCCTTGCACCTAAACACGCAGTTTGTCTCCCCAGTCCAATGTTCTCAATTTAAATCCATTTCCTCTGATGACGTTCTCATTTGGAATTCACTTCCTTTAATGATGGATTGCATTATGGAGCCTGTGGTTCCAACAGCAGTCACATTTCTTTCCCTCCAGTGGGCGGTGTAATTTGCATGCTGTCCTGAATATGGCTCAATTCCATTGATGTTTGTTATGTTTGCAAGCAAAAGATTCCCTGTGTCAGCTCACTTTTAAAGCTGACTCGGGTCCAATACCGAGGCCAGTCCTCGGCGGCACCGCATTCTCCTTGTTCATTTTCACGATCTGCACAGTGGGTTCAGGGTCAGAGGGTGATGGCGCTCTTGTGGTGGTATGTTGCTCTTCTGCAGAACCCAGCCGATATTATATCAGTTCTCATTTCTCCCTCGCTTCCACTGGAGAGAAGTTTGAGCCGCACACGAAACTTGTATATTTGCCGATTTTAATAGTGGATTGGAACAGCATGTGGCATTGTCCTGACGCGTTTCGTTCTCTGTGGAACTTTTTCAAAGGTAAGCCTTGCACCTAAACACGCCGTTTGTCTTCCCAGTCCAATGTTCTCAATTTAAATCCATTTCCTCTGATGACGTTCTCATTTGGAATTTACTTCCTTTGATGATGGATTGCATATATTACCTACTGGCGGTCACCAGTAGGTAGTCCGAGTTAGGACCTAGTTACCATAGGAAAATCGATACATTCTATTGCCAATAACTTTGGCGCCGATTGACGAATCTTCGCGAAATTTTCAAAATGTATGGCCCGCTCCGGTCAGCTCCAATCTTTTAAGTTTCAGGGTGATTCATCAAGGGGGGGCCGAGAAAAAAGGGGAGGCCCAACACGTGTTTTCCCCATGCAATTTGCCATATGAAACTTTAGCTGTGGCTACAGCCCGAACTGCTGAACGGAATTACAACCAATTTGGCAAAACGGTAGCCCTTGGTTCAGAAAGAACTCTTTTGTTAACTTCATCCTGGAATTGCTGGCAGCCATCTTTGGACCAATATACATGATAGTACCCCATTGAAATGCATTGTAGTGAATCAAAGATTTTGAGGATTACCAAAAGGAGAACTACAAAGGGTGATAACAGACTTTAGTTACATTAGAATTCATTTGTTAATGGTACCATGCTAATTTCAGGAATTGAGGTGTGTTCTGAGGTGATTTTACCCTGTGAAAAATCTTCTGCTGGGATATCATGAATCATGTTTGAGAGAAAACTATTTTCACATGCTTGTCCCATAGAGTTTTGGAAGGTGCTCCAGAAGCTAAAATGAGAGCATGTTTTCTCTAAAATCACATTATCTTTCTCAGTCATGTTAGAATGAAGTCTGACATTCTCAGTGAAACATGTACATCCAACAAGGGCAGAGGCTGTCAGTTGATTCCTTAGTGTTCTACTGCAGCTTCCTAGAGTGTTCTAAAGGGCAACTAGAGCGCAAACAGCCTTACTTATGACAAAAGTATGGCACACCTGAAGCCATCTTGATTGGAATAAAGTGGTAACACTTAAAACATTTAATTTAAAAAGGAACAAAATGAGGGGGTTCATTTTGCCATATAAATTATGGTTAGTGCTGCAGAAAGAAAATTTAGGGCATATTTTAAGTGAGATCTCAAATCCTCTTCTATTTCATTAGAAAATTCTGACATGCAGACTGAAACAATCACTTTCAACACCAGCAGTAGACTTCCACTTAACTCCCAGGCGAGCAGTAGCATTACTACAGTGATCTAATGAACAACTAGAGTGCTAACATTCAGAATTTATGGCAAATGCGTGACACATCTGAATGCCTTCTTGATGGAATCAAAGTAAATAACTGAAAGCATTTCCTACTGAGGAGACTGCAGTAAATGAGAAAATAAGGAAACTTCATAACAAATAAGTCTCCCAAGATGGCCACCAGAGAGACAAGAGCACAAATGTATCACAAATATCACCCAGATGTAGCCCACAGATAGCCCAATGACAGAAGTGTGCAAAACACTTTATATTTTTAGTTTTTCTGCACTTTTATGTAGTGCAGACCGCTCAGATATTGGAGCGTTACAGCTTACCTGGACCCCTTATTGCGTATTTTGAACGAAGTACATGAGATTGATCTTGCGAAACATTGAACTTTGCGATTCTGTTAACCTGAAGTTGCTCTGAACCGGGCTTTGTAACACCCATTTTTACCTACTGGTTGTTAATTAATTCTCACTGTATTGTATTGGAAAAGAGGATTTACTGTTTTTATGTACACTTTTGTGATCTATGTTTTTAAATCAGATCGAATAAATTTTAATGAATTCTATGGCAGGACGGAGGCGAGGATTATGCATATCTTTCCTCACTTCATTTGCATAGCAGTTCAAAGAAAACGTAACACTACAATCATTAAACAAAAGACTACACAACCCATGAACCATTTGGGGGGTAGTCTCCAAAGCAACTATAGTCCAATCATATCACAGTCCATAGTATCTAATATTGTGACGACCCTCCTGCTTCCTCCTTCTTCACTGCGCGTCAGTTAAGTACCTTCCTTAAATTCTTGGCTTAATCTGACGTTGTTGCTGTTTGCATAGCGGTTTCTTGTGCACATTATTAGCATTATTGCCTTGGTATTGTTTCATGTTCACTGCGCAGTAAGCTTTTGCCCGAGAGCTTTCTCCCCCGTGCAGTTTCTCCCGCTCTGTGCTTTGTGCGCGGTGAGTTCCTGTCAGGCTCGTCTGGTCCGAGAGAGGCAGCTCCGTCTAGCGCTCAAGCTGGTCTTTATGTGCGTTTGGGAATCCGTTCACTCCTTTAGTGTTCGCTTGATTCCCTATCAACCCTCGCCTAATTTTGACACCGCTACGTGGTGATCTCCCCGCACAGCCACAATAGTAATTGGTATTGCGCCTCAGTCTATTCTTATTACAGCTTCCGGGAAAGCCCAACTCTTGGAACACTGGTGAGAGGGCTGCCTTAAGGACTTTAAGGGCATTTGTTCTGTGCTCACACCCTCTGCTATCATGTCTTCTCCAGAAGACGATTTTTAATCCTCCTAACAGGAAGTGGAGGAGGAATGGCCCCCCAACTTCTCCCTCCAGCAGTGGACCAAGCCCTCTCTCTGGCTATTTGTAGGGCGCTGGCTCCTCTTAGAGGTCAGGTTGATAAGCTGGGGAAAAGCATCCCTGGGGTGTTCAGTGACCCGGATTTGGTGGTAGAGGGTCCCAGTAGCTCCCAGATGAGGAATTAAAGGGCCATTAAGCATAATGCGGGCACTTGGAAGGATTTGATTCATTTACGGAGACCTTCCTCAAAAGTGCGTGAACGCTAAGACATGCACCCTGCCGGGAGGAGGAGGAGCCCAGAGAAAATTGCGACGCTGTCATCACTATTGTAGACCCCGACAGCTGGTTTCCCTTAGAGGGAGAGGATGTATCGGAGGGCGATTTCTCCTCCGATGAAGATAAGGACTCGGGGCATCCCTGGCGTCCTGAGTCCCACTCCTCTCAGTCCCCGGTTGGGGACGGGGTCCACTCGGACATGTTCGAGCCTACCCAAATTTAATATCCTAGGTCGGCGGAGTGGACCCCTGACGCCAAAGTGTGAGAGTATGTGGTGGGGAAAAATCATCAATCCCTTGAAAGGGAGGT
This sequence comes from Lissotriton vulgaris, assembly GCF_964263255.1. Lineage (NCBI taxonomy): Eukaryota > Metazoa > Chordata > Amphibia > Caudata > Salamandridae > Lissotriton > Lissotriton vulgaris. Next base: position 398,304,245 of record NC_141696.1, on the reverse strand, counting down.
GAGGAATAGAATGAGGGGAGAATGCCCCAGGCCCTCACTGAAGGGGAAGGTGGCACACATGCCTGAAATTGATGAGAAACTATGTACATTTTTCTCCAAGTATATGAGGGATCCCAAGAAAGGAATTGATATATCGTGGACATGGTAGGGCCCTTGACCCAAATTATTCAATTGGCAGAGTTTTCAAAAGAGTTAGGATCCCCTTTGTCCACAGATATTGTCGCTGGTTGGGCGCACTACCCTAAAACTGAAGGACTGGGCTAATCTAAGACCCAGCGGTGCCAGGGGACAACACCTGAAACCTTCGTGGGTTACCTGTTCCGGCGTACAAATCACAGAGACACAGGACACTTCCTTCGGCGTCAAAGATCACAGTTTATTTACTACAGGGATACAGAAATCGCAAGAAGTACACAGCGTGTAGGTTCTGAGAGACTGCTTCGAATTGCAACAGTGGATCGCTCCTTTTATACATATTTTAGTCATAGCACAACATGGCGAACAAAAGGTTACAACTCAGTTCCCACAGTAAACTTCAAAAGGGTCGCTTTCATGTATTCAGAAGCCCGGAACATAATTACAGTAACATCGCCGGTTCCCAACTGTAAAAGTATGTTATCCCACCCTTAGGTACATTCCATTCTGGCTGTAAACGGGTTAAGAAAAGAAACGGAAACAGGTGCAAGGAAGACAAAGATAGACAACAGATTGAAAAAGAGTTAAGGGGGCAGTATCGGAAGCACGACTGCAGGATCAAAGGATTCGTGCCTAATGCATGCACGACTGAAACAATAGACCGGCACGGCAAGATGAGCCTCGAGCGGAGCCATCTGCCTTTGCAGTGTCATCCCCCTCGTCATAAAGACACCCTCAAAGGAACACATGTCTTCCGCAAGAGCTTGGGAATCCCAGGGTCATGAAGCGGACAGTGTCCGTTCGCTGGCTACTTGAGGGCAAGAGACAAAATGGATGCCGTATCTAAAATGGAACCCATGGGTTCAGATGGAGAAACCCACGAATAAGACGAACGGTTCAGGGCAGCGTAGCAAAAACGCGTACACCCACTGAACTCGTCATTTGCGGTTCATAGATACCAAACTCGTCCATATTCGAACAAGTCAAAAACGTCATTACGATTCTCACGGAACCTCAGACGCTCCTTTTGCCCTCATGTAGGCAAGCACTAGTCGATATCAGATTCGATCTCGATATTCATCAGATCGTTCAGATGTTGCTGCAACATTATTCTATCCATCAATGCTTCCTTGGTAACAGATGGCCGTCTTACACACGTTGTGGCACAGAGGCCACATAAGGCAGGACCACACTTTACGCAAAGACAACACGTAAATAAGAACATCACAACAACCCCGATGATCATCAGAATCTTCCAACCCCACGTCGACATCAGGCCCCAAAACCATCCCAGTAGCGTCCAATCACCTACGTCCACGTGTATGGACTCGGAGATCTTATGCAACTTCGAGATGGCTTGATATACAGTTGGAGCGTTATCAGGAATGAAAATGCAGCAACTCGAATGGATCACCTTGCACACACCACCTCTATCTGCAAGAACAACGTCCAGAACCATACGGTTCTGCAACGTCATAAGCCTATCCGCCTGAAGCTCTGCTGTTAGATTACCAAGAGCACTCGCAGTTATATTAGCAGTCGATTCTACCACACAAGTCAACTGTCTCAGGTTCCTACTATTAACCATAGGTCCCCAAAACGGCAGGAAACCCTTAAAGAAGTCTCCTGCTTCTTGACCGGCAGTGTCCTCTTTGCTAATAACGCCTCTCACAACTCTAGTCTTGTGATAGTCCGAGGCAACTGTGAAAGTTGGTGACAAAAGATTCGCAATATAACAGGTGCCCGAGAAGTCACGGGGCAACCACGTATATGCGCGATCATAACATACAAAGTATGTAACCTTGGCAGTCAGGAAAACAGGGGAAGAGAGCATTGGTAAAACATACGTTTCAGTGCAAGCACTCTTCCCAAGCTGAGCTCGCGGATTTCGACCAAGTCCTTGCAAGCAAAAATTACCAAGGTGGGGTACGATCCAGATCGGAGACGAGCTTTTAAGCTATCTATCACCCACTGACATGCTATACTCAGCCTCACTCAGATCCTTATATGCTCGCACCTCTTCCTCCGGAATAAGCGATGCATCAAAAATATCTCTATCTAAGTCAGCAATCGCTATTGCCAGAGTCTTGTGGTACGGGCCGGGACCAAGACCTGCAGAGCGTGGCTCTCGATGGGGGTAGGAATCTAGTGCACTACGGAACACTTGGGAAATTGCCTCTTGGACAACACAGAGGAGCTCTACCAGTTGTATGATACAGCGCGCTCACCAGGAGCATTATAGCACCTTTTAAAAACCCTGTTTTTGTCTGTTTCGTTTAAATTGATTTCGACACTGTGACCTTGTTTTTAAAACTGAAATACCCACTGCCGCATACCTGCACCTTAAATTAGTACATCACCGCGTTTAGAGCGGGTCCCTGCCCATTGAAAAGCGCACCACACCGCCAGAACGGCGGACATCTTAGGTGAGGGCTAGGATCGGGGTGGTCTAGTCGTCAGAAGGACGCTAGACCAGTACTTAAGGCTGACAAATTAGGCGGCCAAACACTTGGGAAATTGCCTCTTGGACAACAGAGAGGAGCTCTACCAGTTGTATGATACAGCGCGCTCACCAGGAGCATTATAGCACCTTTTAAAAACCCCGTTTTTGTCTGTTTTGTTTAAATTGATTTCGACACTGTGACCTTGTTTTTAAAACTGAAATACCCACTGCCGCATACCTGCACCTTAAATTGGTACATCACCGCGTTTAGAGCGGGTCCCTGCCCATTGAAAAGCGCACCACACCGCCAGAACGGCGGACATCTTAGGTGAGGGCTAGGATCGGGGTGGTCTAGTCGTCAGAAGGACGCTAGACCAGTACTTAAGGCAGCCATGCTAACGCGCAGCGGGCACGCGCGGCGGGCTCGCCGAAGCATCGCCGGAGTCACGCCAGAGTCCAGCCCGTCTGCGCCCGTCCGCGCACGGACGGGCCCAGGGGCACGGACCTCTGACCAATTGCGCTCCTACTCCTCGGAGGAATTGCGCAGCCTAGACAAAGGTGAGGCACGCCTGGATAGTGATACCCTGCAGAAACTCCAAAAATACGCGATATACAGCCTACATAATGCGACCCCTTCAGAGGTGTACTCATCACTGGAAATAGCGAGCCTAAATACCCGCTCACTCCACTGTCACCACGCTGAAGTCTATAATCTGCTGCAAGACAATGAGATAGATATATTGACCTTAACAGAGACCTGGCTGGGCGAGAGCTCGATGCCAGACATCATTGCCGCTCTCCCCAGCGGCTATGACGCCTTATGGCACAACCGCCCAGGAAATGCACGGGGGGAGGAGTAGCTGTGATCTTTAAAAAGGCTCTGTCAGTGGAAATACTGCTATCAGAGACAGTCGACCTGGCTGATCTACTCGGGGTGAAAGTCACAGTTAATAACTCATGTTGGGTGGTGCTAGCGGTCTATCGCCCACCCAATGCAACCCCAACGTTCCAGGACCTATTTGGCCCCATTATGTCAGACCTATGCACCCGTTATACGAAAATCCTAGTCACAGGAGACTTTAATTTGCATTGGGACAAACCCCATTGGGATCTATCTACGCGCCAATTGGACACCCTGATGTCAGCGCTTAGCTTTAAACAACTTGTGAAGGTTCCCACACACATCAAAGGTCATACTCTCAACCTGGTGTGGACTACAGACCCAAATGTGACACTGAAAGAGGTAGCCCCATGTATATGGTCTGATCATCATTTAGTATCCTGTGAGATATGTATTAATGGCCAAATAATTAATCCACCACCGGAAGTCAGGATAATCCGTAAATGGGCAGAGGTTGATTTGAGAACCCTAACCAAGGCGCTCCCGCCAAGGGACTGTCCTCCGAGCTCAGACCATAGTCTGGACCAGCAATACGCGGATTTAATGCGGAGCTTGACTCTAGCTATTGACCAGATAGCACCTAAGAGAACGAAGCTGATAAAAGGACCTGGTAAGGAGGCCCCATGGTTTACGCCTTTGCTGAGGGACCACAAAAGGAAACTCAGAGCCCTGGAAAGAGGTTGGAGGAAAACTAAACAAGATTCAGCCAGGAACCTCTACCCTACCTCCCTTAATACATATAAAAAACATATCACTCTTGCCAAAGCCGAATATTATGAATCCCGCCTAAGTAAGGCAGCCAACGTGCAGAAAGAGACCTTCAAGATCCTGTCGGAGTTGACTAAAAAACCAGACAGCTTCCAGTCCCCCATAAACTGTAATTCCTTTCAGGGATACTTTCTGGAGAAAGTCAGAACCATTATCCAGGAGATAAAAAGTGGTATGTCAAATGGGATGGTTACACCTACAGCCCCTCATAAATCAGTTGACTGCTCCATCACACTGTTTCCAGAGATTGACACTCTGAGTCTGCAACAGCTGATGGATAGAATCAAGTCTGGATCTCCAGCGGATCCGCGTCCACCTAAAGTCTTTCAGGCAGCCCGTCCCTTATTGGAGGAGCGTGTCATCTCCCTCCTAAATAGGTCTTTGGAGACAGGGCAATTACCAGCAGAACTTAAAGAAGCGCGTGTAAGACCTTTGCTGAAAAAGCCAGGCGCAGACCCCGCAGTACTAAAAAACTACAGGCCGATCTCTCAGTTACCATTTCTCTCTAAAGTACTGGAACAACACGTACTAAAATCCCTGTCCATGTATCTGGAGTCTTATCATCTACTTCATGAACGACAGGCAGGGTTCCGAGCGCATCACAGCACTGAGTTGGTGATGCTCTCGGTGCTGGACGAATTGAGAGGCCTGGCTGACGGTAAAAAACCGAGCGCCCTGATCTTGCTAGACCTTTCAGCGGCGTTCGATACCGTCAGCCATGCTTTGCTTCTGGAAAGAATGAGTGACTTTGGCATCAAAGGCCTGGCCTTCAGATGGTTGCAGTCCTTTCCGTTAGGAAGGACCCAAAGAATACAACTTGGGGAAGAAACTTCCGCAGTGGGGAAATTAGAATGTGGGGTGCCCCAGGGCTCGGCCCTGTCCCCACTTCTATTTAACCTATACTTGCAACCTCTGATTGCTTCTCTGGCGCGCATGGGCTGCACAGTATTTAACTACGCGGACGACACGCAGCTGTTGCTGAGTGTCGACAACACAAGTGCCGCACAACTCCAAACTCAGAACATCTTGAGGTACACGGTCCAATGGATGACAGAAAATCTTCTAAAAATCAACCCAGACAAGACTGAGGTTCTGGTGATTCCATCCGCCACCTCACCATGGTGTGACCTCTATTGGCCCGCAGATTTAGGCCCGGCCCCAAAACCTAGCCTGAACGTGAAGAGCCTGGGGATTAAATTAGATTGTGACCTATCAATGGTCAACCAGATCTCTTCAGTGGTGGGTAGCTGCACTAACATCATCCGACAGCTACGGAAGCTAGTACCCGTCATCTCCCAATCCATGTTACGCTCTATTGTCGCAGCCACCGTGATCTCAAGGATAGACTACGGAAATGCCCTCTACCTTGGCCTGCCAAAAATCCTGACAAATAGGCTACAGGTTGTGATGAATGATGCTGCTCGTCTCATTTTTAGACTGCCAAGACGAACCAAAGCATCTCCCCTGTTACAGAGCCTTCATTGGCTCCCTATTAAGGAGCGAGTGGAATTTAAAAGTTTGTGCATAGCCCACAAAGCCATCTATGGCATGGCGCCCGCATACATCAAAGACCGTGTGGCGGTGTACAGTCCAATGAGAACTCTTAGATCCTCAGACTCTCAATTATTGGTCTGCCCTCGGTACAAACTTGTCACCAAGGGAGGAAGAGCCTTCTCGGTGTTAGTTCCACAGCTATGGAACACACTACCTGAGCCGCTGCGCAGGGAAGAGAACCTCCTACGCTTTAGAAAGGGGTTAAAAACGCTGCTGTTTAGGAGGTCCTTGAGTGCCAACTAGGCTAGTGGACGCCTCTCTGTATTGCTAAAGTTGTTGTTTGTTCCATCGATTTCCGAGCGCTTAGAGACCTGCAGGTGATTGGGCGCGTTACAAATCAAAAATAACAATAACAATAACAATAGTTTGGAATGCTCGAGCTGACCCCTGGGAGCTGTAAGGAAGAACCAAATACGGAATACCCCTATCCATGTTATGTGGCATTAACCCACACACCCAACAGTTAGTAGTATTCATCACCAACTGATGATGATGTAGGAGCTGGACAAAGGAGTTGTTCATGAATTCCGCATGTCTAACCTGTTCATGTTGGGGCAGAGGATGAAAGGAATGTGGAGAAACAGTGGGAATAGAATCCAGTTTAGGAGAAGAGAAAGTAGGTGAAGCGGAAGGCAATAACGACTGTATTCCAGAATACACTCCACCCACCAATAGCATAGAAACAGTCAAAAACAGCAGGAATACCTGAAACAGAAAGCATTTTGTTCGTACCATCTTATATAATTTTGATCTTTGAGCCGACATCCTCTCTACTTCCGACAACTTAGAGAACGCCATCCTCTAAAAACCGTCTGTAACGTTCTTGACGCACTTCGTTCTGAGTAGCGATTATCAATTCCCAGAAGTTCCCAGGAATCGACAAAAGTAACCGACCTAGTGTCAGGAACCTGCTAAACAGAAGGAAGTACCCGCACGGCCCTACAGTCAACCCGGATGAAAGGTTTTCTTTAATCAAACATTCAATTTTAATGCAAATCTCCTAGCTGTGGAAAAAGAGGAACACACGTAAAAAGAAACTCAAAAATTAATAGAGGATGCAATTGTTCATAATGTTCACGGCAACAGTAAGGGGGGAAATATGAATTCAAAGGGGAAAACAAAAAGGGATGTCTTTATTAGTCTTTGTCACGAGAACGAAGGAAATATCGACTCCTTCCAGGTCGAGTCTGTTCTTCAAATAATTGTTCAGATTGTGGAACAGCGTTCAATCGATCAGAGGACAGTAAAAGCCTCGAATTCTCCAATGCTGGTGATTCAACCGATGTGTCTGACTGCAATGAATTGTCTCCTACAAGTTGAGCATCACTGAACGGCACAAAATGTATTGGGGTCTCAGTTTCTGTTGCAGCAACTCCAGTTCTCACCCAAGAATCTGCTGGCAAAGGGATCGGGACTTTCTTGGTGTGGGTGGCGTGCACCCAATTCTTTCGGCCTTCCAACCGAACTGCAGTTCTTGTCGCCAGCAGGACTTGGAAGGGACCCACAAATCTCGGCTCCAAGTTACGCTTTCTCTCAAAGTTACGGGTGACCACCCAGTCACCCGGTTGGAGCCGATGTCCAGGACCCTCTGTCTGTGCCGGTAGCGCTTCAAAGACCTGTTGATGAATTAACCTCAATTTAGCAGTCAGATCATAAAGATAATCAATCAACATTGGGTATTCGAGACTATCAAATGCCTTAGGCCTCGGGACTCCCCAAATGTTCGCAGGACGGCCGAACACAATCTCATATGGGCTAAGCCCTACTCGAGAGTGCACAGTCGCCCTGGTCGACAAGAGAGCTAGAGGCAAGGCATCAGGCCATGACAGACCAGTCGTAGCTTGAATCTTAGCAAGTTTCAGTTTCAGAGTACCATTGTACCCTTCCACTAAACCTGCTGAATGGGGATGATTGGCGCTATGGAATTTCTGTTGTATTCCATGGCCCTTACACACACTCTTCATCACACTCCCCACAAACTCAATTCCGTTATCTGACCATACAATCCGTGGCATTCCATACCGAGGAAAGTATTCCTTCAGTAGGACTTTCGCTGTGGACAGGGAAGTATTATCTTTAAGAGGATAGGCCTCAATCCATCTGGAGAACGCGCAAACCACAACTAAAACGTACTTCAGGTTATTGCATCTCTCTATATGGATGAAGTCCAATTGGATGACTTCAAAGGGACATGTAGGAGGAGCAAAATGGCCAGGTGGAGTGGGGGTGCCTTTGCCAGGATTATACATCATACATACCATACAATTCTTAACCACTCCCTCAGCACACTTAGCGATACCATCATTCTTCCATACAGGGGACAGCAACTTACATATACCTTTCGCGCTAATATGTGACAAGCCGTGAGCCATAGTCACAACGGCTAGCACATATGCATACGATAACATCCACCTCTGACATTCCGACAAATCAACCCAACATCCATGCGCATCTAACTTTCCCGTGCTTTCTTTCCACTTAGTCTTTTCAGTTTCGGTGGCCTCATTCTGAATCGCTTTCACACTCTCAACAGTGTCCTCACACATACCAGTCTCAGCCGGCCACCTCACTGAACTCGTAACGTACATTCGGGTTGCAAGATTCTTAGCCGTTTCCTTTGCAATCTCATCCGCAAACGCGTTACCACGACCAACATCATCCGTAACCTTTCGGTGCGCGCTACATTTAATGATTGCCACCTGCTTAGGCAATGTAAGTGCGTCCAAAAGATCGTTCACGAGCTGTCCGTGTTGGATCTTCGTACCATGCGATGTCATAAATCCTCTTTCTCTCCACAAACGACCAAAGCTATGTGCAACGCCAAACGCATATTGACTATCTGTAAACACATTCACTCGCTTTCCCTTGGACAAAACACACGCTCTCGTCAACGCAATCAACTCTGCCGCCTGCGCTGAATTCTGGTTCAATCTCGTAGTTTCCACAACCGTACTCAACGTCACTACAGCATACGCAGTCATCACATCATCATTCGGCAACTTAAAGCATGAACCATCAACATACAAAGTACCATCGGGATCTGCCAATGGAGTGTTTTTTAGGTCAACACGACCCTTCGTTTCTTCCTCAGTTCGTAGGTAACAATCATGTGGTGGTACATCATCTGATTCCATATTAGTCGGCAACAATGTCGCCGGATTCAGCACATTACAACGCTTGATCTGTATATGACTTGCCAAAAGCGTCAACTCATAACCAGACAACCTTGCGCTCGTCAAGTGTTGAGTTTTCGTTCGATTCAAAAGAGTGTCAACTGCATGCGGAACCATCACCGTAAGCATATTATCCATGACCTGTCCTGCAGATTGCCGGATGGACACCGCAGCTGCCGCTGTCGCTCTTAGACAACTCGGCAAAGCTCTAGCTACTGGGTCCAAGGTCGAGGAAAAATATGCACATGGACGCTGCTTACCACCAAATTGTTGCGTCAGAACACTCAACGCACAACCCTCTCTCTCGTGAACGTATAGTGTAAACGGCTTACTGTAGTCAGGAGTACCTAACACAGGAGCCGAACACAACGCATCACGCAATTCAGAAAAACTTTTCTGACACTCTTCAGTCCATGGCAAAGGAGTCGGAACATCCTTGCACGTGAGGGCTAACAATGGCTTCGCTAGCAATGAAAAATTTGGAATCCATTGCCTGCAGTATGACGTAATACCTAGGAAGGCACGCACATCTCTCTGAGTTGTTGGCACAGTCATTCGAGCGATCGCTGCAATTCTTTCTGGGGTCAACCTTCTTCCCTCCTTTGACAATAAGTGACCTAGATAGGTTACTTCTTGACAACAATATTGTAGCTTAGAAGGTGACACCTTGTGATGTAAATCACATAGATGCTGTAACAGCGATACTGTAGCAATTTTGCAAATCTCTTTAGTGTCAGCAGCCACTAACAGATCATCAACATACTGAATCAAGGCCGCACCAGCCGGTAACACAAACGCATCAAGTTGACTCTTTAGGGCTTGGCTGTAGATCGATGGACTCTCACAGTAGCCCTGAGGAGCGCGTCTAAACCTGAAGCTGCGACCACCTAAGGAGAAGCCGAATAGATCCCTGCTTTCCTCAGCAATCGGAATGCTGAAGAAAGCATTCTTCAAATCGATTACCGAGAACCAAGAGGCAGAGGCTGGAATCAGAGTCAGTAAGGCCGTAATGTCAGGCACCACAGGAAATTGTGGAATCACAATTTTATTTACCTCTCTCAAGTCAATGACAAAACGGTACACAGGAGGCTTGGATGGATCAGTTAGTTTCAAAATAGGTAACACAGGACTATTACACACATTTCCCCGAGTTTCCTCAATAACATCCTTCTTGATCAAATCATATATGATCGCTAATAGCGCTCGTTCTCCATCAAGAGAGATACGATACTGGGGGATACGTGGTAGTCGCACATTTGATTTCAATTGAACAACATAAGGTGATATGTCCAGCAGGCCCACGTCATTGGGACCTGTTGCCCACAAAGACCCAGGAAGAGAACTCAATTCCGGTGGGAGCTTATCAGATGACAAGTACATAGGAGAGATCACTCTCTGACCCAATGTAATCTCCACTCCCGCAGGAGAACAATACAGAGTCGCATATAACCGTTTCAACAAATCCAGGCCCAAAAGATTCTCACCACAACCAGTAGTTAAAATCAAAGGAGCTTCTAGCTCATGAGGCCCAATTGTAAGGGGCAAAGGGCTAGAAACCGGATTGCTAACGGGGGCGCCAGAGAAACCAACGGAAACATTCGTTAAGCCAGACAAAGGTGCGCCAGGGAGTCTCGAATGCATGATGGAACTTTTCGCTGCACCAGTGTCCAACAGAAAAGGCTCAACTACGCCCGATCTGGCAACTGCGACGTAAGGCCCTCTCTGATCAACCGGAACTGATACTACTCCCTCTCTTTGTCTGTGGCTGTCCTAGTAATTACCGTCAGCATCAATGTCATGCTCGACGTAATAGTCGTCCACATGATACTGTGCAGATCTTCCAGACGATGAATTGCGCTGATCAAAGCAATTGTTCAAGTCTGATGAAGTGGTAGAACGCTCATTCTGATTTTGAGCGACACCGCAACCTCTACCACGTGATGCTTGTTGAGGACCGCTACGACCTCCTCGAGCCGAAACACCATTATTTCGGTCACGTAGAACCGGACAATTAAACTTCAAATGGCCCTCACCCCTAAAGTATGCGCATTGATTATATCCAAGCATAGATCGCGGTGTAGAGGAGTCAGTACGCGACTGCGTCCTAGAAGACTGTGATTGCGATCGATTTTGCTGCTGGGAGTCAGTGTGATTCGAGCGCGGAGGATACGCTTGTTGCAGCAAAACCTTAGTTTTAAGATCCTTCGTTTTCTTATCTGCACGATCACTTTCTTCCTTTTCTCTGTTTTCGTAATATTGAGCCGTGGCTAATATTTGAGCAGTGGTAGAAACAGCCCACAAACTTTCAGAATTCTTCAATTTGTTGCTGAGTTCAGGCAACAAATTTGACACAAATTTATCAACAAATAGTCGCTGACCTCCCTCAGTGCTCATATCCTGACCACTGTGATCGATGAATGCCTCCTCAAATCTGGTAAAGAAATCGGAGACACTCTTGTCCTTCTTTTGTTTGCACGCAGACAGTTTATCCCAGTTAACTCTCATAGCTGGCATAAGTGTCTTCATAAGAGTAATTATTCTTTGGGGCAGATCCGTAATGATCTGTTCAGGCTTAGCCCCACCAATTTGTCGTCCGTCAGCCGCCGCAAGAGCAGCCCAATCACCGCCTAACTCAGCTACGTGATTCTCTTGACGGATTTTTGCCCAAATTGGTTGAGGTACTACGTTACCGAACAACATATCAATGTCGGCAAGGTTCATAATAGTAGCATCCACTAGCTGAGATAACTCCTTGTAATAACCTGTCCGATTTTTCCGGGGGTCAGGCAAAGATTGCTTCACCTGCAAAACTTCCGATCGTTTCCATGGGAGGTGTATCCAAACTCTCTGGAAGTGTGGCAAAATAGCAGGGTTAGCGGCGGCATCACCTGGCATCCACACTGGAGGAACTTCTCGCATGGGATACTGACCAGGTTGTGCCATCCACTCCTCAGTTTCGTCATTAAACAATGCTCGAGGTTGTACCGTAGATCGAAACGATAAGAGACGCTCTAAAGCACGTCGAACATTACCACCCACAATCATACCGTTCGAAAACTGATTCTGGAGTTCAGTCATTTCAGACGGTACATTGTCTACCTCATCATTATCCCACTCCTCTCTTAGGGATTTACACATTTCCTCAAACACAAATCTTTGTGTGGGCTCATTAAATTGAGAGAACGTGTCGAAAACTATGCGCGGGTGTATTTAGCAGGATGCCTAATCCATTTACGCGGCATTTTCACTAACGTCTCACTCTCCCTACCGCCAGGAATTTGGCTTGGTCTCTGCGAGACGTCAGAAACATCAGACCCAAGGATCGGTCCAAATGGAGAGTAAAGATTGGCAACAGCATTAGGAATGCGACTACGGACAGCAGGAGAAGAGGAGAACAGTACAGGGGCAACAACATGAGGGCTGAACGTGGGAGCAGTAGGAGTAGCCAAGAGAGCAGAAGTGGCGGGAACAACAGACTGAGAAGGTATAGGCAGTGGAGCAGTAGGAAGAAGGGCAGGTAAGGGAGCAGGGACAGCTTGAGGAACAGGAGGATTCGAAGGAACAGGACCAACGGCAGGCTGACCAGCAGCTGCCGGAACAACAGGTTGAGGGACAGGAGGAACCGCAGGAGCTGTAGTATCCTGCGCGTATGGAGGTGGTGACTTCAGTAGATGGGACAGCAAAGGGTCCTCTACCGCTTCCTCTCCCTTCTTATCAGAACTTGACGGTAAAATAGGATAACACTTATCCACCACCATATGTTGCAGTATAGCAAAAACTTCCTTTTCCTTCTCTTCATTGTCTCGCTGAAACTGCTCTGCATTTCTCATCACCGTAATGATACCTTCCCTCTTATTTTTCTTAATCTGTTTGATTTCTTTCTGCTTGGCCTCTTTGCGCCATAACCGAAAGGAATCAAACATGGCCGGCCTAGCTTTCTTTTTAAACAATTTTGATTCGAGATTGTCCAAAATTGTAGTTTCAAAACTACCATGGGGTGGCCAACTAAGGACACCATCATCTTTAGTGTAACAGATCCAATAATCATTATATACGATAGGACCTACTCCGTGGCGACTATAGAGCTCATAAATTGGAGTTCCAACTGGAGGTATCGGACATGAGTCCTCCAATCGGGAATCCGTACCGCAACATTTGAAGAAACCAAACAAAGTACTACGGCCAGGCATCGTGCACACTAGCCGAGTTTACAAACTTCAAGGGTTATCGAATTACGATGTCCTCGCAAAAATGCAAGACCCTCGGTTTTTGGCAATTGCAATCGTCAAATAAAACCCAACAACTAAGAACCAACAACTAAGAACCACAAATGCAATGGAACCATGCAAAACAACCAAGTTACAACAACAACCAAGGATTCTGGGAGCGACCCACAAATACTTAACTGAAAGAACAATGGCGTCACCAGGAAGGCCCGTCTATCGTCTCGCCGTACAAAGGACTACGCCAGGCGCCAAAACAGGTCGACAGTCAGGGCATCAGTCCGTCGCAGCCGCCAGGAGGCGGGAATCTTCGCGGGAAAAGTCTTCGGACCACTTATTTCGACAACAGGATCGATGAAGCGGGGTGCACCTTCCCTCGGAGATTTCACACGAAGTTCCTCACGATCGTCGGGCTTTGGACCGGTACCGCTGATGTCGCCCCACATGGGCGCCAACTGAAGGACTGGGCTAATCTAAGACCCAGCGGTGCCAGGGGACAACACCTGAAACCTTCGTGGGTTACCTGTTCCGGCGTACAAATCACAGAGACACGGGACACTTCCTTCGGCGTCAAAGATCAGAGTTTATTTACTGCAGGGATACAGAAATCGCAAGAAGTACACAGCGTGTAGGTTCTGAGAGACTGCTTCGAATTGCAACAGTGGATCGCTCCTTTTATACATATTTTAGACATAGCACAACATGGCGAACAAAAGGTTACAACTCAGTTCCCACAGTAAACTTCAAAAGGGTCGCTTTCATGTATTCAGAAGCCCGGAACATAATTACAGTAACATCGCCGGTTCCCAACTGTAAAAGTATGTTATCCCACCCTTAGGTACATTCCATTCTGGCTGTAAACGGGTTAAGAAAAGAAACGGAAACAGGTGCAAGGAAGACAAAGATAGACAACAGATTGAAAAAGAGTGTAGGGGGCAGTATCGGAAGCACGACTGCAGGATCAAAGGATTCGTGCCTAATGCATGCACGACTGAAACAATAGACCGGCACGGCAAGATGAGCCTCGAGCGGAGCCATCTGCCTTTGCAGTGTCATCCCCCTCATCATAAAGACACCCTCAAAGGAACACATGTCTTCCGCAAGAGCTTGGGAATCCCAGGGTCATGAAGCGGACAGTGTCCGTTCGCTGGCTACTTGAGGGCAAGAGACAAAATGGATGCCGTATCTAAAATGGAACCCATGGGTTCAGATGGAGAAACCCACGAATGAGACGAACGGTTCAGGGCAGCGTAGCGAAAACGCGTACACCCACTAAACTCGTCATTTGCGGTTCATTGATACCAAACTCGTCCATATTCGAACAAGTCAAAAACGTCATTACGATTCTCACGGAACCTCAAACCCTAAAACACTACCTCCTCCACTACCCAAACACCACTGCACTACCCTAAACCCTAAAACACTATCTCCAGCATGACTCCCTACACTACCCAAACACCAATGCATTACCCTAAACCCTAAATCTACCCCGGCACACCCCCCTACACTACACAAACACCAATGCACGACCCTAAACCCTAAAACACTACCCCCAGCACCGCCGCCTCCACTACACAAACACCACTGCACTGCCTTAAACCCTAAAACACTACCCCCAGCATGACACCTACACTACACAAACACAACTGCACTACCCTAAACCATAAATCTACCCCCATCATTACCCCCTACACTACACAAACACCACTGCACTACCCTAAACCCTAAAACACTGGGACCCAGCACAACGCCCTACAGTACACAATCACCACTGCACTACCCTAAACCCTAAAACACTACCCCTACACTACACAAACACCACTGCACTACCCTAAAACACTACCCCCAGCACGACCTCCTACACTATACAAACACCACTGCACTGCCATAAACTCAAAACACTACTCCAGCACTACCCCCTACACTACCCAAACACAAATTCACCACCCTAAACCCTAAAACACTATCCCCAGCAGGACGCCCGACACTACACAAACACCACTGCTCTATCCTAAAAACCCAGAAACACCACCCCCAGCAGGACCTCCCATACTACACAAACACCACTGCACTACCCTAAACCCTAAAACACTATCCCCAGAACGACCCCTACACTACCAAAACACCACTGCACTACCCTAAACTCTAAATCTACCCCCAGCACGACCCTCTACACTACCCAAACACCAATGCACTACCCTAAACTCTAAATCTACCCCCAGCACGACACCCTACACTACCCAAACACCACTGTCATACCCTAAACCCGAAAACACTACCCCCAGCATGAACATTTACACTACCCAAACGCCACTACACTACCCTAAACCCTAAAACACTACCCCCAGCACTACCCCCTATACTACACAAACACCACTGCACTACCCTAAAGCCTAAAACACTACCTCAGCACTATACCCTACACTACCCAAACACCACTGCACTACCATAAACCATAAAACACTACCCCCAGCACAACCGCCTACACTACCCAAACACCACTGCACTACCATAAACCATAAAACACTACCCCCAGCACAACCACCTACACTACTCAAACACCACTGCACTACCCTAAACCCTAAAACACTACCTCCAGCATGACTCCCTATACTACCCAAACACCACTGAACAACCCTAAACCCTAAATCTACCCCAAGCACGACCCCCTACACTTCCCAAACACCACTGCACGACCCTAAACCCTAAAACACTACACCCAGCACCACCCCCTTCACTACACAAACACCACTGCACTGCCTTAAACCCTAAAACACTACCCCTAGCATGACACCTACACTACACAAACACAACTGCACTACCCTAAACCATAAATCTACCCCTATCATGACCCCTACACTACACAAACACCACTGCACTCCACTAAACCCTAAAACACTACCCCCAGCACGACCCCTTCACTACCTAAACACAACTGCACTACCCTCAACCTTTAAACACTACCCCTAGCACGACCCCCTACACTACCCAAACACCACTACATGACCCTAAACCTTAAAACATGACCGCCTACACTACACAAACACCACTGCACTACCCTAAACCCTAAAACACTGGGACCCAGCACAACGCCCTACAGTACACAATCACCACTGCACTACCCTAAACCCTAAAACACTACCCCTACGCTACACAAACACCACTGCACTGCCCTAAAACACTACCCCCAGCACGACCTCCTACACTATACAAACACCACTGCACTACCATAAACTCAAAACACTACTCCAGCACTACCCCCTACACTACCCAAACACAAGTTCACCACCCTAAACCCTAAAACACTATCCCCAGCAGGACCCCCGACACTACACAAACACCACTGCTCTATCCCAAAAACCCAGAAACACTGCCCCCAGCATGACCTCCCATACTACACAAACACCACTGCACTACCCTAAACCCTAAAACACTACCCCCAGAACGACCCCTACACTACCAAAACACCACTGCACTACCCTAAACTCTAAATCTACCCCCAGCACGACCCTCTACACTACCCAAACACCAATGCACTACCCTAAACTCTAAATCTACCCCCAGCACGACACCCTACACTACCCAAAAACCACTGTCAAACCCTAAACCCTATAACACTACCCCCAGCATGACCCCCTACACTACACACACACCACTGCACTACCCTAAACCCCCCTACACTATACACACACCACTGCACTACTCTGAACCCTAGAACACTACCCCCAGAACGACCCCTCACAACACAAACCACTGCACTACCCTAAACCCTAAATCTACCCCCAGCACGACCCCCGACACTACCCAAACAGCACTGTCATACCCTAAACCCGAAAACACTACCCCCAGCATGAACATTTACACTACCCAAACGCCACTGCACTACCCTAAACCCTAGAACACTACCCCCAGCACTACCCCCTATACTACACAAACACCACTGCACTATCCTAAAGCCTAAAACACTACCCCAGCACTATACCCTACACTACCTAAACACCACTGCACTACCATAAACCATAAAACACTACCCCCAGCACAACCGCCTACACTACCCAAACACCACTGCACTACCATAAACCATAAAACACTACCCCCAGCACAACCGCCTACACTACTCAAACACCACTGCACTACCCTAAACCCTAAAACACTACCCCCAGCATGACTCCCTATACTACCCAAACACCACTGAACTACCCTAAACCCTAAATCTACCCCAAGCACGACCCCCTACACTACCCAAACACCACTGCACTACCCTAAACCATAAAACACTACCTCAAGCAAGACCCCCTACGCTACTGCACTACCCTAAACCCTAAAAGACTACCCCCAGCACGACCCCCTACACTACCCCTTACACCACTGCACTACCCTAAAACCTAAAACACTACCCCAGCACAACGCCCTACTCTCCTAATGGTTCCTGCTTCACGTCGTCTCTGAGAGCGGAGCCATAGTTGTGAGGAAACGGACAACGTGGATCGTCTACAGGTTTTTTAGAACACATGGTCATTTACCATACATACCTTTCGAACAAAATTTGTTGTAAAGGCCTGCGTGGTAAATGGTCATGCGCTCTAAAAAAATGCGTAGTAATGACTTTGCCATGTACAACGTATGCGTAGTAACGCATGCGCTGTAATGGCATTGCGAAGTAAAAAAGTCATTGTAACAGCTGTTTACCGATCGAAGCTGGCCCCTGTTCTTCAGTGAGATGTTTATTTGATTAATTAGGAGGAAGGAATGTGTATTTTTTACCAAAAAGTGTATTCTCGGCTGTTGTATTGTGAAAGTGTCCGCGTGGCCTGGTTTCACTTCCGATGAGAGAGTGGAAGAGTCTGTTTGGATCTAAAGGAGTCCTGTTGTTAGACGGGGCCGGCATGACACGTCATCAGAAAACATAGCTAATGGTAAGCGTCCTCATTGAAGTGTGGAGCAGTGCCATGAGAGGTCAACATGTGTGTCCTACCGCAGTGTGACCGTACCGCATGACCCATGTGCCGCCTCCAGGGTCCGGGAGGCAGAAGCGGCATCGCAGGCCCTCTTGGAGACCGTTGTAGCACTAATTCTACATTTTGGTACTAGGGCATTTTAACTTTGTTGTTCCTGCCAGATACAAAGAGAAGATCCTGTGTTATTCAGTGCCCTCGTTAACTTTTTTGTGGGTTGTGGTGCCTGTCACTTCGCTGCCCTGCCGGTGCATACGACTGGGTACCCCACCTCGTGTGCCCTCTGCAGGGCCTCAGCCCTTTGGATCACTGGTTTTGGTTTCTGGAGTGGCAACATAAACAGTTGCTTCCAAAGGACTAGCCTGAACACTTAGTTGAATATCCCTGCACCAGCATTCCACGGAAATTCTTTCCTAGTTTTCCCACGTCGAACGAGGACGTCATAATAGCACAGCTCCGCTCGCGACACCGCATGACGTCATCGGAGCCATAAGAGGAACTCGTCGGCGTGCTGACATCAGTTCCACCCATTTTTTCCGTGCCACCGAGGCAAACAGGTGGACCGAGACATTTTCACATGTATGCAAAGTATAATAAATATATATATATTCACTGAAAAAACCATAGGCATCAGGCACATTATAGTTAGAAATTAGCATTAAAAAACTTTAGAAATTCACTGAAACAACTATAGGTTTCAGGCACGTTATAGTTAGAAATTAGCATTTAAAAAACCTTAGAAATTCACTGAAAAAACACAGGTTTCAGGGGGGTTTTAGTTAGTTGGACATTTTACTCATATAAAACCATAGAAATTCCCCCGTTATAGTTAGTTCAGCTAACTATAACTCGTGAGCCTGCAATGCACTGTTGATGACGTCACATATTACATCTCTCATGACATGGTCAGTGACATCACTCGACATCACTGATGACATCTCAAATGACATCACTGATGATGTGGGGGAATTGGGCTCCCCCCACAGTCCTCAACGGATAGAGTTGGCCCCGGGGGATGGGGTCCCCGGGCCAGGAGTGACCTGGGCGGGAGGCCACGTGGACCCCCTCCCCTTTAAAACAAATATTAAAAAAATGTTTAAAGGCAGGCCGGCCCTGGGGATGGAGTCCCAAGGGCCATTATTGGCCTGAAGAGGGGGGCCACGCGGCTCCCCTCCCAAAAATAAATGAAAAAAAGGATGTACAGGCCCCAGGGGTTGGGGTCCCCTGGGCCAAAAATGGCCCACGGCCCCTTCTGAATATAAAAAAAAATACTGGCCATGCCCCAGGGGATGGGGGTCTCTGGGGCCGAACATGGCCTCAGGAGGGGGGCCTCACCGCCCCCTTCTGTTTTTTTAATTAAAATTACGAAAATAGGGGTCAGTCCCTGGGGGATGAGGTCCCAAGGGCTCAAAAAATAGGAAAGGAAGGGGGCCACACAGCCTCCCTTCTAAAAAAAGAAATAACAAAAAAAAGCTGCATTGCGCCAGAGGACCCGCCCCCTCCCAGCAACACTATGCAAACGCGCCCTGTGGCGCATTTTAAGTTGGGAATTAATTTCCCTTCAACCCTTAGGGTCCCTGGGGGCCAATTAGCCCACCAGGTACCTCCAGTTAGCGCTACAGGACTACGTTGCAGAGAGGTGGTCCGAGGCCACGCCCCTTTTTACACCTCTCTGCAACCCAGCTCTGTGGTGCTTACTGTAGGTACCTGGTGGGCAAGTTGGGCCACAGGGACCCTCAGGATTGAAGGAGACCTAATCCCCAAACTTAAAACGCGTCACAGGGTGCGTTTGCACACTTGTCACATCAGGCCCCACCCCCTCCCTTCACCACTGTGCAAATGGGCCATCTGGTGCATTGCAAGTTGGGGGATTAAGTCCCCTTGATCCTGAGGGTCCCTTGGGTCCAACGAGCCCACCAGGTAACCTCCAGTAAGCGCCACTATAACGTCCCTGAAACGTATGTTTTTTTTCAGTGAATATATATAACAATATATATAACAACAATGTACGACAGGGTATAAATTAGGGGAGTGGAGTGTAACACCAACTACCGTTGAAAGATGAATCTTATCGATTTGATAAAATTAGCCATTTATAAGCTCCTACAGGGCGATACTTCGGTTTGTGATCCTTATGTAGAATATGAGGAGCTGCATTCAGCATCAGAAATATAATGAGCTGAACAGTCCCTCAATGAATTACTGTGTACAGATGTACATAGCAATACTGCAGTAAATGTAGGTATTGTATATGCGGTACATAGGATGTGCTGGAATTTAATTTAATTGACACTCTCTGATTTGATTGCATTTACGATATGAGTTGTGAAATTAAATATATTTTGAGTGAATTATGGAGTTTCGGAGAGTCGAATACTGTGTCCCAAAACACGTTCTAAGATGGCGCACATAGATTTGTATTATGAATTGTCTGTTTTCTAATCATTGTCATAATCATGTGTTTAAATGTCGCTATGACAATGGGGTCGCCGACATTGATGAAGGCAGGATTGCCGAAACGCATTTTTTGTGTTCTTTTTCTTTTCCCCTAATAAATCTACAATAGATTTACAGTAACACGAGTACTGGTCGCTTCTACTATGTGGGGAGCTGAAGTGTACGAGCAGTGCTGCGGCCGCAGGTCCAGCACCCGCTCATGAGTGTGGGATCTATTGGCAGAGACACAGAGCATTTGGAGATACAGAAAAGGAGCCTATACCACTGCACTTGACAGAAACACACATCAAAGGAAGTCCTTACGGGGCGTGGCTTGGCGCCCGACGAGGACGGCGGCTCTCATGTGAGCGCTCCCGGTCTGAAGGGGTTTTCGCTTCACCCTTTATACCAAAACCTCCTGCAAAGCGGATTTTTATGCACCGGAGCCCACGGACACCAGCGAGCTCCTGCAGGCGAAATAAAACGAGCAGCGGAATGCCCGTTTTTCACACGTTGTAGCGGACGCGGCTGTGAGATAGTCGCGCCCGCCATCTTGGGTCCTGATACCGTGAACGGCGGCGCTCCCGCTCGCTAATTATGACAGCCTGCCACGGAGCCCTGCGTTCCTCCAGCTACATCGGGTGAGCTAATTTCTTCATTTTGGCACCACCGCTGGGCAACTTTCTCTCAGGACGCCTTTTTTTTTCAATGACTTAAACAGCCTTCACTTATCTTCTGACGACCTGGGCGGCCATTTTAACTACTTGCTGCTTCTTTTACCTCAGGCACCCTGAATGCATACGCAGCTGCAGCCTACTCTATAATATGAGAGCGTTTCATTTCCTCACGCTCTTACTTTAATAGATATTTACTGCGTGAAGCGGTCCTGCGCATTGTTTTTCCAAGTTTTTTTTTTTTTTTACATGCTCTTCTCGCATCTATGATGTTCCTCACCAGTTAAATCTCTGCTGCATCACAATGTGCCATTCTGGCATCTCCTAATACAGCGCTGTTTTTTCGCTCTCTACATCAATGTACTGCCTCCTTAAATGACTCGAATGCTGCTCCACTTATCTGCGTAAATCCTTGGTGTTCCTGAATTCTGCGCAGACAGCTCTCTCTTCCTTATTTTCATTTTTTTTGAAGGAGAATTTGCTTGCTTTCCTCCTACAAAGAACTCCTGCGCACACTTGCAGTTGTCTACAGGCCAGCAGAGGTTACTACTGAACTTTATTTTCTCTTACCAATAACTCCTTTTTATGGAAAGAAAAGCAATTTCTCGCACTCCCAAGACTCCACGTCGTGTATTCATTAAGAACTCAAAAGTCTTCTCTGCATTGGCACACCTAGAGGCCTCTCAGGCGCTCGTCTCTCAGATGTCACAGTCTAGCACGTAGCGGCCCGCCCAACCTCCAGGGAAAGTCACGACGAAACGCCTTAAAAAAGATCCTCCATCACCAACAGGATCCACTTCGACTGTCTCCATGGAGCTTCTACTAGAGGAAATCCGTGCCCTCAGACCTTTCATGGAGGAAACTAACACCAAGTTGCAGGTTCTCACCGATAATTGGTCTCAGATGGATGCCAGGGTGACAACAGTGGAAAAGTCTTTGACTTCTCTCCAAGAGTCGTCCTCCAAGGTCTCATGCATGCAGTCTCAAATTTCCTCTCTTCAAAAGCAGGTTGAAGAATTGGAGAATCGAAACAGACGCAACAACCTTCGTCTCTACGGCCTGGCAGAGAATTGTGAAGGGACTGACCCCATCACCTTCTTCAAGTCTTTTTTACCCAAACTTCTTCATCTGCCTGAGGGTACTACGCTTAATATCCAGCGTGCGCATAGGTTGGGCCGCCTCCCTTCTACTCCTTCTCCCTCTTCACGGCCGAGAGGTGTCATCATGTACTTCTTAGAGTACACTGACCTTCTCAAAGTCATCTCAGCAGCACGTGCATCACCTCGTCTCCAATGGTCAGGATCCAATCTCTTCTTTGTGCAGGATTATGCCAAAACCACAGCAAGCCGTCGTAAAGCCTTTTTAGACATGAGACCAGAACTTCGTGCTCTTGGAGCTAGATACGGCCTTTTTCATCCTTGCCTGTTCAGAGTTACACACAATAACAAGACCACGACCTACGAGGATCCTGTTCGTCTCCGAAGTTTCTTGAACGCCGCACAGTCATCTGACATGGACTTCTCTGGCCCCTCATCAGCTTTCCCTCCATGAATCTTGTTTTCCGTGACTTTTTTGCCTAATCAAATTATATGTTTCATGTTTGATGTGCGCTGTTTTGTTGTCTTCCATGATGTAGCTTCGTTGCTTTACTTATCCTATCTGTCTTATACTTGTTGCAGATTGCGCTGTTGTTTGTCTTCGCTGCGTTCCTAGCGACTTCAATTTCTATGTTCCTTTCTTCGCTTTTCCTCATCTCTCATACATCTCGGTTGGATGATTACGCCATGATTCCTGCGTGGCGCACTATTGAAGTTTCCATTAATCTGCATGCTTACCATGCACAGTTCAATGTATCGCTGTTTGTTTATGCCATGTTTCTAGCGATTCTAGTTTTTCTGTTCTCCCCCTCACTTTTCCTCATTCTTCTGGTATTCCTGTTCGTTAGTTTGTATTGCTCACTACTATCTCTTCACACACCTTTCTGTCACTCATCATTGTTTTCTCCTCATTTTCTTTTATTCCTTTCATTCAATATTGTCTTTCCTCCCTTTTCCTTGCAGGTTTTACAATTCGTATGGCGTCTTCCCCCCGACCTGTTGGTTCGCTTGCATTGGACGCTTGCTTCCTCTGACGGCGCTCCCCCCTCATCCATTTCCTCGCGTATCCTCCCCCTGGTGACCAACCCTCCCCATCTCTACCCTTCGTAAGTATGTTTTCCCTCTCCTCCCGGTTGTTCACTTTCCTTCTTGTATCTTTTTCGCTTTTAAGTTCCCCAATTTCCCTTGATTCACAGGTGTCTCTCTCTCTTGCCTTTCAAATACTTCTCTATTACTGTCTTCTTCCTACCATTCTAACTATTTCTTGGCCTACCTTCTAATCTTTTCCACATATATCGCTTCTATTCTCTTTTTCCTTACCCTATTTCCTTTTTCCTCATCCTTTTACTCAATGTTATACTGCACTGACTTTCATCGACTTTCTTAATCTCCTTAGCATTTTTACTCCTCTGGGTCCCCTTTGCGCTTCCTTTTCTTCCTTTGTTCTCTTCCTTTTCTCTGATATGATATGTCTCTGAAGGTAATTACATGGAATGTTAAGGGCGTCAACTCCCCTATCAAACGACAAAGAATTTTATCTCATCTTTCACGTTTGAATGTGGACATTGCTTTTTTACAAGAAACCCATTTAACTGCTGAAGAATCTGTCAAATTGAAAAGAAGTTGGGTGGGTGATGTTTATTATTCTCCTGGGGATGGCAAACGTAATGGCGTTGCAATTTTGTGTCACAGAGCTCTCTCTCATTCCCTGATTGCTCAAGAATCCGATGCTGAAGGCCGATGGATATATACCAAACTCTCTGTCAAGAATGTTCCAATTTCTCTCCTAAATGTTTATGCCCCTACCACTGGTGACCCCACTTTCTGGCACTCATTTTCCCAGAACATCACCAGATTTATTGATGATAATTTCATACTAGCAGGAGATTGCAATCAGCCCCTAGATCCCTTTCTTGATAAGAACTCCAAAGCACACTTCATCCCCAACAAATCCCATAAATCCTTCTCTCGAGCTATTTCCCAACACAAACTCACTGATGCTTGGCGCCTATGTAACCCAGAACTCCAGGAATTTACTTTCTATTCACCATGTCACCATTCCCAATCCCGAATTGATTACATTTTTGTTACCCACAATATCGCCCAAACTCTCACTCATGCAGAAATTGGTCCAATTTTACTTTCTGACCATGCCCCCACATTAGCTCAATTGGACATCTTACCCAAATCTGTAGGACCTAAACGCTGGCGGTTCAATAATTCTCTCCTCTTAGACCCTAAATTTACTGCCTCGTTCACTTCCTTCTCTCATGAATTTTTCTCCCTAAACGATACCTCCCCTGTCCCCAAGCATACCATTTGGGATGCCTTTAAAGCAGCGGCAAGAGATTTCATCATTGGCTTTGTTGCTAAAAAACGCAGAGCTGCTCGTGATTTTACCAAGGCTACCCTTCTGGATATTAAGAAATTGGAGCATTCTTATTTTACTTCTCGCTCACAGCAAACTCTAACCGCCCTGGTCAGTGCTAAGATGAAATTCAACAAAAAGTCTACGGACGATGCGTCATTGTACTTATTAAAATCTAGTGCCAAGTTCTATGGAGGCAAAAATAAGGCTGGCAAGATCTTAGCCAATTATCTCAAGGTGAAGCACAACAAATTAAACATTGAATCAATCTACGACGCCAATTCGAATCTCAAACACACAGACGCAGACATTCTCACTGAATTCTCTACCTTCTATAAGACCTTATACTCTTCTGAAACTCAGCCTTCTTCCCACTCCCTAGACACATTTTTCTCCTCCATTCAAAAACCATCTCACTTTCCACTTGACCTCTCTCACTTAGAATTTGATATATTCCAACAAGAACTACTCAAGGCGCTTCAAACCCTCCAAAAAGACAAGGCCCCTGGGCCTGACGGCTTCACAGTAGAATTTTTTCTCCACTTTTCAAAACTCCTTATCCCCAGACTCCATTCCCTTATTGGCACCTTCCTTTCCTTGGGATCCTCCTCAGGCTCTTTTTCAGACGCTCATATTTGCCTCATTCCCAAGGAGCGGAAGGATCCTCAACATTGCAAAAACTACAGGCCAATCTCTTTGGTCAATATTGACTACAAACTTTTTGCAAAATCTCTTGCGGCACGTCTAGACCTTCTTCTTCCAGACCTCTTGGGGGAGGAACAGTCGGGCTTTGTCAAAGGTCGTTTCATAACTGATAACACCAGACTCCTCTTCAACATTCTTTCTAAATCCCGCCTTTTACCCCATCCCCTTGCGGCCATTGCCCTAGATGCCGAAAAGGCATTTGATAGGGTCGAATGGACTTATCTCTTTCACACTCTCCGTTGGTTTGGTTTCGGTCCTGTTTTCATATCCTTAATCTCACTACTCTACTCTAACCCACGCGCAGCGGTTTGTGCCAACGGTCAAATATCTTCCTTTTTTGATTTAAAAAGAGGTGTTCGCCAAGGCTGTCCCTTATCTCCCTTCCTCTTTAATCTGGCCTTAGAACCCTTCCTTTCCAAGCTCCGTCAAAATCCCTCTATCCATGGTTTCCAATTGTCGGAGTCCCACATCAAACTAGCCGCTTATGCGGATGACATTTTGCTATTTATCTCCAACCCCTCCGTTTCCATTCCTGCCTTTCTCACCGAAGTTCATACTTATTCCCAAATATCTGGCTATAAACTTAATAACGATAAATGTGAGATCCTCCCCTTGACTAAATTCACATTCAAACCCGATTTTGCCGCCTCTAATTTCACATGGAAACCCTCCAATATCAAGTACCTTGGAATGCATGTCACCCCTACCATCCCAGATACCGTTTCCCTGTGCATGTCCAAATGCATTAAAAAATTAACGGATCTCACATCCAGGTGGCATCCCCTTTATCTATCCTGGTGGGGTCGCCTTGACACTATTAAAATGATGCTGTCTCCCATTGTTCTCTACACCCTCTCCAATATTCCGGTCCCTGTCCCTTCCAAACATTTCAAAAAGATCAACTCTATTCTAACGTCCTTTCTTTGGAATAAAAAGAAGCCACGAATGTCTCTAGCACGTCTGATTCGTCCTAAATCAGAAGGTGGGGCTAATTTTCCTGACTTCCCAGCCTACCACAAGGCGTTCCAGCTGAGGCAAGCCTCTTTTTGGCTACAAGACCCTGACACCCCTTGTCCTCTATGGGTCAAATTTGAACGCCTCCTTCTTTCTCCCTTTTCCTTTGCTGAATACCTTTCCTTCTCTCGCAAACCCGCCTCTATCTCTACTCCAATTCATAAGTTTACCACTAAATTACTCCTCTCTTCCACGCACTCACCTCCTACTACCGTTGCTGATTTCCTTTCCTCCCCCATATGGCATAACACGTCCTTACTCATCCGTGACAGACCCTTTTTTTGGAAAACTTGGCATACTCGAGGTCTGCAGTGGGTCTCCCAACTTTTTTCTCACTCTTCTTTCTTATCTTTTGATACCCTTCGCTCCCTCTATGACTTACCCACTTCCTTTGCACGCAAATGCCAATTGCTTAAAAATACAGTCCTAACAAAATACAATGACCTCTCTCAGCCCTGCCCTCCTTCTGCTCCATCCACTTCCACTTCCGCACTTCATTTCTTCTTACGCACTACACCAAAAGCTACTGCTATTTACAAATATCTTCACGCTGGTGAGGCTCCAAGGCCTAAATCTAAAGTGGAAGAGTCATGGGAGCATGATTTGTCTGTCTCTTGGTCGGTCTCCTTCTGGGACAAACTCTGGACCAAACTTCGCAAATCTTCCAGAGCAGCAACCCTCACTCAGACTTTGTTTTTCATTTACAATAGACTCCTCTTCACACCCTATGACCTTCACAAACGCTTTCCTAATACTCCCCACACATGTTGGTCTTGCTCGTTGCCACAAGCTCACTTATTTCACATGTTGTTTCTATGCACTCATGTTCATAATTTTTGGCTACAGGTTTGGGCTCAAATTAATTTAATTTTCCACACTTCTATCCCTTTTTCTCACACGCATATTTTTATGGGCAGCCTCTCTCCTTGTTGGAATGACGTTGATTTAAAACCTCAGATTATTGACCTATTACTTGCCGCTGCCTTCCAACAAATAACAGTCAACTGGAAAGACTTCTCCAAGATTTCCTTCAAAGCGTGGTGGTTTAACGTATGCCATAACCATAGACTTGATACTGCCCATGTCTTCCCGGCATGTATGGCTACAAAACGCATGGACTTATGGACTCCCGTCACACTTTATTTAGACTCCTGTAGTAAACGCCTGTTTCACCCTCCGCCCTCACAACAAGAAGTTCCTAAGCCTCCTTAATCGCTCGATACATTCCACTTATCCTCCATTGTATCAATTTTCTTTAATTTTTCCCAATGCTCTTATGTTTTTCATATTTTATGCCTAACGTGTTTTCTCTCTGACTTTTCCCTTTTTCTCATCTTGTACCCAGATTTCTTTTATTATGATGCTTGCATTTGTATGATTGCATTATTTTGTTCAGATTCTTTAACTTGATATCACGTTGTACTTTGTTTTGACACCTGGTTTTCTTTCTCATTATTATCAAATAAAATTTTCTTGAACTTAAAAAAGGAAGTCCTTACGCCAGACGTGTTTCGGGAATCTCAAAGTCCCTTCTTCTGTGGCGTGTTGTTCAAAGAAGATGAAAGCACTGTTGCATTGCGCACAATTCAATTTTAAACACCTGCCACAGTGGGCGTGGCCGATTGCACAGCCTTCTGGATGTCGTAGTGTGCTGCCTGTCCTCCCCAGTGGGCGCGCTACATAGTAAGGGACTTTGATATTCCCGAAACGCGTCTGGCGTAAGGGCTTCCTTTGATATGTGTTTTTGTCAAGTCACCTGTCTGCATGGTGCCATTAAACTACGTGAGAGAAATGGCATCTTCCTGGAGTCTTTTTCGAATGGGTATCCTGCAATGTGTAGAAAGATAGATAGATAGATAGATAGATAGATAGATAGATAGATAGATAGATAGATAGATAGATAGATAGATAGATAGATAGATAGATAGATAGATAGATAGATAGATAGATAGATAGATAGATAGATAGATAGATAGATAGATAGATAGATAGATATGTGTGTGTGTGTGTTTGGAACAAACTGGACACAGTGCTACAAATGAAAAGTTGCTTCTTCCTTTTTTAATCTATTTTTGTTTGCTTTATTCATTGAGCTATTGTTACAGTTAAACTAGAGTAAACAGTTTTAATATATTTCCTCTAAGTTACATTAATACAAATGTGTATACTTAAATGTGCGTTCAAAAATTGACTTTCCTATTATACCGTGGGAATGTATAAAGTTATGTCTTATATTTAATATATGCTAATTGATTCAAATTTATGTTACTTGGACTTCATCCCAGATTGTGCAGGCTATAAATTTAAAGTCAAGTGATGTATGATGTGTTTCCCAACGGAAAAATGCAAAGTATAACATTTCACATTTTAATTTACCAATCATGTAGTCACTAAGGTTTATTTTAATGACTGTGAACCAGCAGTAACATTAATATGGCATGTACAATAATGTATGCAGATGCACATAGCTCGAGTTCTTCAAACATTATCATCACTTATTTTTAGAGTACAATGTCTGACACACTTAATGGAAGCTCCACATAGTTCAAGGCTGTGGCATTCAGCGTGTTCCCTTATCAGGAAAGTAATGGCAGCCAACAATGAGGTAAAGTGTAACACAAATAGGAGAGGTTTTCACAAGTTAGTCAACATCTAGAGGCCCGATTCCACATTAAACTCAGGTAGAGCATTTAAACAGTTCTCTCGTACAGGGATCACCAGTAACAAAACTGTTCTGTGAATGTTTCACATCAAAGAAAATCAGACAAGAACTAGCAATAATTTTCTAGTGCATTAGTAAATTGTGTCGTTCAAATAACGTACAAACATTTGTTGAGCACCACTTTTACCTTACACCACACCTTAATGATCAGGCTGCCTGCAAACATGTTTCAAATCAGGCAATTTGCCATACATTTAGTACAGTGATATAATGGTTAAATAGTTAGAGTTGTTCTAGATGTGTGGCATGAAGATGGTAATTGTTTACAAGCCAAATGGTATGGACAGTTCTGCATAGGTTGGTGTCTCCTTTCTTTAGTGCTGTTAGAAATATGGAGCTCAAGTCACAATATTAGATCTTTCGGTACTGGACTGCTAGATCAGCAGACCACCATATCAGTGATTGCATTTCAAAAAGGAATACCGCCCGTTTTCCTTAATAAGAAACCCCAGCCATTGTATTTGTGTGGCCGATGCTATTGCTTTCAAGATGTCATTTCTTGCAAAATGTTAATAAAGAATTACAACTCAAAAAAAAGAAGAAAAGTCTACTATTATTTAGTTTGTTTGCAAGTTTGCAGTGGTCCCCAAGGGACCTCTTCCCTTTTGCAATTAGGTTACCACCCCAACTTAAGAGTCAGTAACTTTCAGTGGTTTACAACCAATTATTTTGGTCCAAAACCATTGAAGCACATGGATAGGAACTGCTATTTGGAAGGGACACCTAGAAAATACCACTTCCAGGTAGCCAATACTTATCCATTTCTAAATCCAGCAAGTAAAAAGTTACTAACTCCTAAAATGGTTTTCGTACATTGCTAAACACTGTTTTTTTGATCGCAGCATGTGCAACCGAAACACTGATGTGTACATGTATGTGGTCTCCTGCCTACAATTCTGATGAGTCCTTATCAAAATGTTCATTTATGGTACAGTTTTTAAATCATCGAAGTATCGAAGCATCCAAACAAAAGTAACACTTTATGTGAGGAAGAGTGGGAACAAGAATTTCATGTAGTCATGCATTTCGAAACAGCCTTCTTGTGGAAATGTGATTTACATTTTTCCTCTAACAGTGAATTGTTTCACAACTTAGAAATGTATAGATCACTTGTTTTGTTTGATTTTGATCCAAATTTTGTCATTGTTGTGATTCAGATGGTCAAACAAAATTATCTAGTTCTCTGTGTGTTTAAGTCCAAATTAAAAAGACATCATACATGTTTCTTCTACAGTAATGAACTCCGTATGTAGTACATTTCAGTGTTCATGAACCAGGCACGCTCCCTCTAAAAGCAACTCTTAGATAGGTCGGGATAAGAGAGGACAAACAGAGAAACCACAGCTGACCTCTAAGTCTGTCAATAGCAATTAGGCCATGCAGTAAATTATTGTTGTCCAGTATTAGACTAGTCATTTCAAGAAGAATGGCTGTATCTTCAAAATATGTTCAGATCTTTACTAAGAAATTGTTCTACAGCACACAACATCCAAAGTTTTCCAGAGGTAGTATATAAACTGTTTAAATTTACAGTTCCAAACCTCCCCATCACTTTACCATTTTAGGTCACTAGGGGCCTGATATACAAATAGCTTATACTTCAATTGCCGAATAGCAATTTGTAAATCAGCATTTAGTTACCATTGTGCTGTCAGCAAATGATGACCTCATAACCAGGAGGTTCTATCTTATTATCACATTTGAGAGCACAAAGGCGGTAAGAACGAGCCCAGTTTCAGAGGTAATGGTATTATAGGAAAATGACAACCCATGAAAAAGTGTAAAGTAAAGAGAACGCATAAATTTTGGTCCTGAATACAATGACTGTGGGACCACCAATGACAGCCCGTCGGTGGCGGCCCCACTGTGATTGGAATGAGGATCCCCGCCTGCCACATTAGGATAGCTGGCAGATGTTTGGTGGTCAGAGAGACCGACCATCATGGATCCGAGGTGGTACAAATATTCATCTGCCTATTATTTTTATTAACTGGAATCATTGTTGCAGGCATTTGCAGGAATTTGTGCACTACAATTAGGTCTAGTTTTTATTGTGTTTTGTTGTTGCTTCCAACTCTAGCTCTTTCTTTGATTTTTGGTTCTCTACTGGAATTGTCTTGTTGCGTTAGAATATCCCCATTTATTGTGGTAGATTTTTTTCCAGGTGGATTATTTCTTACCTTTCTCATTCACATTAATCAGCTTTTCACCAGTAGTATGCTCTGGTGTCATAGAAGAAATTCAGACCTATTGTCAACACATGAATGTCTCTATGCATTATGGAGTCACCATCTAGTCTTGTTTTTTTTTTATTGTTCATTTTGCCACATTTGGAGTTTTTCTTACTGGTCTTGAGATGTTGGGGCGGTTTTTGGCTTTGGTTCTTGTAAGTACTGGTTTGTCTGAGATATGAGCAACCCCTTCCAGTAGCCACAGTGCGGCCGACAGTGAGAAGCCTATGCAGCCAGTGCCTTCCAGGAGGAGTTCCAAGAGGAAAAAACCCTGTAGGTAAAAAAACCTCTGATGACGAGGAGAAATGAAGGAGAAGAAAAGGAGCCAGGAAACACAGAGAAAGCAGAAGCCCACGATGTAGCAGAAGATTTACATGAACCCAAACTGGAGCAGGAGGCACCAAAGGAAAAAGAGCATCAACAGAAGGAAAGGAACACCAAAAACTGGAGCAGGAGACCAACAGGAGCGAGGACATACCAACAGGAACAAGGAGTGTTGCAACGCAAGAAGGAAAAGGTTCTTCCCCTTTTATACCCAAGAACAGGAAGTAACCAACAGGAACAGGAAATGACAAAATAGGAACAGGAAGTTATAAAACAGGAAGGAGACTTTTGGCATCTTGGAGAGGGAAAGAAGTGAAGAGCAAAATAGGAAGGCCGCCATGTTAGAAAGGTAGAACAACCTTTCCCCAAGGCCCTCTGGGAGTATGACTGTGAAAGAGAGAAGGAAAACAGGCAGCAAGATGACCCCAAAGGAGATGACTCACTGGATGCTACCAAGTCACAGGTAAGTGCAAATGCCCCCAAATAAATAGCGTAGGAAGTTGCAGTCCTCATCTGGAAACTGCTGTATTCCTAAGATGATATATGAAACATCCAATGGGCCGCCGTGCATGTCTGCGGTGTGCTCGATGGAAAGAGGCAGCAGGGGTTGTGGGGTGCACCCGCAATGCCAAAATGGCAATAGCGGGTCGCCTTGTTCCTCTGCGACATGCTCGAAAAGGAGAGAAAGGTGTCGCGGGCTGCAATGCGGCGCGTGAAGAGGAAACGGGCAACATCGTGAGTCACAGTCAGCCCGTGGCGCATTACATTTTGGTTTTGACTATTCACGAGTGCTTATATGCTAGATGAGAGTACACAAGTATATCATCCAGCATATTCCTTGGGCCTCATTAAGATGTCGGGCGGAAAACCTCTGACCTGTGGTTGGAAGCTTTCCATCCAACATGGTTGGTTTACAGTCCGACCGCCGCATTATGAGGACGGTGGTCGGAGTAAAACCTGCAGGGGGATTCTGACGTGATTTCTCACCAAAAAGACAGCAGAATCCCTTAATGACAGCAATTCCGCCATCAGGATTATGATGTCAGTTTCCTATAGCCATTCCATGTTGGCCTTTCCGACATGGAAAAGCTGTTGGAAAGGGATATTGGGGGCCCCTAGCAGGGCCTTTTCCCTTAGCCCTCTGCAATGGGGCCATAGGGGCCCCCGTCAACATCCCTGCACAAACATCCAATTTTTATCAATGGAACTTGTGCTGCGGGCCTTTTCCGCTCACCAAACAAGCTTCCAATGGTAACCATGCTGTCGGAACCGCCTGACATCATGATAAGGACCCTTATGTCCTAGATATTGTTTAGAAAATATTGTGCAGTTGGGTGTACATATTCAATTAAGAACGCCAATGGGCCCACCCTTGTGGGATACATGAAAACTTAGAACACTAGGCAAAAGTAAAGGGTTTCAAAAGTGGGATCTGATCGGCATCTCCCGGCTGGGGGATCTTTGTCAGAACGGGAAAGTCAGCAGCTTAACCCATTTACAAGAACAGTACTCCATGGCTCCAGGTGAATGGTTCAGATATTTGCAAATTAAATATGCAATAGAAAAAGCCCTCCCCACAGTTGAGACGCTTCCGGAATCTTCCCCCTTAGAGGACCGATTACATACCGACTATCTCCAAAAAAAAGCGACTTCACTGACATATAAAAAAATCATCAACAACCGAACGACCTAAACGTCTGACTTAAGGAACTTTGGCAGTCTGAGGTGGGAGATATGGACGACCCTGACTGGCGCGAGGCGCTAGCCTCGCCAAAGGAGGTGGCAATCACCTCTAGACTACGATTGGTGAAATTTAAAATATTTCACAGGACCTACTACACACAGACAGTATTACACAAGATGGGAAGGGCTCCTGACCCAAGCTGTTTGCGCCTCTGCGGGGACATAGGTACTTATTATCACACCTTATGGGTATGCCCAAAACTTGTGACATACTGGGAGAAAGTGGTAAGCACAATCGCAGATGTCACTGAGAAACAGGTCCCACTGGAGCCTCAGTGCTGCCTTCTTAATGTCTGGGGCCCAACAGATCTTACCCTCGCCGAATGCCTATCTGCTACGACTGTCATAACAATAGCTAAACGGAACATAGCGTAAAAGTGAGGAGCGGGAATGGTACCAAGGGTAATGCAGTGATGTAGAGACATGGATATGGTCATGATGGAGGAGAAGGCCACGTTTGTAAATAGGATATGCCCTCCCAAATGGGTTAGGGTGTGGGGAAAGTGGAACGCACACAGAGGAAACATGTGTACAGCCCCAGAAGATGATAGTGATTCAAGAGAGGACATGTAATGTTATGGAAATCAAATGTGCATAAAAGCAGAATTGTTTATCACGTGAATGTACGGAAATGACATTGATAGTGTGCAATGACACATGCAGATCTTTATTGTTGTATTAAAAACTTTAATATTTTTTTTTTTTTTAAAAGAACGCAAATGGGGCAATATGTTTGTACTTATGATCTAAGACAAAATATTTATGTCAGACTATATTCTGACAACAATATTCTGGTATCTTGCCCAATGTTTTTACGTAGTGCAGGAATATATATTGTGATGTAGTGTTAAGTTAATTTATTGAGTGAATGCATGTTGAAAGTATAAATTAATGATTTTACAGCCATCCTAATGTTCATTTAATTGACAAAATGCTATTTCTCATACCTGGCAACTCAAGTGAACACAAACACTATTTGTATCATGTAAAGAGAAGAAAAGTTAAATGTGAAATTAAGAACACAGTGAAACGCTTTTTGCTACAGTAATGAAAAATATGATTGAGGGTCTTCAAATATCATTTTTGATATATATATATATATAGTTGATTCTAGTGCAATGAACTTTTTCATTCCATGGTTAAATCTGCAGGTAATAGGGTGTGTAGGGTTGAGGTCTGAGATTTAGCAATAAAACTAAGATTAATTCATATAGACCAAATATGGTCCATGCACTTAGTCAATATCATTAATTACATGTTTCTAAGGCAATTTATCACTTGTCATAGGATAACATTATATTATGTTAGTTTACAAGCAGAATGAAGAAACTTCTGTGAAGAAAATAGTTGAGTCACACTGTATACTTATTTAAAAAGCAACACTGCAGAGTGGGCTGCCTCTTGATGAAGAATCACAATTTCATTCTGCAGTGTCA
This sequence comes from Lissotriton vulgaris, assembly GCF_964263255.1. Classification (NCBI taxonomy): domain Eukaryota; kingdom Metazoa; phylum Chordata; class Amphibia; order Caudata; family Salamandridae; genus Lissotriton; species Lissotriton vulgaris. The sequence goes on along the minus strand of NC_141696.1, from coordinate 398,269,343 downwards.
TGAACTAAATCTGTGTTCTTAACTTATTTCAATATATCCCCACGAAGACCATATGTATCACTAGAACTTAATTATACAAGGTTGCCAGCACTTACAATGTAATGGTGTGCTAATTTGTGAACTCTACAAATTGTTATTTAAACTATGTCAGCTTTACAAACTGTGTAGCTGGTGGTGTGTATAAAACTGGCTGTAGGTTGACACTGAAATGTCTAAGATGCCATGCAGGGCTGTAAGTGTTGAGCATGAAGGCCACTTGCTGTTTTCTCTGTGATGCCATGATCCATCACTTCTCACCACTTCCAGAAGACTATGACCAGAAAGTATTGTCTTTCCCCAGCGCAACTGGGGAGACAGTGGGGAAACACAGCTCTTTGCTACAATATGTCCTGCCCATTAGAGTGAGACATCCTGCTGCAGGGATGTATTTGTATGAGTAAAGTGAAACTAAGCTGCCCATTGGCAGAGTCAGGACAGTTTTTACCTTTTTGCAATGTGCAGTTTCCTGACTTAGTCAGATTGTATGAGTGCATGAAATTGCTACTGCCACCCCAAGCAGCCAGTCACACAGTCCTTAAAGAGATAGTTGCAATATGCAGCGGAGATAAATTTATGTTTGCGATCCAGAAACAATCTTCTTTACCAGGACAAAAAGAGATAACGTTTTGCTGGGATTCGTTTTTCTAGTTTCCTATTTGAAATGATTGAGGTGTCCACACTGCTGCATCCACCCATAGCTCAATTTAAATGCAACCCCAGCTTTCACAAAATTTTATGAAGCACCCGGGTGGGCCAAATCTCAGTGGCATTGTTTATTCATTATGCAGGGGTGACCACGAAGCACCCCCATGCACCAGGGACAGCCACCTCCTGAGCAAACAATAAAATTATTGTTGGAGAGGCAGGTATGGCCTCTCCTACAGCCCCGGGGCCCATTGCTAATGTATTAACAAAGTGGGGGGGCCACACTGATCCCCCTACAGCCCCAGGGACCATCACCTTCCCGGGGCTTTAATGTTAATTTATCATAGGAGGCCACATGGACCTCACCCTTCCCCAGGGACCGCCACTTCAATTAAACAGAGAAATGCGGGGGCAACTACCCCTCCATTTAGTCCCTCACAGCTGGATTGCTAAGTGGTGTTTCAGAGGCCATGCCCTCTTTCTCCACCACTCTGCCAATGCACCTCGAGGCACACTGGTTGGGGGATAAAGACCACTTTAATCCTGAGGGACCAACGGGCCAAGAAGCCCTCCTGGTACCTCCTGTAAGTCCTACATAAGGGGATTCCTGACAGCTGTTTGTAGGGTCACCTCTTTCTCAACCACTCTGCAAATGTGACTGCTACTTAAAAAAACACAGAAATTCCATAGAAAAAAAACGAAAGAATACAGGGAAGTTTTAGTTAGGAATTAGCATTAAAGAAAAACTTAGAAATTCACTGAAAAATCCCAAGGTTACAGGGACATTATAGGTAAGAATTAAAATGTTACAAACCTTAGACATTCACTTAAAAAACCAAAGGTTACAGGGATGTTATAGTTAGGCTAAGGATTCATTTGTACAAAACCAGTGAGATGCACTACCTAGTTTTCTCCTCTAACTCAGCCTCTTCTGTGCGTTCGTCTGCGCATGGGGTGCCCCAGGGGTCCTCACTTAGCCCTATGCTATTTAACATCTACGTGAGGCCCCTGGCTAGCATTGTGGAAGACTCGGGTCTCTCCCTTTACTCATACGCAGACGATATTCAAATCATTTTCTCCCTCTCCCCGGCGAAAGCTTGTGCCACATCTGCTCTCAAACTGGGGCTCAGCAGAGTGGCTGAATGGATGCGCACCAATCTCTTGAAATTGAATGGGGATAAGATGGAGGTAGTCATCCTAGGCAAACATAAACACCTCTGGGGCCCCAAACATTGGCCACCAGAAATGGGGCCTCTACCCCTGCCTGTTACACAGGTACGGAACCTTGGCTTTGTCCTGGATGACTCATTATCCATGCGACACCAGGTAGTCAGAGTGGCAGCCACCTGTTTTTCCATCCTTGGGTGGCTCCGTAAAATCCTCTGGATGCTCCCGGACTCGACAAGGCGTACGGTAGTCCAGGCTTTAGTCATCGCGCGCCTGGACTACGGTAACGTACTTTACCTTGGTGTCACCGCGGAGACACAGAGGAAACTCCAGCTTGTTTAAAACTCTGCCGCCCGCCTACTTTGTAAAGTTCCCTGGAGATCCTCCATTTCCCCTTATCTTAAAGATCTACATTGGTTCTACATTGAAAACAGAATAAAATTTAAGGCCCTCTGCTTTATGCATAAGATCAAGCAGGGGCTAGCCCCTGCGTACCTCCAGTCTATTGTCCAATCATACACTCCTTCCCGCCTTCTCAGATCCTCCTCTTAAGGGAATTTCCTAATTCCACGTTTCAAACTGGCAAGAATTGGCGGACGTTCCTTCTCCTGTCTTGCCCACAAACTGTGGAATGCTCTCCCGGCTCTACTGAAACTTGAACCTTCCCTGACTAAATTTCGAAAAAAGCTCAAAACCTTGCTCTTACCTCAGTGAAAACCCTCTGACCTCATTACCACTGTCTTCAGTTTTGCGCCGGGAGACCCCATGTGGGTAGCTGTGCGTATTACAAATTTAAATACAATACAATACAATACAATGCAGCCGTTATAGTTAGCGAGCTACCTATAACTTGAGCCCCTACAATGCACTGCTTATTTATTTATTTATTTATGTATTTGAACTTGTAAGGTGCACAGCTACCCGCAATGGGTTTCCCGGCGCCAAGGGAAAGACTGGAGAAGAAAACTACAAGACTTAAGAAAAGGGACTGCTGTTCAGAGAAACAATGTTGCTGAGAAGAACTATTGCTGAAAAAGCCAAGTTTTTAATCCCTTGCGGAACTTAACCAAATCAGTTTCCAACTTCAGCCTCACAGGCAAGGTATTCCACACATATTACATTATTCACGACATGGTCAGTGATGTCACTAATGACATCACTGATGAAATCATAAATGACATTATTGATGACATCATTCACAGAATCTCTGAGGTACCCACTCACACCCCCATATAACCTTCCATACACCCACTCCAACTTATACACTACCATTCTCAAACCCATTCACATACCCATTCCAATAATTACACACTCACTCATTGATTCTTAGGACTACACACCCATTCACTCACTCACCCACAGAGCCTTTCACACACCCACTCACTCACTAATACAGCTACTGCATATTCACACGTATAACTGTGCAGCCACTCACACACCGAGTCAGTCACCCATAGAGCTACTCACATACCTACTCACTCACTCACTTACTCAACAGATTCTAACAATTACTCACTCACCTAAACAGTCACTGACAAAAGCACACACTCACCCATATAGCCACTCTCATAATCACTCACTCTCATATACAGTCTCTCATATACCCCATCACTCATCTATACTGCCTTTCACATATGCAGGTACTCACCTATAAACCACAGACACATCCACTAACTCACTGACACAGCCATACACACACTCACTCACCCACCCATAAACCCCTCGCCCATGTACTCAAGAACCAATACAGCCACTGTCTCACCCACTCACTCATCCATACAGTCAGATACACAACCCTCTCACCCACCCACGCAGATACTCAGGCACCCATACAGGTACTTAGACAACCGATCATTCACCCATGCAGCAACTCACGTACCCACTCACACACCCATACAGCCATTTAGACACCAACTGACGCAATGATACAAACATTCATACAACCAGTCACTGACCCAATATATTCACTTAACCACCTAATCACTCACTTATACAGTCAGCCACGTACCCACTGAATCATCCATACTTCTACTCATACACCCACTGATTCACCAGTACACTTTGGTATATATATTTAACACCCATAAACTTGTTTTTATAATACTCGCTGTCACTGGATGATGTCATCAATTATGTCATTCGAGATGTCATCAGTAATGTCATCAGTGATGACACTGACCATGTCATGCATGATGTGATATGTGAGGTCATAAGCAGTTTATTGTGGGGCACGAGATATAGTTAGCTTAATGACTATATAATGGCTGAATTTCAATGTTTTTATGAATGAATCCTGAGCCTAACTATAATGTCCCTGCAACCTTTGATTTGATAGATAGACAGACAGACAGATAGATTGATAGATAGATAGATAGATAGATAGATAGATAGATAGATAGATAGATAGATAGATAGATAGATAGATAGATAGATAGATAGATAGATAGATAGATAGATAGATAGATAGATAGATAGATAGATTGATAGATAATGGATAGATAAATAGATAGATAGATAGATAGATAGATAGATAGATAGATAGATAGATAGATAGATAGACAAATAGACAAATAGACAGAGAGATAGATAGATAGGTATGTAGGTAGGTAGGTAGGTAGGTAGATAGATAGAGTATGCTCAGATGTTAAAAATGTATACTATTTAATGAAAGCTGGCAAACTGAAGACTTTGAGAAATTTCCTCTTAAAGGATCTTACAAAAGTCGAAGCAGCTGAATACTGTTTGAGAAAGGTACAATATGCAGTGAAGCAAATGGGCATAGATCTGACAAAGTTATCATCTTGTGAGAGAAATAGCCAGGATGAATGCATGATACAAAGAGTTGCATACAAGGAAAGCTTTGCTATACATACAATGCATTGCACAAAGAATAAGAATTCAATTCCAGTAATTTCATCTACTAAGCGAAAGCATTTGCACTTTTACCTTAAGTGTCTAACTCATGGATAAAGAAAAGAGAGAATTTAAATCTAAAAGTACTGTGTATAAGTGCTGTTTTTCAAAGGGATGGTTTAATTTGTATCATGAGATTAGACTTTGTAATAGTCAGACACTGAAGATATTCTGTGTACTCTCAGCTAACTAAAGTTGATTTTCCTTGCAAACTACTGTAGGCTCTGTTTATTAAAATAAAAACTCTTGAAGATGTAGTATTTTTTAACATAGGAGCAATTAGAACTGTACCCAATAAATTGTATGAATTGTATGATTTTATTAATCAATGGATGTAATTTAAAAAAATGTTAGTTTAAATTGTGGCTAACTTTGTCTTTTGTATCATACGACAGCCACAAATCATTAGATAACAGTTTGTAATTGAATAACATAAGAAAGTTAAAAACATGTTGGCCATTATTCTGAGTTGCTCATTAAATTTCAACAGGTCAAGCCTGCCAATATTTATTAGGGGAAAAGTGTACTTTGTTTGCTGTACCATGTGGACTTTGGTGCAAAAAGCACCCAAATCTGCAAGTTATTTCCCAAATACTCAGAGTCATTGTTAATCATCAAACACAATGAATTATGCAGCCCATGTTATTTATCAGATGCTGTAATGACTCTTACTTCACGGACAAACTTAAGGCCAAAAGCGGATGCCTCGGAACTGTGGTGGTGGGGCAGCGGGGGGATGATGAAAAAATAGACACCTTCTTCTTCATCACCACTGCACGTCTCTCCTCCGTCCTTGTGAGCACCAGAAGCACCCAGGCTCCCTGACTCTCACAGCCAATTACGATGCTGCAGGAGCAGCATTGTGATTGGTCTGGACAGCCTGTTTGGCTGACCAGGCTTTACCTGGGAGGCTGGGCATGTTCTCCACTGTGCTATGCAACACAGCCCAGTGTTATACATGCCAAGTGCGCATGACTGTTTGGCCAGCCCAAGAGGGTCGACCAAGCTGTCATGCGCACTTAGGGAGGGAGTGCAAACCACTCCTGCTTCCTCTGGTGGCAGGGAGCCCAGCCCTGCCCCACCCAAATTGCATGGAGTACTGAAAATAAAAATAAAATGATAATAACTTCTGGGGCAACGCCACTGATCTAGGCCCTAGTTTTTAGTATTGCACTTCAACAGTTCATAATATTTTTTCTCTCATTACTGGTATTTATAAACATTCATTAATATGGACACAATAATAGTAAACATCTTTATGCAAGACAAAAACTTAAGCTTAGAAATACAAATCGCCTGAAGGAGGTCCGTGGTAAAGGCCATGATGTCTTTGCCTTTTGCTCCATGGGGGACTCCTCTGATGCATAGGTTGTTACGCTGGCTCCAATTTCCGAGATCCTCCTACTTGAGCTGTAGATTTATGTTTTGATCTTCCAGTTCCGCCATCCTTCTCCATAGGCTGTCGTGGTCCTCCGTCCTTGCATCGATTGTATGCTCGAGGTCGTCAACCTGTCTCCCGATCTCCTTGACATCCCTCTGGATATCCTGCAAGGCGAACTTAAAGTCTTGCTTAAGCAACCCTATTTCGTACTTAATTTCTTGAAGAAAAGAGTTCATGAAAGCCTGCATAATCAGTAGTCGATCTTGGTCTTTTATCGGTGCTAGGTCCAGGGACTCAGGTGTAGGCTGTGACTGCGAGTTGGATTTTAACGAGAAGGTGGGTTTCCTGAAGAAAAATAATACCAGGGTCATGGAGGAGCAAATAGCCCCAGATCTGACATCTCTTATTAGGGGAGTTAAGTCCCCGTAAGTTTAACAAAAGGAGTTTAAATAGGTTTGTCTTTGACGGTCTGATAGTGGTTTCTACACAATGAGTGTATCAGGAGTGCCTATGTGAACCCAACCACCCGTCCAGGGGGGCCTTGATATGGATGGATGAGTAGGGGCATATGTAAGGCAGGGTGAGCGAGAGGGTGTCCCCAGAAAAGTGGTCAATCTCTTGAGGTTGCAAGAATCCACCATATCCCCTTTAAGTGAGACTCATTCAAATAATATATGGGCAGAGAGGGAAGGAAAAGGTGGGGGAGACAGTCTCAACAGCAGGTGGCCAACAGGGCCAAACAAGGACAATGTCTCCAAGGAATTGCCTATAGTCCAAAGGGCTGGCCATTCTGAAGAAGTCACTCTACAAAGGGACACTACAAATGTGGGGGAGGTGGCAGGCACAAACAAGTCCTCAAGTCCCCACTTCCCGCTTCAGCAAGCACAGCAGGTAGTTCCGGCTTCCGGGCTGTCTCTTAGAGAACCAGGAGCCGGTATCAAGACACATGGGGTGATGTTGGGGGCCTTAGGTCATCACCTGTCCCACCCATAAGTTCACCCCTGGGGGTCTCCGCCCCCTCAGTGTTCCAGGCTGCTTAGGTGCGTTGTAGTTAGTTGGTACTCCTACAGCATATCGGGGTTTCCGGGATCCATGTCGAACCTTGAGTGTTTCTGGACTTGGAAGTTTCCCTGTGCGAATCATTCCTTGTGCTCAGGAGATCGAGATTGTGGGGGAGAGTCATTTCAGGGTCCGAACATGGTTAATGATATCCTGCTTAGCCTGGGAGGAGTCCCGCTCTCGAAGGCGCCTCCCACATCCCGGCGGCGGGACAGTGGACCACTCTAGACGGTAACAACCTCCAGAGAGCCCATACGGAAGAGGGTAGCCCCTATCCCCAGAGTCCAAAAGGAGGCAGAAGAGCTGTTTAGCTTCACACAGTGATCGGAGAACCCGTTGGTTGCCCTCAGAGGAGGAAATCAGAGTGAATGGATGACCCAACTGATACTTAATATTAAGCTCCCGCATCTTATCCATGATTGGTTTAGATTCTTTACGCCTCCCAAAGGGTGGCAGGGGCTATGTCCTGAAAGATTTGTATTGAGTAGTCATTGTAGGACCAGGATGTGGCACCCTAGATCTTTTTCAGGATAGCTTCTTTCTCGACAAAGAAGTGAACCTGCGTTAAAATGTCTCGGATGAAATCTGGATGGCCCCTGGGACCAGAAACTTGATGCACTCTGTCCTGTGCGGGCAGAGATGCCCCCAAGTTCTCGCAAATCGCCTGAAGGAGGTCTCCGGTGAAGGCCATGATGTCTTTGCCTTCTGCTCCAGGGGGGACTCCTCTGATGTGTAGGTTGTTACGCAGGCTCAGATTTTCTAGATCCTCCTGCTTGAGCTGTAGATTTATGTTTTGATCTTCCTGTTCTGCCATCCTTCGTCATAGGCTGTAGTGGTCCTCCGTCCTTGCATCCATGGTACGCTCAAGGTCTTCAACTGGTCTCCCGATCTCCGTGACATCCCTCCGGACATCCTGCAAGGTGAACTTAAAGTCTTGCTTAAGCAACCCTATTTTGTACTTAATTTCTTGAAGGAAAGAGTTCATGAAAGCCTGCATAATCAGTAGTCCATCTTGGTCTTTATTCGGCACTTGGTTGGGGGAGTCAGGTGTAGGCTGCGACTCCGAGTTGGATTTTAACCATAGGCAGGTCACTGAGTTATATCTTGATAAGGCAGGGTCCGGCCCCTTTTTTGCTATGGTTCTAGGAATGGTTGGAGGTTGCTCTCTGGCAGCGCCCCAGCAACTATGAGATAGGTATTGCTTCAGCACTGAGACAATGTAGCAAAATATGTGTCAGGTTCAGGTGAGGATCAGGAGGGTGAAAGACTTGCAGGTAGGGGACCAGAGGCAGGTTGAGAGAGAATGAAGACCTGTCCCCAAGGAAAGACCGCAGAGACCAGGTCTCCCCACTGCCACTTCAACAGGTAGGCACAATTAATCTCCAGGGCAATGCCAAACCGACCGTAGGTATGGTAAACGTCGCATCTGGGGCAGATTAGTAAATGCAGTCTCCTGACTCCGGGGCAAGGTCCACAAGGGAACCCCAGGCAGGAGATGAGGGAGTCAATAGGAGTGGGGGATCCTAGGTACTCGAGACACAACAGTCCGAGTCCAGACCTCCGCTGTAGCCATGAACCTCCCCAGGGCACTGGGTTCAGCTGCTGAAGCTAACCTGGATCCAAACAGGCCCCTTCAGCAACAGTTCAAGAACCAATGGGGCCGCCACCACCTCCAGGTAAGTGGGCTCAAGTCACAATCACATGTCAGCCCCATGGGCTTGCAACTGGGTACCTTGTGCATAATTTTTGTGCTGCTGGCCTCAAGTACGTAGTTCAAATTCACCAGGAGATCAGAGGGTGCTTCTCCACGCTGAGGGATATCTTCAGAGGGTCAAGGTCACCCAAGAGGGCTGCTGTGTCAAGACCCAGTCCAAGGATTATCCCCCACAGCTACAGCCCCGCTTGCAAGGGAGGAAGCCCAGCAGCTGCCTGCAGCAATCCTCCTCAGTCCCGTCTGCTGTTAGGACATGGAGTCTCAGGGTCTGGGCTGAAAGTATCAAATATCCCCTTGGTGCTCAGTCCCATCGGAGGGACTCTTTAGCTAAGGCAGTGTGCTGATGGGACAGGAATTAGGGTCAGAGGAAAGCTTCTAGGCACCGCATCCAAGACAAGATGGCGGCTATGCTCCCAGGAGCTGTCTCTCCTCAGTGGCGAGCCGCAGCAACAGAGCCGATCTTGCATAAGGCCCAGGGCGTAAGGAGGCACCCACCACCACTACTTCAGCAGGCCGGGCACCCGGCGCCGACCTCCTTGCCTTAGCGAACCAGTCATCCAGCTCCAGTGCGCGGAAGGCAGCCGAGGAGGCGGCCCCAATGCGTTGCTTGGTTCACTCTGCCCCCGACATGTAGAACCCCAGGCCCGGGTCTGGGGGCGCAGAGGCTTACCCGGGGAGCGGTCTCCGGCAAGAGGTCCTCAGCACCATGAGAAGGCCCGGGGGCAAAGTTTTCTCCTCCTAACCTCGGCTGCAAGATGGTGGCAGTGGATTCAGCTGTAGCACACGTAGAGGACAGTTTGTGAGCCCCCGATGCCTACAGAGCAGTTCTTCAGGTAGGTTGCGGCTCCTGCCCATGTCCCAACACCAGGCTAGGCACTCAGAGGTGGCAAGCAGGTCTGGCGACCGGGGCATTTAGCTTTTACAGGCCACGGTGGATCGGAGACACAGCAACACACGTCTCACTCCATTCGCGTCCTGGCCACACCCCGTGTATAATTCTTCTAGCATTTTACCTTTAATGGTTCACCTTTTAACCACATTCCTCTTGCACTCCGGGCCAGGGATGGGATGAACACATGGGAATCATCAGTGATTTTCCGGTGAGCCCCGTATCTTTATTATGACCTCATATTCCATTTCTTATGAACATTCCTGCTGCTTGTGATTTCAACTTGCTCAGCACCTGGTACACTGCCGTAGTAGGAGAGTTGATGGGCCTTTTTTGCCCCAGCATTGTGGTTTGGTGCTCATATCGATGGGGAATTTCCAACTATTGTCATTATGGAAAACAACGTACTCTGAGCTTGTCTTGCCTTTGCTACCTTTCCAGGAAAATGGAATTCATTTTTTGTATTGGTTCCTTCATAAATGTGGAGAATGCATAGACAATAGGGGCAATTAAAGAATGCCATAAGTTAAAAACGTATCAACAGTGAATGCATCTATAAGATTATAGGCTGAATACTATGGCAGTGTCAATGTCAAAAGGCTCTTAAATACCTAGATAGACTTAATACAGATTCTGGAAAGAGACTACATCCTCTGCAGCATGAAGCGCTATTGATATTAGCTGAGGCAATTTGGCTTTGATAAATATGGAGATGTCATTAGAGCAAATCTAATAAGTTGGTGGTTAGCTCTAGGGGAGAAAAGTAAAACAATAAAGCAATTGGGAAGTCAGTTTTATTTTCTAAGACTTGTTATGAATTTAACAAGAAAAATAAGAAAAATGTTTTATCCATTTCTTCTAGTACTAATGCCAGTTTTCATACTGTGTTGGGATGCTCTGACCTGATTCTTTTTTCACAGGATGATGATGAATGGGAACCAATTTCTGCTCCTTGTTGGGTGAACGCCTCTCCTGTTGTACACGTGCTAGTGTCCAAAACATTGAGATCATGGATGATCATGATACTCATTGTTTTAACTGACTGACGCTTCTCTTGCCAGTTCCACTGAGTGAAATCCTATCCAACATATGACTACTTATTTGGAAGCCATGTTATAGAAACCTCTTGAAACAGAAAAGTAAGTTGAGATTTTAATGTCCCTGACCCACAGCTTTTAATTAATTTTAAATTCAGTTTGTACTAGTGTCTTCATAGCAACAAAAAGGAGATATGCCAAAATTGTTTGGAAAGATCTTTATGTTTATACCATGATAACATTCAATGCTTTTCTAAGTTCAGAATCATTTTATTGAATTTTGTTGATATTAACCACAATACAAAGACATTTAAAAAATAGTACAAATAATTGAAAATACCTAAGTAACATTATACAACCTACTTCATAAGAAAAAATTACAGTAGGTATAGAAATTTCATATATGTAAATTAACATAAAAGGGGAAGGAAAAAAGGGAAACAAGCAAAATAATCATTGTAAAGAAACACAAATGAGCTACTATATCCTATCGTATAAAGAGCATTCTTTTAAATATGACAAAAACCTAAAGCTAATATATAAATATATACAACATTAAGAAGATATATAAATATCAACAGGTAACCAAAATGATTGATAAGAGATAGAATTATGATTAATCCCATTCATGGATAATTGAGCCCCTTTTCTGGTAAAGATAACCCATGACCACCAAGCATGAACAGATAATTTAGAAATATCTTTCCAACAAAAAGTAATAGATTTTAATGCAGCAGAAACAAGAAAATTAAAGAGTTTACTCTCCAACTCATTCAATTTTGGAAAAAGTAATGCAGATTTACATATAAATTTAGGAAATGAAACAGTAACATGAATATTCAAAATCTTTTTATGATATCTCAAACTTCAGACCAAAATTTTAAATCTAAAGGACAATCCAAAAGCATGTGTTTTAGGGAACCTGGATGTAATTTACAATGCCAACAATCAGCAGAGGGAATAGGTTTAGCTTGAAATAATCGTGAAGGAGTCCATAAACGATTAAATAAAATATAAGAGTTGGTTTGATATATTGACACAGGTAGCAAGCCAGATATACTACGTAGCCAAATATCTTTCCATGTGTCAGCAGATAATGAAATAGAAAGTTCTTCATTCCAAAAGTTTGCAATCTTATCAATATTACTACCAAGCGTATCTGATAATTTTTTATATAATATGGAAACACCATGAGAGGAATGTGCAATTCTTTGAATATAAATAGATAAATCAGCTTGAACATTATAGGGGATAGCTGTGGGGAAGGAGTCTAAGATGGAGTTACATAAAAAGTGATATTTAGGAAGATCTGATTTAGTCAAACCAAATCTTGATTGTAACAATTCAAAAGAGATAAAAGTATCATCAGTATATACATCTTTGAGGTAAAAAATACCAGCTTTAATCCATGAAGACCAGAAAGTAACCTTCTTATTTAATTTAATGGCAGAACTATACCATAATGAAAGATCTTCAGTAGCATTCATTGGAGAAAGAAAAATGTAATCAAGATCATTAATACATTTTTTGTAGATTTAATAATAACCGATTTGTTTAGAAATGTATTATTGTTGGACATGGTTAACAGATTAGGCAAAGGAAATGGGTTTACTATAGCTTTCTCAATAACTAGCCACATAGGGGGATTATTCAACAAAGAGCAATGAAACCATAATGAACTTTGCTTTAAAATAAAGGCAGAATGATGAAGCAAAAAGTCAGGGATACCAAATCCCGCATTGCGTTTAGGTACTTTTAACATTTTATAACTCATTCGAGGAGGTTTATTGCTCCATAAAAATTTTGATAACAGTTTATCCACATCTTTATAAAACTTTAATGGAAATTGAGTAGGGATCATAGCCAAAGTATAAACAATTTTGGGAGCTATATTTATTTTGATAGAATCTAATCTACCCCACCACGAAAGATGTAATGACGACCATTTAGAGGTTTTATTTTTAATTCAATTTATGATAAAATCACAATTTAAGGTTATTGTTGATTTGATGGAGGAAGAAAATAAAATACCAAGATATTTTAACTTAGTCTTTTGCCAAATAATTTCATGCTTGGGAAGCATATCAGGAGTGCAATAAACATTTAATGGGAAAAATTTTGTTTTATTGGTATTTAGAGTGTAACCAGAGTCTGCAGAGTATTTAGTTATAATATCCGAATATATAGGGTCACTAATAAATAATAGTACATCATCCGCATAAGCAAGAGTTTTAACAGTAACACCATTAATAGTAATTCCCTTAAAATTGTCACAATGTCTAATAGAGGCAAGAAAAGGTTCAATACCAATTAAAAATAAAAGAGCAGAAATAGGACATCCTTGTCTTGTACCTCTAAAAAGTGAAAATGGAGAGGAAACCTGCCCATTAATAAATAAACGAGCAGTAGGAGCAAAATATAAAGCATTAATCATGCGGATAAAAGAATACCCAAAATTAAATGAGGATAGCACGTGGAATAGAAATTGCCAATGGATTTTATCAAATGCTTTTTCGGCATCTAAAGCCAAAATACCAGAAGCTAGCGTTAAAGTAGAACTTTGTTCAATAATATGTAACAACGTTCTTGTATTATTCGCAGAATACCTATTCTTCATAAAACCAGATTGATCAGGGTGTATAATAGAATCTAATACAGGGCCTAACCTAGTAGCAAGAATTTTGGCATATCATTTACAATCTTGGTTAATCAAGGATATAGGACGATAATTGGATACAAGAGTGGGGTCTTTATCTGGTTTCGGGAGAACAATAATTAAGGCTTCAGTAAAAGACCCAGAAGTTGTTCCTGTGGAGCTAAATAAAGTAAAAAGTTGGGATAAGAACGGCAAAAGGTGCGATTGAAATTCTTTGTAAAATTCTGCTGGAATTCCATCAGGTCCGGGAGATTTATTCTTTTTCAGAGACTTAATGGCAGATATGATTTCATCTTTAGTAATAGGTGCATCAAGACTGGTTTTGTCTGTATGTGAGATTTTGGGTAACTGACAGTAGTTTAAAAAGGAATCTAATACAGAAACGTCATTGACATCTGGTTTATTATATAATGTGAAATAGAAATTCAAAAATTCATTAACAATTTCATTATGAGAAATAACTTTATTACCCTGAGAGCCATGAATTGATGTGATATGAGTTTTATCTTTTTTGATGCGTAAATAGTTGGCTAACAATTTACCAGATCTATTGGCATTGAAACTAAATCTAGCTTTAGCATTAGAAATTTGAATGCCTGCCCTTCTACTAAGTAGTGAATTAAATTCATAACGTAATTTTTGTAGTTTAAATTTGTATTGAGGGTTATTAGATATAATGAAAAGGCGTTCAAATTTTGTCATTTGTTTTTGTAGGTGTGTAGTAGTCGCACAAAATGATTTATTTTCATGAGCCATAATAGAGATTGCTACTCCTCTAATATAAGCCTTAGAGGCATCCCATCTATTAATCATAGAAGTAGATTCTTCAGGATTGAGAACAAAATATTCTTGTATAGCCGTTAAGAGTTTTGGTTTATTGGACTCATTTAAAACTATACCAGTATTCATTCGCCATCTGGATTGTTTAGTAAAAGTGGAATCCAAGTGTAAAACTAAAGAAATCATAGCATGATCAGAAAAGTCAATGTTTCCAATATTAGGAAAAGAAATTGAGGTAATTAGGTGTCTAGAAACAAATAAAAAGTCAATTCTAGAGTGAGAATTATGCGGATTTGAAAAAAAATTGAAGCTTTTTGCAGTAGGGTAATGTAATCTCCAAATATCAACTAATTTAGTAGTTTGAAGAAAGGATTTGAAAGCAAAATAACCCTTAGAAGGATGAAATTTAGTTTGAGAAATTCTATCTAGTAAGGGGTCATAAATAACATTAAAATCACCTCCAACAATTAAAGGTACATTACCAATTTTAAGAACTTCTGTGGTAAGATTAGACCAAAAATTAGGGTCATCTGCTGTAGGACTATAAAAATTTAGTAGAAATAGAACTGAGTCATGAACCTTAATTTTAACGAGAATATATCTACCATCCTTGTCAGAAGTTTTACTCAAAATTTGACAGTGAAGTTTTCTTGCAAAAAATATGGCTACACCATTTTTACTACCATTTGCTGGAGAAGAAACAAAGCATCTACCCATTTCTTCCTCATATAACCCAAAACTTTATCATCAATATGAGTCTCCTGCTATGCAAACCATCCGTGAGGGTGCATGTAATGATAACTACATCCCTTGAGCTGGCTCCTGATTTGTCAGTGGTAACAAATTTATTCCATAGATGGCTACTGACTAAGTTCCGTTTCAATCAAATTTATATGGTCCTTTGGGACGAGAAAGATTGGTGTAGGCTTGAGGAGTCGTCCCCATGCAAATGTGATGGTCTTTCCACCCAGGACACTGCGCATTTCCTGTTTTTCTGCTCCTTTTATTGTTAACCCCGGATTCGATATTTAAAACCAATATTGAAGGAGATGAGATTTACGCAGTACAAGCCCGCATTGTTATATTTACAGATGATGGATTCTCCTGTAACTATGTATTGTACCGCCAGTTTCCTGGCTACATCTGTAAGAAGTAAGAGATTGAGATTAAGATCAGATTTTTAATGTTGAAAGATAATCAATTTCTGCTTTATGTATTGGATTAATATACTGTTGGGCGCAAATGGAAATGAAATCATGTAATTACCCTTTTAAACTGTGTTTTAACTTTTGCCATGTTTAATACTGTATTAATTGATTTTTTTAAATGTTTTAATCGTTTTATAAATGTCTAGAATACTTTTATGATTTTAACTAATCGAATAAAGTGGTTTTGACTGACTGACTGAGTCTCCTGTATAAAACACACATCAGCTTTGCAACTACTTAAATAATCTAGAATTTTCGGACGCTTAACTGGATGGCGCAGTCCTTTGACATTTAATGAAACAATTTCAAGCTTATGTGAATTAGCCATAATAGGAGAAAGGATAATAGAGATCGAGAAGAGGAAGAAAAAGGAAGAAGAAATAAATGAAAGGAAGGTAGCTCCAGAACAAGAAAGAAGTAGCGCCAAGAAATATAAAAGGGGTAGAGAGAAAAGAAAACATATAAAAAAGACAAACACAATACACATATAAGGACTGTGAAGCGCACACACGGCTTACAAGCATGGCCAGAACCGCTGAAGCCCAAAAAATGCAAAGGTTATTCAAAAATCTGTCAGTAAAATTAACAAAAAAGAGTCAGGTAGTAGGGTCATGAGTATCCATCGAATGTTGGCCGTGCTGATCCAGAAAGTGCCGCAATTCTTCTGGTCGATGAAAGGATTTGGAAAAGTTATCTTTCCATATGTGCATTGTAGATGGATCAAAGAGTCCATATTTGAATCCTAGGCTTCTCAATTGTGGACGAAGGGCAGCAAAATCTTTGCGTATAGCAATAGTTTCCTTGGCAGATTCCTGGTGAATAAAAATGTTATTGCCATTCACCAACAATGTAGGAATTTCTCTTGCAGCTTTCCTTATCAAAACAAGATGGTGATGACGAAGGACTTTGAAAATCGTTTGCCTAGGCTTAGTATTACGAGGGTTACGATATGAAGGGATTCGATGGGCTTTATCCACTTCAAATTTTTCTGGAAAGTTGATATTTAAAAGGTGAGGAATCAAGTTTTCCAAATATAGACGGCAATTAGAACCCTCAACTTCTTCAGGCAAATTAAAAATGTGAAGATTGTACTGTATATTGCGATTTTCCATATCCAAGAGTTGAGAGTGCATAGGGAGTATTTTTGCCACCAACGGAGAAAAAGCATTCACTATGGTCTTATTATCTTGAATTTTGATGGAATTATCAGAAATTTTCATAGACAAACATGCCATTTCTTTACGCACATTTTTAATTTCTGACGCAATATTGTCAGTATTAACTCGAAGGGCTTGAATTTCTTCCAGAATTAATGAAAGGGAAGGCTCAGAGGATTCCACAACCTTAGATTTAACTGGGGGTGGTGAAACTTGTTGCTTCCTTTTATTATTGGCAGAATTTGTATTATCCATTTTGAGGAGAAAAAACTACCCAGAAGCAGAATTAAAAGTCAAGTATGCAATAAAGCTGCAGAGAAATGAAGACAAATGAAGAAAACCAGTGTAAAAATCATTAAATTCACTGGTGCAGCATCTAAAAAGGACTGTGGATGTGGCTAGGCCCAAGTCAGGCCCTTTCCTGCTGATCACTCCGCCCCCTATTCACACAAGTCAGGTAGTACCTTAGGCAGAGGCTGGGAGTAGGATCCAGAGAGCCCAAAACAGCACTTCCGGGATGCAGTACGACTGGAAAACACCTCTGAGGGTAGGAATCCTTAATAATAGAGAAGCTACCCTATTAGCGCTCTGTTTCTGACAGGAAAATCGTCTTTAAACATAAAAACAGGCGTTTTTCACGAAGGAGTTCAAGCGGCGGTGGCCATGGTGATTCGCGCGCTCACGCGTCACTCTGAACATTCAATACTTTTAACAAAGAGATTTGATATATCAGAAAAAGCTGTTGAGGCTGCCGGACGAGTGGATCCTTTCCACCTAAACGAATAGGTTAAAGAAGTATAATATATTTTGTTAAATGACATCCGCCTTTTGTACCAGAAAAAAAGGTTAAATCAGCTTGGGGGTCAAATGTCATAGAGCCACCTCAGGTGGAGTACTGAACACAGGTATTCGACTGACTCTTCAGAGGTAATCAGGCAGTGACTGGCAGCAGAAGAATCAGCAAAATGTGGTGGAGCTGCATACAGAAAGGAAAGACTGTGACCAGGAATTGGGACCCCCAGGCTACAACATAACAAGAGGGCATGTAACAGATCATATGCTAAGGCGACACACATAGCAGCAAAAGCAAAAATGGCTAACACACTAATAGTGGTCCCAACAAGGTGTATAAGTCGCACCTTGATACAGCTGCTGCTGCCTGATTTGCACGAACTACTTGAGCCTCAATGAAGACCCAGTGAATAAATCCACTGTGAGTAGCCCAGGAATAATTGCAATCTATTCAAATAAGTGGCAAGAGTGACAGTCAGTTCCCTATTTGATAAGGGGTGAACTGAAGGGGCAAAACAAAGAAAGGTAACATACTTAAAAGGGGGGATAAGACAATTGCAATAACTCCTAGAAACAAAAAGGCATGCAACAAGGACATTTTCACTGAGTCAAGGAATAATAAATGTGATTCATAGTCACAAAAAGAAAACATGAATGTTGTAGGTAAAGAACTCTACATCAGAAACTCTAGCCTAGCAAAGCTTCTGTAGGAAAGCTACCCGTAATAATCCAAATGGTACCACCAAGTCACCAGAGTGGTAAGGAGCAGAGCATGCCAAAACCTGTCTATGATCTGCCCACCAAAAATGGAGACCTAGGGCACATGAACAGCTGAGAACTTAAGAAAATGAAATAACTCTCATAACATCAGGATTGAGAAGACAGAGCAATGGCATTGGATATGCCACACTAAGAGGGATTGATGGACTATGGGAACGAGATGACTAAACCTGTAAAAGAAAATGGATGGTCTCAGCATCAACTTGTAGCAGCTACAATACAGAAACTAAAGTGGAGTAGGAGCTGTGCTAAGAAAACTTTGTTTTGGTGAAAGACAAGGAAAAGAAGCACACGTGGAAGAGAAGCAAAGATATGTGCCCAACCATCTGTTTAGAGGGCACTCTCCCCTTTGCTAATTAGGCTGACAAAACCAGCTTTAACATGTGAATCAAAGACAGCAGACTCATCCTGAGATACTATATTGCACTCAATCTATATTGCTTGATTTGACTGTGGGGAATGAGATTGGTGAGTCAGGGTCATAATATTGGTACATCAACACCTGTGCAACATTGTCAACCGAGGCACAGCTACAGATGAGAGGGTGTCTGATCAAGAAGACCTGATTGGAGTCCTGAAAATAAAGGCGATGCAGCTAACGGCAACCACTAAAAGACTGGAAGATAAATAAGACGATGCAGAATAAAGAACTAGATAAATAGTTAGAATTCTATTCAAAATGGAGGAATCAAAACCAAAACTCTTCCTGGAGAACTGGCTGAAGACAATGGTACTGAAAGATTTGACTTCTGACTACTTCATGGTGGAATGTGTACATAGGGCCCTAGCCCCCAGACTACCACCGAATGCCTGTTGGACTTCTGATTATGCCAACAAAAAAAACAAAAAAATGAATTCTGGGACAATGACCACTGCTGTGAGTGATGCTGGGAAAGAAATGTTTGACTCAGCTCACGTGTTCTCCCCAGACTCTACTAAATAGGCGTTAAAGGGGAGGAGTTTTGTAGATGACATGAAAAAGCAGCTCAGAACCGTGCCTCCAAATTGAAAGTTATATTTAACTCAAAGGATTCTGTGGTGGAAAAAAGAGACATTACCAAAGTCCTTAGGGAGAGGGTAGAAGGTATGACAATCAGTAAAGACTGTGGAGCCAAACTCAAAGTACCGAGTAGAAAAATGCCCCACAGTCCCAGGTTGAGAGACTGGTGGAGAATTAATTATGAGTGTAGATATGCAATTCTGAACATTTCCTCTGCACTCCTATCTGAAATCAAGAAGGACTTCCTGACCCTACACTTGAAGTAAAAGAGGGTTAGGGAGGTGATCAAATGAGCTTACTTGCGCCTGACATGGCCAGTTTGGGGGCGGGGGACAGGCAAATTTTCTGGGGGGGAGGAGTTTTAGGTCAACCGTATGGTAGTGTTAGGAGGGGGGAAATTAGAGGATATTTAGGATTTGATAGAGGCAATGTATGAAGTCATTACTATGTAAAATGGAAGACAAGAAGACAGAAATTGTATATACAGAGGCTTTTGCAGTGTATGACAAAATAGATCACCAGCAGTGACATGATGACAATTACGGAAGACTCTTTTAAGATAATGACATGAAATATTTTTAGGCTAGGTGATAGGCTCAAGAGGGGAATGGTAGCACTATGCCTAACACAGTTTAATCCACAAATTTGGCTCCTTTAAGAGAAACACTTAAAGGAAGAGGTGTGGCAATTATTACTTAATGGCAAATATAATTTACTGGCCAGTGGGGATACATCAGGGAATCAAAGGGAAGGTAGGGAGGACGGTGGCAGAGTCTCCCCGTCCCGCTTGACGCCAGATAGCTTCCTCAAGCACAGCAATATTGGACAAAGTATTTTAAATCTCAAATCCTGGATGTTTGATGTTGGTATTATCTGCACGACTTGAATAATTTTAAAAAGCACAATTGTTTCGTTATAATTTTAACTAACCTCCCACGCTGCTTGGGGTCACAAGGGAAACAAAGTTTACTTACTCAAAGGGAGTCTGCACTCGATGGTATAGCCTGCCCGCCTCGGTCCGACTCGGCTATTAGCGCCGTAGAGCGGAGGGCGGACAGGTAAGAGGCAGACACACACACTCCACTTCCGCTAGTACGAAGTGGGTAGCGGTCTAGTCTCCCATTAAGAAAGGCTATTCAGGCAGCGAGGAGCTGCCGGCTGACTGCGGTAGGGAGGACGGTGGCAGAGTCTCCCCGACCCGCTTGACGCCAGATAGCTTCCTCAAGCACAGCAATATTGGACAAAGTATTTTAAATCCCAAATCCTGGATGTTTGATGTTGGTATTATCTGCACGACTTGAATAATTTTAAAAAGCACAATTGTTTCGTTATAATTTTAATTAACCTCCCACTCTGCTTAGGGTCACAAGGGTAACAAAGTTTACTTACTCAAAGGGAGTCTGCACTCGATGGTATAGCCTGCCCGCCTCAGTCCGACTCGGCTATTAGCGCCGTAGAGCGGAGGGCGGACAGGTAAGAGGCAGACACACACACTCCACTTCCGCTAGTACGAAGCGGGTAGTGGTCTAGTCTCCCATTAAGAAAGGCTATTTAGCCCTCTCGTCGCCTCGAGCGCGCAGCGGTCGTGCGCAGGGGTGCGCCTGAGGACGCGCCTGAGACAAGCCAGAGAGAAGCCCGTCTGCGCCCGTCCGCGACCGGACGGGGCTAGGGGCCATGACATTTTCATCTGCTGTCCCTGGCTGTCATGCCACTACTCGGGTAAGCTACACTGCACGAGAACTATTAGGCTTACGGACACCCTCCCAGCCGGGCTGTTCTGGGGATGTGGGAACCCCTCCAGAGGGCCCTTTTTCTTGTAACAATTGTCATTTTCAGGCATTGTGTGATAGGAATTTGGATAATTTACAGCATGTGTCCACTAGAGAGTTGGTTCAAAACATGCGACTAGGTTGCAAGAATCTTTTATGTAACATTCGATCGCTATCCAAACATTATCCTGAAGTTTGGGACCTTATTTCCTCACGAAAGCCAGACCTATGTTTCCTTACCGAAACTTGGTTAAAACCACACTCAGTTCCGATAATTACCCTAGGGATCCCGGATGGCTATAAGATGTTAAGATTAGACCGCCCAGTTAAAACTGGGGGAGGTATAGCCATTGTTTATAAAAACCATCTTTCCATCACAATTCTGGAAGAATGTAGCACTTCTGAGCTAGAACTGATGATTTTTAAGATTAATACGCCTAACAAAATATGTTGTAAAGGAGCTTTAGTTTATCGCCCCCCGGGCCCCTGCGTACATTTCACCATTTCTCTGTTAGAGGCATTGGCTCCACATATAGATCCTGGAAGTGAATTCCTACTCCTTGGAGATTTCAATGTCCATAGTGAGTTGAAGGAGTGTGGTGAGGCGCAGTCATTATTGACTGATCTTGCACTACTTGGTCTTACGCAGCAAAATATAGGCCCAACCCATCAGGCAGGGCATACCCTGGATCTTATCTTTTCGAACACTTCAAATATTAACTGCTTACCTCCCACCAAGGTAAAATGGACAGACCATTTTATTATGGAATTCGATATGCTAAATCTAGGTAAACTGCTCCCTCGACCTGTAGTATTGCCTAATAGACGGAGACAATGGCATAAGGTAACCCCTGAAGGTTTTCAAGAGAAGTTTGTTGAGCCCTCGCTCAATCCTATAGAGGGAGTTGAAATTGCGTTGGCCAAATATGATCTAGCCATTCGTACGGCGGTAGATATCATTGCCCCTATGAAAGTGTTTCATCCACGTCCTGCTCACAAACAGGAAGTGTGGTTTTCGGAACATCTACGCTCCCTAAAACGAGCCGCCAGAAAGCTGGAAAAGATCTGGAGAACATCACACAGAGTAGACGACCGGAAAGACTATTGGCTAGCTCTCTCTGTCTATCACAAGGCTATCCGGGTCGCTCGCAAGAATCACATTGCGTCCCTTCTTTCTGCCGCAGGAAATGCTCCCAGGGTATTTTACCAAATTCTCCAATCCTTTGTGAAGCCAGTGGCTTGTGAGAGTGTTGAACATTCCTCACAACAGCTATGCGATAAAATATCGCAATTTTTTACAACTAAGATTGATAAGATCTATGATAACATCATGAGTGCCAACCGGTTTTCTACGGCAGATTTACCATCTCCATTAGTCGAAGAAGAAACTTGCTCAGCCACTCTCAGTGCATTCCCTCCTATCTCTTTGGAAGAGGTGCAATGCTTGGTGAGTCAAACCAAGAGTGGCAGCCCTTCGGACTCTATTCCAGCCAGAATGATGCCGGTGGTGGCTCAGACACTGGGCACAGGGATTCAATGCCTGGTAAATCTATCATTGACTGAAGGCCGAGTGCCCATGGCATGGAAAAAGGCATTGGTAAGACCTATTAGGAAGAATACCACAATCCCTTGGACGGATTTGTCTAATCTCAGACCGATATCCCTACTTCCATTCATGGGAAAGCTCACTGAAAGACATGTAGACAAGCCCCTTTCGAGCTATATCGAACAGACCGGCAATCTAGATCATTCGCAATTTGGCTTTAGGCCGAAGCATAGTACCGAGTCGGCGCTATTGTCAGTAACGGATGATCTACACATGTACCAGGACAAGGGTCATTCGGTAGTCCTGGTACTGTTAGATCTGTCGGCAGCGTTCAACACTATATCTCATAACATTCTGCTCGAACGGCTTGCTAAGATCGGTCTTGTGAGTACAGCACTGGCCTGGCTAAGAAGTTTCCTATCTAACCGTTTTCAATCGGTTAGTATGGGCACATTTCGCTCGGCGGAAACTGAGAACACTAAGGGGGTGCCACAGGGCTCTTGTTTGAGCCCAACTCTTTTTAACGTCTATGTGGCCCCCCTAGCTAAAATCTTGAGAGAGTTCGGTTTCATCCCCGTATCATACGCGGATGATACTCAGCTCCTGTTTCCTTTTAAAACTCTAACCGACGTAGTGAAAACTTAATTCTCCAATGGCATGAAGGCGGTAGCAAATTGGATGACTTCTAATTGCCTACAATGTAATGTAGGCAAAACGGAGGTTGTGCTCTTTGGGGAAGCAAGATCCTGTAGACTCCGAAATGGTGGCCGCAAGATCTTGGCCCGGTCACAGACCCTAAATTGGTTGTGAAAAATCTAGGAGTGCGATTGGATTGTGAACTCTCTTTTAAGCAACATTGTAACATCACTGTAGGTTCTTGCTTCCATGTCATTGGCATGTTGCGAAAGGTCTTTCCCCTGCTGCCAGATTATACCAGGAAAACCTTGGTGCAAGCTCTGATACTTAGTCGCTTTGACTATTGTAATGGCCTCCTCTTATCGGCCAATGTTCGTGTACTAGCCAAACTCCAGATGATTCAAAACACTGCGGCCAGGCTGGTATTAAATGCCCCCCCTAGAACACCTTCCAAACCTCTCCTGGAGAAATTGCATTGGCTCTCAGTCCGTAACAGGGTAAAATTTAAGACCTGTTGTTTAATACACAAGAGCCTAAATGGACTAGGGCCATTGCACTGGAGAGATAAATTCATTCCATTTAACCCGGTTCGGTCTCTCAGGTCCAGTAATCAACTTCTATTGAGAGTACCAGCTGTGAGAAAGACCAGACAGGGTGGTAAGGCCTTATCTGTAGTTGGTCCGACTCTATGGAATAAGCTACCCCTTGAGCTGAGGCAATGTTCTGAACATCTGAGCTTCAGAAAGAAGCTCAAAACATTCTTGTTTCAGAACTAAACTACTATCCACAGACTGTCTGACTATGCTTCTGGTGTTTTGGGCGCAGAGATACTCTGGTAAAGAGTCGATTCAAGCGCGTTATAAACCCGCAAATAAAAAATAAATAAAAAATAATTGTGATAATGATGAGAAAATCGGTGCACTTCCTGGTAGACACGGCATCGCCATGACCAAGCATCTGCCACACACCAACCATACAAACATGGTGGAGCAATACATATTTGAGGGTTTGTGTAAAATTCACAGAATTGTAGAAAAATATTGTGAAACTATGCGGAATGCATATCAACATTTAGCATTATAATTAAGTAGAAAATGTGCGCTTGGGTCCATTTTGGATGCAAGAATGCATTTTAAGCTAATTCATAGTGCAGAAAACACAGGTGCCATGAACAAGCTCCACTTGCTTTTGTCTGCAATCAGATGTACACTCCAACACACTTAAAATCATGCAATACGACATAATGCCACCTTTTTGGGAATTTCGAGTAACAAGTGTTACACAAAATGCTGCAATTATGTGGGACTACACTGGTGTAACGAAAATGTTATCCGGCCTAAAATATGCCTTGCTTAGTGTGTTCACCACCCCCACCCAAGCTCCAAGTGGTGGCATTGAATAATTTCGATCCACTTTTCCTGGACAACCCAAAATTGATGATCCTCACTGGAGAAGATGTCAAAGATGCAATGGAAGTACAGATGGGCAGAGTGAAGAGAAACAACCGGCGAGGACGGAAACAGGACTTGCGTGATTTGGCTGAAAGTTCCTCTGGTAGACATGTCAAGATTCAAGATTCAAGATTCAAAAATACTTTATTCGGTTAAAAAAGAAGAATAACCCTACCTAAAAGTAGCATGAAAGGTACAATTTACAAGGGGTCAAGTAAACATTTTTTAAAATCACAAAGAAAAAACACCAAAATTAAGTACATGTGTACAACATAGAAAATTAATCCATTTGAATTGATTTACGACACTTAAAAACTGATTTTAAAAATTCGGCAAGTGAGGCTACCATAAAAACAGTTTCCATTTTCTGGCACTCTAAAAACGCTAGGCGACATCTATATACATTTAAATCTTTAAGAATAGGGATGATGAGTTTCCTTCGGAAAAAAGTATAAAATTTACAAAAAAAATAGTATATGTATATCAGATTGTGGGGATACATCATCACATGGACAAAAGCATAGGTCTTTCAACCAACAGTTTATCACAGGGAAAGATAATGTCCTAAAAACAATGTTAAGTCTAAACCGGGTCAAAAGGAAGCGTTCATGGTTGGACATATACAATGATAAATATGGCTGTAATTTCTCTCCACATAAAATATCCTGAGGGGCAGAAACAGTCTTTTTTCTCGCCTCCTCTACATTTCTTTTTTCCCTGAGGTACGACATACACAAATTTTTCAGATCTCTTCTAGATATGTATGCCATTGATAGTGGATCCTCAAAGTATTGGGGGCAACTTAATTCTTCAAGAAAGTTTCTGACATAGCATATCCATTTAAAATCATTAATATTGTCCAATGCTAAAATATCCTTTAAAATAGCCCGGTTAACCACACATTCATCATTTGTCCAGACCCTGTGCCAAAGAAGAATTGGCTGAATTTTAATAGTTTCAGTAACATAAGGTACTCCCAACTCAGCGTGGCATATCATCGTCGCAGTACTTTCGGGCACGGACAAAATGTGACATAAAAACTTATCTTCCATAGTTTGAATTGAACTGATATTTGAGTAACCCCACAATCCTGATCCGTAGGTAACTACAGATAAACAAGTCGTATTGTAAATAGTTAAGATCTCCTTTATGGGTTTTTTTCCTAATTTTTTCATAAAACATTTTAGGGCCATAATAGTTTTAGAAAATAACAAAGATCTAGCCTGAATTGCAGTAGTCCATGAGCCACTTTCATGAAACAATATCCCCAGATATGGGAAGGTGGGGGTCCTTTCTAAGGGATTGGAATTTATAAAAATTGGCTTCAGATGCTTGCTTGTTCTTGACCCACAATACATAGACAAAGTTTTAGAACAATTGATTTTCAGATCTAAGCCAAGCATAAAACTGTTAAAAGATGTAACCAAAGTTTGTAAAGCCATTGGGGTGCGTGCCATCAAAACAGCATCATCAGCGTACATCAGGGCAGGGACAGGCCTTCCACCCACCATAGGCATGTCCCTACCCTCCTGCACGAGGTGCTTCTCCATTCCGTTTATATATAACAAAAATAAAAAGGGGGCTAAAACGCAGCCTTGGCGGACACCCCGACCAATCCCGAATTGTCTACTACATTCACCATTTTTCCCATATCGAATACTTGCGGTGGCCCCGGAATATAGATCTCTCAAAAAGCATATAATAGCATTGTCTACCCCCAATTCAGCCATAATTGACCACAATTTATTATGTGACACACAGTCAAAAGCTGATGATAAATCAACAAATGTGAGGTATAGACGCTGTTTTTTAACCTTTATATACTTCTGTTGCAAGGTAAACAAATTCAATCCTTGCTCTATAGTCCCTAAACCCTTTTGGAACCCAAATTGAAAATCACTTAATACCCCATTATCTTCAGCCCAGCTTTGCAATTTAACTAAAACCACTCTCCCCAAAATTTTTATAGAAGAGTCCAATAGAGAAATTGGCCTATAGCAAGTGCAATTTAGCCTGTCCCCTTTCTTAAAAATTGGGACTATGACCGATGTAAACCAAGTAGGAATTGGCCTATTTGCCAAAGCAACATTAAAAAGCTGGACTAGCAGTGGCCCCCATAATTCGATTTTAGCCTTATAGAGGTCAGCTGGTATACCGTCTGGTCCAGCCGCCTTACCCCCCTTAGTCGCCTTCAAGCTCGCGAGAACTTTAGGAAGGGTTACAACCAGGGTTTTAGATGTATCTAAATTTAGCAGCACAGGGTCCTGGCATGTGTCAAGGACTGGTTACACAGCCCTATAAAGGGAGGAAAAGTGAGTCACCCACTCATCTTCTGAAACGGCGATTTCCAAGCGTGGTTTTTGTTCGTATAGGAGGGGGGTGTTAATAACCTTCCAAAAAGCAGCCGGATCCTTTGATTGTGACGCCGCACATAAGTTGTCCCATGCCTCCCTTTTTATCGTGGCCTTCCTGTCCTTCAATACTATGTTATAATCCCTCCTTGAATTTCTAATTAGGATTACATCCCGTGGTCTTTTATGAATCGCATATCTAAGCTTTGTTAAGGCTTTAGTGCACTTTTTATCGAACCATTTCCTATTGGACTTTAGGGAATTTTTCCTTGCAACCCACAGTGCTTCCTTAATTGTAGTAGAGATGATATTAAAATGGGTTATTATTTCGCTACTCTCGGCATATTCATCTAGACAGATCAAAAAACTACTCATGCACTTGTTCAGTAATTTAAACAGGAAATCAACCGGGACCACTCTACTCCATTTAAGGTTATAGCCATTTAGGGTACCCAACTTCACATCCTGGACCATTTTGTTGGGACATACTCTATTATCGGGTACAGCAAATAGGTTCTCCATTTTTAATACCTGTGGAAGGTGGTCACTCAGTGGTAAGTCCATGATACTCGAGCTAATCAATCTCCCGCAGAGCTGTGCGTACACAAACTAAAATCAATAGTAGATAAGGCCCCCCGCCCAACAAAAGTTGGAACAAATGACATTGTGTGATGGGCTAACTCATTTGAAAACCCGAAATCAAAATTAAAAATCATCTCATTTAATAAATCACCTAATAGGGTATGTTCAAAATGCGTCAGGTTGATATCCTGTTCCAACATTAAACCGCAAATACCCTTCTGACCCTTTTTACAAAGAGTACAATTAAAATCACCCCCCCCATAATAACATAACTTCACCCCTTTTACTCATATCAAGTTCATGCTGCATATCTAAAGTGAAAGTAGCAAGTACATCCTTAATCATGCTACCTAAGCAGTTATTGTAAAAGTTAAAAAGAACCATCTTTGGACCCTTCCTTGTGTCTATCACTATTTTTTGATAGTAACTGGATCCAGGGGAAAAGGAGATTTTATCATAAACTAGCAGATTAGATATATACACAGTCAACCCTCCCTTAGGTCTTCCGTGTACTCCCCCCACCGCAGGGGTAAAATAAGTTTTATAGCCATTAAGATGTATCGGCGCGGTGGCCCAAGTTTCTTGAAGGGCTAATATACCCACGTCGGTAATGGCATCACCCCAGGATGGATTGGAAATCTTCTGCTTTAACCCTGCCACGTTCCAAAAGACCACCTTGCAATAATCTTCTATGGGTAGAGTATCTTCAATATCACCAGCTTGTCTGACCTGACTGTCTTGTGTAGTCTCATCCCCCACTCGTATTTCTTGTGTCTCTTCACACCCTAAAAGGTTTATCAAACCCAAGTCTACAGATTTAGTTGTCTTCAGAGCTTCTTCCTTGATCTTGGGGAGTCAATCCACCGCTTCCAAACAATCAAACCGGTTATAACACGGAAAGATCGGAGGAAATTGCAGATTGCCTGGCCATCCTGGATCATAACTTTGTGGGCGAAAGTAAGGAGGCCTCCCTCTATATTTCACTACGTTCCAACCATCCTCATACCTCCCATCCCACTGTGTATTATAGTAGTTGTTTTCAAAAGTCTGACCGTTATTACCACCTTGGTGTCGATTATCCCTGGTCCAACTCCACCTATTATCCGGGTGTTCACCCTCAGGGTAAAAGTAAGATAGTGCCCTAGCCACAATGGACAGACCATGGTTTCTTGGGGGCCTCGTTGTGATATATTCGGCAGTGCGTGGGTTCTCAAATGTTATCACCACGCAATCACCGTGTGTCCTTTTTTTATTATACCCAACCCATGGAGCCCTTTCAACCATCAGAATGTTACTTTTGATGGCTGAGGGGAGAGGGTAGTTATCATTCAACCAGTGTATTGGTTTGTTTACAAGTCCCCCATTGTTTTCGTTTGATTTAGCATCCGGTTGAGGGACTCCAGTGAGAACCACAACATATGGTGCAGCTTTTGGGGGTAGGTGTATGTTTCTACGCACCTCCCTTTTTTCTAAATTTTCTTTGTCCTGTTGTAATTTAGGAGTTTGTGTGACTGGCACTGCTTTGTCAATTGTGGTGGGAATTTTAGGTGTTGGTATGGGTTTTGGAGGTAGATTAGTGGTGGGTTTTGGAGGTAGATTAGTGGTGGGGACGCTTTTAGCAGCTGCGGTTGGCCTATTCGTTGTAGGTTTTGCTTGTGGAACTTTTTTGTTCAAATTAAAGCTAGGGGCACTAATATCTTTATGAATATTACTCAGTATAGTTTCCAAACAGCGTAACCTAACCTCAATTGGTTCTAGGAGGATTTTTAGCATTTCAAAGATGTTATTATTAACCATGCTTAGGCTACTACTGTCCTCGATACCTCTAGCTTGATTGTCAACTTCACCGCTTAGTTCCATAATTCCCTCCAAGCTACTATCTAAGACAGTTTCATCTGGTAGACTTAATGGTAAGCCCACATTTGCCTGAGGCCCTCCCATGATGTCATTAGTATGAGTATGAACAGCGAAATTGGTGCTCACATTCAAGGGCATCAGATCCAAATGAATTGGATCTTGATTCTTACCAATATGGGCTTTTTTCCCTTTTCGAGTGGTAGATTTAATGGACTTTTGTTTATTACTCTTTTGTTTGGGGATTGCCCCCTCTTTCCTGCCCCTTTCATTTAAGGCACTAGCTGTAGTTATGTTTTCAGCCTCATTAGCAGCCGGGCCGCTATCCACTAATAAGGAGAGATTAGGGGTTGCCTCCAGGCCTTCCTGGGAGTCTGGAACATTACAGCCCCCATCCTTGTGTACCATTACAAGAGTATTCGGAACAGATACACTATTAGGAGTACAAGCTTGTGCAATATGGCCTAAAGAGGAACGCTTAGCCATGGCTAAATCTTGGGACACCCTTCTGTTCATCAATATAATCCCTTCATCAATAAGGGCATGAGTGCGGACAATAAAGTCATCTAGAGTACCGGTCAGCTTCTTTACTCCAGCAGCTGCCATGCTTCTGGTCTCTGGGCAGTTCATGACAGACCCAAATTATATCCAAAAGTAAAGCAGGTGAAAGTTTTAGCCAGCTACAATTGCCAATCTCGGGATGTCAATGTTCTACAGGCTCACGGTAGTGAGTAGCTTCAATATTAAGCCAACTTACAGTTCTGATGTCTCGCTGTCCTTGGGCTACTAGCAATCGGGCAGGGTGTATGGGGCATGTCAGGAAATTACAATATCGATGAATCTTGCTAAACATTTTTCTCAGGGGGTGTGCCACACATTCTCTAGGTTATTCAATTTGTTCCTCTCAGGGAAGGAACTTCCACAGATTGTAAAAAACAAATACGATATGACACTGATCATTACAGTATGTAGGGGAACTGTGAGCAATAAGCAGGAATGGAGATGAAATATAAGGGACCTTAGGCACAATGAACTCATAGATAGCCTTTGAGAGGCTCCCACATGGCATTTTGAAGAAACAATGAGGGAAAGGGGAATCTGTCTAATACCCAGTTGGAATGCTGTAAATCAGCCTTTAGAGAGCATACCATAATTTCAATCCACCTGAAGAGACAGAAAATATTGGAAAGGGACAGTAATCTAGAAGGAGAGGGGCGGGAGTGAGGAAGATTATTGGGTAACCTCTCACAACCCCTAAAGTAGAGGCAAGCAATATGTTTGCATGCATAGCACCACAAATGTACTTACAGAATGAAGGACCACAAATACATTTGTAGCCAGTCAGAAATGTGAATAAAAATAAGGAACAACGTGGACAGACTACTGACCTGTCTCAGCAGGAAGGATAGGTGGAGTAAGTCAAGAACTCTGCATGCACCAAACTCACCAAATGCATTGCCCAAAACGTTGCTGCTTGCTGTAAGAAGGTCTACAGTGATGGGTGAAGAGAACAAAAGGAGGCCTTCTTTAGCTCGCTCAGAATATTGAAATCTCATGAGACTAAAAGAAGAGGATCTGTCACCATTTGAAACCTCATGAGACTAACAGAAGAGGATCTGCCACCATTTGAAAGACAAAAAATGGCAGAGGAGGTAGGAAAATGCATTACTCAAATTAGGACTGAGAAAGCCCCCAGTCCCAATGGACTGCCAGGAGAATGTCCTTAGGGTAACTAACATTACTGAGAGGGACACACTTTCTAAACATAATTGTGGAGGCCGGTGGCTGTCTAACTTTAGACAGGTAACGCTTGGGAACCTTCATAAAGAAGGGAAGCTGAGAGGAGTAGGCTTCTTCTTTCAAGGAATATCCCTGATAAATATGAAAATTAAGATTTTAGCCATTATTCTAACAAATGGACTAATTAAGATCAAGCAAACCCTCTTCTATCCAAGCCAATCAGGGTTCATTTTCAGGCAATGCACCTAGCTGACCCTCCAAATGCTGCAAAACCAAACGGACAGATGGGCCCCCCAACAGTTATATTGTTGATGCTGAGCAGATCTTTGACTCAATTAGGTGGGGCACCTGTTTACAACACTAGAAAAGTTAGGCATTGGATGAGAATACCTAGCATGGGTCCAATTACTATAAATTAACCCCAAGGCAGATGTCAAGTTTAAGAGCATGATGTTCCGAGCATTCAGATTAGAGTGAGAAACAAGGCATGGGTGTCCCCTGTCACTACTCTTTTCAGAAGTACATGGTGTTCTGAGTACCCAAATGTTAAGTGATGGAACACCAGATGTCCAAATTAAGTGTCTTTATAGATGGGCTTAATTGCCTAGAAGTTAAGGTAAAACAGGAGAGAGAGTCGTTTTTTGAATATAATTGGAATCCAGCTCTAGACAATTTCAGGGTAAATCTGAAAAACTAGTGCATCCCGGTGCTGTCATGGATGGAGGGAACGGTGCTATTTAGGATGATCGGTCTCTATCCCAGCTCATATATGGCACATAAAATACCCCATACTAAATCGCAGAGATATTCTTCCAGCAACAAGAGAACAAATTGAGGGCACTTCTAAGGGACTGTGGGATGGCCAGTACACATTTGTTCACGCTGACCAGGACAATATATATGGACTAATGATCCATCTATTTCAGGCCTCGCAGTTAAGGGTGGCCAATGACTGGTCCTTCACAAAACAGTAGGAACCAGCAATCAGGCTGGACTAACAGGTGATAATAGACAGAAAATGTACATATTACTTATATGGGGAACTGGAATGGGATCTTTCCACAGACAGAAAAGGCAGTCATTAACGTTTGGCAGATCATCACAAAAGAACTGGGCAGGAAGGATACAATGACTAGAAGGAACCATTTGTGAATGGGAAAAGAGGACGCAAATACATTGCATTTGGAGGGGTTCCTGTGATGTGCTGGTACCATTCACATATCCATACTAGGGGATTTATTCCGAGATGAGGAGTGAAAGACTGCACCCAAGTACAGGAAGTATTTGATCTACATCCCAAGCAGTGCTATAGGTACCTGCATCTCAAACCAGCTCTAAGTATTCTCAGGATGGCGGGGTCTCTATCCCAGAAGTATCCCAACCAGAGGGTAAACATTTGACACAGGACTTGGGTAAAGCAGCAAATTCTCACATCTAGAAAACACTCATAAACGTCAATGGCATCCAAAAGGGATTATAGCCAAATGTGAAAGTAGCCTGGAAATTCTAGAAGACCAGGACTTGAACAATGTGTTGTGGCATCATCGGGAGGAAGTTATCAGGGTCAATTTCGGGCTTATGCAGCTAAAAGTATCACTTAGGTCATAATACACTAAGACATGCTTGTTCTGTATGTGGTTGGACTCCACTAATGACTGCCAAGGCATTATTCATTCAAACTACATGGAGCTGCAGCAATGTGCAGGTGTTTTTATATTGAAATAAAAAAAGGTACTGATGTTGTCCTAGGATTGGAGGCCCCCATAATTCTGCACTTTGACATAGTTGGGTACTGAAAGACGTGGACTTGCTGACACATTTTTGAAATCTAATGCTAATGATAGCAAAGAGAGATATAATGAGATTAGGAAAAGAAAGCAAAAAGCACCAAAGCTACACAGAGAATCGGCATGGACCAAAATTTGGAGAACAAGAAGGTAATTTATGAAGAGAGAGGGCGTCCAGGTAAATACCAACAATTCTGGTGCTCCTCGAGAGATCACTGGGGCCTGGCACTTATGATACCCACTGGGTGCTCAGAGTATAGCAATACTGGGAGAATAGAGAAACCCATGAGTTATACAATATGTATTCTTAAATGTAACTCATATGGGATCTGAATTTGATTCCAATTTTATCAATAGCCGGTGGTGTTCATTTTTGAGGACCAAATTAAACTATGATATTAGGCTTCTTTCTGAAGAACTTCTGACGTAAAAGCTATGAATTTCAATAATAGATATTTATTTTTATGGTGTATATCTTTCATTCAGGAAGCATATCATCATCATCAGCAGCAGCATTTGTAGAGCGCCTGGTTACTCCAACGGTGTGTCCCGACTCTGAGCAGAAACTCAGAAATTAACGGACTTCTAAAAGGATTAATTATCCTGATTGCCACAATAACGACAAACTTAGGAGCCGATTACGATATTGGTCGGAGTTGCCTCCGACCCACACCGTCACATCTCGGGACCGACTGACCTCCTATCGGCGGTTCCACTCGCCTGATTACGATGCGACCAAACACTTTTCTGTTGCATTCTCACTTTTCTCTATGGGAGCTAGTGTTACAGTGATAAACCAGCTGTAATACAGGCTCCTATAGAGAAATGGGTGTGTGTGTGTAAAACCCAGCACCCTGTAGCAGGCACCCCATGGTGCATACCAAACATTGCAGGGTTTTACAGCGGGGTACCATAAGTACTCCCTCGACCACCAACCATAGGCAGCGGAGGCAAGGATCCCCAAAGTAGCTTTCCGACAGCCTTTCCATGTCGGAAAGGCCGGCATGGAAGGCTGTTAGAAACTGAGATCATAATCCCTATGCCGGAAACGCCGTCCATAGGGGATTACAGTGCAGTTCTGACTGACCTGAAGACTCCGAGAGCCGGTTAGAACCGAGTCGGAATGCCCGGCTGGTTTACGTTCCTACCTCCAACATCATATTCGCCAGTCAGACCGCAAACTAGCTCGGAGGCTTTCTTACCGACATTGTAACTGGCCCCTAAGTGTGATTAAATATTTGATGTTTGTGGCCAAAACAGGGTCAAACTGGGACAGAAAAAGGCTCGGATACCAAAATAAAAGTGGTCTACATTAGTGAGTTAGATAGCTAAAGAAGGTGGCCCATATTTGCAAACTGGGACAATTTTGAACTTTTAAAGAGACGATGTAAAGACTGCATGAATTTGTGCTTTCTACAGGCAATGTTTGTTTACATAGCTGGTGATACAACAGTAAAAACAACTAAGTAAACCAATAAAGAGATCCAGAACTAGCCAAAATCAGCCACACACTGACCTCTCTTTGTCCTGTATGTCAGTCTGACCTTGGGCCATAAAAGTCCTCCTCAGAAATCCTAGTTTAGTTACATCCTCATTTTGAAAGCCAAAACTACTTTTTTTGCCTCCTTAAATGAGTATTCAGTGGCTCATTTCTCTTCAGCAATCATTGCCTCGACGTTTTTTGTTTTGTGTGATGTCGTTGAAACAATTCTGAGATTCAATGATTAGGTGAATGAACATGTGTTAAATTGATTTTTATATTCTAACTTGCTGCACAAGAAAATTGGTATTTTTTGCAAGAATTCTTTGGGTGGAATGTTCTCAAGGCGATCTTAAAATCGGCACGGCAAACCCCATGGCAATGTTGGTACTTCTTCATCGTCATCTTTATAAAAATTATTTATAGTATGGGGTGATGGCTGATTCAGTGCTGGTTCATAATAGCCTGCTGTATTTCATGTAAATGTGACATTTCTATCTATAATCTTTACAATCTTTCTGTCCTCAACACAGCAAAGTAAAGAGAAAATGCTAAATTTAAACCTACGTGTGTGTATTTCATCAACTCATGATTTTCTTGCACTGATAGTTAGGGACATAGGAATTATGAAAAGCATATTTAAGAACAGTTAAGTCATGTAAACATATGATATCCTATGGGGAACAGCCTGGACAACACGGGGATTGCCCCGCAATGCCAATACAACGCAGGGATTACAACGACTTTCGCAGGAGGGCGCTGTTGGATAGGGAATAGTTTAATTTTCTATCCAACACCTTCCTCACTGTCAATGTGGGCTGTAGTTGGAATAGAACTATTCCACTATCCAGCGCCCTCCAGCGAAAGTCGTTGTAACAACTTTAGTTGTAATCCCAGCGTTGTAATGGCATGAGGGGTAAAAGCCTGCGTTGTAATGCCATACAACCTATCCTACCCACCATTCAGTAGAAGTTGTAGAGTAACAGATCACTCTATGAAGTATCTTAAAGCTGCACGTCACAGCTTCAGCTAGGCCCTGATGAAGCAGATAAACTGCTGAATCCATGCTTGACACATAAAACCAATCTTGATATCTATAAGAGAACATTACAAACGGGACAAACGGGTGTACATTATTGGCCTAGTTACAATGTCAGGCAGACTTATGTTTGCCAAACACCGTTGCAGTCTCAGGACCCTCCGACCGCCAGTCGGCACGTCCAGACACCGCAATTACAATGCTAGCGCACATGGTGCAATTGCATACTCCTATTGGCCTATGAGAGCTCTGCTCATCATTGCACCACAATGAGGTCTAGACACTTTATACAGCAGGCACCGATAGTTGACACCAAGAACAATATTGGAACATATTATGGTTTGCTGGTAGTTGTGAACATTTAAAAGCAGCAGTATGTGTCAACTCTTTAGCATGTGTATCTCTATACCATAACAATTAGAGCATGCTTTTCACATATGGCATGACCATATTATTTTGGAATCACACATGAGGCAGTCACTAGTATGTTTCACGATTTTTCTCACTTCATTTAAGACAAGGCTGTGTCTACGCACACTATTGTTATCACTGTAATTGGTACATAAGATCAGATACCTGGGGGAGTGGGTTGCCCACATCCCTACCAGTCATTTAATTTCGCTTGATCTATTGTTTTTCAGGAACATGCCCCTGATGAAGGGCAGCAATACGCCCAAAATGCATTGGGGATATTTGTAATCTTCGATTGATGTACATCATTGATGCATATGGCTCATGTTTTCTCATGAGTGATATGGACAACTACAACATGAAAAATATTCATTTTGAAGACAAATAAAGCATTTCAAATGCAATTGCAAGTCGACTCAGAATTAAAATAATAACATTTTCTATTTGTGAACTCAGCAGTGCACTAATGGGACGCTACCCAAAGGGAAAGAGCAACAGTGGTTACTTTAATACCTGTCCTGGATCAGAGGCGATACTTTGCTGCACACCAATCAACCCCCAAATACCTGCTACCAAATTTGAATAAACAAAAGGATTATCATGGAGTGTGTGATCCATGCCTATTTATTTAGTAGAATAAAATCATAATTAAGTTCAAGAATAATGAAATAAATCAAGCATATCATATAAAGAAACAATTGTAACATATGTCAGTGATTATTGTATAGAAATGTTTAACTCTAAATATGGCCTACTACAATTTTAAAAGTACATAATGTAAACTATTTAAAAAAAAACATTATAATAAAATAATTTTAGGAAATCTAAGACTCTAATAATATCAAGCATTTATGCTGAAGTTTTCAATCATATACAATGTAACAATTTTGATTTGTACCTGTTTTTTGTTTGACATGGTGCATTACAATGAAGGCAATAGAGATGCTAAGTTTCATCACTAATATGTGTGCAATTAATTGTGTGTGAATCTCATTTTTTACATAGATATACTGCTTCACATTAATGATTTTAATTATTTTGCATCATAGAAATCTTTTCAATAATCTTTCATAACGACTATTAAAGGGATAATGTAATCAGTTAAGAAACATTTAAATCCATTATTCTAATATTCAAATCCAAGCAAACTTTGCAGTGCTGGCACTTTACTTTTCTCAGTTTCAATGTTATTTACTAGACGTGTGCAAGGTGCACATTAGAGTTTCATTTTCAAAATCATTTTTTATGTTGTGTGTAAAGAATGAAAAGCTTTGAAGTGTCAATGTAGGCAATACGCAAGGCCAATTGAGTTATGTAAGTAATTTATTACAATTACAAAGACCCGCGAGTGCAGGACCGTTAAGGCAAACAGCTGGGGCTAGAAATGACAACTCACAACAGCGGAGCCTGATAAATGATGTGACGTAGGCACCCGATGTCCAATGAGCAGGGGGTAGGGGAAGAACACAAGGAAAAGCTGGAACGCCAACCTTCCAACATATAGTGAACTTTACATGTTACAACATCTCCCTTCCTTCAAAAAGAGCAGAATGAAATTAATACATTATAAAATCTCTAAACTTGCTAGGCATCTGTACCACTCTTCCTGAACTTGTACTAGCAGATTCGACAGTATTAGGATAAAATAATAACTCCTGCTCATTCTGCAAACTTACACTTTCATTGTACTTATTTGCAGCAGAACTTTGGGAATTCAAATCTTGGATGTTAGAAGAGGAATCTTCTAAACACAATTCTCTATTTGATCTTAATGCCACGTCAGCAGTGTCTTTTCGCTGGCACATTTCACCATTGGGATTTGAAAAGGGACACATTTCAGACTCCTTATCATTAACCATATTCTCATCACTAGATGTCACCTCATACCAAAAGCTATCTGAAAGTGATACAGTATTCTGATCTTTATAATCAGACATCAACTTCTTTTGAAAGTCTTTGATTTTGATTACATCACTTTTGTTCCTCCAACCCAATTCTGAAACACGAATTGCACCTCCTGATACCTCTACAACTTCGCTAGGATCAAAAAATTTAGAATCTCCTTTCTGTTTTACAATTGGTTTTTTCACTAACACCCAATCCCCTACAACAATGTCTTTGTGAACAGCTTTATGCGTGTCATCATAGTATTTCTTGGATTTTAGTTGTTGCTTGCAGATAGAACTCTTGACTTTTAGACTATCATCATCCACAACTGTAAAGTCACTTTTCCCTTTTTGATGCACAGAAAGCTTGGGTGATATAGTTGTGACGGCCTGTCTACCTCTCATAAGAAAGAAAGGGGAGAAATTGGTAACGTTATTGACAGTTCTGTTATACATATCCACTCTATCTTGAGTGAATTCAACAACTGATAAATTGTTTGCTAGGGCCATTTGAATACCATCTTTAATAAACCTGTTGACCCGCTCAACTTGCCCATTGGATCTGGGGGAGTACAATGGAGTCTTTTCTTGTGAAATTCGATTTTTCTTCAAAAATGTCGTCATCATTTCCGATGTCAACTGTTTACCATTATCTGACACTAAGATTTGGGGTAAACCTTCAATAGTAAAAAGTTGTTCTAAAAATTGAATAACACTCTTAGAATCTATATTGGGAACAAACTTGAAATAGACCCATTTGCTGTAATAGTCACAAACTACCATTAAAAACTTACATGAACTTTCTAAAGCATAAAAAGGGCCAGAGAAATCTATGGCAATTTTATTCCAAGAAGAAGATGGTATGTCCACTAATTGCAACTCCTGAACTCTGGATTTCCAACGTTTGTCAGAATTCAAACACGTGGCACAAGATTCTACATATGAATTAACTTCTGAGTCCAAACCTGGCCACCAATAATATTGTTTAAGGGCTTTCTTGGTTAATGTAGATCCAAGGTGAGTTCTGTGAGCCTTATGCAAAAGAATTCGTCTTACCTTAGGCGGGGGTACCAACAGTTCACCTCTCATTATGAACCCGTCCTCGATGCTTAAATCATCTGCCACTTGTGCATACGTTCTCAGATCTGAACTCAAATTTCTTACTGGGGGCCAGCTACTGGAAATAAATATTTTGACTTTACTTAATACAGGGTCATCATTAAGCTGCGAAACCCAATCAGATTCCTCACAAATACTGGTAAATTGATTGCTACTGTTTACAAAAGAAACTACACATTCAGTGTCATCATATTCCTTACAATCATCACATTCAAGTGGAAGGCGTGATAAACAATCAGCTCTCACATTGCATTTTCCAGAAATATGTTTGATAGTGAAGTTATACTCTTGTAATTTTGAAAGAATCCTGATTAATCTGGATGAAATTTTTCCATTCCCTCTACCACAACCATCCATAAGAAAAGTGAGCGGCTTATGGTCTGTAACCAAGTCAAAACTTTTGCCCCATAAATACATTCTTAGTTTCTCAACTGCCCAGACACAAGCCAATGCTTCTCTTTCTATGGTGCTGTAGTGTCTTTCAGTTTCCTGTAACCTCCTAGAAATAAATGCGATAGTATGACTTTCATTGCCAACCCTTTGTGAGAATACTGCTCCAATACCCACTGAACTCGCATCCACAGTTACAACATTATGCCCTTCAGGATTGTATGGTTTCAAAGTTGGAGCATTAAGTATTGCATTTTTAATCATTTTAAAAGACTTATCTTGTTCTTCAGCCCACAAAAATTTCTCTCCTTTGCGCAACAATACACGTAGAGGTTCAACTTTTCCAGAGTAATTTTCAACAAACCGCGAATAATATTCGCTAAGTCCGAGAAATGATCTAAGAGCATCCTTATCGCATGGCCTCGGGGCATCAGTTATGGCTTTAACTAAATCAAGTTTGGGCCTAATACCTTCACAGCTTAACACGTGGCCTAAATACTCAACCTCATCTTTTAAAAATTTGCACTTGTTTTTAGATACAGTCATCCCTCTATTAAACAATTTACTTAAAACAGTATCCAATATTTCATTATGTTCTTCTACTGTTTTCGCATGTATAAGAATATCATCTTGGAATGTTTGTACTCCGTCAACTCTACTCAATATAGCTTCCATCAATTTCTGGAATACGCTGGCTGAAGAAGCCAGCCCGAATGGAAGTCTTTTAAATCTGAAAGCCCCTAAAGGAGTGATGAATGTGGTTAACTCCTTTGACACTTCTGATAACTGCACCTGATGATATGCAGACTTGAGGTCAATAATTGAAAAATACTTTGATCCACTAGTGGCTGCCAAAATCTCCTGTATATTCGGCAGAGGGAAACAATCAACAACAATATTTTTATTTAACGACCTCAAATCTGCACATAAACGGATTTCGCCATTTCTCTTTTTAATTAAAACAATAGCCGAAATCCATTCTGAGGAATTTGTTGGCTCAATTACTTCTTCCTCGACAAGCTTGTTTAAGAGTTCTTGCAAATCAGACTTTACTGATAAAGGAACTGCCCTTACCTTATGTTTAACTGGTATTGCGCCTTTCTTCAACTTAATTTCGTGTTCGAAACCTTTAACACAACCAATTCTATTTTCAAACAAAGACTCATATTTGTTAAGAATATTTTCCAAATCATCACTCACAACTGGACTTACCAAAGAAATAGAAGCTTGTACAAAATTTTCGTCCAGAACAATAGGGTCATCCGCACCTGGTTTAAGAATAATGCCCAGCTTAGCTAAATCCTTCCAACCTACGATGTCTTTTCCCTTTTCAGCTACATATATTTTGGTGGAAATTATCCTGCCTTTTATATTTAACAAGTCATAAAAATACCCATATGCATTAATGTCAGACTCTCCGAATGCTTTGGCATATATATCTGTAGCAAACAAGTCTGTATCAGGCCAATATTTAGCGTATTTCACATCTGAAATGATAGTGATCGGAGATCCTGAATCTGCCATAATCTTTACCTCTACATCTCCAATGTGGGCCATGCCTAATGGACCCTTAATATTTCCAGTTTGGTCATCAATAGACAGAACAATATTGGCACACATATCCTCCTCGAAATCATTAACATAACTTACTTTCACTTTCT
Organism: Lissotriton vulgaris; assembly: GCF_964263255.1. Classification (NCBI taxonomy): domain Eukaryota; kingdom Metazoa; phylum Chordata; class Amphibia; order Caudata; family Salamandridae; genus Lissotriton; species Lissotriton vulgaris. The sequence continues at coordinate 398,228,424 of NC_141696.1, read as the reverse complement.
GGAATCTTTGAGATCTGGAATTATTACAACACGTAGCGAAATGACCAATTTTCATACATTTTGTGCACTTTCTACCTTGTGCTGGACATCCTTGAAAATCAGCTTTATGGTTCTTTGACCCACATCTATAACATATAATAACATTTGAATCTGTCCCCTTTCCATCTCTATTTCTTTTCTCATAAGCAGGGTACTTTTGTTTTAAATCATTAACAACATACACATCAGCCCTTGAGTTTGAGGAAGCAGATAAAACTTTTGATGTCTGAAGAGATCTCTCAATCCCTTTGGCAATATCAATTGCCTCTTGTAAAGCTGGATTTTTACACGACAACAGCCTCTCTTGTATTTTCTTTTCATGGCAGTGAAAAACAAACTGATCCCTAATATATACATCCACCATGTCATTATATTCGCATTTAGTTGCTAGAACCCGCAAAGCACCAATATACTCCTCAACAGTTTCACTCTCCTGTTGTTTACGCATAGTGAAATGATGACGCCCAATCATAATATTAGGCTCCTCTCCAAACTGCCTTTCCAAACGTTTGAGTGCCTCTTGGTATTCATCTAATGGTATAAACTGTCCCGGGGGTGGCTCATACTCAGGCAAACTATCGAAAATTTCTTGACCATTTGCTCCCAATAATCCAAACAAAATTGCCACCTTCCTCTCAGGATCATAATTCTTACCATCTATTGCGATTAAATAACTCTCAAAAGCCCTCAACCAGTTTTTCCACTTCATGCTTGGTTTCCCTGGATCATTCAAGAAAGGAGCTGGAGCACATATATTTGAATTTGTAGCCATTTCTGAAAGTTTATCTTGTACCTCTTTCTTAATAAGAAACGCTATTTTCAAAACTTATTATTAAACTTAAAAAAAATTTTTTTTTTTATACCATTCAATAATTTCACAAAAATAATGCTAAATATTCTAAATATCAAGTTTAGATTCTTGAAAGAAATAGCTCATTGACAAGAAAAATTCTAAACATGGAAACAGGAAAAATCAGTTTTTCATTTAACAAGTAACTTAAATTCCTCTCATGAATAACGATGTTCTGAGAGAACATAACATTTTCAGAAAACAAAATGGAGTCACGCTCCAAATCGTAGGCTACGCGATGACATCAGAAACCACCCGCAATGTCAGTTACAGCTGACAGGAATGCCTGGCCGATACTCTGAACTGACAATTCCAACGGCCGACGTTGAAATAGATGTGACCGTTGACAGTTTACAGCTGAGGAGAATGCTACTTGCTTCCTCGAAAACGCTGTCGAATATGAGAAATTCAGCGCATCAGCACATGCAAGAAAATAGATGAAAGAAGAATTAGCGCTAGAAAACTCCTTAGGCAAAAATCGAAATATCGTAACTTGCCTTAAAGTAAAGCTTAGAAGGTCGCCGAGTCTTGAGTCAAAGGAACACTCTTTCGCTTCCTAACTCGTACTCATATGGAAAAGTAAAACAATCAATTAGCATTGAATAACACGCCCCGAACGAAGAAATCTGAATAACTTGCCTTGAAAAAAAAATATTTTGAAGAGACAAGACGATCCTCTGTCAAACACCGGCGGGTCTTGAATTTTTTTCGTATCCCGTCCTCGTCGCCATCTGAAGTGTCAATGTAGGCAATACGCAAGGCCAATTGAGTTATGTAAGTAATTTATTACAATTACAAAGACCCGCGAGTGCAGGACCGTTAAGGCAAACAGCTGGGGCTAGAAATGACAACTCACAACAGCGGAGCCTGATAAATGATGTGACGTAGGCACCCGATGTCCAATGAGCAGGGGGTAGGGGAAGAACACAAGGAAAAGCTGGAACGCCAACCTTCCAACATATAGTGAACTTTACATGTTACAACAAGCTTTTACGCTGCGTCACTACTATAAGGGCAAGTTGCATCAACAAGGTCACAGCATCCAAAGTGCCATTGTGGCATAGGAAGAAGTGACTTCACGTGTGGAAAGGCAATTCATAGTTTCTAAAACCATCAACACATCATTCACATAACAGGGTTTATTGGTCCAATATAGCTGGTGGAGAATGGAAACACGAGACTAGGGAGAATGAATTTGATAAACCCAAAAGTCACTACCTACACGATGTGCAACAAGTGGTGAGCTGAGGTCATTGGGAGTCGAGAGTACATTATGTCACTCCACTGCCTCTAGCATTTTAGCGAATTGATTCCATGTTTCTATCGTTACCACTTGAATTTCACAGTCACGCAATGTGTAGTTTAATTAACTACTGTCTGCTCATTAAGACTGTATTAACTGCTCTGATTGCAAGGTTTCAGGAGCCATCAGTAACACTATATGTGTCAATAGCTTGCAATCAGATTTTCTTCCTAAATTTGGTGCTTAGACACATTATTTACTATTCATTTGTGACTATGCTTACTTAACATAACACCTCCTGGGAAAAGCCCTTGGCCCAGCTGGTCTTCCCTCATCATGAGGAAGCGTCCCTGTTTCCCCCGTACCCCTATCTGCCCTTAATTCTCCTATAGTTTAGTAGCCCTGCCTCTCCAATTTCCTTTATAAATACTAGACTTATTCATCCTAGCATAGTGCCAGGCTGGTTGACTTACCTCATTTTCGTCTCCCATTGCTCGAAAGTGGGCCTTGCAGAGGACTTCAGGCTGGTAGTAATTAAGGACCGCGCAATCAGTGTTGTTATAAAAATAATGGGGCATATTATCAAGCCTGGGCGACAAAATTATCGCCGCTTTATTGGCAGGAAACTGCCGATAAAGTGGTGATAATGGGCTTGATAATATGCTCTATGGAATTCCAATCGAAGCACATGTTAAATATGAAGGACATCTTGCATGTGCTTCGATTGGAATTCCATAGAGCATATTATCAAGCCCATTATCGCCATTTTATCAGCAGTTTCCTGCCGATAAAGCGTCGATAATTTTATCGCCCAGGCTTGATAATAAGCCCCAAAATTCCCAGCTATCAAGGTTTTCAAAAGAATAGTGGGCCATATTATCAAGAACAGGCGATAAAATTATTGCCGCTTTATTGGCAGGAAACTGCTGCGAAAGCAGCGATAATGGCCATGGTAATATGTCCTTGTGAATTCCGATAGCAGCCCAGGTTCTGGTGTTAACCTGGGCTGCTATGGGAATTCACAAGGGCATATTATCAAGGCCATTATCGCCGCTTTAGAAGCAGTTTCCTGCCGATAAAGCGGCGATAATTTTATCACCTGTTCTTGATAATATGCCCCTGTGATCTGCCAGACCAAAAAAGTGTCACTCTTCGCGAGGGATAAATATTTCCTTGAACGGCCCAACTTACTGTGTTGAATACCCTCACCCAAAAAAAGTGTAAGTGTGCCGCAGGATCAAAACATGTGGAGCCAATCTCCCTCAGAATTGCGTTTTAGGCACCTACCTCTCAGCAATTGAGGGAAACATCTTGTTCAGAGCATGTGGCGTTAAATAAAGCATCCACCCATTGAAAAAAGCAAATGCTGGAAATACGGCCCTTGAAATAGGTGAAACTCAAACTGAAGTGCCTCTCCCATTGTTGACTACTAATATCGATCCCCATATAGTGCTTGAGTTTGCTTCTTGCTGCTTCTATTAACAGCATCTGTTCAGGGGTTAGAGCCTAGTTCCAAAATCTAACAGAGAGATTAACTCCATCCCCTCCGAAACAGATATTGTACAATCCCATTAGAAAATTCCATTATTGTTATCTAGTGTTGCTCTTATTTGGGTTTAATTAAAAAAATACTGCTGGCTGTACAGTGTTTTATCCAGAAACGAAATCTGTGGGGATTTAAACCTAAAGCCCTCAAAGATGTCTCCCACCTTAGTTATGCCTGAGTCAGCCCATTTACATATGGTTTTCTTTTTTAATCCAGGGAACATAGAACTACAGAAGCCTAACGGCAATTCAGCATTAATATTGAGTGTGCCTTCCATCGAAAAAATCTTCTTCCAACATAACATCAAGTGGGCTATAGTTTTATATCTTTCTTTATTTTGGAAGTTTAGGGGATTTCACACACCAGATAATGTTAGGGAATTTGAAAACGTTCAGCATTCTGGAAAATAACCACATTGTAGAAGCTAGAGGACTTCCCTGACAGATGACATACCTGTATCGCAAGAGATGCCAAATGATAGTGCCATAAATCTGGGAGAGTGCAAATATTCCACCCAAACCCCTAACTGTCAACCCCCAGCATTCAATTAGTTGAATGAGTATTGCTTGTTTCCAATCCAGTGGAAGAGGGGATAGGAAAAGAGAAAAAGGTACTCAATGAGGGAGGCTCCTTTCTACTTCTAGGTGCTTGAGTTGTCAGGTTCTGGTTGTGCCAGAGTGTATGGCAAGCGTGCTCTGAGTAAGATGACAGGATGTTTTTCTAGGACAGTCTTGAAGATGATTCTAAGATGCAGAAAGAAATTAAGAACCCATTATGAATTGTGATCTGCAATAAGTCTTCTACAATGGCTTTTACTAAAACACTCAAAAGTAATTAAAGTACAGGACTCACTCTAGTAGGGAAACCTATGACTGTGGGATTAAGTAAAGACAGCACTTTTAGCAGCCTTTGTTCGAGGGCAAGGATTCCTTCTGGGTTCAGGCTGTAGTAAGGCTTATAGGTCCATTGTCGACAATTGCTAAGGTAGCAGGAGCTTCATTGCCATGGGGCTGCTTTTAACACAACCCTGCATGAATATATTTCACAAGATTCTGTTTGTGCCCCTTTCACATTAGAACTGTCTACCTTGCAAGTTCTTTGCTGTGCTCTGAGGTTTAGTCTACCCACGATGTTCAAGGTTAAACAACAATGCCACTTGTTATTCTGTTCTGATCAGTCCAATGCACCTAGACATAACATGCTATACACAGCTGCACTCCTGGAAATCGTGTACTTAAATATTGCTACTCCAACCTGTTTTTGACACACTTGGAGACACTTTTCAGGCAAGAACAGCTGTGCTTGTCCTGTAATGTGAACATTGCATCTGGGCCTTGAGGTATGGGGTCTACTGGCAAAGCCCAGAGGTTTTTATGAACTATCTCTTGTCACGGGGAGGGTGGTTAGGTTGTTCAGCCCTTTTCCACAGTTTTTTATAACATGCTATCCCCGTTCGTATTATATGGTATTGTAATAAAAATGCTAACTATATTGTGTTTATGCATTTTGCTGCTAGTATTGGCTCGTGTAATGCACCATAGAGCGCGTTAGTTGAAATAAACATTTTAAACTATACCGCATCTTAGATTACTTGCATTGTGGACACGTGTGAGTGAGTAAGCAAAAGAGTGTCAGGCTCCCGTGATTCCCAAGATAGAGTGACATGTTCTGGGTTGTCTAATCATTAGTAGATTCGCTGTAGATGGAGAACGAATGAGACACTATAGCTAGTGGGTTTGAGATTTTGGGTACGAATGTGGTAGGTTGGCACACCACCTATTCACTAAGGTCCTGTTTTACTATGCATAGTTCTGTATATGTGCAGAATCCCCGCAACATGGCTCCACCAACGTTTGGTCTGGTTCTTATCTGCAAACGCTTGAGTAGTGCTTGTGCTTGTCCTCAATACCCTCACTTCTGCCTCCGAAGTCGGCTGTGACGGGACAACCTCCTATATTGACATTTTTATAGGTTCTTTCAAGCTTGAAGTTATATAAAAAATGCTACTCTCTCTTATTTGCCCTTGTTGTGCTGCCTGATGTTAAGTTAAACTTCCTTCTTTCGTGATGGGGCATAACATTGCCGCACACAATCGTGCTCCGCTCTGGGACTTCTTAAGAAATTATGGTGTCTCTGATGCAGGGGTGTCTTTTATTTTTTGTAGTCGAAGCGGATCCTGCAGATCCGTTCAAACTCTTTTACTCTTGGGTCACCTTTCCGGCGGTTGAAGCAGATGACAATGTGTTTCATGAATACACTGCCGCAGGAAAAAAGTTTGCTGATTCTGGAGGAGCATGCAAAATAAAATGCTACCAATACTAATGGTATGAGCCAACAAATTAGGTTCCTGGTGAGAAAGTGTGAGGATTTGGAGAATAAGTCCAGCCAGTCCAATATGTGGGTCGTTAGAGTCCCTGAGGGATCCGAGTCATCGCATCCAAGCATGGAAAAATGGCTTGTGCATCTATTAAGGCAGTCATTAGGGGCAGAGATTGAAGATCTGCCAGCTCAAGATTTGTTAATAGCAAGGGCCTATTGGGCCCCAAAAGGAACCACTAAGGCAGGTAGAAGGTTGCGGCAAATCATTGCTTACTTTGGGGACTGCTGTATAAAGAAGTCAGTTCTGAGTGTCACCGGAGCAAGAAAACACACTTCCTCTGTTAGAGGCTGAACATTTTCAATCTTACCGGATTAAGCCTGAGAGAAAGCTGGAAGGCAGAAAGAGTTTATGACCCTGCTGCAGAATTTAAGATGTTAGCCATTCTTGCTTCTATTCATTGAGCAAATTTAAGGATCATTTGGAGAGGGAACTTCCAAGACGTTCCAGACTCAGATGAAGTTTGAGACTTTATCTCTGCTCGTAAGACTTCCCTGGCAGGAAAGGGAGTCCCTGGATTGTGAGGAAAGGGTCAGAGTCCTTGATTAATGTGGATTGGGAATGCCTGAGATACTTACAGTTATATGGCTGTGAGGGGTAGGCTAATTAGTGGATGACTACATTGTGGTGTCTTGGATATAGCATACCTTTTTTCACGCTCACACAGGTTGTGTAAGGGGGCACCACTCATGGATGTACAAGAGTGCTATATATTGCATTCATTTGGGTAGGGTGGGGAGGGTCCGCTCTGCAGCCAGACGGGCTCAATAATCAGTTAGGGGTGGAGGCAGAGAGGATGGGGGCAGTAGAAAAGGAAAATGTAAGTCTGAGGTATTAGAGCAGAGGGGGTGAGAGGGAAGAGAGTATAAGACAGGAGAATGTTTTTGCTTTAACTCTGGGTCCTGAGCGGGCAGTATTTTGGAGAAGGAGGTGATGGCATTGGGCTCACACAAGGGATGTGAACCTGGCCTAGCTAATGTCTAACCTAACTCCGGTTAGCATCAATGCTAACCGTCTGAACCAAAAGGTCAAGTGGGCAGTGGTATTTGCTTGACTGAAACAGTATAAACCCAGTATTGTTCTGATACAGGAGACTCACTGGGTGTCGGGGGAGGGAGAAGGAGAAAGTGAGACATTTGGCTGAATGGGATATATTCTCTTCTGCAAGAACGACGGAAATTGGAGTTGTTATTTTGGTTACGGAAGAACTACAATTAAACTATTACAAGACAACCAAAGACTCCATGGTCTAATAGGCCATTTTACCCATAGAGGTGAGGGCATGCAAGATTAATATGGGAAGCAATTATGATTGAGTCAGTGACGATCCTAGCCATTTTAATAATCTGACATGTTCCTTGTGTTCCCTCACTGAGGAGGTTATCCTGGGTGAGGATTTAAATTTTTTGCTAGACCCTGCTATGGATGTCTCTAATGTAGTACGCACCAGCACAAAAGAGATAATCTTTAGAGATCTCAGTGCTCCTCTAGGTACACAAGATGTTTGGAGATCAAAAAAATGCAAATCTTTTACCTGATATTCTAAACGTTTTCGATCCGCTTCTAAAATTGATTTAGTTCTGGCATTATTTACTATTCGGTACATACCATTACAGAAACACTTATGCCGACAGGTATGTCAAAGAAAACACAGTTTAATATAATTATGCCCAATTAAAACATTCAGGGGCAGATTTACAAGGAACTGACGCATCTGCATAGATGTGTCAGTTTCCATGTGCTAGCGCCAAATGTCTTTGCTCCACCCTGGATGCGCTGTATTTACAATACAGTGCTCCATGGTGCAAGGATTAACAGATGCGTCAGAAATTCTGACGCATCTCTTGGGCCAAAGGTGACGCATTGCTAGAGTTGCTCATAAAAGTGACGCAAATCCAGCAATGCGCTACAACAGAAGGTGAGTCTCATACAAAAAGGCCTGCGCCAATCCTTACGCCTGGTCAGCCGTGGTCGCTGCAGGTAAGAGCAGTGGGGCCAAGTGAGGGGGTATTTCGAGAGATGACCACGAGGGAAAATGTATTATTTATTTAATTTTCCTTCATGGTCGTTGCTGGAAATTCCCCCTCACCTGGCCCCTCCGCCCATCGCTCTTACCTGCAGCGGGTGCGGCTGCGCCTGGTCTGAGCAGGAATAATGTTTTTGAGGCAGTGAAGGCGAAGAGTGACACAGTGAAATGTTATAAATGTCACTGCATCAGTTCTACATGGCTTTCTGCGGGGGAATGCCCGCCCTGCATACATTATATCTGGCACAGGTATAATATGAAGCAGGGCTTTACAACGCGACACAACTACCGCTATGTGCGTCACGTTGTAAATTGGCGGCATTGATTGTGCCGCAATGGCTGCGCAAGGAGGCACAATGGGCTTGTAAATCGCCACTCTATTTTTTTTTTTTTAATTGAAGTCAAACAGGAATGACAAATAATGGACATGAACACAAATTCCGCAATATTACATCAAAGCAAAATATACCTTGGAACTTTTTAATCGTCGATGAGCCAATTCCATCCCGATGCCACCGTGTATGTATTGACAATGACAGTAACTAGCAATGAGCCTTACAAATGTCACAGCAAAATTGCCTGAAGAAGTATTAAAAGTAAATTCTCCATGGGTGCCGGCTTAAAAGTAATTAGTAAAATGTACCCTAATTAGCATCTTATTACGCTCCATAACAAATGAACACGCTTAGAAGTGTTTCTATGATCCAAAGACGAGAGAAGACGTACAGCAATTGGCGGGTAAACCTTAAAGAATTGAGATTATTTCGTGACATTGTAATTTGATTGGATTCTGCAATGAACAAAGCGAAAAGACAGTGGGTTTGGAAAGCTGGCACGCAATGCAGCATAATGCATGTACATCTCTCTGCAAAACGAACACACTCTGTCTACGCAAATGCACGCGAAAGCCCTTTGTTTCAAGTCAGGCTTAGCAGAATGTTTACGTAAAGATGGCGCGATGCATCTGGAGAGGCTGAAAACAAAGTACCTTGAAATTGATCATGTCGCACTGTTCCTATAAGCAGGTTGCTTTATTCGAAAAGTTAACATTTGTGCCTCCTCAAGACCGTATAGATATCCAGCTGTTTTGCGTTTTCGGAGCCTCCTCGCTAATCAGGGCCGCGCAGGTGAAAGCAAGCAAGGCCTCTCCCGCGCAGCAGAAAATAATGCAGGCTTCATGTGAAGCACCAGGGACAACCGGGCTGGCATATGGACACGCCTGGAGCCAAAATCAAATCTATTTGATGAAAACATGCAAAGGAAACAGATTAATGGGAGAACCCTTCTTTTTCATCATGAGTGGATAATTATACAACCTTTCCGTCTTGATTTTAATTGGCAAACAGAAAAGCGCCTGTGCGCCCCTAGAGCCGACGCTGCTGTGCACAAGAAACACAGAGCTTACTTGTTGATGTTATTTTTTCCTATTGGTTTTATTTGCATTAATCGCTTGTCCTAATCTTGTTTTGTAAAAATGAATGTTGGGTCAAATGTTCAAATTTTACCCACAAAAATCCCAGTCGCCTTTTGACTAGCTGGGCCCAGCCCCAGTCGCTCCGTGGACGATGCATATCAATGAGGAGTTATGCTACAGCTGAAGTGCCTTCTGCATTACAGTTCCTATTGCCACGGAAAGTCTGCGTGCCTCCAGGGAACAGTGTGATCAAATGTGGCATTTTAAAATATATGAATATGTTTTCTTTGAAAGTAAGTCGATTTTTGGCCTAATTCTATGGAACTCTTACTCTCTACTAGTATCGGTCCAGTTTCACCAATTGGTGGTTTCCTTGTCGCAGTCGAATCGGGCCTGGCATCACTTTAAGAGTTAAGGAATTTGACGAAGCAGGTGGACGAGTGCCAGAGGCGCTATATTGTTTTAGATTTGGTGCGCATCTGAATGCACGCAGATGTAAGACAAGTTCAAAGTCTTCTCTAAGTCATTGCTAGTGAAAAAGCGTCTATGATGGAAGTTCCAGTTGCCCAGTTGCAAATGGGTTCTACTGGATCTAGTTGCAGCAGGTAGGTTTTTAAAACCTAGAGATTCACGTTTAATTGCAGATAAACCTTGGAGATGGTTATCCACATCTTATTATTAGGCCTGGATGAAATATAAATTATTCCGGTGTAAATCACATATTTTCAGTAATTTTGCTTTACTCTTTTTATTTGAAATTTTGCCATTATGCCACTTTGTGTAATAATGTGCTATTCACAGATACAATTTACAGCTAAATGTATCTTTTACCATGAATGCACAGTAACAACAGAACGCGAGTGGCTGTTGTTCGCTGTATCTTTGTTAAATGCACTCTGGCTTCAAAAACTGATGTGAGGGCGCTTTTCACACTAAAATATAGAGTAAAATGATGATATATTCAAAATGCTATGAATGCTTCTTAGATTGATATTATGCAAAGGTTTGCACTGCTTCAGTCCCAAAATACAATTCATTTTTGTAGTGATGAGCATTGTCAGACATAGACTATGAATTCCGAGCATGAGTATTAAAATGTTGCCTTTCTTACAGTTGCTGTGCTGTATCAAAAGAAAATTGTACAGCAGAAACTGTCATCCGGCAGACAGTCACCAAGGACCGTACCCCATCACCTGCACAAAAGTGGCATTGGTACTTTTTCAGTTTCCTCATCAAATATTTAACAACATAAAATCCTTTTCGACAAGTAAGCACTGTAAGAAAAGTAGAGATATTGCTGTACCAATAGGATTATTCTCAAAATCCCAGCCCCCAGATATACCTTCATAAAAAATAGTTGTCCAGAGATTTTTATATTTGATTTGTGTTTTTCGATCATTAGAAAAGTAATTTAGCTTGGGTAGACATTGTTGATCGGGGCCGAATTTTTCTGTATGACATTTTTAAAAGTGGCAAATGTTTTGCAGTGATGATGTAATATTTTAGCACATTTGCCCCTAGTGTAGCTGAACTGTACATGTATGACTTTGGATGTAAATATATCCTGTCGGCTCTCAACCCTTTTGCATCCTATGTAACCTTTTGGCAGAGGTACATCGATGATGTACTTGTCATCTGGACAGGTACAGTGAACACCCTACTGGAATTTTTTGAGTGGATCAATACATGTGACCCCAACCTGCGGTTTACCCACTCCTACAACAAAGATGAGATTATTTTTCTCGATGTTGTCATCAGCAGGGTTGGGAACCACCTGATGACCAAAACTCATCACAAGCCTACAGCTAAAAATAATTTATTGCATTTCACAAGCTTCCATCCCCGCCCATTACGGGAGAACCTTCCCTTTGGCCAGTACTTGCTCATAGGACTCAATTGCAGCAAGTTGACAGACTACAAAACACATGCATAGGACCTAAACAACAAACTGCAGAAACGAGGATATCCCATCCGAATCCTTAGAAAAAGTTGCAAAAGAGTCAGGAACCAGCAGAGAGACGCCCTACTGGAAACTAACCCCAAAACAGGGTCGGAAAATGTACCAGTCACATGTGTAACTACGTATAATATAGCATCCAGTGCAGGCCCGGACTGGCCATAGCGGGCACTGGGCAATCCCCCGGTGTGCCGCAAGGATGGGGGCCGGTTTTGAGCCCCTGGGGGCCGGTTTTGTCACAGGGCCGTTGTTGCAGCATAGCTGCAAAATCAGCCCAGCAACAAAATCGGCAGAAAACCGGCCCTAGCAAAGCGCTCGGTGGCACCTCCAACCCCCCCGAGCGGGGAGGGGGGCCGGCCGAGCACTTTGCCAGGGCCGGTTTTGGTTCCCAGTCCGGCTCTGATCCAGTGCTGTGAGTCGATCCATCAGAAAACATTGGAAGATATTGGAAAGCAACAAACATGAATGAGAAAAACCTTTGTGCTCTTACAAACGTGCCAGGAGTTTAAAGGACTCCCTAGTTCACACACACCCTCAATACCACATGAGAGAGGAGGACCAAACTATTCTCAATGCCTGGGTGCTCCCCCCAGTTATAGGTCACTTATCCTGTGGTGGTTGTAGTGAGTGCCATCTGACTACCGCTACCAAATTTCTGGCATTAGAACCTGGTAAACAATAGCTACATCGTACCCACACGAACTGTAATTCGACCAGCGTAATATACCTGATAAACTGCCCGTGCCGACTCAGGTATGTGGGCATGACCTCACGGAAGATAAAACAGCGAATTTGCGAACACCGCAGCAACATCAGGTGTCGGAAAAACACAACCAAACTGACTGATCATTTTTGAAACTGAACTACACCCGCTCATGATCTCAGGTGGGCAATCATTGAGCAAACACAACATAGCCCTGGGGCACAACATGCACTCTTTGAGAAGGAGCAACAATGGATATATCATTTGTCCACACATCAAACCGGGTTGAATGATAAGATACTTTGGGGCTCAGTGATGTGACACTAAATTATATAAAAAACACTGACTTTCATTTCATAGTGCATTGAATAGACCTTTAGGCATGTGTTTATACTATGACCCACCCCAACCATTTGGCATTTTGGGCAGTGAACTATGTCTCATTAGATGTCCAAACCGACATTCATTCTGTTTTGTTAAAAAACAGGACTCTCACCAGCATTTTGTTTACTGGCCCGACTTAGAGTATACACTTAGCGGACTGTTTATTTGTTTGTAAGCCACACACTAAGTCACAGGGACAGGTATTGAACTTACTAATATGCACTTTATGCTACCCCTTCGGTGCCTGTTTGACTGCGGGGTCTTAATAACTTTACCCATTTTAATTTTCAAATTTTGGGATTCCCTTTAAAAATCTACCACATTAGTTTTAGAAAACTACGTACTAGCTGCCCCGGATACTATCCAAACGCCGGGTCTCTTAAAATGTGGTTAAGTACCATTCACAACCTATGTGCCTTTTGCATTACAGTGCTTTCTTTTTCCGTTCCACAAACATTACTAAAGTTAACTCGGATTAACACATACTAGTGTTTTTGGGTAGCTTGCACGTTATGTCTTACGCTCTTTGCGTAGTAACCACGTGACTCCAGAACGGCTTTTTAAGCGCTATCTGCGTCTACACGGCAACATTCGAGCCGCGGACAACCGTAATGCAGGTCAAAGAGAGTGATTGCTCCGTAAAACAAGTAAGTGTTTGTATGCCTGGGAGTGTTAAACTGAGCCGTCACATCAAATGACGGTGTCCCACCAGAAAAACTGTCATTTTAATTGAATTTTTCTTGTTTAAGATGCTACATGGCAAACAAAACTCCGCCGCGGAACCCATGATGTGAAGCCATTTCAGTCTTCATGTAAGCCTATGTTTTTACGAATTCTTCCATGCTGCAGTACACACTTCTTTCCAAAAGTGTGTAAAGTTAAGGCAACGTTACTTAACTAAATCTTTTTAATCACGGGGCCAGCACAAATGAGCACAGACTACGTGAGTGGAGCGCAAGTTGTGCCTCTGCTCTCGCTAACTTTTAGCCCACACGTGTAGAACCTGAATACACTTACCGAATACACAGTGTCGGCTTGTAATGAACCTCTGGCATGACCAGGAAACAGAGGTTGTCCACTAGTGTGTGAAAAATAAGAGCACTGGTGGGGGCATTGGTTGATCCATGACACAGGATCACTGAAGGAAATTTACCTCAATAACAATAAGAGAATATGTATAACGATGGATGCTTTCATACTTTGTCTCTTGTCTGTTTTGTTCTTTCGGAATAGGGCCCTTGGAAATCCCAGGAGCTCTCCTTTGGTAAAACCGTGAGTTTTACTGCACACACACACACTCCTCAGGTTAGGGTACGCCTAAGCATGCGTATACCGCCAGGGAGGTCTTGGTCCTGATGAAAGCTTAGCTAAATTAGCATTTACAAGCAGAAACATGTCGACCACATATTCGCTTTAAACCTAGGATATAGTTGGCTCTAAATGCCAGCACTTGTCAGCCTCACTTGATTTTAATGATTGTAGGTTGCCCTGTTATTAAAATTATTTCTGGGTAAAGATTGTCATCTTTTAAAATTTGCACCACACTTTGCACTGACACACTGTCCAAGAAAATCCCACTCCGCTGTAGTTCAGGCGTTGTAGTACACCAGGGAGGCACTTGTCTCCCTGTTGGGAACCCAATGATGAAGCATGTCACCAACTAGGTTGGTGAGTGAGGGTTCTTTTAGAAAACAAAGGTTTTTTTCCCCGCACACTTGCCCCACACTTGGTTATTGTGTTAATTCTTTTACATTATTCGTCACTCTTTTGCTGATTGCGAGTATTTATCAGGGGAAGAAGAGTGATTTCCTCTCCCTTTCTCTCTAGTTGTTTGTTACATACTGTTAGACCTGTCTGGCTTTTTGACGTAGTCCCTCCTATTTATTATTTATTTTGTCCCCTTTTTGCCCCTCATACCCTTGATCATTTTTGTCCACTGACTTTTTCTAGGTGTTGACCCAGGGGATAGGTGTTCTTTTCCCCCCTCATAATTTTTCACCTCAGGCCCAGAGGCCTGTTCTGACAGGAAAAGTTGGAACCACACAAAATGGTGGCCACCAACTGCCCTAACTGTCACACTCAGAACTTGGCCATAGCCTAGCATAGGGCATTCTAGAACCTTCTGGTCCATTCTGGACCACTGAAGGGCAGCCTATATAAGGCGGAATGCTGGACAGCCATTTTGTCTGTCAGTGAGGAGCAGCTAGAGTGAAGGTTGAGGTCTGGCAGGGGCAGGATCCTGAAGGGTGGTTTCCTCTACAAGAGTAGCCCTCTGTCTGGGTTTCTTTCCCCCCCATTTCCTGTTGTCCTAACCAAGTTAGCCCATCCTGCTGATCCTGGGCAGATAGGTGAAGGGGTTAATTCTAGTAGTCTTGGAAACTGAGGAGAGCCTTACCCTGGGAGCTGAATTAAGAGTTCCCCTGTGCCCCTAGTCTGTCCAGTAAAGAGGGAAAGGGGATTAGTGCTGAGGAAGTGCACTGTGGCTTTTTCCTGAAGGAGCCCCCCGTTTTTACCCCCCTCTTCGTTATAGTGAAGAAAGGAAATAACTCCCCTGAACAACTTCAAGATTTCCTTACCATTGACTGGCTCTGTGGCGTGTGTCAAGCCTCCCCGCCTGTGGGGTGGAAGGTGCGAGGTGAAGAACTTGTTCCCTTCCTTGAACTGGGAGCGGGGCCTCTGGAACACCGTTTGCGCTCTATGCCAGCAACCCCCCGGGATCCACTGAGCCTGAGAAGCCTGGCGAGGCTTCCCTTCAAGAGCGGGACCCCGGGGGTGCCTACCGCGCTTAATCGCGTTGTCTGTAGCAACCCAGCTGAAAGGAGAGTGAGGGCGCCTACGCGCATGCCCCGTCGGAAGCTGATGTCCCCGGAAGGAGGGGCAAAGAGGTGAGCAGGCCCAAGAGTAGTGTTCGTCCCTGGAGCGGGAGCAGTGGGAGGCGGCAACAGCAGGAGCGCTAACACGCATGCCCGCCGGAGGAGTGTCTTCAGAGCTCAGCGCTGAGGAGAGGCGCCGGAGGTTCCTTCATCTGGCCAAGTGATCGGCTCGTTTTCCTCCTGCTCGAACGCCGCGCTGAGGAGCAGCCCGAGCTGAGAGGGAGAGATACAAGGCCCGGTAGAGGTCTGGGGGCATTGTGATAACTGCCTTTGTTGTTCCTGCGCTAGTGCAGCGCGGAGGAGTCGGCCCGAGTTGGGGAGCCCTGAGGGGTCTTCAGAGGCGTGAGAGCCTCTTCAGCCTTACTTCCTTAGCCCCCCCGCTCTTGTTGCTTCTTCACCTCTGGCGCAGGACTATTTCATGAACAACACCAACAAGTAAGGAGGTAGTTACGTGGGGGAGTGACTTCCACAAGATTAACCAGTCCATGAGGAATCTTTGACAGGGTTCTATGGGAAGCTGATTTAAGTGGTTCTTAACCGATTGCTTTTAAACAGGAGTAGAAGAAGAACTGTAATGTTATCCATGTAAAGGAAAGTATTATTCTGATCTGATTTAAGTGTTGATCTTGCCAAACTTTAAAGTAATGCTGTGATGAGAGATTATATAAAGTAAGCAGTGTGTAGTAAATGCCTAACCGAGCTAAAAAAGTGTAAGAGTTACCTGCTAGTTTTGGTTAGGCGATTTGTCTATATTATAAATGCTGGTTGTTAATATGATTTAGAACTTAAAAGTATTCTTGCCAAATTCCAAACCAACTGAAGTGTAAATTAATAGTGAACTCTGAAAGTAAAAATACAACGACATTATTTTTATAAACCAGTACATATTTTTCCACATTTTGGTGTAGCGTTATCTTTTTGTGTGCTATTGCGTGGTTTTACTGTTGGGTGGTCTGCAACCTTTACACTGTGCCTCTGAAATGAATGTCTTGCCCTAGGCCAGGCTACCCCAGGTTCTAACAGATTGGTGCCTAGCGGTGGGATACTGACTTGGTTGCAGCTACTCAATAGTAATTCAACGTAATACACTAAACCTACACCAGGAGTTTTCTCCTTGCGGCCCTCCTAATTTGTCTTTTTGATTTTTCCAAATTTGTTCCTGGTGGTGGGTGGAGGTGGCTTTAGGTTGCCCTTGCAACTCTGCAATTTCTGGTGTGTTATCTAGGTTTGCCTGACTCAAAATGGAGTTCGCTGTGGAAAACCTAGAGGTCTATTCTGTGTCACAGTTGAAAATGTTCTGCCAGCAAATGGGGGTATTTTTCAAACATGGTGCCAGGAAGGGGGAGCTCCAGACCAGTCTTAGGGCTTGGGTGGAGGCACACCAAGAAAAGAAGGAGGAGGAAGAGGGGGTAGATCAGGACACGGTGGGGGAGATAGATGAGTTATTCCACACTGAAGGGGAAAACTTAATCCCAGGACCAGTGTCCTACTCCAGAAGGGGTAGTAGCACCTCTGGGGGAAGCTTAACTGAAGCCGAGCTCACGGATAGGAGGGAGAAAAGACAGTTGAGATGGGAGTTGGCTAAGTTGGAGCAGGAGAAAGAGGAGAGGAGGATGGCCCACGAGTTCAGACTGAAGGAACTGGAGCTCCAAAGCCTGCAACGGGGGGTCCTCTCCTGAATGGAATGGTGGCAGCGAACCAAAGGAGACAGCCAGGGAGACCAAACCCTATTTACCAAAAGACCTGATAGCGAGCTTCAGTCAGGGGGACGATATAGCTAAGTGGCTGGCTGCTTATGAGGTTTCTCTGAGGGTTCATGGGGTGCAGGAGAAGCACTGGGGGGGTAGTTTGTACAAGTACATGCCTCCTGCTGGTCGGGACACCTTGCTGGCCCTGGATCCAGAGGAACAAACTAACTACCCCACCATGAAGCTGGCGTTGTTAAGGAAGTTCGGGCTTACCCCAGAAAGGTACCGACAGAAGTTCAGGGGGAGCCACAAATTAAGCACCCAGAACTGGGTGGACTTCCTTGACTACGCCAGAAAGGCCTTAGAGGGTTGGGTCAAGGGCAGTGAGGTGAAAGATTATGAGGGGCTGTACGATCTATTTTTGAGAGAACACCTCCTCGAGAAATGTTTTCCCGAGCTGCGCCAACACCTGGTGGACAGCAAGCTGACCAATCCCCGGAAGCTTGCAGAGGAGGCGGACATCTGGGCAAGTACCCGGGTGTCCTCCAAGGGGACTGGAGGGGATTCTCAAAAAGCCGGACAGGGCGCCCCCCAGAAGAAGGAGGGGGGGAGAAAAAGAAAGAGTTCTCTAAAGGTCCCCAAAATAACTTCCAAGGGAAGGGAGCAGGTTTCACCCCTAGGGCAAACCCGCCCAGAAACCCTAATCCTGGCCAAAGCCAGCAGCCAAGGGTTCTCCACTGTTTTGAATGTGGGGGTGTTGGACATTATAAGGGGGATGTCAGATGCCCAAAGAGACCACCCCCTCCCACCGGAGGAAAGTCACCGGGAGTAGCTAGTGTAGCGCTCGGGGAGGAGTTGCCCTTACATAAGGGGGGTGAGTGGGCGGGTGTCACCTTAGTGTCCCTGGGAGAGCGGGAGATGGTTCCAAAGATCCAGGTGCCCCCAAATACTACAAAGTATGGGCAATGGGTTACCATCAATGGCCAGAGAGGGGAGGCTCTGAGAGATACAGGAGCCAGTATGACTATGGTGAGAAGTCAGCTGGTGTCTCCAGAGCAGGTTGTTCCTAATGTACTCCACCCCGCCGCGATGGCTGACGGCAGAATGGGCCACTATCCAGTGGCTGAGGTTCCCTTTGAGTGGGAGGGGGTTGCAGGTTCACTTCGAGTTGACGTAAGCCCTGCCGTGCCAGTCGATTGTCTGTTGGGGAATGACATGGAACACAACACTTGGAGAGAGGTGGAATACCGGACGCATTCTGCGATGCTGGGTACTCCTGACTGGGCCTGTGCAAGCACACGGTCTGCGACTGCCCGGAGAGGGAGTTCGCCTGGGTTGGAGCCTGGAACAATGGCCCAACCCACTGCTAAGAAGGGACAGACCCGGAGACAGAGAAAGCCTGCTCCGGCTTCCACACCCCATGTGACAGATCGGCCACCTGCGGTGGTGGACCAGGAGTCCGTGGAGGGGGAAGTAGACTCTCTGGAGGATTTACCCATCCCTGCGGAGTGGCATGTGGAGGGAGGTCCTACCAGAGAGGAATTCTGTAAGGGGCAGAGGGAGTGCCCCACCCTTGAGGGACTGAGGCGACAGGCTGAAGCCCAAGCAGCAGGTGATGTTACGGGACACTACCACATTTACTGGGAGGATGGACTCCTCTACAGTGAACCCAAGGTACCCTTGCCTGGTTCATCAAGGGCCTTGGTAGTCCCGCAACAGTACCGAGCCTTTCTTTTGGAATTGGCTCATGCCATACCCCTGGCAGGACACTTAGGCCAGGACAAGACCTTTGCACGGCTTGTCCTCCACTTTTACTGGCCTCAGATGAAAGTGGCGTCCAACACTTACTGTCGGACATGTGTAACCTGCCAGGCCAGTGGGAAAACAGGGGTGAAGCTAAAGGCTCCCCTGGAACCACTTCCAGTCGTTAGCACACCCTTTGAAAGGGTAGGCATCGACATTGTAGGGCCTTTGGATCCACCAACAACAGCTGGTCACAGGTTTATCCTGGTTTTGGTGGATCATGCCACACGGTACCCAGAGGCAATACCTCTGAGGACAGTCACTGCACCTGTAGTGGCAAGAGCCCTAATGGGAATCTTTACACAAGTGGGATTTCCCAAGGAAGTTGTGTCTGACAGGGGGACCAACTTCATGTCAGCTTACATGCGGGCAATGTGGAAGGAGTGTGGAGTGACCTACCGGTTCACCACTCCCTATCACCCCCAGTCGAATGAACTGGTTGAGAGGTTTAATAAGACCTTGAAGGGCATGATCAGAAGTCTGCCCGAAAGCCTGCGGAGGAAATGGGACGTCTTCCTACCCTGTTTGCTCTTTTCTTACAGGGAAGTGCCACAGAAGGGAGTGGGCTTCAGCCCCTTTGAGCTTCTGTATGGGCACCCTGTACGCTGTCCTCTCAGCCTGGTGAAGGAAGGTTGAGAGAAATCTCCCAGGAAACCCCCCCCAGGATGTGGTGAGCTACATGCTGGCCTTCAGGAGCCAAATGGCGAAGTTGTGGAAGCAAGCTTCTGACAACTTGGAGGCCAGCCAGGCAGTCATGAAGGAGTGGTATGACCACAATGCTCACCAGGTGGAATTGGAGCCTGGCCAGAAAGTGTGGGTGATGGAGCCTGGAGAGCTTAGCGCCCTCCAGGATCGCTGGACAGGCCCCTTTGAGGTGTTGGAGAAGAAGGGTAAGGCCACATACCTGGTGGACCTTAAGACCCCTCGACAGCCCCTACGGGTGCTGCATGCCAACCGTCTCAAGCCCCACTATGAGAGGCCCGAAGTCATGTTGATGATGGTGACTGACGGGGAGGAGGAAGCGGAAAGCGAACCTCTCCCAGATCTATTTGCGTCTCAAGAGAAGGATGGGTCAGTGGAGGGAGTGATTCTCTCTTCTACTCTAACTCCTGAGCAGCGGGAGGACTGCCGCCAGATCCTGGAGCAGTACTCTTCGTTGTTCTCCCTTGTCCCGGGAAGGACTCACCTGTGTACCCATGACGTGGACACAGGGGACAGCCCACCAGTGAAGTCAAAGACCTACCGGCTGTCCGACAAGGTGAAGGCTAGCATCCATGGAGAGGTTGCCAAGATGCTAGAGCTGGGAGTTATTGAACCTTCCAACAGCCCTTGGTCCAGTCCGGTGGTGCTCGTGCCAAAAGCCGCACCACCAGGCACCACACCTGAACTGAGGTTCTGTGTGGATTACCGAGGACGGAACTCAGTAACCAAGACTGATGCTCATCCGATCCCTAGTTATGAAACAGAAAAGGTTTTGGATCCTACATCTGCCCAGCCCGGATCTCAACAACAGAGTAAACAGAACAAGGTGGCTAGACAGGAAGAATTCTTATCATGAATAACAGCAACGCAGTCAATATGTACTACGTAACCGCGGGATTTATGTACCAAAACAAATTTATTTTCTTTTTATCTAGTTTATCAGAATTTCAAAAACACAAGGACAAACCAAAGACTGTCACGACAGTGAATTCATGGGTACAATATCTACAAATATACAAATTTACAACTATACAATACT
The DNA here is from genome assembly GCF_964263255.1 of Lissotriton vulgaris. Lineage (NCBI taxonomy): Eukaryota > Metazoa > Chordata > Amphibia > Caudata > Salamandridae > Lissotriton > Lissotriton vulgaris. The sequence goes on along the minus strand of NC_141696.1, from coordinate 398,207,780 downwards.
TACAAAGTGAATGAAGCAAAACAAATAAGAACAATGTGGGAATGACACACCAATAAACAATGAAGTAATTCAGTATTCAAAAATCAATTGCATTTATATACAGTGAAAACATTCGTGCAACAAGCAGGGGTACAACCAGTCCATGGGACTATGAAACCAAGCGACAGGCGGGGGCAGATGGAGTGGGACGCCTGCCTGCCTGACAGAACCCGTGGTTCAATGTTTATATTGGGTTGCACAGCTAGGATTCCAAGTAGTGGACAAATTCTTTTCCTAGATGCACCCTTTTGAGTAACCACAGGGTGGAGGTGTCGACGCGTTTCGAACCAGAGTGTTAAAGGTTCTCTTCAGGACGGGGACTGGGAACAGTGAGTCTGCACGAGGCAAGGAGTATGCCGTGGTGTCGGTAATTCGCAAAGAGATGATTGTTTCTGTGGTTAGCCAAGTGTTAATCTCGTAGAGATGTTGTCCGCCGCGCGGTACACACTTTTAAAGAGGGAACGGCTCACATTTTAGCTGTGTTGTCTTTAGAAAGCTTAGTAAGCGGCTTTGGCGGATTAGGGCGTCTGGTCACAGAGGCCAATCTGGAGCCGGCGGGCGGTTTCACACTTAGCCGGGACTTGTGTTGGAGGATTCAATCGCTCACTTCCAAGGGGACACACAGTCTATCGGTCCGGTAGACTGTGTGTCCCCTTGGAAACCGCCCGCCGGCTCCAGATTGGCCTCTGTGACCAGACGCCCTAATCCGCCAAAGCCGCTTACTAAGCTTTCTAAAGACAACACAGCTAAAATGTGAGCCGTTCCCTCTTTAAAAGTGTGTACCGCGCGGCGGACAACATCTCTACAAGATTAACACTTGGCTAACCACAGAAACAATCATCTCTTTGCGAATTACCGACACCACGGCATACTCCTTGCCTCGTACAGACTCACTGTTCCCAGTCCCCGTCCTGAAGAGAACCTTTAACACTCTGGTTCGAAACGCGTCGACACCTCCACCCTGTGGTTACTCAAAAGGGTGCATCTAGGAAAAGAATTTGTCCACTACTTGGAATCCTAGCTGTGCAACCCAATATAAACATTGAACCACGGGTTCTGTCAGGCAGGCAGGCGTCCCACTCCATCTGCCCCTGCCTGTCGCTTGGTTTCATAGTCCCATGGACTGGTTGTACCCCTGCTTGTTGCACGAATGTTTTCACTGTATATAAATGCAATTGATTTTTGATTACTGAATTACTTCATTGTTTATTGGTGTGTCATTCCCACATTGTTCTTATTTGTTTTGCTTCATTCACTTTGTAAGTATTGTATAGTTGTAAATTTGTATATTTGTAGATATTGTACCCATGAATTCACTGTTGTGACAGTCTTTGGTTTGTCCTTGTGTTTTTGAAATTCTGATAAACTAGATAAAAAGAAAATAAATTTGTTTTGGTACATAAATCCCGCGGTTACGTAGTACATATTGACTGCGTTGCTGTTATTCATGATAAGAATTCTTCCTGTCTAGCCATCCGATCCCTAGGGCGGATGAATTGATTGACCGGCTAGGAGCTGCCCAATATCTGAGTACCTTTGACCTCACTTCAGGGTACTGGCAGATCTCCTTGACAGATGGAGCAAGGGAAAGGTCAGCCTTCTCCACGCCTGAGGGACACTTCCAGTTCTGTGTGATGCCCTTTGGGCTCAAGAACGCCCCTGCCACAATTCAGCGGCTGGTGAACCAGGTCCTCTCTGGATTGGAGAGTTTCTCTGCTGCTTACTTGGATGACATTGCTGTCTTCAGTAGCAGTTGGGAGGACCATTTGCAGCATTTGCAAGCAGTTCTCCAGGCCCTGAAACAAGCTGGATTGACAATCAAGGCCAGCAAATGTCAGATTGGGCAGGGGTCAGTTGTGTACCTTGGACACTTGGTGGGTAGAGGGACTGTGCAGCCCCTGCAGGCGAAGATTGAGGCCATCATGGCCTGGGAACCCCCCAAGACACAGACTGAGGTCCGAGCTTTCCTGGGCCTCACAGGCTACTACCGTTGCTTTGTGAAGGGGTATGGCACTATTGTAGCGCCCCTCACAGAGCTCACCTCCAAGAAACAACCTCGACGGGTAGTTTGGACGGGAGCTTGTCAGCAAGCTTTCGAGAAATTGAAGCAGGCGATGTGTGCGGCACCGGTCCTGAAGGCCCCAGACTTCTCCAAGGAGTTCATTGTCCAAACAGATGCATCAGAACATGGCATTGGGGCAGTGTTATCGCAACTAAATGAAGAGGGCCTGGATCAGCCTGTAGTCTTCTTATCCAGGAGACTGCTTCCCCGGGAACAGAAGTGGAGTGCCATTGAGAGGGAAGCTTTTGCGGTGGTGTGGGCTCTGAAGAAGCTGCGGCCATACCTCTTTGGCTCGCACTTCCTGGTTCAGACTGACCACCGACCCCTTCGTTGGCTGATGCAAATGAAGGGGGAAAATCCCAAGCTGTTGAGGTGGTCCATCTCCCTACAGGGAATGGACTTCCGGGTGGAACATCGGCCTGGAGTGGACCACGCCAATGCAGACGGTCTCTCCAGGTATTTCCGCCTTAGTGATGAGGACTCCCAAGGGGTTGAGTAGTTCTCCCCACTTTCAGCTGGGGGGGACGCGTGTTAGACCTGTCTGGCTTTTTGACGTAGTCCCTCCTATTTATTATTTATTTTGTCCCCTTTTTGCCCCTCATACCCTTGATAATTTTTGTCCACTGACTTTTTCAAGGTGTTGACCCAGGGGATAGGTGTTCTTTTCCCCCCTCATCATTTTTCACCTCAGGCCCAGAGGCCTGTTCTGACAGGAAAAGTTGGAACCACACAAAATGGTGGCCACCAACTGCCCCAACTGTCACACTCAGAACTTGGCCATAGCCTAGCATAGGGCATTCTAGAACCTTCTGGTCCATTCTGGACCACTGAAGGGCAGCCTATATAAGGCGGAATGCTGGACAGCCATTTTGTCTGTCAGTGAGGAGCAGCTAGAGTGAAGGTTGAGGTCTGGCAGGGGCAGGATCCTGAAGGGTGGTTTCCTCTACAAGAGTAGCCCTCTGTCTGGGTTTCTTTCCCTCCCATTTCCTGTTGTCCTAACCAAGTTAGCCCATCCTGCTGATCCTGGGCAGATAGGTGAAGGGGTTAATTCTAGTAGTCTTGGAAACTGAGGAGAGCCTTACCCTGGGAGCTGAATTAAGAGTTCCCCTGTGCCCCTAGTCTGTCCAGTAAAGAGGGAAAGGGGATTAGTGCTGAGGAAGTGCACTGTGGCTTTTTCCTGAAGGAGCCCCCCGTTTTTACCCCCCTCTTCGTTATAGTGAAGAAAGGAAATAACTCCCCTGAACAACTTCAAGATTTCCTTACCATTGACTGGCTCTGTGGCGTGTGTCAAGCCTCCCCGCCTGTGGGGTGGAAGGTGCGAGGTGAAGAACTTGTTCCCTTCCTTGAACTGGGAGCGGGGCCTCTGGAACACCGTTTGCGCTCTGTGCCAGCAACCCCCCGGGATCCACTGAGCCTGAGAAGCCTGGCGAGGCTTCCCTTCGAGAGCGGGACCCCGGGGGCGCCTACCGCGCTTAATCGCGTTGTCTGTAGCAACCCAGCTGAAAGGAGAGTGAGGGCGCCTACGCGCATGCCCCGTCGGAAGCTGATGTCCCCGGAAGGAGGGGCAAAGAGGTGAGCAGGCCCAAGAGTAGTGTTCGTCCCTGGAGCGGGAGCAGTGGGAGGCGGCAACAGCAGGAGCGCTACCGCGCATGCCCGCCGGAGGAATGTCTTCAGAGCTCAGCGCTGAGGAGAGGCGCCGGAGGTTCCTTCATCTGGCCGAGTGATCGGCTCGTTTTCCTCCTGCTCGAGCGCCGCGCTGAGGAGCCGGCCCGAGCTGAGAGGGAGAGATACAAGGCCCGGTAGAGGTCTGGAGGCATTGTGATAACTGCCTTTGTTGTTCCTGCGCTAGTGCAGCGCGGAGGAGTCGGCCCGAGTTGGGGAGCCCTGAGGGGTCTTCAGAGGCGTGAGAGCCTCTTCAGCCTTACTTCCTTAGCCCCCCCGCTCTTGTTGCTTCTTCACCTCTGGCGCAGGACTATTTCATGAACAACACCAACAAGTAAGGAGGTAGTTACGTGAGGGAGTGACTTCCACAAGATTAACCAGTCCATGAGGAATCTTTGACAGGGTTCTATGGGAAGCTGATTTAAGTGGTTCTTAACCGATTGCTTTTAAACAGGAGTAGAAGAAGAACTGTAATGTTATCCATGTAAAGGAAAGTATTATTCTGATCTGATTTAAGTGTTGATCATGCCAAACTTTAAAGTAATGCTGTGATGAGAGATGATATAAAGTAAGCAGCGTGTAGTAAATGCCTAACTGAGCTAAAAAAGTGTAAGAGTTACCTGCTAGTTTTGGTTAGGCGATTTGTCTATATTATAAATGCTGGTTGTTAATATGATTTAGAACTTAAAAGTATTCTTGCCAAATTCCAAACCAACTGAAGTGTAAATTAATAGTGAACTCTGAAAGTAAAAATACAACGACATTATTTTTATAAACCAGTACATATTTTTCCACATTTTGGTGTAGCGTTATCTTTTTGTGTGCTATTGCGTGGTTTTACTGTTGGGTGGTCTGCAACCTTTACACTGTGCCTCTGAAATGAATGTCTTGCCCTAGGCCAGGCTACCCCAGGTTCTAACACATACTTACGTAATATTTCAGGAACCATGAGACCTATATACTTCATTTTGGTGTCAAAACAGGTTTTTGTGGTCAAGTAGTCTTAATGAGGCAAGAAATAACTCCTCAGAGCAATACTACCACCATTTTCCAAAACTGCAACTATAATAGAGGAAGAAGACACATCTATAGAAATGAAACAAATAATAATTGGTTTTTAATCCTTTTATTTATACACCAAACCATTTTTATGATCTGAATACCAAAAAAAAACAAATACAGTTTTTCCTGTTTTAGACACATTTTCATAGTTCACTTTATTTATTTATTTTGGCAATCGGATGGTACATTTGCAGACAGTTGAACATTTGAGAAGAGCAAAACGACAGGGACATCTTTTTGTAGCACAGGTTTTGAAAGTGCATGTACGTATAAGTTCTGTAGGTAGAGGCTTTAGAAATTTCGTAGGTTTTAGCACTCCATTAATATCTTCCCAACGAAGTTCACATTGATCTTTCTCTACATATGCATGATCCAAAAAATTTACCTATCTTCTGATCATGTAGAATGTTCTTTTAATGTGTCCATGCACAGAATATGACACTGGTGGAAGGCCACTTAGCAGGACTGATCGCTGGAACTCACTGTACTGATAATCGAAAAAATGTGTGACAGCCAGAAGTCACATATTTCACACACACACAAGGTATTTTTCTACGTCTTTAAAGTCACATTCTTCTTCTGTTTCAGCAAACAATTTTAGAAACTACACAGGTTCAGCAGTTAAAGCTCTAAGCTTTGTTCCAAAGTTGCTGATAGTGTGTTAGAAATGGGGGTCTCTGGTTGGCAGGTTTGTACCCCATCCAAGTAGGAAAGCTTCTTTCTAGTCAGGTTAAGGAGAAATAAACTTCTAAAAGAACCCCTGCCCACCCCCTTGGTTGCTTGGCATGAGCAGGCATGAGCAGTCAGGCTTACATCAGAGGCAATGTGTAAAGCAATTGCACACAAATACAGTAAACACACTACAAAAGAACACAACAGCAGTTTTAGAAAAATAGCCAATATTTATCTGTGTAAAATAAAGACAAAACAATTAAAATTCAACATACCATAATCAAAATACAAATATTGAAAAAATAGACTTAAAATACAGTTCCTTAAAGTAGATAGCTCTGTCGGGGGCGTGAACAAATAAATTCAACAGTTCAGGCCGACCGTGAGATAGCTGGCCAGCTACAGTGTCAGAAAGACCAAGCAAACAGTATCTTGGAACTGCAGGACATCATGGACCTTGCGATGAGCTCCAAAGAGGCTTGCAGTGTCCTCTGTTTGGGGTGCAGGCAGGAGCTCGGTGACAGTGCTCCTGAAGCATCGGTAAGACCAGGATGTAGTGCAAAGTGGAGGGGTGCTCATTGCGGTCCTTGCAGGTCACGGGGCAGGCAGCCGCAAGTTGGTTGCTGAAGCGTTGTCATGGGCAAACCCAAGGCTGCGTTGTGAGATGGAGCAATGCGGTGTGCAGGGCCAACAGGTCGTGGTGCAAACAGCTGCATCAGTTGACGATCTGGAGTTGATGACGCCAGCATTGCTGCGCCATGGCTGCACTGTGGGATGGGGCAGTGCACTGAGTAACATTCGAGTGGTGCATCCAGTTAACAGTGCAGGAAGTGGCATCGATATCGGTATAAAGCATCGTCGTCCGGGATAACAGGGGGGGTTGTGTGAAGCGAAAGGTGGTGCTCTTAGTTCATGGTGCAAGCAGAGGCTTGGTGGTGGCTTTCGGTGGCGTCATTGATGAGACCAAGGTTGCGGTGAAAAGCAGGTTTATGCTCTCTCCAGTGCCTTTACTGAGCTGGTAGCAGCATCATTGACGGTTTCGGAGTCCTTTTTCTTCTGTTGCAGCACAAAACACACCGTTCTCAGTCAGTGCTGTGGGCAGATGAACCTGAAGTCTTTCATGTTCCTGAGATGCCTTAAACAGGGGGAAAGCTCTACCTTAAGCCCTTGGAGAAAGTCAGGAAATAAGTTGCAGAAAGCTCCGTCCAGTCCTTTCACTGCCCAAGACAGAAGCAGCGACTGCAGGCCAACAAAACAAAGTAACACACAGCAAATGTGCAGTACTTGTCATGGTAGCTCTTACAGCTCTTTTTCTTGGCAGGTCCCTAGTCCAAAAGAGTTCTAAAGTTCTAGGGTTGGCCTAAACCCAGACAGGGAATCCACAATCAGGCAGAGATAGAGACAGCATTGTGCAGAGCAGCCAAAGCCTATTCAGGTGGCAGTGACAACTCCTTCCACCACTCTATTCCAGGAAGGCCCATCACCATATGCAGGACACACCTCAAATTTCTTTTGTGTGAGTATCTGGAGTGAATGCACAAACAGCCCGTCAGTCTAAACCCAGACGGGGAATCCGCAAGCAGGCAGAGGCACACATGATGGTTAAGCAAGAAAATTCCCACTTACTGAAAGTATAGTTTCCCTGTGCAACTACGGATACCAGATATAGACTTAAAAAAAAGTCTAGGATCATTGACTTGTCCACCATAATTTGTGGGGAAAGATATAAGTATTGGATGCTTCTATGTTTTGTTTTTTTTGGTCTTTTTGTGTAAAAATGTGTATTGTGATGTATTATGTATAGTACGTTTTATCATTTATGCAGATTTGAAATATTTTGTCAAATGTTTACATATGGAATGTACAAATGATTGGACAATTCTCTTTTTCATACTGAATTGATTTAATGAAAAATATAAAAGTGAAAAGTAAGAGGTATAAATAAAATACCGGTACAAACCTAAAGAAATGTGTTTGGCCATTAATCAGAAACTGTAAATGCTTCTAAATATTTTGAGGTACAGGCTAATCCTTTCTTTCTTCGTATAGCAATACAGCCCTGCCTAGTCTTCGTCCTTTGGGCCTAACTCCTCTATCTTTCACACTTTCTAAAAGAGGCATTTTGAAACATGCAATTTAAAAACCACCTTTACTAAAATATGCATTATTGAATTCTGAGCTCAGGGAAACTTAAAATCAAATTCTTTCCCAATAGAAATGTACACTTGTAAAATATTACAAGGGAGCTCCAATGCTCAACTATGGGAAAGACTGCCTATCAATAGTGAAACATGAAATTGACTATATTTCACTTTGAGAACATGCAAAACACACCAGGAATATTTCCTACCTTTTGCATGCACTGCATCCTGCCCATTGTGGTACTTTGGGCCTACATGTAGTAAGAGGGAAGGTTAAGGCCTGGCAAGTAGGTGCACTTGCCAGTCCGACATGACAGTTAAAACTGCGTGCTGACACTGCAGTGGCAGTTCTGAAACACCTATGAAAGGCTACTTGTGTGGGTGGCACAATCAGTGCTGCAGACTCACTAGTAGTAATTGATTTAAAGGCGCTGGGCACCCACAGTGCACTGTACTAGGGGCTTACTAGTAAATCAAATATGTCAATCATGGAAAAACAATCCTAACACTTTTTACAGTAGTAGCACTTGCACTTTAGCACTGAACAGCAGTGAGATAGTGCACCAAGACACTAAACCAGCAAAAATGAAATCCAGCATTCCTTAAAAAAACAAGAGGTACGAAAGCAAAAAGACAGGGAATACTGCCAAGAGATGCTAGGTCTAATATAGTGTGTCTCATAAAGGGGAGAAATCTTATTGAGGCAGTAAGGGGCGGGATCAATCAAACTAAACTATACACAAAAGACCCCTTACACCATAGATTCATCAACAAATTCCTGAGGCTGCATGTTTATCCTATTGAGGAATTAAGGGCCAGAATCCCTCAAACTAAACTATACACAGAAGACTGCTTACACCATAGATTCATCAACAAATTCCTTAGGCCGCATGGTTGTTTTGAGCCTTCCAATACAACATATATTAGAAATCCTTTTCCATTTGATATTTATACATATCCTCTCACTTCTATATGATAGTAGTTAACATAGCATATAAATGCCCAAATTCAAAAGAAAGCAAAAGACACACAGATGATGGACGAAATGCAGAAGAAATCAAATATTCATCCCCAGTCAAGAGTTCTGGGTTCAATCCATCGTTCTTTTGCTCAGTATGTCACCCCAGTTTAGACCCAGCCATATGCAAATCAGTTTTGATCCTGTTCCTCATTGGAACAGTCCAGTCCGAACTGCCAAGCCAGGTACTCCCTGGACAGGAAACACGCATCCTGGGACCGGTTTCGGGGCATCACCCCTCATCAGCCATGGTTACCTTGAATCCAGTGGAAGAGTGAGACCGGGGCCCACGTCTTGGCATACCCAGCGCACTTAGGGCTAGAAAGCAAAAGATACACAGATGATGGGCGGAATGCTGAGCAAATCAAACATTCACCCCCAGTCAAGAGATCTGCGTTCAATCCATCGTTATTTCGCTCACCATGCTACCCCAGTTTAGAACCAGCCATATGCAAACCAGTCTTGAACCTGTTCCTCATGGGAACAGTCCAGCCAGAACAGCCAAGCCAAGTCCTCCCTGGACTGGAAACAAGCATCCTGTAAATCTCACATAAATTACATAACTGTTCTATAGATATATAAACACTTTTATTTACATTTTTTAACAAAAAACAAGAACAAAACATACATCAGTGTTCACAATATTCAGTATTTTTTTCCTAATGTTTGAAGGAAAAAAATACTAATTCAAAGTGTCCCATATGCAATGGAATGTATTATCACACCAAATATATTAAATTTGAAATATCCAAAGAATCTGATGGCATATAGCGTCTACATAAGGCACTGATCTAATTGAGAGTGTTGTATGGAGATTTTAAATAGTGTGTGCCCCAATCCCATAGGGCCACCTTGGTATATGAAGCATCCTATATTGGAGGATAGCAATATAGACCCCACATGAAAGGAATTAATAGTATAATATTAAATTCCACTGCATTTGGGACACTTTTAATTAGTAGTTTTTTTCCTTCAAACATAAAGAAAACTAACACTGTATATATGTAAACTCTGACATTAACACCTTAGCTGCGTGTAAACATCTCTCCCCAGTGCTGCGCTGTCCATTGGAACCAGTGCTGAATGGACGTCCAATGGTCGTGCGCAGCACTGGGGAGGTAGCGCTGCTGACGACCGTTGGCCGTCAGCAGCACTTAAGGGGTTAAGTAAAAAATCTAAACCTTTCAGGACATTTCTAAAAATGATTCCTGCTGATTTTACTGCAGCAGGTGATCTTATTTTGGCAGCAAGCACTCCAGGAGTAAAATCAGCTGAAAACACTATAAGTGCCTCATTATTTTTGTTAGTTGACAAAAACAAATTTTGTCATTGTGCATGCTCCCCAGAAAAATCTTATTCTCACTATCATGGATCAATACAGGTTCATCAATGTTGACCATTATTTCTCTGATCTCACTTGGAAAATGTATACTTGCAGAATATAACAAGCTCATTTATTTTTAAATCTTGCACAACGCCCTATTTAAAAAAACGTCCAAACTGTTAAATTGACTTTTTTTTAGCAAAATCCCAAATGGAAGTAATAAAAACAGTATCCCATAGCAATCAATTATTAAGTGGCCATCTGCCCAGAGACCTCTGATTAAGACTTGAGTCTCTATATGTAATTACTGAAGCATGATATGAAACTCAGATGGCTTGAAGGTAAGCATTCTGCAAATTTTGAGTAAGCTGCATACTCACACTGGATTGTGAGTTATGAATTGGTGAACAAAAAGTATATTCTTTCAAATCAGGATAAACCACCCTCCAAATATTCAGCTAAGGCTTTTGTTATATTGCAGAAGAAAACTATTTTGCATTCTTATTTGGAGCACATACAATGCATGACGTTGTGTCAATAAAAGGATCAATTATCTGAATACAGTAATCTCTACATATTAAATATTCTCTATCATATACCAAAGATATTTAGCTATATGTTTCCAGAATAAATTATCTTCATTAGTAGGTCCATATGCATCAAAGTACGTAGAGAGTCCATATGTATTATTATTATTAATTTTACTATGACACATCTGCTTTCCTGAATTTCTTTCATGAGATCTAACCTTCATATTCATCTTTTTATTACACAGAATTGTGAGAAAGCGCCATCTTGCTTGCACTGGTATGCTCCCACTTTTTTCTGAACTGCTGATGTACTTTGACTGAGTGTGCCCTGGGTTCCTGCTAACCAGGTACCCAGGGTCTGTGTTCCTTCCCTAAAAGCGGTGTTGAAACGAAAATCCAATTGGCATCTCTGGCCACCTGTCAGCTCCTAGTAAATGGTACCCTAGGTACCCAGGGCATGGTGACAAGAGAAGACACCTGAGGACTGCAGCACTTATAGTGCCACCCTCAGGGGCCCTGTACCCTGACACCCACACACTGCATTTGCAGGCTGAGTGTCTAAGTACAGACCTAAACAAAGAGTCGACATGGCACACATCCCCGTGTGCCATGCCCACAGAACCCAATGCCCTGGCATTCTTCAGTCACCCCTCTAGCTGGGTGCCCTATGCCAGAGGTGTGGGCACAGGTCCATGAGCCCTGTGCCCCTACAGTACCCAGGGCCATTCCTGGGCACTGTAAGTGCAGTGATGCCTTTAAGAGTATATGGTGCTGGGAGGTTGTCATTACGAACTCCACAGCACCATAATCGCCACACTGAAGACTGATAAGTTTGGTACCAAACTTCTCAGCACATTAAACCCTTACTGATGCCAGTGTGGGATTTAATGCAAAATGCACCAGAGGGCATCTTAGAGATGCCCCCTGAGAACCAAACCGACAATCCGTGTCTGGGCTGAGTGGCTGCATAGGCTTCCTCACAGCAGACATTTTTCTGGACCCCTGGGAGGAGAGCAACAATGCACATCTTGGGCGAGGTGCTAGGTCTCCTCCCCCAGGATGGGCAGGGGGAAGCTTCAAAGGCATGCCGCCTCTGTGAGCTTCTGCAGACCATTTGCTGTACCCAGCAACTGGCCCCCACCTGTTCTGATCCCCACTCTGGGATGCAGACTGGCAGGAAAAACTATGTCAGGAAAGGGGGTGTGCTATCCTGTGCCAACCACAACTCTCAGGTGGGGGAGACGAGATGAAGCACGACCCCGTGTTCCGGCCATCTTGAAGATGGAGAGCCCTGCCTAATCCCAGCTAGGCTCATGCCCCCCACCCACAGGAGAGGAGCAGGCTAGGGGGTGTACCCACCCCAGGACAGGGACCTATAGGTCCCTGCCCTTGCCCTACCTGTAATGCCCCTAAATTCAGTATTTAGGGGCTCCCTGAACCTTCCTTCCTCTGATCCGGATACCAAAAGAAGAAAGAAGATCACAAAGAAGACCCGCCGTGCAGCTGCTAACCACAGGACGACAACAACTGACTTGGCCCCAGCCCTACCCGGCCAGTCGATCCTGGAACCTGCTCCTGCATAAATCCCGGCGACTCCTGGAACAGCAACCTTGGGACACCCAGAGGACCTGCCTGCCTTGACCCTCTTAAAGACTGGGACTCCCATCATCAGAGGCTCTGCTGCAACAACCCCCCTGGTGCCAGCCAGGAAGCTCCGGACCAGTCCACTCTGCGCCTGCCGAGCCTGGCCAGTGCCCGAGTGATCCAAGACCACAAGGACATCCTCTCAATTAACGTTTAAGCCCTGAAGAAGTCTCATTGTCTGAGACGAAACACGTTGGCTGGCTAAGAAGGAAATCCATTTGTGTTCTTGGATTTTTCCTGTGTTGAAATACTACAATAAAGAACTTGAATAAGACAATCTTGCAAGAATCCGGACCTTTTTTTACAAGATCGTGCACTTTCATATGTACTGTGGACATTTTAAACTACAAAGAAAATACCTTTTGGATGGGTGCTGATTTCTTATCATTCATTGCAATTTTTGGGCTTTGCCCTTGAAGGAACAAACAGGGTTGTGTTCCTTGGAATCACAAGCACCATCACTATTATTTACAAGCAACAGGTGTAAGCAGGTGCATTCTTTCTGCCTCAACCCTTGCTTTTTATGTAAACTGCTAAAAATTTAGTTACAGCAAAAACAATTAGAGGAGAAAGATCTTTTTTAAGTATTCGGAATGCATGCAGACAATGCACGAACCCCAATTTTTTACACAGTGGAATAATCCACTTCTTTCTGGCTTTTCGATAGACAGGGCAGAAGAGCATAACATGCAACTCATTTTCAAGTTCCGAGGTGCATCCAGGGCAGTTTTTCAGAGACGATGGACACCACTTGCTCGTAAAGTCTTTGATTGGCAGAGAACCATGTCTCCATTGAAAATGCAACTTCCTGGAAGCAACAGGACTAACATCATCAAAGACAGGCTCAAATTTATAAGAGTCTTTGATCATTAAAAACGTGGCGGACAAAGTACCAGTTTGAGTGTTCCCTAGACAGGCAGAAAAATTGGTTTCGTGAAACAGATTGGTCAGGTGCTGTAACGGCCGGAATCTCGTACCAGATGGGATCAGCTCCTCAGAGCACCTCCAACCCAGCCGGAACGTACTCACCTCCCTCCTTAGAACGTATTTACAATAGGTATATATATATATATATATATCTCGTACCTAAGGATGGGGAATTAGAAATATACATGTATAGATTTTCTACAATATCCCACTCATACCAGTTAGTCTCAGGTCGACTTAGGCCCAGACTAGTCTACCCTAGGGCAGTTCTGATTAGTTACCATTACACACTGACCACAATCAGTGCTCGCTCGGCAAGTCGCAATCCTGCGTGCCTACACACTAGTCTGCAGCCCTAGTGCTCTCTTCCTCACAGCCCGGTCCACAATCCGGCGGACCTATGCACTAGTGTCCTACCTAGTGTTCTCTTACTCACAGCCCGGTCCACAATCCAGCGGACCTACACACCAGTGTCCCACCTGGTGTTCTCATTAACGCCGCTTACCAACGACGATCACTTTCCTATGAGTACCTTTGGAAGGAATCTCTCATTGGCTACTCGGGATATGATACTACGATATTAGGGATTACCACAACTTACCAAATTAAAGCATGTACCATCTATTCTTCACATCGAGGGGTCCCTCTCTCCCTCATTGCTCAGTTACCTCTTACCTGACTGGGAATTACATCCGTTCATGAAAACAATGCCTGACTAGAAGAACAGGTTACCCTGATTGAACAAGAATACGAGGCACATGTTAGTTCACTAAGAACTGGGGTATTTTATTACAATGATCATAAAAACACAATATCACACTATAACATATATCCTGCAAAGAAAAGTGAAAGGTTAGAATGTGCACACTATAGAATATGGGCAGAAGTCACCTTATGGACGTGAAGTCGGGGCTCAGCAGTCATCTAGGTTCCCTTCTAGTCTGTGCCTTGGCTCGTCTTAAAGTCACCCTTCAGCAGTCACGGGTACACGTCTGCACCGCTATGCTCTGGCTTCTCTGCTTTCCTCCAAGTCACTGGAACCTTCCTTTTATTAGCTGCTGTCTCTCTCTCTCTGGCCGTTCTGCACTACTTCTCTGGCCGTTCTGCACTACTCAGACAAAACAGAAGTCCTCATCCTAGGCACCTCCCCCTCCGCCTGGGATGACTCTTGGTGGCCAGAGGCCCTTGGAAAAGCACCTATCCCGACGGACCACGCACGCAACCTGGGCGTCATCCTGGATTCCTCACTCTCGATGAACAGACAAGTCAACGCCGTTTCTTCATCTTGCTTCAACATTCTTCGCATGCTCAAAAAAACATTTCGCTGGATCCCCACCGAAACTAGAAAAACAGTCACTCACGCTCTGGTCACGAGCTGACTGGACTACGGAAACACCCTCTATGCCGGTACCACCGCAAAAATCCAGAAAAAACTCCAACGCATCCAGAACGCTTCAGCCAGGCTCATATTAGACATACCGCGTAAAGAACACATCTCTGGCCACCTGAAAAACCTCCACTGGCTCCCCGTCAATAAGAGGATTACTTTCCGGCTCCTAACCCACGCACACAAAGCACTCTACGAAATCGGACCCGAATGCCTCAACACACGACTGTCCTTCTACACCCCCTCCCGCCAGCTACGATCCTCCAACCAAGCCCTTGCCACTGTACCTCGCATCAACAAAACCACCATGGGAGGTAGATCCTTCTCCTACCCGGCAGCTAAAACCTGGAACTCACTTCCCACTCATCTTCGCCTTACTCAGAACCACCTAGCATTCAGAAAGCAACTTAAAATGTGGATATTTGACAAGTAATTCCCCACCCTTCCTCAAGCGCCTTGAGACCCTCTGGGTATGTAGCGCGCTATACAAATTTATTGACTTGACTTGACTTGACTCTCCTCTTCAATCTTTCTAAGAGAGTATCAGCTTCTTGATCTTTCTCGGACTTCAAAATAGCGACTGTCTGCCTGGAAATAATTAATGGCATTGATGCTAACGACTAGCTGCCGCCTACAGACTGACTAACTCACTGCCTCATGCTTTCGCTAATATGGAAGCTTGTCCTTTCATGGAAAGTTACGGCCAGTAACCTGCCGCCCACCAAATTCTTGTACCTCCCCGTACCAAGGACACGTTCCCAGCCAGCCAGCCTGATGTTGTGTCTTCGGAGTGGAGAAAAATACAGTCTTTCGATAAGGGCCAGCCTGAGCCGGTTCTCTCCAAGCGAACAACACTTAGAAACTAAAACATTACACTTGACCTAGAAGCATCTCAAGCTGCCGGGGCAGAAAGCAAGATGGAGTCTCTCCCGTTTGGGGCCTACAAGGCCCAAAATAAGCATAACTCCATAGAAGGTATACTAACACTCTTGCAAAAGGACGGATTATCACTAATATTAATGAATCTATCCCCTAACATAAGTTTATAAGCCCTGATCTAAGGAAAAGGGTACGAAAGTGCATTACTGTGCCTTATGAATAGGCCCTGTCTATAGTTCTAATCCTTGCACTAGAATGATAATAGACTAGAGTCACATCCAATCATCCTCCCTCAAAGGAGGGCCGAAAAAGTCGGTCAGAACAGGTGCTTGCGTGAAACATTTTTGCAAGCGTGCTCCGGATCGGTCCACATGGGCGCAAGGCCTAGTCTATCCAATTCTTCTCTGATATACTTAATCCATGGAAGTTTCCGAGCATTCGAAAATCTTAAAACATTCAAAAGCTCTTGCCTATACATTTTTAACTCAGGGGTAGTCCAAAGTCTCCTCCAGAAAGTTGGAGGTTTGAGGCCTAATTCTTCATTTATGGGTCTAATGCCCAGATCCAATCTGAGCAGGCAACAAAGGTGTGCGTTGGGGCAATGCTACCAACAGTCTTAAAAATGTGTTCTCCACAGCGGCAATCGCGGGTGCACACTTGTGACCCAACAATTCGGCACCATGGATTACAGCCCCCGTGCCTGCAATTTATCGATTTCCAGTGGAGGACCAATTGGTTTGATGGTAGATTTATTTAAAATATTAGTAATGGCCCCCACTTTTTGGGACAGCTTAAGTTGTAATTTTATTTGATGTTGCCCCCATGTCATATTTTCATTTAATGTGAGAACCAGATACTCGAACGTCTGGACTCTTTCAAGGCGGACTCCACCTATCACAGGGCGTGGACGAGTTGTTGTCGGGGGGTTGAAAACCATGTATTTTGTTTTCATGGTATTAATTTCACAACCCTCGGTCCTGGCAAAAAAGCACAAAACGATCAAGTACTCTCTGGATGCCCATAGGGGTCTTAGAGAGCAATAAGGTATCATCCGCGAACATAATCGCGGAGATACCAAACCCAGCAAGTCTTGGGGTGTCACTATTGGGGACCGCGTTCAGGTGGGAGATTACCCCGTTGACAAAAAGACAAAACAGGGTGGGTGCCAAAACGCACCCCTGTCTTACCCCCCTGCCAACGGGGAATCTAGATGACAGAGAACCATTTTTCCCACACCTGACCTGTGCAAAATTCTCAGTGTTCAGACGGATTATTATAGTCAAAAGAGCTGAGGGAATGCCCAACTCCGAAAGCACACTCCACAGTTTCCGACGTGGAACTAAGTCGAAAGCCGCGTGAAGGTCCACAAAAACGGCATAGAGTGAACCGCCCTCAATTCTGACAGTTTTCCAATAAAGGAGGGTTAAGCGAAAGATCTGCTCCATAGTAGATACTTTCCTTCTAAACCCCGCTTGATATGGGCTTAAGATGTCAAAATCCTCCATCCAATCTAGGAGGCGATCTAAGATCAGCCTCGAGAATAGCTTTTGCGAAATATCTATGAGGCTGATCGACCTGTAGTTGACTGGGAGCAGAGGAGAGCCCTTCATAAAGATAGGGACTATCTCTGCCCCCAGGCAAGTACTAGTGACCGCCATGCCTCCCAGATGGCATTACAAATTACCGTTAGGTAAGGGGCCCAGATCCTGAGTTCATGCTTGAAAAGATCGCCAGGTACCTTTTCCAGCCCAGGGGCTTTGCCAAGCGGGAGTTTAGAAATAGCAGCCCTCACTTCTGCCTCTGTAAATTCTAGATCAGTCATTTCCAGATCAGAACTAGGAACTAATCGATCTTGTGCCAGGTCCTCAGTAGGATTTTCCCCCTGATACAGAGAATGAAAATGTTCTTCCCACACATCCGTTAAGATGTTGGGGGCTACAACCGCTACGGGGTCTGTCGATCCCGTATTGACAATCAGCCAGAACTTCCGGGAATCGCTTGTTGCCAAAGCCGATGTTAAGTTTGCCCAGTTCTCATTACCCCACTCAACCTTGGTATGATGGATTAGGTGACGATATACTGCCCTTCTTTGCTTTATGAGTACCCTGTTATTATTTTGTTTCACCGCCTCCAGGAGTTCTGTGTTTTCCGTTCTACAGGCCTTATTGTACCAGGTCGGTTTAGTCCTTGCTCTTTTCCCAGTAGACTCTGGGGGATTAAAAATATGAGCTAGGCTATTAACCAGATTCCTGTTCAATTCTGCTAGCTTGGCATGTACTTCGTGCGGGGGGTATTGCAGCTTTAGGGCACAAACGGCTTCCAATACCGGAATTAACCGAGCATACAGCTCTGCGACCAGCTCCGGATGGGTAACCATTTTATCCCATCTAACCCTACGCCTGTTATTTGAAAGGAGAGCCCTGCTGCCTGGTCCGTACTCCTCGCTAGTACAATCCATGGGGATACCTTGGGATACAAAGTCTAAGATCAACGGATTGCGATCACTTTCGCCCCTAGGTACCACCCTAAAATGGATTACAAAAGTAACGCAATCGTACTTTACCTGCAAACTGAATTTTCTCCCATTGGATAACATTGTCAGATTTCTGTTGAAAAGTTTTTAAGTGTGAACTTTTAAAGTAGCTTTTTATTCCTGAAAAATCACTGAAATACCTAAAACGTTGTTGCTGAACTGTTTCCAGCTTAGACCCCTGGACTGAATCTAGCAGCCAGTCCTGGAGTTACCAAAGTAATCCACAAAGTAATCAACTGTGTTTATACAAGAAAATCCATTGTGCTCAAATGCTAAATTGTTTGTAGATTTGGTTGCCTACTGCAACCCCTGTACCTATTGTGTTTACCAAGTGTATTGCCTTTCTGCAAAGTACTCACCTGAGACCTCTCATATTGAGAACAGTATATCTAGATGCCTGTTGGTTCTAGAAATAAAATAACTATATCTTTGATATAAAAACCATTGGCCTGGAGTTCAGTCTTTGAGTGTGTGAAACCCTTTGCTGACTGAGTGTGTACAACAAATGCTTTACACTATCCACTAGTACTACCTTACTGCTCGACCAAGCTACCACTTTAGAGAGTAAGGGCGGATATATGTTGTTATAACGCATACTTTTACAACGCCTACCTTCACAACGCATTTTTTACACTGCAACATCCATTACAACACATTCCATTACAACACATGCCATTACAACGAATTCTTTGAAACTACCTTTACAACGCATTCCACTACAACGCATACTACATTTACAACGCATACTATTACATTGCATGTATGGTAAGTATTGGATAGTGTAGGGATAAAAATGACTATTCTAACTCCAGGGGGTGCAACAGTAGGGTAAGTGTTGGATAGCGTAGGGGTATAAATTACTATTCTAACTCCAGGGGGTTCAACAGTAGGGTAAGTGTTGGATAGTGTAGGTATGCGTTGTAATGGTATGCGTTGTAATGACTGCGTTGTAATGACATGTGTTGTAGTGGTATGCGTTGTAGTGACATGGGTTGCAATGGTTGCGTTGTAATGGCATGCGTTGTAATGGATGTTGCGTTGTAAAAGTTTCGTTGTAAAGGTAGTGTGTTGTAAAAGTTGCGTTGTAAGTGTTGTTTCCCGTAAGGTCGCACCTGGCTTTAACCTCTGTTATACCTCTGGGGGTTGGTGGACTCTATACATTCTGAACCTTATTCTGGTCCAGTATATATAGAGCCACTTTCTCACAAGAATGATCACAGCATTCTTTATCTTCAGAGCAGTTGAAACATACTCTTTCACTAGCAAACATTTTTTTAAGTGCAAGTGCTTATTCTTCAGAAATATACATCTCCTGTAATAATGATATGTCAGTTTCCAAATGAGATAAATGAGTGAGAACCCCTTTGCCCCTTACAATTCAATGAAACAAAACAAAATCCTTAACCTGGATTTGAATGTTATTGAAAATGTGTCCACACAAAAACTGTACTGTAATTTATCTAATTAACAAAGAAACAACAGTGAAACAACTAGCATAAGAGAAAAAACACAAGGAGAATACATGTACAGCAGGAAATAATATTAGAGGAAAAGAAAGGCAAAGCCTTAGAATGGAAATTATAAAGATAAGACAGTAGAAAGAGAACACAAAAGATAAAAAGACTACACGTCATAAGAATAATGACTGAAAACCATACATAAAAAGGCAGAAATATTTCTGGGTATGAGGACACAGCATAAATGAAGAGAACACATTTTCACTCTGGGAAACCAGGACATCACTATTGAAAACGGGACCTATTGCATTGCAAATGCTTCTTTTAGAGGAGTGCAAGGCAGAATTAGAGGGGTTTGGGGGCACCAGTATTTCAAATGCATAAAGGCTATGTTGTTAAGATTATCGATCAAGTGGGGTGCATTCCAACAATCAACCAAGATAAATGAGGGGGTATAGGTTACTGGTGACATTCACAAAAGAGCACAGAGCACCAATCACTCAAGATTCCTGGGATGGATTTATGAATGAATGTGTTTTGAATTATGTGAAGTACCTAAATATATTTTCCGGATTAGAAGTGTTGTGTAACCTGAGGGATAGCTCTGCTGTGAGACTAAGGCAGGAGAGGGGAGCTAGGCCAGGCATGCCTGCTCCACTATACGAAATGAGTACGAGTAACCTGAGAGATAGCTCTGCTGTGGGAGCCTGCAAGACTGGAGGAAAGAGGCTGTGTAACCTGAGGGATAGCTCTGCTGTGAGACTAAGACTGGAGGTAGAGGCTGTATAACCCTAGGGAAAGCTCTGCTGTGAGACTAAGACTGGAGGAAGAAGCTCTGTAACCTGAGGGATAGCTCTGCTGTGGGAGCCTGCAAGACTGGAGGAAGAGGCTGTGTAACATGAGGGATAGCTCTGCTGTGAGACTAAGACTGGAGGAAGAGGCTGTGAAACCGGAGGGATAGCTCTGCTGTGAGACTGTGAGACTGGAGGAAGAGGCTGTGTAACCTGAGAGAAAGCTCTGCTGTGAGCCTGTAAGACTGGAGGAAGAGGCTGTGTAACCTGAGAGATAGCGCTGCTGTGAGACTGTAAGGCAGGAGAGAGGACAGGAGCATGCCTGCTCCACTGGAGGAAGAGGCTGTGTAACCTGAGGGATAGCTCTGCTGTGAGCCTGTAAGACTGGAGTAAGAGGCTGTGTAACCTGAGGGATAGCACTGCTGTGGGAGCCTGTAAGACTGGAGGAAGAGGCTGTGTAACCTGGGAGATAGCTCTGCTGGGAGCCTGTAAGACTGGAGGAAGAGGCTGTGTAACCTAAGAGATAGCTCTGCTGGGAGCCTGTAAGACTGGAGTAAGAGGCTGTGTAGCCAGAGGGATAGCTCGGCTGTGGGAGCCTGTAAGACTGGAGGAAGAGGCTGTGTAACCTGAGATAGCTCTTCTGGGGGCCTGTAAGACTGGAGGAAGATGCTGAGTAAGCCAGGGGATAGCTCTGCTGTGGGAGCCTGTAAGAAGAGGCTGTGTAACCTGGAAGATAGATCTGCTGTGCATGCCTGCTCAACTGCAGGAAGAGGCTGTGTAACCTGAGGGATAGCTCTGCTATGAGACTAAGCCTGGAGGAAGAGACTATGTAATGTGAGGGATGGCTCTGCTGTGAGACTAAGACTGGAGGAAGAGGCTGTGTAACATGAGGGATGGCTCTGTTATGAGACTAAGA
This sequence comes from Lissotriton vulgaris, assembly GCF_964263255.1. Taxonomy (NCBI): domain Eukaryota; kingdom Metazoa; phylum Chordata; class Amphibia; order Caudata; family Salamandridae; genus Lissotriton; species Lissotriton vulgaris. The sequence continues at coordinate 398,186,736 of NC_141696.1, read as the reverse complement.
CTGGAGGATAAGGCTGAGTACCATGAGGGATGGCTCTGCTGTGAGACTAGGACTGGAGGAATAGGCTGTGTAACGTGAGGGATAGCTCTGTTGTGAGACTAGGACTGGGGGAAGAGGCTGTGTAACTCGAGGGAAAGCTCTGCTGTGGCAGCCTCTAAGACTGGAGGAAGAGGCTGCTTACCTTTAAAGATCGCTCTGCTGTGAGCTTGTAAGACTGGAGGAAGAGGCTGTGTAATTGAAGATATATCACTGCTGTGGGAGCCTGTAAGACTGGAGGAAGAGGCTGCGTAACCTGAGAGATCGCTCTGCTGTGAGCCTGTAAGACTAGAGGAAGAGGCTGTGTAACCCAAGATATAACACTGCTGTGGGAGCCTGTAAAACTGGAGGAAGAGGCTGGGTAACCTGAGAGATTGCTCTGCTGTGAGCCTGTAAGACTGGAGGAAGAGGCTGTATAACCCGAGAGATAGCTCTGCTGTGTGCTGCGTAACCTGAGAGATCAATCTGCTGTGAGCCTGTAAGACTGGAGGAAGAGGCTGTGTAACCCGAGGGGTAGCACTGCTGTGGGAGCCTGCAAGACTGGAGGAAGAGGCTGCGTAACTTGAGAGATCGCTCTGCTGTGAGCCTGTAAGACTGGAGGAAGAGGCTGTGTAACCCGAAAGATAGCTATGCTGTGTGCTGTGTAACCTGGGAGATCGCTCTTCTGTGAGCCTGTAAGACTGGAGTAAGAGGCTGTGTAACCCGAGGGATAGCACTGCTGTGGGAGCCTGTGAGACCGGAGGAAGAGGCTGTGTAACCTGAGAGATAGCTCTGCCAGGAGCCTGTAAGACTGGAGGAAGAGGCTGTGTAACCTGAGAGATAGCTCTGCTGGGAGACTGTATGACTAGAGTAGGAGGCTGTGTAACCCAAGGGATAGCTCTGCAGTTAGAGCCTGTAAGCCTGGAGGAAGAGGCTGTGTAACCTGAGAGATAGCTCTGCTGGGAGCCTGTAAGACCGGAGGAAGAGGTTGTGTAACCCGAGGGGTAGCCCTGCTGTGGGAGCCTGTAAGGCTGGATGAAGAGACTGAGTAACCTGAGAGATAGCTCTGCTGCCGGAGCCTGTAAGACTGGAGGAAGAGGCTGTGTGACCTGAGAGATAGCACTGCTGTGCTAGCGTGTAAGACTGGAGGAAGAGGCTTTGTAACCCAAAGGTTTGCAGTGCTGTGGGAGCCTGAAAGACTGGAGAAAGAGGTTGCGTAACTTGAGAGATCGCTCTGCTGTAAGCCTGTAGGACTGGAGGAAGAGGCTGTGTAACCCAAGAGACATCTCTGCTGTGGGAACCTTTAAGACTGGAGAAAGAGGCTGTGTAACCCAAGGGATAGCTCTGCTGTGGTAGCCTGTAAGACTGGAGGAAGAAGCTGTGCAACTCGACGGATAGCTCTGCTGGGGGAGCCTGTAAGACTAGAGGAAGAGGCTGTGTAACCTGAGGGATAGCTCTGCTGTGGGAGCCTGCAAGAAGAGGCTGTGTAACCTGAGCAATAGCTCTCCTGTGCATGCTTGCTCCACTGGAGGAAGAGGCTGTGTAACCTGAGGGATAGCTCCGCTGTGAGACTAAGACTGGAGGAAGAGGCTGTGTAACCTGAGGGATAACTCTGCTATGAGACTAAGACTGGAGGAAGAGGCTGTGTAAAGTGAGGGTTAGCTCTGCTGTGAGACTAGGACTGGAGGAAGAGTCTGTGTAACCTGAGAGATAGCTCTGCTGTGAACCTGTAAGACTGGCGGAAGGGGCTGAGTAACCTGAGAGATAGCACTGCTGTGGGAGCCAGTAAGACTGGAGGAAGAGGCTGTGTAACTCAAGAGGTAGCACTGCTGTGGTAGCCCGCAAGACTGGAGGAAGAGGCTGCGTAACCTGAGAGATAGCTCGTCTGTGAGCCTGTAAGACTGGAGGAAGGGGCTGAGTAACCTGAGAGATCTCTCTGCTGTGGGAGCCTGTGAGACAGGAGGTATAGGCTGAGTAGCTGTGTAACCTGAGAGATAGCTCTGCTGTGCGAGCCTGTAAGACTGGAGGAAGAGTCTGTGTAACCTGAGAGATAGCTCTGCTGTGAGCCTGTAAGACTGGAGGAAGGAGCTGAGTAACCTGAGAGATTGCTCTGCTGTGGGAGCCTGTGAGACTGGAGGTATAGGCTGAGTAGCTGTGTAACCTGAGAGATAGCTCTGCTGTGCGAGCCTGTAAGACAGGAGGAAGAGGCTGTGTAACCCGAGACATAGCTCTGCTGTGGAAGCCTGTAAGAATGGAGGACGAGGCTGTGTAACCTGAGAGATTGCATTGCTGTAAGCCTGCAAGACTGGAGGAAGAGGCTGCGTAACCTGAGGGATAGCTCTACTGTGGGAGCATGTAAAACTGGAGGAAGGAGCTGTGTAATCTGAGAGGTAGCACTGCTGTAGGAGCCTGTCAGAATGGAGGGAGAGGCTGTGTAACCTGAGAGATCGCTATGCTGCGAGTCTGTAAGACTGGAGGAAGAGGCTGTGTAACCGGAGAGATAGCACTTCTGTGGTAGCCCGTAAGACTGGAGGAAGAGGCTGTGTAACCCGAGGAATAGCTCTGCTCTGGAAGCCTGTAAGACTGGAGGAAGAGGCAGCGTAACCTGAGAGATCACTCTGCTGTGGGAGCCTGTAAGACTGGAGGAAGAGGCTGCATAACTTGAGAGATCGTTCTGCTGAAAGCATGTAAGACTGGAGGATGAGGCTGTGTAACACGAGGGGTAGAACTGCTGTGTAACCTGAGAGATATCTATGCTGTGAGCCTGTAAGACTAAAGGAAGAGGCTTTGTAACCCAAGGGATAGCTCTGCTGTAGGAGCCTGTAAGACTGGAGGAAGAGGCTGTGTAACCCGAGGGATAGCTCTGCTGTGAGCCTGTAAGACTGGAGGAAGAGGCTGTGTAACCCAAGAAATAGCTCTGCTGTGCGAGCCTGTAAGACTGGAAAAAGAGGCTTGTAACCTGGGAGATAGTTCTGCTGTAGAAGCCTGTAAGAACAGAGGAGGAGACTGTGTAACCCGGGAGATAGCACTGCTGTGGGAGCCTGTAAGACTGAAGGAAGAAGCTGCGTAACCTGAGAGCTCGCTCTGCTGTGGGAGCCTATAAGACTGGAGAAAGAGGCTGTGTAACCTGAAAGATTGCTCTGATGTTAGCCTGTAAGACTGGAGGAAGAGGCTGTGTAACCCAAGGGATAGCTCTGCTGTGGGAGCCTGTAAGACTGGAGGAAGAGGCTGTGTAACCCGAGGGATAGCTCTGCTGTGAGCCGGTAAGACTGGAGGAACAGGCTGTGTAACACAAGAGATACCTCTGCTGTGAGCCTGTCAGACTGGAGGAAGAGGCTGTGTAACACTGCTGTGGGAGCCTGTAAGACTAGAGGAAGAGGTTGAGTAACCCGAGGGATAGCTCTACTGTGGGAGCCTGTAAGGCTGGATGAAGAGACTGAGTAACCTGAGAGGTAGCTCTGCTGTCGGAGCCTGTAAGATTGGAGGAAGAGGCTGTATGACCTGAGAGATAGCTCTTCGGTCTGAGGCTGTAAGACTGGAGGAAGATGCTGTGTAACCTGAGGGATAGCTCTGCTGTGGAAGCCTGTAAGAATGGAGGAAGAGGCTGTGTAACCTGACAGATAGCTCTGCTGTAAGCCTGTAAGACTGGAGGAAGAGGCTGCGTAACCTGAGATCGCTCTGCTGTAAGCCTGTAAGACTGGAGGAAGAGGCTGTGTAGCCTGAGGGATAGCTCTACGCTGTGAGCCTGTAAGACTGGAGGAAGAGGCTGTGTAACCCAAGGGAGAGCTCTGCAGTGGTAGCCTGTAAGACTGGAGGATGCAGCTGTGTAACCCGAGGGATAGCTCTACTGTGAGCCTGTAAGACTGGAGGAAGAGGCTGTGTAACCCGAGAGATAGCTCTACTGTGGGAGCCTGTAAGACTGGAGGAAGAGGTTGTGTAACCCGAGAGATAGCACTGCTGTGGGAGCCTGTAATACTGGATGAAGTGGTTGCCTAATTTGAGAGATAGCTCTGCTGTGGGAGCCTGTAAGACTCGTGGAAGAGGCTGTGTAATCTGAGAAATAGCACTGCTCTGGGAGCCTGTAAGACTGGAGGAAGAGGCTGCATAACCTGAGAGATCGCCCTGCTGTAAGCCTGTAAGACTGGAGGAAGAGGCTGTGTAACCCGAGGGATAGTTCTACTGTTGGAGCATGTAAGACTGGATGAAGAGGCTGTGTAACCTGAGAGATATTTCTGCTTTGAGCCTGTAAGACTGGAGGAAAAGGCTGTGTAACCCAAGGGATAGCTCTACTGTGGGAGCCTGTAAGACAGGATGTAGAGGCTGTGTAACCTGAGGGATAGCTTTGCTGTAAGCCTGCAAGACTGGAGGAAGAGGCTGCATAACCTGAGCGATAGCTCTACTGTGGGAGCATGTAAGACTGGAGGAAGGGGTTGTGTAACCTGAGAGATAGCACTGCTGTGGGAGCCTGTCAGAATGGAGGAAGAGGCTGTGTAACCTGAGAGATCGCTATGCTGCGAGTCTGTAAGATTGGAGGAAGAGGATGTGTAACCCGAGAGGTAGCACTGCTGTGGGAGCCTGTAAGACTGGAGGAAGAGGCTGTGTAACCCAAGAGATAGCACTGCAGTGGGAGCCTGTAAGACAGGAGGAAGAGGCTGCGTAATCTTAGAGATCACCCTGCTGTGAGACTGTAGGACTGGAGGAAGAGGCTGGGTAACCCGAGATATAGCACTGCTGTGGGAGCCTATAAGACTGGAGGAAGAGTCTGCGTAACCTGAGAGATCGTTCTGCTGCGAGCATGTAAGACTGGAGGAAGAGGCTGTGTAACCCAAGAGGTAGCACTACTGTGGGAGCCTGTAAGACTGGAGGAAGAAGCAGCGTAACCTGAGAGATCGCTCTGCTGTGGGAGCCTGTAAGACTGGAGGAAGAGGCTGCATAACCTGAGAGATCGTTCTGCTGAAAGCATGTAAGACTGGAGGATGAAGCTGTGTAACACGAGGGGTAGAACTGCTGTGTAACCTGAGAGATATCTATGCTATGAGCCTGTTAGACTAAAGGAAGAGGCTTTGTAATCCAAGGGATAGCTCTGCTGTAGGAGCCTGTAAGACGGGAGGAAGAGGCTGTGTAACCCGAGGGATAGCTCTGCTGTGAGCCTGTAAGACTGGAGGAAGAGGCTGTGTAACCCGAGAAAAAGCTCTGCTGTGCGAGCCTGTAAGACTGGAGAAAGAGGCTGTGTAACCTGAGAGATAGCTCTGCTGTGGAAGCCTGTAGGAACGGAGGAGGAGACTGTGTAACCTGAGAGATAGCACTGCTGTGGGAGCCTGTAAGACTGAAGAAAGAAGCTGTGTAACCTGAGAGCTCGCTCTGCTGTGAGAGCCTAAAAACTGGAGAAAGAGGCTGTGTAACCTGAAAGATAGCTCTGATGTTAGCCTGTACGACTGGAGGAAGAGGTTGTGTAACCCGAGGGATAGCTCTGCTGTGGGAGCCTGTAAGACTGGAGGAAGAGGCTGTGTAACCCGAGGGAGAGCTCTGCTGTGAGCCGGTATGACTGCAGGAACAGGTTGTGTAACACAAGAGATACCTCTGCTGTGAGCCTGTCAGACTGGAGGAAGAGGCTGTGTAACACTGCTCTGGGAGCCTGTAAGACTAGAGGAAGAGGCTGAGTAACCCGAGGGATAGCTCTATTGTGGGAGCCTGTAAGGCTGGATGAAGAGACTGAGCAACCTGAGAGGTAGCTCTGCTGTCTGAGCCTGTAAGATTGGAGGAAGAGGCTGTGTGACCCGAGAGATAGCTCTGCTGTCCGAGGCTGTAAGACTGGAGGAAGATGCTGTGTAACCTGAGGGATAGCTCTGCTGTGGAAGCCTGTAAGAATGGAGGAAGAGGCTGTGTAACCTGACAGATAGCTCTGCTATAAGCCTGTAAGACTGGAGGAAGAGGCTGCATAACCAGAGAGATCGTTCTGCTGAAAGCATGTAAGACTGGAGGATGAGGCTGTGTAACACGAGGGGTAGAACTGCTGTGTAACCTGAGAGATATCTATGCTGTGAGCCTGTAAGACTAAAGGAAGAGGCTTTGTAACCCAAGGGATAGCTCTGCTGTAGGAGCCTGTAAGACTGGAAGAAGAGGCTGTGTAACCCGAGGGATAGCTCTGCTGTGAGCCTGTAAGACTGGAGGAAGAGGCTGTGTAACCCGAGAAATAACTCTGCTGTGCGAGCCTGTAAGACTGGAGGAAGAGGCTGCGTAACCTGAGAGATCGCTCTGCTGTAAGCCTGTAAGACTGGAGGAAGAGGCTGTGTAACCTGGGGGATATCTCTAAGCTGTGAGCCTGTAAGACTGGAGGAAGAGGCTGTGTAACCCAAGGGATAGTTCTACTGTTGGAGCCTGTAAGACTGAATGAAGAGGCTGTGTAACCTGAGAGATATGTCTGATGTGATCCTGTAAGACTGGAGGAAGAGGCTGTGTAACCCAAGGGATAGCTCTACTGTGGGAGCCTATAAGACTGGATGAAGAGGCTGTGTAAACTGAGAGATATCTCTGCTGTGAGCCTGTAAGACTGGAGGAAGAGTCTGTGTAACCCGAGGGATAGCTCTGCTGTGAGCCTGTAAGACTGGAGGAAGAGGCTCTGTAACCAGAGAGATACCACTGCTGTGTGCCTGTAAGACTGGAGGAAGAGGCTGTGTAACCCAAGGGGTAGAACTGCTGTGGGAGCCTGTAAGACTGGAGGAAGAGGCTGTGTAACCTGAGAGATTACTCTGCTGTCGGAGCTTGTAAGACTGGAGGAAGAGGCTGTGTAACCTGAGAGATAGCTCTGCTGTGCGAGGCTGTAAGAATGGAGGAAGTGGCTGTGTAACCTGAGTGATAGCTCTGTTGTGGAAGCTTGTAAGAATGGAGGAAGAGGCTGTGCAACCTGACAGATAGCTCTGCTGTAAGCCTGTAAGACTGGAGGAAGAGGCTGTGTAACCTGAGAGATATCTCTGCTGTGGGAGCCTGTAAGATTGGAGGAAGAGGCTGTGTAACCCGAGAGATAGATCTGCTCTGAGCCTGTAAGACTGGCGGAAGAGGCTGTGTAGCCCATGAGATACCCCTGCTGTGAGCTTCTAAGACTGGAGGAAGAGGCTTTCTAACCTGAGGGATAGCTCTGCTGTCAGCCTGTTGTACTGGAGGAAGAGGCTGTGTAACCCCAGAGATAGCTCTGCTGTGGGAGCCGGTAAGACTTGAGGAAGAGGCTGTGTAACCTGAGAGATAGCTCTGTCGTGGGAGCCTGCAAGACTGGAGGAAGAGGCTGTGTAACCTGAGAGATAGCTCTGCTGTGGGAGCCTGTAAGAAGAGGCTGTGTATAGAAAGCAATGCCTGGATGAAACTAACGGGGCAATATGGCGTCGGTGTGAGGGACCGCTGTGCTGTGCCTCCCGACCGGTGTTTGCAGTATCTAAGACGCGGGTAAAAACAATGATGGCAAACCGCAGTGCTTCTTCATTTGAAAACAATGCCTGGAATCCCTGAAGAATAAGAATAAGATTTTATATTGCAGCAATGGTGCTTGGTACAATCATGCTTGAGCCTACTGCCTCGGGGAAGGAAGTGATAAGAGAGCAGCTATCGCTTTTCACTTCGCTAATTGGAATCACCATGCTACGGCTGCTTGGGAGATTAAGGTCTAAGAATTTCGGACTACAAGCTACGGGTCAAAGCGGCCTTAATGAGGAGGCTGATGAAACGTACCTGGTGTTGAAGTCGGAGGGAGAGCGTGCCGTTATGGCTCCGAAGAATGCAGCGGCGCTGGCAGCCGCCGCCGCTAAGACAAGAGTGGAGAAGCAGGCTCAGCGGAATCGAGAACTCGCTGTAAAGCGAGTGCAGGGCGTTGTTACTGGTGGCGATGCAATGGTCCCACGGTGCCTGATTCAGAGGTTGTTCTGACCCCCAGGACACCTAAGCATGGTGGAGCTGTGGCAGGAAGAGTGAGTGCCGGCCCCTCGGTTGTTGAATTGCTCCGCAGAGCCCCAGCTCCTGTGAAACTTCTTCCGGGTAGTGGTTGGAAGAGGCAGTCGGTTGGACCTGGGGAAGAGAAGACTCCGGCTGGAATACCTGATGCAGAGTGGTCTGTGAACATCAGTGGCCATGGCAATGCTGAGACTGCCTCAGGCGTAGCAGTACCCCCTGCTTTGGAGGGTGGAGCGGCTAATGGCAGTTGCTGGCAGTCTTACACCAGAGGGGGCTGATGGCCATTCAGATTCAACTGTTGAGGAAATTCGTAATGAAGGTACGACCCCTTTAATTTTTGCTGTACAGACTATCCCAGAGGCTTCTGTTCCTGCTCCTGCACCCTTAGACACAATTAACAGCTTCACAATCACCCCATGTAATCAGGCAAATACTTTAACCTTGGCAGATAATGTGATTGGGGGGGGGAGGGGCGCATGGCCCTGCAGGGGCTCAGCGTCATTAGAATCCCCCAAATAAGACATGCTGAGAATAATAATATGCCTGACTTGGACGGGGTAGAGGCGGTGGGAGGTGTAGGGGAGACGGTCAAAGACCCGAGTGATTTTTTCTCATTTTCGGATGAAGCCGAATTTTCAGATCAAACCGAGGCTGTGTAACCTGACAGATAGCTCTGCTGTAAGCCTGTAAGACTGGAGGAAGGGGCTGTGTAACCTGAGAGATATCTCTGCTGTGGGAGCCTGTAAGATTGGAGGAAGAGGCTGTGTAACCCGAGAGATAGCTCTGCTCTGAGCCTGTAAGACTGGAGGAAGAGGCTGTGTAACCCGAGAGATACCCCTGCTGTGAGCTTCTAAGACTGGAGGAAGAGGCTTTCTAACCTGGAGGATAGCTCTGCTGTGAGCCTGTTATACTGGAGGAAGAGGCTGTGTAACCCCAGAGACAGCTCTGCTGTGGGAGCCTGTAAGACTTGAGGAAGAGGCTGTGTAACCTGAGAGATAGCTCTGTTGTGGGAGCCTGCAAGACTGGAGGAAGAGGCTGTGTAACCTGACAGATAGCTCTGCTGTGGGAGCCTGTAAGAAGAGGCTGTGTATAGAAAGCAATGCCTGGATGAAACTAACGGGGCAATATGGCATCGGTGTGAGGGACCGCTGTGCTGTGCCTCCCGACCGGTGTTTGCAGTATCTAAGACGCGGGTAAAAACAATGATGGCAAACCGCAGTGCTTCTTCATTTGAAAACAATGCCTGGAATCCCTGAAGAATAAGAATAAGATTTTATATTGCAGCGATGGTGCTTGGTACAATCATGCTTGAACCTACTGCCTCGGGGAAGGAAGCGATAAGAGAGCAGCTATCGCTTTTCACTTCGCTAATTGGAATCACCATGCTACGGCTGCTTGGGAGATTAAGGTCTAAGAATTTCGGACAACAAGCTACGGGTCAAAGCGGCCTTAATGAGGAGGCTGACGAAACGTACCTGGTGTTGAAGTCGGAGGGAGAGCGTGCCGTTATGGCTCCGAAGAACGCAGCGGCGCTGGCAGCCGCCGCCGCTAAGACAAGAGTGGAGAAGCAGGCTCAGCAGAATCGAGAACTCGCTGTAAAGCGAGCGCAGGGCAGCGTTACTGGTGGCGATGCGATGGTCCCGCGGTGCCTGATTCAGAGGTTGTTCTGACCCCCAGGACGCCTAAGCATGGTGGAGCTGTGGCAGGAAGAGTGAGTGCCGGCCCCTCGGTTGTTGAATTGCTCCGCAGAGCCCCAGCTCCTGTGAAACTTCTTCCGGGTAGTGGTGGGAAGAGGCAGTCGGTTGGACCTGGGGAAGAGAAGACTCCGGCTGGAATACCTGATGCAGAGCGGTCTGTGAACGTCTGTGGCAATGGCAATGCTGAGACTGCCTCAGGTGTAGCAGTACCCCCTGCTTTGGAGGGGGGAGCGGCTAATGGCACAGTTGCTGGCAGTCTTACACCAGAGGGGGCTGATGGCCATTCAGATTCAACTGTTGAGGAAATTCGTAATGAAGGTACGACCCCTTTAATTTTTGCTGTACAGACTATCCCAGAGGCTTCTGTTCCTGCTCCTGCACCTTTAGACACAATTAACAGCTTCACAATCACCCCATGTAATCAGGAAAATACTTTAACCTTGGCAGATAATGTGATTGGGGGGGGGCATGGCCCTGCAGGGGCTCAGCGTCATTAGAATCCCCCAAATAAGACATGCTGGGAATAATAATATGCCTGACTTGGACGGGGTAGAGGCGGTGGGAGGTGTAGGGGAAACGGTCAAAGACCCGAGTGATTTTTTCTCATTTTCGGATGAAGCTGAATTGTCAGTTGAAACCGAGGCTGAGACTGATTTCACCACAGAGAGTGTGGAAAATGCGAAATATAACGATGCCATTGTTAGCCGTAAAACGGTCCTAAGGAGGAAAAAGAGCCATCATGGGCTAGCATGGGACTATTCTCCGTCAACCCAACTGCTTAATCCTTCTGGCTCAGCGAGTGCTCCACTAATCCCAACCTCTTTAAGTCTACTCACCCTTCTCATCCCTCTTACGTAGCGCATTCAGATCATTCAGACCCACCTGTTTCCACGTTAGATTCTGTTAGGGATTTTTGTGCTTCAGGCCATTGCTGCACATAGTGAGGAGACTTCCCAGAATGGACGCAAGTCACAGCGAGCTCTTCGCAAGGTGCAGGGGATGGTACGGAAATTACCAAGAACTATTGGTACTTTTAATGAGCGAATGACAGAGGTGGAATCTCGTATTGTCTCTAATGAGGCCGAGGCAGCGGTGACCCAAGAGCGAGTTGATTCCCACGTGGCAGAGTTGGCTGATGTAAGGTAGAAGCTAGAAGATTGTGAAAACCGCTTACGCAGAAACAACTTGCGTGTTTTAGGCATTCCAGAGGCAACAGAGGGAGATGACGTCCATGCACACGTAATACAACTTTTTCGAGACACCCTGCCCGAACTATCCAATTGGAATTGGGACATGGAAATTCAGCGGGCACACCGAGTTCCTCTGACTTTGAAGTCAACAGCAAAATCGGGGGGGGGGTACCCCCGAGTCATTTTGGTGTATTTCGTAAACTTCCTTCTTAGGCAGGCAATTTCCGATAAGGCCAGACCTGAAGCACGACGCACTAGAGACTCAGCCTCCTATTTTGTCCGTCCTGACTTTTGTCATGTAACTGTTGAAAGGAGATGGCGACTTCGCCAAATGATTGAACCATTTCAAGAGAAGAAGGCTCAGGCGTATCTTAACAACCCTGCTAGGTTAAAAATAATTTTTGAAGGCCAAACTACATTTTTCTCCTCTGAAATTAAGGCAAAAGAGTACCTCGATAGTCTGAAATAGTTGAAAACTAAGGGAGAGCTCAGAAATATTTTTATTATTGTATTGTATTATATTGTATTGTCCCTATATATACATTTTTACTCCTCTTTCTTTTTTTTACTTCTTGATTAGATAATGATGGGGGATAGTGAGCACTGTGGGGAGGGGGAAATGGGTAAAAAATCTGATATAAAACTGCATTATTTAGATACTTGCACATTTCTACGATGAAAATAAGTAACACAGTTTTTACCCGTAAGACAAATACTGTGATTCAACTGAACACTGGTTAGGAAGCACTTTTCCATCACTACAAACTCTGATGGAGTCTAACTGCTCTTTTCTGGGTGCGAAGGGGGGGGTTGTGTTGTGGGGGGATAGATTGGGGGGTGGGTGGAAGGTGGAGAAGAAATAAAAAAAAAGAGCAATCTCAAATGTACGAGATACGCAATAAGACATGCAATAAAAAGTGCATGTGAAAGCATAATTAACTGCAGAACCAAGATTTTGATGTCAGATGCTAAAAGTAAAAAAAGCAAGTTTAATGTTGCTGATAGTCTGTTCTTGAAAAAATTATGGGGAAGCTAAGATTATGCTCCTGGAATGTTGCTGGGTTGAATGACAGAGGGAAAAGGGCTCGCTTTTGCGAAATAATTCGGCAGAATTCGTATGATGTGCTCTGCCTTCAGGAGACCCATCTTCCGGTGGGCGAGAACGATATGTTAAGAATTCCCAGCTATAATGTGCTTGCATTAACAACACAAACCCCTAAAATACGAGGAGTGGCTATTTTAGCGAAAACTTTTCTTGGGCAAGCTAAGCGCAGATAAGTTGATCCTTTAGGTAGATGGGTCATAGTTGAATTGGAGATGGGCATTACTATTTGTTCACTGTATGGCTCAAATCAAGATGACCCTCAGATATTTCAAGATTTGGAACTGGAGCTGGCTTCCTGGGCTAAGACACTGATTATCTGTGGGGACTTTAATATATCTTTGGGCTCGAAGTGGGATAGTCAAATACAGCAGAAATATACTGGTCGCAAGCCTAAAGTTTTTGGGCAATAAAACAACTCATGGATAGCTACGACCTAATAGATATATGGGATGATAAACACAAAAACGATCCGGGATATACATATTTTTCGTATCCCCACAATAAATATGTGCGGATTGATTATGCTATGACAACTAAGGAATACTCCATACATGTGGAGATAACTAAATCTCCAAAAACAATCTCGGATCATAATTCGCTTGCTCTCACACTTAATATTGCCAATTTTAATAGGCCTCACTCCCAGTGGTCATTCGATAGGAAATTACTGGCCAATAGAGAATATATACAGCATAAAACTGTCTGGGCGCAGGAATTTTTTGATTATAACCAATATAGTGCTCCTAGAATGATGGTCTGGGACTGTTTTAAAGCTGCACTGAGGGGAGAGACTAATGGCTTTGTAGCCAAGCGCAGGAAAGTTCAGGATAAACTTAATCATCAACATATTTACGAGCTAGCAAAATTAGAAGAACAACACGCCACTCAGATAATGCGAGGGGAAGATGGGGGAAACAGCCTGCGCAAAATACTAGTTCTTAAAACTAAGCTTAATAGCGGTCTCACTCAAAGAGCAGCGGAAATCTTCCAGACAAATCAAACTAAAATCTATGAAAACGGGGAAAGGGTAGGAAAACAGCTGGCACTGCGTACTGGCCAGAAACAGTCTTATAATATGATAGACTCTATTGATTCCGAAGGTCAAAAACATACGACACCCGCTGGTATTACAGAAGCTTTCCGGCGATATTATCAAAAGCTGTATCAAAATGAGGATCAAGTTGAGGCAAGTGATATTAAAGAATTTCTAACTGAATGGTTAACTGAGATAGGGTCAGGTCGGATTATCGATGAAGCTACTAGGGAAGACCTAGAAAGGGAAATTTCGATCACTGAACTTCAATTGGCATTGTAGGAGTTGGCCTATGGGAGAGCTGCCGGCCCAGACAAAATTCCATTAGATCTCTATAAAATCCTTGAAAAACAAATAACCCAGTATTTATTAGATCTATTTCTGGGGGTACAATGGAGCGGCACTCGACCAGAGTCGTGTCAACAAACAAATATAGCTATTTTCCCTAAAAAAGGAAACCCCCCGAATCTCCATCTTCATATCGCCCAATATCGTTGATCAACTCCGATTCAAAGCTCTATGCCAAGATTCTCGCTAATCAGCTTAGCAGGGTCGTCGAACACCTGGTCTCCACGTGGCAGCATGGCTTTATCCCTGGAAAGGGTACTACAGACCACACTCGCAGGGTCATCTCTCTTTTCGACAACATGGGTGTGATGGGGGGCCGGATGTCGATTATCCTGCTTGATGCCAAGATGGCTTTTGACCGAGTCTCTTGGAGATTTTTATGGGAAGTCCTTGAATTAAACAACTTTGGACCAGGGTTTGCCAAATCAATTAAGGCACTATATGTAAACCCTAGAGCTAGACTCATTGTAAGGGGTATAGAATCAGAGTTGATCAACATCCAAAGGGGCACAAGACAGGGCTGTCCGTGCTCGCCAATTTTATTTGCCCTATATATCAACCCATTGATCCTAAAATTACTTGCATCTAATATAATGGAACCTGTTACGGTAGGGATTTATCAAACTAAAATACTAGCGTATGCCGATGATGTGGTGGTATTAACACCAAACCCTGCTGAGGCAATTCAGGAGATTGAGCAAATTACCCAGACCTTTGGCCTCTATTCAGGGTATTCCCTGAATAAGGATAAGACAATGGTTTTATGCACAGATAACATCTCGTATGAAAGCCCTAACAAGGTGGACAATGCCACGTACCTTGGAGTTTGTATATCTCCCAAGGTGGAGATTATTAATCAACTCAACTATGAACCTCTTATTAAAACTATTAAAAAATACCTCATAAGGGTAAATAATCTCCACCTATCAATTATCGGTAGGGAGAATTTAAAAAAAATTAACATCTTTCCGAAGATACTATATCTATTTTGTGCGATCCCGTTGATGGTTGATGATAATATTATTTAAACCATTGACTCTTTTATGTCCAAATATGTATGGAACTACGGCAAAGTAAGAAGGGCTCTGTCATACTTGTCACTACCACATCATAGGGGAGGGTTAGCTATTCCTCATATGATGTTATATCTCTTGGCAGCTCTTCTCCAGCAAATGGCACCATTATTTAATTCTAAACCATCAATAGGAACTGTACAAGATCAAGACAAACCATCAATATATGAATTGGCACTTGGCGATAAAGCCAGAGGTCTGTTGTTAAGGCAATTGGAGCCGTCCTATTTTAAGAAAGTTAAATTTAAGATCATTTATAGTGCCTGGAGCATTTGGAAACGCTCCTCCAAACATCTAGCAATACCAAAATACACTAAATATACCCCCCTTTGGCAGAGCTCGATCTTACCACTCCAACTTAATGATAGACCTGCCAGAAATTGGGAGAGTATGGGGATTGTTACAGTGGGGGACTTTCTTGGTCATGAACCTAGTACTGGATTTCAAAATATACAATCAAAATTTTCGGTGCCCAGCAGTGACTTTCTTAAATATATACAAGTGTACACCGTTCTTAACCAACTTTTCCCAAGAATTGTACTGAAAGTATTCCCTTCTTTGAGCTTATAGGGAAACGGTCTACTAGCATAGGTACTATTTATGAGCTATTGATTCAGAAACAACGAGATGATCTGGAACATGTCGAGAGAGATTGGGCAATTAATCTAGGTAATCCGAACGTGAATATTGACATGTCTCTGTTGTTATCATCTAAATTATTTTTAGCGTCTAATTTAAGGCCCAGCTCTATAAAACCATATATAACTTATATTATACACCAGCAAAGTTATATACATGGGGCAAAAAATTATATAATGAATGTCCAAGAGGTGGACTGGCCCCTGCAAACTTAATACATATGTTTGCAGAATGTTGTAAATTAGACTTATTTAAAAAAAAATGATTTCTAATTATTGGGAAGAAATCTTTGGTCATAAAGTGAAAGCATCATCAACACTTTACTTAGTAGGCTATGATAATACCCTGGGGCATAGTAAGGAGGAGGAAACATCTCTATTCTTGGGTATGGCGGTATTTCGAATTATATTGGCGGCCTGGTGGAAAGAAGCTGACCCTCCCACTTTCCAAATGTGGCTAACCCATTTTCTAGGAATTTATAATCAAGAAATAGCTATCTATGAAGCTAGAGGTAAAAAATCCAGAATACGCGGAGGCCAAATTTGGTCTCCAATTACTGCCTGGCTTCATGATATAAGGAATGGTTAGTGAAGATTAAGTTCTTCTGTTTCTTTCTCTCTTCTTATAAATTTTTAGCCACACGTGTGAAAAACTTAATGCCAATTGCAATATTACTATGAACTGTGTATGTTCTTTTTTTTAATCTTTTTACAAATAATGATTATTGTAATCTGATGTCTTTGTTTTATAAGTTTTTATGCATTTTTTTACTATGGACTATGTATTTTTGTACTATCTGAATTTCGCTCTAATAAAAAAAAGAAGAGGCTGTGTAACCTGAGAGATAGCTCTGCTATGGGAGCCTGTAAGACTGGAGAAAGAGGCTGTGTAACCTGAGAGATAGCTCTGCTGTGAGCCTGTAAGACTGGAGGAAGAGGCTGTGTAACCCGAGGTATAGCTCTGCTGTCAGCCTGTAAGACTGGAAGCAGAGGCTCTGTAACCTGAGAGATAGCTCTGCTGTGAGACTGTAGGATGGAGGACTAGGCTGTGTAACCTGAGAGATAGCTTTGCTGTAAGACTGAAGGAAGAGGCTGTGTAACCTGAGAGATAGCGCTGCTGTGTGAGCCTGTAAGACTGGAGGAAGAGGCTGAGTAAACTGAGAGATAGCTCTGCTGTGGGAGCCTGTAAGAATGGAGGAAGAGGCTGTGTTACGTGTGAGATAGCTGTGCTGTGAGCCTGTAAAACTGGAGGAAGAGGCTGTGTAACTCGAGGGATAGCTCTGCTGTGGGAACCTGTAAGACTGGAGGAAGAGGCTATGAAACCTGAGGGTAAGCTCTGCTGTGGGAGCCTGTAAGACTGGAGGAAGCTGCTGTGTAACCCAAGAGATAGCTCTGCTGTGTGCTGCGTAACCTGAGAGATTGCTCTGCTGTGAGCCTGTAAGACTGGAGGAAGAGGCTGGTTAACCCGAGAGATAGCACTGCTGTGGGAGCCTGTAAGACTGGAGAAAGAGGCTGCGAAACCTGAGAGATCGTTCTGCTGTGAGCCTGTAAGACTGGAGGAAGAGGCTGTGTACCCCAAGAGATAGCTCTGCTGTGGGAGCCTGTAAGACTCTGGAGGAAGAGGCTGTGTAACCTGAGAGATAGCTGTGCTGTGGGAGCCTGTAAGACTGGAGGAAGTGGCTGTGTAACCTGAGAGATCGCTCTGCTGTGGGAGCCTATAAGACTGGAGGAAGAGCATGTGTATCCCGAGGGATAGCTCTGCTCTGGGAGCCTGTAAGACTGGAGGAAGAGGCTGTGTAATCCGAGAGATAGCTCTGCTTTGAACCTGTTAGACTGGAGGAAGAGGCTGCGTAACCCGAGGGGTAGCTCTGCTGTGGGAGCCTGTAAGACTGGAGGAAGAGGCTGTGTAACCTGAGAGATAGCTCTGCTTTGAGCCTGTAAGGTTGGCGGAAGAGGCTGTGTAACCTTAGAGAAAGCTCTGCTGTAAGCCTGTAGGACTGGAGGAAGAGGCTGTGTAACCTGAGAGACAGCTCTGCTGTGGGAGCCTGTAAGACTGGAGGAAGAGGCTGTGTAACCTGAGAGATAGCTCTGCTTTTAGCCTGTAAAACTGGAGGAAGAGGCTGTGTAACCCGAGGGATAGCTGCTCCTTCCTGGTGATAATGGAGGGGTGGAAGTACCTGGGAATGCGCCTACACCTGATAATACCGTCCGTGTGTCTGAATACGGACAGGCAGCTGAGCATGAGGCAGAGGACAGCACAGACCAGAGGGAAAGAACATATTATCTCAGAGGATGGAAGACGGCATACACCAGAGAGGGCAAACAGGGCACGAAAGAAAGCATGAACCAGAGAACAGTAGAGAGCACAGATGCGAAATCAACGTTCACAAGAGGGCGACTTAGAGCTATAGACAGTGAAGGGAATAAACTACAAGAAAAGTAAGTGATAACAAATGAAGAGGCTGAAGGTGGGAGGGCGGGGGAGATACTCTCCCCTGCTACAGTGTCTGTGGCAGAAGCTGGGAGGGAGAGCCCTGCCCTGGGGAGAGATGCACTCCCCATGCCCCCTGCGCCTCCGGTCTCCGTGCCTGCAAGACTTCTTATCTGCTTGTTAAATAAACAAGCAGATAAGATTTCTTCACACCAGCCAGCCAGAAAGCAGGCTACCTTGTCCGGAGGGGCAGTAAGAAAAGTGGATAGGGTGGCACCCAAAATCCCTCTTTTCCAATGGGAAGCCAGCGTTTACCATGAACGCTGATGCTACCCAATGGAAAAGGGGGCGGGGCTTACAGTAACCTTTTTAGAACAATATCTCTCGTAGAGGCGTGGCGGCCACGCCTCTACGAGACCTAAAAATGAGTATATGAAGTCCGGAAAATATAAGGGACAGAAGTTTGTTAAAAGACAAGAAGAAGACAATATTGTGAAACAAAGCAATGAATTACAGTTCTTGACAATATAAATAACATCCCAGGCATTACGATCTAGATGTTTACATCTCTTCTCCCTTGCATTCTTAAAAAAAGTTTATTAATTTAGATGGATTATCATTAAGTGGCTGCATGGCTTTTACAAGTTACTTTGAAATGCCAAGGATGAACAAGCTCATGTCTAACATTCAATGCACAAATGGCTTGTCTCATGTCCAAGTACTGTTTTCTTCTGACTGCTGTCTCTCTGGTCAAGTTCTGAGGAAATTTTATCTTAGGGCATTACCATGCCACTTCATCATCAATATTGTTGATTTCAGGATAAGAGCTTCTAAAAACACATTACCATCATTTACTAATTTCATCCTAAAAAATTCATCAGGAGCTGTTTCTTAATAAAATCTGAACCCCAAGGACGAACATATTGGTATAATCCACTTTTTCCTTAAAAATACAGAACACTTACAAAAAAAACAGAACATGTGACAACATTAAACATACTGGTAAACATTGGACTGAGATGACATTAGAGTTAATTTTGATGTAAGGTCATTAAGGGAAAAAGTTCCCAGTCGAAATGTAATGTAATTTTCGGGACCAGGATGGCATAATGTTTTCCATGTAACCCTTGAAAAGCAGGGATAATTTCTAATGTAAAAAGCAATCCATCAATTCATTTGGCCTAACTTGGCAATACGGCTTTCCCTGGCGAATGACCAGAATTTACTTTTAAGTTCACTAACAGATCTTGTATCAATATTCTATGGTAAGTTCTACATGCTATTTAAGTCTAGTTTGCACAGCAAGGGTTTTAACAAAGAGCAAACGTGGTAATTACATGATTATAATAAGTTTGTGTGAACAATTCAAGTCGTACTCCAGTTTGTCAGGTGCGCTGCAGGCACAGCATTCTGACAGAGTGGTTCGTTAACTCCTTGCATGCTTGTGATGGCCAGGAGCCGTCACGCGTCGCAGTGGGCGTGTGTGGAGGACGGCCCCGGCCGTCCGAATCCCACCCACTAATAAATACTCCCTCACAGCTCGAACATTTCACACACACGGAAGCGGTTAATGGATACAGTGGTTAGACTTTATGACTGTACACTGCACCACCAATGAGTGCTCGTCATTTGGGAAGTCTACTTAGTGGCTCTACTTACCTGTTTTGTCAGTGTTCTCCTCATTTCATTCTTCATGTCTTCTACACAGGGCTGGACAATAATTTGTTTACGGAGGTATATCAAGGGATCTGAACTATCAGGCATTCTGCTGCTTTACTGTTTGCTTTATGGTCCTCAGTCCCTCGGTTTTGTTTTGCTCTAGACACCTATGGTCTGATTCAGGGGGAAAAATGACGAGGGTAAATGTATCTGTGCAGAATATAACAAACTCATTTATTTTTAAATCTCTCACAACAACCTATTTAAAAAAATGCCATTCAGTTAAACTGACTTTGTTTTAGCAAAATCCCAAACGGAAGTAATGAAAACAGTATCCCTTAGCAATCATTTAGTAAGTGGCCATCTACCCAGAGACCTCTGATTAAGACTTGAGTCTATATATAAAATTACTGGAGCATGATCTGCAATTCAGATGGCTCGATTTCAGCATTCCGCAAATTTTGAGTAAGCTGCATACTCACACTGGATTGTGAGTTGCAAACCGGTGAATAAAAATTATATTATTTCAAATCAGGATTAACCACCCTCCAAATATCCAGCAAAGGTTTTTGTTATATTGTGGATGAAAACTGTTTTGCATTTTATTTGGAGCACATATAATGCATGACGTTGTGTCAATAAAAGGATCAATTATCTGAATAAAATAATCTCTACGTATTAAATATTCTCTATCATATACCAAAGCTTTTTAGCTATATGTTTCCAGAATGAATTATCTTCTTTAGTGGGTCAATATGCATTAAAGTACATAGAGTCCATACGTATTAATATTAATTAATTTTACTATGACCCATCTGCTGTCCTCATTTCTTTCATGAGTTCTAACCTTGATATACATCTTTTTATTATAGAGAATGATCATACCATTTTTTATCTTCAGAGCAGTTGAAACATACTCTTTCACTGCCCAACATTTTCCTAAAGTACAAGTGCTTATTCTTCAGAAATATGCATCTCCTGTAATAATGAAATGTCAGTTTCCAAATGAGCTAAATGAGTGAGAACTCCATTTCCCCTTAAAATGTAATGAAACAAAACAAAATCCTTAACCTGGATTTGAATGTTATTGAAAATGTGTCCACACAAAAACTGTACTGTAATTTGTCTATTTAACAAAGAAACAACAGTGAAACAACAAGCAAAAGATAAAAAACCCAAGAAGAAGACATGTACAGCATGAGATAATATTAGAGGAAAAGAAAGGCAGAGACTTAGAATGGAAATTATAAAGATAAGACAGGAGAAAGAGAACACAAAAGAGGAAAATACTACACATCATAAGAATAATGACTGAAAACCATACATAAAAGGGCAGAAATATTTCTGGGTATGAGGACACGGCATAAATGAAGACAAAACATTTTCACTCTGGGAAACCAGGAGCTCACTGTTGAAAAAAATTAGTATATAAAGTCCGGAAAATATAAGGGACAGAAGTTTGTCAAAAGACAAGAAGAAGACAATATTGTGATTACTAAACTCAAGAATTTAACATATAACATTTTAAAGCAATGCGTTACAGTTCTTGACAAGATATATAGCAACCCAGGCATTACGATCTAGATGTTTACACCTCTTCTCCCTTGCATTCTTAAAAAAAGTTCATTAATTTAGATGGATTATCACTAAGTGGCTGCATGGCATTTTACAAGTTACTTTGAAATGGCAAGGATGAACAAGCTCATGTCTAACATTCAATGCACAAATTGCTTGTCTCATGTCAAAGTACTGTTTTCTTCTGATTGCTTTCTCTCTGGACACGTGTTGGGGAAATATTATCTTAAGGCATTACCATGCCACTTCTTCATCAATATTGTTGATTTCGGGATAAGATCTCCTAAAAATACATTACCATCATTTACTAATTTCATCATAAAAAATTTATCATGAGCTATACAATGCAGATATTTCTTAACAAAAGAAAAACGAAACAACCATAATCTTAAAATCTGTACAAATGCAAACAATCCATCAGCGCTTGTAAAACACATCACTTCCTTTCAGTCCATGCATGGAATAACTACTTTGATAGTGCACAAATAATTAGTAATCAGGTTATTTGTTTCAGATTCTAGTGTATGAAGAGTTTCATAATAAAATCTGAACCCCAAGGACCAACAGATTGGTAAACTCCACTTTTTCCTTAAATAAACAGAACACTTTAAAAAAACAGAAAATGTGACAACAATAAACAAACTGATATACATTGGACTGAGATGACATTGGAGTTCATTTTGATGTAAGGACATTAAGGGGAAAAATTCCCAGTCGAAATGTAATGTAATTTCCAGGCACAGGATGGCATAATGTTATCCATGTAACCCTTGAAAGCAGGGATAGTTTATGATGTAAAAAGCAATCCATAAATTCATTTGGCCTAACTTGGGCAATTCAGCTTTCCCTGATGAATGACCAGAATTTACTTTTAAGCTAACTGACAGATTTTATATCAATGTTCTATGGTAAGTCCCACATGCTATTTGAGTCTAGTTTGCACAGCAAGGGTTTTAACAAAGAGCAAACATGGTAATTACATGATTATAATAAGTTCCTGTGAACAATTCATGTCGCACTCCAGTTTTTCAGGTGTGCTGTAGGCACAGCATTCCGACAGAGCGGTTCTTTAATGGATGTAGTGGGTAGCCTTTATGACTGTGCACTGCACCACGAATGAGTGCTCGTCATTCGGTAAGTCTGCTTTGTGGTTGTACTTGCCTTTTTTGTTAGTGTTCTACACAGGGCTGGACAATAATTTATTTATGGAGGTATATCAAAGGGCCAGGACTATCAGGCATTCAGCTGTTTTACTGCTTGCTTTATGGTCCTCAGTCCCTCAGTATGTTATTGCTCTGAACAGCTGTGGTCTGAATATGGGGAAAAAATTAATAGGTAAAATGTATGCGTGTAGAATATAACAAGCTCATTTATTTTTAAATCTGTCACAACAGCCTATTAAAAAAAATCCATACTGTTGAACTGAGTTTTTTTTAGCAAAATCCACAAAGAAAGTAATAAAAACAGTATCCCTAAGCAATCAATTATTAAGTGGCCATCTACCCAGAGACCTCTGATTAAGACTTGACTCTATCTATGTAATTACTGGAGCATGATCTGAAATTCAGATGGCTCGATTTCAGCGTTCCGCAAATTTTGAGTAAGCTGCATAAGCATACTGGATTGTGATGAGTTGCAAACCGGGGAATAAAAAGTATATTATTTCAAATCAGGATTAACCACCCTCCAATTATCCAGCAAAGGTTTTTGTTATATTGCTGAAGAAAACTGTTTAGCATTTTATTTGGAGCACATATAATGCATGACGTTGTGTCAATAAAAGAATCAATTATCTGAATAAAATAATCTCTACGTATTAAATATTCTCTCTCATATACCAAAGCGTTTTAGCTATATGTTTCCAGAATGAATTATCTTCTTTAGTGGGTCAATATGCATTAAAGTACATAGAGTACATACATATTAATATTAATTAATTTTACTATGACCCATCTGCTTTCCTCATTTCTTTCATGAGTTCTAACCTTGATATACATCTTTTTATTATAGAGAATGATCATACAATTTTTTATCTTCAGAGCAGTTGAAACATACACTTTCACCGGCCAACATTTTTTTAAGTACAAATGCTTATTCTTCAGAAATATGCATCTCCTGTAATATTGAAATGTCAGTTTCTAAATGAGCTAAATGAGTGAGAACTCCGTTGCCTCTTAAAATTTAATGAAACAAACAAAGTCCTTAACCTGGATTTGAATGTTATTGAAAATGTGTCCACACAAAAACTGTACTGTAATTTGTCTATTTACCAAAGAAACAACAGTGAAACAACAAGCAAAAGATAAAAAACCCAAGAAGAAGACATGTACAGCATGAGATAATATTAGAGGAAAAGAAAGGCAGAGCCTTAGAATGGAATCATAAAGATAAGACAGGAGAAAGAGAGCACAAAAGAGGAAAATAAAGTAATCTCTACGTATTAAATATTCCCTATCATATACCAAAGCTTTTTAGCTATATGTTTCCAGAATGAATCATCTACTTTAGTGGGACAATATGCATTAAAGTAAATAGAGTCCATATGTATTAATATTAATTAATTTTACTATGACCCATTTGATTTCCTCATTTCTTTCATGAGTTCTAACCTTGATATACATCTTTTTACTATAGAGAATGATCATACCATTTTTTTTAAATCTTCAGAGCAGTTGAAACATACTCTTTCAATAGCCACAGTTAATTTAGGTGCACGGTTTCATCCCGACCATCTCACTCTAGACAAAGCAGCACTTTCACACCGGTAAGGGTTCTGCCAGTATGCTGCAGACCACTCAGCTGACAGTTTAAGTGCACTGTTTCATCCCCGAGTGTAAAGGCACCTCACCTCAGCACCATCTCACAGTGGGCAAAACAGCACTTTCACACCAGTAGGGGTAAATTCTTTGCTTCACACTTCCTCTATAGCACACCCTAACCACCCTACAAACCTCACAGCGCTCCTACCCCCTCTTTCCCACTGTTATCTCCCTTTTTTCCCCTTACTCGCTTCAAAGGAATCACAAAATGGCGGCCAACACTTTCTAGTTGCAACCGCTCGCACCCCATCAGCAGCAAGCTCGTAACGCCTCAGCCAATTAGATGGCAGAATTCCCAAATATCGGTATCTGTAAATTTCGATATTTCGCAAAAAGTGTTGAACGCATGTACACCAAATAAACAAAAGTGTGCTTTCTAGACCAAGACCCTTATCCCTGCCAAATTTGGAGTAAATCTGTTCACCCGTTCGACCTGTAGCCTTGTCTAAAGTTTCTTATGGAAATTAACATGGAAAAAACACGTTTTGGGCCCTCTCTTTTTTCTCAACCCCCCTTGCCGAATCACCCCCAAACTTTCAAAATAGGAGCTGATATCAACAAAGTTTTTAAAAGTTCCTGAAGATTCATCAAATGACGCCAAAGTTATTGGGAATAGAATGTTCCAATTTTCCTATGGTAACTAGGTCCTAACTATAACTACCTACTGGCAACTGCCAGTAGGTGATATATATATATATGCTCTTTGGAGTTCCTTTGCTGCGGAAGAACAAAAATACAGATTCCTGTTAACTGGTGCTTATCGGTTTATTGATGCTTACTTTGCTATGATGCTTTTCACCCTGAACAGGCCTTGATCACCTGACGCACCTACGAGATTGATTCCCACATTTAAAGAGACAAGTGCATAAACACTTGATACGTAAATAGCGAAGACACCCTTTTTTTTTTAGATAATCATGTATGATCTTGAAACGAGCAATACAAAATGCATTAATGTTTATATTAACATAAGTTACATACCATTGCTATGCAGAATACATTCAATACTTAAATTATGGTAATTCATTCTATAAAATTTTAAAAAAATAAGTAAAAATAAATTAATACTATATGCATCATGCATCGGGATTCCTAGCTGCCAATAAAACATAACTGTATCATTGTAACCTTGTATCTTGCCTATTGCCATAACTGCTACTTTTACCAAGCAGAGTTATAATTTATATGTCATTGGCTTTCTGCTGTAGCCCCTGTTGGCCTAGTGCCTTGCTCTAGATAATGTTGAGAGTTTGTTTAAATTGATATTGTGTAATTCAAAATAAAGTGCCACCTAGGGGAATCTATAGTGATAAAACAAAAAATGTTGAGTTAAAATACGGGAAGCGGCAGTGTAGATTGAAAGATGTTGTTAACTGTTTTGATTCTGCTTTGGAGGATCTGTGGGCCACTAATCTTTCTCGTGGCCTATGTTGTAACTTGTCACATTTGAAGACATGCAAAATTAAGCTACCCAAATTCTGAGAAATAAGACAATATTATATATAAATCATATCCCACATGTTGACTTTATAAACTAGTATAAAGATCCTCACTAAAGTTGAGACCCTGAGGAGTTTTAGTGTCAAGCTCAATAATGTATTGCGTTTATAGTTTTCTCAGGTCAGCCTCACGATTACCCACATGTGTTGGGTTTGGAATTGAGTGCAGCATATAGTATCTTAGATGTTCTAAGTTGTTATTTGGTATTTCTTTAAAATGACGTGCAACTGGGTAAGATGGATCGGAAATAATGATTGCACTATAGTGTTGGAGTATTTGCTTCCTACATAACGCAATCCAAAGGAACACTCCAATATGTATACTGCGTATTCCATCTTGCAAGTTAAAAGTTTTTTAATATTGACAGTCCTATCCTGAAAGGGTGTTGAATACGTTGTTTTATTTATACCAAATTACACACGCGACACATAGTGCATTTCACAAACCCTTTCCTTTTGGTTAGCCAGTTCGTTGGTATCTTGGTTTCTGAACTAATGATATATAGAGCATCACTCATGGAGGTGGCTTTTCTGAAGGTAATGGCAGGATTTTTAAGTAGTGAAGCCCCTGTGACAGGGTCATTTAGTACAAGAGGACAGTTCTTTTGATTGTTACATAATTTGCCTTCCTGTTTGTTGTATGAGAGAATTAGCCTGATCTCTGGCTCTCTTTGTGTCATTTGACTTACTGCTGTATTACTCTGCTTTCTTCCTGTAGTTCCAATCAGCAAATCTGATCTACATAAAGTATGTGTTCTTCTAATTGCTGTGAATCCTCTCGCCAGTAACCTTTGCTTACTGTCCCCTTGGGCTGCCCTTAAGTCTGTCTCATTGCTACTGATTCTCTTGATTATTAGCATTCCTCCATAGGGGATACTGTGTATCAAGTGTTTTGGATGGAAACTAGTAGCGTCTAGTACAGTGTTCCCAGCTGTCTGCTTACGGTGGAACCTGGTTTCAATGTTATTGTTAGCAATGAACATCTCAACGTAAAGAAACAAGACTGATCCTGCACTCAAAGATGCCATGAATTGCAAATTGATATAATTAGCATTGATTTCAGACACAAATTTAAGTGCACTTTCTTTGGTACCCCGCCGATATACAAACAAATCTGTATCTTAGTCATACAATTACATGCCTGTCCAGAGTTTCCTTAATATTTGCCCTAAGGACCAGTTCCTCCCACCAACCCATGTGAAGACATGCATAGCTGGGGGAGAAACTGGCCACCATCGCAACACCCCGAATTTGTTAGAACACCTGATTTTGGAACGTGAAAAATTTGTTTTCAAGGTAAAATAGAGTCATATTAATCCTCATATTATTATGTTGATATAATCAAAATGGTCTGGTGCCAAGGTAATGTCCCGGTGCTCTTATACCAGCTTTATGGTAGATACTTGTAGAGAGCGTCGTGACACTCCAAATTCATTAGGAGATAGTCCTCTTCCCATATTAATTTGTGAATGTGTCTGAGGAAGTCACTCGTATCCTGAATATAAGATGGTAATGTTCACACGTGTTCATGCAGGAGGTTATCAATATAGTGGGATGTATTTTTCAGAAGTCCATTTCTTGCCAAAATAATTGGTCTCCCAGGTAGCTTAGTGGAATGTTTATGAATTTTTGGGATGAAGTAGATTACAGGCATGGCTGGATATTCGTTTTCCAGGTATTTGTGTTCATACGTACTTAGGAGTCTTGCGAATTTCCAAGCTAATAGCATAGAATAGAGCTCAATCCATGTGGCACAGGCTTTATGGATGCTGCTTCTCTTGTAGCAATCCAAGTGTTCAATTGCTTGCTTGTTTCTTCCATGTAATCCGCTTTGGGACAGATTACTATGTTGCCCCCTTCATCCTAATTATGAATGAGGTTCTGACCATTGCCTTGTAATTTGTCCATTAACTGCCAGTACATGCAATCTTGCAAGTTGTACTGCTTTTTTGCTCTTGAAACTTGATGATTTAATTTTTTCACTTGAGATGTTACATGTTCATTAAAAATATCAATTGAGTCCCATGGCATGTTTGGTTAAAATGTTGATTTTAGTTTAAAACCTGAGCACACTGCCCCAAATATATTGAGCTGATGTTGAACTCTAACCGATTGGGTGGACGCTTCAGTGGTATTTGGTGTATTGTTATTGTGTAGCTGCTGTAAATCGCATAGCTATTGTATATCTGCGGTCATCAAGCTACTTCAACTTGGTGAGGAAACATCGTATGGTGTCTGCTTATTGTTGTTACTTGTATAGCAATCGAGATGGCATGTATTAAGCTTCTATTTACGAATGAAGTTGTAAACATCTATTTTTGTTTGTGAATAACTAAAGTTGCTCTCTGGACAGAAAGATAAACCTAAAGATAACAGTTGCGTTTCCGCTTGATTTAAAGTTGATAATCGTGTTGGAGTCTTGAGCAGTAGGTTCTATTTGCGCTTCCACCTGTTGTTTGGTTGTTTCCTGCTGGTTTTTTTTCGTTGTTTATGTAGTATCGTGGGATACATTCTAGTGTTACAGCATTTTGTATCACACACTGAACACCCACCCACCACAGGAGTCATCAGTCAGATGACCCTGCAAATAAAAGGGGCTAAGCGCACGTGCTCATGGCCAGTTAAGTAACGATCAGACAGGTGTCTTTATCACCTCATTTAGGTTAGTATGAGGGCCTAGGGCCCAAATACAACATTGGCAACGAGGCAGAAGCTGTGCCCCTGCGTGCCACCGCTGAAAGTCTAGGAAAAGGGGGAGAGAGCTGCCTGTCTAGAGGGCACCCCCTGTGAACGGCGCCGGTTGCCGGGAGGCCCGCGGGGCATGTGCCGATCCCCGGGCCTGCTTCAAGACACGAGGTGACCGGGAGCCTACCCCGCACCTCTCGAGCCCACTGTGAGCCGCCCTGTGAGGAAGTGCCCCGGGGGACAAGAGCGAGCCGAGCGGAGCTCACCCACATCGGCCGCAAGGTACTGACCAACCGTGAGGTGCTCCACGCAGAGCCCACCCACGCGAAAGAGGAGGCCAGTCTGCCGTAGATAAGGAACGGCGGATGGGGAATGCGAGGGACGTGACCCTGCATGATCGGAAGCCAGCAGGTGCCGACCCCCCTGTTTCAGCCTCCGCGACGAAGCATGATAGGAGGCCAGCAGGAGCCCACCCCGCAATTATGGCCAAAAGTAACCCCTGACCAGTGTGAGGTGCCAGCACCCCCCATTCCACCGCAGCGCATTGAACTGAGTGGGGTGAGGCCAGGAATGGAGACATAGTGTGAGGTCCGCGCAGCCCACAGTGAAAGCAGAGCAGTGCCAGCAATCCCCCTGTGCAGCCAAGCGAGAGAAAAGGCCTACTGTGAGACTCCAGAAGACCTAAAAGTGAAAGTGACACTCACTGTAGTGAGGCCGGAGTCCTCGTGTGCCGTCTGGCCGCCCCTGTGTGTCCCGAGAAGCAGCCGTGGAGTGACCTGGGCTATCGACCTGCAGC
Organism: Lissotriton vulgaris; assembly: GCF_964263255.1. Taxonomy (NCBI): domain Eukaryota; kingdom Metazoa; phylum Chordata; class Amphibia; order Caudata; family Salamandridae; genus Lissotriton; species Lissotriton vulgaris. Next base: position 398,158,235 of record NC_141696.1, on the reverse strand, counting down.
CACCCTGTCCGGGGAACTGAGTGGGAGCCCACCCCTCATATGGACAATCTGAAAGCCTGTGTGGCACGAGGTGAGTCCGCGTGGGTGCAGAGTGAAGTAAGGCCACAGTATCTGACAGCGAAGCCTGCCTGCCTCCCTCAGCAGCGTGTGAGCTGAGAGGCTGCTGTGGGTGGGGAAGACAAGCACAAGACAGCGAGCGACAGGTGGCTGGCCGGAGCGGCCATCGTATAAGAGATCCAGCCCTCCCCCAGCAAAGTGAGAAGACTGCCGTTAGCAGCGCTGGTCACCACGCAGCTCGTGGAGCGTGAGGTGCTGGCTGAGAAGGGCAGAGTGCACCGAGGGACAGTGTGCGCCCACTGCTGCCCAGAAGAAATCAGAAAAGACTCACCGCGGGGGACAAGCACTTCCTGAAGCAAGAGCAATCCCATGCAGCCCGGGAAGTAAATAAGCGATAAAGCGGGGACTGCAACGTGAGGGAAGCTGCATGAAGCCGATCACAGCACTGTAGTGGAGATCGTAGCCCAGGCGGCGCTCTCAAGTGCTAGGACCAAAGCACACGAGAGCTGTTGGACATGAGAGCGTCTGCAGCAGAGACCCCCATTTCAATGTGCACCAGTAGAAGGCAGGTAAACTAGAAATAGTTAAAATAAATCTGAAATAAAGTAATTCAAAAACTTCAATCATTTATTTCCAGATGGAATCCTTTATTTTTTGAATAGTCAGGGAGATGACAGTCAAGTTATATGATATTTCAATGATACCAGTATGTATTCCTTTTACCTATTTTTACCCTTTGCATGCTTTCGACGGCGGGTGTGTGCGTCGGACAGCCCTGCGTGTATTTCGCTTGCACTGCGGGGTAATTCTAGCCGCGTGCAAAGGGTTAAGAAAGTAGATTCGGTTCTCACTAAAGTTTTATAAAATATTAAACAACCTTTTATAGTTATTTCCAAATTGAAGTGTAGCAATCGAAAAGGTGGTGTGAAGTATCCTAATTTCTAATTATATCACCAACCATTTTTCCCTCGACCATTATCATACTGGATGTTTGAACATATTAATCTTGGGACTCCCTGATGGGTACACATTGAAGAATCGTTCCTTTCTTCTTTGATCTTCAATGAATTATATTCATTTACTAACTAGCATATCAGTTTGTCATTATCCATTTTTGCTTCTGCTTGTCAAATACTTAGCCCATAACTTGATCAGAATATTATGAACAAAATTAGCTTTCTAGCTTCCTGTATCTAACATATTCAGAATCATAAAATAAACAACAAATATTTTTGAAGGAAGACTTGGAGATACACGGGTACAGAAAGGGTATATCACTCATCCAATATTGAATATAGTTTTGCTTTCATTTACTGAGTTGCCTTATGTACACAATTTACATAATATGTTTGAAAAGAGGCATACTTGCATGGTAAAAATAACTTCAGTCACTATATCTTCTATGTCCTCGATGCAAATAAAGACTTAAGAACTATGAAACATTTGCACCTAATATCGTCAGGTTCAAAGGCCTTGTAATGTATACATTTTTTAAGTTAAATGCCAACTGCACAATTAAATATAAATATAGGGGACGCGATTGAAATCAGTTGCGTTACGAGTTCCCGCTTAACTGACTATGGCGAATTTGGCCGAGCGTTAGGGATACTTTTTCGATATAACATCCAGATCTATTGTCCCTTCGTAAATCCGACTGTGACTACACATTTGGAATAATCTGGGTCGGACTCACATTTGGAATATTGAAGAAGATATACATTAATACCCTATAAATAGGCTTGCTGCTGAGATTATCAGGTCTATTGTCTAAATTACAATATTTGTCCACCAACAGCTATCATTAAAAATTGTGCGACGAAAAAACCAGTCAGACTCATCTAGTTATTCTAATTGGACTTATTTTGTTTCTTGGAAGGATCCTATACTTATCAGTTCATTGGCTGTTGGTGCTTTCCACAATTGCACACGCCCTGAAGAAGTTCTGGTGGTCAGAACGAAACGCGTTGGCTGATGGCTCTTTTGAGTATAAGAAAATAATAAAAAACTAACTGAGAAAATATTGAGACTTCTAAATTTGGATTCGGACTCTGAGAAATTTGAACTGATTGTTTGTGATTGGAGTGGTGCCCTAAACTGGATGAGAAAAATTTTGGATTCACGTTCTACGTGAGGTGCCCCTGGACAGAGGGTACTGGTTTTCTTAAGTGGCACACTGGACTTACTATTTGAATTATAATTTCTGGTTGATACGAGTTTGGTGCTATATTTTTGCTATATCCACTGTCCACCCTCATGGTTTGACAATTAAATATATAGTTGAATTGTGTTTGGAATTGGATTTTCAAATTACGGGGCTGATTGAATTGTGGAATATAATACCGATAACGTTATTTAAATAGTCATGAGCTCTGTATACTATTTGAACGTTATCATTTATATCTATCAGCTACTGCTGAAATTATCCAATTTAATTAAAATGCGTAACAATTTAAATACTACCTGCTGGTCTTGTAATAAACTCAATGGAGACTTGAAACATATGATCTTTCTTTGTCCTAACATTTTTACATTTTGGAAGTTATTGTGGGACTAACAAGACATTTAAAGTGAATATACCATAAAAATTCACTAAAATTTTTCTGATGACTGGGTTCAGTGTGTATAAGGTAACAACCTAACTGATCTGTTGTTGCCAGTTGCCATTCAACATGCTACAAAAAATATGCAGAATGCTGAAAATCTTTGTTTCTGCTCATGGGGGAATAGTTTATGTTGAAACCATAGGGCCTGATTCACAAAGTGCCTCTGCACTCGTGGCGAAGGCCCCACCGTCGTTGAGGAGTCTCCACACTATGGGGCCCATTAGGATGTCAGGCGGATCGCCACCGCCATGCGGGCATTGGCGATCCGCCCGACATCCTTGCCCGCCCGCCACCTATTTCCCCCCGCTGTATTACTATGGCGGGGGGACCGCGGCGGACTGAAAAACGGTCCGCCGCTTTTCCGTCCCGGTCGCCTTGCGACCGGGGCGGAAAAGGTGTAATATGGTGGCGGTGTCTATCAGACACCGCCAGCCATATTTGTATGGGCTAAAACAGATGCCTTTCCATGTCGGCAATGCCGCCACAGAAAGGCAGGCTGTCTTCACTTCGGGGGCCCCAGGCGGGCCCCCATGGTGAAGGTGAGGTGGGGGGTGCACATGGGGGGTACCTGTGGTACCCCCCTGCATTTGCATACGCAATGCGGCAGGCTCCACGCGGTGCCTGCCGCTTTGTGTATGCAAATGCATACATGCATTTTTAGCATTGTGGCGGGCGGTGCTGAGAGCACCGCCCGCCACAATGTTAAAAATGCAGGATGCGCCCGCCACTGTGGCGGGTGCATCCTAATACCCCCCACTGGACCCCCGCCCTAATGGCGGGCGGTCCCATTATCCAATAGGATGGCGGGCGGACTAAGTCCGCCCATCATCCTAATGACCCCCTTAGGGTAGAATCTCTGCAATGAGAATTGTCACTGCGGAGATTACGCCTGAATGCAGAGACTCCCCTGTGACTAGGGGGCTTCCGCCAGAACGGCAGAGACCCTGGTGAATCAGGCCCAAGATTTGAACGGTTGTATATTGATGCTGTATATTTACCTTTAAAGATAAATTTACTTTGGGAAGCAATTAATATGTACTTTAATACTATTTCTCAGAAATCAAAGAATAGTTATGGGCCCACTATTGAGAAGTCTAAATATCGTTGAACATATATTCAAAATTATCTGACTAAAACTCGACATTTACGAATGTAAATATTGTATTCTTTAATATGCCTAGATTTGTGAAAGAAGTCTTGTGAAAAACCTGAAAGGCAACGCATGTTTCATTATATGTATACAAACCTTTGATAGCAATATAAACCCTCTAAAGCCTCATAGTCTGTACCTAACAAAACAAATGTCGAGACAGCATATATTATGTTTTCTTGGTAACACTGTCAAACTACCTTGTAGGCCCATTCCTACCCCAGGTATGATCCCTGACAAGTTACCTGTCTTGGGAATCACACTGAAATGAACAGGACATAAAGGCAATCAGTGTTGCAGAGCCAGGGTGTTTCTTCGTATTGCCCAGGGCTATCTCCCCCTGGAACTCTCTTTGGTACCCTCCATCACCCCTGCCATAACTCTAATGTCAACTTTGCATGTAATAGGTCACATGGTAAAACATGTGTGGAACAAATTTCCATGTTCTTTGCAACACGTTTAGCAATCCAATCCAATAAGAACATTTCAGTTACAAATGGCATGTAGTAACCTCACTAAATGCAATCACAAGCAAACTCTGCTGTCCACCAGGGTGGTTCACTTTACTCAATGGCTTTTCCCTCAGAATTTATCATTTGACCCTATGATTATTTCCTCCACACAGCAGCTGTTCGATCAAAGTAACATGAAAGCAAGACCTGGCCAAATTAGTGATGAGCTCATGTTACATGCCACACAGAGTCACTGTCTTCCAGCTAGCAGTACCTTGCACTTTGGCCACTGTAGCAAGTGGCCATCCTGCTGCTGTGGAAGTTGAAGAATACATCATGGATGAGATGCCTGTGGTTGGCTGTGAGCCACGAACATCCTGATACGACCTCACAAATTGATCACTGGCCCTGCAGAGCATAGGGGATATTTCTGTGCTATGCTGTTGGGCAATCCCCAACCAATGTAAAACTAATTGAACGGTATACTGTCTGATGCTGCATGTTTACGTCATAGGGTCCATGATCATGTGCCCTGGTGGTGGGTACCTCAGATTGGTGCCAGCCATGCTGGGCCTCCTCGGTGAGGTGCAGCTTGGGTCTAAAACCACACTGGAAGCCATACTGCACTACGCTTGAGATATCTTAAATGAAAAAATACAGTTTTTGTTATGCATAAATAAATATGAAAGGCAATATAGAGGAATAATTAAAAGTAGTTTAAATGTGTTTCTGACCTTAAATTAACATTGCATTATATTTGTTTATCTTTTAAACTACTTAAATAGTTTAATTTAATGTTATTTTCTGTTAGATTTTGTTTCCAGCCCTTATTTCCAAATGTCCATTATGTTCTGTAAGAGGGTGTTGCAGTATCAGGGGCAGGGCCTTACTACTATTTCTTTTTGGCATTAGTAACTTACACTTGTAAATAGGGCTTCACCTCCTTTTTTAAGGATGGGGATGTGACAGTCTACACTTTTGAGTAACTTTATATTCTGACTCTTGAACACCCAAAAGTAGTATAGCAATGGGGAGAGACATATCATCAACATAAACAGTGTGGCAAATCGACCAGCTTGACATAGGGCCCTTGGCCCCGTACAATGGGCACCAGATAGGGTGATCCTCAGATAGGGTGCGCCAGTCATCCCCCCTGCCAACAGTTAAGGTGGTGGCCACAAATTGTGGATACTCTGGATGGGGGGAAGCGGTTGTGAGCCCGAGAAAACCTCTGCACAGAGGAGGAAACAAGAGGGAGAGAGAGGGGGGTGGGGGATGTGGGATGCCTCCCTGTCGGGTCTGAATGGGAGGAGCATCATGAGTCTCAGACATAGGCGGCATGCATTGAGGGGGGAAGCAGGGTGCGCTGTGGTTGGAAGGGTGATTCTGGGGGTCGATATGGGGAAATATCAGGTGCTGCTGAGGAAAAGGCATGGGCAGTGTCCCCGGGTAGGAGATCGGTGCGCAGGACTGTGACTGTGCGGTGGCGACTGCCTGTACTGGGTAGGGAGAATGGGTGTCTGCTTATGTGTCCCATAGTGGGGGAGGGAGCTGGGAGGGGGTGGTGGGTGGGAAGGGGAAGAGAACATAATTGGGGGTTGGGAGGGATGGTGAGATGAGTGGGTTGGGGAGAGTAGGAGGGAAGAGGGGGAAGGGTTGAAGAGGGAAGGTAGGAATGTGTGCAGAAGAAGTTTCTGCAGAGTGAGGAGGTAGGGGGAGGAGGGAGGCTGAATTGATCTGCATCTCCCACAATCAGGACAGGTGAGCTGATGACATCTGAGGAGGAAATTAATGTGGCTCCCCCTGAAGAAAGGGATCCCATGTCTGTGCAAACACCTCCACCTGATCCTGAATGCCATAAATGGGACACTGTTTCAATCATTGCTACCATCCAGTCCGGTGGCAAGGGGGGAGTGGGCGACCTCCATTGCAGAAGGATGCAAAGCTTGGCTGTGGATAGCGCTGTGTGGGGGAGGCGGCGTTGTGGGCGGGTGATGTCTGGGGAGTCCCTGATGTCATTCAGAAGGATGATGGGATGAGGGGAAGGAGTAGAGGCATAGAACCTGCCAAGGTGTCCCTGATAAAGGGCCAGAAGGGTTGAATAGAAGGGCAATCGCAAATAAAGTGGGGGAGGTCGCAAGGTGCATCTAAGCATCTCCAACACCTCAAATAAGTCAGGAGGCCTGCCCTCTGCCCCTTCACAGGGGTCCACTGCCAATCATGAAGTGTCTTAAAAAGGCAGAATTTCAACCGGGCCTCATGGGATTCACTTATCCAGGGCCTCCATAACCTCCACCAAGTACTCTTCTTCAATGATGAACTGTAGGCAGGCCTGACACTTAGCTCAAAGGCTATGCAGGAGGGATTGTAAGAATAGGTGGTTCGTAAATGTGCCATTGAGTCCTGACATCAATTCCTTGTGCCAGCCCCATACGGTCAAATAGTCCACTATTGGTGAAGATTGCAGGACCCAAGGGGGAGGACCAAGACATCGCCTCAGGCAGTGCTGTCACCCAAATTCCTCCCATAACTGAACGAAAGGTTTCAAGTCGCAATCCAGGAACACCTGGTCTAGGGTCCAAATGCCCGCTTCTATCCATCAGGACCACAGAGTGCTTAGCCGTTCATATGGATGCTGTTGTTGCCCCTTACTGTTGCCTTGGTGTGTAGTCGGTGGCCTTTGCGTAAAAGGCGGGGCACACTATGCCATGCTTTGTATGTAACCTGAATCACAGAATGTGAGGAGGCAGTGCGGGGTGCTGTGGTCCTCGTATAGGGGGCCAAGACGATCGCCACAGGCGAGGAACAAGCATTCCGTTGTGACCCACTGCAGGGGGTCCAGCATATCCAGGAGCACATAAGCAAGCTGGGAGAGATGAAGGACTAAAGAGTAGTGTTCTACAGACGGTAGGTCCAGAGCACCATAGGAGTGGTGAGCCATATGTTTGGACGCAGCTAAGCGGGCGGCTGGAACCCCAAACAAAGGTCCGTATTCAGGTATAAATGAGGCATAGAGTGGTAAGAGGAACTATGATGGTTAGCATTCCCAATGTGTAGGTGAAGTGCAGCAGTGTCACCATTCTTACTGCTTGTTCTCTGCTTCACATGGAAAATCCCAGAAGGAACCATTTGTCAAAGTCTGATTTTATCTTTATGATCAGGGGTGTCAGGTTATCCACAGCCATTCCTTCCAGACCAATGTTAACCAGGACCCCCAGGTATTTGAGCCGTGAAGATTTCCATCGGAAAGGGTAGCCATGGACCGCCTTCATGGTGCATAAGGAGAGTGGAAGGGCCTCGCTTTTGTCCAAATTCACCTGGTAACTGGATAGGGTAACAAAGTCGTTGATGACTTCTAGTAATGCCGGCAAGGAGCGATGAAAGATTCCTAAAGGTAAGCAAAATATTGTCGGCATATAGATATATTTTATAGAGGCCACCCACAACGGATATGCCTGTCATGAGCATTGAGTGGCGAATGACAGAGGCCAAGGGCTCCATGGCCAGTTAGAACAAGAGGGGGTGCCTCTCCGGATTTGAAGGTAACCGAGAGAACCCTTCGCAGTTGACCTGGGCCACAGAGCAGTAAGCACATCTTGGAGATAAACTTCTCTCCCAAGTCGAAGCATTTCATAGCGACAAAGATGTGATCAAATGCCTTTTCTGCATCTAGGGAGTAGACTACAACATTTCCGGTAGTTCCTTAGCAGTCCATAGAATGTGATCCAGGGTGCGGAGGTGATTCCTGGAAGAGTGCCCCTGGGACAAAGCCAACCTGGGTATGATGAATAAGGGAGGGTGTGACCTTGCTCAGGCCTGCTGCCAGGATGCTTGTTAAGATTTTAATTACCCCATTTAGGAGGGAGATGGGATGATAGCTGCTGCACAGTAGCAGGTCTCCCCCTGGTTTAGGCTGAACCGTGATCACCGCTCTGTTAGAGAGAGGTCCTAAGGAGGCCTTCCTTTCCGCCTCTTGTAAGGTAGTATGTAGGGTATCGAATTATTCATTGACTCCTCTATGGACCATTTGTAGAATTCGACAGAGAATCCGTCCTTGCCCTGGGCTTTGTGGTAGGGCAACTTGGAAATGGCTGCTGCAATTTCCTACTTACTAATATCCTCCGCTGATAGCTCTCTGCCCTAATTCATTAAGTGTGTACGGTCAACTCCCTAGAGAAACGTGGATACCCGTTCCACGCTGGCGGGTAATTTTGGGGTGTAAAGCTGTTCGTAAAATGATGCAAATTCATTGGCGATGTCCTGGGGTCGAGTAAGGATATCACTGTTTGCAGATCGGAAAGCGGGAATGGCCATTGCAGTCTCCTGTTGCCTCAGTTGTGGCACTAGCAGTCAGCTCGCTTTATACCCCAGCTCATAATACTTTCCTTTTAGGTGTTGGAGAGCGTATTTGGCCATGGAGGTGAAGAGGAAATTAAGGACTATACAGGCTTTAGATGTCTGTGGTTGGGTACTGAGGAGTGGGTGGAGTAAAGGCCAGTGAGGGAGGCAATCTGACCCTCCAGCTCAGTCTGATGAAGGAACGCCTTCAACTGCCCGCGAATGGTTGCGTTTGTGGCTGCCCATAATAAATTGCGGGAGCCTAGAGTTATCTTTTGTCCGCCAGTTGAGCGGACAGGTGGGCCAGTAACTGGGTCTTGCTCTAAGGTGAGCGGTATCTCTGCACATTCAGCCATCACGGTGGTCGGAGAGACCAACCTTCAAGATGTGGGAGTCCCCGACATGTGCCACTGTGGAGTGAGAGACTAGAAAGAAGTCCAGTCTGGACTGGGTAACGAGAACCGAGGACAGGAAAATGTATTCCCTGTCTGTATGGTGGCAAAGGTGCCAATGACCCATGAGGCGGTTGTCTAAAGCGAGATCTCCTAGCAGGGCTCTGTTCTTGTCATTCCCCCGTCCAAGGGTCCCTTCCTACCTAGCACCATGTCACAGTGTGATTCCAGTCATCTCCAATGATGTATTGAGATGCTCAAAACCCAGGCGGTTCAGGTAATGGAATGAAGAAGCATTTAGCCCCTGTCGGGGCATATACTGAGGCCACGCATAGGGATCTATCTCCCAGTTTCAGTTTGGCAAATGTATATCTATCATCCAGGTCGGACCACGTTTTCACAACTGTTACAGGATTTATGGAGAATATCAGCACTCCGCATTTTTGCAGTTGACCAACCACTGCAATGACCGCTGCTGCAACAGTGCAGTGGATCACTTTGCCCACCTAGTCTTGGCGTAGTTCGTCAGATTCTAGGGTGTCCAGATGTTTCTCCTGTAGGAGGCTAACATTAATTTTCTTCGTTTGGAGATGGGAGAGCTCCTTCTTCCATTTAATGTAATGAGTGAGGCCATAGATGTTCCATGAGAGGACACAAAGGCAATGTGAAGTGTGAGAGATGGGTGCCACCATGTGCGGTCTAGGGGACCGTGGGGGCATCTTGCTGCTTGTAAGGGGGGAGGAAATAAGGCACCAGGTTATGCAAAGGGGTTGGCTAGGGGGTGTTTCAACATGCAGAAAATGTATAGGCAGGAGGGTGATGTGAGCAGGCAAGGGGGGGCTGGGGAAGGTCAAACAAGGGGATGCCTAGGGAGAGGAGGGTGAGGATAGGTATTGGGCCAGACAGAGGGTCGGTATGGGTAAAGCCTGGAACAGAGAAGGTAAAGGAAGGTGAGGGAGGGAGAAAAGGAAGGAGAAGAGGAAAGGATATTAAATGAGCATGTATGAGGGGGAAAATGAGAAAAGAAGGGGGAGCAAGGGGTAAACGGGCAAAGGGGGGCGGGAACGTAGGTAGAACTACTACCGGTAGGCACCGGTCAGTGCTGGGAACGGGTAGACAGGTATCACCAAAGGACACCTCAGAAGGGGATCCGAGAGGGGGAAGAGGGTATCAGAAAGAGAGAGGGGTAGACTGCGCACAAGGACATCGTGCTAGGGATGCTGGACTGTACGCTGTGGGTCTAAGCTTTTGGGCTGTAATGCGTGGAAGGGCGGCTAGGGCTGGCTAGGAGGCGAATCAGTGCACCGGTGCAATCATGACTAAGACTGGTCTCACATTCATGCAAGGGGAAGACAGCAAGCTCTAGTGATCTGCAGAAGGAGGAGAGGTGGTGAGGCACCACTGAATGTGCAGCAAAGTGGGAGGAGAGTGAAAGGGAGGGGCCAGATGAGTGAACAGCCATTAATCCAGGGGGTTCGTCCATGGGTCTGGGGTTCTGGTGTCCCTACCCGGGGGCAGTTGCTGCCCATGCCGGTGCAGTGCAGTTGACGAGGGAGGGTCAAAGTGGTACTGAGGGAGGATAGAGTCAGAACCAACTATGCCTTCAGTGGGCATGAATAGGGCCAGATAAACATAAGAGATGCACTGTCGAGTTCCACATTGTCTAGGGAGCATGTCAGTGACATTGCATGAGGTCGCATTCACTGCCTTATTGTGGAGGGGCATGGAGCCACGAGAGACAATGATGCGTGGAGGAATGGGACGAGTATAGCGTGGGATAGTGCTAGTCGCTAGGCCCCTCATTATGTGCACCTGCTTCCGGCGGCCATATGAAGTGTCATCAGGTGAGGGAGATCCCGCAGTCAGACAGCCAACAGTGTTTGCAGACACAGCAGATAAAATGCATACACACAGCAATCGAACATTGAGAAGATAAAAATTGAAGTACGCAAAGAAATAGACTATGAATGAAGTAAGCTTATACTCAGCCATCCGTCTCCTTTGTCGGGTCTCAGCATTCAGACTGTAATACTTTTGGCATGCCATGGCGGGCTCCACTTATCAGATCTCAAGGCACGCTCGTTGCGGCAGAGGCAGTTTTCAGGGGAGAGTGTCAGTTGCCCTTGTCGTGCTTCTGTATGAGCTCAACTGGTTCCTGGAGAGCTAGGTTCCTGTCTCCCAGGGAGAGGGCTGCCCTGTCAGGGTCCCTGCCTCTGTGTTGGGAGCCTTCCGAGTTTTGCCTGAGCTGCTGGGGGAGGGGCCTGGATGGAGAATGATGGGTGGGGCTTTCTCATGAAGCACAGGCAACAGTGTCCATGTCCTGAGGGCTGAGACCTTCCAGGACTTGTTGGAGATCCTCTGGGTTAAAAAATTCCTTTGATATGCCATCCTTGGTGCTCCACGGAGGTGAGTGGGTTTGAAGAGGCTATATTTAGAGTCCAGTTGCCAGAGGAGGGCCCTAAGGGAGAGGAAGGCCTTAAGGTGTTTGTTGGTTTCCTTGGAAAAGTCTGCTGCTATTCAGATCTCATGCCCCTCAAATGTGTACTGGCCATGGGTGTGGGCTGCAGTTATCAGTTGCCAGGTCTGTTTGTGGCATAGGAAACAGATAATAAGCAGTAGTGGGCATGTGACACGCGCCCCGTCGGGGCAGTTCAATGCAATGGGTCCTCTGCATCTCCAAGTGAGTTTCAGGAGTGTGGCCCCAAGGAATGATTTGACGTCAGGACCTTCCATGTTTTCTGGAAATCCAAAAGAGCAGCCATTGTCTTTGCAGCTCCTGTCTTCCAAGTCTTCCAAGTCTACGACTTTGCTGCATACAAATAAGAGTTCTTGGTCTCGTTCCGGTATGGTGTTGAGGTGGTCATTCAACACAGAAATACGCTGGGCCAGGCCATCCACACTGTTCTGGAAACTGGCTATATATGTACGGATGGACCTGGTCTCTGTGGCCAGGGAACAGATGGTGGCCAACATGCTCTCCAGTCGTCGGCCCACGGTGGAGATTTTTTGCAGGATTCGCTCCATGGTGTCGTCCAGTGCCGGGTCCATGGTGGGTGGTGAATGACCGGACTCAGATGAGGTTTGCTTTCTGGGTACTGTTCGTGGTGTGTCCCTGTTTAATAGCAGGCTTACCCGTAGTCTTGCCAGGAGACATCCCCAGACCACACGTATGGTCCACAAGTCAGGGAGGAGGGTCTTGACTGTCCCCATTACGGTCTCAGCTCCGGTATCCAAAGAGCATGCACGGAAGTGCAACGAGTGCAGGAGCACACAGGATTCAAATGGACCCCAGTCCAGGCTGCAGAGAGGGGTGGGGCCTATGAAAAATAGGCACAGGTATGGTCAGAGGCTGAGGTGCTGCCAGTCTTCCATATAGTTCGACAGACCACAATCAGGTAGTGGACATACAGTCAGTCTAGAGCCCCACCACGTAGGGGTTGTGGTTGTCCAGTGCGCCACACAGGAACAGGCCCTAGTAGGTCCGTGAGCCATCGGCTTGTAGTATCCCAAGATATGTTTGGCAGTGTCTGGTTTGCGTTCTTGTGGCAATTGGCCGGGAGGCGGGGTTGGGAGTAATAAGGCTCTGAGCCTCCAACCGCCCATATAGGCAGTGGTCCAGAGGAAAGGTAAGCCCTTCAGGCTTGTCGCTCTGTTGCAGGTGTGGCCCCTCTTTACCACGCTGACCCACCTGGAATCAAGCCTCAGCAAATGTGGGGAGCGCAGGTGCAGATAGCGCATGTGAACGTTGGTGCCTGAGTAGGTAAGGCACTGGCAAAAGTGGGCTTGATGATTGTGCCATCCTGTGCTAGCGATGTGCGTGGTACAACGTGTAGGCCATGAGACCTCCACAGGCCCTCAGCTGCAGTGGGTGGTGGATAGGGACTGTGAGTGCAGTGCCCCCAGCAGGTTAGTGTATCTGGGCAGTGTGGATCTCTGACTGTGTTTTTTCACTCCTGGTGCGGTAGGCCCTCCCAGGATCGGGCAGTGAAGCGGTGGTGGTTTGCCATTTGCAGGCGCATCCAATCGAGTTGCTGCCTCTTTTAGCTCTGTGGTGGAAAGGCCGTGTGGATCCCGGTGCCATGGGTGGGAGGAGAGGTGGGTGGGGTAGCAAGCTTGTGCCCCCTCATGGTCCACTGGATAGGTAGTAGGAGAGAAGGGGTGGGTCACTGCTGGACACCACACCACCAGTTGATCCGGGCGGGCGTCTCTCCTCCCTGTTACGGCTGCTAGTCTTGCTGCAGGCCCTTCTCGTGATCTGCAGTACGGGGCCGGGAAGGAGGCTTCCATCAGGCCCAGGACACTAGCATCCGGGTCTACGGCGTGTCTGCAAGACAGAGAGGCACTACACAAACCCTCTACATCGCTGGAGATGCTGCTGCCGCTGTCCAGGGCACGTCTCAGCATGGAGCTCCAGAGATAAGCGGCCATCTCTGTTCGAGATCAGACCACGCCCCCATATTATAAGTTCAATATTATTCCAAAATACATGTAAGTAAATGTTTGGAAGTAAACCATATATGTCTGTATGCTTAATTATGGTTGTCAGCCGGATATATTATTGATATACCGTAATAATGATTTTAACATTGTACTTCTAGATTTCACAGAAAAAATCTCGTAAAACATTTTTCCATCACCTCCAATAAAAGTTTTATTATAGGGCCTCACGATTACCAGACAATACTCTCATGTACCTACATTCCTTAATGTATTTATTTCACCAAAAGGCTCAAACACTTTATGGCAGGAGCTGTACGTCATGAATATCAAAGGCAGAATATTGATTGGGCAGAATATAGTGACAAAAATACGGAAGGCAAAAATAATAAAAGGTATTTATGTATATGTCTATACTTAACTCCACATATGATTGATTAATTGATTGAACTCCACATATGGTGATATATATACCTTCAAGATATGTTGATATGGAGTTAAGAACAGGAAATTCATGCTTACATCTGTGTACTTATGTTTTCCATCTATATTCTTGTCATGATATTCTAGCCCGTTTATGTTCTACCTTCTATATTCCGTAGTACAATCATGGCAGGGCACACTTGACAAAGGCAGCCTATTATTTAATATATGCTCTTGCTTTGTCATTTTGAGACTTGAACTACTTTTCCTAAAACACGGATCAGGGTTGCATTGCCAGCATAGGATTATCTGTGGCCCACCATATAATCTGTAATTAGTGCTACCTTTTTTGCATTAAATAAACAATGTTGCTATTTAGGTGATAGTGCATGGAATAAAGTGAAAAAGCAGATTTTGCATTTTCATATTAGAATGTGTGTGGTTTTTTTTAAATTGAATTGTGTTTATGCATTAGGTCGGTTTACTTGCTTAATTCGAAATCAGGTCATACCTTGATTACAATTAGCCCAGCCTGAATATAATGAACACAATCAAGCAATTCTCGATTGAATTATGATGTTATTATGTGTCTCCTGAGATGAAATGCTTTCTTTCCACGTTACACTAAAACTATTCTTTCACTAGCGCTATTTACCGACCCAGATGTCACACATACTGTAACACTAACAGACACATGCATTTATGTTATATTGTTTCTTTTATTCATGTTAATTTCCCATAAAGTTGGGAATATTCATTTTTAAAACAGTGCAATACCCCATTTATTGTAACAGTGCCAACAAAAATCCGTAATTACATCTTTGAAATATTTAATTGTTTGAATCTGTGAAGAAAGATGGGAGGTGGCTATGCAGAGGCAAATTCGGACTGGGAACCCAAATCCGCCATGTACAAAATGGTCATACCAGCCCAACAACACAGGGGGCATGGCTGGGTCATAGCAGCTCATCCTGCTGAGAACTTGCAATCTACCAGGGCAATGCCGGAGTGTCAAAATGGACTGTCTAGTTCTTTGCAGACCTTCGATGGAGGCCCTTGTCCACATAGTAAGCAACATGTTCCATGAGCAGTGGCGTAATGATAGCCCCCACAGTGTGGGGGTCCCCCAAAGCTTTTGTTATGCCACTGTCCATAACATGACAGTATGTGTGCCCTTGTTGGAGTTTGTAGAGAGACTTGTGGCTTCTGATCACAATCAATTCTTGCTGCTGTTCAGAATTTTCTAATTACTGATGCCAGTCTGTTGGAATGTTGGCTCCCCGCTAAGGCTATTGTTGCCTGCCAGTGCTACCTGTCTCCATCCACAAATGACTGCTATGGTCATAGCAGAGAGCAATACATGGGGTTCCTGATTGTTCTAGCACAGCGGTTCCTAACCCAGGGCCATAGACCCTGTGGGTGCATAACGCCTACTAAGGGGTTCCATGACACTTTAGAAAATTAATTCAAAGCAAGATGTAGAGTTAGTAATACATTTTTAAATGTTCGTTAAATAAGAAGAAATTTGAAATTGAAGTCTAAAATGTAAGTTTGGTGTCCTTAGCTAGATTCAGTGGAGAAGCACAAAGACAGCAAAAATAATCTAGTGTGAATCTAAATTCTAGCATATCACTATGTCTTTTAGAAATAACAACACATTTTGAAAAGCTCCAGCCTTCCCCTTAAAATTTTAATTTGCATATATTTTTGTTTGTAAATTAAATAAAATATTTCTTAATTTGCCTATTTGCTGTATGCTTGTTTCTGTTTTGTGTTGTACTGTTTTGAGATTGACATATTAGAAAGTGTTTTGATGATAGCCAATGGCTTTCAGTAGAGATTCAATGGGGGCCACCGAAGTCTAAAGGTTAAGAACCTTTGGGTCAAGAAGATCCCAGAAAGCTTAGTTGTTTGGTGCCAGGTGTTTTACCAACTGTGTCAGGAGCCGGACATCAGGTTGTGGTTCTTCTTTTTCATTTCTTTATTGTTTTAACTACTGTGTATTCAACATGTGTGCCAACATGTGACTGTGGCAGGGAAGTGTTTAGAACACATTGTGACATTTAAATTCAACTCACAACCTCTGGCATTAGAGCACATTGCTCCCTTTCATTTGTCACATAAGTAGGTATTCCTGATGTCTAATCTTTGCCCCTGTCACGTGACTGGTTTGGGCCTGGGGAGAAACAACACCATTTCACATACACACATTTCTTAAGTTGCCTTCTTTTCTTGATACACACTTGCTTGCATGACCGTGCAGTATATGGTTCTTAGAAATCACATTTGCTTACATTTCAACTTCATCGTCACATTAACAAGGCACCTTGAATACCTAGTACAAGAGTTAAAGTTCATTGTGCAAATGTTCCTGTTTGTTGATCATCCAGAAGGCAACATAGCTATCATAAGAGAATAAACAATGACAGCCTGGATAGGTCTTGGCACAGGAGCATGGATCTGTTTATTTTATATATATCAGCACTTCGGTGTTCAGATCAGAGGAGCACTTTGCTGTCCCTGGTTCTCTCTGCGAGGAGGGACGTCCAACTAGTGACCAAGATGGGCCCCTGAAGACACTTACCCTCAAGTAATGGGGAATCAGACCATCCAGTAGGGGATTTTAGCAGCTCACCCACCCTTAGGGAGTGCATAGTAGGAGTACACTATACACAGTAATTATATGCCAGCATATATTTATTGTTTTAGCACAATGGTGGAATTGTTTATCCTTTTCACTGTTCTTGTGATGCTAATAACCTTTATTTATTTCTGGCTATTAATCGTTGCAGCACGTATATTTTATACAAGAATCACAATGATTCAATAAGCATTGAAATGCTTGCTTGTGTATTTCTTGTAAATCTCTTTGGGTATGCTCTAGTGCCTGAGTGAAATGATTCTAGATCTGTTACTAAGATTCCTTGGGGAGTCAGGGTTGCCATGGTATGAGGTTGCAAAATCCACTTGTTACCTTCGTAGGTTTAGGAGTACTTATGGTTGCACTGTAAGCTAGCAGGACAATAGGCCAACATGTCCTGAGGGATGCAAATACTCAGTCTGGTACCATGTCCAACAAATGCACAGTCCCTACTGAGGAAGTAGAAGCTGTGTGACACCACTTTTTGGTGGGCAAAATGAATTGCTGATAATCAGCAGTTAAAGTGTTGTCCTAGACTTTCACATCCCCCTTAGATGCATGTTCACCCCTTCGTAGATATGGACCCAGATAACTTCTGAAATGCTACTCACACTCTGTAGAATTTATGTCACAGGATATATAAGGCAAGTGCTCAGTAAATATGAAAAGCTGTTCACCCTTTGTGGAATTAGTTTGCTTTCCTCCTTTGATTTCGCCATTTGGCATGAGTGTTTGAACTCCTAGTGGCCTAGCTGTTCCCAGCCTTTTTGTCAGAAGAGTGTAAGTGAAGAGTCGTAAGAGGCAGGGCTTTGAACAGTCACACACAAATGAGCTACCATGTTAATGCACTGTGCCTTTTGGTAGATGGCTAATAAAAGGAGGGATGAGAATTATAACAACTTTGGATAAGAATATGCGCATTGGCACTTACCCTACCATAGGAGTAGGTGAGCCTAATCATGTGAATAAAAATTATAACATTATCGTCTTCACTAACTCACATATATCATTAACCCATGGTCCAAAGCCCCAGAATAGTTAGTAAATCAAGTACTGTGTCTGTCAATTATGACCTTCTGTTTCATTTTTGAAGACAAGTCCTGGATCCAGAGACACTTCAGTATTAGCACGCTATAAACAGCTACTTGTGACAAACAGAAAGAAAAGGCTCTTACGGACAAGACAACTTCAACTCTATACAGCTAGAGCAACCATGGTTATTGACAATTTCTGTTCTCACTTGGGTTAAATATAGGGTGCCCTCCTTTTACTTAGACATATTTTACTACATAAGTAAGATTCTTTGCTGACACTGCTGCCTACTGAACAACCCAACCCTACTGTTGGAGCCAGCACTTTCCAAATGTTCTGTACTGACCGAATGCAGGTGACTGAACCTGATCTTGGCAATAAAGTGAACCACTAAGCTTATGGCAACTATTAAGACTTCATTTGCCTACATTTCTGGGGGGATATGAGATTAAACACTATTTTGCTTTGTGAAAGAGACATCAAATATGTTTGCCTAACATTCCAAACCCACAGTCTTTCCTCCAGCCGGAGTTCTAAGGTAAGTAAAAGTGATTTAAATTCAGAGTCAGAACTACCAGGTGCAGAACAGACAAGTAAACCCTGTGATCTCATTGTATTACCAAAACCTGAATGTGACATGCCTGGTTGTTTTGTTGCAGCTATCACATTTTTATTTCAAATTCTGTTTATTGAGTTTTTAGATTGATACAGAAAAGCAGTAAACATGCAACAGTTGTCAAGCTAGGCCAAGAGTTATAGAAATCACATGTATGTTACAGTTTGTTTACGAGTTCCGTGGCATGAAAAAACGTAATGAAAGTTACATTCAATCTGCCCTCTAAGAAGAGGACCATAGAAAAGAAACTTAACATATCTAAGAAAAAACAACAAAACCTTGATGTCATGGTGCAAATAATAATAATGTGGTCATGAGAGATGATTGCCTGAGCCCAAGATGAGGCCTCCTCAAAGCTGCAAACTGCCACCCATGCAGCTTTGGCATTAAATATGAAACAGATTAAGGGCCCTTAGCCGTGGGGCGCACGCCATCAGCGGGAGCCCTTCCGACAAGAACCTCACCAGCCGGGACCTTATGTATTTGAATCCTTTTCTGGTATCGGCTACAATGATAGCTGTGCGGTCCAGAGCCAACGCCCTCCATAGCCACGCATGCCATTGGATTAAAGACGGTGCCTCTTGTTTTTTCCATGCAGCAGCTACTGTCATTTTAGCTGGCCCCAGGCAGAGCCACATGACAGACCTATCACTCTGCATCTGACGTTTCAGGGTCGTGTCTCTCACCCCGAACAAGGTATGTTCCAGGGACTGGGGAAATGGGTAACCTAAAATGAGTTTAATGTGGGACAAGATCTCTTCCAAAAAAGCTGTATGGCGGGGTAGTCCCACCAAATATGACGGAAGTTGCCCAATAGACCATATCCCCTCCAGCATCTATCCAAGGTGTTTGGGAAGATCTTGTACAGTTTCTGGGGATACAGGTACCAGTCATACATGATTTTGTAGTGCGCATCCCTTAGGTACATCGAGCAGTTACATTTCACTATGTCTCTACTTAAATGCTCCCACTGTTTGTCCACCAAAGGAGTATCTAGAAGTGCATCCCAAAAGCGTTTAAATCACGGGGTCTTCTTGGGGCTCAAAGCATGAGAGCATACAGGAAGGAAATGCATCCCTTGGAGAAGGACCCAGATTGAGGCAAGTTCTCTATGGGGAGCAGGTCCCTTGTGGCAGCCAGCTGCATCAGGGTCTGCTGTGCTCAATGTTTAAGCTGCAAATAGTGGAATTCCTCCTTGGCAGTTAGCGAGAATTGTTTCATGCATTCTAGGAAGGTGAGAATCTCTCCCTTGTGAAAGAGGTGGGCAATCGTGAGACACCCCCCCCCCCACCCGCCAAGCGCAGGGGCGAAGGCAGCATGAAAATGTATGGCCGTGCAGAGGGATGGAAAGGTGGTCAGCTGCATCCTCCTAGTGAGGGAATCCCATATCCTTAATGTGGTGGATGTAGCTGCACTGATGTAGGCATTAGGCGGTCTGTCGTGTTTTGGCTTCCACAATAAATCCCATATAGTGCGGCCGAATATCTGTCTGTCCATATGAAGCCAATGCTTCTCAGAGGCATGTAACAACCATTCTGTGATGACGCGCAGCTGAACCGCCCTATAGTATCCCTGAAAATCCGGCAGCGCCAGCCCCCCTCCCCGTGTGGCCATGTGAGCAGGTGTTAGGGCAAACAGGCTCTCTTCCCCAGCCAAATAAATGTAGTATTCATTTGTCGCAACTCCTCAAAAAGGCCTTTTTCTACTGGAATGGGTAGTCCCTGAAAGAGATAAAGCAATCGAGGGAGTGTGTTAATTTTTATGGTGTTAATCCTGCCCAGCCATGAGATGTATGCAGCACACCATTTGCCCAGATAACTACTCAATTGGCGTAGCAGGGGAGGGAAATTGGCCTTGTAGAGGTCTGAAATACGGGCGTGAGCTTGATTCCTAAATAGGTGAGCAGAGATTGTCTCGCACATATGTCATCGATGTGGGAGTACGTCCTATGGGAATGGAAGAAGAAAGAATAGTCACGAACTGTGGGATTAAAGTCCCACCACACATCCACCTGGCCCAGGAGTTTTAGTTGCGATCTAAGTGCCTGGCCAAAACCCCCCGCTGCCCTGTGTGGGTGAGTAGTGCTGAGTCCCTTATCCCAAATGAGGTTAAAATCTCCCATTATGAGTATGTCCCCCTGCACGAAGTTCTCCAGGTCCCTAAGGAAGGAGAGCATAATGTCCTGTTGTCCCGTATTTGGTGCATAAAGAACTGCAAACGTGCACTGCCTGCCCCTACTGCCGCAAGTCTTTCAGTTCCACTGGCTCCACTAGGGTCCCGAAGATTGTCAGACCTCTGTTTTGACCACCCGCCCATTGATTTCTCCTTACCACATCAGTGACAGGCAGCCATGAACTTTGCATACATCAAGCATCGTTCGTGCATATGGCAGATAGACCACATGCATCCGACCCAAGGCCACGGAGAGTTGACTGGACCACAGGTTCCCCACTGTCTTGTGAAGTGCAAGTCCTCCGCTCCATCCAGCATTCCACTACCCCATCCGGATGCCCCCATGGGGTGGGGGGTTCAGGGTACCTTGCCATCTGAAAAGTAGTCAAGTCATAGGACCCTCCAATCGTGACACCCAGAGTCAAGATAGAAGCAAGTCATTCGCTTCAACTACCTTCTCAGTGATGACATCGCAATCAGGGGATATTGCTCAGCAAGGAACGCATACCTTTTAACTGCAGGGTCCACAGTTTATAGGTTTCAATCCGAGGTTTTCTTACTCCCTTTTGCCACTGTCTGCCATGTGCGTCCATCTTGTCGCCTGCGCAGCTGCTCCCCCTCGGTGTTTTGTGAAGATGCCTTGTCACTAGGTGAGGAGATCTCAATTCCTAGCATGTCCGTCACCTCCTTCAGTTCCGTGCAGTGAAGATGTTTGTTGTCCCATTGGAAAGCAATGCCGAAGGGATACATTCATCGGTATCTGGTTTTCCTCTCTCTTAGAAAGGTGGTGACCAGGCGAAATTGCTGGCGTCGTATGAGCGTGGCTTGGGCCACGTCTTGGTAAAGTGCGCATGTGGCGTACTGGAAAGTGATCTTGTCGGTGATTCTCCCAGATCGTCATAGCCCCACTCTATGGACCCTCTCTAGCCAGACTTCAGGGCCGTCCTCCCACTAGACTGAGGAGACAGGCCCAACATGAATGCCTCTAGGTCCGAGCCTTTGCAGTATTCCTCCAGCCCTCATACTTGAATGTTGTGGGAATGTTGGGAGCGGTTTTTGTAAATCCTCGCACTTAAGCAAGGTGGCACACAGCTGTCCACTCAGGTCCGCTGAAACTTCTTCCAGGGTTGTAAGATGATCGACTAACTCCTTATATTTTTCTTCAAGGTCTAGCGTTCGGGTGTCCACTGATTCCACATCCACCTGCATGGTCACCATCTTCTCCCTCATCTCTGCACGGAATGACTCAAAGGAGGCATTCATATCTGCCTTGATGTCTGCATGGAGCTCCTTTTTGAACTCCGGCAGGGAAGACACATGGTCATCTCTAGTTAGCCCCATGGTTCCTATCGGTGGTGTCATATCCTCTCTTGCCACCCCTGTGCCTGAAGTGGCAAAGTAGTTTGAGACCTTCTTATTGGGGGCCTTTTTGGGTGCAGAATAGGACCCGCTCAATGGTTAGCTCCTGGCCGCCCCTCCGGTCTCACTGAACCAGTATGGATTGTCCGTGGATATGTGAGGGCCCAACGCCGCCTCTCCGCCCCCACAGGGGACTCCACTGACCTCAGTCGCAGCAGCTACACGGTCTTCTTGATGACCCCCTTGGCTTCCTTGTGGTGAACGCTGTGCTGATGTGTCTCACGGGTTGTCGCACCCCGCTGTGCCCTAAATTTGTTGTCACTCAATGCTTGAGCTCCCGCCGGGTTCAGCAAGACATGCACCTGTCCTACTGCTTATCCACGGCTCAACAAACCTGTACTTTTAGCTTGCTCTCTCCACAGCGAGGGTCAGGCATCAGGCCATCTGTGTTGCCCAGTGGATTCTGCTTGTTTTCCCTCAGTCTCTGCTTATTCTCCTTAGGAGCCCTCGTCGGAATGTGGTTCCCCCTCTTGATAGTCTACTTTGCTTGCCAGAGCCCCCCGCTTGTGTGAGCCTTCAGGTAGCGAAACAATCAGTGCCCAGGGGCCTATCCCTGACTGGGGCCCCCCCACAGAGGCTCCCCATGCTGCAGCCAGGTTTTCCTGCTTGTCTCCCAGTCTGTGGGGGGGGGGTCCAAATTGCGGCGCTCACCTGGTGGTTTCTCTGGGGGCCCACAGGCTCTGCTGCATCTCGCTTCAGGTTCCTTTCTGGGGATGCTGTCCGTTTTCAGGAAGCCCGGTTCTGGGCAGTCTCAGCCCCCTCTGTGCCTCACCACTGTGCGGGGTGGCTCACAGCTTGTCACAAGTGGGACCGAGGGTGCATCGGCCATCCCGCCTTTGCCCGGTCTCCGCCGCTGATATCGCTCTCCACATCGGACCGTCGGAAGCGCCGGAGGGACTCAGCAACAGTGGCTGTGACAATTTCCAGCCATTGCTGGACACGTGAAAATTTGACACGGTGTCTTACAGAGTGGTGCCGGTATACGCTGACTTAGCACCCTCAAGGTCCAGATTCTTCTGAAAAGACTGAGAATAGATAACCCCTCTTTTGCCCTGATGAAATTGCTGAAATTTGGAGCGATGAAACATGTCGGCTTGAGGATATAATTCATTATGGTATATAAGTAACCATTTTTAATTGGTGGGGTTTGCTGCAAAGAATAAAAAACGAAAAGCAAGCAAAGCCCTGCTACACATAACCTTTTTTGTGGTTTGTCAGGGGTCTGTTTGTTTGTTTATGTGCACAACATCTTGGTATCATTGTTTATATGTTTGTCACTATTTGTGTCTTCACCACTATTCTCACGTTTGCACGATTACTTTATCTAGTGCACTTCTGTCTTTTCATATAGAGAGAGTGGCCAATGATGAGAAGTGGGTATACCAGTAATTGCTAGCCGGGAACCCCCTCGGGTGGTGCTACCGTGAGGTACTCTCTCTATTTTTCACACCTTTTCTTGGGTGAGTTGTACGTGGACCTGTGTGATTTTATATTGAATAAGTACGCATCTTGACCTAAGGATTAGTGTTATTTGACACATCCTGGGAAGTTATATTGATAATCAGTCCCTGTCTCTCGGTCGTATATATGGATGCGCTTTCATATAGGTGAGGCCTCAATTGTTTGAATTCTGGTGCGCATCGCGCCAATATCCTGCAGGCTCCTCAGTTTGCCCTCGTCTCGCGAAAAGCTTCCAGTGGGTCTCGACCAGGGCCCCCGCTGCTTCGCTCACCACCACTCTTCCCAGGGAGCCCATCAGCACTGTGATAAGGTGGATCCATTGGGAAGAGCCGCCATCTTGTGTGACTCACCCCGAAGCAGCCGCGGTCGTCCGAAGCTCACCCACTTCCCCTCGTGAGCTCCTCCGCCAACAGCTCTATTCTGTTGCTGTTTCCCCACTTCTGGTTGCTCCTTGGGGCAGTTGGGATGCGCTCCAATACACCACAGGACATTTGAACAATGTGGCTTGGGACCGAGCCGGTCGGATTCACGTCTGATCGTCCATCTTGGCTGGCCACACCCCCATCACATTTTTTATGTGATGGCACATTGTTTTTATGTCTGTTATCTGCTGCCACACTAGCTATCATCATCAAAACATTTGTTAGAGAAAATGTATTTGCAAGGGCTCCTAGCGCACAAGGGAGAGCATAGAAAAGCGTAAGACAGAGGAATGGGTAGTTCAAATTGGGTAACCCCAGAACATGAATTTCAAAACCAAAGACACTAAACCAGATTTATATCTAGATAAGGTTATAAAAACTTGACACGCTCAATTTGTCAAATTGAAGCTGGACATCAGGGTGGAGAAGCTCAGCATGAGTTCTGCCGGTTGTGACCAGGACTGGGGCCTGAGGGTCTTCCAGTCTCCCATGCTGGGTGAGGAGACATTACCCAGGAGAACCGAAAAACTTGTGTGGAGCCAGGAGCACCAGATTCTACCAGACCCCAAACTAGAGGGCCCTGTGAGAAGAAGGAGATACCCGGAGGGGGTGAGGCCCAGTGAGGATCCTGCAGTGTGGACCTCAGGAGCAATCAGGGCCATCTCATCAAAGAGGGTGCTGCTCAAAGTGTGTGGTTTATAATACTGTAATGCAGGTGGGGGCTGCAGTGAATCATAGGTGCTCTTGCGCTGGTTCAGTGCTGTAGTAAAGATAGTGCCATCACCGTGTGGAGTGGTATGGCCCAAAGAGCAAGGCTGACTTAAGTGCGTGGTCATTAGCCCCATATGCCAGATTGGGGTCACAGTGATTCTTACTGGCCATTACACTGGTGCAGTCCTGTGGTGGAGCTAGGGCTTTCACCCTGTACAGAGTTGTGGCCATAAAAGGCACATAGCTTTGAATGCATGGTGGAGGTGATAGAGTAAGCCAAAGGCGTTTGCCAATGAACAGCATGCAGCTGTGAATTCAGAGCTTATAATTTGCCATCGAAACTTGAATATCACCCAAGGTTTGCTGCTGGTGACAGACTGTACTTACTGTGACTATGGACTGTGGATGTCCAGATCCCATGTCAGTCACAACAAGAGTACAGCTCATTGCTGGTGCAACCTGTATTCTCTCTGCCTTCCGTCTTACCTCCAGTGGGAGCAGGGAAGTCCAAATTAAATCTGGCCCTAATTGCCATCTTCCTCAGACATCTACCAACGTCACTCCAGTCACTGTCTCCTATTCAGCCCAGATCTTGTTCCCATCTATCCCTCAGGTTTACTAGAAGAGTCTAACTATTGTTGAGCATGGTAGTGTAAACCTACTACTCAACACAATCTCATTTGAAAGTGTCCCATTAACCTTGACACTAATGAGCAGGATGTTGAAGAGTAGTTTGACCCATAGTTAAAGAACTTCCCAAAACCATATTTGCAACAATTGCCATCTCGTTTGGCTATTCAAGTGAGTCTAGTGCCTTTTCTGTTGTCATGTCCCATGTCCATACCCTGCACCTCCCATTGTGCCCTCACTCCATATACCCATGTCAGGCAAAGATAGTCTGCTGGATAGTCTGCACCAGCAAAGTATTGTCACATGAATGTTTATGCCCCAAAGCACGGTGTGCTTTTAAACGTTTTTGCCACACGTTAAGTTATGACCCAAGCACTTTTTAACTGACTTCATGCTCAGAATACTGGATGCTCTTTATATTGCACTCTTGCAATTGAATTGTTGAGATCTCAGCACTCTCTGGGGCCATCTTGTGTGTGGCTTGGGTGCAGTCTATTTAAACTGCACCTGAGGAAAGAGGCACACTTGCCTCAAGGAAACCAGTGAATTAGGAGCTCTGTGTTGGAGCTTGCAAGGACAAAGACATTTTCTGACAGCAGCAACCCTGGTTACCTAATGTCCACGATCCACGGGCACCTGTAAAATTGATCTGCCCGTTTCGGAACCAATCTAGATACCTGCAAAGAAAGCAAAAAAGATAAAGAAACAATTGAGGTATCATGCACTGCGCATGCATACATAAAGACCAAAATCCAAATAATTACAGTAAAAGCAAGCAAACGCCAAATAACTAATGGTGTGTTGCCCTTTTTAAAGAGTTTTGTTGCAAATGTAAAAGAAATAACCCAATTCCCAGTGAAAGCCTGCTTGGTGGACTAACATGTTTTTAAGAATTCGCTCTGTGCATAGTCAACAAAGCCTATTCCTAGTTCAACGGAGCAGAACACTATCTCGAGGCTTGGCCTGAAGGCATCAGAAAATCTTGTCAACCAAATACGCCTAATAAAGATCCTTCATCATCCAGTGAGACATTATTACAATTCCCTTGACAGTAAACACAGCGCATCATTACAGAATAGATCCCAATTATTTGCAGGTACTTACCTTAAACTATACTGATTCTAACACGTCTACAGGGGCTTAAGGGAACCCATAGAGAGGGAACGAAGGGTCTTATTAGTGTCCACTTATGCTTCCTAAGGGATGGCAGTGGCAGACAAGCAAGAACCATTCCCACTCCATCACTCTCCAGGACAATTTATTGGTTGAAACAGAAATGCTATCATAGAAATATACTATGTCCCCTTTGTTCACCATTAAATCAACAGAGTAGTGCATATTTGGTTACAGTCTCCCCCCCCCATATACCCAGTGTCCCCAGTTTAAGGGAATGTTCCACTGATTCCCCTATGGTTAGTGAAATCCTTTGTCATACTCCCTCCCAATATCCATGATCTTATGGGCAATCTCAAATGTTTTTTAACACCTTTGCTTTCTGGTTACAGCCCCTCAAATAGTAAGGATCATTTATCATTGTATAAGCTAGGTCTCTTGTAGTAGTATGCCCTGTGAAATATTTTTAGTTGGACCAAATAAATTCTGGCCCTAATTGCCTAATCTCATTCCTTAGTTCATCTTCCTTCCTTGGTGTTCACATCTCGAGAGCAAGGAGGTATGGCGTGAGGAGTTGATCCATATCTTCTGTGTGGGGCTATGTTATGGGCTACACGTGTTGGTCCACATGGACCTGACAGAAGGCAAACAGCAAGGTGTTTGCCCTACCCAGGTGAGAAACTACCAGGGCATCACCTTGGGAGACATAGCTAACATGCTCACGACCATACAGGCTGAGAACCAAGCCATGTGATGAGATTTCATAGCCATACAAATCCAGTTAGCCACTCGGTCAGGGAGTCAGTGGGAGTTCTCTTCGACTGAAGTAACCAACCCCAAGACTCTACTTAAACTCCCTATCTTTTATCCCTCTGGAGGGGCAACAGCATCCCCAGGCACTTTTACATTGGGTCCCACTCAGAGTCCTGTAGTAACAGCCTAATCAATTCCTCTCTCACCCTTCAGAATATTTTTATGGTGACAGTAGCAAGTTTGGTATTTTTTTTAAAATAATGCCATCTAAATTTTTTGGCAGGACCCACTGCTGTCCCAGACCATGCCTCAAGAGTAGCTATTATTCTATCCTACCTCGGCAGGGATTAAGCCCAGCAGCCAATGCCCGTGGTGGAGCAAGATGCTCCAATCCTATACAATTGCACTGGGTTTAAGGAAACCATGTGATGGATGCTTGCCCATCATACATTTGTAAGGCAGCCGGCAATAAGCTGCTTAGTTTGATACAAAGTACTTCTGGCCTCTAACATTATAACTCCATGTTCAATTGCTTAGTCATATAGGCTTAATGCCGGATGAGAAAAGAATCTTTGTCTTTTACATAGGTCTCTGTGAAGAACAGAAGGATATCCTCTCGCAGATAATGAAACCACCTGAACTGATTGAGGAATTCATTGAGTTGATGTTCAAACTCAAATAGAGCCTTTTGGAATGAAAATCTGATAAGGGTATGGCAGTTAACCACAAGCTTATTATGGTTCAGGAGAGATCTATTTGAGAGACACTTAAACTGACTGACACCTCCAAACTATTGCAGACAGGAGGAATTAGTGGCCCTTTAACCAAGGAAGATAAGGATAAGAAGAGGAAACAGAACTACTGTCTTTACTCCTGTAAACCTGGTAATTTTGTTAAAGAGGGTGTCAACAAACCTGCAAAAGGTAGGGTCTTTAAGTCAGGATCCCCACTACTGCCTGTCACTTGTCTGGAGACATCAGGAAATTAGACTACTCAGTAGGATTCGAGATCGGCCTGCTGGGTCTATTTTTTAGTTGTATATCATTACATCCCTCTTGCCTTTCTTATCAACGCATGAGTATATCTGCAAGCTTCAGGATATAAGTGGGAGCTAGGAGCTTTGATTGATTCTGGTGCTGCTGAAAATGTCATCATTATTCATGTTTCAACCACCTTAGAGAATCAAACACAAAAGAAAGACAAACCTGAATTGGCGAATGCTGTCGGTAGAAAGGAGGTTACCTCAGAACCTGTCCAGTACCACACTGAGAAATTGGCGATGCCTCTAGGCAATTCCCACAAGGGAGCAATAACATTCTATCTAATAGATGCTTCCCAATTTCGTCTAATATTGGGTCTTCCTTGGTTGGCCAAACACAAGCCTCAAATTGACTAAGAAGCTTGGTTACTTACTCTATGGTCAGAGTTCTATCGGCATCATTGTTATCCAGATGTGGACCCCCAACAAAATTGGGTTCTATCTGTATAAACCACTCCTGCCTTAGTTAATGATGTATCTACCACAGACAATCCCTTAGAGGGTCTCTTAGAGGTTTATGCTGATTTAAAATACATATTTAGCAAAGAAAAGGCCAATAGTCTGCTGCCTCACAGTACCTTTGACTGCTGGATAGACCTTATCCCAGGGGTGAAACTCCTCTGCAGTAGAATTTATGTCCTCCTGGAAAAGGAAAATGTCCAGCTGCAGAATACCTAGATGAATTCCTAAAGAAACGTTTTATCCACCACTCCAAGAGTCCTGTCTCCTCCTCTTTGCTCGTTGTACCCCAAAAGGAGGGGGAGCTCTGGACATGCATTGATTGCTGGGTCTTAAATGACATCACAGTAAAAGAAATGGTAACCATTACTACAAATACCCAGCTTCTTAGATCAGGTAAAAGACACAGGGATCTATATGAAACAGGATTTTGTGTGGGGCATATCACCTGGTCCGAGTCCACGAAGGGTATGAGTGGAAGACCGCATTTTGTATGCAATTCAGCATTTTCAAATCCAAAATCATGTCCTTTGAACTCTGCAACACACTAGATGCTTTTCAGTTTTTATCAATGAAGTACTTGTGACTTCTTTGATGTGTGCTGTGTAGTATAAAGTGATGATATTCTCATCTACTCGCATTCCTTGCTTGAGAATTTTTTAACAGGTAGGTGCTATTCTATATCAGCTCCATAAGCATAGTCTCTCTGTCAAACTAGAGAAGAGTGTGTTCCTTACCACCAAAGCGGAGTTCCTGGGCTACATCCTCAGCCCAGAATGTATGCATGGATACCAAGAAAGTAGAGGCTGTAATCAATTGGCCCTCTCCCAAATCAGTAAAACACACCAGAGATTTTGGTGTTCACCAAATTTCATTGACGCTTCATCCACAATTCTTGCATCATTACCCCAATAACTTGCTTACCACAGAATGGAGTTAAGTTTCAGTGGGATGCTGAAAAAGAAGTGGCTTTTCAGTCTCTAAAAAGACAATTCGCTGAGGCTCCTATACTATCCCACCCAGATCCAGGATGCCCCTTTATCATAGAGGCAGATGGCTCACAAACG
The DNA here is from genome assembly GCF_964263255.1 of Lissotriton vulgaris. Taxonomy (NCBI): domain Eukaryota; kingdom Metazoa; phylum Chordata; class Amphibia; order Caudata; family Salamandridae; genus Lissotriton; species Lissotriton vulgaris. The sequence goes on along the minus strand of NC_141696.1, from coordinate 398,128,848 downwards.
GCTTTGTGCCAACGGAACAAAGCTTCTGGACAATTACACCATAGGGCATTTTATTCCAGAAAATTCCTCCCTGCTAAAAGAAATTATGAAATCGCTAATTGACAATTATTAGCCATCAAAGCAGTGGTTGAAGAATGGCACCACTACCTGTTAAGCGCAAACTATCCTGTGACAATTTATGCATATCATAGAAATGTGCAATTGTTTTGATAGGTCTGTGCTCTTACAGCATGTCAGCTAAAGTTGACATTGTTCTTTAACAATTACAATTTTGCCATCACCTATCGGCCCGAAATGGAGAATGGTAAGCTTGATGCTCTTTCATTGTTAGGTGAACCAGACCTTTCAAAGAAATGGGAAGAACCAAAACCAATCCTATTTCCTAAGTGTGTTTCAGGATTTGTAATAAATGCAAAATTCTTGATTGACCTGCAAGAAACCATGAAAATCAAATCCAAGGAACAATGGCTATGAGAGTACCAAGATCTGGTGTTCCCCTGATGATTTCTTACACAAGGACAGTTGTTTGTATCTTCCAACAAAAAGCCATAAAAACCAAACCTGAATCCTTTGTCATGATTTATTGTTGGAGAATTGGAGAAATGTGGCTCAATGGTTAGAGCAGCTGACCCTGATGCAGAGGTCTGGCCCGGGACCAGGGTTCAATTCCTGGCTTGGTGGGTCTTTGGCTCAATTTCCTCGGGCCTGATAATTCTTGCCTCGGTGCCTATTCTAATCATTGTCCCACTCTGCAACTCCGGGGAATAGCTTGCTTAATCTCCACAATGGCCCCAACAGCGCTGGGATGCCTGGCTTCACATTGGGGGTGCCCAGGAGTGGACATTTCACAGGGAAAAGTCAGGAAGGGTTCCACAGCTGTATGCGTTACAGCGCCAGTACACCCCAGTTGGGGTATTAGTGCACTTTACAAGTACAAATTACATTACAGTCATCAATGATATCATAAATCTATGAAGCTGTTACAAAGACACTTCTGGTGGCCATCCATGTCCAAGGACAGACACAAATACGTCATCAAATGTTCAATTTGTGTGCCGAGCAAAGGAACTAATAGCCTTCTTAGTGGACAGTTGCTTCTCATCCTGTTACTTCCAAAACTCTAGCACACAGTTTCAATGGATTTCATGACAGAACTTCCCAAAACCATGACAGGGTAGCCAACAATCCTTACCATAGTTGACCACCTATCCAAAATGGCGCATTTTATACCCCTGAAAATACTCCTCGAGGCTCTAGAGTTGGCCTCCTATTTTCATGACTAACGTTATAATGTTAGATGGTTTTTCTACCCTCCAAATCACAGATCGAGGTGTGCAATTTTTCTCTCGCTTCTGGAAGGCCTTGTGTGAGTCTTGGGACATGGATGTGCATTTGTCTTCATCCTACCATCCACTGATGAATGGGCAGGCTTAATGTCGAGTACCTGATATGAGAATTCTGTATTTCCGCTGGAACCGATGCTATTCCTGTAACCCCCTACCTAGATACCTAAGTTTTAAGGACTCATGCATCCAAGAGGGGGGAAAGGGGATTTGGAATGAGAGAGAAACACACCACGTCTTCTTCTTTTTTCTTTTGACCTCGTCTTTTTCTTTCTTCTCTTAGCTATTTCTGAAAAGGAACAACATGCTCAAGAAAACTATTCACAGTCTAAACTTTTCCCAAAATCCTTATTCTACAATATATACCTGTGTGTGCAGAGTGGCTAACTTTTTCTCTAGTACAGATTGTCTTGCGTTGACGCTGTCATCAAGGTTTGGAACTTTTACAAGAAATTTACAAACAATTACAGTATGCACACCTTTTACCCTTGCTGTGTGTACTTGTGTTTTTACCTGCCCTAAAGGAATTCTATGTACCTTCTTATCTCTTTCTCTTTTCCTCTAGGAAAACCAATGAAACTGCTGAAGTTGTATCGAGGACGTCTTCTCTAAAAATGGTAAGTATATTATATATATATATATAATCAGACATACATTAAGGGTGGACAGACTCCTCCGGAAAACTTCAGATAAGTCTTGATAAGTACGTATCATTGAGCTTAGTGTACAGTTCAATATTGCTTCATATGTCTTGCTATACCTCAAAGTCTCTTTCAATCCTTCCTTCAATACTAAAGTCTTAACTGAATTTGAAGGATGGTTCAGCCAAAGATGTTATCTTATTTTCCTGAAACTTTTACTGGAACTCAAATCTTCTCTACAAGAGTCTCTAAATTAACTTACTGCAGAGCGGCAGAAGAATGACCTGACATTGTTATACTCACAACCAAAATTCCGAAGTTCTAACTAAATAAACGCTCGAGATATGGAACACGGGCAAGGAATGCGACCGTTTCCAACAAATTCGTCATTTGAAGTGCGTAGCTCAACTCGACGAGAGCCACGAACACAGCTGAGGAGGAGCGCGTGCCTGCAACCACTAGAACGCTAATCGCCCTGATTCGGCAGCCATGTTGAATTCCGCCCGCAGCGAATGAGTGATACCTAAAATAACCAAGAGTTGATCTAGCCTTGTGATCGGTGCAAACTACAAACACTAGCACTAAATGAAAGTATTTGACTACTAATGAACAAATGAACCCGGACCTGACAGTACCCCCCTCCAAAACCCCTCCTTACACCTCACTAGGCTTGTCTGGATGTCTCTTATGAAATTCCCTCATTAATCTGGGAGCTGTTACATTTGTCTTTGGTTCCCAAGTTCTATCTTCGGGCCGAAACCTTTCCAATCTATTAGATAGAAAAGCTTCCCATTCCTGAACTTAGAATCAATTATTCTCTTCATTTCAAATTTCTCTTCTGACTGAATAACCACCGGCTTAGGAACCCCTTTCTTTCGCAAATTTGGGAGGTTTCTCCGAACCAAGGAAACGTGAAACACAGGATGCACCTTCAAGGTCTTAGGGAGTTGAAGTTGCACACTAACTGGATTTATCATCTTTTCCACCATAAAGGGGCCAATGTATTTCGGTAAAAATTTCTGATTTCCTTTCATTCTTAAATTTTGTGTGGAAAACCAAACCTTTTCTCCTGAATCATAAACGGTACTGGGTCGCCTCCTCTTATCTGTCTGTTTGTTATAGGATGCCTTAGCCTTGATCACATTATCTGTGGCCTGTTTATAAACCTTTTTGAGATTTTGAAAAACTTCCTCTACAGCAGGTACATCACTCTCCTGTCTACCTACATAGGTATTTGGATGTCTACCAGCATTCAAATAAAATGGTGTGTAACCAGTACTTGAATGCAAGGCATTTTTGTAGGCAAACTCCGCTGCTCAAATTATGTCTGGCCACTCTCCTTCATTATCCATCAAGAATAGACGCAGAAACTGTTCTAATTCTTGATTCACTCTTTCCGTTTGCCCGTCAGTCTTGGGGTGAAAACTGGAGGACAAACAAGAGTCATTATCCAATCTTTTTAAAAAGGACCTCCAGAAATGAGAAACAAATTGGGGACCCCGATCAGAGATGACCACATTTGGAATTCCATGCATGCGTACTACATGTTGTGTGAATAATTAAGCTGGTTGTGTAGCATTTGGAAGGGATTTTAGCAGTACAAAATGACTCATCTTGGTAAAAAGATCTACGACCACCCAAATTACAGAATAACCTTGACTAGAATGGAATGGAAATGGAAATGGAAATAGAAATGGATGTAGATTTATAGAGCGCGAATTGCTGCCCGGGGGCGTCCAAGCGCTAGGTAACTCAACGATGAAATCCATTGACACAGTATGCCAAGGGTAAGTTGCTAGGGGTAAAGGATGAAGTAAGCCTTGGGGTGCCATTCTGCCGGACTTCCCCCTGAAACATTGTTCACAAGAGGCACATAGCGTTCCACCTGAGTTTCCATGGACGGCCACGAAAAATCTTGTTGTATTAGTTCTAAAGTCTTCTTCACTCCCTTGTGTCCAGCCAACAGATCTTCATGAGAATGCTGTATGATCATAGCTTGAATTTCTTCATTTGGAATAAAGAGTTTCCCTCGAAAGTACGGACGACCATCTCTTACTTCCTTTTCTTCGTCTTGCTGGACCCATTCCTCCATATTAAAAGAAGCCAACACCTGATCCAGTATTTCTTCTAATTCCGGGAATGAGATTACACAGATGATCCTCTCTTTTGGAATTATCAACTCTTCATTCCAGCTTTAAAAATTACAGGCTTACAAAGGAAATGTAAGGAACATTGTGTGAGGAAAGTCTGAGTCTTTTGTGGATCTCCGCTGAATCTCTCGGGGGCTGCTAAAGGAATAGTTGGGGACATTGCATGAATAACCTGAGTGGTCATCTCTGAAGTGGAAGGAGCAGGAGAAAAGGATTGAGACTTAGCTTCCTCATTACCCAATACACTAGCCACTGATAACTCATCTAACCTCTTCCTAAGAAGCTGAGTCTCCTGACTTGACCTCTTTACTTCTTCTCTGAGTGTCTTATTATCGGACAAAGCTTCACATAACTGTGACTGAATCCCATCTAACACCACCGCAAGGGTCGTTAAATCTAATCCCTCAGCCATCTTGTTCGAGCGGAATTCTTAATATAGCGGGCACTTCAATCTGTCGAGTACCTGATATCAGAATTCTGTATTTGCCCTGGAACCAATGCTATTCCTCTAACCCCCTACCTAGATACCTAAGTCTCAAGGACTCATGCATCCAAGAGGGGGGAAAGGAGATTTGGAATGAGAGAGAAACACACCACGTCTGCTTCTTTTTTCTTTTGACTTCGTCTTTTTCTTTCTTCTCTTAGCTATTTCTGAAAAGGAACAATATGCTCAAGAAAACTATTCACAGTCTAAACTTTTCCCAAAATCCTTATTCTACAATATATACCTGTGTGTGCAGAGTGGCTAACTTTTTCTCTAGTACAGATTGTCTTGCGTTGACGCTGTCATCAAGGTTTGGAACTTCTACAAGAAATTTAGAAACAATTACAGTATGCACACCTTTTACCCTTGCTGTGTGTACTTGTGTTTTTACCTGCCCTAAAGGAATTCTATGTACCTTCTTATCTCTTTCTCTTTTCCTCTAGGAAAACCAATGAAACTGCTGAAGTTGTATCGAGGACGTCTTCTCTAAAGATGTTAAGTATATTATATATATATAATCACACATACATGAAGGGGGGACAGACTCCTCCTGAAAACTTTAGATATGTCTTGATAAGTACGTATCCTTGAGCTTAGTGTACTGTTCAATATTGCTTCATATGTCTTGCTATACCTCTAACTCAAAGTCTCTTTCAATCCTTTCTTCAATACTAAAGTCTTCACTGAATTTGAAGGATGGTTCAGCCAAAGACGCTATCTTATTTTCCTGAAACTTTTACTGGAACTCAAATCTTCTCTACAAGAGTCTCTAAATTAACTTACCGCAGACCGGCAGAAGAATGAGCTGACGTCGTTATACTCACGACCAAAATTCTGAAGTTCTAACTCAATAAACGCTCGAGATATGGAACACGGGCAATGAATGCGACCGTTTCCAACAAATTCATCAGTTGAAGTGTGTAGCTCAACTTGACGAGAGCCACGAACACAGCTGAGGAGGAGCGCGTGCCTACAACCACTAGAACGCTAATCGCCCTGATTCGGCGGCCATGTTGAATTCCGCCAGCAGCGAATGAGTGATACCTAAAATAACCAAGAGTTGATCTAGCCTTTTGATCGGTGCAAACTACAAACACTAGCACTAAATGAAAGTACTTGACTACTAATGTACAAATGAACCCGGACCTGACACTTAAAGAACATATCAGACCATGAAGCAACATCCTCAATGCACACTCCTTATCCTAGAAAGTTACTCGTCTGAGGTTCTGTGGGCAATAAAGTTAGCATATAATAGCATGGACCATGCATCCCTAATACATCTATCCCTGCAGTACACATATTTCATTATCCCCTAATGTCCCACTAGGACAAGGCTTGTTTTGAAGTAGCTAAAGCTAAAGACATAATCAAAGAAACTGCTGACCAACCCCAACACTTTGGCATTTGGTGACAAGTTAAAACCTTCATGGTCAAAAGAATTTGTTGCCACAGTTTCTAAGCCGCTATGTCATCACCAGGATTGTAAACTCAGGTGTGGCATAGTTGGCACTTCTGTAATCTGTGAAAAATACATTCTATGTTCCAGGTTTCCCTCCTAAGACTTTTCCACCCTAACACTTGATTGGTGACCCCACCGCTATCTGTCACAGTGGTTGACCATGTTGAGTATGAGGTCCACACTATTCTGGATTCCAAGTGTGTCAGGGGCAAGCTTCTCTGTCTGGTGGACTGGAATGGGTACGGTCCTGAGGAATTCTCCTGGAAGCCTCTCTCTCATGTACAACACCCTCCCCATTTGATCTGCACCTTCCTTGCTCAATTTCCTTTGAAGCCTCATTCTGTGTCCCCTGTCCTGGGACTCCTTTTTGGGTGGGAACTGTCTTTGCTCGTGGCTTGCACCTCCCAATGTGCACACACATCACCACCACCCGCTAGGCAGATGATACTCTGCTGGATACTCAGCCACCACAAGGTAAATGATTATGCCCCAAAGACTGTGTGCTTTTATACATTTATTCCACATGTTAGGTTATGCACCGGAGCACTGTTTACCTGACTTCATACCGCCCGAGCAGTGGATGTTCCTTGTGTTCTTCTTGCTGCTCTTGTGACTGGATAGCCGATATCTCGCGAGAGCTGAACAATCTCAGCCATCTGAGTGTGACTTGGGTGCGGTCTATTTAAACTGCACCCAAGGAAAGAGACCCGCTTTGCCTCAAGGTAAACCAGCGTAATAGGAGCTCCATGTTGAAGCTTATGGGGACAAAGTCATTTTGTGACAGCAGCAACTCTGCTTACCTGATGAAACCTATTGAGCCACAGACACCTGTAGCATTGATCTGCACATCATGGAGCCAATCTAGAAACCTGAAAAGAAAGCAATAAAGATAAAGAAACAATTAAGGTTTCACATACAGCGCATGCATGGATAAAGAACAAGCACCAAAGAGTTACAACAAAAGCAAGCAAGCACCAAAGAACTAACCTATGATGGAACTTACAGTCTGTTGCCACATTTAAAGAGTTGTGCTACAAATGTATAACAGTAACCCAAGCCCCAGTGAAAGCCTGCTTGGTGGACCAACATATTTTCTAACAATTCACTTCATGAATAGTCAATGAAGGGTATTCCTTGTTCAAAGGAGCAGGACACCATCGCAAGATTTTACCTGAAGGCATTAGAAAATCTTGTGAAATTAATACACCTAATACGAAATCCTCAATCATCTGGTGAGACATTATCCTCATTCTCTTGACAGTAAACATGGAGCATTGTTACAGAATCACTGCCAGTTGATAGAAGGTACTTACCATAACTGTACTGACTCTAACACACATACAGGGACTTAAGGGGGACCCATAGAAAAGACAGAGCAAAGGATCTCATTAGTGTCATGCTTATGTTTCCTAATGTATGACAGCTGCAAACTTGTGAGAACCACGCCCATGCCATCATACTTCAGGACAAGATCCCCTCACTCAGTCCTAGCTGTCTTCCTTGCTGTAGACATCTTATGAGTAAGGAGGTAGGAATTGAAGAGTTGGTCCATATCATTTCTGCGGGGCCACAGGTAGTTCCAAGTCTTTCTGACATCTGCATCCAACTTTAACTACAAATCCAGCTCTCTCATGACATCGAGCATGAAAAACAGGCATCTAAGGTTGAGTCTGGTTGACTTATCTGGCACGGGTCCCAATTGATCCAGGGTTAGTAAACTATCATTGACCTGTGTGAAATGGTTTGTCAATACTGCCACCAAAACATGTTTTTCCATATTTCGAAGTGTAGGAAGCACACTCCTCTGGTGTTTTTCCCTTTTTGTGAATGAAAACAATGGTTGCTATTCTAAGGTCCCTTGACAGAGTCCACACCACCCTGTTTTGTAAAACATAATTCTTAGTGGTGTCACTATCTTCCCCATAACACCTTTAAAGAAATGTGTGAAAAAGCCGTTGGGTGCTGGGATTTTCCTTCACCTAAATTGTTTCAACACATCTGTGTTCCAAAAGGACCCGCGAATTGTGAAATGTAAATCTTGCCCAGACATTCAGCCTTTCTTCTCCACGATTTCTGCCTTCCTCTGTAATTGTGTTATGGACTCACCTTTGGCTTCTTCTTTCCATGGCAGTCATGCTAACAGCGTTAACACTTTGTTCCACACATTATACAGCATGCCTTATTTTCCTAAGTAGTGAGCCACACTTACCTGTCCATAAGGCATTTATAGAGCTCTCTCACTAGTTCTATACAATAGGCTAACTGTGGGTTAGGTGACTATGAATAATCTGTCTCCCATTACACTATCTGCCAGCCTTAACTCCTTTCTCCCCAACCATAACCTTGCATTCTACTACCTTATGCTTCAGGTCTAAAACTGATCACCACCCTAATTATAGAGACATCTGTTGCCACCCTCCAGATAAACCATCAAGCTTACCAATAGTCTCTACTACAGCCACAGTTTCATTTGGTTTTGAGTGTGACCCTACAGCATACAACTCACCCTAACATTCCCAAAAAATGCAAAACCACCTCAGCACCATCAATATTTGCCTCATACCACTTACGTTCAGGATTGCTGCAATTAGTTGGGCAATAATGTAAAAAGTCATAAGTGTAACCACCAGGAGTATATTTTCAACTTCACCAGCACTGGATTCAATGTTATTGTCTCCATTGACCTTTGCCTCCAATTTAAAAGCTTCCCTTTTGTTCCTTCTGGTTCGAGGTTGGTACTGATGTATACCTGCCACCACTCGGGCACTGCTGAGTCCTTTGCAGAGGTAGTTCTAAATCCCCTTCGGGGTTGTCATTTTGATGTTCATTCCTAACATCCTTACAATACTGCCCTTTCTTAGTGTGGTAGAACAGAATTTTCATGTGAATCCTGCCACTCCCAACTGCCACAGCTAAAGTGAAGAAATGTGATCAATAGAAAGTATTTTTGTGGTATGGAATCAAACAGATTTTAGATCTAATTGACACAGTTGCTTCTTAACAGTTAGGAAAGTTTCTTTGTCATTGCACTCTGCCTCCCTTTATCTGCTATAGTTTATGTGCATGTGCTCTCTGCTATATATGTTGCCTGTAACAAAAATGTTGGAGTCTTCCAGCTATAGACCTAGGCAGGGGTCTTCATGCTGGTGGCCTACCAGGGAGTTTGTCAGCTCTTTTGACTGTAGAATTTCTAAGCTTAGCCCATCTGGGACTGTGGTTACAAGCCATTCTTATTTTCTTTTAAAAATCTCAGTTCTTGGCCCCTCAGAATAGTCAGGGATTTCCATCAGGTGCACATTGTTGTGCTTATTGCAACCTTCCCCATCTATCTCTGTTAGATAATTTACCTCTTTCTGTAAAGTACATTGCCAGTTGTGTACTTCTGACACTGTCAGTCACACATTTGCCAGTGTGGATTCTAATGTTGCTACTTCCTACACTAATTTATTTTGTTCAACCTGAGCACACTTCCCTCAATAGCAAATCTATCACTCTTTAGTACCAGGACAGCTTTAGTTTCTCATATCACTGTGATACTTTTCTCTGTTTGTGTGTCGAAGGCTTGCGTCTGGGCCACTCTGATCCTGGCTGGTCATACTACTAAAGTGTACTATATTTCACTTGCCAGATGGTGGTCGGCAACTCTTAATGTGTACTATTGCACTGTGATCCACTACAGCAGTGCATCGATGTACACCGTCTGGCCCCCACTGACCGCCACTCCATGTTCAGTCATCCCCTAGAGCTCCCACATAGCCCAGTCAGACAACAACTCTAGGCTACAGATGGCTTCCACCAGTCCCATTTGGAAAGATTTGTACGTCTCCGATGTCTCCTCAAAGGCACTTTTTTTTATCACAAGCCTTCAAGCTGCCACTAAATATAAGTGGTGGAATTGCTTGTGAACAGAGTATTGTGTAATTCAGTCCATCAGTACTTTGGCACTCCACTCTGTCACTTAGCCTCAAAGTGCACTGTATGCACTGTATGCTCACCTGCTGCCATGCGGACTTAGGTATTCTCAGTTCTGCATGGTACATCTCCTACCAGCCAGCTATAAACAAGCTGAGTACCTTCATTCTCTAGAAGGTTTGTTTGTCCAACAGTATTAGGGTCAGCCCTTTTTTCGCCTTCCAGCTATGTGTCATTGTAGTATTCTCATGTAGTGTTATTATATACTATGTTATCTTGTTCCTAGCTGCTCAGCCAGTGGGAATGTTCTTTGTGGAATGTTGGTGTGTAGGCCATGAGTGGAATGCTTGAGTGACTGGCTACGAGTGGTGACAGTTGGTGGAAGGGCTGAGCAGCTAGCAGGCTGCTCCTGGTGAGGCTTTTTTACAGACTTTAACTGGATCTAACCTACATGTTTATCTGCTTGAATAAACCAACTTAAACTACATCTTACAAGCAAAGACTAAGTTACTAAAGTCATGGACATTGGAGCCTGTTAATCCCACTTCCCATGCCATAGCCTCCACTTACCACATGGCCCTCACTCAAGCATCCCTTGCCCATACGTAGCAGACTTTTGATCTTTCTCAGATGAAGTGGGCACTCAAGGCTGAGGATTATTTATGGTCTGCCAAGCTGTGGGGAAAGCGCCCAGCCACATTCTCTATTGCTGGGATCCTCCACCAAAATCACGTCTTCCCCCACCAAAACTCAGGGCATCCAAGCTGGCCCTTGGTCGGTGATGTGCAGTAGCATCCCACACCATGTCATTCCAGCATCCCATCAGTTCCACTGAGCAATACTGGCAGTCGCAATATCATCTTGCTGCTCCCTCTAGAGTTAATGCTGTTATTATTGTGTACAGGCTGGCTGCAGCCACTCACCACCACTTATTCACTGCTAAACCTGTCTTGCTGTGGGGATAAAGATAGCAGGCTAAAAATCACTGCTGGACCTCAGACATCAGAACGTTTGACTCCATTACAGAAAGCTCAATGTGAAGGGTAGGCGTGCAGGCAGGTGAACCACAAGGACAATGGAGAGCAGGGAGAGGGGCAGCACATGCAATTGGAGGAGAGAGGAGCAGGGGCTGCAAGCTACTTACAGAGGGGAGGTAGGAGCGGTAAGAATAGCACACAGACAACTGAAGGCAGGAGTGAGGCACAGGGGGAGCAGGCCTCCCACAGAGGCCAGATGGAAGGGGTAGGGGTGACACACCAACTATGGAGGGCAAGTGAGATGAGCAGGGGCAGCACCCATAAAACAGAAGGAAATAGGTTGGCAAAAGGCAACATGGTGACCACAGAGGTAAGGGATGAAGGGCAGAAGCAGCAGATAGACTCAGAAAAGCAGGCAGAAGTAGCAGGGGACCACCCTGACCACAGTGGGCAGACATGCAGGGGCATCAAATAGACAATAAAGGGTAGGTGGGAGGGACAGAGGCAGCATGTTGAACATGAAGGGCAGACAGGAAAGCTGGGGCAGCACTTGGGCACTGGAGGGTCAGGGTAGGGACAGCATAATTAAAATGGAAGACAGGAGCTAAGGGCATGGGTTGAAAAGTGACAGCAAAGCCAGATGGGAGGGGTAGGGTCAGCACATAGACAATCGAGGACATTTAGGAGGGTAGGTGGAAAGGGCAGGAAAGGCAGACTTACCACATATGTCAAATTTAATTAATTATTTGGTTGTTTCAGCATGACGTGCCTTACATGAAGACTTCCCGGCCCCTCTGCCAACTCTCTGGGCCCTGGAAAATCTGCTGCACTCCCCATCACCACGCAAACTCATTCCATGCCTTTAAACACGCATGCAGGTGGATGCACCAGTGCTACGACCCAGCACGCTGCAGGGATGGAACGCCAAACTACCTATCGCACTTACAGAGGAACAATGGGCATACTGTTGTCGTCAACAGACTGAGCTATTCCCTAACTATAGGCTTAGATTGGTTTATTTTAAATTCCTCCACGGGTATTACAGAACACTAATAGGATTACATCGTATGGGGCTTAGGGAAGATGAATGCTGCTGGCGATATGGATATACTCCTGCCTCTTTCTTACACATGGCCTGGGACTGCCCAGCTCTTAGCACATTCTGGTCCATGGTTTACACAGAAATCAATCAGATTGTTGGTTTTTCCCTGTTGATGTCCCCTCTGCTGGGACTGTTGGGCTATGGTAAAGATACACCAGTGAAAAAACGTAAACTCCATGCACTTCTTCTAATATTCGCTAAATGTCAAGTATCCGTGCACTGGGGAAGGGGATGGGTAAGGTTGGCTAAAGACTGGATTAAAGATGTGACATATGGTCATTCGCAGCAGAGCATCTTCTGGGAGTTAATGCTGGCCACCTCGACACCACAAGACATTTAGGAACCATTTGTTGATTGTGCCAGAAAACGGGGATCGGGTGACAAAACTGCCAAGCCAAATGTGGTCCCGGTGGAAGAACTGACATAAATAGATATGAAAGTCAGATGTGTCTGTCATGGGGGGTGTTGGGTTGGGCCTGGGATTGGTTTATATTTTTCTACAATTGTTAGCCTCATGTAGGATGTGAAATGCTAAACTATCCATCAAGTGCCTGGAATGTACTGCTTCATCAGAACCCCGTTATTTATTTGTTATAATGTAAACTATGTGCTATGGACTGATCCTAGCTGCATACATTTGGTATGTTGAAAATGAAAATGGTGCCATGAATGCTAACTTAACACAGTATAAAGCAAGAGTAATGGAGCAATACCATTTTCAATGCCAACAATGTGGATAGGAGCACTAAGCCAATCCGGAAATAAAATGCAAATCACACTTAGTGATCATGTGCTACTCATGCCAGACATCTGGACACATACATACTGGCCCACACAAGCTCTTCCCAAGGTCAAGAGTCATCTGTGTCCTTATTAGATGCCCAAACGTGTTCCTATATGACTTAGATGCCTTTTTCAGGAGTGCAAAAATTGCTTTATTATACCTCCCGAGATATATATTTTGTCAGCCAAAACTTTGTACACCAAGAGACTTTCCTCAGATGCATTCTGTCAAGACTCTTCTGGCAGCTGTGTTTAATTAAATGAACTTGTTCCTGTTTTGCCCAATGCCTCTTCTCTCATCATTTCTTTAAGGTAAATTAATATCCGAGCAACAGATCCATCCAAGATGGAGCAAAGTTGCATGGTGGCATCTTTGTTTGTCTAAGGAGGAGGAAGCAAGGTAACATGTCTTAGCCATCTAGATAATATAGCAAGCATCACACAGGTGCCGTGGTGATCTTAGCCAATCCATACACACTACACCAGACTAATGGGGCACAACAGCAATCTGTAAGGTCCATACCTCCCACTAAGAATACCGACAACTCAGCTGTGTCACCCACAAACCCCCCACTGTTGTGTGTCGATTTAGATACCGTATATAGGTTTCCCCGATTTATGTCCTTTTATATACGCACAATTCCCTTTGCCCATATTTTGGCATAGAAATCCTATCCTTATTTATGCATTATCCATGCTAACCAAATACATTCTATCTTACGATTGTAGCCACTCATATCTCTTGCACGAGAAATAAGACTGTTCAATAAACCCTTTTTATTGAAATCCCTGTCTCTCTATTTCTGAGTAACTGTAGAAATGAAGCATGCACGATTAGCTGAGTAAAAATGTTCTCTATTGTTTCCACAATTCTGAGACGTGTTCCGATTCTAAGAGAAACAAAGTTGTCATGTTTATGCAGTTGTCAGAGAATTATCCCTTCTTGTTCATTCAAGAAGTTTCTAGTGACCTCTGAGTTAGCTGGCACACACAAGTAATTACTTTTAATGTAATTGATAGAGGTACATTAAACTGAAATAGGTGACCGTGCCTGTATTTGGTTAGCATAGATTATGCCTAAATAAGGGTGGGATTTCTATGCCTAAATATGGGCAAAGGGAATTGTCCTATGTCAAAACTATAGTGTATATTATTCCAATGCGCAGAGCCTACCAGGGATATAGGAACTACAATACATGGTGCCCAACGGTTTGATAAGGCACTAATTTAACGCTAGATACTGAAGTAACTCAGTCGGGCTTTTCTCAGAGACCCTCTACTCATAATACTCCACAAGACGTCTGGAGTGGGTAGGGATAATATTCACCATAGTCAAGAAGGATGAAAATCCTATGTATTAGCTGTTTGGTTTGTTCAACGATGAAGGATAAAGTAATCCAAAATATTGTGCGCCTAATCTTTGTTCCCTTGAAACTTGCTCTGCATTTTTCAATAAACAATGACCGAAAAAGGCAAGAGCACCAAAACCTGTGCAGCTATACCCGACAATGTCACAGCAGCTTTTAACTTTACAGGTTTTAATGAAACAGATGAGAATGCTATAATCATTCCTCATAATTTAAGGAGAGCCATCACTCTAAAACTTATAAGACATGGTCTAACACCAAGAGGTGGTAGAGCAGTTTTTGTGATAGAGGCACATGAATCTCATCAGACAGAGGTATTCTACTCATGGATAGTATTCCCTGAATCAAATCCAGTAACTAAAATGTTTCACTTCTACAAAGAAGGTGATGCACCAGAGGAAAATATTCCTTTTGAGGGTATTCAAATTCCACTCACATACCAGGAGCATGAGCTCTGGTTTAAAGGCACCCTAAAACATTTAAATCACATTACCAGGCTCGTTACACTAGGTAGACCAGGAGCAACATGGCCGGTTTCAGCAGGTTGCACACCTCATCCTGAAATCGAAGACATGACAGACGTAGAATTACTTGCACAACTCAAAGAGTTAATAAAAATCTACAGACAATTGATCTAATTTGTAATGCGGACTTTCACAGTACAACCTCAAACAGTTATTTCAAAACAAACCTCTCACCAGGGGAATATATCAAAAATCACTTCACAGACTTTCACAGTCATGGGTAAATTTCCCGCAAAATGTGAACAAATTCCATTCTGGATAGTTCAAAATATTTCTCAAATCGAAGCTGTATTTCCTGATACTAGCCCTTATGAGAAACACAAAATCTTAAAGATCTGCTTACCAATGGAGATCACACCACATCTGGAAGATTGCACCTCTTGGGGTACAGTCTTAGCTGCAATCTACACTAAAACGCATGGTGTTCCGTCTATGGCGGTAATCCCTGATATCCTGAAACAGATTCAAAACGAATACGGGGCAGAGCCTGCTCTGAATTTAGGTATGGAGTTACTGAAAATTTTCGACCAGGTCTCAACAATAATATTATCTAATATCAGAGAAGAAGCAGCATCAGTGGCAATCCACCAGAAATTAAGGAAATTTGATGTAACAGAACAACAACAAGCATTAGCCAGAAAAATTGAAAAATACTGTGAAGAATTAGGCTGAGACAGATTGAGTGGGAAACCAGTTAAACCACAACTTTCCAGACGTTCTGAGAAGGACTCAGTTAAACACACTTCTACCTCTTCTTAAAAGAAGTGGGATAATAGCAAACAAAATTCATAAGAAAAACGTTCTCATGCTGAGGCAGGTCTCCTCAAAAGGAGCCCTCTGGGGGAATAGGGATAATTTGAGAAAACCTGACAGGTAACAAAATACTGACACATGTTCCTCTCGAACCTTTCAGATATAGTCACAGACATCCGAAAGAAGAGGATGGTCATATCACAAAGAAGAACGCGTGAAGTCCGAAAACTATCAACATGTTCAGAAAAACAAACCAAAACCTCAATTCACAAAAAACAAGGTAGCAGGTCTGCTGACCAGCCATGCCGTGGATTCTGAGGTAACAACTCAAGAACGGAGAATGGGCTCAGACAATGCTGGACAGTGCAGCAGAAGTAACAATAGCTTGCCAGAACCTGAAGGGACTTCTAGCGACAGTGGACTTGAATGAAGACATTCAAGTTGAGACTGCAGACACCAGGCTTAGTTCGCCACCTAGGTTATATGAAATAACACTCCGGATGGAGGGAGACATACCAAGAAAAGTAAAAGCACTCTTTTGGGAGCGTCTTTCAAAGGGTAATGATATACTTCTAACAGAACAGGACTGTTCACCAGAATTTGTGAGGGAGTGCCCACATGGCCAAGGCATCATTATGCCAGCCTTCTCCAACCATGTTACAATACATTTAAAGTATACTTATATCAGGAAATGGGCAGTAGCCCAAGCCCCAGCATTATATAAAAATCATGTAGGATGGGATGAGGATCACCTCACCATAAAATCCAGTTAAACAATCAACCAACTGCACAAAGGCAGTACCCAATTAGCAAGAAGCTAAAAAACAGGTCAGGGAGATCTTAGATCAACTTGAATACCAAGGGGTGATTGGAACATGCACCTCACCTATGAACAATCCTTTGTTTCCTATTTCCAAGCCAGACAATACATATCATCTAGTTTTGGACTACAGACATCTAAACCCTTGTTGCAAAAAATTTGCAGTGCACAATGCACATAGTACAGCATTAATGAATTACATTGTGCGTAAAAAATATAAAACCACATTAGATATTTCAAACGGTTTCTTTTGTCAAAACATTGCACCTGAGAGTAGGTATTTGCCTGCTTTCTCAATAATGGGAACCCAGGGGCACTTCTGTCGACTCCCTCAAGGATTCAAGAACAGCCCAGGGTTATTCTCAGCAAGGGTAACAGAGTTACTACAAACTTATGATGACGAGGCATTGTCATATGTCAATGATATCTATCTGACAGACGATGACCTGAATAGGCACTGGAACAGGGTGAACACCATCATACTTAGCTTCGCCTCTGAGGGTTACAAATTCAATTAAAAAAAATCTAGAATTGCCCATCTCAATGTCCTTTCCTAGGATATGAGCTATCAATTGAAGGCAAAAGCCTGGCAGCCAACTTTTTCGAAAAGTGTGCGCTGCTCCAACCTCCAAAAGCGCTGAAAAAACGTACAGTCACTACTAGGTTTCCTGAATTTTAAAAGAACTTACATTAAAACTATGCAAAAGAGTTAAAGCTCTCTACGAATTATTCAAACCTGATTTTATAAATTGGAAACAAGAACACACAGAAATTTTGCGTTCACTTAAAGCTGACATGTTAGCAACTAAACACTTATAAACTTAGTGATTTGAATCATTCCGGGTCAATACGCATTCACCTACTTAACTTTTAATGAGGGTGAAAAAGTACCAATTGCTTACAAATCACATTTATACACACAAGTTCTGACAGCAGTTCAAACCGCTGTAGGAAAAGAAAGAGCCCTGCTCACGGAAAACGCTTAATGGTTGTGACACCTGTACCAACTTTAGAGGCAGTTACAAAACTGAGCATTCCAAATGCAAAAGCTTTGCATACGAAATGGATACCATGGGTTAATTCTCCTGCTGCAACTGATGTTGAATACGTTTTGATCCTTATTTGAAAACACAAGCATTCCTGAAATACGAACTCGAATGTCCTCTGCCTACTGAGATTCTCCCTCTTGACCAGTATGAATTTATCATTTATACTGACGAATCTGCACAACCCGCTACGAAGGTTAAACACGCTTATAGTGTAGCATGCTCGATCGTTAAAGGTCGTATGCGCGATGGCAAATTCAGACCTATGGACACAAACACACAATCTCTAGGAGATTGTACAGCTCAGCGAGCTGAACTACAAGTATTCATAATGGTACTTGAAAATACGCATCGCTCATAGTGTGCAATTATTTTTATTGTGTACAATCACATATTGAATATTTACAGAATTGGCTTCAAAACGGTTTCAAAGATGCAAAAGGTGGCACAATCAAGCACAAAACGCTTTGGGAACAAGTAGTTCAGTTGCGAGAAGAACTCCAAAACACTCACCTGATGCACACGCTGAGTCATCAACGTGATGGCGTTCACATTGAAGGGAATTCATTGGCTGATTAAGCTGCGAAGTGGGCTGTGCAAACGGCACCTTAGCTGCAATCACTCATTCAAAAACGAAAATAGACAGTGAAATATTACTGTCTGTCAATGCTTCAAGCAAAGGCAGCGGTGCAGTGTTACCTAAAAAGTTTCCACTCAAATACTCATATATAATAGATGCGAACAGCGTTCCGTTTGCTCGAATCCCAGGAGTGGTGAATAGGGTATTTCCAAACATGGAACGAAGAGCAGCTTTGATTTATGAAGCACATCTGGAAGAGGGTCGGATACACCAGGGGATCTCTAAAACAATATTAACTTTAAAAGAGATGAACTGATGGCCAGGGATGAATACACTGATTCACATCTTCATCAATAACTGCATAGACTGCAATAGAGATCTTCGTACAGAACACCGCCAGATACCTGACTACAGCGTAGCCAGCCCAGTACAGACACCATTGTTAGACAGTATTAGACTATCTATGTGCAGGTGTCCATTTGGACGAATGCAGTCCCACAAACACTAAATCAAGGTTCCTGTGGATGAGGCCTCAGCGCTCCAATCACGCTCAAACTGTTATAAAAGATGTGCGAGTCTTTATCGGCACATTTGCAGTAGGCACACTACACTCTGACCAGGGCCCTGCATTTAGCTCTCAAGCTTACAAAGAAGCCATGGCCAGTTTGGGCGAAGCATTGTAGTATTTTTCTCTATTCCATCCTGAGGGAAATTCTGTTGTGGAAAGAAAAAAACGGGCCATAAAGCAGTCTATAACAGCTAGGGTAGTAGGTTCGGGTGATGGGTGGGTCAAACATCTTTATGGGGTCCAAAGTGCATTAAAGAATATGCCAAGAAGTTCTCTAGGGGGGGTCACTCCATATGAGGTCTGATTTGGGGCTGGAATGTTGGTACCAGACCTTGATTGTCACGGAACAGTGGTGGAAAATAAGCAATTTGATGTCAAAGATCGTTTGGCTGTTTTACAGGACTTAAATAAACTAAGAACGAAACAAAGCAATGTGTGTCTGAAGCCAACCACCACTGGGGAAAATCCGTCCGTCCCAGCAAGGCCTGTCTGGATCCCAAAGCTTGAGGTCAGAGAAAAGATTGTGGACAAGAAGGAATTTGGGCCTTCTTACAGACAACCAATCTCTGTCCTAGCAAAACACGGATCAAGAACAGTACTTTTGCCGCCCCTTGCTGGTAAACAGGAGAAAGTATTTGTGTCCATCGACCTAATCAAACCACACTATGTGGCCGATACTAAGCAGTAGGCCAAGTGGACTCTGACAATGTAGCAGATACACTTCTCTAGCTACAATCCAAGAGGTTCAAACTGACAGACTCATCACCTTTGAAGATTCTACAGTGTGAAATGAAGGACTAAGCAACAAAGCTATGGAACTTGTACCTCTTGAGATCCAAAAAACAGTTCGTCCTGACACACCTGTCCACAACGAAGTAACAAGTGATCAAGTGGTTCCAGCGATTTCAACGAATCCTGGTGCAATTCCAACCATTGACAGAACTGCCTCTGTCTATTTCATTAACTTTGATACGTTTTCTGAGGATCCCAGGATACCTTAAACGACACGAAGACCTTTCAAAGACTAAGCAAAATACTTTTTTCATCACCTGAAAAAAAACTTATCTGGTTTCACCATGGATTGAACTATGGATTGTTTTGGCAATATTTGGTTAGCTCTGGTAATAACTCTGGGTATGCTGATAATGGAATATATATGCAAATGGTCAGAAGAAGTAAAAAAGTGAACTTACTTCTTCAGCCACACAAATCATCCCATCGTGAAGCAAGAGACTTGTCATCGGTAAACATCACAGCCGTTCCTATACATGATGGTATAGTTTGGGACAAAACAGAATATGACATTTTTGGCCCGTCTGAGCTTTTGAAGATTCCACACTTATTTAAGATTTCATTAAGTGACTTTATTACCTCTAGTACCTTTTCTGATGATTAGGACTTCGAGACAGTTAATAACATGATGTCTGATCTTGAAATGTCAGCAGTATTCACAAATCATGAATATTTAGAGGATTCATCAAACTATGAGACAAAATCTGTCTGGGGTTCAAAAGATAGGCAAGTGCAGGGGGTAGAAGCTTTGTTTAGAGCCTGTATCATCCCTGAGAAAATTATGTTTTTGAATGACACTGTCCAACAAACATCTTGCCTTGGGATAGCCAAGATCAAAGACATGAACACTCCGTTCATACCTGCGCCTGCAAGTAACAGCACTACACAGGGGGAGGTTGGCGTACATATTATTTTGCATCACAACAGATCAGATTCAGATTGGAACAAATGGGTACTCTGGCCCACAGACACAAACAACTGTCAAGAGTGATTCCCGAACAAAATACAGGGTTTCACTATCAATAAGCCAGACCCACAATATGTTCAAAGACAGCATCCAGGGGTAGTAACAACATACAGTGTAGGGAAACTTTGCCTTGATTGGCTGCACAAAGCTACAATGGAGAATGTAAAACAACACTTATCTTTACTTAAAGAAGGCGCATACCTAGGGAAATTCTTGATAGGATCAAGAAAACAGCGTCAAAAACATTTCATATATGCCGGTATCTCCGCTGCTTATAACAAAATATGGAAGATTACCCAAGCAGAAACTGCAGAACGAATAGGAGAAATTGATAATATTAATTTAGAGAAATCTCTCTCTGTAGTAGACAATGGGTTAATGACTCTGTCGTCCAGGATATATTCATTGGACAGCATTTTGTCTTCCGACATAGGCATCATGGAACAAGACTTGGTCATGTTACAACATGGTCAGTCTCGGGTACGTTCTATCATGCTGGACGCTACAAAACCTGCGTGCCTTGACATTTAATTACCACTACGTAACTGTTTCCAAAATTCAATCTCACTGATAAACAGATCAAACTGGCACAAAGGGGAGCAGACTAAATAGTGCTGAGCATTGAAAATCTGGAAAAATTAACATTCACAGTAGTTGAAAAACCAGCTACTGAGTGGATCATACATGGTAAAATTACTCTGCCTGTTACAATTTTCTATTTTCAGTATTGCCTAAAACATATACCAGCAGGCAAATACGAAAGGTTAGGTAAAGAATACATCAAGACATCCTGGGATTTACCCTACACACACAGATGTTGGAGTGGGGGCGTGAAGTGTTTCATAGCAGGTCTAACTGTGAAAATGCACTAAGCGGTTCTCTCCTTTGTCAGGGTATTGACTTACACAGGGCCTGTGATGGTTCCACTACAAACTTATCCTGTTACCTGCAAAGCTCACCAGCTGCAGTGATTAATCCAATTTTTGGCAAATTTCGAATGGAAGTTACCTCATGTTGAATGATCACAGCTGCTGTGGCATGTTGCCAGGTATCCCATATCTAGTAACGGTTACATCCAGGGTCACTTGCTGTATGCAAGTCTTATTTCCACAAATAGATACAGTCAGGGAGTCGCCTCTATGGCCTTCAAAGAACATCTCTTCTATACAAATTGATACTCTAAGCAGGATGAAAGCCATTCTTTTACAACAAACAGTGCCACTGACCTCGGCTAAAGAAACTTATGATCTACAAGTCGCAAGGACTTCTGCCGAGATACATGCCATTTTAAATACAAACTGCCCTATACATTTCTCAGAAATGCTGGGATGTATCTTAAACATGTCTGATACGAGCAGTAATGTACATGTATTTAAGAACGTGTGTTCAGGACTGTTAGCACCTTTTCAAGCAGTCCTCGGAATCATTCCAAACTTTGCGCAGTCTGCGTTTGGTGGACTGCCGCTGTTTTTAGCACTCATTGCAGGATCCTGTTTTTATTCCTACTGCTACGATATGGCAAGCCAAATCACCAGCGACACCCAATTCACCGTGGAGAGAGCTCTGCTGGAGATGAAGTGTTGTGAGCGCATCGTCCAAATTTTGGGTTTACCTCGTCTACGAGAACAAAACACCACATGGTTTTTGTCATTCAGACCACTCTGGCAAGATTGCATCTTACCTGTTCTACGCTGCCTGCTTTGCAGTCAAGAATGCTTGCTAGACATCTCTCTAACACTCCCATCAGTCATGCCTACGGATGTCGATACTCTGCTGAACCCTGTCACATCCCATGCTCTGTGTTGTCCCCAGCGGCTACCAATCCTGATGATGGTATTCATTGAGATCTCACAGACGCAAATTGCTACTGTTGAGGTACAAGATGAGTCAACAGGCACACAGGTAACATCGGATACGAACATTGCTGGCATTTCCAATGCTGAAGGCGATAGTTCACATCTATGTGAAGTTAGTCTTCTAAACGAGGTATTTCAACTTTCACCTACAATGGTAGATGGATTGACTTTTGAACAAGCACACAGTGTACTGAGAAAATCAGAATTTGACCTTCAATTGGAACCTTTTTCCTTTGATAAATTTTTTTTTCTCCAAATTAGTTTTTTTCATTTTTGGCACAGTAATTTGCTTATAGTAGAACTATTTATAGAAAACAGAACTCTTTGAATCCTTCGAGAGATAATATGTCACAGTGTCCACAACAATTGATTTATGTAATCTGACATGAAATGGTTAACGTCCTTTTTCTTCTGTATTTATGAGCCATTTCATCATATGTATACATATTTATGATTCATTCATGTAGCATTCAAATGTCAACATGTGCTTAGAGTGAAATATTGCTTTAATATGTACAGCACCATTGCATTTTATGCATAGCAACCGTTTTAATGCATTTTTACAATGTATTTTAGACATGTTTTTAGCACTTTGTGTAGCTATATTTTAGAAATGTTTAGCATGTTTAGGATTTAGTAATGTTGTTCATACGAAAATGTAGTGGGTGTTGTGTGTCGACTTAGATACCGTATATAGGTTTCCCCGATTCATGTCCTTATATAGGAACAATTCCCTTTGGCCATATTTAGGCATAGAAATCCTACCCTTATTTATGCATTATCCATGCTAACCAAATACAGGCATGGTCACCTACATCCGTTCAACCACGTCAGAACGAGTTCTTGGAAAACCAGACTTTTGGGCCTTTCAGACTTCCCCTTGCTTGGATTATTGATTTCTCCAAAAACTCATTTATTATGCATGAACATCTACTCATTAGGGGTTCATTCATGACGTTCCTCTGCCCGACTTTTATGTCAATACTGGAATTCCCAAACACCTTCAAGGTATAAATATACTTTTACTTAACATGACAAACCATGGTACGGCACAGGCGCAGCTCGGCTGCATACTTGCACAACGCGGTTCGCCACGGCAAGTTTGGATGGAAGTCAAGTCCCCTCCTGACACACTGACCTGACGCCGTCATCCTCCTCGCAGAGAAACCAGCTCCAGTGTTTCTGATAGGCCTGGGTGAAGCACTACGCTACGCTCGCGGAGTTTGCGAAGTTTACGCAACTTCGCACTACACGAGCTGCATGTAGCACAGTGCGAACACGCGTAGTGCAGCGTAGTGTAGTGCAGCGCTCATTTTTTGCTTGTTCGCGGTCCTGAACGTCATGTTCGCGACCGCGAGCAAGCAAAATTACATCCCGGCGAGATTCTCAACGCGGGGAGGTAAGGTTTCTGATTGTGAGTGGTTGCGCATGCTCGCGACCGCTCTCAATGAGAAACTACCAGTTCGCGTTGAGAAAGCTGCAGCTCGAGTAATAATCTACTCGAGCAGCAGAAAACTACAGCTCGCACTGTGCAAGATGCCGTTTTCAATGATTGCACAGTGCCGGATGCTTGTCCGCACTGTGCAATCATTGAAAACACATCTTGCACAGTGCGAACATGCTACTACGCATCTTGCGTAGTGCCACGTGAAGTTCGCGTAGTGCGAAGTGCACTTCGCGTAGCTTCGCGTAGCGCTACTTCACGAACTACGCCCACCCTTAGTTTCTGACTCCCCTTGCAGGGTGTTAGAGATCGAGACCTGGAATGAGATTCCAACCTCTCTCATGCTAAGGTATGGAGCAGACTAGAACCTAGAGGGACTTTTGGCAAATCTTGGCAAAACCAATCTAACTATAGTTAAACTAGACTATAGCTAAACTGCACTTACTTCTTACCTCGTACTACACTTAGGTTAGGTACACTGGCGTAGAATTATTTTAGAAGCACCAGATGAGATTTTAGCCTGTGTTATTTATATATGTATTTTTATGAATATATGTCATAGATACAAACCATGCTATTGCAGTATTATTTTATCTTACTGCTAACGCTGTACGTATTATACTTTGCATTTTGTCTTACGATTGTAGCAGCTCATATGTCTTGCATGAGAAATAAGACTGTTCAATAAACCTTTTTATTTAAACGCCCGTCTTTCTATTTCTGTGTAACTCTGTAGAAACGAAGCATACACAATTGACTGAGTGAAACTGTTATCTATTGTTTCCACGACTCTGAGACATGTTCCGATTCTAAGAGAAACAAAACTGTCATGTTCATGCAGTTGTCAGAGACTAATCCCTTCTTGTTCATTCAAGAAGTTTCTAGTGACCTCTGAGTTAGCTGGCACACACAAGTAATAAAGTTTAATGTACTCCATAGAGACATACTGACCTCAGTCCTATGTCAGAACTATAGTGTATATTATTTCAATGCACAGAGCCTATCAGGGATATAGGAACTGCCCTACACCACCTCATAACCCACAACCTTTTTTTCCCCACAGTGGTTCTAAATTGCTTTTTTGTGATTAAAATCAGCAAGTAGTACATCAATTTATGGCGGGCATCTCAGTTACCATCTTTCACACAACTGAGGTACATATCAACATATATATACATACATTCAAATATAGCACTTGCCATGTCTGTTAAGTCATTGTCCTCCATTCATCTGTGTCTACTCCTGATTTGTTGTAATTTGTGTCCTGTCTACCATATCCACAATATGATATGAATTCTTAACATGTTAAACATAGGAACAATAATAATTATAAGTGGTGATATAATGAAATGTGCCTAGCATGTTGTGGATCAATGCACCATGACAGCCTAGGAAGGGGAGGAGGAACCCAACGGGGCACTGGAGGAGGAAGGAAGGATTGCCAAGATGTCCCGCCTTTCATATTTCTGACAATATATTTTAGCCAGGCAAATGTTAGGAGGTTGTCCCTTTCTCTCCCAGGGTTCCCAGTGGCTCAACATCTATTATCAAAGAACAGTGGGTTTGCATTTACAGATTTCATGGTGGCTTATCTTCTATTTCTGTTTTAAGTGTTTTACCAAAACCACAACCTTAACCTCCAGTTGGCACATTATTACTTTGCTAGAGACATTGACAATCCCAAACCCATAATATCACCAAACTTTTCACTGACTTAGCATCACAAAAACAAATACATTGGTCCTGATTCCTGAAGGTAAACTTCTGCGTTTGTGTCAGTTTACACTTTTTCAATAAAATATAGGTCTGTTCTATTTTCATTTGCAGATTTCTCTTTCCCGACTGCAGTCTTTACGCCCATTAACTTACTATTAAAATGCAGTTTTGTGAATACTGAAAATGTGTAAACTAACACAAATGTGTAAGTTTCACTTTGTGAATCAGGTCCATCATTTATATGCACCAATACCAACTTTGTGCAACTGATTTCCTTTCCACTTTTACTGATACGAATCACTTTTTTCAATCATTCTTCATTGTGTCAAAGAGTGGCATTGTCAAGCACTACTCTCCCCATTAGCATTCAATGTTCTTTAAACCTTTCATTTTTACTGTGGTTATTAACATGGCAAATCTGGAATCCAAAATCAACCCTGGTAAAAACGTTTTAAGGAGACCCACACTGCAGGAGGTTATCATTAGAACTAAACCACCTAGGCATGATTGGGTCACAGCAGCCCTTTCTACTCCGAAAACAGCCCTCTAGCCTTCAGCCTACCAGGTAAATGCATGAGTGGCAGCCCGCATATCCAGGCTTTATTACAGCTGAATGACGTGCTACTTGGCCATTAAAATGTTCATTTTTTTGTACTTGACTTGGGAAAACTACACATTAGCACATGGGGGTACATGAATTGCGTGTGCAATGTCACCTTTACATGCACTTAGGATGGTAAAGAGAAACATGTGTATGAGTAAATTTGTTAAAGATGATGAATGATGATTGAAGCATCCATGGCTAGTTTTTAGTCATGAGATGGTGAGATACCACAAATTGCCATTGTATTACATCATTTCATAATAACCATTCTGTGTGTGCAACTATGGTAACAAAGTTGAGATCTGTGTTGTCAATTATGTTATGTCTGTTTTGCAATTAAAATATTACTAAGCCTTCTTCTCTGAACAGATGCCTGTTAATATCACAGTGTTCTACTCTGAATCACGAGCAGCACTCCGCGCTCTGCCCCACCTAGGAAAATCTGGTTTTAATTCTGGGTTTAATTTTGGTAGCGTCAGCACTTGCGGCTTTCTGGAAGAACCGTAGAGAGTCAGACACTAGAACAACTGCTTCAGATTCGAAGTTTGCTTGGGTCATGTCTTGGTTTAAAGGGTCTTGGCCAGGAACCCTGAATACAATTCAATGTGGGGGAGAACAGATAAAGGAGGTAAGCCAGAAGCATGGCATGAGTTTACAGCTTATGGATATAGCCTCCCCTCTTCTCATGAATTAAAGCCTTGTTGATAAAGGGAGCGAGTCAGTAATTCAACCCAAAGGGAAAGCTCTACCTGTTAATCCTGACAGGGAGGTAGCACTTGGCAGGAGATACAAATTAAGATCTAATAACTTTCTTGGCAAAGCGGTTGTTTCTCAGACAGAAGTACAAATTTCACAACCTTCAGCCCCCCTTTGGGTAAAACCAAAAATAAGAGTCTCCCTGTTAAGGCAGGGAAAAGCACCCCTTTAAAAGAAAGGAACAAGAGACTAACACCATCAGGCCCTAGAGTGGGCCCTTCGCTCAGGTCCTACTTTAAATTAAATTTGCAGTGCAATCCACAGTGCAATATGGAACTCCTTAAAGAGGCAGCAGCGACACCACAAAATATCTCGACTCTACACCCGGCTATTTTAGTTTCAAACAGGTTCTCGCCCTTGAGTGACTCCATTTCCACTCCGGAAGCAGGGGATCTTGATTCGATGGGGAGGGACAACCTGATCTTAAGCAAGTCAGATACGGAGGTCACTAAAGATACCTCAGGTTTAGACATAGCGCAGGGGCTGTTGTGCCATATCTCGCGAGAGATTAAAGACCGCTTCTCTACTTCAGAAATTAATCAGAAAAAAATCCAAGATACTTGTAGTAGTTTGAAGGAGATTCTATCAGCACTAACAAAGCGTACGGAAGTCCTGGAAAATAAAGTCCTAGAACTGTGTAAAGACCTGAAATATCATTCTCAGGAACTGGACAGGCTTAAGATGAGAGAAAAGGATCCTTTCAGACAGACTAGAAAGGATGGAAAACAACTCCAGAAGGAACAACATCTGGATTCTTAATATTAAGGAGGGAGGAGAAGGGGACAATGTCAAAGCTTTTGTGGTAGAGATCTTGTCTAAATCTTTTCCTCAAGTTGCCTCTGTCTCAGTCTGGGACACAGAAATCCAACAAGTGCACTAGGACCCTTTTAGGCTTAATCCCAGTCGAAAGAAGCCTAGGAAAATCCTGGTCTACATACAATCGTACTCCCTTAAGGAAAAACTTTTAGGGGCGGCTCTCAAACTGAAAACCATTCAGGTCAGGACTTATCATTTAAAATAAGGTCTGATGTACCCGGAGTGACAGAAGACAGAAGGTGGGAGCTGGGCAAACGGATGGACCCCCTGAGAGAATTGGATGCCCGAGTTCAGTTAAGGTTTCCTGCATTCCTTAAAGTGCTGTAGGCCAGCAAAATGTATAATTTTCATTCCCCAGAGGAGGTTGATAGTTTTTTGTTAAGTAATAAGACAAGTACTTAACTGAGTGAGTTAAAAAAAAAGAAATTGAGTCTATACAGTGAGGTTAGTGTTCGTCTACTGGTAGGTAATGAAAGTGGATGGTGAATAGTGGCTTGAATTTGCACTAGCCAATAAGTAGTCAGGAAGGGTTCCCAGGGGAGGAGAGGGGAAGAGAAGGGGGCACATGAGTGGGGGTGGGGAGCATGGGGTAGAAAGACAAAAAAATTAAAAAAGCATCCTCTTTTGATATAACCAACATTATTAAAAGTAGCAAGATCAGGAATATTGAGGATAGGGATAGGGATAGAATGTATGGGCATATTATGTTGTACTGTGAATGGTCTAAGGGTCAAAAGCAGACAGTGGCTATTCGACAATATCTTAAGGACAGTTCCGCCAATGTTCTTATGCTCCTGGAGACCCACCTCGTAAGATCAGAATGCTTAGCATAATATTTAATAGACAGAAATGGGTGAATAAGGTTGTTGCTACAGACCATTAATGCTGTTCTAAAGGTGTTGCTATAGTTATTAAAGCAAATACTTGAATATAACTGGGTAAAACACAGGTGGACACTAAAGGGCATTGGGTGGTAGTGGAAATAAACCTTGTGCTAGCTCCTATACACTGGCTAGTTATTACGGTCCGAACGAGGATGACATTACATTAACCTCTGTTATTCCTTGCTTTTTTTTTAAACCCCTTTGAGAATGGGTGGGGATTTTAACATACTCCTAAGTGACAAGTTTGATAGGTCCTTGCCCCGCACTCAAATTATTGTGCCTCGGGTTAAAGCCTGTGTTACTGCTACGCTAGACAATCTAAATCTATGTGATGTATGGTGAAAGAAAAAGGGAGACTCAAGGGACTACTCCTT
The DNA here is from genome assembly GCF_964263255.1 of Lissotriton vulgaris. Taxonomy (NCBI): domain Eukaryota; kingdom Metazoa; phylum Chordata; class Amphibia; order Caudata; family Salamandridae; genus Lissotriton; species Lissotriton vulgaris. The sequence goes on along the minus strand of NC_141696.1, from coordinate 398,100,127 downwards.
CTTTAGCAAAAAGGATGGCAACTTCTCAAAGATTGACTATATGTTTATGGATCTCTCAGAAGTGGACAAGGTTAAGAAAATTGAATATCTGCCTATTCATCTATCAGGTCATGGAGCAATAGAATTAAACATGGAACTCCCTCTAAGTTCCTTAGTTAGGAGGTGGACTCTGAATGGAATCAGATAATATGGATAAGATTAAACCAGAATCAGCTGTTTTCTTTAATCAAAATCTAGAGTCTGCTCCCCGACATATCGGTACACAGACAAAATATCGATTTTTAAATATCGATATACAAAAATATCGAAGTTTAAATATCGATGGGACAAAATATCGAAGGTAAGTAATATCGACAGTCTTAATATCGATATTGGTATGATATCAGTAATATCGAAGTTGTAAATATCGATGTCAATAATATCGAAATTAATAAATTTGATGTTACTAATATCAATTTTTAAATACATTTTGTGTATATTATATTGTATTGATTATGTTTTATTATTTATTTTTAATGTAATTTAATTAAATATTGTCTTTTACTACTGTAGCGGGTTGTGGGTTTATAGGGGAATAGGGTGGGAAGTAATTTAATTTAATTTAATTATGTTAAATTAATTATTAATTAGTAGGAATTATTAATTAATTAATTGAGAAATAATTTTTAATTATTTTTAATTAATTCATTAATTGATAAATATGTTCTGTAGCGGGTTATGGGTTTATAGGGGAATAGGGTGGGAAGTAATTTAATAATAATTAATTAAATGATATATGTTTGTACATATTTTAATTAATAATTAATTGGTAATTAATGTCTATTAATTAGTTTATTAATTAATATAATTTTTGACATATTTATAATTATTAATTAGTTGGTAATTAATTAATATTAATTATTTAATTACATTAATTATAGTAATTTTTTTATATATAATTTATTGTTATTCTTAATTAATTAATTGGGAAAAATATTATTAATTATTAAATTAAATTAATTACAGCAAATGTGCTAATATATTTATGTTATTGTTATTGTTAATTAATAATTAATTGGTAATTAAATAATATTAATTAATTTTGGGTAAAGGAGTATTTTTAGGGTTCAGGGTCAGTTTTCAGTTTTTGGGTAAAGGGGTATTTTTAGGGTTCTGGGTCAGTTTTCAGTTTTTGGGTAAAGGGGTATTTTTAGGGTTCAGGGCCAGTTTTCAGTTTATGGGTAAAGGGGTATTTTTAGGGTTCAGGGTCAGTTTTCAGTTTTTGGGTAAAGGGGTATTTTTAGGGTTCAGGGTCAGTTTTCAGTTTTTGGGTAAAGGGGTATTTTTAGGGTTCTGGGTCAGTTTTCAGTTTTTGGGTAAAGGGGTATTTTTAGGGTTCTGGGTCAGTTTTCAGTTCATGGGTAAAGGGGTATTTTTAGGGTTCAGGGTCAGTTTTCAGTTTTTGGGTAAAGGGGTATTTTTAGGGTTTAGGGTCACTTTTCAGTTTTTGGGTAAAGGGGTATTTTTAGGGTTCAGGGTCAGTTTTCAGTTTTTGGGTAAAGGGGTATTTTTAGGGATAAGGGTCAGTTTTCAGATTTTGGGTAAAGGGGTATTTTTAGGTTTCAGGGTCAGTTTTGGGTTTTTGGGGTACAGGGATATTTTTAGGGTTCAGGGTCAGTTTTGGGTTTTTGGGGTACAGGCGTACAGGGTAAAAACAAAAAAAAGTTACATTAAATCAAATAAATTACATGAAAAAAATTAAAATTATTAAGTGTTTTATTTATTTTAAATGTATATGTATTTGTTTTAATTTTGTTTTAATATTTTTATTTAATTGTTGTAAAATTATATGTATTTTAAATTTATGTTTACATTATTATTAATACATTTAAAAAAACGATATTTTTGATTCCGATATTTTTGTACTTCGATATTATTTTTTCGATATTTTTGTACTTACCTTAATGAAGATAGGATTCCGATATTTTTGCTGTCGATATTTTTGCTCCGATATTTTTGCATATCGATATTCTGTCTGTCGATATTATGTCAGACATTCCGACATATCGGCTGAAGGGTTCCGCGGCAGTCTGAGTCAGACTATAAAAAGAAAAAATAGCCTTATTGGAGGAGCAGTTAATAAAGGCCAAAGCAAGCTTAAAAGCTGATCAAGCCCATGGGAGGAAGAAGATGAGGATCTGCAGCAGGAAGATAGGCTGGTAAATGGAAGGAATTATGTTACAGAAATGGGAAGCAAGTAAAATGAGAGAGTTTGATCAAGTGAGGACTGCAGGAAACTATTAGCAATGAAGAACAGACTGGAAAATGGTAGCAAGCCACCTGATCAGTTTTCTGACAATAGGGGCGAGTTGGAGTTCTGTAAATTCTTCCAGGACTTGTATAAGAAGAATTTAGAGGTAGATGATTTCGCTCTACTTCAATGGCTGGCTGGAAAACAGCTTCCAAAGCTGAACGCTGATAGTTTATCACTGCTTAACCAAGATATAACAGGGAGTGAAATTCTGGATGCCCTCAAGAAAATTAAGAAGGGATCGATGGGAGAACATGGCGGCTAGTAGCAGCAGCTAGTTGTGAAGCTCCGTGGTATCCGGATGGCAGATTACTGAATATGCTTTTTTCTTCTCCTTGTTGGTGGCGCAAACACTGTGGTTGGAGCTGAGCTGATCGCAAATCTGTATTAACTTTTTCGTGGTGGGCTCTTTGGAGGAGGCTAGCTTTTCCGCCTTGGACTCCCCTCGCCGTGGTCTGCTGTCTGTGGAGCTCGCGGTCCTGTGGGCGTGGGTGTTAGTTTGAACGCCCCGGATCGTTTCGGGCTGGGCGACGGGAGACTTTCTGTCGAGGGCTTACAACTTGGGACAGAGACCTGCCGCTGGTGGGCACAGTCCTCGTTGCCGCGGTGGGAGCCACCATTAAGGAAACAGAGGTCCCGGCAGCAAATATGGAGGTGAGGGGGCCACAAATCACTTTGACTGAAGGGGGATTAGCGCAGTGGGCTCGGGCAGCTTGAGAGGTGAGAAGGGGCCGTAGCGTAGCAGCAAGGGTTTCCCAATCGGGCAGAGGCTGGGGAAACAGGAATTGTTCTGGACTCTCTCCCCCAGAATCCATCAGTGGATGTGAGCGAAGGTTACATACTGTCTCGCAAGACTCAGCTGGAGATATTCCACTACGCAAAGGCCACTAGTTTCTAGATATACTCTTAGGAGCAAAGGTAGGAACCAAGATCTAACTTCAGCTGAAGCATTAAATCCCTCAAATAATACGAAAAAGGACCTTTCAGCGGTTCATGTAAAAAAAGCATTAGCAACGACAACTAAACCCCCATTTCAACTAAAGCTAAGTCTAAACCAAAGAAGAAGGGCGGCATTAAGAATACCAATTTGATTCAGGCTAAGTCTACCACTCAAGAAGTCTTATGTAGGGCTAAGCCTGCCCCCTTGCTCAAGGAGTACTTTAGGCTTATACCTTCTACTCTTGACCTAAAACCCCTGGCCGCCTGTTCTGACCCCTCTACATCTGAATTGTCTAACTTCCCAGAAGGAATATTGAGTCCTAACAGATACCAGGTATTGGAAGATCAGCTGGACCCAGAGGTAATGCAAAGCCCGGAAATGGGGTACACAGCAGCTATCATAGAAAATGGATCTGCCCCGCCCTGTAATGGGGATACTCCGCCCAAGGGTGGAAATGAACACCCGGTGGATTGTGAAGATGTCAAGAGGCGGGAGAACACTCCTTTAATGAGTAGCAGCCAGGGCATTGAGAAAAAGGATAAAGATGATGAGGGACTATCTGGTGATCCTCCAGTCATTAAGCCAAAAGATGAGAAATGGTTTTTGGGTCTCGGAGAAGGAGATTAAGACTTTTCTGTGAAAAAAGCTAAAAGACAAATTTGACTCTCTAGCTGTTAGAACTACGGCCCTAGAAACAACAGTCACAGATCTGAAAGCCTTGGCTTTACAACATACAAATAAAATCGATATCCTAAGAGAACGCGTGCAGGGCTATCAGGAAAAATTAGAATCTATTGAAAACTCTCATAGGAGAAATAATCTTCGTCTTTTGAGAATTCCGGAAAGGGCCGAAGGCAGCAATATTAAAGAATTTGTAGCTAAACTCATCAAACAAGCGACTGCAGTAGAAGTCTCGGAGCAAGATCTCATCAGGGACATACAGAGAGTTCATAGGGACCCGTTTAGATTGAATCAGAACAAAACCAGACCAAGAAAGATTCTGATACGTTTTTTAACGTACATTTTAAAGGATGAGATTCTTAATAGGGCTCTAAAAAGTAGCTCCTTATCTGCGGAGGGGATTACGTTCCAGAGTAGGTCAGAAGTCTCTCAAATAACGGCATCTAGACAGTGGGAGCTAGGGAAACTACTAGACCCCTTTAGACAGGTTGGCGCGACGGCACAATTGAAATTCCCTGCATCCTTAAAAGTTATGCACAATAATAAAATGAGGGTCTTTAAGAGAGTGGAGGAGGCAGAAGCATATTTACAATTGATTTCTGAAATAGGTCGGGTGGTAGAAGTGGAGTAATTTCCCTTATTGCTTTATCTATTCCACCTATGCCATCCTATTCTCTTTTTTTTTTTTTTTATTCACTGACTCTGTCTGTTACGTCATGTAGCATACATAAAGTAAAGAAAAAAGAAAATAAAATCACACACTTAAAGCGCAACGTACACCGTCCGGATACCGGGAGGGGAGCCTCAAGGCCAGAGTAGGGCCATAAGAATGATTAGGGGATTTCTCCAGGGGAGCACTAGGGAGGGTCAATGGAGAGTGGGCTCTGGGGGAGGTGGTCACTGGGCGGGGAGCATATGGGTAAAAAAAACAAAAAAATGTCTGATTCACCAAATTAGATCACTTAAAGAAACATACCTTCTACCTAGAGAGGAATGTCACAAGGTAGATCAGTCCAGGATATATATTTGAAGGTTTTAACGTGGAATGTAAATGGTTTGAGGGTAAAACATAGAAGGCAGAGAATATTACAATATCATAAAGATGCGCCAGAGCAAAGTTTTATTCTTCAAGAGACCCATCTCACAGAAAAAGAGTTACGGGAGTTTTGCAAGAGCAAAAAATGGATATGCACCACTCAGCAAGTAACCATAAGGGGGGTTGCTATTCTGGTAAAATCCAATGCAGCTCTCGTAGTGGAAGACTCTAAGGTGGATAAGAAGGGCAGGTGGGCCATAGCGAAGATCAGGTATCATACATATAAATTTACGGTTGCTGGGTACTATGGCCCAAACTTGGACAATCGGGTCCTGCTGAGAGAGCTGCTGGAAGAACTCCTAGTCTATAAAGATCCGCTAATTTTAGCGGGAGACTTTCATCTGGTTTTGGATCCCTTAATCGATAAAATCTCCACATAATTGTAAAATGAGATCTCTCTTGGTGAATGCAATTCACCAAATGAGTTGGTTGGATGTATGGAGAAAGAAATGGGGGTCTAAAAGGGGATACTCTTTTCATAATAAGAAGCTGGGCCACAAATCCAGATTAGATCTTTTCTTGATTGCTAAAGAATTATTGGGAGTTGTGGTGGATGTTAAGCATTTAGGAGGGCACCTGTCAGATCATTCGGCAGTTTCTTTAGTCTTAAGGTTGTCTAAGGAACAGAGCACTAAAAGGTGGACTCTGGATTGTACTATCTTGCTTGAGGATGAAGTGGTAAAAAAGCTGTTAGATGAGTTGGAGAGGTTCTTTGAGATAAATCTAGGAACCTCCTCAATTGAAATTGTATGGGACTCTTATAAAGCGTACCTGAGGGGGATGATCACTGCTATTCAATCCACGAGACAAAAAAAGTTTAGGTCCACGATAGCCGAAATTGAGACTTAAAATCTCTGAGTTAGAACATAACCTTATAGCTCAGAATCAGCTGTCTAAGGCAAACATTCAGTGGGAGCTCTCAGCCTGTAAATTACAACTAGCAGAGGTATTGGATGCTAGAGTTAGGAAACTGTGGCAGGCTAGCACTCTCGCACATTTTGAATATGGGGAATCCAGCGGGAAGCTCCTAGCCATGGAAAACTAAAAAGTAAGCCTGGGCGTAGTTCGCGTAGCCGCACTCCGCGGAGCTACGCGAAGATGCACTTGCACTCCGCGAACTACGCATAACTCCGCGAGCATGCGTAGTAGCTTGCTTGACCCGTTCGCGAGCCATTTTTCGTCTTCGGGAGCGCCGTGGAACTCTGGAACCTGCTCGACACCACATCTCCAGACGTCGCCTTCCTCACGGAAACATGGATGTACGCCTCCTCAGCGCCTGACATCGCCGTCGCCATCCCGGACGGATACAAGATCACCCGGAGAGACTGCGTCAACGAGACATCGTCCACAAGAACACCATCCGCATCACGACCAACTCAGACGACACCCTCACAGCCGCTTAACATCTTCACTTCCAGATACACACCGACCCCAAGACCACACTCAGAGGCACCCTCATCTACAGACCCCCAGGACCTCGCACACAATTCAGCGAAGACATCGCAGACTTCATCAGCCCGCACGCCCTCGCCTCCGCTGACTACATCCTCCTAGGGGACCTCAACTTCCACCTGGAGAACAACAACGACAACACCACCACCACCCTGCTGGACAACCTCGCCAACCTCGGACTCATGCAACTGGTGAACACCCCCACCCACTACGCCGGACACACGCTTGACCCAGTCTTCTCCTCCAGCAAGTACATCTCCTTCAGCCACTCCACTGGACCCCACTGGACAGACCACAGCTGCGTCCACTTCAGCTTCAGAAAGACCACGACTCACCACCACCCGCAACAGGTTCCCCGCAGGAACTGGAACAAGATCACCACCGACCAGCTCACCACTTCACTGAGCCAGAACCCTCCCGCCAGCTCAACGGACCCCAACCAAGCATCCAACAACCTCACACAGTGGATCACCAATTGCGCTCGCCCAACCAGCCTCGACCACTCGCAGTCCGGCTTCTGCGCCAACCACAGCACCGAGACCGCCCTCATTGCAGCCACTGACGACATCCGAGCCCTGCTCGACAACTGGGAAACAGCGGCCCTCATCCTCCTGGACCTCTCCGCAGCATTCGATACGGTCTGCCACCGCACCCTAGTGCAGCGCCTCAGCAACATCGGAATCCAAGAAAAGGCACTGGAGTGGATCATCTCGTTCCTCACCGGAAGAACCCAGAGAGTCCGCCTCCCCCCGTACAGATCCAAGGCCACCGAAATCATATGCGGCGTACCACAAGGATCATCACTCAGCCCCACCCTCTTCAACGTCTACATGAGCCCCCTCGCAGCCATCGTACGCCAACACAACCTCAACATCATCTCCTACGCCGACAACACCCAGCTGATCCTCTCCCTCACCAACGACCCAGGAACCGCCAGAACCAACCTACACGAAGGGATGAAAGACGTAGTCGAGTGGATGAGGAACAGCCGCCTGAAACTGAACTCAGACAAGACGGAAGTCCTCATCCTTGGATCATCACCCTCCGCCTGGGACGACTCCTGGTGGCCCCCTGCCCTGGGCAGCGCACCCAAACCAACGGACCACGCACGCAACCTGGGCTTCATCCTGGACTCCTCCCTCTCGATGACCAGACAAGTCAACGCCGTCTCATCATCATGCTTCAACATCCTACGCATGCTCCGAAAGATCTTCCGATGGCTCGCCACCGAAAACAGGAAGACGGTCACACAGGTACTCGTCACCAGCCGACTGGACTACGGAAATACCCTCTATACCGGAACCACAGCCAAACTCCAGAAAAGGCTCTAACACATCCAGAAGGCCTCCGCACGACTCATCTTGGACATCCCCCGACACAGCCACATCTCCGGACACCTGAGAGACCTTCACTGGCTCCCCGTCAGCAAGAGAATCACGTTCCAACTCCTCACCCACGCACACAAGGCCCTCCACGACCTGGGCCCCAGGTACCTCAACAACCGCCTGACCTTCTACACTCCCACCCGCCAGCTACGATCGACCAGCCACGCCCTCGCCACCGTGCCACGCATCCGAAGATCCACCATGGGAGGAAGATCCTTCTCCTACCTGGCAGCCAAGACTTGGAACTCCCTCCCCATCCACCTCCGCCTGACTCAAGACCACCTCTGCTTCAGGAAGCAACTCAAGACATGGCTGTTCGAGCAGTAGCGGACCCCCCTCCCCCAAGCGCCTTGAGACCCTCTGGGTGAGTAGCGCGCTATACAAATATCCTGATTGATTGATTGATTGATTGCCTGCATGCTCGGGATGTGTAGCGCGCGAAGTTACCCATGAGGTTTGTCCCGCCCGCTCGCGTCCCCTTATTTTCGGTCACTACTAACGTGTTCGCGAGTTATTCTGTGCCAGATTGCAGTTTCTGCGTGTTCGGCAACTCGATCTTACCGACAAGCATCCTCGCGCACGCGGAAATGCTATTGAGCGCGCGAGAACTACGCTACGCAGCAGTTTGCGGAGTATTCGACAACTTCGCGTTCTCCACGGAGCGCGGAGTTGCCGAAACTCCGCAAACTCCGCGAACGGAGCGTAGTTCTTCGCCCAGGGTTACTAAAAAGGAGCAAAGCAGAAATAGGATTAAAGGAGTTCTGTCTGAGACCTTGGGTGAGATCTCAGAGAACGCAATTGATATCGAGGAAGCCTTTTTTAAACATTTTGAGCAGGTATACAAGGAAGATTTATCCCCGCAAGATAGCTGAATTCCAGCTTGGCTTGAGCAATATGCTCTGTTGAGAATTGAGGACGAGGATTCCAACAATCTAAATGGAAGCATCAGCTTAAATGAGGTGGCTAGTATAATAGAGTCGGGCAAGAGAGGCAAAGCCCCAGGTCCAGATGGGCTACCATCCAAACTATACAAAGTTCTAGCACCAGTTATTGTCCCCGTGCTTCATAGGCTTTTCTCCTTCATTTTCGAGGGGGGAGGGAAAATACCCCCGTCGTGGAATGAGGCAACTGTGGTCCTTATCCTTAAACCATCTAAACCATCAGGGCAATGTGACTCCTATAGGCCAATCTCTGCTTAATCTTAACTATAAGATCCTTGCCAAGATTTTAGCAGAGAGATTAAATGGGGTAGTAGGCAATCTATCACATTGCGATCTGCGACCTGACTCATACACTAGTGGGTGCTATAGATTTAGCAACTCTGTATAAATTGCCAATGGCCATTATTACACTTGACGCTACCAAGGTGTTTGACCGCGTAAATTGGGCCTATCTAGTGAAAGTGTTGGAAAGATGTAACCTGGGTGAGAACTTTTGTAGAGCTATCTCATCTTTCTACCACCACCCTATAGCCAGAGTGTTAGTGAATGGCAATGTCTCTGCACCTTTAACCATTAAAAGAGGGACGAGGTAGGGATGTCCCCTCTCACCTCTACTCCTCAACTTATACATTGAGCGATTGGCGGAAAAAATAAGGCAGGATACGAGTATTGCACCCTTTAAATGCAGAAATTGGGAAAAGAAGTATCACTCTACTCCAACGACATGATGATTTATACCTTGGATCAAACACGAACGATCCCACTAATTTATAGTGCAGCCTCACAGTTTGGCCAGATCTCTGGTTACGAGATTAATCAGTGGAATTCTGAGTGCATGGTCTGGAACATAAATGCCCATTTTTCCATCCTGAAATGAGAGATAAGATATTTGGGAATTCAAATTACCCAGGATATTGATCAAATGTCGGACAGAAAACTTGCTAAGATAGTGGAGATAGTGAAGATGTGGAGAAGTGCGGCTCAATGGTTAGAGCGGCAGACCCTGATGCAGAGATCTGGCCCGGAACCAGGGTTCAATTCCCGCCTCGGCGGGTCTTTGGCTCAATTTCCTCGGGCCTGATCATTCTCGCGTCGGTGCCTATTCTAATCATGGGTCCCACTCTGCTACTCTGGGCAATAGCTTGCTTAATCTCCACAATGGCCCCAACAGCACTGGGATACCTGGCTTCACCTTGGGAGTGCCCAGGAGTGGACATTTCACAGGGAAAAGCCAGGAAGGGTTCCATAGCGGTATGAGTACAGCACCAGAACGCCCCTTTGCTCTGGGCGCTGTACAAATTCATTTCATTTCATTTCATAGACAAAGAAATGGCAGATTCCTTAAAGGGCTGGTCGCTCCTTCCCCTCACATTAATAGGAAGAGTGAACATCGTGAAAATGATGCTCCTGCCTAAATTAATATTTTTATTTCAGAATATTCCTTTAGTATTCAAGGAAGAGAGGCTAAGAAAAATTCAAGCTATACTGAATTCCTTTGTATGGGCCTCAAGGGGCATAAGGATCTCGTGGAGGAAGCTGCGGAGAAAAAACATGCAAAGGGGGCTTGTGTGCCCCAGATTTGAAGTTGTATGCTTGAATATTGTTACTTAAGGCAGAGAAAATGTTTTTCGACCAGTCCGATGGATCAGAGGTGGGTGTAATGTTCAAGGAAATGTTACGGTAAATTAAAGGGGGAAAGCAAGGCTTCCTGCACAAGTTTGGAGACCCGCGTTTTTTCAAAAAGGTTCGACTAAAGCTGCTGAGAGATATGGCTTCTACCTGGGCAAGACGATCCCTGAATCCCGGATCCTATAGTGCTCTGGCTCCTATCTGGGAGTCCCTGGGGTCTCCAGAGTGGACTAAGGATGTCCTTGCAAAACCACTGCTGGATGCAGATATAAAGCACTGGTCCCAGTTAATGTCAGAGGGTTCGCTGATACGATGGGACGAGATTTCTATTGTGACAGAGAGAAAGCTATCTAAGTTTGAATATCTCCAAATCAACAGCTGGAATCAGGGTGTGGGGTCAGTGGTGGGAGCAACAAGTGACCTGGAGAAAGTGTTTCAGGGAAAGCGTAACAAGGTAAAGACAGCAACTTTGTACTGGACTATCTTGGAAGCCGAGGATGTAATTTCACCTTGCCTGCTCAGCTCTGGGAAGATCACCTGCCTGACAAGGATACAGAAGACATATGGCAAGTTTCCTATGATTTATTACATACCACAGTATCTCCTGCCAATTTAAAATGAAATCATCTGTTCTCTCTTCACAGAGTACATTGGTCCCCAACTAAGCTTTCAAAATTCTAGAAAGGTACTACTCCCTGCTGTCCAAAGTGTCAGCAGGAAAAAGCGGATGATCTCCATATGTTTTTAACGTGCCCTGTTTTGCATAACTTCTGGCGTGCGTTTGTGAAGGTATGGAAGTCATGTTTAATTTTGAAATCCAGGTGAGCGTGATTCTAATTTTTTTTGCTATTTTTCCAAATTATGAGTTACTTCCTCGAGATGTTAATAGGTAGAGAAATTTGTAAATCCTGGCTAAAAGATACAAATGCAATTAAATATACTATGAACCTAGATAGGGTAAACTGGAAAAGGAAAAAGCATTTTTGGATGCCCTGTATTGCCTGGTTGGACAAGCTGTGATAGAAATGACCCAAATTGTCCAATGATTATGCCTTTTTGCAGATTAATATACTCGTAGGATCAGTCCCATGGCTGGCAATTTAGAAGAACTGAACTGACCATGTTTGAGGGTATCTGCGGAAAGGGCATCCATTAAGATCTTCAGAGTCCATGATAGGTGTAGGTATACATCTGCTGCGTAGTGGATAGTATGGCCAAAGTGGACTCTGGGTATATCTTTGGCGTATGCGGACAAATAAAATTAAATTTTTTTTTTTTTAAAATAACGGTAAAGCTGCAAGTCCAGACTTGATCCCTAACGAGATCTGCAATATACTAGCAGACAAAGTCATCCCTATCTGGTTAAGATTGTTTAACGATATTTTGAGAGGGTCCTCTCCAATGCTTGACTCCTGGAAGGAGGCAGTCATTACGCTGATTTTAAAACCTGGGAAAGATCCTTCACAATGTCAATCTTACCGGCCAATATCATCGTTGAACTGTGATTATAAAATTTTTACGGGAATACTGAACGCCCAACTATGTAAAAACGTAGGGTCTATAATACACGAAGACCAGAAGGGTTTCCTCTCTGGGCGTTAGATGAAAGATCTAGTTCTTACTCTAGTTGGCGCAATAGATTTGGCATCAGTGTGTAGTGTACCTCCATCAATGATAAACCCTAGACGCCGCAAAACCTTTCGACCGGGTTAACTGGAGTGATCTTTCAAGAGTACTGAAGGCTTTTGGTTTTGATGAGACTTTTAGAGAAGTCCTTAAAAAAATTCACAAAAATCCTCGAGCTCAAATTGTAGTGAACGGTTACCTCTCAGCTCCTATATTAATAGGGTGTGGTTCCGGACAAGGTTGCCCACAGTCTCCTATTCATTTTGATCTATACATGGAGCCCTTGGCTCAAAGACCAAGGCAAAATAAACAAACCTTCCCCTTTGCTGTAAACGGGGTTTCAAGGAAAATAGCATTGTATGCTGATGATTTGATACTTTTTACATCTAATGTTAATCAAGCCCTGCCCGCACTATTTAGGGAAGTTCAGGTTTTTGGGAAAATTTCAAGGTATGAGATTAGCAGTAGTAAGACCGAAACTATGACTCAGAATTCAGAAGTGCAGAGTTTCAGGGTCTCAAAGGAGTTGAGGTATTTAGGGATAATTATTACGCAAGAATTAAAAGAACTGCCCAAAATAAATTTAGCCAGAGTCTCTAAGGCGGTCAATATTCTTTTGAAGAAATGGCAGAATCTTCCACTTACACATTATGGGAGGAAAAACCTAAGTTTGTTCATTTTTTTAATAATATCCCCCTTACTTTTGATTATAAACCTCCTAATTAAAATCCAGGCAAGGATCTCTACTTTTTTTTGGGCTGGTAAGGGGATTAGGCTATCATGGAAAAAGCTTAGACGAAAGGTCGCACACGGTGGCCTGCGTTTACCAGATCTACAATTATATTGTTGGGCATACCAATTAAAGAATTGTAGGATGCTCCTTCTCAGACCAGATGATACTTTGATTGGTTGTACGTTTAAGGCCATGTTGCTGGATAGCCCAGATGAGGGTTTCATGTACAAATTTGGTGCCTCCAAATTTAAAAAAATGTCTGCCTGAAGGTTCTATATGCTGCCACCAAATTATGGTTTGACTGCCGTTCAATTCTAGGTATACCCTACTATTGTGAGTGGGCCCCCGTAAGGGACTCACCGGATACCCATAAGTGCCTTAATGATGCCCTATCTCAGCCTTTGAAAGCAGCGGGTGACCTGCGTTGGGGCGATATAGTCGAAGGAAGCAGTTGCCTGCCCTCGGTTACTTGGAAGTACTTAACGAACCGCAGGTTGTCTAGGTTCAAATATTATCAAATTTCAACGTGGTGCAAGAACCAGCAATGGCCTTTTCCCAGATACAACGCAATGGAGGACGACCTCCTAGACCTAAACCCAAGGAAAAATGAAATAGCACTCTGGTATAACCAATCCTTACTGCAGCAGACAGGAAGCTTAATCCTCCTCATTTGGTCTGGAAGGAGTGCTTGCTGGAGGAAGAGCTGCAAAATCTATGGCAAGTATTTTTATATATACATACCCTTTGATTAAATCGGCTGCACTAAGGAAAAAACACCTTTTTACCCTCCAAAGGATATACTGGTCTCCGCTTAAGTTATCCAAAATAAGGGGAGGTGAAGATGAAAGATGTAAAAGATGCCTTATATCCACGAGGCGGACAACATCCACATGTTTTCTACCTGTCCATTGTTGTGGGAATACAGGGACAATGTGGGTAAGACCTTGTCAGAAGCACTGGGTAAAGGTGTGGAGGTAAGCCCTAATTTAATTTTCTTTGGCATTGCACAGCCTTCAGAGGGTGAGGCAGACTTTATGGGTGAGCAGTGTAAAATCGTGTTCTACCTAATCCTTTTAGCAAGACGAGAAATCTGCTAAAGATGGCACCAGGCAGGTCTTCCAACATTGAAGGGTTGGTGGAACTCAGTAAGATTCTTTAGAGACCTAGATCAAAACGTTAATTCCTACAATAAAAAAATGAGCTTGGGCTCTTCTGGAAACTATTAGACTCCAAGTACATGGTCATGGCTGGTATAAAGTGTCCAATGATTACACTTCTTGGTCAGTTCATGATATGCAGTATGGGCTGGTCCCCATAGAACATCAGCTGAGATCAGACCCCAAGAAATAAGCAATTGGGTGGTTAGGACCGAGAGGATGCTTATTCCATGGAGGTTATATAAGGCTAAAACAGTGTTCTACTCAGGAGCTAGAGTGTTCGCCAAGCTCAAAGAATGTTCCTTCATTGCTGGGCATGCTCCTGGAAATTAAATTTAGAATAATTACTTTTCTAATGCAGAATGCTATGTACATAAAAATAGTTTTCATGTCTAATGCTCAAATTTTCTGAAATAAATAGGTTGCTGAAAACATACTTTCCTTGTATTTGTTTTTATCTATTTACAGTGTTCACAGTCTGTGAAAATGGTGTAATCCATGACAGTTTTCACCATGCTTTAAAATAGTAGCCATAAAGTTGTGTCTGATGTATGTTACTTCTTTTAAATTAAATTGACCTTAAATTTAGCCATTTGTAAGCTAGAAAGAGATACATTTTTGGGACAATAAATATAGGATTTTAATTGCGTTTTATCACTTCCTTATACTTAAAAGTATTTATATTTGTATTTGTATTCGGTATTTATAAAGCGCTACTGTGGCTCCTAAAGGAGCATCCTGGCGCTGAAAAAAAGTACAATACAATCACAGGAGGTTAGATAGCAGCCATTACGGAGGCATCTGGTAGATTGAAGATCCAGGTTTTTAGTTGCTTCCTAAAGGCGGCCTCTTTGTCCAGAAGTCTAAGATCTTTGGGCATTGCGTTCCAGGCCTTAGAAGCTAGGACAGTCAAGGTCTTCCCTCCCTTGGTTTTATACTGAAATCTGGGGATGTTGACCAGGTTTCCCTCTGATGACCTCAATTTTCTAGACGGATTATAGCGAGTGTATCTTCTAGTAAGGTACCTCCAGCCTGTGTGGTTTAAAGCTCTAAATGTCGTCACCAGAACTTTAAACAAAATCCTCTTATGCAGAGGTAACCAGTGCAAGCTCTTAAGGGCCGCCGATGCCGAGGAGCTTCTGGGTAATTTCAATACCAATCTGGCAGCGGCGTGTTGCACGCTCTGGAGTTTCTTTAATGTCGCTTTTTTGCCCCGGCCAAAAAGTCATTACAATAGTCTAAGCGAGAGAGTATTAGGGCTACAGCCACAGCCTTTCTTGAATCAGTAGGGAGGAAGTCAAAAAACTTCTTCAAAGATTTAATAATGCCAAAGCAGCTCCCTGCCACATTCCTCACATGGTGGTCAAAGGAAAGTGTGGAGTTAAATAAGACTCCCAGATTTCTGGCTGATTCCACCGCATGGGGCGGGGCAAAAATTGGCTTTTTTCCCCAAGGGCAAAATCTCGGTCTTATTGGCGCTGCATTTTAAATGATTATTCTCCATCCATTAGAAAACTTCCGTCACGCAGTTCTTTAAGTTCTGTTCTGCCTCATTGGAGTTCCTGACTAAGGGTACAATTAATTGAGTATCATCGGCGTATGAAGTGACAAATATGCCATATGACTCAATTAAAGAAATGAGGGGGACCATATAGATATAAAATAATAAAGGAATCAAAATAGAGCTTTGCGCACCTCCTGATGAAACCTTCTTTTCCTTAGAGAGAAAAGGGCCCAAGGAGGTAATTTGAGATCTATCAGACAGGAAAGAAATCATCCACGTGAGGGCCATATCTGTAATACCGATATCTCTCAACCTACTAATCAGTATTGTGTGGGAGATGGTATCGAACAAAGCTGCGAGGTCCAATAAAATAAAAACGGCGCTTTTCCCTTCATCCTGCAGGAATTTAATTGAGTCAGCAAGCTCAATAAGGGCCGTTTCCGTCGAATGCCCTGGGCGGAAGCCCGATTGTTGGGGATGAAGGATATTATGTATTTCCACAAAGTTTTTTAACTCCTGATAAAACCATCTGTTTGGTTATCTTGCCCAGAACTGGGAGAAGGCATATTGGACGCAAGTTAGAGAGGTCCGTGGTGGATTTGTTAGGTTTTTTCATCAAGGGCTTGACTATTGCTTTTTATCAGTCAGGGGGGACCGTACTTGAACTGAGTGAAGCATTGATGATCTTATTGAAAGTAGGGTTGACCACGTTGATTATCTGATGAAGTATCCGGGTTGGGCATGAGTCAGACGGAGCCCCCGATTTACAGACCAAGATGACTTCCCGCGTTTAAAGCAAAGAAACCGGCTTGAATGCACGAAGAGTATGAACCCTAGTCTCCACCCTGTCAGGGCGGCTAGACAAAGGAGGCAGAGGGAGGGTCAAAAAGTCTCTCTGCATTAATTCTATTTTCTTCTCAAAATAGTCTGCAATTGGGTTGCCGCATCCTAAAGAAGGCGGAATTTCAGGCTGAAGAGCTTTGGGTTGAGTGAAGGCTTTAACGATGGAGAAAACCATTTTCTGCTTTTGTTGGGCTTCTTTATTGGCTTTTATATAATAATCCTTTTTATCTGTTTTAATGTTAGAGAGGTATGATTTTCTTTGTAGGATGTAAGAAGTTTTAGCTGTATGATCATACGTTTTTTGCCATATACGCTCACTCAGCCAGAGCTTGTGTAAACCAGGGGGCATTTAGTTTTCCTCTTTTTTCTTTTCCAGGAGAGCGTTTGGGTGGGGCCCGTTCTTTAATCACTTGGTGCATTCATGTATGGAAGAGTTTGGAATCATGGGCCACTCCTCCAGTCATGCTGGGGATCTGTGACTGGTGAATAGGATTATACTTAATGTTATCCTCCACCATCTTCCAATTTACATTAGTTGGGGGATGTTGTCTAGCCTTGGCTAATTTAGGGGATTGAGGAATACAGATCTTAAAAGGAATCAGACTGTGGTCTGTCCATATTTGTGGAGTAGGTGCCAGGGTCACCAAAGAGGGAAAGTTAGAACATACCCCATCTAGAGTGTGCCCAGCATGATGAGTCGACTCGCTCACCATTTGGTGTAAGCCAAAGATCTCAAGTGTCTAATGGAAATTAAGCACTTGGGCATCCGTTTTGGATTCCAACTGGAGGTTGAAATCACCCAAATAGTGGTAACGTAGTAAGAGCTGCCCTAAGGAGTCACTCAGGGATTCTAAGAACATGGTGGCACTGCCTGGGGGACGATAGACCAAGCCACCTGAGAATGAGATAGTCGCGTTTAGCATGATGGAGAAACCCAGTCCTTCGGCCCCTTTATGGGGGTCTAAATTGAAGGTATGACACTTCAAGGCAGTTCTGAGAACCATCGCAACCCTTCCTCCTCTATACTTCGGCCTGTCCTGCCTTAGAATAGTAAAACCGGAGGGGAGAGCGATCGCTAAATCTGGATTACTATTATCATTTAGCCAGGTCTCAGTTATAAAGAGAATGTCTAGATCCAGATCAAGGATTAAGTCCTTGATATCTTGGCTGTGGCGACACATAGAGTGCACATTAATCAACCCCCCTTTAAAATTGGAATTACCCACTAGAGTAGTTCCTCAGTGAGACATCGCTTCCGGTGCAGACCAGGGTATAGTGTGCTTACACGTCCTACATGAAAAGGGACCCCTTAGTTGTTCCAGGGAACTACAACATGAGAAATTATTAGGGACGTTTAGCCCAAGGAGGTCACTTGCCTGATAGGTCAGTTTTGGGGATAAAACTCCAGCCTGTCCTGCGCCTGTTGCGGTCTTGGCGCGGACGGGCGCACACAGGCTTGCCTTTGGCGCACCTCCGGCGCGCCGCGTGTGCGCCTGCTACGCCCACCCGCTGCGCGGACGGGCACTAGTGTTCATTGTATGGAGGTGGAGGAGGAGGGTGGGAGGCGGCCAACAACTGGTGAGCTACTCTCCTTTCCCACCCAAGATGGCGGCAAGCCCTGAATCCAACCGCGTCGGCGCCTATTCGGCTGCGCGTGGAGCAGGGTTCAAGGTGCGGCGAAAGAGCAAGGTAGATTTTGGTTAAAATCACAAAGTAAATTTTTAAATGCGTAAATCAGAAATTAAGAAGTTACAAAGTTTTTAAAAATAGTGGCTGCCTAGACCCCCGGCTTTCCGCCTCAGGGGAGAGTATGTACGATTAATCTGAGCGCGCGTGGCTAAGTGCTGTTTAAATACCAGGAAGGGCGGGAGGCGGCCAACAACTGGTGTGCTACCCTCCTTTCCCACCCAAGATGGCGGCAAGCCCTGACTCCAACCGTGTCAGCGCCTATTCGGCTGCGCATGGAGCAGGGTTCAAGGTGCGGCGAAAGAGCAAGGTAGATTGTGGTTAAAATCACAAAGTAAATTTTTAAACGCGTAAATCAGAAATTACGAAGTTACAAAGTTTAAAAAAAATAGTGGCTGCCTAGACCCCCGGCTTTCTGCCTCAGGGGAGAGCATGTACGATTAATCTGAGCGCGCATGGCTAAGCGCTGTTTAAATACCAGGGAGGGCGGGAGGTGGCCAACAACTGGTGCGCTACCCTGCTTTCCCACCCAAGATGGCGGCAAGCCCTGATTCCAACCGCGTCAGCGCCTATTCGGCTGCGAGTGGAGCAGGGTTCAAGGTGTGGTTAAAGAGCAAGGTAGATTGTGGTTAAAATCACAAAGTAAATTTTTAAATGCGTAAATCAGAAATTACGAAGTTACAAAGTTTAAAAAAAATAGTGGCTGCCTAGACCCCCGGCTTTCTGCCTCAGGGGAGAGCATGTACGATTAATCTGAGCGCGCATGGCTAAGCGCTGTTTAAATACCAGGGAGGGCAGGAGGTGGCCAACAACTGGTGCGCTACCCTGCTTTCCCACCCAAGATGGCGGCAAGCCCTGACTCCAACCGCGTCAGCGCCTATTCGGCTGCGAGTGGAGCAGGGTTCAAGGTGTGGCGAAAGAGCAAGGTAGATTGTGGTTAAAATCACAAAGTACATTTTTAAATGCGTAAATCCGAAATTACGAAGTTACAAAGTTTTTAAAAATAGTGGCTGCCTAGACCCCCGGCTTTCCGCCTCAGGGGAGAGTATGTACGATTAATCATAAAAAGTATATTTTGAAGAAGAAATAATTTGAAGCTAGTGCAAATTCATGCAAGGAGATGCAACTACTGTCCAACAGATGTAGGAAAAAGTGAAACGAAAAATTAAATTTCCAAATAGAAACTTGCACAGAGGATCTCATTATTCATAGGACCACAAATCTATTCATTTTAAATATGGGGCCTGCCTACAAAAAGCTTTCTGCCTCACTAAGGAAGATTACTTCCACATCTTTAAATAGAAAAATACTTAATATAACCCAAAAAATATTATTTTATTTTTAAGGGGTTACTACGCAAAGAGACAATTGATAATGCGAGGAAGCATTTGTAGAAAAGGGATGCTAAACTTAAGTAGGAAACTCTAACACTAACTATTTGTAGTTCTTTGAACATATAATGTGCCAAAAAGACTAGAAAACATTACTTTCTCATAACTAGTTTAAACACCTGAGGGCATATGTATCAAAAACGTGTTTCGCGATTCCCAAATTGCGATTTTTATGGAATCGCAATTAGAGAATCACGAAATGCAATGAAAGTAGGATTTGCTAAATATTTTGCGAATCCTACATATTCCTTATTTGCGAATCGCAAATTGAGATGAGCAACTAAGGAATACCTTCCCATTCATTCCTATGGGCTAGAAGGACTATAGGAATGAATGGAAAGACATTCTCAATTTGCGATTCCCAATTTGAGAATGGCAAATTGAGAATGCAATTTCAAGGTGTCAAGGGTGTCAATAGGACACCATGTTGCACCCCTGAAATAAGCATGTGGGCACATGTGGCGCACATACATGCCCTGCATTTTTCTAAGAAGTCGCAAATTACCACCAACCTGAAGTTGGTGGTAATTTGCAATTCCTTAAGCCAAAATCGCACAACTTGGGTGCTTCCTACATTGCATTTAAGGAATCGCAATTTGGGATTCCTTAAATGCATCCGCAAAATAATGAATCACAAATTTTGCAATTCCTTATTTTGTGAGTGGATTTTGGTGTGCTACATTACACACTACCTAAATTGTGATCACAATTTGGCTTCATACATATGGCCCCTGGTTTCATAGCTGCATTAACAAATCTATGCATACTTACTTTATCATACTCAATTGGAAAGATTTTAATGTCAACAGCTTCCATTCCAGCAAAATGCAATTTAGAATTGACTCACATTTGCAATGAATAGAGAATGTTAGAAGTCTCATTTACAACTCAACAACACTGCGATGAAGCAACACTGGCAAATTAAGTGACTGACTTGCAGTTGCTTATGATAAAAATTTATTATATTCTGCTTACCAGACCATTTATTCTGGCAAGTATGAGGAAAAAGTTCGAGAATTTATCGAAAATGTCTCCCCGTTGTAGTTTCCTAGAGTACTAACCATAGTACTAACCATATTTAAATAACAAAGGGAAAGCCCTCAATTTGCTAATTTGTTTCATTTTCCTCGATAGGAATTTATTTCATTCTACGCCTCCTATCTGAGTAATATAGATCCATGTGTGTTTGATGTTCGTCACAAATGCAGAATGTTAGCATTCTAGTTGTTCATTAGACCTCCATGGTGAAGTTGCAGTACAACACTGGGGAAACGAACTTTTAGACTGTTGCTGCAGCTTTAGGGAGTACATGTTCTATTCTTCTTGTCGGACATTTTTCCCACATGCAAGAGGAAGATATTTAATTCATAGAAATTGTGTCATCGTTTTATCTTCTAGAGCATTTACCATAGTTTCCATGCGAAAATCATGAGGCCAAACAATTCCATTTGACACAATGTACATCAAATCACAACAGAGTTTAGTGTTTTTCATAGGGTGTCTGCGGTTCTTCACCACTTCTTCCCTGCTGTTATGCCTCTTGCCATGCATGTACAATCTGCTCAACTTCTGGCAATGCAGTTACCAGTGTTCTAGGTTCTGGCCCATAGAACACTATTTCTTCATATGGAACTCCTGTTCTCTGGGTATGTGAAGCATGTAAACAGTTTGGCACTCC
Organism: Lissotriton vulgaris; assembly: GCF_964263255.1. NCBI lineage: Eukaryota > Metazoa > Chordata > Amphibia > Caudata > Salamandridae > Lissotriton > Lissotriton vulgaris. The sequence continues at coordinate 398,079,095 of NC_141696.1, read as the reverse complement.
GGCACATTGACCAGCAGATTTTGTGACTATAAACACCTGGGAGGGGCAATTCCAACTTGGCTCCAGATAAGACTTTCTCCCATGCTTTGTGATGAGTAACCAGTTCACTGGATTCAAGTGGAGGCACTCCTCTTGATGTAGATTTGCAGTGACAGCTACAACCTGTTGAGAAATAGAAAGCATCACATCAGCCATTCCTTTGCCGCAAATGAGTCCTATGTCATCTATTATATTCACAAGCGCATTTGCAGGTACAGCCGTCAGTCTCATCGCTCTTACCATCAAAACCTCATGAGGGAATAAACCTGTCAGTTGTACTTAGAAGGCTCATTAGCACAAAAAGCAAAGCATCAGGCCATTTAAGTGAGGTTGATGCACAGACTTTTGCCAATCGTAACTTTATGGTTCCATTCGGCTACTCTACAATCCCAGAAGCTTATGGTCAATAGCAACAATGCAGCTTCTGCTCCACTTGTAATGCTGCACAGAACATCTAAAGGATCTCATTGTTAAAATGAGTTCCTCGATCTGAATCCTGAATCCCGCAGCACAGTTTAGCTACAGTGACACTGTCATTTCTTCTTGTTGGGCAAGTTTGCACCCATTGGGAGAAAATGCACACTATACCCAGGGCATATCTCAGCCCATTACAAACAGACATCTTAATAAAATCCATCTACATTCAATTCAAAGGACCACCTGATCTCCTAATGTGACTCAATGTAACTTGTGCTTGTTTCCCTTCAGTAACATGTTGACACGTTACATAACAGTGACATATATCTTATGCAAGCATCCTGAATCTGGGGTTAAATCAATTTTGTATAAAAGACTAGACCATAGCATACCTCACTATATGCTTGTGACGATGGAAGTACCTTGTCATGGGAGATAACAAACTGCTTGGTAATACTGCCCTTTTTTCTGCTGAAATCTAAATTACATTTGCATTTTTCCACATCCTGCTCTGATCCAACACTGCTGTTGTGCCCTGTGACATTTTTCTGAAAGCTCTTGAGTTCTTCCCCTTTGTCAACTTCAGATATGAACATTGAAAAGACAGCGTCTTCCTGAGATTCATCTGGGTATGTTCCATTAACTGTGCAGGCCACTATGGCACAATTACATGCTCCCTCATCAGCATATCTATTGCTGACTGTGACATAACCATTGTCACTTTGGGGAAATACACATTTAACCACTGTAATTTCAGTGAGGAGTTGGAACACATACATTAAACTCTTTACATGTTCACCGTTTCTAATCGGTCAACTAGATGATGTCATGAAACGTCTCTGTGACCATAACTGTCCAAAGTCATGGACAACGCCAAAGCCATACTGACTATCTATAAATATAGTCACTCTTATTCGGTGTGTCAAACTGCAGGCTCGAGTAAGGACAATCAATTCGGCAATTTTATTGAGGGTATACATTGAAGTCAGGAAGCTTCAACAATGTATTGTGCAGACCGCAAAAACTACTCTCTGGAAACCATCAATTGTTCTCAAACATGAGCCATCCACAAACAGTACATAATCAGGTCTTATTAAAGGGTAAAATTTAATGACGGGTCTTGGCTTGCTGCATGGCATTTAGCAAGTCATGTTCAAAATTATTAGAATTTTCAGGAAGAGGATCAAAGTGCTAGGATTTAATATCTGACATTGTTTAGCATTACGTTGTCAGATGCAAGAATATGCTGCTCATTTTTTGTGAGACAGGAACTCTTATTGTATTGGCTTTTGGTTCTTTTAAGCAGAATTTCCACTGAATGAGGGACCATAATAGTTAAAAGATGTTCCATCACTATGCTTTCACATCTCTCAAAACTGAGGCTCATCGCAGCTACTGATTTTAGACAACCAGGCAATCTTGCATCAACGTGATCAAGGGTAATCAAAAAGTAAACTATGGGCCTCCTAGCCTTACCCTCCAGCTGTGTAAGCACTGAGAGAGCACAGCCCTCTCTCTCACTGCAAAACAAGTAAATCTGGTATCCCTAGTGCCGGGGCACAAAAGAGACTTTCTCTCAGCTTTAGGAAAGCTTTCGTTGTCCCATGGAAAGGGATCAGGCACATCTTTGTGCATCAGTTTTAAGAAAGGTTTTGACACCAAGTTAAAGTTTGGTGTCCACTGTCTACAAGGGAACTGCTTTGACGATGTAAGTACGACATAGCCACTACGACTGATAGACACTCTGATTCCTCCTGGCTACGAGCACATACCATTTTTTCATGAAAGCTTGCCACTGAAATTCTCTTAAATCATAGAAACTTTTTACTTTCCTTCCAGTGTGTGACTACAAGCGCCCCGTCCTTCCTGTGCAGATCTCATGGGGCCCTAATTAGTGATTTATTATGTACGTTGCAATCTGCATTTCTTTTTAAGTTCACAGCTAGTCATCACAAGCATAAAATCATGACCAGGGTCTCCTACTTTATTTATTGTAGGATACATATGTATAGTGTGTGCTTTATGTTATTTGTTCTGTCTTGCATTTTTCGTCTCAAGGGCAGCACAACACAATGATAGTTATAAATCTATTAGATTAGTCATGCACGTGTGAAAATATATTACTGTTTCCACCAGATTGTGATGTGTTTGACATTTAAAATGCTAATATATAATTTTTTAATGATGTCTTATCATTACAGGTGTTAAGAGAAAGAATATACCTAGTAGGTCTTAACTGAGATAACATACCTAGTAGGTATTGTAAATACATGAAATAGTATTTATTTTATGAGAAATTTTGAATCTAAATACACATATGAGATCATCGAGTCAGAATAGGAGTGGTATATGGGATCATTTCCTTTGGTCCTGACGAAAAGCCTCAGGGCTTAGGCTTGAAACATATAGACCAGAGACAAGCACCCATCACAGTGTGAGTCTCCACCCACCCCCTTTTTACTAGTACCAGCTACAGGACTTAATGAATATTTCACTCCAAGAAGCCAGGTATTTTAGAATTGTACTATTTTGCTTGACCCTCCCACTCCCTTCCCTCATAGTGAACACCCCACAAAGTGCTCACATGTCTCTGTCGGTCACAGCACGCCCCGTCCCACAGCGGGGTCAGAAGAACCCAGTGATGAATCATGCCACCATGGGTCACTTTGGTGGGTGAGGGGTATTTTAAGAAAACACATAGTTTTCTCTGAAATATCAATTAAACCAATGATAGGACAGTCATTCTAAACCAGAAGTGGACTCTTTTGGGTTATTTACCCTGCCTAGAGTAGCCAACCATTCTAAGAAACATTCTGACTTCTTTCTGTGTTTTAGGGGGACCCATTTGTAAAATTGCCTCCACTCACTCTTGTGACATTTTTATCGATCCCTTTTCAATGATTTGTCCCAGAAATTGGACTTGTTTTTGGCAATATACCAATTTGCTTGGGGATACTTTATGTCCAATTATAGTAAGATGATTTAAGAGAGTGATTATGTCTTGCTTACAGACTTCTTTTGTTTCTTACACCACAAGTAGGTCGGCAATATATTTGAACAAGGACTGAGGTACAAGGCATTTGCAATGTCTCCATATTTTACTTTTATATCTCATGATTTGTTTAGCCATTAGAGTAATACAATTCAGAACATGTAATACAAAACAAAAAAAACTCTTTAACCACATGGCTGCTGGCCGTTTTCCCCCCCCTGTGCTGGAAAATGCCATTTTAGTGGCACCATGACGAGCTCAGCTCGTCATCAGCACACGACACCCGTGGGTGATGACGAGCTGAGCTCGTCATCAGCATCAAAAGGGTTAATAGATACATAAAATAATACACGTATTTGGTATATAGGTTAAATAGAGCCCATAGCAAGAAAAATGATCAGGAAATCAGGGAAGATCAAAAAAGGAATAAAGACAACAAAATTATGAAGCATCATGATATACAAAAAGAAAATAGTGAAACAGGACTATTTCCATTGTAGAGTAGGCCAGATCCTTTTGAATCTTAAGCAAAAACAAAGGCTTCTAACCTTAGCTAAGGCTGATTCAAATTCAAAATCCTGTCTTAGCAGTGCCCAAAACTCATTAAAGTTTGGGCTGGTAGGATTTATCCAGGCTCTAGCGATAAATAAACGGGTACATACAATGATCATCAAGGCTAATGCCCTCTCTAAGCAGGTTGCCTCTCGTTTAAATCCAAGAAGAATGTCCTTATCAGTAAGCTGAAACTCACGGCCCACGTGACCTGTAAGCGTTAAGGACAGATCATTCCAGAATAGCTTTAACCTCGGACAGTAAATAAACATATGCTTTAAGTCTGCCGCAAAGAGCTTGCATTTCGGGCAGTACGACTTAGCAGAAAATCGAGATGTTGCTCACTTAGAAATTAGATTAGGCGTGTAATACAACTTAAAGATTGTCCTATGTTGCTTCAATTTCAAGCTGACGGAGGCTACTGCTCTATCTATGGTATCCAAGGTCTCCTTCATTTTTTCTGCTGTTATGTTAGTTATACGAAGCCGAAATAAGTTTCAGAAAAATGTACTAATAGACATTTTATAGGGATTCCCATATATTCCTGACAATATTTCAGAAGAATGTGGTATAATTAGCAGTTTCTGTCCGGATAAAAAGTAATCATTTACTTGCAGACATTTAAAGAAAGAATTCTGCGGGAGCCCAAACTCCTCTTTTAATGTGGAAAATAAATGAAACCCATGACTGTCGTAAAATTGGTCCAAGCTATTGACACACATACGTTGCCAGGCTTTCCCAACATAGTTCTGAAATATTCAGGGAAGTATTTGATTACCCCCTAAAACATTAAATAATGCAGCAAGGGTAGGGATCTCTTGCCAGATCCTGGTTATGTCCCTGATACCTTGAACCTGGCTCATTTGTAATAATTAGCATCTGTAGTCAAATAGAGAATAAACCCGGTCGATGGCCCACAGGCTAATTGATAAGGCAATGAAAGTAAACCAGCTTCATGCCCGTTCAACAGGTTCTGAATCTGCCCGGCGAATGCAGCCCAATAATACAGCTTATGATTTGGGAGCTTAAATCCCCCTTGAAAGACAATTTAATGAAGCTGAGGACCTTTCTGTCAAAACTATAGACCAGATAAAGCTGCCAATGGCACTTTCCAGATGCTTGAAGAATGATAAAGGGGCCCAACGAGGGATTGGGAGGAACAGATATAGGATATTGGGTAATATATTCATTTTAATTACATTGCACCTCCCGAGTATGCTGAGGGGGAGCCGATACCAGCAGCGTAACTTAGCTGTAACCGATTTGAGAAGTGGCTCATAATTCAGAGTGATTATATATTCAACTTGACTGCTAAGATGAATATCTAAATATTTGGCAGTATCGGTGACCCCCTAAAGAACGTTGGCGAGATATTGAGTTGGTAATTAATAGTTTTCTGAGATTTAGCCAAATTTAGCTTGAACCCGGAGAAGGAGCCAAAACACTCAGCCTCTACCATAATACAGGCTATAGCATCCCTTGTATTAGCGGAAATAAATGGCAATATCATCTACATATGCAGTGATCTTGAGTTCTATCCCATTTAAACTCACTGGGAGGATCCTCATGTTCCGCCTGAGATGTCTTATAAAAGGCTCGATATATAAGGCAAATAATAAAGGGGAAAGTGGGCAACCCTGCCGTGTGCCCCTTTGAACTGGGAAATGTATTGATGAAATGCTGTTCAGCTTGACTTTGTCTACAAGGTTATTGTACAGTTTCTATAACAGGGAGATAAACTGGCTACCAAGTCCAAACGCTGACGTAGTAGACTAAAGTTCTTCCCATGCTACTCTATCGTAGGCCTTTTAGGCATCCAGCATGATCATACCAATATGTTTTTTTAATTTACCAGATATGTCAAAGACTGGGATAGCAGCATTAATATGAGCTGAAGTATCTCTACCAGGAACAAACCTGTGTTGTAGATCGGACACTAAGCCATGAATGAGGGTGGGGGCAATTGTTTGGCTAGTATCTTAGAGAAAATGTTAGTTTCCGAGTTAATCAATGAAATTGGACAGTACAAACTTCTCCCTTCAAATGGTTTTCCCTTCTTGGGAAACACCACTATGTTAGTCATACGCCAAGATGCAGGGGCCTCCCCCCTTTGGTAATATAAGTGATTTAGTACCAGATGTAGAGTTGGCGATCACTAATTAACCATGTGAAATCTAGAGGCAGAAATACTGAATCGATAAATAAGGAATCGCTAATTGACCTTCAGTCAGGCAATTGGACAGCACACCACAGCACTATGATGGCCTTACAGTACCTGGTCAAGTCAAACATGGCATAGTCACTCCACCATGCAACATCCCTAGTCCCATCATTGTGTCAAATGGGTTACGTCACCCACCACACAATGGAATGTGATGGCAGTGCTTATCTTCTGCGCCCACGCGCAGCACTGCTGCGCTCAGCAAGCACACTGTCCTCCCCAGTGATGTGTCCTGTGGCTGATCCATGACTACCACTGCACCTCCTGGTCTCCTGTAATGGGGGGGTGATGTTGCCTCCTCACTCTCAGCTAAAAACAACGGAAAACAAATAGCGATTCCTTATGTAACAAAAATGCCACACCGGCTCACTATTTAGCGATTAGCAAAGTAAGGAATTGCTAAAAAAATTCACTAAGCAATATATATAAACTCGCTATTACTGAATCCTTAAAAAATCACAAATTAAGAGTTGCAAATTACCACAAACTCAAAGCAGGTAGTAACCAGGTGCACAGCATATAAACAGCCCCAGAATGAATCAGCCTGAACGCAATGGTGGCCCTCTATGTCATTGCAAGGCGGTTACGGATACGAGCTGCAGCAGAAAGGATCTGGAGACTACAGGAACACGTATTCCGATTGTGCATCACCTTATTCCAACTCACAGAGGCTGAAATCCCTGAGAGGTACAGGCTTCACCCAAAAACCATCCTGGACTTGATACAAGACCTGCACCCAATCCTTGAGCACCAGACACCAAGGGCGCACACAATACCTCAACATGTACAGGTACTGTGTTGCCGGCACCTACTGTCATCTGGCAGTTACCAGGGGGAAATAGTTGTGGCAGGTGGAGTCTCACAGAGTTGCCTGTCACGTTTCATCAATACATTCATGGATGCCATGTTGCAAAGGATGCCACACTATATCTAATTCCCCAGCACACAGGCAGAACAGCATAAGACAAAGATGGACTTTTATCAGGAGGCCCGGTATCCACATGTCATAGGGTGCATTGACAGGACACATATACCAATCTTCCCACCTCTGCATCTGAGTACATCTACCGCAAACGCAAATACACACATTCAATCAATATTCAGGTTATATGTGATGCTTCTCAGATCATCACCGACATAGTTGTAAAATTCCCAGGGAGCACGCATGATTCCTACATCTTCAGGAACAGTGGGATCTATACCCGTCTTGTTGGGGGTGAATTTGGAGAAGACTACCTGCTAGGTAAATCTATGTGACACACCATGAAGTATACATTTGATGCAACGATTGCTGACTGTGAATAACTTTCCTTTTTTTTTACACTTAGGTGATAGTGCATATGCGGTGCAAGCTTTCATCCTGGCTCCATACCTCAACCCATCTACCCCAAGTGAAAGGAGATATAATGTGGCACATAAATCTATGCGCAATATGGTGGAGCGTACATTTGGACTCCTCAGAAGCAAGTCCCGCTGCCTCCACAAAAGTGGAGGTGCATGGCAGTACCGGCCCATGATCTGCTGCCAAATAATAGCTACATGTGCCATGCTGCATAACCTTGCCACAAAGAGGGGGACACCTGTGGAAATCAGTGAATCCGATTTTGAGGAAGAGGAGTGTCCCCAGCCACAGCACAGCGCTGCAGGTGTCGCAGCTGCACCAGATGGGAGCCAGAGATGGGCAGAGATCACACACAACTATTTCTGAGTAAGTAATGAGACAAAGCTAGTAACTGCAATTGTGTGATGGTGTTTAATTGACCTTCAGTCAGGCAATTGGACAGCACACCACAGCACTATGATGGCCTTACAGTACCTGGTCAAGTCAAACATGGCATAGTCACTCCACCATGCAACATCCCTAGTACCATCATTGTGTCAAATGGGTTACGTCACCCACCACACAATGGAATGTGATGGCAGTGCTTATCTTCTGCGCCCACGCGCAGCACTGCTGCGCTCAGCAAGCACACTGTCCTCCCCAGTGATGTGTCCTGTGGCTGATCCATGACTACCACTGCACCTCCTGGTCTCCTGTAATGGGGGGGTGATGTTGCCTCCTCACTCTCAGCTAAAAACAACGGAAAACAAATAGCGATTCCTTATGTAACAAAAATGCCACACCGGCTCACTATTTAGCGATTAGCAAAGTAAGGAATTGCTAAAAAAATTCACTAAGCAATATACATAAACTCGCTATTACTGAATCCTTAAAAAATCACAAATTAAGAGTTGCAAATTACCACAAACTCAAAGCAGGTAGTAACCAGGTGCACAGCATATAAACAGCCCCAGAATGAATCAGCCTGAACGCAATGGTGGCCCTCTATGTCATTGCAAGGCGGTTACGGATACGAGCTGCAGCAGAAAGGATCTGGAGACTACAGGAACACGTATTCCGATTGTGCATCACCTTATTCCAACTCACAGAGGCTGAAATCCCTGAGAGGTACAGGCTTCACCCAAAAACCATCCTGGACTTGATACAAGACCTGCACCCAATCCTTGAGCACCAGACACCAAGGGCGCACACAATACCTCAACATGTACAGGTACTGTGTTGCCGGCACCTACTGTCATCTGGCAGTTACCAGGGGGAAATAGTTGTGGCAGGTGGAGTCTCACAGAGTTGCCTGTCACGTTTCTTCAATACATTCATGGATGCCATGTTGCAAAGGATGCCACACTATATCTAATTCCCCAGCACACAGGCAGAACAGCATAAGACAAAGATGGACTTTTATCAGGAGGCCCGGTATCCACATGTCATAGGGTGCATTGACAGGACACATATACCAATCTTCCCACCTCTGCATCTGAGTACATCTACCGCAAACGCAAATACACACATTCAATCAATATTCAGGTTATATGTGATGCTTCTCAGATCATCACCGACATAGTTGTAAAATTCCCAGGGAGCACGCATGATTCCTACATCTTCAGGAACAGTGGGATCTATACCCGTCTTGTTGGGGGTGAATTTGGAGAAGACTACCTGCTAGGTAAATCTATGTGACACACCATGAAGTATACATTTGATGCAACGATTGCTGACTGTGAATAACTTTCCTTTTTTTTTACACTTAGGTGATAGTGCATATGCGGTGCAAGCTTTCATCCTGGCTCCATACCTCAACCCATCTACCCCAAGTGAAAGGAGATATAATGTGGCACATAAATCTATGCGCAATATGGTGGAGCGTACATTTGGACTCCTCAGAAGCAAGTCCCGCTGCCTCCACAAAAGTGGAGGTGCATGGCAGTACCGGCCCATGATCTGCTGCCAAATAATAGCTACATGTGCCATGCTGCATAACCTTGCCACAAAGAGGGGGACACCTGTGGAAATCAGTGAATCCGATTTTGAGGAAGAGGAGTGTCCCCAGCCACAGCACAGCGCTGCAGGTGTCGCAGCTGCACCAGATGGGAGCCAGAGATGGGCAGAGATCACACACAACTATTTCTGAGTAAGTAATGAGACAAAGCTAGTAACTGCAATTGTGTGATGGTGTTTAATTGACCTTCAGTCAGGCAATTGGACAGCACACCACAGCACTATGATGGCCTTACAGTACCTGGTCAATTCAAACATGGCATAGTCACTCCACCATGCCACATCCCTAGTCCCATCATTGTGTCAAATGGGTTACGTCACCCACCACACAATGGAATGTGATGGCAGTGCTTATCTTCTGCGCCCACGCGCAGCACTGCTGCGCTCAGCAAGCACACTGTCCTCCCCAGTGATGTGTCCTGTGGCTGATCCATGACTACCACTGCACCTCCTGGTCTCCTGTAATGGGGGGGTGATGTTGCCTCCTCACTCTCAGCCCCATTCCCCGATCCTGTGGCAGCAATTTGGTTGGTCTGAAGCACCTCCAAGGCACTGGTGACTGTTACCAACCCCTAAGTGACATCACAGCTGCACTTGGTCATCTCCAATTGCATGGCCACCGAGCGCCTGCTGAAGAAATGGGCGGCATTGTACAGCCTGTTAACTGCCTTAGTGTACCCTTCCAGTCTCTGTCTGTCCCTGCGCCTTGCATCACGGTCGCTATTAATCTTGCTGCATAGCAGCCTAACAGAATCAGACATCTCCCTCATGCCCTCAGCCATGGTGATTTTGAGGCAGCATATGGCCTCCTTCATCTTGTTAATGTTTTAATTGTTTTCCACGATCGGGTGTTGCATTGCCCTCATTGTTTTACCTTGCAGGCGCTACACTTTAAGCATCTTCCCCTCCAGACCAGAGAAGACACTGGACTCCTCTGCCTCAGGACTGTCTGCCCTTTGTCAGCGTCTTCGTGCATGTACATCATCATCCTGCGGGGTCTGGTGTGCTCCCTGGCTCTCATTCTCTGTGCCCTCCATCTCCTGGAGGCTACCCACTGTATACCTCCTGTCTCATGGTGGTGGTGATGGTGGTGTGACGTCAGCTGGTGATTGGACATCCTCCTCCAGTATGTTTTGCTCCCTGGAAGCCTCTTCTCTTTCCCCATCTGCAGTCTGGCGCAAAGGGTTGCCTGTGGATACAGAATGTACTACTACTCACTTGTCTGGCAGCATTTTCCCACAAATAAACTTCATGACTGCCAATCTAGCTGTCTGTCCCCCGGTTGCTTACCTATTGATGTGTGTGACATGCATATGCTTTTTTGTGGACTGACTGATATGCTATTAGTTTGTAGGGACTACATCTCCCATGATGCATTGCTGATTTTAGGCAAAACATGGTCTGGAGTGGGATTCATGCAGGGGGGATTGGGGTTAGGTAGGGGGCACAGCATGCTGTGCATGCATCTTACCTTGTGTGTTGGACCCTGTGGCTGAACTGTCCACGTCTTCAATGCCATTGACGCTCTCCGGCTGGAGGGTGGACTCCACCATTTTTTCTAATGCAGTCGGTGCATGAGCTGTTGATGTCCCCCACCTGTCTTTCTGGGTTGTTTGAGCCATTCGGCCACTCTCTCCTTAGCACGTTTCTGGAGATTGTACCAGCGCTCCTCAAGGTCCTCTGTTGAGCGATAGATTACGCCAATGGCATTAATTTTCTGCTGGATCACTAATCAAATCTTCAGTTTTTGTGACTCCGGGACGTGCAGGGATTTTTTTACCAAAGAGCTGGTCGTGTTTCCTTCACCACCTCCTCTATTCGGACCTCCAACTCCCTCTCACTGAACTTGTGTTTATGCTTTCTTACTCCAGCATCCTTCCCCTTCTCCTTTGAGTCCATGGTTCTATTTTGGTGTATCTGCTATTTGGTAGCTGTCCAGCTCCTGTCCTTTTGCTCCTGCTCCCTGCCTCTCCAACAGCTTCAGGATCAGTGTAGCTGCATGGGTGTGGCCACTTCCTGGTTGTGAGGTCATCAGGAATCACAGGATTGGCTGATTCACAGCTTTAGGATTTTTTGAAATACCGGATTCGCTAATTATTGATTCGGTAATATGGGATCGATAATACTGATTCGGTAATGAGGATTCAGTATTTTTAATAGCACATTTTACTGAATCGCTAACTTTTAGCGATTTTTATCTACATTGCATATAACGAGTTCTTAATAGCGAATCGGTAAAATTTGCTATTAAGAACTCGCTATTTCGGTTTTACCTACATTGGGCCCTTAATCCGTATACTCGGGTGCCAAAATATCCCTGAAAACGTTATAAAACTCAAACTGGATAGCATCTTTACCCCCTGCCTTGCCAGAGGACAGGACCTTAACTGCCTCCTCCACCTAGGCTACCCCTATATCCCCTTGAGGTAGTGCCATCTCATCAGCATTGAGCCAGGGTAAGTGGCTCTCTTGTAAGTATTCCCAAAGGCTGTCGTTAGTTGGGGACGCTGACGTGCCATACAGTTTTGCATAAAATTCTCCTAACTGTTCGACTATATCCTGTGGCTGAGAGTAAAGCAATCAGCCCTCTCTGTTAATGCATTTGAAATGTGATCTAGACTTATTATCGGAGATCTGAGGAGCTAAAAGCCATATTCACACTGCTACTAAACATACAATGGTGGCTGGGCCCAATGGGAGAGAGGGTAGGCAGGGCCACAATAATATGGAAAAAAATAATTTTTGCCTATGCCTCCAAATTTTGAATTAAACGCTGATTATTTACGGATAAACAACACTTTATTAGTTTACCCAGACAATGATTTATGTCTTTGAATCGTTACTCAGTTTACAAAAATTGTCTTCATTCTACATCAACAGACAAAAGATCGCCATCAACTTCATATCTGGCCATATAAGGTTCGAAAAACAATTTGTGCATATATACAGTGCAGAAAATCAATAATGAACGTTTGAAGAAAAACTTTTAGTCATAAATGCATGATCGTGACATGGACAAATAAGTCATAAACATAGTGAGCAAAATAAACATTTCACAATAAAAAATCACAATCGTGGGGAGAGAGAGAGAGAAAAAGTTTTTTTCAAAGATCAACTCCCAACTCCTGAAAGAGATTCAATCGTTATTGTTCAGGAAAAATGCCCATTTTTGCATCAGTGACGTGGACCTTTAATGTCAGAAAAAGTGCCGACGCGTTTCAAATCCTGTTACATTATTTGTAGGATTCTCATCAGGGCGGTGTGATTCTAGTCCATGGGAACTGTTTATGAAAAGAAAAAGGGGATTTTGTTTAGCGAACGGGGTCCTCTAGCCAATAGTGCTAATAAACAATGAGCGCATCCGAGTGCGGCATACCTTATATTGTGTTGCCCAAAGTTGCTCCTGTTTAGATGAAGGAACGTCTATGCCAAAGGGGTTTGGGCTGCAACAGAGCGGAATTTAAATGAGTACTACATAGGAGTTTATTTTGCTCATTTCAAGCGGAGTACATAGGTACAAAGTTACCTTCAGTGTTCTCAACCTTTCGGCTAGTGTGCCGGTGTCAGGGAATGAATCTCAATACTGGCTTATGTTGTGTCTCTGAAAAAAAGGGGATTTTGAGAGAATTGGAGTTGGTCCTGCTCACTCGGCCGTGCACTGAAAGGATCGCGCCTGGCGGGGGAACTTACTTATGGGTGATTCTGCTCGGGCGGGAAGATCCTCACCGGTGTTGATAATTCTCTGTTGTCAGATCTGGGGGGGCAAGGAGGTAGAAGGATATCACTACTCTCGTTCTTTACTTACAGCGCGGAAACGAGTCACAATGTCGAAGGGTCTAGGTCTTACCGTGAATCTGTGCGGAGAGCTCCGCTTATCAATCCTACTGCAACCCGGCACACTCTGGTTATGGGTGTCCGAAGCAGTGCCTGTTCTCTCATACACATAACATGTGATGGGCTCTCGACCAATCAGAGCCTCGATGCTTTCTAGTGCTTTCTGGGAAATGATGTTTGGACTCAAAAATTCGGTTTTATGCCCTATTGATTTCACTAAGAGTGTTTAGGCCCTTATTGACACTGTCAAATTTAAGGATCAGATATGCCTCCTTGCGTAGTAACATAGTCTCAACATCAGGATAGCGTTTGGGGTCTATCCAAACTAATGCTGTCCATTTAAAATCATTTTCAGTGTGATTGTTGTTTAAAAAGTGTTCCACCATTGGTGCGGTCATAACTTTTCTCTTTATGCGTGAACTAAACTTGAGAAGAAAAACAGCTTTGTTAAAAACAACATCAGCAAAGGAATTCACAAAGCAATTTGTGATCTTAAATCTGACACATCAATTGTCATTAAACAGGCAGATAAAGGCGGGGCGGTGGTTCTATGACCCCGTCCAATGTACCTTGCTGAAGGCCAATTACATGTGAATAATCGGGAGTGGTACAGACCATCAAAAGAAGATCCTGTCCATGCCATTCAGGACAAAATAGCTAAAATCACAAAGACAGGCTTGGATGAAGGCTACTTAGGGCCCAAAGAGTTTGAATTCTTGAACAAAAAATCACCGAGAACGCCAATCCTCTACTTCTTACCAAAGATTCACAAAAATGATAAGGCACCACCTGGGAGACCCATAGTGTCCGGATGCGATCCTGTGCTTGAACCAGTATCAAAATATATTGACTTCTTCTTAAAACCATGTATAGCACAAGTCAAATCGCATCTCAGGGACACTGCAGATTTTATCACACGAATTGAGGGGCGCACATTCAATGAGCAGACTGAATTGATGGTGACATTAGATGTCGCTTCGCTCTACACTCAAATACCGCAGGATGAGGCACTTGAGGTTATTGAGCTTTATCTAGAACAACGAGACAGGCCCCATCAGGTGCCCACCACATTCATTTTAGCATTGGCTGAAATTACTCTTCGGAGTAATTATTTCAAGTTCGAGACTGATTTCTACATACAAATTAAGGGGACAGCCATGGGCTGTCCTTATGCGCCGGAGCTGGCAGTGCTGTACATGTCACAATATGAGGAGAGATTAATTTATAATGACAACCCCTTCTCAGATCATATCATTCAATGGCTGAGATATATCGATGACGTCTGGCTCCTGTGGCAGGGGAGCCAGATGGAACTTGATCAATTCCATGTATGGCTTAACTCTAGGCACCCTGACATCAAACTCACGCTGAACTCCAGTCCCAAAGAAATGACTTTCCTTGACGTCACAGTAGGCACCAGCGAGTCAAAGTTGACAACCTCTTTACACAAGAAGGAAACTGATAGGAATACAATCCTTCATTATACCAGCTCACATCCACAATGCTTAAAAGATAACTTACCTTACGGTCAACTATTAAGGATAAGACGGAATTGCACAAACTTGGGTGACTTTGATTCACATGCAACAAGATTTTGTAGTGAGATGGCTGAAAGAGGGTACCCCAAAAAACTGCTAAAACATTCAAAAAACAGGGCCAAATTTACTCCAAGGGACACACTACTTCAGGTAAAAGAAAAGAAGGATTTGGACAAATTGGTTTGTGTGACAGCATTTGGTCAACACACAAACCAATTCAAAAACATAATTCGAAAGAATTGGCATTTATTGGAAACACTTGAGTACCCTCTTTCTAAACCCATCTTTGCAATGCGCAAAAACACAAGCATTGGACAACAACTCATTAAAGCTGACAGTCACATTCCATTACCTAAAAGTGACCTTATAGCTCAGTGGAATTTGAAACCGTTATGTGGGCACCACAAATGTGGTAACTGTGTGTCATGTTCCACAACATTAGAAGGTGACACTTTCATCAATAATGACATCAAGTGGAAACACGAGTCATTTACAAACTGTAAGACTCGAAATATCGTCTATGGAGTGGTTTGTCCTTGCAACAGAGTTTACATCGGTAAAACAAATCAGCCCATTAATGCTAGAATAACTCAACACCGTTCACGCATAAAGAGAAAAGTTATGACCGCACCAATGGTGGAACACTTTTTAAACAACAATCACACTGAAAATGATTTTAAATGGACAGCATTAGTTTGGATAGACCCCAAACGCTATCCTGATGTTGAGACTATGTTACTACGCAAGGAGGCATATCTGATCCTTAAATTTGACAGTGTCAATAAGGGCCTAAACACACTTAGTGAAATCAATAGGGCATAAAACCGAATTTTTGAGTCCAAACATCATTTCCCAGAAAGCACTAGAAAGCATCGAGGCTCTGATTGGTCGAGAGCCCATCACATGCTATGTGTATGAGAGAACCGGCACTGCTTCGGACACCCATAACCAGAGTGTGCCGGGTTGCAGTAGGATTGATAAGCGGAGCTCTCCGCACAGATTCACGGTAAGACCTAGACCCTTCGACATTGTGACTCGTTTCCGCGCTGTAAGTAAAGAACGAGAGTAGTGATATCCTTCTACCTCCTTGCCCCCCCAGATCTGACAACAGAAAATTATCAACACCGGTGAGGATCTTCCCGCCCGAGCAGAATCACCCATAAGTAAGTTCCCCCGCCAGGCGCGATCCTTTCAGTGCACGGCCGAGTGAGCAGGACCAACTCCAATTCTCTCAAAATCCCCTTTTTTTCAGAGACACAACATAAGCCAGTATTGAGATTCATTCCCTGACACCGGCACACTAGCCGAAAGGTTGAGAACACTGAAGGTAACTTTGTACCTATGTACTCCGCTTGAAATGAGCAAAATAAACTCCTATGTAGTACTCATTTAAATTCCGCTCTGTTGTAGCCCAAACCCCTTTGGCATAGACGTTCCTTCATCTAAACAGGAGCAACTTTGGGCAACACAATATAAGGTATGCCGCACTCGGATGCGCTCATTGTTTATTAGCACTATTGGGTAGAGGACCCCGTTCGCTAAACAAAATCCCCTTTTTCTTTTCATAAACAGTTCCCATGGACTAGAATCACACCGCCCTGATGAGAATCCTGCAAATAATGTAACAGGGTTTGAAACGCGTCGGCACTTTTTCTGACATTAAAGGTCCACGTCACTGATGCAAAAATGGGCATTTTTCCTGAACAATAACGATTGAATCTGTTTCAGGAGTTGGGAGTTGATCTTTGAAAAAAACTTTTTCTCTCTCTCTCTCCCCACGATTGTGATTTTTTATTGTGAAATGTTTATTTTGCTCACTATGTTTATGACTTATTTGTCCATGTCACGATCATGCATTTATGACTAAAAGTTTTTCTTCAAACGTTCATTATTGATTTTCTGCACTGTATATATGCACAAATTGTTTTTCGAACCTTATATGGCCAGATAAGAAGTTGATGGCGATCTTTTGTCTGTTGATGTAGAATGAAGACAATTTTTGTAAACTGAGTAACGATTCAAAGACATAAATCATTGTCTGGGTAAACTAATAAAGTGTTGTTTATCCGTAAATAATCAGCGTTTAATTCAAAATTTGGAGGCATAGGCAAAAATTCTTTTTTTCCATATTCACACTGCAGCATTTTATGCTTGTGATAGTTGGCGGCTACTTTCTCAGTTAACCTTCTGTTTAACATCAAACCGTGTTTCTTAAAGCCTCAGATATATTGACTGCTTACCAGGGTCCCTCGCTTTGATCGACTGCACATGCTGGCATTCCAAATCTAAATATTAAAGATGACACTGTTCCGCTTTTTGGGATGTACACATATTCTGTGCCACAATGAACTGAAGAGCCACCCCCCCCTAACAAATGCTTTCATACAGTCCCATACGATGGGGCCAGCGGCAGTGCGCTTATTGTTTCCTAAGTAATCCCTCAGTTTTACTCTAAGATGCCCACAATACTACAGATTTATGACAAGATGTCATTTTAGGGCAGACCTCTATAAATGCATTTTCCAAAAGTGAGCTCTTAAAGAAAATCATATTGATATGTGAATATTGTTTGTGCGGGGATGAGTAAAATGTGAATCCTAGCAACTGTGGAGACAGTGTCCTCCATGCATTGTCTAGCTGGTGAATACGCATAAGTTCAAATATAGCTGCTCGGGTACCACCCATTCTAGCCTGCGCTTTTCTGTTCGTGGTATCAATCTTGTTATCCATGATACAATTGAAGTCCCCCATAACTATCAAATCCCCGGCCCACCCCAGTAATTCAGAGCCTAAGTAGTAAAACATGATGGGACTATCAGTATTAGAACTGTACAACACACAGATTGTTCTCTTTTGCCCCAAATTCAACAGCTGGACTATTGCCCATCTCCCTTTAGAATCAGCTAGCGTACATAGTACCATGACAGTTAAGTTTTTACATTTTAGTATGGCGACCCCCCCGAATTGAAACTTTCTGAGAGGTGCATTTTAAAACATCGAACCCCAGTTGATTCAGGGTAGATCTATCTTTATAAGCCAGATGGGCCTCAATTAGGCTGAGTGGTAAACAGTCATAATATTGATTCCAAAATATAGAATGAACATAATATCGAAGTAAAAATATAGAATGGACAAAATATCGAATGGACACAATATAGTGGTTAAAAATATCGAATTTAAGGTAAGTAATATCGATTTTCATAATATAGAAGTCAAAATATCGAAGTATACAATATAGGCATTAAATATATCGATTTTCTAATAATATCAATTTTTTTAAAGTGTTTTGTATGTTAGTATATGTGTGAAAAGCGTATATAAATTTTTGTAATGTATGTTTAATGTATTTTAAGTAATGAATTTTATGTTATTTAATTTTTGCGTAATTTAATTCTGTAGCGGGTTGTGGTTTTATAGGGGAATAGGGTGGGAAGTAATTTAATTATATTAAATTAAATATTAATTTTTAGCAATTATTATTAATTTTTAATTACATTTTGCTTTTTAGTTCTGTAGCGGGTTGTGGGTTAATAGGGGAATAGGGTGGGAAGTAATTTAATTGTAATTAATTAAATATTTGTATTTATTTATTGGTATTCATTTTGAATGTATTGTTATTTTTTAATTGGTAATTAATTTTTATTAATTGCATTGCCAATTAATTTGTAATAATTGATTAATTGTTAATTATGTTAATTTTCTAAATTTATTTTCTGTAGCGGGTTGTGGGTTTATAGGGGAATAGGGTGGGAAGTAATTTAATTGCAATTAAGTAAATATTTTTTTTCATTCATTGGTATTGATTTTAAATTTATTGTTAATTAATTTTTAATTGGTAATTAATTTCTATTCATTGGCAATTAATTTTTATTAATTGGTAATTATTTTGTATTAATTAAATATTTGATCATTATGATAATAGTATTAATGTATTTTCTGTAGTGGGATGAGGGTTTATAGGGGAAGAGGGTGGGAAGTAATGTAATTATAATTAATTACATGTTAAAAATACTTTTTGTGTGTTGATAATTAATTTACTGTTACTTTTTAATTGGTATTAATTTGTATTATTAATTAGTTTTTGTTATTGAAAATTATTTAGTTGTTAAATAATTATGAATAGGTTATTAATTTGTAATATCTAATATGTAGTTGTATTTCTAATTAATTATTACATAATATTAAATTGGTTATTAATTTCAATTAATGTTTTATTGGGATTGATATTTAATTTATTTTTAATAATATATTAAATCATTACTTTCCCTACTGTTAAACTCACTGGAGTGGGAATAGTAATTTTCACCCTCCCGCTATCCAACGCTTTCCCTACTGTTGCACTCTCTGAAGTGGGAATATTATTTTTTACCCCTATGCTATCCAACGCTTTCCCTACTGTTGCACTCTCTGGAGTGGGAATAGTAATTTTTACCCCTACGCTATCCAAAGCTTTCCCTACTGTTGCACTATCTGGAGTGGGAATAGTAATTTTCACACTCCCGCTATCCAACGCTTTCCCTACTGCTGCACTCTCTGGAGTGGGAATAGTACTTTTTTACCCCTACGCTATCCAACGCTTTCCCTACTGTTGCACTCTCTGGAGTGGGAATAGTAATTTTTACCCCTACGCTATCCAATGCTTTCCCTACTGTTGTACTCTCTGGAGTGAAAATAGTAATATTTACCCTTCGAATATCCAACGCTTTCCCTACTGTTGCACTCTCTGGAGTGGGAATAGTAATTTTTACCCCTACACTATCCAACGCTTTCCCTACTGTTGCACGCTCTGGAGTTGGAATAGTAATTTTTACCCTCCCGCTATCCAACGCTTTCCCTACTGTTGCACTCTCTGGAGTGGGAATAGTAATTTTTACCCTTATGCTATCCAAAGCTTTCCCTACTGTTGCACTCACTGGAGTGGGAATAGTATTTTTTACCTCTACGCTATCCAACGCTTTCTCTACTGTTGCACTCTCTGGAATGGGAATATTAATTTTTACCCCTACGCTATCCAACGCATTCCCTACTGTTGCACTTTCTGGAGTGGGAATAGTATTTTTTACCCCTACGCTATCCAACGCTTTCCCTACTGTTGCACTCACTGGAGTGGGAATAGTATTTTTTACCCTCCCGCTATCCAACGCTTTCCCTACTGTTGCACTCTCTGGAGTGGGAATAGTAATTTTTACCCTTACGCTATCCAACGCTTTCCCTACTGTTGCACTCACTGGAGTGGGAATAGTAATTTTTACCCCTACGCTATCCAACACTTTCCCTACTGTTGCACTCACTGGAGTGGGAATAGTATTTTTTACCCCTACGCTATCCAACGCTTTCCCTACTGTTACACTCACTGGAGTGGGAATAGTACTTTTTACCCCTACGCTATCCAACGCTTTCCCTACTGTTGCACTCACTGGAGTGGTAATATTAAATGTTACCCTCCTGCTATCCTACGGTAAAATATTGTACATTTTTTATTAATAACTTAAATTAATTATATCTTACTTTTAAGGTTATTTGAGTATTTTTAAGTATGTTTTAGTTAATTATATTTATTATTTCATTAATTTTAAATTACTTTTAAGACATTTAAAAAAATTCGATATTTTGACTGACTATATTTTTTACAGACTATATTTTGGATTCGATATTTTTGTACTTACCTGTTTGTAGATAGGAATTCGATATTTTGGCATTCTATATTTTGTTGACTATATTTTGGTAAGTCTATATTTTGTCATTCTATATTATGTCAGTGATCCAGGCTGAGTATGTGTGGCCTAAATGCCTTGAGCTCCACACAGATCAATCACTGTTTCCTAGCTTTATTTAGTCCTGTGACATTCCAACACATATACTTCCTACTAAACATTACTTAATCTTAATTCAGCTGTCTTCCCATTTGTTCTATTCTCCTGCTGCATTTCGTCTATGTGTATACTTCCATGAACTAACTGACTACTTAACCCCCACCAACCCCCATCCAAGTATACCAATAAAATGACGCAGAGCTGCACTCTAGTGGCACCAACCCCTATCCCAACCCAACTTGGGCAGCCCCATGTACCTAGAGAAAGGAATCATCCTCTTACCGTGCTGTCACTGACTGACTGACTGCTTACCAAGAGCAACCTCTCAATCCTCCCAGCCCCCACACCCCCATAAAAACCCAGACTGTGTGTAAAAAAGATCTTAAAGAAAATAAAATAGAAAAAACTCCTAAGAGGCTTCCCCTCTGCTCCCCTGATATATTATCCACCCTTTCTTTTTTTAGATTTTTTTTAAAGTGGAATCAGACTGCCATTTAGAGAGTGTTTGTTTAGCATTAAATGCGAGCGACCATCTTTAAATATCTTCCGCTGAGCTGACTCCTGCAAGAAAACATGCGAGCAGACTGCTGCAAGAAGGTCAGTTAAATGGCGAAGTCTCCACCATCTATCCATTGTATCCTTGCAAAGGTAGAGATCAAGTTCAGTTTAACAGGAGTGAATCAATTGCTTGTTGGAGCAGAAAGTTGTGAATAAACATCAGTATTGGATGAGAATGGGATGGCTGAACTTCATTGCCTTGTGCGATAGAAGACGGTAGTCGATGTGCCCGCTGAACCTGTGAGTCCATGTTCCAGTCGGCAAGGTATGGGAATGCCTGCTGAAATAGGTTGACTATGTAGGCCCTAGGGTCCGAACCATCCCTCCCTTCAAGTATACTGAAGACCCCCAGATTATTTCAGCATAGGAGCATCCTCTGAGTCTCTTGTGCTTTAAAGCAGTGGTGTTAACTTCTTCTACTGCTACAACCCGCTGCTGCAGGTCCGAGACATCTAAGCAAAGTCAGGCGACCTTAGTAGTAACATCTGCTAGGGCCTGTTTAATCTCCCGGCTATTAGCTTTGGCTTCTACATAGTATTCTTGAGCCTCTGTTCTTTGGGCTGTCAGTGCCTGGAGAATTCTAGATAGAGAGGGTTCCTCACAGTCGGTGGAACTCAAGCTTCTAGCTGGAGACCCTCCCGTAAAGTCAGAATAAGCCGTTGGTGATGGTAGTTGGCCCAGCGAAACCGGAATCCTGTCAGTTAGCCGCTTGATCTGGGCTAGGAGTTAAAGTGTCATGGGCAGCATGGGTGAGTTTTGATGCCCCCCCCCCCCGGAAAGTGTACTGAGAATTTTGCTTTCACGCCGAAAGATAGTAGCTTTAACCTCTTCCTTTGATGTCACCCATGTGTAAGGGACTAGTGTCACAACCAGCCTTTGAATGAGACGAGATGGGGTTTTTAAATTGCTCTTTCGAGACTATAAAAGCATGTTTAGACCCTCCTTATCTTTTCCCTACTTTAGCTCCTCTAGCCCCTTTGCCTCCTTTAACTCTTGAGGGCTTATGTCCCGGCGGGATGCTGCCCTTTGTGGTGTTTGAACTTGAGGCCTCCACTGGCTCTGTTAATTCCAATGATTCCATACTCTGCTCGGAAACCCCCAGTTGGGAACTAGCCAAGATGCTTGAAGCAGGGCAAGGAGTTTCCAGTGCTGTGGAATGCACCCTTGGTGGGTCTATCTCAGGAATAACTAAGGGTTCCAACCCTCCGTGACTCTGTGAATCAGAGACAACCGAGCAGCCAACTTGCAGGTTAAGGTCCCCGTCATCTAGTAATATTGCATCCTTTTTGCCGATACACATTTGCTGATATGAGGGGGATGGAGAGGGGGTGCTAGATGGAGAAGGGGTGCTAGAGCTAGTAAATGCGGAATTATCACAGGTCGCCATTTCGAGATCCCAAATCCTGTTCAATAGTATTGATGGTGCAAGGACAAGCTCCCCCGTCAGCCCCCTGAGGATCAGAAAGCGACTTGACCTTGCCGATGGCAGGAATGGACTGGTACACAGCCTTAGCACACCAGGCCTCCTGCACTGCTATGAACAAGACATTGGCAATCTCTGAGCCCAGGACGGAATTCTTTGACCCAATGGGTCGCTGGGGGGCCATGCTGGGACCCTCCATAACCCTACTCAAGCTGATGCCAAAGCCGCAGTTGCAGTCAGATATAGTGTGAGAATATGCAGCGAACTACCTCGCAATCTGTTTGAGGAGAGATAACTGTGAACCGAAATGCAGCGTAGCAGACCCAGCACATCCACGCTAGAGGTACAGGCAGCCGAGGTGTTTTAGCCTGAAACATTTAACCACTTAGATTTTAGTATAGTCCAGTTGAAGATTTTGTGTACGCAGAGAGATGGAGGGGCACAGACCTGGGGAAGACCATGCGAGGAAGGCCACTGGAGGTGCTCTCCTTGGCAAAGTCAATACACCATCTTCCTTTCCCTACCCCTCACGAGCTGAGGTTTATATCTGATAACATTTGAATGGACTTTCACTACAATATTGTGGAACTCGGTTACATCCCCAAACTCTCTCTTGAAACATGAATGAGAACAAAAACTGGCTGTCCTCATGTAAATAAATTGAGAAGAAGCATGACAAAGGTTCACCACTGTGAGCCATTCTGGTGTGTACAGAATCTGACATAATATGGTGGCTGGATTTGGTGCTGCAGGACAACATGGGATTACCATTTCATACATTTTTCACAAATCTTGAACTATTCTACATTTTCCATTGGGCTTCTGTAATTCCATAATCAGTGAGTAGCATGGACTCCTGATTATTTCCCTCAAAATCAGTTTTTGCAACATATCTTTAATTATTGGTGTTATTCCTGTTTTTATCGCTGGTGTCGTGTGATAAAAAGATGTTCTTGGAAAAATTGAATCTGTCTTGACTGGGATATGGACTGGTCCTACACCTTTGTTTTGTGCAATTTCTTGCCCTGTAAGATCCCCTACTTCTGAATTCACAGTTTCTATTAAATCAGGGTGCAACTATTCTACAGGTCTCAGTGGGAAAAACTGTACAGTGGCTTGCTTTGTCAATTTACTTTCAATATCCTCATCATCTGTCTGAAATTCTACTCCCTCTGGGGTACAATAAATTGTGCAATTTAATTTGCAAAACAAATCACGTCCCAAAAAATCACACATAAACAACTGGTGATTTTCTTCAAATGTAACTATTTTTAAAGGTACCTTACTTGAAATAGTATTTGGAATCTGCTTCTTTATATTTCACACAACCTGGATCTATTTTTACCAAGATGGGTAGCAACATGGATATTTTTTACCAAGATGGGTAGATCTGGAACTTCTGCTGTTCTAGCAGTGGAACGGGTAGCACCAGTGTCAATAAGAAATGACACTTGGTGGCCATGTACCTCACCTTCTACAAATGGTCTACTTTGGTCTACCACTACAACTGTGCTAATTATGTAATCTGCCTCCCCTCTCAGGCACCATCATTGGGAAACATCTGTGTCAAAAACCCTCTCAGTCATAGGGAATCACTGATATGCATTCTGGGTCTGTGTCAGAAATGTATTTTTGTTTATTCTAGGCATCTAATTCATGTTCATTTTAGTATTACCCACATTCTGTTGAACCACAGAGGCTTGTGGGACTGATATTGTTGCGGTCTGTACCTGCATGTACTTGCACTTGTTGAGCAGGAAAAGTCTGCATTTGAGCCTGATTCCCTCCTTGCATTTGATTATTTGCATTTGTTCTATCTGCCAACCCTCATGCTTCCAATGTCCACGTTGTTGTACATATGAAAAGGAGTCAATTTCATCAATGTTGCAATATCTACACCTGCATTTGGATCAATCAGAACTCCTTGACCTCTTCCCTGAATGTCAACCATACCTCCTTGAACATGCTGACAAGCAACGCCTTG
This sequence comes from Lissotriton vulgaris, assembly GCF_964263255.1. NCBI lineage: Eukaryota > Metazoa > Chordata > Amphibia > Caudata > Salamandridae > Lissotriton > Lissotriton vulgaris. Next base: position 398,054,387 of record NC_141696.1, on the reverse strand, counting down.
CATTTCCTTCTGGAAACCGAAATTCTGCATTGCACTGACATTTCCTGTAAAAGACTGATTCTGAAAAAGCTTTCTGTGTCAGCATCATCTGTGCCAGCATTCATTTTTCTTACATTTTTTTCTGCTTTCTGTCTTGTTCATCACTACAGTACTTTGCATACTTCAGGACCTCATCTTGTTGTAGACGATTCTAAGACTCTAGTAAATATTCCCGATTTCATGCCCTTATGTGGTCATATCAAATCATACCCTTGTATAGGCATAAGAATCATACCCATCTTATGACAAAGCCAATGCAGTCCAAATACGGCAAGGCTAATCCCATAGACTCCTAGAAAGCACAACGTGTTCTTAAACAAACCAAGCCTCCAGCAGCCCGGAAATTCCCTCTGCTTCTGTATTGATTTGTCCAAGAACTCCTGGAGTCCTGAAAGAACTGCGAGTTCTTAGTGACGTCTTATGTGCAACCCGATGTCAAACTTGGCACCTTCCAGGTATAAATATACCAGCACCTGCCTTAAGGAACACACACAGTGGTTTGGAGTAGATCGGCTATCTACTTGCCCAACGTCCTGCTGATGTGAGTGCCAAAGGAAGCCGACCCTCCCTGCTAACGCACTGAGAGAGACGCTGTCTTTTCTCCTGCCGAGAAATCCAGCTCCAGTGTTTCCCTGTCACCCTTGCGGGTTGCTGGGAGATCGAGTCCTGAGACAGAGATACAAGACCTCCTTCATTCTATAACCAAGGTACGGAGCGGATTAGACCCACAGAGAATTCTTGATTCAGATTCTTGGCAAAAACTGTAACTCATCTTCTCCTTCCCTGTACTTGGCTTAGGTTAGGTACACTGGGGTAGGCGTATCTTAGAAACACCAGTTGAGTACGTTTAGTCATTATTTTATCGTTGTATGTATTTTATCCATTTTAAGTATCTTATGGCTTAGAAACCATATAAATGCTTTTACAGTATTATTTCATAATACTAATTTTACTGTACGCACTTTACTTAATGACAAGTATTGCAATTGTGGCAATTCACTTCTCTTGCATGAGAAAGTAGACTGCTCAATAAATAACCTTTTTATTGAAAACGCCCGTCTCTCTATTTCTCTGCACTCCTGGTGAAACTAAGCATGCACGATTGACTGAGTGAAATAGCTATCCATTTTTTCCGCGACTCTGGAGATATATTCCTTATTTCAGGGGGAACAAAGTTGTCATGTTATATGGTTGTCAGAAACTAATCCCTTCTTATCTAATCAGGAAAGTTAACACCTTCTTGTTTACTCGAGAATGTTTCTAGTGACCTCTGAGCTAGCTTGCACACACAGTTAAGTCTAACATATTCAGTAGAGACCTAGTCAGCTTCCGTCCTACGTCTACACTGTCGTTTATGTTATTCCAATGCGCAGAGCCTATTGGGAATATAGGAACTACACTACAATCTAAAGACTTTGTTTGCCAACAAAAGACATTCTGCTCTGTATGCTGACTAATTTCTTGTCTCTAATCAAACACAAACTGTGAAATTTAATATCCCATCTCAGTAAGCTCATGATGCATTTGACCCATATGTTTCTGAAATGCCTTTAAGAATCTTTCAAAATACTCATGAACTGACTATTTCATCTCCTGCTAGCTTCTGTTCTCATCAAGTCCAAATCTTTCGGAGGAAGTCTACCCTTCAGGAAAGTAATCCCCTCATTATACTCATTCATTACAAAAGTTGATGATGAGTTTGTACTGGAATCTTTTGGTGGCTCGGCAGCTGGCCATTGAATAGCAATTTTGCATTCAGCCCAAAAATCATTCAGGACAACAATGTCAGAGAATGTATTCAAATCAATCAATACCACATTTGAGATCTTAGTAAAGCTTTGAACCTGTGTAAACCATTGCATCAGACTTTCTTCCAATTTTGGAAAAATTTTCATAAATGATGCAAGGTCTCCTGTATTCCAAGTCACATGAACATACCCTCCACTTGGTATTTCTCTCAAGGGGTAAGCTGAAGCTCCCCCATCATCTGGAGGAAACAGAAGTGGCTTTCATTTAACATCAGCTGTCTTTGCCTGACTCTTTCTTTTCCTGTTTCTTGGTCCATTTATGTTCTAATTTCTCAAACCCACTACATCTCAGCACACTCTTCACTAATTTTATACGGTGTAAGTGCATTCCTGAAGAATGCATCGTCTCAGTTGATCCATAATTCAAATGTACCCTGAAACTTTCTGCAATGGTACACTTTTCGTAAGATCAACTTCATGTTTGTTTGCAAATTTAGTTATTCACTGTTGCAGCTTTCCTGGTAAATAGGTCAGTCCTTTCTATTTGTATTGATTTGTATGACCAAGATCCAAACATCTTCTAATTGTGTCTTCTAATTCTTTTTTTTGTTTTGGGACGTTTGATGGTCTCCCTCTCTCCACACTCTCATTAATGCCTACACCTTCTGTGCATTCTGCCTTGTGCTGGCTCTTGCAACATCCTCAAACCATGGAGGAAAAATCACATCTTCACACACATTTCTCTCACCCTCTGATATTGATGTCGTAAAGACAATCCTCCTTCCTTCCCCTAATGATTGAATGGTCTGTGGTTGTGTCCATACACCAATCTGTGAATTCTGCGAGGCCAGAACAAGCCCTGTCACTGGTGCTCCTCCAACAGCTCCTTTAACTACCGCATTTGGGACACAATTAATCGGAACATATGGTAAGCACATTTCTACTGGCTGTGCTGTGATCACCCTATTACTAAGTGCTAGTACAGTCACAATGGAAGCAGCAACACCTGAATGCATTACTGTCTGAACTGTCCCTACTTGGACGTGTGCATTGTTTGATATCCCTGGTTGTGCAACAGGCTGTCTCATTATGGGTTGTATTTATATGGGTTGTTTACTATCCATTGTGCCACCATAGGCTGAGCTACAACAGGCCGGGGCATTACACATGGTCTATCAATTTGATATAAGTTTGGATCAATACGGACTGAAGGCATTGTAGCATTACTAGTTGTCGTTCTATCGATATCAGCCACGTGGCCCACATAGAGTGGTGGATGTGCAGCTAATATTTCGTCCAAAATGTAATCTCCTGAATAAGTATCAGTATCTGATTTTGTCTCTTCTTTTGTATCTTTTCTCCTTTTGCTTTAGCCTTTTTGGGTTTCTCTTGTTTTTTTATTTCTCAATTTTCTCATTTGTAATTGCAGGATGTAATCTAATTCCCAATTGCCTTTCTCCATTCATGCTGTCCGTCATCCCATACTGCAGCTGCATCATTTTTAACAGCTCTCTTTGCTTGTCCTTGGTTTTTCACTCTCTCTCCATCTGGAACCATCTTCTTCCATGTGCTTCAGGCTTCAAATTGTGAAGGTCTAAGAGGTCACCTCCTATCACAAAATATCTCAATCAATTTGGGAAGAGCAGTTGGCCTAACGGCTAGGGCAGTCGACCTTGAATCTGGGGAACTGGGTTCGAGTCTCGGCAATAACGCTAAACATCCTGTGATTCTAGGCAAATCACTAAATCTCCCCGCACCTAACAAAATTTATTGTGTATCCTCATGTAATGTAACTGGTACTATGTAAATCGCTCTGATACCCGATTCGGGGCAAGTTCGCGCTATATAAAACTCTGCGAAAAAATAAAATTAATACATTTGTCACTAATTATCCAATTAAATGTACCCCATCTAGGGAAGCTCAGTGGACCCTCTTTTCAGTGATCTTGCACCATTGGTGAACCCATACACATGTGTGTAACCCTTCCTCAATCATCATGTGATAAGCAGGTGTACCCTCAAGAAGTGCCTCTTCACCTTCACAAACAGCAATAGTCATACCTCCTCTCATTAAATCCTAGATTGCTTTGAAGAATTTGATGATTTCAAATTTAATTCAATATATGACAACATATGGAATATAAATCGTCATTGTTTTGATGCTGTTCTATATAAATCAGACTTCAATAAGCCCTTTTCCCAATCTTAGCACTGATCCATAAATCAACCAACCAATAACAGTGCAACCATTCACAAAGCTCAACCAATCTCTGCGCTGCGTCTCACACTAACTGACCAATACCAGTTCAGCACAATATGAAATAACAACCTATTCCTTCCAGCGTCTCATCATCTTTTACAATTTCTCTGTACATGCACAGAGCTTCAATCCTACAATTCTATACTACATAAAATAACAATATCTGTCTGCTAACAAACAACATTTTCAGGTATTTACACCTTCCAACTTTTTTCACTCAAAAGAATTTAACACAAACCAATGAAATCTCGAGCAGCGGGAACTCAATTTATCAATGAAGTGTCACTTTTGCACATCAGGTTTCACTAACACTGATCAATGTTAGTACAATGACTACAAATTGCTATTATCCCTCGCTCAATTGTGCAGTTGCGATGTCTCAGGACCTGCACTTCAAATCATTAGCAGACAAGGATACAAAAGTCAACTCTTTATCTATCTATCTATCTATCTATCTATCTATCTATCTATCTATCTATCTATCTATCTATCTATCTATCTATCTATCTATCTATCTATCTATCTATCTATCTATCTATCTATCTATCTATCTATCTATCTATCTATCTATCTATCTATCTATCTATCTACCTTCCTACCTATCCTGGGATCTTAGACAATTTCTTAGTCCGATAACTTCTTTATCTTCTAAAAAAAAGTGTATAAACATCAGAACATCGCAAGCTGCTATAATTCATTTAACACTTCAATTCTAGTGCAAATCACAAATCACAGCAGTAACAAACACAATTGTGACACATACGGGGGTGTGGCTTGCGAGCAGGCAAGATGGCCGCAACTTAGGAGAACTCCTAGACCCTGGAAACCCCCGCTGAAATCCGCATAGTTATCCTGCTCACTACGGACGCCTACTGCGCGAAATCTCTCGCCGGAACACGTCCGCCCCACACAGAACTGACCGGCGTCCTCCACGGCCCACCTCAGCCTGAGTTACAACGAGGTGAAATCTGCGGCCTATTCTTCCAGCCAAAGCCGGGGACTCAAGTAGCTCCATGACCCGGACGCCGGCACGGCTGTTACAAGGACCACTCCACTGTGCCAATACAAGAACACTGCAAACAGTGGGACCCACAGCGGCACAAACACTGACGACAGCGCGAATGAACGTCTCGTCACGGGGGCCCACATCTTTTAGACACTAACTGCGATATCAGTGGACAGCAGGTACCCTATACATCCAGCAGACAGGGGGAAATGGATGACGGCCGGTTCAGGGCCTACTGAGATCTGACACCCCAACCCCCCCAACCCCGAAGGGTGTGGAGCGACCGCTGGCACAGGGGCTCAGTGACAGGGAGCCCCCATCCTGATAACGCTGCCAGTTACTTAGGGACCCTGCGGGCGTGCACCCAAGACCATACTGCGACATGCGCCCCAGCCCCCGGGGGGGACACGGCAACAACCACAGGAAGACTGGCAGCTGGAGATGGCCAGAAGGCAGCGTTTAGAGGAGAAAATAGTGACCATCAGGCTTCAGGCCCGAGAGGGGGACACTATGAGTGGCAAAGGAGTGAAGGGGCACTCACAATCCCCAAGACTGGACAAATTTGCCTATCATAAAGAGGGCGCTGACGCGACGAAAGGGACTACGCCACACCCGTCCACACAATCATGGTCCCCCAGGGAGAACCTGGAGAAATCACCTTAAAAGATGTTATGGCGACTCTACAAGTAATGCAGACCTCAATGGGCACAATATCAACAGATATTTCCTTCATGCATGCAGATCTCGCTACAGTGACAGACCGCCTAGGAGAAGTTGAAAAAACGACAGCGGAGGTCTCGGCGGATACAGCGGATCTACAGAAAACACTGTGCACATTGGAACAAGACAACACAATGCTAAAAGCTAAGCTGAACGACCAGGGAGGTAGATCCAGACGCAATAATGTACGCTTGGTTGGCATACCAGAGACGGCAGGGGACCTGGCCCTCGACCTCTTCGTGGAAGATCTCATCCAAAACCAGCTGAAGCCACGTGGATTGTCGAAGTACTTCTCGGTGGAGCAGGCCCACCGAGTACCAGGAGGGAAGCCGCGCCCAGGGAAACCGCCATAGCCCATCTTGGCGCGCATTTTTAATTTTCGTGACCGAGAGGCCATCTTGCAAGCGCAAGAATAGCCCCTCCAATAAAGATCGAGAATTCGGAAGTCACCTTCTATCCGGACTACACAGCAGCGGTGGCACAACAACGAAGGAGCTATGTGGAAGTCAAGCAGGAAGTACGAAAAAGGGAACTCAAATACTCCATGATCTTCCCAGCAAAACTCAGAGTATAATACGAGGGAAAGACAGGGTTCTTCGAATCCCTAGGAGAGGCAAGAGACTGGCTAGAAGGCTGGCGGCCGGCAAGAGGCCTGAGAAACTGAGGGACACCCCGAGGAGCATCAGATGAAGGTCCCCAACGACAACCAGAGGAACGCTGAAAGGGGCTGACCTGAAGGACTGTACCATACCCAAGAGGATACAAAGGGAGTGGCATACCCAGTACTGGAGTCAACGCTGCAGTCCGTGAAGGTCAGATGGCCAACAACAAGTGGGTGGGGGGTTACACAATACTTGAAATGGGCCAAGACCTTGAGTAGCCACAACTGAACACTTTGCGAAGATGGCGAGAGGTAGGACTTATCGGACCTAATACACACTTGTGGGCCTGACTCTGAATGGTGGACTCTGAAGGGTCGGCGAGGTCTCATCCTCCTGAGTTATGCAAGTTTCAAGGGAATTTAAGCGCTCTGCTCAGTTGGAGAGGTGGATAAGTTAGACTCCACCGGGCAGGGAGGCAGGGTGGGGAGTAGTGGGTTCTTTCAGTTTCGAATTGGGGGAGGCAGGGAGGAGGGTAAGGGTTTTGGGTTTCAAAAGTTCTAGTTGGTTATGTAACCAGTTGATTGCTCTTCAATCTCTCCATGAATGCACATCACTGACACCATGGGATACACTCGAATGCACACACAGTCTAGGTCAAGCACTCTTTTTGCCACCCACGCACTTCTTCTCGCTTGTATTGCTGTTTGCTACGTCAGCGACTGTGACACTAAACACACTGGTGAGCCCAGCGAGAGCTGATGTGTACTCTACCTCAATGCAGTACAGTGATAAAATGATAAGATCGCATGCGAACTTCACACACTATGGCAGATAACGGAATATCTGGACAAGATTCCCAAATGACCAAAATAGCATCTCCCCCCTTAAAAATCATCTCCTGGAATGTAAATGGACTAGGGCACAAAATCAAAAGAGGACTGGTCCGACAGTACCTAAAACGGAGGGCCCCGGCAGTGGCTATACTCCAAGAGACACTTGATGGGATCAGCCTTTAAGGCACTGAATCGTTGGGGCTTTAAAATGGCTGTGCATGCAGAGTTCTCCTCGGGGTCACGCGGGGTTGGTATACTGATACACAAAAGCTTCCCACTGATAATAAAAGACTCATGGACGGACGAACAGGGACGCTTCGCTGCCATATCCTGTCAATGGGAGGGAATCAATTATAACATACTTTCGGTATATATTCCCCCAGCATTGCACCAAAGCACATTCCAAGACCTCGGTAAGTTCTTGCTCGATATCCCTGAGGGGGAACTAATTATAGGAGGAGATTTTAATGCAGTAATAGACACGTCCATTGATCGAAATCCTCCCAGGGACCCTACTAGACCCAATCAGACCTTTAAGGAATTCCTAGATGCTATAGGACTGACAGACATATGGAGACTTAAGCACCCCACAGAGTGCCAATACACGTTCCACTCCGGCGCACACAACAGTCTCTCCAGCATAGACTACATGCTGACACTAGCGGTCTCCCCTGGAAAAGTAACAGCGATAGAACACCTACCGAGAGGGATCTCGGATCACTCCCCGATTCAACTCACTTACACGACACATCTCCCCAGACGACAGAGACTCTACCCTATTTATCCAGGTTATCTGAAGAATCAGAGAATAGCAAAGGCACTAGAAACCGCCACTGAGCACTACTTCGAAGAGAACCTGACATCTGTAGACTCACCCTCCATCCTTTGGGAGGCATACAAAACAGTGATTAGAGGGCAGGCTATCTCAACGATCACCAGGCATAAAAGGGAGCACAGAGAAAACCTCGACGCATTAGAAGTAGCAGTGCAGAGAGCGGAAACGGCCCATGCATTGGACCCTACAGTGGCAACCATCCATACACTAGCAATGGCATCCCAAGAATATGAAGCTTACGCAGAAGATATGGCGAAAACCAGATACACAGATACATTGCACGAGTTAGGAGATAAAATGGGGAAAATGCTTGCATGGTTAGAACGGAGGGAAAAAGCAAACAGATTGATAGCCCAACTCACACTAGCAGATGACTCCACAACCACTGATCCCCAACTAATAGTAGAAGAACTGGCCACCCACTATGAAAGGATTTATACCCCACAGGGCACGATGACCAACGAGGATTGCAGGGGATTTTTAGACACCATACCACTGACCACACTCTCACCAGAAGACATGCACACACTAGAAGAGGACTTAGCACTGGAAGAGGTGGTGAAGGCACTGGCAGCACTCCACACTGGAAAGGCGATGGGGCCAAATGGTCTTCCAATAAAACTCTTCAAACAACTCACACAAAAGGTTACTCCTCATCTCCTCTCCATGTACAATGACTGCCTGACACAAGGTACACTCTCTAGAGATCAAAGACTAGCGACTATCGTGGCCATTCATAAACCAGGAAAGCCTCCGGAACTGACGTCCTCATACCGTCCAATATCGTTAATGAACGCTGATGCCAAAATGTTGGCAAAGCTGCTAGCACTCCGCTACAACCGCATCTCACGACTTTGGTCCACTTGGAACAGTCCGGCATTATGCCTGGGCGCAATACCTCCCTAAATCTACGACGTCTTAATGGGGTACTGCACCACATTCCACAGCTGCAGGAGGATGCGGCCATTCAATCCTTAGACGCCACAATGGCATTTGACCTTGTTGAGTGGCCATTCCTACATACAGTGCTTCAAAAGATGGGATTTGGACCCAAATTCTGTGGCTGGGTTAAATTGTTATACAGGGCACCTCTGGCCCAAGTAGTGGCTAATGGCCATATTTCCAGGGAATTCGAACTGGGGCGCGGAACACGACAAGGATGCCCGTTGTCTACGCTTTTTGCGCTTATATTAGAACCACTGGCGACCAAAATTCGGACCGAGCCACTCATCCGCGGGATTACATGGGAGCAGGGCAGGGAAGACCGCATATCACTTTATGCTGATGATGTTTTGATATACCTGATGTCCCCCACAGAGTCCTTACAGGCCCTAATGATCGTACTCACGGCATATGGAGAGGTTTCAGGATACACCATAAACTGGGCAAACTCACTATTATATTTATTACGCAGCAAACTACTGACACTGCCCTCTAACTGCACATTACAAACAGTGACTAGAGGGTTCAAGTATTTGGGTATATACGTCACCCCGCAACACTCAATATTCATAGAAGAAAATCCAATGAAACCCCTGCAACGACTCAAGTCTAATGTCATACATTGGAGATCACTCCTGTTGACCCTCTTGGGTAGAGCCGCACTTTTCAAAATGCTGGCACTCCCCAGATTCCTCTATGCGCTCCACAACACCCCTTTCCCGGTCCCTCTTTCCTATTTCAAGGCTATTGATGTGGAAGTATCCTCCTTGATGTGGGATGGGAAACCAGCCCATATAGCACAAGCCAAACTGGTACGTAGCTGGTACGACGGGGGCATAGCATTGCTGAATGTCAAACTTTATTATTGGGCGGCACAATTGATGGTTGTGAACCAATGGTTACATGCTACACAACACAATCCAGCATACAGACTTGATAGAAGCATGCTTCCCGTGGATCACTTGATGAAGGCCCTCTACACGAACAAAAAACGACATATACTTACAGGCCCCACGGCACACACGATCAAAACTTGGCATACGGCACAGAGGACCCTTGGGTGGGAGGGAGTGCTCACGCTGGCTACCCCCCTCTGGGAAACAAGCCGCCTAGGTACATTGGCTAACACCAAGGGCTTCAGGCAATGGGACCTCATTGGTATAACAAAAATAGGGGACCTATGGATTAAGGAAGAGGTCATACCGTTTGCTGCCCTGCAAGAGAAATATGGAATGGCAGACACTGAATTATACCAATACATTCAAATTCAACATGCGCTGCAAAGTGAAATCCCACCAGGCATTAAACTAGCTGACTCATCTCCCCTTGAAGATAGACTACTCACTGACTACTTAGACAAGAAAGCTATTTCACTAACATATCGGAAACTAGTGAACAATCTTCCAGACCCTTTGGTTGTCCTACGCAGTAAATGGGAGGTGGAGCTGGGAGACATAGAGGAAGCAGACTGGATGGATGCACTAGCATCGGCTAGAGAGGCGGCTATCCCATCACAGCTGAAATTAGTACAACTCAAAGTACTGCATCGCGTGTACTACTCACACACCCTCCTCCACAAGTTGGGACGGGCGCCAGATCCACTCTGTCTAAGAGGTTGCGGAATGGCGGGAACATACTTTCATACCACATGGGATTGCCCTAAAATACAAACATACTGGGAGCACATACTGACTGAAATATCAATGGTGGGTGAAGCAGATGTCCAGATAGACCCTGGGTGGTGTCTATTAAATATTTGGCCCCCTACAGACCTCAACCTACGGCTCCAGACCTGGGCAACGCTCGGATTGGCCATTGCAAAGAGGAACATTGCTAAAAATTGGGGGTCTGGGATAGTGCCCACACAGTCACAGTGGGAAAATGACATGGACATGGCAATGGTGGCAGAGAGGGCGGTCTCTACACATAGGGGATGTCCCAGGAAATGGTCCAAAATTTGGGAGAACTGGAATGAATCCCGGGGACACATTTGCGAACCACCGCAGCTGTCGACTGACCGTGAGAATAGCCTGTGAACCCCAGACATGCTTGTGATGAATAACTAAGATAGCTGGAAGGGGATGCCAGGGGAAGGAGGGATGTACCGACAATATTCCTTATTTACCGCCAAAATATGCTGTAATAGCTGCATTGCACATGTAGTACTGTATGGGATATTCGCATATATCATACCCAAACACCATGTGGCATAATTGTACTGCAGTGGGAAGATGTGTCAAGGAGGGGTGGGGGGATAGAGATCATTATTTATGTTACTAAATGTGGCTTACACTGGGTCATCCGGAACATGGTGAATATGATGTATTCCTTAACTATAAAAGGAGAGAAATGTTATGAGTTGTTGAAATTTATTGACACAAATGTATGATTCTGATGCACAAGTGCCAATAAAAAGTTTAATAAAAAAAAAAATGTGACGCATAACCCTATTAAGACTCACACCTTTAATTGAGCACCTGGAGCTGCCTCAGAAAATAGCATTCTATCAACCTTCAAACTCAGGCTTAGGGCAAATGGGCATTGGACATTTATTTTGATATCTCAGGTGATCTTAATTATTGCAGCTTCTCTTTATCATTATATAAACTGTCCTCTTGCTACCAACATAGATTTTAAATAAATATTTGGCTTAAGGTATTAGTTTTACTACTCTTCTGGAGAAAAGTCCCGGTCATATTACTGGTCCCAAAGTTGAAAGACCTTGGATGTAAGAAAATAATTAATCAGAAGCTTCAAATTCAGACAGCTAGGCAGTCCTTTTTCCAATCTTCATTAATCCATGAATGCTCAGTGCCACCTTGTGGGGGAAACTCCTGCCCACTTCCTAACCAATGAGCAAAGAGATCTCAGGGCAGCTCTACACACTTCTGCAGCACTTCCTGTGTGTTTTAGAGTACACTATCCAGCTGTGGCACTCTCTACCTAAAGGCAGAGCCTTTCTTGCTCTGGTTAGAGCTCCCTGTGAACACCCATCGGTGTGGCTTTGGAGATTGGAGTGATCTTGTGGTCAATTGAAACCTGTCTTGGGGCAACTTCACCCTCCCACCTGGCGTTGAACCAAGCTGACTAGGAAGACAAAGGAATACAGGTCTGGGTGTGAGGAGGCACCTTTTGAAGCTCAGGAAGGGCAGGGCACCACCTCCCATGCTATGCTGCTCATGGTAAAAAACTACCTCGGCACACTGAAGCCTTTTGTTCAGTTTCTGGGAGCAATTCACATCTCACCACAGGGGAACAATTCAACAGGCAATGGACACTGGCCATTTTTCACTTAGAAAGGAAAATGACAATTTTCTAAAAGTGTCATTTTCAAAATGGAAATATTAAAACCGACTTTACCATTAAGTTAGATTTAAAATTATGAATCATGTTTCTAGTTGCTCGAAAACCAAAATTAGGCCTTATAATGTTACCCAGTGTTTTCCTATTGGAGATTATGAACAATAATTGGTCCCCGAGCAGCGGAATACAATAATAGAAATACATTTGTTTTCAAAGTTTTAGTCCAAAGAAGTCCTCCAGATAATGCCTTTACACAAAATGTTCTTAATTTTCTTTATGCAGATAAGTCAAATCACAAGTTCTAAGGGATAATCCTCTCTGCTTGGTATCATCCAGTGTAGCCAAACAACTGACATGTGTTTCGTCCTGGGCGAAAACACCCAATGACTTCCTCAGGGCAGAAGTATTATAAAGTTCTCATCATCATATCATGCATAGGTCTAAACAAAATTCTTATGGATTAGTATTCTTTCGAGAGCTGGTGAGTCAGGTCCAGCAATTGGGTAGTGTCGCTACTCCCAAATCAGGTCCCGGAGAGTACTCCCGCCATAATGCCAAAACGCCGGCAGTCAGTAAGCTAGCCTTGCTACAATAAAAAAGGATTTGCATTTTTTTCACTACCGGCACATGTAAAACCTGAAATATTCAGGGTATCTTAAACCCTGCCCTATGGGTATTTAGGACCTACTTTAGCTAAAGGTTTATTTTACAAAGTTGATATGGCAGTTGAAAATTGCACACACAGGCTGCGAGTGCAAGACATGCTTCACAGTGCTACTTTAGTGACTGGAGCATAGAGTGCAGCAGCCCACTAGTAGCATTTAATTTACAAGTCATTGATATATGTAGTAACATATACTAGTAAATTAAGTATGCCAATGAGGTGTATACATTTTTAAGTTTCACATATAATTACACTTCACTCTTATGAAAACTACACCAACTAAAAGGGAATATATATTTCTATTTTTTTTTTAATATTATTTTTATATACGAAATTTGAATTTGTTATGCACAGAGCTTGCTTATTTTGAGATATGTCAATTCAATCTTTAGCAAGTTTGCAACATACTCTTGGGAACAGAGCATTGTATTGTAGGTTGAGATGCATGAAATACTGGGGTGTGTGTGTTGTGTTAGCCTGAGAGCTGATTATAATTGGTTGGAGAATGGGGCACTAGCAGGATCCATGCGGCCATGACTGTAACCTAAGGGCCTAACGTGAAATATAGAACTTAGCACTTACCTGAGTGGCTCCAGGCTCTTGTATAATTTAGCAACAGTTTCTCTCAACAGTGTTAGCTGCTTGAGTTGCCAAAAACATAACACAAGTTCCAAGGTTACACACACAAAAATGCACTATTACTTGATTTGTTATCCAAGTATTGCAAAATTATACAATGTTCACGCATGCACTATCCCAAAGTTTGCGCAATTAGGTATTTGCTTTCTTTTTTAGGTTCGGGAGCATCGCTACATAAACAAACATCAAGAAAGACAGGGCCGGCTCCATGGCGGTGCGACCGGTGCCACCGCACCAGGCGCTGACTTTACACGGGGCGCCTAAATGCTTAAAATCACCTGCTACCGCGTTGCTGCCCGCCAGCAATTTTCATTCAATAATTGAAATGTCAAGAAAACTCTGGTGATTAATGTTCTTCCTGGCAAGATAGGAGTTTTGTCTAGTAGAAGTTTTGATTCGTGGAAGTTTTGGTTCATGATAAGGTAGCTCAGTGCGTTAATATGCCTTCATCAAAGAACATGTACCATGCAAATAACAAAGTCAATATAATGTAAACAGGTCAGTGGGTTACTGCTTTTGTCAGAGACTTCCTTTTGTTAGATGCAATTTACAGTGAGTTAATAACTGTCATCAAAAAACTGCCTGCAGACTCCAAGGTATAGATTAGAGGGTATGGATTTTTTCCACAAACTTTCATTATTCTAATGTTGCAAAAAGGGGTAATTTGGGTACAAATCAGTTCTTGTTATCTGAAAGAGCCACAATCCATTGTGTTACATTTAAATTCAGAGTTTGTGCTTCTCCAGACCAAGTATTCTTAAACCATACTGCCTAACTGTATTTATGACATGCGAATCCACCCCTTGTTGTCCTCTCTTACATAACATTTACTATACACTGATTTACACACTTCACTTTTATGAGTGACGCTATAAAAATAATTAAATGCAGGTTTACGAGGTTACGGAGACTGTTAATGGGTGGTAGGGAGGGAATCCGTGGTGGAGGTGGTGATTGGGGGGCGCCAAAAGACATTGTCGCACTGGGCACCACCAGTGCTTAAGCCGGCCATGAAGAAAGGATTAAAACAAGCGCGCAGCTCGTTACTGCTGAAAACATTTCTGAATGCTGTATTTCTTTTTCTTCTGTTTTTCAGATGCGCGCAGCCCAAGGGAAGCTGCCAAAGGAAGGCCACCATAGAGCAGGAGATGTGAGCTGGATAAAGGTGAGAGTCTCGAACATTAAGCGAGGCTTCAGGAACCGCCATGGCTTTAAATAATAACCCTCCTTCCTTACGACAGTGCCAATCTAATAATGCTATCAGTGGGGCCACACATCATTGTCCATGAAGCAAATGCTGTCAAGGGGTCTGCAATCCAGACATAGACAGGGCTATTGATGGTTTCTCCAAAGCATATAACAACTGAACAGTCTGCTGTTTCAGCACATCTGATTGGATGTCATCAACCAATTTGAACAGACTCTTTCTATTGACTACTGGAAACTCTTTTAAAATATCAGTGCAGCCCTGCCTTCCTGGAATGTTTTGGTGATATAGGGTAGGGCATGCAAGGAACCAACCCCTCTTATTAGTTCACCTGCAAAGTGGTTCTGGGTGTTTTTTGTGGCCACAATCCACTCTTCATGCAAATAATTTTTTTTATTTATTTATTAACGGTAATATAGAGCAAAAGTATTCAACAAGTACTACTCATAGAATGGTTCAGGAGTAACAGCCCCATCTTAAAATTAGCATGGGGTCATTATGAGTAAAACAGACACATCCACGAAGTCTCTGAGTTTTATTAAGAGATGTGTGTATATGTATGCATGCATATCACTACATATTTAGATGTGTGGATATGTCTCTATACATGTTAATATTAATTATAATCTAATTCAATAATGTTATATATATCTATATATATATATATATATATATTCACTGAAAAAACCATAGGTTTGACACCAGTTATAGTTAGCTGGAAATTTTACTGACATAAAACCATTGAAATTCCCACGTTATAGTTAGTTGGACTCACTATAACTTGCGCGTGTAATGCACTGCTGATGACATCACATATTACATCATTCATGACATGGTCAGTGACATCACTCATGACATCACTGATGACACCATCCAGTGAATGTGTGTCTTTCTGAAAAATAAATATGTTTTATATATGTATATGTAAAGGTCGATGGAAGAATAAATATTTAAATAAGTGTCTTAATGGATGTTTTTTTAAAAAAAAATTGATTGGTTAACTGGCTTATTAAGTGTATTTTAGTGAATACATATATTTTCGAGTATTGTTTAAATATTTAAATGTTTGTATCGGTGTTTTACTTTGCGTATAAGTGGCTGCAGGGGTTGGTGAGTAGCTACATGTGTGTGTACATGGGTTATTAGATTTTTTTTAGTATCAGTATGAGTGTCTGTATGGTTTGGTGGGGGTATTACTTAGTACATAGATGCATCAATGACTGACTCACTGTTTGTATGTGTTTGGAAGACGGCATATGTGCAGGACTGTATGGATGGATGAGTGTGTATATGTGTGTGTTAGTAAGTGAATAACTGTCTCACTAGTGTCTTTATCAGTAACTACATATGTTTTAATCTAGTATATGTGAGTATTGATGTATATAAGTGAGTATATGTGAGAGTGAGAGATTGAAAGAGTTCTTGTTTAAATAAGTATGTGTTTCTATAAGTGATTGTTTAAGAGAGTAAGTATGTGTAAGTTTCCTTAGAAGTAAGGTGGTAGTGTGTGTATAGCTGTATATGCAAATAAATGGATGTTCAATAGTTTATTTGCATGTGTGAGTATGTGTGTGAGCAACTTTTGGAAGACTTGGTGTGTTACAGGATGTATAGGTGTATCACTACATATGATGAGTGAGTATATGTATGAGTGACTATATAGAACTGTTGGTGAATGAGTGGATGTGTATATAAATGGTGGAATTACTGAATTGGTTGTTGTAACTGGTATGGGTATCCACTTTTTTGAAAATGTTAGTTTCTATTTTTGAATATGTGTTTCAAGGGTTACTTTACAGTGAAAGGAGGTCTGTCACTCTGTCACAAGGATGGTGTCATCAGTGATGTCATGAGTGATGTCACTGACCATGTCATGAGTGATGTAATATGTGATGTCATCAGCAGTACATTACACGCGCAAGTTATAGTGAGTCCAACTAACTATAACTTGGGAATTTCAATGGTTTTATGTCAGTAAAATTTCCAGCTAACTATAACTGGTGTCAAACCTATTGTTTTTTCAGTGAATTTAATAGGTTTTTTAAATGCTAATTCCTAACTATAACTGGTGTGAAACCTATGGTTTTTTCAGTGAATTTCAATGGTTTTTTAATATCATTTCTCTATAGGTATAAAAAGTAAAAAATTTTATAACGAATTTTATATTGTATAATTATGTAATTTATTTATTTTTTTTTGCCCCGGAGCGCGCCCGGGGCGCGTACCGGTGAACGCTCGGGTAAGTGCAGTGCTTTGGCGCGCCCCGGGGCGCGTACCGGTGAGCGTCCCGTTAGCGCTATTCTCGCGTACGAAAACAACATCGTGACGTTTCGCGTAACCGCGTGATGCATCATATGACGCACTGCGTAAGCGCACCTGGGAGTACACAAGCGCATACGATCGCGCAACGTCCTGACGCGCATAAGCTACGCGCCCCCGGGCGCGCTCCGGGCGCGACTACGGGCGCGCCCCGGGGCGCGTAGCGTAAGCGCGTCAGGTCATGTGACCTGAAAATAAAACTTTTTTTTGGTTCATTTCACTTTTGGTTTCCTAATGATGTAAGGCCAGGTCATGTGACCTAAAAATAACACTTTTCATTGGTTCAGAACAGTTTTCTTTTCCAAATGATGAAAGACCCCACCTTTTTTCCTCATTCTACCTTTGTGCTTTGAGAGAGGTAGACCTGCAGTTATTTCAGTAGAAAATGGCTACATTAGCTGCAACTGCTGGATCTTCTGGACCACCACCACCACCACAACAAGGACCACCACAACTTCACAGTGGTGGAGATCAAGAAGAGGAGGAGGATGAGGAGGAGGAGGAGAGGAGATTCGTCCGAGAGGACAATATTACCTACAAACCTAAAGAGCACATCATCTGGCAGTTTTTTTCAAACCCCAACGACAAAAAAAAAGCAAATGCGCCTAAGGCAACCTACTTAATATGTCATCAGGAGCTGTCAAGGGGGAATCCCAACAAAAAATACTCCTTTGGCAACCACACCATGATAAGACATATGCAACGGAAGCATCCAAATAACTATGCTAGGGCAGAGGTCAGGGAACTGGCCAGAAACCCTGTCCAATCTTCTGCCAGCACCTCCCAAACTAATGTTTCCACCCCATCGGGACCGGAAGTTAGGGAGATGTGCTCCACCATACAAACAAAGTTTTCCAATTTTAAAATGGTTTGTATTTTTCGTGGACAAACAATATGCTATGGAGAGAAATGCATCACACTTATTAACCATGCTTGGGATAACCACAAGGGCCCAAGGAAACATTAATTTTTTCTGCTTTTTTTTTTGCTCATGTTGAGCCCTTTAGAATTCCCTGTTTTTTGTTTCTCCCCTTAAAAAATACAAAAAAAATATAAAACTGTGTTGGGTCTTATGTTTCTTTAAGTGGGGACGGTATTTACAAATATTTTAAGTACCTTTAAAGGGTTAGTGTATTTACAAATGCAGCACATGCCACCATGGTTACTGTTCCATCTTGGAATGGTGGCATGTGAAGTACTGGAGAGTCAGTTATTGGATGCTGTGCCTCTGGACGGTCGTTTATATGGATTTATCTGATTTACAATAAAGAAGACAATTTTATCTGAATCAGCATCTTCTTTTCATTGGCGACGATTGGGAGAACAACCCGGAACGGCACAGAACTTTTCTTTCATCTCTGACAGCATTCATCTTTACACTGAGTTTATTTAACTCGAAGCTGGGTAAGAGTCTATTTTTGGATTACTTTGACTTCCTGGCACAGCATTATCCTAATTGACTTCCTCTTCTCTAAACAAGATTTGCTATCTGCGTGTAATTGAACCTTCTGCCCTAAATCATTTTAACGTGAAATAGGGTACACACCTAAACGTTAATTTCCTACAGGAGTCTTTTAATATTTTGCACTCGCATTTGGATAAACTTTTAAAACTATTTCAAATCTGTCGTGACAGATTTATTTGATTGTCTTTGCTCGAGCGTGGAGGGGCTCGTGTTTGAAGAGCGCGCTGTGTGCAGTTTAAACCTCACATTGAATATAATTAACTGCGCGTGCATCCGACTGTGAAGGGCTCGTGTTCAGCTGTGCGCTGTATGCAGTTTGAAAATAATCACGCGCGTGTGTGTTGGTGCGCAGTGAAAGTCTTCGACAAATATAACACAGTTCATCCTTCACTATAAGGAAACTATACAGTCAAAAGGCTCTACAAATATAACGTGGGAAAGAATTTGAAAAGCCTTTTCTCGCCATTTTTACTTCGTTTTGGATCTTATGAAGAACATTCACTCCTCATCTTCACGATCTTTTGACTGAGCACAATAAAAGTAAAGAAGGACTAAACACTGTAACGCTGATTTTCATTGGACTATACAGAACAGGAAGTCAAATGTCAATTGAAGAAAACTAAAACAACTAGAAGGCTATCTTCAATCAATTCAACATTTCATGTGCATTTCGGTGATGCACACACCTTTATTAAAAATATATTAACCATTTTTATTACAGGAACAGAAACACAATTGTACACACAGCTTAATTTATATTGTATGGTTATTCCAATAGGATTAGATATTCTTACATTGTTTCTATATTTTTAATTACAGGTAATAATGCAACAATCTATTTTACCTCCTCCTCCGTTCCTATCCACACCTGGAAATCCACCTCTTGAGTGGGAATTGTGGTTTGAAGGTTTTGAGGCTTATCTAGAAGCCATTGAAGCAGATGTTTTTACGCAAAAAAAAATTTGCCTTACTGCGTCATTCTTTAGGTACCGAAGGAAGGAAAGTTTTGAAACATCTTCCTTCTTCTGTTGTAATGGGGGAGGGTGACGTCATTGATGAATATGCCTCTGCTTTAAAGGTTTTAGATCTCAGATTTAAGAAGAAGCGTAATGTTATTATGGAAAGGCATAAGTTTTACATGAGGAAACAATTACCTGGAGAATCCATAGATACATTTGTTAGTGATTTAAGAGTTTTAGCTGCTACATGCGAATACAAAGATTTTCATGATGAAATGCTAAGAGATCAAATTGTTGAAAAAACGAATAGCAAAAAGATACAAGAAAAATTGCTTATTACACAGGACCTCACTTTAGATAAAGCTTTAGAAATTTCTAAAAATATTGAGTCAACTGCAATGTACATGGATCAAATGTCTTTAAACAACAAAACTCCTACATTAGCAGTGGACAAACCTGTCATTAGGAAAGAAATCAAGTATGACCAGCAAAAAAAAGTATTTGAATGTTACAGATGTGGTAATAGGAATCATTCAGGGAATGCTCCTTTTTGACCTGCTGTAGACAAATTTTGTGCTAAGTGCAAGAAGAAGGGCCATTTTTCTAAGGTATGCAAATCTAAACCGATGTTTAATACTTCTAAACCAAATTATAAACCTGCTTCCAAGGTCTTAGCTATTGAAGCCAAATCTGAATTAAATTCAAATTCCGACAGTGAGGATGAAAATGAGATAATGATGTTGTCTAATGTTCATCTTTCTGAATCCACATCTGCATTTACGTGTGAGGAAGGTGTTTCACAAATCTTAAAAGTACAATTATCTAACATTAAGCGTCCTCAGTGTCAAATAGAAATTTATGGTAAGCAAATCAGCATGATGGCTGATTCAGGTTCCTTTTTCACTTTAATTGGTCCTGATGAATGGCTCAAGTCAGCTGGCATTTCCTTAAGGAAATCATTCATCAAACCTGTAGCTTATGGTGGTAAACCAGTGGATGTCCTAGGTGAATTTGATTGTACTTTAACTTTTAAGACACGTTCTGTTCCAGCTACAGTGTATGTGGCAGACGATAAGTCTTCTCTTTTGGGCTGGTTAGAACAGAAAAATCTTGGCATAATTCTGGACCCTAATAGTGAAGAACAGGTTCTTCTCAGAGATCAATTGATACCTGTTTGCTCTATTAATTCTCATGATTGGGTTTCAGCATTTCCTTCTGTATTCTCCACTACTCTTGGCAAAATCAAAGGTTTTTCTCATCAAATTATCCTTAAGCATGATGCTCAACCTGTAGTACACAAGTGCAGAAGGGTCCCCTTAGCCATGAGAAAAGAATTAATGTCAGAGTTGGATTCTTTATGCAAGCAAAAAATAATTGAACCCATAGAAAGCTCAGAATGGCTTTCTCCAGTTGTTTTGGCCAGGAAACCGAATGGAGTTTTGAGAATGTGCATTGATTTGAGAGATCTCAACAAGAGAATTTGGGTTGACAGACATCCCCTACCGAATATCACAGAAATGTTAAATTCCCTTGATGGTGCCAAAGTTTTTACCACATTAGATATGTCATCAGCGTATCATCAAATTTCCTTAAAAAAAGACAGTCGTCATCTTACCTCTTTTGTAACTCCGTCTGGTGCTTATTGCTTTAAGAGAATGCCCTTTGGGTTAGCGTCGGCATCAGCGGTATTCTAAAGGGTTATGGAGTCTTTATTTGCCAATGTATCCAATATCAAATGTTTTCAAGATGACATGCTAATTTATGGCAAAGACATAGAATCACATGATAAAACTTTAGCCACTGTTCTATCCATTTTGGCTGATCGTGGTGCCACTTTGAAGGCTCAAAAGTGCAAATTTGCAGTTCAAGAAGTCAATTATTTGGGCTACAAGATATCAGAAAAGGGGTTAGAACCCAAAGAGGACCTAGTTGCTGCTATAAAATGTTTTCCTAGTCCTCAGAAAAAAGATCAGTTGCGCTCATTTTTTGGCATGTTAGAATTTTATGCAAGATTTATACCGAACTGCAGTAGTAAAACATATGGTTTAAGGTCTCTCATGAAAAAGAATCAACAATTTGTGTGGTCAAAGGAGCTGGAGAATGAATTTCAGTCGATTAAACTAGAGTTGAGTAGTGCTATTCCTTTACAGCATTTCAACACACGTGATCATTCTGTGGTTGTCACTGACGCTAGCCAATATGGTTTAGGTGCGGTATTGCTTCAAAAAAGAGATGGTAAAGAAGAGGTTGTAGCTTTTGCCTCGCGTACCTTGAGGGGTGCTGAATCAACATATTCAGTTGTAGAACGTGAAGCGTTGGCCTGCTGGTGGGGTGTTAATCACTTCAGACAGTACTTGTGGGGCTCTGAGTTTACTTTGCGGATGGATCACAAACCCCTTGTCAGTCTATTTTCGACCAAAGGTGCCGGGAATGCCACTCCTCGCATAGCTAAGTGGCATTATAGACTTATGGAATTTTGTTTTCATTTGGAGTATATTCCCGGTGCGAAGAATATTTTTGCTGATTGTCTGTCTAGATTTCCTTTGACCTCAGAACTTCATAATGAACCAGTAGAGGATGAATTTAGTATTGTAGCATCCTTAGCTGTGGATTCTGATTTTGCATGTCTCTCAATAGAAGAGTGGAAGTTGGCTGTTGAGCAAGATGTAGTGTTGAAGGAGATTATATCAATGCTAAATAAAGTTTGGGTATCCGGCGGTGAGGGAACTGATGCTTTTAAACATGTCTTTGCAGAACTAAATTTTGAGGGTGGTTTACTCAGGAGACTTGATTTATTGGTGGTTCCAGTTTCTCTTCAAAATAGGATTTTGGAGATTTCCCATGAAGGTCATATTGGTATGAGAGCAATGAAAAGGAGACTTAGGGAAGTATTTTGGTGGCCTGGTCTAGACCGTTCTGTAGAGCATTTTGTAAGGGATTGCATTTCCTGCTCCACCAGTGACAAGACTCAGGTGACTTTTCCTAGTCCTGTGGAGGCTATTCCTGTTCCAGACAAACCATGGGTCAAATTAGCGCTAGATGTCATAGGTCCCATGTATGTATTGGATGAGAAGTCTAGATTTGGTTTAGTCTTAATAGACTATGGATCAAAGTGGCCCGAAGTAAAATTTGTAAGCGCTGCAACTACGGTGGAGGTTGTTTCTTTTCTTCAGTCTTTATTTTTAAGGGAGGGTGCTCCTATGGAACTAGTGACAGACAATGGAGTACAATTTATGGCTAAAGAATTTCAAGAATTTATGTCTCAGTGGGGTGTTAAACACATCACTACTTCACTTTATCATCCTCGCAGTAACGGTCTGGTGGAGCGCTGTAATAGAGCTATCAAAGATAACATACAATTATCTGTAGTAAATGGTTTGGATTGGAGGAAGGAACTTTCTAACTTACTTTGGGCTTTGCGAACTACTCCAAATGCTGCCACCAAGGTTTCTCCTTATACTTTGTTGAAAGGGAGGTCTGTGTCTTCGAAGTTAGTCAGGCCCTGGATGAGTGATTTAAGTGCTCCCAAGATTGATACTGATTTAGTAAAGGCTAATAATTTGATTGCTCAAGACAAATACATTACTAATGAGTCAATTAAGGGAAGGAAACAAGTTTGTTTCAAAGTAGGAGATTGGGTCAGGGCTAGGTTTCCTGGGTACATCGCCAAAGGTCATTCTAAATTTTCCTGTTCCAAACAAATCGTTTCTGTAAGGGGAAGATCGGTGATGTTAAATGATGGTAAATGGTGGAACATGGAAAGATTGGCTATACAGAATGTCCATGTCAATTCTAGGAATCAAAGTGTGGGTGGAAATGATTCTACGCTTGATAAACCTGTTATTAGGGTATCCGCGAGAGTGCGAAAGATGCCTCTTAAATACAAAGATTATGTATAATGTGTGTTTTTGTTTTATGTTTCTTTAAGTGGGGACGGTATTTACAAATATTTTATGTACCTTTAAAGGGTTAGTGTATTTACAAATGCAGCACATGCCACCATGGTTACTGTTCCATCATGGAATGGTGGCATGTGAAGTACTGGAGAGTCAGTTATTGGATGCTGTCCCTCTGGCCGGTCGTTTATATGGATTTATCTGATTTACAATAAAGAAGACAATTTTATCTGAATCAGCATCTTCTTTTCAAACTGTTCAGAAAAGTCAAAAAAAGTAAAAAATGTTAAAAAAAACAATAAAAAAATATAAAACAACAAAAAGAATAAAAACAACAGTTCTTTTTAGAACTACCTCTAATGTATAAAAAAAAGCTACTTTTTTGGGAAACTCTGTCCTACTTTTTTCTCCACGGTACGCTCCCCGGTACGCGTACCCGGGCACGTACTGGTCGCTCCCCCCGCGAAAATCGTTTCTTTGATTTTTGTTTTCAGCGCCGGGCCCTTTTATGTCCCCCACATCAAACCTAAGGGGTCAGGGGGGGTCTACCCTGCCCCCTTTTGGTTATTTCCCCTTTGTTTTTGGCCCCTCTTGTGTCTCTATCCTACCGAGACACAAGATGGCGGCCGCTCCGGACTGTTTCGAATGTTTACAGACACCCGAGAGCCAATCAGCTTTCCGTGCGCAGATCACGTGGCGCGCCCGGTGCGCTCCTCGGTGCGTGTACCGGGGCGCGGCCATAGATATATATATTTATTTGAACCTAAATTACTCAAAATTCACTGGAGCACATATCTTGAGACATAGCAAAGGCACATCGGGCTACCAGTCCCTACAATTTTGCCAAGTTTGGTGGAAATCCATTCAGCCGTTCGGGCTAAAAGTGAGGTCGACCGCCCTATGGAAATTAACATGGGGAAATCACGTTTTGGGACCCCCCTTTTATCTCGGCCCCCCTTGATAAATCCCCCCCATACTTTCAGGGAAGGACCCGGGAGCCGCAAGGCAAATTTGAGGAAATTTTCAGGCAGATTCCTCAACCGGAGCCAAAGTTATTCACAATAGAATGTTGAGATTTTGCATTGAAAATAATCCTAACTATAACTACCTAGTGGCGACCGCCAGTAGGTAATATATAAATATATATATATATATATATATATATATCTATATATATATATATATATATATATATATATATATATGTATATATATATATATGTATATACATATATATGTATATATACATATATGTATATATATATATATATATATATATATATATATATACATATATGTATATATATGTATATATATATATATATATATATATATATATATATATATATATATATATATCCAACAAACAAGGTACCACCATGTAGAAAGAGCCACAACAAGGTAAGTAATGTTCCAGCCTTTAATCACACAGTTATGCAAACAGCGTCAAACCAGCGGCATCTCTGTTTAGCCAAACGCGTTTCAAGTCTTTTTGACCCTTCGTCAGTGGCAGCTGAAAGTGTACTATCAGATCGGATACGAGCAACTTATTAACACAAACACCTCCCATGTGGATGTGGCCTCCTGGTATTTGAAGTTTTTCGTTTCAATACACCTCAAGTGAGTCCAGCTGAAGTGCACCAGTTCATGCGCAATAATGAAATCCAACTGGGGTGATGCAGTCCGAGTGATACAGCTGCTTCATTTATGTTGCCTTCATGATGGATTACCTTCCCTTTTCAAGTGAGAAACTATGTGCTCTTGCCTCTGGAACGCCGCTTCAGCAGCGGGGCTCTTTCCGTGGCCGGGGTAGACCGCTCAAAATCCAACAAACAAGGTACCACCATGTAGAAAGAGCCACAGCAAGGTAAGTAATGTTCCAGCCTATATATATATATATATATATATTTATATATATTTCGACAACTTGGTTCCCTGCTCCCGGCTCGATGCAGCGCTCAGCGTGGGTGCGATCTCCCGCGGCAGATCCACGCCGCTTCGTATTGGCACACAATTCCTTCCAGAAAAGAAAGAAACGGGCCGCACTCCCAGAGAGAAGATTTAACACTTTTTTTATTTTACAATTATCATTCTCATTTCATTAATCTTTATTTCGGCAATTGCCATAAAATATAAGCATAAAATTAGAACAAACAAAAATCAGACATCAATGTTACATCAAAGACAGAATAGCATACAGATAAAATGAAAAAATGCCCCAATACATAGCAGCCTATAGTATATAAACAATCAAGTAAATCAGTGCTGGTTGGTTATTTGGACAACTATTACGTAAAAAACGAGAATAATTTTACATAAAATTTAAATTCTAGTTAAAAATGACCAATACAAAAGGATTGCACACTCAGTAGTACATGATCTGATCAAGGATGGGGTATCCTAGAAATTAAAAACCGTCTCTTATGCCATGCTGCTTCTAAAAATTTGGCCATTGCAAAAACAGTTGCTTTTGAGAGGTCAGTTTTGAGAATTCTAAAGGCCTCAGAGCAATTACCAAACCCTAGATTTTTACATAGTGGGATTATCCAGAACCTTCTAGCAGCACTGTGGGCAGGACAAAAGAAGACTAAATGCAATTCGTCTTCAAGCCCACAATTGCAGCCAGGACAATTTTCCAGGGAGTGGGGCTTCTATTTACTTGTGAATGCTCTAAGCGGAAGAGTACCATACCGCCATTGGAAATATAATTTCCTGGCCAGGTTCGGAAAAATATCATCAAAGACTGGCTCAAAGTTATAAGAATCTTTCACCCCAAGAAAGATGTTCACCCTAATAATTATCATTAAATAAGGGTTTAATGAGCGTGTCAGATCGACGCATTTTGATGTTACCAAGCACTTTGTTACATATATATATATATATATATATATATATATATATATATATATATATATCACGCTCCGCTGCTTTGCAAGGGCAGAAAGAACCAGCACTCCTGTTAGTTTTTAAACCCAATAGGGATTTATTCTGTGCAAAAAATAAACAGACGCATTTCAGCCGTAGCTTTTGTCAGTATCAGCTTGCCTCTAGGAAGCGAACGTTAATATTCACATAATGCAACAAAATAAATGAAGGACTATACATACAAGTTCATCAACGCCAAGTTGGAATGTGCAAAATAAACGTAAATGCAGTTCATTTGTTCTATATCATTATCTACAGTTCATTACTGAGCCAGTTCATCATTTAAATACTCAATGCATGAAATAAATAAATCTCATAGTTATATTTACAAATTGCACATTATTCATCATGTGGTGTTGTCAGTCGTGACTCAATGTTATTCAGCCCTGGATTGGCAAACACATATGTATCTCGTTTCCTTATCTTATCTCTATCTCCCTTATTGAGGTTGTATTAAACTATTCCTTGCCTTATTGCAGTCCTTCAATCTTTTGCCATGACACCTAATCGTGCTGTATGTGTTATTTCTTGTTATAGGTGAGTTATCAGCTCCTCCCCAGCATTTATTCCATTGGGAAACTTGGTCTGGAGTTCGATGGGCATTCCAGACAGTACACTACATGTGTCGTGGTGCAAGTCATGAATTTTAAGATCCTTTTACGTGACTGCCATCCAGGGATCTGGTACATCAGGGTTCTCTTACTGGAACTACAAGCTTTGCATTTCCCACATGGGAATGAACCATGAAGGTTCTGCAAGCCTGAGACTGTTGTAGGTTTGGGGAGATGACTTTGTACCAAATGGTCTTTTATGGATCTCGATTTCCTGAAAGATATTTTATGATAATCTGGATATATATGTGATCAAGCTCCCTAAAGGAGGGAAACGCATTGTCGGATGGGCATTTGTCCTTGAATACAAATGAAATCTCTACTCTGCCACCTATTTGAGGTTTTGGATTTGCTTTTGTGCGAATCTTTTCGCTGCTACTACGAGGTTTGGAGGTCTGCACCTGGTGTTCCCGTCACCCATTGACGAGAGCAGGAACATTTTCTTTATATAGATATATATATATATATATATATATATATATATATATATATATATATATATATATATATATATATATATATATATATATATATATATATATATATATATATATATATGTATATATATATATATATATTTATATATATATATATATATTTACCATCTGGCTCCCTTCCTCTCCCATTAGGCACTGCTTGCTTTCCCGCCGCGTTACTCCTGCAGTTGAGCCCAACTGCTGACATTTTCAACAAAGTTCCCCAATCCCGGGGAGATGTGGAGTCGCAAAAATTGGAATCGTTCGCTTGTTATAGTGAAAGTATTTCTTTTATTCTATCAATCCAGAGGGTATCAAAACTAAAACAACCAACGCGTTTCGACAGCGTCCGCTGTCTTAATCACGGTCAGTTTGTGCTCGAAAGCTCACAAGTTTTAAAGGAACCAAACCAAACAATAATGGTTACACCCTTGTGGGTGTGTTCGAAACATTTCACAAATCACGTGGTATATCGTAAAAATGATCGGAATTCTGGGTGTTGTAGTTTTACATATAGTCAATCGAATAAAACAATTTTTGAACGAGTTTGTTTACATTCGAATGAACAATTCATTAGAAACCTTGGTAATGTGATTTGAAATGTTTGAAACTGCTGTCCACTTTTAAACAAAGAAAGAGTACTGCCCTCCAGTGGGCACAACAAAGAGTACTGCCCTCCAGTGGGCGATTTTGACTGATTCATGGCTAGATTTAAATTAGAATCTTAATGAGTTGTGAGCATATCAAAAGTGAGAAAAGGTGATAGGGGTGAAACTTAAAGGGTACATAAATTTAAAATTGATTAATATGGCAAGCAGGATGATACAAGGAAATCAAGTTTTAGTCAAAAGTCATGCTGATTCTCAGAGATGTATATACAATTCTTCAGATTGGTTTAGTCCATACGGAATCATAGTTCTGAAGTTCAATATGTGCCTGGACTCTTTGTGCCTAAGAAGTTTTTCATTGTGACCACCCCTTGCCGATAGGCTCATTGTTTCCATACCCCAGAAGCGTAGTTGTTTCCAGTCACCATTATGCTGTGCTTCCATGTGCTTGGCAACTGCATTGCCCCTGTCCTTGTGTACCGTTGCTCGTACATGTTCCAGAATGCACTTTTTCAGCTCACAAATGGTGCTGCCGATGTACCTCAATTTACACGGGCATTCGATCATGTATATAGTATATTTACTATTGCATGTTATGCATTCTTTGATTTGCCAGATCTTGTTATTCGGCATTGATATTTCAGATGTAGGCTTAGCAATTTCGCACACTTTGCAGTTGTAGCATTTTATGAAACCTTTTGTTTGTAACCATTGTTTCTTTTTTGTAGTTTTTTTAAAGTGACTGTGGACTAATTGGTCCTGTAAGTTTCTGGCCCTTCTGTATGTTATTACAGGGTGTTTGCCCATTCTTTTGCCTATGATTGGGTCTAATTGCAAGATTTTCCAGTTTTTTCTCAAAATTTGGTTTATTTGCTTGGATTCTTTGCTATAGTTTAGAATTAACCTGATTGGTTCATCCGCTGTGGAGGGTGATACTTCTTTTTGTTTTAAACAATCTGTTCTTTTTGTTTGATTTGCCCTCTCCCAGCATTGTTGTATGATGTGATGGTTGTATTTCCTTTTTTGGAAACGTTTCATTGAATTTTTGCTTTGCTTATGCCATTCTTGTTCTTCACTGCAAATTCTTCTTAGGCGAAGAAATTCCCCGTAGGGGATACTTGATATCAGGGACTGTTGATGGAAACTTGTGGCCTCCAGGGTTGCATTAGTTGCAGTGCATTTCCGATGAAGTGTGGTTTCCACGTGATTGTTATTTATGTACACCTCTGTATCAAGGAAAACAGCTCTGTTTTGGCTGATGGTGTGGGTGAATTTTATGCATGGCGTGCTATTGTTCAATATTTGGAAATATTCCAAAAAATTGTCTTTGCCTCCGTTCCACACTATGAAAACATCATCAATAAATCTTTTCCAGACTATGATGTGTTGTGTGTAAGTTTGGTACTTTTCATTCCATGCTGTTGTTTCTTCCCACCATCCAATTGCTGTACAAGCATAATTCGGACTGAAGGAAAACCCCATGGCAGCCCCATTTTTTTGTCGGTATAATGAGTCGCCGAACATGAAGATGTTATTAGTCAATAGGTTGTTTATCATTTCCATTAACATGTCATTATGGCTTTGGTAATGAATGTTCCGTTCTTTTAGGAAATATTTACAGGCGTTGAGGCCCATCCCATTGTCTATGTTGGTGTACAACGAGATCACATCCATGGTGATCATGATGAAATCAGGTTGCCAGTTAATTTGTTCCAAATTGCACAGAAAATCGGTGGTATCCTTTATATAGGATTTCAGTAGTTTTACCTGTGGGCTTAAATAGAAATCAATGAAATTTGACAAAGGTTCAAGCAGAGAGCCATTGGCCGACACGATTGGTCTCCCTGGTGGTTTTGTGGCGTTTTTGTGTATTTTAGGTAAAAAATACACGGTTGCTGTTTTTGGGAAATCCACTGTTAAATATTTCCTCTCATCAGAGTCAAGAAGTTCACTAATTTCCCATTGACACAATTTCTTGTCCAATTCTCTTTTTATGTTGTCAATTGGGTTTTTCCATAGTTCCTCATAATAGTGTTTGTTACTTAATTGTTTCATAGCTTCCGCAATGTATAGTTTTTTTGTCCCAGAGCACTATATTTCCGCCCTTGTCCGCTGATTTTATTTCAAAGCTTTGATCATTTCCTAGAGAGGACAAGGCTTCTCTTTCACTCTTTGATAAGTTGTCTTTGCCATTTTTTTTGTTGATCTTGTATAAATCATGGATGACCGCCTCCTGAAACATATCTATTTTGTTTCCTAGTGTTAGCTGGGGATAGAATTTGGATTTAGCCTTCAAGTTACTAGTTCCTGCTCCTAATTGCGGTATTGCTGTATCCAGGTTGATTTCCTTGCCCTCTTCCGCATTTAAGTTCAAAACTGTTAGGTATGCCTCCAATTCTTTTGCTAACAAAGTAGAAGTTGGTCTTGGTTGGAGTTTTGGTATTTTGGGTTTATTTTCTCTCTTCGCAAAGAATTTGGCAAGTTTGATTTTTCGAATGTAAAGATACATGTCAATTCTTGTTTGCGCCATGTCCATATATACACATTCCAAACTCAACCTCAACACGAAATATGGAGAGGAGACGACATCAAGTGTGGGGAAACTTCTTTATTTCCCTTTATCGCCGCTTTTCAAATATACACATATATATATATTCACTGGAAAAACCAAAGGTTTCATACATGTTATAGTTAGCTGGACATTTCACTCATACAAAACCTTTGAAATTCTCCCGTTATAGTTAGTTCAGCTAACTATAACTCGCGTGCCCACAATGCACTGTAAATCTGCCGAACGGTGTGTACTTTATGTACTAGCTTTCTTCCTTAGATGTAGCACTAGTTTCTCTTGCTCCACCTGCAGAATCCAACACCCTTTCTGTGTAATGACCTGGAAATTCAAAGATCCACTTCACTGACAATGCAGTGGGTAGTTTGCGTATCTCCAGCCTTTCTTATTTTTCACGTTTTTCATCTTCCACTCAATCTACACATCATCCACACATACACACATCTAATTACTGCATTCCTTAGCTGTGATTATCAACTATTCTTCTATTCTATATTCATATTCAAAGTGCAAGCCCTTTATCAAGCCTTTTTGTTGTAACTACTGTTCCAGGAATTGTGCTCATACACAGAACTATGCATGAAGACTTAGGACCTCAGTGAATTACGGTGTACCAAAACCCACCTTACTACACAAACCCCCTACCATACTAGCAATCAGTTACTCATTGGTTCTTCACCCTAGGGCAAAAACACCAATACCTAGTCAACCCAGAACATGAGACTTAAATTACATGAAGTAAACTGGATAACAAGAGCACTCTTTCATTATAGTCTTACACCAGTCCAAAACAAGATGTAAATAAAGACACGTGCAACTTGAAATGTTTATTCCTAACGCCATAATCTCATGCACAGTACCTTAGATAATACAATCAAACATATTACCAGAAACAAGGTTGTCAGCATTGTTACTATTCTATCAAATACAAACGGAAAAAAAACCTATAATGTTAAAGGTAAACAAATTTAAAATATACCTACATTTCACCCTCCCTCCCTAACAGATTAGTTTATAACTACAGAAAGTCTCATAGGATTACATGGGCAGACCCATACCTCTGGTAGTCAGCAGTAGTACATCACATTCAGTGCTCCACAAACTGTCAAGATATGAATGTTCTCCAACTGTGTGTAACTTTGCCTCCACAATGCATTATGAAACGCTCAAGTATCAGAGGTGGCCACAGCTGCATATGTGTTATGGCTCGAATGTGCGAGGATCATTCTGAATAAAAGACACAGTATACAAGATAACCTTGATGTTCCATACTCTCACTATACACACAAAACTAGTGAGGCAGTTTACAAATCTAGCATACCAAAATATTCTCATATAAACCAAAATACTCAGCATTCTCTAAACAATATCACAAGTATTTGTGATGTGCAAAGCAGAGCAGGAAAGCAAAAATAGTGTGTAAGCTTCTAATAAACCCATGCTAACTTAACAGGGTGTGAGTGCAAGGCTCAGCTCCACGGCACCCTTCCTTGATCAAAGCACGTGATATAAACGAGGGCGAATTAGAAGCGCAGAGTACAAGCCTAAAAAGCAGAGTCAAGTTCACATTTCCAAAAAAAAGTTATTTGCTCCTTGATAGAAAACAGTAGCTAAATAATTAAGAATGCGTAGGAAAGTCAAAGAGTCTTAATCCAACAGCGTGTAAGCAAAGTATGTAGCAACAGCCTCCAAGAGGAAGTCATTGTTCTCATCTGAAAACATTTCAGCCATCCTATTCAATAGTGGGAATGAACATACAGGTTCCTCAACAACTGGAGCCTCTATCACCATCAGAGGAAAACTCGGGTGATCTTCAATGTAACTGCATGCCAAGAAGTCATGCGCCACTGCAAAAACATTCCAACATCCCATTATTCCATGTATCGCTGTTAAGGCCATAATCCCGCCGCCAGAACAGAGCAATTCATGAGCAACCAAGGGGCTCATCAGCTGATAATAATCCGCGTTGGGAGACACCGTACTGCAGAGACACATATCCAGGGCCCAGTCGAAATCGCAGCTCAGGCAATAGAAGACAGGTTGAAAGCATTTAAAAAAGGAAAATCGAAACGATAATCCATAAACTGCACTCAATGTAGCCAGAGGCAGCGCTTCGTAATAACTAAGCATTCGGTTGCGGACCAGCAACAACAGGGACATATTCTCGTCTGCTGCAAGATGTCCATCCATATTTAAGTAAACAAAATAATACAAGCACACCGGCAACTAATGTGAGCATTAAGGAGAATCCACCAAAGATGCTGGAAAAAAATGAATGAAAAAACACAGACAAGACACCATATATACTTTCTACAGAAGTCACAAGGCCACTGCTTCTAACTTTAAAAAAGTAAGGTAACCCTGTAGTCAAGGAAACATTTAAAGATACTCTAAATTAACTCCCCAAAATTCAAGAGCACGTCTGTATTTAATAAATCATGCCTTTCTGTGCGGGTGTTTGCTACATGAAGGACAAATGTTTCTGTAGCAGATATAACAGCGACCTCTTTTTGAGACAATAGCGCTCTTATACGACTCATTTGGTTGACTCTGCTTTCAAGGTCGAAATCGACAGCCAGTTGGAAACATCCAGCTTCCCATGCAGAGGAGTTAATACAACTTCTTTTTAATCAAACCACACTTTCAGTTACCGTAATCATGTAAGCGATGCCTACTAACATTGCACAACAATCTCCATTATTTCAAAGTAAATAACTCCTGTTTCCAGTAAACTGAACGTTGTTATGATAGCAGGTGTCGGACTACCTTTCCAAACTCAGTCCAAATTAGGTGCATCTTGTTTACATGCAATTGTATGTGTCTACAAATTAAGGAGTGATCTGCTGCTATTGTACAATCCTCGACATTCAGATAGACTTCTTTTCCCTCCCTCAGGCACCTATATGTAAATGGTAATAACCAAGCTTCATGGACATAAGCACTGCCTAAACATCCATATCTGCCTATAGCATAGTATTTCATGCAAACCTCAAACCTCAAACAGGTTGAAAAATAACGTTATGGTACTGTGGATAAGCAACACACCTGAATTGGATCTCTAATGAGTGACCACTTCTAACCATTCTGATAGCGCGCCCTGTGCTCTGATTTGACAGTGAGAGAGTGATCGCACCATAGTTTATACTGCTAATCATTCTCAGCATACGCTACGAATACGCTTTGACGACGTTACGCGTCGCATCAAAGCTTCCGAGTGATGTCATGTACGGCGCTTCGTACGTGAAACACGCAAATGTTTTTAATTGTTTAAAAACATATATTCATGTATTTAATGAACATACTAACAAAAGACTTAATCTAGGATAATTATGAAATCATTTTTTTTTTACTTTTAAAAATCCTATATTACTTCTATATTGTATGAGTGGAGCTGCATGGCCCTCCGCCTGCTGCCCTAGACTCCACCACGCCCAGACCCGGTTCATAAGCACGCGTGATCGTCACGACAAAACCATTAGCACGCATATCGCTTTACCACACATGCTTTTACAACTAGTAAGCATTTACCACTCATAATAAACGCATAGTCTTGATAATATTTTTTTGTTGACGAACACGCGTTCTAATGGCTGTGGCTTACATCCTTCAAATTAGTTTCTAGGTATACGTGTGACCAAGTCTGATAAAATCGGAGGCCAAGGACAAACACCGTGGTGTCTGTGGCAGGAAATCTCATTGATCACAGAGAAAATATGCGCAGGGTAAAATGAAAGTAACAGGTATAAGAAAAATAATGGAGGAAAACTATTAAAATGGCGGTATGTAGTCAACGTTTGGCGCCTCAACACTACATTTCAAATAAATGTGCATACAATATGTTTATTAATATATTACAAGAGTATAGCACCGGATGACACACACGACCCGGGAAAAGAAAGCAGTAAATGTAATACCTAAAATCAGGAGAGGTTTGCTTGGCGAATTTGAAGAAAAAGACAAATAAGTGCACTTGCAAACAAGGCTGCGCATGCGTAGTGAGTACAACTGATGCTGGAAATAAAACTGAGAGTTTTACATACTGTCATTGAAATATAGCTCTAAAAATTGCCCCCGGAATTTGCCCTCCGAGACCTAATGAATAAAATGGACTTCTAGTTTTTTTTCCCTTTTCCACCGCGTACGCATACCATACGCGCACGCCACAATTTTTTATAAAACAAAACAAAATTTACCCTAAAAATCCATGTACGACCCCCTGAGCAAGCCTATAGGGTCAGAATGTTTCTACCCTGCCCCCTTTCCTTATTTCTCAACTTTGTTTTACTGTTTTCTTGTGACTCGGTTCTACCGAGGCACAAGATGGCCACTGACACAACCTGGTTTTGAGTGTTGACAGACAGTTGACAGCATATCAGCATGCAGCTCGTGCTCGTAATTGAACGGTTCTCTGTCCGCGTGTAGAACTCTGTCTCTAGATATCACTATGATTTTACTTATAATTTTATCCAAAACTAGCAGCCCGTCCCGACGTTGTCTGGGTAGGCTTTTCGAGAGTACTGACCAGCAACGCCGCTCCTCCCCCACCAGCATTGCCGCTCCCCCCGCCGCTCCTCCACGCGCTGGGCACTTCATCTGCTGTGCGCTTCTGAAGTGCCTGTCCGAACCCATACTCTACTGAGGCCCGCTGAAGTGGCTCGTCACCCCTGCCTTCCCTGTTGTTCTCACCCTGCAGGTGTTGGCGAAGTGCAGTTGGAGTGTACAGCACTGTCTGAAGGAGGGCTCACTTGACTGTTGATGTGGCAAGCCTGCAGTGGGTGGGGGAGTTATAGTTTTGGGGAGATAGTGCCATGCGACAGTCAGAGGGTGCCAGATCCTAAGGTGGCGGGGGTGCACATTTTACTGGAATGGGAGACATTCCCCCGGATAATGTGAAGAGGTGCAAGCTGCGGTGGGGCGCGCCGGGGTCTACATGTCTGAGGCCCCCCCAGCTAAGATTGAGAAGCAAATGGCACTGTCTGCACTCACAGCCCGCTGTATTTACACGTTCAGCGCGAAAGAGCGTTTTGCTAACACGGTCAAGTGTGATTCCTTACACGTCGTCAAACATGTAAAGTGTGAATCTATACTACTTACTCACAATATTTGCATTGTGCGATGGCTCCTCCCTGCACTGGGCACTCCATCAGCTTGGCACTTCCGCATGTCGGGTATCGGTCCCTTGCTCCTTCCAGCGCTCCTGTCCGACACCGAACGTCGCATTTACGTAACGCGACACCCACATGCCATTGCGCCTCTCGCAAGCGTTGTGACGCGAAACGCCGCACGTCTAATCACTGTATGCATACGCCCATATGGACTACTTTTCCCCTAACATCCTTTCCCCGCCCCAATGTATATGGTGTGTTGATGTATAGCCTATGTCCATCTCCTGGACCTCCCCTTTCCAACGCTGTATTGGGTGTTGTGATTGGTGGTGTACTTTTCGAGTTTACCTGGCTCAAAGGACACAGTTCTCTCTTTATAATAGTAGTATAGATAGATTGTAACAGATCAGCATCTCACTAATATTACTGCAAACAATCTCTGTGACATCCTTCCATTTCTCATATGTGAGGTCAAGTTTTGATCTAAAGGAAACCTTTTTTATGGATGTTGAAACACAAATATTTCTCTGCCAAATATCTGTGATAGACTCCCATACATCACCAGCATTAAAAATAAATTAAAGGAAAACGATATTTAAAACAATCTGTTCAAGAATTATTCAAGTCGTCAGGGCAAGAAACTCTGCAGAATAGGGGAGCCCCTTGAGAGGCTGGGACACTGGGCTAGGGCCCACTTTTCCAATGCCTTAAAACTTCTCTGCGCTTCTGTGCTCTCCAGATGCGTGTGGTACCCTGGGTAGGACATTTCCAGTCTGCCCATGTGATGGGTAGTCAGTGCAAACACTGGTGCACTTCATGCTCTTCTGCAAATGTTATATTCCACCTTTTAAGTTATTTATCGAGTGGTTTTTAAAGCCCCCGAGTCTCAGGAAGCGTAGGGATGCACTGTTTTATCTTCAGCTCCTATACAGCACCGATGTTTGTTTTAGACTTTGTTCCTTTCTCAAAGCAGCTGTGAGATGCAGAAAATTGATGGAGGGCAAGATGTCAGGGTGCACTGGATCCCAGACCCCCGAAAGTGGGCCTGTGTTGTACCTCGAATAGTGCTTGAGGCTGTGGGGGGTCTGTGATCATTTAGAGGTTCATGGTGTGGGTAAGGGTCGCGGTATATTGATCGGGTTATCCCATTTTTATGCCGCCACATGGTTTGCATCATATTGTTGTCGGCAGAGATTCGATTGCACAGTATCGCTCCCTGTGTTGTTTTGCAAGAAGTATTATTCATTTTGCGATTCTCTTCCTCTGCATGTTTTTCTTATGTACGCATCTTTTATGGCTCTACTGATGCAGACTAAAGATGAAATGAAAGCAGTACTGTATCATTTTATCTGTGAATAGCAGCCCGGCCCGGCATTGTCCGGGGCAGAAGGGGGCTGGGGCAGCACCGCTGCAGGAGACATGCAGCAGAGCAGCCAGCAGCGGGAGCAGCAGAGCGTACTCACCAGCATCACGTGCGCAGGGTGTTTTTCCTTGCTCCCGTTTCCTTGCTCCTGGCCATTTCTGCCCACGCTCCTGTCCGCTCTTGGCATGTCGGACTCCGGAGGTTGTCGATTCGGCGCTCCTGTCCTGCCCGCTTCTGGCAACGCTCCTGTCCACTCCTGGCCATGCTCCTGTCCGCTCCTGGCCACGCTCCTGTCCGCTCTTGGCTCCTCGCCGACCACTTTACTACTTTACTAAAATGGAGGACCCGTGATTGTGATTTCAGCACGCATAAAACGCACACGCCCACCTCAGACATGGCGCTACTTCCAAGGGACTACTTTGTGAAAGAACGTACTTTGCCCTTCTAAGTATATTTTTTTTATGGTATATAGCCTGTGTCCATCTGCTTATCCTGACGTTTCCAATGATGTATTGGGTGTGTTGATTGGCGCTGTGGTTCCCAAATTTACCCGCCTCAAAGGTTCCCAGTTCTCTCTTTATAATAGTAGTATAGATATATATCTGTAGACTCAATAACAACTTACATGTTCCTTTTCTAATCCACTCCCATCATTCTATTCCTACTTAATCACTACTACTGACACAAGCACTCAAGAGCACAAACTACTTAACGCAACTAATCCACGAAGGGGAAAAATTCACAGCTTACTCATATGCAATCTATTAAACATTAACTCTAATCTTGGGTTCCAGAGTAGTATGCTACTACAACAAAGCATTTCAATGCGCCTTGTTGGGGTAGTAAGTGCTACATAAATACAATTTGCAATTACATTTATGTATGACACTGCTTACCATTTAAATTAGCCTGACTCATCCAATTAACAATGCAAGTATACTTTCAGACTCTTGATGCTTTCAAAATGGAGATGTTTTCAAAAAGGTTCAATCATAATAAAATGTAATGAGCCATACAATTTCAACTTTCAAGATCAGGCCCTATTTTGCTATCAGTAATGTGCTTAAAATCGGAAAGATGATTTACTAGATAATGACCCTTTAAGCTGCATTAAAAATAAGCACACATTTAAAATTTCTGGCTGCATTTTCAGGGAGAACTCTCTACCAAATATTTTCATCACTGAGTTACAAGACTCATGTACCTTGCACAATTAAGAATAGCAGAGTAGATCAAAAACCATCAAAACATCACATTTGATTCATAATCTTGCATGGGGGTTTCGACAACAGTTTTAGAACATTTCTGCAAGAAAAATTATCAATATAAAGTACGTGGGCAGGAGAGTGGGATCAGAAGACAAACGTTTGCATGTTCATGCATTATTAAACAAACAACAAAGGCGAATAACATGAAGAAGATGAAATAAATGTCATGGAAGATGTTCAGTTAAGATTGCCACTTTGTAAAATGGTGTTAGGACACCATGGTGGTAGGAAACCAAGTATGCATAGGAGTAGTGTCATTCAATCAAAGTAATGTTTATTCAAACCTTTGTTGTTTAGACAGTGCGAAAACATATTAATGTATACACAATTCTAATATCATAAATAATTTCCTCAACAGTTATTTTAAAACAGTATTCCCTAAAAATGTCAGGTTATAGACATAACATTTCATTGCACATACCTGATAGAAATGTAAAATTTTCTACAGGAATTTTCCTATGTAAAATTCTTCTACTAGACTAAAATTCTACACCATTGGCAAAAATCCCTACTCATGTTTATATTCTTTATTTCTCTCTATGGCTTTCGATTCCTAGTACCCAAGTGCGTAGGTCATCTTAATTGTTCAAGCAACAGCTATTTACTGCGGTCATGAACCCTCCAAAAGCTATTGCAATATCCAGGTTGCACATATCAGCAAGGAGTTCTTCGGCTTGGGCACAGTTCCTAATTCCATATTTTAAAAAGATGGGGCATAGCATCAGTTTCTGTAAAACAATCCTGTAAACACTCCACTAATATGTGCAGAACATCACAATTTGTACCCAACTTACATGTACATTTCCCATCGGGTTGAATCATTTCCATTTGTTTATTCTCTCATTGATTACCCAAGATTTAATACCAGTTCTTATTCTTAGTTGTTCACACCTGAGCCAATGATTTGGTAATATATCCATATAGGGGAATGAGGCTTACTCATGTTAGGTGCTTAGCATAAATTGCACCGATTTTTCTCTCTCAAATACTGCCAATCCATTTTCCAAGATGAATATTTCCCTAAAGTTCTTAGTTCACCCTTGGAAACTTCTACTTGTAACGTCTGTTGGCATTCACTCACCTTCTAGTTCCCACATACAGATTTCAATTTCTTTCTAACTACTGTGGCCCATTTGAAATCACTTTGTTGTATCTCATTCTTACACCATCGGAAACATTCTTTTCCTCTCCGGAGCCCAGTCCTTTCCACAATTCCATTAATGCCACTTGGACCTGTATGTTCCACAAGGTCATACCTGTCTCCATTCATATTGCCTGTATCATTGATGAGCCTGGTAGGGACAATAGGGTCTTTATACACTTCCCTTCTTCTGTATCCCACCCACTGTTACCACTGATACAAAGTAATTCTGCTCTATATTGTAATTGTGGGGGTATAATGGCGCTAAAAGGTTTCATCATTGGTCTATGAGATGTCTCTCCATAGTCAAGGTTACATTTTTTAAAACCACTCACCCTAACCTTTATGGCCTCCGTCCGTAAGTGTATGCCATTTCAGGGAGATTTCAAACCAGACCCCTACATATTTATCTTTGTTTACTGTTTCCAGTTTTCTGGGACCCAGGTACCAATTAAACTTATCTCCTCTTTTCCCAAAACATAGCACCTTAGTATTATCCAAGTTAACAGTTAGGTGTTTGGACCTACAATATTCACTGAATGCATCCAGCTTTCTCTGGAGACCCATCTCTGTCTGATCTAAAATTACCATGTTGTCTGCGTACTGCACGCACAATATTTTGTTCATCATTCGTTCTGGGACTCGCACTTCTACCCACCCCAGGGCAGTTGGTAAATCAGCAAAAAATATGGCAAAGAGTTGTGGAGCCAACACACACCACTGTCTTAATTCATTCTTAGCTGCTATTTTCCGTGTCAATGTACCCTCAGTATCTTTAATGACCTGTACCCAATTTTTCCTTGGCAACTCCTGTATTATATTTTCTCAGTTTTTCCCATAGGCACCTCTGGCCTACCAAATCAAAAGCTGCACAGAAATCTACAAAACAACCCAACAACCTCCCACTCTGCTCAACTGATTTCTGTGCAATTGACCAGAGGGCAAAGCAATGATCAAGTGTGGAGTGGCCCTCCTTAAAGTCGCCTTGTTCCACAGGGAAGATTGATATCTGTGCCATTCATTCTTACAGTTGTCCCAAGACTATTTTCGTGAATACTTTTTCTCCCACATGCAAGAGGTTGATCAGCTTGTAATTTTTTAGGGGCCTTCACGTCTCATTTGTTATGTATCTGTCTAACTGTGGCACATCTCCAGCTATCAGGGATTCAGCATGTGTCTAATATAAACACAAAAACACTAAAGATAGCACTTCAGCCCACCACTCAGACTGTATCTTTATTATAATTGCAGTGAGGTTTTCTGGGCTGGATGCATGAGTTAGATTTGTTTTAACTATAATATGTTTTATGTTATCTAATGAGAAATGTACTTTTATACCTTCCAAGGGTATTGAGTCTCTTTCTACGAACTCGATTCTCTTGCCATACAGGTCCCTCAAATACTCTTCCCATGTGGCTTCCTCCACTACACAACTCATTACCCCTTGTGTCTTGCTTGACTGTATTAACTTCCAGAATTATTGTGCATTTTTTGATTCAATTGATTCCAGCAGATACCCCCAGCATTTCTCTTTGAATTTCCTTTTCTGATTACAGACTAACATTTGAACACTTTTCTCATTTAAACTAGATTTGTATAACTTCAAAGATCATATTTTACTCTGGGGCTTCTCTCCCCTTTCCTTATCAACCTCTTTGATTTCCTATATTCCTCACTTAACCAGTTCGTTCCCATTCCATGGTTCCATCGCTTCATCTTAGCCCCTGATTTTTTGTATTTTAATTTTACCATAAGACATTGCCCCACTTGTCTAATCATTTCTTAGTCGCATTCTAGTTTTTGTAATGTGGAGTAGTAGTTTTGGCTTGTTTCCATCAAACCAATATGAAAACCAAATGTGATTATGATGGTTTGTAATAGAAGGTCTCAAGGGTTTTTCTATCTAATTAGTACCACAGTGCAAATAGCATTGCACCCAATTTTTGAGCTACAACTTCCCCTTGATATTGCAGAAAGAGCTGTAGATGTTTGTGCTGCCTGCTTTGTAACACCCATTGTCTACATTGCGCCCACACAATGCAAAGATGATTGACACTCATTTGCTTGGGTTTGTGGCTCCATGCAAATGGGTGAACACCACCACCTATGTGCATTCGCCCTATTACAGATGCAGGAGCATTGACAAAGAGGTCCAAAAGGAATATATTACTATGCACCACCCATGAATTAGGTTGGTTCTTTCCCCATTCAAAGGAAGGCTGAGATGCCCTTGTAGAGTTTGCAGGAGATTCTGGGTAGGAAAAAGTTGGGGGGTCCACTCAAGCCATACCTCCCTGTTCTCTCCTGGGTGCCTAGTTCTCAGAAATGTGTGGGGTTAGTACGTTTTCCTAGATGGCCAACGACCCAATGGCCAAAAACCCAAGTGACCCCCTTGCAAAACAAGGTTGTTTAGTGATAGGTAATATTATGTTTCCACAATATGTTTTGAGCCCTTGCCTGTTGCAGGTACTTGACCCACCCATGCAAGTGCAGTATCATTTTTATTGGGAGATCTGGGGGAACACTGGGTAGTAGGAAATTTGTGTCAGCTTGGTGAACCCACAACTTTCCCAGACAGAAACTTGAGAAACATTAGTTTTTTTCTCCTAAATTTGAGGTTAGCTGCGTATTCTGGTTAGGATAACTTTGGGGGGTCCACGCACACCTTACCTCC
Source organism: Lissotriton vulgaris (assembly GCF_964263255.1). Classification (NCBI taxonomy): domain Eukaryota; kingdom Metazoa; phylum Chordata; class Amphibia; order Caudata; family Salamandridae; genus Lissotriton; species Lissotriton vulgaris. The sequence goes on along the minus strand of NC_141696.1, from coordinate 398,012,210 downwards.
CCGGAGTCCCCCAGGAGTCTAGTTTTTAGAAATTTGGGGGGTTGGTAGGTTTTCCGAGATGTCCGCCGAGCCCAGGGCAAAAAAAAACAGGTGACCTCCGTCGATGTAGCTGGTAAATTAAAAGAATGTATTCATCAGTGTATAATGGGGCTTCTCCTTCGGTTCCTTTAGAGTAGCATGGGAAGCACTTTGGTCTTGCCCTTTCCTGGCATGGGGGTTAGGCCACCCACACAAGTTGAGTACCATCTGTATTAGAGGACTTGCGGGAATGCCAGCTTATCTCCCTGGTATAGAAACTATACAAGTACTCGGATTTCCCTTACACCCTTCGGACAGGCTCACTGCAGATTCTAGAACTTTTCATCACAGAAATTTGAGAAGGAAAATGTGTGTTTTAGGTACAGTTTGAGGTTTGCAAGGGCTTTTCCGTAAAAAACCTGTTTAGAACCATACATGATACGCACAGCACCGTGGACTATTCCAGGTGCCTAGTCTTCAGAAATATCTGGATATGGTAGGTTCTCCTGGCTGGCGGCTAAGCTAGGGCCCAAAATCTTCAGCTAACAACAATATAAGAACTCATGGATACCACTGGGGAAAATATGATGTGGTCACATGTTGTGGTGTATTGTGCTGCGTGTGCTTGGTCCAGCCACACAAGTGAGGTACCATTGTTATCAAAAGGCATGTGGAAACACAGAATAGTTGGACATGTGTTATTACCAATTGTATTTATCTGCATTTGTACCCTCTAAATGTAAGCTAGTGTGTAAGAATAGTGTGCAAAATACCATCTACATCACATGCTTGTATGAGTACTCACAAATTCAGAGATGATAAAATAACCTCTACTCCTAATCTCATGTATATTTCAGATTTACATGTTTCCTTCATACCCATTTTTCACTCTTGATATTTTGCCATTAGAATTGTTCTATACTCGGTACACAATCAAAAACAATTGTAAGGCGCAGCCAGGTTGTTGATTCTTGTTACCTCTGGTTCCGGTGGAACTTACAAACCCTATCCCTACAACAAGAAGGGTCTAGCAGGCAAAACAATGTATTGCTTTTGTAAATCAGACATCATGAAATGAAGCTACAGATGATAACTTTGTCACAAATTACTTTTAGTATTTACTTTTTTGTATTTTTCCAACTCATTGTCTGTATGTTTTTATTTTAACAGTTAGTTTCTTTGGGAAAACTTTAAGAGACCTATACAGATGAGCCCTTGCTAAATTCAAAATGTTCCTTAAATTATTTTGTAATATACAGCTTTCCTGGGTCAGCCATAGATTTTGCACATGTTTCCACCACAAACTGAAAGTAGATTGAAAACTATAAGTAGGTTGAAAACTGAAAGTAGGTTGAAAACACAAAAGTTGAGAAAAATGGGCTCCCTCTTACAACAAGTCAAAACTGTGGATTTTTTCATACAACTCTGAATGTTCCTGAATGCTGGGAAGATGGTGATTGTAGCGATGTAAACCATTAGTTGATGGCATTTTTAAAAGGAAAAATAAACAATTTTTTACGGTAGACTTTCTTTACATTTTCCCAAAACATTTAGCTATGTTTTGGTTATTCTTGGTACCCTCCAAGGAAGTCCACATACCCTGTGGACTCTTTGGCATGGATACATTATCTGGAAACAGGTTTTGGAGGCCTAAGCACAAGGGGCAGATTTACAACTTCTGGCGCATCTCTGCAAATCAGCAGGGATGCGCTCGAACAGATGCATCACGCAATCCCCCCTTGCGCCATCATGGATGCGTCGCATTTACAATGCGGTTTACCATGGTGCAAGGAGGGGCAGATGCGTGACGCATCTTGTGGCGTACGGGCGGCGCATTGCTGGAGTCTCACCGCAAGGCGCGATGCAACTCCTGCAATGCAGAGGGGCCGCCCGTACTTAACGTGGTGTGTCACTCCTTACACCTGCTTCAAGCAGGTGTAAGGATTTGATGCAGCAGCGTCGTAAAACGGACTCAATGAAATCTTGTAGATTTCATTGCGTCAGTTTTACGGGGCTTTCCTCCGAAGGAACATCCACCCTGCGACAGAACGCCCACATGAAACCTGACGCAGGTTTCATGTGGTACAGGGCTTTACAATGTGACGCATCTGCCTAGATGCGCCATGTTGTAAATGAGTCGCAACGCGGCGCATGTTTTACGCCGCTGCTGCGTCACAAAAGTGACGAAACAGCTGTGTAAAAGTGTTGCGAGGGGCTTGTAAATCTGCCCCAAAGCGCCCTAAATAGCCAAAAGAATGCTCAGCACTGGTGTGGAAGTGGCTCAGCAGTTAAGGGGTTAAAATAAAAAAAAGGGCACATCAGAACGAAACAGAATACAATGCAACAACTGCTGTATAATCCAACAAAATCCTACTGCAATAAACAAAACACCATACAGTAGAAAACAAGAGAAGACATTCCACAACAACATACCGTGCAACAAATATGCACACATGTTCTTGTCACAGATTGCACCTACAGAATCCTGTTTTCATAATACACAAGGGAATGGTATTTGGAGAAAGCACTCCCTTATCTCACCACCAAGGACAGGAAATAGTGTCATTTCAAAATGCTTTGTGATTTGTCCCAATGTTGCCTGTGGTTGTTAAATGTAGATGGGAGAGAGGGACTGACTTCCTCCTATATTAGAATCTCTATTTCTAGGAGCGTGGTTTCATACAACACAAATCTCAAAAAGACAAACACATTAACAATGGGCCCATAAGAAGCCATGTTTCCCCAAAGCCAAGCAACCTTGTCCAGAAGACAAAGGATTAACAGATAGAGTACTATCCTATATAACCTCAGTTGTCATATCAAGGGGCAGATTTATGAAGGGCTTGCGCCACGTTTACGCCGCCGTTGCGTGACGTAACGGCACGGAAACGTGACGCATCCCTGCGCCCTATTTACAACGTGACGCATCTAGGAGATGCGTCACGTTGTACAGCACTGCGCCATGAGGAGGCGTTCCTGCGAAGGGGGGGCGTTCCTGCGCAGGAACGCCTCCTGAAAGTGGCTGAGTGAAATCTATGAGATTTCACTCAGTCACTTTCAGGGCAATGCTGCGTCAAAACCCTGCGCCTGCTTGAAGCAGGCGTAAGGCTTGAGGCAGCATTGAAAGAATAGGCCCCCCCAGAGCATTGCTGGAGCTGCGACGCAACTCTAGCAATGCGCCACATTTCCGGCACAGATGCGTGACGCATCTGTGCCGTTTTTGCCCCATGGTGCGCCGCATCATAAATGCGGCGCACCATGGGTGGCGTAGCTGTGGCGCACTGTGGCGCATGTTAACTGGCGCATCCCTCGGGATGCGCCAGTTAACATAAATCTGCCCCCAAGTGTTTGCATTGATGTCAAAATCCTAAAATGTGCTAAAAATATTTTATGTAAGTGAGAAGTTTTCTTTTGATCTGTCGCCTTTGTGAAAATGACTTTGACATAACCCCCTAAAATATAATAACATATCTGACTTTAAGTAAACAGTTTCTAGCAAATGAATGGTAATTTTAAATAAAGCTGAAACACAATCAATACCACAATCATTTCAAAACTCTTTTCAATCTCCTGATGGACTGAAAAAAGTAACGAGTTTTGTGACACTTGCTCTTGCTTCCTTTTGTGACAGATTGCAATGATTTTCACCAAAAGCAGAGCAAAAGGGGACTCTTTTCACTACTTGCTGGAAAGATTAAAAAACTGGGCCTACAATAATATCATCTTGTCAGAAGCCGCCGAACACCTCCAGTTCCAGCTCCGACGACACCTTCACCGCCGCCGAACACCTCCACTTCCAGATACACACCGACCCCAAGACCACTCTCAGAGGCACCCTCATCTACAGACCCCCGGGGCCACGCGCACAATTCAGCGAAGACATCACAGATTTCATCAGCCCGCACGCCCTCCCCTCCGCTGACTACATCCTCCTAGGGGACCTCAACTTCCACCTGGAGAACAACAAGGACAGCAACACCACCTCCCTGCTGGACAACCTCGCCAACCTCGGTCTCAAGCAACTGGTGAACACCTCCACCCTCTACGCCGGCCACGCGCTTGAACCAGTCTTCTCCTCCAGCAAGCACATCTCCTTCAGCCACTCCACCGGACTACACAGGACTGACCACAGCTGCGTCCACTTCAGCTTCAGAAGAACCACGACCCACCACCACCCGCAACAGGTTCCTCGCAGAAACTGGAACAAGATCACCACCGACCAGCTCACCACCTCCCTCAGCCAGAACCCCCCCGCCAGCACAACGGACCAAAACGAAGCAGCCAGCAACCTCACACAGTGGATCATCAACAGTGCAGACAACCTCGCACCTCTGAAGACCCCTCCCAGCAGACACGGCAGCAAGAAAGCCTCTTGGTTCACTGACGAACTTAAGAACTCCAAGAAGAACTGCCGCACCCTCGAGAAAGCCTGTCGCAACGACCAGATCACAGACAACATGACTGCCCTCAAGCACGCCACCCGCAAACACCACCAGCTGATCCACACCACCAAGAAGTCAGCATTTAAAGAACGACTGGACAACAATGCCCACAACAGCCAGGAACTCTTCAGCATCGTCAAATAGCTCTCCAACCCCAGCGCCGGAAACAACAACATCACGCCCTCGCAAGACATCTGCGACTCACTCGCCAGCTTCGGCACACCAACCTCGCACCCAACCACCGAACCAACGCCCCCCACCACCACCCTCTGTGCCTGGACCCCGATCAGCACCAAAGACACCACCCGAACGATGAACGCCATCCACTCCGGAACCCCAACTGACCCCTGCCCCCACCACGTCTTTAACAAGGCCGACTCCATCATCGCACCCCAACTTTGGGACATCATCAACGCCTCCTTCAACACCGCCACCTTCCCGGAAAGCTGGAAGCACGCCTAGATCAGCGCCCTCTTGAAGAAACCAACAGCGGACCCCTCCGACCTCAAGAACCTCCGCCCCATCTCGTTCCTCCCTTTTCCTGCCAAAGTCTTCTTCTTCATAAAGCTTTATTCGGAACATTTAAAAAACATGTCCATAAAAGCACATACAGTTACAGATACAGACATTTCATTAAACATTACACATTTCAATAAAGAAAACACAAGATACATATTATCCAGAGGGGGGTGGAATAAATATTTAAAATATTTAAAAACACATACTTTTCCTGGCGCTGATAGCTTTGAGCAAAAATGTGGCAGTAAAAAAGCAAATGTCCGGATAATGCAAATTAAAAAGCAGTCTCACAGCGTCCATAGTTGTTCTCACTCCAAATCTATTTACCATTGGCTTTAGGTAGAATTTCCGTAGTTCCCTATACAATTCGCATGTTAATAAAAAGTGCTTAGTGCTTTGTTCTGTTTTGTTATCACATACACAGGGGCCACTAGGGCGCATTTTAATGTTAGGGCACGCAACCAGATAATGTACTATTCCCATCCTCATTCTAGTTAGTACAAACTGGTGCGAAACTCTGGTTACCTGTGACAAATATGGATGAAATCCAATAAAATCATTCATGCTATTGTACAGTACACATGTAGATAATTTGGAATCCTCCAAAAAATGCCTTTCATTGCAATAATTCAAGAAAATTATTTTCATACTTGATTTGGAGATATCCGAGACACTGTATGGATCATTAATCACATTAGTCCCAAAAATCTTTTGGTAACATTCAATAATGTATTTAATCCAAGGGATCTTTAAGTGCTGGTCTAATGAGAGACAGTCCTCAATAATTGCTCTATTCAATGAGGTACCGTCACTGAGCCAAATGGAGCGCCACAATAATAGGGGTCTTAACATGATCATATCACTTAGGGCTTGAATCCCTGTTTCCTTATGAACCAAGGAGTTGGAGGTAGACTTGGGTAAACACAGGAGCCTTTTCAGGAAGATATTCTCCTCTACCTGAAGGCTCCCCGCTGGTGACATGCCCCATACGCCAGCCCCATAAAGGGCCGCAGAAAGACATCTGGATTGATAGATTTTTAACATATCCTTAATGCGTCTGTTCCCCAGTTTCTTGGCGAATAGAAAGACCCCGTTAGCACTCCTAATCATCTTTGTTCTGACAACATTATGTTCAGTGGCCCAGCTCCCATTATTGGAAAAGGTAATTCCCAAGTAGCAAAAATTTTCAACTTTTTCAACCAATTCGCCATCAATAAAATAATGGGTTTTACCTTTCATTTTAACTCTTCCGGGCCCACACTCCATCACATATGTTTTTGATTTATTGATCACCAGTTTCCTACTTTTGATGAACTGTACAAAGCGGTCCATCAGGCGTTGAAGACCCAAGGGAGTCCTAGACAGTAACACTGCGTCGTCCGCATAAAGTAATACAGGTATGTTAAGATTGTTGACTCTAGGGGCATCCGCAGTGACTGTCTGTAAAACAGAATCTACCTCGTTTATGAAGAGGGTGAAGAGCAGGGGTGCTAAAACACACCCCTGTCTAATCCCCCTCCCGATCCTAAACTTGGTCGTACACTCCCCATTAGGTCCATAACGGACACTGGTGCCAAGCTTTTCGTACAGGCGGGCAAGAAAGTATATTATACCTTCAGGGGCCCCCATTTCTAATAATTTGACACATAATATAGCTTGGTCTACCAAATCAAAAGCGCTGCTTAGGTCAGCGAAACATAAATAAAGCGACCCTTTTTTGGCCTGGGTATATTTCCCTACCAAGAGCTCTAGATTCAGGCACTGTTCAATGGTGCCACGTCCTTTTCTAAATCCATACTGGCAATTACTTAAGATCTCATTGGTTTCTGCCCATTCCTCTAGTCTTACTAGAAGAACCCTACTCATGATTTTGACAGATGAGTCCAGTAAGGATATAGGTCGATAATTTTTGGCATCGCCCCGGTCACCTTTCTTGTAAATGGGGACGATTATTGATTCCTCCCAAGTAGACGGTATTTTACAACAAATGGCTGCATTGAAGATTTTGGTCAGCAATGGACCCCATATCTCTGGTGCAGTCTTATACACGTCTATGGGGACACCATTCGGTCCCTGGGCCTTCCCTCCTTTACTGGTTCTTATACTAACCATGACCTCATCTACAGTGATATCTAAGGCTATGACGGGCCAGCCTTCTCCATGGGGTACAGTTCTATTACTTGAATCAAAAATAATGGAAAAATGTTGGATCCAAGATTCCATACTCACATTTGATGTGAGTTCTGATGCCTTTTCATCTTTTAGGAATGGACTATTCACCGTAGACCAAAACAGAGTACAGTTCTTCATTTCTGCTGCTTGACTGAGGTTGTCCCACGCTTCCTGCTGTAACTCAGCTTTTATGCGTTTGAGGATCAAATTATAACCCTGCCTAAGTTGAATCACCAGACTCTTATCCCTTGGTTTAATTGCTAAAGCCTCTTTAAGATCCATCCGGGCGGTAGAGCAAGCATGATCAAACCATCCCCTTTTATATCTATTCTTGTGCCCAGCCTTTTTGGTAAACTTCTTATTAATGGTTGAATTGATACTATTAAAGTGGTCAATACTGGCAGCCGAGGTTTCATCCTGTTCTAAAATTGCCGTGATTTCCATCAGACAACTAGAGATGATGGATTCAGATGTTTTGTCCGCTTTTTCTCCCTTCCACCTCAATCTATACCCATTCTGTCTATGGGGTTCAAGATTAACAATATTACTCTGTTCACATACATGGACATTATTGCCAAAGTCATCGAGAAGACCGTCAGCAGACAGCTTGCCACCTTCCTCGAGACGAACGGATCCCTCGACCACTCGCAGCCCGGCTTCCGAGCCAACCACAGCACCGAGACCATCCTCATCGCAGCCACTGACGACATCAGATCCCTGCTCGACAGCGGCCCTCATCCTCCAGGACCTCTCCGCAGTGTTCGACACTGTCTGCCACCGCACCCTAGTGCAGCGCCTCAGCAACATCGGAATCCAAGATAAGGCACAGGAGTGGATCATCTCGTTCCTCCCAGGAAGAACCCAGAGAGTCCGCCTCCCCCGTTCAGATCTGAGGCCACCAAAGTCATCTGCGGAGTACCACAGGGATCATCGCTCAGCCCCACCCTCTTTAACATCTACATGAGCCCCCTTGCAGCCATCGCATGCCAACACAACCTCAACATCATCTCCTACGCCAACGACACCCAGCTGATCCTCTCCCTCACCAAAGACTCGGCCACCGCCAGAACCAGCCTACACAAAGGGATGAAAGACGTCGCCGAGTGGATGACGAACAGCCGCCTGAAACTGAACTCAGACAAGAAGGAAGTCCTCCTCCTGGGATCATCGCCCTCCGCCTGGGACGACTCCTGGTGCCCCCCTGCCCTGGGCACCACTCCCAAGCCAACGGACCACACACGTAACCTGGGCTTCATCCTGGATTCCTCCCTCTAGATGACCAGACAAGTCAACGCTGTCTCATCATCGTGCTTCAACACCCTGCGCATGCTCTGAAAGATCTTCCGATGGATCCCCACCGAAACCAGGAAGACGGTCACCCAGGCACTCGTCACCAGCCGACTGGACTACGGAAACACCCTCTACGCTGGTACCACAGCCAAACTTCAGAAAAGACTCCAACGCATCCAGGAAGCCTCCGCACAGCTCGTCCTGGACGTCCCCCGACACAGCCACATCTCCGGCCACCTGGGAGACCTGCACTGGCTCCCCGTCAGCAAGAGGATCACGTCCAGACTCCTGACCCATGCACACAAGGCTCTCCACGACTTGGGCCCCAAATACCTCAACAACCGCCTGACCTTCTACACACCCACCCGCCAGCTATGGTCGACCAGCCTCGCCCTCGACGCCGTTCCACGCATCTACAGAGCCACCACCGGAGGAAGATCCTTCTCCTACCTGGCAGCAAAGACTTGGAACTCCCTCCCCATCCACCTCCGGCTAACCAAGGACCACCTCTCCTTCAAGAAGCAACTCAAGACATGGCTTTTCGAGCAGTAACGGACCCCTCTCCCCCAGCGCCTTGAGACACTTCTGGGTGAGTAGCGTGCTATACAAATGTCTTGATTGATTGATTGATTGGTTTCAGAAGGGGTATCGGCCATTAAAACAATGTGTTAACTTGGAGTTACAAATAGGGAAGTCCACTTTAGCCAAGGAGGGCGTCCTACACATGTGGTTTGTAGATCTCACCAGCGCCTTCGACCTTGTAAACCGCACAAAACTATGGCAGACCTTGAAGACGCTAAATGCCCTGGACGATATGATTACTAAGCGTGGGCGTAAAATCCGTTTTGTTCGTGAATTTGCGGGTTTTTGGCAATTTCACGGTCCGTGAATCCCGCAAATTTGGACAAAAATCCGTAAATTCGCAAGCTGGCGGATTTTTTCCTTGGCCGCGCTTGAAAAATACTATATCGTGCGCGCGGCGTTGACTTACCGTGATTCTGTGTTCGCCGATTTGTTTTTCTCCCGGTTTGCATGTGCTGCGCCATTTTGGATCTTGCTGCGTGATCGCACAAGAGTTTTACGACCGCGAATACGTCATCGCGGCCCGCCATCTTGCACAGCAAGAGTTTGACAGCACGAGTACGTCATAAGGGCCCGCGATCACGCATCGAGGGAGTAAACAATGCCGAACACATAGATGCGGCGCGCAGCTAACTTCCGCGGGAGATTTGAAGAGCTCGCTTTTCCAAAATTGCAAAAATTCCAATTCTGCACAAGAAATCCACCGCAGGCAGCATAAACCTTCTAAAAATGATGATTTTGATCAGAATAACTCCTCAGATTGACATTTGGCTGCACTTTTTTGGTGCAAGGAGTCCATTTTTTGGGGGTGGGAGGAAGGAAGTGCCCCAGAGTCTCCAACTTCCTGTTCCTGTCCAGCAGGCTCCTCCCATGCTTTGTCCATGGCCTGGTCACTTTTGATTTGGATCTGGAGCTGGAAGGATTACTTTTTTGTGGCTGCATCTGGATATTTGTATTTGAGGACTTTTTGGACTTTGGACTTTGGATCACTTTTGGACTTGAGATTTTACAAGTAAGTTGGTGTTGTTTGTTTGGGGCATTGCAGTTGCTGCAACTACAGTTTAAAAACTTTTTTCACAACTTTAAAAAAATATATATTGTGGGTAGCCACAGTATCCAGTAGGCCCAGGGTTAGTCATGGGTGCAAGATACAACTGCGTCTGTGATTTTGTTTTAACTTAATTATCATTTATGTCATGGAATTTTAGCTCACTGTTATATGTTTTTTTTTTTTTAATTTTGGGGTGCCTGTAAAGCCTCACTAGCCAGTAGGCCCAGGTTTAGTGAGTGGTGCATGGACCAAGTCTTTCTGTGGGGTGTCTTGAATTTAGACATCATTGAGGGCATGGATTGCATTGGATTGTGGTGATGTTTATGTGTTTTTTTTTACTTTTTGGGGTGTTGTTGGGGCCTGTCCATGTGAGTGGGGGCCATTTTGAGGCCTGGCCATGTGGTGGGGGTCAAGGCTCAAGGGGCCATTTTGGACCCAGGCAGTGTGCTCAGGCCTGCACCCAGTTTGCCTTGCTTTCATCCATTATACCCCGGGATACTCAGTGGTGCATGGACCAAGTCTTTCTGTGGGGTCTCTTGAATTTAAACATCATTGAGGGCATGGATGGCATTGGATTGTGGTGATTATTATGTGTTTTCCGACTTTTTGGTGGTGTTGTTGGGATCTGGCCATGTGGGTGGGGGCCATTTTGAGGCCTGGTCCAGGCAGGGCCTGGCCATGTGGTGGGGGTCAAGGCTCAAGGGGCCATTTTGAAGCCAGGCAGTGTGCTCAGGCCTGCATCTAGGTTGCCTTGCTTTCATCCATTATGCCCAGGGTTACTCAGTGGTGCATGGACCAAGTCTTTCTGTGGGGTATCTTGAATTTAAACATCATTGAGGACATGGATGGCATTGGATTGTGGTGATTTCTGTGTGTTTATCGACTTTTTGGGGTGTTGTTGGGGCCTGGCCATGTGGGTGGGGGCCATTTTGAGCCTGGTACAGGCAGGGCCTGGCCATGTGGTGGGGGTCAAGGCTCAAAGGGCTATTTTGAAGCCAGGCAGTGTGCTCTGGCCTGCACCCAGTTTGCCTTGCTTTCATCCATTATGCCCCGGGATACTCAGTGGTGCATGGACCAAGTCTTTCTGTGGGGTCTCTTGAATTTAAACATTATTGAGGGCATGGATAGCATTGGATTGTGGTGATTTTTGTGTGGTTTCCGACTTTTTGAGGTGTTGTTGGGGCCTGGCCATGTGGGTGGGGGCCATTTTGAGGCCTGGTACAGGCGGGGCCTGGCCATGTGGTTGGGGTCAAGGGGCCATTTTGAAGCCAGACAGTGTGCTCAGGCCTGCACCCAGTTTGCTTTGCTTTGAACCATTATGCCCAGGGGTACTCAGTGGTGCATAGGCCTAGTCTTTCTGTGGGGTGTCTTGAATTTAAACATCATTGAGGGCATGGATGGCATTGGATTGGGGTGATTTTTGTGTGTTTTTCGACTTTTTGGGTGCTGTTGGGGCCTGGCCATGTGGGTGGGGGCCATTTTGAGGCCTGGTCCAGGCAGGGACTGGCCATGTGGCTGGGGGACAAGGGGTCATTTTGAAGCCAGGCAGTGTGCTTTGAGCCATAGGCCTGTGACCAGCCTGCCCTGCTTTAACCCATTATGCCCAGGGGTAGTGAGCGGTGCATGGACCAAGGCTTTGTGTGGGGCCTCTTGAATTTAAACATCATTGAGGGCATGGATGGCATTGGATTGTGGTGAATTGTGTGTGTTTTTCGACTTTTTGGGTGCTGTTGGGGCCTGGCCATGTGGGTGGGGGCCATTTTGAGGCCTTGTCCAGGCAGGGCCTGGCCATGTGGTAGTGGCCAAGGGGCCATTTTGAAGCCAGGCAGTGTGCTCTAGCCTGTACCAAGTTTGCCTTGCTTTCAACCATTATGCCCAGGGGTACTCAGTGGTGCATGGGCCTAGTCTTTCTGTGGGGTGTCTTGAATTTAAACATCATTGAGGGCATGGATGGCATTGGATTGGGGTAATTTTTGTGTGTTTTCTGACTTTTTGGGGTGTTTAACTGATGTTCCTCTTTCTTCCTTTGCTTTTAGGTGCACAAGAGAACCACCAGTGCCAGGAAGAAGTCCTGAAGCGGTGTGTGCAGCACAATGTCACGTGATGTCACGTGTGGCCACAGACACCTCTGCAACTCGTGCAACTGCGGCCTGCTGTTCTGACATCTGAAGAAGATGAGCCCAAAGAAAGGTGGCCGTAGCTCCTCTTTGAAGAAAGTTGCACTGCCAGTAAGAAGGAGCAGAAGAAGCAAGTGGTGCCACTTACAAAGGAGACTGGTGTGCCCAGAGACCCTTTTTTCAGGGAAAAAAAAACAACGCCTGCAGCAGCGGAGTCCGCCGGGGACCAAGCTGGGAGCAGCACCTCCGCTTCATTGGGCTCAGTGCCACCACACCAAGTTAGGTCCAAGTCCATGAGTGCTGCAGAGGCAGCCACTTTGGTTGTTCAACCACCATCAACCAGTGATGTTGGCTCATCGCAACAAAGCAGCACCCAATCAACGCACGGTGTAACTCAGCTGACGATTGTTCAACAACCACAGCCGCAACGACAACCTCAGGTGCAACTAGTACAAGCGCAAGTACATGCGCAAGGAGAGGCGCAAGTAAATGCGCAAGGAGAGGCGTAAGTAGAGGCGCAAGTAGAGGTGCAAGTAGAGGCGCAAGTAGAGGCGCAAGGAGTGGCGCAAGGAGAGGCGCAAGGAGAGGCGCAAAAAGAGGCGCAACTAGAGGCGCTGGAGCGGCACAACTGCCCACAATGCTTGTTCCTCCAGAACTAGGGGCACGTCAGGAAATCGAGATTCAAGGGGAGGTATCATCCGAGGAAGCCGCTCCTCCTGAGGATGATCCATTGTCTTCCAGATCCCCAGCAAGAAAAAGGTAAAGGAAGTCCACTACAAGTTCTTCTTCAAGCCCCCTTCCTTCTGATGACCTTGATCTTGATTGGAACCAGTAATGCAGTCTGAGAGGGAGGCACGCCACGAGCCGACAAAGGTAGCTAAGCCTAAAAGGAAGGTTCCCGCAAGGCTTTCACTTATGGCTGATGATGACGAAGAGCAAGAAGTGGTGTATGCTGCTGATGAACAGTCTGACGACGACCCAGTCACCACAGACGTCACTCTAGCCCCAGCGGGCATGCAGCAGACAGACATTTTTACCCTATCCCGAATTGCTGCTGAGCGGGATGTGGACGGCGTGGCACTGGTACCACCACCAACGCATTTAACTAGTACACCAACACAACCTACAGCTTCCATATTTTCTCTTCAGAAGGGCCGGCAGGGACCTCCATCCAGCTCGACCTCCATTACCTCAAGTAGTGGTGCTGTAAGTGCACAACAGAGTCGAATTCAGCCACGCCCATCCTCCGCTTTATCTGGCATTGAAACTAAAAGTAGCACCTCCACCACCAGCAGACATTTCCAGTCCCGAGTTTGGGACTCCTTTAGTGTTAGCCAAAAGGCAGAAAACATGGCCTTTTATTCGATTTGTAGAACTGTAGTTAGTCGGGGTAAGCTTGGTACCAACTATGGTACCGGGGGCCAGAGAGGTCATCTCCAAAAACACCGCACTCTCATTTGGGAGGCGCACCTAAGGAAGATCCAGGGAGCCAAAAGTACAACAAATCCAAATGTATCCATTCATATTGCATCTGATGATGACTAGGGGCTGATCATGCAGGGGGGAAGTGAAGAAGCGACAGACATTTTTTCTGGTACACCCAGTACTACTGGCAGCAGCACTGCAGTGGTAGCGCCCACACCCTCTACCCCTGCAACATGTATGAGGCACACTAAGAGTCTGAGAGAGACACCAATGCGAAAAAGTACATCAATGAGCCTAACTGGTTTGAAGAAGTCTGCATCATCATCATCACGTAAAATGGTCCAGACCACCATTAACAGAATGTTTTGGTCGGATGCGCCATTTGAACGCAACAACCCAACGGTACGTTTGTATAACGCAAAGCTGGCTAAAATGCTAGCACTGGACCTTCTCCCTTTTTCTTTCGTGGAAGGGGTGGGTTTTCTAGAATTTGTGGCAACAGTCTCCCCTAATTGGAAGGTTCCTAGCAGGTCCTATTTTGCCAGGGTTGCTGTCCCAGCACTAAATCAAGATGTGCTGGAGGTGATTGGCGCAGCTATTCAGAAGAGTGCTGTTCACACTATCCACCTGACAACAGACATGTGGACCAGTTGCCAAGCCCTTGATTACATGTACATCACTGCACACTGGGTCTCTTTTGCAGAGGTTAAAAACAAGTTAAAAGTAGGTGTTGACACAGACACAGTTTTTCAAGCTACTCGGAAACATGCAACAATAGCCATGTTTTCCATGGAGAAAACTCATACTGCACCTAACCTTTTGGAGGAGTTTAATAGGAATGTCAATGAAAGGCTGCCTCCAAGAAATCACATAATTGGTTATGTTTCCACAGATAATGGCAGTGATATAGTTAAGGCCATGCAAGATGGTAACTACTTCAGAGTGCCGTGCTTGGCGCACAGTATTAACATGTGGTGCAAGATTTCTTGAAAAAAGAAAACACAGTCAGCAAGTTACTGACCACTTGCCGAAGAATCTGCACACATTTCAGCCATTCTTTTAAGACCCGGAAGCAGCTGAGGAGCATTCAACATTAACGTAGACTCCCAGTCAAAGGACTCATCCAGGAAGTGGCAACACGTTGGAACTCAACCTTTTACATGCTTGAGCGTCTGTCTGAGCAGTGGGGGGTAATAAATGAGTATGTCTATAAACTGGGTTCTACTATGAAAGACATGAGGCTAGAGTTGGAGGAATGAAAGCTAGTTGCAAGCCTGACAGACATGCTTCGTCCTTTTGAGGTCTTCACGCGTGAAGTCAGTAGGGAGGACTGTTCTTTAGGCAAAGCTATCCCATTGTTGCGCATGCTAGAGCTCCAACTGAAGGCGGTGTCTTCAACGTTCCGAGATGATGCTGAAAACCAAGACGCATATCAGTTGGCGGAGAGGTTATTAAGCCGCCTAGTTGCCAACGAAGGCTTCAAAACATACATGCAGAACAACATTACATTTGTGCCACTATTCTGGATCCACGGTACAAAAAGGCAGTGTCCAGCAAAGCATTCATTCCTTTTGATGAAGCAGATGTTTCAAAGTACAAACATTGGCTATCTGTGTCAGCCACTCGGTTCGAAAAAGAGCGGCAGAAAATTGATGGAGCTGGCAGAAGTACAACTGAATCAGCAGGCCATCCAGCGTCAAGTTCCACTTCTGAATCTGTGGCCGAAGGGAGTCACTTTCCCTCACAGCCGTTAACGACACCAGCAACCGCATCATCATCCTCAACTGCACCAGGCCCAGCCATAATATTGTCGGAAGCGGATTGGCTAACTCATCAAGGGTTTGCTCGTTCCAGTGATGCAAAGGCCACAGATGGTACGCAAAGTGGAGCAACCCTCGAGAACCTTCAGTCGATGGTGCAGGCCTATCTGGATGACCCAACAGAGGTCTTTGTTAATCAGAACCCATTGCTGTATTGGTATCGGAAAAGGCCTCATTGGCGACTGATCACGAACCTGGCTCTAAATTATTTGTCTTGCCCACTCGCAAGAGTGTCTTTTGAACGTGTTTTCAGTGCTGCTGTGCCATTGTAACTTCAAAAAGGACCCGCCTCTCACCCAAAAATGTGGAGAGGTTAACACTGATCAAGATGAATCAGCACTTCATACCACCAGATTACAAAATACGTGAATGCACGCAGGAAGAAGAGGACACTGAATTAGGTGACAGAAGTTCTTCTCTGTTACCTGACCTACTCCAGTCTCAATTCATAGAGTATGAGGACGAGCTCTACTTACCTGACACTGAGGCCTGAAAATTACTTCCTTTTTTTTCGTCCTTATTCACTTTTATTCCTGTGTGTCTTTCTTTGTTTTGCAACTTTTACTGCAACAAAACTCTAATCACCTAATCACAACAAGTCCATCAGCAGCACTGTCTTCATCTTCTTTCCTTATTGATTTGAAGGTGCCGCACTCTGCATTCCTGAGGTTCACAAGTTCACAACTCAATCATGTTCCTGCAACCTCCTCCTCCAGACTCCCCCTTTCCATTTCCATCAAGGCAGATGGTTGGATTATGCAGAATAAAGAAACTCTGTCTTCGTACTCGTATACGAGTCCCCTCAAGTGGGACTGGAATTACTGACTACATGCTTGCTGATTGCTGACAATTACTTCTGAAATTGATTGACAGGAGAGGCTGCCCTGTGGTCCCGCACTTTCAGAAGAAGATGCAGACAAAAAGTGGAACAGGTAATTAATTATGAAAAGAAGATGGTATGCAGTGGACATCAATGGCTGTCTGGCTCTGATGAAAGCAATTGCTGTTTGTTTGTTGTGCATGAAATGAATCATATTTCTTCTGTTATTATTTAATCTTTTACACACTAAATGTAACTCAAGTCTACTATGCTTTTTTTACCTTGTTTAATTCAAATTGTACTTCAACTGCAGGGGCCACTACGTTGCATTTTCCAATATGCAAAATGTCCTTGAACTTACTGTCTGCGAATATACCATGATGATGGATTAAATATTATATATTTTTTCTTTACAGTCACTCACTGGGATGGGTGGATCATCAGCGTCGGTTTAGAGAAGAACTATGGCCAATTTGTGAGTGTCAAACAGGCAAACCAGTCTACAACAACTACTACACCAGAACTACATGTCTGTCTAGTCGTGGTATGGAGTGGTCGAGGCAGTGTAGTGTTGTTATGTCAGGCAGATTACAGAGTACAGCAGTTAATGTAAAATTGGGGCTATGTGGCATGCTGCATATAATTAGATATGCTTTGTCTGTCTGTATCAAAGAACCTAGGTATGCTACATCAGATTGCTTCACTCAGTGGTGCCTGCCTTGACCGTCTGCATGGCCCTGCCGCAAGCATGGCCCAAAAATCTGTTACGCTCAAGAGTTTGCGAATTTTCTGCAATTTCGCGAGATTCTCGAATTGTGAATTTGCCGACGAAAAACAGTAAATTTCGCGAGCGGAACTGATTTTTGTTTTTGGCCCATGCTTGCGGCAGGGCCATGCAGACGGTCAAAGCAGGCACCACTGAGTGAGCAACCTGGTGTAGCATACCTAGGCTCTTTGACACAGACAGACAAAGCATATCTAGGGTTTAGGGTTCAGTACAGTTTACTAGGGTTTTTGGGTCTAATTAATAATTTGGTAGGGTTCCCGGAGTCTGGGGCTCAGGGCCCGATACAGGCTCGTTCATAATGATGTTGGCAAGGTTTTAAGGGGGTTTGGCGTATTTTCAGAATTGGCCAAATTTTGGCCTTTTTTGGTGTTTTGTGGGAGCGTGTGTTTGGGTGAACTAGTTGTACACCTTACAGTGGAACAATTTTGTTCTGCCTTGCTGAGATTCTTGGGAATCACTGGAACAAGTGTCCTGGTAAGTTTCAAGAGGATCGAAGTAGTGGAAGTGCTGAAAACAGCACTTTTTTGTCAAGGCGCGATTTGCGATTTCCCATGTTTTGGGGACATCAGTATTGCATGTTTTTGGGGGGCTTCTTAGGCAGGTTCTAGATGTTTGGGGGTGTGTTAAGGGGTCTGGAAGCACTGCTGGGAAGGACTAATTTTGATTGCAAGTGGTTTGAAGAAAATCCATGGTGGGAAAGGGGGGTTTTGGACTAGTTGCAGACAGCGTTTTGGCACAATTTACACTGAGGCCTAGCAGTATTGCATGCTTTTGAGGGGCTGCTTGGGGGTTCTAGATGTTTGGGGGTGGGTTGAGGGGTCTAGGAGCACTGTTGGGAAGGTCTAATTCTGATTGCAAGTGGTTTGAAGAAAATCAATGCTGGAAAAGGAGGGTTAGGGCCTAGCTGCAGAGGGCGTTTGGAGCGATTTTCAGGTAGGCCTCTGTAGATTTTCTAAGTGTGCCATTTTCCATTTTTGCTTTTGGCCTGTTTGGGGGTGTTCTACTTTTTGGGGGGTGAGTTGAGGGGTCTGGGGGCACTGCTGGGAAGGTCTAATATTGGATGCAAGTGGTTTGGAGAAAATCCATGGTGAAAAAGGTTTTATTTTTTAGCTCACTTGCGTGTTTTTGGGGGGCTGTTTGGGGGTGTTCTAGGTTTTTGGGGGTGGGTTGAGGGGTCTGGGAGCATTTCTGGGAATGTCTAATTTTGATTTGCAAGTGGTTTGAAGGAAATCCATGGTGGAAAAGGGGGGTTAGGGCCTAGTTGCAGAGCGTGTTTGGCACGATTTAAGGGTAGGCCTCGCTGAGGATAACACTCCTGCGTGTTTTGGGGGGCTGTTTGGGGGTGTTCTCCATTTCTGGGGGTGGGTTGAGGGCTCTGGGAGCACTGCTGGGAAGTCTAATTTTGATTGCAAGTGGTTTTAAGGAAATCCATGGTGGAAAAGGGGGGTTTGGGCCTAGTTGCAGACAGCATTTTGGCACAATTTAAACTGAGGCTAGCAGTATTGAATGTTTTTGGGGGGCTGCTTGGAGGGGTTCTAGTTGTTTGGGTTTGGGTTGAGGGGTCTGGGGGCACTGCTGGGAAGGTCTAATTTTGATTGCAAGTGGTTTGAAGAAAATCCATGGTTGAAAAGGTGGGGTTAGGGCCTAGCTGCAGAGCTCATTTGAAGCGATTTTCAGATAGGCCTCTGTAGATTTTCTAAGTGTGGCATTTTCCATTTTTGCTTTTGGCTTGTTTGGGGGTGTTCTACTTTTTTGGGGGTGGGTTGAGAGGTCTGGGGGACTGCTGGGAAGGTCTACCATTGGATGCAAGCGGTTTGGAGAAAATCCATGGTGAGAAAGTTTTTATTTTTTAGCTCACTTGCGTGTTTTTGGGGGGCTGTTTGGGGGTGTTCTTCATTTCTGGGGGTGGGTTGAGGGCTCTGGGAGCACTGCTGGGTCGGTCTAATTTTGATTGCAGTAATTTGAAGAAAACCCATGGTAGAAAAGGGGGGTTAGGGCCTAGCTGCAAAGCGCGTTTGGAGTGATTTTCAGGTAGGCCTCTGTAGAATTTCTAAGTGTAGCATTTTCCATTTTTGCTTTTGGCCTGTTTGGGGGTGTTCTACTTTTTTGGGGGTGGGTTGAGGGGTCTGGGGGCACTGCTGGTGAGGTGCCGGGTTTTTAGGAACCCGGTGGTGCCAGGGGATAACACCCAAGGACCTCTGAGTTCTCCCTGTTCCGGACCACAGAAACCAAGAGTCTTCTAGGTGAAGTCAGAGATCGAGTTTTATTGGCTGCAACCAAGTAACAAGTGTCCTAGAATTACAACAGCACGGGTCGTAAGTTCTCAGGAGACTGTTCGTTTTTACAGAACCAGCCTTTTCCTTTTATACAAGAATAACAGCTGCAGGCAAGAATTCTTTAGTTTACAATACGGTCATATACATATTTCCAAAATAAGGCAAAAAGCACAGTCATGTCGGCCAACCCATATTTTAGATGTCCAGTTTGTGATAGATGGCCCAGCCCGGCCCAGAACTAACATCAGATATCGATGAAACCCCAATAAAATCGGGCACCTCCTCGTCGTAAAACTGGCCATAAACAAGAAACATGGACAGGTGTATGTGTGTAGAAAACATGGTCTGTATGTAGTGAATGGTTTATGGCATGTTGTGCCTTGATGCTATCTTACTCGGCCACTGGGCGAGGGGCTGCCCAAACAGGTTTGGCTGGAGGCAGTGGAGTCAGTTCGGCCAGGTCATGGAGAAGTCAGCTAAGGTGGACGTGTCCGTTCAGATCAAAACTCGGCCTTAATCAATTGACTATATGAGGGCAAGCCACAAGATGGATGCCGTTCACAAAATGGAGTCTGAGGGTTCGGGATGGTAACCACGATTTAAAGGTGATAGCATCACTCAATCACGACGCAAATGCATAGGGATAGTGCCCTAATCATTACCGGTCTGTAGACACCAAATTCGTCATGGTACGATGATATTTTGTAACACGAATGTTGGACCTCGGTACCATATTACAGCAGGGTCCAGAATTTCAGAACCACAGACGCTCCTTTTGCCCTCGTATTTGGCAATAACTCATGCTAATCTGAGTCCAAATCTGTATTCATGAAGTCACGGAGATGCTGCTGTAGCATCATTCTGTTGCTCAATTCGTCCCTTGACACAGGCTTCCTTACACATGAAGTAGCGCAGAGGCCACATATTGCAGGTGCGCACTGCACAAACAGGCAGAACATAAACAGAATGGCTAAGATCATCCCAATGAAGATCAGAGTTTTCCATCCCCAGGTAGAGATCAGTTCCCAGAACCACCCTAGCAGGGACCAATCCCCTTTATCCACGTGAAGGGAATCGGAGATTTTGTGCAGTTTGGAGATGGCCTGGTACACTGTCGGAGCATTATCAGGGATGAAAATGCAACAACTGGATTGGATCACTCGACATACACCACCACGGTCTGCAAGTATGACATCTAGGGCAACCCTGTTCTGAAGAGTCATGAGTCGGTCCAACTGGAGCTCAGCTGTCAAGTTACTAAGGGCACCGGCCGTTTTGGTCACGGTGGATTCAACAACCCTCGTTAACTGGCGAATGTTCCTGCTGTTCACCATGGGCCCCCAAAACGGCAGAAAACCCTTTGCGAAGTCTCCAAACTCCTGACCCGCAGTGTCGTCTTGACTCACGACACCCCTAACTGTCCTTGTCCGATGGTAATCTGCCCCGGCCGTGTAGGTGGGTGGCAGCAGAAACGAGATGAAACACGTGCCCGAGAAGTCAGGGGGCAACCATGTGTATGCTTTGTCATGACAGACGAAGTAGGTACCCTTAGCCGCTAAGAATGGAGGGGAAGTTCGGGATGCAAACACGTACGTACCCGTGCATATGCTCTTCCCCAACTGTGCTTTGGGATCCCTGCCAATACCTTGCAGACATAGGTGACCTCGGTGAGGTACTATCCAATCCGGGGAGGATTTCTTTGTTTTCTTGTTCTCACTCAAGGAAATCCCATACTTAGTGATGTTCCATCTACTGTACGGGGTAAACTCATCTTTGGGAATCACTCGATACGTGTCGATATCCCTGCTCAGATTCCTTATTCCTGCCACTAGGGCCTTGTTGCTGGAATTGCTCCCTGTGGGACGCGGGGGATATGGTTCTATGGCAAACAGGAACATCGTCTGGAAAGCCCACAGAGAACCATAGTAACTGAACGGCAGGACGAAGTAAGGGATGCCCTTATCTGTTGTGTGTGGCATAAGTCCACAGATCCAACAGTTTGAGGTGTTCATTATAGACTGGTGCTGGTGTAGGAGCTGGATGAATGAGTTATTTACAAATTCTAGTCTTCTGGCAGACTCGTGTTCAGGTAGAGGGTGAAAGGAGTGTGGAGGAACGGTAGGAGGAGGTGTGGGCTGAGTGTTATTTACAAAGGTAACTTGAAATGTGAAAAAAGTATAGCCAACCATGAACATCATTATGCTACACAACATTAAAATACTTATTATCAAGAATCTTTTTCTGGCCATCACAGTGCATATTTTCTTTTTAAAGTTCGTGGATCTAGCAGGTCTCTCTACCCTTGGAAACTCCATCCTCTAGTTGCTGCCCGCGGTGGGAGATTGATTCTGCCAAAGAGTGCTTTCTGTTTAGCCCAGGGTAATTCCCTCGGGCCAAACAGAACCGTTGACCTAAACTTATCCAGCTGCACTCCCCAGACTGTCAACCGCGACCCTAGCTGCAGAACCGGATGGCGGTTCGAAAATCAAAAATGAGCAAGGTCCCTGGGCGAGAGAGCTGTAAAATCAAAAATAGTTCTTGGGGGAAATAGTTCTTATTAGTTCGTTGTCATTAGTTTGTTTCTATTGGCCTTAGACTATACCGTTGTTTCCCAGGTACGGTGTGGTCTTCAAACAATGTTTCAGGTTCTGTAGTGTCCAACTGCATTGACGGTGGCACAAATCCTTGCAGAATGTGATCACTCTCCTTTTCTGAACCAGTTCCTTTCAATCGTGCATCGCTGAAGGGTGCAAAGCGTGGTACGGACTTGGTCTCAGAGTCAGCAATTCCCTCCTGGACCCACAGGTCATATGGAAGAGGCAGATTGACCCGTTTACAATGGATCCCGTGGATCCAGTTCTTCTTCCCTTCCACCCGAACGGCTGATCTTGTGGATAGAAGGTCGAGGTATGGGCCTGTCCACCTGGGCTGTTCGTTTTTCGTTCTCTGAAAGTTTTTCACCAAGACCCAGGTGCCAGGTTCAATCGCGTGACCTGGATCATCAGATGCTGGCGGAGAGGAACTGTGAACCTGTTGGTGTAAAACACGCAATTTAGTTGTCAATTCGCACAAATAGTCAAACAGTACAGGGTGCTCTATCTCACTTAGTTTCTTGGGCCTTGGCACTCCCCATATGTTTGCTGGGCGCCCAAACACTATTTCGTGGGGGCTAAGTCCCAGTCTAGAGTGGACAGTCATTCTGGTAGACAGGAGTGCTAAAGGCAAGGCGTCAGGCCATTTAAGACCTGTGCTGGCTTGGATCGTGGCCAATTTAAATTTTAACGTGCCGTTGTAGCACTCTACTAGTCCCGCTGATTGGGGGTGATTTGCAGCGTGGAACTTCTGGTGTATGCCTAGACATTCGCACACTCTCTTCATCACTCGTCCCACGAATTCACTTCCATTATCACTCCAGACCATTCTAGGCATACCAAATCTAGGGAAGATTTCCTTGACAAGGGCTTTGGCAGTTGACAAGGCAGTGTTGTCCTTAAGGGGATACGCTTCCACCCATCTGGAGAAGGCGCAAACAACAACGAGCACGTATTTCAGATTGTTGCACCTTTCCATGTGGATGAAATCGAGCTGCAAAACCTCGAACGGATACGTTGGAGGCGCAAAATGACCAGCTGGAGTTGGGGTTCCCCTACCGGGATTGTACTTCAAACACACCATACAGTTCCTGACCAAATTCTCTGCGCATTTCGGGACACCACTATTCTGCCATACTGGGGCCAACAACTTACAGATTCCTTTTGCACTAAGGTGAGCCATTCCATGGGCCATTGTCACCACTGCAAGCACATATGCATCGGGTAACAGCCATCGCTGATGCTCTGACAATTCGATCCAACAACCATTCGCATCCAATCTACCCTTGCTTTCTCTCCATTCATTCACCTCTTTTTCAGTGGCATCAGTTTGTATAGACTTCACACTTTCAATAGTGTCCACACACATACCCACGTCGGCAATCCATCTCGCAGGGCCTACAACATACATCCGACTCATGGTATTCCTTGCAGTCTCTTTCGCAACTTCATCTGCAAATGCATTCCCACGACCAACATCATCTTGAATCTTTCTGTGTGCACTGCATTTTATAATCGCAACTTGTAGTGGCAAGGTCAGTGACTCAAGAAGCTCGTTAACTAGCTGACCATGTTGGATTCTTGCACCATGTGACGTCAGGAACCCACGTTCACGCCACAATCTTCCAAAACTATGGGCCACGCCAAAGGTGTATTGGCTATCAGTATACACATTCACTCGCTTTCCTTTTGCCAACACACACGCTCTCGTAAGTGCAACTAACTCGGCTGCTTGCGCGGAATTGTGGGGAATGCGCGCGGCCTCTACAATCGTGTGCAATGTCGTTACAGCATTTGCTGCAGTCGTATCGCCGTTTGGCAACTTGAAGCATGAACCATCAACCCATAAAGTATCATTACATTCAGGAAGGGGAGTGTCCTGCAAGTCTACTCTCCCTTTTGTCTCTTCTTCTGTCCTAAAGCAGCAATCATGTTTTTCAACCTCATCTGTCTCTGCCGCAATGGGCAACAACGTAGCGGGGTTGAGTGTATCACACCTTTTTATGTGTATGTGACTCGCTAATAGCGTCAGCTCATAACTGGACAGTCGAGCACTAGTTAAATGCTGTGTTTTCGTTCTGTTTAGTAAAATGTCTACTGCATGTGGGACCATAACGATCAGAGTATTATTCATCACTAACCCAGCAGACTGTCGAATACAGACAGCTGCTGCAGCGGTGACCCTCAGACAACTTGGTAATGCCTTAGCTACAGGATCTAGAGTCGCTGAGAAATACGCGCATGGGCGTTGTTTGTTCCCAAAGTATTGTGTCAGGACTGATAATGCGCAACCTTCCTTCTCGTGGACATATAATGTAAAAGGCTTACTGTAGTCGGGGTCGCCCAACACAGGAGCCGAACATAATGCATCGCGCAACTCGTGGAAACTTGTCTGACAATCTCCAGACCAAGGCATAGGATCGGGTGTGTCTTTACAGATTAGTGCCAGCAAAGGTTTAGCCAATAGTGAGAAATTCGGTATCCATTGTCTACAGTATGATGTAATGCCCAAGAAAGTACGTACTTCTCTTTGTGTCCTTGGGGCACTCAATCTTGCAATTGCCTGTATTCTCTCTGGGGTCAGTCTCCTTCCCTCCTTCGATAAGATGTGACCTAAGTAGGTCACTTCTTGTCGACAAAATTGCAGTTTTGAAAGAGAGACTTTGTGCTTCATGTCACATAAATGACGCAACAACGACAATGTGGCTTGCTTGCAAATTTCTTCAGTATCTGCAGCGATCAGCAGATCGTCTAAATACTGAATCAGAGTAGCACTATCATGTAGAACAATCGTGTCAAGTTGTGATTTCAGAGCCTGACTGAATATCGATGGGCTTTCGCAGTAGCCCTGAGGAGCGTGTTTGAAGCGGAAGCTTCGTCCTCCTAAATTGAAGCCAAAAATATCTCTGCTTTCCTCAGCAATCGGGATGCTGAAGAAGGCGTTCTTTAGGTCAATCACCGAAAACCAAGTGGCTGAAGCTGGAACCATTGTCGATAAGGCAGTAATGTCGGGGACAACTGGAAACTGTGGCACAACGATTTTATTCACTTCTCTGAGATCAATCACAAATCTGTACACAGGGGGCTGTGAAGGATCAGTACGCTTTAAGACTGGCAAAACAGGACTGTTACAAATGTTGCCTGTTGTCTCTTCAATGACATCTTTCTCGATCAGATCGTAAACGATCGTTAACAAAGCCTTTTCACATTCGTTGGAGATGTTGTATTGGGGAATACGTGGCAACCTAATGTTGGCTCGCAATGTAATGACATATGGCGCTATCTCCAAAAGACCCACATCATTAGAACCAGTAGCCCAAAGTATATCTGGGAGAGATGACAATTCGGTTGGAATATTCTCCCTTGATAGCTACATCGGAGAAATCACTTTCTTACCAAGGGTAAGTTGTACTCCCGAAGGAGAACAGTACAAAGTTGCGTATAATCTTTTTAACAAATCCAAACCTAACAAATTTTCACCACAACCTGTTGTAAGAATGAGGGGTGCTTCTAATTCACATGGGCCAACAGAAAGGGGCATAGGACTAGAGATCGGGTTTCTAACCGGGGTGCCAGAAAAACCTACTGAAACATTCATTTCGCCAGACAAAGGTGCGCCAGGAAGTTTTGAGTGCATAATAGAACTTTTCGTAGCACCAGTATCCAGCAGAAAAGGTTCTGACACACCTGATGTAATCACCTCGACATAAGGTCCATTCTGATATACTGGAACTGAAACAACTCCCTCTCTTTGTCCATGGCTGTCCTAGCAATTATTACCCTCATTCTCGTTTTCTGCGTAGTAGTCGTCAGCATAGTACTGAGCTGATCTAGAAGACGCGTTATTCTGTTGATCAAAGCTGTTCATAGAATTCTGAGGCGGAAAAAAAGTGGTATTCTGGGGGAAATTTCCACGGCCCCTACCCCTAGGAGCCTGTTGAACACCTCTACCTCTTGCACTGGAAACACCATTTAGACGTCGCGCCAGAGCTGGACAATTATTCTTGAAATGACCCTCTTCCTTGCAGTATGCACACTGATTCGGACCATACGGTAAACGCTGATGAGAAAACTCGTTTCCTTGCGAGTTTCTCGAATACTGCTGTGGTTGCTGATAATTGGGCTGACTAGGAGTGCGAGGCGGATAGGCTTGCTGGAGAAGAACTTTAGTTTTTAAATCTTTTGTCTTTTTGTCTGCCTTATCTAGCTCGTCTTTGCGCCTATTTTCGTAGTACTGGGCTGTGGCTTAAATCTTCGCTGACGTGGAAACAGCCCAAGCACTCTCTGAGTCTTTCAATTTATTACATAGTTCAGGAAGCAAATTATGTACAAATTTGTCTACAAACAATCTTTGGCCACCCTCGGTAGCCATATCCTGACCACTGTGATCGACGAAAGTCTCTTCAAACCTTGTGAAAAAGTCAGACACATTCTCGTCTTTCTTCGGCTTACACGCAGACAACTTGTCCCAATTTACGCGCAATTCAGGCATTAGAGTCTTCATGTACGTGATAATTCTACCAGGAAGTTCAGCTACTAAAGGCTCAGGTTTGGACCCACCAATTTGTCTAGCATCTGCAGCAGTAATATTAGCCCACGTGTCACCCAATTCTTGATCATGATCTGTATGACGAATCTTACTCCATAAGGGCTGCGGAACAACATTCCCAAACAACAGGTCTACATCTGCTAAATTCATTATACAAGAGCTGGCAGTTTGTGACAACTCCTTATAATACCCTGCAGGATTTTTACGAGGATCAGGTAATGTCTGCTTAAGTGCTAAAACTTCGGATCTTTTCCAGGGGACATGTACCCATACATGCTGGAAATGCGGTGGAATGGGTGGGTTTGCATTCGCATCACCTTCCCTCCAAACTGGAGGAACTTCTCTCATAGGGTACTGTCGCGCCTTTTTCCTACATGACATGTCATTCTCATATAGTGATCTGTAAACGTTTCCCTTACTCCTATAGGACAACAGCAAGTCTATTGCTCTTTCAACATCGGCACCTACAATCATGCCTTCATAGAATTTGAATCGCATACGAAATAATTCTTGCATTTTGCGTTTGGGATCATTTGTCTCCAAATCTTCGCAAAGATATACGCACATTTCTTCGAACACATATCTCTGAGTGGGTGCATCCAATTGTCAGAAGACTTCCATTACAGACTGAACATCGTATCTAACAGTATCGGTAACCCATTTGCGTGCTAACTCATTCAACACTTCTCTTTCCTGATAATCAGGCAGTTGACTACGCAACTGTCTACGTCCTGTTTTAGGGGTCGTTTTAGGTGACCCAAAGAAAGGTGAGAACAGACCAGTGACAGTACTTGCCACTCTCTGTCGAACAGAAGGAGAAGCTTGCGGAGAGGCAGATGTGCCGGAAAAGACAGGCTGATGAAAAGAGGAAGTTGAGGCAATAGCAGAGGAAGTCGAGGCAGTGGCAGAAGTAGTATCAGGATAAACAGTTGGAGCAGTAGGCAAAGTTGTAGAAGAAGTAGATGGAGTATGTAGCAAAGGCGGCGGCCCTTGAGAAGGCTGCGCCGGAGAAGTAGGAACCAGCTGAAGAGGAGCTGGTGCTTGTGCAAGAACTGCATTTCGTGCGCCGGGGCGCGGTATAACGAAACGCTTCGGGGGTCCAGTAATACTCGGTGTGTATGGGGGTGGTGAATTCAATAAATGGGACATTAGTGGATCTTTCTCGGATGTTCCCTTTGAGTCTTGTCCTTCATGGGGCAACATCGGGTAGCATTTATCTACTGCTAATTTCTTGCTTCTGAGCATTTGCTCACTTTCCTGCTCTTCCTCATTATCCCTGTATGCAATGGCAGCTTGCACCATTGACATACCCCTTTTATTTTTCTTTGCTAATTTCATTTCTTTCTGTTTGGCTTCTTTTCGCCATAAGCGGAAAGAGTCAAACATCGCCGGCCGGGCTTTCTTCTTAAACAATTTGACCTCGAGGTTATCTAAAATTTCTGCGTCAAAGCTACCATATTGGGGCCATTTTAAAACACCATGGGTCTCATTTATGAGGCCTTGCGTCAGTTTTGCGCTGCTGATGCGTCACTTTTTGTGACGCATCGGTGGCGTAAAACATGCGCCTTGTTGCGCCATATTTAAAAAGTGATGCATCTAGGTAGATGCGTCACTTTTTAAACCCCTGCGCCACATTATACCTGCGTCAGGTATAATGTATGCAGAGGGGGCGTTCCCCCGCAAAAAGCCTCGTAATAGTGACGCAGTGAAATCTATGAGATTTCACTGCGTCACTTTTAGGACGCTCTTGCGTCAAAATCTTGCGCCTGCCTCACAGCAGGCGTAAGACTGACGCAAGCCCTTTCACATGGCGCATTCCCCATGTGAAAGGACGCATTGCTGGAGTTGCGTCACTTTTGTGACACACTCCAGCAATGCGTCACTTTTGCGCTTACAGATACGTCAGAAATACTGACATATCTGTAACTCCTTGCGACATGATGCGTCACTTTTCATAAATAAGGCCCCATCTTTTCTGGTGTACTTTATCCATACCTCATTATATGTGATAGGGCCTACTCCGTGCTTTATATAAAGTTCATATGTTGGAGTTCCAATCAGAGGAACCGGACACAAATCCTCTAATCGGGAGTCCTTACTACAACCAAGACAAAACAAGTTTCCAAGTCTGCTAAGACCAGGCATCTTTGCTCACTAGTCTAGCTTCAAACTAAAAGGGATTATCGATTACGATATTTTCGTGGATACACAAATCCCTCGGTTTTGGCGCTTGCAAGTTCCAAACAAGGTGTATCTCAAAGATACCAAAACTAAGAACAAAACTAAGGACTGGGAGACGCTCCACTTATACTTAACTGAAGTATTGAAGATCGGTGACGTCACTAGAAGACTCGTCTATCGTTTCGCTCTACCAAGGATCACTGGGTCCAAAACAGGGAGATAGTCAGGGCAGCAGTCCTTCGTATCCGTCGGGACGCGGGGAACCTCGCAGCAAAGACCTTCGGAACCACGTCGACATACAGGGTTCGCTGAGGTGGCTGGCTGTCCTCCGGAATTTTCACACGAAGCTCCTCACGAACTTGTGGCTTGGACCGTCACCGCTTGATACCGCCCCGAGTTGGGCGCCAACTGAGGTGCCGTTTTTTTAGGAACCCGGTGGTACCAGGGGATAACACCCAAGGACCTCTGAGTTCTCCCTGTTCCGGACCACAGAAACCAAGAGTCTTCTAGGTGAAGTCAGAGATCAAGTTTTATTGGCTGCAACCAAGTAGCAAGCGTCCTAGAATTACAACAACACAGGTCGTAAGTTCTCAGGAGACTGTTCGTTTTTACAGAACCAGCCTTTTCCTTTTATACAAGAATAACAGCTGCAGGCAAGAATTCTTTAGTTTACAATACGGTCATATACATATTTCCAAAATAAGGCAAAAAGCACAGTCATGTCGGCCAACCCATATTTTAGATGTCCAGTTTGTGATAGATGGCCCAGCCCGGCCCAGAACTACCATCAGATATCGATGAAACCCCAATAAAATCGGGCACCTCCTCGTCGTAAAACTGGCCATAAACAAGAAACATGGACAGGTGTATGTGTGTAGAAAACATGGTCTGTATGTAGTGAATGGTTTATGGCATGTTGTGCCTTGATGCTATCTTACTTGGCCACTGGGCGAGGGGCTGCCCAAACAGGTTTGGCTGGAGGTAGTGGAGTCAGTTCGGCCAGGTCATGGGGAAGTCAGCTAAGGTGGACGTGTCCTTTCAGATAAAAACTCGGCCTTAATCAATTGACTATATGAGGGCAAGCCACAAGATGGATGCCGTTCACAAAATGGAGTCTGAGGGTTCGGGACGGAAACCACGATTTAAAGGTGATAGCATCACTCAATCACGATGCAAATGCATAGGGATAGTGCCCTAATCATTACCGGTCTGTAGACACCAAATTCGTCATGGTACGATGATATTTTGTAACACGAATGTTGGACCTTGGTACCATATTACAGCAGGGTCCAGAATTTCAGAACCACACTGGGAAGGTCTAATTTTGTTCTAAAATCGCAGTTTACACTTTACACCTAGCTTGAGGGGAAAGATCCGCAAATTTTGCCCACACTTATTTATCCTTGAAAAGGAGACTCAGAGTAAGCACTTTCAAAATGATGCTTGTATGTATTGTAATACTGTTGACTCTGAAACTGAAAGTGTTATTTTTGCACTACACAGCGTACCTTATATTTTTTCCTCTGTGGTGTTTTAATATCACTTCCTGTTTTTCCATCAACAATTACAGGCCGGATTTTACCCTATGCAATGGGAAAAAGCATGAACTCTGGCCGACCATTAGTGAGCCCCAATTCAGTATCTGCCAGGCAGGCAGTGGACAAGGTGTCTTATGGTCCCCAACATTGATCGATGGAGCGTCAGATGGAATTGAGGAGTACCGCGAAAAAGAGGAATGGCTGTGTGTATGGAACTTCCCAAATTCAACAGAACAACTACAACAACATACAGTTACAGTATCTAACTTCATTTCTAATTATCTTTTAAGTAATGTTATTGCTGTGAACTTCTATGAGTGTGGCTTCAAGTCATACCTCCAGCCATTGTATACAGTTTTTTGTTTGCTATTTTTTAAACTAATTTAACGTACTAAGTGGTTCTTCTCTCTGAGGGCAGATAGGCAAGTGAAATTGCGTAATTACTGCAGCCCTGTACTGTCACATTGTTTCTTCCTATTTAGTACATTGTTGAAAGTACTATTTACTTTTCAGTAACCTATCCATTTTGCAAGCAACTTCATGCATGCAATAGTGCATGCACTTCCTTTATGTCCCTTAAAATATTTATGGATAGCTTTGTATCCAAAGATTTGTTTATCTTCATTTGTTATTTGTCCATGCTGTGTCTTTTTTCCTCTCTCTACAAAACTTTCCCCACAAACCCCATTCCCATCCAAGTTTCAAACCCTAACCCTCTTCCCCTGGGCTGTGTGGTTTTCATTGAGGTGTGAGTAAATTACAACAATAATTCCACACACTTGCTGAGGAGGATAAGGTACAAGCAACCTCCTCAAATCAATTTTAAGGCAGGTAGGTGAATCCTAGGATATTGTAATTCTGATTAAAAAAACAACAATGAGTATTTTAAAATAAATTCAGAATTTCATGCCCACCATCGATTGGATCCATCATCAACATCATCCTCCTACATGTCAAGAAGACTTGTTACGCTGCTGTGCCACTGTTCTTGTTGTAGCCATAATCATCCATGCAATTCTTTTTCCCCATACTTATCTTCAGCATTGCTTAGGCTACTGTTCCTTCTAATACTCCTCTCAGGCCACTCAATGTATAATTTTTTTTACTTTGTTTTTCATATGCTGCTACTGCTAGTGTGGTACCACAACAACGGAATTTCGGTCCGGGATGGCGCAATCGCCATTTGCCATGCAGCCAGCGTTGTGCCTAGCTCTTTTCTCAAACATGAATCACAGGTAAGATAAGCATTTTGGGGAGGTAGAATAATGGGCTAGGACACGGAGGAGAGACTGACAGTAGTACTAGTAAAGTACTAGTAGGCCAATTCAATTCACTAACTCAATTCAATTCAATTCAATTAAGAAAGCTTTATTCGGGTCTTTAAAAATAACCATAAAAGCATATGCATACAACATCAATATCAATTCTCATTACATTCATATTAGGTTAGTGGCACTTTTGAACATTTCTGGACGTTTTAGATCATTCATGCTGGTAAGTTTGAGGAAACCAAACGTGCTGTAACCCCACAAAATAACATCAACGCGTACACTATGTTGAAGTATGTAAAATAAATAATTATATATTTATCCTAACAAAAATAAACTAGTCCCACCCCTCCCTAACCCAAACAATTGTCCATTTCAAATAGTCCTCTGAAAAGTCCCAAATAATCCCCAACTCCCGATTCCCAACCCACCAACAGTCTTTAAAAAAGGGGCAAGGGACACAGTCACTTCCGGCGGTGTTTGGACAGGTGGTCCCGCCGCTCCTTGCAGAGGTCCCGGAGCTGTTTCTCAAGATTGATCACCTTGCGCTCCAGGTAGTCCACTCTTAGGCGTAGGAGGCGCATGCGTGCCATCCAGGCTCTGGGGGGGCCAGCTGCTATCGTTCATGCAGCTGAGCGGCGGCGGGAGGCTGTCCGAGCACGGCACCGTGCTGGAGGCTGCTGGCTGGTGGACACGGGGGCAGTGCTGGAGGAGGTTGTTGATGTTGACACCCCCTCCTCCAATTACCGAGCCCACAGCCGGCGATATTCCACACAAATGTCCTCCAGCTTGCGGGCCCTGGCCCGGACAGCCATCTCCTGTCTGGTAAGCTTTTTGGGAGCATCTATATGAAGAAAGAAAGAGAAATAATGTAACCAATACTCTTTAACAATAACACAAATTAATTCAACAGAAAGTTGTCTCACAGTAACACTAGCAATTTGCAAGCACAGTATAACATTTTGGGATGTATCTTTCCGCCGTCTTTGTAGGGCTGTAACAGTGGGAGTTTCAGGAATTCTACTACCAGGCAGCACTATGGACTCAATACATAGTCAGAGAGTCTGAGAGTACACCAGTATTCTTCTTTTTTTCTCTAGTTTTGTGAAAGAAATTACTTGTACGTGAACTTGTGTTAGCCGGCATAATGCCAGCTCAGTCAGCTTGCACCCAAGAAAAAGAGACGCAGACTTGCATGCATTACTTTAAGCAGTACATGCAGGTGGGGATAGGGAAGCTCTTAATTTTATATAGGGGTGGCACTGGCCATACTCGGTTACATCTAGGGCTAGTGCTCAATGTAATTTATATTTCGCACTGCCCCCCCTGGGCCTTAAGTACTACAAAAGGAAAATGAAGGTTATTCATTTCTAATCATGGATCCAGCCGATCACATGATCTCTTTGTTATATGATGGATGACTTTAGGTGCTTTGTTGTGATAGAGTGAGTGAACAACAGCGATAGTCCACCCATGATTAACACAGCAGAAAGAAAATTAGGAACATAGGGAGTGAGTGTGGTAACCATAATTGCCGGAGGAAGGGACTTGACTTGATATAATTGGCAACTATACAATACATACACAATATATGCTGTGCTTGCAAAGTAAACTACTGTACTGTTACTTTAGGCAAGGGAGAGTTTCTGAACAATCACAAATTGTAGTATTTGGATTTCCTCTGCTTTGCTACTCTGGCACGGACATGCTGTTTGAAGAAAGTAACACTCTACTGAGCGTCTGCTCTACATACACCTCTGCTATGTATGAGGAAGAAGATACCATCCAGGCTTCCAAAGAAAACGTCTATCATTCTTCTTAATGTCTCAACTGTACCAACTTTATTTTTTCTCAACAACCAAATAACACCCTTTTCATTTTATTTGGTAAACCACCGTCTTGACTTGCATTTGAGTTGCACCCAAATGATATATTGCAATGCACACCACACATGA
Source organism: Lissotriton vulgaris (assembly GCF_964263255.1). Classification (NCBI taxonomy): domain Eukaryota; kingdom Metazoa; phylum Chordata; class Amphibia; order Caudata; family Salamandridae; genus Lissotriton; species Lissotriton vulgaris. The sequence continues at coordinate 397,978,809 of NC_141696.1, read as the reverse complement.
ATTTTCTGATTCACCCACACAGGCAGTCATTTTTTCTTTCTCCTCCAATCAACCTTGCTTCAAGCAGCCATGCATCTGATTCCTGCCTATCAGCCACCTCTGCCTGCATTCTAAAACATGTATCATTCTTTACAGTCATAAATGTTACGACTCGCTCGTCCTTCCATTGAGCCTAAGTTCTTTCCCTTTTCGTTCATCACATCCCTCAAGTTCATCTGATATGACTTGGCTTCACGATAAAAGTTTCCCAGCTGATTTGAAGTCAAATAGCGGAGGCCATTGCTTACTCGAGAACTGCCACCGCTAATGCTATTGCTAAGACAAGGGTGACTGTCTTCTCCGTGATTGGCTAAAATGTAGTTCTAAATGAGTAACTTATCTTAACAGTACAGTGTACTTGTAGTAGTGTACTGTCTACTGTGCAGTACATCATACACTCTTTTGCAAGCCTACTCTAAAATGTCAATAAGTAAGGAGTATAATAATAACTTACCACCGTCCACCGCTGCTGAGCCATCCCCCTCAGCTCCTCCTGGTGGCACTTGTGGCGCCGCCGCATCCACCGCTTGAGTGGACCCCTCTGCGCTGCTGGCCCCCGGCACTGGTGGTGGCAAGTGCTGTATCCGATGTTGTGACGCCTAGAAAAAAACATGTCATATTTGTAGATGCCATACACCACCCCCTACTTCGTCTCAGAATGGAAGAGAAAATGGTAAACATTTTTTTTATAATTGGGACTGAAAAGAAGTCACTGTGTTGGGGAGGGTGTTAACTTATATGCTAAGCCATAACATGCAACTCTTTTTGGCACAACTGATGAATGCTTGCTCTTTAACGTGCAACATTTTTATAATTACAGACAGAACCAACTACTCCTCATCACCATCAGGAGGACTTGAAGTTCCATCAAGGTGAGGGCTCCCAAGTCCCGCACAGTTACTTCTGACTGAGGTATGCGAAACGTCGAACTGCACACATCATCAACAATGTCCAATTTCTCTTGTCCATACTTCTGTATGTGCAGAATAGTCCCTGAAACACTAGCGGTATGGTATGTGCTACTATCAAATCGAAAAAAGCCAACTACTAGCTTATTCTCGGTGGACATTGACATTTTGTTGTTGGAAATTGTCAAAGCACTAACATTAAGAAGACTGGAATAGACAGCAAGGGCAACCTAGAGGACTGCACTGAGCGCCTCTAGAGCTATTGCTGGATCAGAGCTTTGTTTAACACCGTTTGCCGACTGGGCAAGCTTACCTACCTACACAGACCGACTCATAAATAATAGTAAATAGTAGTAGCACAGAGAGTGATGTTGAAGAGACAGGATAAGAATGTAGACACAGTCTACAAGAAGATCAAAGACTTTTGTAAAAAATGGAATTAGGAAACAGTTTGGAATGAATATAATTATATTAACAACAGAACAACTTACTGGGGCCAGCAGAAGAGCCTGCAGAGGACCATTCCTGCCCACTCTGTTCCACCTGAGTCTGGGGTATTGCTTCCTTCTTGCCCCTGGGAGGGGCTGATGATCATGAAATAAACACAAACATGGATGATTGTTCTTTGGAAATATTTGATTTCTTTGACCACAATCTAAAATTATCTTTGGGAAACAAATTAGCAACAATTGCACTACATGTATTGACCTATCTGATCTGGTCAACTAGGAGGATACTAGTACAGTATTGCCGGATTCGCAGACCGTCTACTTGGAAAGTTATGTAAATCACTAACTAAACCAACAACAAAAAAGTTCTACTACGACTGCCAACACTCAGCAGCACGCGACGTGACAGACACAGTCTGTCATCATGATTGCAGACCACTAAAAAATGTCCTACTACTAATAACAAGTCATAATATACTCAACCTATCAATCCATCACTAACTCTTCTTCTTAATGGCAGCAGGAGTACAAAGGAAGGACTAGACTTGAGTCTCTAGTCTCTCTAGCATTACGCAATTCTGTAAAGTACTACACTCATACATATTCAGGCCAAATGAGCACAAAGTTGCAAACAAGTAAGCATAGTAGCAACGCCACTGAGGAGGCGAGCACCTGCAATCACAGAAGCTATTGAAACATTATTCAACCTGCAATGTAACCGAATAGGCAGCATTCTTTCTCTTCGGGGAAAACATATATTAGCAATATAACACAGAGCAGAAGAAAACAAAGTAGTTATTAAATAACTACTCACCAAGGCCAGGGATTTCCACACCTAGCAGGTGGAGCAGGTCCTGTTCCCGGTCGAGGATGTCGGCCCACCGGTGCGTCGCTTGGTCATGGGTGCGCCGGACCCCCGACTCCGTCCGCATGTCCCGGCGCACCTTATCCCACCGCTGGCGACACTCCTGGAGTCATACTCTTGCCTGGGCCACCCCCTGCTGCCACGGTGTTAGGGAGGTGGCGCAGAACAAAAAATATAGGAGCGGCCACCTCCGCCGTGCCGAAAATCTCCCTGGCCACTACTTGCTCCCCCTCAATCACCCGCATGGGAGCCGGGTGCGGGGTGCAGGAGCCTTCCCCTTGCTCCTCCCGGCTCCCTTTGCCATGGTCCTGGACAGCTGAAGAAAAAAAATAGGAAAGAATAAGGACAAAGTAAAGAAAAGAAAAGAGTTTAAAAAGGTAGCTTTAAAAGTAACCAAAAGTAGAAAAAAACACTAAATATAGATGTAGAAAAAGAGAGGGATAGATAATGAGTAAAAAAGATTTTAAAAAAAGTTCAAAGAACAAAGGATTGCAAGGATTAGTGGAGGATTGAAAAAAGCATGCCCAGAACCATAGCAATGAATGAAAAACAAGATGGCCACGCCCATTGAGGACCGCGTTGGTAAGTTCACGCAATATTTCTCCCGCGAGCACGCAAAAACACACGCGAACATGTAATCGCGCCCCGCACACAACGCGAGCTTGCAAATAGCACCCGGAAACGGAAATACACAATGCACACAAGATGGTGGCGCCCATGTACGACCGCATGGGTAACTTCGCAGTCTGTGCGCAGCAAGCAGCTCGTGAATACGCAAAAAACCTAGCGAACACGCAAAAAAAATCTGCAAATTTGCACACATTCGCGGATTTTGCGGATTGCAAATTCGCTTTCGCACAAATTTGCGTACCTCGAATTCGCGCATTTCGCCCATACTTAATGATTACCTACTTTGCCCAGACCTATAGTATGTAAACTTCTAGAGTCTGTTTTTGGTAGAAAGGGGGAATGCACCCCAGATTTTAGAGTTACGCGTGGAATACGGCAAGGTTGTGTTTTAGCGCCTCTTTTATTTTCTATATACATCAACAATGTAGATTCCTTTCTAAAACATCTTAATGTTGACACCCCACAGGTTAAGACACGCCCAATTCCTGTTCTCCTTTATGCAGACGATGCTGTCCTGCTATCAAGTACAGAAAACAGACTACATTGCATAATAGATAACATCGCACTGTTCATTTCTGAAAAAGATCTCCAAATAAGTCTGAAGAAAACATTTGTTATGTCATGTGGGAGATCTAAACAAAAGAACAGGCAGCATCATGTGGGCAGGGTGACCATTGACAGAGTTTCTACTTTTTCATACTTAGGTTTGATCATTAATCAGAACGGATCATGGAATACACACAAGGAATCGTGCATGCTGAAATTTCTAAGAAACACTGAAGGTATTATGAGGTGTTCTGCAAAAAAAGGTAATAAACCAATTAGAGAGATTTTGACCCTGTACCGCAGCAAGTGCATGACTGGCATTTGCTATGGGGTTGCTTTGTGGGGGAGAGCGAACATTGCCCTGCTACAAATTTATGAAAATAATTTCCTAAGAAGATTATTGGCTGTTCCTGTTTCAACTGCAAACCTCATTACACACCAAGAACTCTATGTTCCGTATCTAACTGATTTAATTAACATGGCGGCCTTACCTTCTGGCGCGGTCTATGGGTAAAAGATGAGACCAAATTTACAAAAGATCTAATTGTAGATTGTCTTTCTCTAGACCAGAGCAGTAAGATTCACTGGCTGGTGTATATAAAAAATCTCTTGGGACGCTCCGGGTTATGTATGGATAGGAAGAATCCCTCATCAATTTTAAAATTTACTGAAAGCGACTTGAATATGCACTATCTGAGGGCTATGGAAGACGCCAGAGAGTATGAATCAAGTGAGAAAAATAGTGTAAAAACGTACTATGAATTTCCATCAGTCAGGGGCCTGTAATATTATTTAATACAGGTGAGAAACACGCAATATAGATTTTACCTGACCAGATTAAGGCTTGGTACCCTACACTATTTAACGTCTTTTCCAAAACAAGACATGTGGTGTCATAAATTGTCTAAATGCCTATGTGATGGAAAATCCCCCAATCCACGCTGCATCTTATACTTTTTTGTAGATTTTATATAGATATCCGGAAAAGGATTTTAAAACCATTGTTTTTATCCAATTCACTTTTCCATTACAAACATGCTTTTAATTTAGTACGTAGTATGGAAACCCTGGAATCTATAAACGCAATTATTATGTATTTACTCCCCCATGAAGGGACGAAAGAACTATGCACACTTGGACATCTTGTCATATGAGCAACAGGATGATTGGAAGAGTGTAGTATCGTCTACACTTTATAATTGATTAGAAGGAATGCTGCTTAGAAAGTTTTACTTGTATAATTTAAGCACACAGTACCTTATGCCTATGAATTGATGGTTGCATATTTTTGATTGAACATTATTAAATGGACTGTTATACCGCAATTTTTAAACAGACGTCTTGTAATTCAATTGTACAATTAAGCTCTGTAATCTGAAATTTTAAAGAGCTTTTTATGTTTAGAATACTTTTATGGTGTCATTGTGTTCACCGAATAAAGCTGATTTGATTTGATTTGACTACTTGCCACAACTCTGACACCTTCCTCTCTGAGCTTTACTTTTGCAGCGAATATTGCTCTCACTATACCATTACACCTGACCTCTCAGAGATCAATGAATGCAGCTGAGAAAAGAGACAGAACACAACACTAACAGGGATATAACAAAGATATTATGATAATGGGTGGACTAAATGTATATATATATTTTTGGTCTCCTGAACCAGCACATTTGACCAAATCCACATGTGTGGACAGAAAAAGTATAATAGCAGGATGAATCAAGCAATTACGCACAGATCGCTCTGGGATTCCCATGGCCAACAGCTGCAATCACTCCATCTAACACTGCTAAACCTGCTGATTGCTTCGGTCATGCTGACGGGCTCCAACTCATTCTGATAAGATGCACATTGGCCCATCAGAGTGACCAGAATATTAAGATCTGGTCAAAGGTCAACAAATCAAGGTCGCTCTTTTCAGCTTACATTTCATTCTCTTCTCTATCTCTTTCCCTTTCCTATTAGTTTTAACTTTGTTTTTTTCATCCTTTTCTCTTACTCTCAACATACTCATGCTCTTCATTCACACATACCACTCTCTCTCACCCTGTTGTATCACAACTTAATCTACTGGTCATATTTTCCATCACTCTCTTTTCAGGTTTCCCACTCTCCTAACTCCTGCACTTTCACCTTTACCTTTTAGTTCATTCTCTTTGCTACTAACTCCCTCTGCTGATCCTAGGTCTAACTTACTGATTTTTGCCATCCTACTTCGAGGTACATTTTTCTGTAAAACTCACTCTAGCAATAGGGTCACATTTCCTTCCTGTACTTGTAATATGAGAAATATAGTCATGGGGTTGGAACCTTAAACTGCAGCAAGGTTGGAACAACCGAGTCTTGCCTGAATAAATTAGAACAATTACTTACTGGAAAGATCAAGACAATTAATTTGCATGATCATATTGGTTATTCATGAACTCATTAGATGAATTAGTATAGAAATCGCTCATATATCATGCACAGCATGAACTTTTCATGACAAAACATAGTTCAATATTTATAATCCACACATTATTCACAGAACTCGATTTGTGCTGTACATACACCACTATGTGCTAAAATAAAAATGTTAATGCAGCAACATAAGCGTAATGCATTGCAGTTCAATTCAATACAACATAAGATGATGGTATGGTCAAATGTCCAAGTTGCAATTTTAATATCTGTACTCAATTTTTGAGTAAAGGAGGGGTTAAAATTAGTACCTTGCCAAGGAAATACCCCGTGCTTGTGGGAGTTCACTCCTTATAGAGTTTGTTTTCAATCAATGCCCTTCTGGCAAATATGAATGTATTTTTATATATTTTATCTTAGGATTTAAGAAAATGGCCCTCTCTGAAGGGTAATTTCAAACTTTTTGCCTTCCACCTTCTCAAAATCTTTCCTCACTTGTATTGGCTTTAGGACTCCTAGCATGTTATCACTGCTAATCAATACTAAAGTGCATTCACTCTCTCCTCTAAATATGGTTATTTATTTATTTAAAAAGTTTTAGATAGCAGACACATGACCCTTGGGGGTATCAGAACGCTTTACAAATGTTCAGAGAGAAGAGACATAAAGAACCAATAATATCCTAGTCGAGAATAATAAGACACATTTAATTTACCAATATGCCCCTAGTAAAGTGCACTACACGTGCCCTGTAAATTAAATGCTACTAGTAGGCCTGCAGCCCTGATTGCGTCACCCACCATAATAGTGCTTTAAACATGTCTCAGGCCTGCCACATCAGAACCTGTGTTGCAGTCTACACTGCTATGTCGATTGGGCATTTAAAACCTCTTGTCAAGCCCTAAACTGCCCATGTATTGAATATGAGGCATGCCTAAAATAGGACCTAGGTAGCCTATGTGGTAGGGTGCTGTGTACTCAAAAGGTAGGACATATATATTTAAGTTTTACATGATGTTGTAGTGAAAAACTCCTAAAATAATTTTTTACTACAGAGAGGCCTACCACTCTTATAGATTTACATTTGGGATTCCTCATTACACTTAATACACTGTTATCCTAATTGAGAGAATGTAGAATTGTCATGTTTAGTACCTCTGCAAAGGCAATAACAAATTCTCTTGAATGGTTAATTTGGATTTGTAGTTACCATTCTGAAATGGCAACTTTTGGAAAGTTGGACATTTTCCTGCTCTTAGCCATTTGGTGTCTCCTACCTGTGTCTGTTTACTGGCTGAGTTGGGTGACAGTTCACTTTGTGTATTCCAACTAGACAGCCCCACCCAAAGGAATGCTGGGTGTGACTTCATGAATCTATTGAGAGGAAGAGGGGTAGGAGTTCAGCATAGTCTCACACTTATACCTAAATAGGCGGGACCCTGTCCACACACAAAAGTCTACCCCTGTAGTGAGTCTGGAGCTTGAGCAGGAAGAAAGGCCCTGTGTGCACTACAAACAACCTTCTTTGAAGTCACCCCCATTTCAAAGGGACAACTGAGTATAAGTAATCTACCTCTGACCCTACCAGCTCAGACACTACTGGATCCATGAAGAAACTCAGCCTGGAGAAATAACTACTGTGCTAATACAAGGACTGCCACGCTGTAAGAACTGCTTTTTCTGTTGTACTGCCCTTTTGCCTGCTACCATCTGCCCTGCTGAGGAAGAACTAGACTACCTATTTGAACCTAGAATGATCTCAGGGCATGCTGGCTTGCCTCCTGTTCTAAAACTCATGGATATCAAAGTCTTAACCCCTGCACATGTGCCTGGTCCATTGGAAGTGGATCCAGGTGCTTGTTCTAGGGGAACCAGTGCATCCATAGCTGCATGAAGCAGAATTAATGTATTGCTGCTGTTGTGGTAACAGAACCTGTGCATCCCAATTGGACCCAGCTCATCACATTTGGAACCGCCACATTGGTGCCCCTGAAGGAGAAACAATAGATGTATCCACTCCACTTCATGGAGACACCCATCACATCACACTTGGAAGAAATACATCTTGGAACCAGCACTTCGACTTTAGAACCGGTGCACTGCCACAGTTGCATGGAGAAAATCAACACATCACCTTGAGTGTGGGATCAACACCTACGCATCACTCGGTTGCACCCTGCAACTCACTGTTGTGACAAGGATCAAGGTACTATTGTTCTGCGGGCTATGTGTGACTCCTGTACCCTGCATGTGCTCCATTTCGACCGGTCCAGTGCGAACAGTTAATCCCTATAGGCGCTTATTGCTTCTAAATCACAATTTTTAATTTTAATCTTTAAACATTCATATCTTGACTTCGGTTTACTGGAGTTTGATTATTTTGGTCTTGTTCTCAATATAAAATCATAGTCTGGGTTTCTTAAACTGGTGTAGAATCTTTTTCTGGAGTTTTTATTGTGTTACTGTTTGAAGTGTTGCACAAATACTTTACATATTGCATCTTGATTTAAGCCTGACTTCATTATTCTAACCTACCAGAGGATGAGCACAGGTTAACTTATGATGTGTATCTAACTTAACCTGACTGAGATTGTTGTTCCTTTTTGGATAGGGTGCATACCTTTGCCAACTAGAAACCCACATTCTAACATTTACCTGATTGCATTGGCAGTTATATAGTAAAATAAATACCAACTTTTCTAGTCAATATGAGGCTTGATGAAACTGTAAAACTGTGTTTTTCATGTATTTTGTGTATAGATGTACACCGATTTTTAGAGCAAGGCACATTCTGTATATGTTGAGTTGAAAAAATACCTTTGGATGGTGGCAGTTGCAGTCGCTTCTTCTTCGCAAATTGCAATTCCCTAAATGTTATGCATTATGCATTTGCAAATTGGCGTTTTCGCAATTTGGAGTCGCAAATACCATCAACTTCAAGTTGATGGTAATTTGCAATTCCTTTGAAAAATGAATTTTTCAAAGTGCATTGTGGTGCATGTGTGTGCACCAGATGTGCATACTTATCTTTTTTGGTGTGCATCAGGGTGGTCTTTTGGCCCCCTTACACCACTAGAATTACACGCGCAATTTGCGACTTCCTATTTAATACTTACAAATTGCGAATGGCAATCCCATTTATTCCTATGGGCCTATAGGCCCATAGGAATGAATGGGAAGCCATTCCTTAATAGCGAATCGCAATTCGCAATTTGCTATTAAGGAATATGTAGGAATCAAAAGTTTTTTTTGCAAAACCTCCATCCATAAGTATTTGCGGCTCCTTAATAGCGACTCCTTAATAATCGCTATTAAGGACTCGCAATCCCTACATTTGATGCATGTGCCCCTTAGTTGTGAAAACGGAATATAATGGAACACATTACAATACAATCGAGTTAATGCTAGTACTTTGGTTTTCCATGTGGTGAGAATTAGCCATGACCGAAAAGGACACTTATCTGTACAGCAGCCCTGGTACAGCTGAAGTATATGTTGGCCAGTTGTATCGTTATACTGGTTACTAAAACTGTTTGTAATCTGTGACCAGTATTTTGGGGTCCTGTAGAGGATTTTGCAAACCGACCTATGCAATAACAGGTCAATTAACAAAACACCCAATTGCATTGGGTTGCAATCTTACCTACCTAAATACTATTCATTATGTAGGTGACAAACTTCGACTCACTCTTATTGGTCACAGTCATTGGGATGGTAACCTGCAGGGGTCAAAACTAACACCACGTCAGTGATTGCTTTTGGGTAAACAAAACCATTTTTGAAAGCATGCAGTTTCCTAAAAAGAAACAGGGGTGCTTTAAAAAAAAATCTTTTTTTAAAGATTTTCTCGGATGCTCCTTCAGATACTTTCTGCACAATTCTCAAAGAGAAAGAGTCCAAAGGGGATCCCTTCCCTTTCGCTTATGGTTTACCATTCCCATTTGGGAGTCTGTAACTTTATAAAACACTGATAGGTATGGAACCGATTTACAATTCAGAAGGGATGCCTACTTTAAGCCCCTTATTAATTTCAATGTGGAAACTAATCCAAATCCCAATTTATGATTCTGTCAAAGCTTACCGACCGCTAAAATGGGATTTATACATACTAATATCCTTTTTTGCAGTTCCAAGTTCTCTTATTTCGCGATTCTGAGCATTTTCAACCACAAGATAGACTCTTAAATCTGACAATTTGCTTCAGGTGAACACACAGGTGCCAGGCTCATCAAAAGAAAATGTAACGTACGTGCTATAGGTACCAACCAATCCTAGCCTTGGTGTTGAACCTTTTCAAAATGCTTAGCACCACCAGTTGATCTATCTTCAACCAATTAGAACTGGTGCTTCTATTCTGACTTTCCTGACTTTCTTCCAGATTGCCTATCAAATTAACGACAAACTGTGTCTACCACACTGGATCATAGTGTTATTTAGGAAGGTGTGCTTAGCTAAAACACAAGTGTGTTTTTTCATGTTGAAGCAGGGAATCTACAATTTTTAATGTTGTTCTGCTTGCAGAGTGAAATGTTTAAGTTGATGCAAAACAATATCTAATTCACAGGATACTCAAAAAGGGAAAATTCAGTCAGCCCATCTTTTTATGTGCACTTTTCACACATCAATAGCTTCACCTAAAAATCATCAGAGTTAATTTCAAGTTTAAATTGTAGACCAACTTTGAACTTCTCAGGACCATGCAATGCAAGTTGACTCGCTATTTGCTCCACCAGGCAGAAAGCATTTGCAGCTTGATTTTCTACGAAAGCATTATACAAATGCCACAGTGAAATACAATCCAATTGCATACTATTTCTGAGACTCACACTGTACCTCAGTCATCAATCTGATAAGTTAAGCACAATGAATGAGCAGTATTAAGTCAAGGATGTCATGTGGAACAGCCAAGAGCTCACATATATCATCCTGAGTGTAAAGAATAGAGTATTAGGTGAGGGGGTGAGAACCTACCTAAACTAATAACCTCAGTTCTTCTCAGGGTGAACCATAAAAGTCACTTATTAAAACTAAGCTTTATCCGCTGGTAGCTTGGCACAAGGCAGTCAGCCTTAACTTAGAAGCAATGTGTAAAATATGTTTGCATTATTCAAATATTAATAAATTGGAAACACAACACAAGAAAACTTTAAAACCAATTTAAAAAATAGAAGGTATTGTGTTAAATAAAATGATACCAATACAACAAAAATCCAGTGCAACCGAAGATATGAATGTTTAAAGTTTGAATTAAAAATAGGGCAAATAATCAAAAAGTACCAGCACCAGTTATCTGGTCACTCTAGACGGGATCAAAGTCAAACTTTAAGGTCGAACACAAAGGAGCTCAGTTCAGATACAAGGACCAGGTGTGTGTCAGTGGAAAGTTTACCTTCTGGCTTAGAGACACTTTTTTAGAGAAAAAGTGGTTGTCAATGAGTCATTGGCAGGAGCAAGCTTGGCGATGATGGATTTCTAAAGATCTGAGTCCTGCGTAGTCGTTGTCAAAGCCGGAAATGATCTGAGTGGTCGAAATCCAAAGTCAATGCCCTTGACGGATTTGGCTTCGACTAGTTACTACGTGGCTTCGCTCCTGATGAACCACTCAACGTTCAAACTTAGAAACTTTTTGGGAAGTCAGATCTCCTTCAGCATTGCAACCAGCAATTTGAATCCAAGCTGCAATTCAATAATGATGGCTTCAGCTCGATGGTGGTCCTGGTCTCCCGCCACTTCTCTGGAGGAATAGTTGCCAAAAAGATACTTCTAAGTCCACGTTTTTGTAGTTTGGTAAAGAGTAATGCACTAGGTCTATAACCTGGGAGGCACCACTTAGGGGCTAGGAATCCCTTCAATTGAGGCTATCAGCAGTTTTCAGGGCAGGTCTAGTTTGAATCAGTCAGATGAAGGAAAAGACCTCTGAAACCTGCTGTGTCTCTGTAGATCAAGCAGGAGGTCAGTGAATTGATCCTTGGGGATCACTTTTAGGGACCTTGGTTCAAGGCAAGCAGGTCCAGCTTTGCTTCAGGATTTACACAGCAGGGCAGTCCATCTTCTGATCTTCACATGTCCAGGAAGAGTTCTCAGGAGTGTCATGGGAGTGCCACATTTATGCACAGTGTCAGTCGGTGAGTGGGGGAAATTCTGGGCAATCCCTAAACAAAACGTTCCCCCGGGTGACTTTGAAGCACTTCCTCTGTATTTTACTATAAGCTACCTGTAAACAATCCCACAGTGCCCCTCACTACCTAAACCAAAATGGCAGAAACCTTTTCCTCTGGTCATGGATCCCTATGCCCAGGCACAGGTGTGGTTAGGAAAATGGGCAAATCCTCCCTTGTACCCACTCCAACTATTTTATGGGGCAGCATTCTCCTACCCAATGGGTTTGGAGTGAAGAAGCGCTAGAAAGCTAAATGGAGGCAGCCCTAGGTGTGACCTGCATCTGCCAGTGACAAAGGTAGATTCCTTCTGAAGCTCAGGACATGGCTTGTCACAGCGCCCCAGACTATCCTGCTCATGATGGAAAAACACATACCCACACCCAAGCCTTTTGTCTACTGTCTGGGAGCATTCCAAATTTCACCACTGGGGAGCTATTCACCATGCAGGTGACACAGGGCCCTTTGGCTTAAACAAGAAAATGACAGCTTTTCAAAAGTGTCCTTTTTAAAATAGTATTATAAAATCCAACTTTACTGTTACATTGCTGTTTAAATGACTATTAAAATGAATCCATAAATGTAGCTGCTTCCAAATTTAAATCAAGCATTATAAGTTGCTAAATGGAACCCAATGTATTTCTGTGTGAGAGCCAACCTTGCCACATCGAAAAAATATATTGAGTTTGTTTCACTGCAAGGGCATGTAAAACATTATTTATACATTTCCTACTTTTCTAATAGCATGCACCCTACCCTATGGGCACTTGGTGCCTAATGTAGGAGTGACTTATGAGTATTAAAACGTAAGGATTACGCCAGGTGGAGAAGTGTGGCTCACTGGTTAGAGGAGGCAGACATGGAAGCAGAGGTCAGCCCGGGACCAGGGTTCAATTCCCCGCCTCGGTGGGTCTTGGGCTCAAAAACTCCACGGGCTTGACAATTCTCGCTCCGGTGCCTACTCGATTCAATGGTTCACACTCTGCGACTCTGGGCAATAACTTCCTTAATCTCCACAACGGCCCCTCGCGGTGGGATGCCTGGCTTTCACCTTGTGGATACCCTGCCGGGGTTATCTCACAGGGGAATACCAGGACGGGTTCCCTAAGCAAGTGTTTAGATACTGGGTCGGTGATTTGCGCTATATAAATACATGTACATTTACATTTAAAAGATTTATTTGGCTAAGTCAAATTGGAAGTTTAAAACTGCATACTCGGACTGCAATCCCTGAGGCATACTTATAGTGCTACTTTAATTGGTGGCATAATGAGTGCTACAGCCGGTTATTAGCGTTTTATTTACAGGCAGAAGGTACATGCTATACCATATATTAGGGACTTATAAGTAAATTAAATGTGACAAATAGGAATATGTCAATTTAACCATGCCTAAATGAAGCGCATAAACACTTTACCACTTGTCAGCAGGAGTAAACTGAGCAGAGTCCTATGGCCAACAAAAATGCGGACAGTAAAAAAACAGACATCCGAGGGAATGCCACAGCAACGCTGGTCATTTCCAACACTGACACACCATTGTCCTCATCAATTGTGCGATCTCTGCATTGCGGCAATGTACATTTACTTCAAAAAATGCACATGTCAATGTTAACGCGTTTCCAATGGATGTATCTTTTTTCCTGTTTGCTTTCCTTTTTATTGTGGAGTTATCAATAAGATATTCTTTGTCCCACAAACATTAAACAACTCTACGATCAACCCAGACAATGCTTGCAGTGTTTACTGTTACTGACAATATGATCACCTTAGAATTTGGCTATCTTTATTGAGTCCTACTTTCATGGTGGCTCAATTTTATCCCCCAGTTAAGCCTCTATTCAGTGGCTCCTCCTGCTCTATGGCAGAAAAGCGTCAACCCACTGCTTTTAAGCAGTGCGTAGTAGAAACATAAAATGATAATAACTTTGAGTTATTATCATTTTATGCTTGTGCTGCTTGTGCTGCTTTGAGGGCGGGTGGGTGTGCGGGCTGTTCCGGTCTAGGAGCAGGGCAGGGTTGGACAGTTTGCCCACTCCTAAGTGCACATGACTGTTTCGCCCGGGCCTCTCGGCCACCCAAAACAGCCATGCGCACTTTCCCTGTTCTCCATGCAGGCTTCATTACAGTCTGTTTGGAGAACATACCCAGACCCCCATTACCTGGTTGAGCATCGAACATGGGCGATGAGACCAATCACAACACTGCATTGCAGCATTGTGATCGGCCAGGGGAGCCTGGGTGCTTACCAATCACAACGCTGCATTCCAGCGTTGGAATTGGTCACTGGGGCCTGACTACGCTTCCTGTTCCTTGAGTTTGATGAGGAGAACAGGAGCAGAGATGTAGGACCCGGCAGCAAGGTAAGTTTATTTATTTTATTTGTTTAAATATTGCTCTCCAACCCGGTGCAAACCACCGCGCCCTCCACTTTCCCAGGTGCCTGCCTCACCACCCATGAGTCATGCTGGCAGCCACAAGCTCTATTAGACTTTACGCTGTGTAATATTCCACATACAAATTGCACCCCTCTGGAAATTAATAACAGAGATTTGTAAATTGGCCCTCCCTGTGCCTCAAAGAGCATTCACATCCTTTCTGCTTTGAATAAGTGGATCCTGAAATGACTGAGAGGCAAACTAAGAGTTAGAATATGATGAAGGGGATCCTTGACAAGTGCACATCATTATGGAGGCGAGGCTCCAGTGGAAATCACCATATATTGAACAGCAGTGACAAACATAAACCGGAAAGGCAGGAGAGGGCTGTGGTGGCAACTTGGCCTGAAATTAGAGGGTATCTGCAAGACCATATATAGCAGGTGGTGAGTGCCTTTTAGTTCTCCTGCCTTAAAAAAGAGTTTTTTAGCACACCAAGCTATAGTACAGGTGCCTTCTCTATATGATGGCAATATGATGTAGTAGGACCAGGCCTGGCAGTTCGGTCTGGACTGTTCCCATGGGGCAAGGGTTCAAGACTGATTTGCATATGGCTGGATCTAAACTTGGACGGCGTAGTGGGCAAAATAACGATGGATTTAAACCAGATCTTTTGACTGGGGAGAATGTTTGCATTGTCAGCATTCCCTCCATCATTTGTTTGCTGTAACACTTTTTGCCCTAAGTGGGATGGGTATGCCCAGATGTGGGTTCCTTGCTCCCTGTGCCACTGGATTCAAGCTAGCCTGGCTGAAGAAGGGTGACATACCCTGAAACCTGTCCCAGGCTGCTTGTTTCCGGTCCATGGAGGACCTGGCCTGGCAGTTCGGTCTAGACTTTTCCCATGGGGCACAGGGTCAAGACTGATTTGCATATGGCTGGGTCCAAACTGGAGTGGCGTAGTGAGCAAAAGAACAAAGGATTCAACCCAGATCTTTTGACTGGGGAGAATGTTTGCATTGTCAGCATTCCGTACATCATTTGTTTGCTGTAACAATATGATGTCAGTGTCAGATGAGGCAACAGATCCATTTTACTTTTTGATTCAATATTAATTGCACTGAATTTCATTAAATATTAATTGTGCTGAATTTCATACATCTAAAATCAAGCATATTTGGTGATTTGCGAAAATATGCAATGTCCGCTAACAAACACATGGTAGAACAGTCATCACAAATTACTCATTATTGAGGTTCCAAAGATTGTCAAGAGCAGTGCCCATCTACACATTGCTTCCATTCACATTAACATCACTAATCTATATTTGTTTTTGTTGTTTTTTTGTCCTCATTTGCCATATTTGTTCCACCTGCAAAATCCAGGCTCTCCTTCTATTTTAGTAGTCTGCTCAACCAGCGAGTCTTTGAGCAACGGTGTCGCAGAGAGATATGGTCTTGACTGCCATGTCTTGTCCCCAAATGGCTATAATCCTCAGACCCAGCCGATAGTTTATCAACTCAAGCGCCCTTAGTTTAGCTTACAAACGACTTCCTTCCATCAATTTCAGCCAGGTAGTCAGTGATCACATAATTAGGCCACCTTTTTGAGGACCTACATTTCAGAACCATCCTGTACACATAGAATATTGAGTCAAGCAATTCTGAGTTTGAGGATGGCGACTGTTGGATCCAATATTTACAAATCTGTCTTCTTCCCAACAGAGTCAAGTAAAAGATTAATTTATTGCAATATACTAAATGATCTCCTGCATCTGATGTTAATCCAAAAATAATTAAATCCATACTTACCTGAATTTTGGTATATAAGAGATCATTCACAAAAATACATACATCTTTCCAGAATTCCAAGAAGTTTAGGTAGCATATAAACATATGAACATCATCCGCACTCTTTAATCCACAATTTTTACAGTAGACCTCATCAGGACCCCGCAGTTTTGCTAACCTTTTTGTTGTCCAATAGGCTCCTTGGAGAGAAAAGAGATGATTACTTCTTAAATATGCTGGTTTGACCACAATATAAAAAATCTGAAAGCACACTTGCCATAATTGATCCAGATGTATATCCTTTATTATTTCTCCCCATAGAGAATTAGGTGTACTTTGCCCTTTCTCTGAGTTTTCCATGAATAAGGCATACTACTTTGCCACCACCTTCTTTTGTTGTGGGTTTTTAAACAGGTGTTTTTTTGGGGTTGTTGGTATCATCCTTATCTTCTTTGAGTGTTTGGGTCCAGCTATGTAGTTAGAGAAATTTAAACTTGAGCACAGATTTATTGGTTATTTGTTGGAACTGTATCCAGGAACAGAGCGTCCCTTCCTGGAGGATATGGCCCCGTTCAGTGATGCCTGCTTCCAGTTCACCACCAGCCTGTATTTTAGATATTCCGGGGATTCTGGTGAATCCCACATCAGTGCATACCTACCGTAGTATGACAAGTTTGTTAGACGCCGAATCTGAGCCCATAATCAAACCGCCGCCTGTAGCAATATCAGCCTGATTTTTTTGAAGAACTTCTGGTCCCCGAATGTATGCATAAATTTGGCCTCACCATTTTCAAATTCATTTAGCGGAACATCCCATAGTTGATCACTCCCTGGCCCACCCTTCTCAGACAGCAAAAACTGAAAACATTTTATTTGAAAATCCCACGCATATAGTTGAAAATCTGACAATGCAATGCCACTTTTATCATACTTCCTCCTCAAATTTCATCTTGCAATTTTCAAACCTTTAGTTGCCCATATGAATTAATCTATTCTAATGTGTAGTTTTCGCTACCAGGTCCTTTTAAAATCAAAGGGGTTCATATTAAAAAGGAATTTAAATTTCAGGAGATTGACATCTTAATTAAGTTGGTCATTTTTTGACCATATGCCACAGATAAAGTGGGTAATCCGCTGTTCCAACCTTATTTTCCCAATGAGGGGTTCAATATACAAATTAAAGAGCAGTGGGGAAAGAGAAGAAACCCTGTCTAGTACCTCTTGTTATCTTAAAACTTGATATAAGATTACCATTCAATAAGATCTTTGCAGAGGGGGGCCTATTAATGCCTTGTATGGCCTTACAGAACTTTTTACCCAGCTTTTAGAGCTATAACATGGTATGCAAAAATTGCCAGTTCACCCTATGGAAAGCTTTGCTGGCGTCTAATGTAATGATCGCAAGTGGCACTTTCCTTTCTGTTTCCAGATCAATCGTCCCTATAAGCTCATGACTTATGTGGTGGATATATCTATCTTTCATAAAAACCTTTTTGGTCTTCTAATAATAGCCCTCCTATTACGCCATTTAGTATTTTGGCTATAATAATAGTATAACATTTATAATAACAATTCAAAAGTGAAATTGGCCTATAGGAATTGCAAGCCATTAGATCTTCCTCTCTCTGGTTTTAAGATTAGGGTAATTACTGCTTCCTCCCAAACTTTTGTCATCAGATTTCCTACCTCCAAGATCTCTGAAAAGAGGTGAGTCATTACTGGACATAATATCACTCAGCTTTTGGTAAAATTAATTAGGGAGCCCGTCTAGCCCAGCTTCTTTGCCTTTTTTATCTATCTTTATCATTAACAGGATCTCGTCCTGGGCGATGACCATCCAGCCACTTATTTACCTGCCCTTCTGAAACAATTTAGTCATCTGTATCCAAGGCTTCAAAACAATCAACCAACGCAAGTTCCATTTCTTGGCTTTCTCTTAATCTATTCCCCGTTCTCCTACACTTCACCTCAGTTATCTCATTTTGTATCCATTCTGTTGTGGTTTTCCATGCCAGGAGCTTACCTGCATTCTCGCTATACTCAAAGTGTTCTATTTTGCTAGCTTCCCAACAAGCTTGAATCATTTCTTCTAAAATAATACTAAGGTTGAGTTTCCGATCTTGGATTTCTCTTCTCCACTTCTCTATTCAATCCTCCTCAGCCAATAGATTTTTCTAGCACCACTGTCTCTGTTTCCGAATCTTCAACCACTTTTCAATATTTCTTACTCTTTTGTGCAGAAAACCGAAGCAGAAAACCCCTTATATAAGCTGTATACGCATCCCAAAATATATCTTCAGCTGCCGATAGTCTAATATTCTCCAAAAATTCAAATGTTTTATTTCGTAAAATATCTATTAAGGCTTGGTCATTTAATAGAGAACGATCCAAAGTCCATCTTCTCTCTTTTTTCCTGATTCTACTTTTAACTCTAAAACCACGTCACATGGTCTGAGAGATGGGCAGGTAAATGCTTCACGCTTTTAACGTTTTTCTATTAGGGATTTGTTCAACAAAAAGTAGTTAATTTTAGAATGATGATTATGGAAGGCATACCCATGCGTACCCCATGTTTCTCTCTCCAAATATCACACAGGCAGAGTTGTTTCATCAGGGATCTAACATAGGCATTCAATATGGAGCACAATATTGATGTACTATTATTAGACCTATCCAGGTGATAGTCACCACATTAAAATCTCCAGGCACAATAATCTATGTTGGGAGCACATCAACTTTTCACCTGCAGTTTGTAGTGACTCTATATCATCTACATTCGGGTCGTAATATCCCACCAAGTGTATATCCTATCATACATTTTCATTGTAGCAATGACCCACCTTCCAATCTAATATGGACACCTTTGCTGGTTTTTTAATCAGGATGACGACTACCCTCATATGACATGTTTGTTCCTAGCATACCAATTTCTGTACCCATTTTTGATTTTTAAAAATATTTAGTCATTCAGCGTTCGATAAGTGTGACTCCTGAAGTATCATAATTTGGGCCGAGCATCCCTCAAATATTGGAAAATGTTTGCTTGGCATTCAAAATCTTCTCTTTGACGGTATAGGTAAAGAAGTTCACTAAAATATTACGTGGTTTTATTTTGTTTGCACTTTTCCTGTAGTGATCTCGATGGACACTCTGAATTTCCAGAGTCAAAGTCTCTGCTGATCCTTCCCAAGCAATACTGCATTGAAGCAAGTCCACTATAAATGTTTTTATATCCTCCATCTCATTTCGTTCTGGTACATTCAGCACTCTGACGATATTTTGCCTTGCGTTGTTCTCTAAAGATTCCAGTTTATTTTGATTTAGCTTGACTTTCAACTTCAGCTTAGTCAATTCTTGCCTGACTTTTGCACCACATGAAAACCCATGTTAACCACCTTCAGGCCACAGGGACTGCAGCCATAGACTGTGCCCCAAAAGGGTGCTTGCGTCATGTTTTCTTGTAATTTTACCACTGAGGTCTCTAATGTGAGTGTTCTTTTTGATAAAGATTCAAACTTCTCCACAAGCCCCTCACAAACTCCCTGGATCTCTTTTTGATTAGTTAACGATATGGCAAACCCATTTTCAACTTCTGCTGCAAGTGATTTCATTACCTGTTCCAAGGGGTTGCCCTAGGGTTCCTGTTCCATGAGGTTTTGTGAGGTTAGCACAGACGTGGATTTCTCCATCAGCCATGTTCTTGTTCTTGGTTCTTGTCCTGATCTGCCAAGATCCTCCAACACCTGACTAACAATGATATTCTCCACCTCTTTCTCACTTTCAACATTTTCAATACCATCTTCTTCTGCTAAGCACTGAAACCGATTAGAGTTAGTCAGGATTTGAGGTACTTTCTTTGTATCTCAAGATTCGTTATCCATTGCAGCAGCCATTGCGAGCTGAGACTAATAGTTAAGACTTGTGAGTGTCAGCCCTTCAGGGCTCTTCCCACGCAACTTAAAATAGGACCAGAGAGATGGGGTAATCTTTAGAGATTTGACCTAAGGGAGTGGGTTTGTTTTACCTGATCTCCATGTCTGAGGCTGCCCAATTAGCCCCTGAAAGTCTAAAGAATGCACACTCCCTTCTACCTGTAGCTCACGTGTATTTTTCTTGCCTTCCCTAGGGGCTTTTGTTTTTATTTTTATAGGGCTCGCCTCCATTGTTTTCTCTTGTGGGGGCCACTTTGTAAATGTATTTGCAGTACCACCATCATCACTGCCACCCCATGCTCCTCAATATGTATTTATCTGGCTTTTGAGCTTTACCCCTCATTAGCCAGGATTCTGTTGATTCCCTACCTAAAACAAATCCAGGATTGGGGTCTCCTCTTCTCTCAGGCAACAAGCCTCTGCCTGCACTGCCAGTATTTCCAATACTCACCTCTTCTCTTTTTTCAGGGAAGCATCTGTCAGCAGAATAGTCTTGTGAAACAAAATCTGAGAGGGCGCTCCTAGTGGAGACACCTCATCCGGCCCAAACAACCCTGGAGGTGAGCCTGTGTGCCTTCCCTAGTTCATGGCAGGAAAAGGAAACAAGGGAGACCCTTCTCACAAGGAACCAGGGTAAAAGTATTGAATATAACAGAAACAGTGATTCTTGTGGAACAATGTAAATAATGATGATACTAGAATGTACAATCGCAGTATATGTAAGGGTTAAGTCAATATCCAAAGGAGAAGAACCTTGTACAACTCGATATTTGGTACAAACAATATTTGTTTATGTAAATATAAATGCAATTTTACTGAAAAACAGTGCAATGTGTCCCCAGTGAACATGGAACCTAAAAAAGTAGTGACTTATTTATTATTATATAAATTTGTATCGCGCTACTAAGCCCCAGGGGCATCAAGGCGCCTAACCAAAAATCTAGCAGGAAGTAGAATGCGATGATTACAAGTAGGCCTTGATGAACAACCAAGTTTTGAGCGCCTTTTTAAAAAGCAACATGGATGGTTGAGCTTTAATCTCTAGAGGGAGGGAGTTCCATAGTCTCGGAGCCACATTAGAGAATGCTCTACTGCCCCAGCGAACTTTCTTAATTCTGGGGACCACCAGCAAATCAAGTTCAGATGATCTAAGAGTCCTGCAAGGTATATGACGGGTTATCAAAGAGCCCAAAGGGCTAGAAGAATCATTCGAGAGAGCTCTGAAAGTCAAACACAGGATCTTAAAAGAGATCCTTTGTTGTATCGGAAGCCAGTGGAGGCTTTTTCTGGCTGTCGTGGCAGAAGATACATTGGGTAGAGCTAAGACAAAGTGCGCAGCAGCGTTCTGGACAACCTGAAGGCGCTGCGTGAGTCCCTTGTTGACACCTGCATAAAGAGCATTGCAGTAATCTAACCTGGAACTCACTAACGCAACCACTATCTGGTGGCGTGCTTGAGGGGAAAGATAGTGCACGATTTTTTTCAGGATCTTAATTACTCCCCAGCACGTGGCCACTGTTCGGTTAACCTGTAAGGTCATGGACAAGGAGGTATCAAACAGAACGCCGAGATTTTTGGCTGATTGGGAAGGAGATGGACACGTTCCCAAAGATGGAGGCCACCACTCACTCGACCAAATATCCTGGTCCTTGCCAAAGACCAGGATCTCGGTTTTATCGCCGTTCAACCTTAAGGAGTTCTGAATCATCCACTCCGAGAGACCATCTGCATACAGGTCCTAAAGTTGACGGCGGAAGTGGTGACCGAGTGGGCCAAAGGCACCATGATTTGCGTGTCATCGGCGTATGAGACGACCTCCATCCCCTGCGATTTTACTAACCTGGCCAGGGGTGCCACGTAAATGTTAAATAGGGTCGGGCTCAGAGCCGACCCTTGTGGCACCCCATACTGCAAGGATTTAGCAGGGGAGAGGAACTCTCCAAGCATGACCCTCTGCTCTCTCAGATGAAGAAAAGAGTGCAGAAGGCTCAGGGCCGACCCTGTAATCCCCGCCTCCCTCAGACGAGATGTTAACGTAGAGGGAGACAGGGTATCAAACGCTGCTGTGAGGTCAAGCAATACCAACACAGTGGTTTGGCCCGAGTCCACCTTCATCCTGATATTATTCACAACCATAGTCAGGGCAGATTCCGTGCTATGGGCCTTTCTGAATCCATGCTGGGAACTATCTAAGAAACCAGAGGAATCAATAAAGGCAGATAAATGTGCATTCAGGTGAGACTCGAGCATTTTTGCAGGAGCTGGCAGCAGGGATATGGGCCTGAAGTTCTTAAGCTGTTCTGGGTCCAGGGTGGGTTTCTTCAGGAGGGGCTTCACTATAGCCTTTTTCCACACCAAGGGAAAAATGCCTTGGGTCATGGCCCCGTTCATCACTTCCAGCAGAGGCGGCAAAAGCGTCTGCCTATACACTTTCAGAGTCTTCAGGGGACAGGGATCCAAGGGCGAGGCTGATTTTGTCCGCTCCAACAGGAGATCTAACCCCTCAAGAGAGAGTGGGGGAAACTGAGAGAAGATCCGTGCAGGATCACTGGACCAGGCTTCTAGGTTAGCTAGGGTTTGGGCAGAAGAGTCCCCCAAGGTATTCCTCTGTATCTCCAGGGCAACATAGATGTCCTCAATCTTTTTGTGGAAAAAGTCGGATATATTGTTGCACAGCTCTTGCGAGGTCACAACAGGATCAGGCATTTGCAGAGAGCAAAGAGAATCAACGATTTTGAAGAGTTCTCTAGCCGAAGATAGAGAGGTAGTGAGATTCGCAAAGAACTCCTGTTTTTCTTTAATTACCCTAGACTTATATTCTTTCAGCAACTGCTTATGCATATCTCTTTCTAAAGGGTCCCATGTCTTTCTCCATCTCCTCTCCTGTCTTCTGCACCTCTGTCTTAAGAGTCTCAATGGCTCTGAGAACCAGGGGGCAGAGGGTTTACGTCTTGCTGAGTACCTGAATGATAAATGAGCGAGTTCATCAACGGCCTTAGCAATGGAGTGAGCAAGATTTTGAGCGGCATCATTAGCTTCCCTCAAAGAAGAATAATCACAGGCTTTTAGATACGGGGCAAGGGCTTCATTAGTGATGTTTTTGAAGGACCTTTTGGGGCCTCCAGTATGAACTCTCCGATCTTGCAGCTCGATAGCACCAGCTGCTAGCTCGAGGGGTACAGCTAGATGATCAGACCAAACTAAGGGCACCGCAGGGTCCACAGATAGTCTAGGATCATTAGAAAACACCCCATCTAAGATGTGGCCTGCCCGATGTGTGGGGCTGTGGACCAGTTGGATACAGCCACACGCTCCAAGTACACCAATCAGCGTGACAGTATCAGGGTCCACCAAATTATCCAAATGAAAGTTCATGTCCCCCAATATGGTAATATGGGATTTACCAAAGTAGGGTTCAAGAATCCTCAACAGGTCACTACTAAAATTGGTCCTAGGGCCAGGAGGCCGATAAATGAGGATACCTGAGAAAGAGTCAGAGGGCGCACATAGAATAGAAAAGTACAAAGCCTCAAAAGGGTCCGAGACAACCGAGAGGGCTGTAATAGTACAGGACATCGAAGTTTTACATAGGATAGCTAGCCCACCCCCTCTGCGTTTAGGTCTATCCTGCCTCAACAAATTATAACCCTCAGGGATAGCAAGAAGCAGATCATGACCTGACGACTCGGTGGCCCACGTTTCCGTGACGAACACCCAGTCAGGTAGTCTGTTTGCCACAAACTCGTGAAAAGCAATGTTGTTTTTAACAATTGACCTGGCGTTTATCAAAATACCCTTCCTAGAAGGAGAGGGCGTAGGTGGAGTTGATAGACTCTGAGAGCTTCTCTCACTCTCAGCTAGAGGCAGAAGAGTCAGTTTACAGGTATGACAAATTGTAGAATGTAAGATTCCCTCTGGAGAGAATCTATTATGGCAAGGCAAAGATGAAGGTCTATGGGCCAATAACTCCAAAGGAGTAACGCTACGAAATACCTGCTCAGTAAAACACAAGAGTCCAGCGTCCAGCCCGTCCTCAGCGCGGACGGGCGCAGACGGGCTGAACTCTGGCGTAACTCCGGCGGAAATCCGGCATCCCCGCTGCGCGTAACCGCTGCGCGTCAGCATGACCGTCCTTTTCAAGGCGTCTAGCGTCCTTATGACGATTCGAGCGTCCAACCTAGTGATTGCGCCGGCAGGCGTGCAGAACTACGCCCAATATGGCCGCCACGAAAACGATCCTGATCGGGAAGAGGGCCCGCCCAACAGCGGTGAGTTTCACCAAAGTTATAGTGGAAGTAGGGGGCAGGAATTTAAAAACAGTAGATAATACCAAATAGAAATAAAAATATCACGAGTACATAACTACAAGTTAAAATAGCATGAATGGCCACTTTCCAGTCAGGGACCACTCGTATCTCGCATGCAGCTTACTGTGTCAGCTAGAAGGAGTGACCACCTGATTTTTCCTCCTTTTCAAGGCGTCTAGCGTCCTTATGACGACTAGAGCATCCAACCTAGTGAATGGCGCCGGCAGGAGTGCAGAACTACGCCCTATATGGCCGCCACGAAAACGATCCTGATCGGGAAGAGGGCCCGCCCAACAGCTGTGAGTTTCACCAAAGTTATAGTGCAAGTAGGGGGCAGGGATTTTAAAAACAGTAGATAATACCAAATAGAAATAAAAATATCACGAGTACATAACTACAAGTTAAAATAGCATGAATGGCCACTTTCCAGTCAGGGACCACTCGTATCTCGCATGCAGCTTACTGTGTCAGCTAGAAGGAGTGAGCGCCTGATTTTTCCTCCTTTTCAAGGCATCTAGCGCCCTTATGATGACTAGAGCGTCCAACCTAGTGAATTTCGCCGGCAGGCGTGCAGAACTACGCCCAATATGGCCACCACGAAAACGATCCTGATCGGGAAGAGGACCCGCCCAACAGCGGTGAGTTTCACCAAAGTTATAGTGCAAGTAGGGGGCAGGAATTTTAAAAACAGTAGATAATACCAAATAGAAATAAAAATATCACGAGTACATAACTACAAGTTAAAATAGCATGAATGGCCACTTTCCAGTCAGGGACCACTCGTATCTCGCATGCAGCTTACTGTGTCAGCTAGAAGGAGTGAGCGCCTGATTTTTCCTCCTTTTCAAGGCGTCTAGCGTCCTTATGACGATTAGAGCGTCCAACCTAGTGAATGGCGCTGGCAGGCGTGCAGAACTGCGCCCAATATGGCTGCCACGAAAACGATCCTGATCGGGAAGAGGGCCCGCCCAACAGCGGTGAGTTTCACCGAAGTTATAGTGCAAGTAGGGGGCAGGAATTTTAAAAACAGTAGATAATACCAAATAGAAATAAAAATATCACGAGTACATAACTACAAGTTAAAATAGCATGAATGGCCACTTTCCAGTCAGGGACCACTCGTATCTCGCATGCAGCTTACTGTGTCAGCTGCATGCGAAATGTAAACTTGGTTTCCAACTTTTAGAAAAGTTGACCTTCACTGGTAATGAGTAATACAGGCAGTGTCCTTATATGATAATAGGTGCTGATGGATGGTCCGCTTAGTTTATGTCAACAGAGTTTCAACCCCTATAAAATGAGGGGTCTCTTCAGGACCTATTGGTATAGGGACATCTATAATAAGGAAGAAAAGAGAGTGGTCAGGGTGAGCCGTGAAGGCAACAGCTTAGCTGTAATAGAGAGTATGGGGGCAGTCCATAGCTGAAATGAAGGGAGATCTTCCAGCGTGACTGATGTGCTCCTCAGGGAAGTGAAAAGTGAAAAAAACAGTAGTCACATGGGTCCCAGCCGGGGGTATACACCTGTTACAACGCATTTCTTACAACGCAATACTGTTACAACGCTACTTTTACAACGCATACCATTACAACGCATTGCGCTGGGGGGCGCTCTAGGATAGGGAATAAGTGGAATTTACTATCCAACACCTTCCCTAGGGTCCACGGGGACTGGAGTTAGAATAGTAAATTATACTTACCACTATCCAGCACCTCAAAGCGCTATGCGTTGTAATGGTATGCGTTGTAATGGTCGCGTTGTAACAGTAGGTAGTTGTAATGGTATGCGTTGTAACATGGTACATCCCAGCCGGGCACTGGAAAATGTGGTAGAAGGAATAAAACCAAAGGAAAATGAGACAACAATCTAAATAGAACTTGCAGCATGGTTACAAACATATGTAACTGACCGAAAAAGTCATAAACTTACCCCACACTGAGGAGGGAAGCTGACAGGGAAGAAAGGTATGCCAGATGGTGAAGCTGTGTAAACAGGAAGCTGGAGACACGACAATCTGTGTTGTCTAGTCAGGCTTCTGTGGAGGACAAGTGATTGTTTCTAATCTCCTAGAATGCCAACATGTTGCATGACATATGGTAAAGCAAAACAAATTTACGCAGAAACAAATTTAGCAAGAATCCAGGGTATTGGGAATTATAATAGCTCCGAATCGCGGTACCAGATACTTGGCACTAGTATGGGAGCTGTTTTTGCTCCAAATCTAGTGAACATCTACATGGATTGCCCCGAACAGACCTTTGCCCTAAATACTACAAACAGGTACTGCTCCAACATTTTATGTTAGACGAGGTATATTGATGACATTTTTCTGATTTTCACTATCTAGTGTCATCATTATTTACATTGTTCCACAGGAACCACTGTTTCTGTTATATACAGTCCCCCAGTTCATGGGCCACCCTCCTCCAACGATAGACCTCCAGGATGTCTCCCACGTTTCCCAATCTCTCCTCGGCCGTCACAGGACACACCCTGTCCACCATGTTCTCCCCCATCCCACAACTTCCCTCCACTAATATATATTTGTTGAAGGCAATACTTGTACAGGGTTTACTAATGAAATATCGATGTAAAAATAAAGATGTAAAAAATATTGATGCAAAAATATGGAATGCAAAAATATCGACTCCCTATACTTAACCCCTTCGAGGCTGATGACGAGCTGGGCTCGTCATGGTGTAGCCTCCTCAAACACTGATGACGAGCCCAGCTCGTCATGAACAATGGGAAATGGGAAGATCCAGCACAGGAGAAAAATAACCACAGCAGCAATGTGGTTAAATAGGTAGGTACAAAAATATTAAAAAAACAATATTGATGTATAAAAGATAGTTGTACAAAATATTGAATTGTATATATATATATATATATATATATATATATATATATATATATATATATATATATATATATATATTTCCATCAAGAGTTGTCCCCCAGGTGAGAGCTCACATAACAGACAGGCGAGTGCCACAATTTTCAACAGCACCCTTTATTTCGTTTTACCCGGCATCTCTTTGCTTGTCAAGATGTGCAGCCCAACGCGTTTCAGCGCCACCTGCGCCTTGATCACGGGCTCTGTTTAATGTCTGTGGGCGGAGAAAGGGAGAAAGCAGACCACAATTCTTTTTGTTCTCTGGTGAACTCCCTCCAGTGGGAATGCTGGGACTCTTGGTTTAGCTCTCCCTATTTAATGATCCTCGAGTGGATTCCGCCACCAAAATTGCACAAATGAACCTCCTCGGTGAGTAACAAGTAAAGTGTCCAGTTTATTGAGGTGAATCCTGCACTGTCCTGAAGTCTCCCACACTGCCAGTCAGCATATGACAGCCCGCCTCTGTTTCAGCGGGAGTGCAGCTCTCTTGACCGGGACCGGCCGAATAACATTTCCATCAAGAGTTGCCCCCCAGGTGAGAGCGCACATAACAGACAGGCGAGTGCCACAATTTTCAACAGCACCCTTTATTTCGTTTTACCCGGCATCTCTTTGCTTGTCAAGATGTGCAGCCCAACGCTCTCACCTGGGAGACAACTCTTGATGGAAATGTTATTCGGCCGGTCCCGGTCGAGAGAGATGCACTCCCGCTGAAACAGAGGCGGGCTGTCTCATGCTGACTGGCAGTGTGGGAGACTTCAGGACAGTGCAAGATTCACCTCAATAAACCGGACACTTGACTTGTTACTCACCGAGGAGGTTCATTTGTGCAATTTTGGTGGCGGAATCCATTCGAGGATCATTAAATAAGGAGAGCTAAACTACGAGTCCCAGCATTCCCACTGGAGGGAGTTCACCAGAGAACAAAAAGACTTGTGGTCTGCTTTCTCCCTTTCTCCGCCCACAGACATTAAACAGAGCCCGTGATCAAGGCGCAGGTGGCACTGAAACGCATTGGGCTGCACATCTTGACAAGCAAAGAGATGCCGGGTAAAACGAAATAAAGGGTGCTGTTGAAAATTGTGGCACTCGCCTGTCTGTTATGTGCGCTCTCACCTGGGGGACAACTCTTGATGGAAATGTTATTCGGCCGGTCCCGGTCGAGAGAGCTGCACTCCCGCTGAAACAGAGGCGGGCTGTCTCATGCTGACTGGCAGTCTGGGAGACTTCAGGACAGTGCAGGATTCACCTCAATAAACCAGGAGCGGGCGGCCGTGGACATTCTCAGGTTATGGATGTGCGCCTACCACCACCTTCCTGCATCCAGCAAAAGCCTACCGCGCATCTTACTCCTCCACACCACCCACCCGGATTGGCCGCCACAATGCATTCTGGAAAGGGGCGACCATTCGGTCCCCCCGAACGTATGGTGGAGTACCACGATCCCCCCGGGAAGCCATCTTGGGCGGGAGGCGAGCCTCGGCTGGTATGCCCGAAGCGGCGTAGCCGGGGCGCGCCTTTTTCCCGCCCTGGAGTGGGCTGGCCTAGACACTGACGCGGCCGGCCACGCCCTTTGGGGCAGGCAGGGGCGGGTGTACGCCCGCCCTGAAGACGGATAAAAGGAGCAACAAGCCAAGAGAGCATCCTCTTGTTCCTGTGCTCTGAAGCTGCACCTCCTCGCTGCACGTGAGCTCGAGACGGAACGAAGAGCCAATTTTGAGCGTTGTAATCTTTCTTGTTTGTTTTACAGGTACTCTGTTGGAGAATGCCTAAAAAGGCGGGAAAGAGAATGACTACCGAGCAGATGCTGCGTGTTCTCATGAAGGAGGTGACCGACCTAAAAAAGCGAATGGCGGATAAAGACGAGGAAGGGGGGCCGAAACGGCCTTTGGCAGGAACAGCTCCAGGTGGAAAAGGCAAGAGGCCCAGAAGGGGAGCAACGGGGGGAGACGTCCCAGTTCCCTGTAACCCACGTGAGGCACCCATTCCTGTGCCGGAGGAAGGGAATCCGATTCCCGTAGTGGTCACCCCCGTGTCCGGGGAAGATATGCCGCCCGAACTGGCAGCACAATTAGCAGCATGGTTGGGTAAAGGTAGCAAGGGCGCCACGGCTGACGACGCACGGGTGTTGATGAGGCAGCTGCGGGAAACAAGGGAAGCGACGAAGGCGCCATTGCCGGCTGCGGCAGTCGCAGATACAGCTTCCAGTTCAGGTAAGCGGCCTTTGCCGGTTGCGAGGGATGAGTCGGCACCCTCTCGAAGGGAAAAGTTGGGTCAACATGTCCCTCTAGCTATCAAAGAGAAGATATGGGCAGAGGAGTATATAAACATCTTCTCGTTGCTTACCGATCATTATGAGATGGAGCATGTTAAGAGCCAGAAGGAGCTCATGCATCCGAGTGTTTGGCGCGCAAAGATGGCCGCCTTCAAGGTAAATGAAAACATTGGCAATTGGGGCAAAGCATGGGGGGTTTTTACATCCATCTTGGGTGAACGGAGGCCCGAATTACTGCCTGAATTGCCGATTTATCAGTCACGGATCATGGGGTATTCTGTATCACACGAGGGCAATCATTGGTTCTGTTACGATAATATTTTCAGAAAAGCGAAAGAGCATGATAGAAACTTAACTTGGGATTGTTATGATTCTGTGTCCTGGTCCAAAATGGAGGACTCTGGTATGTTGAAAGTGCCATTAGTAGGGAGTAATGTTGTTGAATCCTCCCGCCAATATGCGGGGACGCCCTTTCGATCAGGTACGGGTAACGAAAATCACTCAAGGCCAATCGGAAACACAGGTAAAAGGGGGGTATGTTGGAACTTTAAC
The DNA here is from genome assembly GCF_964263255.1 of Lissotriton vulgaris. Taxonomy (NCBI): domain Eukaryota; kingdom Metazoa; phylum Chordata; class Amphibia; order Caudata; family Salamandridae; genus Lissotriton; species Lissotriton vulgaris. Next base: position 397,948,682 of record NC_141696.1, on the reverse strand, counting down.
AGGGGAAAATGTACTAGGCCCCAGGGGTCATGCAAATTTAGGCACGAGTGTAGTGGGTGTGGGCAATCATCCCATCCTGAGTCCATGTGCAGAGCCAAAAATGGTGATAACGGGGGTAGAGGAGGCGCCAAACAGGTCTGACATAGTCCGTGGGGCGCCTTTACCTACTCCAATTGATACCATGGCAATGATTCCCTGGCTCAACGAATACCCGGATCACGCTTCCGCTCGGGTGTTGCGGAACGGGTTTTCACATGGTTTCCGCATCCCAGTGGGGGATTTTCAGGGTATAGCAAAATGTAAAAACCAGATATCGGTCCTGCAGCATACGACCGTGGTACAAGAAAAGATCGGGAAAGAGGTGGCTCGAGGTCGAGTCGCCGGTCCATTTAATGTACCACCAGTGGCTAACTTTGTTTGTTCCCCTTTAGGGGTGGTCCCCAAGAAGGACCCGGGTGAGTTTCGGCTGATACATAATTTATCAGCCCCACGTGGTCTTTCCGTAAACGATGCGATAGACCCGGAAGTGTGTTCGGTGCGGTACGCATCCTTCGATGAGGCCGTAGCCATATTGAATCGCCTGGGGCCCGGGGCGCTGATGGCAAAATCTGATATCGAGTCAGCGTTCCGGTTGCTCCCGGTACATCCAGACGATCAGCGTCTTCTTGGTTTCATGTTTCAGGGTCATTATTACATGGATAAGTGTATGCCGATGGGGTGCTCTATATCTTGCGCCTATTTCGAAATGTTCAGTTGCTTCCTGCAATGGGTCTTCACAAAGAAGACGGGGTTTCACCATGTTATGCATTATCTCGATGACTTTTTGTTTCTGGGGGCAGCCGGGGATCCGGAATGTGGGCAGGCTTTGTCTGCATTTTGTGTCTTGATGAATCAGTTTGGCGTGCCACTGGCGCCAGGTAAGACGATGGGTCCCTCGACTTGCCTCGAGTTTCTGGGGATCGAGCTCGATTCCAAAGAAGGTTGTTTTCGTTTACCAGGAGACAAGGTGTTAAGATTCAGGGCATCTCTGCAAATGTGTATAAGTGAGTCTAAGGTTAAGCTACATCAGTTACAGCAATTGGTGGGACAATTGAACTTTGCCCTAAGAGTTATACCGATGGCCCGCCCCTTTTCTCGCTCGATCGCTCAAGCCATGGTCGGCCTGAGGGAGGGTCATCATCGCACAAGGCTCTCGGCAGAGGTTCGCCAGGACATGCGCATTTGGTTGGCATTTCTGGCGGATTTCAATGGTCGCATTGTCTGGAACAAACCAGCCGTGTCCTCTGAGGAGCTGGGGCTGTGGACAGATTCGGCTGGGAGCATTGGTTTTGGTGCCATATTCGGCACGCAGTGGTCGGCACAAAAATGGCCGTCGTGGTGGCATGATAATGGACTGACAAGTAACATTGCTTTCCTAGAACTTTTTCCCATTCTGGTGGCCCTGAGAACTTGGCCTGAGGGATTCAGGGATCACTCTGTGGTATTCTGGTCTGATAACATGACCGTGGTTGAGTGTATCAATAGCCAGGCAGCACGATGCAAATGGATTCTGAGATTGCTCAAGGAAATCGTATTACTATGTATGCAATTGAATGTACTATTTAGGGCAAGACATGTCCCGGGGGTAATGAACAAAGCGGCTGATGCGCTTTCTCGTTTTCATATGCAGGCCTTCTGGGGTTTTCTGCCCACAGCGGACCCGGTGGTGGCACCCTTTCCCGAAGCTCTCTGGTCTCTCGGTGCCCCGAACTTCGTAACCTCGTGGGAGAGAGTTTAGCACCCAGGACGAAAAAGGCATATGAAGGGGCGTTCCGATCCTATTGGGCCTTTTTGGGGGCTGCTAGGGGGGAGCTTTGGGGCCAGGAAGAGTCTGTAGTAAACTTTTTGCTGTCTTTACATCAGGCAGGCAAATCAGTGGCTACGGCCCAGAGGCATCGGGCCGCCATTTCCTTTGTGGCTAGGGCTCATGGGATCCTGGACCCGACAGCGTCTTTCGTGGTGCAAAAAGCGCTACGTGGGTGGCAACGCCTTGAGGGTCGCAAAGTAGATGAAAGGCGCCCGATAGGTTTGGATAGGTTGGCCCTGTTATTATCCAGACTCCCTGCAACATGTTCATCCCAGTTTGAAACAGTGTTATTCCGAGCCGCTTTTACGCTGGCATTCCATGGGGCCATGCGGGTGAGCGAACTAGTGGCGAGGAACAAGCAGGATGTGATGGGGGGACTGTGCCGAGAGCACGTTCAGATCAGAGGGGAGACAATGACTGTCTCGTTTTTCAGGTCCAAGACCGATCAGGGTGCGATGGGTGATTGCATAATCATACAAAGGATTCCCGGGTCCTCCATGTGCCCGGTGAGTTGTGTAGAGACATATTTAACACAAAGGGTGGCATCATGGGGGGGGACCTTGTTGAGACACGCTGACGCCACCCCACTGACGAGGTTTCAGTTTCAGCGGGTGCTTGCGATGTCAATTACTGCTGCGGGCTTGAACCCGGGCGAGTTTGGGACCCATTCCTTTCGGATAGGGGCTGCTACAGAGGCTACAGCCAGGGGTCTGGATGTTGAACAAGTTAAACGTGTGGGGCGTTGGTCCTCCAATTGTTATAAAAGGTATGTGCGGTTGCACATGTTGTGAAGCTGTAATGATGTACTCACGCTTCTTGTTTTTGTTTGGTTTCAGTTGCGCAAGCCTACGAGGCGGGGCGGACTATGCAGTCGACCCAACACCGGGCCAGCGGTCAGACATCACCGGCTGTGAAAGAGGAGGTGTGGGTCGTGGGCCACTCATACGTGAGGCGTGCCGCGGACGTATTCAAAGCAGGTGACATGATTCACGTGGCTGGGGAATACGGGTACAGGGTGTCCTTCTACGGAAGGGGCGGACTCTGTATTGACCAGTTTCAATCATTTTTCGAGGGTTTGCTAGGGCGGATGAGGTCACCGCCGTCTATAGTCATAGTACATCTTGGGGGCAATGATTTGGTCACCACTGGTAGACGACTTCTTCTTGAGGCGATGCTTTCCACTGTAAGTTGGTTGGCGAGGAGAGTTCCAGGGTGCACGATTGCTTGGTCCCATATGATCCCACGAAAAGTATGGCGGGGGGCTATTTCTGTTTCTGCTCTGAATCATTCAGTAAGGAAAATTAATAACAAAGTGAGTAGGTTGTTCCGTTCCAATACACTGCATTCTATTTCGCATGGTTGTATTACTGGTGACAGTATGTATCTGGGGGATGGTGTTCATTTGTCCCGGGTGGGGAACGAGTTACTCATAGGGGACTGTATAGCTTGGCTACAGACCTTAAGACATGACCTTTAGGTAGGAGTGTTGTGGGGGGGCCGGATAGCCGGTCAACTATCCGGCCTGTGGCGGTAAGGTCATGATCGGTGAGCACTAATTGGTAGATCCCTATGAGTGGGCGTCACCCATTACGGATGGGAGCGCTCGAGGGAGGTGGCCATTGGCCCCTCAACGGGGAGGCGGTTCCTTCTAAGGATGGGCCGCCGAAAGGAAAGGAAAGGCGGTCAAGGCCCCTTCCTGGGTAGGAGGGGTTACAGCCCCCTCCTGGAGAATTTCCTGGGGCCAGGTCATCTGCGACGGCAGATGTGGTAAGTTGTGTGGGGTTTGGGAGGGGGGTCTACGCTACCTTCTAGATACCTCACACGAGTCCTCGAACGACCTTTAAGTGGCGTCGAGTTTAATGGGGCCCCCGTCAAGTCAAGGGAAATTGGTAGTGGCACTTGAGGTACGCCTCTGTGCGGTCGCCCCTCACAAGTGAGGGGGTCATTTCTGGTTTAGGGATCTTGACACCGGTTACGACCTTGCCGTTGGCCCTTAAACGTTAGGATGTACAATTTCAAATTACAAGTTAATATTTTGTAGGATGTTAGTTCGGCTAGGAGAACCTTTGTATTAGAGCATATGTTAAGGTTAGCCAAACATCGCAAATGTGGAAATGAAATTGTACATAATATGAAACTGTTATTTTCATGTTTTAATTTTGTTTCATATTTTAATAAATACGGCCGGGAGGGTCACTCCCTCCCGTCTTCCAAAAGTTCAGAACTGTTTCCGGTTTCCCATCCTTGGGGATTGTGTTGCGAGGGGGTGGCGGGTATCTCGGCCATATGGAAAGGGGCGACCATTCGGTCCCCCCGAACGTATGGTGGAGTACCACGATCCCCCCGGGAAGCCATCTTGGGCGGGAGGCGAGCCTCGGCTGGTATGCCCGAAGCGGCGTAGCCGGGGCGCGCCTTTTTCCCGCCCTGGAGTGGGCTGGCCTAGACACTGACGCGGCCGGCCACGCCCTTTGGGGCAGGCAGGGGCGGGTGTACGCCCGCCCTGAAGACGGATAAAAGGAGCAACAAGCCAAGAGAGCATCCTCTTGTTCCTGTGCTCTGAAGCTGCACCTCCTCGCTGCACGTGAGCTCGAGACGGAACGAAGAGCCAATTTTGACCCACCCACCAGCCCCTGAGGACAGCTACTTGTTGTGAATAAAGTTTTTGATGTGGTGACTCTATTTTCTTTCAGGTTGTGACGATTGTCGTGATATTTTGAATCTGCAATAAAGATGGTCATGTATTGGATATTTTCAAATAAAGTATTTGCACTAGTGTTGATCAATAATCATGCTTATAATATATAATTCTTTAGTAATTTAGTTTTAGATAGTTTGTCGTATTTATTGTCGGGCGGTAAGGTCATGATCGGTGAGCACTAATTGGTAGATCCCTATGAGTGGGCGTCACCCATTACGGATGGGAGCGCTCGAGGGAGGTGGCCATTGGCCCCTCAACGGGGAGGCGGTTCCTTCTAAGGATGGGCCGCCGAAAGGAAAGGAAAGGCGGTCAAGGCCCCTTCCTGGGTAGGAGGGGTTACAGCCCCCTCCTGGAGAATTTCCCGGGGCCAGGTCATCTGCGACGGCAGATGTGGTAAGTTGTGTGGGGTTTGGGAGGGGGGTCTACGCTACCTTCTAGATACCTCACACGAGTCCTCGAACGACCTTTAAGTGGCGTCGAGTTTAATGGGGCCCCCGTCAAGTCAAGGGAAATTGGTAGTGGCACTTGAGGTACGCCTCTGTGCGGTCGCCCCTCACAAGTGAGGGGGTCATTTCTGGTTTAGGGATCTTGACACCGGTTACGACCTTGCCGTTGGCCCTTAAACGTTAGGATGTACAATTTCAAATTACAAGTTAATATTTTGTAGGATGTTCGTTCGGCTAGGAGAACCTTTGTATTAGAGCATATGTTAAGGTTAGCCAAACATCGCAAATGTGGAAATGAAATTGTACATAATATGAAACTGTTATTTTCATGTTTTAATTTTGTTTCATATTTTAATAAATACGGCCGGGAGGGTCACTCCCTCCCGTCTTCCAAAAGTTCAGAACTGTTTCCGGTTTCCCATCCTTGGGGATTGTGTTGCGAGGGGGTGGCGGGTATCTCGGCCATATGGATTATGTGGTTCAAGACTGTGGGTGAGCCGACTGCTTCAAGGGGGAGGGGACTCACACGCTGGAAGATATTGTAAACAGGAAGATGACCATTGGGGGAGGACATGCCACAGTGATTGGGCGCTGAGGAAGGCCATTAGAGCCAAAATGCATTCGCCGCCACTACATACCTGTGAATAAAAACGAGCTGTATGTCCTGCAATCCCTCTGGCCTCTGAGTTCTTCATTTTGGAGTGCTTCTTCGTCATATTTTCTGCGCCTGCCTGACGACGCAGTACAGTTGGCCCCGCTGCACCCAAGTGTCTCATCAGCAAGTCTGGCAACACGCTGCTTGCAGCACTTCATTTATCGAGGGATTGATAGCTGTTGAGACCGCCAGAACACATGCGGCACCAGTGGGGAGTTTCTGGTATTTTACCGATGTGGGATCACAGTCCGCATTGACTGTCCCGGCTCATTGGATTCATCGCGTGTTGTTTCTGGTTGCAGCGGTACGAGGGACCAGGAGCGGGCGGCCGTGGACATTCTCAGGTTATGGATGTGCGCCTACCACCACCTTCCTGCATCCAGCAAAAGCCTACCACGCATCTTACTCCTCCACACCACCCACCCGGATTGTCCGCCACAATGCATTCAGGATTATGTGGTTCAAGACTGTGGGTGAGCCGACTTCTTCAAGGGGGAGGGGACTCACACGCTGGAAGATATTTTAAACAGGAAGATGACCATTGGGGGAGGACATGCCACAGTGATTGGGCGCTGAGGAAGGCCATTAGAGCCGAAATGCATTCGCCGCCACTGCTTACCTGTGAATAAAAACGAGCTGTATGTCCTGCAATCCCTCTGGCCTCTGAGTTCTTCATTTTGGAGTGCTTCTTCGTCATATTTTCTGCGCCTGCCTGACGACGCAGTACAGTTGGCCCTGCTGCACCCAAGTGTCTCATCAGCAAGTCTGGCAACACGCTGCTTGCAGCACTTCATTTATCGAGGGATCGATAGCTGTTGAGACCGCCAGAACACATGCGGCACAAGTGGGGAGTTTCTGGTATTTTACCGATGTGGGATCACAGTCCGCATTGACTGTCCCGGCTCATTGGATTCATCGCGTGTTGTTTCTGGTTGCAGCGGTACGAGGGACCAGGAGCGGGCGGCCGTGGACATTCTCAGGTTATGGATGTGCGCCTACCACCACCTTCCTGAATCCAGTAAAAGCCTACCGCTTATCTTACTCCTCCACACCACCCACCCGGATTGGCCGCCACAATGCATTCTGGATTATGTGGTTCAGGACTGTGGGTGAGCCGACTGCTTCAAGGGGGAGGGGACTCACACGCTGGAAGATATTTTAAACAGGAAGATGACCATTGGGGGAGGACATGCCACAGTGATTGGGCGCTGAGGAAGGCCATTAGAGCCGAAATGCATTCGCCGCCACTACTTACCTGTGAATAAAAACGAGCTGTATGTCCTGCAATCCCTCTGGCCTCTGATTTCTTCATTTTGGAGTGCTTCTTCGTCATATATATATATATATATATATATATATATATATATATATATATATATATATATATATATATATATATATATATATATATTCCATCAAGAGTTGTCCCCCAGGTGAGAGCTCACATAACAGACAGGCGAGTGCCACAATTTTCAACAGCACCCTTTATTTCGTTTTACCCAGCATCTCTTTGCTTGTCAAGATGTGCAGCCCAACGCGTTTCAGCGCCACCTGCGCCTTGATCACGGGCTCTGTTTAATGTCTGTGGGCGGAGAAAGGGAGAAAGCAGACCACAATTCTTTTTGTTCTCTGGTGAACTCCCTCCAGTGGGAATGCTGGGACTCTTGGTTTAGCTCTCCTTATTTAATGATCCTCGAGTGGATTCCGCCACCAAAATTGCACAAATGAACGTCCTCGGTGAGTAACAAGTAAAGTGTCCAGTTTATTGAGGTGAATCCTGCACTGTCCTGAAGTCTCCCACACTGCCAGTCAGCATGAGTGCAGCTCTCTTGAACGGGACCGGCCGAATAACATTTCCATTAAGAGTTGCCCCCCAGGTGAGAGCGCACATAACAGACAGGCGAGTGCCACAATTTTCAACAGCATCCTTTATTTCGTTTTACCCGGCATCTCTTTGCTTGTCAAGATGTGCAGCCCAACGCTCTCACCTGGGAGACAACTCTTGATGGAAATGTTATTCGGCCGGTCCCGGTCGAGAGAGCTGCACTCCCGCTGAAACAGAGGCGGGCTGTCTCATGCTGACTGGCAGTGTGGGAGACTTCAGGACAGTGCAAGATTCACCTCAATAAACCGGACACTTTACTTGTTACTCACCGAGGAGGTTAATTTGTGCAATTTTGGTGGCGGAATCCATTCGAGGATCATTAAATAAGGAGAGCTAAACTACGGGTCCCTGTCTGTCTGCCTGTCTGTTATGTGCGCTCTCACCTGGGGGACAACTCTTGATGGAAGTATATATATATATATATATATATATATATATATATATATATATATATATATATATATAATAAATTATAAATATTAAATGTTAAATAATCAAATTAATATAAAAATATAAACTATATTTAATATAAATGGAAAAAATAAACATAATCAAATAAAGTTAAATGCACATACATGAATTCTTTTTATATTTGTTTACTTTAAAACAATTAATAAACTATTCATTTTAATTTATTTTATTATTTAAAAATTATACAAAATGTACATTTATATTTATTGATATATCTAACATCACAAGGAGTGGTCCGTACCTGGGAAGCTGCAGCAGTAATCTGTGGAAGCCGGGATCTTGTTGATATATATATATTCACTGAAAAAACCTTAAGTTTTAAAAACGTTTTAGTTAGAAGTTAGAATTAAAAAAAACTTCGAAAATTACTGAAAAAACCATAGGTTTTAGGAACATTATAGTTAGTTGAACATTTAACTTGTACAAAACCAGAAAAATGTGTCCGTCATAGTTAGTTCAGCTAACTATAACTCGCGCCCCTGCAATGCACTGCTGATTATGTCACATATTACAACATTAATGACATGGTCAGTGACATCACTGATGACATCACAGATGGCATCTCAAATAACATCGCTGATGATATAACTGATGACATCATTCAGTGACTGTGTTTATATTTAAAGTTTAAATATGTTTTATATATATGCCATGGTGTATTGAAGAATGAATGGGTGTATAAATGGATGGAGGATTTAGTACGTGCATGACTGACTGTATAAGTGAGTGATTAAATGTGTCTTAGTGAATGCATGGGTTAGTGACTAAACTGTGTGAATATCTGTATCAGTTTTTTGTTGTTGTGTAACATGCTGCATGGGATGTCAGTAGCTACATGAGTGTCTATGTGGTTTAATAATTGGTTGCCTGAGTATTTGTATGGGAAACTGAGTGTGTGTGTGTGTGGGTGGAAGGTGTGTGACTCTGTGCATAGATGTGTGAGTGATTGATTCACTCAGTGTATGGGTTCAAGAGTGCATGTAGAAACAGCTGTATGGTGGGTGAGTGTGTGTATGGGTGTGTTGGTGAGTGAATGGATGTCTCAGTGGTACATTTGTGAGTAACTGCATATGTGAATGGCAGTGTGTGTGAGAGTTGGAGTATATAAATGACTATACATGAGAGTCAGTGGTTGTGAGAGTGGTTGTATGGATGAGTGTGTACTTGTATCAGTGATTGTATAAGAGAGTAATTAAGTGTTAGTATCTGTTTGAAAAAGTGATGTTGTGTATATAACTGTATAGGTCAGTAAATAGAAATATGATTGATTCTTTACAAGACTGACTAGGTGTATGAGTAACTCTGGATAAGTGGTGGTGTGCAAGTGTCTGTATAGGTGTATGAGTTCATATGATAGTGTTGTATTGATAAGTGACTGCACGCATGAGTGATTGTATGGGTGAATGAGTGGATGGGTGTGTAGTCCTAGGAATCAGTGCGTGCATATGTAGTAACTGGTATGGATGTGTCGATGGTTTCAAAAATGGTAGTCTGTACTTTACAGTGGGTGTATTAAAGTTTATATTAGAGTGGGAGGAGGTGCATCAGATTTTCACTTGGATGATGTCATCAGTGATGTCATCAGTGATGTGATTTGAGATGTCATCAGTGATATCACTAACCATGTCACGAATGATGTATTATGTGATGTCATCAGGGGTGCAATGCAGGGGCGCGAGTTAAAATTAGCTGAACTAACAATAACAACCAAATTTTTCTGGTTTTGTACGAGTGAAATGTCCAACTAACTATAACATGCCTGAAACCGGTGGTTTTTTCTGTGAATTTCTTTGTTTTTTTAAATGCTAATTAATAGCTATAACATTTTTAAAACCTATGTTTTTTTCAGTGAATTTCTAAGGTTTTTTAAATGCTAATTTCTAACTATAACGTTTTTAAAACCTATGGTTTTTTCAGTGAATTTCAAAATTACAAATTTCTGAAAAGTGCATAAGTTTTGTAGTGAAAAACTAACTAACTGTAACAGTAGTCTGTTATAAGTGTGGAAAAAGTGTGATGCAGCAGCTGTGATACCTGACTTCGAACAACATCGTTCACAGTTCGATTCCCGGCTCCAGTGGCACGTTAGCCCACCACTATGTCACTGTGGGCAATACTTAGCTTAATCTTCCCGACAACCCTGAGCGCCGGGACACTACTTGGAGGTAGCTGTACGCTTAACAAATACTGGCCTTTTTTTAATTTAAAACCATAGTGATGAGAAATATTAGTACATATTTTTTTTTCTTCTATTCTGAATGATAGTTTTTTATATCTTCTATTTACGATTACGGCAAGAGATGTTTTTAGTCACGCGAAAGGAAATGACACGGTTTGCCGGGTAACAGTTTTTAAGCTCTCCAATGTATATACATATTAAGGAGCTTATTTGTGTGAGGATCAAAATCGAAATCTTTACCGCTTCACATTTTGTAACTTTTCCCAACATGTGCACAAGTTAAACAGTGAAAACGTGAGCATGTGTCAACTGTAAAATGTGACATCTAAATGGGTGGAGCCTCATGTTCCTTCCATAGACTACTCAATAACCAAAAAGTTTATAAACCACAAACGTTGATCGATTACTTTTGTTTTTGCGAGTTATTTACGCATGTCCATTCTGTGATGCAGGTTCCGTTTTCTAGCTTCGGATTCTTCTTTTGTGACAACAAAACATATTACAGAGTTGTAAGTTGTTTGATTATGGCATACCAGATATTTATAATACGTAGCTATTTGTCAATATTTGAAGATTTGTATTTATAAAAAAGTGTTATTGATTGTTTTTGCCATTTATATGTAACGTTAGCAGCTTGTATTCAGAAACAGACAGATTATAGAAAACAATGTTCCTTTTCTCACTCCTTTGAGCTCATATAGTGTGACTTTGTATATTATAATATTGACACTATACTTGACCGCAGAGGTATTGGTGACCCGTGGGCGCGAAGACTAAAGATTTATATGTAACGTCAGCAGCTTCTGGTTCTTACTCTGTTTTCCCCCTGGGATCATATAGTGTGAGTATGTATATTATAATATTCACATTCATACTGACCTCAGTGGAGTTCATGACCCGTCGATGCAAAGATGAAGACTTCAAAGTCCTGGAGAAAAGAAGCTTTGAACATATTCACAGCTGGAAAATAATTTGTTATTCATCTTGTTTTGTGTTCATAACTTTATTTTCCTTTTCCTATTGTCTGGCATCAGTGACACTCTGTACACAGTGTTATTTTTTCAGACAACAAGAGTTAGAGATTTGTTGGTGCCAGGAGTAAACCATCTGAAATACAACTTACTGACCTTTATAACTTACTCGATCAGAATTGTTTACAGTGAGAATATTTTTCGGAATTGCACTTTAAAAAAAGATTGTTTACATAGATACTTTCCTACTGAATGCCTTTGATAAACCCTACATTTCTGAATAATATTTAGGTATTTCTCTTTTTCTCTGTTGTGGTTCCAATTCTCCTTCACCCTGTACAATATATACCAATAGTAGTGTATATTATACTACTATCCTATATGTTCTTAAAGGAGTACGTGATCTCTTAGCTGAGCAGTGGGTGACCTCTAAGCACAACAACAGAACTTTCCCGAGTTCTACAGAATAGAAATTGTAAAAAATTGGATTTTTTTTGTTGTGCTCCTCATTCTTGATCTCCTGTGGAATACTATAAACTCACCCTGTACATTTTAATACTGTAACTATAGTAATTTAAAGGGGTTGGAGATCTATCTGTGCGAGAAATTAACAACATATACTAGTTATTTCTGTTGATAACATACTACCTCACAGTTTGTAACATTGCTAATGTTTTATGAAATAGTAGTTGCTAAAAAAATAAATTATGCATAGTGCCTCATTTAATATTTTGATAAAGCGTACATTTGTATGTAATATGACGTCATTTGTGTTTAACAGTTTCTTAGTTCTTATTGTTGTTGTGAACTGGGAGGATGTAGTGCAGGAGTGTTTCTTGTAGCACTTCTTCTCTACTTTATCTACAAGTAACTGATGCCCTTTTATATTAACAAGAACCACACCAGGGTGGTTGCCGGAAAATGTTTCGGAATAATGACCAGGGTGGTCAATAATGTTTCAGAATAATGAAGGTCCTCCAGAAGACACTAGATGTGCTCCCTGCAGCCACCAGAAAAACGCTGGTCCATGCACTGGTGACATCATGTCTGGACTACAGGAATGCACTGTACCTTGGGGCAAATAGGAGGTGTGTTCAGAGACTGCAAGGCATTCAAAATGCTGCAGCTCGCCTTGTTCTGAGGCTACCCAGGAGAGCTCCATCCAAAAACGCTCTCACAACACTACACTTGCTCCCTGATCTCCTTTGGAATACTATAAACTCACCCTGTACATTTTAATACTGTAACTATAGTAGTTCAAAGGGGTTGGAGATCTATCTGTGCGAGAAATTAACAACATATACTAGTTATTTCTGTTGATAACATACTACCTCACAGTTTGTAACACTGCTAATGTTTTATAAAATAGTAGTTGCTAAAAGAAAAATTGCATGCATAGTGCGTCAATCAATATTTTGATAAAGCGTACATTTCTATGTAATATGACGTCATTTGTGTTTAACAGTTTTTTACTTCTTATTGTTGTTGTGACCTGAGATGATGTAGTGCAGGAGTGTTTCTTGTAGCACTTCTTCTCTACTTTATCTATAAGTACCTGATGCCCTTTTATATTAACAAGAACCACACCAGGGTGGTTGCCGGAAAATGTTCCGGAATAATGACCAGGGTGGTCATAAATGTTTCAGAATAATGAAGGTCCTCCGGAAGACACTAGATGTGCTTTCTGCAGCGCCAGAAAAACGCTGCTCCATGCACTGGTGACATCGCGCCTGGACTACTGGAATGCACTGTACCTTGGGGCAAATAGGTTGTGTGTTCAGAGACTGCAAGGCATTCAAAATGCGGCAGCTCGCCTTGTTCTGACGCTACCCCGAAGAGCTCCATCCAAGAACGCTCTCGCAACGCTACACTGGCTCCCAGTTAGGGAGAGAATTGTGTTCAAAATATTATGAATTAGTCACCATATCCTGCAGGGAGAGGGCCCTAGCTACCTCCACAATCTACTGACCCCTTACATACCTACTAGGGCTCTGAGATCTGTGAGAACAGGAAGGGTAGAACTACCAGTTATCAAAAAAGCGCGGATGGGAGGTAAAATCTTTCAGATGGCTGGCTGCTAAACTCTGGAATGAACTTCCGAAGTCACTCAAGTCTGAACCATCGCAGGGGATCTTCTGAAAAAAATTAAAAACATGGCTCTTCCCCATATAATGCCTCTGTGAGGTACTGTTTTCGTCCTTCGTGACCTGTACAGGGACTGGTAACTAGCTACAGGCGCGGGGACATACTGGGTAGTATATTCATGCACTTTAGAAACTCATTTATTATTTATCATTTATATGGGGCAACAGTTTTACAAACTATAGGCAACAAAAAAAAGGCAGGACGTTGTCACGCTTAAGGAATATTTTATGAATTGCGTTTTTATTTGTCACCCCTCTGATATATACAGCTTCACTTTCCTGAGAAAGTATATTTGTGATTGCTTAATAAAAACAGTTTCAAACCTAGACTAAAATTTTTGCAACACAAATAAAGGATAAGGATAATTACGCACTTATATAGCGCACGACTACCCGGAGGCATCTTAGCGCTTGTACGAATACCACTGAGGAACCCTTCCTGGCTTTTCCCTGGGAGGAGCCCACTCCTGGGCAACCCCAAGGTGAAGTTAGGCATCCTCAGCGTAGTTGGGGCCGTTGTAGAGATTAAGCAAGCTATTTCCCAGAGGTGCAGAGTGGGGCTCAAGATCAGAATAGGCACCGAGGCGAGAATTATCAGGTCCAAGGAAATTGAGCCCGAGACCCGCTGAGGCGGGAATTGAACCCTGGTCCTGGCCTGACTACTGCATCAGGGTCTGCCGCTCTAACCGTTGAGCCACACTTCTCTACAACCTCACCTCCAGTTCAGAAAAGTAAACACCACATTCTAAGTAAATAGTGCCCCCGGGAAGTATCACACTCGCGGACTTAATAAAAATAAGACCACATCACACTCTGTTATTTTCCTGCGGGTGATTTGTAGGCCCACGCAAATTATAGAAATGACCCTTAAAATCCTGAGGTGCCCTGGGGACCAACTAGCCCACCAGGTACCTCCAGTAAGTACCACAGAGCTGTGTTGCAGAGTGGTGTAAAAAGGGGCGTGGCCTCTGAACACCTCTCTGCAACACAGGTCCCTGGCGCATACTGGAGGTACCGGCTGGGCTAGTTGGCCCCCAGGGGACCTCAGGATTGAAGAGGAATTAATTCCCCATTTTAAAACGCGCCACAGGGCGTGTTTGCACACATGTCACCTCAGGCCCCGCCCCCTTCCTTTACCATTGTGAAAACATGCCCTGTGGTGCGTTTTAAGTTGAGGAATTAATTCCTCTTTAATCTTGAGGGTCCCTGGGGGCCAACTAGCCCAACAGGTACCTCCAGTATGCAAGTCTTTTACAAGAAAAAAACGTGCAGAACGCGCAACCTGTCTTACCTCTGTAATCTGATCAAATTTAACTTTCAAGAATTCAATTCCATTTCTTTTTTGATATTTCTCAAAATCAACAACTTTCCCCATTGCCCCATTCACTAAACCTTCTTCTACATTCAGATTATGCCTCAAAATTACCCAACAGTTTAAACATAAATCTAAATTTTTTTCTAAGTGAGCAGTTTTTGATACAGACTTTTCCAAAGAATCCAATTTAGTCTGTAGTTTTTCTGAAAGAAGAATTGTTATTCCGTGATGCTTGATTTTATCAATAGCTTCAATGTAAACTATTTCTTCATTCTCCAATTTCATAAGCTCTCTATTAAATGTATAGCACTTTTCCACTGTAGGCATTAAGCAAACAATACACTTTTTTTTCTTTCATTTTCTTGTACATTACTTCTGCTGGTGTGTTTTCATTTGTAAACAAGTTCTTTAGTAGATGCCTTTACGAACCTTGTTTACCATGTTTGCTTAGAACACCAATTCTTAAATCTTTTAGAATATTTGCATAATCTTCATCTCTTGCTTGTTGCATATTCTGAGTAAGTTCTTCATATTCAAAATGTAACCACAGATTCACATTTCCAATACTTCACAAAGACTTCTTAGTGTCTTCATGTAGAAGAGGTTTAGACACTGGGTCTCCTTTTACAGGGGTTAGTTGTAGCAGATCTTCAAATTCAATTAAATGTTTTCCTCCAAAGAGAATGTCGTAATCTGTTTTTGACACCTGTTGCATTCTTAAGTGTACAAAAGCAAACATTAAGTTTGAGACCATGCTCACCTCATCAATAATTAAAAGTTTCCTTTTCTTCAGCACTCTTGACACTTCATAAGAAGCTTCTCCAGAGAACTTCTGATATTCTAATTTATTATCATGCTCAACTGGTAACATCTGCAATCTATGCAAAGTAACTCCTTTAACATTGTGTGCAGCTAATCCAGTTGAAGCTGTTACCACACAACATAAATGCGAACCAGTAGTTTTTTGAAGATAACTGGTCAAAACTTTAATTAAAAAACTTTTACCTGTCTCAGCTTGACCACTGATGTACATCAGAAGAGGTTTAAAAGATGAACACACACATTCCTTTTTTTCATGCAGCAAACCTTGTTCTATCTGTTCTCTCACTTGTATATATATTTCTTTCTGTTCAACATGTACTTGTTCTTCTAAGTTTTCCAATGTAATATTCTCCTTGTGTGCTTGTTGCATTGCAATTTCGACTTCATGCATAGCAATCACTGCTTCATTTTCCAGTATTGGTTGTCCAAGAGGATCTTGACTACATGGACCACTACTTTGACTATCTTGAGAACTTTCATTAACTATTCCAGTTGTAATAGTCTTTTCCTGTTCAACGTCATCATTCAACATTTTGAAATATGTAGGGAAAATTGTACATGCAATGCTATCTTTACATGCATTTAAGGAACCTTCATAGCAATTAAAGTCTCCAAGTAATTCACTTTCGCTATGCCATGGTTTCAGAATAAGTTCCAAATTTAGGTGCATCCTTGATCCATTGTAGCATATGTATATGAGCTGCACCTCTTGCATGGTACTCCTTTCTCCAAAAGAAATCGGTAACTTCTTCAAGAGGTGGATTCTTGATATATGATACTGGAGGTCGGTGTTCAGGATGGTTTTACACTTCCAAAAGATGAAATGGTTGATAAAAGTGCAGAAGAGTTAATAGCTGAAGAAGTGCAAGTGAAATGTACACAAGCTCCTGTGTACCAGTGAGGTTGATTTAGACCATGCCCCTACTAGGAAAGCCCACACCCCTTTAAGAGGTTTGCCCCGCCCCTTTAAGAACACCCCTAGTTTTTTCCCCACTTAAAGCCCTGACTGCAGCATAGTAACAAAGAAATGGTCCAAGCTTCCATTTAAATCTACAATGGCACCAAGTTTCATAATTTGCCATCAACGCTGGCAGCCTTCTACCACAGTGCAAGAGTGTCTATCAGCATGAAGATATGTTATCCACAGAAATGTTGTGTGATTTGCGTAGCTGTCTGCTGGAACACTCATCACCAAAACGTATTAAAACATGCAAATTTGCAAGTAAAACATATACCATACCATAAAGCAGTTCATAAATGGGCCCACTGCCACTACACCACCCTCATCACCATCCTTGCTTAACCTTACGAAATCAAAGAAAGAGCCCCAGCAAACCTGGTAGAGCCACTATAGCAATACAGTCTGCCGGAACGCTAAGCAACAAAAGGTATTAAAACATGCAAATACCCACCTCCCCCACCCCTGCCTAACCTTACCAAATCAAACAACAAGCCCCATCCCTCCTGTAAGCGCCACTATAGCCATACATAGACTTAATTTCAACAGGTGTCTGCCAGAACGCTCATCAGTAAAAGGTATTGAAACCTGCATTTTTGCAAGTAAAACATACACCATACTATAAGGCAGTTTATAAATAGTCCCAGTACAACTACATCACCTCCACACCACCCCTTGCTTAACTTTACGCAATAAAACAAAGAGCCCCTGCAAACCTGGAAGCACCACTATAACCATACAGAGGCTTAATTTCAACAGATGTGTAAATCCAGTACTTGTATAGCACACAAATCACCCCCGAAGAGATATCTCGGTGCTGGGGGCCGTTGGGAAGATTAAGAGAGCTATTGCCCAGAGTTGCATGGTGCTGGGCAGACACCTGCCACCGGATCCGGGGACCGAACCGTGATCCCCAGCGTCCAGCGGCAGTCGCCCTGGCCGTGGCACCACACCTCTTCCCTCTCACGAAAGGCTCATCAGCAAAACGTATTAAAACATGCAAATTTGCAGGTAAAACGTATACCATACCTTAGGGTGCTTTATAAATGGTCCCAGTGGTACTACATCACCTTTAGAAGCTAGACATCTGCACGTTACTAAAGTCTGTGTTTTAATCACCAACATACCCACCTCCTCCACCCCACCCCGCCCTTGCTTAACCATACGAAATCAAACGGAAACTTCCACCATTCCTAGTAGCGCCACTATACCCATACACTGGAATAATTTTAACAGGTGTCTGCCGGAACGTTTATCAGCAAAAAGTCTTCAAACATGCAAATTGGCGGGTAAAACATAAACCATCCCATAGCATGGTTTATAGATGGGCCCAGTGGCACCACACCACCTTTACTAGCTAGACATCTGTATGTTACTAAGGTCGTTTAAACACTCTGTAGAGTGTATAGCAGGGGATGGGGAGATTAAACAAAGTTGTAATTTCCTAACTTTTGATATACCGCCCCTTTACTGTATGTATATTAAGGACGTTAAATGGAATGAAAAAATTGACGAGTGTCTCAAAAGGTATAGTGAAGTTGAGCACCGGTAAAACCCGGACCACTTAAACACCTATGTATATTCAGCACAGGGACACAGCCTGACAATTAGTATCACTTATAATCACATGTAGTTTACTATTGTCAAGAAAGTCATACAGAAAATATACCGAACATTTTAATTTCCTTTTTATCTCTCACACATTCATAAAAATCTCTTCTAAAGAAACACTCCCCAACCACTTCTATTTCATAAGAACAGACAATCATTAATACTTTTACTACCATATATTTTAGTATATCTACCTTTTTATTATTAACTAGTCAGAAACTATTAAAACTTTTACTTATACCCAAATGCAAACCAGAAACCATGTTCATATTATATCTCAACCTATGATCAAATGATTCAAACTATGCGTACATATAAAAGGAGCAAACTTTTACTATCTCCATCTCCTCTCCATGTAATCTCCAAACACTGTAGATAGCCTCACAGTACAACAACCTACCATGACTTATATTCAAATCTACCTCTCGTTGTCTAAAATGAGACCACAACATGTCTACATAACATTTCTGGGTTTGGTTTTATCGATTTTAACTTAATAACACATACATCTCCTACCCTTCCCTTCCCCACTATTTCCACAAAAAATATCATTTGCAAATGTGGGACAATACGTTTATCTCGCCTGAATACATTAGCAATCCAAAATTAACGCTGTACCTCATTTTCAACAAAATACAGTCCTTTAAAGATGACAAACTACACTTTTCTTTGTGAAAAATTCCTAAACATATATAAAGTAATTATTTAACAACATGTCAATTTTTATGCATATTTTATAACTAGTATGAAACACCACACTTTACTAACAGTATATTATTTTGAAATAAAAAAAACTTTCAAACTTAAAAATATCACATCAAATACTTAATCACTACTACAGAACACATAACACACCTTGTTCATTTCTACTTCACCTTTGTAGTTGGTATGTAGATTTCAAATGTCACACATGCATAGAATTCGTTCTTTATCACACAGTACATGTAATGCACCGCTTTCATCAAGAATAGAACCAGTTTTGGCACAATTTCTCTGTCGCTCCACATATAAATACATGTAAAGAACAAATCAGAATACTTTATTCCTTCATCGACATTCCAAAACATATTTCCATTGGTTATTTTTTAATTTTCCATATGAAAAACTTCTTCATATTCCGCGCCACATTCAGGTCAGAAGTTCAACCTATTTTATCACCACACTTTCTGGAACATTCTACGACACCTGCAGGTTAAAAGTTCCTAATTTTTTTAAACATTAGGTTTTTTTTACAGCATATTCTTGAACATTTAACAGCACCTGCAGGTTAAAAGTTCACCATTGTTTTAAGTTCCAAATGTACCTTCCAAATGCAAGTTCAGCTGAGCACATTTCATCCTATCGTATGTACTCCACGTTTAGACTGCACTTTATTAACTATTAATAAGCACCCTAGTTTTTAGTACCCAATGCTTATTATCTTCCAATCGATTATCATTTTCTGTGAAAAAAAAATGATTTTTCCCCATCTTTATACATATCTCTTACTCTACGAAGGAACTGCATGAGCTTCAGACATCTTTCCATACCTTCCAGCCATACCTTCAAAATGCTAGTGTGGATTTTAGGACATTGCTATGTTTTCTGGTGTAAGAGGTATGCAAAACAGAGACATATTGACTTAGACCTAGGTTTACAAAATGTGGACATTAAATGGTTTGCACAGAGAGGATTGAAGTGGCACCAATTGCTACCTTTGGTTAAAAACTCCTTCCATCTTCCTCACCCTGACCTAATTACAACATAATAGCCACATAATAGCCCTGCCGCATTGGATGCGGTTTGTGCTGCCGGTATTTGACTGGCGGCATTATGGCAGAGAGGTCGTTTTTCCTGAAGTAATACTGTGCAACTAAGTTTGAGTCGAACTTTTCCAAACCCACTGTGGCAATAATGTTGTAATTTAATTACCGCGTGCAAGCGACTCACTTGAGAAATACTGTTGTTACTACAAGGACCATCAAGCTCAGCGAGGCTCAGCGGGAGCCGACGCCCTCTGAGGCAGGAGGAACTAATTAAAAAGAATGCTGATGCTGCACGCAGGTAATGGACTTTTGTGCCTCTGAGGAAATGCTTTGTAAGCATGAAACACGTCAGGCAGTTGTGATTATATGGCAAGTATCCAAGGACTTTGCTGCAGCTTCATGAAATAAAAACAACATGTGTACCTACCTGCTGCTGTGGCTCTCCGTAATGGGAAACTTTAATGATGGAATAGAATACGGCTGGTCCCGGTCGTAGGAGAAGCCCTGCCGCATTGGATGCGGTTTGTGCTGCCGGTATTTGACTGGCGGTATTATGGCGGAGAGGACGTTTTTCCTGAAGTAATACTGTGCAACTAAGTTTGAGTGGAACTTTAACAAACCCACTGTGGCTATAATGTTGTAATTTAATTACCGCGTGCAAGCGACTCACTTGAGAAATACTGTTGTTACTACAAGGACCATCAAGCTCAGCGAGGCTCAGCGGGAGCCGACGCCCTCTGAGGCAGGTGGAACTAATTAAAAAAAACGCTGATGCTGCACGCAGGTAATGGACTTTTGTGCCTCTGAAGAAATGCTTTGTAAGCATGAAACGCGTCAGGCAGTTGTGATTATATGGCAAGTATCCAACGACTTTGCTGCAACTTCATGAAATAAAAACAACATGTGTACCTACCTACCTGCTGCTGGGGCTCTCCGTAATGGGAAAACTTTATTGATGGAATATATATATATATATATATATATATATATATATATATATATATATATATATATATATATATATATATATATATATATATATATATATATATATATATTACCTACTGGCGCTCACCAGTAGGTAGCTATAGCTAGGACCTACTTTCCATAGAAAATCCACAACATTCTATTTGGAATAACTTTGGCGCCGGTTGACGAATCTTCGCGAAATTTTTTAAACTTACGATCAGCTCCGGTCCGCTCCTTCCCTGAAAGTTTTGGGGTGATTCGTGAAGCGGGGACATAGAAAAAAGGGGGGCCCAAAACGTGTTTTCCCGATGCAATTTCCCATAGGACCTTTAGCCACAGCTACAGCGCGAACTGCTGGACGGAATTACAAATTTGGTGAAGATGTAGTCCTCGGTTCAGACTTGTGCCTTTTGCTTAAATGGTCTCAATCTGTTCAGTAGTTCCTGAGAAAATTACAGTTAAAAGCATTTATATATCTATGGGCACGGTCGATCAGCGGACCCTGAGCGCACCATAAGCGCACCCTTCCGATCACGCACTGAATACTATTTGGCTGTCAATTGGTTGTCAACATTAGAAACCAGGAACTGTTAGCAGCCATTTTGTGCCTCGGTAGAAGCGATAACAAACTGTACAAATGTCCTAGGAGGAATCATTTATCATTATTTTGTAATTTCAGGATGTCACCTATGTGAACATACTTCACCTAAAACAGGGTAGTCTCAGAATACAATATTTTATACAAAAAAATGTTTTAATCCAATTATAGAGAAATCAATAAATATTCAAAATCCTATGCAGCAGCAGAAAAGTACTACTGAATTTGTCCACATTTTTCTCAGTAGTAACAATACATCTTTTGTTTGTTATCCATATGAGCCAACAATCCACCATATTCGAAACTTAAACAGTTATATTTCACATTGCTTTGATTATGCCATGCAGTGTATTCAATATAACAAAAAGATGCAGTATCGTCAATGTTTTGGTCTCTGTAACGGTCTAACAGATCCCCAAGACCAAAAGTGAGAAAGTGAGAACAGATTTCACTACTCTGTCTTTCCAAATGCAAATCAAGTTTGATATGGGAGGGCAGGAGCCGCGAGACTCCCGCCCTCTCATTGCAAAAAGCAGTGTCCCGGGGGTAGGCACCCCGGGACACTGCAAGAGCTGGCCCTGGGGGGTGGAGGTCCCCAGGGCCCTCGAGTGCTCCAGGTGGAGGGCCATGCAGCCTCCGTCCCACATTACACAAAGCCCCGGGGGTGGTGGTTCCCGGGGCTTGAGGGGGGTCGTTGAAGCCCTTCCACTTGTAATTTTGCAGGGGGGGGGGCTTGGAGCCCACTCCAACCATTTATTTTATAGCTCTGGGGGGTGGCTCTCACTGTTGCATAGCACACTGCAATGTTAACAAAATCTTCCGGTAAGATAACAAAGAATTTTGAAGTCCATTTTCGGCGTTTTTGTTGTAGGTTGCAGCCGTTAGAGCAGCGACAATTTTAACTCCTTCTTTGTAAATATGCCACTAAATTTTGGTATGTCGACAATCTCGTCTCCCATTTAAATAGGCACGAAGAATTCATTGAAGGGCATTGTGAATCGTGAACCAGTACTGTCTAATTGTGATCGATAAGTAATTGGAAGAGCTGTGTACTTCTTTTGCTCGTAATGTGCATAGGGGCTGATTTACAAGTTCATTGTGTTACTGTTGCATCATTTTTAAGATGGGAAAGTGATGCAAAAGTGGCTCAAGGGGCTTGTAAATCTGCTACACAGAGTTCTGTCTTACTTTGCTTTCCTTTCTGTCATGTAGAGGAAGAAGCCAGTGGAAAATATAATAAAAATAATAGCGGGGCTTCGCTGGGGCCCCTACAGTCCCGGGGCTTCACTCATCTTCGGAAGGGGGTGCAGTAGGCTGTGTAAATTATATCGGGAAAACAACAATGCGGCTTATTGTGGCTTTTCTTTAATATAATGTGGAATAATGTTTATTTATTAGGCAGTGTTCATTTTTGTTATGGATAGAGCCACTTTGTTACAGGAAATGTATTAATATGTAGGACGGCGTGTTCTGTATGTGTGCGTGGAACAAATTTAACGTTTAATTGACTAAGGTGTTCCAACAACAAGCTTAATGTTCATTGGGTGCGAACTATTGAAAGTAGAAGTGTTTTCTGCAATTCACTTCTGCTCTGGAGAGTAGCAAGGACATGTAAATGGCTTACATGTTGTAAGGAGGACTTTCCTGAACTTTATGTTGGTAGGTTATGTACTATTGAAAGTAGAAGTGTTGCCACCCATTCACTTCCGCTCTGCGGAGTAGGAGGGACATCTAATTTGCTGCCGTGCTCCAAGGAGGACTTTCCCAAGCATAATGTTTATCGGCTGTAAACTGTTGAAAGTAGAAGTGTTGTCAGCGATTTCTTCCTTCTTCGTGGAGTATTAGGGACATTTCACTGCGTATTCCAAGCGGGACCTTACGAAGCTTAATGTTCATTCAAGTTTTGACAGTCATTCCTTCCTCCTCTGCGGAACAACATGGACATTTTATTAGCAAAAGTGTTTTGAGTGCAAGTTTGCTCCTTATTGGATGGGAACGGTTCACTGTTGTCAGTGATTTTGTGACGCACTTCCAAAGGAGTATGGGAAAAGAAAGTAGTAGAGGGGAGGTTAGGAACACTATTAACTCTGTACAGTGGTCACAAGGTGGTGGACAGGGATTATGAAGGTAAAAATTGTTTTTATATGTTTTAAGGGCCATTTATATAATTGCCGTGAGATGTACAAATCACTGGGGAAAAATGACAGTGTCTTGCGGTATTTTTTTTAATCAAGTTTGAGGGTGGGATACTTCTCAGGAGCAATGTTTACTTATAATGTGGTGTTTACTTTTCTGATGAGGCGGTGTGGTTGCGCAGCAAAAATGTCAGTCTAGGTTTGAAACAGTTTTTATTTAGCAAATACAAATAAACTTTCTTCAGAAACGGATGCTGTGTATATGAAAGGGGTGACAATTAAAATTGCATTTCATAAAATATCAGTTAAGCGTGGCCATACCTTTCTTTGTTCTGCTCTACTTTGTAAAATTGTTGCCCCATATTCTTGATAATGTAAGAGGGCATCAGTTACTTTTAGATAAAGAAGAATAGAAGTGCTACAACAAACACTCCCGTACTACAGTATCTGAGGTCAGGAGAACAAGTAAAAAACAGTTAAATACAAGTGACTTCATATTACATAGAAATGTATGCATTCTTATTTTTCAAATTTGTATTCTGTAGAATTCAGGAACGTTCTGTTGTAATGCCTAGAGGTCGCACACTGTTCCGCTAACAAATCACAAACTCACTTAAGAATATATAGGATGGTACTATTATAATATACAGAACTGGTCCTATATATTCTTTAGGGAGAATGTGAACAGGAACCGCAAATGAGAAGTATAGAAATGAGAAAATAACAGTTTAGAAATGTAGGGTTTATCAAATATTTAAAGTAACAAAGCATGTATGAAAGCTATATTTTTTAGTCTGCAATTTCGTAAAATATGCTCCCTGAAAAAAATATCTGATCAAGTACGTTCTAATGCTTCCTAAGTTGTATTACAGATGGCACCGAAAAGTCTCCTATTCCTCTTCTGTAACAATAGGACAATCTATTACAATATAACGATGGATACCATTATTACAGTAAAAAGAAAAGGAAAATAAAGTTATCTATTTAACAGAAGATCCATAACAAAATACTTTCGAGCTGTAATTATTTTCTGAGCTTCTTTTCTCCGGGAGGTCAAAAAGTTTGATCTTCGTGGCCACGGGTCATAAACTCCTCTGAGATCATTACTGTGACAATTATAATATATATATTCACAGTATATGAACAAAAGGGGGGAACAGACTAAAAACCAGAAGTTGGTGACGTTGCTTATATATCTTTACTCTTTGTGGCGATGGGTCATGAACTCCACTGAGATTAACACAACTGTTAATATTATAATACACATATCAACAGTATATAATCCACACTAACAACTGGAAGGTGGTGACATTGATTGTAAATGTTTAGGGCTTGCGCATACGGGTCACCAACCCCTCTGAAGCGAATTATAGTGTTAATATGATAATATAGAAAGTCACAATATATAAACTGAAAGGAGCCAGAAAAGGAGCAATGTTTGTTGTAATCTATCTGTTTCTGCAAATAAGCTGCTGACATTAGAGAAAAAGGAAAAAACGTGCAATAACACTTTTTTTAGATATAAATGTTTAAATATTTACAAATAGCCACAAATTATAACTATCTACTTTGCCATAATGAAACAACTTATAACTCCGGAATATGTTTGTTGACGCAAAATAAGAATCTGATGCTAGAAAAGGGAACCTGCATCACAGATTGGCGACGCAGAAATAACTTGCAAAAACGAAACTAATCGCACAATAGGTGTGGTTTATATAGGAAGATTCGGCACCGCCTATGTAGTTGTCACATTTTACAGTTTACACATGCTCATTAGGCATGGGCGGATTTTGTGAAAATCCGCAAAATCCGCGGATTTTGCAGATTTTTTTTTTTTGTGTGTTCGCACGGGTTTCTGCAAGTTCGCGAGGGTTTTGTACAATTTCGCAAATTGCGAAATTGTACAAAACCCTCGCGAACTTGCAGAAACCCGTGCGAACACAATGTCTTGATTTATTGAATTTGGCTTGAAAATTAAACCTGTTTAATTTTCAAGCCAAATTCAATAAATCAAGAATTAAGGGAAATATAAACTGTAGATATATATTTGTGCTGAATTAGAAGTGATTAACTGAAATTTAAAAAGAACATAAAGAATAAAGATTTAAATCAACAAAACATACTATCTTACCCGGATGTTTTGACAAAATATTGTCTCTATCAGAAATAGCGACATAGGCTTCTGAAATGTTGGCCTGTATGATGTAACTATTTTACAATGGTGCCAGCAAGCTGCCAGCGCCGTTGTAAAATAGTTACAAAGTTAGCTTGCACAGGAAGCACTTAGATAAAATAAAGCAGCACCTGCTTCGTTTTATCTAGTGGTTCCTGTACAAGCTAACTTTGTAACTATTTTACAACGGCGCTGGCAGCTTGCTGGCGCCATTGTAAAATAGTTAAATGAGTGGGGGGTCAACTTTTGAACCCGTTACGTCCGCGGATTTTTTTTTGCGGATTTTGCGGGAAATCCGCAAAATTTGCGGATTGCGGATTTCCCAAAAATCCGCAAAATCCGCGGGCGTAACGGATTTTCCGCTCATGCCTAATGCTCATGTTTTAACTGTTTTACTTGTGCACGTGTTGGGAAAAGTTACAAACTGTGAAGCTGTAAACGTTTCGATTTCCATAGTAGCACGTATAAGGTCCTTATTATCTACATACTTTGGAGAGTTTAAAAAGTGTTACCTGGTAAACTGTGTCCTTTGCATTCTCATGATTAAAAACATCCAAATAGAAGATATAAAAAGAAAATATTATTTACAATAGAAGAAAAAAAACATATTATTATTTGTTATCACTATGCTTTTCAATTAAAAAAGTGATATTATCAACAATGGTCCTGTCGGGTATGAACAAAATTGCTTCAAATACTGTGCGTATCTCAAAACATATTTACAGCATAATAGTATTACCTATTATGACATATAGATTAAACCATTAAGTGCAAACCAAACAAGAGGAAGGGTCAGAACATGTTTTTAATTAGTGAATTATTTTTCATTCATGTTTTATCTTTTAGTTTTCAACTGACTCCTTAAGATATGCATAGAAATTATTTACAAGTACGGCGCATCAATTCAAATCAGTGAAGGTTGTGACATAAAGTGAAATATTGTGACTGAGTGATAAAACAATTAGTGACCTATATACATGTGAATGGGGAGTATTGAGGGGGAAAGAAATTAGAAAGCCAATCTCTGGTTTAGTAATTCTCAAATCCAACACGCTATATTAGTTAGCTATGTTACGCTGGACTCGGTTGATTGGTCCTTGTGGGCAGGGAGAGTGATATCGCGCCAGATATTTTCGGCCACCATCCGCACTCCCCATTCACATGTATATAGGTCACTAATTGTTTTATCACTCAGTCACAATATTTCACTTTATGTCACAACCTTCACTGATTTGAATTGATGCGCCGTACTTGTAAATAATTTCTATGCATATGTTAAGGAGTTAGTTGAAAACTAAAAGATAAAACATGAATGAAAAATAATTCACTGATTAAAAACATGTTCTGACCCTTCCTCTTGTTTGGTTTGCACTTAATGGTTTAATCTATATGTCATAATAAGTAATACTATTATGCTGTAAATATGTTTTGAGATACGCACAGTATTTGAAGCAATTTTGTTCATACCCGACAGGACCATTGTTGATAATATCATTGTATTGCCCAGGTTTGAGGGACACTGGGTCACCCCATAAGAAGTATACTTTCAATTAAAAAAAGCATTTGTAAAGTGTAAAGCTACCCTCGGAAAGGTGTGCCAGCGCTTGAGGCGTTGGGAAGATTAAGCAAGGTGTTACCTACTGTGGGATAGTGGTGGGCTAAGACTTTGGAATCAAACTGTGAACGCTGTTCTTAAAAAGTCAGGTATTATAGGTGCTGCGTCATACTTTTACCACACTTATATGTTAATTACTACAAATTAAGTTGAAAATATTCTTACATTTTGAGTAGGGCTCCTTGATTTATGTTTTTACTGATTTTTACAGATAGATACAGACAGAAAAGTATTTATTTTCCTCTCTGTATTTATTATAAAGTGTGAATAAATACGGAAATTGGGTTATTTTTTGAGCGTTTGTAAATGTTGTCAATGATGAGTAGTAGGCCAATAGGTCTGTCATTCTAAAAGTAAAAGGGTAAAAACAATAAAAGACTTTCAGTAAAGAGCCTTAAAGAGCAATATATATCCTTGTATAAGAAAACTTGCACATTTTAATATGAAGGTTGTGTATAGTTTATCATCTAAGAGTGTTTAGATGAGTGTTTAGATGAGTGAAAACGATCGGTCTTTCAGCCATGAGTGCATATTTATCAGTAAAATACATTTTTGAAATAAACTAATTTCAGATTCATTTTTTTACAAAACCCGAAATACATATGGGTAAATACACATACAATTATTTAAAATGGATAAATACAGATGGAAATGTCCAAAAAATAAATACCATAAAACCAGGAGGTATAATTATAAGTTATAAAACACTACTGTTAAGTTTGTTTTTACTATAGTACAACTAACTATAATGGAGGAATTTCAATGGTTTTGTACAAGTGATAAAATAAGAATCACTTTCTCAGGGGCTGTGGGCAAATGCTGCGAAGAAGGAATCACGGCACTATTAAAGGTATTTCTCCTGCCCAGGTAAGCGTGGCCATCACTATGGCCTGCTGAGCAGGACAATTTTCTTTCGTGAGGCACTGCTTGATGCTTGAACATTGTTTCTCTTCAACCATTAAATAAGGCGTATACTGAACTCACCTGAGGTGGTCCTCCTTACAGCAGGCAACAAATGGTTGGATATATATATATATGGAGACCGGCTCCAGCATGACTTCCAGCTTTCATTGAAAAGTGATGAAAACGGGACATTTTGGTGCAAACACAGAAAAACTACAGCGACCAGCAACCCAATGGAGGGATTGAAAAAAATGCAATGTGCATATAATTGGCTACCGCTGTAGCAAGACTCAAGGCACACCTTTGAAAAAGTTGAAAGTCAACGAAACGCGTCAGGATTGCCTACCTGCATCATCAAATAAAGAATTGCAATTAACCAAGTGAGTGCGACTCCATTTCTTCATGGCAGAGGAAGAAGGGCTTCAATACATTTCGACGTGGTTCAGTCGAGGGAACACCGCACAGTCAGCAAGAGCGCCAACGTTTCCCCAAACGGACCAAATTGTAAAGCCTCGCAAGAGCGGATGAAAGGGGAAAGTGGCTGCCGCTGGAGACCGGCTCCAGCATGACTTCCAGCTTTCATTGAAAAGTGATGAAAACGGGACATTTTGGTGCAAACACGGAAAAACTACAGCGACCAGCAACCCAATGGAGGGATTGAAAAAAATGCAATGTGCATATAATTGGCTACCGCTGTAGCAAGACTCAAGGCACACCTTTGAAAAAGTTGAAAGTCAACGAAACGCGTCAGGATTGCCTACCTGCATCATCAAATAAAGAATTGCAATTAACCAAGTGAGTGCGACTCCATTTCTTCATGGCAGAGGAAGAAGGGCTTCAATATATATATATATATATATATATATATATATATATATATATATATATATATATATATATATATATATATATATGCTGCAAGAACTCGTCTCAGTCTCTCAAGCGAAACTGACAGCCAGAACACGCGAAAAGACGAGGTAGACCCAGTTCGGTGCTTCTTTTTTTATTTTGCCTTACAGTGCAACCACATCAGCCACGTGTGATACGTAAAATACAGGTAATAGTTGTAAAATACATTTGCAAATATTATGCATAAAAGTTGAACCACAGAAATTTCATGTATAATACATTAACTTATTGTCAACTGTATTTCAAATATCCATTCACTGAATACTAAAGTGCATCACCGTGAATCCAAATAAAAAGATGAATTGAGACTAAAACATTAATCATAACGTGATAAAGAAAACCTCTTTTTTCCAATAAACAAAAATGATGATGATACCCTATGTGAAAACCAAATATAATAACACAATATTGTACCCTACCAAAAAAACAATTCATTTTCTTTGAAAAGATAAATACAAGGAAAGACATTTATCTAAAGGGTTCTTCCAATTAGCTGCAACCAAATATAATTTTCTAATGAGTGATTCCCACAATTGACAAACATCAAAAAATGCATTATTTGTGTTGTTCAATCCACTCATAGTTCATTTAAAATTGCATAAATAATTAAAACCCTTTTAGTAGCAAATATATATATATGTTAATCTTTCATCTTGTAAAATCCACTATTTACAATATAAACAAGCTATCAAAGTATTTACATCTAAGAAGTTATGGGTATTTCAAACATTTCATTTTATTATATTACATAGTATTGATGAAGACCACATGGAATTCTAGTGCAAGCTACCAAACCATCATCCTAATAATCATTCTAAAAATGTGTATAAGTCTTCAGTCATATTAAGACCATTTGGCTGCTTGGTATCTAAGGTAAGAATGTAGTGTGTTTCAAGCCTACGGAGCATACCTTCCCTATCCCCTCCTCTTCTCTGCATAGGGACTGTGTCGATGATGTAATACCTTAGATCTTTCAGGTGTCCACCATGGACATCATGGAAGTGCCTCGCCACAGGGTAATTAGGGTCATTGTTATTAATCGCCCTAATATGCTGTAGGATCCTCTTGTGGCTTGGAAGCTTGGTACTGCCTACATATTTTAGATTACAAGTGCACTCTAGTATGTAAACCACAAATTCACTTTTGCATGTTAAATGGAATTTGATGTTTTGTGGTTTCGAGCTGAAGGCTGTTAAGTAGGAGGTTTTATTTACCCCATATGAGCAAGCCTTACAGCTGGAGCATTTGTAAAAACCTTTCCGCGCTAGGGACAAACCTGTGTTTTCCTTGTACTCTGGGCTACTTTTTACCAACACATCCCCCATTGAAGTGGCTTTTCTGTATGTGATTGATGGGTATTTAGGGAGAGTATCACCTATTACAGGGTCTTCCTTAACAATTTGCCAGTTGCGTTGAATGATTTTGCGCAATTCCCTATGCTGGCGATTGTAGCTCATGATTAATCTGGGTGCTTCCTCAGATGTTGTCATGCTACCCGTGTTTTCTGACATAGGGGTTTCTGTGTTGCGCAAAAGTTCATCTCTTGATTTTAATCTTGATTTGGCCATTGCCGCATCAATTGTTTTGGCACTGTAGCCTCTTTCCAAGAATCTACACTTGCTCTCCTGCTGATGTCTTCTCAATTCTCCCTCATCACTACATATTCTGCGTAACCGCAGCATCTCCCCGTACGGGATGCTGTGGATATAAAAGGCCTAACAACCTTATGCCTAAATGAACTTTGGAGCATGCATGTAAGCCAAATGGAATTTAAACAGCTAGCGAAACTAAGCACAAAAAAGTTGTCAATTGTGGAAGATAAGGCACGGCTGGCAAAAAGAAGTCATGGGTGGTTGACTCTGCAATCCTATGCTCTGTTGATTCCACAGCAGTATTTAACCGTATCTTTTACTGCATGAACTAAATCAAAATTCCTAAAATTGAGACTGGGAGTTATTAATCTGTTGGCCCATTTCCCAAAATGGAAAAGAGATCATGGACGGGAACTTTGCCGACTCTGTGGGAATCACAAAGAAGACATCACGCACATCTTATGTCCTTGTCCAAAACTGCTGAATGAAAGAGAGTTCCTTCTGAAGCACCTTTGGAACACAAACATGATCAGATCGTGCAAAGCAGCAGCTCTGGCCTGCTTTGACCCCAGGAACACCAAATTAAACTGTGCCTTGGTAAGGTTCATGGACCACGCAGAAAAAAAACTCTGCGAGGGGCCAAAAGCCAGTGATCCGTCGTTGGCTTAAAGGTCTGGCAAGCTCCATCGGCTGTCCCTATCCACATTGGATCTCAATCAGTCTTCCCTTTTTATACGTATTTTAAATGTATCTTTTACAAATTTTAAGATTCTGTATTTGCAATGATTTTCCTTTTAATCACGCAATAAAGTTCTTTATTATTAAAAAAAATATATTATTATATATATATATATATACAATTTATTTTTATTTTATTTTTTTCACTGAAAAAAACATAGGTTTTACAGACGTTATAGTTAGGAAATAGCATTTAAAAAACCTTTGAAATCTACCAAAAAAAACATAGGTTTCAGGGATGTTATAGTTAGTTGAACATTTGACTCATATAAAACCAGAGAAATTTGTCTGTTATAGTTAGTTGAGCTAACTATAACTTGCGTGCCCGCAATGCACTGATGATGATGTCACATAATACATCATTCATGACATGGTCAGTGACATCACTCACGACATCACTCATGACATCATCCAGTGAAGGTATGTTTCTGTAAAGTTTAAATATGTTTTATATATATATGCCAAGGTGTATTGAAGAATGAATACATTTACAAGTGCCTAAAGGAATTATTTTGTAGGTGCGCAACTGACTATATCAGTGAGTGGTAGAACATGTCTTATTGAATGCATGGGTTAGTGGCTAAACTGTGTGAAAGTCTGTATTAGTCTCTCCATTGGTGTGCAAGCAACTGCATGGGTTTGCTGAATAGCTAAATGAGTGTCTTTATAGGTTATTGATTTGTTGTCTGAGTATCTGTCTGGGTCCCTGAGTGTCTGTGTGGGTGGGTGGGTGGGTGTATGAGTCTGTGAATAGATATCTGACTGCCTGATTCAGTGGTTGTATGGATTAAAAAGTGAATCTGGGAAGGGCTGTATGGGTGAGTTAGTGTGTCTATGGGTGTGTTGGTGAGTAAATAAATAACTCAGTGGTATATCTGTGACTAACTACATATGTTTTAAGCCACTATATGTGAGTGTTGGAGTATATAAATGAGTATATGTGAGACTAAGTTCTTTGAAGAGTGAATGTATAAATAAGTATCTACTTCTATCAGTGATTGTATAAGACAGTAAATATGTCTATAAAAAACGGAGTTGGTGTGTATAACTGTATATATGATATAGTCCTGTATTGATGAGTAACTACATGTATAAGTGACTGGATGTTTGTGTAGACCTAGGAAATAGTGAGTGCCATGTATTATATGGCATTCTTCTGTGTATGGTTTCAAAAATAGTAGTCAGCATTTTAGAGTGGGTGTATCAAAGTTTATATTAGAGAATCTATATCTGCATCCGATTGTCACGTGGATGATGTCATGAGTGATGTCATCAGTGATGTCATTTGAGATGTCATCAGTGATGTCACTGACCATGTCATGAGTGATATAATATGTGACATCATCAGCAGTGCATTGCGGGCATGCGAGTTATAGTTAGCTCAACTAACTATAACAGGCGAATTTCTCTGGTTTTATATGAGTTAAATGTTCAACTAACTATAACGTCCCTGAAACCTATGTTTTTTCTTTGTGAATATATATATATATCAGCAAAAGCTCGCAACAAACACCCGCTTAGACGCGGAATCACGTGCGAAGACCAACTTTTCGTGCCAGCAATATTTTCTTTTCTTTAACAAGTCAAGACGTGTTTCGGCCGTCCAAGCGGCCTTGATAAGCTGACCATGCTTACTGACAAGCCCCAATTTAAAGTGCCAATGCATCAAAGTTTCAATGACATAAAAGAAATTCTTTCATGTATAAATACATAGGAAACATGTCTTGCAGAACTTTTCAATAAAGAATTGTCATTTTGTAAAATAACAGCTTAAATGTTTACACAATAAACAATTCATCATGATATGTATATATATATATGTGTGTGTGTGTGTGTATATATATATATATATATATATATATATATATATATATATATAAACCACGTGACTCCTCCGGATCTCTCTGTGTGTCTCGCGCACATGCAGCACACCAGCACACCAGCAAACAGGAAGGAGACGGACCACGTCACATCAGCATAGGTGTTGTTTATTCGGTACAACAGATAGCAGCTACGCGTTTCTGGCAAGGTATGCCCTTGTTCACGCTATATATATATATGTATATATATTACCTACTGGCGGTCACCAGTAGGTAGTTATAGTTACAACCTAGTTTCCATAGGAAATGCATTTTTTGATTTGCTAATAACTTTGGCATTGTTTGACGAATCTTTGCGAAAAAGTCCATCCAGGTCAGCTCCTATCCCGAGAGTTTGAGGGTTATTCGTCAAGTGGGGTCTGAGAAAAAAAGGGGGTCTCAAAACACGTTTTCCCCATGTTAATTTCCATAGAAGATTTTGCGACGAGCTACAGCCCGAACTGCTGAACGGAATTACCCCAAACTTGGCAAAAAAGTAGAGCTTGGTTCAGAAAGCAACCTTTTTTTTAAATGGTGTAAATGCGTTCAGTAATTGCTGAGAAATGAGAAAAATTAAGTTCCGATATCTGGGCAAAGCCTAAGTCCCGTGCACGAGCTTCACTTTGATTGGCTGGCAACACTCCAAACCAGGAAGTGTTAGCGGCCATCTTGTGGCTCAGTAGAAGTAAGTTGCTAGTAAACAGTGAAACAAAGGTAGAAAACAAGAAAGGAGTCAGAGCAGAATCACCCTGACCCCCTAGGCCTCCTCAGGGGTTCCCAGAATGACCTCTAGGGCCAAAGAAAGCATTTTTATAATTTTTTTAAATAGTCACAATTCATACTGGGGTCACGGGTTCCCATGTTTTATTTTAATGAGACCCCAGGGTGGGCTAGGTCCGGGGGGCATTTCTTAAGAAATAATACCGGGGGCTTACTGCGGCTGCGGGGCCCCGCTGTTGGGAGGGGGTTGCGCGGACCCCCTCCTGGAGCCCTCCATGTGCTTATAACTTTGTCGTAGTTTGACGAATATTTACAAAATTTAGGTAATGCACC
This sequence comes from Lissotriton vulgaris, assembly GCF_964263255.1. Lineage (NCBI taxonomy): Eukaryota > Metazoa > Chordata > Amphibia > Caudata > Salamandridae > Lissotriton > Lissotriton vulgaris. The sequence goes on along the minus strand of NC_141696.1, from coordinate 397,914,389 downwards.
CTCTTCCCCCATCAACAGCATACCTCCAACAACCTTCTTGGGCATGCAAGTCTCCCTTTGCGAACCATTTGTCAGCTCACTGCCCTTCGGGTGCAAGTTCTCTGGCCTGAAGTTTTATCTGTGAAGCCAAGACTGGAAATATACTTCAGGTCTCTCTCTGCGAGATACGTTCTTCACTCTCCCTCTCCCCACATTACTGTTCCACAGCTATCCCTTTGGAAGCCGACGGCCGCACCTTTCCCTACATCAGTCGGCCCGCAGGTGTTCCTCTGTGAGCTGGCCCGCATCTCTCCCTGTGTGAAATGATTGGCCATGGCTCTCTATGAGCCAGCAACTCGGCTCGCAGCTCTTCATCTATGAGCCGGCTCGTAAGTCTGTGAGAAATGATGCAATGGAGGCAACGATCATGCAGGTCAGACACCCAACACTGCTCTGACATCCCACAGCAGGAGCTCCTTGTGTGCTATCCCCTCTTACCTCCACCCCCCACAAACAAATGTAACAATCACATTAGGGAATATGGAACGTAAAAAATTGGGTAATGTTGTACAATTGATAAGAAGATGCTTGTGAGGTTGGACAAATAAGAATCTTAGTCATGTATGGATTTACATATAAAACATTTTATTAAAAAAACAACAACAATTAAAACTATGTACAGCCATGTCGTGTCATCGCTGCACCATTTGTAAATCACAGCCTGCTAGACAAAAAGAAAGATAAGATTGTGCGTCATGCGTCCAGCAAAGGAGAAAGAGTGAGAGAGAGAAAGAAAGAAAGAAAGAAAGAGTGAGAAAGAGAGGAAGACAGAGAAAGAGAGAAACAGTGAGAGAGAGAAAGAGAGAAAGAGTGAGATACAAGAAAGAGAGAAACTGTGTGAGAGAGAGGACAAGAGAGAGGGAAAGAGTGAGAGAGAGGAAGAGTGAGAGAGAGGAAGGGAGAGAAAGAGTGAGAGAGAGGAGAGAAAGAGTACGAGAGAGAAAGACAAAGAGAAAGAGAGAAAGAGTGAGAGAGAGAGGAAGACAGAGAAAGAGAAATAGGGTGCGAGAGAGAGAGAAAGAAAGAGTAAGATAAAAGGACAAGAGAGAGCGAGAGAGAAACAGTGTGAGAGAGAGGAAGAGAGAGAGAGAAAGAGTGAGAGAGAGGAAGAGAGAGAAAGAAGGAATAAGAGGGAGAGGAAGAGACAGAGAAAGAGAGAAAGTGTGAGAGAGAAAGGAAGAGAGGGGAGGGAGTGTTGACACTGGAGAAAATCTTCGCAGCTCACCTTTGTGTCACCGGTGTGTCTCCAACCATGTGCCGGGATATAGTGCACCCTCAAGTTTAGTCATCTGAAAGATAGTATAAAATTATTCATTGCAAAGTACATACAACTGCATACGTTTAATCCACTTTTTCTGCAATGCGCACTCAGGCTGCTGCACCCTATCCACTCCCAGTGCTCGGAGGTGTCTGTGCACTCTTGTGCGCCCAGGCTGCTACACACTATTCACTCCCACTGCCCAGAGGTGACTGCTCGCTGTTGTGAAAATAAGCCTCTGTGCTCACCTTCTGCTACCGGTGTGTGTGTAAGAGGGTGCACCACGTGCCGAAGCAACCTTCTCAGGCGATGTCAGGATGGCCATGCATCATCGCAGGTTCTACATGCATTCTGCTCTGGTGGTGTTGGGGGGACGCAGATTTGTGAATCAAAGTTTTTAAGATAAAAAGCAATATAAGATTGTGCGTCATGCGTCCATCAAAGGAGAGAGAAAGAGAGAGAGAGAGAAAGAAAGAGTGAGAGGAAGATAGAGAGAAAAAGAAAGAAATAGTGAGGGGAAGACAGAGAGAAAGAGAGAAACAGTGGGAGTGAGAGGAAGAAAGAGAAAAAAAGAAAGAAAGAGTGAGAGGAAGACAGAGAAAAAGAGTAAGAGAGATGAAGAGAGAGGAGAGAAACAGTGTGAGAGAGGAAGAGAGAGAGAATAAGAGTGAGAGAGAGGAAGAGAGAGAGAGAGTGAGAGAGAGGAAGAGAGAGAGAAAGAGTGAGAGAAAGCGAGAGAGAAAGAGTGAGAGTGGGGAAGAGAGAGAAAGAGTGAGAGAGAGGAAGACAGAGAAAGAAAGAGTGAGATACAAGGAAGAGAGAAACAGTGTAATAGAGGAAGAGAGAGAGAAAAGGAGTGAGAGAGAGAGAAAGAAAGAATGAGAGAGAGAGGAAGAGACAGAAAGAGAGAAAGTTTCAGAGAGAAAGGAAGAGATGGAGAGGGAGAGGGAGTGTTGACACTGGAGAAAATCTTCAAAGCTCACCTTTCTTCCACCTGTGTGTTTCCAACCAGCCTCAAGTTTAGTCATCGAAAAGATAGTATAGAATTAGTAATTAAGAGTACATACAACTGCACACGCGTAATTCTCTGTTTCGCCGCTGCGCACCCAGGCTGCTGCGCCCCATCCACTCCCACTGGCCGGAGGTGACAGCCCGCCACTGCGCAAACAAGCCTCTACCACCGGTGTGTGTCGAAGAGGGTCAACCACGTGCTGAAGCAACCTGCTCATCCATTGTGTACTCCCGGTGAAACAGAGCTCACAATTCAGGATGAATGTTGATTGCAGGATGGCCATGCATCATCACAGGCCTGCTAGAGAAAAAGCAAGATAAGATTGTGTGTCATGCATCCATCAAAGGAGAGAGAAAGAGAGAGCGAGAGAGAGAGAAAAAAGAGTGAGAGGAAGTCTGAGAGAAAAAGAAAGAAAGAGTGAGAGGAAGACAGAGAGAAAGAGAGAAACAGTGAGAGTGAGAAGAAGAGAGAGAGAAGAAGAAAGAAAGAATGAGAGACAGACAGATAGAGTGTGAGAGACGGAGAGATAGAGAAACAGTGAGAGAAAAAAGAGAGAGAGAGAGAAAGAGTATGAGAAAGAGGAAGAGAGAGAAAGAGTGTGAAGGAGAGAAAGGAAGAGATGAAGAGGGACAGTGAGTGCCCATACTGTGGATAAGACCCTCACAGCTCACCTTTACGCCACTGGTGTGTGTCCAACCACGTGCCGGGACCTAGGGGAGCCCTCAAGCTCCCACATCTGAAACATAGTACATAATTAGTAATGGTAGAGTATATACGATTAAATGACTGTACGTCCAGGCTGCTGTACCCCAGCCACTACCGCAGCCCAGACGTATTTGCCCACCGCAGTGCACCCAGGCCTCACTGTTCACTTTTTCAAGGACAAGGCACCCTCCACATCATGCAGCTGCGCTCCACAAGCCAACAAGTCTTACATTTGGTGCTGCGTCTTGATTTTTCCATGTCAGAGGACATACTAGTGCACCTATCATCATTGCAGGTTCCACACCCGCTCAGTCCTTGCGGTGCCACCAACTCAGTGATCATGGAGACCCCCTGTTCCATGGCTCAGGTCTACATGAGGTTTTCGGACCACCAGGATGGGCCATCACAGTGCATGTGGTGGGAGTAACTCTAAAGTGACGTAGAGCATGTGCGCCCGGTCTTTTTTATTGGTAGGGTCACGTGTCCTGTGACGCTTGTGCTGGATGGGTGTGGTGTGGGTGTATACCAGCAATGAGGGAGTGGCTGTGGCATACTGACAACTAGACCAGTGACCATCAGATCACTTCAATAAAAATCTGGGCCATGTAGTGTTGTTGTCCTTCCCTGTAAGCGTAAGCAGTGTGGGCTGGCCTGGCGCATGCCAGTCCTGCGTGACACTGTTAAGAATGACTCTGGAGCTGTGGGCGTGGCTCCATTGTGAGCTGTATGAGAAATCAACTGATGCCGCACCGATGTCAGATTGGGCTAGATCACGCACGATTGGGCTATATTTTTCCCAGTTGTGCGGTATAATTTTGGTGTGTGCTAGTTGCCAGATTATAAATATACATACAGTGCTCTAGCAAAGTAGTATGTCAAAGCGCATCATTACACAAATATTTACTTGGCAGCCTGCTACAACATCAATTCCAATGCATTCACCGCCTGCTTGACGATGTCCCTGCCCCTCCTTCCTTAAAGTAGCAATATTGGGCTACTTTGGGCTACTTTTTGGTTGGCTTTGGGCTAGAGAATGCTTAAAAAGTAAGGTACTGCCATCACCTAGGCGAAAGCGTCAATGTGTCACTCTGTGAGCCAAGTACCACAACATTGCCAACATGGAAGGTACGGGGAATCACTGACCCTACATTCATCCATAGTTCTACACAAGAAAGATGGTGGAGATGACACATCTGTGTGGATGTGAATGTTTATTGCACATTTAGTGGAGTATTGCAGCTGTAGCAATACAGGTCTATGCAAAGCAAACATTACAGTTTTTGGCACATGGAGGGCAGCCAATTAGAGACAAGCTCGTTGTCGGAGTTAGGTTGCGCCAACATATGTATTTATACAATCACTCCGCCAATCCGCACGCACTTATAAATTCGCTATACACTCTCTTTGCAGTACTCTAATCATCGAGTCTCTACGTACGTACTTGTACAATGACCAATACAAACTTATATAACCAAGATTTTCTCCCACTGTCAAAGGTAAGTTGGTTGCATACGCTGTCCAGAGCACAATGTAATGTGGTAGGGCCCAGGGGCAGCATGTTGCATACATAATGAACACACGGACACAGATGGATAGTGGAACTGGGTAAGGGCACGTGCGCTCGACTCCTTTTTATTACCAGGGTCACATGTCCAGTGACGTCTATTTTGGATGCATGTGGGGTGAGTTTAAGTCAGTCCTCCGGGAATGGTTGGTGCTGGCAACAAGTACAACAGTAATCATTGGATCAGACACAGAGATTCAATCATAAAGGGTCAATGATTTGTGCTGCACTTAGGTAGGGGCACCAGATGTGAAATAATACACAAAAGATTCTATTGTAAAGGGTCCATGACTTGTGATACACTGCGGTAGAGCCACCAAATGTGAAATTATACACAAAATATTGTATCATAAAGTGTCCATGAGTTGTGCTGCACTGAGGTTGGGGCATTAGAAGCATTCAGCATGTGCACAGCCAGCGATGATGCATGGTCTGGGCGGGCCGCACTGGGGCTATGTCTCTTGCCTATTGGACTACGTCACCTGCAATTGCGACACAATGTGAATTGTGAGCCCTGCTTTCGGCAGTGTAGATCGAAGGCAGTAGTCAGCACGGACATCGAGGAATGCTTTTAGTTATAGTTACAAATTATCATTGAAAAAACCTTTGAAATTCACTGAAAAAAACATAGGTTTCAGGGACGTTATAGTTACAAATTATCATTTAGAAAACCTTTGAAATTCACTGAAAAATCCATAGGTTTCAGGAACGTTATAGTTAGTTGCACATTTCACTCGTGCAAAACCCTAGAAATTCGGCCGTTATAGTTATTTGAGCTAACTGTAACTCACGCCCTCGCAATGCACTTCTGATGATGTCACATATTACATCAATCATGACATGGTCAGTGACATCACTGGGAATGTGTCAATGTGTCAAAATTTTACGTCTCCCCAGGTGAGGTGTAACAAGGAGAAATATCTTTATATCTCATTTTGTTCCTCTTTGTACGTGTGCTACATTCTACAGAACACATAGAAAGAGGAAAATAGCTCTCAGGATTGCTTTTGTTCAGGAAGGGACACTTACTACAATACAGGCACCCTTGCAACATGACACATGGGTGCCTATATTGGTACTAGGCACCCGTAAGTGTACCAGCACTAGGATAGGACAGGAATGCACTGTATAATGGTAAATATGGTGCATTCCTGAACTTTCCATGGCACACAGTACAGCGTACGTAGCAAGGTGGTTTGCAGCGCTGCATGAAAGAATGATAAATCTGCTCTGCAATATTTGCACATCGCATATCTGCAATGTGTGTAGACTGGTTGTGAACCATAACTTGAGTAAGCAAAGCCATCATCATGTATTCAGGAAGATAGGACATCACGGTCAAATGAAACAAATCTACAAAAATCAAATGCCTTTGCCTTCAATTTTTTTATGCATCTTGATTGCTTTGTTTAATACATGTATGTTTAATAGGATGAATTAGAAATGTTTGATGTTACAACACAAACTGTCTTGTATTTCACACACATCAAAACTCTGATAGTGGTTGAAGGAAAGATACGTGGTTCATCCGGGCTTCAGTTGTAATCCAGTCGCCAGTATAGCCAAATGGCATAGCACATGTATTTTGTGAAGTGCACATTCAACTCTTGGGGCATCTTGGCACTCAATAACAGGTAATCATTGTTACCCATCTCAGTAGTACTCATTTTAACAAACTCAGATAGATGAAATGCTGAATGGACCCACAGGAATATGAACCTGTGGCCATGAGTTCATAATCAGGTTTCTGGGGTGGATGCATTAGTCCACTAGACTCCACATATGAGACTCCCTTCGAAATCATTGTTGGAACCAATTTCTGCTTGTCCTACCAAGCTACTTGACTGTCACATTTATGTTGACTCCCGTTGGTGACTTCTAGAAGTTATTAGAAACTGGTGAGAAAATTCAGGCGATACTTTTCAATTCTTGCAAGTGGCATAAAAAATACAAAAAAATAAGGTTACTTGCCATGATGAGCCAAAATTTAGGAAATTAAATTATAGGTGGCAAAAAATTAAATGGGTAAGAAAGGTAGATCCAAAAAACGTTTGGGAAAAGTAAGGCAGTGCTTGGTGCAAACATGTTTTACCACTATTATTATGAAGACAGGTCTGTGATGATGGTAAAGCCTGTTAAGAATATCTGTCAATATTTATTGTGGTGGAAAAGAACTGTGAAAGAAAACCAGCACAAGCAATGGGTCCACATTTGTCCTCCACTGGGAACCGAACTAAACACCCCATTGTAACTCTTGACTCTCTCAAGGTAGTGAAACAGAGCAGTCTAAGGCCTGCACAAGGGAGGTGGTCTGGGCTACAAATCATCATTCTCTGGCACGCAGTAAAAGCACTCAATAGGGGCGTGGCTTGGACTGCAATGAGGAGAGTTGCCTAAGTCCAGAGCTCCGCTACACCCAGGATAAACAACGAGCCCTAAACACGATTCTAGCTAAACAAACGAAACTCCAAGCAATCCAAATCAGAAACCTTGGTGAGCAGGAAGATACCAACCATACAGGGCGATAACTACGGCACAACATACTAAATCGGTTGCAGGCAGAAGATTTCTGGCACTGGAAAAAAATAAATTTGGCGGCGTCGGAGTAACAGAGAAAAACAATCGGAGGGGCATCGAAGGCTCAGGCGCAAGGAGCCAACATCCAAGAACACCCACTATGAGGTCAGTGCTCATACTCCCCCGCCCCCAGCAGAATACCTTACTGGCCAGATCCTGGCAAGAACCGCACTGCGATCGACATCAGCGCGCAGAAAGCGAAACGAAACCGCAGCCATATTGGGAGGAAAAACAACCAAGACACTCCAGAGGGGGGACACAACGCTAACCAGCGGCCCAGCAGACCCACAACAGAGGCCCAGATCGCACTATTAGACAGAGCCTCTGTAGGGAAGAAATTTAAACAACTGCACACAGCTGCGACGCCCAACCCACAACAGCGGGGGAGAAACTAAAACTATCTAGGGGCGCCGCCCTCTTGATTAGCGCGTGAGCAGACAAAAACAAAAGCCTACAATCAAAGCCTAATGAGTCAGCAGTTGTGCTCGGCCGCAAAAAACAACCTCCTCAGCGACAACATGATCCCTATACCGGCTAGGGGGTAGTCAAGAGCAAGAAGCAGCAGAAACAAGAGCGATCAGCCCAGGCGAAACGAAGGGTGAAACCGAAACTATCTATAGGCGCCGCCATCTTGCACAAAACAACATTGACGATAGTGCAGACAAAACAAAACAAACGCCTAAAATAAATGCCCAATAAGACATCATACAGTCCAGGTCAACGGAGGGCGATATCGAAACCAGCGAGGGTGATACAGAACCAGCACGCAACAACCATCATGGGGGTGCCAGTAGAATAGCGCAAACCACTCCATATCAACACCACCATCTGTCAGCACCTGCGAGGTAGCGAACCTATCCCTGTGACAGACGAACCACCCACGAGGATAAAGTACACCCTAAACCGGCTATTCCAACACCAGCAGTGAGTGGCAAAGTTAAGACCAAGAGAGCACGACCCAGCAGGTGCTAAAGCAAACGAGACAAACCACCACAAGCCATCACTAAGCAATAAGGAGACAATCACAGCCAAAGGCGTGCCCAGGTAGAGAGATATCCCACACATAACCAGAATACGCAAGGAAAAGGCCATTACCCACAAAGCGAATGACCTACCTTGAGCAAGACACAGAGAGGCAAGCAAAAACCACGGAACCTCCGGAAAATGCAGCAGGCAGTGCACACAACAAGATCGAAAAGGCAGGAAATCAAGTGCCAGGAATACCAAAGCGGCTCCCCCAACAACAACCAACCACACAGATAGGAGCAAGCAAACAAGAAGGCAGCGACTCACATAGGGGCAAGAGATTCGACTGCCTACTAACAAAAAGAGGCATAGCCAAAATGGCGGGCAAAGAGGGGAAACAATTGCCGAAGAAGACGAAACCAGAAGGAGTCCACAAATCGCCAATAAAACAAAAATCAGACATAAGCAGTACTCTGGACAGCATCCTAAAAAAACTTGCGGAGGTACATGACCTAGCAAAGACTACAAAAAAAACCACGGACGCGATCCAGCTTGAACTGGCAGCTGTTAGAGCGGACATTCACGCAGCTAACAGCAGGCTCTCCGAAGTAGAACAGAGAGTCAGTGACATGGAAGACAGGACACAGCTCACTGGAAAGGCAATCGGCAACATAGCCAAAGCTACCACAGACCTTCAGAAGCAAGCAGCAGAGTTCGAGGACAGAAGTAGAAAAGGCAACATAAGAATTCTGGGAATACCAGAAGGCGAGGAAGACAACCGGGCTTGTGCGTGTCACTCCTGCAAAACCTCATCCACAAGCTAACTAACCTCAAGTTTGCGAATCCATTCGAACTAGACAAGGCATACAGAGTACCAGCCATAAAACAATAAAACAGAACAGGACTAAGACCAATCATATGTAAACCACTACGATCACACCAAACTGAAGTGATCTTCGGAGTTGCAAGAAAGAACCACAACCTGCTGTGGAACGGAAACAAAATCATCCTCACACAGGATTACTCAAAAACCACAGTTGATATCAGAAAAGGTTTCTTAACCCAAAGAGAGAGACTAAGGAAAGAGAACATCACCTTTTCATTTGCCGGTCCGTCGAAATTCAAAATAACAAACAAAGGAAAGACACTGACATTTGATGATCCCATGGAACTAGCCCGCTACCTAGAAGGCCCAAAGACTCAGGTTATGGAGACGTCAACACCAACCAGCAAGAGAAGTGCCTCTCCAGACCTCCCCACTGACTAAGCAGAAGCACAAAAGGCAACTCACCAGTTTTCGAATGTTTAAAGAAGCTCATGTTAGGAACACTTGAATTTCACCAATATTTTACCTTAAGAGAACACCAGAATGCCGTGCACAGAAGAAACTACCTCACAGACCCGCGATAAGACTTCTTGACCTCAACAGATATCTACCTCATGAAAACACCAAAAACTTTTGCACAAGCAAATCTACCTCAGGGAACGCCAGAAGCAGGCACAATATAGCGTGAACCTACATACTGAAGCACAAGAAGTGTTTGGACAAGCGCAACTGAACTTTAGAAGGATGATGTCCTTTCACTTGCACGCGGGGGGCTATTGAGACGGCAAATAATGCCAGATGGTCAGCTACAACAGTCAGACCTACCCCCAGATGTCGTACGGCCATCTCTGACTAGCCTGGAAAGTAGCGGAGCGGGAGGGACCTTGCTGTCGCACGTCTACAGTACGACAAAGCTGCAGGGTGGAGGAGGCACGGGAGGGGGAAGGGGGGAGTAGGGAGGGGAGAAGGGAGGGAAGAGGGGAGGGAGGGGGAGGAAGGGGGTTTCGATGTATATAGTGTCTGTCCGATATGAATCGTCTTTTTGTCCAGTTTTGTCCACGTCCTTGTCCTTGTCACCTACAATTGCTCAGTTAGTTCACACGCCCTAATAGACCAACCACACCAAACCACTAATACACACACCAACTTACGCCAAGACCCCGCTAAACATGACACCAAATCAACGCGCTGCAAACACACCTGAAGATAGTCTCCCTCAACGTCAAGGGCCTAAACCACCCGATCAAGAGGAAGAAAGTTCTGGACTACCTAGCTAAGACCAAAGGGGACATCATCCTCTTACAAGAGATAAAAATAGCCAGAAAAGACGCAAGCAAGCTCAGAGCGAGATGGATAGGGCAGGTAGCCTGCTCCCCAGCGGTAGGGAAAAAAAGAGGGGTCATCACCCTGACAAACAGTAGATCCAAGATAACTATTGAAAGGGAACAGTGTGACGACCAGGGGAGACTACTGATCACCCAACTGAAAAGAGGAGAGGAAACTATACTGATAACCAACACCTACGCTCCTAACACAGACAACACTAGTTACTGGGAAGAGGTAGCGAGGCAAATAGAAGCCCACCAGCCATGCAATATGAACGTGCTGACAAGCGACTTCAAGGTTGCCCTGGACCACACCCTAGACAGACAATCAAGATCACAAACCTGACCCCCTACGTCCCTCAACACTTTAAAAAATCAATGCATCAAGTTCAACCTAGAGGACCCATGGCGACTCCAGCACCCCGATACCAGAGACTACACCTTTTACTCTAACACACACAACTCATACAGCAGAATAGACTATATCCTGATCTCAGCCTCACAAACACACCTGATTGAACACACAGACATCGCGGCCAGAATGATCTCAGATCACTCATGCATCAGCCTACAACTCAAGGGCAGTCACAATGAGTACATCACACGCAGATGGAGGTTTAACAGCATAACTATGGCAAACAAAGAGGACAAAGACAGAATACAGAAAGCCATAGGGGACTACATCACAGAAAATGATATACCTGACACAGATCCAAAATGCCAATGGGATGCCCTTTAGGCAACCATCAGGGGGACGCTGATAGAAATCAAAGCCAGGAGAGACAGAGAAGCAAAAGCACAACTAAACCAACTAGAACATGACATCAAAGAACTGGAGAGGAAACACATTAATGATACCTGGAACGCAACCACATTCGTAGAAATAACAGGGAAAAAATACGAATTCAACAGAATTCTGAGTGAACGGACAGGTCTGTGGATCATGAAATACAAACAAATCAACCTATGCGAGGCTAACAAAGCGGGCAAATAGCTTGCATCATACCTCAAATACAAGCAAAGAAAGCAATGTATTTGAACAATCACAGATACAAACAACAGGCCACACACCAGGAATAGGGTCATCATTCATGAAATTCTACAAAGAACTCTACAAAAAAGATGACAACCTAGAACAGGAGGGATGCTTATCCTATCTAGACAGACTCAATCTACCCCATTTGACAGAAGAAGACGCCAAGGCGTTAAGTCAGGACATAAAAACCAGCGTGATCACTTCAGCCATCAGGGCTCTAAAAGAAGGCAAAGCCCCGGGACCGGACGGATACACCGTACCCTTTTACAAAACCTTCCAAGACCAACTAAGTCCAGTGCTAGGTAAAGTCTTTAATCACTGTGGGGAAGTAGGGGCAGTCACAGAATCCATGTCACAAGCCAACATAATAGTCATACGAAAGCAAAACAAAGACCCACAATGACCCAAAAACTACCGCCCTATATCTCTCATAAACCTAGACTGCAAGCTATACGCCAAAGTCCTGGCAACAAGATTAAATAAAGTGCTCCCACAGCTAATCGGTAATTCACAGGTTGGCTATCTAAAAACTTGCATGTCCCACGATAACACAAGACTCCTCTGCCAAGTCATAGAATACTCCTCCAAAACAGTCAACCCTATGGTAGCCATCACGTTAGATGCAGAAAAAGCCTTCGACAGGGTATCCTGCCGTTTCTTAGAGAAAACCATGCAAGCACACAACCTGGGTGAGAGCTTCTTGTGGAAATTCATGGCTCTTTACAAATCCCCCAAAGCCCAGATAGCAATCAACGGAGTGACCTCAGCCCCCTTTAACCTGTTCCTTCTCGACCTCGAACCCCATATCAGGGATATCACAGACAACAACAGTTAAGCGGGAGTAAACATAAACAACACTACAGCCAAACTAGCTGCATACGCAGACGACCTGCTCATAATAACGGAGGAGCCCGCCCACTCTATACCTTCACTCATGCACACTTTTGATCTTTACGCGAAACACTCAGGCTACAGACTCAACAGAGACAAATCAGAATGCATGCCCCTCAATATACACACAACTAGAGAAGTTTTAGGCTCCTCCGGACTAGCTTGGGAACCTAGTTCTGTCAAATACCTAGGCATCCACTTCTGTAGGACGCTAAGATCAACCCTGGAACAGAATGAGAAAACCACTCTAGAAAAGATAAAAGGCCTGCTGGATACCATGCCCAAGTTCATCACCTGGTGTGGCAGAATAGACACTGTGAAGATGATGATCACCCCCGTAGTTAACTATCTATCTGGAATGCTCCCCCTGACTTTCACAGAGGATTTCCACCAAAAAATCGACCGGATGCTTAACAAGTTCATATGGCGCGACAAAAAACCCAGAATCAGCCTCCAGAAAGTCAGAGTAGGTAAAAAGCTAGGGGGGCTTAACGTGGCGGACCTGAGAACCTTCCAGACAGCCTTCATAGCCAGACAAGGAATGCACTGGGTTCTGCCCAAGCAGCCCTACACACCAACCTGGCTCTCTATAGAGAAAGCCATTTTGAACAATACAGACCGCCTAACTCTCCTCACAGCCAACAAGCAAGCATACAAGAGCAACCCGATCTTCAAGATCAATAGGCAGGTGCTGCTCAAAGTCGACAGGAAACTCGAAGTCAGCATCAGAAACTCACCCTGGGAATCACTCTGGGATAACCCCAAGATCAAAGACAGAGGAAAGACCCTCGATATGCACACATGGAAAAAAGTAGGTCTCTCATACCCAGGACAGCAGGAAGGGGAAGGATCGCCCCAAACCTTCAACAGTATGAGAAACAGACACGACCTCCCTGAAGTAGAACTTTACAACTTCTTAGCCATCAAGACAGCCCCAACAAAATCTAAACTAACCAAACACAAACCCTCAATCTTCGATACATGGAGAACATAAACAAGACAGGCCACCAGGTCTCGCACTTATACAAGCTCTTCCTCCCAAGACTCTCCAAGCTAAACACAAAAAACAACACCTACTGGATAACCCAACTTGGCTCCAATCTCACAGAACAAGAACTACAAATGTTCTGGGAGGCCCCATCAAAAAACATGGTATCCCCAATGCTAGCACAAACCAAATTCTGGCTTTTACACCAAGCATTCTGGACACAGGTCCGCCTAGCATCATTAGGCCTGAAAGACAACAACAGCTGCTGGAACTGCGGTGCTGTAGGAGGAGACCTCGCACACCTCATCTTCCAATGTAATAAGGTTAGCCAATTCTGGGAGAAGGTGCTGGGCTTCATCAGCGAAGCACTAGGTTGCACTCTACAACACTCATTTGCCACAACTACCACCGCTCCCATCACAACAGATCTAGCCACACAGCAAGACAGGTACCAACTAGACTTCCTCCTTACGACAGCAGTCAAAACAGTACTAGCCAAGTGGAAAGACACCACCAAAGCCACATTCAAGGGGTGGCTGAATTGGGTCACATTGCTAAGAGGGACAGACATCATGGCACTAAGACAAACACCCTGGAAAAACCCCAACCGTTTAATGTGGTCAACACTAGACAAATACTTCAGCTCTTACAAGCCTCCATAAATCATCCATACACGCCGACCAACTGCCAATAACCCAGCGTAGGGAATGTAATATAATACTAAACATCCGGCAAACACATCTATGTTTTGTCTTTAAATACGCAGTATGTGTACACACGCAACTACCTATACGTTTAATGTTAAATGCTTCGAGGCCGATTGAAGAAATGTTGGGCAGACACAAATGTAAACCATGTATCCCTACTGGCCCGCCCGTTTAGCTGCATATTCGTGATATGTCACATTGTTTTATATTTTTGTAATGTGAAAATACCAATAAAAATATTGAACAAAAAAAAAGCACTCAATAAATGATTGTCCACCCTGTGCTTTTTCTTTTGTAAAAGAAAAAGTATATTTATCACAAACACACTGCTCAATATACACAGGACTTTACAAATATACATAAGGCTGATGGAAGTACCCTTTGGTCACATTGAGTCATCACTTTTGGCTTTCCCAAGGGGGTCTAATTCAACAAATCACATGTAAAAACAGTAACTTGTACTTAAAAGCGATAATTGAACATAATGTGTAATGAATACACTTAATACTGGCAATAAAGCATGTATACTTTGATCACAAGTGGTTGTCAGCATCATTATTTCGATAAAGCATTTACAAGAAAACTTCATATGCATGTCTGAATGATGTGTGTACTCATAGTAGCTTACAACATGAAAAACACAGTTAAAACATAATTGCATGTCTGATCGCAGTAGCTGCAATCACAGACTTTTGCCCCACATGAAAACCCATGTTAATCACCTTCAGGCCACAGGGACTGCAGCCATAGACTTTGTCCCAGCTGAAGAGCACATACTCTAGCCCAGGGAGTGCTTGAAACTAAGGAAGAAACCCTGGTTAGTCATTCTTTTTGAGTTCCACCCTACTTAGAGTAGGGACTCCTCAAATTCTGTTTGAGGGGGAGGCGCACTGCTCCTGCAGCTCCCCTGCTCTGTTTAACAATGTTGGTGGTCACCACAAAGTAAAGGAATGTCAGAATCAGGGTTAAGACAGTGCCAAATCGATGAGCCACGCTGAGCGGGATAGGGTACTCCTCATGAATGTTTAATCAGTGTCTCTCCCACTGAGGCGGGAAGAGCCACGGTCTTTGATTTCCTTGCTGTTTTGGTCAGACAGCATCACACTGCCATCCACTTTCTAATTTTTTTTAGCGGTGGCAGTCCCTCCGGGGCACCTCATGCGAGGTCTTGTTGGGGAGACGATCAGGGAGTCCACCCCTGGCTTAAGGTTTCTCAGCCTGCCCACGTGGGTGACAGTGGCAGCCTCCTGCTCGACACATGGCTAACCATGGCTGGGGGAGCACGATAACACTTCTTCAATCATTGCTGACATGGGGGGATGGGGTCCTGGACCCCTGAAACAAGAACATGCCAGGGTGAAAAGAAGAGGCAAGGGGCGGTTCTCATGCACCCCCTTTCTTTGGGGATCAAGGCACAGTATTACTTGTGCTGACTGCCGGGCCCTGGCCCATTTTACTGGATATTTACCAGACAAAGGAGCTCCATGCACTCTATGTGAGGAAAGGTCAATGGTTGCCAAATTTGAAAATGCCATATCCCTGAGCCTGTTAGGCTGATTTGGCCAATTGTGGACTCATTCTACTCCTGGTGGCGAGCTCTAGTCACCTAGGTCAGTTGCAGTAACCCTTCTCACCTCCAAACCAATGCAGACCTCAAGGAACTAGTTCTTCTGGCTCCCGTCACACAAATGTCCAGGGCTTTCTCCCACCTGGGCCTTAGAGACTGTAAGGGGATCAGCATCACTGGCCCTCGGGTAGACCCCCCTTGTCCTGGGGTCAAATGAGCAGGGTCCTTAGTACTTTCTGGGTTTCAGGGGGTTCTTCCTTCCAGTTCTCCATGATGGTCCCAGGATCCAGCAATGAAGTATTGATAAATCACTCTCCCCCTGTGCAAGACCTTTTAAATGGGGGTGGGAGGGTCCAGCAGTAAGGCACCTCTGGCATATCCTAGGGCGCCACATCACCTCTCCACCCATGTCCCAATCTTCCTTTACAGCCTGCTGGGACATTTCAAAAAGGCGTCACCCAGGAGTCACTTGTCACATCTGCTCTGGGGGACTCAACTTCACACCTCACTGAAATACCTCCCAGAGCCTTTCCCAGTAAACCTTCAAAGAAAGCCCCCTCCTGGGCTGGCTCCAAAGGTCTGGACTCCCTCCTTTGTTTAGTGAGCCTGGGCAGGCTCATCCCTGGCACAGTGTGACAGTGTGTTGATTGATGCAGAGAATTCTGCGCTATCCCTTTCTACCTCGGGAGCTGAAGAAATCACTTTTAATTGCTCCCTTTGTGTGGGAACGCTTTGGTTCCTGTGGCTGGAGAGAAATGTAGTTAACTTCGCACAGCAGGGTGATATAAGGCCTGGGCTCTGACTCTGTGCTGAGCCAGTGAATTATGATTCTCCTAGATGACCTATAAGCTGTACAGATATGTTTGCGAACTTTGCAGAATTGAATTTCCATTCAGGTTATGCCCTAAATTGTAATGAGCAGCTGCAGCTCCTCATCAATGGCGTTGGACCGTCGTCCCACTGGCTCAGACCCAGCAGAAGAAAAATTAAACAATATTTTGCTATTGTTTACAGCTGCTGGCTCTGAGCCAGCGAGTAGAGGCCCATGGGATGGGGGAGGAGTAGTGGCAAATGTGCACTTTAAAGTGTGCATGTCAGTTAAGCCAGTCATTTCAAGCTGGCCAAACTGACATGCACACGTAGATTTCTCCAAAGCGGCTGTATTGTACAGCCGGGTTGGAGAAACAGCAGACACCCTGTGCCTGAGTGAGCGTTACTCTAGCCCACTCAGGCAATCCCCACACTGCTCTCATGCTTGAGACCAGCGTGGGGATTGGATGGGGAGTCTGATACTGTCCCATGGACTGCTGGGAGTAGGAACAGAGGAGTGTGAGGTGGCTGGCAGCAACAGGTAAGTCTTGATTTTTTACATTTATTATTAACCCCCTGCCAGACTCTCCCCCATGTGCTTTCCACCACCCCTGCTCCCTTTCCACCCACCCCACTGGTCTTTATATCTCTCTGCCACAGGTGGATATGACAATGGTGTCTGTAGGCCAAGGGGAAGCCAAACTGCACTCTAATGCAGCCCTCCCCATAGCTGTGTAATGGAGTGCAACTGCACATAAAACCATAATCCCTACTGAATTTCTCTATGAGTGTACACTGATATTATGAGGCTTACCCCAAATCAATACCCAATCCTCTAGAGTTCCCTCTGTGCCAGGCTACCTGTGAGCAGTTATTGGGATGCACATGGTAGTAGTCCCCCATATGGGTAAAGAGTCAAGTGCCTCCTACACTTGCTGCATCACAACAGCCTCATCTTAATAAGTGGACAATGGCGGTAAGCATGCGCTGTCAATTTACCATGAGTTTACCACTAGTGAGTCCCAGGTTATGAGGCTGTCCCACAGTAAAAGGTTGAAAACCAGTTGATCAAAAAGCGAAAATCGGGGCAGAATATATGGGCAGAACCATCGTCTTACAAGTTGTTTTTGTATAGTTTTGTACTGTTTTAGTACATTTTTGGGGATTTTACTGTGGCTGTGTTGTGCTCTATTTTGATTATTATTGTGTGTGGTTCCCTGTTATGTTCTATTGTGCTCACCAATTACTTTGAAGACGTAAACAAAACCTGCTACAATACAAGCTTAAAGAAACAAATCTAGTCAAATTTCAATGAGAAACCATTTACTGCTGCCTAAGGTGATAAAATACCCCAGCTCCAACTCTGCCCTTATTTAAGACCCAACTCAACCCAAAGCAGTGATAGAGATCTTTTATAAATTAGCACTTATTGATATGATACGGCCACTTGTCTTAAATTATGAGATAGGGGCAATAATATTATCTTCATTTTAATCATCATTCTTTGCTCTTCGTTTTCTTTTATTGAGGTCCAAACACATGAATCTTTTTGACATGGATATTTCTCCCATACATACTCGGCTTTGCATAGGTCGATGTCAAACACAATGAAGTGCTGACAATTAACACGAAGGATGAAGGAATTTCAAAATAAAACAAACTAGGCTGTTGAAGTTTTTCCGACGAGACAAAGTTCTAAATTTGTGTTTTTCTGACGCGCTCACATAATATACAAGCACCATTAGTTATGTGTTATATTATCCCATGCATTCCTCTATCCCATGCATTCCTCTATTAAGTTTCAACAAATACGCTGACCTATAGCGAACATAATGACAAATAGGGTGTCAGGGACAGGCAATCCTACCCTTCATGTTGTTTCAACAAACAAACCATACATTAAACGAACAAGGTATTTAGCTCCTGCTGTCCATTTCACATATGGGTTTGAAGTCAGTAAATAAAAATATTTCACTTTTCAGCCTATATATTTTTATTTAGGACATTATCTGGACATTTCATTAATGTCAATCGTTGATCCACAGGTCTCAAATCATTCGCACGTTAAAATAAATCATATTTTCAAATAACAGATTTGCAAACAAACTTGTAGAGAGAACTTTCAACCAATTGCAGTCAGCTGCAGCCTTCGACCAAAGCTATCAGTGAAGGTTAAAATACCCGTAAACCACCATGACAATAAAATCAAAGATCACACAATTAAAAGTAAAAGCACTGTTTAAGCAGTTGAAACATACTTGCCAATGTTTGGAAACTAAAAAGGGGGAGATTCTGAAAACAATATTTTGGGAATTTAATTTGCATATTTACATATTGCCTCACATTCAAGGGAAAAATGTAAAATTAAAGTCAAATTTGTGCTAAACAAAAATCATGAGTCTCCAGCATGAACTGGGGGTGCTGGCCTACATGGTTGAAGGTTCACTATATATTTCAACTTAACAAGTCATTCTGACTGCAGAGACCAATAATTCTAGAATTCATTTGCGGTGGTTCAGCATGTAGACACTCTTTGACTGTGCTGCTTAATTTTTGAAAGCTTGAATTTCCATGCATAGTTGGTAAAGGGTATGGTTACTGTGTGATCTGTGTGAGAATGCTAAGTGATGCACATAACAGCATAAGAGGTGGTCTTAGCTTAACCCTGTACACTTGGCGCTTATACCACAGATGAGTGTAAGTTTTATGTCTTAGGAAATTAAACTTTCCTACCCATTTTGTTAGTCCTCCAGAAGGCTGTGATTATTCATATAATCTTCTCTTGTCCCGGGTAAGTTCTTCTTTGTCAATAATGGTGTCCTTGAATATACAAGCTGAGGCAACATACTGAGCAAGAGAGTGCATGAGGGAGAGTGTTACTGGCAATGTGGAATTTCAGGGAAGCGTGTGTGTGTCTGTGATTTTTTGATCTTGCCCAGGAAGAGTGCAAGCTCAGGGACATCATCCTTGTTAAAATCTATTGTAGCAGAGATCCCTCTCAGTTGTGATCCACTGTATGGTGGACTGCTACTCACTAGTTCTACAGGTTGTTTCGGAGGGTGTATGTGTGGTCATAGAAAGCGACAGATAACTCAACCAAGTTGTGACAGTAACTCCTAAACAATATTAGGTCCAGCCTACTTGGATGAATGTGATAAATTGAAAAAGTTTCCGAATAATTGTCTTAGAAGTATAATTCGGAGGGAAGGAGTCCACCTGTATGGTACGAGCATGAACAAGAGTAGGGGGTGCGTCTTTATGCCCTCTTGTAGCAGTATCACGTGAAGTCTACAGTATCAGCTCCCGGGTAGTATGGGTGCAATCAATTTAGGCAGCGCTTCACCGCCCTCAGCTACAACAGTGTGGCCCAGAAAACTATGAGATCCCACAGGAGTTTTGAGGCTGCCACCAAAGAAAGGTATAACTTTCCTGATGTTTGCAAATAGGCTGTAAGGTTTATCGAGGATTAGTGTGGTTGAAGTAAAATGTAGATACAGCTTCTTCAAACTTTGTTAATAAAGCGTTAATCAGAGTCTAGAAAGCCATGGGTGACAGTAAGGTAGACAGCTTCCCAGAAAAAAACAGCAATGTTACTCTTACATTACTTGGTCCACTCAAGTGCAACAAGAGCACAAACATAGAGATGCAGGTTTCCCAAACAAAAGGTCCAGCCACGAATGACATGGATGCAAATAAACAAATATGCAGCTTCCGAGATAATTAAAGGTATTAGGCAGAGACTACACAAGGCGCCTCAAAGTGTAGTTGGTGCAACCAAAGTAAGTTACAGCTCTCCTATGCCCTGCTACAATTAGGTCTAAAGTTGTGTCAATGCTGTGACAAAAGAAGGTGTACATAACAATAAAAACCACACAGGATTACAGAGAGGCCACGGGTTTTGTATAGGAGGGATATGAGCACATAGATGTTTTAAGCAACCCATTTACAACAGTTTTGCACGGAAAACCATGAAGCTTCATACAGCTGCCAGCCTGATACAAAAAGGCATGTCTTTGGCACACTGCAAATGACTGTAACAAGATTATTCATCAACAATTTTACTCTAGCCATGAAAGCTTTACCATTTAAATAAATATTGTATCGTAGATTAAACCTGATAAACATGTGATTGTAGGCTTACATATACACTATTACAATATTATTTTGATTACCGTTATAAAAAAAACACACATGAATATATCAAGTGCCACAGGGTTCTGCTGCCAATTATTTTGCTAATGTACCAATGTTAGAGCATTTCTACCAAACTCAATAAACCCAACTGGCTCCATATCATCAATAATTGAAATGCTATGCTATGCTATGCTATGCTATGGGCACTTATAATGCGCACAGATGCTCCAGCAAAGGAGCGTCCCGGCGCACGACAAGGTAGAACACAGCACCGCAAGATGCAGAAAATTGAAAAGGGGAACAGCTACAGGACAACATTAAAATAAGAAAGCTTTAATGGCCTTACGGAACAGCAAGAGATCCTCCAACAGACGGATCTCTACAGGGAGAGAGTTCGAAATAGCCGCCTCTCTCACTCGATAAGATCGGCCCCCAGCTCGGCTAAGCTTAAACCGGGGGACCACAGCGAGAGCTTGGCCAAAGGATCTAAGAGAGCGGGTCAGAGTATAGAGAGACTAGAGGTTGGTAAGGATCTGGGGAGCAGAACCTTTCAAGATTTTAAAGGCCAGACATAAGACCTTAAAATGAATTCTCATCTTGACCGGCAGCCAGTGCAAAGATCGTAGAGTGTTAGAAACGGAGCAAAACCTGGGCAGGCCAACTACCGCTCTGGCTGCAGCATTTTGAACACGCTGCAGGCGAGTGATTTCTGCCTGGTGTGCCCCCATCAGAAGAGAGCTGGCGTAATCAAGCCGGGAGATCACCGTCGCCTGAATCACCAACTGCCTGGTCGAGGCATCAAAACATTTGAGGACCGGTCTTAAGCCCCGAAGAACACCAAAACAGCAGGCCGCAGTTCTCTTTGTATGGCCAACAAAGCTGAGGGTGGGGTCCAGCCAAACTCCCAGGTTTCTTAATTCCGTGACCGGAGTCGGGGACGGCCCAAGTTCCGGAGGCCACCACCTGTCCCCCCAGAGTTCCGCTTTCTTACCGCCAATCATGATTTCAGTCTTTTTTGCGTTAAGTTGGAGACAGTTGGCATTCATCCAACCAGCCACCGCCCTCAGTCCACTCTGAAACCTAGGGGCATCCTGCTCAGCATCCCCGCTGATAGTAACCGCTAGCTGAGTGTCGTCAGCGTATGAGACCATAGTCATGCCCCACTGCTTGACGACATCAGCCAACGGTCTCACGTATAGGTTGAATAACGTGGGACTCAGCGAGGATCCCTGCGGAACCCCCATGGCCAGAGGATGGAATTTGGACTGGTGAGGTGGGATGGCCACGCAAAAAGAGCGATTGTCGAGAAAGGAGCGGAACCACTGCTATGACCATGACTGGCACAGCATTCTGACCGGCCTTGCATCTAAACTAAAATTCTGCACTCCTGCTAGGAAACCACAGGTGGAAAAATATTGTTGTCAGGTCCACCTAGGGCAATTGAGTGAGATCAGCCAAAGTTACCCAGCACATGTGGAAACGTAAAATTCAGAAAGTAGGAGTCAACCCAAGTGGTATGAATTCAACCAAGGGAAGGTGGGGCTCCCCCAGGCCCAGTTAAAGCGGTATTTCAGAAATATTACAATGTACAAACCTACAAGGTACACCCAGAAGTGATGTGGATGAAGCCAAAGGATGCTGCATCAAACCAGGCTCAATGACAAAACTGTTGGATGCTTGTTTGTACTCTAAGTTAACTGTTTTTGGAACATCTTATGTGGCTTTTTCTGAAATACAAATCTTTTTATCAGTCCATTCCCCAAAAATCAGGAACTAGAGGGGAAACAAGTGAAACCTTTCCTTTACTAATTTCACATATCTGAAAGGTGTTCAAAAGTACTCAGAAGTCAATGGGCTTGAGCTGCATATCAATGAATCAATTGATCAGTAGATTTGTAGAGCGCTACTTGTCACCCGTGAGGATATGCATGCGCTGGCTTGGTCTAGTTGATAAGACGAATAGCCAGGTCTTATGGGACTTTCAGAACTCTGGAAGAGATGGGAAGGTCTGTAGATGAAAGGGTAGCTCATTCCATGTCTTCACAGCTAGGAGACGGAACAGTGTCTGCATCTGCAATGTTGGATACAGTGGGGTGAGGGTTTGCGAATGGGACGTAGAGCGGAGATATCTGGTGAGCTAATGGAAGTTCAGGCAGTGATTAGTGTAGGGTCTTGTATGCATGGTTCAGGAGCTTGAACTGACGTCTTTTCTATACTGGGAGCCAGTGGAGTTCCCTAAGGTAGGGGGTGATGTGGGTTCATCTAGGGAGATCTAGGAAAAGTCTGGCTGTGGCATTCTGTATGGTCTGTAGTCATTGGAGGAGGTGAGCTGCAATCCCTGCGTAGAAACCATTGCCATAGTCCAATCGGCTGGAGACCAGGGCCTGGGTGATGGTGCGTATTGAGTTTTGGGGTAGACATTTCAATATCTTTCGAAGCATGCAGAGAATGAAAAAGCAGGATAAGTATAAGAAGATGATCTGAGACATCGTTGTTAGCTTGTTGTCCAGAATGATGCTTAGGTTCCTAGCGTGGTCAGTGGAGTTAGTGGTGTCTTTGGAGAAGGAGAAGATGAGCTGTGTGTCATCGGTGTAGGATATGATGTTAAGTTCATTGGTGATGCTGGCCAGAAGTGTCATATAAATGTTAAAGCAGGTGGGACTGATTAGAATCCTTGGGGTACTCCACAGATGATTTGCTTGGGTTCTGCTCTGAAATGGACTTTTCGAGTTCTTCTGGTGAGGAAAAAGGTGATCCATCTGAGAGCGGCACCTTGAAAGCCAATGTTGTGCAGCCATGTGATGAGTGTGTAGTGGGAGACTGTATTCAAGGCAGCCAAGAGGTCTAGGAAGATCAGAGCAGCAGTCTCTCCTCATTCGAGTTGGGCTTGGATGTTGTCAGTAGCTATAATGAGGGCACATCTTGGTGCTGTGGTAGCTGCAGAATCAGGATTGGGAGGACTTGAGGAGGAGGTAAGTCTAAGGTACCCCCCTAGACAGGGTGCAGTGTATGTGAAAGGCAGGCCATGTACTGGGGGTGTGACTTGTCCTGTTAGTGAAATACTGTGCATTTCATTTTTCACTATTCACAGGCTATCTCTCCCATTGGATAGCTTGGGAGATACGTTGTAACATCTTACAAGTATAACTTCCCATGAGGACAAGATAAAAGCTGGAATTTAGGTTCTCTGAAATCAAAATTTAATAATAAATCTTTAAGTAAAGATAGCTTTTAAATTGTGGTTTTGAAAATGCCACTTTCAGGAAGTAGATTTACAAAAGGGGGTATATTTTTGTCCACCCTAAGCGTGGAAGGGTATTCTCAGATGTGAGACCCTTGCTCATTGCACCATCAGGATTCAAGCAAACCGGGCCGAAGACGGCTGTAATGCCAGAAACCGGTCCCCGGGAGCTTGTTTCCTTCCCAGTGTAAGAATTGGCTTTTGTAGTTTGGTTTGCCCTGTTCCCATCATGCACTGGGACAGGAACAGACTAATTTGCATACAGCCAGGTTCTGAAACTGGGATGGTGCAGTGAGCTAAAAAACGGTGTTGGATCTAGCCCTGATCTCTTGACTGGGTGAGAGGTTTCTGCTTAATTCAGAGACTCTGTCCCTCACCACCCCTTGTTGTAAATATTTTTGTCCACCCTAAGCGTGGAAGGGTATTCTCAGATGTGAGACCCTTGCTCATTGCACCATCAGGATTCAAGCAAACCGGGCCGAAGACGGCTGTAATGCCAGAAACCGGTCCCCGGGAGCTTGTTTCCTTCCCAGTGTAAGAATTGGCTTTTGTAGTTTGGTTTGCCCTGTTCCCATCATGCACTGGGACAGGAACAGACTAATTTGCATACAGCCAGGTTCTGAAACTGGGATGGTGCAGTGAGCTAAAAAACGGTGTTGGATCTAGCCCTGATCTCTTGACTGGGTGAGAGGTTTCTGCTTAATTCAGAGACTCTGTCCCTCACCACCCCTTGTTGTAAATATTTTTGTCCACCCTAAGCGTGGAAGGGTATTCTCAGATGTGAGACCCTTGCTCATTGCACCATCAGGATTCAAGCAAACCGGGCCGAAGACGGCTGTAATGCCAGAAACCGGTCCCCGGGAGCTTGTTTCCTTCCCAGTGTAAGAATTGGCTTTTGTAGTTTGGTTTGCCCTGTTCCCATCATGCACTGGGACAGGAACAGACTAATTTGCATACAGCCAGGTTCTGAAACTGGGATGGTGCAGTGAGCTAAAAAACGGTGTTGGATCTAGCCCTGATCTCTTGACTGGGTGAGAGGTTTCTGCTTAATTCAGAGACTCTGTCCCTCACCACCCCTTGTTGTAAATATTTTTGTCCACCCTAAGCGTGGAAGGGTATTCTCAGATGTGAGACCCTTGCTCATTGCACCATCAGGATTCAAGCAAACCGGGCCGAAGACGGCTGTAATGCCAGAAACCGGTCCCCGGGAGCTTGTTTCCTTCCCAGTGTAAGAATTGGCTTTTGTAGTTTGGTTTGCCCTGTTCCCATCATGCACTGGGACAGGAACAGACTAATTTGCATACAGCCAGGTTCTGAAACTGGGATGGTGCAGTGAGCTAAAAAACGGTGTTGGATCTAGCCCTGATCTCTTGACTGGGTGAGAGGTTTCTGCTTAATTCAGAGACTCTGTCCCTCACCACCCCTTGTTGTAAATATTTTTGTCCACCCTAAGCGTGGAAGGGTATTCTCAGATGTGAGACCCTTGCTCATTGCACCATCAGGATTCAAGCAAACCGGGCCGAAGACGGCTGTAATGCCAGAAACCGGTCCCCGGGAGCTTGTTTCCTTCCCAGTGTAAGAATTGGCTTTTGTAGTTTGGTTTGCCCTGTTCCCATCATGCACTGGGACAGGAACAGACTAATTTGCATACAGCCAGGTTCTGAAACTGGGATGGTGCAGTGAGCTAAAAAACGGTGTTGGATCTAGCCCTGATCTCTTGACTGGGTGAGAGGTTTCTGCTTAATTCAGAGACTCTGTCCCTCACCACCCCTTGTTGTAAATATTTTTGTCCACCCTAAGCGTGGAAGGGTATTCTCAGATGTGAGACCCTTGCTCATTGCACCATCAGGATTCAAGCAAACTGGGCCGAAGACGGCTGTAATGCCAGAAACCGGTCCCCGGGAGCTTGTTTCCTTCCCAGTGTAAGAATTGGCTTTTGTAGTTTGGTTTGCCCTGTTCCCATCATGCACTGGGACAGGAACAGACTAATTTGCATACAGCCAGGTTCTGAAACTGGGATGGTGCAGTGAGCTAAAAAACGGTGTTGGATCTAGCCCTGATCTCTTGACTGGGTGAGAGGTTTCTGCTTAATTCAGAGACTCTGTCCCTCACCACCCCTTGTTGTAAATATTTTTGTCCACCCTAAGCGTGGAAGGGTATTCTCAGATGTGAGACCCTTGCTCATTGCACCATCAGGATTCAGGCAAACCGGGCCGAAGACGGCTGTAATGCCAGAAACCGGTCCCCGGGAGCTTGTTTCCTTCCCAGTGTAAGAATTGGCTTTTGTAGTTTGGTTTGCCCTGTTCCCATCATGCACTGGGACAGGAACAGACTAATTTGCATACAGCCAGGTTCTGAAACTGGGATGGTGCAGTGAGCTAAAAAACGGTGTTGGATCTAGCCCTGATCTCTTGACTGGGTGAGAGGTTTCTGCTTAATTCAGAGACTCTGTCCCTCACCACCCCTTGTTGTAAATATTTTTGTCCACCCTAAGCGTGGAAGGGTATTCTCAGATGTGAGACCCTTGCTCATTGCACCATCAGGATTCAAGCAAACCGGGCCGAAGACGGCTGTAATGCCAGAAACCGGTCCCCGGGAGCTTGTTTCCTTCCCAGTGTAAGAATTGGCTTTTGTAGTTTGGTTTGCCCTGTTCCCATCATGCACTGGGACAGGAACAGACTAATTTGCATACAGCCAGGTTCTGAAACTGGGATGGTGCAGTGAGCTAAAAAACGGTGTTGGATCTAGCCCTGATCTCTTGACTGGGTGAGAGGTTTCTGCTTAATTCAGAGACTCTGTCCCTCACCACCCCTTGTTGTAAATACTTTCAGGAAGTAGGCATTTTCTTGCTTAGCCATCCTATGTGCCTCTGCTGAAATGTATATTGACTGTCTGGTTTTGGAGTGGCAGGAGCTGGGGGTGTGCATTCACTTCAGAAAGCCCCTGGGGAGTTGAGGTGTGTCCTTTCTTTCCTGGGTTATGGCTGTCTGGTTTTGGAGTGGCAGGAGCTGTGGGTGTGCATTCACTTCAGAAAGCCCCTGGGGAGTTGAGGTGTGTCCTTCCTTTCCTGGGTGACTCAGAGCTGGGCTGAATAGACGTCGGTTGCATTTAGAGTAGTGGGAGGAGTTCTCCTTTCACTTGAATAGGCCCTATCTCCAGTGCACAATGCAGTCTCCACCTCCTGCCGAGAAGCTGGACCAGAGAGGAAAGAACTAGTTTGGCGTGAGCTGAGGGTTTTTTTGTCAGAAGAGAACAGAGTAAAATGTGGTATAAATATTGTGGCCCAGACCCCAGAACTTAAGAATTCCTCTGGACTCAAGAACTGGAGAAGCTCTAAGGAGGAGTACTGCCCCATTGCTGGATGGATGCTTTGCTAGGTTGGCCTGCAGTGGTTGCTTCTGCCAAGGAGAGGAGAAAGACTCAATTCTGCTGTGTATCCTGCTTGTAGAAGATCTCCAAGGGCTTTAGGTAGAGATAGCCTCCTGTTCTGAAGACTCAGGGACACAAAGACTTAATTTCCTCTATCCTCCTGCACTTGGAACTGCTGTTTGGCGGCGAGCAATGCTGCGACCTGCAAACAACCCATGGACACTGCTTGTGAAGTGCAGGACACACCGCCTTGACTTGGACTGCAGCCCTGATGCCTGCCGATACCTCACCGTATCGACTCTGACGCCATCACCAAGGTTGCTGCCTGCACCGGAGCTGAGGGCACCACTCATGATGCATACGACGCACCACCCCAACTTGTAGCACAACCCCACATCACAGATGCTGGCGATTCATCATCGCAGAGCCAAAACCTGATGTGGGTGACCTCCCGAATCCATTGACTCTGCAATGTCATAAGGAAAGGATGCCTCGTCAGCAACTCAACGTCCCCTCCCTGACAACAGTAAGGAGCTTATGCCTCACCTCCCCTGCATTGCAGTGAGGAACCGATGCATCACCCCCCTCCGTTGCTGTGCACTGTCTTTGTTTTCATTGTTTGCCTAGGTACTGATCTTTGGGGCCCATGCGACTACGGGCCCAACGTACTTTGGAATTTTCATGTGTCACTAAGTCGTAATAGCCCCAGGTGGAATTATTTGTTGCTACAAGCTTTATTTTTGTAAATAACCTATGTTTGATGATATCTTGACATATGTACAGGGGGGTTTGTAATTTTGGTCTTGTTTGGTTTAGATAAAGATTTCCTATTTTTCTAACCTGGTCTGGTGTCCATTTGTAGTGTTTTCACTGTGTTACTGTATGTGCCACAAATGTTTACCACACAGCCTCTGAGATATGCCTGCCTGCTTGTGGCAAGCTACGAAGGGGGTGAGCAGGGGTTGTCTAAGGGCAGTACTCCCTTTCTTTGCCAGAAGCAAGGGTTCCTACTTGGACACAGGTGCAAACCATTGCCAACTAGAGACCCCCATTTCTATCATTGGTGGTGAATTATGAGGATTAGGAATTGCATCTGTGCCTAACATAACATACAGTGATTGGTGTACACTACTGGTATAGTGCAAACCATTACACAACCACATACTGTTTTTTTTCTGGGGCCCTCTTGGATGTATTTGTGATACTGAGACTCTGGTTAGTTGTTGCACCTGGTAAGTCTTGACAAAATTCAGATCCACTTCTGGCACCTGTATATCTACACGATGAATAGATAAAAGCCTTTTGCAAGGAGAAGGGGTTGTCTGTGGAGAGAGGATCCACAAGGAGTGATCTTGATGCATGACTGTATTCTTATAAGGTCGGACTCTGAAATGCAAGACTACCAGATGATTAAGAGGAGGAGGGCTTCTATGACAGTGAGAGAGAAAGAGAGAAAGACGATTGGCTTCTAGCTGTTGAGCAGAGGTTGAGAGAGTTCGACCTGGAACCCAAGGGGGCTGAGGCCAAGAGTGGCCAAGTGTGCCTTAGCCTAAGAAAAGGAAAGGTGTGTAGCTGAAGAACTGAGCTTTTCTGGGCTGGAGGTGGAAGCCATGAGCGCAGTGTCCAGCTCAGATGTTGGCAGCTAAACCATAATGTCTAGTGCTGAGGTAAAAGTACACACACCAAGAGAAGTGGAGCTTGACTTCATAATTACCCATGTGCGTTTCATGCATAGACATAATTTGTTTGTTTTTAGTGCAACTACAAGCTGCAATGGACTATTTTGAAGGCCTCGTACTCAATACAATGTAAGTTATGACGGTTATGCGGCTGTGTATGTAATGCTATGTAACTGATTACTACTGGAGGAGTGCACTCACAAACATGAAACAGAGCAGATGTGCTTCTGGCACACGTGGAAGGAGAAGGTAAAGTTGAAGTTGGGAGGATCTGGTGGTGGAATTGCTGGTACTCCAGCTGCAAGGACTGATGCTACCCACATTTACATGATTTTCTTGTTGAAGTGTTTGGCTTGTTCAATGGGGTGGAGATACTTTGAGTTTTTAGGGCTGGGCTGGGTGGAGCCCCACAGGAGGGGAAGAGGGGGGAAAGCTTACACATGGGGAGAATTTCAGGGAACTCAAGCAGACATAGCTAGTGGTGGGTACTAAATTCCGCACCACTGGCGGACTTCGCAAAGGTTTGACCACTCCTCGTTATGCTTGTAATGCAGAGTTCTGGCTAAATCTGCCAACCACCACATTTTGGAGATTTTTCTCATGCTCCGGTCACGAAAGGTAATTTGGAGATTGAGAATTGGTGTCCCCTAACATGATTTTTGGGAGCTAGGATGGCATATAATGAGATTTTCTGAAAGTGGGTGCTCATGGGCAGTCAGAACTGTATGTGACTGTTCATAGTGAGAAAGCTGCCATTCTAGTAGAAAATCTACTTGACCAGTGAAAAAAATCAGTGCTCTCTGGCACCCTGCATGGTGCCAACAACGCCAATTTTGCAGTGCAGAACATGCACCTAGTGCTAAGAATCAGCATGACGTGCCGATTCCACCCTGTTGCAAAACTCAAATTTTCCCATATATAGACTATGGAATATTATGGATGGGAGATTTTAATTGTATAATGAACAGGTAGTTGGATAGTTTTAATCCAACTCAAAGAGCACAGTGGTGTACCATTTAGTGGAGATATGGAAAGCGCAGCATAGGGAGGCCCACGGGGACTCCTTTTCCTCTCCATCACCAAATGGCACCTTCTCAAGGATAAGCCTTTGTTTCATGCATCCTGAACATCTGTGAGATTGTAGACAATCTGAGTTTGTAGATCTTACACTATCTGATCATGCACACCATTTCTCATGTGGTCCTGAGGAGACAGGTAACACAAAGACCACAGTGGAGATTGCAAATGAAAGAGTTATGATACAGTCCACATAGAGAGGAACTCAGAGACGTGATTAAATAATTTTTTCTCACCGTATAGCATTTGTTAGCACAGCTGGGTCTTTATGGAAACCTCTAAGGTAAAAAAGAGGAGGAAATGTATGAGTTTGATATATGATGTTTCGAAAACTTCAATGAGCAATGTTAATAAATTAGAAAAATGTATCTTTTAATTGAAAATCGGATACTTGGGGGTATAGGCATGGCAAAGAGAGAAATAAAAAGATCCAGACTAGGAAAATATAACTTGAAATGCAGCATGATAGTGGAGACGAATCTGGACACCTGATTGCATGACTGGTTAACAGAGAGAGAGAGGGAATACAACAACTTTAGTTATTAGGAACCATGTAGATGACATATTGACAGATCAGGGAGCTATAAATGATAGCTATGAAGTATTCTTTGCAGGAAATAGGTGAATTAAGGGATATAGATCAGATTTGGTGCACTTTCTGAAACTGTGCATGGAAAACAAGGAATTATTTAATGATCCCATAAAGATAAAATATACAAATGGGCTTTCAGCAGCTACAAAAGGGAAAATACAAGGCAATGAGAGACTCTCTTATGAATTTTATAGGAAATATCCAAACATATTAGTAACCCCATTGCTAAATATGTACAACAAAGCACTGGAGGGAGGCCACCTGCCAGGAACAATTAATGAAGCACTGATAGTGATTCTTCACAAAGCTGGTAAAGATCCCCTGGATTGTGAGAACTATAGGCCATTTTTAATAAGTGTGAATAATAAAATCCTCTAAAAGATACTGGTTGGAACGCTGGACCTTATTGCAGGTGCATTAGTACAATAGACCAGGCAGGCTTTGAGGGTGGGTATTGCATGTATAGAAATAAAAGAAAGAACGTTGTATTAATTGAACATGATACTAAAAACCATATGACCTGTGCAATAGTGAGCCTGGATGCCCACAGAGCTTTCAACATGTTTAATTGGTGGTTCATTACGAGGGTACATGAGAGATACTGGCTAGGAGCCTCTTTCCTCAGAAGGGCTAGCATTATTGTATTGGGACTTTACAGCATGTGTTTAGACAGGGATCATGGTACTAAATAATTGGCAAGTACATAAAGGTACAAGATAGAGCTGCCCTTGTTCCCCATTGGTCTTTACACTGGTAATTGAATCTTTAACACAAGCAGTATGCAACAGACACTTACATTCTGGGATCTTAGCTGGGCAAACAAGGCATATCATTGTATGCTAAGGATATATTACTCACTATGAAGGAGCCAGCGAGACACTGCAGGGATTTTGAGAGCCCGTTATGAGAGGTGAGAGCATACTCTGGATTCCAACTGAATTTCACTGAACCAGTGCTGTACCCATCGTCGAGCGCAGCACCAGGGCAACTGAGCAAAATTAATTTGTGGGTACAAACAGCACTATTCACATATCCTGTCATATTTATGAGTGCAAACTATGAGAGAACTAGGAAAACTATGAGAGAACTATGAAAAAACTATAAGAAACATGACTCACACTGACTAAATATAAGAATTCTGGGAACATTTCATTGCTGAGAACCTTCTAATTAATGAGACAAGATATATGTAATTAATACATGAATTAGTGACATACATTGATGTTGAAAATAGAACAAGGAACACAACCCCGCCTAGTGATATAATGGTCCTAGCAATAGGATCCAACCAATATGTATGGGGTGATTAGTCTAGGAGTTAGCATTGCACATAACAAAAATAAGTCAATCCAATTATACTCAAGAGAAAATATTTAGGAAATATATATATATTTTTATTTTTTTATACTCTTAGAATTGATGTAGAAAAACCGTACAAAAATAAATAGCATTTTAAATCCACATAATATTTTTTAGAACATCAAAAAGACATACATTGGTGAAAGGAGGGGTAAAAATAAGAGAAATTCATCATACCCAGACCTACCCAGTAACAAACAACACTTCAATCATATTCTCATACTCACTGATTTCAAAATTAATCTACCTAATATTCTACCATTCAACTTTCATTCTTCCATTCATTCCTATTGTCCTGGCGTGTGCAACACAGAGATGGTAAGTCTGTTGCATAAATCAGTATGTTATTCCAGGCAGATGACATTAATAAGGGTCCTGATGAATATAGGACAGTGTGCCGTATTCCTGGAAACACAAGCCGACGCGCGTTTCGGTGACAGGCCAGTGGGGCCACACCTTTGTCAGGGCTGGGGGTTGTTGACTGGGGGGGGAAAGGAGTAAAGATCTGGAAATAAAAACAATGTCTTAGATTTTTTGTTCTATATACACAATACAGGCATAGAGTATTCAAACATATATTTTCTCCACTGTTTGATGCATTTTAACAAAATACGCTTTGGTTATTGGTATGATGGCTATATGGTTGGCTTTTTGTGGCTGTGCAATGCCAGACTACCTAGTAACACTCCCTAAGACAGACTCCCGGTTAGGTGAGATCTTTAAAAGGCACAGAGATAACCTTAACTAAGCGACCCATTGATGTTGAGATTAGATTTATTCATTGGAGCACCTGCTGGGAGGGAATACGCGGATTTATGTTGTAATTGTTGTGCAGGTGTTGAAAAATGATTAAACTATATATAAGTTAAAGAAAACTTTGTTTTTTCAGTGAATTTTAGTTTTTTTAATAATTCTGTCAACTCTCACACTGTGGTACAAAAGGGGGTGGTGATGGACGGAGCATCTGAATCAATCAAACACTCACACCCAGTCAAAAGATCTGGGTTTAATCCATCACCGTTCTTTAGCCCACTCTGCCACCCCAGTTCAGACATGGCTATATGCAAATCAGTCTGACCCTGTGCCTCATGGGAACAGTCCAGCCCTAACTGCCACAATGGGCACAGCCTGCGGCCATCTGCAGGAGGAGATTTGAGGGTAGGGTCTGCCTCACCCCTCACAGAGCCCCCCAGTCCACCCTTGAAGATGTCAACCCCACATTTTTCTGTGTGAGTACTGTGGCACTCCCATGGTACTCACAGCTCAAGTTTCACCCCCATAGTACCCGAGGAAGCCTCCACACTACAGCAGTAGCATGGGGGTGAAGCTTAAGTTGTTGTTCCTGCTGGAGTGTCATGGTACTTTATGGGAGGGTTGTACAGTGCCCCATGAGAGTACCAAACTACATGCTGCCAGAAAATATCATTATTTTAACCTTGGCCCCTGGGCAGTGTCCCTTTTGGTCCCCCAATAAGTGACTAGTGTGCCTATCCTGCCATATTAAACCTTCAGGACACAGTAACAAATTCATAAAAAGCATACTTTCTGATAAAAGATCTAACTTTTTGCCAAATTTGATGTAATTCCGTTCATTCAATTGATTTCTGCATTCGATATCAAAGATTCCTATGGGATTTAACATTGAAAATCAATACTTTGGGCCCCCTTTTTCTTGGCCACTACTTGATGTATCTGTGCCAAACTTTTAATGAAGGGGCTGAGGTGAATGAACTTTACTTTTTAAAGGTTTCATGAAGATTTTTTTTTCAAACTTCACCAAAGGTATTAGCAAAACAAAAAGAGCTCTCATGGAAACTCTAATCTAACTATAACTACACAGAGGGACTACCAGTGAAAGTTGCATATAAAATATTGTTATGATAATTGCTAAGCATTATACAGTTCAAACCAAACCTGTAGTATTAGGTGACAGTGAGCTTTACATTATAATACAGAGATAGGAAAAACAGCATAAAGGACTAAGGGGCATATTATCAAGAATGGGCGTTACATTATCACCGCTTTTATCGGCAGGAAACTGCCGATAAAGCGGCGATAATGGGCTTGATAATATGCTCTATGAATTCCAATCGAAGCTCATGTTAGATGTGAAGATATTTAACATGGGCTTCGATTGGAATTCATAGAGCATATTATCAATCCCATTATCGCCGCTTTATCGGCAGTTTCCTGCCGATAAAAGTGGCGATAATGTAACGCCCATTATTGATAATATGCCCCTAAGTTACAGAACACAAACAGCATAGTTGTAGTGCATGAAACAAGTCGATGCAAGAGAAAGAGAGACAGAGAGAGAAAAAGAGTATGGGAGCAGAGAAGACATTAATATGGTCATTGGGAAAATATCATAAATTGGAATTCAGTGTTATGTGGTTTGGCAGTAAGATAAATAGGGCATAGCACTCTTCAGAAAATAAGCTTGCCTCAATTTAGTTAAATATGCGTTGAAGGGAGTGCTAAGGTTTCCTTTCTGAAGCAAAGAGCTTGAAGGAGAAGAACGTTTTACTCCTTGGGATCCTACTGTCCTAGAAGACTGGCAGATTTTTTGTCAAATAATGTGGGCAGTTTATAGGCGTTATTTTGTAAGTGCCACATTCTTTCCTCAATATTGATCAAGCTTCATTTAGCAACTGAAGGGAGGTCAAAACAGGTATGATGAAACTGAACTTTGAAGTGCCTGAAACTAGCCTGATGGCAGAAGGACAGGTTTGAGAGCTTCAATGTGAGACATGGGAAGCTGAGGCAATAAAGCATTTCTGTATTTGATCCATGATATGACCATAGCTAGCACTTTTTAAGCTAGCCTCTGAGAAGAAGGGACTTATGTTCCTTAGAATTTGCAAATGATGTTGATGTTCTGCATAATTTAGACATGTGCCTCCGGATTCACAATACAGCCTAGCGTAAAACTGCTGGATTCATCAGTAGTATTATCATTCCATCTTGTGAGAAGTTCCAAATTCTGATTAGGAAAAGGAAGAGCCCTTATGTGATTAGTGGCCCATTAGGGAAGAAGAACTGCTGTGACTCAATTACTGTTGTGATGTTGAATACAAGGATGAGGCTAGGGCCACTGTATCTGCCACAACACAGGAAAACATTTGTGATTCCCTAAATGCAATGCAGGAAGCAGTTAAAAATTGTGACATTGCTTAAGGAATCACAAATTAACACCAACTTCTAGTTGGTGGTAATTTGCAAATTCCTGGAAAAATGTAAATTTTTGCATTTTTCTTAGTATACCATGCGGCACACACACACATGCTCTTAGGGCAGTATATGCGCCACATGTGCAAACATACTATTTTGGGGGTGCATCATAGTGGCCTTTTGGTCCCCCGGCAACCTTTTAATTGCATTCACAATTTGCGATTACCAGTTTGGTAATCGCAAATTGCGAATTTGTTCCCATTTAATCCTATGGGCCTCTAGGCCCATAGGAATGAATGCGAAGGCATTCCTTAATAGCGAATCGTAATTTGCAATTTGCTATTTGCTATTAAGAAATATATAGGAATCCCAATTTGTTTTGCGAAACCTACATGCATAGAATTTTTCGAGTCCATAATAGCGAATCAGTAAATTTCGCTATTATGGACGCGCAAAATTCAATGTTGACACTACTGGCCCTCTGTTTATAAAAAAAATAGTTTTTAAATGGACGCAGCATCATAGTGAATATACGGATGTAATTTATAGATTTTTTTTAAAAAACAAAGCATTTAGGATACTGTTGTGAATTAAAAATGACAGCAGCAAAACTTTTTAAACTGCATCAGGGCTCATCTAGCCTAGTTAACGAATATTTGTATGATTTTTAGTTGTGCACCTTTTCTGTCAAACATAAGAAGGCGATGTTTTCACAGCAGTCAGCTGTTTTTGCACCACCCAACGAAGAGCCGATCCTCGCAATACCCCTATGCCCTTATGTTCTGTAAAAATTCTGATTACGAAAATTACGGTGGCTCCTCCTGGCGGTCCAAGACCAAGTTAATTCATCTTGAAAACCAGGTACTTCAATTTAATACAAATAAGAAAACAGGGGTGTTTATTGTGAGGTGTCAAACACAATCTTCTGCACTAAGAACTAAACCCATAGTGGTGGGATGGATTGAAAAAACATCGTTCTTATTCATTTATCTCAAACAGTGACATCAAAACTGGCAAATTAGTATCAAGAAGAAAAAGCCAAGTTATTTGAAGGCACCTGGGTACAGAACTGAAGTAAACTGTGTCCAGTGGGTCAAACTTGCCCTACCTAAATTTAAGGTATGCGAAAAAATGTGAAATCCATACATAGTAAATATGTGTACAGAATTCGAGACCCTAAATAGGCTTCCGGAGCATTGGACGGTATAGTCCAAGGGAAAGGTAAACACCATTAGTTCTGTCCAAGTGTAGGAATGTGCACTGATAATGCTTGATATGTTCCCAGGAATGGGGGGTGTTGTAGATTAAAAATAAGGGAAAAGAATTATGGAAACAACAGAACTTTATATCAAAGGCAAATGCTTGGGTTTTTAAAAACTGTCTACAAAAAAAAAAGGGAAGAACAAATATACTGCAGTTACCATGTACTGTGATCATATATAGTATTGATTCACTAAATATTTGCACCACTAAAAGAAAAGTAACCCTGTTTTTTTAAAAATCTTTTTTAATCTGTCTAGAATCAGTCCTGAAGAAGGTAGTCATACAGAATACCGAAACGCCGCGTCGACTTGTGATTCTTTGTTTTAAAGTGTTTTTATGAAATGTATAATCATGTTTTTTAAGAATTTGTGTATTGTATTATGATCAACTGTATTTCCAAATGTAATAAATGTACAACAGAGGTTTACTAAATTCATGGTGTGGAAAATATCTTTTTAAGACTATTCTAAATTGTTTTATTTGTTTTCATCCTTTCTTGTGGAATACGATGCTTATGTTTGGATTAAATATACACTGTTAGATATGCCAATTACTTAAGACTTGGTAACTGCAGGGATATAGATAAGTTACTCCAGAGATCTTGCCTCCCCATTCAAGTATGTTTTTAGAGATCATTTTCAAAATCTTGTAACTTTACCTTTCCCGCCGAAATACCGGCATGCTAGTTCTTGGGTAAAATACTCAACCTGTGTGTTTCTTTGTTGAGGGGACGCCAGAGTCCGTTGTTGCATTCAATTCCCCCCAGTCCCCTATTAACCTGTGCGGGGTCCTCCTTTATTTTCGTAATTGTACACTCGGCTTGTAAGCTGAGGAGGTCATTGTTGTCAAAGTGCAAATCAGCACACAGGTATAAATTTAAAAAAAATACCTGTATACTTAACCTAACAAGTACCCTTAATATGGAGGGTATAAAAACATATAGTTTTTCTGAGGACCAATTTGATAGATTAATAAACAAGAGATCACGCAATACCACCACAATAAGATTGGATAAAAGTGATGAAGACCAATGGGAAAAACTATGGAACCTAAAAAAGAAAGTAGTTAGAGCGGAACTACACGCAGAGTTCCTGGTGGAATACTGCAAGAATGGAATTATTCCTGAAGGTCTACAGGTGACTAATGAGCCAGGGATCTTTATCACAGACAAAAAATTCATAGATAAATGGACACTTGTGGCAAACAGGTGTAGTAGAGATTGGATTTTGCTCATTGTAGAAACAGCGGAAGAATTTATAATCATTGAGAAAAAGGAAATAGAAGATATGGAAACTCAACTAAGGGATAGTACAGCACTAGATGATGCTAAAGCCAAATTAAAAGAAATTCAAAATGATGTGGATAGTTACAGTGAGTATTTGATTAAAAAGAAGAGTAACAAACTAAAAAAAGATATAGAAAATTACAACCCGGAAATTGTTTACCCATATCTTCAAAAAGACTTCTATGATCGTCCCAAAGAGAATTTCCAACCCCGTAGACAGTGGCAAAACCAACCTAGAAACCAATCCAGAAAACGCGTGAGATTCTTTGACTCCTCATTCAGTAGTGCAGACTCAGAGGGAGAAGTAGGAAATGAAAGACACCACCAAGAGGGAGAGACAAATAGACAACAGCAGACATCTGTAAAAGAGGGCTTAGCTTTTTTAGACAGGTGCAACCAGATGTTTGGACAACAAAGAGGGAGAGGGAGGGGCAAGAACAATTACAATCAGGCACAATACACTCCAGCCCAAAACCCTCAACGTCCTCGAACCCAGAGCCAGAAACAGTGGGATTAGCACAAAACAAAAAAGTAGCTGTGATTAATCTATCAAACCATGAGCTAACCACAATAGAAACCAAACTGTTAGAGAAGGGACTTGGTTACGCAATATGCACACCAGTTGATAGATATGCCTTAGAAAGAGATCTACAGAACTTTTTTAGAAAAGTAAGACTCCAAATCTTTTTCGAAGGGAAAGAAAGACCTACAAGACACAATAAATCTGGACTAAAAAACAAGTCCACATGGGTTCCCCCTCTCAATGCCGTACATAAAGATGTGGAGGCGTTCGAGAGATCTGTGGACAAGAGCATTGATAATCTTTTAAAACAAAAAAACTGGACATCATATAACTTAACCAGGGAAGAGAAGGAGGCCTTAAAATCCTTAGAACAAGATAGTACCCTAACAGTGAAGCCAGCTGATAAGGGTGGTAGTATTGTAATCATGAACAGTCAAGATTATGATAATAGAATGCTTAAACTATTGAATAACACCAACCACTACAAAAAATCTAATAGAGAGGAATGGCAAACGTTAAAGAAGGAAATCGAAAGAATGCTGAGACTAGCCAGAGAGGATGAAATCATATGCGAGGAAGAGTTCGCATTTATGCTTAATAAAGATCCATTAATCCCGGCACTGTATGGCCTCCCAATGGTACATAAAGATATCTGTGACCCCCCCATGAGACCTATAGTATCATGTATAGGATCACTAACAGAGCCATTGAGTAAGTATGTGGAGGTGTTCTTACAACCCCTCGTGCAACAACAAAGATCCTATGTGAAGGACACCACTTCCATGATTAAAAGAATTGAAAACTTAAGTTTCAATCCAGAGTCACAAATATTAGTGACTCTGGATATTGAAGCATTATACACGAACATTCCTCAAAACAACACCATTGAAATCATGGAGGAGATCCTGGGTGACAATCAACAGGATTTAACTAATCATCAGATCTTTATAATTGACTGCATAACCATAATCCTCAAAAACAATATTTTCCTATACAAGGACAACCTCTTCAGGCAGATTAAGGGGACCAGCATGGGGGCCACATGTGCCCCTAGTCTGGCATGTTTGTATGTATCTAAATTTGAGGAGAAACATGTCTACAATATAGCTGCCCCATTTTATGAAAACATCTCGGAATGGGGTCGCTATATTGATGACATTTTATTATTATTATTATTATTATTATTGCATTTATTGAGCGCACAGCTACCCGGAGGTTTCCCGGCGCTTGCCTTGGGAACCCGTCCTGGCTTTTTCCCTGTGAGATATCCCCTACAGGGCATCCCCAAGGTGAAAGCCAGGCATCCCGCCGCAGGGGGGCCGTTGTGGAGATTAAGCAAGCTTAATGCCCAGAGTTGCAGAGTGAGAACCCATGATTAGAGCAGGCACCGAAGCGAGAATTATCGAGTCCGTGGACATTTGAGCTCAAGACCCTGCCGCGTCGGGAATTGAACCCTGGTCCCGGGTCTGACCTCAGCTTCCGGGTCTGCCTGCTCTACACCGTGAGCCACACTTCTTCATATGGACAGGAGGAATTGAGGACCTCAATGAATTCCTAACATGGTTGAATCTAGGAGATGAGAACTTGACATTTACATCACATATCAGCAGGAGTCAGGTAGAATTTCTGGATATCATCATAAAACACCAAGAAGGACAGTTAGTGGTCGAATTATACACCAAACAAACTGATAGAAACAGTATGTTACACTACGGGAGCAACCATCCAGCGTCCCAGAAAAATAATATCCCCTTCGGTCAGTTTCTCCGCTTGAGGAGAAATTGTACCTCAATGGCGGACTATGAAACTCACGCCATAAATCTAAAAGAAAAATTCCTCGAAAGAGGGTATCCAAGGAGAATGATCAGACATGCTTTTAAACGAGCCAAATACTTCAACAGAGAAAATCTCTTTAGCCCCAAAAAGAAGAATCAGGACTCAACACAGCCAATCATATTTGTGACCAATTTCTCACAAGTAAGCTACAAAGTCAAAAATATAATCAATAGGAACTGGCATCTCATTGAGGACAAAGCTCAGGTCCCCATCCCCAAACCTATGTTCTCGTACCGGAGGAATAGAACAATTAGAAACTCTCTGGTACACACTTATAAAGAGAATTCCAAAAGCCATCAAACTACGATCAATAACAACGCCTTACCCACGGGAACCCATCCTTGTATGGGATGTGTAAACTGTACCAACATCCTTAAAGGCAGCCAGATTACTGCAAATGGAAAAACAATATACATAAAAAATTTCATCAACTGCAGAACCAAGAATGTTATCTATTTAATTCAGTGCCCCTGCAACAAACCATACATAGGAGAAACTTCTAGGGAACTCAGACTACGTCTAAATGAACACCGTTCAGCGCTGAGGACAAACAAAATAGGAGCCCCCCTCACTGAACATTGGAGGGTAGCCAACCATAAGACTGAAGATCTAAGATGGTGTGGTTTGGAAAAGATATCTGACAATACTAGAGGGGGAAACATTAATAACAAAAGGAAAAGGAGGGAACAATTTTATATGTCTACCCTCAACAGCGTAAGATGTGGCCTAAATTCAAGGGAAGATTGGGAGAAAATAATCCAGTAAGTACTGGCCTTCAGGAGACCAGAAACATAGCAGAGTATATGCACCCAAGATCTGAGTAAAACTTGGGTTGCTTTGATAACTACCTGTCCTGAATCAGGGAGCAAATAACTACCTGTCCTGAATTAGGGAGCGAATAATAAGGATAATGGACTTGTTTTGAAAATATAAAGCCTTATAGCTGCAAGTGAGATACAAAAACACGGGGCAAAAAAATTATTAAAAGGGCCAAACATTCCCAAGAAATAGAGTACGTTGAAAATACATCAGCAATGATGATGGTTAAGAAACGGGAGAAGCGGCATTGATTGCCATGACAACCGTGTGTTATTTGGCAAGTGAGTCGGGATGTATCTCAAGATCGAGCGTTTCTTGAGAAAAAATATATATATAAATAAAACGGGGCCAGCAGGTGTAGAATGGTGCGCGACGACATTAAGCCATCCACAACACAGTCCCGATTTAAAACGAGATCCGGAATGAGAGGAAACTAACGCGGTACAAAAACGGAACAAAAAGCATTTGGTTGCTACAGCAACCCTACGCGAAATTTTCCCAGCGCAAACCAATAAGAAAGGGAAGAGGAACACAACACGCACCAATAGCATAGGAAGCCGAGCACAGGAGCAAAAGCGTTCGGTTACTATGGAAACCGTACGCTCATTGGTCCACAGAGAACCAATCGGAGTAAAGGTAGCAGCAACCAATGCCCAAACAGATAATATAAAAGTACCGGCGAAGAAGCAATCTCTCGGTACTCGTGACGGCTCGTAGCGCACCAGCTGGAGAGCGTGGAACAGGCTGCCAGGACATCAGGAGCAGGGAGGCCGAATTCGAAAGTAAAGGTAATGGCACTTTGAGGTAGAAAGTAATTGGGATATAGGGTTAGTCTAAACGCCCTGGAGCAAATTAAATGGAAATAATCCACAAACTTATCTTAAATAACCCACAGACTAGAGTCATGTTAAAACCTTGTGAGTTTTTTAAACCTCCCTCTCGTTCAACATACAGCAACATAGTGTATATAAACAGAGCACTTTGTAAGTAGAATTAAATAGGATACAGATAAGACAGCATGTATAACGTCATCCTTTCTACACTTTATATTATCAACTGTAGAACGGACTTCCAATTCACAAAGGAGGGACTGGAAAGCATCATATCCGGGAAATTGCGCCAGTCAGCTAATATTGAATGGTGAGTAAAAAACCCCCCCAGTTTTAACATTCACTAAGATGTGATCGATATCTTTAACAGAGTAAGGCTCAAATGCACTAATATAGAATAATTAAAAATTCCTTAGGGTCATT
Source organism: Lissotriton vulgaris (assembly GCF_964263255.1). NCBI lineage: Eukaryota > Metazoa > Chordata > Amphibia > Caudata > Salamandridae > Lissotriton > Lissotriton vulgaris. The sequence continues at coordinate 397,872,517 of NC_141696.1, read as the reverse complement.
GATGAAACCCAATGTTAAGATTACGGTGGCTCCTCCTGGCGGTCCAAGACCAAGTTAATTCATCTTGAAAACCAGGTACTTCAATTTAATACAAATAAGAAAACAGGGGTGTTTATTGTGAGGTGTCAAACACAATCTTCTGCACTAAGAACTAAACCCATAGTGGTGGGATGGATTGAAAAAACATCGTTCTTATTCATTTATCTCAAACAGTGACATCAAAACTGGCAAATTAGTATCAAGAAGAAAAAGCCAAGTTATTTGAAGGCACCTGGGTACAGAACTGAAGTAAACTGTGTCCAGTGGGTCAAACTTGCCCTACCTAAATTTAAGGTATGCGAAAAAATGTGAAATCCATACATAGTAAATATGTGTACAGAATTCGAGACCCTAAATAGGCTTCCGGAGCATTGGACGGTATAGTCCAAGGGAAAGGTAAACACCATTAGTTCTGTCCAAGTGTAGGAATGTGCACTGATAATCCTTGATATGTTCCCAGGAATGGGGGGTGTTGTAGATTAAAAATAAGGGAAAAGAATTATGGAAACAACAGAACTTTATATCAAGGCAAATGCTTGGGTTTTTAAAAAATGTCTACAAAAAAAAGGGAAGAACAAATATACTGCAGTTACCATGTACTGTGATCATATATAGTATTGATTCACTAAATATTTGCACCACTAAAAGAAAAGTAACCCTGTTTTTTAAAAAATCTTTTTTAATCTGTCTAGAATCAGTCCTGAAGAAGGTAGTCATACAGAATACCGAAACGCCGCGTCGACTTGTGATTCTTTGTTTTAAAGTGTTTTTATGAAATGTATAATCATGTTTTTTAAGAATTTGTGTATTGTATTATGATCAACTGTATTTCCAAATGTAATAAATGTACAACAGAGGTTTACTAAATTCATGGTGTGGAAAATATATTTTTAAGACTATTCTAAATTGTTTTATTTGTTTTCATCCTTTCTTGTGGAATACGATGCTTATGTTTGGATTAAATATACACTGTTAGATATGCCAATTACTTAAGACTTGGTAACTGCAGGGATATAGATAAGTTACTCCAGAGATCTTGCCTCCCCATTCAAGTATGTTTTTAGAGATCATTTTCAAAATCTTGTAACTTTACCTTTCCCGCCGAAATACCGGCATGCTAGTTCTTGGGTAAAATACTCAACCTGTGTGTTTCTTTGTTGAGGGGATGCCAGAGTCCGTTGATGTTTTCACAGCAGTCAGCTGTTTTTGCACCACCCAACGAAGAGCCGATCCTCGCAATACCCCATTGCCCTTATGTTCTGTAAAAATTCTGATTACGAAAAAGAAATTCCGTGAATTTTTATTTGTCAAGCATTCTCAGTCGTGATATGTGCCGGCCATCGATTAGTCGAAATTTATATAGTGGTGATCAGTCTGGAGGTGAGAAGCTGTTTTAATCCCTGGTGAGAGAACCGTTTCATTTGTACATACACCTTGCTAAGCGTCAAATTTTAGTTGCTGCAAATAAGCCTCATACATGACATTGGAAAATCAACATAAATGTACATGAGTTTGCAATTGTGCTTTACTTTGAAAGCAACATTTTCATTTGAATTGGACTGATATAAATATGCTCCATGTTGCATTTTCGATCTCCTCTTCATAAAAATGCAGAATGGAAATTGTTTTACGCAAATTGTGTCCAGTGAACATGCAGTGCCTCAAGGGACTGCCCTTTCCTCTCCTCTGTGAATAGCTGTGTGTAATTAATGTCCACCTTAAATTGAAATGATTGAAATTGGGATAACATAGTACTCCTTCGATAACAGTGTGGAACAGGTATTGTGCACTTGATTGTCAGCCTGTTTATTTCTCCTCAGGGGTCATATCATTATGGGCTACTCTGGCTCAGCACTGAGCCGAATATCCTCTTTCTGTTTATGAGCTGAGCTGTTTAAAATAATGCTCTAACTCCGAGTAATATAGAGGTAAATGAATTCACTTACAATACAAACTGCAAGGGCATAAAAACAAGTGCTCAGCTCTGTGCAGAGCCAGCAAAGCCAATCATGCTATGGCTCTGGAGTATCCTGGAAGCTTTAACACGGCTAACACGACTTCAACTTTAGCTAGTAAAGATGTTAGCTTCAAGTAAAGGGGACAGCAGTCTGCTAACCTTTACCTTACAGTTTACATGCAACTCTTTAATGACTGTTCATAGGACACTGTGGTATATTAGGAATGTAACTTATGAACTGCGAGTAACAAATGAATCCTTGGCAAATCAGCAACCCACTAAGCTATCTCCATAAAATACAATTCTGTGATCTACATGGTATATGTTCTTTGCAGCAGGCATGTTAGCCCTCTGCACTACTTTATGATGAGTCAAATCTGCCACTAGACAAAACACTCTCTCCAGAACATTTGCTAAACACCAGACTTACCTTACCCTTTTTAATTGTTGTCTGGAAATTGCTGGACACACAAAAAAACTCTGAAGCAGATTCATTTAAAACCATGAAATATTTCAAAACACAGCTGAGAGCCTGGGGTGGTTGCAGCAGTACACACCTACAGCCGGCCCTGAATTAAAAAATGATTGTCTTGATGCATAGGAACCTTGGATGCATCCCTAAAGATATATGATTAAGACTACAACATATTCACTTTCAGATTTAGTAGTGGTGCTAGTCAATTTTACTGTGTGTTAGAATTAGCGCCAACTGCACCACACGGTGCAGCAGAAGGCGCTGCTTCTTTGCTGCCACTTGGGTAGATTTTCTACTTAAGGGGCAGCTTTCTCAACTTGAACGTTCACGACTGCCCACGACCGCCTGAGTTAGGAAAAATCTCACCGGATGCCATCCTAGCCCTGAAAATTGTGCTAGGGGATGCCACTTCTCGGTTACCACCACTCATTAGAATAGTTCCTCTGCCCCCCATGTACACACTTTCCTAATGTTCGTTGGAACGGAGTTAAAATATTAAATTATGTCACCCTCCCCTAACATATACACGTTTCAATGTTTGTTAGACTGGAATTCAAATAAAATATCTCACCCGAACCATGTGTACTCTTTCCCCAAGTTTTGATGAATTGAGTTACAACAGATTTAACACCCCTTATCCCCTCCCCTCCCATTCTCTGTGTTTACACTTTCTCCAGTGGTTGTTAGACAGGAGTTTGAATAAAACACCTCCCCCTCCCAAGTATGCACGTGACCCAATGTTTGTTGGAATGAATTTAGATTAGTAATTCTTACCTACTCCTCCCCTCATAATTTTCACTTTCTCCAAAGTTTGTTAAATAGGAGGTGGAATAGTCAATCTGTATGCCCCTTTCATATTTTAGTTTTTCTTATTTATTTGTTTATTCATTTATTTTGGCGTTGGAATAAAGTATTTTTACCTCCCCCACGTGTGCATTTTCCCTAACGTTTGCTAAACTGGACTTATACGATTTTCTCTGATTATCCTGAAGTACACACCTTTTTCATAAAGGTTGAATAATTACAATAGTTTATTTGAATTGGTTCTTAATTAATGTAATATTTTCATAATAGAGCTAGTCACAGTTTTTTTAATCATGTGTTTTTAATGAAATATGTTGATGATACTTTATTTGAAATCATATATTAAATACAATTTAATATATGTATATTTTATTGTTTTTATTCATTTTTTCATTGAAAAAAAGGTTTATATTGGTATTTTGCATTTCAGTTTTGATAAAATCTGGTTTAGTATACATGATGTTTTAAAAATAAATTAATAATAGTGTTTAAAAAATATTTATTTATACTAGATATAGCGCAGCCAGTAAGTCAATTATTCTTTATTCTGTTTTAAAATACCATAATAGAACTTAGCAGCAAAAAACACATTCCATTATTATGCAGTCTAAAACAATTCATTTACATTTCAGAATCTCCAAAGTTAAAGTCTAATAAGGTGCACGGCCTTGATTCATATAGTTTTCTAATGTCAGTGGACCTCTTTAAAATATTTATAACAGCAAAGCAAATAGCTGGCGTTTCTAGCTTCTGGAGGCATTTCAATGCTAACCTATACGATCTAATGTTTGTATTTCAGAGAACGGGAAATGAAATTAATCACCCTGGCAATGATTACAATATGCAAAATAAAATTAAGTGACGTGTGCTTTGACAAGAAACTCCATTACTGGAACATGGTGACAGACACCTAAAAAATGTCCCCTGTTTAGGGAACGCTATAAAAAAGTGCACTGTGCTCACCCAAAAAAAAGGTTAAAAGAATTATCTGGCTAAAATCGGTTATCTATACTACTATTATAAAGAGAGAACTTGCACCTTTAGGGAAGGTAAACTCGGGAACCACAGCGCCAATCTACACACCCGATACACCGTTGAAATTGGCAAGGTGTGTAGATGGTCATAGGCTTTAAAATTTTTTAAAATAAACGTTATATAAAAAGTTACATTTTTACAAAAAGTAGTTCCCCCAAAGTAGCGCCGGCCGTGACTGTGCGTCGTCACGTCAGGAGCAGGGGAGGAGCAGCGTCCCAGGAGCGGCGGACATGGCGCGCAGGGGAGGAGCGGTGAAGTGAGGCCAGCGGCGGAGTGGAGAGGTGGATATGGCGCGGGGAGGAGCGGCGGCGGACAGCTGGTGAGTGGCAGAGCGGCGGACCGGGGAAATATGGACCGACGGTGTGAGCAGCAGAGGCAAGGTAAGAATCTGGGGCAGCCAGGGTCGGGGCGGGCGGGGCACGGGCTGCTGGGGAATGTCAGGGCAGGCGGGGGTAGGGGAAGCCAGCATTTCAGGTTTGCGTGCTCTCCCGCCCCGGCCCCCGTCCGCCACAACATTGTACGGGACACAGACAATGTCGTGGCGGGCGGGGGCCTGGGCGGGAGAGCACGCAAACCTGAAATGCAGCCCCCAGCCCCCTTCTACCCCAGGCAACGCTGGGGCGGGCTGCTAGTAAATTATAAATAAGGTTCAGAGCATATAGTTGCGCAAATAGGAGCATATTCAGCAATGATAGACATTGGTAGTTGTTGTGTCCTATAGTGAGGAAGTGACTGCCCTAGGGATTGTGATCTAGGACCTACACTCCGGGGCATCTGTGGATAACTAGGCCTGACACGTGGCCCTAGAAATAACTGAGTCGGACACTGGGAATAACTTGGTGGCTCGGTCTGCGCGAATCAGAGTACGTGCGTGCGTGCGAGACCTCTTTTTAATATAGGGAGTCACATGACTTCAACGCTGGACGCTCCGGGCGCCAGGGGCGTGCCTTCAGGAACATAACATTCTTCCTAAAACAAGGAAAAACCCAAACATAGCAAACTCAAATCAACCGTCCTCAAATAGTCTCATACAACCTTTGTCCGTAAATGCCTTCAGTGGTGCCATATGGCGGCAAACCTATAAACACTGCTTTCACACTAATAGTTATTAGGAACAGTCTTACGTGAAATAGTTGCGTAGACGGCAGGAGGGGGTGGGATTATTTCTCAGCCGGTGCTGCGACCCCCTTTGACTCAGCACTTCCGCTCCGGCTCCTGAGGCGGGACCTGGCGCCTCTCTGTCTGGCCCCTCCGGATCTGGTACCTCCTCGAGGGCCTCAGCGTCTCCTCCCACCTCTTCACTTGCTGCTCTCAGATCGCTACTCGGAAGGACCTCATGACTGGGTGTTGATTCAGCTCCGGATGTGTTAGTTGCAGTTTCAGTTCTGTCACCACCCTGCAGAGGGTCAGATTCGGTGGTCGTTGAATGAAAGTGCTTGAAATGGGATACATTGCGAGTTACTGTCTCTCGTACTCGAATCACAGTGAGACGGGTGCCTTTCACTCCAATCACTCGCCATGGTCCTTTCTCGTAGTTGAGCCTGAACTTGCCACTGGTTGTTCGGTTGCGAAGAAGTACCACATCTCCTTGTTTAAATCGAGGTATCGCCGCTCTTCTTTTCTGGCTGATTTTATCGAATGTAGCCTTTCTTTTCCTTGCGATGACCTCCTCATTCACCACCTCAGGAGACCATTGGGGATGATGAGGAATAGAATCAGTCACCACTCGTCCTAGGAGGAGATGGGCCGGGGCCACCCCCGTGGTGGAGTGCGGGGTCTGGCGGTAACTTCGAAGGAATGTGAAGATGGCCATCTCCACTGACTGTCCTTTATCATGGGCGATGCGGATAACCTTGTTCAGGGTCCTCATAAACCTCTATGCTTCTCCATTGGCTTGAGGCCACCTGGGTGTTATGCGCCGGTGACGTGTTCCAAGAGAGGACAGATAGGTGGCTAAATCCTGACCTTGGAATGGTGGTCCATTGTACGTTCAGAGCGCCCTCATGGCTCCGTGAGTGGCGACAATTTTCTCCATTTTTGGTATCACACATTCTGCATTTGTGCTTGTCACAATCTCTACTTCCGGGTATTTTGAGTGGTCATCTATCATTCCCAACGTGTGCCTTCCATCCGGGAGACTACCAAAATCCATGCTGACCCGCTCCCACGGTCTTTGGGGTCGGGGCTCCACTATGATGGGGCCTCCCGAGGAGCGTCCCCCGTAACTTGGCAGGCAGCGCATGACCTCACCATGTTCTCCACCATGTCGTCCATTAGGGGGAACCATACCTTGGTTCTCAGCCGGGCTTTGGTCTTGACCATCCCCTGGTGGCCCACGTGTGCTAGTTGTATTACCTGACCCGTGAGAGCCGTGGGTATCACCAGGCGATGCCCTCGCAGCAGACATCCTGCATCATCCTCATTGAGTTCTTCCCTGACATGGTACAGGCTTTCCATGACCCTTTGAGCCTCTGGGGTGAGCACTTTCCAACTCTCTTTGGCTTAGTGCCAGTTTGCCGTTCGAAGGATTTCCTTGGCTCTCTGTATGCAGGCATCTTGTGCTGTGGCATTCACAACGTCCTCCAGGGACATGGGTCGCGGGCATGATCGCGCCACTACCCACTTTACATACGCTTCCGTCTCTTCCGCCTCTTCCATCTCCTCCGGAGTGGCTGGCCTGGGATGGCGCGAGAGATAATCCGCCGGGTTTTTCGCTCCAGGTTGATACTCGATGTTGCAGTTATATTCCTGCAGTTGCAATAGCCACTTTTCAATTCGCGGGGCGGCTTTGATGAAGTCTCAGAAAATAGAGCCACGAGCGGTTTGTGGTCAGTTACCACTGTGAATGGCTTGCCGTAGACATACAGGTGAAAATGTCGGCACCCCCAATGTATTGCAATTGCTTCTTTCTCAATTTGTGAATATCTCTGTTCTGTATCCGTGAGAGATCGACTGGCAAAGGCGACTGGGCTCCAGTCTATTTCATCTCTCGACCTTTGCATGAGCACAGCGCCCAACCCCGCCGGTCCGGCATCCACTGCTATGAGTGTGGCCCTTCGGGGATCAAAGAACGCCAGCGTGGTGCTGCTGGAAAGGGAGGCCTTGACATCTTGGAATGCTTTTTCCTGCTCCGATCCCCAGGTCCACGGGTTGGAGTCTTTTGTAAGCTCACGCAGGGGGAGAGTCAGGTTGGCCAGGTTTTTGATAAAACGACCGCAGTAATTCACCATGCCAAGAAAACTCCTGATTTCTGTGACTGTCGTGGGTGGTGGCGCGTCCTTGATGTCCTTGACTTTGTCGGGATCTGGATGGATACCATCGGCCGAGAAGACATATCCGAAGAACCCTATTTTGGTTCTCAGGAATTCGCACTTGTCCCGATGAAGTGTGAGCCCCGCGTTTCGGAGCTTGCGGAACACTTGCGCCAATCGGTGGTTGTGTTCTGTGATGGTGCGAGCATGTACCATTATGTCATCGCTGACATTTATTACCCCAGGTATGTCAGCAATCAGTTCCTGAATGACGTTTTGAAACTCTTCTGCCGCACTGGAAACTCCAAAACTGAGTCTGGTGTATCTGCGAAGCCCAATGTGTGTAGAAAAGGTGGTGATGTTTCTGGATTCTTTGTCTAGCACCAGCTGATGGTATCCCGCTCGGAGATCTAACTTTGAGAACCAGCAGGCCCCGGCCATTTCCCCAATTAGGTCATCGATTGTAGGGGTGATGTGGCGCTCCCGCTTGATGGCGGCATTGGGGAGGCGCATATCCATGCAGATCCGAACCGCTCCGGGCTGTTTCGGTTTCCGTGTGACTACAATGGGCGAGACCCAGGGGGTAGGGCCTGAGACCTTCTCGATGATTCCGGCCGCTTCCAGTTTGTGTACTTCTTCCTCCACCAGCGGCCGAAGGTGGAAGGCAATGCGACGATGCCGCAGGGCTACTGGCTGCACTGTGGGGTCTATGTGTAGATGTATCTCCCGCCCTTTGAAACATCCAATGCCCTCAAACAGGTCCGGGAAGTCCCTGAGTAGTTGTTGCACTGATTCTTCGTGGACTCCAAAAGCAAATGTGACCACCCCCAGGTCCTCGGCTGTTCTGCAGCTCAGTAACATGCCTTGTCCTTCTTCCAACACAAAGATATTTGTTTTCGTGACTTTGTCTCCATGGCGGACTGCCGCTCGAAACTTTCCCCTGATTCGGAGTGGAATGTCTTGTCCATAGGCAAAGACGGTGATGGGACTAGGGCTGAGGATAGGCGGTGTGGACATGTTTCTATAGAGGGAGGCGCTCATGAGATTTATAGACGCTCCCGTGTCCACTACCACCATGATCTCCTGGTCCGCTACTTGGATGGAACACTGAGGCAGAGTTCTAGTGCGCCGAGTGGCGGTACCGATCATATGTACTTTGTGCACGGACCGCTCCTCCTCTTCGTCATCATCCATGTCGCTATTGCTTGGATCACCTTCCGTTACAGTCTGCACGGCTTGGCGGGGTTTGCGGAACCTCTTCGATCGGCACACCTTCTCGAAATGGTTCATTTTGCCACATCCAGAGCATCGTTTGCCCCGTGCTGGACACTCCGGTGCCGGGTGGCGCGGACCTCCGCAATATCCACATGAGTGTCCGGATGCCCCACCTTGGGTGGGTGCTGTTCTTTTGTGCCACTTGGGGGGTGTCTGGACCTGTATCTTGTTGACTGGTTCCACCTTCACCGTAGCTTGCAGTGCGGCTTCCATGTGTGCCGCTCTGGCTTTGGAGAGCTCCTTTGTGCGGCCGAGTGTGAGGATATCGGCCAATGGCTTCCCCGACTCTTCTAGTATTCTCTCTCTTAGTTTGGCAGATGCACAACCCTGTATGATTTGTCCCCTGATTTCCTCCGTAATATCTTGGAACCCACACGTCAGTGCCACCTTCTTGAGTCTGGTGTGGTATGCATCCAGGGACTCTTCCGGTAGTTGCCGTGCTTGTCGGAAGACAAAACGTTCGTAATCCTGGTTTGCCATGGGCTCAAAGTGAGCATTGAGGGCATTAATCAGGGTATGGTGAGTCTTGGGGGTTGCCTCTGTGAGAGTCCGAGTAATGGAGTGAATGTCTTTGCCGCCAAGATGGAGCACCATGGCACGCTTTTGTTCCTTATGGACCTTCGTGGCTTCGAAGAAGACTAGGAGCCTGTCCACCCATTCTTTCCATTTCGGGGCGAGAGTTGAGGGCGCACCCTCCACCACAAACGGTTCAATGGGTGGAATGGTAGCCATCGCCCAGGACACGCTTGATCAGGCCTGTGACCGGCCGGGGCGGCACTGGAGTCAGTGCGCGGATGAGTAGGCTGACGACTTTCTCCGTGTGCGAGATAGTTGGTACTCGCAGGCCGGTCGGGCCTTGGCAGTGACGGGCACCTCAGCGAGGGTACGAGAGCGCGTGCGACCGGCGCTATTGCCACGGGCAGGACAGGTCCGTGGCGGGATGTGTAGGTGCCACGTCCCCCCGAACTGCCAGACGACACTGGGCGCCTCCCTGATCGCCGTGCTAGGCGGGCTGAAGCGCGCTTCACGCACGAGCCACGGGGCCCAATGCGGCGCCGGACGGGAATGCCTTGCGGGAGAAGTTCGGCACACGGCCACTCGTGCCATGATGCCCTGCAGGCCGACGCTGGGCAGCACGGCTCACCTGCAAATTCCCAGGGGCGGGAGTTTTCTTCTCTCCAGGCGCTGAGTGCGGGGGCGTGTGAGACAGCAAGGCACGAGCACCACGAGCCCCAGGCAAGGCTCGCAGCCGCCTCACGAGAATGCGGGCACACACACATCCCGAGCGAGGAGTCAGCAACCACCCTCGTCGCCAATTGTTGTGTCCTATAGTGAGGAAGTGACTGCCCTAGGGATTGTGATCTAGGACCTACACTCCGGGGCATCTGTGGATAACTAGGCCTGACACGTGGCCCTAGAAATAACTGAGTCGGACACTGGGAATAACTTGGTGGCTCGGTCTGCGCGCATCAGAGTACGTGCGTGTGTGCGAGACCTCTTTTTATTATAGGGAGTCACTTGACTTCAACGCTGGATGCTCCGGGCGTCAGGGGCGTGCCTTCAGGAACATAACAGTAGTGCTCATTCCCTCTTTGACTCCATACGCTGTTCAAAAACTCTCTCACAGCTCATGTTAACTGCCTCTGGGTTGCAGTGGCAGGTCGGTGGTGGGAGTGCTGCTGGACGGTGACGTGGGGCGGGGGAGGGGCAGGGTGGGGGGGTAGTAAACCACGGAATGCGGCCAAATGCAGGTAAGTAAACATATAAATAAATAAAACGAATTTTGTTGCATGTACTGCATCGAATTTGGTGATGCAGTGCACGCAACAAAATTTGTTTTATTTATTTATATGTTTACTTACCAGCATGGGTGGGATTGGAGATCTGAGGGACCGGGTTGCTGCCTTGAATAAGTCCGTGAAAAGTTATGATAGGACGGAATTTAGGAAGAAAACCCCAAACCTTGCTAATTGTGACGTGATGGAGGGATGTGAAAGCGTGAGAAATTTAAAAAACAATAAAAAACGAGGAACGTCATCTTCTGTTCAATACTGTTCTAACCCAACAGCCTCCATTGGGAAATAATCCCCAATTTTCAGAGATCCCTTTTATCCCCTTCCCCTATCTAAGGAACAGCGCTGAGTGTGCGGGATTCCAGTCTGGTTTTTCCAGGATGGGTTCCCCAAGGCGGGAAATGAGAGAAGGACTAGATTGGAGACCAAGAGTCATGGGTCTGAGCAAATCCCCAACGGAGAGTTTCCAAACGGTAAAGCCCAGAGGTACAGGGTGAAGGTTTGATTTTCTCATAGACCACAGTTGATTGGTCTTATAAACATAGACTGCATATCATTTTTCGAGCTGATACCTGCATTTTGATTAAATACTGTGCCCCAGTAGTTGATGCTCGTCTTTAATCAGGTGATGCCATCCAAACTGCTGGGGATACAGAAAGTGGAATCCCTAGGTTTCTTGCTTGACTGAGCTCTGACATAAATTGTTTAATGGTTCCTGGGCCACCCCTTGCAAATAGTGGGCAGGGTGGTCCCGAGAACAATAATACAGTTGGTAAGTTGATCACTGGAGATCCTTCTGCACAATATCTTGTTGAGGAATGTAACAGGGGTCTCTAACTGCTCCCTGAGGTGGAATGGGGCCAATTCATAGGTTCCCAGGACATGTGCCTCTTCCTAGAGACATGGTGCTGAACCCCACACAAAGAAATGGATTCACTTCTGATAGTCTTAATGTGGTGAAAGGAGTAGACACTCGGGGCCAGGGATCCAGATCAAAACAGACCTGCAGTGTAAAATCAGGACAATTCTCATTGATTCCGCTGACATTTAGGCAGTCTGACTGGTGCTCCCGTCAGGGCTGTCCCTAAATCTTTAATGTTTACAATAAAGTATTAATAAGTAGTTTGGAGAACAGGGTTTTAAATGCATTAAAGTAATCTTTTCTGAACACAGAAGGAAAGGTTCCCTTCTGGTGGCTGGAGATTTAAATTCCACACCCAAACCCCTAACAAGTACTCCCTCTGACCTGACAGCTCATTGGGAAAATCAGTGGTGTATTCCGCAATTTAGATCTGCCAAGTGTGAGATGGACCCGTAGAGCAACCCAGGAAGTAGCACTGATACTTAATTTTGATCTTAGAGATCCAAAAATGGTAGGGCTGCCTCAGACCGACATTGTAAAATGACATTCACATGCCAGGCAACCATAGTTGAATTGACTATTTCCTGGTTGATGTGAAGCTTTAGCCAGAAGTTTCTGATATGGTAGTGCAGTGGTTCACAAACTGTGCGACGTGGCACCCCGGTGCGCCGTAATGAGGTGCCAGGGGCGTCGCTGGCACGATGAGGGAAATTGCATGCTAGCCAGTAATGGGCAGGGAGGGAGTGGGTATCAGAGGCTCAACTAGAGCCAAATTTCGGGGGGGGGCTGAATCTTTAAGCAACAGGCAGAGTGGAGCTGCAGGGGCTCTTTGAAGGGGTGAAACAGCAGCAATGCCTCATTAACATGGAAATGGTCTTTTAAAGACCTGTGAAGTACTCGGGTGCGGTTGTGTGTGTCCCCGGGAAGCTGTCTCAGCCAGACCTGACACACACAGATGAGATGGGGGTGGGGGGAGGGAGCTGAAGCCCTTTGAGTACAATGGGTGTTGCGCGCCTGGTGGGTATGTGTTGTGATAGCCCAACAGCTCGTTTTGGGACAGTGGGGTCACTGGGTCACACTGTGACTGACTGTGTGTGGTGCCGCTTTCATCAAATTACTTTCCGTGCCAGCAGCGTCATCAAAGTCAGCAGAGCCTCTGTGATAGTCTGCGGGTCATGGTGTCATCTGTACCGCTGACTGCATAAATATGACTGCTATTTGTGACATAAGACTAATAAACCATTAACCCAGAGAGGTTCGCTCCGGTTTGCGCACAGCTTATTAGTGTTAGAAAGGAGTTCACTTTTTAAAAATTACAGTTTTGTTCACAATGCGCTGTACTTGTTTGTGTTAAGTATTATTTACTTGGTCCTATGCCTATTTCCCTAGTCTTCATTGCTTGATATTGTGCGAGAGAAAGTGTCACTCATAGTCACTAAAATGTCACTCATAATTAAACTGAAATTATGAACATGTCACACATAGAAATCTGAAACCTTGGCAGTTATGGTCGAGCGTTGTGTTGGTCAGGCTAACTGATGTACACATTCAACATTATTCTGCGACATGGTGATAGTGGCAGCACATTATAAAGCACAGGGGCTGGGGTTACCAAGGACACCAGAGGCCTTTTCGTACGAATGGAGGGGTTTAACCAGTGTTTTAAGTGGGATCCAGAGGGGGGCTGTGAGTGTGGAGGGAGTCTCTTAAAGGGGCGTGGTAAAAAAATGGTGGGAGCCACGGCCAAATGCTGATTAGGTCAAGGGAGCCACGCGGCAAAAAAGTTTGGGAACCACTGTGGTAGTGGATAGTGACTATCACGCCCTACCCTGACACTTGTTGACAACTCAGTTTTAAAACTATCTCTTCACGCTAGCACGGATTTCGGTGGCCTTCCTCAATCCAACAATAGGAACGACACCAGGTGGAATTGGGTGGAAATGAATCCTGCAACCTTAGAGGCAATTAAAGTCAGAGTGGAGAAAGAGGTTGCACACCTAGACATTCCTACTCTGCAGCTTAGGAGGGCAGGGTTGGGCTTTAGCCATGTCTCTCTGTTTTCTCAAGTCAGGGATTTGTTGAGTAAGGCTACATTACGGTGGAAGAAAGAGCCCAAAACCACTGCCTGAAAGAACCATGAATGTAGGCTGGCCAAAGGTAAGCTTTTAACTGCAGTAAAGACTACCTTAGGTTCAGGTATAATGAGGGGAAGGACAAGGTAGTAGCAGGTTTTGGCTTTCGATAAAAAGGAGTGGGAGAATTTCCTGTGGTCTTCTTTACATGAAACCATGATTGTTAAAGACAACAACTCTCTCTGGAGGACTGCAGCAGTCTGCCTAAATGACCCCAAAACTGTTGAGATTTTTCTGTCCAACCAGATCAGTGGGTGACCCAGTTTAGTATGTTGTACACAAACAATAGCACTATTTAGGAAGGTGATAGAGTTTCTCTAGAAGAGGGAGATATAAACAATTCAAGCACCCTTGTGTTTACATTAAAGCATACTTTAGCAGCAATTGATTCTTTTATTTCTGCCTGTGTCCCTGGTTCCGATAGGATGCCTAATGACTTGTAGAAGGTGAACCTGGAAGTGTGGGGTCCAAATATAAATCATTTTTTGCAATACCATCCTCTCCAAACTGGATATTCCCACTTTATTGAAACTAGCAGAGATTCTCCCAATCTACAACAAGGGGGATCAGGCAATCCCAGAGAACTACAGACTTATCAGCCTGATTGAGTCCATAGAAAGAAACAATTTGTAAGCACGTGCGGGTACATCTGCAGGATTGGATAACAGAAGAGGGTTTCCTGTCTGATCTGCAGGCAGGCTTTAGAGCTTGTGCTTGGTGTGGCTAATTATCTAATAGCACTATGGTTAAAGTGCACTAAGCGTCTTGAGATCAAAGGTCAAATGTTGGTGGGATGTTGAGCACCTGACTTGTGCCTATGTTTTCCATCACAATGATCATCCCAGAGTGAGAAGAGGGTTCGGGATGCTCTTATGAAGCCCCAAATGTAGTGGCCTAAACCTATTGTAATGTGCATGTTTGTGCTTGCTTGTTTTAACTACTTACTTGTGATGGAATTATCTTGGAGTCCTTATTTGGTTTTAGCATCTTCTGGTAAACCTGTTTCTCTGTATTGTGAGAAGTTGGCCTGGTATATGATGTTCACTATTCTAGTGAGCACCTTGCACCAGTCCAAACAACCCTTATGGTGATGGTTGTAAAGTCAACCTTATAGACCAGCTATCCTAGGGGTAGCATGGACAAAGCAGTCTTAGGCTAAACTCAAGAGGGCATGTGAAGCCAGCAGTTTTACCATATGTAACCCCTTTAATACCAAATGAAAGGACACCACACAGGATATATATAAAATAATATAGGTTATTTATTACTAGACAAACCCTCTGAACTCTTTATGAGGTCAGAGGCACAAGCACAACACAAGATATTTAATCAGAACACAATAAGTTGCATAAAATACAGTAGGGCCCTAGGGGCACGCTAAACCATATACTAAAATAGTGGTATAGGGACCACTACAAGAAAAGTGAATAGGCCTAGGGCCTACAGAATCGCTGGGCCTACGCTGGGCTACCAAGATTTAGGAAGCAGGAGACCCACGGGAGGCGCGTGCAGTGTCTATTCACACACGCAAGTTACCATGGAGAATGAATGGGAACGTAAAAGTTACAAACTAGTTCTTTTAGGGTACTTCCGACTGGACTCTGTGAAAGTTACTTGAAACCTAGACAGTTGGATGGTTGATACCCACAGGAGCACCAAAGTACTCGCATTACCTCACCCACAGGAAGCGGGTGCATAGGTGTCAAAGTTTGTCGGGTTTCGTCGTCGAATCCTATGGTGCCTGCAGAAAAGATGCTGCAGGCGACCAGGAGAGAAGTGTCCGGATGGATACAAGGGTGGATCGAAGATGAAGAGGACCTGAAAGCAGAGGGGACAGAGTCTGGGTCACTAGCCAGTGACCAGAAAGGAACCAGGAAGGAACCAGGCGATGTCATGAAGCAATCAGGTGCTGATGGGAAGCTTGTCTCTGCAGCCATGTGGACCAGGAGCCATTGACGACAACCAAGAGTCAGGCTCAGACTGTCCCACAAAGGCTCTCGCTGTCGGCGGTGTCGGCTTCAGGATTGGAGTCAACAAGCCTTGGCAAAGGCCGCAGGATACAAAGTAGGCTTCTTACTCAGACCAGCAGGGTCTGAGGGGCTGCTTCTTTTGAGGAAAGCAAGGGCCAGTCTGGAGCAACCAGACCATCAGTGTAAATTCAAAGGATCGTCGCCAAGATGGCCACTAGCCAACGGGCAAGTGACGGGCAGACGCATCAAGCAGGAAAATGCAAACGGGCCCCACGCTGAACTCGTGGAGAGTGCAGGGCTGACCTTTGGTACAGATGCTGCTCGGGGCTGGGGCTTGTCATTTCCCCAATGCACAGCTTCGTGGAGGCCTCAGGGGCTGCACAGTTAGCAGGTCGCAGACTTTTCAAGATGGCCGGTCCCACCTCTCTCGTCGCCTCCACGGGTCTCAGCTTTGCTGGGACTGTGGATCGGGCTGTCGGATGTCTGGAAGTCTGGTTCTTGTCAGGCACTGTGCTCAGGCTTTGGCGGGAGGCGGCAAAAAAGCAAGTTGTTGATCGCTGGATGGTGCCTGCTTGTGCAGGGTGGTCACTCCTTGACCACAAGGGAGATTCTTCAGGCGTCTTCTTCAAGTAGATCGTAGAAGGGCCAGAGTTTCGTTTCAGAGTTTCAGTCAGGATTAATCTAAAGTCTTAGGACTCAGTTCCTACCTATATACCAAATCTAGGGACTGGATTACCTGCTAGGTCCCTCCTATGGGTGGGACCAGGGGAGGGGGTGGTTACACTCCTTTCCCTATGTCCAGTTTCGCGCCAGAGCTGGGCTGGAGTGCCCCAGCACTGGTTTGAACTGGACCATGCATGGGACACCTTGTGTGCCCCAGGCAGTGCCTCATTCCTTTCAGACCTCCCTGTCCCAATACACAAAAGCCTGTCTGGGGTGGTGCAAGCACCTCCCAAGGCAGGAAACCTATTGTCCAAGCCTCCCTCACTAGAAGGACTCCCAGCAGCAGGAGGTCAGACTTGAGTCTGTGGCAGCAGCATCCATTTTGTGATGCTGAGTCTCTGGTTAACTTTAACCGGGAATAGTAGGAACAACATGTCTTCTCCCTCTAGAAGGGTGGAATGCTACCCCCGTCACCAGAACTGGCTAGGTGATAGTATTCAAAATCGTATGACACCTTACTCGACATGTTTTGATAAAGCCAAACCACAGTTAGCATTTAACCGCGAGGTTCATAATGCACTTAAGAGTATATGGTATGGCAATATCCTAGAACAGCTATAAGGACATGGTTCCGAAAGCTGCAGACAGGCTCAGCTCATGCTAGAGCACCATCTCACATATAACCAAGCACTCTGCCTCCAGGATTGTTAAGGCCTGCCATAGGAGTGACTTAAAGGTGTATATGTGTCTAGATATAAGGTTAGATATAGGTATACTATATCTAAGCAAGGGGTGATTACACAACCTTGCCCCAGCTGAGTGATCAGCCAGTTGTGCCAATGTGAATGACCAGCCAGGGGTGGCATAATACATGCTGCAGCCCCTGGTAGGCCTTGGATGCACCTATGCCCTGGGTACCTATAGTACACTGTACAGGGGCGCATAAGGTGACCCAGTATCCAATTGGTAATGCACCTAAAGTACATTGTAGTGAATTTATAGAGAGAGCAGCTGGGTCTGATTAGCAGGCCCACAGCCACATTAAGTCGAAAACCAGTGAAGCAAAAAGCAAAAAGTGGGGTGACCATAGGAAAGCAGACCCTACTCTCCTACATGTATTACTATGGTTTTTACTACTAGGGATTCTGATCTTGCTCTGGACACTTTTTCTTTTATAAAAACCATGACCTGCTGTTTACGGCTAATGGGTACCGAGCAAATAATTTCCAAGAAACATATTATCTTGTATACTGCCCTTGGTTTTCTTAATGCTTTGACATTTATGGTCTTAAACTATGATTTTGCAACATCGTTTTTGGAATATTTGTTAGAAATGGGGGTCTCTAGTTGGCAGTTATTTACACCCTGTCCAAGTAGGTACCCTTATTCTAGGTAAGGAACTTACACACCCAAGATAACTTCTGTTCATCCCCTCGGTAGCTTGGCATGAGCAGTCAGGCTTATCTTAGAGGCAATATGTAAATCATTTGTACAAAGCTCACACAGTAACAGAGTAAAAACCCTACAAACGGATACCACACTAGTTTAGAAAAACAATCAATCTTATCTTACTGAAACAAGACTAAACTACCGAAAACCCAACACACGCAAATCAAGGTGTCACTTTTAAAAGGTTCAAAACAGTTCAGTCCATAGGAAACATTTATCACTGAGTATGCAGGATGCACAGGATGCAAAGATGGAAACAAGCGCAGGGGAGGTGAAGTGCCGGAAAAGCAAAGTGATGCGTCAGTTCCTTACTCTCAGGGAAGGTGATTTGTTGGTTCCTTACTGCCAGGGTAGGTTATGCGTCAGTTCCTTATTGCAGCGCAGAGGAGGTAATGCGTCTGATCCTTACTGTCGGGGCAGGTGATGCATCGGTTCCTTACTTTGAAGGGAGGTGATATGTCAGTTTCTGGGCACGTGGCCTCAGTTCCTTACTGCTTGGCAATGTCGATGGAGAATGTGGCACACAGGTGAAATGCGTTGACAATCCGGATGCACTTGGTCAATGCAGCAGCGGCAAAACAGGCGCTGTGTTGATTTTCCGAATGGGTAAAGTTGCCTCCAAAGGAGTTTATTGATGAACGTGAATTAATGATTTGTAACTAGTGAGTAGGTAACTTAATTAACCTGAGTGAATTTAATTCATTGATAATTAAATGAGCAAGTATTGAACCAAGACTAACTAAACAAGACAAAACAAAACAAATAGAGTGATACGATTTAAAACAAAGACTATTAAGCATGTGTATAAGCAAAAATAGATTTTATCAACATTTAGTCATCAAGGGAAAGTACAATACTGAAAAAATATGTGCAACAGGAATACAGGAAGAAAATCAGAAATAAATCAAAAATCACTGTAATGCCTGTAGGACACCTATCCAAACAGATGTAGATAATTTTTCTTTGGATAAGGTTGGGAGTCGACGTTTCGGTCTTTATGGGTGACTTGTTAAGACCATCATCAGGACAAGGGTAAATTAATATTGTAGCTCCCTTTAGGCGAAAACAACTCTTTTCTTGTGTCGGAAAAGTATAATACAATAGGTCCAAAGAGAAATTTATCTCTATTGCCTCTAGGGCACATACAAAATAGAGAATTGTGCTGGCTTTAGAATGACCCGCCTCACAAGGTTGAGGATGACGTCGTTTCAAATTGACGATCTGTTCGAAAATCAAGGGTGAAATGCGTCTAACTGGTTTGTATCCAGGATAAATTCCAGGGGGAATCTGATTGAATCACAACGTTTCACTGAAAGCGGTTCACTGAAAGCGGGAAATATCAGCGTGTATCAAGCTTGCCTCTTGGGTTAGTTAAGGGAATGCTCGAAGAAGAACAATCTGTTTGAATCTCGATAGTTCCGGATGCGTAAAGTCTCAGCCGTCACTGCGTTACGCATATTTTTTCTGTATTGTACTTTCCCTTGATGACTAAATGTTGATAAAATCTATTTTTGCTTATACACATGCTTAATAGTCTTTGTTTTAAATCGTATCACTCTATTTGTTTTGTTTTGTCTTGTTTAGTTAGTCTTGGTTCAATACTTGCTCATTTAATTATCAATGAATTAATTTCACTCAGGTTAATTAAGTTACCTACTCACTAGTTACAAATCATTAATTCACGTTCATCAATAAACTCCTTTGGAGGCAACTTTACCCATTCAGATTACGTTTTACCCAAGCCCCCAAAGGTCTACTGGGTTGCTCACTTACAATTCTCATAGTGTTGATTTTCCAGCAACTTGGCAGGTGATGCTTCGATATCTTTAGCAGCACAGCAGGGCCTGCATTGAAGTCAATGTATCATTTAAAATCTGATCAACACAAATCAATTCTTTGCAACTGGTAAATATTAAGAAGCCCTGATGAGAGCCCCTGGAGGTCCCCTGGGGCTTGAAACGCATCGGCATTTACAGTGATAGGCAATAAAATCAATACTGAAGTGATACTGATGAACACTGAATGAAATCGTGTTCCTAGCTTCGAGAATTATTCTGTATTTATCAGTCACAAAGAATTGATTTATGTTTATCAGATTATAAATGATACTTTGGCTTTGTGATATATTTGTGTTTGTGATAAACTTTGTAATGGATATTGTGGTAAATGTAAAAATATGTGAATGTTTGTAAATATTGAAATTGTCTTTTGATATGTGTTCAACTGGAAGGATGTGAAGTCCTTTTAAAAGAAAAAAAAAGTGTTTTTCAAAAGAAAGGTTAAATAAATTACCTAATCACCCAAAAGAATTTAGTGTGATTGTTGCAATAAGGACATTGCTTGAATTATTCAGTCTACCAGCCCCCCTTCTTTGTACTTATTGAATACAGCCCTTCCTGGTATCTGTCTTGTCAGGGTCTTACCCCCCTTTTTTCTCCACTTTCTAAAAGTGGCATTTTCAAACATGCAATTTAAAAAAAAACTTTACTAAAATATGTATTTGCAAACTGTGAGTTCAGAGGCCTAAAATCAAAATCTCTATCTCTTCACAGCTCAAAGTGACACACTTTTGTAAGAGGTTACAAGAAAGATCTAATGATTAACTATGGGAGGGATGCAATAGTGAAAAACGAAATTAGCAGTATATTACTATCTGGACATGTAAAACACTCCACTACATACCTTTTAAATACACTGCATCCTGCCCATGTGGCTGCCTGGGCCTACTGTAGGGGGTTTCATACATGTAGAAAAAGGGAAGGTTTGGGCCTGGCAAGTGAGTGTTCAGGCCAGGTCAACTTGTCAGTTTAAAACTAAACTCACAGGCACTGTAGTGGCGGGCCTGAAACATGGTTGCAG
The DNA here is from genome assembly GCF_964263255.1 of Lissotriton vulgaris. Taxonomy (NCBI): domain Eukaryota; kingdom Metazoa; phylum Chordata; class Amphibia; order Caudata; family Salamandridae; genus Lissotriton; species Lissotriton vulgaris. The sequence goes on along the minus strand of NC_141696.1, from coordinate 397,851,953 downwards.
GGCTACGTATGTGGGTGGCATAACCACTGCTGCTGGCACAATAGTAGAATTTAAGTTACAGGCCCAGGGTACACACAGGGCACTTTACTATGGACTTACCAGTAAATCAAATATGCCAATCATGGGTAACCAATCATAATAACAATTTACAGTGGGAGCCCTTGCACGTTTGCACTGATCAGCAGTCGTAAAATGGACAGAATTCTAAAACCAGCGGAAATGAAATGCAGCCCACAGTCAAAAACAGGAGGTCAGCAGCCAAAAAAGACAGGGGAAAAACACGCCAAAGATGCCAGGTTACTTTCATCCGATCAATTGTGTTTTTTTTATGAATATGTATTATTTATTTTTGATGAACCTACTTTCTATGATCCTAGTGATTGCAAATAAAGTTATAAATGGAATTAGCAAATACAATTATTTTCTGTTTGTTGCAAAATGTCTGAGTTTGAATAACCCCAGATACCAGCCCTGTATGTCATCAGAGGTAAAGACTTACATTTACAATAAATCATGTATTTATCTTTAACTCAAGTATGGGCATAACATTTCTACTTATTATGCCGCCTCTATTAGGCCATAACGTGCAAAAACCAAACACTGAAGCGGGTCAGTACGATATTTTAATCATTGAATCATTTTTCATTCATGGTTTTTGTTTTTTCTTATCGACTGACACCTTTGAATATGCAATAAAATTTACAAAAAGTGGCGCAACAATTTAGTTTAGTGGGCAAAGTGACATAATGTGAAATAAATGTGACACAGTGACATCAAGTGATCTATATATACATGCGTGAAGAAAGTCTTTAGAAAGGGAAAAAGGAATGGGAAAAGGCCGATTCTCATTTAGCTGACACTCAAGACCAACAAACTATATTCAATAGATGTGTTATGTTGGACATGGTTGACTGGTCCTTTCTGTGAGTTTGTCGACGTTTCGACCCTGGGACACCTTATTTATGGGTCTCTAGCGGGTCTTCTTCAGGACGGGGGCAAATAAGGGTGGTTGCGCCAGTTCTTCAAGAGTAAGACGTCCTGATGTTCAATTCAATCAGTCGGTCTTCTTATATATTTGATGAATATCTATTTAAAAGGCATTAGTCCTTGTATAGTCCTATTCACTGGCAATTGTTATTAATTATCAGGATCCCTTTGTGTTCAGGATGTCTAACTCTTGAAGAACTGGCGCAACCACCCTTATTTGCCCCAGTCCTGAAGAAGACCCGCTAGAGACCCATAAATAAGGTGTCCCAGGGTCGAAACGTCGACAAACTCACAGAAAGGACCAGTCAACCATGTCCAACATAACACATCTATTGAATATAGTTTGTTGGTCTTGAGTGTCAGCTAAATGAGAATCGGCCTTTTCCCATTCCTTTTTCCCTTTCTAAAGACTTTCTTCACGCATGTATATATAGATCACTTGATGTCACTGTGTCACATTTATTTCACATTATGTCACTTTGCCCACTAAACTGAATTCTTGCGCCGCTTTTTCTAAATTTTATTGCATATTCAAAGGTGTCAGTCGATAAGAAAAAACAAAAACCATGAATGAAAAATGATACAATGATTAAAATATCGCACTGACCCTCTTCAGTGTTTGGTTTTTGCACGTTATGGCCTAATAGAGGCGGCATAATTAGTAGAAATGTTATGCCCATACTTGAGTTAAAGATAAATACATGATTTAAAGCAATTGTGTTCATACCCGACGGAGCCATTGTTGAAACTATTATTGTATTGCCCAGGTTCTGAGGGATACTGGGTTACCCCATAAGGAGTTACTCTTACATTTATAATAGTCATTATATCATTAACTGGTTTCTGTCAGATTTTGTGAGCAAATCCAAACACTGCATCATTTGATTCATTAAAATATTGATGTCTTAGCTATATCATGGGTGACCAAGTCAAGGAGGAATTAAATAAAATCCACAAATAATTCAAAGTATCTGTTTTGCCCAACCTTTTCCCTTCTAACCAGTGAGTCCTAATTTTTGTTTTATTTGACCCAGATGTCATTACAAAGGAGTTAGTGAAGTGTAGTTTAAAATCTAAATCCTTCGTAAATAACAACAAGCATTGGCATAACCAATAGGTCTCGCCTTTGGGACCTTATAAGTGTTTAGCGAGAGCTATTGCCTTTGCCAGTATTTTTAAACTATGGTGTAGGATAGTGTGTCTGCTGCACAGTACATTAAAAAAAATAAGTGTTATAAGCATTTTTTTTACCTTATATATAATTAGGATGATATTATGTATAATTGAACAACTGTATTAAAAAGGAAATAACATAAAAATGCTGCAACACATGTCCAATTTCTAAATGTATCCTATATTTAACCTTGAAATTCCATCTGCTTTCAACTGGTAGAGTCTCCGGATGAAATCCAGATTCCGATCTTGTAATCCTGATGGGGCCAGTAGTGTGGATATTGCCCTTGCTCGTGGTTTGCCTTTGTTAGAAATGGGATATCTGGTTGGCTAAGGCTTGCGCCAAAGCCAGGCAGAAACCACCACTCTAGTCAGGGCAAGGGAGTTACATGCCAAAGATAACCCCAGCTCACCCCCTTGGTAGCTTGGCACGAGCAGTCAGGCTTATCCCGGAGGCAATGTGTAAAGCGTTTGCGCAACACCCAAACAGAAGCAACACACTAGGCACACCACAAAAGCAACTCTACACAAGGTTATATCAAAAATAGCCTTTGTATTGTCAAAAACACATTAGATCATAATCACACAATGTACACCGTGCCAACTGGCACTAGGCAGTATTTACAGGGGATTATTTACACATGACAGGGCCAATTGGGCCAGTGTCAAAACCATCACAAATCACCAATTGTAAATGTAGCACAAATAGTAAATGTAGAGCACAACCCCTAACTACTGACGAAATACTGAACTGAGAACTATATCCTGTAACATAGAATTTAGGATGCCTAAATCATATCAGGCATGAATCACATTAGCATAGACCACATTAATCACTTAGGGCCATCATTAGCATACCCACAGTGTGCCCCAATCTGGGGAACAACACACTGAAACTGTCCCTAGGCCAACTGGCCTCTCACAGTGGCTCAAATGCCCCATGTCCCGCAGAGTCAGGGCTGGCTGCACCTGCAGCGAAGTAAAAGTGCGCAATGAACTTGCCTAAACGTAGCGGCTGCCTGCTAATTGATGGGCAGCTGTACAAATGAGCATGGGCACCAGTGTGCCCCTGAGCCCCTCTCTGGGACTCTAAATGAAAATGCCCCTAAGGAAGAGAATGGGGCTGGCACGGTGGTGCTTCCTGAACCCCCACTGGGGCTCCTAAGAAACTATGGCCCCACAGTGCAGCTGCCCATTGCCAGGCGGGGCATCTGGAGAAGAAACGGCATTAGTACTCGGGAGCACCACCCTGGGGCTCTGTGAACCAAAATCACCCCCAAAGGTGGAGCGTCTCGCTCTCCTGTGAGTCCGCTCAGCAGCTGTGCCCAAAACAACTTAGCACTGGCATGAGGGGGTGGATACCGGCAATGTGTCCTGACACCACAAACCCCTTCGCAACTGAGCCCCACTTACCAGGCTCCCTGGGAACTCCTTTGCTCCTGCGGTGGTACTCTTGAGCTTCTCTTCTGCTGGAAAGGCTCCGGCGGCAGCAGGTCTTCCTCTGCAGCAGGCACCGACAATGTGCCTCTACTGGCAGACTGCTGCAGCACTTGCAGGGCTCTCCTCAGAGCATGGGAGCCCCGCTACCTCACCGACCGCCACTGCCCTCATGCCGTACCGCTGCCTCTTCTTCCTGCATGGGCTCTCCCTGCTCATGGGAGACCAGCGAGCCACAGCACGTCTGGAGTCGGCCCGCCCCTTCCTGGTCGCCGTGGGCATTGTGGCAGTGAATTTCTTCAGTGCGGAGGCAATACGGGGTAGGCTCTCGTTTTCACTAACTACCAAAGCGGGGTGGGCACCTGTATTATGGATGCATAAACATACGGGGTGGGCACCCACTAAATCGGCACAACCAAAATACACAGCGATGCGGGGTGTGCACCCGCCTTTAAAGTACAGATGCAGGGTGGCCTCCTCCTTGGTTTTCAGCATAAATTAGCGGGGTGGGCATCCGCTCATGAATGAAATACTGATGGCGGCAATAACGTGGGGGTGGGCTCCAGCTTTCCGCATGCCAAGTAGCAGGCCACCAGCAGTACTCGGGCAGAAATATAGCGCTCACAAGGACTAAAGTCAAGCGCTCTGCCAAAAATAAGTAAAGCACTATTCAGGGATAAAAAGTCCAGAATAGGCCCTTTAAGATGAAGGGGGGGGGGCAAAGGGCTGGGCCCAGGTAGGACAGCTCACAGGGTCCTCCAGCCTCCTGGAGCCTAGCAGCAGCAGCAGGCCCCCCTCAAGCCAGGAACAGCACAACATGGTCATGGGGTCACAGCCCCTTCTTTTATAGGATGTTTTCCTTTGTGCACAGCACAGGGATTGGGAAACCAGATGCAACTGGTTTTGGAGCACTCTGTTTACGAGACTCCTCTTCCCTATTGTTAGGTGGGGGCTCAGTGATCAGACGTACCACAGGGGCGGAGCCAGAATTGTGGAGGGAAGGCACAGCCATATTCAGGTCCCAGGTGCCACTCCTCCCTCCCATCTAGATGCAGATCTCTCTACTCACCACTGGGCTGACTCACCCTGTTTCCTGAAGTCACCCACACCTCTCTGCTCCTGTCAATCACAAGCCAGACTTGCAATTCACATCAGTCTGGCAGACGCACAGCACACAGAAATGCCAACTTCTAAAAGTGGCATTTCTCCAACAGTCACCATTGTGCAGCATTTATTCTCACGAGTTCATACATACTAAACTCACCCATGCACTCCTCTCATACCAGGAATTACCATGGACACAAATATCCCCCATGCATTCCTATGGGAGGGCAGGCCAATCTCACCACACGCACTCAGAGAGTGCACGCCCTTTACACTGGGCCACTGTGCTAAAGTGCCCAGAGGCCTAAAACCCCTACTACCATGTCAGAGCTTAAGGCAAAAAGTTCAGGGGTGAACCTACCAAAAAGGGCCAAGTACAACAGCCTTGAAATGGGCTCCAGTTTTAAAAGGCAGCCTATGCGTTGTCTGTTGAAGAGCTGGAAGTGCTCTGTTTGGATGGGGTTTGCAGAGGCTGGGCCTTGCACTAGGGCTATCAGCTGTTAGTCTCACTCCCAGATAATCAAAAGTAGGTGCTGTGTTCTAGCATCCATTGTATACATTGCAGGCCAACCTTTGCCTCGCGCAGTCTCGAGAGCCAAAACTTGTGTATTGTCATAAATGTGTGGAACGCATCAAAATGAAGCTAAAAGCTGTTACAGCTCACAAGATGTGCTCACCAGGTACCCGTAACGGCATCCCTGCTTCTATCAGGCCTGCCCCAGCCCCCGGCAACTTACACAAGAGCTTTAGCCGCACAGCTTTAAAGAACAGTTAATCACATCGATGTATCAGGCCAACCACTCGATCACTCTTTTCAGCACCCTGCAGCCTTTGGGCTGAAGTAGTGCTATGCTGAGACCAGAGACACACGTATGCCCGTCACACCAGAAGAACAGCCTCATGTGTCTGAATATGGAAAGAATACGCTCCCAGCAAGAGCAGGTGAGGCGCAACATCGTCTCGGTATAATTGAATTAATTGAATTAATTTTTCAGAGCGCTTACACTGTCATGTGGTGGCTTCAATAGGCTTTTGGAGAATGGTGGGGGAGGAGTTCAGAACTTGGAAGGGTGGGTGGAATGGACTCTCTGGTGCTCGTGGAAACGAAGGGGGAGGTGGTAGTGAGTAAGTATGGGCGAATTTTGCGGATTTGCGAACTCGCAATCCGCAAAATCTGCAAATTCCTGCGAATTTGCGGATTTTTTTTTTATGTTCGCACGGGTTTCTGCAAGTTCGCGAGGGTTTTGTACAATTTCGCAAATTGCGAAATTGTACAAAACGCATGCGAACTTGCAGAAACCCGTGCGATCACAATGTGCCCAGTAGGGTATGTGCCTCTTGTGTGAATAAAAGGTCAGAGAAAGATCAGTTCAGCAGATGAAGAGAAAGAAGCTCCTGGTCACAGGAACAGCACGGGTATTGCGCTCGTGAAAGTCAAGGATGCAAAGCCTATCTAGCATCACAGCTGATTTTCCACGGTAGATTTGGGAAGAAGGCACACCTGTCCAGCCTCGACGACGCTCACGATTGTTTTTGGGCTAATGAATGAGTCACTGAATTTGAGCATCAACTAGTTCGAGCGACCATGTGTGTGTTACTATGCAATCGCCCCGAAGGGCGCAGGGGTCCCTTGAGTGAGCTGCAGACCTGTGCCCAGCCATGCAACTATTTTACAATGGCGCCAGCAAGCTGCCAGCGCCGTTGTAAAATAGTTACAACGTTACCTTGCACAGGAAGCACTTAGATAAAATAAAGCAGCACCTGCTTCGTTTTATCTAGTGGTTCCTGTGCAAGCTAACTTTGTAACTATTTTACAACGGCGCTGGCAGCTTGCTGGCGCCATTGTAAAATAGTTGCATGAGTGGGGGTTCAACTTTTGAACCCGTTACGTTCGCGGATTTTTTTTTGCGGATTTTGCGGGAAATCCGCAAAATTCGCGGATTGCGGATTTCCCAAAAATCCGCAAAATCCGCGAGGGTAACGGATTTCCCGCTCACACTTAGTAGTGAGGTGACTGAATTTCACACAAGGACACAGTGGTTCAGTCCTTGGCATTTATTCTTTTTTGTTTTGCAGGTTTCTTTAGCGCAAACTTTGTCTAATGGTATTAGAGCTCTTAACTCGAGCACCAGACTATATAAAGTCTTTTTTTTTTTTTAATGTCATGACGAATTCTGGTAGCTGCAAGCTTAGCATCACTGAAACTACATCTAGTAAACCACTAGACCAGAAGGGATTTGTGAAAGAAAAACTTGGATCCCCTGCATTGCATACTTGATGGTGTGGAGTTGCCTGGGCACCCTGCTTTAACCTCACCAGCTGAAGTAGGGTTAGTTTTGGAAGGGGAACCCTGAGCATCAAGGAGTCCTGGACCATAGGCTCTTGTGTGGGTCATGCTCTAGACATAGGGTGACCAGATCGTACGACCCAAAAACTGGGACATTTAGCAATAAATAGTTCTGTGTGCGCTACATTAAGCAAAGAAGCTGCGAGGGGTGGGGGGGGTTGTGGGCAGCTGGGAGGCATGGGGAATTTAAGAGAAGCAAAATCAATATCAGGCTATTTCAAGTTTGTGTGTGCAACACTAGGTAAAGAAGCTGCAAGGGGTGGGAGGTGTTGTGGGCGGCTGGGAGATTAAGAGAAGTAAAATCAAGGGCGGGCTACGTAGGTTTTGTGTGCGCTACATTAGCAAAGAAGCTGTGAGGGGTGGGAAGTGGTCGGAGGCATGTGGGGGGGTCTGTGGTGAAACTAAACCGAGCGCACCCTGGAGCCATGTGGCTGGAAATCAATTAGTAACAGGATGCTAGTTTAGGCAAGGACTTCAGCGTTCGGAAAGGCAATAAATTGCTTTAGCAGATAACAAGCAAAATCACATGACCAAGGAGGAATGTATCTGCAAGCCTGCTCGCTCCTGACAGCAAAAGGCCATGGGAGTGAACATTTTAAAAAGAGGTGGGACATGCACCCGCGTTTGGCCAATTGCGTGCTTTCATTTCTTGAAAGCCACATGCAAAGGCCTATTGATGTGACAACCACATATACAAGCTTTCTGAAAGATATCTGAATGTCTGGAGTGATTCCAAGAGGCCCTCTCCTAGAGCAGCGCATGCGCTGCGCTTGGCTCGACCTAAAAAGGAATTTAATAAAATCTGAAGGCCATTCGCTATTCTCGAGATGAGCACTGCATCATAGGCATATTGGGAAGAAGCGATTTTTCACCTTTGGCATGTTGGGACCCTTTTCGAGCAGATACTAGCTTACACTAGATATGTATACCAGGATCAGCAAAGGAGCCATAATTTATCCCTCTCAGACTCCTCTGAGGGCCCTAAAGGGTGAGGTTAGCTCTCCTGCAGTGCCATATCTAATTGAAACAGATGCTTCAACATGCAGTTGTTTCATTAGTATTAGGAGATCTTTCTCTATCCCCAAGTGATACTATATTTCTAACAATGCAGTTTGATTCACCAGGTCAAAGGCACTCGAAAAGTCCATGGATGCTAAGTAGAGTGTGCCTTTCTTTTCATTCATGTATTTTCCCATGCCAAAGTACAAACATGAACATTGTTCCATTGTACCAACCCCGTGGCAGAAGTCATACTGGACTTCTGATATGATCTTATGTTCTTCTGCCCATGTTTCAAGCCATGCCAGGGAAAGGATCTTAACACTAGAAATTGGGTGGTAACAGCTGGGCTGGGCTGACCTCTATTGCCCTTCTTAAAAATTTGGTACGATAATAGCATCATTCTAAGATTCAAGGAGTTGGTCTAATATTTAAATACATTAGCTAAAGGTGGTGCCCAAAGAGGAATATTGAATTTATAAAGATCTACAGAGACCCCATTGGACCCTGATGCTTACGCTGCAGTACTTCTGGATTGTGTCTCTGCCACTTCCTCCACATTTATTGCGACACTAAGGGCTCTCATATCTGTCATTAAAGGTAGCCCCAAAACCTTTAGATCTGGATCTTTTCCTCCACGTGTAAGACATCAGTATAATGTTGAACCCATATGTTGGCAGGTATTAATGACTCCATCTTAGACACACAATAGTCTGCAAAAAATGGGTGGTTCACTACCTGGGGTGGCTTGGTGAGCAAAATAACGATGGTTTAAACCAGACCTGTGACTGGGGGTGAATGTTTTGCCATTGTGCAACATTCCGTCTATCATCTTGTGTGTTTTGCTGTTCTCCCTATGTCGGAAGGGTATGCCCAGACGTGGGTCCAGTGCTCACTACGCCACTGGAGTCAAGCTATCCTGGCTGATGAAGGCTGATAGCCAGAAACCGGTCCAAGGATGCTTGATTCCGGTCCAGGGAAGACATGGCTTGGCAGTTCGGTCTGGACTGTTCCCATGAGGCACAGGGTCAAGACTGATTTGCATATGGCCATGTCTGAACTGGGGTGGCTTGGTGAGCAAAATAACGATGGATTAAACCCAGATCTGTGACTGGGGGTGAATGTTTTGCCATTGTGCAAAATTCCGTCCATCATCTTGTGTGTTCTTTTGTGGTTCACTACCTCCAAGAACCTCTTAGAGTATCTCATTCTTCCTGCTTCCAGTAAGTTCTCCCAGGCTTTTCTCCTTATATTGGCCTTACAAACTTTTAATTATTATATCTAACAAAAGGTTCAGGTGAAGAGAGGATCACACTTAACAGCTAAACACTAAACATTAGGAATAGACACTAAATGAAAAGAGAGAAGAAGCCTATGTACATGTTAACAAATTTTTCAAAAAACAGTTATAATTTCTTGTATACACATCTGTCGTAAAAAAGTACAAAAAGGACAGTAACGCTCAAAAAAGAGTTGGCAAAACAAAAACATATAATCCACATGCCAAACTTGTGGCTAACAGACAAACATTATCATTACAGAAAGGAACAACATAGACAAAAAGGATGTGTCCTTTATAAATTGCGGCCACAGAATGCGTTGATGGCGTTTCAACTGCATGAAAACTACGCGGTCATCTTTAGGATAAGAGCTATTCTGAGCGTACAAATTCTGTATATAAATATATAAAATTACATGTAAGGGGTAGGTTTCTTCAGAGGAAAAGACTGAAAGTATTTCAAAGTAAAAGGTTCACCGAGTGAGGAACACAAGTCAGGGAAGGAACCAACACCACACCACTTGTGTTTCCAATAGACCCACAACTGGGCCAATTTTAAGAAAAAATCACCTTATTAACCAGCCGATCAATCGGAGCTGAATCTGTCAACTAAAGAATTTCCAACCCTGAAATTAAACAGGTATTTATTACCGGTTCAGTAGGCCATAGAATTAAAAATAAGTGATGTACAATGGATATTTCACCTACTTAGCCCTTGTAGGTCGGGGGCACCCCAATGACGGTATCCCAATATGTCAATATTGCATAGGCATTAATCCCACGGCAGGCCCTTTAGTTTTGCCCGTCGGTCTGCTCATTAAATCAGCTGGAAGGAAGGAATATAAGGCATCTATTACTGTATTATATTCAAAGAGTCCCTCAACAATGACTAACAAATGGTCATAATTGCAGACAAGGAAGATCTCAGTCACTGCTTAGAGCCTGTATAATGCTCCATACCAGGGGGATAGGGAGAGCGCCAAGCGGCTGAAGGATATGTGTACAAGGTGTGCCAGTTGGTCAGTGAAACTCGGGGTGGGTGATGCAGAACGCGGGCACCCACAGTGTCTGCACCCGTCATGAATAGTTAAAATAATGAAATGTTGCAAATGCAGTTGTCCAAAAGGACGTGCAAAGAGCATCTGCATGCACAACAAGTAGGTTGTCAAAGTAATCTTGACATAAATAAATGTACCCAAGACACCTTTGGCTTTGCTTGCATTTGAAGGAATCGCTTGGTGAAAGAAACCAAAGTAAGCATCTATATAAAAATCCTCCCTTGTCCTTGTCTCCTGGCCGCATGTAATATTGAACTGTTTCACTGTGGATAGCCAGTCATCATTTAAGAGTTCGGTTAGAGCTCATGAAATAGTTCAGGAGATAAAAGAAAAAATCCTTTGGGGAGTCACTTGATGAAGGACTTAAATTATCTTTGATTGAGTCTCCCAAATTTGGAGCTACTTCAGCACTTAAATGGTAACTGTGGTTCATTCTAACAGAGGCAGCCAGATTTATGACGCCATCGGAAGAGAATGCAGGTAGTGAGTATTGGTTAACCAGGTTAAATATAACGTTGGGGAAGGGTGTTGGGGGGCTGGTAAAATATGCAGTTCTATAGTAAAAGGGCCTGGATTTCAACTGTTTGATTGTAGATCCACAAGTGGCGCTAAGTGATTCGATGTGGGAATACTGTAGTTTCTTCTGTTATATTCCATATAGGTACCCTAATATAGGCCCAGGTAACATGGTAACCCTTCACCTATATTCTTTCCTGCATTGCACTTATAACGGTTTACAGGGACTGACCTTTTACCTAGATACAACACTGCATTCAGAATGTGGGGTTTCCCCAGTTTGAATCTCATACATTATGCATGAGGTTTCTTGGAAGCACAGCAGGATTACCATCTCCAGCATAATATCTTTCTATAAAGTTCATGCCCGACCTCATCCTTAGGCCGACACAGTAACACAGCGAGGTAGGACCCCTGGGGAGACCTATGGGTATATATACATCACATATTGATAAGATAGCATGAGGAGACCGAGACTTCCCGGCCGACACACTGACCCAGACGCTAAGGTTTCTGCATGCAGACACTCCAGCTCGCAGTGGTCTAACATCCCTTGTGGGGTGTCCAAGTCGATAACAGGACGGGCTCCCACAGACTCTCACTTCAGGTAATGGGGTTAACTAAATCCTAGAGGGATTCTTGGCTTAACACCTACACACATGCTAGGTACACTGAGGTACATTCAGTTAGGAAGGCATTAAATGAGTACGCACTTTTATTATCATGTGTTTTATATACTTGTATGTATTCATGATTACTGTACAATGGTATAGATATACCATCCATTTACTTTCATAGTGCTTCTAATCATTTATATCTGCTACTGTCTAACAGTTGTTGCAGCTCATCTGTTCCACACTAGAATACCAACTGTTCAATAAATACTTATTGAAAACGCCCAGCCTGTTTATTCTGTGTATCTCTCTGAGACATACTAAGTAAGCACAAGTGACTGAGAGAAAGGTAGTATACCGTTTTCACAGGCCTGAGGGATCAGGGTTGTCATGTTCGATGGTTGCCAATAACTGTTCTCTCCCTTTTAAGAGGAGATTCTAGTGGGACTGTGAGCTAGCTGGTACAAAAGGCCCACATACCCGGTGGGGGTTGTACAGAGTCAGTCTGACACCAATTCTACAGTGTATGCTGTCCGAACGCGCATTTAGGGGTTTGGTTCGAGCTCATGAAATAGTTCAGGAGATCAAAGAAAAAATCCTTTGGGAGCCGCTTGATGAAGGACTTAAATTGTCTCCCAAATTTGGAGCTACTTTAGCACTTAATGGATCACTGTGGTTTATTCTAACAGAGGCAGACAGATTTATGAAGCCATCAGAAGAGAATGCAGATAGTGCGTATTCGTTAACCAGGTTTAATATAACGTCGGGAGGGGGTTTGGGGGGTTGGTAAAATATGCAGTCCAACTGTTTGAATTTAGATCCTCAAGTGGCGCAAAGTGATTCGATGTGGGAATACTGTCGTTTCTTCAGTTATATTCCATATAGGTACCTTAAAATAGGCTCAGGTAACATTGTAACACTTCACCTATATTCTTCCCTACAATACACTTATAATGGTTTACAGGGGCTGTACTTTTACCTAGATACAATACTACATTCATAACGCGAGTTTTCCCCAGTTCGAATCTCATACATTATGCATGAGGTTTCTTGGGATCACAATGGGACTACCATCTCCTGTATAATATCTTTGTATAAAGTTCATACCCAACCTCATCCTTAGGCCGACACAGTAACATAGTGACGTAGGACCCCTGGGGAGACATATGGGTCACTAGAATAACAACTGTTCAATAAATACCTATTGAAAATGCCCAGCCTGTTTATTCTGTGCATCTCTCTGACACATTCTAAGTAAGCACAAGTGACTGAGCAAAAGGTAGTATATTGTTTCCACAGGCCTGATGGGTCAGGGTTGTTATGTTCGAGGGTTGCAAAGAACGATTCTCTCCTGTGTAAGAGGAGATTCTAGTGGCACTTTGTGCTACCTGGTACAGAAGGCCAACATACCCTGTGGGGGTTTTACAGAGTCAGTCTGACACTAATTCTGCAGTGTATGCTGTCCGAACGCACAGATTCTGCATAGTTTTTAGGAACTACACAACACTTCTCTCATGGCCCCTCTGTCTGTCATGCCTCCCATCTGATGTTTGGGACTCATAGGATATAGAACTAGATGCTCTACCAAAAAACTAAATGGCGTAATTGTATGTCTACTTTGCCTCGAGTAATCCCACACATAGGGCCTCATATATGTGCTTTTGCCATAGGGCAGCGCCGCAGGCCTTCTTGCAGTACTGCCCTTGTCAAAAAAAGGGCAGGAATGCTCCATATCTATCAGATACAGTGTATTCCTGTGCTTTCCCCCTTGCACTGGTGCACAATGGGCTGCCGTGCGCCAACGCAGGCACCTTCGCACCATGGTGCAAGGATGCCTGCATTGCAGGGATGCTTGTTTTTCTGCAGGAAGGGAAACCTTTCTGCACAAAAACAATCACAAGAGGAAATCACAAGAGGCATTCTGCAACACACATGGATAGAGTAAATGGCCTGTTAAGATTGTTTATGTGCAGGAAGGTGTACCTTCCTCCACTTAAACAATCCTCCTTGCAGCGCAGGCACCCAAGAAGAATAGCGTAAGGGTGCCTTCGCTGGCATAGTGCAAGGGTGCCTGTGCTGGCACCAGGCAGCTTCATTAGCGCCAGTGCTAGGGGAAATACAGAGATACGCCGTACTGTTATAAATATGGCGCATCCCTCTATTTTGAAACTGACAGAACGCGGCTTTACCAATTGTTATGTAACACCATGCTCCACCAGTTTCTTATACATATGCCCCAGTGTTTCTGATTGTTTTGACCCTCCACAGGCGCAGGTACATACACATTTATACTTAATAAAAGTGGCCTTCTTCCTTGAATCACATCTATATTTGTACCATTTGGTGAATGTGGGGGCATCTCCATGCAATTTGGCCCTCTTGGGTCCTCCTTGCTTAACCTTTTTCGTGCTCATGACGAGCTGACCTCGTCATGACGCACGGAGCTCCGGTGCTCATGACGAGCTGAGCTCGTCATGAGCCATGGAACGCTCACACGCGGGGATAATTCCCCTTCTGTGCTGAGCGTTCCATGGAAACGGGTGTGGTCATGACGATCTCAGCTCGTCATGAGCACACGAGCACTGTGCCTCATGACGAGCTAAGCTTGTCAAGAACACGGGGGCGCTGTGCGCGGCCCCCCACACAGCTGGGGAATTACCCCCGCTGCAAAGGGGTTAAAGATGCATCCTGATTATTTATGGACGAGACCAAGTCAACTATGTACCTCAGTTTATGATCAACTCACTGACAATAATTTGCTCCACCTTGAGTATAAAATCGGAGCATAACTCCATAGATTGTTTCTGGGCATCCTTCAGGACCTCCAGGCTGGGACTGCCAGATTTGTCCATATTCACACCTCCATTATCTGTGCTATAATTCCCTAGTCTTGTATCTAATGAGCTGTGTGCAGTATGGTCAAACGCCTAGCCATAGGTCTTACTGTGCCTTGTCACAGAAACTTTATTACTTTTCCTGTCGGGAAAGGGGTGGTAGGACTCACAGGGCTATTCTCAGTTCACATTTCAAAATTGGGATTGGAACTTAAGCTTGAAACTTGTTGTAAGGCGTGATTCAGTTGCATCACAGGTAAGGGGTTGATAATAGAATATCACCCCCCTCAGTACTTTGGTTAAATACTTGAGCTGCATTTTGTGGAGCTGCATTGCCAATAGCAACTGTGGGATCTAGAGGCGGTGGATGCGTATCGACTGGCACACAGAATTTCTTCAACAGATTGTATTTCTGCAGTCAAAACAACCATATCTGTGTTCAAGTCGTTTGTGACGGTGGCGGTTGGTTTTTATTCCCCGTACCTGAGGTTTTAGATTTAGCCTTCATGTTGTCATATAGTTACTTCTTTTCTATATATTGTGTTAAGTTAGCATGAGTTTATTAAATGTTTGCACGCCATTTTTTAGTCTTGCTTAACTTTTGCACACAACACATAATTGTTGTTTTAGCTTTCAACCCAGAAGAGCTTCGTGATTTACTAGAGAAATATTATGTTATTGCTTTGATATCAGTTTTGTTCTGCACTCTGTCTGCACACCGAGTGCTGAAGGCTACACGGATAACTTAACTCAGTGTTATTGTAAGGTCTGATCTTCGCACCCTTATAGACATAATACACATGCTGTTGCCAAAATCGGGCTCTAGGCGAGTTTTATATTGTGATGCAGCACGCACAAAAACTTACTTGATATGCTTTGCATGCAGAGAGCTGGTGGGAGGTGATGTGATCGACCTGCCACTGAGATTTTAAGGTATGGGCCCGCCCTGCTAAAACCCAAATGAGACCTTCATAGATATAATATACTATGCTAAATAGGGAGAGTGTGAATTAGACATTGTTAATTTCTATTCATTTCAGCATATTAGTATGCTCTCACCATTCGCCTTTTATGGACTGATAACTAAGCTGATAACTTTGTTGCTTATAATATATTTGCTAGTGTTATACAAGATACTGCGTTTGAGAACCTTGCATAAGTAAATAAATATTTCAAACGTGCACGTGTCCTCTTTTACTCCTCGTTCTGGTTTGTGATGATTATATAACGAAAGAGTGTTTATGTGTTCCGCGATTCCTGAGGTATTCTAAGTTCATGTTCTGGTCTGTCTAAGCATTGGGAGTTTGTTATGACCAATGAGACACTGTAGCTAGCTCGGTAAGGGGATTTTGGGTACTGAGGTGAGTTTTGGGCCATCCTAATTCACCGAGGTTCCAGGTCTCTATGCACAGTTCTGTAGGAGAACGGAATTCCCGCTACATGGCGCCCATACGTTGTTGGCCTTATATCATGACACTCGAGTAGTATATCATTCAATCCTTAACCCCTTCACTGACGTTTCCGGTAAACGGTGGTGACCAAAAAACCTACCTATTTTTGAAATAGGTCTTTTCAAGCTTGAACCTTTCTAAAAACGGTTTCCTTGAATTACTACCCAGTTGTGCTACAAAGTTCACTTTGTTTTTTCTACTTCCTGTGCTGTCATGGCCCAGCCCGTGGAAATTCCGCTGCATAGTCGCATTGCGGTGCGAGATCATTTGCGGGCCTACAATGTACCTTTGGAGGGCTTGGCTGTGATTATGGTGGTGAGTGCGGAACATGCTTACCCTTACGAACTCTTTTATTCGTGGGTGACATTTCCGACAGTGGACACTAATTCAGGCGTTTTCCACACATACAATCCCACAGTTGTACCTAATGAGTATACTCCGTACAGAGCACAGGAAGTACCTATTGATGTCTGGCAGCATGGAGTTTGGTTTGGTGGCGCCCTACCCCATTCTTTAACCGCTCCGAGGTTAGGTCCTTTGTCCATTCCAGGCGCTAGTTGGCCTGTTTTGGCTGGGTTTAGTCCTCATCCTCTACACGGCAATTGTAATTTGGCTGAAATCAGACGACTACATGTAGTCGCGATTGCCGTGATTAGAGCCTTAGTACATTACACAAGCCGTAATCTTCCGGGTGGAGCCCCGGGGGGGTGCGGCGCTTCCGGCAGGGCATGCTGGTTTGAAAATAAGCCCTGCCATGGTCAATGACGTAATGGGCAAGAAGCCCCAGGAAAAGGATGATTTTCCTTTCTGGCTTGCCAGGAAATTTGACCAGCTGGAAGCTGTATTTCCTAATACGACTCCTGGTGAAAAACACCGGATTCTTACGCTTAGTTTGCCGAAGGATTTGGCCCCTGAACTTGTTGACTGTGAGACATGGGAAAAGACTTTTGCGGCGGTCTATGCGCGGTGCTATGGCACACCGTCTATGTTCGTGCTGTCTTCGGTCCTTAAACGTGTTCAAGATGATCACGGACCGGAATCTGCGGTCGAGTTGGGTATGCGCCTGTGTGGCACCTTTGACGTAGTTTGCGTTCTAATCCTTGCTAATGTCAAGGGAGATGCAGTGAACTTTCAGGTTGCTAACGCATTAGCGGCGCTTCCCGAGGCCGAGAAGCCCCGACAGTTAGCGAGAATTATTGTGGCGGCTTACAAAACTGTGGGTCGCAATTGTAAGGGCGTTAAGCCTTTTTCTGTTAAAGATAAAAAGCAGCCCCAGGGACAAACTTCGGAGACGGAAGTTCAGCCCAAGTCCAAAAAACAAAATTGGCCTAAAAAACAACAGAAACAGGGAAAGCAACCGCAACAACAACAAACACAGGTTTCTCGCCCTGCGTCTCCGTTACCTACGCAGTCGGAACGAGTTTATGACTTGCGCGACCGCGCGATGATTAAGACTCCTGATCGATTTCAGGCTTCTGACCAACGCTCTCCTTGTTCCTTTCAGGTCTCATCGGCTCCGACGACAGGTGGTGGAGGGGGCGGCAGGGGTCGGGGTGGTCAGCAAGGACGTGACCAGCCCCGCCTGAGGAACGGTGCAGAAAAGCAGGAAGGCTCTACGACTAGGAGACCACAGTTTGCCAAGAAGAAAGTCGCAGCCTTAACAGCGCATCGATATGCCCCAGATAGTGAGAACGCAGCTTCGGAATCTGACGTGGGCTCTGACCTTGCTGGACAGCGTGGCGGAGATTACCATAGTGAGAGAGGCGCTCCGTCCACTACTGAAGGTGACAGCGACTGATACTTATGTTGTCATTGAAACAGCTGACACCAGGGGTGCTCCCCCTGATAGACATTTTGAAATTGTCCTGTTAATTGAAGGTGACATACAGCGAACCATAAAAGGGGTATTTTTGGGAAAATCTTTCATCTACATATGACATTTTGCTTTCGGAGGCTGACTGGTCCCCACCTTTTGTGCTCGCAGCTCCGCGAGGGGAGGAGGTAATCCTCCCCAGTTTCGCGAACACAGTCTCGAAAGAGAATGCGCAGCATTTTGCAGAAGAGTGGGCTCTAAATCTGGCGCCGGCTGTGTACCGCAATCAGTGTGGGTGGGATAAATTGTCCCCACGCCACGAGATACCTTTACGGTCTCAGCCGCAGCCTCAACCTCAATATCCCATAAGACGTGAAGCGAAAGCTTCCGTCGCAGCAATCCTTGAACAATTGGAATATCAAGGTGTAATTGAAACATGTGTGTCACCAATGAATAACCCTCTTTTTACTGTAAACAAGCCTGACGGTTCGTTTCATTTGGTTTTGGATTACCGGCATTTAAACTCGCATTGCCGTAACTGTGCAGTACAGAATACTCATGGCTCTGCTCTTGTGAATAGTCTTGTGCGTAAGCGGTTTAAAACCACGCTTGACATTTCTAATGGTTTCTATGCCCACCAATTGGATACTATAAGTTCCCAATGGACCAGTTTTACATGCGGCGGTGTCCAAAAACACTTTCTGCATCTCCCTATGGGCTATGAGAATTGTCCTGGGGTTTTTTCCCCCCGCATAGTCTCCCTTTTGGAGAGAATCGACCCGGATGCTTGTGTGTCAAGTAAACAGAATAATTTGTACCTTTACAAACTTAGGTTACAAGTTCAACTTTGCAAAATCGCACATTGCTGAGTACACAGTGTTGTTTCAGGGCTACGTGCTTAACAATGAAGGGAAGGGATTGGCTCCTCACTTCCTGGAGAAATGCGCACAATTGCGCGCTCCAACAACCCTGAAAAAATTACAATCTTTACTGGGCTTTTTAAATTTCGGGAGAACTTACATTCCGGAATATGCACAGCGTATTAAGCCTTTATATGCTTTGATACAACCATCTTTTTCCAAGTCATGCTGGCTGCCTGAGCATTCGGCTATACTGCAGTCTTTGCAGGCTGATCTGCTCGCTTCTAAACTCTTACTGACTCGTGATAATCAGACCAACCTGGTGATAATAATTATCCCTGGGACGGTAGGTTTCACGTACCTGACTTTTAATGAAGGAGACACAGTACCTATTGCTTACAAGTCACACTTGTACACTTCGGTTGAATTGCGTTTTTCCACTTTGGAGAAAGTTTTGACGGCTGTGCAGATGGCAATTCTTAAAGAACGTGCCCTGTCACAGGAAAAACGCATGTTGGTTGTTACCCCGTGTCCTGCCTTGGAGGCAGTCACAAAAGCCAGTGTACCTAATTCTAGAGCTTTGCACCCTCGGTAGATTCAATGGGCAGCGTCCTTGTCACCTCAGGATGTCACGTTTATTTTTGACGCCACATTAAGGTCGCAGGAGTACTTACAGTATGAATTTGTTCATCCGGCTCCTTTAGCAATGCGACCCCTGGAGGATGTTCATTGCATCATTTACACCGATGGTTCGGCGCAGGTTGCTCTAAACACACCTACGTTTCCGCATGCGCCATTGTGGTCGGTGCCATGGTGAACGATGAGTTCAAGTCCGGTGTCGTGCACACGCAGACACTAGGGGACTGCACTGCACAATTGCAAAAAACATGTTTTTTGCACTCCACACCACCCTGGGTTAGACACTGGCTATATGCAAATCAGCTCTGACCCTGTGCCCCATGGGAACTGTCCAGTCCGAACTTCCAAGCCATGTCTTTCCCAGACCGGAATCAAGCATCCAAGGACCGGTTTCTGGCTATCAGCCTTCATTCAACCTGGATAGCTTGACTCCAGTGGTGTGGAGAGCCTGGGACTCACGTCTGAGTATACCCAGCACACTCGGGGTGAAAATTGCAAAACATTCAAGCAGGCCGGGCCGAAGACGGCTGAAATGCCAGAATCCGGTCCCCGGAAGCTTGTTTCCTTCCCAGTGAAAGAATTGGCTTGGTAGTTTGGTTTGCCCTGTTCCCATGATGCACTGGGCCAGGGACAGACTAATTTGCATATAGCCAGGTACTGAGCTGGGATGGTGCAGTGAGCTAAAAAACGGTGTTGGATTAAGCCCTGATCTCTTGACTGGGTGAGAGTATTCTGCTTAATTTAGAAACTCTGCCCATCACCACCCCCTGTTGTTTAATTATTTTGTCCACCATAAGCGTGGAAGGGTATACTCAGACGTGAGTCCCTTGCTCATTGCACCATCAAGATTCAAGCAAGCCGGGCCGAAGACGGCTGAAATGCCAGAAACCGGTCCCCGGAAGCTTGTTTTCTTCCCAGTGAAAGAATTGGCTTGGTAGTTTGGTTTGCCCTGTTCCCATGATGCACTGGGCCAGGGACAAACTAATTTGCATATAGCCAGGTTCTGAGCTGGGATGGTGCAGTGAGCTAAAAAACGGTGTCGGATTAAGCCCTGATCTCTTGACTGGGTGAGAGTATTCTGCTTAATTCAGAAACTCTGTCCATCACCACCCCCTGTTGTTTAATTATTTTGTCCACCATAAGCGTGGAAGGGTATACTCAGACGTGAGTCCCTTGCTCATTGCACCATCAGGATTCAAGCAAGCCGGGCCGAAGACGGCTGAAATGCCAGAAACCAGTCCCCGGAATCTTGTTTCCTTCCCAGTGAAAGAATTGGCTTGGTAGTTTGGTTTGCCCTGTTCCCATGATGCACTGGGCCAGGGACAGACTAATTTGAATATAGCCAGGTTCTGAGCTGGGATGGTGCAGTGAGCTAAAAAACGGTGTTGGATTAAGCCCTGATCTCTTGACTGGATGAGAGTATTCTGCTTAATTCAGAAACTCTGTCCATCACCACCCCCTGTTGTTTAATTATTTTGTCCACCATAAGCGTGGAAGGGTATACTCAGACGTGAGTCCCTTGCTCATTGCACCATCAGGATTCAAGCAAGCCGGGCCGAAGACGGCTGAAATGCCAGAAACCGGTCCCCGGAAGCTTGTTTCCTTCCCAGTGAAAGAATTGGCTTGGTAGTTTGGTTTGCCCTGTTCCCATGATGCACTGGGCCAGGGACAGACTAATTTGAATATAGCCAGGTTCTGAGCTGGGATGGTGCAGTGAGCTAAAAAACGGTGTTGGATTAAGCCCTGATCTCTTGACTGGGTGAGAGTATTCTGCTTAATTCAGAAACTCTGTCCATCACCACCCCCTGCTGTTTAATTATTGCACTGCACAATTAGCAGAGCTTCGTGCTTTGATGCTTGCATTAAAGTACGCAGATCCTAGGGTGACTACTCTTATTGTAAGTGATTCTTACTACTGTGTCCAGTCTTACAATGAGAACTTGACCTATTGGATTCAGAATGAATTTCGTGATTCCAAGGGTAGCACAATAAAATATAAAATGATCTGGGTCCGAGTGGCTGAGCTTAAAGAGCAGTTGCCACTGGTGTTTGTGATTCATACTCTCGTCCATCAGCACGTGGGGACCACGCTGTCGGTAATTCGCTTGCTGATGAAGCAGCGAAATCAGTAGTATCCAAATATTTAGTTGCGGCAGTTACACGGTCCAAAAGTAAAATAGATGATGACATCTTGGAGGCTGTTGCTGCCACTGAGAAGGGAGGTAAATATCCTACTGTGTTCCCTTCGAAGTGCACATACCACTTAAGTCCCGATAAGGTTCCTTACGTGAAAATTCCTGATGTTGGCGAACGTTTAGTTCCCAACTCGGATCGCAGAGCTACTCTGATTACAGCGGCTCATGAAGGTGTGGCGTCTGCGCATGCGGGCGTCTCAGCCACTGTAACTTAGCTACAACAGAGGTTCTGGTGGCGGGGACTGTACAAACAGACGCGTGATTATGTCCTTCAATGTGACATTTGCCAGCAGATCAAGCCTTCCACTGCTGCGCGTCCGCCACAGACACAGTTGTACATTTCTAATAAACCACTGGGGTGCGTTTATTTAGATCACTGCGGTCCTTTTTCTTCTGATACTGCGTATACCTACATCTTAGTAGCAGTTGATTCATGCACACGCTTTGTGTGGGTATGGCCCCATCGCGGCGCTGATTCATGGACTGTCATAAGAGATTTGCGTGTCTTTGTAGGGATTTTTGCCTGTGGTACCTTCCATTCGGATCAGGGTCCGGCTTTCGCCTCTAAGGCGTATAAGGATGCTATGGTTTCATTGGGGGTCCAAGTCAAGTTTTTGTCTCCATACAGACCTGAGGGTAATAGTGTAGTGGAACGAATGAACCGTGACTTAAAGCAATCTTTGACAGCTCGAGTTATAGGCACTGGCAGAAACTGGCTGGCTCATCTCAATGGCGTGCAGCGTGCTCTTAATAATCTCCCTAGAAGGTCTCTGGGTGGGCGGACCCCATACGAAATGCTCTTTGGTATCAAGATGTACGTCCCTGACTCGACGGTCTAGACTGCGTGGTTCAAGCCACGGCCTTTGATGTAGATGAACATTGTGCTGTTTTACAGGACATACAAAAGACCAGAGACAGTCTTGCAAAAGAACATTTGCCCTCCACATCGGAAGATGCCTTGCAGATCCCGGTAGTTGGCTGGCTACCCAAAGTTGGAGAACTGGTTCGAGAGAAGATCGACAACAAGAAAGAATTTGGTCCTTCCTATCGAGCACCGGTCCTCGTTCTTGGAGTGAAGGGCACGAGAACAGTCATTTTACCGCCACTTCCAGGTTGTAAGGAAAACAGGTTTATCTCAATTGACAATGTCAAGATACACAGGGTGGCCGATTCTTCATAGTATGACACCGGCAGTCTCATGTCCTTGGATTGTAAGAAATTCTGTTTTGGCCATTACTGCAGCTGCTGAGCCAGAAGTGGCCTTAGAGATGCCTGTCATTTCCAATCCTTTGCTAAACAATTTCCCAGTTAATAACAATGATGACCTCCATTATTCCTTTCCTGCTGATTTATCGATGCCTGATTTACAAACACGTTTGGCCACAGAATCGAGGTTCTCATTTGACTCTTCTTCAGTGACTTCGAAAAAATCCTTCAGTTGTGCAATCTATGCCTCTTTATTCAAAAAACATTTTTTGGTTCTCCCTTGGACATATATTTGGCTAATGCTTTTTTCAGTATACCTTTTTATGTCATTTGGTTTTGTGTTTTATTTTTTTCGACTCATGGATGGACACTATGTCGAGGAGAGAACATGCATTCGGCATCTTAATGGAACTTTGGCCCCCTTATCCTCTTCACATTCTGCACACAGACTGAAAAGAGACTTGAACTTCGTTAACATCACAGCATGGCCGGTTCTTGATGGGATTGTGTGGGATGCAGTTAAATTTCAAATTCATGGCCCAACTGAAGTGGTTAATGTCCCAAATGTACCTAGAGTGAACATGGGGGATGTGGTTAAACAAAACATACGTTCTGATGATTGGAATGTTCAGGCCGTAGAATAATTATTCACTGATTTAAAATATTATGCTGCCTTTGATGCTGAAGATTTATATTTAGAATCTGCGAATTATGGTGATTTATTTTGCTTTCAACATTATGGTAATCATTTCCTGCATAAAACAGGTTCCAGAAGGGGTACTGTAAATTACACACAGTGGGAACATTGCCCAGCACAATTACAAGGCAGCTCCAGTACATTTTTGAAGAAGTACACTTACTTTACCAACTTTAATCAATCAAGTCCTGAGTCCTTTTATTTTAAGATGACACAGAAACCCATGTCTAAAGTTAGACTTACCGATACTAAATTGTTGTATTCGAAGTCCTTTCTAGACAAATTAGCTGTAGAAGGCTATGAGCTATGGAAGGAAACCATTGACCTTAAATCGGTTTGGGGTTCTAAAAATTGGCAGGTACAAGGCACTGAGGCTTTGTACCGTGCATGTCTCATCCCGAATCATATGTTGTTTTTGAATTCTACTATTTCTCAAACAACGTGCTTTAGATTGGCTACTTCAAAAAAGTTAAATAACCTTACTGTCCCTGAGTTGGAAGAATATCCTGGGTGGGATAGTTACACAAAGTTTTCCATTAGAGAATTGGAGACATTACTAGGTAATGCATCCTTTAATGTGTCCAGTTTTGATCCAAAGGGTTGGTTGCTATGGCACAGAAGCTCTGACTCTTGCCAGCATCGCTTTCTGGGTTTAACTGAAGGTTTTACACGAATCAGGCCTGATCCACGTTTTGATCCTGACCACACTGTTACAAAATACTCAGTTGGTAAATTATGTCAAAATTGGTTGCAACATTCTACATTAGCTGCTGTTAAATTACATCTATCTAAGCTGACTGATGAGGTGGATATTAATGATTTCATTAAAGGCCCGGCTAGTGGTAGATCTAAACGTTGGATTTATGCTGCTTATAATGAAATTTGGAAGCATCTCAGATTGAGGCTGCTAAGTGCCTGAGAGCAATTGATCAAGCAAATTTAGAAAAGGTGCTTTCAGTTGTCGATAACAGTATTAACATGCTTTCTTCCCGCATATACATGTTAAAAAATATTGTTTCTTCTGTAGTTGATATTGTAAATAATGAGGTATCTGTTCTATACCATGGACAAAATCAACTGGGTTCTGTAATGCAGTTTGCATGGACTCTACAGACTCTCAAATCTGGCCGCGTGCCCTGGAATTACATGAACGTTTCATCCCTCTTTGCCCCATTTAATTTGACTGACAGACAGCGCATGCTTTCAATGCGAGATGCATCATTTTCCATGTTACACATTGAGAAGTTGAAATCTTTACCGTTCTCTGTTGCTGAGGCCACTGATGCAACGTGGCTTATCCACGGATTAATTACGTTACCATTCGCGTTGTACAAATTCACTAGTTGTATGCGACATGTGGGAATAGGACGTTATGAACCGTTAGGAGGTGCCTTCCTCCATGAAGCATGGTCTCTTCCCTTCACGTATAGGTGCCTGAAAGACGGCAGAGAAGTTTATCTGAATGGAGAAGAATGCACAGAGTCCCCTGACCATTCATTAATATGCAGACACATTCAATTACATGGTTCCTGCAACCAGGAACGGCCTAATTTGTCCTGTGTTTTGAAAGGGACTCCTGTACCCGCAATAGTTCTCACGTTTACACTTTTGGCAAATGGTAGTTATTTGCTGTTGAATAACGAGGAGTGTTGTGGTCTTATTGTCGGTATCGCTTATGTGGTAACTGTATCTGAGCGTGTTGTGTGCTGCAAAAATGTAATGTATCCCCCTACGCATGGGAATTCAGATGTTTCCTTCTGGCCGCGCATCCCAACCTTGAAAGCAGAGTTCAATGGTATGACTAGAATAAGAGCCCTTTTGTCTCAGAAAGAGGTGGCCCTGAGTTCGGCCTGTGAAACATTCGTCCTTCACATAGCTAACACACGCACAGAAGTGCAAGCGCTTTTAAATAAATGTAAATGTAAATGTATTTATATAGCGCAAATCACTGACCGAGGTCGGTATCTAAGCGCTTGCTTAGGGAACCCGTCCTGGTATTCCCCTGTGAGATAACCCCAGCAGGGTATCTACAAGGTGAAAGCCAGGCATCCCGCCGCGAGGGGCCGTTGTGGAGATTAAGCAAGCTATTGCCCAGAGTCGCAGAGTGTGAACCCGTGAGTCGAGAAGGCACCGGAACGAGAATTAGAGTCCATGGAATTTTTTACCCCAAGACCCGCCGAGGCGGGGAATTGAACCCTGGTCCAGGGCCAATCTCAGCTTTCGGGTCTGCCGCCTCTAGCCCCTGAGCCACACTTCTCCACAATACTGATTTACCGTTACATTTCAGCGAGTTGGTTCATGAAATCTTTAATGCCTCCTCCACTTCCGGCCTGGCTCACTTTTTTAAATTAGTTTGCAGTGGTCTCGTGACTTCATTTGAAAAAATATTTGGGGTCATCCCTGCCTTTTTTCATTCTATTTTTTCGAGCTTGTAACGAGGATTCCCTGTCTTGTTGGCTTTAGCTACAGGCGTTTTGGTGATATTTTGCTTCATTACAAATGGCTGCCCATCCTACATTAGGAGCAGAAGAGCCCTTCCTGTCACTGCTGCGCAACCGGATGCTTGATTACTATGGCACCCTGCCGCTTGCGACCTTAAGCACGGCGTTTGGATTATCATTTCGATTTTCCTATTTCTCATGTATCCAGCCTGTGTTTCATTGCCTGAGCTGCGATTTCCACTGGGCCTTTGATTTGTGTCTCCTGAAGTCGACTTTAATCATCTGATGAGCCCCGTAGTTGCTCATGAGTTGGTTTGTACTGGCAAAAGGATTATGGCCTTGGCAGCGATGCATGGACTAATGGGTCGTTGGGATATAATCGCAGCAGCGCATGAGTTCTTGGCAAGGAGCTTTCTTGAGAACCCACTGAGTGTTCCTCTGATGTTAATAGAGGATCCAGTGACAGAGCAGCACGTATGTTCCTTCCCACTACTTAATTGGATGGCTGAACTGTTTTCGGATGATGACAGTGATTTCTTATTGGAGGCTGTGGCTGCATATTTTGCATACTCGATTCTATCGTGAGATGCAATGGAGTTTATTTTAATTATTTCGGCACATGCTTTTTATATTTTTGGACAGTGCCCGTTTTCAATGTGTGAACAATTTTTATATACGTCCCAGACCTATTGACTTATATTTTTAAAGGTTGGATCAATTACATTTGGCCGCTATAGGCCTGCATATATACGTGTGGAGGATAGATTAGTTCATTATTATTGAACTCTGTTTTCAGGTTAAGCCCCTTTCATGTTCTGCATTTAGATGTTTTTTGACAGTGCTCTGATCATTGGGGGGGGTGTCATATAGTTACTTCTTTTCTATATATTGTGTTAAGTTAGCATGAGTTTATTAAATGTTTGCACTCCTTTTTTCAATCTTGCTTCACTTTTGCACACAACACATAATTGTTGTTTTAGCTTTCAACCCAGAGAGCTTCGGGATTTACTAGAGAAATAATATGTTATTGCTCTGATATCAGTTTTGTTCTGCACTCTGTCTGCACACCGAGTGCTGAAGGCTACACGGATAACTTAACCCAGTGTTATTGTAAGGTCTGATCTTCGCACCCTTATAGACATAATACACATGCTGTTGCCAAAATAGAGCTCTAGGCGAGTTTTATATTGTGATGCAGCACGCACAAAAAAACACTTGATATGCTTTGCATGCAGAGAGCTGGTGGGAGGTGATGTGATCGTCCTGCCACTGAGATTTTAAGGTATGGGCCCGCCCTGCTAAATTCCAAATAAGACCTTCATAGATATAATATACTATGCTAAATAGGGAGAGTGTGAGTTAGACATTGTTAATTTCTATTCATTTCAGCATATTAGTATGCTCTCACCATTTATTGACTGATAACTATGCTGATAACTTTGTTGCTTATAATATGTTTGCTAGTGTTATACAAGATACTGCGTTTGAGAACCTTGCATAAGTAAATAAATATTTCAAACGTGAACATGTCCTCTTTTACTCCTCGTTCTGGTTTGTGATGATTATATAACGAAAGAGTGTTCATGTGTTCCACGATTCCTGAGGTATTCTAAGTTCATGTTCTGGTCTGTCTAAGCATTGGGAGTTTGTTATGACCAATGAGACACTGTAGCTAGCTCGGTAAGGGGATTTTAGGGACTGAGGTGAGTTTGGGGCCATCCTAATTCACCGAGGTTCCAGGTCTCTATGCACAGTTCTGTAGGAGAACGGAATTTCCTCTTGCCATTACAAATACACCAGAAAGAGAAAAGTATGAAAGGAGAAAGGAACTTGTGCCTTATACTGCTGCCTTGTAAAACTACGGCCAAAGGGGGTGGCTGATCAAGCCTCCTCGAGGCGAAGGTCAGGAGTGGCTTCTCTGTAATGGGGGAGGAGTGTAACCCCACTCATCAGAGCCAGTCAAAAAAAAGAAATGATAGTGAAAAAATATCATTTTATTTTTCTGACTTGGACATGCGGCGTGGACAGAGGGGCCAAGCTATGACAGGCAGGTGGCGGCACTGAGAAGTGTGCATGTTCCAGTCGTCCTTGGCTGGCCAAACATACATGTACCCTTCTAATTCTCCAACCCTGCTGTGAATGTGGCTGTACCTCAGGCTCACAGGCAATGTATGAGTGGCAGAGCTGGCTGCTTAGACCAATCCAGACGCTGCTCTCCCAGCAGAGCAGCATCTGGATTGACTGAGCAACCTCTACCTTCCCCAAAAATGTTGGCAGTGCTCCGAGCGGGAGGCTGCGGGTGAAAAGGTAAGTTTCAAAAAATTATTATTTTTATTCCTATCCCCGCCTGCCCATCCTTCCCTGCTGCCTCACCTTTGTGATGTGGCCCTTTCTTGGCCCTTTCTTGGCCCTGCAGCGCCATGGTGCATCCTGTGCACGGCAGCTCCAAGTGCACTTTATTATTATTAGAGTTTTTAGATTATTTGTTAAATATTGTTTCTTAATACAAATATTTCTAAAACTCTAAAATAATTAAATTTACTTTCGATTTACAATTTTGCCAATCACACTTAAATATACATGTATGTATTTACCTTTGTTACTAGCGGCTACACAAAACCCCAGTTTATGTTTAATATTGTCGGTTGATGGGTCTACCATTCATCATAGGTCATTGTAAAGTTGCCTAATCACTCTCTTTGATACTAAAGAGAATTCTAAGACTCACTTATGATGTGCGTTTGTCTTCACTTTCTTTGAAAAAATATTGACACTACGGGCCTCATTTACAAGGTTATTAAGCTGCTGGTGTGTCACTTTCTTTGATACACCGGCAGCACAGTGTGCCTGCCCATATCTACAAGGCCTCGTAAAGTCACCCTGCGTGACTTTTCATGGCCTTGTAAATATCGGCCCCTTTCACTCATTACTCTGCTTGAAAGGTGCATTCCATGGTTGTTGCTGTGGGTGTTCCCACACAACGTCCATGGAACTTGACATATTCCCAGATTTCGAAATTTTGTAAAGCTGGGAATGTTCAGAATCTTACGCCTCCCCAGGGGAGGGGTAGGAGTTGCAGAACCAGGAAAAATACTTTTATATCTCCTTGTTTTTTTCTCTGTTATACATGCTGCATTCTACAACATGTATAGAAAAAGGAAAAATCCCATCAATGTTTGTTTTTGTGCAGGAAAGTTGTCCCTTCCTGCACAAAAACAATCATCCCCGCAACGCAGGCACCCTTGCAACATGACGCAAGGGTGTCTGCTCTGGTTCATGGCAGCCAATTCTGTGCCAGCGCAGGGGAAAGCGCACTGATGCGTCATATTGTTGTTAATACAATGCATCCCTGTGCTTTTAAAATGATGCAGCTCGGTACAGCAAAATGGCTTGCGGTGTCCCACTTCATAATTATTTTGTTAATGAGGCCCTACATGTTGTGCAGTGCATAATTTAAGACCGTGGTTGTTGGTACTGATGTTTGGGAACTGGCAATGTTTTTAGCTCAACAGACTTTGGTCCATAGCAAGAGAGAGAAATACACAAAAGGGGGAAAAGGGGAAGAGAAAGACAAAAAACAAAAGTAGAAAGCAAGGATCAGCAAGAACCTGCTGGAGTAAATAGGAAGGGAGAAAATGCCTGGCGGTGAATTAAAGGGGCATGAGTTGGATTTAAGAGTATGCAACCTTAGTATTCAGCCCTCCGACCTTCGATAATACCAGCCTTTGGATTCTGAGCAAAACTTTGGGTCCCGGAATTTATTCTTTAACAAATTAAACATTGGTGTTGATGCTTTCAATATGGTAATGAGTGTTGGAAGTGGATATGTTGGTAGGTGAGTCTGTTGCATTGAAAGAACTCTTGTAGGAGATGTTGTATTAATCTATGTTTAACAGTGGCTTATACCTCCTCTGCCTTGCCGCTGAGCAGTATTGGGAACTCATTATTAATGTCTTTTACATAGATTTCTCCCACCATTAATATTTGAAAGAGTACATCTGAGGATGCTAGCTGGAAATGTGAAAGTACACAGAGTAAAGTACTTTGCATGTTGTGGATGCCAATGCAAAGATCTCCCCAATTAATATAGCGTATGGACAACACATTATGTCGTGTTCTGATGGGTCTGCACACAGTGGCACAGAAAATAGGGGTGTGCGATGTGCTGCAGCACTCCCATAAAATGTGAGAGAGTTTAGATGGCAGATGAACAACAAATGGGTCCTTGAAATGCTTTTCTTCTGATAGTATTTTTGTGGTTTCCTAAAGACACTATCAAAACATCTTCTATGCCTTTTGTGAGGTGATATCAGTGGCGGCTGGTGTATTTTGAAAGTAGTGGGTGAAAAATTGTATCGTAGTACAACGAGCGAGCGAAGCCCGCACTGAGAAATTATGGTGCGGGGGGGTATTTCCCCCGGAAGAACATTTTGCCAAAAATGGATTCAAATTGTGGCTTTTACATCACATATTTACAGCAAATTGTTGCAGAAACGGGATTCAAATATAGCATTTTAAAGCACCCGTGTGAAGAAAACATTAGGAACATATCTAAAATGTGCCACATCACCACCACTACACATCAAATCTTCATTGCAACCCCTAACTAATCGAGAACTGAGATCCTCATACACATCTCTGCCAGTACACTTGAGACCTAAAATGTAGGCCTGCTATTCCATTTCCGTGATTCAGATGCACATCTCTGTCAGCACACTTCAGTCCTACCGTATAGGTCCTCAATTTGGCCACTGAGATCCTCATAGACGTCTCTGCCAGTACACTCCAGTCCTACCCTGTAGGCCCAGCTATTCAATTTCGAGTACTGTGACTCCAAGACATCTATGTGGGTAAGTACACTTTAGTCCTATCCTCTAGGCCTAGCTATCTGAGTATTGAGAACCTCATTCACCTCTCTCAGTACACTCAATCCCTCATCTGCAGCACCCTATTATTCAAGTACTGAGATCCACCTATGACCTCTGGCAGTACACTCCCCTCATCTGCAGCACCCTTTTTTTCTACTTCCATGACCCACATACAAGCTCTGCCAGTTACCTCAAACCCTAGTCTGCAGCCCCATGTTATTCTAGTACAAAGACCCACATACATGTACTGCCAGTACACTCCTTCCTCTGCCGCCCCTATTATTCTAGCACCATGACCCAAGTACAAGCTGTCAGCAGTACATTTCAACTCTCCTCTGTGCAGCCCCTATTACTGCAGTAAAAAGACCCACACATACACTGTGACAGTAAACTCCAATCCTCGTCTGCAACCCCCTATTATTCTAGTACCACAGCCCACATACAACATCTGCCTGTACACTCCCTCGTCTGCAGCCCCCTATTCTTCAAGTACCAGGGCCAACATACAAGCTCTGTCTCACTTCACTATATACTGCTTGCCCCCCTCCTCACCTCCCCACCACTTCCACTTTCTCCACTAGCCCTGTTAACCTTGCTCCTCCCAGGCTCTGAACAACAGCCTACCTCTGCCTCCCTCCGCTTGTTCAAACACTCCAGCCAGGAGCGGCCTTAGGCATGTGTAAGCTGTGCACCTGCACAGGGCCACCAAACCCCTGGGGCCACCACGCCAATATATATCCTTAATATAATAATCCTCTGAGGATGGATACATATTTGTGTGGCGGCCCCCGGCAGGGATTTGGCGGCCTCCGGCTCTGTTCCACTTCCTAACACCCTGACCCCCCCTCTTCACTGGCCTCAGCGCTCCGCCCCGCCCGGAACCCTCTTCAGGGGCACCCTACCTACACTTCCTGCCCAGGTCCGCCATGAGCCTAGAGCTGCCCCTGCTCCAGCTTCTTCAGATCATTCTATCCGGCGATCAAAGACCAGACCCCGCTCTGGGTGTTGTCCAGGGGATCCGCCCCATGCACACAGCCCCCATATCTGTGCCCATGAGCCATCCGGCTTTAATCCGTGTAAGACTAAGGTTCACAAAGCATCGAGATTCGAGAAGAGAAGCTAACTAGAAACTTTCTAGACTAGAGACATTGAGATAGGGGAAGATGCGTGGCAGGCCTGCTACACATTAACATCCCACCTTGTCAGCAATGATTGCAAGATGCAAAGAAGACATGAAATAACTTTTCTCTAAATAGGTCTAGCACCTCTTTTGTGGTATCTATCTGGGAAGAAACAAGTCATTTTAAATATGGCATCTGCCCACAAACCCGGAGACTGATGAGCTTCCTGCTAATATAGAAACACCTTAAATGAAGTTCGGCTAAAAGGCCCTATTTTGCCTCCCAGAATGTTCGTGTTTTCCATTACAAGGTAGGCATAGCTTACCCCAGTCCCTTTGTTTTTGTCTTCACATTCTGGTACCTGCCGTCCTGCTTTGATAATGAAAAAAGATGGCAAGCCTCAGATTGATAAGAGCACACGCATTAGCAAAGCCAAGCGGTTTCACATTTTTATTATAAGCTTTGCTAAAGTCAGTAGGTCTGGCCTTTAACTAATGCATGCCACAAAAATTAGCTTTGCCAATGGTTCTTCATGGCTCATGCTCTATCTCATCTCTATCTAACATGCACCTGCTGAAAACCCTACACGATTTAAATAAACCGAAAACTCTCAAAAAAATACTCACCCAATTGTGGCATTTCATTGCCAGGAAAGCTGCAATCACACTTTCCTAATGCAGGTTGCTGAAGGTCCGTCAAGTTCAACAGTCGAACAACCAACAACGTACGCCTCCATGGGCCTCAAAGGAGAAGTGTGTCTCAATGGTTAGAGGAGGCATACCCGGAAGCTGAGGTCAGACCCGGGACCAGGGTTCAATTCCCGATGCGGCAGGGTCTGAGCCCAAGTGTCCACGGACTCAATAATTCTCACTTCGGTGCCTACTCAAATCACATTTCACACTCTGCAACTCTGGGCAATAGCTTGCTTAATCTCCACTACGGATGCCTGGCTTTCACCTTTGGGATGCCCAGTACCGGTTATCTCACAGGGAAAAGCCAGGACGGGTTCCCAATGCAAGCGCCGGGACACCCTGTTGGGGTAGCTGTGCGCTATTATAAGATACACTAAAAAAAACAAAAACTAATTCCCCCCCCCCCCCCCCCCACCCCCCCCCCCCAAACCATTAACCTTGGGTTTCTCAGCAGCGTGCTGCTCGGTGGAAAGAGCTTCAATGCCATGTCTGTCATGAGTAGCAAGCACTTTATAAATGCAAGAATAATAATAGAAAATAAATTGTTTATGGATCGTGCATGACTTTGTGTAGAAGACTTTAAACTGCACATATTCATGTTTTATAATATTCTAAGTGGGGTAAATGAAAGCAATAACCAGATGTCGACAAGGGCACCAAGAGATTCATATAAACCACGCACTGTAGCCTGGGAGTTGTAGTTTTGCCTCATCTCAACTGAACCGATAACACATAAAACTTTCATTGCAACTGGTAAATTGCATCACCTTCACATAACATGAAGTTAGCTAGTGCGTTTAGGGATATAATAAAAATACCAAAGGACAGCGTTAAGTTATTTATAGTAGACCGAACGTGTTGTTCCTCTAATATGATGTGAATATGTAATTTGTATTTTTAAGTTCAATTGCTAAAGTCAAAGGGGCAGATTTATGTCGGACTTGCGCCACGTTTACGCCGCCGTTGAGTCACGCAACGGCGCGGAAATGTGGCGCATCCCTGCGACCGATTTACAACATGACGCATCTAGGCAGATGCGTCACGTTGTAAAGCCCTGCGCCACATGAAACCTGCGTCAGGTTTCATGTGGGCATTCTGTCGCAGGGTGGGCATTCCCTCGTAGGAAAGCCCCGTAAAACTGACGCAGTGAAATCTACAAGATTTCACTGAGTCAGTTTTACGACGCTGCTGCGTCAAATCCTTATGCCTGCTTGAAGCAGGCGTAAGGAGTGACGCACCACGTTATGTATGGGTGGCCTCTGTACATTGCAGGAGTTGCGTCGCACTTGCGACGCTACTCCAGCAATGCGCCACCCGTACACCACAAGATGCGTCACGCATCTGCCCTTCCTTGCACCATGGTGCGCCGCATTGTAAATGCGGCGCATCTGTGGTGCCGCAAGGGGGGAATTGCGCGACGCATCAGTTCTGGCGCATCCCTGCTGATTTACAGAGATGCGCCAGAACTCATAAATCTGCCCCGAAGTGTGGACGAAAGTGTGCTTCAAACCACGTGTTGACTGACCCTCTTCTGCATGGGGCTCGCCACGGGCGGGCTGGTACAAATGCGCGTTTTCAAACAACAAGTTGTAAATGGCAAATATTTAACCAGCCTTATTTTTCAAGGGAAACTATCAGAGTAGCGCTTGGTAGCCTTCTGAGAGCAATTCCAGACAGTGCTATGGGGGGGGTAAGAAAGGATGTCTAGGTTTCTTTCTCTAAAGCCTCCAATAACACTTCTGTGTTCCACAGAGAGGGAATATTTCGATTAGTTCATTACACATACATTCTTTCAAAATATATCAAAACTGTGCAGATTAAATGATATTTCTTAAGGGTAATGTCTCTCGAAATTATTTGGGATTCACAACAGCTCTCTTTAATCTCAAGTCCCTTATTTGTCAAACTTTTTTTTTATTTCAAATTAAAAACCTTGGAATAGGAATTCAGAGGCTTCGTTCTTATTCTGCATAATGATATTTCCTCGAGATCATCTGTCAGATACAATTTTTCAGAAGTGGTTAATTCTGAATATTGTATATCTTTCTTGACTTACAGGCCAGTCGTTTTTCAGATGAGCATAGAATATTGATCAGTTTCCTGTTTCTTCCCATCTTGAATAACCCATGATGAATCGTGTCTAGTTCCAGAAAAAAGTTGTGTGATTTTAATTTGTTTTTACTGGAATTGAAAGAATAATGGACCACATATCACGTGAAATAAAGCACAGGCATGAAATAAAGCTTGGCCCTCTACGTAAAAAACGCATTTAGAGAAGTTATGAGCAATACTCATATTAGCTCATTCCTGTTAAACATAGGTTTTTAGAGTTACCCAGCCCTCCACTGAGAGTGTTAACTGCTTGTAATTTCTGCCCAGCCTAATAAGGCGAAAGGCCAATTAATAGCTATTAACATATTCCAGCATATGGGCAATACGGCTGTTAAAATCGACTCCCTAATCACATTCAACTGAAGAAAGTAAACATTCTCGGTTTGCACGTCTGATTCATGTCATTGCCTCACACTGCACTGAACTTACAGTACGCGCAAAGAACTGTCGCTAATGGCAACATTCTGATTGGCTGAACCCGTCTCAGCGTTCCAGGCTGAGTACCAATAACTCTTCTCAGCTTTCCTATTTACATTGTTTTCTCTGTCATGTCACAGAATTTTTTACTTGACGGGATGCTGAAACGAAGCAATTGGCTTTTGGTCCGGGAGCATTAATACTGTTGCTGGCAATGGCATATTGGTTTCACTTTCATTCTCCTGGCAGCCATTAAAGGTCACAGTCAGAACACACATTGCGCATTGACTTTGTGAAGGTGATAAAGCTTCAGTGGCAAACAACCTCACGGAAACGCAGCGGTTCTCCATTTAAAGCTTGATGTAGAAATCATTCATCTCTGTTCACCAGGCAGGCTCGGTTCGATACTGCAGGGTAAAGGTATTCTGCTTCACAATCTTTTACTGGTAGCCCATTGATCAGTGGTATTACAATATCTGCGCATGACACACCTGGCAAATTAATATAAATCTAAGCAGGAGAAAACCAATGTAGCAGGGAAAACAACACTTCTTTGTCAATGTGCGTTTTTTGACTGAGATTTATAGCTAAAAAATACATTACCTTAATTCAGGTGCTGCTTTTATTATACTAGATTTAGGGTATGAAGTCAAAATCATTTTTTTTATATTTCGCCCACGGGTAACTTTTGCTTGGGATAGCAAAAAGTATTCTTTCATCTCCCCAATTCAAAGAGACACTGGGGCATATTATCAAGGGGGTTTATCTCCGCTTTTTTGGCTTTAAAACCAAGAAAGCGGAGATAAAATTATCTCCCTATTACCTAGCTGTAGCTAACACCAGTTAGCGACAGCTAGTAGGAGATAGCGACCATCTTGGGCCCCGCTTTGCATGTCAGTGATATTTATCACTAATGACATGCAAAGTGGGCGTGCCAAGATGTTAGCGACTGGAAACAGTCGCTAACATCGCTATCTCCTATTACCAACTTTTGGAGATATTCACGCTAAGCGCGAATATCTCCAAAAGCTAACACCTGCCCCTGAGCAGTTCTTAGCCATGTTATCCAATGGGAGGTGGATAACATGGCTAAGAGCATTAGCTCGGTAATGCATGAATATCGCGGACTTTTCAGCGATATTCATGCATTGCAGCCGATTTTTATCGCTTAGGAGATAAACCTTGATAATGGAAAGGGGCGACCACTCGGTCCCCCCGAACGTATGGCGGAGTACCACGATCCCCCCCGGGAAGCCATCTTGGGCGGGAGGCGCGTCTCGGCTGGTATGCCCGAAGCGGCGTAGCCGGGGCGCGCCTTTTCCCGCCCTAGAGTGGGTTGGCCTAGACACTGACGCGGCTGGCCACGCCCTAGGGGCAGGCAGGGGCGGGTTTACGCCCGCCCTGAAGACGGATAAAAGGAGAAGCAAGATCCGAAGGCATCCTCTTGTTCCTGTGCTGTGAAGCTGCACCTCCTCGCTGCACGTGAGCTCGAGACGGAACGAAGAGCCAATTTTGAGCGTTGTAATCTTTCTTGTTTGTTTTCCAGATACTCTGTTGGAGAATGCCGAAGAAGGCGGGAAAGCGCATGACTACTGACCAGATGCTGCGCGTTCTTATGAAAGAGATGACTGAGTTAAAGAGGCGAATGGATGAAAACGAGGAAGGGGGACCGAAACGTCCTTTGGCGGGAGCGGCCCCGGGAGGGAAAAACAAGAGGCCCAGGAGAGGGAGAGCTGTGGAAGACATCCCGGGCCCTAGTGCCCCGCTAGAGACACCCACCCCCGTGCCGGAGGGAGGGAATCCGATTCCCGTTGTGGTCACCCCCGTGTCCGGGGACAATATGCCGCCTGAGCTGGCAGCACAACTAGCAGCGTGGTTGGGTAAAGATAGTGAGGGCGCCACGGCTGTCGACGCGCAGGTGCTGATGAAGCAACTGCGTGAGTCACGGGAAGCAGCGAAGGTATCCACACCGGCTGCGGTAGTAGAGAAGCCACAGGGGACAGGTTCGGTCGCAGAGACGCCGTCCGGTTCAGGTAAGCGGCCATTGCCGATTGCAAGGGATGAGTCAGCACCTTCTCGTAGGGAAAGGGTGGGTCAGCATGTTCCCTTGGCTATTAAGGAGAAGATATGGGCGGGAGAATATGTGAACATTTTCTCGTTGCTTACTGATCACTATGAAATGGAGCATGTTAAGGGCCAGAAGGATCTCATGCATCCGAGTGTTTGGCGCGCAAAAATGGCCGCCTTTAAGGTGAACGAAAATATTGGCAATTGGGGCAAAGCGTGGGGGGTCTTTACATCGATCTTGGGGGAACGAAGGCCCGATCTGCTGCACGAATTGCCGATTTATCAGTCTCGAATCATGGGGTACTCGGTGTCACATGAGGGTAACCATTGGTTCTGCTATGATAATCTGTTTAGAAAGGCTAAAGAACATGATAAAAGCTTAACTTGGGATTGTTATGATTCTGTGTCTTGGGATAAAATGAAGGAGACTGGTATGTTGAAAGTGCCATTGGTGGGAAGTAACGTTGGCGAATCCTACCGCCAGTATGCGGGGACGCCCTTTCGATCAGGTACAGGTACCGACAATTACTCGAGGCCTGCCGGAAATACAGGAAAAAGGGGGGTTTGTTGGAACTTCAACAGGGGTAAATGTACCAGGCCCCAGGGATCGTGCAAATTTAGGCACGAATGTAGTGGGTGTGGGCAATCATCCCATCCTGAGTCCACGTGCAGAGCCAAAACGGGTGATAACGGGGGTAGAGGAGGCGCCAAACAGGTCTAATATAGTCCGAGGGGCGCCTTTACCTACCCCGATTGATACCTTGGCGATGATTCCTTGGCTCAGTGAATACCCGGATCGTACTTCTGCTGGGGTGTTGCGGAACGGGTTTTCTTATGGTTTCCGCATCCCAGTGGGGGACTTTCAAGGTGCAACGAAATGTAAAAATCAGCTATCGGTCTTCCAGCATACGACCGTGGTACAGGATAAGATCAGGAAAGAGGTGACTCGAGGTCGAGTCGCCGGTCCGTTTAGTGTACCACCGGTTCCTAACTTTGTTTGTTCCCCCTTAGGTGTGGTCCCAAAGAAGGACCCGGGTGAGTTTCGGCTGATACACAATTTATCAGCCCCACGTGGTCTTTCCGTAAACGAAGCGATAGACCCGGAAGTGTGTTCGGTGCGGTACGCATCCTTCGATGAGGCCGTAGCCATTTTGAATCGCCTGGGGCCCGGGGCGCTGATGGCAAAATCTGATATCGAGTCAGCGTTCCGGTTGCTCCCGGTACATCCAGTCGATCAGCGTCTCCTAGGTTTCATGTTTCAGGGTCATTATTACATGGATAGGTGTATGCCGATGGGGTGCTCTATATCTTGTGCCTATTTCGAAAAATTCAGTACTTTTCTACAATGGGTCTTCACAAGGAAGACGGGTTTCCGAAATGTGATGCATTACCTTGATGATTTTTTGTTCCTGGGGGCAGCCGGGGATCCAGAATGTGGGCAGGCTTTGGCTCAATTTTGTGTTTTAATGAATCAGTTTGGCGTGCCATTGGCACCTGGTAAGACTGTGGGCCCTTCCACTTGCCTCGAGTTTCTGGGGATCGAGTTGGATTCCGAGGAAGGGTGTTTTCGTTTACCTACCGAAAAAGTGTCAAAGTTCAGGACATCTCTGAAAATATGTATAAATGGATCCAAGGTTAAGCTGCATCAGTTACAGCAGCTAGTTGGCCAGTTGAATTTTGCCCTGAGGGTTATACCAATGGCCCGCCCCTTTTCTCGTTCGATTGCTCAAGCCATGGTCGGCCTGAAGGAGGGCCATCATCGCACGAGGCTCTCGGCTGAGGTCCGCCAGGACATGCGCATTTGGTTGGCATTCTTGGCGGATTTCAATGGTCGAGTCGTCTGGAATAAACCAGCCGTGTCCTCTGATGAGCTGGGGCTGTGGACGGATTCGGCAGGGAGTATAGGTTTTGGTGCCATCTTCGGCACAAGATGGTCTGCACAAAAGTGGCCGACATGGTGGCATGACAGTGGGATGACAAGTAACATTGCTTTCCTGGAACTTTTCCCCATTTTAGTAGCCCTGAGAACTTGGCCCGAAGGGTTCATGGATCACTCTGTGGTATTCTGGTCTGACAATATGACCGTGGTCGAGTGTATCAATAGCCAGGCAGCACGATGCAAGTGGATTTTGAGACTACTCAAAGAAATTGTTTTACTGTGTATGCAATTGAATGTGTTATTCAAAGCAAGACATGTCCCAGGGGTAATGAACCAGGCAGCTGATGCACTGTCTCGTTTTCGTATGCAGGCTTTCTGGGGTTTTCTTCCCACAGCGGACCCGGAGCCGGCACCCTTTCCCGAAGCTCTCTGGTCTCTCGGTGCCCCGAACTTCGTAACCTCGTGGGAGAGAGTTTAGCACCCAGGACGAGGAAGGCATATGAAGGGGCGTTCCGGTCCTATTTGGCCTTTTTGGGGACTGATAGAGAGGAGCTTTGGGGCCAGGAAGAGTGGGTGGTGAATTTTCTGATGTCCTTACATCGGGTCGGGAAATCGGTGGCCACAGCTCAGAGGCATCGGGCTGCCATTTCCTTTGTTGCTAGGGCCCACGGGATCCTTGACCCGACAGCATCTTTCGTTGTACAGAAAGCGCTACGAGGGTGGCAACGCCTTGAGGGTCGCAGAGTAGATGAAAGGCGCCCGATAGGTTTAGATAGGCTGGCCCAGTTGCTATCCAGACTCCCTGCTACGTGTTCATCTCAGTTTGAGACGGTGTTATTCCGAGCCGCTTTTACGCTGGCATTCCATGGGGCTATGCGGGTAAGCGAACTAGTGGCGAGGAACAAGCAGGATGTGACAGGAGGATTGTGCCTGGAGCACGTCCAGATCAGAGGGGAGACGATGACGGTCTCGTTTGTCAGGTCCAAAACCGATCAAAGTGGGATGGGTGACTGCGTAATCATACGCAGGATTCCCGGGTCCTCCATGTGCCCGGTAAGGTGTCTAGAAGATTATTTAACACGAAGGGTGGCATCATGGGGGGGGGCCTTGTTGAGACACGCTGACGCCACCCCACTGACAAAGTTTCAGTTTCAGCGGGTGCTTGCGATGTCGATTGCCGCTGCGGGCTTGAACCCGGGCGAGTTTGGGACCCATTCCTTTCGGATAGGGGCTGCTACAGAAGCTACAGCCAGGGGTCTGGATGTGGAACAAGTTAAACGGGTGGGGCGTTGGTCCTCCAATTGTTATAAAAGGTATGTGCGTTTGCACATGTTGTGAAGCTGTAACAATGTACTCACGCTTCTTGTTTTGTTTGGTTTTCAGTTGCGCAAGCCTACGAGGCGGGGCGGACTTTGCAGTCGACCCAACACCGGGCCAGCGGTCAGACATCACCGGCTGTGAAAAAGGAGGTGTGGGTCGTGGGCCACTCATACGTGAGACGTGCCGCAGACATATTCAAGGCAGGTGATATGATTCACGTAGCTGGGGAATACGGGTACAGTGTGTCCTTCTACGGAAGAGGCGGTCTCTGTATTGAACAGTTTCAATCATATTTTGAGGGTTTGCTAGGGCGGACGAGGTCACCGCCGTCTGTAGTCATAGTACATCTTGGGGGTAATGATTTGGTCACCACTGGTAGACGACTTCTCCTTGAGGCGATGCTTTCCACTGTAAGTTGGTTAGCGAGGAGAGTTCCAGGGTGCACAATTGCATGGTCCCATATGATCCCACGAAAAGTGTGGCGGGGGCTATTTCGGTTCCTGCTTTAAATCATTCTGTTAGAAAGCTTAATAATAAAGTGAGTAGGTTGTTCCGTTCCAAGACACTGCATTCTATTTCACATGGGTGTATTAATGATGACAGTATGTATGTGGGGGATGGAGTGCATTTGTCTCGGGTGGGGAATGAGTTACTCATAGGAGACTTCTTAGCATGGCTAAAAACGTTACACCATGACCTTTAGGTAGGAGTGTTGTGGGGGGTCCGGATAGCCGGTCAACTATCCGGCCTGTGGCGGTAAGGTCATGATCGGTGAGCACTAATTGGAAGATCCCTATGA
Source organism: Lissotriton vulgaris (assembly GCF_964263255.1). NCBI lineage: Eukaryota > Metazoa > Chordata > Amphibia > Caudata > Salamandridae > Lissotriton > Lissotriton vulgaris. Next base: position 397,811,028 of record NC_141696.1, on the reverse strand, counting down.
GTGGGCGTCACCCAGCACGGATGGGAGCGCTCGGGGGAGGTGGCCATTGGCCCCTCAACGGGGAGGCGGTCCCTTCTAAGGATGGGTCGCCGAAAGAAAAGGAAAGGCGGTCAAGGCCCCTTCCTGGGTAGGAGGGGTTACAGCCCCCTCCTGGGGAATTTCCCGGGGCCAGGACGTCTGCGACGGCAGATGTGGTAAGTTGTGTGGGGTTTGGGGGGGGTCTACGCTACCTTCTAGATACCTCACACGAGTCCTCGTACGACCTCTAAGTGGCGTCGAGTTTTATTGGGGCCCCCGTCAAGTCAAGGGAAATTGGTAATTGCACTTGAGGTACGCCTCTGGGCCGCCCCTCACAAGTGAGGGCGATATTTCTGGGTTAGGGATCTTGACACCGGTTACGACCTTGCCGTTGGCCCTTAAACGTTAGGATGTACAATTTCAAAATTTCAAGTAAATGTTTTGTAGGATGTTAGTTCGGCCAGGAGAACCTTTGTATTAGAGAATATGTTAAGGTTAGCCAAACATCGCAATGTGGTAATGAAATTGTACATAATATGAAACTCTTTATTTAATGTTTTAATTTTGTTTCATATTTTAATAAATACGGCCGGGAGGGTTACTCCCTCCCGTCTTCCAAAGACTTCAGAACTGTTTCCGGTTTCCCATCCTTGGGGATTGTGTTGAGAGGGGGTGGCGGGTATCTCAGCCATATGGAAAGGGGCGACCACTCGGTCCCCCCGAACGTATGGCGGAGTACCACGATCCCCCCGGGAAGCCATCTTGGGCGGGAGGCGCGTCTCGGCTGGTATGCCCGAAGCGGCGTAGCCGGGGCGCGCCTTTTCCCGCCCTAGAGTGGGTTGGCCTAGACACTGACGCGGCTGGCCACGCCCTAGGGGCAGGCAGGGGCGGGTTTACGCCCGCCCTGAAGACGGATAAAAGGAGAAGCAAGATCCGAAGGCATCCTCTTGTTCCTGTGCTCTGAAGCTGCACCTCCTCGCTGCATGTGAGCTCGAGACGGAACGAAGAGCCAATTTTGACCCAACCACCAGCCCCTGAGGACAGCAAGTGGTTTGTGAATAAAGTGGATGGATAACTCTGATTTTCGTTTACAGGTTGTGGTATTATCGTGATGTTTTGAGTATGTAATAAAGAATGGTCAATTTGTGTTAAGTTTCGTAAATAAAGAAATTCTGCTTTAGTGTTCATTGGTAAGCATGCTTTTAATAAAAGTGTAGTTGCTACGGTCTTTTTTAGTTTAGTCATTTAGTTAGCATTGTCGTATTTATTTTGGTCGGGCGGTAAGGTCATGATCGGTGAGCACTAATTGGAAGATCCCTATGAGTGGGCGTCACCCAGCACGGATGGGAGCGCTCGGGGGAGGTGGCCATTGGCCCCTCAACGGGGAGGCGGTCCCTTCTAAGGATGGGTCGCCGAAAGAAAAGGAAAGGCGGTCAAGGCCCCTTCCTGGGTAGGAGGGGTTACAGCCCCCTCCTGGGGAATTTCCCGGGGCCAGGACGTCTGCGACGGCAGATGTGGTAAGTTGTGTGGGGTTTGGGGGGGGTCTACGCTACCTTCTAGATACCTCACACGAGTCCTCGTACGACCTCTAAGTGGCGTCGAGTTTTATTGGGGCCCCCGTCAAGTCAAGGGAAATTGGTAATTGCACTTGAGGTACGCCTCTGGGCCGCCCCTCACAAGTGAGGGCGATATTTCTGGGTTAGGGATCTTGACACCGGTTACGACCTTGCCGTTGGCCCTTAAACGTTAGGATGTACAATTTCAAAATTTCAAGTAAATGTTTTGTAGGATGTTAGTTCGGCCAGGAGAACCTTTGTATTAGAGAATATGTTAAGGTTAGCCAAACATCGCAATGTGGTAATGAAATTGTACATAATATGAAACTCTTTATTTAATGTTTTAATTTTGTTTCATATTTTAATAAATACGGCCGGGAGGGTTACTCCCTCCCGTCTTCCAAAGACTTCAGAACTGTTTCCGGTTTCCCATCCTTGGGGATTGTGTTGAGAGGGGGTGGCGGGTATCTCAGCCATATGGAAAGGGGCGACCACTCGGTCCCCCCGAACGTATGGCGGAGTACCACGATCCCCCCGGGAAGCCATCTTGGGCGGGAGGCGCGTCTCGGCTGGTATGCCCGAAGCGGCGTAGCCGGGGCGCGCCTTTTCCCGCCCTAGAGTGGGTTGGCCTAGACACTGACGCGGCTGGCCACGCCCTAGGGGCAGGCAGGGGCGGGTTTACGCCCGCCCTGAAGACGGATAAAAGGAGAAGCAAGATCCGAAGGCATCCTCTTGTTCCTGTGCTCTGAAGCTGCACCTCCTCGCTGCACGTGAGCTCGAGACGGAACGAAGAGCCAATTTTGACCCAACCACCAGCCCCTGAGGACAGCAAGTGGTTTGTGAATAAAGTGGATGGATAACTCTGATTTTCGTTTACAGGTTGTGGTATTATCGTGATGTTTTGAGTATGTAATAAAGAATGGTCAATTTGTGTTAAGTTTCGTAAATAAAGAAATTCTGCTTTAGTGTTCATTGGTAAGCATGCTTTTAATAAAAGTGTAGTTGCTACGGTCTTTTTTAGTTTAGTCATTTAGTTAGCATTGTCGTATTTATTTTGGTCGGGCGGTAAGGTCATGATCGGTGAGCACTAATTGGAAGATCCCTATGAGTGGGCGTCACCCAGCACGGATGGGAGCGCTCGGGGGAGGTGGCCATTGGCCCCTCAACGGGGAGGCGGTCCCTTCTAAGGATGGGTCGCCGAAAGAAAAGGAAAGGCGGTCAAGGCCCCTTCCTGGGTAGGAGGGGTTACAGCCCCCTCCTGGGGAATTTCCCGGGGCCAGGACGTCTGCGACGGCAGATGTGGTAAGTTGTGTGGGGTTTGGGGGGGGTCTACGCTACCTTCTAGATACCTCACACGAGTCCTCGTACGACCTCTAAGTGGCGTCGAGTTTTATTGGGGCCCCCGTCAAGTCAAGGGAAATTGGTAATTGCACTTGAGGTACGCCTCTGGGCCGCCCCTCACAAGTGAGGGCGATATTTCTGGGTTAGGGATCTTGACACCGGTTACGACCTTGCCGTTGGCCCTTAAACGTTAGGATGTACAATTTCAAAATTTCAAGTAAATGTTTTGTAGGATGTTAGTTCGGCCAGGAGAACCTTTGTATTAGAGAATATGTTAAGGTTAGCCAAACATCGCAATGTGGTAATGAAATTGTACATAATATGAAACTGTTTATTTAATGTTTTAATTTTGTTTCATATTTTAATAAATACGGCCGGGAGGGTTACTCCCTCCCGTCTTCCAAAGACTTCAGAACTGTTTCCGGTTTCCCATCCTTGGGGATTGTGTTGAGAGGGGGTGGCGGGTATCTCAGCCATATAGCAAGGCTCCTAAGCGATATAAATCGCCGCAGCTCGGCGATAAAAATATCGCCGCTAAACCAACATAGAGATAATTTCGCTAGTTGTTGGTAATATGCCCCACTGTTCTGGAGCTGAGGGGTTTCATAACATAACCCACCCTTACTTTCCAAGGGAAAAGAGAAAGCACTCAACTGTGTCAGGACAGCTGGGCAGTGAAATAACACCAGCGGGAACATTTCTGACAATTCGTTGTAAAATCCCCCATTGGCTCAAAGACAATTCGTTAAGAGGATCCGGTTTGGGAACCTGAAACAAAAGAGACACTTAACCTAAATGTAAGAACAGGCGCACACATTTACAACTAGCCACATTTCTTTGTGTGTGCAGGATTACCAAGATCAATAGTTTTAGTCACTTCTTAAGGGCTTCCGACAAGGTGTTTCCTAGTTTTTTTTATTTTTTTTGTACACTTTCAGACGTCTTATTTAACGATAGTCGTAATAGGATGACAGCGTAAAACCACTACTTACCTCTAGACATATGTTTTCTCATTAACACAGGATAACAGCAAAGGTTGTGTTTCCATGTCGCTATTTTAGAATAATTATCAGCGGTGATGTGGATGGGTGAGGTCACGAATAACCTTCTACACCAGAAATCTGTCAACTTAACTCTATGCCTGCTTGGTCGAATTTTTGATATGCAGACGCTGCATAAACCCACTTAGCCAGCATGTTTAATCCATTGAATGTTTTCTCTGTGTATTAAGTATCCCTCTGGATGAGTAATGGGGTACCTCTTGACATGTAGCGGCCACACTGCAGGCTCACCGCCTCAAATTCATTTCTGACCAGTTATTGTTACCCTTGTTACCGCCTTCTTAACGGAGGTCAGATCTTGCTATGTGAAAAATTAACTCTAGGGTCGGTGTAATACATGTTTTCTATACACTGTTCTCATTTGTTGCCCACCTATTCTTCACATAACAGCACACAACACTCTTCTAAGACCTCCAGTTATTACACTGATGTGCTCATATGTTCCAGGCGTTCTATTTCAAGAAGGGGTGTTATCATGTCCCCATTAAATATAATATTCTTGACAACTGACTGACACTTCTATATTTTACAAAAACTCTGGTGCCTGTATGAGAAGAGCAGACTAGTAGGTCTCCATATGCCAATAGTATTCTAGACAGCATGGGCTGGTCCACCATATGGGGGGTGGGGGGAGGGGGTGAACTGGCTACCAGGCATTAGAGAGGGATGGCAGGGTGGGGCCAGTTTCACTGCCCTGGAGGCCGGTTTTGTTGCTGGGGACCTGCCAGCCAAATTCATACTTGCAGCACTTCTAAATAATCGATGTAATACCAAATAGTTTTAAAGTATGTTTTAGGCACGCTCAGAACTGTTAGAGAATTTTGCACATCCAGCCCAAAGCCCTAAAATCTAGCACATTTTCCCCATTATCATGCCCACTAATAGTTCCATTGTATGCTCGAATCCATTAAATATATTCCTTTACTAAATTCCCTTCCCACTTCCGATGCAAAACATTTAGGGCCTCATTTATGAGGCTGTGCGTCACTTTTACGCCGCTGGTGGGTCACTTTTTGTAATGCACCAGTGGCGTAAAAAATGCGCCTTGTTGCGCCATATTTACAAAGTGACGCATCTAGGTAGATGCGTTACTTTGTAAACCCCTGCGCCACATTATACCTGCGCCAGGTATAATTTATGCAAGGGGGGCATTTTGATGGTAGAAAGGGTCATGTAAGTCACGCAGTGAAATCTATAAGATTTCACTGCGCCATTTCTTGCCCGCTAATGCGTCAAAATCTTACGCCTGCTTCATCGCAGGCGTAAGACTGACGCAGGCACTAACACCATGGGACTTGCCCATGTGAAAGTACACATTGCTGGAGTTGCGTCACTTTTGTGACACACTCCAGCAATGCGTCACTTTTGCGCCTACAGATACGTCAGAAATACTGATGTATCTGTAACTCCTTGCGACATGATGTGTCATATTAAAAATATGACGCATCAATCATGTCGCAAGGGGTGCGCACTGAGAAGTGACGCATCGCTGCTTTCACGCAGCGATGCGTCATTTCTCATAAATGAGGCCCGTAGAATTTTCCTGAATCCTGTACCTGCACTGAATTGGTAAGAACTTATTTGCATGCAATTCAGCTACTTATTGCTGATGCTCTCATAGAGTTTTGTTCTATTTATTGGGAAAGTGATCTACGATTGTTGATCGAATGCAATGTAGGCTTTAATCTACGCAAAACCTACACTGTTCTGCATCTTTATGTGGGCATCTGGAACATTTAATTGGAATATAATGTTTTTAGTTTTTGCAACAGACACGTTTTGCTATCTGTAGTGTCTTGTGAGTTATAGATGACAGGACAGGTTTAATTCCTGAAGGACTCTGTAGAACAATGATGTAAGTGCGTGGGTGTGGGGGATAGATTTCATGAGGTAGAATGTTCAGTTAATGGTTACATGCAGAGGAATAATGAAGTGTAATACCAAGCTCCTTGTGCAGCATGATCCTCTGCATATACCAGGGCAGGGGAGGGCGATACACTATCTACAAGACCTCGAGTAATCAATTCCTTAAAAAAGCACAATAATTACAGAGATTAAGTGGCTTTTTAAATCAACCCGCATCATATCGGAAATCGCACTTTATAGATGGTTACATTATCCTATTTGTGGTCCTTTAGCTTTCGGTGATGGTGCATGAGATGGCCCTTTTGTTTGACTAGAGCCAGTGTGTTTTTACTTTTCTGATACAATACCAATTAATTTGTTTAACTTTCCTGTCCATATAACATGATCTTGCATTTCAGCTTTTAAAGTCATACAATGAGAACGTGTCTACATAGTCTTTCTTAAAGATGCAAAAAAATGCTGCCCTTCTAACATCTACTCACTATTTTACATAAAACGATTCTAATAGAGTAGAGCTGTTAGTACAGCCCGCGTAGCAAAAGTGTCTTACTACTTGCTATATTATTGCTGTAGCCCAAGATACAACACAAACAATGGTGCTCGACTATTACCAAACACTTCTCCTATCAAAAATACACACCTTTTAGCTTTGCCAAAACGTTGTATTACATGGAAGATGATTGGAAATAAATGTGTACATTTCATGGTACAGCTCATGTCACCATTGATATGATTGCATTATGAACTAAACAGTAGATTCATGTTATTTAATATATAATGCCACAGAGTGTAATTCTAACTTTGCATTATTTATTATGCTTAGACCAATGAATTACGCTGTAATAGAAAACAATGGGGCATATTACCAAGCAATAGCGATAATTCTCGCTATTGCTTGGTTAGAGACAAAGATTTACCGCTAAGCTGCGGCGATTTTTATCGCAAATAAACCTTGGTATCACCAAGGTTTATCGCAAATGCGACAAAAATCGTCCGCAATGCATGAATATCGCTGAAAAGTCAGCGATATTCATGCATTACCGAGCTAATGCTCTTAGCCATGTTATCCACCTCCCATTGGATAACATGGCTAAGAACTGCTCAGGGCAGGTGTTAGCTTTTGGAGGTATTCGTGCTTAGCGCGAATATCTCCAAAAGTTGGTAATAGGAGATAGCGATGTTAGCGACTGTTTCCAGTCGCTAACATCTTGGCACGCCCACTTTGCATGTCATTAGTGATAAATATCACTGACATGCAAAGTGGGGCCCAAGATGGTCGCTATCTCCTACTATCTGTCGCTAACTGGTGTTAGCGACAGCTAGGTAATAGGGAGATAATATTATCTCCGCTTTCTTGGCTTTTAAAGCCAAAAAAGCGGAGATAAACCCCCTTGATAATATGCCCCAATATGTTCCGCTAAACTTGAGCAGTTTCTTACCCACAATACTATTAACATGTGTTCTTGTGGAACTTAATTTATTGATAGCAATTAAATATATATATATATATATATATATGTATATATATATATATATATATATATATATACATATATATATACATATATATATTACCTACTGGACGTCGCCAGTAGGTAGTTATAGTTAGAATTTTTTTCATTGCAAAATCTCAACATTCTATTGGGAATAACTTTGGCGCCGGTTGAGGAATCTGCCTGAAAATTTCCTCATACTTGCCTTGCAGCGCTCCGGTCCTTCCCTGAAAGTTTGGAGGAGATTCGTCAAGCGGGGGCCGAGATAAAAGGGGGGTCCCAAAACGTGTTTTCCCCATGTTAATTTCCATAGGGCGGTCAACCTCACTTTTAGCCCGAACGGCTGAATGGATTTCCACCAAACTTGGCAGAATTGTAGGGACTGGTAGCCCGACGTGCCTTTGCTATGTCTCAATATATGTGCTCCAGTGGATTTTGAGAAATTAACGTTTTAAAAAACAGATATATCTGTAACAGTGCTCCGGTTAGCGCTCCGGTTCGCGTACCTGACGCTTAACGGAACTTCGCGAAGCGAAGCTGATTGGCTCTCAGTTGTCTGTCAACATTCTAAACAGTCCGGGCCGGCCGCCATCTTGTCTCTTGGTAGGATCGAGAGACAAGAGGTGGAGAAAAACAAAGGGGGAAATGAGCATAAGGGGGCAGAGTACATCCTCCCTGACCCCCTAGGTTTGATGAGGGGGCTTTAAAAGGGCCCCGCGGGGCAAAAAATAAATAAATTATTATCGTTTTTTTGCGGGGGGAGCACTCGGTACGGGCACCGGGAAGCGGTCCGGGAAGCGTAATATTGGGAAAATAGGATGAAAGAATGTTCAAATATTGTATGTTTATTGATTGTTATTTTTGTTTTTTTTTATTTGTTTTATTTAAGTACCAACATGTAGGTACAAATGCAGAGTCTAAAAATAATAATACATTGTTTCCTTTGTAGATATCTTGCAGGTTGTTTCAGAAGTTATTGTGGTATATGGAATTCATAGCGTAGTCTGTCAGGAAAGCAGAAACACCATGACGGCAGGAGATGATAAAGAGATGTTAAATACACATTGGAGATGATATAGTGGAAGAAAGGAAGTAACTATGAGCAAACTTAAAGTTGCACAGTATATTTAAAGTCTAATTTAACATTATAATCAATTTGCTACTAGTTTAAAAAATACATATAAAAATGAATAATGTCTCAAACAATTTTTGAATTATTAAATATAAATTTATTTTTCTGATTTGTTTTCAAAATTAAAAAGAACTTCTAATAATTCTTGGTCAGATTGTGTCTCATTTACAATTAAGAAATCCACAGCTTCAACACATTGCAGAAGTTCTATGTCCATTGATTCATCAAAGAATTCTGATTCATTATCTGTATCTTGGTTGCATTCTGCAACAATTTCCACGTTATTTTTTTGTTCTCCTTCCATTTCTGTGCTGTAAAATGAATCTAAAAAAAATATATCAGTACAGATAGGGCATTGTTGGGTTTAAGTACAGACAGGTAGTTTGGTTTTTTAAACAGTGATTTTTTCTTTGGGCAGTGTATGGTATCAGACTGGAAGTAGAAATATCAAAAAATTTATGTGAAAAAGTCTAAGTCAATTCTTAATTATACAAGCAAGCCTAACTCCATCCATAACTAAAACAGAGAAGTCTATTTTATTCTATAAGTATTACAGAGGGATAGTATATAACTATCAGAAAATGTTTTCCTAATTAACTTAAAGTACAGAACATACTTCAGTTTTTAAAATAACATCTTACCTTTCAAATAGAAGTTTAAGTTCTCAGTTGAAATGCACTTGATATGTACTTCAAGAAGTAGTAGTCAAAATGGCTGTGTTTCTCTCTCTTTCTTTATATATATTCAGGTACATAACCAATCAAATGTCATGAAATAATAGAAGATATTGAAAGTAGTAGTTTGATTGGTTGTAAATTCTAACACTTCATAAGTGTTTTTGTTAGGTAATTTACCTCAGGATATTTAGTTAGGCTTACAGCATAATTTTCTCAATGGAATTCCAACAAATTTGGGGAAATGGTAGGGACTGCTATGTAGTAGGGCCTATTCTATATTTGATGAAAGTGTCTGTAGTGGTTTTTCTGTTAATTACTTTCCCACCTTTTTTTAACAAGCGCTTACCGGTGCGCTCCCCGGTACGCGAACCGGCAGCGTTACGGGAGTCCTCCATTTTGAGTATCGGTAGAATTGAGACACAAGATGGAGGACAAACAATGTTCGGAATGGGTAGACGGGGCCACGGTAGCCACTTTGTGACCCTCTAGGTTTTCTGAGGGGGGATTAGGGGGGGGGGTTGGGAAGCGCCCGGTACGCGCACCGGTAAGCGAACCGGGGAGCGTACTTTGGTGAAAAAAAAAAGGTTAGAAAAAGATAAACGTTTTGAATGATCAGTTGTAGGGTAGCTCTGAAAAGAGCTATTGGGTTCTGTGGCTAATTTAGGTACCTACAAGTAGGTTCCAATGCACAGTTTTAAATAAAGGACAAATATTTTATTCCCTTCATCGGAGAAGTGCACACCATCTCTTCTGGAGATGTCCTGAATGTTGTAACGCAAGTTATTGTTGTATATTAAACCCATTCCATAGTCTCTCATGTAAGCAGAAACAGATTTCTTCACATGTTTCCGTGCTTTCTCAAATTGTAGAAAAAAATTGGTTGGACCACTTCCATTTCTGTCTTTGGCATATATATGGTCTATAACCAATGGTTTTCTCAGTGAATATATATATATATGAATATATATATATATATATATATATATATATATATATATATATATATATATATATATATATATATATATATATATATTCACAGAAAAAACCATAGGTTATAGTGGATATATAGTTAGGAATTTGCATTTACAAAACCTTGAAAATTCAATGAAAAAACCATTGGTTTTAGGCCATATATAGTTAGGGATTTGCATTTACAAAACCTTATTTTACTCGCATAAAACCATTGAAATTCCATATATAGTTATAAGCGCTAACTATATATCGCGCACCCGCAATCCACTGCTGATGATGTCACATATTACATCATTCATGACATGGTTAGTGACATCACTGATGACATCACTGATGACATCTCAAATGACATCACTGATGACATCACTGAAAACATCTCATTTGACATGACTGATAACATCACTGATGATATCATTCATGTGATAATACGATGAACCTCTTCAGACTCTAATATAACCTTAGATACAATCAGTGTAAACAGACACTCACAGACTGTCACTCATCCATGGAGTTACTCACACACCTAGTCAGTCATGCAAAGAATCAATCACACCTCCATTTCCTCAAATATACAGTTATACAAACTTTACTTATTCAAACATATACTAACACATATTTACTCTCTTATACAATCCCTGATACAAGTTCACAATAATCCATACAGCCACTCACACATTCACTGGCTCTTATGCACAGTTATTTATATATGTCAACTCTCACATGTACTGTGTTTTACATATGTACTTACTTTGACATGTAGCACTGAGATATCCATGCACTCACCAATACACTCATGCACACAGTCAACCGCCAATACAGCTGTTTCCACATGCACTTTTGAAACCATACATCTAGTGAATCAACTGCTCACACATCTATGCACAGAGTCACACACCTCCCAGCCACCCACACACACACTCAGTATCCCATACAAATACTTGGGCAACCAATCAATAACCCATATAGTTACTCATATAGCTACTTATCAACACATGGAACAGTTTACAGAACAACAGACATAATGATGCACAAATTAAGACAGTTTAGTCACTAACCCATGCACTCAGTGAGATACATTTAATCACTCACTCATACAGTCAGTCATGCACCTACTAAATCCTTCATCCAGACACTTATATATCCACTCATTCTTCAATATGTAAGAGATATTTTAACTTTACAGAAACATACAGTCACTGGATGATGTCATCAGTGATGTCATCAGTGATGTCATTTGAGATGTCATCAGTGATGTCATCAGTGATGTCACTAACCATGTCATGAATGATGTAATATGTGACATCATCAGCAGTGGATTGCGGGTGCGCGATATATAGTTAGCGCTTATAACTATATATGGAATTTCAATGGTTTTATGCGAGTAAAATAAGGTTTTGTAAATGCAAATCCCTAACTATATATGGCCTAAAACCAATGGTTTTTTCATTGAATTTTCAAGGTTTTGTAAATGCAAATTCCTAACTATATATCCACTATAACCTATGGTTTTTTCTGTGAATTTCATTGGTTTTTTAATAGCAAATATGAAAAGCTTTAAAATGTCAAGTACGTGATAAATAAAAACATTTTCGTATTTATGCACGCTGATGTGCTTTGAACGCTGCACCCCCCCCCTCCCCTCTTTTGTCTTAGTAGTACTCTCTCTTTGCAGATAGTGAACGGTAGTTAACGCAAGCCTTTGCCCCCGTTGTAATCCGTCGTGCCTGCTTGTCTCTCCATTTGATTGATTGTTGTCCAAGCATTTACTGTTTTAGAATTGGTTCTCTTTGGATCATTCTCTATTTACAAACAAGCACAAAGTCGCAATACTCTGTTTAGTCTTTGCAGATAGTGAAAAATCGTGTAAAAAAAATAAAAGTAATCGAGCAAAATCAGTAGGCCACTAATTGGATCTCTTTTTGACCTCGCTAAAATAGAAATATTAGGAACAACCCTTCATGAGAAATACGAAAATAGTGAGATGAACTGAGCTCCACACCATGAGGGCTGCAAGACAGCTCGGCTCCATCACCCATCCCGCACAAAATAACGACAAACCCTATGCAAATATTAAAAATATAGACAACACACCAGCAAAGAAACAGGGTAAAACATTTTATTAAAAAACTATTTACATAACGTTGGTTTATAAGATGATGTCAGTAGTGGACCGATGTGTGAATAGATCGAAAGCAGCACAAGGCTCCAAGATCCGGATGGCAAGCTCCTGGATGTTGGGTGCCATAGTTTAGAGTTCTAAATTTGAGCCTTTTTCAATGTCTGTGCTTTGTTGAATCAAATTTGCGGCTTGACACAAAGCTGACTCAAGCGTTGCTACTGATGCTATGCAGACCAAAACTGGTTTTCAGTTTGTACATTTTTCTAGATTTTTCAATCCAAGTTTGGTTGACTTTGTAGAACGATGGCTTCAAATTTTCAACATACGGTGTGGTGGCGCTGACTGGGAGGGGGCGCTTCGCTCCTGCCCCCTCCCCAAGTAAGATTTTCATACGTGAAAGTACGTTAATGGTTTTGGTCCCTGAGATGCTTCGATGTCACTGCCATTCTCAAATAGCATAAGTTCTGGATGTTGGGTGCCATAGTTAAGAGTTCTGAGCAGTGCTTGTAACACTGTCTGAAGCTTATTTCCACCTACTGCAGCTTCACTATTCTCAAAGTAAGTGAGTGTCGTTTGTGGACCTGACTGCATTAGAAAACAATGTGATATGTTAGCTTCCTAAACAGCTTGACGGAGGCCCCTGAGGGGCGGTGTGATGGCCATGGACTCGGAGAAGACGCTTGGCTCCGACACCCTCCCCAAGTCTTATAGCACTGGTGTAGCCTGAGATCGCCCCCGACATAGGCGGCCGGCTCCCGGGGTCCGGCGGAACTTTTTGCCTTTTGATGACTCTTCAATTCTGGACCTTGTCCCACAATCCGTTTGACCTGAAGACAAACTGTAGTGGGGCGCCCCTTTACCGTTTTAGTAGCCATTCCGCCCGCTTTTGCTACACTGTGCCTCTTCCGCCATTCAGCTGTTTACCGCCCGCTCTTGCGACTACAGCGTCTCGCTCATCATGTAGTTGAGTTGCTCCCGCTCTTGCAGTGCAGCGATAGGCGGCTGCCACAGGACTCTCAAAATGGCGGCCGGCTCTTCGGTTTTGGGCCTGGTCCACTAAAATGGCCCTGGGACACCTTGGAACTCGGACGCTTCCCTGATAGGGCTTGGGTCCCATTCTGGAAAAGCGTCCCCTCAGCCTTGAAGATTCTACAAAAGTCTTGGGGGCCTCCGACTCCCGCAGGCTTCTGGTGGGGAGCGGCTGCCATGATTGCTCGTGGAATGGCCACGACGGAGCTATGAGATGGTAGTGGTCTCATGCTGACGCCAGCTTTAGTCTGAAACATCCAGAAACACTGTAGACTACCAATTCGATCAGTTCCGGTAGCGCCCCAACATGACCCGGAAGAGAAGAACTTGCCCTCCCCTCTTTGACTGATGGTTCTTGTTGCCTGTCCCCTCTGTTGTCATTTAACAGAACTTTTTGGACTGCTGAAAGGGGTTGTGTTCTGAACGCTGGTTGGTGGAGACATTTTGACTATATTCTTGACCTACGTTGTCGCGTAATGCGTTATATGACACGCCGCGTTAGCGCACCCGGAAGTGATCCGAGGCGCGGCGCGCAGCGCGTAACGTAAGCATAACAGGTCATGTGACTTGTTAATAAAACTTTTCATTGGTTCATTTTACTTTTGTTAATTTAATGATGAAAAGCTTGGTCATATGACCTAAAAATTACGCTTTTTATTGTTTTCGAACAATATTTTTTTTTCAAACATATGTTATAATATTCCAGGCTAATGTACTTTCCCGGAAAATTTACAACTGTCTTGCAAGTAAAATATATTCCTTTTTCGAGAAAAAGGGCGTTTCTTCCTTCCATGACGGAGCCGTTGAGTAAAAGAGATTCGGCCTGCTGTCTTAGTCGCCGATACGCCTGATTATCAGATTCTTATCGATCACTTTATGTTGCAGACATGAAAAACACAACTGCCCTTGACCATTTATCTTTACTGCGTTCCTACATATTATACCTTTTATCCGTCATGTAATTGGACTGCTTTATTTCACTTGCCTTTTACTGATTCGAAAACAGTGACTAAAAGTAAAAACTTTACCAATGTAAATACTACTACCGTGTTTTGTTTTAAAAACCTTTATTGTGAAAATGTCAGTATACAAATACGGGCCTATAACCACGTGGGCCGGCCACGGAGCAAACTGAAATCGTATATGATGAGGAGACATTTACACTGTAGAGGAACGTAACGAGCGGGCCATTAGGTTGCAAGAACTAAGGTGTCTAACAGTTGCGGAATCGGTGGACATACATTTTGTAATTAAAATAGGACAGGGCCACTTACAATAACATTTTCTAGATATACATTTGCGGGCAAGGAGTTACGAGTCCCATTTATACCGGCGCCATTTTGGGCAAGGCCGGGCAGGTCCAAGATATAGTCAAAATGTCTCCACCAACCATCGGCCAGACCAGAACCCCTTTCGGCCCTTTATGCTACAAGATGGTGTCTTCCATTCAGAAAATATTGTTGGCAGCATTTTGAAAGGAAACAGAAACAGCCGTTCTCCTAGTGAGTTTCACATTGTTACATTTAGGAAGAATGTTGAAGAGTAGTATGTGGAAAATCTGAAGCCATTTTTCTACAAACTCTCAATCAGACTTGGATGGAAAAAAAAAAACCTGAAGAATGTACAAACTGAAAACCAATTTTTGTCTGTATAGCATCAACAGTAACGCTTGAGTCAGCTTTGTGTCAAGCCGCCATTTTCATTCAATCAATAGCGTCCCCCTGCACACATTCAGGGACCTGGTCGTGTCTTCAGATGAAACGGATTGTAGGAAAAGAAGCAGAAAGGAAAAGGAAAAAAGTTCCGCCGGACCTAGTGAAGCTGCAGCAGGTGCAAATAAGCTTCAGACAGTCTTACAAGCACTGCTCAGAACTCTCAACTGAGGCACTCAACATCCAGGACTTGCCATTCGGATCTTGGCGCCTTGTGCTGGTTCCGACCTATTCACACATCGGTCCACTACTGACATCACCTCATAAGCCAAAGGGGCACCCCACGCCGACTTTCGGCGCAGCATTGTAGGATGGCCACACCAGTGCGGCAACTTGCTGGACACAACATCGGGGCCATCCAGATCTCGGCGCGTTCGACTCACTGTACCGCAACAGTGACCGCAACTCAGCTGGACACGCCGTCTTTCGGCGCAGCATTGTAGGATGGCCACACCAGTGCGGCAATTTGCTGGACACCACCTCGGTGCCATCCGGATCTCGGCGCGTTCGAGTCACTGTACCGCAACAGTGACCGCAATTCAGCTGGACACGCCGTCTTTCGGCGCAGCATTGTAGGATGGCCACACCAGTGCGGCAATTTGCTGGACACCACCTCGGTGCCATCCGGATCTCGGCGCGTTCGAGTCACTGTACCGCAACAGTGACCGCAATTCAGCTGGACACGCCGTCTTTCGGCGCAGCATTGTAGGATGGCCACACCAGTGCGGCAATTTGCTGGACACCACCTCGGTACCATCCGGATCTCGGCCCGTTGTGCTGCCTTCGGCCTATTCGCACATCGGTCCGCTACTGACGCCGCCTCACGTGCCAACGGATTTTCTACGCTTTTTGTAGCCCTATGCCGCATAACAGGTCATGTGACTTGTTTATAAAACTTTTCATTGGTTCATTTTACTTTTGGTTTCCTAAAGATGGAAGGCTTGGTCATATGACCTAAAAATAACACTTTTCATTGGTTTAGAATTTTTTTTTTTCCCAAACGATGAAAGCCCCACCTTGTTTCTGGATCATTCAGACTGAAGCTGGCGTCAGCATGAGAGCACCACCATCTCGTGGCTTCGTCGTGGTCATTCCGCGAGCAATCATGGCAGCCGCTCCCCACCGGAAGCCTGCGGGAGTCGGGGGCCCCCAAGACTTTTGTAGAATCTTCACGGCTGAGGGGACGCTTTTCGAGAATGGAGCCCAAGCCCTAGCAGGCAAGCGTCCGAGTTCCAAGGTGTCCCAGGGCCATTTCAGTGGACCAGGCCCAAAACCGAGGAGCCGTCCGCCATTTTAAGAGCCATGTGGCAGCCGCCTATCGCTGCACTGCAAGAGTGGGAGGAACTCAACAACATGGTGAGCGAGACGCTGTAGCCGCAAGAGCGGGCGCAACTCAGCTAGATGGCCGCCACCTGGGGAGGCCCGTTCACGCCGCCTCCCCCACCCCCGGGCCGCCGCACGCCAATTTTCGGAGCAGCATTGTAGGATACCAAAACCAGTGCGGCAGTTTACTGGACATCACCTGGGTGCCTGTCGTACATGTTGTGTCAGCCATGTGACACTGGACACAGTCCCATCAACATCTCAACGCGTTCTGCTGCCTTGGGACTATTCGCACAACAGACCGCTACTGACGAGGCCTCCCCCCGCACCACCCGGGACGCCCCACGCTGTTTTTCTGTGCTGCATTGTAGGATCCCAAAACCAGTGCGGCACCCAGGCGACATCACCTGGGTGCCGTCCAGAACTCTGCACGTTGTGCTGCCTTGGGACTATTCGCACAAAAGACAGCTTCTAACCATTGTTGCTTTTTGTGTTGAAAAATGTTTAAATGTTTCGTTCGTTATAGTTAATAGTTAATAAAGTTTTATAATCTTACTTTGTTGGAGTGTTATCTATTTTTTTTAAAAACGAGTGAATGGGGCCTTGAATCGGGTTATTGTCATGTGTGGGCTTTGGAAGTGTGCTGCTGCAGGATCGGACATTTGAAACTCAAATGCACGTTCTTTTTCTTACCTTTCCGAAGCATGGAGCGCAATAGCAGGCAGAGAAAGGGTGATGCACGTGTTGAACACTACCTGACCTGGCAAGTTGCTGGCAGTGCCCCCCCGCCCGCTCCTAAAAGAGGGCACACACACACCGCCGCCCCGAGTACTTCACAAATCTTTAAAAGACCATGCGCTTGTTCATGAGGCTTAAATGGTTTATCACCTCTTCTAGAACCCCTGCATCGACCCTCTGACGTTTCCTGGAAAAATTACCATGTAACACAATACCAAGCCCTGTCAGCTGAAACCCCCAAGGAATCGTGGGGCATATTATCAAGGGGGTTTATCTCCGCTTTTTTGGCTTTAAAAGCCATGAAAGCGGAGATAAAATTATCTCCCTATTACCAAGCTGTCGCTAACACCAGTTAGTGACAGCTAAAAGGAGATAGCGACCATCTTGGGCCCCGCTTTGCATGTCAGTGATACTTATCACTAATGACATGCAAAGTGGCGTACCAAGATGTTAGCGACTGGAAACAGTCCCTAACATCGCTATCTTCTATTACCAACTTTTGGAGATATTCGCGCTAAGCGCGAATATCTCCAAAATCTAACACCTGCCCTGAGCAGTTCTTAGCCATGTTATCCAATGGGAGGTGGATAACATGGCTAAGAGCATTTGCTCGATAATACATGAATATCGCTGACTTTTCTGCGATAATAGCAAGGTTTATCTGCGATAAAAATCGCCGATGTGCGGCGATAATTTTTGTCTCTAAACAAGTTAGAGACAAAAATTATCGCTAGTTGTTCGTAATATGCCCCCGGGTTTTTGCTTGCAGAAATCGGGAGGCGGGAGACTAGCACTGAAATCAGTAGTCACACGCCTGAATCGGGAGGGTTGGCATGTCTGAATTCTCTACAGCTGGGGCCATAAACTACATCCGCAGGGGTAGGTGATAGCCTGGGACCAGCCTGGCATCTAAAATGGCTGCCGTGCACGACAAAATTGTGGCATTGGAAAAAAGGCAAGATGGCGCAGCCGCTGGAAGAGATGTATCAACATATATCAGCCTCCTCAGCCACCCTCAGGAAACATAGGGGATTAGGATACGTCTCCCGCACCCCCTTATACCTAGTAATTTAATTAACGAAGCACAAAATGGCGAATTCCCGTTTCGCTACCAGTTTGCGGCCCAGTTCGCGGCCCGTGAAGCGCTTCTACCGTGAAAAATCATTTTTTTTTCTTTTCCCCACGGGACCCTTTAATAACCCCAACAACATTCCTAGGGGGTCAAGAGGGGGATACCTTGCCCCCTTTCATTAAATTCCCCTTTCGTTTTTCACCTCTTCTTCTCTCTCGATCCTACCGAGAGACAAGATGGCGGCCGCTCCGGACTGTTTAGAATGTTGACAGACACCGGAGAGCCAATCAGCTTTCTGCGCGCAAAGTTCCGAAACGCGAAAAGTAAGCGGACCGGATCGCTGCCCGGAGCGCTGTTACAGATATATATCTTGATTTAAACGTTAATTTCTCAAAATCCACTGAAGCACATATATTGAGACCTAGCAAAGGCACATCGGGCTAACAGTCCCTACAATTTTGCCAAGTTTCGTGCAAATCCATTCAGCCGTTCGAGCTAAAAGTGAGTCCAACCGCCCTATGGAAAACTCAATGTAAAAAACGCGTTTTGGGACCCCCCTTTTTTCTCAGCCCCCCCTTGACGAAACCCCACCAAATTTTCAGGGGCTGCTCAGAAACGAAATGTGCCATTTTCCTGAAAATTGCAGCCGATTCCGTCCACAAACGCCAAAGTTATTAGACATAGAATTTTCAGAAATCCCATAGGGAATTAATCCTAACTATATATACCTACTGGCGATAGCCAGTAGGTAATATATATATATATATTTTTTTCAGCGATATTCATGCATTGTGGCCGATGTGCGGCGATAATTTTTGTCTCTAAACAATTAAAACGAAGCACAAAATGACGAATTCCCGTTTCGCTACCAGTTTGCGGCCCAGTTCGCGGCCCGTGAAGCGCTTCTACCGTGAAAAATCATTTTTTTTTTATTTTCCCCACGGGACCCTTTAATAACCCCAACAACATTCCTAGGGGGTCAAGAGGGGTATACCTTGCCCCCTTTCAATAAATTCCCCCTTCGTTTTTCACCTCTTCTTCTCTCTCGATCCTACCGAGAGATAAGATGGCGGCCGCTCCGGACTGTTTAGAATGTTGACAGACACCGGAGAGCCAATCAGCTTTCTGCGCGCAAAGTTCCGTTTCGCGAAAAGTAAGCGGACCGGATCGCTGCCCGGAGCGCTGTTACAGATATATATCTTGTTTTGAACGTTAATTTCTCAAAAACTACTGAAGCACATATATTGAGACCTAGCAAAGGCACATCGGGCTAACAGTCCCTACAATTTTGCCAAGTTTCGTGCAAATCCATTCAGCCGTTCGAGCTAAAAGTGAGGCCAACCGCCCTATGGAAATTAACATGGGGAAAACGCGTTTTGGGACCCCCCTTTTTTTCTCGGCCCCCCCCTTGACGAAACCCCCCCAAATTTTCAAGGTCTGCTCAGAAACAAAATGTGCCATTTTCCTGAAAATTTCAGCCGATTCCGTCCACAAACGACAAAGTTATTAGACATAGAATTTTCAAAAATCCCATAGGGAAAAAATCCTAACTATATATACCTACTGGCGATAGCCAGTAGGTAATATATATATATATATATATATATATATATATATATGTATGTGTATATATATATATATATATATATATATATATATATATATATATATATATGTATTCACTGAAAAAACCATAGGTTTCTCACCAGTTATAGTTAGGAATTAGCATTTAAAAAAGCTATTAAATTCACTGAAAAAACCATAGGTTTCACACCAGTTATAGTTAGGTGCAAATTTTACTCGCATAAAACCATTGAAATTCCCACGTTATAGTTAGTTGGACTCACTATAACTTGCGCGTGCAATGCACTGCTGATGACGTCACATATTACATCACTCATGACATGGTCAGCGACATCACTCATGACATCACTGATGATATCTCAAATGACATGACGTGGGAATTTCAATGGTTTTATGCGAGTAAAATTTCCACCTAACTATAACTGGTGTGAAACCTATGGTTTTTTCAGTGAATACATATATATATATTTTTTTCTATAATATACAAAACACTAGTTTCTCGTGTTAACTCTGCCATCAAATGGGGGCAGGCTATGGCAAGGACATAATCCTTTTCACCTCAAAACACCAATTTTTCACATTCATGGAACAGATTGCGCCGAGCCCAGTATCCAATTTAGACGTGGTTCATTCCTTCAAATTGACAAACAAAGGCCCGACGCGTTTCGGAACAACCGATCCTTTCTCACGGGTCAATTAGACATTTGATTTCACCCATCACATATAGTGCACCAAAAGTGTGAACATAAACATTGATAACTTTCAAGTTCATGGTCAAAACGGCATCCATTTTGGAATGGTGTTATACATTGATTTACATGCACGTTAATTGATTTGACTAGTATTTTAAATATTACAAATACAAAAAGAAGAACATAAATGATACTATTAGTTTGCTTGCATTACATGCGTTGTAATCATTCATTTGAAGTATTCAGATTAAAATCATCATGTGATTTTGTCAGCCAATACCGCCTCCGTGGACTTGAGGAACATATATTACATTGCAATTCTGCCTCAGTGGGCAACTGATTCTCATTTATATATTGTTACATGATTTATAAACAAAATTATGTTTGTAAATCGTGTAACAATATATAAATAATGTAGCCTGCCATCCGAGGGTTACACCAAGTGCAAGTGCACTTATAAATTAAGAAAGCGGGGTTCAAACCTCCTCCAATTAGTGGTAATATATAAATATATATATATTCACAGAAAAAACCATAGGTTATAGTGGATATATAGTTAGGAATTTGCATTTACAAAACCTTGAAAATTCAATGAAAAAACCATAGGTTATAGGCCATATATAGTTAGGAATTAGCATTTACAAAACCTTATTTTACTCGCATAAAACCATTGAAATTCCATATATAGTTAGCTAACTATAAGCGCTAACTATATATCGCGCACCCGCAATCCACTGCTGATGATGTCACATATTACATCATTCATGACATGGTCAGTGACATCACTGATGACATCACTGATCACAACATCCAATGATTGTATGTGTCTGTAAAGTTTAAATATGTTTCACATATTGAAGAATGAGTGGATGTATAAGTGTCTGGATGAAGAATTTAGTAGGTGCATGACTGACTGTATGAGTGAGTGATTAAATGTGTCTCACTGAGTACATGGGTTAGTGACTAAACTGTCTTAATTCGTGCATCAGTATGTTTGATGTTGTGTAAGCTGCTGCATGTGTTGATCAGTAGCTATAAGAGTGGCCATATGGGTTATTGATTGGTTGCCCAAATATTTGAATGGGAGGCTGAGTGTGTGTGTGGGTGGCTGGGAGGTGCGTGACTCTGTGCATAGATGTGTAAGCAGTTGATTCACTAGGAGTATGAGTTCAAGAGTGCATGTGGAAACAGCTATATGGGCGGTTGACTGTGCATGGGTGTGTTGGTGAGTGAATGGATTTCTCATTGCTACATGTGCAAGTAAGTACGTATGTAAAACACAATACATGTGAGAGTTGAGATATATAAATAACTGAACATAAGAGCCAGTGAATGTGTGAGTGGCTGTATCGATCACTGTGAGCTTGTATCAGGGATTATATAAGAGAGTAAATATGTGTTATTATATGTTTGAATAAGTAAGATGTGTATAACTGTATAGTTGAGGAAATGGAGGTGTGATTGATTCTTTGCATGACTGACTAGGTGTGTGAGTAACTCCATGGATGAGTGACAGTCTGTGAGTGTCTGTTTATACTGAGTGTATGTAAGGTTATATTAGAGTCTGAAGAGGTTCATTGTATTATCACATGAGTGATGTGATCAGTGATGACAAATGAGATGTCATCAGTGATGTCATTTGAGTTGTCATCAGTGATGTCATTTGAGATGTCATCATTGATATCATTTGAGTTGTCATCAGTGATGTCATTTGAGATGTCATCAGTGATGTCATCAGTGATGTCACTGACCATGTCATGAATGATGTAATATGTGACATCATCAGCAGTGGATTGCGGGTGCGCGATATATAGTTAGCGCTTATAGTTAGCTAACTATATATGGAATTTCAATGGTTTTATGCGAGTAAAATAAGGTTTTGTAAATGCTAATTCCTAACTATATATGGCCTATAACCTATGGTTTTTTCATTGAATTTTCAAGGTTTTGTAAATGCAAATTCCTAACTATATATCCACTATAACCTATGGTTTTTTCTGTGAATTTCATTGGTTTTTTAATAGCAAATATGAAAAGCTTTAAAATGTCAAGTACGTGATAGATAAAAACATTTTCGTATTTATGCACGCTGATGTGCTTTGAACGCTGCCCCCCCCCTCCCCTCCGTTGTAATCCGTCGTACCTCCTTGTCTCTCCATTTGATTGATTGTTGTCCAAGCATTTACTGTTTTAGAATTGGTTCTCTTTGGATCATTCTCTATTTACAAACAAGCACAAAGTCGCAATACTCTGTTTAGTCTTTGCAGATAGTGAAAAATCGTGTAAAAAAAATAAAAGTAATCGAGCAAAATCAGTAGGCCACTAATTGGATCTCTTTTTGACCTCGCTAAAATAGAAATATTAGGAACAACCCTTCTTGAGAAATACGAAAATAGTGACATGAACTGAGCTCCACACCATGAGGGCTGCAAGACAGCTCGGCTCCATCACCCATCCCGCACAAAATAATGACAAACCATATGCAAATATTAAAAATATAGACAACACACCAGCAAAGAAACAGGGTAAAACATTTTATTAAAAAACTATTTACATAACGTTGATTTATAAGATGATGTCAGTAGTGGACCGATGTGTGAATAGATCGAAAACAGCACAAGGCTCCAAGATCCGGATAGCAAGCTCCTGGATGTTGGGTGCCATAGTTTAGAGTTCTGAATTTCAGCCTTTTTCAATGCCTGTGCTTTGTTGAATCAAAATGGCGGCTTGACACAAAGCTGACTCAAGCGTTGCTACTGATGCTATGCAGACCAAAACTGGTTTTCAGTTTGTACATTTTTCTAGATTTTTCAATCCAAGTTTGGTTGACTTTGTAGAACGATGGCTTCAGATTTTCAACATACGGTGTGGTGGCGCTGACTGGGAGGGGGCGCTTCGCTCCTGCCCCCTCCCCAAGTTAGATTTTCATACGTGAAAGTACGTTAATGGTTTTGGTCCCTGAGATGCTTCGATGTCACTACCATTCTCAAATAGCATAAGTTCTAGATGTTGGGTGCCATAGTTAAGAGTTCTGAGCAGCGCTTGTAACACTGTCTGAAGCTTATTTCCACCTACTGCAGCTTCACTATTCTCAAAGTAAGTGAGTGTCGTTTGTGGACCTGACTGCATTAGAAAACAATGTGATATGTTACCTTCCTAAACAGCTTGACGGAGGCCCCTGAGGGACGCTGTGATGGCCATGGACTCGGAGAAGACGCTTGGCTCCGACACCCTCCCCAAGTCTTATAGCACTGGTGTAGCCTGAGATCGCCCCCGACATAGGCGGCCGGCTCCCGGCGGTACTTTTTGCCTTTTGATGACTCTTCAATTCTGGACCTTGTCCCACAATCCGTTTGACCTGAAGACAAGCTGTAGTGGGGCGCCCCTTTATCGTTTTAGTTGCCATTCCGCCCGCTTTTGCTACACTGTGCCTCTTCCGCCATTCAGCTGTTTTCCGCCCGCTCTTGCGACTACAGCGTCTCGCTCACCATGTAGTTGAGATGCGCCCGCTCTTGCGGTGCAGCGATAGGCGGCTGCCACAGGACTCTCAAAATGGCGGCCGGCTCTTCGGTTTTGGGCCTGGTCCACTAAAATGGCCCTGGGACACCTTGGAACTCGGACGCTTGTCTGCTAGGGCTTGGGTCCCATTCTCGAAAAGCGTCCCCTCAGCCGTGAAGATTCTACAAAAGTCTTGGGGGCCTCCGACTCCCGCAGGCTTCTGGTGGGGAGCGGCTGCCATGATTGCTCGTGGAATGGCCACGACGGAGCTACGAGATGGTAGTGGTCTCATGCTGACGCCAGCTTTAGTGTGAAACATCCAGAAACACTGTAGACTACCAATTCGATCAGTTCCGGTAGCGCCCCAACATGACCCGGAAGAGAAGAACTTGCCCTCCCCTCTTTGACTGATGGTTCTTGTTGCCTGTCCCCTCTGTTGTCATTTAACAGAACTTTTTGGACTGCTGAAAGGGGTTGTGTTCTGAACGCTGGTTGGTGGAGACATTTAGACTATATTCTTGACCTACGTTGTCGCGTAATGCGTTTTATGACACGCCGCGTTAGCGCACCCGGAAGTGATCCGAGGCGCGGCGCGCAGCGCGTAACGTAAGCATAACAGGTCATGTGACTTGTTAATAAAACTTTTCATTGGTTCATTTTACTTTTGTTAATTTAATGATGAAAAGCTTGGTCTTATGACCTAAAAATTACGCTTTTTATTATTTTCGAACAATATTTTTTTTTCAAACATATGTTATAATATTCCAGGCTAATGTACTTTCCCGGAAAATTTACAACTGTCTTGCAAGTAAAATATATTCCTTTTTCGAGAAAAAGGGCGTTTCTTCCTTCCATGACGGAGCCGTTGAGTAAAAGAGATTCGGCCTGCTGTCTTAGTCGCCGATACGCCTGATTATCAGATTCTTATCGATCACTTTATGTTGCAGACATGAAAAACACAACTGCCCTTGACCATTTATCTTTACTGCGTTCCTACATATTATACCTTTTATCCGTCATGTAATTGGACTGCTTTATTTCACTTGCCTTTTACTGATTCGAAAACAGTCACTAAAAGTAAAAACTTTACAAATGAAAATACTACTACCGTGTTTTGTTTTAAAAACCTTTATTGTGAAAATGTCAGTATACAAATACGGGCCTATAACCACGTGGGCCGGCCACGGAGCAAACTCAAATCGTATATGATGAGGAGACATTTACACTGTAGAAGAACGTAACGAGCGGGCCATTAGGTGACAAGAACAAAGGTGTCTAACAGTTGCGGAATCGGTGGACGTACATTTTGTAATTAAAATACGACAGGGCCACTTACAATAACATTTTCTAGATATACATTTGCGGGCAAAGAGTTACGAGTCCCATTTATACCGGCGCCATTTTGGGCGAGGCCGGGCAGGTCCAAGATATAGTCAAAATGTCTCCACCAACCATCGGCCAGACCAGAACCCCTTTCGGCCCTTTATGTTACAAGATGGTGTCTTCTATTCAGAAAATATTGGTGGCAGCATTTTGAAAGGAAACAGAAACAGCCGTTCTCCTAGTGAGTTTCACATTGTTACATTTAGGAAGAATGTTGAAGAGTAGTATGTGGAAAATCTGAAGCCATTTTTCTACAAACTCTCAATCAGACTTAGATGGAAAAAAAAACCTGAAGAATGTACAAACTGAAAACCAATTTTTGTCTGTATAGCACCAACAGTAACGCTTGAGTCAGCTTTGTGTCAAGCCGCCATTTTCATTCAATCAATAGCGTCCCCCTGCACACATTCAGGGACCTGGTCGTGTCTTTAGATGAAACGCATTGTAGGAAAAGAAGCAGAAAGGAAAAGGAAAAAATTTCCGCCGGACCTAGTGAAGCTGCAGCAGGTGCAAATAAGCTTCAGACAGTCTTACAAGCACTGCTCAGAACTCTCAACTGAGGCACTCAACATCCAGGACTTGCCATTCGGATCTTAGCGCCTTGTATTTTTGTTTTGTTCTTGATGGAGGGGAAACAACAAAAAACAGGCATTGAAAACGGCTCAACTGGAGCAAAAAAAAAATTACTTCTTGGGTGCATTAGGGCATTTATGATTTTCGAATGCCGTATTCATCAGGTTGATGCTCATGTTGCCATAGGACAGCATAGCACCACAGTGTATACAAGTTAACTTCATATGTTCAGATGAGGCAGGTGGCATATTTAGCATTCACCTTCTTTGATCCAGGAGGGATGGAGAAAAACTGCCAGATGAAACTTGAAACTTGGCCATCCAGATCTCGGCGCGTTCGACTCACTGTACCGCAACAGTGACCGCAACTCTGCTGGACACGCCGTCTTTCGGCGCAGCATTGTAGGATGGCCACACCAGTGCGGCAATTTGCTAGACACCACCTCGGTGCCATCCGGATCTCGGCGCGTTCGAGTCACTGTACCGCAACAGTGACCGCAATTCAGCTGGACACGCCGTCTTTCGGCGCAGCATTGTAGGATGGCCACACCAGTGCGGCAATTTGCTGGACACCACCTCGGTGCCATCCAGATCTCGGCGCGTTCATTCATTCAATAGCGTCCCCCTGCACACATTCAGGGACCTGGTCGTGTCTTCAGAAGAAACGCATTGTAGGAAAAGAAGCACAAAGGAAAAGGCAACAAGTTCCGCCGGACCTAGTGAAGCTGCAGCAGGTGCAAATAAGCTTCAGACAGTTCTACAAGCACTTCTCAGAAATCTCAACTGAGGCACTCAACATCCAGGACTTGCCATTCGGATCTTGGCGCCTTGTGCTGGTTCCGACCTATTGACACATCAGTCCACTACTGACATCACCTCATAAGCCAACGGGGCACCCCACGCCGACTTCCGGCGCAGCATTGTAGGATGGCCACACCAGTGCAGCCACTTGCTGGACACCACCTCGGTGCCATCCGGATCTCAGCGCGTTCGAGTCACTGTGCCGGAAGAGTAACCGGAACTCAGCTGAACACGCCGTCTTTCGGCGCAGCATTGTAGGATGGCCACACCAGTACGGCAATTTGCTGGACACCACCTCGGCGCCATCCGGATCTCGGCGCGTTCGAGTCACTGTACCGCAACAGTGACCGCAATTCAGCTGGACACGCCGTCTTTCGGCGCAGCATTGTAGGATGGCCACACCAGTGCGGCAATTTGCTGGACACCACCTCGGTGCCATCCGGATCTCGGCGCGTTGTGCTGCCTTCGGCCTATTCGCACATCGGTCCGCTACTGACGCCGCCTCACGTGCCAACGGATTTTCTACGCTTTTTGTAGCCCTATGTCGCATAACAGGTCATGTGACTTGTTTATAAAACTTTTCATTGGTTCATTTTACTTTTGGTTTCCTAAAGATGGAAGGCTTGGTCATATGACCTAAAAATAACACTTTTCATTGGTTTAGAACATTTTTTTTTCCCAAACGATGAAAGCCCCACCTTGTTTCTGGATCATTCAGACTGAAGCTGGCGTCAGCATGAGAGCACCACCATCTCGTGGCTCCGTCGTGGTCATTCCGCGAGCAATCATGGCAGCCGCTCCCCACCGGAAGCCTGCGGGAGTCGGGGGCCCCCAAGACTTTTATACAATCTTCACGGCTGAGGGGACGCTTTTCGAGAATGGAGCCCAAGCCCTAGCAGGCAAGCGTCCGACTTCCAAGGTGTCCCAGGGCCATTTCAGTGGACCAGGCCCAAAACCGAAGAGCCGTCCGCCATTTTGACAGCCATGTGGCAGCCGCCTATCGCTGCACTGCAAGAGTGGGAGCAACTCCACAACATGGTGAGCGAGACGCTGTGGCCGCAAGAGCGAGCGCAACTCAGCTAGATGGCCGCCACCTGGGGAGACCCGTTCACGCCGCCTCCCCCCCCCCCCCCCGGGCCGCCGCACGCCAATTTTCGGAGCAGCATTGTAGGATACCAAAACCAGTGCGGCAGTTTACTGGACATCACCTGGGTGCCTGTCGTACATGTTGTGTCAGCCATGTGACACTGGACACAGACCGCTACTGACGAGGCCTCCCCCCGCACCACCCGGGACGCCCCACGCTGTTTTTCTGTGCTGCATTGTAGGATCCCTAAACCAGTGCGGCACCCAGGCGACATCACCTGGGTGCCGTCCAGAACTCTGCACGTTGTGCTGCCTTGGGACTATTCGCACAACAGACCGCTACTGACGAGGCCTCCCCCCGCCCCACCCGGGACGCCCCACGCCAATTTTCGGAGCAGCATTGTAGGATCCCTAAACCAGTGCGGCACCCAGGCGACATCACCTGGGTGCCGTCCAGAACTCTGCACGTTGTGCTGCCTTGGGACTATTCGCACAAAAGACAGCTTCTAACCATTGTTGCTTTTTGTGTTAATAAATGTTTAAATGTTTTTAGTTTTTGTTCTGTTCATTATCGTTAAAAGTTAATAAAGTTTTATAACCTTAATTTGTTGGAGTGTTATCTATTTTTTGAAAAACGGGTGAATGGGGCCTTGAATCGGGTTATTGTCATGTGTGGGCTTTGGAAGTGTGCTGCTGCAGGATCGGACATTTCAAACTCAAATGCACGTTCTTTTTCTTACCTTTCCGAAGCATGGAGCGCAATAGCAAGCAGAGAAAGGGTGATGCACGTGTTGAACACTACCTGACCTGGCAAGTTGCTGGCAGTGCCCCCCCGCCCGCTCCTGAAAGAGGGCACACACACACCGCCGCCCCGAGTACTTCAGAAATCTTTAAAAGACCATGCGCTTGTTCATGAGGCTTAAATGGTTTATCACCTCTTCTAGAACCCCTACATCGACCCTCTGACGTTTCATGGAAAAATTACCATGTAACACAATACCAAGCCCTATCAGCTGAAACCCCCAAGGAATCGTGGGGCATATTAGCAAGGGGGTTTATCTCCCCTTTTTTGGCTTTAAAAACCATGAAAGCGGAGATAACATTATTTCCCTATTATCAAGCTGTCGCTA
Organism: Lissotriton vulgaris; assembly: GCF_964263255.1. NCBI lineage: Eukaryota > Metazoa > Chordata > Amphibia > Caudata > Salamandridae > Lissotriton > Lissotriton vulgaris. The sequence goes on along the minus strand of NC_141696.1, from coordinate 397,782,170 downwards.
ACACCAGTTAGTGACACCTAAAAGGAGATAGCGACCATCTTGGGCCCGGCTTTGCATGTCAGTGATACTTATCACTAATGACATGCAAAGTGGCGTGCCAAGATGTTAGCGACTGGAAACAGTCCCTAACATCGCTACCTTCTATTACCAACTTTTGGAGATATTCGCACTAAGCGCGAATATCTCCAAAAGCTAACACCTGCCCTGAGCAGGTTTTAGCCATGTTATCCAATGGGAGGTGGATAACATGGCTAAGAGCATTAGGTCGATAATACATGAATATCGCTGACTTTTCTGCGATAATAGCAAGGTTTATCTGCGATAAAAATCGCCGATGTGCGGCGATAATTTTTGTCTCTAAACAAGTTATAGACAAAAATTATCGCTAGTTGTTAGTAATATGCCCCCGGGTTTTTGCTTGCAGAAATCGGGAGGCGGGAGACTACACTGAAATCAGTACTCACACGCCTGAATCAGGAGGATTGGCATGTCTGAATTCTCTACAGCTGGGGCCATAAACTACATCCGCAGGGGTAGGTGATAGCCTGGGACCAGCCTGGCATCTAAAATGGCTGCCGTGCACGACAAAATTGTGGCATTCGAAAAAAGGCAAGATGGCGCAGCCGCTGGAAGAGATGTATCAACATATATCAGCCTCCTCAGCCACCCTCAGGAAACATAGGGGATTAGGATACGTCTCCCGCACCCCCTTATACCTAGTAATTTAATTTACGAAGCACAAAATGGCGAATTCCCGTTTCGCTACCAGTTTGCGGCCCAGTTCGCGGCCCGTGAAGCGCTTCTACCGTGAAAAATCATTTTTTTTTTATTTTCCCCACGGGACCCTTTAATAACCCCAACAACATTCCTAGGGGGTCAAGAGGGGGATACCTTGCCCCCTTTCATTAAATTCCCCCTTAGTTTTTCACCTTTTCTTCTCTCTCGATCCTACCGAGAGACAAGATGGCGGCCGCTCCGGACTGTCACGCAGCAAAAAAAAAAAAAAAGCTCACGCACAGCCGCTGGAAGAGATGTATCAACATATATCAGCCTCCTCACCCACCCTCAGGAAACATAGGGGATTAGGATACGTCTCCCGTACCCACTTATAACTAGTAATTTAATTTACGAAGCACAAAATGGCGAATTCCCGTTTCGCTACCAGTTTGCGGCCCAGTTCGCGGCCCGTGAAGCGCTTCTACCGTGAAAAATCATTTTTTTTTTCTTTTCCCCACGGGTCCCTTTAATAACCCCAACAACATTCCTAGGGGGTCAAGAGGGGGATACCTTGCCCCCTTTCATTAAATTCACCCTTCGTTTTTCACCTCTTCTTCTCTCTCGATCCTACCGAGAGACAAGATGGCGGCCGCTCCGGACTGTCACGCAGCAAAAAAAAAAAAAAAGCTCACGCACAGCCGCTGGAAGAGATGTATCAACATATATCAGCCTCCTCACCCACCCTCAGGAAACATAGGGGATTAGGATACGTCTCCCGTACCCACTTATAACTAGTAATTTAATTTACGAAGCACAAAATGGCGAATTCCCGTTTCGCTACCAGTTTGCGGCCCAGTTCGCGGCCCGTGAAGCGCTTCTACCGTGAAAAATCATTTTTTTTATCTTTTCCCCACGGGTCCCTTTAATAACCCCAACAGCATTCCTAGGGGGTCAAAAGGGGGATACCTTGCCCCCTTTCATTAAATTCACCCTTCGTTTTTCACCTCTTCTTCTCTCTCGATCCTACCGAGAGACAAGATGGCGGCCGCTCCGGACTGTTTAGAATGTTGACAGACACCGGAGAGCCAATCAGCTTTCTGCGCGCAAAGTTCCGATAAGCGAAAAGTAAGCGGACCGGATCGCTGCCCAGAGCGCTGTTACAGATATATATCTTGATTTAAACGTTAATTTCTCAAAAACTACTGGAGCACATATATTGAGACCTAGCAAAGGCACATCGGGCTAACAGTCCCTACAATTTTGCCAAGTTTCGTGCAAATCCATTCAGCCGTTCGAGCTAAAAGTGAGTCCAACCGCCCTATGGAAATTAACATGGGAAAAACGCGTTTTGGGACCCCCCTTTTTTCTCAGCCCCCCCTTGACGAAACCCCACCAAATTTTCAGGAGCTGCTCAGAAACAAAATGTGCCATTTTCCTGAAAATTTCAGCCGATTCCATCCACAAACGCTAAAGTTATTAGACATAGAATTTTCAAAAGTCCCATAGGGAATTAATCCTAACTATATATACCTACTGGCGATAGCCAGTAGGTAATATATATATGTATATTTATGTAATATATGTATCTAGTGCTCTTTCCTCATTTACAAGAATTTGCATAGGGTAGCACTGCAAGTCTTTTTGCTGTGCTGCCCTACACCAATTCGAAAGGGTAGGAATGCATTGTATTTACAAGATGTGGTGCATTCATGTCCTTTCTACCTGCGGTTGGCACAATTTAGTGCCTAGTTCCAATGAAGGGGTATGCGTTATTGGCAGGATTGTGTTTGTGCAGGAAGTTAGACATTCCTGTTAAAAAAAAGTCCATGGAGGCTTGTTCCTCTTTTGATGTGTGCTGATGAATGCAGCGCACATAGAAAAAGGAAAAAACAATGAGAAAGAAAGATACTTATCCTTGTGTAACGGCTCCCCTACACAATTTCTAGAACGTCATGAAAAGCCAGGCAAATCCACGTCCTGTGGCTTTTCATGGCCTCGTAGAAATAGTGTAAGGCACTCTGCACTCTGCGTAATCGAAGCGTTATAAAAAGGTTTGCACCGATGACTCAAGGGGATTGTAAATAAGCCCCTTTTTTCAATTTGGCAGGCTTCCATATTGAAAATAAAGAGCACTTTATTTGCACCGAGATTTGGTGTTTGGTACTTTAGTCATATTTCAGCAGGACAATGGTTTGGGGATATATATATAATGCTGCACCAACATTTTGCCTTATTTATATATGTATGTTAACATAGAAACAAACAAAAAAACATTTTGCATGCAGTCCCCTCCCCGGGCCGAATTTGACCCCAGGACCCCATCCTCCGGGCCCCCCCAAGACAATGAAGGGGAGGGGAGCATGCAGCCCCCTTCCTTGGCTGATTTCAGCCTAGGCGACTGCCAACTCCCAGGGCCTGGCCATGTAAAAAGAAGGCAGGGGGGCCACTTCGCACCTTCCCAAAGTCATTAATGGCCCTGGGGGCCCATACCCTGGGCACACTACAGCTAATTCCTGGGGAGCCCACCCCGAGCATAGCGGTTCCCTGCCTTAACTTGCATGGCAGGGTGTTTGCTCTTGCTTGGCAGGCGGTGAGAACAGGAAAAATGATTTTGCCCATTGGGAGCAAATTCTTCATATGTCCACTGTGAAACAGGCAGGGAAACTGGCGGAGAAATTGCATTTCCCCCCTTTTGAACATGTAGAGAGTGCCCTGGGAGAGCTCCAGGGCACTCACCATTTACTGGGTGGGCCCCAGGGGATGGAGTCCCAGGGGCCAGTATTGGCCTAGGGAGGGGTCAGTGTGTCGGCTCATCCTTTTCAATATGCAGTGGGTGCCCTGAATGGGTTTCAGTGCACCCACAATTTACTGGCCAGACCCCGGGGGATGAGGCCCCTAGGGCTAATATTGGCCCGGACAGGGAAGGTTTTGTGCCCTCCTACACCCTCAAACAATGGTCGGGCCTAGGGAGATGGGTTCCACTGGGCCAAAATTGGCCAAGCGAGGGGGGCTACGTTCCACCCTTCCCTTCATAAATATGGCCGGGCCCTGATAGATGGGATCGTCCAGATGAGGGGGACTGCATGTACCCTCAAAATTTACAATATGACTAGGCCCTGGGAGTCAGGGTACCCAGGGACAAAATACGGCCCAGGGAAAGGTGCCACGTACCCCTATCTCCCACAATTAAAAGTGGCAGGCTCCAGGGATGAGGTTTCTGGGGCCAGAATCAACCTGGAGATGGGCACTTTGTGCCCCCCTCATAGGATGACTGCCTCTGCATGAGTGCGATTGACTGCATACATGGGGTTGGCTGGCATGCATGGCGGCCACCAGGCCCTGTGGCAAACCCCCAGCTGCATTAGAAACTCACTGAAAAAAACAAGGTTACAGGGGCATTATAGTGAAGAAACAGAATTAAAAAAATAGAAATTCACTTAAAAATCTATAACTCGCGCCCTTGCCATGCACTGCTAATTACCCCACATATTACATCACAGATGACATCTTCTATGAAATAATTAGTATTATCACTGCAACTTTTGCATTAAAATTATTTATGAAAATGTGCATGGTGTGTGCTTGCGTTATAGTTCCTTAGGGCACGAGGTATATTTCTTGCGATAACTCTAACTGGTTTAAAATGCACCAGCACTTTTTCTTACTTGGGGTTACCTTTGCTACAAAAGGATCATGATCACCACATATCATGCAGTGCAGGACTAAACTGTTGAGGGAGATTGGCTCACTACATAATTTACCCCAACCATTGGGAAGGAGTGCCCTTTTTCCCTTTCTGCAAATTTATAAAGCACAATGTATTCCCATTGCAACCTATGGGGCTGAGGAATGGGGTACTTCAAAATGCATTGTCATCCAGACTGAAGATACTAGATTTTGTAGGAAGGTACTGTCAGCCCCCATATTGTCCTCCCACTTACTTTTCCCAAAATAATTGGGTTTTCCATGCATAGAATATTATATCAGAGCCCGTCTTCCATTACTGGAGCTGACATTATGGAGAAATGAGAGGCTTGTTTGACCAGGTATCATCAAGGAGTGCCTCAAGTCTGAAAGAGGTCTCTTAATCCCATAGTTCGCAGATGTGGCGTCAAACTTTCAAAAGATTGGCCTGCACCATGTTGTTACAGATCCTGACGGTAATACCAATGTAAATAAAAAACCTGTGCAGCAAGCTTTGTATAAACTTGATTGCTCTACTAGAATAAATGAAGGTGGAAGTTGAGCATTGCAGCTTATATGAACATGGTTGCAGAAAGCCCACCTACTAGCTACCTCTTTGGAGTGAGGGGGCATTGGGAATGCAGCTTGCTGTTTCGATTTAGGGCTGCCAGAGTAAAATATTTGCTCAGTTTCCAGCTGGTCTTCCAGATGAATCTTGATGTAAGTCCCTGCTCTTGTTATAGGAGATCTGGGCAAACCGTGCAGTACTTTGCACTTTTTTGTAAATGTTGCACTAGATATATTAAGCATTTTTTATTCCCTCTCATTAAAAGTTATAATATCAGGGATTTAGGACTGCCTTCAGGTTTTTGCTATAACTGCCAGATGATGAGACAAGTTTACACGTAGGCTCTTACTTGAGATCAGGTGTCAATGCACATTGAATAGCTTAGCGTTTACGCTTGGTATTGTTTGAATTAGCTAATGCAGAAATTATTCTATAAACCAGGAGACAAAAACTGATAAGGTATCATGCTGCTATAGTTGTTCAAAATTAGCAAGCTTTATTAGCATGGTTTTAAAGATATAAGCATTATGAAGGAAAAAGTTGTATGCATGTACATGACAGATCTTTTATTGAATATATATATTTATATTATTAAATATTAGATATATTTTTCTGTATTGCAACGGTTTTAATTAACCGTGCAAATAAAATGTACACACTTACTTACACTCTAATATCTGAAAATGACATCACTGATTAAAACACTATGCATTGTGATGGGTGTGAGTTATAGTTACTTGCAAAAACTGTCACTGGTGAATTTAATTGATTTTCTTTGTTAAAAACAGGATGTTTTATGCTACGGTCAACTAACTATAACATCCCTTTAACCTTTTCAAAGCTAGTTGGCCACTTACTTGAGCTGCTGTTTTGAAAGTTTCATCAAGTGGGGGCTGAGAAAAAGATGGGGCCATAAGACTCTTTTTCCCCATACAATTTCCCGTAGAGATTTTAAACACGACTACTGCACAATCCACTGAATGGATGTACACTAAATTTGGCAGAAAACTAGCTCTTGGTGTAGAAAAGTACCCTTTTTGTTATTTGTTGTAAAGCCATTCAGTAGTACAAGAGCTATAAAATGAAAAATAGATCTACTGACGAAGATCTTCCATGGATCTGAGAGATCGTAAGCTGAGATCTGATTGGCAACGAGCTCTTCAACCGGGAAGTGTTCGTAGACATTTTGGTACCCAGACTCAGCTGAGTAAAAAAAAAAGTAAAACATGAAGAAAAGGGGCCATGGTACAATTATCCTGACCCCCTAAGCCCTGGGAACTCCATAGGGGGTCAAAAACTTTTTTTCAATTTTGCCGTGAAATCATGGGTAGAGCTGTAACTTTGTAGCAAAATTGGAGAAAAAAAAACAAGCACTCTCCCATGCTTGTTTACAGTTTAGCCTCTGGATGGTCCAGATTCCAGGGACATTCACAATGTTAAAAAGTTAGGAGGGGGGCTCACGTGGCTCCTGTCCTGATGCCATGAAGAGCCCCGGCGACCACCATCTCCTCAAGGCTTCATTTAGAAATCTCAGGGGGTCGAGCGGACTCCCGCCTCAGCATCATTAGTGCCACAGGGGCCAATAAGTCCCAGGGCTTTACTTAGAAAATGGTAGGGGCTGTTCAGACCCCCCCTTAGGCTAACTAGAACCCCGGGGCCTACCACCTCCCTGGAGCATAATTGGAGGGGTGAGCAGTGCAGATCCTCCCTCTTGTTGCACTTAAGATCCCTGGGTAGCACCACCTCCCCAGCGTTTAATACAACAATTGGAGTAAAGCCACCCGATCTCCCATCTGTGGTTCCTAAGAGCCCCGGGGACCAACACCTCCCCGGGGCAAAGCCATGCATATGAGAAAACAAGGGGGGCGTTCGCCCCCATCTGGGCCGTTAATGGCCCCAGGGAACACCACCTCCCAAGGCCGGCTCCCTATCCCCAGATTTGCCCACCCTTGGGAGATAGCAATTTGATTTCTCTTGGTGGAAGCTTCGACAGCCTTGACAGCTTGAGAGTAACAGTAACTCTGCTCCAGCAGGTGAGAGGATGAAAACCGCTCTTGCTCACTGGGAACAAAGATTTTGAAAGCAAATGAAAGAATTGCCCCTGCACACAGGGAGCAGCATTTTAGGTAGGAGGAATGAGAATGTGGGGGCAATGAGGCATACCATAGTCTAAATCCAATCTACCACTGATGCTTATGCATCAGTGCTAGATTGGAGGACAATCCATTCTGTAGTGACACTGACAAATGAGATCTTTCCTCCTGTCCTTTCCTGGTGAGAGCAGAGTGCATTGATTATCCTTTTAAATACTACTAGTATGCAATTGCCCAAAATTATCTTGAAGCTCCATTCCTATATGTTAGTGGCATGTATAGCTCTTCACACATTTTGGCAGCCTGATGGACAGCATTCTAAATGGCCCACAAGCATTGGTGATGCTGAGGAATATGAGTACATCTCCACCAAACAAAGAAGCACCAGCTTCATATTGTTAAGAGTAAGTACCCTTGTTTGATGGAGATTTGACTCTTTGTAGTCTTGCCGTCTTTTTCTATATGAGGATTCATTTTGGCACAGATTTCGGTACGAAGACGCTCAATGCACAATCCCATTGTCAAAAGTACACTAAACATAGTCACTGAAGACATTACCTGGTGGTTCTTTATGCAGCGGTAGTGTATAATGTGCACTTTACATTTACCAATGAGGTAGAACTCACTAATTTGGCAGTAGAAAGTACTCCAGTTGGGTAGACATTTTGTGTCAAACTGTGGACACTTTTTGGATAAGTAACTAGGTGAAGATCTATTCTGGCACCAATGCTCATTTCATAGAAATGAAACTTCAATGAGAAGCACTTACAAATATAAATATGCAGGTGCCCCGATTGATGCGCTGCTTCGTAAAGGACAAATCCTCCCAAATAATTGAACTTATCCAATGCAAAGCAAGGGTGCTTTGTCTGCAATTCCACACATTGAAAAAAAGCCTGCAGTCATCCCCGCTGTTCATGGCCAAAGGCTGTGTGTGGCCCGGGGTTGGGTACCTAAGTGGGGCTGTCCTCAGGGGTTGGGGGCAGGCCAGGTCCTGCGACCAACCCCGGCTGCGCATGGCCAAAGGCCATGCATAGCACGTGATTGGATGCCCATGGGGGTTGGCTGTAGGGCCTGCGCAAACCCAAGCCCTGCAACCACCCACCACCATTTGTGGTGAGTGTTGGAGTAACATAGCGTAATTTACTATTACTTAACATTAAAAAGTAGGAATTCACTGAAAAAATTCAAAGGTTACAGGGACGCTACAGTTAGGAAACACAAATAAAAAATCTTAGAAATTCACAGAAAAAAAGCAAAGGTTACAAGGACGGTATAGTTGAGGTCTTAATTTACAAGCACAAAACCATAAAAGTGTAACTGTTATAGTTAGACTTATATCAAGTAACTATAACTTGTGCCCCAAGGTAGCTATAACTTGCACCCTCTCCATGAACTGCTACTTGCCCCACATATTACATGAAAAAATTACATCTTCTATGACATGATTCAAAATATTACTGGAACATTTCCCCAAAAATGTATGTTGATCAAACTGCGCATGCTGAGGGCGCAAGTTATAGCTTCCCTTGGGCACAAGTTATAGTTACTTGAAATAACTATAACTATAACAACTCTTATGACTTTGCGCTTGTAAATTCAGAACCTAGCTGTAATGTCCCTGTAATCTTTCTTTTTTCAGTGAATATATATATATAAAAATGAGTACTGTTAAACCTTAAAACGCAACACTTTATCTCTTTTGAAACAGACTGCCTCTTTAAGCAAATGGACATTGGTCCTTCTTCAATGACTAGTTACGTTTTAAATAACTAACGAACCCACCCCTGAAGCTGTGCATTTGAGGAAGAGGTGTGTTACCTCGAAACGCGTTATGCTATTTTGCCGCAAATAAAGGATTCTGAAGTATGCTGGTGTGGCCGGTTCTTCACGCTGCTGAGGTCTGCGCGTGATCTTTGAGTGGATATATATATATATATATATATATATATATATATATATATATAATATATATATATATATATATATATATATATATATATATATATATATATATATATATATATATATATATATATATATATAAATATATATATATATATATATAAAATATATATATATTCACTGAAAAAAACATAGGTTTCACACACGTTATAGTTAGGAATTAGCATTTAAAAAACCTTGCAAATTCATTGAAAAAACCATAGGTTTCACATGTTATAGTTATCTGAACTCCTAACTATAACGTGTGTGAAACCTATGGTTTTTTCAGTGAATTTCATAGGTTTTGTAAATGATAATTTATAAATGTATTAATTATTATGGCTTTCTTTTTATACTAATTTCTTATATTTTTAATATAAATATTCATATATATTTTTTTAAATTATATTTCATATTCTAATTATAAATTAATAACAAAACTAAATTGCAAAGTAATTTTTTTATGAATTATTTCTTAACGTTGGTTGCAAGTATAACGCAGCTCCAGCAATTCTCTTGCGGCCCTATGCTCACAATGCTGTATCAATCCTTACACCTGCTTCAAGCACGTGCAAGGTTTTGACGCAGCATAACCTCAAAAGTCACTGAATAAAATGTTATACATTTCACTCAGTAACTTTTAGAAGGCCGTGCTGCACAGCCTTCTGCACAAGAAAGCCTCTTCTGGCGCAGTGCTTACAATGTTATACACCCTCTGGATGCGTCTCATTGTTAATAGCACACACCATGGCACATCTTTTGGACCACAGCTGTGTCACAAAAGTGACGCAACAGCTGTGTAAAAGAGGCACAAGGGGATTGTAAATCCGCCCCTAAGACATACAAATTCACCCAGGCACTTTCACCAGCAGCGCCAATTGAAACATAGACTAGTAACATATTTATGTACATATGATACATCCAAGTGCTTCGGACATACAACAGTATACTATAGATAAACACCTTATAGATTTATGCTGTAGCAGTTCCTTATAGTTCTGCACTTTCACATTCTCCATACACTAGTAACATATTCATTCATTCCTTTATGAACTACACATTCATTCTGAAAACTTTTGCACACTAACATGGAAATATAGTTCTTTCTTTGACCAGTGAAGGTAGTTCTAAAAAGAACTTTTTTTTTGTTTTGTATTTTTTTGTGTGTTTTCTCAACAAATTCCAAGCGGAACAAAATAATGAAAAAAAGAACAACTAATGTCGAGGACAGCAATGCTCCTGCATCCTGCGTTTCATCAAGTCTATAGACTGTTCCCCATAACACAAAAGTTTATCGCAATAAATGCATAGAGTTTTACTTTAGCAAAGTCAGAATCAATATGTGGGTGTGGATTGCTTGCTGAAAATCCTGCTGCCGCAGTTGATGTGCTTGGTGTAGCAGCAGGTGGGTTCTTGTGCAACCTCCGTATTGCAGCTCGAGCAAAGTTCTTGGGGTGCAAATTCTTCACATGTCGCACCATATTTGCTGTGCCAACTGAGTATTTTTTACATGGATCACCCCTCCCTTGAAAGAGTTGTTTCGCAAATTTTACAGGTTACTTTTGGAGCATTAACCTTTCTTTGACCTTCTGGAAAAGTGAAAAACTTCCAAATTAGAGCTTCTTTCCTCTTCTTTGGAGGTTCTTCAGAAATGAAATCTCCCTCTGAAGAACTGCTGGAAGATGACTCCATTGCTCTTATTATTGTGATCTTCCTTCTATTTGAGAAGATTCTCAGAATAAATGCTTCTTCTTAGAAAGTCAAAGTCGAATAATTATAATGGGATGGAACTTTCAACAGTCGCAATAGGGAAAGATATGAACCAATCAAATCTCTACTTTTTAAGTCACATGGCTTTGCGTACGCGTATAATGCGCTTGCGCAACTCTTTCAATATGAGTACGCAAGATGTTCTACCGCGATTTGTGTGATTCTTTTTAAAAGTAATAAATGATTATTCCAAGTATTAAAAAAAATTCATAGTTATCCCAAAAGTCTGCCCTTAGTATGTACATTAAATACATACATGTTTTAAACCATGAAGAAACATTGCCCCCTTCTGCATACAGAACGCCGTACAGGATGTCACACCGAAGCTTTAATGCGAGTATGCGACGCGTAACGTCAAAGCATATTCGTACTGTATGCGCGGGTACACATTGAGTATGATAAGCAGTACAAACTATGGTGCGATCACCTTTCAGTGACAAATCAGAGCTCAGGGCACGCTAAGGAGAATGATTAGAAGTGCTGACTCATTGCAGATCCGATTCTGGGCCTGCCTCTGCCTACATTATAACACCGCCCCCATCTCTCTCTGTTGTTAATTGTTAGTGCACACACTCATACTTGCACATGCGCAGTGCATGCCCACCCACACTACACACATGCCACCAACAAGCATGCTTGCTATCATTTAGCCTAGAAACCAATACATTAGCCAATGGGATGTGCCCCAGTGCCATCATTCTTGCAGACCACGAAAACGCTACCAATAACGGCCCAGGGCTTGGTTTGGTCAGCCCCCGCGGTTCCCATATAATGCGGGCACTGACGTGAGCACGCCCTCTTTTGCCTGCCTCCGCTGCGATGACACACAGTCTGTCGAAAACACCCCAGACTCAGCGAAACCACAGCCTTTCAAGACACGGCAAAAGACGACAAAAACAAAGGTAAGAGGAGACGTCACAACATCAGCCTCCACTGTAAATTGTATATGCATAATACCATTTTTTTATCCTTCATATGGCTTTCCTACCCCTCAATGGTTTTAAATTGTACTTACATAATTGAAATAATTCTTTATAAGTCACGAGGTCCTATACATCTCTAATCTTAAAATGTGTACATGCATACATTTCTGTGTCGTATTTCTGTACTACGCCACGTGCTTAGGCCTCCATTATTATTAATTGGGCGTCCATGATAGTATTTGTTTTTCTGCGTCACGAGGCCGTTCCAGGCCTCTATTAACTTATTGATCTTTCTTTGTTTGCTGGAACTGCAACAGTCTTAACTACGGAATATTAGAAACCCACATTAAAATTCACTTTTGATAGTAGTTACGCAACTCAGTTTACGATGACTAATCAAAATGTCCTTCTGTTTCCTTCAGCAAACATTGTTCAGAAGCAACCACGGCCTATCGAGCAACAGCAATGGAATTCTCTGCAACTTATTGAATATACTTTGACGTATAGAAGCAGAGTTCAAGTGGAGTGGTGAATTCCGGTGGCCGCACTCTTTATACAAGGTAAGCACAGCAGCCTAAATCTCCAAAGCCTTCATAGGAATGCATTAGAAATAAGTCGGTATAACGGACGTCAGTAACGCAGTAGGCACTTCCATGTAGACACCACTTGAACGCGGCACTATAACAACTGAAATATACCAGTTACACTGCACTCGTAAAACTGTAGTGTTAGCTTTATTTGTGAAACGAGAGTGGGTCATATTATCAAGCCTGGGCGATAAAATTATCGCCACTTTATCGGCAGGAAAGTGGCAATAATGGGTTTGATAATATGCTCTAAGGAATTCCAATCGAAGCTCATGTTAGATGTGAAAGACATCTAACATGAGCTTCGATTGGAATTCCATAGAGCATATTATCAAACCCATTATCGCCACTTTAGAGACGCTTTCCTGCCGATAAAGTGGCGATAATTTTGTCGCCCAGGCTTGATAATATGGACCAGAGTTTTAATGTTTTCTCTTTGTCTCATTCTCTGTGACATCATTTCTCTTTCTCCCTTAAACTTAGACACTGCTGTCTGCTTAGACGTGTAGAAGAATTGTTGAAGTGAAGTTGTGAAGTCTGCTTCCGTATGTGTTTGGCCGCAAGGTTTATACAACGGTAAGCACAGAGGCCTAGATCTACAAATCCTTTATAGGAATGCATTAGAAATAATTCTGCATAACGGGCGTTAGTAACGCAGTAGGCACTTCCATATAGACACCACTTGCACGCGGCACTATAACAAATAAAATGTACCAGGTACACTGCACTCGAAAAACTGTAGTGTTAGCTTTATTTGTGAAACGAGAGAGGGCCATATTATCAAGCCTTGGCGAAAAAATTATCGCCACTTTATCGGCAGCAAACTGCAGCTAAAGTGGCTATAATGGGTTTGATCTATAATTACCTCCAAGCAATGTCAACAGATAGGTTACAACAGTCTGACAAACAGATCCACAACCTTATTACGCCACTTTTGAGTCACTTTTAACATGAGTAAAGTGACACAAGGAAAAAATTTCAACTCCACACTCTGCGACACAGTTTTAATGTTGTTTTCTCTCTCTTTCTCTCTCTCACTCTCTGTGACATCATTTTTCTTTCGCTCCTAAACTTAGACACTGCTGTCTTCGACGTGTAGACGTGTAGAAGAATTGTTCAGAATAAGTTGTGACACAAACTGCCTGAAATGTTTACCCGCAAGGTTTATACAATGGTAAGCACAGAGGCCTAGATCTACAAAGCCTTCACAGGAATGCATTAGAAATAAGTCGCCATAAAGGGCGTCAGTAACGCACTAGGCACTTCCATATAGACACCACTTGAACGCAGCACTATAACAGAACTGGAATGTACGAGTCACACTTGAACGCAGCACTATAACAGAACTGGAATGTACGAGTCACACTGCACACGTAAAACCGGAGAGTTACCAAAACTTGTAGGGGCATATTATCAAGAATGGCGATAAAAGTATCGCCGTTTCAGCAACAAGAAACTGCCGCTAAAGCGGCGATAATGGGCATGATAATATGCCCTTGTAAATTCCCATAGTAGCCCAGGTTAACACCAGAACCTGCACTGCTATGGGAATTCACAACAGCATATTATCAAGCCCATTATCGCCGCTTTAGCTGCAGTTTCCTGATGCTGAAACAGCGATAATGGAAAGGGGCGACCACTCGGTCCCCCCGAACGTATGGTGGAGTACCCCGATCCCCCCGGGAAGCCATTTTGGGCGGGAGGCGAGTCTCGGCTGGTATGCCCGAAGCGGCGTAGCCGGGGCGCGCCTTTTCCCGCCCAAGAGTGGGTTGTCCTAGACACTGACGCCGCTAGCCACGCCCCGGAGGCGGATTGGAGGAGGGTCCACGCCCGCCCGAAGAAGGATAAAAGGAGCGACAAGCCAAGGAAGCATCCTCTTGTTCCTGTGCTCTGAAGCTGCACCTCCCCGTTGCACGTGAGCTCGAGACGGAACGAAGAGCCAATTTTGAGGATTTAATTTTGTGTTTACTCTTTCAGTGATTTCGGAGTTTCCTGGCCTAGGACCTCGAGGAGCATACTTGGACGATGCCTGGCAAGAAGGTCGGAAAGAGGGTCGGGACTGATCAGATGCTTCGTATGCTGGTGAAGGACATGGCGGAGATGAAGAAGCAGATGGCGGCAATGAATGGTGCGGGGGGACCTAAGAGAGTCGTAGGACCAGCATTGCCGGGAGTGGTCCCTAACGGGAGAGGTAGAAGGGCCAAGAAGGGAGCGTCGGGTGGGGAGTCCCCGGTTCCCGAAGCACCCCCGGCGCACCCGGTCACACCGATCGAGGCCCCGACTCCGGTCCCGAACGAGGGGCAACCAATCCCTGTGGTAGTCACTCCTGTGAACGGGGAGGATATGCCTCCTGAGCTGGCTGCCCAGTTGGCGGCATGGTTGGGCAGAGAGAACGTGGGGGCCACGGCTGATGATGCCAGGGCAATAATGAAGCAGTTGCGGCAATCAAAAGATGCTGCGAAGGCACCGTGTCCTCTTGTTTCCCCGCAGGCTCCCGTGGAACATCTAGTATCGGGCGTTGGTTCGGCAGGGGCTACGGTCGCGGTTACCGGTTCAGGTAAGCAGCCATTGCCGATGGCGGGGGAGGGATCGGTACCCTCAAGGAGGGAGAAAGTTGTTCAGCATATCCCGATTGAGATAAAAGAAAGGATATGGGCTGATAAATATGTAAACATGTTTTCCCTGCTGACCGATCACTATGAGATTGAGCACGTAAAAAGTCAAAAAGAGCTTCTGCACCCGAGTGTATGGCGCGCCAAGATGGCAGCCTTCAGAGTTGATGAATCGATAGGCAATTGGGGCAGAGCGTTTGGAATGTTCACTGCAATTATGGGGGAACGTAGGCCCGAATTGTTGGTGGAATTAGCCGTGTATCAGACACGTATCATGGAATTTTCTGAAACATATGGTGGTAATCAATGGTTTTGTTACGATAGCATATTTCGTAAGTCCAAGGAGTACGACACATCTCTGACGTGGGATTGTTTCGACTCCATTTCCTGGCAGAAAATGGAGAAGTCAGGCATGGCGAAGTCGCCATCTTTGGGGGGAAACGGGGTCGAGTTTTCCCGCCATTCGTCTGGGGCGCCCTTTCGGGCGGGATCAAACAATGATCAGCACACAAGGAATAATGGCAACTCAGGTAAAAAAGGGGCATGCTGGAGCTTTAACAGAGGCAAATGTACTAGGCCGCAGGGGTCTTGCAGGTTTAGGCATGAATGTGCAGGGTGCGGGCAGTCCTCGCACCCCGAAACCATGTGTAGAGCCAAGACTGGTGATACCGGAAGTAGAGGGGGCGCCAAACAGGTGTGAAATAGTCCGAGGGGCGCCTCTCCCTACCCCGGTTGATATCATGGCAATGATTCCTTGGTTGAACGAATATCCAGATCATATCTCCGCTGGGGTGTTGCGAGATGCTTTTTCGCATGGTTTCCGCATCCCGGCGGGGGATTTTCAGGTTAAAGCACAATGTAGGAACCAACTGTCGGTTCTGCAGAATACGGTGGTGGTACAAGCAAAGATTGGGAAGGAGGTGACCCGAGGTCGGGTTGCCGGACCATATAAAATGCCGCCAGTTGCTAATTTTGTTTGTTCGCCTCTGGGAGTGGTCCCCAAAAAGGATCCAGGGGAATTCAGGTTGATACATAATTTGTCAGCTCCAAGGGGTCTTTCGGTGAACGATGCGATTGACCCAGGAGTTTGTTCGGTGCGGTACGCATCTTTTGATGAGGCCGTCGCCATGTTGAATCGCCTGGGACCCGGAGCGCTGATGGCCAAATCAGACATTGAGTCGGCGTTCCGGTTGCTCCCGGTACACCCAGATGATCAGCGTCTCCTTGGTTTCATGTTTCAGGGACGCTATTACATGGATAAATGTATGCCATTGGGTTGCTCCATCTCTTGTGCGTATTTTGAGAAATTCAGTAGTTTTCTGCAATGGGCGTTCACAAGAGCAACGGGGTTCCCGCATGTTATGCATTATCTTGACGATTTTCTGTTCCTGTGGCCAGCCAGGGACACGGAGTGTGCACAGGCTTTGAATGAATTTTGTGACCTTATGAGTCGCTTTGGCGTGCCATTGGCACCAGGTAAGACAGTGGGGCCGTCTACTTCGCTCGAGTTTCTTGGAATAGAGCTCGATTCCGAAGAGGGGTGCTTCCGGTTGCCCAAGGAAAAGGTAATAAAATTTAGGGCCTCGCTTGAAACATGTGTTAGCGAGACGAAGGTAAATTTGCATCAGTTGCAACAGACGGTGGGTCAGCTAAATTTTGCCCTTAGAGTGATACCAATGGCTCGCCCTTTTTCCCGCTCTATTGCTCAAGCCATGGTTGGCCTTAAGGAGGGGCACCACCGCACAAGGCTCTCGGCAGAGGTTCGCCAGGACATGCGCATATGGTTGGCATTCCTGGCGGATTTCAACGGTCGTGTCGTGTGGGACAAACCAGCGGTTTCCTCCGAGGAGCTGGGGTTGTGGACAGACTCGGCAGGGAGTGTGGGTTTTGGCGCCATATTTGGTAATCACTGGTCAGCACGAAATTGGCCGCCATGGTGGCACGAGAGTGGGCTCACAGGTAACATTGGGTTTCTTGAACTGTTCCCTATTCTGGTGGCCTTAAAAACATGGCCTAAGGGGTTTCGTGATCGCTCTGTGGTGTTCTGGTCTGATAATATGACCGTGGTTGAGTGTATCAATAGTCAGGCAGCACGCTGCAAATGGATTTTGAGATTGCTGAAGGAAATCGTTCTGCTGTGTTTGAGACTAAACGTCCACTTTAGGGCGAGACATGTGCCAGGGGTGCTAAATCAGGCAGCTGATGCGCTTTCTCGTTCCCGTATGCAGGCCTTCTGGGGTTTTCTGCCCACAGCGGACCCGGTGGCGGCACCATTTCCCGAAGCTCTCTGGTCTCTCGGTGCCCCGGATTACAAGACCTCGTGGGAGAGAGTCTAGCACCCAGGACAAGAAAGGCATATGAAGGGGCGTTTCGTTCCTATTGGTCCTTTTTGGGTTCAGCTAGGGGGGAGCTTTGGGGCCAGGAGGAGTATGTCCTGAATTTTCTGTTATCATTACATCAGGCAGGCAAATCAGTGGCTACGGCCAATAGGCACCGGGCCGCCATTTCTTTCATGGCAAGGGCTCATGGTATCCAGGACCCCACTGCGTCTTTTCTGGTACAAAAAGCGCTGCGTGGGTGGCAACGCCTTGAGGGTCGCAGAGTGGATGAGAGGCACCCGATAGGTCTGGAAAGGTTGGCCCTGTTATTGTCCGTACTTCCTGCAACATGTTCATCTCGATCAGAGCAAGTGCTATTCCGGGCCGCTTTTACATTAGCATTCCATGGGGCTATGCGGGTAAGCGAACTGGTAGCTAGGAACAAGCAGGATACGGGGGGAGGTCTGTGCCAAGAGCACATTCAAATTAAGGGGGAGACAATGGTGGTCTCATTTGCCAGGTCCAAGACCGATCAGGGAGCGATCGGGGACAGTGTAGTGGTCCAGCGGATTCCCGGATCCCCCATGTGCCCGGTTGCATGCGTTGAGGAGTATTTGGCGCAGAGGGCGGCATCATGGGGGGGGAGCTTGCTGAGGCACGCCGACGCCACCCCACTGACTAGGTTTCAGTTCCAGCGGGTACTTGCAATGGCAATCGCAGCTGCGGGCTTGAACCCGTGCGATTTCGGGACCCATTCCTTCCGGATAGGGGCTGCTACAGAGGCTACAGCCAGGGGTCTGAGTGTGGAAAGAGTGAAACAGTTGGGGCGTTGGTCCTCGAATTGTTATAAAAGGTATGTGCGGTTGCACATGTTGTGAAGCTAATGTCATGCACTCACGCTTCTTGTTTTTGTTTGGTTTACAGTTTCGCGAGCTTACGAAGCGGGGCGGACTGAGCAGTCGACCCTACACCTGGGAACCAGCGGTCAAAGATCACCGGCTGAGGAAAGAGTGGTGTGGGTCGTGGGCCACTCATACGTGAGGCGTGCCGCAGACGTTTTCAAAGCAGGTGACATGATTCACATGGCTGGGGAATACGGGTACAGGGTGACCTTCTACAGAAGGGGCGGGCTCTGTATTGACCAGTTTCAAGGTTTTATGGAGGGTTTGTTAGGGCGGACAAGGTCACCGCCGTCCGTAATCATAGTGCATCTTGGGGGCAATGATTTGGTGACCATTGGTCGACGAGTACTTCTCGAGTTGATACTATCCACAGTAAGTTGGTTGGCGAGAAGGGTTCCGGGGTGCACGATTGCATGGTCCCATTTGATTCCACGGAAGGTGTGGCGGGGGGCTAATTCTGTGTCTGCTGTAAATCATTCAGTGAAGAAAGTGAATAACAAACTTGGTAGATTGTTTTGTACTAGTACATTGCATTCTATTCCTCATGGATGTATAAGGGGGGACCATATGTATGTAGAAGATGGGGTCCATTTGTCCCGGGTGGGGAATACTTTACTCATAGGAGACCTCGTAGCTTGGTTAAAGAGTTTGTAGTCATGACCTTTAAGTAGGAGTTTTTGTGGGGGGTCCGGATAGCCGGTCAACTATCCGGCCTGTGGCGGTAAGGTCATGATCGGTGAGCAGTAATTGGAAGATCCCTAAAGGTGGGGCGTCACCCATTATGGATGGGAGCGCCCGGGGGGAGGCGGCCATGGGCCCCTCAAATGGGGAGGCGGTCCCCTCTAAGGATGGGGACGCCGAAAAGGAAGGCGGCCATGGGCCCTTTCCTGGGGAGGAGGGGCTGCGGGCCCCTCCTGGGAATTTCCCGGGGCCAGGACATCTGCGACGACAGATGTGGTAAGTTGTGTGGGGTGGGAGGGGGGTCTACGCTACCTTCTAGACACCTCACACGAGTCCTCGGACGACCACTAAGATGGCGTCGAGTTAACAGGGGGCCTCCGCTAAGACAAGGGAAATTGGAAGTAGGCACAAAGGTACAGTCCTCTGTGCGACCGCCCCTCACAAGTGAGGGGGGAGTTCTGGTATTAGGGACCTGACACCGGTTACGACCTTGCCGTTGGCCCGTAATGTTAGGATGTACAATTTCAATTTTGAGAAATGCATTTGCAGGATGTTTAGTATCGGCTAGTAGAACCTTTGTATTAGAGATGTGTTAAGGTCAGCCAAGAACATCGTAATGTGGAAATGAAATTGTACATGATATGAAACTGTTATTTTAATGTTTTAATTTTGTTTCATATTTTAATAAATACGGCCGGGAGGGTAACTCCCTCCCGCCTTCCAAAAGTTCAGAACCGTTTCCGTATTCCCATTCTTGGGGATTGTGTTGAGAGGGGGTGGCGGGTATCTCGACCATATGGAAAGGGGCGACCACTCGGTCCCCCCGAACGTATGGTGGAGTACCCCGATCCCCCCGGGAAGCCATTTTGGGCGGGAGGCGAGTCTCGGCTGGTATGCCCGAAGCGGCGTAGCCGGGGCGCGCCTTTTCCCGCCCAAGAGTGGGTTGTCCTAGACACTGACGCCGCTAGCCACGCCCCGGAGGCGGATTGGAGGTGGGTCCACGCCCGCCCGAAGAAGGATAAAAGGAGCGACAAGCCAAGGAAGCATCCTCTTGTTCCTGTGCTCTGAAGCTGCACCTCCCCGTTGCACGTGAGCTCGAGACGGAACGAAGAGCCAATTTTGACCCACCCACCAGCCCCTGATGACAGCGATTTGTCGGAATAAAGTCGTGTGACGTGGTATTGTTTTTTCTTACAGGTTGTTCTAAAATAAAGTTGGTGATCTGGTATGAAATAAAGTTGATAATTTTCTTAGTTAGCATGTTTTTTGCACCAGAGTGAACAGTGATGTTCTGTAAAGTTTGACTTGAATTGCTTAAATACAAGTGTCTTTTTCCTATTTTAGCCTTAGATTGTCGTATTTATTTTGGTCGGGCGGTAAGGTCATGATCGGTGAGCAGTAATTGGAAGATCCCTAGAGGTGGGGCGTCACCCATTATGGATGGGAGCGCCCGGGGGGAGGCGGCCATGGGCCCCTCAAACGGGAAGGCGGTCCCCTCTAAGGATGGGGACGCCGAAAAGGAAGGCGGCCATGGGCCCCTTCCTGGGGAGGTGGGGCTGCGGGCCCCTCCTGGGAATTTCCCGGGGCCAGGACATCTGCGACGGCAGATGTGGTAAGTTGTGTGGGGTGGGAGGGGGGTCTACGCTACCTTCTAGACACCTCACACGAGTCCTCGGACGACCACTAAGATGGCGTCGAGTTAACAGGGGGCCCCCGCTAAGACAAGGGAAATTGGAAGTAGGCACAAAGGTACAGTCCTCTGTGCGACCGCCCCTCACAAGTGAGGGGGGAGTTCTGGTATTAGGGATCTGACACCGGTTACGACCTTGCCGTTGGCCCGTAATGTTAGGATGTACAATTTCAATTTTGAGAAATGCATTTGCAGGATGTTTAGTATCGGCTAGGAGAACCTTTGTATTAGAGATGTGTTAAGGTCAGCCAAGAACATCGTAATGTGGAAATGAAATTGTACATGATATGAAACTGTTATTTTAATGTTTTAATTTTGTTTCATATTTTAATAAATATGGCCGGGAGGGTAACTCCCTCCCGCCTTCCAAAAGTTCAGAACCGTTTCCGTATTCCCATTCTTGGGGATTGTGTTGAGAGGGGGTGGCGGGTATCTCGACCATATTTTATCGCCATTCTTGATAATATGCCCCGTAATGCTTCTGCTCATTACTCACATCTACATAATTCTAAACTCTAATTTTCTTTTTTCTTTTGCAGATTACCATTCGGACACCTTTTGGAATCCATTTCACAATTTGTTTATAACATTGTTTAAGTTATTTTTCCAGTTCTAATATAGTTATAATTGAGTTTCGTTTATATTTATTGTTTAATAAAAGTTAATTAAAAAAAACTACATACTTCTTTTATTATGTGGGTGAGGGGTATGACGGCCCGCAATAAAAATAATGTTGAAATACTATAGTAAGATATTCAAGACTACGATTGAAAATTACTGAGTTCTAACTAACAGATATAATAAAAACAATGGTGAGAAACTAAGAAAATGGCGATGGACGGAGTACGTAATCAACATTTGCCACCTCGGCCCTACCTTTCAAATAAATATATAAAAAATATGGCTATTAATACTGTAGAAAAGTACAGCAGCGGATGACACACACAAATCAGGAAATGGAAGCGACAGATTTACTAACTGATACAAAGAAAGGTTTGCTTGTTGAACTTGAAGAAAAAGAAAACGTGGGTTTCGAAATGACACTGAGCATGCGAAGAGAGTACAACTGCTACACCAAAAAAAGGAAGGCTTTACATACTATCATAGAAATTAAAATTGTAACACCGGTCTTTGATAATATGCACCTAAGTTTACTGGTCAAAAAAAGAGCAATGAGTCATATTATCCCCAAAAGGCGATACATTATCGCCGCTTTTATCGACAGGAAACTGCCGATAAAGCAGCGATAATAGGCTTGATAATAGGCCCTTGTAACTTCCCATAGCAGCCCAGGTTTTGGTATTAACCTGGGCTCCTATGGTTATTCACAATTTTTTTTTTTTTAAATAGAGCCTAAACATCTATCCATGTGCGAACCCCTGAGCAAGCCTAGAGGGTCAGAATGTCTCTAGCCTACCACCTTCCCTTATTCCTCAACTTTGCTTTACTGTTTTCTTGTGACTCTGTTCTAGTGAGGCACAAGATGGCCACCAACACTTCCTGGTTTCGAGTGTTGACAGACAGTTCAACTCTGCTGCTATCATATCTTAATATTTGAATCTGCTTTTTATCACTATAATATTATGTATTTATATTGATATTATTTATTTATGTGTTTTAGTGAGACCATATCATATCTTAATAGTGTAATCTGCCTTCGATCACTATAATATTATGTATTTAATAGGATATTATTTATTGATGTGTTTTAGTGAGACCATATTCATATACAATAAGCATTTACGCAGGTAGTAATGGTATCAACACAGGCTAACTGGTCAGTTTCCCAAATACTATTTATACGAGGCGAGTGACAAACATGTTTTAGTGTACATTGACTTGTCAACTAGCTATTGCTATTATATGATGCACAAATATAAAATACATTTTGCATGTGAATATTTCAATATTTATATACACATCTTTTTGGGATTAGACAAATTATTGCTCAGCTAATATAGATGTTAAAATGGTCTGCTACACAAATGGATTTAGGCAGATTTGAGCTCCGATTTTCGGATTTAAACACATAGAGAACGATGGCTATGGTAAAGCTGAGTCTGTTGGCTATGTCTATAGGATGATGTCATTGGAAGAAGGTGGTATTTATTCAACATGGAAATGTATATTACCCATGTGATCAAGGTAATGGCTGTTACCGAAACGCGTTATGACGGCAAACAACGCTTGAATAAACATACTTGGTGCACCTACAAGAGGAGTTTGTGCCTTTTCTTTGTGAGTGAAAGCGGAAGGAGGGGCGCTGCAAATCTACATATATATATATATATATATATATATATATATATATATATATATACACATACACACACACACATATATAAAACACACATATGCACACGCATACACACACACACACACACACAGTGGTTTATGCCTCTATTGCACAAATTTAAACCAATGTTATTGTTTTGCTGAATTAACAAGGGGATTTGTATTGCTGACCTAAATACAATTTATTGAAGTCACCTGCAAAATGATGACAGGCGATGCAGGGAAATTAACTTTAAGCTTAACACGATTAGCACAAATGTCTGCAACACGGATATTGATTACGTTGTAATCTAAGATATGTTTACAGTGTATATATTGTATTGTTTGTATTTGATGGATGACATCAGTTTTGGAAGTTGATCCTTAAAGAATGAGTGCTTTCTTTAGTAGCATTTCTTTCGCTTTTTCATGTGATTTGGCGCTTCATATTTGTCAGTTTTCTCAGAACACACAAGACTGCTGTGTGACTGAAGAAAACTAGCACTTGCTTGTTGAAAGCCTTAAAAATATGACTAGGCTTAAAGTATTTGGGAGAGTTTTCTTTAATCTGTGAATCACTGAAATGCAGCCAAGTCTGGTAAAATATGATAAAACATTAATGAAAAGGCACGCTGAAGCATTTGAAGTGGATAAAACAATCACTCACATCTCATCAAAGAAGCAGAGGGATTAAACTGGGGCCATTCAATAGATATGGAGGAGATTTGTATCTAATTACAGATGTTTCTCCCAAGGCATTAGGAAGTTGCTCATTGAAGGTCAAGTTTCAAGATGCTGAGATTGGAGCCGCATCTGCTGCCAGCTCTCTGCGCTGTGGGGAATGTGGAGCACTGCTGTTGTAAACAGCATTGATTTGCAGCTTTCTGTCCCCAGAGGTATCTGCAGGAGATCAGCATAATGCCACAACCTTCTGAAGATCCACAGCCACTGCTGTAAATGAGGGAAGCTGAAAGGGATAATGAGAGATGAGTGCTTTGCTTCATGCTAGACTGCAGAGTGCAGCATGCAGCAATTGCCTGGGATGGCAGCGAATAACATTTCGAGTGCAGTATAAGTCTCTGTTATGTTTGTTAGAGTGAAAGAAGCAGGGTACTCTCCATCCGTACAGTGTATAAATAGGTATTTCAAATGTTGTTTTTCCTAGTAATACATGCAATGCCTATCTGTTTGTATTTTCTGCGTATTTTGAGCTTCAGGTTCCTCCTTCTTTGGAGTGGGCAGTCTAAAGGGTGAGGGCTGTGTTTGTGTTATTGAAAATATTGCACTAATAACACCAGTAGAGTGTGTTTTTGATATCCCATGCAGTGTGAAAAGAGTTTACATAGTGTTAACACAAATACAGGTACCCAGTAAACGTGGTATTATTGTGTCCATCTTGAAGTTGGACGGTGTGAATTTACTCAGTGGGGTTCAATCTTTTGCCATTTCGCTGTACACTTTTCTGCCAAATAACCACTGCAAGGGATGGGATATAAAATGGAGGACAGCAACTGCACAAAGAATGCTGTGGTGGAGTTAACCTTGTGAATACTGAGGCGCTCCTTCAATTACCGACTGCAGTGAGCTGCGTATGTCTTTAAAGGTTTCAGCTAATATGTCAGAATTATGAAAGTACTGCACTTCACAGAGGTACCATGGTACAGACATGCAATTTTGGATAATAAATAAGTTGTGAATACTCATGATTTTTATGAGGAATATAGTCGTAAACAATGAAATTGTGATGTTGCACTAAAAACAATTTTATTATAATGTTGGTAAGGGTGATTATCAACATAGCTTAGGTATGATACATTTTTGTGAAGACACCATTCTATTAAAGTGTACGTAGTTTCTAGTGTTTAGCTTGATAGCACAGACTGAGTCTTATAATTTTTTTAGTAATGACTCCAATTTACCATCTCGTAAAGTTAAACCTATTTTCTGCGCTATTCTTCTTCTTCTCAGTGATGGACCTTGAAATGTCACATTAGGAGCAAAAAAACACCTCAAACTAAAATTTTATTAGTTTAAGTTCAATCAATGATGATAGCTGTATTGTATTTTCAAAGCTTTATTTCTCATGAAGGGATTAGTAAAGGTATTTTCTTTATTTTTCTGTCTTTATTTCAGTTAATCCATAACATATTACAGAGAAAACATCAAAGGTAATTGTTAGAATAAAACATCAAAATTTAAATTGCATTAAGCGCGTTCCATAAAGGAAAAATTTCCTATTTTATAGATCAGGATTGGAGCTATATATTTCAAGAACCCATGAAGAGTTCCATTTCAAGGAAAAGAGTAAAATCATAGAGCATAAAGCTTCAAAGCTGAATTAGAGTTGCAGAACTTTCCATAAGGAGATGCTCATACAACTCAGCTGAGTCTCAATACATCCAATTAGATCAGTATACAGTTGTAGTAGCAATCTGTCAATTCAAACAGCAAAGTAAGACAGTGTGGGGAAACAGTAGCAGCAGTGGCCACAACCATCAAGGGTCTGGGAAAAGGGAACATGCCACAAGCAAAAATGCCAAATGTCTACCAAGGTACACACACTAAAATAAAAGTCAAGAAAACATGTCAAAATCATTGTAGCAGGCTTCTTCCTTCACAGACAATTAGGATGGCAGGGATCTTCAGTAAGCAGGTTCCGCTCCTGTGTTCTCACAGAAATACATGCTGCTTATACTTTTATCACAGAGTTAGTTACAGTCTTGCTTAGTTAGATTCTGGAAACATCAGGCTCCGGTCCCATTAGCCTTATTCACCAATTGACCTTCTACATCTCAGCATGCTTCACTGCAAGAACAATGAAATACAACTAAAAGGCAACATTACTGTTAGGTAACGCATTCTTTATACTTTGAATCAAGCATTATTGTTTAGAATGCACTAGTTATTCTGTGCAAACGTTATATTAAACATAAGAAAATAGGAAGTTCATGACATTCAAGAATAAAATGTTGCTCATGAAAATATTAAATTTGTTAAAGCGTAATGTTCTGCAGTTATGACAACATCTATAAGCATGACACTTTACAGTCAAGCTTCGAGTCCTAAATCACGTTGTGCAGATTTTAGCAATATTAAGATCATTTATGGTTAAAGAAAGCTTGCTTCATATCATTTCTATGGCGTACACGGATAACTATGTCTGCCATTGTGAATCAGTAAATTTTAAATGTGTTTCAGTTTAACATTAAGCTGTACACTATTGTACATTTAGCTTTCTAAGTTAATAATGTTTTTGTTTTAATTAATGGACTCGATTAAGTTCATCTTGCTTGTGATTATTCCCCCTCCTACCAATGTTGTCTGCAAGTCTTTTCTCCCCACAGTTTTTGCACACCATAGCACACTGTGACACAGTTGGTAATTTTTCTTAGAGGGCATGTATTGTTATTGAAATTTTCCATTGTGTTCCTGATGTATCTTTCTGAAGGACCATTCCACTGGAAGAACCGGTGCAGGCTTACTAGCACACTGGTGTGCGATTCAATGATGATCACACTTTTGATTTGTCCAAAATGTGCTATTGCTAGTCATGTTATGCTAAATATGCAGTTTTTCTCATTGTCTGTGCATAAAATGTTTTTTAAAAACCCTGTGGTGAGAGAGAAATTTTTTGTTTTCTTTTGAGAATTCTGGACATTTAAATTTTAGAGAGGCCTTGCTGCCTTTTAGTGTTTACATGATTTCTAACTATGAATGCTGTAATGAGTCTTTATGGGATTTACTGCATTTTCCTGTATCGCCTTTTTCAGATTTTTGTAATACAATTCTTTAACTTTTATAAATCTAGAACTCAGTTATTGAGTGGCCCCAGTCACAGTTTGATTTACTCTGCTTATTCTGCAGAATACAAACTCCCTTTTCAACTTTCGCAAAGCGTTAACGACCCTACCCATCCAGCCCTCAGACTGGCCTACCCATACCCGAAGCACTGGTATACTCTGTTGGATTGCCATACGCTATACAAACACGTAATAATAACATTCTGTTGGACCTGATGTTGTGGAAGTTGGTGACGCTTATCACTAGATCGAGTGTGCTGGAGCAGAACTACCAGAGGAGTTCAAAATATTGGGGTTCAGTGAATCATTGTGGCTGGAGCTTCCACAAATTTAGACATGGAGCCACTGCCCAGTGTCTTCTTAAGGATTTTAGAGGCCCTGGCCAAGACATACTGTGAGTGCATTTGTTATATTCAAATTTATTACCAATTCCTGCTAATTCAAGCTCACAAGAAGTTGGTAGTGATATTAAACTATATGTAAAACGTTGCTGAAATATGTCCTGCCTGGGACACCAACATATTTAAGATGGCAGTGGGCAGAGAGACAGAGTAAAAAGTAAAAATAAGATCAGATGTTTAGGTAGCATAATAAAATAGACAAAGTTCAGATAAAAAGTTCACTTTTCCAGGTGGGCTCCTTGGAAGATGGAGGCCCAAAGTAATTGCCCATGCCTTAAAACATCTCTGCCACGGTCTCCTCTCCCAGTCACAATAAGTCAGAGAGATTTTTAGAAAAGCAAAATATGGGGTCCCTATTTGACTCCACCTGAACAGTTAAGTTAATTTCTTCTTTTTTTTTATTTGTACATTTTTATTTCAATCAATGATAAAATCAATAAACATTGTAGATCATTAACACAGTCTTAGTAAAAGCTGATAAAAAACAGAGTACAAAAGCTATAATTCCACCAAAGATTAGGACCTAAGCGGAAAGATGATACATCCACTGGAAGCTCTGATGCAGGCTTGCTAGCACACTAGTGTATGAGTTTTTGTTTGAGAATGCATCATATTTTTTGATTCACGTTTCTGGATTGCTGTTGCTTTGGAAGCGAATGGAAGATTCCTGACTACCTTAGAAAAGTGTTAGTGTTAGAAAACATTTAATGACAATCATACTTCTAATTTGTCCAAAATCGTGCTATGGTGTATCTGCAGTTTTGCTCACTGTCTATGCATAAAATGTGTTAAAGTATCCCAGGTTTTCAGATGGGAGGGAGGCTTTTGTCTTCTTCCGAGAACTCTGGATTATTTCTTTAGGGATTATTTTTTTACCTAAAGGTGATGTCCGTATTCCTTATGAGTCTGGCATTTAGATTTTAAAGAAACTTTACTGCTTATTGGGATTGAAATTATTTCTGATTTCTGACTATGAACCATGTATCTGTATCTTTATGGCATTTACTGCATTTTCCTGTATTACCTTTTTAAGATTTTTGTGATAAGCATCTTTAACTTTATTGATTTAGTACTCAGTGATTAACTGGTACCAGCCTCTATTTGATTTACTCTGCTAATTCTGTTGGCCCTGATGTTGTGGAAGGTGGTGACTCTAATCACTAGATCAAGAGTGCTGGAGCGCAACTACAAGAGGTAAATATTGAGATGTTCAAAATATTGGGGTTAAGTGAATTAAAGGGGTTGGAGTTCCCACAAAGTTTCCTCCACTTCTGGCAATGCACAATCCAGATACTGGCAAAGCACAGGGAAACTTAGGAGTAACATTCGATGACCAGCTCAACTTCATGGCTCACACAAATAAGGTGGCAGCTAATGCCCATTTTAAACTTAAAATGATAAGAAAAATTATACCTTATCTGCCTGATTCAGCAGCCAAGACGTTAGTCACCTCCCTGGTTCTGACATCCTTAGAATACTGTAACGGTCTTCTGCTCAATGCACAAAACAGAGTTATTAAAAAACAACAGACCGTGCAGAATGCAGCGGCACGCGTGCTGTCTAAAAAAACCTAAATTTGCACCCATCTCGGACACTTTGAAGAGCTACCACTGGCTAACCATCCAAAACAGGGTAAAATTCAAATCACTGTGCACAGTGTATAAAACACTGCAGGACCAGGGACCGCATTTCCTCAAAGAGCAACTTATTCCCTATACCCCGCCCAGAACCCTTCGATCCACCTCACTCTACCAACTAGTGGTTCAACGCAGCAGAACAGTTTCTTGGGGTGACCGCCGCTTTTCAATCGCGGCTCCTAAAATCTGGAATACCCTCCCAAACCACATAAAAACAAGCCCCTCACTCCTTCAGTTTAGAAAAAAACTGAAAACATGGTTATTCAATCAGTAAATCAACCTTCTGAGCCAACTGATCAGGGAGAGATATCACTGCATATTAGCGCCGAGACGCCTACGGGTAATTGTACGCGCTCTATAAATATCAACAAATAAATACTATAATGCACAGTTGAAACACTGCAGCCTCTTTTGGCTCACAAAGAATATGTTGGTCACTGCTAGCAACTCATGACCTAAGAACTCTTAAAAATGTGAACCATACATAATGCACCTCTTTCTGCTTGTGGTCTAAAGCATTAGTACTGGATAAACAACCAGTATAGACATGGAACCACTGTCCAGTGTCTTCTTAACAATTTTGGAGGCCCCAAGATAGACATACTATGGGGGCATTAATTTAGAAACCATTTAATTGTATTACCAATTTCCTGCTTATTTAAGCCCACATGATTTTGGCATCAATGTAAAACTTTGGTGAAATATGTCTTGCCTAGGACATCAACATACTTAGGATGGCCCTGGGTAGAGCGACAGAGTCAGAAGTAAAACTACGCAAAGATGTTTGGGTAACATAACAGACTAGACAGAGGTCTCCTTGGAAGATGGAGTTCCTAAGCAACTACCCTTTTTGTCCATGCCTTAAAACGTCTCTGTCAAGGTCTCCTCTTCCAATCATAACATCACAATGAGTCAGAAATGTTTTGGAAAAGCAAAATATGGGGTCTCTAGTTGACTCCAACGGAACAGTTAAGTGAATTTGTAAAGAAGTGTTCTGAGGTTCCTCTAAAAATTATCTTTATGTCCAATTATTATTCATAATACAAATACATATTTGGAACTTGTCCCTCTCTAACTATGTTGCATAGGAAGCACTGATTTAATTTCTTCTATTGACTGCTGCTCAAAAAGAATTGTATTGCTAAAAAGCTGGGGCCAGATTCATAATTATGTAATGCAGTGCAATGCAGCAAGACACCTTTCTGCACTGCATCAAATGGGGAGAGCAGGAATGCGCCGTATTTAACAACATATAACCTAATTGTGCTCTCTATCTGTGCTGGAGCACTTTGTGCCGCCTAGCACCAATGCAGGCACCCTGCACTATTGTGAAAGGGTGCCTGCATTGCTGGCAGGATTATTTTTGTGCAGGACGGGACACCTTCTGGCACAAAAACTATCCTTAGACAGTTTTCCTCTTCCTGAAAGTTGAAAAATTTGAAAAAAACGAAGATATTTCTTCCTGTTGCACCTCTATCTGGAGGGCATACCATTTTAATGCATTCCCAGCTTTACCTGTTTTGGTAAATCAGGGAATGCCCCAAGATATATGCTTGGAACAATCCTGCTACACACATGTAATGCCTTCCCAGTGTGGTGTAACGCAAGGCAGCAAGTCAGCAGATTAGGCCCGCTGAAATTTTTTCATCTCAAATTCTTGCCAAGAGTCCCATTCACAGTGGAGCGGGCTGCAAGGAGCATGGAGAGCATTGCAGAAGGGATGCCCGCATAGCGCAAAGAGCAGGTCAGGTGTAGTAGATGGGTGTTGCTGTAGCTATACATTGGCAGTCTCAGCGGCAGTTGATGCAGTGATGTAGTGCGAAGGGTTGGGCTGGCAGTGTTTTGCATTGAATCGTTGGGCAAGTGTTGAAGTTTCCATGTGAACGGGCCCATTCGCAGTTGCGAAGAACACAAAAGCTTGATTTCAGCTAGCTGAGCCACTCCAAGGGTCCAGGACTTGAGGAGCATTACTTGGGAGTCAGGAAATCACTTCAGTTGGGTTAAGGTGCTGCTGCAGGGTGTTGAGAGCCTTTTGTGTCCCCGAGGCTCAGATCAGAAGGTCAGCAGACTAACCCTTGGAGTCACACTGATAGCCCTGGTTTCAAGATGAAGTTGTAGGTCCAGTTCTTCCTCCCCAGGCAAGAGGGTAGCAGGCAGCAGGCCAGCGCCACAGGGCAGCAGTTCCTTCAGACCAGCAGTCTATCAGAGTAACAGTCCTTTTAGTAGCACAGCAGTCCATCTTCCTGGCAGAGTATCCACCGCTCAAGGAGTGTACTGAAAAGTTGGCCTCTAAGGTTCATTATTTATGCCCAGGTGTGCCTTTGAAGTGAGGGAAAAGCTTCTAGAGGTATCCCATTGTAGTTCCCAGGCATCTCAAGCCTTCCCAGCTCTGTCTTCAGACTAAATACGGGGGGATATGCAGCCCTTTGTTAGGGGGCAAAACACAGCCTATTCAAGTGTAAACTTGCTATTGTGTGTGACTGTCTAGGAGCAATATACAAAACCCAACTGTCAGCGAGACCCAGTCATAAGACCCAGGGACAGTCTGCAGGCACCAAATGGCTAAGGCGGTAAAAAAATGCCAACTATCCTAAAGTGCCATTTTCAAAATTGTAATTTAAAATCCAACTTCACCATGAGTTAGGATTGCAAAGACACCAAAAATGAAGGGATGACCTGTTCCCATTTGGAAATTGCTGCTCATTAAATGTAGTAAAGGTAACTCCATTGTTATCCTATGGTAGTGGTAGGCGTTGCAGTAGTGAAACAACAATTTAGGTGTTCTTCATTGCTAGGATATGTAAAACTTATAAGTAGATGTCCAACGTTTTAAATACACTGCACCATGTCCTCTGGGTTGTCCAGGCCCTACATTAGGGGTGACTTTTATGTATTTTAAAAAAAGGTTTAGGCATGGAACAGGGCTTATTTTGTTAGGTCGAAAATGCAGGTTAAAAACTAGACATACAGGCTTCAATGGCAGGCCTGGAACTAGTTTAAAGGCTGCTTAGTTGGGAGGCACAATCCGTGCTGCTGGCCCGCTGGTAGCATTTAATTTACAGGCCCTGGGGATATGTAGTAGCTCTGTACTAGGTATTTATAAGCATATTAAAGATCACAATTGTGTATAAGCCAATGTTATCACACTTTAAGGAAGGAGCACATGCACTTTAGCATGGGTTTGCAGTGCTAAAGTGCACAGAGTCTTAAGGTAAGCAAAAACGAGATCACCAAAATGGAAGAGGAAGGCAAAAAGTTTGGGGTAAGACCACCCTGAGGCTGATAGGTCTACCAAGTATCAATTGTGCTGCTGAACCCCACTGGAAGTGGTCCTCGTCACCCGAAATAGGAAAAAAAATTATAGGCAAATAGGGGTTCTGTCAAACACTATAACTATGAGCTTATTGTTTGTATTAGTAGAATTATCATTCAAAAATCAACACCATTCTATTATTATTGATTTAAGTAGATTTATATTTTGCACCTTGGGATATGTAACAGATCATAGCTGTTTTACACCATGTTTGACATTTAGCTGTAATTAATGTCAAAATCTAAAGCATGGAAATGTAATCCAAAACATTTGTTTTCAATTATCCATTGCATGTGATGGTTCAAGAGACTATGCCTTTGCTCTGGCATTGATTTCAGTGGTCTTTTTGTTTTTGTTTTCTTTGAAAAGCAACAATAGGTGTTCACATATATGGGAAGGATGAAACACTTATTTCACTAAAACAAGGGCGCTTTAGCGAGTTTGTCATCGTATTTTGGTTGTGTGCTAGGACTCATGTGGGAGGGGGATATGATCACATGATGTTAGTTGCACACAGGTGGGGAGGGAAATGGCTGGCAGGTTAAAAACAATGGCGCTAGTTGTTTCAGATCAGATTGGTTTTTGCGCATAGACTTACATTGCTCGCGACACGCTAAATGAATCGCAGGTATGAATTGGGGATTACAGTATTTAAAAACAACAATTAGACTACGCTATCTGTAAATGAGTCGAGGAGTTTAGAAACGTGCTACAACAGTAAAGAAAAACTTGTGTGCTACAAGCGTCATTATGGTAGGTTTCACGAGAGAGTTATATAGCTTTATTTAAACAGTAGGGTGTAGTGGCTGAATGGCATGGGTCATTGTTCAGCGTGATTGCTTTTTGATAATTATTTTGCTTGACAATCATGTGGAGCTATGGGTGGAACCGGTGAGTAGTATAAAGGAAGGGATAGTTTTTATGCATCTTATGTACTCAGGAAGTATGGTTTATTCATTTGGGGTTCAGGAAAGAATCGTCTGTCATACATCATTGTTGCATGTGAATTATGTTTAGTTGATTCATATTTTTAAATATTGTAGATACCCCTGACGGAGATGAAAAGACCGAAATGCATTGGGTGAATTTTAATGTGATGGCTTGGAGGAATTGGGGGCATATTATCAAGGGGGTTTATCTCCGCTTTTTTGGCTTTAAAAGCCAAGAAAGCGGAGATAAACTTATCTCCCTATTACCAAGCTGTCGCTAACACCAGTTAGTGACAGCTAATAGGAGATAGCGACCATCTTGGGCCCCGCTTTGCATGTCAGTGATATTTATCACTAATGACATGCAAAGTGGGCGTGCCAAGATGTTAGCTACTGGAAACAGTCGCTAACATCGCTATCTCCTATTACCAACTTTTGGAGATATTCGCGCTAAGCGCGAATATCTCCAAAAGCTAACACCTGCCCTGAGCAGTTCTTAGCCATGTTATCCAATGGGAGGTGGATAACATGGCTAAGAGCATTTGCTCGATAATGCATGAATATCGCTGACTTTTCAGCGATATTCATGCATTACGGCCGTTTTTTATCGCATTTGCGATAAACCTTGCTAATAGCTTATCTGCGATAAAAATCGCCGTTGTGCGGCGATAATTTTTGTCTCTAAACAAGTTAGAGACAAAATTTATCGCTAGTTGTTGGTAATATGCCCCCGAGTTTTTCTACATGCTTGTGAATAGGCCCGGATGGGCAATTCCTGTGCAATAAAATGCCTGAAATTTTGAAATCTCATACCCTTGACGTGACAGACAAGTATTGTTAAATCATTGAAAATAAAAAGAATTGAACTGTTGAAATACCGCTGATTACATGCATCTATTGGATTATAAATGGCTTACAAGGCTGTGCAACTCGTACGTGACCCTCAAGCCGCGAGTCACAATCTTTGGATGATTTCAGTAATGTGCTATCAGGACGGAGCACATCAAGAGTGCATGCACGCCAAACATGAAAAAAGAATTATAATGGATTTTGAAAACTAAATTAGTGTCTGCTTCAGGTTCATTTCAGAGGCGTTGATATTATTCAGTTCCAACACTGTTAACACCCCGTGGGTCATAAAAAGGATTCATTGTCAAAGGCTGAAACACTTATTTCACTAAAACAAGTGCACTTCAGCGAGTTTGTCATCGCATTTTGGGTATGTACTAGGCCGAATGTGGGAGGGGGATAGGATTACGTGATATTAGTTTCGCACAAGTGGGGAGGGAAAGGGCAGGCTAAAAACAATGGCGCTAGTGGTTCCAGATCAGATTGGTGTTTGAGTGCAGACTTACGTTGCTAGGTATACGCTAAATTAATCACAGGTACGAATCGGGGGTTAAAGTGTTTAAAAACAACAATTAGACTAGGCTATCTGTAAATGGGTGGATGAGTTTAGAAACGTGCTACAACAGTAAAGAAAAACTTGTGCGCTAGTAGCATCATAATTGTAGGTTTCACTAGAGTGTTATATAGCTTTATTTAAACAGTAGGGTGTAGTGGCTGAATGGCATGGGGCATTGTTCAAGTTGAATGCTTTTTGATAATTATTTTACTTGACAATCATGTGGAGCTATGGGTGGAACTGGTGAGTAGTATAAAGGAATGGATACTTTTTAC
This sequence comes from Lissotriton vulgaris, assembly GCF_964263255.1. Taxonomy (NCBI): domain Eukaryota; kingdom Metazoa; phylum Chordata; class Amphibia; order Caudata; family Salamandridae; genus Lissotriton; species Lissotriton vulgaris. The sequence goes on along the minus strand of NC_141696.1, from coordinate 397,747,647 downwards.
GCATCTTCAAATTCAAAATTTCAAAGCTTTATTCGACAGCATGTCATAAAAGCGGTTATACATCCTAACACTACACAATAAATACTACAATAATAAATTCATTATTTTAAAAAACTCATTAAACCATGATGCTGTCATGTTCCAGATAAAAAGACAATTGATACATGATAATTAAAATAGATCAATAAAACATGACTTTTAAGAAATGTATCTACATTAAGCGGTGTCGGTTAATTCATTGGGCAGTATCTAACTGTTGTAAAGTGCGGGTGCATATTGTCCATGCCCACCCTAAAAATTTTGCAACGGCAATCGCCACGCAGGGTGTACAATCTGATTCCAGCACTCTTAACGCCTCTATGTACCTACGTGTACATAGGTTTAAACACACAGGTTTTATCCACTTCCATCGGGGGTTTACATAAAGGGGACAGACAAACAGTAGATGAGCAATGTTCTCGATCAAGTTTTTGCAATGGTGGCATTTATCATCCTGATTAGCTGACCATTTGTGGGTAAATGCCTTTAAAGGAAGAGTCCCGATTCTGAATTGAAAATACAATTTTCTATCAAACGGCCTTTCAATAATGTCCCAGTATGGCTCACACGATGGTAAGAGTTTGATATCCAGAAAACGTCCTGTTAAATTAGTGTTGGATCCAGTACTTTAAAACAGTCGACCATACCATTTCCCAATACATTTTTTCAGTGTTGCCTTTGATGGAAAGCTTGAGGCATTGGGAGTGTTCCATAAGTGGTCTAGATCCAACTTAATTAGCATACCCCTAATTTCCTTTAACCACAGAATCGAATGAAAACGATCTGCCCTGATGATGTCCTGTAGGGCAGTGGCATGGTGAGCTAGTTCAGGGGTAGTCATAATGCGTCTCCAATATAATAAGGGTCGCAACCATGTCAAATCCTCAATGTTCTGGCTGCCAAGATCATATACCAATGGGACGGTAGGGGTACTTTGGGGAACCCCAACAATACGTCGTAGAAACCTGTTCTCCGCCAATTTTAGTTGTTTCAAATTGGAGAATCCCTAAAGTTCCGAGCCGTACAAAGATCACCTTCACATTGTAAATTTCTAAGGCAGGGGTGATTGGCTTAGGCAATGAAGCTTTGTGTTTAAGTGCCACTACACCCGCCAGCTGGTGGAATTTTAAAACAGCCATATCAATGTGATTTTTCCAACTCATATTGCTCTGAAGGGATATTCCTAGATACGTGAAGGCCTCAACCTGTTCTAAGGGAGTGCCATTAAAATTAATTGAACCCTTGAATGTGTTCCGCTGATTCAAGCACATGAACTTGGTTTTGGAGGTGTTTATCTCAAGTCCACATGTTTGACAGAACTCACCGAAAACGTTAACTGCCTTCTGGAGCCCACTCGGAGTTCGAGAAACTATCAGCGTGTCGTCTGCAAACATGAGGACTGGCACGCGTGCCCCTGCAAGAACAGGAGCATCGGTGGGAGAACGGCTTAGATGCTCTACAATGCCATTGATGTAAATAGAAAACAGTGTGGGTGCCAGGACACACCCCTGCCGGACCCCACGTTTGACAGGGAATGTGTCCGTCACCTCACCCTGAGCCCCCCACCTGAATCTAGCATAATTGTTCTCATGTAGGCGGACAAGAAGCGTCAGCAATTCCAGGGCCAACCCAGCTTCGGCAAGTACCCTCCAAAGTTTAGAACGAGGAACTACATCAAAAGCTGATTTTAAATCTACGAAAACAGCGTAAAGAGTCCCATTGGTTAGCATCACGTTCCTCCAGTAGAGAGCTATGAAAAAAAAGACCTGATCAACTGAACTTGAACAGGGGCGGAAACCAGCTTAGTAAGGGGACAAAATATCTTTGTCCTCTATCCAAGTTTGCAGTTTGTTTTGCACTAGTCGACCTATTAATTTTTGGGCAGAGTCTATAAGACTGATAGGTCTATAGTTGCTAGGTAGCGATTTGGCCCCCTTTTTAAAAACTTGAATTATTTCTGCACCCTTCCAAGAGGTCTGTATTGGTGCACCCCTGGCTACAGAGTTAGCTAGCCACTTATGTACTCAGGAAGCATGGTTTATTAATTTGAGGTTCAGGAAAGAATCGTCAGTCATATATCATTGTTGCATGTGAATTATGTTTAGTTGATGCATATTGCTCGTCATGAACAATGGGATTTTGAAAAGTTCAGCATCGATGTGGTTAAACATTGCAGATACCCCTAACGAAGATGAAAAGACCGAAATGCATTGGGTGAATTTTAATGTGATGGCTTGGAGGAAACAGGTTTTTCTACATGCTTGTGAATAGGCCCGGATGGGCAATTCTTATGCAATTAAAATGCAAGAAATTTTGAAATCTCATACCCTTGACGTGACAGACAAGTATTGTCATATCATTGAAAATAAAAAGAATTGAACTGTTGAAATACCGCTGATTACGTGCATCTATTGGATTATAAATGGCTTACAAGGCTGTGCAACTCGTACGTGACCCTCAAGCCGCGAGTCACAATCTTTGGATGAATTGTGCACTGTCAAGCTTACTCAATGTGGAATTATCATATACCATGCCTTCCTGTCTATGCCTGCAACTATCAACATGGGGTCATTTAATGTTTGGCAGAGAACAGGCCCTGCTAGAAACTGGCAGGGTTCCAGTCATGCCAAACTCACGATACACTTACTTCTATTAGAATTGGACTAAGTTTAAGGTTTCCACTTGTGGAGTTCTCAGTTGCCTGTGCCAATAGAAGCTGTTAGCTGGTGGGCAGTAGGCATGGCAACAGTTGGAAAATGGACTCCCATTTAGCCCTTGGATTTTTTGATTTTGAACTACCCAGGTCATGGTATTTTACTCACTTAGTCTCACTTGCTGTAAACCCTGTTAAAATGGAAGGGGAAGGTAGTCAGCAGTGCTTGCATTTTAAAAGAAAGTCCACTTCTGTGCAGCTGGGGTAAGAGGCTCTGGACCTGATATAGATCTTGGCAGATGGGCTACTATGTCACTGCGGTGACGGATATCCTGGCACCAAAAGATAAGCCCCATTATATTCTATGGGATTTATATTTCAGTGGATGGTATTTCCATCATGGTTGTGACAGAGTATCTCATCCGCCGAGATATAAATCAGTCGCTATGGCGGGAAGAGCTAGCTCCCGACCAAGATGTCCGCGTGAGCCGACAGCTCCCTTTCTTCACCACACTATCCTGCACTTATCCTGTTAGTCGGGCACTTATAACCTGCCCTATGCCTGAGGATTGTGTCGCTGGTCTGCAGCCGAGCCTAAACACAGAAAGAACGGATCTCCTACCTGCCTCTCCTCGCTGCGCGGGTCGAGCGGCCAACGCGTGGAGGCTGGCTAGAGCGAGGTGACTGCAGCTGCCCTGTGGGCCTCGGGGGATACCTCGCAGTTGAGCACGGTGCGCTGAGGTTTGCCGGAGCTGGGCCCGAGATTGGAGGTGTTTGGCGGGGTTCGCCTTCCCTCGGCGCCTCGCTGCGCTGGGTGCCCCGCCGTGGAGAGGGTGTTAGCAGCGACCATCTGGTGAAGAGTGCGCTCAGAGATGGGGAGCGCGGCCGGAGCGGAGCCTGGAGGCGGACTCGGGTGAGCTCTGAGGCTGCAGTGTGAGCACTACTTCGACTGCCGCGGGAGCGGCTGGACGGAGCAATTAGAAGCGGCGAGCAACAGCCTTCCACCTCTTGTCTGCAGGAGGTGGCCTGAGTCTTGCTTACCCTGTGGGGGTGGTCTTACCCCCCGTCCTTGCGTTAGCAGACGAGTGCCGTCAGGGAGCTACCTGGCGATAGGGGGAGTTGGCGGTGGGGCACGTCCCCATGATTGTCCCGATGAGGCGGGGAGCGCCCTTTCATTGACGCAGTCTGCTCCGGTTCCCAAGGACTCGGGGGCTGGACACAGGCCAGGAAGATACTTGCACTACCGCAATGGGGCGAGTGGATAGGAGCCAACCGAAGCTATTGTTTGACCCGAAGAGGTCCAAGGCCACTGAAACTCCCTTGGAGAATGGGGCTAGCTAGTCGGACCCGGCTGGAGAGAACCAACAACAAGATATTCGTGGGCTACTGATAGCCTTTGAGAAGATCTGCAGGGAGGTATTGCCTCCTTGGGAACCAAGATGGACGCGCTCACCTACCGTATGGACCGCATGGCTGAGATACACATGCGGAACGCATACATATGTCCGAACTGAGGTTACCTGAGGTTGAGGAGGCCCACACCTCCCTGGACTCGGAGCACAAGCGGCTGGGCAGGGTCCTACAAGTCATACAAGACAAAACAGAGGATTTGGAGGCCCGTTCTCGGAGATGCAACCTCCGCATCACCGGCCTTCCGGAAACTACCAAAACTCGGAATATGGAGCTTTTTATAGAATGACTTTTGAAGACCTTGCTGGGAGACACAGCCTTTCTGGAATGTTTGTGGTAGACATGGATCATCAATCCTTGGGCCCAAGACCAAAGCCAGGAGCGCCACCCTGACCTATAATCGCAAACTTGTTAAACTACAGGGACCGGGACACAGCGCTCAGACTTGCCAGAGAGAAACAGCCGCTACAATATGAGGGGTCAACGATTTCTTTTTTCCTGGACTTCACGGCCAGAGTTCAGTAAGCGAGACGACAGTTTATCCCAATGAAACTGCAACTTCGTGACATGGGAGCTGACTACACGATGCTGTATCCTGCGAAGTTGCGTGTCAACCGTCAGGGGTGTTCCTTGATCTTTACTGACCCTAAAGCACTACAGAAGGCCCTTAAGGGATGGCAAAGGGAACAACGACCCTCACCTTAAAGGGAGCTATTGGATAAGGCAGCGGGAGGCAACCTGGACGAACAGGACTAGGCTTGATGCCAGACCATTAACGGCTAAGTACTGGGTGTGACAGTTATTGGTCTGAGTGCGCTTACACTGTGACTGGGTGTTGGGTTTCCACCCCCTTGGGGCCTATTTTCATCATCACTAATGACTTGATTGGTGCAAGCTTGGGCGGGGGCTTGGCGGGGGTGTAGAGAGGGGGACTGAAAATGGATGTTCTCAGTTCGTAAATTTGGTATATTTGTTGCAATTCTGTTTTGAGGTGCGCCCTCCTGTAGGGTGACGCAGTGGTCAATTGTGGCCCCAGTGGGGCCCCGGAGGGTGGTGGAGTGATCTCGAGCGCGGGGTGATTGGTCCTCCAGAATATGACACCCTATCAGGACTTACTACTGCAGGTATGGGTGAAGGATTACTTACGCACTACAGTGTGGCTCAAAGTGTCTACGCTTGGTGAAGCAGGGAGGTGGACCATTATTGCTTAAAAGAGTGTTTTTGTTTACTGCAGGCTACCTTCACCCCAGCGGGAATTACACTGGTGAAATGTTTTTTGTTTCTAGGGTTTGCGGGGGGGGAAAGATGGCTGGTCTCCATTGGGAAAGGGAGGTTTCCGCAGCCAAGTTGGGGTTGGGCAGGCATGGGAGGGTGCAGGGTGGAGGGGGGAAGCGAATTCATGTTCTATTGGGGAGGATGTTTCTCTGTTTATTCATGTTGCTCTGATTGACACTACGCCGCTGCTAAGGCGAGGCATGCACCGACCACCTATACTTACTCTACCATACCATGACACATGTCCCCACTACTGACCCTTCGATGACTCCGCACAGGGAGCCCCTAGACTCACTGGTTTTGCTAACATGGAATGTGCGGGTCTTAATGATCACCACAAGGCCTGGAAGGTTCTGCACTACCTCATCAGGCATAAAGTTGACATTGCGCTCCTGCAGGAGACACCTCCGACCGGACAGTCCAATCTTGCGTTCTAGGGGTCTCATTGGGACCTGTAAATAATGTCAAGAGAGAGAGACATATTGAAGAATAAAGGGAAAATTAAAGTAACAAGAAACATAAAACCACAAAGAGTATATAAACTTGTAAGACAATAGGTCAAGGTACATTGATCCTTCCCCAATATCCACATTTGTACACTAAAACATTTCATATATCACATTGATGGAGCAAGGATTCGCACGTAAAGGGACTTGCTTGTATCTTGAGCCTCAAATAACCCTAACTATGTAATCAACATGTTTGTCTTACTAATTTGCCCCTTATTCTTTCACCATTTGGGTGTCCGAGTGAAGCTTGCATATGTGTTTTCTAATCCTAATAAGCTTGCATTTAAATTGGCTGCTGCTACGCAGGAATTTCTACTGCGCATGCGTCTTTCATACCCACGTGACATGACGTACTCGCAGTTCTGGAGGGAACTCTTTTGCATCTGCGCACTAGTGCTAAAATGGCTGTTCTATGTTCTCACATGCGAGTAGCTTGCTTTGCTGCTTTTGCTAAGCTGTTTGTTCTGCTTAATCCTAATGCTATAGTTATTATTAAGGTAATGGGTATAGTATAGAGATTCATGCTATACAGTGTAATCATTTATTACTGTGTTCTAAATTGTTTCCTTTTACTTTTCATGTATCGTACTCTTTGGGCCTGGGAGGTGCTTCTTACTCCATTTTGGAAGTCCCTTCTATGCATGACAGCTGAGAAGGAAAAATGAACTTCGCAGCATTGGAACCCAGCCAGATGGCAGCAACAGCCAAGATGCGCCTGGGAACCTGATCAGCGACCCAGCTAGAAGAAGCTGAACTGCACTGAAATTTGTTACAATTGTATGTTATATTCACCATTGTTAACCAAAAGGCATATGTCATGAGAACCTGGAATTTAAGGGGCGGAAACGGAATTTGAATAAGGAGTCTAAAAAAGTCTAAAATTTAGGTGGTGTGATGATCTGTCCTCCTCCTTTGGCCAATCAAAATTGGGGATCCTTACACTGGCAAAATTGGGGGGTGGTACACTGACCTAAAAAACAGTATAACTAGCGTAGGTTTAGCTAGAGAAATTGTCCGACTTGTCTGATTAGCTGAGCTGTCCCTGACCCAACGCACCCAATAGGTGACTGAAAACAGAGAGCTGCGGAGCACTCTGTTGGGAGGTTCAAGAACCCACTCAGGGTTTTTTGCAAGTGATAGTGCTGGCAAAGCACTTTGCTGATAAAACTTATAACCCAATCGGGGTTTGGCAGATTCCTTGTAGAGAGGGAGTAGCGCAGGTGTTGCAACGGAAGCTGCAGGTGTTTGGTCTTAACCTTTGGTGAACCGGTCCTGATCCAAATCCTGGGGTTGTCCTGTCCTGATTGTCCATGAGCTGCACCTGCTCGCCTACTGGCACTGAAGCCCTTGGGGTTCCTCCTGTCTTTTCCAACAAACCCGTGGCCAGGGTTGGTCTTCACTCTATCCTAGGTAAATATAAGTCTGTGCAGGTGTTTGTAGATACATTGGCATTCCTTTTTTCCCCATCCTGAATTTGCAAAGCTTTATTACATATGTTCCTTTTCTTTTCCCGTCCCTTGGTAAATGAGATATTCATGTATTACTGATTATTAGCATGTTCCAATTTTCAACCCACCTTTAGTCAATGCTAAAACTTTTCTACATAGTATATGTTCCATTTTCTCACCCTCCCTTTCTCGAGATAAGCTGAATCTGAATGTTCCAACTCTTACCTTCCCTATAGTTTAATTGTGCTGAAACCGAATTCTCGAATTACATAGTTGCATTTCTTCTTTTTCAAACTGTTAGTGTATTTGCGAAAGTCTTTGGGTTTAGTATGTTCCCTTTCTTTACCCTCCTTTAATCAAGTTACGAAAGATTGTTTTCTAAAATTAGCATGTTCCTTGTTTTTATCTTCCTTTTACTTTAATGTCTTTAAATGCTTAGCATACTCTATCTTATTCATAGATATGCACTGTTTCTGATTTTAGTTATTGATAGTCTTATTGCCTTCAACCTTTGGCTCATGACATATGATGATGATGATGATGATTAGATAAAGAGTTTGAACCAACCCTGACTCTGTGGTTAGTTTTATAATTACAAATGTTATGATATTAGAGTGCTTTAACCTTAACTCAACTGCCTGATCCATTGTGTGAAGGTATCTAGTGCCAAAGATTTGTAGGATACCGGTATAGGAATTAGTAATAAAAATCATAAAATACTGGTAGTAGAGCGTGAGGTACCCAAATAAAGGTATATGATTTTAGAAATTATGGGCCCAGGTGAGTATCCGTATAAATTCTAGTTGGGTGACCATCGAGCTCTATCAACATCACAGATATGCACATAGATGTCCCAGTTGGTTTTAGAACTTGTAAGGAAGCAATTAAGGAACACAGGCTGGATCTTTGAACATAGATTAAATGTCAAGCTCATAAACATAATGAGTGACATACACATCCTACATTAAGGATTCACACAGTATCCAATGTTGAATGAGAGACACATATGTGCACATCCTAGCGGATCAAAGGAAACACACATAAATGTTTAACGTCTTGTATTGTCGTTCAACTGCACATCTGTTAGGTAGATGGAACAAGGGAGTCCCTGTAGGGAGTGTATATAATCCCCAATTCACCCCACATGTACAATGACAGAGAAGGAATGCCAAGCTGATGTTGCAGGAGTTAGCTCTGGACTTAGGCTTTCACATTTTATTTTCCTTGCAATTTCCTTACAAAGACCGTGCTTTCCTTATAGGGGTATGCTTTCTGTTGCCCTTTTCCCCTTGCTACCTACAACTACTCCCCTGCTGTTCCTCATTAGACAGACTCATTTGAATAGCTAGGGTCATGGCATACCATCTTTTATCTTTGATCATTGTGGGCAGTTATCACAGACTCAACCCAGTCCCATTTGATAACATGCTATGTCCAAATCACTGACATTGCTCTCCATGAATTTGAATGACTTTTCTCACTATGTCAAGAGGAAGGAAACCCTACAATACCATCATGCAAAACATGGAGGTGCAACCCTTCTTCAAGAATCTCATCTCTCACTGGAGGAAACGCTGAAGCTCAAGCAAGAGTGGATAGGTGCAGTTGCGAACAGTAGCTGAGCAGTTAATGCCGTGGGTGAGACCTGCTCTTTGAATAGCTACTCTAAGAAATATAGAGTGGCTATTGGCATAAAAAAGGAGCCTTACTTGCAAGACCCTCAAGACCTGATTATATAAGAGGGAATATTGGTCTTTGCTAAACTTTGTATCTTAAAGAGGACTGTAATTGTGGGATCTATACATGCCCCTATTACAGACTCACTTTTTTGTACAGCTTTCCAGACTCTTACTCACATTTTGGAAACACTCTTTCCTTAATAGGTGGGGATTGGAACTTAGCTTCAGACTTGATCCCCTTCGATGCTGATGACGAGCTCAGCTCGTCATCAGCTACGGCGCTCGTATGCTGATGACGAGCTTAGCTCGTCATGTTACTCTGGATTTTCGAAATCCCAGCACACAGCGGGAAAACCGCTAGCAGTCAAGGTGTTAAAAGAACTGGGCATACTGTTGCTCACAAATAGCCCAACTGTGGGATCTGTTAGACGATCACACCCTGATAGACATTTGGGCCCAGATTTATCAACATTCTCCTTTTACACATAAGCTGGAAAGGGGTAGGATTTTGACGCACTCCCAGGTTTTATTGGCTTAGTAAATCTGGGAATGTGCCAGAAACCATGAGTGGAAACATGAGAACACACCCATGCTCCACCCATGGAATGCCTTCCCAATTCAGAATAATGCAAGGCGTTGCCTTGTGTTGCTCCAGATTTACTAAGCCACACAGTGCCACTCAAGGTAGCTCTGCATGGCTAGGTAAATCTGACTAAGGAGCATGCACAAAGGAAACACAATCCCCTAATAATTCCTGGGCCCAGGTATCTCCTACACCCAACAGACATGGACTACACCTTTTTCTCTTGTCCACATGGGACACAGTCCTTGATAGACTGTTACCTTGTACAAGGGGCCTGTTATCCAATATAACCTGTTGCAACACTCTAGAGGCTTGCCTGTCTAACCATGGCCCAGTGCTAAAGGGACTGGATATGTGGCTTAAATCGCCAACCCCAATTAGATGGTGGCTGAAAGCATTTGACTGTGAATTCCCTGACCAAAAGAAGACACTTTATAAACACATATGATAACATTTCACAGACAACGAAGGCTCAGTCTGTTCCCACAGTTTTTTGGGCATCCAGTAATGCAACACTAAGCGGGAGGTTGATAAGCGATTCAGTGATAGCAAAACAAAAAATTGTGAAGGCCTCCTACTGCTGGAGTAATTGTTGGTGACCTCACAAGATGGTATTCTGCCACCCCACCCCCTAACCAGCTAAAAGGTTTGGAGTCAGACAAAATACGCATGATCTCTTTCTTTACATCAGCAGCTGAGAAGGCCTTGATCATGGTGCAATAGCTCAGTTTTAATCACAGAGAGAAGGCAGAGAGGCACTTGGCTGTCCAAATCTGACTGAGGGAGTCACAACTAGCCATTATGGCAATCTATTACTCAGAAGGGAGCCTGCATGTTCACCCCCTTGGCACTGTAAATAGTGTTGCCTCCTATTAATCTCCAATTTGCATGCCAGAATCTGACACAACTGCCCAGAGAGACACTTTCCTATTCTCACTTCTCCTCCCTCTTTTATCAGAGGATGACTGTGCTCCCCTAGATGGGGAATTTACTGAGGAGGAAGTGGCAGAGGCCATCTACTTGCTGCTCACATGCATGGCTCCAGGAAAATTCTGGTTGCCAGTGCAGTTTTATAAGACTGGCAAGGCCCTCAGATACCCATCTGTATGAGAGCTTTTTGTGAAGCTACAGAGGTGGGTTCTCAGGGGACTCATATTCAGCAAAGCTAATATCTCTCTTTTGCTTAGGGAAAGTAAAAACCCATTGGATTGCGCCATCTATTGACCGGTCACATTGCCCAATGTCAAAAAATAATTTCTATGATTCTGGCAACAAGATTGAGAAATGCGATCCCCCAGCTTATTCATGAGTTCAATTTAGACTAGTCCTGGACTGCAGCTCCTGTAATCATCTCCGGATTCTGACACATTCTCTCTGGTAGTCAAAGGATCAACCTGAGGAGATGCTAGTTCTTTTATTAAATGGCAAGAAGGCATTTCATCAGGGGAGTGCCCTCCCTGTTCCATGTTGCAACCCAGAGATAGACGTTTAATACAACAAAGGTGGGGTTTTCCAGCAACCAAACAGTGAACACACAAGAATTGCTTTGGTATCCTTTTTCCCTCCCTTTAAAGTGCACCCCTATTGGTATATGCAAAATCCAGAGACAGAAGTCTGTTAAAAGAAAGCATGTCCTTCAGCAACCAGACAGTGGTTGCAGAAGATTGTAAAGGCAATCTGTTCTCAGCCTTTCAAGTTTGAGCCAAAGTGTTATCTGCAAACCAGGCAGTCCTGTCAAACAGGCTTTGATACTACAGCAGGATTTGAAACAGTAATATCAAAAAGGATGCTCACTGCCCTCACCCTGTATACTCAATGAGGTAGAGAGAGGTCACCTGTGGCCATTTAGGTCAGCCGATCTTTTGCTCCACATCATTTTCGCACATATTCCAATGAAAACTTCAGATTGGCAGGAATGGGAGAGCAAATTTAAATTTAGCTTTCAAGAATTTCAGGATGAGAAAAGGTAACTTTCCGTAATATTAATTAAATCTCTGACCTCGCCACTGAATTGGTTCCTTAATGATTGTTAAAAAATAGTTATTTGAATATTTTTCTAGCTGGTCCCATTCCTGAGATACAGTATTAGGATTTTAAGCTGGTTTTCTACATAGGCCAGCTAGGCATGCTACACTGAAAAATAGTCTGTGGGGGCTTGTCACTCAATGGACATGTTAACATCAGCTATCTATATGTCCTAATTTTAAATTTCATGGTCCCTGCCTTTGGACTACACAGCTATAAAGTGGATATGTTAACATTTAAAAGGATTGGTTTGACATCTCAAAAGCATTTATTTAGACAGGACACATAAGTCTTTAAATTTCCGAAGTCAGGATACAGTGGTAGGACTGACACCATGCTTTACACTGTCACTGTAGTGGATGACACAATAGTTGCTGCACTCCACTAGAGACATTTAACTCACAGGGCCTGGGTACATTTTGACACATATACTAGGTAAGTTAAAAATAACAATTTGAGGTATGAAAATGTAATTGGTTTAAAGTGTTAAAAATGCACATTACTACTAGTTAGCAGGGGTAAAGTTCACAGAGTTCTAAAGTAAGCAAAAACAGTCCTGGCAAAAATCTGGGGGTTACTGTATATGTAAATGGTCAAATCTCTTTCCAAAATCTTGAATGGATTTATCTTTGCAGACATACAGATTTATATAGAGTGTCCATGAAAGCCAGCAATAATATATTTGTAAATGCATGTTCTTATTTAAGTTGTTTTAAACCCATTCAATTTCAAAAGTCCTAAAAAGACATACATTTGTCTGGATTGGTAATTGCTATTTCGTCATCATCCTACAAGCAATTGTATGAATCAATAGAGAACAAAAGGTAGGCATCATTCCATTGTAAATAATGAAAGGGTCGAATTCTTTGCATATCTAATATTTTTTTCTATTCTTACCAGTGTTCTTTTTAAATACTAAGGGCCATATGTATCAAGAATTTCGGCCTTTGCGAATGCTAAATACCTAAATGGTATGTATCAAACATTTTTGCATCAAAATAAGGAATCGCAAAATTTGCTATTCCTTATTTTGCGATTGCACTTAAGGAATCACAAATTTTGCGATTCCTTAAATACAAAAAAATTTTAAAAATGCCATTAAGGAATCGCAAATTACCACCAACTTCTAGTTGGTGGTAAGTTGCGAATTCTTTTAATAATTATTTTTTCTAAAAAACCAAAGGTGCCATATGACGCCCATACATGCCCTTAGGGCATGTATGTGCGCCATATGCCCCCAAATGTCTTTTTCAGGGGTGCAGCAGGGTGTTCTTGAGACACCCCTACACCCTTGAAAAAATTCCTAATTTGCGATTAGCTAATTGCTAATCGCAAATTGCCCCTTCATTCCTATGGGCCTCCTGGCCCATAGAAATGAATGGGTAATTTGCGATAAGCAATTTGCTAATCGCAAATTAGGAATGGTAAGGAATCGCTATAAACAAGCGATTTTGTACATACATACCGTTTTGCGAATTCCAAATAGCGATTCCTTATAATTCGCTATTTGGAATTCGCAAAACGGAACTATGATACATATGGCCCTTAGAGAGCAATAAATCTGGCAATATCTTGTGGTCAGAAATTATTTTATGTTGAGAGTTTCACAAATATTTCCGAACTCAAAGGGAGCCTCAATAAGCCATTGTGTCATCTTTGGTCATGGATACCTTATCTATGTAAAAGTTAAAGCTCTAGATAGATAACCATTATAAATCAATGTCTCATCTGAATGTGCCCCAGCACTACTACAGTAATTGGTGTTACAAGTTGAAACTGCCTTATTTCTTACATTAAACATTTATTGTATGATCCCTTCAGATTCTGATAGCGAATATCATGGAATAAGATGATAGAGAACCACAAACATTGGACAGATGTTGGAGTACACCAACTGCCATAACGATTGGGCTTGAAACGGGTAGTGTCTAATTCAAATATTTGACATTTTGTGTCAATCTAACATTCCTGGAGACTTGCAATATACGGCAGTCACGGCCGGCATGGCTCGCGGGTGGTGGGGTCGGGCATGGGGAGGGGGGTTGCGCAGGGAGGGGGGGTCACACGTGGAGAGTGGGGGGATTTTTAATAAAAAATAAATGAATAATTTAAACTTACCTTGAGGCCGTGCCCCGCTTCTTCTCGCTTCTGCTCTCCTGCCTCTGACAGGAACAGGAAGCAGGCAGCCTCCCCTAATCCAATCATAGTGCTGCAAGCAGCGTTGTGATTGGTCGGACAGCGCCCAGCCAGAGTCTTATGGGGTGAACATGTTCTCCATGCAGGATGCATGCAGCCTGCATAGAGAAGGGCAGAGTGCGCATGACTGGTTTTGGTGGTCTGAGAGGGCTGATCAAACAGTCTTTGCGCACTTGGGAGTGGGCACACCACTCCTCCCCTGCCCTGCTCAGAGAGTAGAGCAGCCCCACCCACAAAAAACATAAAATGGTAATAACTAAAAGTGATTACCATTTTATGTTTCTGCTTCTCGCACTGGGAGCAAGCAGTGGGGCGACACTACTCCGCCATAGCGGAGGAGCCGCCCCTGGTATGTGGCCTGGCACCAAACAAAAACATAGCTAATGTTATATCCCTTGAAATTATGGAAATACAGTATTTGGATTCTAAAACAGAAATTATAGCGTTCTAGTATTCATGACCAGTTTGCCAGCTTCTTTGAAAGACATGTTTAACATAATTCAATTTAGGGCAGCAAGAGCGACAAAGAAAATGTTTCTGACATCATACCAGGCTACTGCTGAAACCTGGAAAATACTAATTGGTGAGGGCAGGTTGAAGAAACCCGCCATGTTAGATTTTAAATATAGAAACACATCTTAAAGAAACCTGAAAGTTGGCACGCTGCGATTAATGAAAATACAACTAGCAGAAAGTGGAAAGGCCACGAATGAGCTAGAAATATGTAAGATGTTGATCTGAACTTCAAAATCTCAGTGGTCAATGCGAGACAATAAATGGACCAAGTTTAAACTGCTCATTTTGTTGCATGCACATGTTAAGCGGAGAGAAAGAAAATGAGAGAGACAAAATCGTGCCCTAAAGCATCCAACATGGAATTAGGAATTTGTTCTGAGGCAATCCATCAGACATAAATGGGGCAGACCATTTAAATGAGCAGTGTCTGAGATTACTTTAATAACTCCACCCACCAATATTTTGATTCCCCCAGTGCGATGGTTATGCCCAGATGGGTCCCGTGCTGACTGTCCCATAGAACTCGAGCTCCACACAACTGATAAGGCCGAAAGAATGAAAAATAGGGATGGGCGGAATTTGCGTAATCGCGTTACGCAAATCTCCACGAAACGGTAAAAAATCTCCGCGAACACGCAGAAATTCTGCGAACACGCAGAATTGCTTGTTCGCGATGCTTTTTTACTGTTTGCAATAGCTGTTTGCGTGCTCGGGGGGAAATATCTCGCAAACACGCATTTGAGAACGCAAACAAGCAAAAAATGTTGCGAAGTTGCAGGGACGTAGAATTTTGGGCAATTTTGCGTTCTCCGCGGAACGCGAAATTACTCAAATTCCGCGAACGGAACCAAATTTACCGCCCAGGCCTAGCGCAAAATCGGTTTGAGGTTGCTTATTTTCTAGTTTATAGTGTGCCTGGCCTGATACGTTAGGCTGGACTGTTCCGATTGGAGCAGGAAAAATGCTGAGGGAGTTGTAGGAGCAAAGGGGGAAGATGCACTGAGAGATATAATAAACACAACGGTTAAGGAGGGATGGGTTTCTGAAGAAGACAATATGACTGTAGTACAGGAGGACAGTAGGCTGCAGAGCTCCTTTTGCTATGTCAGCTTGATCCTTTAGGTGGGTCTTCATGCCAAATTCCTGTCTTGAATATCCCTAGTAACTACCTACAGATCTGCAGTCAGCTTCCTCATTCCTCCTTGTGTTTTGGGGTCTGCAGAGGGGGCAGCGTGAGGCCGCAATGCAAGAGGGGTCTGCTCCTGGGTCACTAATGATAGTTCTTCTTCAGGCCTAGGAGGAGCCCCATCAACCGACTCCTCCTAACATGTGGTATCCAGCTCAACTACCCTCTAGGTGGGCTCCACAGCCTCTGCATGAAGCCTCTTCATTGCAATGTTGGGTAGTCGCACTCTCCCTGTTGATGCCTTCCCCCTCCTCCTCTATAGGTGTTTTATCATCTTGAACCCATTTAGTGGCCCAGGTCCATTCTCTTTCACCCTTGTTTCACATATTCTTGGCATCTAATTAAGCTGCCCATTAAAAGGGAAAGTTGTAAAAAGAAACCTCTCATGAGTTCAAATGACCACTACTTAATATATACAAAAAAATACATAGATTGATGTCTGAAACGATACAATACAACTTTAAATATATCTTTTTAAATAAAACTTTAAAAAAATTACAGTGACAACATTCTTCCAACTACATTCTAGAAAGCAACATGTAATGCAGACTACCTGGACCATTGATCATGAGTTAAGGCACCTGAGAACATTCAATATATGGAAGCAACGATACAGGGCATGATGTACAATTTCAATATTCCAATATAGTGACAAATATAAAAATCGCAAATTAATAATCACTAAATATGATTTAGGCTTATTCTATTTTTGCAAATAACTATTTGTAGACATTCGTTATTTTAAAATACTGCATCACAAATCCAGAATTGGTGTGAGTCGCAAATAGTGATTGTCACGCTGTCAGCAAGTGATGACCTCACTCATTACATGAAGTACATTTACTCTCAGATACAAACCAGAGCTAGAACTTCTCTGCGATTACAGGAGGAAATATAGCCCAAATGCCAAGCCAGGAGCAACAAAAGGAGTTTGGGGGAAAAAGGAAGCATACATTTAGTCACCAAGAGCTGAAAAATCTTCTAGGGGAGTGTGCTTCTCAAAATAAGACTCGGGGCAACAAAAATGCAAATTTGGTCCAGGATACGAGAAAGGATACATTATGTAGTTGTCGCCAAAATCTCTGTGTGAGAATTCAGGAAGCCGTTGTGTGACCTGCCTTCCTTCACCAAGGACAAAAAAGCATCAGGAAGACAGGAGGCTACAGCTAAAGGTGGAGGAACACATACAGAGCTACCGTCTAACCCTTTGGAAGAATTAACGGATACCACTTTCCAACCTGAATCGATTTACGGGGAATCCATTATTGACACATCATACCTTGTATCTGAGTGGCACGTCCGTTCATTATAGTGTAGTGAAGTTAATATATTAACAATAAACATGTTTATTACATTTTACAAATTACACCGAAATGTGGTAATAATATATTGATTATGAAGCACGTAGTCAGAATTGGGAATGAATAAAAGTCAACATTCATAGTTGGTTGAGGTTCTCATAGTGATCAATAAACTGCATTATGGGTAATGTAGGCCATGTGCATAACACCAAGGCTAACCTAGCATAAAAACTTGTTATTTTTACCTTGTGGCCTTAATGGGTTCTCTAATTCATATTGTAAATGTTACTTATGTTATTTACATGTAGGTCTTGCTTTAATAATAAACCTAGATGTGTAGCAGGTAGTCTACCTGTTTTAAATTACTCCTCAGTTGATGTTCGACATTACTATTTGCACTGCTTGCAAGTCTGCTGTTTTAAAAACGGTACTATACTTCACCTGTAGGCTGAATTAACGGGGGATTCACCCTCATGCTCCTTGGTTCTCCATGGTTCTCTAGATGCCGATTGATGCGGAAGGAGTTTGTTGCTGCCCACTTCCAGGTTGAGACTGGTGATCAGCGCTCTAGTTGTTCACCACTCAGAGATGACTATATTATGCAAATGCACAGAAATGCATGGACGCATCGTGGCCAAAGGCAAGCCCGCCTGCGCTGAGGGTACAGCAACTGTGTAAGCCATCCATCTGCTTGGTCTTTGGGTGCGATGAACTCTATCCCTGTAAAATAGCCCTGTGGGCCACATGTGGGTTTGAGATGAATAACTCCCCCCACTCTACTGAGTTACTGCTTGACTACCATCAGCGGACATAACTAATAAGGAGCCAGATAGGAGGGAGGTAAATGTAAATGTAAATGTAGTATACTTGTAAAGCGCACCGCTGCCCCAGCAACAGGGCGTCCCGGCGCTGTATAACACTGTGGAACCCTTCCTGGCTCTCCCTGTGAGATGCCCCTCCTGGGCACCCCTAAGGTGAAGCCAGGCATCCCAGTGTTGTTGGGGCCGTTGTGGAGATTAAGCAAGCTATTGCCCAGAGTTGCAGCGTGGGACCCATGATTAGAGTAGGCGCTGAGGTGAGAATTATCAAGTCTGCAGACATTGAGCCCAAGACCCTGCCACGTCAGGACTTGAACCCTGGTCCCAGGCTTGATCTCTGCTTCAGAGTCTGCCGCTCTAACCAGTGAGCCACACTTCTCCACACTGAGGGATTCCTAATAAATGCCAGGTCCCTCATGAAGCACAAAACTGAGTTTGCTGAATTCACACTCACCCACCAGCCGGATTGGATGTTTATCACAGAATCCTGGCCCAATGAGGCCTATAGCTCAGAATTGGTAGATGCAGTTCCCTCAGGATATTTTATCCTAGGATCTGATAGTATAGGGAGACTGGGAGGAGGTCTGGACATTACGTACAAGCGGGAGTACCTATGATACCTAGAAAGGATACTGGGTGTGAGTCCCGATGAGAAGCTGGATTTCGCCATAAAAATTACAGCCACCAATTGCTTTGCCAGAATGCTAATTTATAGGGCCCCCCCCCCCTCCCCCCCCCCCGGACCAAGGACAATGTTTGCAGCTAAAGTGCCTAAATATATGGAGTCTTGTTTGGTGAAAAACACATTTACGGTTATGGAAGACTTTAACTTCCACTTGGAGAACCTTGACAATAAAGACCCAAGCGTACTTAAAGAAACGCTCCCCTGTCTAGGGCTGTGCCAGCAGGTTATGGCTCTTACCAATGTGGCGGAACAAAGAGGTTCTGACTCTTACCTGGTCAGATCACAGTGCAGTGTCTTTTTCCTTTTTTCATAAGAACGACAATGCACCAGGTAAAAAGATCTGTTCCAGGAACTGGAAGGGAGTCTGAGCTGAGTCCTTCGTCAAACTCTTAATAGCTACCCATGCACTCTCCATGAGGATGTGGACTATGAGGTGGAAAGCTTTTCAGCATGGCTGTGCTTGGCGGCAGACCCAGTAGCTCCCTTACGGGAATCTAATGTCTGGAGAAAAGTGCTGACTGCCCCCTGGTTTACTGAGTCACTTAGGATCCTTAGGCAGAAGTGTTGTAGTCAGAAGCATGCCTAGAGGAAACTTTATGGGGCACAAGAGAGGTCATCATATAAGGCAGCCCTCAAGGACTACGAACTGGCCATTAGAGAAGAAAAAACGCTCTATTATAACAACAAATCTGAGGTGATCAACTCCCCAAAATAGCTTTTTAAACTTCTGCATCCGTTACCTTCTCTCCTGGTCTGTCCAGAAAGAGAGGGCTCTCAAGAATTATGCAACAAGCTTGCAGACTTCTTTCAGCAGACAATATCAAACATTTACCTGGAGCTTGACGTCCATAATACAGCAGAAGATGGTTCCTCTAGCCCCAGAATGGAAATGTAGAGTAATCTGCTAGTACCTGGAGAGAACAAGGAGATGCATGTGCGGATGCTGGAGGTTTTCACGCCTCTGACACAAGATCTAACTGAATTCCTTATTCTCAACATTGATGGGCAGATTTACAATTACTGGCGCATCCCTGCATATCGACAGGGATGCGCCAGTAATTGTGCGCCGCAGCTCCGCCACCCATGATGCGCCGCATTTACAATGCGGCTCACCATGGGGCAAAAAAGTGGCGCATTGCTGGGGTTGCGTCGCAAGCGTGACGCAGCTCCAGCAATGATCAGGGGGGCCCTATGTGAACAATGCTGCGTCAATCCTTACGCCTGCTTCATGCAGGCGCAGGGTTTTGACGCAGCATGGGCCCAAAAGTGACTGAGTGAAATCTTGTAGATTTCACTTAGTCACATTTGGGAGGCGTTCCTGCGCCGGAACGCCTTCCCCTGCGATGGTACGCCTCTTCTGGTGCAGGGCTTTACAACGTGACGCCTCTGGGAGATGCATCACGTTGAAAATACCCCGCACCATGGCACATCTTTTGCGCTGCTGCTGCGTCACCAAAGTGACGCAACAGCGTCGTAAAAGCGGCGCAAAGGGCTTGTAAATCTGTTCCTCAATCTGGAATGGATCCCCTCTGGAACCTTCTACTTCCAAAACCTTGCAATTGGTGGCCAGCACAGTCTTGCACCCTTTATGAGAAATCATGAACATGGCTATTATGACTGGGCCCTATCCACAACTGTGGAAAGAGGCAGTGATATAGACTTCATTAAAGAAGCTGAACCTGGATCCTAAAGATTAAGAACTTAAGAACTATCAGCCTATTTATCTCCTTCCAGTCCCAGCAAAGATCCTACAGATACACCTTAATCAAAGGTTGATGGGCTATGTGGAGGAATGGGGTCTTTTGGATTCATCGCAATACAGCTAATAATCATGCAACTGAAACAGCTTTAACAGCTGCAACAGACAGCATCAGATGCCTTGTTGATGTAGGGCAGGTCACAGCCTTGATCCTGTTGGATCTTTCCATTGCCCTTGTAACCATCTCCCCAACCCTGCTGATGGAGCACCTGCAAGATTGGTATTTACGAAGCCCTAAACGTGTCCTCTTTCCTTACTGAGAGATTACAAAGAGTGGTAATGAATCTATTCCATTCAGAGCCATTCTCGCTGCCTTGTAGGGTCCCTTAGGGCTCATCCCTGACCCCCCACGCTATATAATCTTTAGGTTTCCCCCACTGGACAAGCCTGTATGATCCTTTGGTCTAAAGTCAGTGTCATACACCAATGACACCTGGATAATAGTGTCCATCTCTAAAGACACTAAGGACACTGCAGCCACTTTTAACCTCTAAGTGAAGGCAGCCACCTCTTTGATGGCCAAGAACTATTTGAGGCTAAATGGAGATAAGATTGAGGTATTGCTATTTGGAGGTTCAAACTTGATCTGGAATAACAACTGATGGCCGTACACTCTGGGCACCTTACCCACTTCAGTTGACACTGCTAAAAACCTAGGAGTCCTTCTGGACAGCGAGTTCTCAC
The DNA here is from genome assembly GCF_964263255.1 of Lissotriton vulgaris. Lineage (NCBI taxonomy): Eukaryota > Metazoa > Chordata > Amphibia > Caudata > Salamandridae > Lissotriton > Lissotriton vulgaris. The sequence continues at coordinate 397,726,881 of NC_141696.1, read as the reverse complement.
TGGAATGACAATTCAATCATACAGTGTCAATCTGCTTCTGGCTGATTAGAATGTTTAGGAAGATGTTTCTGTTCATGACCCTTCAAGCTTCTAAACACTCCACTCTTGCTGCAGTCTCCTTAATGAGAGTCACCTGCAATGCACTCTAACTGAAGACCAACAAGTTGAACCTAGCAAAGCTGCAACTTGTGCAGAATGCAATAGCAAGGCTTCTGCTGACATTCCCACGTGGCATTCAAAGTTGAAAGGACTACAAGAATTATACTGGCTTCCGGTAAAGAAATGTATCTGGTTTAAGACCTTATGTATCGTACATAAAGCTCTCTATGCGGCAAGCCCAGATAACATCAAAGCCATGTTCCAATGGTATGTTCCTGCTAGAAATCTCCACTCAGCACACCCAAACTGGGTAACGGTCCCCAGAGTATGGAAGAAGAAATGGGGAGGCAGAACCTTCTCTGTTGCAACAGCAAGGCTCTGGAACACTCTTCCCTTCAACCTCACATCCATGAAGCTGCATATCCCTTTTAGAAAAGCCCTAAAAACATGGTTGTTAACTCTACAGATTAGCATATCACAATTGAAGTTCTCCAACTGTTCACTGCACGGCATAGCAAGACTACAACACCTAGATGCCCAGGGGCCTTGTGCGCTCTATACATTTTGTTAATTTCATTTCATGTTTAAATACTATACATTAGAAAGCATATTCAATATAAACTCACATATTATATCAATATTATAACTTTGTTTTGACCTAGAACAGAATCAAAAACATCTGATACAGCAACTACCATTCCTGCAGAGGTCTGTCCCTGTGGAAGCGTGGAACTCCAGATCAGGCTTTCCGGCCAGCTTGTCAATGCAACCAAGCTGCAGCTGCAAACTGCAAGCCGCAAGCCGCAAGCTGCAAGTCGCAAGTGCTGCAAGGAGCCGCTGCCGCCACTGCCGGCATCGGCCCTCCTTATCTGTCGCTGGGGAATCTTGAGGACTTCAGCGGCTAGGAGGTACGGTGTGGTGTGGCTGGTAAGTGGTTGGGCAATGGATGAATAAACTAGTCCAAGGTGATAAGTGCAGTCAATAGAGGTGGCTACAAAGTGTGTGACGGGTGAAGCCAATGGAGGCGGTCCACCAAGGTTGGGATTTGGCTAGCGGATTACACCTTGAGTGCTCACTCATCTGCCTGCTTGCCAGCTTGACAGCCAGCCTGCCCGCTTACCAGCTAAAAGAAGCTACAGGAGGCAGTGAGGAGCCAGTGAGTCACTACTGCTGTCACTGGTGCAATAGAGAGCCCCAGAGAGCCACCCCAAGTTACCCCGTCTCCACATCCACCTATCCACCTAGTCAGCCAACCGAGGACAAGAAGTAGGTGCCGTCCAGCTGGGGGGGCTCAACTCGTAGCACCAAGAGGCTGTGGCAGGAACCGCCACCTGCCACCATTCACCTGGATCTCCTCGCTTCTCTGGCTCTCTCTGGTTCTTTCCAGGCTCTCTCAAATTCCTCCTACAACTGACAACTGTGGCAGTTGGGACAGCCCAACAGCCCATTATAGGCCAGGGAGTGCCAGGCAGCGCTATAAGAACCCCTCCATGGGGAGGCAGGGAGGGAGGCGCCAATGAACCTGAACAGACTGGGAATTCACCCACAATAGCTCACTAGTACAAGCTCTACTCCTGAGGAACAAGCAGGCAAACAAGGAATATTAAGAATAAAATGAAAAACAACAAACATTCCAGGCGCCCTAGGCATACCACCCAGTAAACAACCAGAACAGCTGGAGGCTTGGTCGGAGGCATAGAGGAACCAAAGGGGTCCAAAGGCAGGCTAAAAGAACACCCTCAAGGGGCAAAGAGCAACGAGCAAACCAGGCAACAAGGAAGATATGAGGTCAGGCAGAGTACGGAGTTCCCCGACAAGATCTAGACCTAAACCAAAGCAAAGGAAAACCAAGGGTGAGGGTGCCCCTGAACTCGACATAACAAGCGGCCAAAAAAACAACACAGCTATGGCCAACAAGGATACTAGCATCTGCTCTCCTCTCAGATCCCCCCATAGTGGTATAAATGCAAAAGAAACAAACAGCCCAGTGACTATAAAAAATCTCAGTCAATCAATCAGAACATTGTAGTGTGCACTACTTACCCGTGAGGGTCTCAAGGCGCTGGGGGGGAGAGTGATGCTACTGCTTAAAGAGCCAGGTCTTGAGGAGTCTTCTGAAGGTTAGCAGGTCCTGGGTCTGCCGTAGGGGGAGGGGAAGGGTGTTCCGGGTCTTGGTGGCGAGGTGGGAGAGCGATCTGCCACCGGAGGTCGCTCTTCAGATGCGGGAGACTGTGGCGAGAGCGAGGTTTGTAGAGCGGAACTGGCGGTTGGGGATGTAGAAGGTGAGTCATCTGTTAAGGTATGCTGGTCCTGTGTTGTGGAGTGTCTTGTGTGCGTGGATGAGAAGCTTGAAGATGATCCTCTTGTTGACGGGGACCCAGTGCACGTCTCTTAGGTGAGGTGTGATGTGGTTGCAGTGAGGGATGTCGAGGATCAAGCGTGCAGAGGCGTTCGGAATGCATTGTTTCAGGAGTTTGGCCGGGGCTCCTGCGTATTGGGTGTTTCCATAGTTCAACCTGCTGCTGACGAGGGTCTGGGTGACTGTTCTGCTTGTTTCGGTGGAGATCCACCTGTAGATCTTGCGAAGCATGCCGAGAGTGTTCAAAGCAGGAGGACGAGACGGCGTTGATCTGCTTTGTCATGGAGAGGGTAGAGTTGAGGATGAACCCTAGGTTGCGTGCGTGGTCAGTGGGTGTTGGAGCTGTTCCCAGTTCGTTCGTTCACAACTTCTGTCTTGTCCGAGTTCAGCTTCAGTCGGCTGATCTTCATCCACTCGGCGACGGCTTTCATTCCTTCGTGGAGGTTGGTTTTGGCGGTTTGGGGGTACTTGGTGAGGGAGAGGATCAGCGGGGTGTCGTTGGTGTAGGAGATGATGTTGAGGTTGTGCAGTCGGGCGATGTGGGCTAGTGGTGTCATGTAGATGTTGAACAGTGTTGGGTTGAGGGACGAGCCATGGGGTACGCCGCAGATGATCTTGGTGGCTTGGAAGCAGAAAGGGGAGAGGCGGACGCTCTGGGTTCTGTCGGAGAGGAAGGAGGTGGTCCAGTCCTGGGCCTTCTCTTTGATCCCGGGGTTGTGAAGGCGTGTGCGTAGGGTGTGGTGGCAGACTGTGTCGAAGGCAGCTGACAGGTCCAGAAGAATGAGGGCCGTTGTTTCTCTATTGTCTAGCAGGGCTCTGATGTCATCAGTGGGGGTGATGAGAGCAGTTTCGGTGCTGTGGTTATGTTATGTTATCTTATGTTAAATAAATTTCTAGAGCGCAACTAACACCGTTAGGTTTCTTGGCGCTGTAATGGAGAGAGCAGATGAGGAAACAGAAGAAACAGTTATTTATAGGATTCAGTGAAAAGAAAAGTTTTGAGGGAGGATCTGAACTTGGGATAAGGAGAGGACAACCTAAGAGGGAGGGGGAGGGAGTTCCAGAAGGTGGGGGCCAAAAAAGAGAACTTGAGGCCGCCGTGTTTCTTCCTCTTGTATCTAGGGACTGATAACAAGGCTGATTGGGATGACCGAAGAGTTCGAGAAGGAACATACGGGTGGAGGAGGGAAGAAATGAAGAGGGGACCATGACCAGCGAGGGATTTGGAGATGATGCAGCCAAGCTTAAATTTGCAGCGGGCAGCTACCCGAAGCCAGTGGAGACTTTTTAAGAGAGGGCGGACATGTTGATCTCTAGGTTGAGAATGGATCAGGCGGGCAGCCTGGTTCTGGATCAACTGAAGCCTCCTGAGTTGGTAAGCAGGAATGCCTACATATAGTGCATTGGCATAGTCAAGCCTAGACATGACTAGCGCGAGCAGGGCCAAGATAAGGGCCTCGGATGTAAGTAGGCGGGAGATTTTCCGTATTTTCCTGAGTTGGAAATGGCTTGACGAGACTACCGCACTTATCTGGGGCGTCATAGAAAGGTCACTACTAATGACGACTCCCAGGCTTTTGGCACAATTGGCAGGGCAAGGAGGGCTGCCAAGGCTAGCAGGCCAAAAGGAAGAATCCCAAGGATTGGAGGGGCCCCCGACAAGAACCAGCTCAGTCTTGTCGGGGTTGAGCTTCAGGTGATTTGAGTCATCCAATTGCTAATGAAGCAAAGGGTGTTTTGGAAGGTGGAAATGGATTCAGCAGAGGAGTCAATGGTAAAAACTAATTGTATGTCATCCGCGTAATTGAACGCGGTGACATTAAACTGACGAAGGGCACGGATGAGTGGGGAGAGATACAAATTAAAAAGAAGAGGGGATAAGGAAGAACCCTGTGGGACACCGCAGGTCAGTTTGACCTGAGTAGCGGAAAACTGGGACAGCCTGACTGCTTGATGGCGTTGGGTCAAGAAAGAGCGGATCCAGTCCAGGGCGGTACCCTGGATGCCAGCCTCCCCGACACGGTCGACCAAAATGTCATGGTCGACCGTGTCAAAGGCGGCCGACAGATCCAGGAGGACCAAAGCCTGGCAGATGTTAGCATCAGCCCCCCTGCGCAATTCCTCCATCACAGAAAGAATGACTGCTTCTGTGGAGTGCGCAGGTCTGAACCCGGCCTGCTGGGCGTCCAGTACACTTGAGTCTTCCACAAAAGAGCTAAGAGTATGAGTAACGTGCGACTCTAAAACTTTACTGAGAAAAGGAAGAAGAGAAATTGGGCGGTAGTTGCTCATGATGGAAGGGTCTGCCGATGGTTTTTTCAAGATGGCAACCACCTCGGCCTGTTTGAAGGATCCAGGGACCTCCCCAATAGTCAAAGAGTTGTTCAAAAGAGCAAGGGGAGGTTCTGGACAGGAAGTAAAAGCTTCCCGAAGGGCTGAGGGGGGGCAACAATCGCTGGGAGAACCTGATGGAAACTTTGTGAAGAAGTGATAAAAAATTATCCTTTGAAATAAGGGGAATATGGGTAAGAATATGAGTGTGGGAATAACCGGGGACACTGAAAGATGTGGGAACAGGTGGGGCTAGAGTGGAGATGCTGGTTTTGATCTTAATGATTTTGTCCACAAAAAATTGATTCAGGGAGTCACACAGAGACTGGGAAGGGAGGGGGGCTAGAGTGACTCTTGCTGGGTTAGATAATTCTTCCACAATAGAAAAAATATGTTTGGACTTATTAGACGAGTTCAGGATTTTATTGGAAAAGTAACGTGATTTGGCCAAAGTGATTGCTTCCTTATACTCCCTCAACCGAGAAGAGAAGATCTCTTTCGATTCAGGGGAGTACCCCCGGCGCCAGCGCCTTTCTGCCTGGCGGAGACCAAGTTTTTGTGCACTGAGCTCAGCGGTGAACCACCTTTGGGCATCATGATTGCGCCTCGTCTTGACAGGTTTTAAGGGTGCCACAGAATCGGCAGCAGAGGTAAGCCAGTCTGTGAGGGTTTCGGACTGAAGATCAGTGGAGGTGGTAGATCCAATGGTGAGTGGGGACGATGAACTCAGAAGGGCAGTGAATTTATTAAGATCAGCTTTGTTCCAATTACGTGCCAAGAAATTGGATTGACGGGCAACAGTAATAGGAGGAGACATAGGTAAAGTAAAAGTAATGAGGGAATGATCTGACCAGAGACAGGGGAGAATGAGAGGAACAGAAATGTCAAGGGAAGTGGTCCAAACTTGATCTAAAATGTGGCCTTTGACATGCGATGGTGCGTGTATATGTTGGGTACAGTGAAGGCCCAACATAAGATCTGAAAAGGCACGTGAATCAGAGGTTTCATGGATATCTGACGGCCAGTAATTAAAATCGCCCAGAACCAACACGTTGGAATTATTAATGGTGATCTGGGAGATAAGGTCGCCAAACTGAGTAGAAAAATTAGGCATGGGTTGAGGGGGGCGGTACATCAGCACGCAGATAAGCGAGGACCCAGGCTGCTCCAGTCTAAGTACGAGACAGTCGGTCGAAGGAATACTGAGGGAGGGCACTGGGGAGAACCTGATGGGGTGTCTAATAATGGCTGCAACCATTCCGCCGGCTTTACCAGAGGGGCGGTTAACTTGCAGTATATAGTAACCTGGAGGAATGGCTGCCAGGATATCAGGGGATGAGTCGTCTGTGAGCCAGGTCTCGGTCAGAAACAAGACGTCAGGCTGTTCCGACCCCAAAAGGTAAAATATTTCTGACTGATGGCGGACCAGAGACCGGGTGTTGAGATACATCACGGACAAAGGAAGGTTAGGGGAGCGTGCTAGTGACGGGGTACAGGCCTTAGGACCCAAGGCAGGGGAACTGGTATGAGGCAGTACAGGGGAGATCTCGTGAAAGGATGTTCTGGCCGTAAACAGGCCGAGTAGTGCCAGCCTGGAAGAGGATTGGGGAGGGGGAAGGGCAGGGTCGTGAACAGATATAAGGGAAGAGCGAGTATAAGTAAGGGGAGAGGCAGAGTGACATGCCCCGTGCCCCGGCCTGCCGCGGACGGGCGCAGACGGGCTTAACTCAGGCGCAACTCCGGCGCGCCTACGGCGCGCCTACGTCGCGCCCGCTGCGCTCGTCTGTTGCGCTGACACATGGAGGCCGTTTAAATAGGGGCGGAACAAGGGTGGAGTGTCAGGGCTACACTCCAGTGAAACAAGCCCAATCAAAGATGGCGCCCGCTACCGCTGGGAACCCGCGGTTACAAACAGCCCCCAGCCAGCAGCTTACCTCTAAAAGTAAGAGTAAGAATTAGTTGCCTGCATAACAAAAGATTTACAATAAAATACGGGTTAAAAAACTAGCGTTTCGTGAAAGCGCCGACCGCTCGCAATCAGCGGGGCACAGTGCAGTACAGTGCAGGGAATATGTGCAAATGCTCTCACAGCGTCAACGAGCCAGCCCACTGCCACTGGGCTACTCGCAAACACGGCGCAAGGAACAAGACGCGCTCCTAAATAGGGGTGGAACGAGGGTGGAGTGTCAGGGCTACACTCCAGTGAAACAAGCCCAATCAAAGATGGCGCCAGCTACCGCTGGGAACCCGCGGTTACAAACAGCCCCCAGCCAGCAGCTCACCTCTAAAAGTAAGAGTAAGAATTAGTTGCCTGCATAACAAAAGATTTACAATAAAATACGGGTTAAAAAACTAGCGTTTCGTGAAAGCGCCGACCGCTCGCAATCAGCGGGGCACAGTGCAGTACAGTGCAGGGAATATGTGCAAATGCTCTCACAGCGTCAGTGAGCCAGGCCACTGCCACTGGGCTACTCGCAAACACGGAGCAAGGAACAAGACGCGCTCCTAAATAGGGGCAGAACGAGGGTGGAGTCTCAGGGCTACACTCCAGTGAAACAAGCCCAATCAAAGATGGCGCCCGCTACCGCTGGGAACCCGCGGTTACAAACAGCCCCCAGCCAGCAGCTCACCTCTAAAAGTAAGAGTAAGAATTAGTTGCCTGCATAACAAAAGATTTACAATAAAATACGGGTTAAAAAACTAGCGTTTCGTGAAAGCGCCGACCGCTCGCAATCAGCGGGGCACAGTGCAGTACAGTGCAGGGAATATGTGCAAATGCTCTCACAGCGTCAGCGAGCCAGCCCACTGCCACTGGGCTACTCGCAAACACGGAGCAAGGAACAAGACGCGCTCCTAAATAGGGGCGGAACGAGGGTGGAGTGTCAGGGCTACACTCCAGTGAAACAAGCCCAATCAAAGATGGCGCCCGCTACCGCTGGGAACCCGCGGTTACAAACAGCCCCCAGCCAGCAGCTCACCTCTAAAAGTAAGAGTAAGAATTAGTTGCCTGCATAACAAAAGATTTTCAATAAAATACGGGTTAAAAAACTAGCGTTTCGTGAAAGCGCCGACCGCTCGCAATCAGCAGGGCACAGTGCAGTACAGTGCAGGGAATATGTGCAAATGCTCTCACAGCGTCAGCGAGCCAGCCCACTGCCACTGGGCTACTCGCAAACACTTGCTGAGGAACCCATACTGGGATGGGTCCAGGCTGCTGTTTTCCTTGAGGTAGCAGGTCAGTTGTCTGTTGACGGTCTTCGTGATGACCTTTGCTGGGAACAGGAGCAGGCAGATGGGCCGGAAGTTCTTGAGGTCCTTGGGGTCAGCCTTGGGTTACTTGAGCAAGGCGTTGATCTCACCGTGCTTCCTGCCCTCCGGGTAGGTGGCTGTCTCGAAGAAGATGTTGATGGCTTTCCGGAGATGGGATGCGTTGCTGGTGCTGGCTTTGTTGAAGATGTGGTGTAGGCAAGGGTCTGATGGCGATCCGGAGTGGATGGTGTTCATGATTTTGATGGTGTTGTCGTTGTTTATGTTGGTCCAGGAGAGCAGGAGATTGTTGGGGCTGGTGGCTGTGGGGGTGGAGGTCTCGGTGGTTGTCGGGGCAGTCGTGGCGTTGAAGCTGTGGATGTCTGCGATCTTGTGATGGAAGAAGGTGGCGAGGGAGTCGCAGAGGTCTTGTGAGGGTGGGATGTTGTTGGTGTTGGAGCTGGGGTTGGAGAGTTCCTTCACGATGTTAAAGAGCTCTTTGCTGTTGTGTGCATTGTTGTCTAGGCGGTCTTTGAAGGAGGCCCTTTTGGCGGTTCTGATGAGGTGATGGTGTCTGCGGGAGGCATTCTTGTGGGCTGCGTAGCTGTCCGGTGTCAGTTCACTGTGCCATTTCTTCTCAAGCTTTCTGCAGGTTTGCTTGGAGTTCTGGAGGTCTTCAGTGACAAGCTGGCTTTCTTGCTGGTGTGACTGTTGGAGGGTTTCTTGATCAGGGCAAGGGTGTTGGTGCAGTCGTCGATCCACTATCTGAAGTTGCGGGCGGCGGTGTCGGTGTCAGTGGGGTCGGTAGGTGGGCTTTGGGCGAGGGTGGTGGTTAGCGGGTCTTCGGTGACTTTGCTCCAGCAGTGGCGGCAGATCTGTTGGGTGTGGTGGTGCGTGGTGGGTTTCCGGAAGTTGAAGTGGATGGAGCGATGGTCGGTCCAGTGGAGTTTGCCGGTGTAGTTGAAGGGGGGAGCTTGCGGAGAAGATGGGTTCAAGCGTGTGGCTGTCAGAGTGGGTTGGTGTTGTGACGAGTTGTCTGATTCCGAGGTTGGCAAGGTTGTCGATCAGGGAGGGGGAGTTGGTGTCCTTGTTGTTCTCCAGGTGGAAGTTCAGGTCCCGTGGAGGATGCAGTCTGCAGAGGTGAGGGCGTTTGTACTGCCGAAGTCGGCGAAGTCGGGTCTGTAGACGAGGGTTCCTCTGAGGGTGGTGTTGGGATTGGTGTGGATCTGGAAGTGCAGGTGTTCATCGGTGCTTAGGGTGTTTTAGGTGTTAGTGGAGACTCTGAGAGTGTTCCTGTTGGACAATGGCGATTCCTCCTCCTACTCCGTTGGTGTGGTCCCTGCGGGAGATTTTGTAGCTATCCGGGATGGCTATGGCGATGTTGGGTGCCGAGGAGGGGTTTAGCCAGGTCTCAGCCAGGAAGGCGACGTCTGGGAAGGTTGAGTCAAGTAGGTCCTAGTGTTCAACTCTGTGTTTGCTGGTGGAGCGAGTGTTGCGAATGATGCATCTGAGGTGGTTGGGTTCTTTCCCGGTGGGTGGGTTGGCGGGTCGGATGCTGGTGAAGATGCAGTTCCGGCAGCGTGCAGTGCACGCTTCGGGCAGCCATGAAGCAGGTGTGTGATCGTCTGGTGTTGAGTGCGTGGAGAGTGCTGGCATCGCAGCGGTGTAGGGCGTAGTGGCATTCATAGGGGCAGGGGTTCCGGCACTGGGCATGGTCCAGGTGCGGACGGGTGCAGATAGGCTTGCCTTAGACGCTCCCGCTGCGCGCGGTCGCCATTTAGTAGGTGAGAGGGGTGGGAGCAGAGAGTGGGAGGCGGGAGCGGGGCTGACCAGGGGTGGGGCCTCAGGGGCAGCAGCGGGAAAGTGGTACCAGTCAGGCAAAGAAAACAATAGCGGGTGAAAAAGGGCAAAAAACAATGAATAACAGTAAATGCAGAAAGGCAGCAATCAGGCACAAAATATGATCACAGGGTCTGCAGCAGCCTCAACCCTGGGAAGAGAGGCTTAAGACTCTGCGATCCAGCAGAGTAGCGGTGCTGCTGGGAAGAGTGCTACCTGACCGGAGGTCACAGAATCACCTTGACTGATTGAACAGCCCAGTGACTATAAAAAATCTTCAAACCATTATCCACCTGAAGTCGGCACCAAAAAGCCAGGAGTCAGAAGAGCTTATAAACATTGAGGGGGCATCTCAAAGGAAAAATCCATGCACCATTCAGCCAAAAATCTATGCAAAATGTTCCTTTCTGAAAGACCCTGGAACAATTATTTACTCCAAAAATAAAGACATTAAGGGGCTGCAAACCCCTCTGCAAGCAGGGAGACTTGATCACATCCCACAGACCTCCACCAGCCGGGCTGAACCACCATCACTTACAAAGGACAAACCCTACAAAAAGACCACGGCCATGGACAGAGATTTGGACATCAACAAAATATCAAAATAGATATAGAAACCAGGAAAAAAAGCAAGGCCAACCATCCATTAGTGGATGGAGCCTGCAGAGAGTCTGCCCAGAAGACATCCAGAAACATAAAAGGCAGTCCAGCAAGAAACCCAAAGGTTAAAAAAAAACACTGGAAAATAAGAGCCAGCCGAGCAGAGACCCCACAAATAGCTTAAAACAAAGGGAAATTAACGACCGAGTGGGCCCCAAGGATCCCCAAGCCCGCTGTCCAGAGTTAAGCCAGCGGACAGAACAAAACGTCTGGATCCCATAATCACAACCAAAAAACAGCTCTCCTTTACAGACATAAATCACACAATCTGATGACTTAGCAGCCCTTAACAAACCATTTGACAACACACCACCCATTTGCTGCCTGCCACTTCCTTACAAAGACTCCCACTCAACGGACAATGACATGCCTCACAGGAATGGGAGGAACTTGTTGCCTCATACAGTTTTCTGTCTCAACTTATTTCCCCACAGCAGCCTCACGTGCACCCCGGGGAGAGAGAAGGAACTCCACAGTATCAACATATACAGAACCTACATGAGCAAGTATATTAAGTACTATGCAATACTCAGCTATGGCGCTTCAATTCCAATCTCACAAATTGGACCTACAGCTCATGGTTCTACAAACTTCTAAAGATTTTTCTTCAGGGATAGATAGGAAGCTAACAGAACTCAACTGTCTCATAAAGCGGGGCAAGAAGCTGCTCAAGGAACTCAAATTCCACAACCCGAATGCACCTGTGCCCCAATAATTGACAAACTACTCATGTTGCCATCAATGCTGGGAGACCTAGTCTTAAAAACAAACATCACACCGCACAGTTACCCAACTGACCGATCACCTAGACCAGACACAACAATACCCGGACATCATAAAACGGGGCCCACTTCAATTAGCTTACACCATCCCCCAGGAGGTAGCGAAGCAACAGCAACAGTTAAAGAGAGCCAACAAAAACTGCTCTCCACCCAAAGCATGCCGCAAACAAAAAAGGAAGGGAAGGGACAGGATGATAGCCGCGTTGGGTCTTTGCAGCAAAAACCAGTCTCTGGCCACTCCTGCGAACTTCGAGGACATCAGGCGCACCCCTACCCCCACCTTGGTTGACAGGCCAGAACACCCCATCACAAGATCTAAAATCACCCTGGCATCAACTGCAGGGCCATCTTCAATATTATCACCACAAAGCACCTCAACAGACGACAACAAACATTAGATCATTCAAATAAGAAAGCAGCTAGTGACAACCACGTATGAATTGAGCAAGGTCTCCAGCGTGGTACAAACCCCAAGGCCCAAACTGAGAAACGACCCACCGTACAACTCTAAGGAGTCACCGCAAAGGTCAAAGAGGGAGAATGAGCACAGTATCAACACACTGGATAAAGATCAGATATCAGCTGATCTCCAACATACTTTCTACACCAACGCTAAACAAGAAGAAAGCAAGGGCAAATGTGCTCTATCAAGGTCCCTACTTCCCAAAACAGTCCCTTCCCAGGAAACTGAGGTCAAAGATGCAAAGGAAACAGACACCATCATAGGTACAAAACACGAGGAAGAGCGGACATACTAAATAGAGGGAATGTACTGTGGCTCCTTCACTCTATCACGAGCCTAGAAAACCAAAGCTCAGTCAATTTTCTCTCTATAGAATTTCAGCCAACCAACAACTTGCAATGCCCAGAGGCAACTAAAACAAGATGGAATACTAGGGAGACAGTTAACAAAATTATGAAAGAAGAAAACATGTTTCTACATTGGGGGATACAACTGAAACCTGAATTAAAACCACCCTACCCAATGCCCTTTCTAAACGCCCCTATTAATGGAACACCCAAAACCACCACTTCAGTATTAAAAGGAGCACGCGGCAGCACCCCAAACGCACACTCTACCAACACAAAATTCACCAACCTGAACACAGGTCTCCGTCAACTAGGCTTAACTCCACCGTCAACAACTCAGAACTGGACGCAAATACAGCGAACAATAACAATAGAATGATCCAAATGCCCTGTTCACCAACAGCCCGAGCAGAGCGAGGCAAAATCTATGTGTGCATTTGGAACATCAATGGCCTAGTTAGCAAGACAGTGTGCCATGATGTATAAAACTACCTAAAACATTTGATGTGATACTGCTCTAGGAATCCTGGGAGGATAAGGCATTTGAGCTTCAGGGGTACACGTCACACTTTGTTCCAACAAGAAAGGTATCTGATTTTGGTCAACATTCGGGGGGATTGATGATACTTGCCTCAATAACCACAATAGGAGAAATCTCATCCATGGAGGCACAAATTGAAACTCCAAGTGCCATCCAGGCATTGAGGATAATGTTTCAGATCAACACGGAATGCCAGGAAACTATAATAATCAACACCTACGTGCACCCCAAACAAAAATCAAAAGCTACAAAAGAGCTGGTTAAAGAACTAAAAAAAGTTATGGAAGAGCGGGACACGGACCACATCATCCTGGCAGGCGACTTCAATTTACATCTTCTCAGGTCTGGGCAAGAGGAGGACCTTGTGCAAGACCTAACCACCACTTGGGGAATACCGAATAAGGGTCCAGCAAGCATTGAGAAACCAACAAGATGCTTGAAGCATGTGCTTCAGGAACTCGAACACCTAAAGATGAGAGTACTGACGGCCGCTTTGAGGAGGACAACCCACCGGCTACTACATTTCATTCATCAAAAGCCTACTTTTACCTAGACTTTCCCTTCATAACCTTACCCATGTTCAACAAAATCGCCTCATTTAGAATAGGTGACAATGAACATAGCGATCACCTACCCCAGGATGTGACACTAAAAGCAAACACAGTTCCTTTATTAGAAACACGTAAAACTATTGGCACAATAGCGACCTCAAATCTTAAGTGAATAAGGTGTAAACCCAACAACATTGAGGAAATATCAAGCACTGCTAAAATACCGCACAACCAAGGAAAAGACACACCAATCCAAGCTGTGAAAGCATGGGAGAACGCCACAACAATTCTTGGGGAGAAATTCACTACTGGGACAGGGAGGAAATCGGGACAAACTGTGGTCATTCTAACAAGGATGGCAACCAGCCCACAATCAAAAAATTTCAAACGCAAAATAAACCAAACATTAAGGCGGCTTTGCAAAACCCAGATCTGCAAAGTGATCGGCGGAAGCTGAAGGTGAAAAATGGGGTGAAAAAAGATTAAAGAATGATGAACTATGGCCAAGTTACTTAATGACGCCAAACAAAAGAACAGTGCCAAGTTCTAGCAAACGATCAACAGAATCCAATGAGCAAACCACCCAGAAATAAACTCTAACATAACAGATTCTGTCTGGGTAGATTATTTTATTAGTCACTTCAAAAACAAAGTGCAAAAGGAAGACAAAGCAGACAAAGAACTGGGGATTTAAAAAAAGAACAGGCAACAGCCGTAGCAAAGAAATGGTGCAAAACCCCACGCAAGCAAGACATAACACCCCCCCCACCCCCGGAGTAGACAAAAACATCCGAGAGTTGAAACCACAGCAGGCTCTGGCCCGTCATTGTCTAACAATGTAGAGTGCTATGGTCTAAATGCAACCCAGATAAAGAGACAAATAGCCAGGGATAGACTCGCAGGAGCCCCAGGCCCCAATGGAATTCCTTTAGTGCTGTATAAACATGGCATGGAATACTTGAGAAAAGCATTAGTACCAGTTTTCAAGGACATAAAATGCGCAACAACAATCCCGGAGTCCTGAAAAGGATCCGTTATCAGCCCCATCTTCAAACAGGGCAACAAGAAAGATCCAAACAACCTTCAATTAATTGCTCTTATCGACATTTAGGCAAAGTATTACACGGGAATAATCTTGGAAGAACTAACATCTTGGGTATCAGAAAACTCAATTTTCCCAATAAACCAAACCGGGTTTTGCTGTGGACAAGGAACCACCACTAACATCATGGCATTAGCTTTTTGGATGGACGCAGCTAAAGTGGCAAAGTATCCCCCATTTCTATGTTTTATAGACTACACTGCAGCCTTCGACCACGCAGACTGTACCAAAATATGGCAAAAACTGGAAAGCTGGGGGTTACCAAGGCCCCTTTTCCACCAGCTGATACTGGTACATACTGATACCTGGATCAGGATAAAACTAGGTGCAGGGACACACCTCTCAAGGCGAATCGCCACCTCTAAGGGAATAAAGCAAGGGTGCTATCTAGTGCCTTTACTCTTTAACCTCTTCTTAGCTGATCTCGCAGGGGAACTGGACAAGAGCACATCACACACCCCGAAACTGGGAAAAACTTTGTTGTCAAACCTGTTATATGTGATGACCTAGTGTACATAAGTCGGACCCCCATTGGCCTACTCTTGAACACCACCAACAGCTTCTCCCAACGCAATGCCTTAAAAAATAAATCTTAAGAAAACAAAAATCATGGCAGTAAACTACCACAAAAAGAAAACAAGCATTAGAAATGCAATAGGTCTCGGATTTCTTTGAGTTAGAGGTAATGGCATTGTAAATGGCAATGTCTTGTAGCCATGTGTTATGGAGTGTATGCATTTGGTGTGTAGTGGAAATATGTGTGTTGGATTGGACTAGTAGCAATGGTGCATGCTGCGCTTTAGATGAATATGTTTAAAAGTGAGTGCAGCATAGTGCGATTGCTACAATAGTTAATTGTAGATGCGTTAACAATTGATGTGTGCACTGATGGGTGGTAGTGTGTGTGTCTGTAGAAATTGTGCACTGATGGCTGGTGGTAGGTGTGCTTGGTGGAAGCATGCAGTGCCGGCTGGAGGTGTGCGTTCCTGGTCGAAGCGTGCACTGACGGGTGGTAGTGTGTGTGCCTGTTAAGTGTACAGAGATAGTTGGTAATGTGTGTGCTTGGTGAAAGGGTGCACTGACAGCTGGTGGCAAGTGCGCCTAGTGAAAGAGTGCACTGACAGCTGGTGTTGTGTGTGACTGGTAAAAGTGTGCACTGACAGCTGGTGGTGTGTGTGTGTGTGTGTTTGGTGAAAGCATGCACTGACATTTGATGTTGTGTGCGTGGTGGACGTCTGCACTGACGCATGGTGTAGTTTGTGCTTGGTGAAAGCGTACATTGATGGCTGGTGGTGTTTGTGCTTGGTGAAAGCGTGCACTGATGGCTGGTGGTGTGTGGTTTTGTGTGTGGTTGTGTGTGTAGTGGTGAGTCTGTGGGGGTGAGTGTGTGGGGGTGAGTGTGTGGTGGTGAGCGTGTGGTAGTGAGTGTCTGGTGGTGAGTGGTGATGAGTGTGTGGTGGTGAGAGGCTGGTGTGTGTGTGGTGTGTGTTAGTGTGGTATGTGTGTGTGGTTTATGTGTGTGTGGTGTGTGGTTTTATGTGTGTGGTCCTATGTATGTGTGTGGTGAACTTAGTTTTAGTGTTTGTCTCCTGCACACTCACACAGTGTCCCTACACACATACACTGCGCACTCTGCACATCCACACTGCTCATCCTGCATAGTCACACACTGTTCACACTTACACACGGTTCACCCTGCATACTCACATACTCACACACTGTTTACCTTGCACACTCACAGACTGCAGTCACTGTCACTCTGCAGTCACTGTTACTCTGCAGTCACACTCACTCGGCAGTCACTCGGCAGTCACTCGGCAGTCACACTCACGCTGCAGTCACTCTGCAGTCACACTCACTCTGCAATCAATCTGCACTCGCACTCACTTTGCACTCACTCTGTACCTGCACTCACTCTGCACTCACTTTGCACCTGCACTCACTTTACACTCACTCTCCAATCACACTCACTCTGCAGTCACTCTGCAGTCACTATGCAGTCACACTCACTTCAGTCACTCTGCAGTCACACTCACTCTGCAGTCATTCTGCACTTGCATTCACTCTGCACTCACTCTGCACCTGCACTCACTCTGCACCTGCACTCACTCTACACGCACTCTGCACTCACACTTATTCTACACTCACTCTGCACTCACATTCAGTCTGCACTCACTCTGCACCTGCACTCACTGTGCACTGACTCTGCATCTGCACTCACTCTGCATTCACTCTGTACTCTGCACTCACTCTTTCTGCACTCACTCTCTCTGCACTCTGCATCTGCTATCACTTTGCACTCACTCACTGTGCACCTGCGCTCACCCTGCACTCACTCTGCAACTGCATTCACTTTGCCCCTGCACTCACTGTGCACTCACTCTGCACTCACCCTGCACTCACTGTCACTCTGCACGCACTCTGCACTAAATCACACTCTGCACTCACTCACTCTCACTCTGCAGTAATTCTACTTTCCCTCTGCACTGGCGCCGCCGCTTTTCCAGTGCTTAATTTGTGCCGGTGGCTGCTTGAAGGTTTTATACACACTGAGCACAGGGGTTTGAGACCATACAAGATTGCACTTATCCACTAGTGTCAAATTTATATCTGCAAATTTTAGGTGCTAGAGACTCTAGATCCAAAACCCCTCGATCTCCCTAAGACTGAAAAGTCTCAAACAAACATAATTTTCCACAATGTCCAGCACTCTTTAGCAAAGTAAGAATGATCTATTTCTATGCAATGTAGTCATAACAAAATTTGGTAAACAATGTTATATCACAATATTCCATTCAGTAAGTCCCAGTAAATCATGAGTCTTCAGTGGACGAGTAATAAATTCTTTATTTGTTTCAAAAATCTGAGTTCTGTCTTCATAAAAACAAAGTTGTAGCCGGTGCCTACGCGTTTCGTCCAACAAGGATTTCTTCAGGGCTACAAATAACATATATATACATTATTCACAATCTATACATATATACATTTTTCATACTCTACATATGACATCAATTCTTTAAAAAACAAAACATATACAATATTTACAAACTTTATACACAATTTGCGATTATTTAACATTTGTTTCGAACCATTACCAATTCCACTGAAGCTTTTTCTTTTTTTCTCTGAGCCTTGTCTTTGTGTTAGTCTATTTTAGAATTGGGATTCTGTATTCTTTGCGAAAAAACAGGACTGTCTATGATATGTATTCCAGGTCTGGTGGGTTTAACATTTTTTCTCCTTAACAATAGTAAAAGGTGGTTGGTGAACTTAGTAGATTATAGGATTTTTTATCAAAACATGACAGTTTCTAAGAAAAGGGGATTGGAGTCCTATTGTTATTGCTATAGAACCTACATTCTAATTTTTAGGAAGTTTGATATTTTCATTTATACCCGAACTATTATAAAAAAAGGCATATACATATGATATTTCTTACCAGATGAATCACTGTCTGGATTGAATAAAAGTTTTACTGTTTCTTCTCGTGATGATTGTATATATGAGTCACTTCCTTAATGTATTTGTTGCAATTTCTGTATCATTATTGTTCTATAAAAAATGGGGGGGAAGTTTGTTCAGTTTTTTATAAATAACTTCCCTTTACCAAAGCACAAATGCCACAGACGAAACAAAGTATCATTTGGATTAATTATAAGACACATAAATGTTCATCTGCTAATACACAGTTTTTTCCTACCTTGTACATTTTCAAATAGCGTCTTTCCTGATATATATCTCATAATATCTCGATGATAGATAGTCTCTGATGCGCTGGATTTTTATAAGTCCAACATACTACAAAAGCAAGTGATATATACTGGATTAATATTTATTATATTTTTTTATATTTTTCATTTTGTTTATAAGGAAAAAGACACTATAATACATCAACATTTCGTTATAGGGAGTGATGTGACTCGATATAGGCATTTCAAATATAGAGAAGTTTTTTTATAAAACAGATTCCACCATTGGGTTTTCACCCAATAGTTATGTTAGAGTAACTCTAATATTCTGATATGCTAGCAGTTTTAAAAGAGAGCAGGGCTATTCCCAAGCATACACATCATTGTTAAGCAATGAGGCAAAGAGTATTTAGATCTTGTATATTATCGATGTCCATGGCAATTTCAGTGATGAGATTGCGATCTTATCAGAACTATTTAAATAAGGCGAAAGCATTTTTTTATCTAATCCATCCGGGGTATTCCGAGCGGAGTGACCCCTTGCACTTACTTGTATTTAATCAGACAGCTGGCTTTGTGGCGTCGTATCCTCAGCGGCTTGCAAACAAATGCGTTCTGTCTCGGGTTTAAATAGCCCGCTAAAGTTCAGTATTGTAAACAGCTGACTGTGGTTTAAGTCACGTCACTCTTTTCATTGACATACACACGCCATCATTAAATGTCCATGAACGCTGGGTTGTATATAGAAATTTGCGACGATTTCTTATAAAAAGGTCTATATTTCAATTGGATGCATTTATTTAGTTGATCGTTTTTTTATATTTATAAAATTGCTACTTTCGGCTCTACTTTTTTAATTTTGTTTTGGGTCAATGCCTCTCTTGATGAAAGTCGACAATTAGACGGCGTAATTTCTGTGTGCCTTTATTCTTTGCAAGAACGCACACGCGCCATCTTAAAACGGTACAAAAAAGTGAATTTGTTATCGAACAGTCCCAGAGCGTCATACGAATGCCCATATGCTTATGAAAGCTATTATAATACATGTTGAGTGTCGCGTGCCATTAATTATTTCTATTTTATCGTTAATTTGAAGTATTGATTCGGCTTCGAATTTTTTCATTTTGTATGGCGCGCGATCATTTTTGTATTTATCAAATGTATTATTATTTGAATTCTCAACCATATAGTTTCTACAATCGTTTGTAGAGTATATATTTATAAGGGCATGAAAGATGATATCCGTTGGTTTATCCTAATTATTGGATCTGTTCTAAGCGCCATTTTGGAGAGGTTAAAATATCATTATTCCAACATATTTGCCTGGTCATATGGTTGTTTTAGTTTTCCTAATTCTTGCATTTGGTTTTTAGGACATATCTACATAACATTTGGAATAGACTAAGCGGGAGCCTAGCTTTTTTACAGACTTAAGAGAGATTTTTTTGAATGCGATTAATTATATGCCTTCTGGTTGCTTTTTTATGATACTACCCCAACCTGCTAGTTGTAATTTCTGGATCGGGCAGGTATATAATGGTGGTGTATCTATGGCAACTGCATGTGCTATTTTGACAATCATATTTTTATTATTAACATATGTTAAAAAGATAACACTGGAGACATCATAAGAAATGATGTAATTCATTATTGATGTTAAGACCTAGCGTCGTCGCCCGTAGTCGACAAATCCATGCTGCTTCCGCCTTTCTTAATTGTGTTTCCCTGTTTCCTCCTCGTAATGGGCTTTTTATATGTTCTGAGCATGTAACCATATATCTCTTTTCTCTGGATGTTGTTCCTGTATATGAACAGCTACAGGGTATTTTGTATCTCTGTTATTAATAGCTCGTACATGCTCTTGTATCCTGATTTTCAAACTTCGAACACTACTTCCCACATAGATTTTGCCGCAAGCGCAGCCCAAAACATATACTGTGTGGGTTGTGTTGCAATTTATGAAGGTTCGTATCGTGTAATTTTTGGGGGTGTTATATTTGAACTCAGTCTTTTTATTGAGTCCAATCTTGCACACTATGCAGGACCCACAGATGTGGAATCCCACTGGTCTAGTTGGTAGCCAATTTTTTGAGGAGGATTTGTTGTGCGTGTTAATTACATAGCTGGGACAAAGTTTTTTCTTGAGGGTTTCCCCTCTCCTATAGACAACTTTAGGTTTGTCAGGGACAGTTCCAACCGGCATGGGGCCAGACTTGAGTAGATGCCAGTTCCTGCGAAGAATATTGTAGATGTGATCACTGTAAGCATTATATTCTGTTATAAATAACACCTCATCTCTTTTATTATTATAACTGGAACTATTTTCTTTGGGCTTAAGAGTGGTTTTTCGTTCTACTAAGAGGGCCTTAGATTCCGCTTTTTTTAGGCATTGTTTCGAGTATCCCCTTTCACTAAAGTTACTCTGGATTGTTCTAAGTTGTTTTTGGAAATTTTGATTTTCACTGCAATTTCTCCGGGCCCTAATCATTTCTCCGTAGGGTATCGCATTAATGGTGCTTCTCGGATGTGCGCTTTCAGCATGCAGAACACTATTGCATGCTGTGGATTTCATGTGAATATCACTGTGTATTTTAGTGTCTTTTATATACAGTCTTAGATCCAGAAAATCATTTGTCTTTCAGAATAGTTCATGGTCAGCCTCACATTGAATTGATTGTTTTTTAAGTATTCAAAGTAGCTGGTTAGGTCGAGGACACTTCCATTCCAAATCATTAGAATGTCATCGATGTACCTTCCATAAAAAATAATGTTGTCATACCATTGTTTGGAACCTGGTCCCCAGGCATGCTTCGCCTCATAAAGCCCATAAAGAGGTTTGCATAAGACGGAGCAAACCTGGATCCCATCGCTGTCCCCTGCTTCCGCAGGAACCATGTACCATTATGCAAAAAGGCATTCAAGTCCAGCATCATGCGAGCCATCTTGAGTAGCATAAGCGTGTGTCCCAGATTGTTGGCATTCCGTTTATAAAGGAAGTGTTTTAGGGCTCTCAGGCCACAGTCAGTTTTGATACATGTATATAAGCCTTCCGCATCAAGTGTGACAAATAATAAGTCCGGACTGTCCCAAGAGAAGTCCTCTAATTTACAGAGGACATCACCACTATCCTTCAGGTAAGCTGGTAAGTTCTTAACAAAAGGCTGTAAGTATTTGTCCACATTTTCTGCGAGGTGTTCTGTGGACCCTCCATTCCCTGATATTATAGGCCTTCCGGGGGGGAAACCTTCCCCCCCTTGTGGATTTTGGGAAGTACATAGATGCACGGAAATCGAGAATCTAGTGCCTGCAAATACTTGTATTCAGTATCTGACAGTAAGCATGATTCATGCCAATCTTCTAGGCATGAGTTGATATTTTGCTCTATTTTTTTGGTCGGATTCTCAGTCAATTTCATATAGCAACTGGTGTTTCCTAGTTGTCTATTTATTTCATTCAAATAGTCGGACCGGTTCATAATGACAATGTTTCCACCTTTGTCAGCTTCTCGAATAACTAAATTATTGTCCTCCTGTAATGCATTAATGATGTCTCTGTCCTTTCTAGACATGTTGTGAGTGTGTTTGCAATGTGATTTTGAACCATGGTTATCTTCTAATTGATGTAGCTGTTGTGTAACCTTCATATAAAAATCATCAATGAAGGTGTCCTGTGGTCTGATGGGTACAAATTTGGATTTCAATCTTAAACCACTGTCATTGCTAACATCCTCAATTATATCCAACATGTTAGCTGTATCTGTGATCTCAATACTATCATTTTCCCCATCCAAGGTGGATAAAAGATACGTAGCATGAAAATCATCAATAGACATTGTTGATGGATTCGTTTCAGTATACAGGACATCAAGTACAACAGATTGATCCTCAAAAACATTTTTTAATCTCAATTTCCTTACAAATTTATACAGATCAACATGTAGATCAACAAAATTGCAAGTATTGGTTACACAAAAATTAAGACCTTTTTGTGATGCAGCATTTTCTTCATTAGAAAGGACTCTGTCCGACAAATTGACAACATGCAATTGGTTTGAAACACAATCATTGCTGATATCATTTTCTACTTCCTCAACTGGGTCTTGCTTTGCAATCTTCTTTGCACTCCTTGTTTTTTGTTTCCTCCCTCCCCTTCTGATTCTGAATTTGTGTTTTTCTTTTGGTTGCCCAGCCTGTATCGCTGGACCTCTTTTAAAAAAAACTAAGAGCTAGAGGTGTTTTGTTTGCTTGTTCCCTCGCCTGGGTCACTATCAATTGAGGACAGGGAGGTGCTACTTGAGGATACACTGGCCGCTCTTTCAGTACTATTCTGCGCAGGTGTTTCCTTTGATGTAACATCAACATATTTTTTTGAGAAAGTGAATATACGCCCATTGGCATAATCTTTTTCATCCCTCATAATTTTTTTCAATTTTTTCTCTTTTAGATAGACTTGGTATGCCGCCAGTTCTATTTTCAGGATGTCAGAATTTTTAAGTGTGGCATCCTTCAGATTCATATCCATTATTTCTTTTTCAAGTTTTGATATCTCTTCTTTTATCTTGTTCACTTTCCTTTCAGCATTAGTTATGAGAATTCTCATCATGCGATAGGAGGCGTCATATAAGCCTTCCTCCCAATCGTCTAATAAGTCTTGTTCCAAATCTTCGTAGTTTGGAAAGATAAGAATCCTCAGTCCTCGAGGTATTTTTTTATTCTCAATATATTTACGCAGGGTCGCCCCATCCCACCATTTGGCGAGTTCCTGTTTTTTAAACTTTTCCAATTTATAGAATTTCGCCTTTAGTCCCTCATTCTTTGGATCTGAAGCTTTAGGGGCACTTGTGTTGGGACCTTTAGATTTAAATAGGTCACCCAACATCTCCTCTCGTTTATCATCAAAATCCATATTGTGAATGGATAGTGCTAATTTAGCCCAATTAATTAATTTTATACACACTAAGCACAGGGGTTTGAGGCTATACAAGATTGCACTTATCCACTAGTGTCAAATTTATATCTGCAAATTTTAGGTGCTAGGGACTGGAGATCCAAAACCCCTCGATCTCCCTAAGACTGAAAAGTCTCAAACAAACATAATTTTCCACAATGTCCAGCACTCTTTAGCAAAGTAAGAATGATCTATTTCTATGCAATGTAGTCATAACAAAATTTGGTAAACAATGTTATATCACAATATTCCATTCAGTAAGTCCTGGTAAATCCTGAGTCTTCAGTGGACGAGTAATAAATTCTTTATTTGTTTCAAAAATCTGAGTTCTGTCTTCATAAAAACAAAGTTGTAGCCGGTGCCTACGCGTTTCGTCCAACAAGGACTTCTTCAGGGCTACAAATAACATATATATACATTATTCACAATCTATACATATATACATTTTTCATAATCTACATATGACATCAATTCTTTAAAAAACAAAACATATACAATATTTACAAACTTTATACACAATTTGCGATTATTTAACATTTGTTTCGAACCATTAACAATTCCACTGAACCTTTTTCTTTTTTCTCTGAGCCTTGTCTTTGTGTTAGTCTATTTTAGAATTGGGATTCTGTATTCTTTGCGAAAAAACAGGACTGTCTATGATATGTATTCCAGGTCTAGTGGGTTTAACATTTTTTCTCCTTAACAATATTAAAAGGTGGTTGGTGAACTTAGTAGATTAGAGGATTTTTTATCAAAACATGACATTTTCTAAGAAAAGGGGATTGGAGTCCTATTGTTATTGCTATAGAACCTACATTCTAATTTTTAGGAAGTTTGATATTTTCATTTATACCCGAACTATTATAAAAAAAGGCATATACATATGATATTTCTTACCAGATGAGTCACTGTCTGGATTGAATAAAAGTTTTACTGTTTCTTCTCGTGATGATTGTATATATGAGTCACTTCCTTAATATATTTGTTGCAATTTCTGTATCATTATTGTTCTATAAAAAATGGGGGGGAGTTGGTTCAGTTTTGTATAAATGTCTTCCCTTTACCAAAGCACAAATGCCACAGACGAAACAAAGTATCATTTGGATTAATTATAAGACACATAAATGTGCATCTGCTAATACACAGTTTTTGCCTACCTTGTAAGTTTTCAAATAGCGTCTTTCCTGATATATATCATATAATATCTCGATGATAGATAGTCTCTGATGCGCTGGATTTTTATAAGTCCAACATACTACAAAAGCAAGTGATATATACTGGATTAATATTTATTATATTTTTTTATATTTTTCATTTTGTTCATAAGGAAAAAGACACTATAATACATCAACATTTCGTTATAGGGAGTGATGTGACTCGATATAAGCATTTCAAATATAGAGAAGTTTTTTTATAAAACAGATTCCACCATTGGGTTTTCACCCAATAGTTATGTTAGAGTAACTCTAATATTCTGATATGCTAGCAGTTTTAAAAGAGAGCAGGGCTATTCCCAAGCATACTCATCATTGTTAAGCAATGAGGCAAAGCGTATTTAGATCTTGTATATTATCGATGTCCATGGCAATTTCAGTGATGAGATTGCGATCTTATCAGAACTATTTAAATAAGGCGAAAGCATATTTTAATCTAATCCATCCGGGGTATTCCAAGCAGAGTGACCCCTTGCACTTACATGTATTTGATCAGACAGCTCCAATCCCCTTTTCTTAGAAAATGTCATGTTTTGATAAAAAATCCTCTAATCTACTAAGTTCACCAACCACCTTTTACTATTGTTAAGGAGAAGAAATGTTAAACCCACCAGGCCTGGAATACATATCATAGACAGTCCTGTTTTTTCGCAAAGAATACAGAATCCCAATTCTAAAATAGACTAACACAAAGACAAGGCTCAGAGAAAAAAGAAAAAGGTTCAGTGGAATTGTTAATGGTTTGAAACAAATGTTAAATAATCGCAAATTGTGTATAAAGTTTGTAAATATTGTATATGTTTTGTTTTTTAAAGAATTGATGTCATATGTAGATTATGAAAAAATGTATATATGTATAGATTGTGAATAATGTATATATATGTTATTTGTAGCCCTGAAGAAGTCCTTGTTGGACGAAACGCGTAGGCACCGGCTACAACTTTGTGTTTATGAAGACAGAACTCAGATTTTTGAAACAAATAAAGAATTTATTACTCGTCCACTGAAGACTCATGATTTACCGGGACTTACTGAATGGAATATTGTGATATAACATTGTTTACCAAATTTTGTTATGACTACATTGCATAGAAATAGTTCATTCTTACTTTGCTAAAGAGTGCTGGACATTGTGGAAAATTATGGCTGCTTGAAGGTTGTTGGGACCCAGGCTTCCTCTTCATCATCGGACTTTTACCAGCAGCAGGAGAGAGCACGTCAGAAGAGGTAGGTAGGATGGAGAGAAAGGCGGAAAAGCTGCTACGAAGGTTAAACTCAGGGTTGAGAGGATCCTGCACTAGTGAAATAAAGACAGGAACTGTCGGGCATGCACGAAAGAGGCATGGGGTGCGATAGAAAACGTGGCACCCTCTGGAGTCGGCAACCCTGCATTCATTTTAAAAGTGAAGCTGTGGTGATATCCCGTGCAGCATCTGCCATCATGTTTTAATTGCCCTTTTCCAGTGCTTAATTTGTGCCGGTGGCTGCGTGAAAGGTTGTTGGGACCCAGGCTTCCTTTTCATCATCAGACTTTTACCAGCAGCAGGAGAGAGAATGTCAGAAGGGGTAGGTAGGATGGAGAGAAAGGCGGGAACGCTGCTACGAAGGTTAAACTCAGGGTTTAGAGGATCCTGCACGAGTGAAATAGAGACAGGAAATGTCCGGCATGCACGAAAGAGGCACGGGGTGGAATAAAAAAGTGGCACCCTCTGGAGCTGGCAGCCCTGCATTCATTTTAAAAGTGAAGCTGTGGTGATAGCCCGTGCAGCATCTGCCATCATGTTTTAATTGCCCTGACTGAAGAAGCGGTTTTCTAATCTGGGTGCAGAGGATCACACGGGGTCATTGTGCGTGTTTGGTGCTTTGCGAGGCTGGTGTTACAACACTTTCAGGGGCTGCATTTTGCTTTCAGTCCCAGCCTAGTTCAGGTCCAACCATACATCAGTAAGTGCCATGTTAGGGACTGGCACGCACTGGGATGGTTTCGGAAATGATGAGCAGTTTCTCAGGGCTTTGAACGTCACCCATCACCCCCAAGGAGCGTCTGGAAACTTCTGCTTATAGCTACCACTGATAGCGTCTCTTCTAGGCTATATGATGCCATACTATTTGCAGGATGTGTCAAATGTTAGTATACAACTTTAAATGGAAATATAGAGGTGCAGGTACTCTCAACTTAAGAGTGAGTTCCTGTTTGCCCATGAGAAGTGCCAGTACTCTCCCGTTAAAAGAAGTGGAGCAGTGCTGAGAAGTGCAGGTACTCTCCCTTTCAAAATAAAGAAGTACCGGACAATGTCTGCCCATTGAAAGCAATGGGGCCGCCGCTTCTCCAGTGCTTAATTTGTGCCGGTGGCTGCTTGCAGATTGTTGGGACCCAGGCTTCCTTTTCATCATAGGACTTTGACCAGCAGCAGGAGAGAGCACGTCAGAAGGGGTAGGTAGGATGGAGAGAAAGGCGTGAACGCTGCTACGAAGGTTAAACTCAGGGTTGAGAGGATCCTGCACGAGTGAAATAGAGACGGGAACTGTTGGGCATGCACGAAAGAGGCACGGTTGGAATAAAAAACGTGGCACCCTCAGGAGTCGGCAGCCCTGCATTCATTTTAAAAGTGAAGCTGTGGTGATAGCCCGTGCAGCATCTGCCATCATGTTTTAATTGCCCTGACTGAAGAAGCGGCTTTCTAATCTGGGTGCAGAGGATCACACGGGGTCATTGTGTGAGTTTGGTGCTTTGCGAGGCTGGTGCCACAACACTTTCAGGGGCTGCGTTTTGCTTTCAGTCCCAGCCTAGTTGTGGTCCAACTATACATCAGTAAGTGCCATGTTAGGGACTGGCACACAAATGCTCCTTATGAGGAGGGAGTGGGTCAAGAAAGTAAACTGAACTATTTCATACAAAAAGACTGAAGTCAAGGTTTAGCCGGGAGGCGGCATGCGCGCACACACACAGCTGAAATAAAACAAACTGGAGAGTGGTGAACGCGCGCCCAGCATCTGTTTTCAATTACCGCGGCCCCTGACAGCTGGTAATTGATGAAATATGGCCTTCTGCTGTGCGTGTCCGCACGGAATATGCAGGAAGCAGAGCAACTCTACAGCCTATGGCCTATTGCGTGCTGTCTTCTAAAAAGACAGGCATGCGAGGCCCAATTGCCATGCAGCTGGCCACAAAAACCAGCAAAAATCACGAGCTTTCAGGAATTCGGTAGGTACAATTCTGGAAGCCCTCAAAATAGGACTCTTAAGCCACGCCCACTTTGTGGGACGTAGGTCGAGCCCTAAAAAATCTACTGGCACTTAGAGGGGCAATGCCTGGACCAGACAACCAGCTACAAATATCTAGGAATCCTCCTGGATCATAAAAGCTCATTCAAACTCCAGTTCAAAAAGACTGTGACAAAGGTAACAAAAATTGTATCCGTTTTAGAAGAAAAAGGAACCCCCGGCTAAAATGGCTCATGACTGGACAGTGCTTAGTGATTACGAAGCACTCCAACCGCAATCTAATCTGAAAATGGGAGTCAAAACGAGGGTAAAAAAAAATTCCTAAAGTTGTTGCTGGGCGTCTTTCTGATCATCCCACACCTTCCACCATGGGAAAGGAGACCAGGCCTGCAGTCCTGTAAACCTATTCGAAAGAGGAAACGAGGATCTTGTCTACGTCATCTGCATTTGCCCCAACTTAAAGGACATAAGAGGCCCTTTACCATGACCAATACTCAAGCAGAACGGCACCAGGACTTGTAGACAGGCAGTAAAGCTGTGCTTCTATCCAGCCGAAGCACATCTAAACTGCAGGCTCACAAAAGTTTTCGACATAGTAACCAAGAGACTCAAACATGCATTGCAAGTGGACACTGGTTAAATAAAAATTGCCGGGACGGCCTGTTCTCGAAGTCAGACTTAGCAAGCCTTGCAATAGCACCTAAGTGACGCACACGCATGTTAGATTCAATGAAGGTTGTAAGAGCAAAAACATGAACTTTAATAGGATGTATATCGACGGCTGCTGAACTCGGAAAGTGCCCGCAAGCTCCGTTTTCCCTGACGCACACACACTTTAGAACCTTTGAAGAGCATAATGCCAAAATGTGAAATTTTAATATAATGTATAATGATGACTTTTAGTATTGTTTTATCTATTGAATTATGTACAATAAACTTGTATTGTTATATGTATGCAAAGGTTTTAATTAATCATGCATAAAAAAAATTGCTTACTTACTTACAGAGGTGGATAGTTCGCCTAACAGGCAAAGCACACCCCTGGAATAGGAGTCCGACTTACGATTATCCTTCTCTTTAAGGTTTCTCAAGATCATCCAACACTATCCCCTCCTATCTTAGAATGAGAAATGAGGGCTTTAAGGCGTACTGTAAGATCAAGAATCTGAGTAGCCTGGGAAACTTCCCCTACTCCATCACAATTCCACACATTTCAACAATCAATGTTGAAAAGTTAATGAGAGCAGCACTGCTACCTCAAACATACACAGATAGCACAATTAGATGGAATAAATTCTGAAAATAAGGCAGCCACTAGATGTGGTTTTAAATAATGAACCGTGGCTTTAAAAGACTTATCTACACAAATGGCTCATGCCTCTTTGACACACAGGCGTCAACAAAGACACTTAAATAATAACCACCAAACAATTTGATGTTCTGTTGAAAGGTTGGCTACAGCCACTTAAACTAGGTGTCTGAGAACAGCTACCATGCAGGTAAAGCTAGTCCACTACAGTGGTGATGCAGCAAAATAACAAACGCTTCTGAGGAAATGCAAACTAATTCAGGAATTAGGAAAGCAAGGTCAGTTGGAGAAAAGGAGGAGGGCTGTATTGTGAGAAGAATTTTATTTGATGAGCTTGCTATCTCATGGTGCACTAGAACACAGAATGGAGAAAGACAAAGAAGCACAACAGATAAACTAAGGAAGTGGTGGCTTTGATGTGCCAAAATTATTCCTAGCTTTTGGAGCAGGATAGTAGAAGGCATGACCACTGGATCTGGTTCTGAGTATGCAGGGGGTGAGGGGTGTGAGCAGGAGTTGGTTGTTGAGTTATATAAAGCGAAATGTTCTGTATGTGTTCGTGAAGAGCGTGAGAAGTGTTTGTTTGTGGATTGGGAGCCATTGAAGCTCTTTGGGGTATGAGGTGATGTGAGTGCAGGGTGGGATGTTGAGCTTGGCTGCATAGTGTTGCGTGGTTTGGATTCTTCTGTTTAGTTAAGCATTGATTACAGCATAGAGTGTGTTGCTGTTGTCCAGCTTGCTTGTGATGTTGGCTTGGGTGACAGTTCTGAGAGTGTTGGTGCATAGCTATTTGAAGATCTTATCGAGCATCTTGAGTGTGTGGAAGTAGGAGAAAGAGACTGTATTCACTTGGCCAGTCATGGCAAGTTGGTTTTTTATTACTTCTCCAAGGTTCTTTCCGAGTGCTGATGGTAGGGGGGTTGGGTCCAAGTTTGGCAGGCCACCAGATGAAGTCACAGAGTGAGGTGTCCTTACCGAAGATTACTACATCTGTCTTGTCTGTGTTGTGTTTGAGGCAGCTGCTTTTCATCGAATCTGGTGACTTTGGTCATGCAGGCAGAGATATTGGTCTGGATGTCTTGCATCTTGTTGGAGAGGGAGAATATGATCTGGATATCACCAGCATAGGATATGTTGTTGATTCCATGGGAGTTGATGATGCTGGTTACTGGGGCTCATGTAGATGCTGAACAGAGCAGAACTGATTGAGGATTCTTGTGAGACTCCACAGATGAGGTTGACAACGTCAGAGGCAAAGGGGTCAGGCAGACCAACTGAGTGTGGCATGCCAAGAGGGATCAATTCATTGGCTTTACCCACTCAAAAATGCATTGGTGAATGGGACCCCATGTTTCCACTTTTTGCTTATAAAGTGAAGTGGTATTGGTAGTAATTTATGGTTTATGTCAACAAGAATTAGGATCCCCCCTGCCCCACTGCCATATCTTGTCACAGAAGACCCTACAGAGTCACCACAGGGTAGCTCTTTTACTTTCCCCCTGATCACTCTAGATCAACTTAATGTGCATTTAGATAGGCTTAAATCAGGTTCTCCCCTGATCCATGTCCTCTGAAGGTCTTCAAAAAGTGCAGAGATGTTCTACTCCCTGCGTTCCTGGAAGTCATTAATCTGGCCATCCAACAAGGTGCTTTTCCGACCCCCTGGAAAATGGCCATAGTTAAGCCCCTTCTTAAAAAGGCCTCGTTGGATCCAAGGATCCTAAAAAAAATGTTGGCCTATCTCATTACTCCCAGCACCCGCAAAAATGCTTGAGGCCCACTTAAATCACCATCTGAGTGCCTTCTTGGAGAACTCCAGCCTTCTTGATCCCTCCCAGCACGGCTTTCGCAGGTCTCACAGTACCGAGTCCGCTCTGACAGTTGTCACCAATAACATCCGTGCTAAGGTCGACAGTGGCCAGACTACTCTTCTGGTCCTGCTCGACCTTACTGCCGCCTTCGACACCCTATCCCCCTCCATCTTAGTCGAACGGCTCAAGGAGATAGGAGTAGACGGACCGGCACTTAGTCTTTTGAAATCTTTCCTGGATGGCCGTGCACAGAGGGTCAAGCTGGGTGACTTCCTTTCCCCAGCTAAACCTGTGCAGTGTGGGGTGCCTCAGGGCTCGTCCCGGAGCCCCAGGCTCTTTAACATTTATGTTACACCTCTGGCCAGGCTTGTAAGATCTTTTGGGCTGGAAGTTCTCTCCTATGCTGATGACACTCAGATTATGGTCTCTCTTTCTCAAACTGCTGATATTACAGCCCGAAACTTTAAGAACTGCATGGAAGCGGTTGCAAATTGGATGGTGAGGAATTCCCTTAAATTGAATGGGGAAAAAACGGAGGTGCTGATCTTCGGAGGCAAGGAGGAGATCTGGTCAATGACCTTGTGGCCTCCCTCCCTTGGAACCTGTCCATCGCCCTCCCAGTCTGCTCGGAACTTAGGTGTTATTTTTGATACCAAGCTCTCCTTCCAAAAACAGGTCAGCAGGACGACCTCCACCTGCTGTGGAAATTAGTACAGTATCTTTCCACCGATGCCCGTAAACTGGTTACGGTGGCCCTAATTTCCTCAAGGCTAGATTACTGTAACTTGTTGTACCTTGGAATCAATAAATCCCAGATACAGCGTTTACAAACAGTACAAAACGCAGCAGCTCGGTTTGTTGCGGATGCCCCGAAGTTTGCCTCAGCCACCTCTATTAGGAAGGACCTTCATTGGCTTCCTATCCATGCCAGAATAGAGTTCAAGGTTCTGTGTCTCACCCATCGTGCATTGCATGGGCTTGGCTCTGAAGACATCAAACCCTTGGTGACTCCTAACGTCCCCGGCAGGGCACTTCGCTCAGCCAATAAACATCTTTTGTCCGTTCCTAAAACCAACAAAGTCAGATGGGGCGACAGAGCCTTCAGCTCCCATGCCCCTAGAATTTGGAATACTCTTCCAGCTGAGATAAAGGAACTCACCTCTTACCCTCTCTTCCGAAAGGCTTTGAAGACCTGGCTTTTCAGGGAGGCCTACCATTGACCTTCCTCCCCGCTTTTCCCTCACACAGCTTTCCTTTTTCATCTTTAGCGCCTTGACGCCTATGGGTAAAGTAGCGCTATACAAATTCTCCCTCAATAACTGCAAAAATGTTAAGGTGCGAGGATCAAATTGTTGACACCTTCCAGGCCTCCTATTGCTGTAAATGCTTGGAAGTGTTTGGACCATTTTAAACTAGATTAGAATGACAGAAATCATCTTGTCTTCTTATGGTACTCCACTGTGGTTTAATACTTTGGATGATCTCAGCTGGGTAAAGCACTCTCAATAGACCAGTAGTAAGGAACACAGTGGTAAAAATAAAGCTTTCAATGGTACAAGAGATTACTGCAGTCCCGCTCATGTCTTTACATTGAGGAGTATTTTGCACATTTTCGTGTTCCCTTAGAGATGTATTTTCTGTTTTATTCCTTTTGACTCCTCTAATGTTTTAAATGACACTCTATACCTGATGACGAATATAGTTGCATGCATAGGTATGAAAGTCAAGTGACGAAATCATATTAGTCCTTCTCAAACTTCATAGTATAGCTTTGCTCTCCCGACTGTGTAAAGAAAAATAATCTCTGTTGAGTGCCAAGGACATTGTATATCTGGATAGCAAAGCTCAGCTGGTGTCAACATTACAGCTTCTTTATGGCACATGCATTTATTGAAACCGCTGATGTCATCGGTCTGAGTGCAGGCTTCATAAAAGGCTGACTGGAGAGGTAGAAGCAGTTATGATAAACCATCCAGCATTCAGAGAAAAACTCCGTAAAAAGTCGTATCTCGCTCATCATTGGCCAGTGCGTGTGTTTGATGCATCGGCTGGCCCAAGATATACTTACTCACATCTTTCTCCGTTGCTTTTAGCCATTGTTTGATAAAGATTCTTCTGCAGTGAAGTGCACTTGGCATCTGAGCTTCGGCGGATTGCATTAAAAAGGTGCATTTGGATTCCAGTCAAACACTTGCCTCCTGGGAAGGAGCCACTGCGCGTGGTGAGCTCTCAGGGCCTAAAGTAAAAATGGTTCCGCGTTGGCAGCCGGCGCTCAAATGCTAAGTATGCTCCAAAGCAATAAAAGTTCCACTCAACAGAGCATTACCAACTCAGAAATATATGTGCGTCGAGTTTACTTTCCCCCCGGGAGCTCAGATGCTATCTTCAGTCACGTCAATGCCTCGGGATGCTAGCAGTCTAGTATGCATCATTAGAAGCATTGGCAGGAATTAGCTGGATTGCACAAAGTGAAAGGATGGAGGAAATGGAGGCACTTAACTTCTCATAAATGTTACATAGTGGAAGACCTAAAAGAGTATCATGATTCCTTTGGCAACACTGCTCTGCAAAGCTGAATTTAGAGGGATGACGATTTCTGTCTAAAAGCGCATTGCTACGCATTTATAGCTTCAAAATAAATGAAAGCCTTCATTTTAACAAATCGAGATGATAAAGTCCTATTTAAACTGCACGAGGTACAGGACGCTTGTAGGCAGTGCCTAACTTATAAAAGCTTTGCTTAGAAGCCCACAGCCCGGGTTATTGAATGTCGGGGTGCCAAATACCAAGGCTGCTGAGTCTTGACTCCTCCCCATTCCTCTTTAGTTCACATCAGAACTTTATCCCACTCCTTTGTGCTCTTTTCATCCCTGCTTTTTAGGTCACAACCTACCAGAAAGCTGCTAAATACATCTTAGGGACATTCAGAAAGTTGATCTAGGAATGTATTCCGCCCGTTGCTTATCACTGGCTTTGTGGTTTGTAACTCACATTTTCTGGCTTTCTATTTGCTGGCTTTATTTGCTTTAGGCTGTCCAGCTCGAGTTTGTCCCTCCCAATGCCCAAACCTTGTTAACTGTATTCTTTCACAAACGTACTTTCGGTAAAGAGGCCTTTAAATCTTCTTCTTATCTTGTCAAGTTTACTTTGCAATTAAACACAGATGTCAAATGTCAGACTATGTCTCCCAGGATGCTTGGTGTTTATTTTTCTTTCTCTGACTTCAAGGTGAGAGGATATCTCTGACAATCATGCTGGCTACTGGGGGCTACTTGAGAAAGGCTGAATTATGCTATTTTTTTCTAGCACACAATTTTAAAACAAAATGTCTGTAAATGAACTGTGCTGACGATGAAATCAATACATTGGGTGATGACACTTCCACCAATAATTTTTTGGGCGCTGTATAATTTAATCAGTAAAACTGTGAGTGCAAATGTAATAGTCATTTCAATTGAATATGTGTTGTCTGTAATGACAGTACGCTACCACACCATGCATACTCCATGGTACCCCACTCTGTGATACTCTGCACCACTCCATGGAACTGCACTCTACTCTGCACCACTCCACACTATGCCACTCCACTCCACACTGCATTCCTTCACTCTTCTGTGCACCACTCACCTATACACCTCTCTTCTCTAAATCACTCCACTCTACTCTAGGCCAATGCTCTTTACCTCAATCTACTCTGCTGTGCACCACTGCACTCTTCGCCACTGCACGCTACACCACTCCGCACCACTTCACTCTATCGCACCCTATTCTGCAACACTGCACTGTATGCCACTACAATCTAAGCCAATGCACTCCATTCTGTACCATTTAACTGTACCCCAGTGCACTCTTTGCCAACCCCCTGTACGCCTCTCTGATCTACTATGTACACCTCACTTTACTCTGAAACAATGGACTATAATCCACTGTACTTGGGACCACTGTACTCATCGCCTCTCCACTCTACTCTGCATGATTCTATGCCACTGCACTACATGCCAATACACTCTTCACCAATCTACTCTGCACCACTGCACTCTACACCTCTAAACTCTACATCACTGCACTCTATGACACACTATTCTACTCTGCGTCAGTGCACTCCATGCCACACCACCGTACTCTAGGCCACGGTACTCTGTGCAACTGCACTCTATGTCACTAAACTCTGCACCTCTGCACTCTATGCCAATTTACTCTGCAACACTGCACCCTCTGTCAGTACACTATACACCACGGTACTCTATGACAGCATACTCTGCAACACTGCACTCTCTGCCAGTCTACTATATGCCAATCTATTATGCAACTCTACTTTATGCTAGCTACGCCATTGAACTCTACGCCGCTGAACTTTGCATTGCTCCCCTCTACACCACTGAAATCTGCATTGCTCCACTTTACACCCTAGCACTCTATGCCAATACACTCTAAGCCACTGTAATCTACTCTGCACCACCTTACTCTGTGACACTCTACTCTGTACCACTGCACTTCATGCCACTCCACTCTAGTCTGAAACATCTACTCTTTGCCATTGCAGTCTATGCCACTCTATTCCACACACAACCACCCTACACCAATGCACTCTACTCCACTGTACTTTATACCACTCCTTTACTCAAAACCAATTCACTCTATGCCACTATACTCTACACTACTGCACTCTATGCCACTCTATTCTACTCTGTGTCACTGCACTCTCTGCCACTCTATTCTGCTATGCACTAGGCCTGGGCAGTAAACTCCTCTCCACCAGCCGAGGTTGCAGAGATTTGTCACTACATGCGCACCCCGCTTAGAGCGTGGAGTTCAGCAAAAACTTCAGCTCCGCCACGAAGCAGAGTTGATGGGCGCGGCACCCCTAGCTGCTGTTCCATAGGTTCTTTTCACCCACTTTTATCTATATTGTTGTACTCCCTAACTCTCTTCCACATTGTAGTCCTTTTTCTGTTGTTATGAAAAGGTAGTGCTTGCAATCGATGCCTCTCTTTCGTCCCTGACAGACAAAGGCCGCACTGTCCAGAGTGATTGTGGTCTGATAAGTTATAAGTGTTGGACTTGGCCCTTTTAGCAGGTTCACCCCTAAACTTTATGCTTTTAATTGTGACCTGATACTAGTTGTTTTTGGCTTCTGCGCACTCAAACACTGTGTTCCAGTGTAAAGTGCGTGCACAGTCTGAGTGCGTGTGGTGAGATTGGCCTGCCCTTCCATAGGAATGCATGGGGAATGTGTGCGTCCATAGTAGTTCCTGAAGTGTGGGGAGTGCAGGGGCGAGTTTGGTATGTGCGAACTCGTGAGATTAAATGCTGCACAAAGGTGTGCACAGATTTAATGTGTCTGATGTGGAAGTGCCACTTCTAGAAGTTGGCATGTCTGTGCAGTGGATGTGAATTGACTGTCTGGATAAGATTGGCTAGAGCTGGCTGGTGTGCCTGGTTCCAGCAGTCAGGATGGGTCTGCCCAGTGGTGAATGGGGAGATCTGCATGTTGATGGGAGGGAGGAGTGCACCTGGGACCTGAATAGGGCTGAGCCTTCCATCCACAATGCTGGCTCCACCCCCTGTGGTGCGTCTGTTGTCCCTAGCCTGTCCTGTGAATAGTGAGAGGGGCTGAGCACAACAAAGTGCTCAAGAACTAGTTGTAACTGGTTCTCCCCCTGCCCTGCAGCCTGAGACAAAGGAAAAATGTGTATAAAAAGGGGCTGTGACCCCTTGTAAAGTTTTTCTCTCGATCCCATCTTGAGAGGGGCCTGCTGCTGCTGCTTGGCGCCGGGAGGACCGCCACTGGGTGCTGCCTCACTGCTGGAGGGCCCTGTGAGCTGGCCCTTGGGCTGAGCCTTTGCCCCCCTACCTTCTGAAACACCCTTTCCTGGACTTTAGCGTCCTGGAGAGCTTTATTTTCCCTCCTAATGATTGCTTTGGCTTCCTACTGAAGGAGCGCCTTATTGCCCTGAGGAGCGCATGGGCTTCGCAGCTCCGAGTTGCACCTCGTGGGCAGGGGATCCCAAGGGTAGGAATTTCCCCCGCATTTGCCAAATCCAGAAAGCAGGTGCCCATCCTGCATTTTGTCTGCATTTTTATTCTAATTCCTAGCAGGGGCCCACCCTGCGTTTTTGCAGCCTTGGCACCTTGTAACTAGCGGGTGCCTACCCCGCATATCTGCCATTTTTTATACCCTAGCGGCTTCCCACCCTGCCAGGGATCTTGCCATGCGCTTTAATATCCTTAGCGGGTGTCCACCCCACCAGGGACCTTGTCTTCAAACTTGTGGGAGTCTATCCCTCGTTTTGACCCCAAAAGATCCCCGCCGCAGCACCAGGCCGAGAGCGAGCTGAGGAGTGGAGCTGCAACATCATTGTAGGGCCGCGCTGGGATTGGCCCCACCCGGCAGGGACTTTTACAGCATCATCGGCGGGGAGCTCAGGGATTGGTTCCCCCTGGAGGTCTTCCCCGCACTCCAAACCCGAAAGCCCCAGCCGGGGAGAAGCTGTGCTGAGCCTCCCGGGCTCTATCTCCTAAAGTCCTGGTCCCAAGATGGGGGACCGGGTGAAGTGCATGCTGTGGGTGGTGCGGGCTCCCATGCTTGGAGAGAGCCCCGCATCCTGAAGGAAAGAGCCCCGCCCGCAGACCGGAGCAGCAGCCCAGAACGCCCGGAGAGAGGAGACCGGCAGCACAGGAGAGCCCGGTGAGTGGGGCTTATTGCGAAGGGGTGGGGAGTGCAAAGGGGCACATTGCTGGTGTCGCCCCCCACCTCCTGGGCAACATTGTTTTTAGACGTCCCAGGGGGACTTGGGAGACGTTTTCTTGACCACTCCCACGCGGTGGGGACAGTGTCTTTAGAGCGGCCCGACTGGCAGCAGGGCCGCTCCCCCCAGTGACCGGGTGGCATTTAGGGTGGCCCCGGATGGCAGTGGGCCGCCTCAACGTTTTAAAGGGGTCATATCCTTTGCCACCTTCTTGCCCCATTATTCCTAGAGCCTGAGGGCACCAGCGAGGCCCAGAGGCACAGTAGTGCCAGAGCTTGTTTGTTTGTTTGGCCACTTAATAGCTGCCCCGCTTGGCAGAGGGCAGCTGCAACCTTGCGCAGTCTTCTACAGGGGGCACAGTGAATGCCCGTGCCCCTCTTGGTGATTCTACAGCTGCCCAGCAATTAGTGGGCAGCTGCCACGTTTAGGCTGCTCTTTTCCCTTGTTCCTTTCGCTGCGTGCGCAGCCAGCCTGGACATTCTGGACTAAGGGCATTTGAGCCCCATGGAAGGCCAGTTGGCCTGGGGTCAGTACCTAATGTGATTTATGCGTAAGGTGCAATGCCTTTATGCCTGTGATACCTCTAACTGTGTTTCATGGTTAGGAGGTTGGTTTGCCTAGTATAGTTTATGCTAGTGAGTTTATGTTTCCCTGTGTGATCTATGCCTAAGGTGATTAGTATTGCGTAGTGTGTACCTACCTTTTACCAGTGGTTACTGGTTGTGATCTACAATTGTTATTTTGTGCTTCAGTTATTACATGTGCGAAATTTACTATTTCTACTAAGTGCTGATTCTGACAGTGGCCCACGTGGCCCTGTCATGTGTATATAATCCCCTCTAAACACTGCCCAGTGCCAGTTGGCACAGTGTATCTGGGTGATTATGATCTAATGTGTTTATGGTAATACAAAGGCTATTTTTATATATAACCTTGTGCGGAGTTCCTTTTTGTGGTGTGCCTAGTGTTTTGCTGTGTGTGTGTGTGTTGCACAAACGCTTTACACAATGCCTCCGGGATAAGCCTCACTGCTCGTGCCAAGCTACCAAGGGGGTGAGCAGGGGCTATCTTGGCGTGTAACTCCCTTGCCCTGACTAGAGTGGTGGTTTTTGCCTGGCTTTGGCGCAAGCCTTAGCCAAACAGAAATCCCATTTCTAACAATAAGCAGCAGCAGAGAGGGGTCGGCCAGCAGGAAAGGAGGTGATGGGACCATGCGGAAGTAAGTCCCTGGGTACCCACAGTAATGGGTAAATACTCAGAAGAGTTAAGCCCGCATTCTGTACATATATTGTATGTATTTTATAGACGCCACGAGCTCCACCCACTCCTACTCTGCACCACTGCAACCTACAGGACTCTACTCTGCTCCACTGCACTCTATGCCAATCTGCTCTACACCACTCTATTCTCCTCTGTTTCACTGCATTCTATGCAACACTATTTTACTCTGCACCACTGCCCTCTACACCACTCTACTCTGCTCCACTGCACTCTATGCCACTCCACTCTTCACTACAGCACTCTCTGACACTCTCCTCTGTGCCAGTTCACTCTCTGCCAGTCTACCATACACCACTGCATTCTATGACAGTATACTCTGCAGCACTTCACTCTCTGCCAGTCTACTTTATGCCAATCTATTATGCGGCTCTACTTTATGTTACTCTACTTTATGCCACTCTACTTTATGCTATCGTTGCCACTGAACTCTACGCCACTGAAATTTGCATTGCTCCACTCTACACCACTGAAATATGCATCACTCAACTCTATGCCCCTGCACTGTACACCAATCCACTCTAAGCCACTGTAATGTACTCTGCACCACTGGACTCTATGACACTCTACTTTATACCACTGTACTCTACGAAATTTCACTATTGTCTGAAACAATCTACTCTATGCCACTGTAGTCTATGCCTCTCTATTCCACACCATACCACTCAATGCAACAACACTCTGCTCCAATGCACTCTCTAACACTACACTCTACACCACAGCACTCTGCACCACTGCACTCTATGCCAATGTATTCTACACCACGTTACTCAAAACCATAACACTCTATCCCACTGGACTGTATGCTCATCTACTCTGCCCTTGTGCACTTTACTCCACTGCACTTCACACCACTCTACGCTACACCACTGCACTCTATGAAACTCTACTCTGCGCCATTGTACGCTACTGTACTTTACACCAATTCACTCTATGCCACTCTACTCTCCACCACTGCACTCTCTGTCACTGAACTCTATACCTTTCTTCTCTTTGCCACTCTACTCTGCCCCCTCCATGCCACTCCACTGCACTCTATGTCTCTGTACTTTACTCTGAACCACTCTACTCTATGCCTGTGCACTCTATCCCACTCTACTATGCAAGTGGTGCACTCTTTGCCACTTCACTCTACGCCACTCTTCTCTGCACCACTCTAATCTATGCCTGCGCACTCTATCTCACTCTACTATGCACCACTGCACTCTTCACCACTGCACTTTTAGCCTCTCTTCTCTGCATCACTCCACTCTACACCGCTGTACTCTACACCAGTCCACTCTAAGCCGCTCTAATCTACTCTGCACTACTGCATTCTTCGGCACTCCACTCTACACCACTGCTCTCTTTGCCTCTTCACTCTACTCCATGCCACTGAAGTGTACGCCACTCTTTTCCAATATGTGCGCTCCACACTCTATTCTGCAATGCTGCACTCTATGCCAGTTCACTGTACACCACTACTATTTACACCTTGTTACTCAAAACCAATACTGTCTATGCCATTGCACTATATGTCAATCTAGTCTGCACCACTGCACTATTTACAAAAAGATTGATGGACAGAATGCAGAACAATGTCATGCATTCGCCCCAGTACAGAGATCCGGGCCTAAATCCATTGCTTTTTGCTTACTATGTTATTCCAGTTTGGACCCAGCCATATGCAAATCAGTCTTGACCCTGCGCCCAATGGGAACAGTCCAGCCCGAACTGCCAAGCCAGGTCTTCCCTGGATTGGAAAAAAGCATCCTAGGACTGGTTTAGGTGTTTCACCCCTCATCAGCCAGGATAGCTTGACTCCAGTGAAATGGTGAGCACGGGACCCACGTCTGGGCATACCCGTCCCACTCGGGGGGACAGATGCAAAAAGAACTGTTGATGGACAGAATGCAGAAAAATGTGATATATTCACCCCAGTACAGAGATCTGGGCCTAAATCCATCGTTTTTTTGCTCACCATGCCATTCCAGTTTGGACCCAGCCATATGCAAATCAGTCTTGACCCTGCGCCCAATGGGAACAGTCCAGTTCAATCTACTCTGCGCTATTGTGCTTGATGCCACTGCAATCAATGCTGAGCCACTCCTATATACACCACTCTACTCTTTGCCACTCCACTCTACCCTGCACCACTATACTGTACCCTGCAGCCCTCCACTTTACTTTGAAACAATCTACTGTATGCCTCTACACTTTATGGAATTGCAGTCTATTCTTCATTACTCCACTCTACGCTACTGCAATCTGTGTCTCTGCAATGTGGACATTGCCACTGTACTATAAACCAGTGCACTCTATGCCAGTGCACCTACTCCAGCTAATTTGCACCACTGCACTTTACAACACTATACTCTAGTGTCACTCAACTCTGCACAACTCTACTCAGTGCAACCGTATGCCACTTCAGGCTACACCAATTATTTCTATACCACTGTACTCTACATCACTGCACTTTAAACCACTCTACTCTGCAGTACTACACTCTTTGACACTACACTGCAGCACTTCACTCTCTGCCACTGAACTCTATGCCACTCTTCTCTTTGCCACTCCACTCTGCGTCACTCTACTCTGTGCCACTGCACTCTACTCTGCACTCTATGCTACTCTACCATACTCTGTGCCAATGCACTCTATGCCTTTCGTCTCTACTCTGCACCACTCTGCTCTATGCAAGTGCAGTCTACCCCACTCTACTGTGCACCAGTGCACTCTTCGCCACTGTACACCGCTCTGCATCGCTCCAATCTACACAACCATACTCTCCACCAATACACTGTAAGCCACTCTATAATAATACTGGTGCATTTTATGGTACTCTACTTTATACCAGTGCACTCTCTCAATGCCACTTCACTCTACACCTAAACAATCTACTGAATGTCACTGCAGTCTTCAACACTCTATTCCACTCTGTGCCACTCCAGTCTATGCCACCCGACACTAGGCCACTCTATTCAACAACTCTGCACCACTGCACCATATGCAGCCATACTCTACTCTATTCCACTCTACACCATTGCACTTTATCACTTTATTCTGCACCACTGCACTCTACACCAATGCACCCTACGCCACTCTACTGTACATCAGAGCGCTCTACGAGGCTCTACTCTGCAGCACTGCGCAATCTGCCACTGAACTCTATACTACTCTCCTCTGATGCCACTTTACTCTATGCCATTCTTCTGTACTCTGTAGCAGTCTACATCACTCTGCTGCTGTTTATGCCAATGCACTCTATGCCACTGCACTCTATGCCATTTCAGTCTATGCCTCTGTACTCTACTCTGCACTACTGCACTCTTCACCACCACACTCTACATCCCTCCAGTCTAAGTCACTCCACTCTCTACCACTCCAATCTATGCCACCACACACTGCAACACTATACTCTATGCCACTCTGCTGTACTCTGTACTAGTCTACACCACTCTGCTGCAGCCTATGCCATTGCACTCCATGCTACTGCACTCTATGCCATTTTAGTCTAGGCCTCTGATCTCTACTCTGCACTACTGCACTCTTTACCACCACACTATACATCCCTCCAGTCAAAGCCACTCCACTCTGCACCACTCAAATCTATTCCACCCCACACTGCAACACTATACTCTACACCACTACTCTATACCACTCTACTCCACCCTGCACCACTTCACTCTATCATGCACCAAACCACACCACTTTACTCTACTCTGAAACAATCAACTCTATGCCATTGTACTCTATGTTACTCTACACCATTCCACTTTGTCACTTCACTCTGCACCACTTTCGCCACTGCTCTCTACACCAATGCACTCTATGCCACTCTACTCTATACCATTGCACTCTATGACACTCTACTGTGCAACACTGCGCTCTCTGTCACTGAGCTCTATGACACTCTCTTCTGAGTCACTTTACTGTACTCTGTACCACTCTATGCCACTCCACTGCACTCTACACCAACGCATTCTATACCACTCTAATCTTCTGTGAACCACTGCACTCTATGATACTGCACTCTATGCCACTTCCCTCTATGCTTCTCTACTCTTCTCTGCACTAGTGCACTCTTCACCACTGCACTCTGCACCACCCAAGTCAAGGACACTCCAATCTGCACCACTCCACTCTACAGCACTCCACTCTGCAGTTCTGCCCTCTATGCCAATGCACTCTATGC
This sequence comes from Lissotriton vulgaris, assembly GCF_964263255.1. NCBI lineage: Eukaryota > Metazoa > Chordata > Amphibia > Caudata > Salamandridae > Lissotriton > Lissotriton vulgaris. Next base: position 397,684,165 of record NC_141696.1, on the reverse strand, counting down.
CGCTACTCTATACCACTCTACTCTACCCTGCACCACCCTACTCTACTCTGCAACAATCTACTCTGCGCCACTGCACTTTACACCACTCTACTCCACTCTACGCCACTGCACTTTACGCCTCTACAGTCTATGCTATGCCACTGTACTTTAAACCAGTGCAATCTATGCCGATACACTTTACATCACTTTACACCCTATGCCACTGCACCTACACCAACTACTTTGCACCACTTCTCTTCACACCACTATACTCAACAACATTCGACTCTAATCCATTGCACTCTATGCCAATGCATGCTATGTCACTCTAGGTCACTGCATGCTACATCACTGCACTCTGTCACTACACAATATGCCACTCAATTCTACTCTGCACCACTGCACTCTATGTCACTGCTCTCTGTTCCACTCTACTCTGCACCACTCTTTGCTACAACCCTGTACTCTAGGACTCTATACTCTATGACCCTTATCTCTGCATTGCTGCACTCTATGCCACTGCACTCTACTCTGCACCAGTCAACTGTATCCCACTCTACTGTACTCTACATCACTACACTCTATGTCACTCTACGCCACTGCACTCTATGCCAATATACTCTACGCCTCTGCACTTTACTCTGCACTTTTCCACTGTACCCTGCACCACTCTAGTCTATTCCACTAGATTCTACACCACTCTACTCCACTTTGCACACTCCCACTCTATGCCAATGGCCCAAGCCACAACAATCTACTCTTCACACCTCTACGACACTGCAGTCTATGCATCACTGCACTTTACACAAATACACTCTACACCACTTCACTCAAAACCAATTAGCTCTACTCCACTGAACTATAGACCACTTTACTCATAACCATTGCACTCTAACTAAATCTACTCTGCACCACTGTACACTGTACTTTATACAACTTCACTCTATGCCTCTCTATTCCAATCCAATCTAGGATACTCAACGATATTGAACTCTATGATGCTCTACAACATTAAACTGTGCTCCACTGACATTACTCGACTCTATGCCACTCCACTCTACAGCACTCTACACTACTCTATGCCACTCCAAGCCACTTTACCCCAGTCCATTCTATAACAATCTACTCCGCTCTATGCCACTCTACTCTACATCACTCTACTTCACTTTGTGCAACACCTTCTATGCCACTCCACTCTGCTCTACATTACTCCACGACCCTCTATACCACTCCACTCTACAACACTATACTCAGGTCTAACACTATGCTCCACTCTATCCGACTCAACTCAACACCCTTACACTCTAAAACACTCTACTCGCTCTATGACATTTCACAACACTGTATTCTACTCTGTGACACTCCACTTCATTCCTCTCCATGCCACTCATCTCTACTGTACGCCACTCTACGCCACTCCATAATACTCCACTTTATGACACTCCACTTCCTGCCCCTCTCCTTTACCCCACTATCATTCAGCCATGCTGAACAGCAGCCACTCTTGTGTACAACTTTACTAAAAACATATTGGCATAATCAGTAGCTGTTGCATATGGGAGAACAATTTACTTTTCCACTGCTTGTTCCTTTAAAACACTTTTTATTTTTATTATTTTTGCAGATTTGTATAGCACAAACTCGACCCAAAGGTATTAGAGTCCTTTACATGAGCATCAGTTACATTGCACAAAGACACATTCATGTTTTTAGGCACCCAAAGATTAAGTGATTTTCAGAGTGTTGTAATACTTTATTCGATACATGTATCATAAAAGTACAAGCATAAAAATATAAACATACATATTTCCAAGCATTACAAACATTAAAAGGTCATTTACATCTTTACTGACCATTAAAACTAAAAGAAGGTGACATGATTAAAATTCATATTAATTCATGGTCTGTGGCGAAATGTGACAACAGTTTTGTCCGAATAATCCAAGCACTGGCCAAAAACTTGGAGACCCCACAAACAGTAACCCTACAAGTGGTGTTGGAGACAATAATTCTGAGGGCTGAATTATAATCCCTGACTCCTAAACACTTTTTATTTTTATTATTTTTGCAGATTTCTATAGCACAAACTCGACCCAAAGGTATTAGAGTCCTTTACATGAGCATCAGTTACATTGCACAAAGACACATTCATGTTTTTAGGCACCCAAAGATTAAGTGATTTTCACAAAATCTAGTGGCGTAGCGAGTGGGAGGGGGGGGGGGGGGGGCGGTGGCAGCGGTCCGCCCCAGCACTCAAGTATCTTTACAGTAACTTCACTGTCCCCAAATAAATTATAACGGCCGCCGGAACGGGCCACCAGTGTGAAGTGCAAGCAGCACATCTACTAAGTTGTAAATGCTGCCTGCAGTGCACGTACGGTGCACGATGTACCACGTTTGTGGGTCCCGTGACCGTCCCAGGGCCATCAATCTTGTAGCGTGCGAAAGCGCTACCAATGACGGCCCTGGGCACAATGTTTGGCAAGCCCTTGCACCTAAATTGCAGTGCCAAGGGAAGGGCAACGCTTCAGTCCCGGTACTGCGTCTTCTCGAAAATTAATGGGATAAGTGGCACATCTGTCATGAGTTGACTGCAGCGTGGGCAGGCTCCCGCAGCCCACGTGTGGTATATCTGCACAGAAGAAGCTGCCCGGAACAGATGCAGGCATGCGGGGCACGGCTGTACAGGTGCTGCGTTATGCTGCCCCGCCTGCTTGTGTCACTTGCGGAAGCGGTAATGAAGAGGGAACAACGAGAAAGAAGCTGAGGCAGCAGCAACCCGCCCGCAGCTCCCGCCAATCCGCCATCTCCCCAGCCCATTGGGCAACGACGCCTCCTACATCAAGTACCAACTGTACTAAGTAAGTGAGCGGCGGTAATTTTTACTAAAGCACTTCTGGCATGATGGTAAACCATATTTTGATTACTTGGAGAGCTATGCACACTCTCCCTCAGCCTTATTAATAGGGAGCAGCATCGCATGCTGGACGACCCGGGGTCAGTGTGCTCAGCTAATCGCTTTTAATTATAATACTGCTCAGTACTGTCACGTAAGTGACAGGCCTGGGTGAGCGGCAGTATTTGTCCTAAAGTAGTGCACTTGAGTCATGTTAACTTTAACCGTAATTGCTTAGAGAGCTAGGCCTTGCAACACGAAGGAACACTTCCACTATTATTAAGGAGGGTGAGTGAAAGTGCATTCCGGGGGAAGAGGTGCAGGTGGCTCGCTGAAACTGGTACCCAAGGGACATCAGCTGGAACATGGACCTCAATCAGGGGTATCGGCTGCTAGCCCTGACTTGCCTTTTGCTGCCTCTATAGGTGCTCTAGTTACTGTGGTCTTGGTCTTTAGGAAGGCTACAGCCCTTTGATACCCCGGTAGCTTCCACTTCTTGCTCTTCTTGGTCCTCCAGCAGCTAACATCAGGCGGCTGAGAGGCTAAAGGTGAGGGAAGAGGTCTATCTATTGCTACCCCTGGAGCTTCGATGTTGGACACTGCCCTGCATCGATGCCCAAGAGCCAGTGCTACACAGATGCACCCGTGATGAAAGAACAGGGGGCATATTATCAAGGGGGTTTATCTCCGCTTTTTTGGCTTTAAAAGCCAAGAAAGGGGAGATAAAATTATCTCTCTATTACCTAGCTGTCGCTAACACCAGTTAGTGACAGCTAGTAGGAAATAGCGACCATCTTGGGCTCCACTTTGCATGTCAGTGATATTTATCACTAATGACATGCAAAGTGGGCGTGCCAAGATGTTAGCGACTGAAAACAGTCGCTAACATCGCTATCTCCTATTACCAACTTTTGGAGATATTCGCGCTAAGCGCGAATATCGCCAAAAGCTAACACCTGCCCTGAGCAGTTCTTAGCCATGTTATCCAATGGGAGGTAGATAACATGGCTAAGAGCATTAGCTCGGTAATGCATGAATATCGCTGACTTTTCAGCGATATTCATGCATTGCGGCGATTTTTATCGCATTTGCGGTAAACCTTGGTAATACCAAGGTTTATTTGCGGTAAAAATCGCCGCAGCTCAGCGGTATATTTTTGTCTCTAACCAAGCAATAGCGATAATTATCGCTATTGCTTGGTAATATGCCCCAAGGCCCCTGGCATCTGGCACAGAGAGAAAGGCCACTCAGAGTCAGAGTCAGTGGGTCCAGGATGTAAAGCGTCCTGATCCGCAGCAGCAGAGAAGATGATGCTTGTCCTTCAGTAAACTACTCGCCTTGTGCTTCACACCAGCTGCATCCGAACCGGGGTGAGCCTTTCACTTCTCTTGTGTAGCAGGTACGTGACTCACTAGAACTTCACCAAAATGTTAACCATAAGTATAAAAAAAATACCAAAAATCGTGGCTTTTGCAATGAATGCACGTGTACCCTTACTTTCAAACCACAACCTACACTGAACCATTTCACAATATGAAACAATAAAAATATCAGAACAACAGTATCGTTCAACTATCCTCGACAAAAATCGGCATGCTTTCTTTCAAATTGAACTTCGGATACAGAGTTATCTGACAAAAAAACAAATATGAAAATTGCATCCAACTCGGCGTAGTTACAGCCCCCAGGCTTCAAACTGGAGAGACGATTGAGAATACACAACGGAGTTACCCAGAGGTGACTTTGTTTCGGCTGTCAAGAGTGATAGCCTATTGCATGTGCACCAGGAAATCTGAATTCATGCCAGCGAATTTTACACTTATCAGAAGCGAACTACAGCCGGTGTGCTCACTGCTAATTGTTTTTAATTATTTATATTACTGCTCAGTACTGTGTCTTCACTTTTTAAGCAATACAGCCTTCGGCCTGACTATCTGCTGGGCAGTAAAGGCTGACTGGCAGCTGTGAGTTGGGGCCTCTCACATCCTGTAAGACTCCTCTGCCCCGGGTGCCCCATGTGGGATAGACTGGAGCAACCTCAGCGATGTTCCTGTGCATGATTGCCAAGGAGCCTGGGGCTCAGTAGTCGATGTTACTTACCTGGTTAAACAGTACAATCAGGTTACAAGGGCACTAGGTTAGTGAATTGTCTTTCCGTCTCTGGTGCTTTGTAGCATTTGTTTAAAGATCTTCCTAGAGTTTCTCATTGCTCAAATGGGTGTAGTTTCTGATATTTATGTTTCACTCGTCTTCATTGCTTGATTTTGTTTGCAAGGAAGTGTCACTCATAGTCGTTTAAATGTCACTCATAATTGTACTGAAATTATAAAAATGTTACACATTGCAATCTGAAACTTTGGCAGCTATGAGAGTACTGTTAATCGGTGTTCAAGGAGAGCGGTGTGTCTGCTCGGTGTTCAACAGGTCGGTGTAACATTCTGCGTGAAACAAGCCCTTAGCCTGACAAACTTCGCTATCACAGAGCAGCCCCCTCAACCCTGATTGCGGAGGTTCGACCTAGAAAAAGTAAGTCAGTAGCTCTGGTCCTAACGCCACATCCTTTCCCCTTTCTCTTCAGCTGTCTTTCTCTTGTTTATGTGTTTTCCATTTTTCTCTCCTCTTTCAATGCCACTTTTGTGGTTTAGTCTCTTTTGCTCTAGGTCAAGGTTTAATAATGAAAAATGGGTGCTTGTCCCGAAAAAATAAGGGGCATATTATCAAGGGGGTTTAACTCCGCTTTTTTGGCTTTAAAAGCCAAGAAAGCGGAGATAAAATTATCTCCCTATTACCTAGCTGTCGCTAACACCAGTTAGCGACAGCTAGTAGGAGATAGCGACCATCTTGGGCCCCACTTTGCATGTCAGTGATATTTATCACTAATGACATGCAAAGTGTGCGTGCCAAGATGTTAGCGACTGGAAACAGTCGCTAACATCGCTATCTCCTATTACCAACTTTTGGAGATATTCGCGCTAAGCGCAAATATCTCCAAAAGCTAACACCTGCCCTGAGCAGTTCTTAGCCATGTTATCCAATGGGAGGTGGATAACATGGCTAAGAGCATTAGCTCGCTAATGCATGAATATCGCTGACTTTTCAGAGATATTCATGCATTGCGGGCGATTTTTATCGCATTTGGGATAAACCTGCGCCGCCGATAAAAATCGCCGCAGCTCGGCGATAATTTGTTCACGCTAACAAAGCAATAGCGATAATTATCTCTATTGCTTGGTAATATGCCCCTAAGTTCCTCAGCTCCCCACCTGTTACTACCGGCTCAAATTAAGCATTGCTTGGAAGACTTAAAGGGCAGGATCACATAAAGTGATCACTGGATGTAGTCACAGCTTGTTTGCTGACTGGTGTCTTAAGGAGTTGAGGGGATGGAGCATCAATATTTTACCTCTTTTAAAAATAGAAAATTGATGCTTGCCTCAGAAATATTTAAGGAATGTGCTGTAATCAACTAAACAAAATACAATAACAAACACAGAGTACAATAATAGACAATTACAATTTCACATGGCACATCACAACAAAATAGTCAATAGAAAACACAACACAAAATATGTAGTACAACAAAGCTAAATAACAAAACTGAATATGTCAGCAGCACTAGCAAATGGCACACAGCAAGTCTGCACCAACATTCTTATCACACACCTTCAGAATCCTCTTTTCATAATGAAGTGGCATCATCCTGATGGATGCATATTTGTAAATTAATTCTTTTTATAGAGTGTTAGAGATTGAAAAGTCATCTCTCCTCTCAGTCACTATTCCATACTCGGCCTGAAAAAGCGCCATTAACAAGCAAGTCAAATTTATCCCTCAGTCAACCATTCTGCTCCCCTTGAACTCTTTGTATCTTCCTGTGATTCCACAAGCATATTTCCAGGAAAATTTAAGCGCAGTGGCTCGGAAGAATATAATGTTTATGCGACTTCTAGGCCTGCGCTCGACGGCCTTCAACAAATGGGCTCCAACAAGCGAGGGGGGGGAGCCTGTAGGCTGTGCAAATACCACTCTGAATCATGGATGCATCTCCTGTGCTGCTCCCTGGCACTAGCAACCCCCAGAAGGTCCCTCTTGAAACCCTTGTTTTTAAAATGGGGTGCCAGGTCGTGCTGGGAGGCCTCGGCCTTGTGCTTTACATCTACTGTCATCCAAGTGCTCGCAAGGTTTGGTAAATTTGTGAGACTTTTGGACAATCTTCTATTACCTCCCTTGGCCGCCTTATCTCCTCCCCCTCCCCTCAAAGACTCATTACAGACTTTTTCCGTCCTTTGGCCCAGTACCCTTTGTCTTAATTATTTTTATCAGGCCAAGCACAGCAAAACGTTCACACAGGCAACTATAATGCTGTTCTCTCAACAAACATACTGGTCTCTAAGCCTGGAAAATTGTTTTTTAGCCCTGTTTTTATAAGATAAATGTGTTAAAAGCCACAATTTATAACTGTGCTAAAGTAGATTCTGTACAGCAATGGTTTTAAGTAACTGTGCTAAACTAATAAAACTTTGAAACTTTGAAACTTTTTATAGTGCTCACATAGCCTGTGGTCACTTCATAGCACGAGAAATGCATAAGCCATGAGTTCAATTTGGGAGGTCATGGTCATCTTCAGTTTTCTGAATGATATACTAATTCCACAGTAGAATTCCCCAGTGAAATTCCATCCATGTTAATTAGATCAGGTTGAAGAAAATACTCCAGAATTTAGAGCACGTAATGTTACCGCCCATCTCTAAACCAGAGTTTGATTTAGAAAATGCAGTATCATCTAATTCCCGGGTAGTGATATAATTTGAGCAAAATCCATTAATGAAGTTTCCTTCTCTGTACATTAATTACTTTGATGAAAATTTCTTAAGTGGCTTGTCTGCTAAATTTTGCACTTTTTAAAGGTATATGATAATTTGCTATTACCACCAGTAATAAATTCAAGCTGATGTACACTTTCAAACACTTCAGATCACAATGGTGTGTGTACCCGTATCAGTAGTGTGAAAAATGTGAAGGGCTCTAATGTGTGTAGCATGAGGAGTGGCTTTAATGCCAATTCAAGATGGCGACTTTCCTGTACGCTCCAACATGGATGCTGAACTTTTAACAATTTTTCCGCCTCTTCTTTACCACTCAGGCTCCATACAGATGCGGTCTTCAGGCTTTCAATGCCGGCGGTAAGCCCGCATGCCATTTTTGTACAATGAGACTACGTTTCGAGACCCCTGTGTTGCGGTGGTGATTTACTCCTCATATCGCGAGCAGCCGCCATTTAAGACCACGTTGCTCGGGTCAGAACCTCTTTTTTTTCTTTTTTGCAGTATTTAGCCCTCCTTATTTATGAGTACTTCCTAACTTAACTAGGACCTCTCTATTTACTACAATTCTTTGAACTGGTTGCTGGAAGCAGTGATTTTGTTCCTTCTGACTGCTGATGCTTTCCCTGTGAAGATATGTCTCTGTCCAATGACTTTCTCTACTCAAAACCTGGGTCTGCCTCTCTGATAGTCTTATTGTCAATAACTACTTTAGCCCCTTTACAGCATTTGGGAGACCAGGTTTTGCGACCTCCTTTTCCGGGAATACTGCTAGTGGGTCTACTATTCGCTTCACTGGTGTATGGGCCAGTCTCATTCCATTCACATCTTTACAAGGTGTTCCACTCCTTATAGCAAGATGCAGTGATTTACATGTGTCTTCCATATCATCCTCTTCAGGCACTAAACCAAGCAAGCATTTGCAATGCAACAGGTCTCACATTTACGCGAGTTTGAGCTATTGGCATTGTAAATGACAATACCTTTTATTTATGATTTGGTTTTTCAAACATAAATAAAAGGCATTGTCATTTACAATGCCAATAGCTTAAACTCGGGTAAATGCGAGACCTTTTGCATAGCAAATGCTTGTTACTAGAGGAGATATGGGCACCTTGGCAGTGATTTTCGGTCGTTGCTTCTTTTTCTCCAAACTGCGCGATTTTATGCGAACATCCTGCTTGGAAGACGCAGTAGAAAATATTGTGAATACACTGTGTGGACACATTCTGCAGAAAAAGTAGACATTTGGAATTATAAATTGGGTGAAAAATAAGACTGCAAACGAAAGTCATATCCACTTCACGTGTTGCCTCGGGAGTGAGTGACAATCAGCAGTGCACTGTGTTGTAACAAGTCAGTCATGTCGCGGCTGTCTTTGTAGCATCCTGTGTACTGAGCATCACACCGAAAACGTCCCTCTTTAATGTTATCAGTACAGCCTCTACGTCAGTCATATCACGTAGATTAATACTCTGTATCAGTCACAGACTTGCAAAACACCGTGCGCAAGTATCAGTTAGCGGGGTGTCTTTTGATTCGAATATTCCAAGTGCAAATTCATGAGTGAAAATCTTTCCCATTACAAGTCACAGAATGCAAAGCAAAAGTCTGGGCGACCTACCCATGCATTGACTCCGTTAACCAGGGAGCTCAGTAAAAGCTACAAATTGAAAAACGTTCTATAAAGAAATGTAACCCTGAGATCTGCTGCTGTGTTTCTCCATATAACGTTATTTTCAAAAGACGTGCGATGGAGATGCGATAAACAAATCTCGATGGATACCAAGTATTATGTCATATTCTTAAGCAGACGGGAGAGAGCGCTCTCTTGATTGCAATTATTTTATTGTCCGGGCACGCTATCTCTCATTTCTAATAGTTCTTTTTCTTCTACATACACACATCACGTTCAGCTTGGACTCTAGCAAAGGAGAAGAGTGCGATCCGTTTCTAGTACTCCATCCCTGATCCTGTGCCTCTTTCACTACCATTAAGAAATAACAGCACTGTGACTTTTGTTTACTCAATACGTCTGATTTGAGCATGTCACTACGGAAGGGGAAGTAGCTCAGTGGTAGAACGCATTCTTCACATGTATGAGGCCCCAGGTTCAATCCCAGCATCTCCACGTTTTAATATATATTTTTTAATATATGTATTTCACGAAAATTGACTTCCTTTAAACCATTGTGCCACTTAATAATTATTTGCTGTGCACGAAATATAAATGAATTCAATAAACAGTTTGAAAACGTGAGTTAGCTCGCACAGACTGTGAAAGCTCGCGGCCACTTATCAAAATATAAATGAATTCAGTAAACAGTGTTGAAAACGTGAGTTAGCTCGCACGGATTGTGAAAGCTCACGGCCGCTTACAGAAATATAAATTAATTCAGTAAACAGTGTTGAAAACGTGAGTTAGCTCACATGGATTGTGAAAGCTCGTGACTGCTTACCAATGAAACATTGTATGCACGTTTGCAATGCCTCCTAACGTGTCACATAGAAAAACAAGCGGCCACGCAAAACGAGGGAGAGGAGGGGGGCCACGCTCCCAACCAGATGGCACACTGCACCCATTTAAGTGCGAGCGGAGCAAAACTGTAGTTAGGCGCCGCTGCCTCGGGACTACACAGAGGTGACCACAGGGCCAACAGCCAACAGAAATCAAGAGAACAACAGCAATGCCAAACTTAAACCAATCATGAGGGGCAGGAGAAATTACACAGAGGTGAAGCCAATATGCAGATTACTTTAAGTCTCGCTGAGAAAGGCGCATGCAGCACATGCGCTGCCAAACGTGAGAACTAAAAAGAGCAAAAAATGACCCTCCTTCTACTATTTTATCATCCCAGAATCCTGTATTGGACTCTATCCTAGATGACGTATGTGGTCTGCAACCATTTATGGTTATTACTAACAAAAAATTGCAACAAACTGAGGATCAATGGATTGTTAAGGAGGGGAAGATGATGGAGTTGGAATAACGTGTGGGGGACCTTCAGGATATAACTACCAAGATACCTATGTTGGAACAAGAAAGTCAGAAACTTAAGCTCCACACCGAAGATCTTGAAAATCGAAACAGACGGAACAATATGCACTTTTATGGTCCCCAAGAGAACACTGAGGGCCCTGATCTGCTGGTCTTCCTGAAGAAATTTCTTTCTGACCTCCTGGATCTTCCTCCTGCGCCACCTCTTAGCATTCAACGTGCACATTGTTTGGGACATCATCAACCTCACTCATCCAAACCACGTGGCATTGTAATGCTCTTTTAGGAATTTACTGATTTGATGCGTGTCTTGAAGGTCACTAGAGTAAAATGCTGTCTTATTTGGTCTGGCCATAATCTGTTTTTCTCACAAGATGTCACCAAAGCAACCGATTCCCATTGTAAAGAATTCTTAACTCTTCATCCCCAGATGAAACATTGGAACATTTAAAATGGCATTCTACATCCTTGCCTCTGTAAGTCCACCTATGAAGGCACATCACGTTCGTTCGATGACCTGGTAAAATTGAAAAAGTTTCTGCAAAGTATAATAAACCTCAATATGGAGACTAATCCTTGATATTTTCAAATAGGTTCAATGTTCTTCCATTGCATTTTTTCTCTCTTTTTTTCTTTTTGTTTTTTTCTTCAAATATGCACTTCTCTATATATATAATTCATCTCCATTTTGTTTTGTTTTCTTGTATCTTATTATGAATATTAATATTACTCTTAATTTTCTTGCATGGTTATGTCTCACTTTACCCCTTTGTCTCCATATCACACTTTAATCCATGGCTACTTGTTATAAAACTTTTATAGTCTTTTTCTCGGTTGCTGTTCTTGCTTTCGGCTCAAGCATGTCCTTAGCTTACCCTTCAGCCTTTTCAATGTAGATCTGGATTCTTACCCTTGATCTGTCCTTCTTTTCTCATTTTCTTATTTACTTCTCCTCAGCCCTTCTTCTCCTTTGTTTTGACTTTGCTCTTCCTTGTTTCCCGTATTATTATTCTTGCCTCTACATGAGTGTTTTTCCTTTTCTTTTTTTTTTCCTATCATACCTACCTTTTTATATTATTTGATGGTCAATAAATCGTGTCTCTTTGTCTCTTTTATTGGTCTTGCAGACCGTTGTACCTGTTGTTGTGTATTTTCCATCACCCCACAACATGTTTATTGTTGTCTCGTGGAATGAAATGGACGATGGGTTTTGATGCTATGATATTTCAAAAGCAAGTCACTCTTTTCAATATTTATCTCCCTGTTAAATCGGATCCCGAATTTAGGTAAAATGTGAAATTTAAACTTTCATCTATCTGTAATCCCAATATCATTGTTGATGGCAATTTTAATGAATGGTTAGACCCGTTTACTGACAGAAAGTCTAAGTCTAAGTTTAAACCTGATAAGTCTCACAAAGCCTTTCAATCCGCCATCTTCTCTCGTCCATTAGTTGTTGTATGGAAAATATGTAATCCTGATATATATGAAATAAAAAAAAATTCTAATGTACATCATAATATGCCTCGTATTGATTATATTGTGGTTTCCATATCATTACTCCCCTCTATTCAATCGTCTGAAATTGGTTCTATTTTTATTTCTGATCTGGCTCCTTTGTTATCTTCTTTTGATATGTCTCTCAACACCTATAAACAAGGTTGTTGACAGTTTAATAATTCTTCACTATCAGACAGAACCTTTGCTTTGGAAGCAACCTCTTTTACTGAAGAATTATTTTCTATTCAATCAATGGTTTAAAGGTTTTATTCAGGGCCCTCACTATTGGCTACTGAAATAAGTAGACCACGCAGTCTGCACTTAACATTAACTTATTTATTAAGAATGAAAGACGCACCCTATGCTGGCTGTGCCTGGGTTCACATAGAAGCTGCCCAACGTTCGATGACAGCCTTCACACCAACATTCCAAAGGGCATACCAAAGGGGGAGGAGAGAAAGGGGAGGGGTGAACATGGGGAAATACCAATGTCGGTTACAACACCTCTTCCTTCCTAAGGGAAAGGAGAACCCATTGTATAGAAATAAGGTACACATATGAAGAAAAGGCAACCAAGTTACTCTGTATGATATCCTCTATGCCAACGGGGGGTTTCACGTATCCTAAACCCTCTTCTCAAAGATGACTCATCTACTTGCCCCTCCTGCGACTCCTCTCTTACATCTCTTCTAGTAACCTCTCTGCTGTCCTCGGTTGCTCCAGAGACACCTGATTTCACTCTGTCCATACTCCACTTTTTCCCATCCTCCATAGTGACCACATTTTTCCCAACCTCTTTGATCCTTCCTGGGGCAAAGAACTTGTCTCCTTTTCTACCTAGACCTACAGGTTTCCTTATGTGAACCATCTGGCCCGGTCTGAATTCCTTCTCCTTTGTGCCCCACTTTTGATCATACCATTTTTTGTATTTCTCTTGACGAGTCCTGACCTTTCTCTCAAACTCCTCCCCGTCTACCACTACCGGCTCTTTAGGGCACAACCAGCTGGGAGAGACTTTAGAGCCTGCTTTCCTTCCTCTTAACAGTTCAAAAGCGGAAATAACCGGTGCTGAGACAGGGAGTGGTGTGATACACCCGTAGCATGTCTCTAATGGCCACCTCCACTCTTTTCCCAGACCTGACAGCCAATTGTATACACTCCTTCAACATTCTGTAAACCCTTTCTACCTTCCCGTTGGCCTTAGGACAGTATAGAGGGGTGTGTATGTAATTTACAGCCAAGTCTTTCAGAAATTCTCTCATTTCTTCAGATACTAACTGTACCCCATTATCTGTCACAATGGTAGATGGGATGCCTTCCTTTTGAAAATGTCCTTAAGGAACTCTATGATGGCCTTGGTGATGATGTTATTTACAAATTTGCAGTAGACCCAGTTGGAATATTAGTCTACCATCACAAAAGATACCAATCAAAGGATCCCTTAACATGTATAGGTCCTGTAATGTCAAATCCTAGCTTGTCCCAGGGTGCCTCGGGGATCTGCACTGGGCTAAGAGGAGACTTTCTTACAATTTTGGTTTTGTCACTCTGGCTACAAGCATAGCACTCCTTGACTTTCTCTTCCATCATCTTATCCATTCTCGGAAACCAATACTCAGCTCTCAGTCTCGCCTTGCATAGACTTCTTCCTAAATGCCCCGCATGGGTGAGGTCAATTATTTTAACTTGCAAACATTCTGGAGGAACAATTCTCCCAGCTTTATACAGGTTATTCCCCACAATTGACAGTTCATCTTTAACATTCCAAAACAGTTGCAAAACCCCTGAGAGATCTTTACAATTGTCAGGCCATCCTTCAATTATGCATTTCTTAACTTCATTAATGGCATTGGGCCCGATGTAGGTAAAATAATTTTACCGGTTCGTAAATACCGAATGATACCGAATCGGTATTTATGAACCGGAAAACCTAATGTAGGTAAATATTCGGTAAAAAATACCGATTCGGTACCATTCGGTATCCACACTCGGTAAATACGATTCGGTAATCACCGATTCGGTAATCTCCGAATCGGTAACACCCATTCAGCCCTATGGGCCTCCAGTCCCATAGGAATGAATGGGAGACACCGAATCGGACATTACCGAATCGGACATTACCGAATCGGTAATTACCGAATCGGTATTTACCGAATCAGTAAATTCCGATCTCGAAGATTTGAAAACAAGACATGTGAGCCAGTGAACCAATCAGGGAGACCCACCACATCCTACAACAAAGCCTCAGAGAATCCAACCAATCAGAAGCAAGTACCACACCCCAGTACCTGGAGGTGGCCACACCCATGCAGGTGCAGAGCAACATAACTGCAGAGAGAGCTGGAGGTGAGACAGAGGAACAGGCTGCACTGAGCCCAGCATAGCTAACCCATGGAGTCCCAGGAGGCACAAAAGGATGGAGGTGACAGGAAGAGGAAGGTGACATTTAGCCCAACAGAGCTTCAGGTGCTGGTGGAGGAGGTTGTGCAGCACTACAGTCAGCTGTTTGGGAGACAGTCTCTGCAAGTAGCAGAGTCTGTAAAGAGGAACACCTGGCTGGCAATACAGAGCAAAGTCAATGCCCTGGGAGTGACTCATTGCGAAATCGATGACATGAAGAAAAGTTGGTATGATCTGAGGATCACCACCAAAAAGAAGCTTGCCACCCAGAGGAAGGATTCAGCAGCCACAGGTGGGGGAAAGAACCGTGCACCAAGGCTCACATAACTGTAGCAGCTTGTGGAATCCACCATAGAGCCAGAGAGCATACACAGGATTGGGGATGCTGACAGCTCAGACAGAGTGGCAAGGATGAAAGGTAAGATGTATGTACATGTACCCCACCCATTCCCTGGCCCCTTCCCCAATGTGGGGGATTAACTCACCATCCAGCACACATGAGATTAGTCACCAACAATGCATCATGGTAGTTGCAGTCATGGGTACATACATCAATTCTGCCAACACTGAACACAGCATGGCATGCCACACACCCCATTCACAACCCGTTGAGGCATAAGAAGATGTGTAGTAGGAATATGTGTAATGAGAACACACATCTGATCATTGTCCAATTCTCTCCACGGGAGAGTCATCGCGCAGAGCAGCGCAGGGAGGAGAGTCAAGTGCACCAACAACGCCACAGAGGGAAAGACCAACTGACACAGCAGGACCTAGCACTGTCCCAGAGGACACGACCACTATGCATGCACCCACACCAACGGAGCAAAGCACCACTGCCCAGCCACTGTCGCCCCTGCTGTTCGAGACACAGACTCCGGCACCACCTGCAGGTGCCACAACACCGAGCTCGGGGTCCCCTGTACATGTGAGGCCAAGGAGGCAGGACGTACTTCCATTAGGTATAATGGAAAGCTCTGAAGAGGAAGTGCTGGAGGCACCCAGACCTAGCACACCACCACTGACTAGCAACGCAGGCCAACAGGGGTCAATGGGAACTGGCCGTGCAAGAGACCGTGGCCGTAGGGCACGTGAGCAGGATGAGGAGCTGAATGAGCAGGGTGTATTGCTTGGCTGGAAGCCACAATGGTGAGGGTGCAGCGCATGCAGGCCAAGGGGATTCTGTCAGTGCACCGACAGGTGCGCATCCTGAACAGCAGGATGTCAGACATCGATCAGGGGATGGGTGCCATGGCGAAGGGAATGGAGGCCATGGGCAAAGGAATGGAGGCAATGAGCAAAGGAATGGAGTCCATGGCAGAGGGGGTGAGGGACATGGGTGTGCGCATGGGCTCCCTCTGTGACAGGCTGGAGAGTGACCACCAAGAAAGGCGCAGGTACAGGCGCGAGGTACAGCAGCTGAACCAGTCTATTAACCGTCTGGCAACTTCCACCACACTGCTATGCTGCCGGTCTGTGACCATGCAGACTGAAATTGTTCACTGCTGCTGTGACTTGTCCAGGGGGATGTGGAGGGTGACCTCTGCCATGGAGGTGTTGCTGACACAGCAGACAGCCACTGCTGGTGAAATGTGACACAGAGGAGTCCACAAGCAGGAGTGGAGCCAGCACGCCTGTTCCGGACATTCGTCGGAGCAGCAGACTCCATGCAGATGACACTGCTCCTACTGCGCAGGCTGACCCCAGACAGTGGCTCACTCAACATCACGCGCAAGCGCAAGCATTAAGGGAACATTATGGACACAGGACATGTCATAGTGAAGTTAACTTTGGCAACCCAGTGTGCATGGAGAATTAATTTTGATTTTGGTGATCTTAAATAGTGCAGTTGTGCATATTAAGGTGAGTGTTACAAGACATGAACATGCCTGTGTGTTATCACGATATTAAAAGTATCTGTTGGTGATTTCTGTGCGTCGCAGTCTACCATCTGTTGAAGGTGCTGCTCCTGCTGCAGTGTGATCGGCTTGTACAGTCCCATCATCTATGTCCTCATGATATGTTAGTTCAATCTCTGTGCCCTCCTTGGTAGCAAGATTGTGCAGCATGGCGCAGGTAGCTATTATCTTGCAACAGATTATTGGTGTGTATTGCCGTGCACCTCCACTCTTATGGAGGCACCGAAATCTACTTTTCAGCAGTCCAAATGTGCGTTCCACCACGCAACGTGTTGTCCTGTGTGCCATGTTATAACGCCTTTCGCTCATGGTGGATGGGTTCAGGTAGGGGGTGAGAACAAATGACCGCAGGGCATATGCACTGTCACCTTGGTGGAAAATGAAATTTTGATTAGTCACATACTCTCAATGTTTCCTTCAGCATGGACTATCAGGGTGTCTTGCACATACTTACCCAGCAGGTATCCATCACCAAAATCACCAGAAACAAGGCGTCTGTATATCCCACTGTTGGTGAATATGTAGGAGTTGTGGGTACTCCCTGGATATTTGGCAACAATGTCCGTTATTATGTTGCCAGCGTTGCAGATCACCTGCACATTGATAGAATGTTTTGACTTCCGGTTTCTGTATATGTGTTCAGTAGCTGCAGGTGGGCATAGTGGGATGTGCGTCCCATCGATACAGCCTATGATGTGCGGAAACTGGGCGAGTTGATAGAAATCGGTTTTTGTCCTAGCAAGTTCTGCAGGTGTATCTGTGAACTCAATGTAGTGTTCCATCCTCTGCATCATGGCGTGTATGAATTTCCTGAAAAACCGTGACAGGCAGCTCTGAGACACCCCACCTACTGCGGCTATCACGTGCTGGTAGCTACCAGAGGCAAGAAGGTGTAGGCAGCACAGCACCTGCACATGGGGGGGGTGGCATGTGCTCTTGGGGTTGGGTGTTCCAGATATGGGTGGAGGTCCCCAATCAAGTCCAGGATGGTTCTGGGGTGGAGTCTGTACCTTTGCAGGATCTCAGCTTCTGTCAGTTGGAAGAGGGTGATCCTCTGCCTATACACCTGCTACTCCCTTAGCCAGACCCTCTCTCCTGCTACCTGTATCCGTAGCCACCTTGCAATGACGTAAAAAGCAGCCATTGTGGTTGCACTGTTGCATTTTGGGGCCTTCTTATATATCCTGTTCCTGGTTTCCACCAGCTCCCGATCCATGGTAAATACCGATTCTTAAATACCGATTTTCGTGAAATTCGGTATTTTTAGAATTTGCTACATCTCAACAGGCCTTTTTTACCACTTCTTATTTACCGAGTCGCTAAATATGAATTCGGTATTTTCCGATTCGGATGTTTACCGATTCTTATTTTCCGATTTGGTAAACATGAATTCGGTAAAATCTGATTGGTTTAATACCGATTATGTGTTTTACGGAATGGTATTTTCCGAATCGGTACGTTTTTCGTCACTTACATCTCGATTCTCATTTACCGGTCGGTAATGGCCGGAATTACCAAATTCCGGCTGTTACCGACCGGTAAATGCCTACCTACATCGGGCCCATTGTCTTTACCCACACTCTCCTTCCAAAGTTCTTTATCAATGGCAGGTGCAACTATTTCTAATATTTGGTCCACTACTTCATTTACCTTAGCTCCCGCTTGGATAGGAGCAATGGATAAAAAATCTGCAACTCTATTCTGTTGTCCTGGAACATGTACCATCACAAAGGTATAGCCTTGAAGACCTATTGACCACCTAGCAAACCTGGGTGTCATGTTCTCCACCTCTTTTATACTGAGCATTGATAGGAGGGGTACGTGATTAGTGTGAATTTCAAAAGGAATACCTCATACATAGAAACTAAAATGTTTAACTGCCCAGTACACTGCTAGAGCCTCTTTTTCAACTGTGGAATAATTCAGTTCAGCGCCCGTGAGTGCTCTAGACGCGAATGCCACAATGTTAGTTTTCGTTCCCTGACTTTGTGCCAGGGTGGCACCAATACCTTTCGCACTTGCATCGGTTGTTATTATGGTGTCTTTTTCTACATTAAACTTGCCAATATAAGGCGCTGAAATGATGGATTCCTTTTTCATTCCCAGAGCCTTCTCTTGGTTCTTTCCCCACGTAAATTCCACTTCTTTCTTTATGAGACCCCTTAGTGGTTGGGAAATCATAGCAAAATCCTTAATGTACTTTGACATGAATTCTGCAAGACCAAGGAACGCTAGGATTTCCTCCTTGTTAGTTGGGACAGGAGCTCTTTTGACTGCCTCCACCAAGTCTATTTTAGGTTTTATTCCCTCTTCAGAAATTGTTTGTCCGAGATAATCCACTGAGGATACCCCTATCTTACATTTACTCCTTTTTGTCATGAAACCAACCTTTCTTAGTTCCATAAGTACATTCCTCGCATTAAGGTTGTGTTCACTTTCACTTGAACCATAAACCTGAATGTCGTTCCGAAAGCAAAGAGTCTTCTTACAATCCTGTAACACATGCTGTATCACCCTCTGAAAGGCTGAGGCTGACGAGGCGAGTCGGAAGGGCATCCTCAGAAATTTAAAGTTGCCAAAAGGAGTAGTGAACGCAGTAAGATGTTGTGAATCTGGATGCAATTTTATCTGGTAATATGCCGAGGATAAATGTAGCACACTGAAAAATGTGGCTCCCTCAATAGTGCTCAACATTTTGTTTATCCTCGGAAGGGGATGTCTATCTACTTAAATGTTTGAGTTAAGGGACCTCGAATCTACACATAGTCTTATGCTCCTCCCACCATCCTTAGTCGTGATGGCAATGGGAGCCAACCATGCTGAGCTCTCTATTTCTTGAATGAAGCCTTGCTCTTTCAACTTTTCAATTTCCAGTCTTAATGGCTCCCTCATCATCAAGGGAATAGAACGGGTTTTGTGAACCACTAGTACCGCCCCTTTCTTAAGAACAATTCTATGCATGTACTTCTTTAACAATCCCAATTTGTCATTAAATACATCTGCAAATTTGTCTAATAAGATAGTACCTATCACCGGTGGTTCAATCAATAACACTTGCTCCTTGTTGTTAGGATCTAAAATGATACCTAATTCCCTCTGGTGTCTCCACCCCAGTAAACATGAACCTTGTTTTGTTATATAGACTTTTCCCACCGCGTGTCTGTCTTTGAACGCTATTCTCATTCTTGCCATGCCCACTAAAGGTATGCTCCCCTTATTGTACCCTGCAGCATTAATGTCTGGCTTTTCTATCTCTGCGTAACCACTTGGAAATAATTTTTCAAAACCCCCCTCATCAACTAACGTGAATGGTGAGCAAGAATCAGCGTACATAGTAATACTTTGACCATCTAAGCTCACATCACATGTGGGGTATTGAGTATCTTCTTCAGCCTCTGACTCCTTGATCTGAAAAATGAGACTTTTACCTTCTCCCCTCTCTTCCTCTGGACTTTCCACCCAATGTACTTTTAAACCAAAGACATTGCATACTTTGGAGAAATGTCCCCTTCTGTTACACTTCCTACACATCATGTTTTTAGCAGGACATTTCCAACTATTAGCTAAATGATTTCCGCTGCCGCACCTGAAGCACTGGAAACTTTCACTCTTCTTCATATTGTCTACCTTGCTTTTCACTCCCACCTTGCACACAGCCTCCTCACTAATAGACTCTTTAGGCTCTCCTTTTTCCTTAAAAGTATCAGAGATTCTCATTTCTTTCACACACATTGCTGTGTGCTCCAGACCTTTTGCTATGCTAATAGCTTCCTCCAAGTCAGGATTCCTAGTAAGGAGCTCTTCCTGTACCTTCTGGTCATTGGTACACCTAACTAACTGGTCCCTTATCATGGAATCTGTAAGACCTCCGAATTCGCAAGTTGCAGACATTCCTCTAAGAACAGCTATATAGGATGACACTTTTTCCTCTTTCTTTTGCACTCTTTTATAAAACGTATGTCTCTCAAGTACCACGTTAACCTTAATCTTGAAATGTGTTTCAAGTTTTCTCAATGTGTACTCATATACAGCACCCCCGCCTTCTTCTTCAGGCACTTCATCCTCAACTGACCTTCCTGTGAGATCTTCAAAAATGTTCCTTCCCTCTATACCTAAATTATGCAACAAGATGTGTTGTTTCCTCACGTTAGAGAAATTCCCTCCTCCTATAGCTATAAGGTACGATTTAAAAATACCTTCCCACCTCTTCCATGGTATATTAGGCTCCCCTTGTTCATTCAAAAATGGGGGTGGTTGATTCATGTCTGCCCCAGCCATGTCAGGTGGAGTATAGATAAAATGAGGGAAAGCCAGGAACAATAACCTGAGGGAAACACTGATTAGACAGCAGATAAATAGACTGAAAGTAGGAGACTAGATACACAGGGTTTCAACTAGAATGAACACTGTGTCACTACGCACTAAATAGGTGACAACTTGATAATTAACTACTGGGAGTGAAACCCAAAGACATGCTGTGTAAATACTTTTTTTTTTCCTCTTCTTTCTTTTCAAATTGTACAGCTGTGCCTGTCAGCGACCTGAAAATAGAAAAAGAGTGCCACTTGACACCCTAATAATATTCTATTGTGGAAGGCACTTACACCATGTTAATACACTTGACAGGCTATAAATAAAGAAGAGCTGTGCCCATCAGCATGAGTAGCTTGAAACACCTAAATTACTTCTTTGCGCCCACCACTTAGACTTGACCGACCGATCGTACATGCTCGTGGGGCCTCAAATGAAAAACGCTGAGTTTCAGTCATTAATTCATGAGCATGAGCGTCTGAGTAGAGCAAGGCTGCCCTCTTGTACTCCAAACTCGCAACTGCGCAACCGCGCAACCGTGCCTGTCTCAATCGGAGTGAACACAGCTGACTGAAAGCATGAATACAATGTCAGTCAGCGCGCTGGCAAGGATCCCACCAGAGCGCGCGAATTGCTAATCATCACCCTCTCCTGATATCGCTCTGAAGAAGGGATGACCTTAGGACACTCCTACGCCAATTACCCTCCGTCGCTTCCGGAAAACAGCTGACTGAAGAATGGATCACCAAGTCTGTCAGCGCGCCGGCAGGGATTTCCTCAGAGCGCGCTAATTCCAATCTTCTCGCACTCCCACACCTCGCTGATGAAAGGAATGCCCCTCATATGCCACACCGCCGGTCAAACATTTGTCGGCTCTGAACACAATCACATTTCCACACACCTCCGTTGTACACTGAGAGCACGAAATCTGCTGGACTTGAAACCACCTGAAGTACGCCACTCGGCAGGACGTCTCACCTCTTTAGCTGCCCGTAGTCGGAGCCTGATTACGCCCAGAGACTCCGCGGGTGTCCCCGTGGGAACTGCCACCGCTTCACGCCTGTGACATGATGCCTCCTGATCGACCTCTGTGACACCTTCGTCCTCCGCCGGAACCTTTGAATTATAGAGAAGATGCCTGGAGTGGAGCGGAATTCGTGCCCTGATGTCGTCCGTGGATACTTGACTCCCAAGGTGTGAAGTCAGGGTCCGATGCAGCCAAATGACCTAACAACGCCACAGGTCACCAGCCAGCAGGAAAGCCACAGGGAGGAGTGCACCGCTGTCCCTGCCACAGATATCCGGTCCTCGTCGCCACGTGAAGAAAGTAAACCACGCAGTCTGCACTTAACATTCACTTATTTATTAAGAATGAAAGACGCACCCTACGCTGGCTGTACCTGTGTTCACATAGAAGCTGCCCAACGTTCGATGACAGTCTTCACACCAACATTCCAAAGGGCATACCAAATGGGAAGGAGAGAAAGGGGAGGGGTGAACGTGGGGAAATACCAATGTCGGTTATAACACCTACTCTGCCAGAAAAAAAAGGTATTAAATGCTGAGTAACCTCTCAGCTCTCCAAAAGATAAAGTTTCTGGACATATGAACTTCTCCTCTAAATCCTCCTCAAACTTACAGGAACTAATTAAAGCCAAGTCTGCCCTGAATAAAATTACTACAGTCAACACTTGTAATGCTCTTCTTAAAATTAAGTCCAAATACCTTGGAGGCCAGAATAAGGTGGGTAAAATGTTGGCCAATTATTTAAAAATCAAATCGGAACAGTCTGCTATTGGTCGTATTTGCTCTGAACAAAATAACAAGATGGTGTACTCCGACTCTGAAAATGAAATTACTTTCCAATCCTATTATGAATCACTATATGCAGAAGAGAAAACTCCTTCTGAAGGTGATATTAAAACTTTTTTTCAGGGAATCCGAAAACCTCCTTCCATTCATGATACTCTTTTACCCCTTGAAAAAGATATTACTCTTCAAGAAACTATTGACGCTCTTAAATCTTTAAACAAAAGCTAAAGCCTCCATCCCGGATGGTTTTTCAATTGAACTTATTTCATAATTTTCCTCTATTTTTGCTCCTAAATTACTAGAACTTTTTAACTCATTTTTGTCTAGCTCTAAAGCTAGTGGTTCTTTTTTGGAAACTCCCTTGTCATTATTCCCAAACCAGATAAAGTCCTGCCCTTTTAAAAAAATACTGACCTATCTCACTAACCAACTGCAATTGTAAATTTGTTGCTAAACCTGCTAAACTTTTAGCATCTCATCTGAAGAATGTCATTCCCCTCCTTATTAGACCTCACCAGGCTGATTTTATTAAGGGCAGACTTGCATATGACAATGCCAGAATCTTTTCCAACATCCTTTCCTTGGGGAAAACACTCCTCTCCCCAAGCAGCCCTGTCACTTGATGCTGAAAAGGCCAATTTATGTTTTTTACACTTCATTGGTTTGATTTTGGCCGTAAATGCATTTCTTATATCAAACTGCTATTTATTGAACCACGTGCTTGTGTGTTTGTTAATGGTGATTACTCTCCTTATTTTAAACCACATAGAGGCACAAGACAGGGTTGTCCTCTTTCTCCGTTACTTTTTCTCCTTTGTATAGAACCTTTTCTTGAACGTGTCAGGTATAACTGATATAACTGTTTTAAACTCAATTCCCAAGAAAATAAACTCTCTGCATATGCAGATGATATCCTAATTTATACGTCCAACCCTTCCAATTCCCTGGATTCTTTTTTTACAAGAGATTGCTTTGTATTCCAATGTTTCTGGGTACAAGTAACATTTTTCTAAAACTGAGATTTTACAACTAAATTCCTCGTGTTATCGTTATAAGTTTGATAAGAATAACTTTACTTGGTGTCCCATAAGATTAAATACTGAGAGGTATGGTCCTCCCCCACCATACCTGATACACTAGTTCATAATATCACTGCTTTAAAACTCAAAATCATAAGCTATTATCTTCCTGGTCTTCATTATTTTTATCCTGGTGGGGTAGATTAGACACCTTTGAAATTATGATTGTCCTCATGTTCCTTTTATGCTTTCGATGTTACCCTTTAAAATCTTTAATTATAATTTTTCCCAGATCACTTCCATAACAACATTGGTTGTTTCTGAACATTCTTTAATGCATGATTCTCATTTCAGGATGTTGTTTTCATGTCTAATTGTAAACTCATTTCTAAATACCCAATTTTTAAATATTCCCATCTTCTGTTACACACTCTATTTACCCAAGAATTAGATCTTTGTCATTTCTTGCTTCCTCTATTTAGTATAATACATTTATCAAATTCCGCCATAAATCATGTTACTTAAAACATTGGAAAGGAAAGAGTATTTTATATGTGTATCATTTAGTCTCTCATAATTCCATTATACCTTTTTCTCAGTTGCAGGAAATATGTGGCCTCCCTGATTCTTGTCTTCAACAATATAACCTATTATTTACTGTACTTCAAGCTTTTTTACTGAACAATAACTTTCCATCTGAAGTTACTCCAATTGCCAATGTGACACCTTTATACAATATTACTATTGATTCCACCCCAGAGCTTCCTTTATATATAAAACTATGTCTTACCCTATCACTACA
Source organism: Lissotriton vulgaris (assembly GCF_964263255.1). NCBI lineage: Eukaryota > Metazoa > Chordata > Amphibia > Caudata > Salamandridae > Lissotriton > Lissotriton vulgaris. The sequence continues at coordinate 397,659,706 of NC_141696.1, read as the reverse complement.
AGGAGCAAATCCTCTATTAAGCTTTTGTGGGAAAACGATTTTCTCAATCACTATCTGTTCATCAATGGGACCAATTGTGGCAACAATAATTAGTACCTCTAAAGCTGCCAATATTACTCAATCTTTATTTTTGATGTATAGTAGAGTTGTTATTACTCCCTCCTTCTTTATAAAATTGACCCTTCTGTCTCTCGCTTATGCTGGTCATGTCTCTCCTCTGATGGTATATTGACTCACCTACTTTATTATTGTCCTAAAGTGAATGAATTTTTGAAAGCTATATGGTCTAAATATTTATTGATTTTCTCATGTTATATTCCATGCTCTATTCAAAATATTTTGGGGGGGGACTTTATCTGCTGAGTTTGATCAGATTTCTTCAAAAACTAATTTATTCAGTCTTTTTATTGCTCTTGCATTTAAAGTTATACTAACTTTTTAGAAAGTTAAGTTTAAACTATCTTTATTGGTATGGTGATACCTTATTTGTGATGAACATTGAATATATTATGTCTCATCTTTTTCGTTATCTCAAAAAATAAAATCTGATTTACTTTGGTTACATTTTACCACTTTTCTATTCTCACACACATCATTCTCCTAACACTCTTGATCTTCTTTAAATGTCTTCTCTTTTGTCTCCTTGTCTCTCTTTTCCTCTTTCAACCTTCTTTCCCTCTCTCTTCGTTTTTCCTTTTGTATAAAACTCACATATATAATTGGGGTATTTCTGTTTTTCTTAGCACTAGATTTACATTGTATTTTCGATATTATTAAGAGTTTATTACTTTATACTCTGTCTAAATTGTTACTTCTTTTTTAACCACTGTTTTTTTTTAAAAACCTTTTTTATTGATAACACAAGCAGCTGATAGTTAATAAAAAAGAGAAACAAAAGGAAAAGTATAAACAAGAATGCATTTGATCAGTACATATTGCGTCTTGAACTTCTTCCTAATAAATACAGAGAGTAATACATAAAAAGAAAAAAAAAGACATCAAGTAATCAACGCAAATTCATATATCATCTAAGAGAGAAATAATAAGATATCAAGGTAGGCATAACCCTTAATTAAATCAATTCATATTTGAACGAGTAAAAAGACATCCCCATATTCTATCTATTTTCTTAAGTGCTTTATCACCCCTTTTCCTAGCTAAAGATAATTCCATATCATATATCTCCTTCACCAAAAACCACCATTCAGTCACATGAGGTGGTTGGTCCGAGATCCATGCCCTTGCAATAACCAATCTTGCGCATGATAACAAAATAAAAACAACATCTCGAAATGGGGAAATAGTAGGTTGAGTACCAAGAAGAATCATTTCAGGTTGTAATGATGTGTCAATTAATAGTTTCTGTTTCAGAATATTTTCAAAACTATCCCAAAATGAAAACAAAACTGGACATGAAACAATCATATGTTCTAGATCAGCAGCCTGTAGTTGACATTTTGGGCATTTCGTACGATCATTAAGCATGGGCGAATTTTGCGAATTCGCAATCCGCGAATTTGTGGATTTGCGATCCGCAAAAATTGCCAATTTGTGGATTTTTGTTTTTTTGCATGTTCGCAGGGTTTTTTGCGTGTTCGCGGGCTTTTTGCGTGTTCGCTGGGATTTTTGCGTCTTTGCGAGCCGCTTGCATAGCGAAGTTACCCATGCAGTCGTTTATGGGAGAGGGAGAGAGATAGATAGATAGATAGATAGATAGATAGATAGATAGATAGATAGATAGATAGATAGATAGATAGATAGATAGATAGATAGATAGATAGATAGATAGATAGATAGATAGATAGATAGATAGATAGATAGATAGATAGAGAGAAAGAGAGGGAAAGAGAGAGGGAGAGAGACAACGAGAGAAAGAAAGAGAGGCCGGATCTCTCAAGGGCCAGATTCCTGAGTTGCCCCTACAGAACATACAGCTTTTTATTTTTAGCAAAATGCATATGAAATTTGTGCTGTAAAGGTCTCTTTTAGTTTAACCCCTCCTGACAACTCAAAATGGGTGTATTTGCCATCCTCTCCCTTCTTCCTGTTTTTTAAATCTGTAAGTGCTTACTGATGAGGTTTAATTCCTTGGAAAGGTGCCTCGTTGCCTACTTGTAACTATTCTCTGACCCTGCTTCAAGGGTCAGAGCAGGGTCAGAAAATAGTTGCAAGTAGGCAACGAGGCGCCAGGAAGCAATTAGCAGCAGGTGTCCGAGTTGAAGTTAATTTGTTTGTAACCCTTTTGTAAAGGGTTACAAAGAAATTAGGTTCAACTTTTGCACCTGCTGCTGTAACCCTTGCTTGGCTGAAAATTCGTCCCCGCTGATTCACAGATTTTACCGCGATTTCGCGAGATTCGCGGATCGCGAAATCGCGGAAAATCCGCAAATTCGCCCGCGAAACGGATTTTACGCCCACCCTTAACGATCATTATGAACATTATTAGAAGACCATTTACAAAATTGTTGCGGGGTGTAATAAAGCTGACAGATGGTCTTATAGGCTTGGAGTTTTAAACTGGATGAATGAACTAAAGTATCAATATTATTTAAAAATGTAAAAATAATGTTAGATGAAATACCGGTCGTAAAATTTAAGGTCCATTTCTGGGCCAATTTAGGGCAGTCATCTATCTTATATTGACTGAAACATTTATACCCTTGGCTGATCATAGCTTTGTTCTTCCCGCCTCCTCCCTACATACAAATCCAAAAATCTGAATCTGAGATCTTTTTAAGCTTTAGTTTTCCAATAAGGAAATCTCGGATTTGTATGTATTTAAAGTACGCATGCCCCGGTAGTTTATATAGTATCCTAAGTGTTTCAAACTCTAACAAGCCTGAGGAGCCGGATAAATCGCCCAGTTTGGTCATGCCTAAGTTACACCAAATCCTGCACCCTAAGTCACTGAAAATACCTGGTAAACCCGGATTGTTCCAGAGAGTTAAATCAGGGTGAAAGATTGACGTTTTGTTGAGTACCAGTATTATATTCCATATATTTATTATGTCTTTGGCGGTCTTAAACCTGACTCTTTTAAAATAGTTTGGATCATTGGTTCTAGCAACGAATTGAATAGAATCGGTACCAAGCATAAATTGGTGAAAGTAATAAGGATTATTGGAATTAAAAAGACTCTGTAGACGTCCCAAAAAGGATGCAAAAAAATAAATTCTAAAGTCTGGAAAGTTAAGGCCACCCTTACTGAATGGTAATTTTAAGGTAGATAATGATCTGCGTTTTTTTAAACCCCCATATAAAGCTGCCTAGAATGCCATCAAGTTTTCTAAAGAATAATTTGTTAATTTTTAAAGGAATACACCTAAATAAATACAGAAACTTTGGCAGAATGTTCATTTTGATGAGATTTATTCGACCAATAAGGTTTAGGGGAACCTTATGCCATTTTTTAAGAAGAATGCTAGTGTCTTTTAATAAAACATCACAGTTCAGTGCAATAATACACTTGATGTTAGATGTAATTTAAATACCTAAGTAGGTAGCTGTGTGGCATATGCCAGCGACTGGTATCCGTGGTGTATAATTAACTATGGTTTGTGTCTTATTTATATTTAATTTGTAGCCCGATACTGCACCAAAGGAGTCAGCTTCTTTAATAATTCCGTCCATGGCTTCTGCGACATCTGTTGTATAAATCGCCAAGTCGTCAGCGTATGCTGTAATTTTAAGTGAATTAGTGCCAAAGTTAAATGATTTTATACGTTCCTGGGATTGTATAGCATTAATAAAGGGCTCCATAGCAAGAGCAAATAAAAGAGGTGATAGCGGGCACCCCTGACGTGTGCCTCTTAAAATTGGGAATCTAGATGACAGCAGATTATCGTACCCTATTATAGCATTTGGACAATCATAAAGTGCTCGTATTTTCATTAGGAAGTGTTTTTTAAAAACAATTTCTTTAAGAGTAGCCCAAAGATATTCCCACCCCAGTTGGTCAAATGCTTTTTCAGCATCGAGTAATACCATGCCGAGTGGGGAGGAATTTGTTGCAGCAACATGTAACGCAGTGATAGCCATGTTAACATGCAATTATAAATCAAATAGGCATAACTAGTAAGGCTCCAAGTTCTTGGAATACCGCTAAAATCATTTTCTTTCTAAAAAAGAAGAAAACACCTTCAGAGTGTGGGTCTTATAGGACGATTTCCCTGATTAATTCAGATGCCAAAGCATACGCTAAATTAATTGCTACAATACTATCTCCTCTTATGCCCAAATTAGTTAGCCAACATCAACACGCTTTTTTAACCATTGTATTGAACATTATCTTTTCATTTTCAATATTAAACTAATGTATATAAAATATGATCTGTTATTTAAACTATGTTTGCCATAAATTACCATGGCCAGCTTCTACCAAAATATAGCAAGTGGATAGCTCCCATTTGTGTTGATCCCAAAGCAATGGAAATATTTATAAATATCCATGTAGCTGTACAAGCTTCGGCCCGGATTTATTATTTTTTGGCATAACAAACCACAACAAACAAAGTTGTTGTGCTCCATTACTCAAGAGGGTTGAAACAGTGCACAGCTATCTTTACGACGTCTGAGTATACGATAGGGTATACTCAGACATGAGTCCCTTGCTCACTGCACCATCAGGATTCAAGCAAGCCGGGCCGACGACGGCTAAAATGCCGGAAACCGGTCCCCGGAAGCTTGTCTCCTTTCTAGTGAAGAATTGGCTTGGTAGTTTAGTCTGCCCTGTTCCCATGATGCACTGGGCCAGGGACAGACTGATTTGCATATAGCCAGGTTCCGAGCTGGGATGGTGCAGTGAGCTAAATAACGGTGATGGATCAAGCCCTGATCTTTCGACTGGGTAAGAGTGGTCTGCTTAATTCAGAAACTCTGTTAATCACCACCCCCTTTTCTGAATCGTTTTTGGCCACTATAGGTGTGGCAGGGTATACTCAGACATGAGTCCCTTGCTCACAGCACCATCAGGATTCAAGCAAGCCGGGCCGACGACGGCTGAAATGCCAGAAACCGGTCCCCGGAAGCGTGTCTCCTTTCTGGTGAAGAATTGGCTTGGTAGTTTAGTCTGCCCTGTTCCCATGATGCACTGGGCCAGGGACAGACTGATTTGCATATAGCCAGGTTCTGAGCTGGGATGGTGCAGTGAGCTAAATAACGGTGATGGATCAAGCCCTGATCTTTGGACTGGGTAAGAGTGGTCTGCTTAATTCAGACACTCTGTTCATCAGTACCCCCTTTTCTACATCGTTTTTGGCCACTATAGGTGTGGCAGGGTATACTCAGACATGAGTCCCGTGCTCACTGTACCATCAGGATTCAAGCAAGCCGGGCCGACGACGGCTGTAATGTCAGAAACCGGTCCCCGGAAGCTTGTCTCCTTTCTGGTGAAGAATTGGCTTGGTAGTGTAGTCTGCCCTGTTCCCATGATGCACTGGGCCAGGGACAGACTGATTTGCATATAGCCAGGTTCTGAGCTGGGATGGTGCAGTGAGCTAAATAACGGTGATGGATCAAGCACTGATCTTTGGACTGGGTAAGAGTGGTCTGCTTGATTCAGACACTCTGGTCATCACCACCCCCTTTTTTGAATCGTTTTTGGCCACTATAGGTGTGGCAGGGTATACTCAGTCATGAGTCCCTTGCTCACTTCACCATCAGGATTCTAGCAAGCCGGGCCGACGACGGCTGAAATGCCAGAAACCGGTCCCCGGAAGCTTGTCTCCTTTCTGATGAAGAATTGGCTTGGTAGTTTAGTCTGCCCTGTTCCCATGATGCACTGGGCCAGGGACAGACTGATTTGCATATAGCCAGGTTCTGAGCTGGGATGGTGCAGTGAGCTAAATAACGGTGATGGATCAAGCCCTGATCTTTGGACTGGGTAAGAGTGGTCTGCTTAATTCAGACACTCTGTTCATCACCACCCCCTTTTCTGAATAGTTTTTGGCCACTATAGGTGTGGCAGGGTATACTCAGACACGAGTCCCTTGCTCACTGCACCATCAGGATTCAAGCAAGCCGGGCCGACGACGGCTGAAATGCCAAAAACCGGTCCCCGGAAGCTTGTCTCCTTTCTGGTGAAGAATTGGCTTGGTAGTTTAGTCGGCCCTGTTCCCATGATGCACTGGGCCAGGGACAGACTGATTTGCATATAGCCAGGTTCTGAGCTGGGATGGTGCAGTGAGCTAAATAACAGTGATGGATCAAGCCCTGATCTTTGGACTGGGTAAGAGTGGTCTGCTTAATTCAGACACTCTGTTCATCACCACCCCCTTTTCTGAATCAGCTATCTTTACGAAACATTTTTTGCTGCTGCTGTCATTCCATTCACTGGTACACTAAAAAACACCTTCCGTGATGCACAGCTTTGCGCCAAGGTGGGTTTGTGTGCCCTCTCTAGCTTCAGATTTGGACTGAGAGCCTACCTGTCAAGTGCACATTCCTATGCCTAGACAACCTCTGAAGAGATCCGCACATTGTATGTGTGCTGTGCACAGCACCAAATATTCAATTTGTGGGTTGTTTGGGGAAAATGCAATCATTTCTAATTCTTAAACCCTGTCTTTTAATTGGTAAACCCAGTCTGCCTAACTCAGTAATTGATTTTTGTATGAAAAACTATGGATGTTTGCGCTGATCTACCCATGGTAAATCCCAGTAACACCACTTTGACACAAAAGTGATGAAAACAGTGCAAATCTCTATCTCTGCTGAGGAAATGGCACATTTCGAACACACAAAAACATTTGCACTAAAAGGTTAATTCCATTTTGAGACAGAGGTCCTGATTCACAAAGGTAAATTTACACTTTTGTGTAAGTTAATAATATTTTTCTATTTATAAAGTCATCCATGAGTAGTATCTATACAAGTGTAGAGTCTCGTCACATAAAAAGACTTATCATTTTATGTGTGGGGACTCCACACTCGTAACAATACTACTCGTAAATCCCATTGTGAATAGCAAACAATCATAAACTTAAACAAAAGTGTAAGTTTACCTTGGTGAATCAGACCCTTTGTGCAGATTTGAGCTTGTGCAAATCTTTAATAAATCTGGGTCTTCGTGTATTGATTGGTGCATTGTAGTATTTTGTGAGTGACACTTTCTGAATTATAAATACTTTGCAAACTATTCAGATTTCAGATATTACCCAGAATTGGCAAGAAGGGCACTTTCAATCAGTGGTGATACTCGCATAATATCCATGTTTGGTGATTGAGGCCTGTGTAGAACATCTGCACACATTGTTGTGTGTATGTTCAAATACTGGCCTGTCTGATTCAGTCTTTCATCCTTTCTTATTGGATAATTGGTTCCAGTTGCAAAGGGAAACTAGTTTCCCTAATGATGAAAATTGACATATCCGTAGACTCCCGGAGGGCAGGATTCCTACAGTATCCCAACCATAAAAACTGTATCTATCAACTACCCAAACTGCTTCCAAACCCTGCATATATCAGTGACCTATATCCTTAACATATGGAAAAGAAGTTCAAAAAGAAAATGCACCTTGTCCATGGTTACAAAGGCACTATGGAAAGAATGCTGAACAATATCAAACATTCACCCTAGTACAGAGAATTGGGTCTAAATCCATTGTTTTTTTGCTTTTCATACATTCCAGTTTAAACTAGGCATGTGCAAATCAGTCTTGATCCTGTTCACCATCGGAACAGTCCAACCCGAACTGCCAGGCCAGGTCCTCCTTGGACAGGAACAAGCATCCTGGGACCGGTGTGCAGAACATTTCAACTCAGCGCATAGATCATTTATTAAAAATTATTGTTTTAAAACATTATGACATCATGACAACAATGCCACTATGCCACTAGTGAACACAGAGGCAAGTCATGTGTACCCTGTATGTGCCAAGAATCTTATTATGCAGCAACAACATTATAGTTTGTTGAATCACTCAACATGTGTTTGTACAGTGCACGTTCTGAAATCATGCATTTAAAGGTACTCTTATTTGTGGGAATTAAAAAAAGAGGCTTCATGAAATAAATTTCACTAGGATCACAGAGTTTGTTGAAGTGGGGAAGCCATGATTGATCCCAGATTTTCTAGTTTCCCATTATGCAATTCAGCCTTTAAATCTTAATTTTCAGTTCAAATGACACTTTATTCAATTTAACAGACTAAATCATAAAAGTACATCAAAACAAAGAGTTCAATAAAATCACCTAAAAACTGTACATCAATCTCTTAAGAAGGCATGAAACAGTCCTGCTAAAAAAACATGATACATAAAAACAAACATTATGACTATTCAAAAATTGGAGAAACAATAAGGCAGGCCTCATTTGTATAAATAATTGATAAAAGAAGGGGGAGTGTATATACATATGACGGAAATGAGCAAATTTAGGGCAAATAAAAATAATATGTAAAGTGTCTAATGCAGCAGCCATTTTAAAAGTGCAAATTGGGGGCTCTGATGGTTTATGCCAGCCTGCCATTAGCTGGGGGAACATATTTAGAAGAAAATAAGACAATAGTAATCTATGCATAACTAGCAAATCAAATGACAAATACAATTCTATTTTACATGGGGATTTCACCATGGCAAAAAAAGTACACACATTTTTAGACAATGTGCGCTCAACTTTTTATCATGTACAGTGACTCGAAATGCGCCCTTGGCCCATGAAACATATAATTAGGTCATTTGCTCTGGTTCAGAAAAAAGTTTGTGTCTACCAAGGTCAAACACAATTTCTTTGACATATTGCAGCCAGGGGATTCTATGGCCATAATCCAGGCCCAAACAGTCTTTCAAAATATTTTTGTTAAATTCCAGACTATTTTTCAACCAGTCAGAACTTTACTATAGTAAGGGGCTGATTTGTATACAATCAAAAATAAACCCTGTGCCCAGTTCTTCATGCACAATCTCTGAGCATGCACTCTGTGGTAATCGCTGGATCCTCCTAAAGTATCTATTTTCAGCAACTTTGATGGGTGGCAAGGCTTAAAGCCTCAAATCTCAGCACTAAATACACAGTCAGAATGCATTTGGCTTTGTAAAGCTTCATTAAAGGTTTGGCATGGGTACAACCAAGATGCCTCGAAAAGGCATCACTACTATGGGCTACCCTATTAAAGGACTGTACATGGGCAATCATCAAAGTATCCCAATTAATTTTACTGTCTAGCCAAATGCCAAGATAGCAGAACTTATCAGGTTTGCCGATACGATGTCCATCAACTGTGTAGTTTTTAGTTTTAGCATTTTTAGGGACTATCACCATGATTTTATAAAATGTGTTCTCAAGCCCAGACTATGCACAAATTCATAACATTTATCTAGCAAGAGCTGAGCTGAACGCGCAATAAGATCAGTGTTGTAAGCATACAGTAATGTTGGTACAAGCCTGTTCCCAATCTTTGGGACATACTTGCACTGATCCACTAAAAATTGTTCTAACTGATTAATATATAAGATGAAAAGCAAGGGAGTTAAAATACAGCCCTAGCAGACTCCTGAACCCAACTGAAAGTGTGCTGTGCATTCCCCTTTGAGATGAATGTAATTGAAGGTTCAAGTCCAGAGTGTAAATTATGCAAAAAAACTTAGGGTACTATTTACCCCCATGGCCACCAGTACAGTTCATAACTTCAATCTGCCACTGTATCAAAGGCTGTACTGAGGTCTATAAAGGTCAAATGGACAGACTTCTTTTTTACTATTGTATCCTTGATGATCATCAAATAGAGATTTACATTCTTTCTAATCATCCCTTGACAAAGTCTAAAACTTTATTGAATATCTGACATGATGTTCCCCTTCTCTACCCATTCTGTTAGCCTGTTCACCAATACTATGTCAACAATTTACACTTCAGCTTCTACTAAAGATATGGGCCAGTAACAGGCTTGATCTCCTCGATTCTCTTATTTTAGTATAGGAACAATAACTGACTTTTGCGAGGAAGGGGGGGGTGTTTCTTCGCTCAGCTGCATTTAGATGTTGAGTGACTACTGGAGCCCAGGGGTTAACAGAGGATTTAAAAAGATCCCCTGGCACTCCATCTGGGTCAGGCTTTTTTCTGGATGAAAGGACCACTATGGCAACTGCAACATTAAACCAGCCGTCTGGGCCAGGTCTGGAACAACTGCTATATTAAAAATGGGCTTGTTCAGTACTTTACAAAAGGCTGAACTGTCTCTTAGCTCACTTTACGAAAGCTAACTAATCCCACACTTCCCTTTTGAGAGCATTCTTCCATTTCCAAAAGACCCTTTTATATTGATTTCTAGCCTCCTTTACTGCCTCTTTGGATCTCGGTTTTTGATGCAAGACTATCATCAGAACTTTATGGGCATTTGTGCAGCTTTTATCGAACCATCTAGGACTTGAGCTATACACTTTTCTCCCATCCCTAATGAGAGTGATCTTAACTGCTTTACTGGTATTTGAAAATGGGACCAGAATGAGTTTATCGGGCATATCTAGCTGTAAGCATGCTTCGAAATTATAACGGCATGATTGTATCAGTTTCCTAAGGAAGTCCTCTGGGTTTATCTTCCCCCAAAGTATTCTGTGACATTGCTCCTTTGGTACAAGAAGTTTCGTATAATGAGTAGTTGTTTCCTTCCCCCCAAAACGTACTATATGAACTCCGCAAAAGGAGGATTGTGATCACTACGGATTTTCATTCTGTTTTAAACTTGATAAGAAAAGGTAGGAACTAGGCCGACACATAAACAAAACCAAAAATAGAACTAAGGCCATTTCCCTTAACCATGGGCACTAAATCAGCATTAAATTGTAAAGGTCCCCTTGCAGAGAGTGAATATAATGAGCCTGCTCTAATACACCAGTGGGGTCATCCTTCCCCGTAATGGGGCCACACTGTGGGCAAGGATCTATATTAAAATCTTCTTAAAGCAGAAACATGGAAAGATGGTCTGATCCAGGAACAAACCTTCCAAAACCTATTGAGTTTAATCTCCAAAGGTTCTCCGCAGAGAATAAGGTATAGACATTAACTTCTAGGACACTTGTCTTGTGGGGAAAGGCTAAGAGGACACCTAATCAGTTTCCGAATTCAAAGGGACTATCTCCATGACACAACCTAATCCTAAACTCACAAATGTCACCGGTCCCCCTGTAGTCTACCGTGTGACAAGGGTATGGCATAGACATGAAAAACAGCATAACCATCAAGAGAAGAAATCCTTGGGATGTCACAAGTCTCTTGGAGACAAATAATTCCAAATTACCTTAACAGACTAATCTTAAGGTCATCATCTAATAAAGAACTTACCCCTGCCACATTCCAGCACAATATACCTAGTGTGTTGAGAGTCCCCAATGACACCTTTTTGTCATTACAGGCCTCCTCCCTCCTCTCAGGAGTAGCTGGTAGTCACTCCTATTCATCAAGCTGGGATAAGGGAGCACATCTATTACTAAGCTGGACAACAGGGTTAACAGCAATGTTGGTGAAAATCGGTCGCCCGGTCCTCGGAGATGTACCCACCAACATCTCCAGATGGAAACCCCTTTCCTAGGTGGATAAAATAAACCCTATGGGAGAATTGAGATATCCGACCTCATGAATGAATTAAGCTTAGGGTTAAACAGGATCTGCTCTGCCTGACTAAGGCTCCTAAAATTAACCACAATACAATCACCAAGGACGATTTTGTCAGTGTCACCGATCCAGCCCAGCCTGTACACCATAACAATCTCATTAAACAGTAAACAATGTGAGAGACCCAACTGACTTGAACGTTGATGAATAACTTTGTTTTTGATCTCACTGTAACTCTACTGCTCCCCTTTTTAGTGGAGAACATTAGTCATCATACAAACATAAGGTGTTGCAGCAAGGGGCAGCTGTAACGTCACCTTTGATGACGTCATATCATTTGTGGTCAAATAATTAGGAGGGTGTTTCAGAGGATGAACATTTATAATAGGGATTGACACCACTTCTCCCCAATTGTACTCATGGGTGTTAGGGGTTACAGTAATGTGTCACATGGCATTTTGATTAAGAGTAGGAAGCATGTTAGAACAACTGGCACCCTCCTGAGAACTTTGTGCTGGTGGCATAGGGCAACAAACCTTATCCTTGTCCCTGTGTATAAGGACTATGGGGGTTCTATTTTTTAAAGCATGGGGAGCCCTATCTATATGGGATTAAGAGCTTGAAACATAGGGAAAGGGTCCCTAGGTGGCAAAGAGACCAGATGACAAAAACTAGATTGCAGCTTCCCCAGCAGTTTAATTGCATCACCCAATCCCCCTTCTACTTTCCCCACTCTTTCTTCCAGACTAATCCAACAATTGGTGAGGGGGGCTACATAATCCAGAATTTTCTAAGCAATATCCAAAGGGAGGCTGCGAGAACCTTCCATAATTGAACTGAGGTTCCGTGACGATCGTAAGTGGTGTTTTCGACTCTCACGAATATGGTCGAGTCTGGTATCCATGAACCGCAAATGACGAGTTTAGTGGGTGTGCGCAGTTTCGCTGTGCTAGCCTGAAACGGTCATTTGTTTCGTGGGTTTCTATTTGTACCCACGGGTTCCATCTTAGATACGGCATCCATTTTGTCTCTTGCCCTCAAGTAGCCAGCGAACGGACGCTGTCCGCTTCGCGACCCTGGGATTCCCAAGACTCTTGCGGAAGACACGTTTCCTTTGAAAGTGTCTTTATGATGAGGGGGATGATACTGTAAGGCAGATGTCCCCGCTCGAGGCACATCTTGCCGTGCCGGTCTATTGTCTCAGCCGTGCATCTCATTAGGCACGTCCCTTTGATGCCTGCAGCTCGTGTTTCCCGATACCACCCCTTTTACACCCTTTCCGATCTCCCCACTGTTTCTGCCTTCCTTTGCACCTGTCCTTGTTCCTTCTTCAATCTGTTTACTGCCGATTGGAATGTACTAATGGTGGGAAGATGGGTTTTTACAGTTGGGAACCACCGAATGTTTCTGTACTTATGTTCCGGACCTTGAATACATCAAAGCGACCCCTCTTGGGGATAATGATGGGAACCAAGTTGTAAACCTTTGTGTACCATGTTAACCTATGAGAGAAAACTGTATAAAAAGGAGCGATCCACAGTAGCAATTTGAATCAGATCCCGCGAACTTACATGCTGTGTACTTCACGTGACTTCTGTGTTCCCTGCAGTAAATAAACCTCGAATCTTTGACGCCGAAGGAAGTGTCCCGTGTCTCTGTCATTTGTACGCCGGAACAGGTTACCCACGAAGGTTTCAGGTGTTGTCCCATGGCAACGCTGGGTCTTAAATAACCCAGTCCTTCAGTTGGCACCCATCGTGGGGCTGCATCAGTGGTACCGGTCCAAGCCCGACGATCGTGAGGAACTTCGTGTGAAATCTCTGAGGGAAGGTGCACCCCGCTTCATCGATCCTGTTGTCGAAATAAGTGACCCGACGACTTTTCCCGCGAAGATTCCCGCCTCCTGACGGCTGCGACGGACTGCTGCCCTGACTGTAGACCTGTTTTGGCGCCCGGCGTAGACCTTGGTACAGCGAGACGATTAACGGGCCTTCCTGGTGACGCCATCGATCTTTGAATTAAGTATTTGTGGGTCGCTCCCAGAATCCTTGGTTGTGGTTGCTTAGTTGTTGCATGGTTCCATTGCATTTGTGGTTCTTCGTACTTGGTTCTTTGTTGTAATATTTGACGACTGCAGCCGCCAAAAACCGAGGGTTTTTGCTCTTTGCAGGGACTTGGTAAATCCCGTAACCCTTGAAGTTTGTGAAACTTGGCTAGCGTGCAAGATGCCTGGTCGTAGTACTTTGTTCAGTTGTTTCAGACGTTGTGGTACGGATTCCCGACTGGAGGACTCGTGTCCCATACCTCCGGTTGGAACTCCCACTTATGAGCTTTACAGCAAACATGGGTTAGGTCCGATTACCTTTAATGAATATTGGATTCGCTACACCAAAAAAGATGGTGTCCTTAGTTGGCCACCTCATGGTAGTTTCGAGACCCCGATTTTAGATAATCTTGAGGCTAAATTGTTTAAGAAAAAGTCAAAGCCGGCCATGTTTGATGCCTTTCGGTTATGGCGCAAAGAAGCCAGACAGAAAGAGATCAGACAGACAAAACGTAATCAGAGAGATGGTGTTGCTACCATTGTAAAGAAAGCAGAGCAGTTTCAGCGTGATAAGGAGGAAAAGGAAAAGGAAGTTTTTGATAGGCTTCAGCGTATGACTATAGATAAATGTTATCCCGTTTTGCCAACGGAGTCGGATAAGAAGGAGGAATTAGTTGAGGATCCCTTAATGTCCTATCTTATGAAGTCGCCACCTCCGTACGCACAGGGTACCGCAACTCCTGTGGTTCCTCCTGTACCTGCTCCTGTACCTGCTCCTCAACCCGCTCCTCCGACTGTTCCTATTCCTTTGTCTACTTCTGTTCCTACTGCTCCTCCGCTTGTACTTCCTCATACTCCTGCTCCCGCTTCTGCTCCTGTTCTACTTACTCCTGCTGCTTCTTCTGTCCCCGATTCTTCTCTTGTTACTATTCTATCGTATACTTCTCCATCTACCAGACGTCGTACCCCTTTAGTTGCTGCTAACTTTGTTAATTCTCTTGGACCTATTCCTGAGTCTGCTGGTTCGGACGGTCCACAAAGACGTAGTCAGCTTCCTGGTAATAGGGAACGTGCTGCGCTGTACAATATGGCGATGGCATGGATGCTGCACCCCTATAGGAATCCTCCACGTTCGGTAGTGAATACATTTAGTCAATTCAATATACCGACACAAAGATATGTTTTTGAAGAAATGTGCAAGGCTTTGCGTGACCAAATATCGGCTGATGCATCGGATGATGTATTAACTGCTTTGACCAACCTACAGCTCCAGTTTTCGAGCGGAATGATAGTGGGTACTAATGTTCGACGTGCTGTTGAGCAATTATTGGCTCTTCGCCCCTCTATGATGCCTCAAGCATTGTTCGTTGAGGATATTGAGAGACCGTTAGATGCGTCTGGTCAGTATCCCATGCGCGAAGTTCCACCAGTGTGGATGCCAGGTGATGCTAATGCTGTTCCTATTATCCTGCCACATTTCCAGAGAGTATGGATACATCTCCCATGGAAACGATCGGAAGTTTTACAGGTGAAGCAATCTTTGCCTGACCCTCGCAAAAATCCTGCAGGGTATTATAAGGAATTGTCGCAGCTTGTAGATGCTACGATAATGAATCTTGCCGATATCGATATGCTGTTTGGCAATGTCGTACCGCAACCCGTATGGGCCAAGATTCGTCAGGAAGATCATGCAAACGAATTAGGTGGTGATTGGGCTGCTCTTACTGCGGCAGATACACGACAAACTGGTGGGGCTAAGCCTGAACAGATTATTGCCGCTCTCCCTCAGAGAATTATTACCCTAATGAAAACGCTTATGCCTGCTATGCGGGTGAACTGGGACAAATTGTCAGCCTGTAGACAGAAGAAGGACGAGAGTGTCTCTGACTTCTTTACGAGATTTGAGGAGGCATTTATCGATCACAGTGGTCAGGATATGAGTACCGAGGGTGGTCAGCGGTTGTTTGTGGATAAATTTGTCTCTAACTTATTGCCCGACTTGAGCAACAAATTGAAAAATTCTGAGAGTGCGTGGGCTGTCTCTACCTCTGCTCAAATATTGGCTACGGCACAGTATTATGAGAATAGGGAGAAAGAAGAGAATGACCGCGCCGATAAAAAGATGAAAGAACTTAAAACTAAAGTGTTGTTGCAGCAGGCGTATCCTCCGCGTTCGAATCAGAATGAGTCGCAACAACGTAATCGAACGCAGTCGCAATCTAATAGGTCGCAATCGCGAAATGACTCCTCTTCGCAGAGATCTTCGTTAGGGTACAATCAGTGTGCCTATTGTAGACAGGAGGGTCATTTAAAATTCAATTGTCCAGTCCTCAATGAGCGTAACAGTGGTAACATATCTAGAGGAGGTCGTGGTGGTTCTCAGCAGACATCACGTGGTAGGGGTCGTGGTGCTCCAAATGATCGTTCAGACAATTCGTCAAATTCCAATAATTGTTTTGATCAACGTGGATCTTCGCAAGGACGATCTGCGCAGTACAATGTTGATGACTATTACGTCGATCAGGGTACTGACGACAGTAATTACTAGGACAGCCATAGACAAGGAGAGGGAGTAGTATCAGTTCCGGTTGATCAGAGAGGGCCTTACGTCGCAGTTGCCACATCGGGCGTCGTTGAGCCTTTTCTGTTGGACACTGGTGCAGCGAAAAGTTCCATCATGCATTCGAAACTCCCTGGCGCACCTTTGTCTGGCTTAACAAATGTTTCCGTTGGATTCTCTGGCGCCCCTGTTAGCAATCCGGTTTCGCGCCCTTTGCCACTTACAATTGGGCCTCGTGAGCTGAAAGCTCCGTTGATTTTGACCACTGGTTGTGGCGAAAACCTTTTGGGCCTGGATTTGCTAAAACGTTTGTATGCGACTTTGTATTGTTCTCCTGCGGGAGTGAAGCTTACTTTAGGTGAGAGAGTTATCTCTCCAATGTACTTGTCTCTCGATAAGCTTCCACCGGAATTGAATTCTCTTCCTGCATCTTTGTGGGCAATGGGTCCCAATGACGTGGGCCTGCTTGACATCTCCCCTTATGTTGTTCACTTGAAATCTAATGTGCGACTGCCACGTATTCCCCAGTATCGAATCTCCCTTGACGGTGAACGGGCGCTGTTGGCGATCATTTATGATCTGATCGAGAAAGATGTTATTGAGGAGACCCGGGGAAACGTGTGCAACAGCCCTGTACTGCCTATTTTGAAACTTACCGATCCTTCCAAACCGCCTGTTTATCGTTTTGTTATCGATTTACGGGAGGTAAATAAAATTGTGATTCCTCAGTTCCCTGTTGTGCCTGACATCACGGCGTTACGGACTCTGATTCCAGCCTCGGCTTCATGGTTTTCAGTGATCGATCTGAAGAATGCGTTCCTCAGTATTCCGATTGCTGAAGAAAGCAGAGACCTTTTCGGTTTCTCTCTTGGTGGTCGTAGCTTCCGGTTTAAATGTGCTCCTCAGGGCTACTGTGAGAGTCCATCGATATACAGTCAAGCCTTGAAGGGCCAACTAGATGCATTTGTGTTGCCGGCTGGTGCAGCCTTAATCCAATACGTCGACGACTTATTGGTGGCCGCAGATACTCAGGACATTTGCAAAATTGCTACGGTGTCGTTGTTGCAACATCTCTGTGACTTACATCACAAGGTGTCACCTTCTAAACTTCAATATTGTTGTCAAGAAGTAACCTATCTAGGTCACTTATTGTCAAAGGAGGGAAGGAGGTTGACCCCAGAGAGAATTGCAGCGATTGCGCGAATATCTGTGCCAACAACCCAAAGAGATGTGCACGCCTTTCTAGGTATCACGTCATACTGCAGACAGTGGATTCCAAATTTTTCATTGTTAGCGAAACCATTGGTGGCTCTTACGTGCAAGGATGTTCCAACTCCTTTACCATGGACGGAGGAATGTCAGAAAAGTTTTTCTGAACTGCGTGACGCATTGTGTTCGGCTCCTGTGTTAGGTACTCCTGACTACAGCAAGCCGTTTACACTATACGTTCACGAGAGGGAAGGTTGTGCGTTGAGTGTCTTAACGCATCCCTTCGGTGATAAGCAGCGTCCATGTGCATATTTTTCCTCGACCTTGGACCCGGTAGCTAGAGCATTGCCGAGTTGTTTGAGAGCAACAGCGGCAGCTGCGGTGTCCATCCGACAATCAGCAGGATTGGTCATGGATAATATGCTTACGGTGATGGTTCCGCATGCAGTTGACACTCTTTTGAATCGTACGAAAACCCAACACTTGACGAGTGCGAGGTTGTCTGGGTACGAGTTGACGCTGTTGGCAAGTCATATTCAGATAAAAAGTTGTAATGTTCTAAACCCGGCGACCTTATTGCCAATTAGTGCAGAGTCAGATGAAGTAGCAGGGCATGACTGTTACTTAAGGACTGAGGAGGAAACAAAAGGTCGAGTGGACCTTAAAAACACTCCTTTGGAAGATCCCGATGGAACTTTGTATGTGGATGGTTCATGTTTTAAATTGCCAAATGGTGATGTGACGACTGCGTATGCTGTGGTAACATTGAATACTGTTGTGGAAGCTGCGAGATTGAATCAGAACTCTGCCCAGGCTGCAGAGCTGATTGCTTTAACTAGAGCGTGTGTGTTGGCGAAAGGGAAACGAGTGAATGTGTTTACCGACAGCCAATACGCTTTTGGCGTCGCGCATAGTTTTGGACGGTTGTGGAGAGAGAGAGGTTTTATGACGTCGCATGGTACAAAGATTCAGCATGGACAGCTTGTGAATGATCTTTTGGATGCACTTACGTTGCCTAAGCAGGTCGCGATTGTTAAATGTAGTGCGCATCGTAAGGTGACGGATGATGTTGGCCGTGGTAATGCGTTTGCGGATGAGACTGCTAAGGAGACTGCCCGGAACCTTAGCACTAGAATGTATGTGACGAGTTCGGTTAGGTGGCCTACGGAGACTAGTATGTGTGAGGATACCATCGAGAGAGTGAGAACGATTCAGAATGAGGCCACTGATACTGAAAAGACGAAGTGGAAAGGGAGTACGGGAAAGTTGGATGCGAATGGTTGTTGGGTAGATTTGTCGGAGCATAAGAGATGGATGTTGCCAGATGCGTATGTGCTGGCTGTTGTGACGATGGCACACGGGTTAGCACATATTAGTGCGAAAGGTATTTGTAAGTTGTTGTCTCCTGTGTGGAAGAACAATGGTATCACTAAATGTGCCGAGAGATTGGTGAAGAATTGCATGATATGCATGTTGTACAATCCTGGTAAGGGGACCCCCACACCTCCTGGCCATTTTGCTCCCCCTTCATATCCCTTTGAAGTGATCCAGCTAGACTTCATCCATATGGAGCGATACAATAACCTGAAATACGTTTTAGTTGTGGTTTGCGCATTCTCCCGATGGATTGAAGCCTACCCTCTCAAAGACAATACTGCCCTGTCTACTGCGAAAATCTTACTGAAGGAATACTTTCCTCGGTATGGAATGCCCCGAATTGTATGGTCTGATAACGGAAGTGAGTTTGTAGGGAGTGTGATGAAGAGTGTGCTTAAGGGCCTTGGAATTAATCAAAAATTCCATAGCGCCAATCATCCCCAGTCAGCAGGTTTGGTTGAAGGGTATAATGGCACCCTTAAACTCAAATTAGCGAAGATTCAGGCTACGACTGGTCTTTCGTGGCCTGACGCTTTGCCCCTTGCTTTGTTGTCAACAAGGGCGACAGTACACTCCCGAGTAGGGCTCAGTCCCTATGAAATAGTGTTCGGCCGTCCTGCGAATGTTTGGGGGGTCCCTAGACCAAGTGTGTTTTCTGATCTTGAGTACCCAATGTTGATTGATTATCTTCATGATCTGACTGCTAAACTGAGGTTAATTCACCAACAGGTTTACGAAGCATTGCCGACGCAGACGGAGGGTCCAGGCCACCAGCTCCAACCAGGAGATTGGGTGGTTACTCGAAACTTCGCTCGCAAGAAGAATCTTGAACCCCGCTTCACTGGCCCTTTTCAAGTCCTCCTCGCCACGAGAACTGCTGTCCGTTTGGAAGGACGCAAAAACTGGGTGCACACCACCCATTCGAAAAAGGTACCTATACCTTTACCGGCGGACTCGTGGGTGAGGAAAGGCATTGCTTCATCTGAAACAGAGAAACTCCAGACCTTCGTACCTTTTAGTGACGCTGAACCTGCTGGAGAATCCTCAGTGCAGCAGAACGACATTGTTGAATATTTGCCATCAAAAGACTCAAGATCTGAACAATCGACTGATCAACAGAACTCCGTTCCTTCATCGGATCCATTGTTTGATGAACAGACACGTCCTGGGAAAACTCGATACTTTTTGTGATCCAGCACCAAAGACTAATACATTTTCGTTTTGTCCCTCGACATCTACATTATCCCATTTGCCACGATCAGTCTAAAACACCCGTATAACTGTGATTATTTTTTTGTAAATATTGAGTTTCGTTCCATATATGTGTTTTTACTTCCACAGCTAAGAGACTTTATATATATTTGCGAATAAGATACCTTGCATCCAGGTGTACCGTAGGGCCGCGCGTGTACATCCTTCTGGTTAGTAGGTCTTGACACTAGGTCAAAGACCGTCGGTTCCTGGGAACTCCTAGGGATTGACTACTGCTACACAGAACGAAGTGCGTCAAGAACCGTTGCGGACGGTTTTAGGGGATGGCGTTTTCGAAGCTGATGGATTTGGAAGAAGCTCAGGCGCAAAGATTCAAACTACAGCAGATAACTCGTACCAAATGTTTTATGTTTCAAGTGTTCCTTCTGTTTCTGGTTCTTTCTTCGTTATTGGCGGGTGGGGTGTATTACATGATACCGTACTTCCTACCCTCTGCCATACCTACTCCTACTTCTGAACCTAAATCTACCTCCACTGCATCCCCTCATTCTTTCCATATCTTACCCGAACACGAACAGGCTAGACGTGCGGAATTCAGAAATAATTCCTTTATTCAGCTCCTTCATCAGCATCAGTTAGTGGTTAACACTACTAATTGTTGGGTGTGTGGGTTAATGCCACATACCACGGATAAGGGAATTCCATATCTGGTCCTTCCTTATAGTTCCCAGGGTTCAGCTCGAGCATTTCAAACAATGTTTCGAAGTGCAATAGATTCCAACCCTAATCGAGAGCCACATCCTTCCCACTCTGGTCCTGGTTCGTACCAAAAGCCTTTGACTATAGCGATAGATGATTTAGATAGGGATATCTATGAACCGTCGCTCATCCCAGAGGAAGAGGTACAAGCCTATAGGGTCCTGAGTAAGGTCGAGTATAGTGCGCTCACTGGTGAAAAACAGCTTAGAAGCTCGCCTCCGATATGGGTCGTACCCCACCTTGGTAATTTCTGTCTACTGGGTCGTGGCCGAAGATCGAGAGCTCGTCTTGGAGAGAGTGCTTGCTCCGAGACTTATATCCTGCCGATGCTCTCTTCCCCTGTGTTTCTGGCTGCCAAGGGTACGTATTTTGTCTGCCATGATCGTGCGTATACATGGTTGCCCTCCAATTTTGTGGGCTCATGTTATATCGCAAATCTGTTGCCTCCGACGTTCACTGTTGATGCAGACTATCACAAGACTAGAGTTGTGAGAGGCGTGATTAGCGAAGAGGACACTGCCGGTCAAGAGGCAGGAGACTTTTTCAAGGGTTTCCTCCCGTTTTGGGGACCTATGGTCAATAGTAGGAACCTGAGACAATTGACTCGAGTGGTGGAATCGACAGCTAATATTACTGCCAGTGCCCTTGGTAATATCACCACAGAACTTCAGGCGGATAGGCTTATGACGTTACAAAACCGTATGGTTTTAGACGTGGTCTTAGCAGATCGAGGTGGAGTATGTAAGGTGATCCATTCGAGCTGCTGTATTTTCATTCCAGATAACGCTCCGACTGTCTATCAAGCCATCTCAAAGTTGCATAAGATCTCTGAGTCCATACACGTGGACGTAGGGGATTGGACGTTACTTGGGTGGTTTTGGGGCCTGATGTCGACTTGGGGTTGGAAGATTCTGATGATCATCGGAGTTGTTGTAACGTTTCTGTTCACGTGTTGCCTTTGTGTGCAGTGTGGTCCTGCCTTATGTGGCCTCTGTGCTACGACGTGTATAAGACAGCCGCCTGTTACCAAAGGAGCTCAGTTGGACAGAGTTATGTTGCAGCAACATCTAGATGGTCTGATGAATATCGAGTATGATTCTGACTAGTGCTTGCCTACATGAGGGCAAAAGGAGCGTCTGAGGTTCTGTGACGATCGTAAGTGGTGTTTTCGACTCGCACGAATATGGTCGAGTCTGGTATCCATGAACCGCAAATGACGAGTTTAGTGGGTGTGCGCAGTTTCGCTGTGCTAGCCTGAACCGGTCGTTTGTTTCGTGGGTTTCTATTTGTACCCACGGGTTCCATCTTAGATACGGCATCCATTTTGTCTCTTGCCCTCAAGTAGCCAGCGAACGGACGCTGTCCGCTTCGCGACCCTGGAATTCCCAAGACTCTTGCGGAAGACACGTTTCCTTTGAAAGTGTCTTTATGATGAGGGGGATGATACTGTAAGGCAGATGTCCCCGCTCGAGGCACATCTTGCCGTGCCGGTCTATTGTCTCAGCCGTGCATCTCATTAGGCACGTCCCTTTGATGCCTGCAGCTCGTGTTTCCCGATACCACCCCTTTTACACCCTTTCCGATCTCCCCACTGTTTCTGCCTTCCTTTGCACCTGTCCTTGTTCCTTCTTCGATCTGTTTACTGCCGATTGGAATGTACTAATGGTGGGAAGATGGGTTTTTACAGTTGGGAACCACCGAATGTTTCTGTACTTATGTTCCGGACCTTGAATACATCAAAGCGACCCCTCTTGGGGATAATGATGGGAACCAAGTTGTAAACCTTTGTGTACCATGTTAACCTATGAGAGAAAACTGTATAAAAAGGAGCGATCCACAGTAGCAATTTGAATCAGATCCCGCGAACTTACATGCTGTGTACTTCACGTGACTTCTGTGTTCCCTGCAGTAAATAAACCTCGAATCTTTGACGCCGAAGGAAGTGTCCCGTGTCTCTGTCATTTGTACGCCAGAACAGGTTACCCACGAAGGTTTCAGTTGTTGTCCCCTGGCACCGCTGGGTCTTAAATAACCCAGTCCTTCAGAACAGCCTCTTGACTATCTTTCCTGGCTTTGCCCCTAATGTCTGAAAGGAAAGCACAGTAGTTCTAATCTTAGACTTCTTAAACTTTGCTGGCCCCTTCAATTCATCCAAATAGTTACAAATTAAGGAGGGGGAACCATTGAATTTGGCTTTGCCATGAGTAGTACCTCCAGGGGCATGCTGTTAGTATTAGCTGAGGATAAATTGTGGGCATACACAGTCAGTGCCAGGGTTTCTACAAGGTCTTCAACAATAGTAACATTTGTGGCAAAAGTGGCCAACCTGGATAATTTCCTCTGACAAGGTCCCACCGCATTTCCCATTCTTCTGTGTTAGCAGCAATTACATTAATTGATTCACAAGTAAGCCTCCAGGTCTTGTCAAGTATACACCAGTAGAATTCCAAAATCCCAAACAAAAGGCAAAGAGGTGCTCATGTCCAATGAAAAGTTGAGGGTGGTCCATCCCAGTCTCGCCCAGCCACGGACAGGTGCAGATGGGCCCAGCAATGGCCCCGGCTTCACCAGGTGCATCCCGCGCAGCTGGAGCCTGTGACATGCTAAAAGGGGTAAAAGGGGATGTGTCCACCTCCTTGTCCCTGGCCTTATGGTGGAACCCCCTTGGTTGGCTGGTGCTGGGATGCAGAGTCCGTTGAGTGGCAGCAGAGGCTCTTGGTACACAGCTCCCTGAACAGTAGGAACCTGTGATGTGCTAAAATTGCTATAAGGGGGTGTGTCCTCCTCCTTCCCCCTGATCTTGTAGTGGCGCCTCCTGACACATTGGTGCTTGGACTCAGAGTCCCTCGAGTGGCAGCAGTGTCTCCTGGTGCAGCGTTGTACATTAAAGGTCACTGCTTTGTTCATTCTTAGCACCTGAGGTTAGAATATGGGGAATGTGAAGTCACAAGAAAGCTGAAGGCAGGGGGTATTATAGCAGATCACTGCGTAGAGGAACCGTGGCGCGCGTGAAGATTGGGGCCACACGTGGGACTGCAAGTTGAAATCTTTATGGAAGGAACATGATTCAAGTGACCTAATGGAAGGTTTTTGCATATCAAGCAGTGTTTCAAAACAAAATGACTGTATCAGTTGGAATGCTCATTGTAGAACTTAATGAACAAAACCTGTACTATTAAGACCAAAATGCATCAGAATGTGTATCCAATGGAAGGGCTCACTGGATCGCTACATTTTGCCGCATGTACCCATGATAAAGGCCGTCAGACTAAAACGTGTGGGTTAAGGCACACTGTGTTTCATGTTCTGAGTTTATTAAAATAATAAGAACTTGCAGTAGAGTTCAGTGATATCTATTCAGCAATAATTTCATGAGGATTCGTCAAGTGACGCCAGAGTTATTACCAAATGAAAGAATGCTCATCCTATGGAAACTACATCCTAAATATAAGTGCCTACTGGCACTTGCCAGTAGGCAGTTATAGTTAGGATGTAGTTTCCATAGCAAGAGTATTCTTTCATTTGACAATAACTTTGGCGTTGATTGACGAATCCTCATAAAATTTTCAGAACTAGTATGACTCTCATTCCTGTTGCTGCTGTATAAGTTTCAGGGTGATCTGTCAAGCAGGGGGCAAACAAAAAAGGGGCCCCAATACCTGTTTTCTCCATGTTCATTCCATAGGAAATTTAGTCACTGCTAAGCCTGCATTGCTGAATAGAATTACACCAAATTTGGCAGGAAGGCTGATGTTTGTCCAGGGAAGTGCCTATTTGTGTTTTGGTGTAATTCCTTTCAGTATTTACAGAGTTATTAAACAGAATCCAAATATGTATATATAGGGATGCATATCCTCTGAGGATCCAACAGGGCTCGTGATGAAATCTGATTGGCTGGCAACACTTCAAACCTGGAAGTGTTGGTAGCTATCTTGGCACTTGGCTAGAGCAGAGTCCCAGATAAAAACATAAAAAAATAAGAGAAGCAGGCAGGGTATGAATACTCTGATCCACTAGACCTCTTGGGGGTTACATAAACATACTGGGCCTAATTATGAGTTTGGTGGTGTAGGAGTGGGACTGGCCTTCTTTGCCAAAGAGTGGCTGGTTAGCCCCCCAGATTAAGAGTTTTCTTCTGTCTGGTTCTTTGGCATTCACACAGTGGTGCTTATGAAATGGGCACCACAATGGGAATATCAAAATCAGTACCTGCGTGGCATAGACTGCTGGGATGTATGCACACTGGGGAGCACAGCATATACCCCCTGCATGCACCCCATGGTGCGGAGATTGTTTCCTCACTGCCACACTTTCCATGCTGGTCGCCCCGTCATGAAAAATGTGGTGGTGAGGAAACTCGTATTATGCCTCAGTGGCCATGCCAAGCAAAATGCTGCCTCAAGCCAGCCAAGTCACTGGCACTGATTTCTGCTCTTTAGTGGGTGCAGTGGTCCCAGGGAGGCCTGACCACCCTAGTCATAATAGAGAAGTCAGAAAACCACCCCTGTGAGTCCGGTGGTCCTAGGACTACTAAACTCGTAATGAGACCCAAAATGAGGGTCGATAAAAACTGCAAAAATAAAAGTGCTGGTCTTGCCTGTCTATAATTCATTAGCAACAGGAGGGGCCTTATAAATTTGTGGCAGAGGGTATTAAATTTTAGGCAAATGAAATCTATGTGCAACATATCGCAAGCATTTTAAAAAAATGCTGTTAAAAGTTTTTTTTTTTCAAATATTTTCAAAGGGGAAGGTCTCCCAAGGAGACCCCTTCCCACTTCCAACTTTTAATTGGTGGTAAAGTGTGAATGTTTTGGGATGGCATTTAGATCATAAAATATTAGTACATACCAATCACATTCCCTATTTGGAAGGGAAGCCCGAATATGCCCCTTCTAAATATCTATTCTATTTTTGTTCGCAAACCCAAATTTCAAATTGGTGTTTGTCCATTACAAAAAGCAAATGTCCCAATTCAGCAAATGGGGCCATTTGCAAAAGCAAAAATGCTTTGTACATCTAGGTCTCTGTATTCTTTTTCCTTAACAATGGAATTTTGTGTCTATTTGCATTAAAGATAATAAGGAATGTCTCAACATCTCTAAAATACTTTTGACATGTTTTCATCTTGTAAGTGCTGCTTTATGTTTATATTTCAAAGGGGAAAAGTGTTGGATTTTGATGGTTGTCATTTTTTTTCATCTGTTTTGGCATGAAGATACTGACCAGACCAATGACAACATTTTCAATTCCCATAAAATAGCTTAGATGGTTAATGAGGTTGCACCAGAGCATTACAGGTAATGTTAGATCCCACATTTGTAGTCTAATTAGGCTAACTTAGTGGGTAATGTTTTTGCTACAGATATCCTTGCGTAACCTTTACCCCAACTTGCTACCTTCCTTTTGTCTACCTAAAAGCCCCTCAACATCTTCTGTACAGGGGAAGGTGTTGCGATGGGTTTGGCTCAGTGTCTCCCATCCTTTTCCTTTCACCACCTGGATCTAAATACCCTTTCTATCATTATGTCCTTTCAAGTCACCATATTATGGAGTTCTGTTACATGTCAGTGGTTGAGGAGACAACCATCCAAATTGTTTGGCGTTTTCCATATCTGAAGTTCCTACAGCACAAGTCACATTGATGCATCACTCTAAAACAACAGACACAATTCCTGTCACCATTATATGCTCAATGTGTTTCAAAACCATATAGTTGCCTAAGTGTTTCCTCCCTCAGTGATACGTTCTTTCAAGGCAAATGATAACCCACCACTAATCTACGTATCCCTTGTGAAAAAGGATATATTAATCCTACTTCATCCATAGACACTTTAGAATGGCACCAAAGCCACATAATTAGGAAAGGTAGCTTAAAACTCGACAACCATTTCAAGCAGAACAATGGATAATTGTACACCCCAGTAAGATAAAACAAACTGAAATGTCCTCAGCACACAAGCCTACAGCTATATCTGTCATAGCTTTAAGTTTGTGACAACATTTCCATATCTTTTATTAAAAAGGAGGGCAGAGTGGTTCCTTGCTTTGTAGATTGCCTCAGAGTACAAGGAGGTCATGATCCAGGTAGCTTAACATTTTCCTTTCCTTTATTTTTGCATGCTGCTATGTTTTCTCCAGCATTTTTCTACTATTTTGCAGTTTTCACCTAGCTTGCTGTACCTGATTCCTCTCTTCTTTTAAGCGTGATCTGCTGCTGGGCCAGGGCTCCTAAAAGTCCTATTCTTGCTGGCCTCCCTAAATCATCTGGTCTGCTGATGTTATGAATGGATCTATGCTGGCCTGCTCTCTCTGGCCTTCATGTTCTACACTGAAGGAAAGAGGAACCTGACTAAAGTGGACAGCACAGCCCAGACTATTTCACTGAGGCACAACTCTGACTGGCCTTACTTTTCCAAATATCTGAAAACTTAAGCTCCTAGCAATTTTCATTTTTCAGTCCATCCTATCCTTTTCAGTTGGGTAAATCCCTTTGCTTGATGGGAAATATCAGACTCACACACCCCTAATTTTATTGACCAAGCTACACCTCTGGTAGATTTCAAAGTTTGGATTTGTTGCACACGTAAACTAATGACCATTTCGAATGCATTACCAAATATATTTCTCTCACTTGTCCACACATACAGTACTGTGCTTACCGGGGTAATATCCTGATGTGACAATATCAGTTTCGCAGTCAGTAGGTTTGGTATAATTCCTGGGTTGTATTTTATTTAAATTTAAAGCTTTATTGAAAATAATATAAAAGGAATATATAGAATATGAAAAAGGTTTACAAGAGAGATCTACTGCAATAGCAATGATGTTATTGCAAGCTTTTATATTTTAGTGAGTCTACTTACCACCAAACATTTGCTGACATTAACATGCCACATATTTGTGGCACTGCAATTTGGTTTTACTGCATTTCAGTAATGTTGTATTGCCACTTTACTGAAAATCAGTGCAAATTGGAAATTGTCTGCTAACCAATTTCCATGGCAATCTAAGTAAGGTCATTGTGTAGAAAAATGAATTTCTTGAAATATTCAGTGTTTTGACTGCGTAACTTTGACAATATCTTTCCCAAACCTGCAATGAACACGTGGCAGTACTTTCCAAACGAATCTCTTTTTCCAGACCCCCTACTTGTGTGTTTCCTCAATAATTGTCAAATAAAGTGCTCTAAATTCCAGGACAATTATTATTATAATTATTTACAACACAACAATGGTATTAGAACAATAAATATTTAAATGAGTTTAATAAAATAAACACATAGAAATAAAGATAATCAAATGAACACAAATAAATGCGTACATTTAAATAATTATAATGCTTAATAGCCTTACATGACAGTGTTAAAAAGAAACTTCTCTGAGGAGGTTGCAACTGATATTTTTACTGGCTGCAACACATGCTTAGAAGAGGAACTGAAGACGGAAGTAATTTGTATGTAGCAGTGTTTGAATTTAGATTGTGCATCAGAGAACACTTAATTTTAATATATGTTAGTAACTAATTGGCTGTCTGTTTGCAATCTGTGTCACCATATGGCTTAAAACGAATACATACTATTAGCAAGAGCCACTGTATGTATGACATGAGACCTTTCGTAAACTGTAAGACCTATATTAAGTGATTTAAATGACAAAGTAACTCAAAGGATTTATTTATTATATATGATTGTCCATTTTAACTTTTCTGTGATCATACGTGAACGTTTTTGGTGTAGTCACAAAATATCTAGAAATTTGCGTCGTGTGACAAAAACATGCAGATGGCTGTCAGAATGTTCCAGAAAATAGCTATTGTCAACACAATTAGGGACTTCAAAGTTAGTTAAATTAATTAGCTGAAGAAAGCAATGAATATGTGATTGTTTGCAGACTTCCTAGTGCAGGGAACAGTTAATTAAAAGCACCATGCATAAGTAAATGCATTTGTCAATTAAGTTGTAAATTATACATGACACTGCATTGCATTATAATATGAACAAGATGCAACATTGTCTATTTGCTACATTTAAATTTGAAGAAATAAAACTATTACTGTCTCTTGAGTTGTAATTGTTCATTGTTAAAAGTAGTTAAACTATCACATAGTAAGAGTCTTTTTAAAAGAAGCACATTTCTAAAGACATATAAAATTCAGGGGGGTCATTTACGAGTTCGTCGGAGAAGAAGTTCAGTGTGGAATTCCCCTCTGTTAATTCACAAGTGGGCCCGTGCTTACACATCCAGATTTCCCAGGTGCTAGACCACCAAACCGGATTTTATTGGTCAGAAAAATTGACTAAAGATATCACTTAAGTCTTTGGCTCCCACAGTAGCCAAGCCTCTGCTCCTCCCTGAGCATTGTTTTGCAAAGGGTGCATAAAACCATGTAGTGGGGCACCTTTGTCCCCTTCCTTCTTCAACCCTTAAACTCCTATCTCTTCACCCCACCCAGCACCTGCCCCCCAGCACCTGCCCCCCAGATTGCATTTAGCAGGTTAATTCGAGTGTTAATTCATAATCAGGTCAAGGGAAAACACAAACACGTAGCTGAATTAATTAAAATGATAATCTCTAATTCAAGGTCATGTAAGCAACAGACAAAGCCCAAGAAGACTTTACTCTAAATATCTCTGCCTGGACTACAGCAATTCCAGAATATCAGTTATTTAACTAACTGTTATGCTTTTCTATTTTAGTAAACAATTTTTATTAATGAATACTTAAATATTTGCGATTGGGAAGGTTTTGAGGACCCTAGTTAACATCATGAACTTGAACCGTAGGCAAAGACTTCCAAGTATTCCCACAATTAAAGCAACAACATTTGTTCAGTAAAATTTGCTGAAGAGCTTGATTTTTCCACACCAACACGAAATCAGTACTTACTTACTAATGAAGACAACAAATCACCCTCAGTTCTCTTTAAAGAGATCCTTCACTTCTTCAGAGTGTAACTAATTATCTCTGAGACACATGATTCTTATGCTGACCAGTGGATTGAAAGGACTGAGGGAATGAGAAGAGAAAAGCTTGATGACAGCTAGATACTAAAATTGAACCTTACTCCTAGGGCCTGATTAGGAATATAGGTGGAATTTATTGCACATGATAAATAACGAAACCACGGGGTCTGTTATTTATCAAGTGCGATTAATACCATCTATTATGATTTGCTGGGAATGACAGGTGGAGTTTGGTGTTTAATGCACCAAAATCTCCCTGATATGGTAAATACTGTTGGCCTTATTTATGAAGGCCTTGCGCCGCCGGTGCGTCATTTTTAAAATGGGAAAAAGTGACGTAGCAGTGGCACAAGGCCTTCATAAATGAGGCCCTGTATGTTTATCTCCTTTAAATTTAGGTAGTTTTGAACGCATTGAATTATTTATTGCAAACAATAGTTATGGATACGTTAAATACCTAACAACTCATAATTCCAACCCGTCCGTCAATGTGTCAAAGTTAACTGCCCAACTTATAATCAGGGCCTTAGTAGTGAAATAAATCGAACTGAATAATAAAGGAGTTGTACATATTAATATTAATAATAGAATAGAACAATAAAAGTTTAAATATACAAAATAAAAATGTAAATAAGTTAAATAAAATAAATATAAAATATAATAAAACATTCGAAAGAATTCATGCATAAAAAAATGAAAATTACAAATAACTTGAAATAATATATAATACATAATATTGAACCTAAATAATAAAATCAAAACTTACTCTTAATAATGAAACCAACTCTGAGATCCTTGAGGAAAAATGCAAAAAGGAAACTTCAGGTGTCTGGACCCAGATGTTAGCTCAGTGGTAGAGAATCAATCGTTCACTTTGCAGATAATAGGTAAAACTCGAGGATATATTCATGTTGAACATATCAAATCAGAGGCATTGAGTGTCTCCAAAAATGTGATTTCCTAACAAGCATGCACCCGAAGTGCTCTAAAAAGGACAACCTGAAAGACAGGTTCTCAAAAGAGGAGCTGAAAGTTATGAAATACTAAACCTACCACTGTTAACATCAGAAGAAGTAGAACTACACCTCCACATCAAAGATACTGTAACAGCAGCATGGTTCAATCATTCTCAGCTGGGGAGTTAAAAATATGCATTCCTGTGAAAGATGCCTGCAGAGAGGTATGCAAACTTGAAGCTTCATATGAGGTATTGAGCAAAGTTGGAAACTTAGGACCTAATTTATGGCTTTTTGGCTTAGGGCAGAGCAGCAAGGCACCTTGCTGCAGTGCCCCATGCCAAAGTGAAAGGGGAGGAATGTACCATATTTAAGCAATATGGTGCATTCTTATCCTTTCTCTTGATGCTGGCGGCATTGTGGCAGCCGAGCACCAAAGTAGGCACCCTTACACCATGATGCAAGGGTGCTTCCATTGCAGGCAGGATTGTATTTGTGCAGGAAGGGACACCTTCCTGCACAAAAACAATCTTACGAGTGCGTTCCTCTTTCAATGGATGCTGCGGAATGCAGCACACATGGAAAGGGGAAGTAAAGAGGAGAAATTAATATATTTCTCCGCATTACGGCTCACCTTGGGAGATGTATGGATTTGACACTTCTCCAGGTTTACATCACTTTGTAAATCTGGGGCAACCTCAAATTCCATGGGGCTGCGTGGGAAAACCCACTGCAATACCAATGGAATGTCTTCCGGGTGTAGAGTAAGGCGAAGCAGCAATTTGTGCTGTGTCGTCTTACTCCTGGTTTGTGAGGCCACTCAAAGCTATGCAGGGTGGCTTTCCGTGGCTTCATACATTTTTATGTGAGGCTTGCATCACACATGAATCATTTTACATGCTGCAAAAGTGATGCTTGGCTCTCATAAATAATCCCTTTTGTTCTTGTCGAAGTTGAGTGAAGTTTTTTTTTTAATTCACCTAGAGTAAAGCTCATGCGACAGGATGTCCTGCAAAGAACTATAGGCCACATAGCTGTAGGGAATTGTGAAAGTGGCTGCCATTGACAAACCGTGTATTACTTGTTACTAATTAGGGCTTTTGTTAGCTCTTCGGACAATGGACAAAACAGTATTACCATGTATTAATAATTCTCTCCCTCCAAATGTCCCGCCCCTTAGTGTGGGACATATGGCAGTGGAGAAACGCAAGGGCACATCTACTGAACAGAAGAGGAAACCAACATCTAGCTATTAGGAGCAGTAGGAATGTTTCTTTGCTAGAACACAGAACCACTTTATCTTTTACAACTTCACTGGCTTTGTACTTAATGAATCTGGCACAGCTTTGAAAAAATGCATGTCTACTCAACTTTGCCAATCTCTGTAGTGAGCAACTTGGCTACCAACTAATTTTAAAAAGTTTACTTGAAGTCTGTGCATGCTATAAACGAGATTGAGATAGCATATTGCATTTCAATAGATAGCACAATTATTGTCAATCAAGAGCCCATGTGGACAAATGTAATCCATACACTATACTTACCCTGAGTTGAACCTTATCATATATAACACTATCAGTAAAACAGCACCCAATGCTCTCAGGGGCAATTAGTCTGTTCCTAAGTACGGGCTGTGATAAAGCCTGCTATAAGCAAAGATAAAATACACAGATTATGTTATTTAGTAACCTAAATCCTGCCACTCAAAACCACCTTCATGCTTAAGTAAGCTGCTCTGAATGTAGTTCCTGCACAACACTGTTCTCCAAAAGCTAATCCCTCAAATCACTCAAACAATCTTTATTTCGGTTTAAGGCCATAAAAGAACAAGTTTAAAATGCAGAAAACATTATAAAAGGATCTTAGATAAAAGAATAAAAAGAAGCCAAGAGCAAATATATATATCAGGATAAAACCTTAAAATCAGCATGCTGCTAAAAGGCATTTTTCTGGACCTGCTTCGAGAATGATGCAACTTCTGTGGGTGTCGACAAATGATTACCCAGCCCAATCTTTCTCAGGCGATCCCTGACTGACTTGAGCCGGGGGGTTTTATTAGCCTACAGGACTGTCCATATTCTCTGTCAGTATAATAGGGGTTTCAAGGCTACCACATCATTAATGCACCTTAGCCCATCGTCTAGCCAATGGGCATAGTGGAGTGTTCGTTGGGTGAATATTTAGGCTGCTCATAAGCTGATTTTCTACTTGCACAAAAGTCCTGACATCTGTTGTGCCCCACAGTTCAGCTCCATATAAAGAAACCACCAATGCCTGGCCCCTATATATCTAGAGTGCTGGAGTGATTGGGTGATATATTGATGCACAAAAAGCCCTCAAAATAGCCCCACAGTTTTGTTCAAGTTAAATCTTGCACTTTGGATGTGCAGTAGCCAATCAAATCAATCACCCCCAAGTAGTCAAACACTCTAAACTGTTCCAAACACTCCCCATTAAGAGCAGGAGTTCAACGGGGTGATGAGCAAGGGTTAAATACCATGTATTTGGTTTACAACAATTTAATCTCCAGCCCACGCTGTTTGCAAAAAACTATGAAGCGGTCAAGAAGTTTTTAGGCACCAATAAGTGTTCTGGAGAGGAAAAGGGTATTGTCCGCAAACAGGAGGGCTGGTACTATATGGTGTGCCAAAAGTGGAACATCATCCTCATAACTTTCTAGAGAATATACTAAACCATTGATGTAAAGAAGGAAGAGGGTTGGGGCCAGCTCATACCCCTGTCTCACTCTCAGATTTACAGGGATGGGGTCCATTAGCTCACCCTGGTTGCCACACCTAACCTGTGCAGAATTATTTGAATGCAGCCTGATAGGCAGGGACACCCAACTCTGCCAAAAGCCTCCATAAGATTCACCAGGTATTAAATCAAATGCTGATCAGAGGTCAACAAAAATTATAAAAAGGTGACTTTTCCTCTGCAAAACATAGTTCCAATATAGCAATTGGAGAAGAAAGACCTGATCTTTTGTAGCTATGCCTACTCTTAAGCCTGCTTGCAGTAGGGACAGAACATATGTGTCTACCATCCACTCAGTCAATCAGTCCAGGATAATATGGCTGAACAGTTTTTGGGCACTATCAATAAGACTGACTGGCCTGCAGTTAACAAGGGACAATCAACATCCTTTTTTCAAAAAAGGGATTATCCCTGCCCCAGCCCAAGTTGAGGGCAGGGGAGATCCAGCCAATATGTTTATGAAAAATAAAATAAAATAGGGGCAGCAAATGTCCTTAAAAATCTTGATCAAGTCACCAGGGACTTTGTCCAGACCCAGAGTTTTATTGGGTGTATTCATATCAACTGCCTTAGATATTTCAAGGATCATTATGGGATATACCAGCTGTAATGCTATAAAGTGCTCCTCACTATCAGCTAAAGTCTGGCGTAGAACCACATCTACAACTGGGTATAGGCCCATTTCTCCAGAAAACTTGTTAGGCTGTGGTTGATTTGTATCCCTAGCACACAGCTTGGTGAAATGTTTAACCCAATCAATGACTGGTATATTATTTCCAAGTGCAAAAAGACTTCCTAGATCACCACCTGCTTACCCACGCCGGAAGGTGCAGTAGTCTCTACCTTAGGCAGCATTCAGCATTAAGGCCCATCTACTGCATTCCCACTCTCTTTTAGTTTTGGTGATGGTGTCTTTGTGTAACTTCCTAGCTGTATGAACTTCAAGTCTGTGCCCTAACCTAATAGTTTCCAACAGGGCACGCTTGGCTTCCTTACAGTGCTTAGTGTATTCCTAGTTTTAGCACCTCAAGATCCCTCGGTGAGTTATGTTCTGAGGGGTGCAAACATTAAATGCTATGATGCACTAACAGCCTCCCTAAGTTCCAGGAGCATACTAGTGACTCTCTCACCTGCTACTGCTGCCAGCCCTGCTATTATGTTATGTAAGACACTCCCGAGGGTTTCCTCTCACTTTTACTACCACACTCCACTTGAGTCTATGCAGATTACTGACTGGGACCAGTCTCTGATCTAAAATTGCATTACGGCTGTAGGGAGAAAATGACCCTAGGCTGCCAGTGTGAGGCTCAAAGCATTGTGGTCACTATCCTACCTCGGAATTACCACCTTATCATCTAAAGCTGGCCGTAGCCTAAAATCCAAAAGTATATAATCTATCAGGCTGGTTAAATGTATCTTTCCCTTCTTTGCCAGATTTGGTTCTCCCATTAAAGGCCTAAAGGCCAAGACTGAGGATTAATGTATTCATTTGCAGTACTGCAGCAGACCGTCATTACACAGGTGCTAATGTGGGCCCCGGGATCTCGCAAACACGATCTTCCGTAATACAAAGGTTTTCACAAGTGGAAGACAAAGATTAAAATTTACAGTTAAATCTCCTGCAACTATAATGTAGGGATTAGCATGCAATTTGTAACAAAGCAGGGGTACTCCTAATAACGTTTCCTATATCAGGGTAAATAAACAGAATACATGTGAATAAATCTATAGGAAACAGTTCAACAAGTGGACCAATAATATATTAACCAAAAAAGTACTAAACCAAATGGACAATAAGGTATAAATTCATATTAATACAAAAAAATATTTTCTTTCCTTTTTGTTTTTTTATATATAGAAATGTGAGACAGTTGCACCAAATAAATATAGATATATCTGTACATTCAATCAACTGCAATTTGTGTCATAATTATTCAGTCAGTTTCTATTTGGCATCTTGATTCATTAAATTCATAGATCGCCAAATGTACAATGGTACACTTACACATGTTAAAAAAATCATTCTATAATGAAAAAAGACACTAAAACATTACTAATACAACCAATTCACACCAAACAAATAAATCATCTCAAAAATTCATGGCTAAAATTAAATATACTATCTACACGCGTTTCGGCAGAGCCTTTATCAGGTAGCCATGTATTTTTGGTATCTGAAAAAAACACAAAACAACAAAAAAAACACTTGTTGTCAAAACATTTGCCCAACTTAAACCGGACAGTTGCTTACCCAACTGCTGCAATGCCAAGCAATTTGAACCATGACTACAAGTGTATACACCCATTAGCGAGGTGATGTCTTTGTGGTGTGGGTGGGATTCTTGCAGCGGGGTAAGGGTCCAGGATAGCTGCTTTCTACCAAATTAAGAACTCAGCTAAGGAGGGGAGAAGGCAGTCACCGCCCATGTGGGAAGTAATGTAGAAGGTACTGCTTCGCAGAAGCTCTGAGTCCCGGCTTCAGGAAATGACCCCCTAGGTCAGACACAGTTCCTTAGCCAATCGTAATGGGATGTCTGTGTTAAAATGTGGTACAAAAGGGGGTGGTGATGGACGGAGCATCTGAATCAATCAAACACTCACACCCAGTCAAAAGATCTGGGTTTAACCATCACCATTCTTTAGCCCACTCTGCCACCCCGGTTCAGACATGGCTATATGCAAATCAGTCTGACCCTGTGCCTCATGGGAACAGTCCAGCCCGAACTGCCAAGCCATGTCTTCCCTGGAATGGAAACAAGCTTCCGAGGACCGGTTTCTGGCATTCCAGCCGTCTTCAGCCCGGCTTGCTTGAATCCAGTGGCAAAGTGAGCAAGGGACTCACGTCTGAGCATACCCTGCCACACTTATGGTGGCCAAAGCGGTACAAAAGGGGGTGGTGATGGACGGAGCATCTGAATCAATCAAACACTCACACCCAGTCAAAAGATCTGGGTTTAATCCATTACCGTTCTTTAGCCCACTCTGCCACCCCAGTTCAGACATGGCTATATGCAAATCAGTCTGACCCTGTGCCTCATGGGAACAGTCCAGCCCGAACTGCCTAGCCATGTTTTCCCTGGACCGGAAACAAGCTTCCGAGGACCGGTTTCTGGCATTCCAGCCATCTTCAGCCCGGCTTGCTTGAATCCAGTGGCAAAGTGAGCAAGGGACTTACGTCTAAGAATACCCTGCCACACTTATGCCGGCCAAAAGTGGTACAAAAGGGGGTGGTGATGGACGGAGCATCTGAATCAATCAAACACTCACACCCAGTCAAAAGATCTGGGTTTAATCCATCACCGTTCTTTAGCCCACTCTGCCACCCCAGTTCAGACATGGCTATATGCAAATCAGTCTGACCCTGTGCCTCATGGGAACAGTCCAGCCCGAACTGCCAAGCCATTTCTTCCCTGGACCGGAAACAAGCTTCCGAGGACCGGTTTCAGGCATTCCAGCCGTCTTCAGCCCGGCTTGCTTGAATCCAGTGGCAAAGTGAGCAAGGGACTCATGCCTGAGCATACCCTGCCACACTTATGGCGGCCAAAAGCAGTACAAAAGGGGGTGGTGATGGACGGAGCATCTGAATCAATCAAACACTCACACCCAGTCAAAAGATCTGGGTTTAATCCATTACCGTTCTTTAGCCCACTCTGCCACCCCAGTTCAGACATGGCTATATGCAAATCAATCTGACCCTGTGCCTCAGGGGAACAGTCCAGCCTTAACACATGTGTTAAAATGTGAGCACCTGTGAACACTTTAAATTTTCATGGCATTTGAGAAAGTCTATTCCAGACGAAATGCGTCATGCCCTGCTGTTCATTAAAAGATTGCCTGTCCTGAAGTACCCGTGTGGGCTCGTTCCTTTTACGAGAAGGGGACTTAGTTGTATGTGTTTGTGTGCGGCCACAGCACACTAGGAGCCTCTAACCCAAAAGCAGTTCGGCGACTGAAGTGGCAAAAACTTTGGTGTACCTAACGGACTTGGGAACCACTGGACCGCCGCTTCCCCAACTGCTTCAATGCCAAGCAATTTGGACCGTGACTACACGTGTAAACACAACCTACCGAGGTGATGTTTTTGTGGTGTGGTTGGGATTCTTGCGGTGGGGTGAGGGTCCAGGATAGGCACTTTCTGCCAAATCAAGAACTCTGCGAAGGATTGGAGGAGGCAGTCACCGCTCACTTGGGAAGTAATGTTGAAGGTACTGCTTCACTGAAGCTCGGAGGCCGGCCTTAGGAAACGCCCCCCCTATGTCAGACACAGTACCTCAGCCAATTGTAATGGGATGTCTGTGTTAAAATGTGAGCACCTGTGAACACTTTAAATTTTCGTGGCATTCGAGAAAGTCTATTCCAGACAAAACGCGTCATGCCCTGCTGTTCATTAAAAGATTGGCTGTAATGATTCCATATGAAAAGTATTTTTGTTTTGCCAATTGATTTGCGCCGCTTGATGAATCTCCACAAAATATTTTAAAAACGTCCCCTTTTTGGTTCAGCTGCAGTGTTGAAAGTTTCGGAGTGATCAATCAGCAGAAGACGAGAAATACGGGGATCCCAAAACGAGTTTACCCCATGTTATGTCTACGAGGATTTTTAATTATTTGAACACAACTACAGGCCGACCTGCCAAATAGAATTACACCAAATTTGGCAGAAAGCTAGATGTTGGTCCAGAAAGGGTGCTTTCTGTGATTTCGTGTAAATCTGTTCAGTAGTTTTTGAGATATTACATTTTCAAAAATATAGATATCTCGGAGCCCAAATCCTACTGAAATCCTAATGAATCAAATAGGAAGTTTGTTAGCAGCCATCTTGGAACTCGGTTTGAAGCTGAATCCCACAATAAAATGTAAAAAAAGAAAAGGGTGCAGGGTAGAAACACTCTGATCACCTACTGGGACCATGCAGGACCAAAAAAGCAATTGTTTAAATCTTTGCAGGGCTTGCGAATCCCGTTGACAATGTTAAAAAACAAAGTGTGGGGTTCCGTGCTTTGTTCATTATTGGCCCCTGGGTGGGCCAGGTCCTAGTTAGGCACATATAGGAGGGTGCGCATAGGACCCCCCTGCTGGGGCTTATTATTGTCAACTCCCTGGGATTCTTAAATTTTATTAAGGGGATTCCCACACAGACACCCCCAGCCCCAGCGACCACCACCTTCCTGGGGCATTTCTTAATGGAAAAAGTGGGACTTGCAGACCCCCCAAAGCCCCCTGCCAACTCCCCAGGTTTTTAATTTTGAAAAAAAGAAGGGGGCCAAGCCGACCCCCACAGCCTTGTGAACGTCTACATTCCTGGGGCTTTTGCAAATTTGAATGTGGGGGCCAATGACAAAAAAGGGGGGTGCCCAGCTCCCCTCCAGGAGCCAATGATGGGGACATTTCTTGAAAGGTTTGTGAAGATTCATCAAGCAGCGCCAAGGTTATTGGCAAAACAAAAAACACTTCTACTTTGGAAACGTTGGCCCTAACTATAACTACCTATTGGCTATACATATATATTTGCTCCTTTATTCATCACTAGTCCCCAGTCCTGATGGCACTGGTGTGTGGGCATTAATGAGATACAATAAAATGTCAAAGACACTCTCCAAGGCACAATTGAAAACATGCAATCCCAACTCAAAGGAAACTTTAGGGTTAATTTTTGAAAATTGTTTCCTCTAGAGGCACTGGGAACCCCATTCCCTAGGGCTGATAGATTAATAAAGGGGACGGGTCATGCAGCCCCCACCCTGAACCAGCATGAGGCCTTTTTGACTCCATTCCCAGAGCCCGTCATTAATTTGATAATTGGGATGGGGCATTCAGGCCCCAAGGCACAGGTGTTTTCCAAGGGCCAGTGTATTTTGTTGGAGGACATGGCTGTTCATGAGGGCCCCTCCCCAAATATCGGCTCTGGGGAGCCCATCATCTGGAGCTCGATCGCAGTGTCCCAGAGACCCAATTCCCCTAAGTGCTGAAGTTCTTTTCCCAGCAGAGTGCAGGCAGGAAATAGGAATCTGTTTTAAGGGTCAGAACATATGTCATGGGCACTGGACAGCAGTGTCTTAGTGGGCAGAGTAAAAAAAAGCAACTAAATGAGGGTGACCACACAAATAGTAGCACTTCCCCACAATATCGCACATGCAGATTCTTTTTCATGACTACATGTTCCCTTAAGTTGAAAATGGCAGATGATACATTTGATGGTGAGGTAGATGCAGTGCCTGTTGCACTGTCAGAGGATGGTGTGGTATATTTATTAAAGCTAGGCACCATGGCTGTGGTACGATTTCTTCTGAGGTTTCTAGCATCATTGCAGGAGCCACCTCAGTGGAAGAAACGTTTGGTGGAAAATCCACCAGGCAGAGGTAGCACTCTGGAATTTCCATCAACGTATGGTGACCATAGAAAAGCACATCCTAATTCAGGATACTTTTCCTGCATCTATATTGTAAGTGCACCTAACATAAGAGAGTTTTCACATAGCACATAAGGGTCACCTACATGGGTTTTCCATAAAAAATCCTTCAGGGTTTATTTGATAGTTTTCCCAAAAGTTGGTGCTGCAGGAAAGCCCAGTTGTGGTGTAGTGCCCTGCCTAATGATGGTTGATTCAGTGTATGCTTCTTAATGGTCTCAATGGAGACAGTTGAAAATATTGGAGTGTAAAATATAAAATTGAGAAGATCAATATAGGTCCTACTCAAATGGATGTACGATGTTAAAACGTGATCATTTATATCGCGGTACATTACATCGCTGTTTTTACAACGCTAGTCGTTACAATGACTTGCGCTGGACTTAGGAATAGTATGATTTGCTATTCCAACTCCAGCCTACGTACAGTAGGGAAGGTGTTGTAATAGTGAATCACACTATTCCTTAGTTTAGAGCGCCCTCCAGCGTGGTAACGACTTGCGTTGTAAAAGCAGCGATGTAAATGTATTGCGGTGTTTTGACCGCGTTGTTAAG
Organism: Lissotriton vulgaris; assembly: GCF_964263255.1. Taxonomy (NCBI): domain Eukaryota; kingdom Metazoa; phylum Chordata; class Amphibia; order Caudata; family Salamandridae; genus Lissotriton; species Lissotriton vulgaris. The sequence goes on along the minus strand of NC_141696.1, from coordinate 397,619,359 downwards.
GTTGTTTCCTGCTCAAACACTGTGATTGACTGACAAGGATGGCGAATGGGACTCCTGCTGATCTTGAAAGAGACTTTCTACCACCCTCCTCTTAATCATGCCCATAGACTCATGAAAGATAGTGTTTGTACTGTGTAGCACATGACACTAAGGGGCAGATTTATGTTAACTGGCGCATCCCCAGGGATGCGCCAGTTAACATGCACCACAGTGCGCCACAGCTACGCCACCCATGGTGCGCCGCATTTATAATACGGCGCACCATGGTGCAAAAACGGCACAGATGCGCGACGCATCTGTGCCGGAAATGTGGCGCATTGCTGGAGTTGCGTCGCAAGCGCGACGCAGCTCCAGCAAGGCTCAGGGGTGCCCCATCTGCACAATGCTGCATCAAGACCTACGCCTGCTTCAAGCAGGCGCAGGGTTTTGACGCAGCATTGGCCAGAAAGTGACTGAGTGAAATCTCATAGATTTCACTCAGCCACTTTCAGGAGGCGTTCCTGCGCAGGAATGCCCCCCCTGCGCAGGAACGCCTCCTTATGGCGCAGGGCTTTACAACGTGACGCATCTCCTAGATGCGTCACGTTGTAAATAGGGAGCATTGTTTGCGCCGCAGTTGCGTCAAAAAAAGTGACGCAATTGCTGCGCAAGGGCATCATAAATCTGCCACAAAGTATGTCAGCTACGAAAGGGATGTGTGGTCTTGTCAAGCTAAAGCTGGTTTAAATCTCGTTTCTATCATATAGGGAATAAAGAAATAAAAAAGACTGACAAACAAAAGTGAGTGATTTTATTTTAATATATTTCAACACATAAATGAAAATAGGTGTAAAATGGTAGTCATTTGAGTTGTACAAAAAGGTGCAAGCATTAAATATTGGTTATTGTGTAGGGTTTTGCTTTGGCTGCTATTATGTAATTAGAACAAGTTGCACTGACTCTCGAGTTTAGTATGGGTTGTTTCCTCCAGAAGCTGCGGTAAAACACTGTGCAGTGGGAACAATACCGTCCACATTAATGGGCAAGGAGACTGATTTCACATGTTATTCCTCATTTAAAACATTAAAAGTAAACACTGCCACATTTCCTTGCTCAAATTGTGTTTCAAACGGGTCTTTTCGAGGATGTTATTAGAACGCGTTGCAGGCATATTCCCTAAAATAGCTGTATTTCTGATAAAAAAATACGAATGATCAATGATGTAGAATAGCAAAAATGTTCTTTTTTGTCCTTTCGTAGACTACCTCACTGAGCTTTTCTAAATCTAAAAGAACACAAGTTTTTAACAAAGCTGTTCCAAACGTTTGTTATCTGTTTTCCTAGGCCAAGTAATGAGCAGCGTTGCTGCCTCACAGGGTGGCGGTTGCTCAGAACAAAGCTAGCTGAAATGGAACCTCTTTGGAATTTGTTTCGCTTTCCTCTTCTCAACCCCTTTATTTTAAGTCCTGGCTAAGAGGATTATAACAAGGTTGTTTTGAATTCTCAATTTTACAGGTACCATCTGCAGTTCAATAAACCCGGTTGATCTCGGAGAACGAGAATTAAAAAAGGTAAATAGTTCCACTTACTGTGAATAGTACTACCTCTTCATAAATTAAGTGTGTAATTGCCAAGTCTTATTTATGCTCTCATATGGATTAGCTTTTATTGATCTAATTAGAATGGAGCTTAAAAATTACCTGCCAGTCAGTTTGACGGAACAGCTGCAGCTCATTACTTTTTCACCCAACCAGGAATCTTGAATCTGTATTTCCCAGGTGTAAAATGTTGTACTAAATATACATATCTTGCAGTGATTCTTCGATTTTCATTGATAAAAGAAAATTATATTTTATGAGGTTGATTTATGAAAAACAAAGTTACTTTAGGATTCGAAGACTTATGCCTATGATTTTCATAAAATTGCACACTCTAAAGGGTGGCAACATTAGTTCCACACATTTCATGGCTGGGGTTTTAAGACTACAATAACTTGGTCAGTGCCACGAGGTTGATGCCGTTTTTAAAAATCATGGTAAGAAAAACAACAAGAAAAATAGTTAATTGCTAGAAGCTCTGCGAAACCTACGTTTTGCTAGAGGATTCTTACTCAAGAAAAGCTTTAGGCGAAACTCTTTTTTTTTCTGCCACCTTGATTGTAGGTCCGGTTGTACAAAATCAAGAAACTTTGGGCCAGATGTACAAAGCTTTTTTCAGCTCACAAACGGCTTGATTCGCCGAATTGGGCCAACTGAAAAAAAACATTTTCAAATGTACAAAACCCTATTTGTGATTCGGGAAGCTATGCCAAGTCACAAATTGGGTTTGCGAGTCGTTATTAGGAAGGGGCGTGCCAATGGCATCCCTTCCTAATAGTGAGTCGCATGTTCAAGTATGAATGTTTTGCAGCCGGAATGCAGTTGCAAAACATTCAGACTTACAGACTCAGTGAAGGAGGTGGGAGCCCCTTCCCCTTTGTGAATGTGGGTGCCAATATTTTTTAAGAGCGGTGTTGGACATGCCGACGGGTCCCTTGCGATCCATTGGGAGTCGCAAACAGTGTAAAAATCACTGCTGTACATAGCTGTTAGCGATTTCCTCATATTAAATCGCAAAAAATCGCTATTAGGAAATTGCAAATGGAAGTCTATGTACATCTGGCCCTTTGTAGCTACATGAGCTAGCAGAGCTATAAGTGTCATACAAATCTCATGGCACTTCCCCAGATTAAAAAAATGTCATACCCCATACCCTGAAAACTTGCAAAAAAGTTGCATTTTCTAGTGCACCCGAAACTCAACACAGCAAAGTGTTCACTGGTGGAAAATGTGCCTATTGTTATGTTTAAGGTGCAACCATTGGAAAATGACCACCTTACAGCCACAGTGGCAGCTATGTCTAATTATTTCAGATTTTTCTCCACCAACAGCAGAAATAGAAGGCCACATGAACTACCGTTTTTTTTAGCATTCGCAAACAGTGAATCGGAAAATTTGGGACTACTAAAATGGCATGTAGCATATATCAAGTGTTACTGAAAATAGAGTTTGTGAGTTGCTATTAGGTAGGGGTGTGCCTTGGGCATCCCTTCCTAATAGCGAGTCGCACGAGGATGTATTATTGTGTTGCAACTGGAATGCATTTGCAAAACAATCGCAGTTTACCAGCTATTTCAGGTAAGCCAGCCGCAAGCGGGAAGAGGACCTCAGGGGACACCTACCCCTTTGTGAAGGGCAGCAAAAACGTTTTTTAAGAGCAGGTACTGGTCTCAGGAAACACTGCCTGTTCTTAAAAAATGAACCAGAAACGTTTCATTTTTTTTTTCAAATCCATCCTATTTCTCTAAAAGAAAAACTGGCTGCATTAAAAAAAAAACAGCTTCACATCACACTGGAAACAAGCTAATGATGTTTCTTTTACTGCATGGTGGAATGCAGTTTGCTTTAATCACCGACTTGACACTAATTTTGTCTCTCCTATCTCCTTAGCAATCAAACGTGATCTCTTATGGCTTCCCCTCACTGACTATCTATCCACAGTTGCTAAACCTCCTTCACCACTTCCGATACGTACGGTTGACCTCCATGAATGCATTACCTTAATTTATTCGATTACCATATTATCATTTACAGCTAATGTTTTATCATATTTTTAATCTGCTTTCATATATTAAGATATCTCCTCATCCCCCTATGTTCCTCATATTCATTACCTATTTTTTTTTCATATTTTATGCTTCAGTTTCCTAAATGTAATTCGCTAATATGTAAGATTGATCTCATTTTCTCATAACTCTTGATTGTTTCTTCATTTTCTGTCTTTGTTTCTTTATATTTCAATAAACTATAAACTTAAAAAAAAAAAAACAGCTTTATTGAAAAAGCAGCCACAGACATGGTGGCCTGCTGACTCCAGCAGGCCACCATCCCTGTGAGTGCAAGCCATTCCCAATGGTCAAGATGAAATGGTCATACATGTGGTCCTAAATTTCTGCACTTCAATCACTCCACTGTGGCCCATTAGTCAAGCACAAATGTATTTGCTTTGATATTTAGACATGTCTGCACTGCATGGAGAGCAGCCTTAGTTTTTGTCTCCTATTTTATGTAAATAGCTGACTCCGTAGGTGAACTTTCCTCAAACATTAGAAATACTGCACATATCTCACTTACACTGAGGAATAAAGTCATAGCTCACATACTTATTCCATGAATAAGGTTGCGACACATTTGAGGGTTTACAAGAATACAAAGAAATAACATCAAACATTGTCAATGCTCAAAGTATTCTGTGTACTTCACTGACTGATCAGTAGTTTATCATAAGGTAATAACGTGAAGCACATGTCTTACCAAATAAAGTGGCTGGAGAATTCATTCACCCCTGTGGCATATGAGTGGAAATAGGCTTCTACATGTATCTGGCTTTTTTATGCAAATTCTGCATGTTTAATCAAGTTAATATTCTCTTAACAATTCGTGAACATATCGGTGGATTTTCTGCTCTCAATATGGCATACTTTGGATATAACGCTGCCTTTTACAAGTAAATGGGTATAAACCAGGCAACATTAGAGTGGCTGAATTTCTGCTCACATGTACAACTCTCGATCAGTGGGGAGATGTTCAGCTCTTGATGAAATATCTTTTTCCATCGTTTTCTTTACTGAGGTTTCAACAGTCCAGTAAACTTTGCCTTTATCCCACTATTTTATATCTAGATATGGGAGCTACTAGATGAAGACCTCATTCCATGGGCATAGGGCAGTCAGAGGCTGCTGGATTCCAAATGCAACAATTTAAGTCATGTGTAATGTAATGTAAGGTGGATTTGTAGAACACTGTTTGCCACTCGCGAGGGTGTCCAGGTGCTGATAGCCTGTGTCAAAAATAGAATCTGATCTCAAACAGGATAACCAGGTATTCCTCTTTAGCACTTGACTATGTCCGTCTTACTCAGGGAGGGGATGATAGATTAGTAATGGAGGGCCTGAGTCACAAAGATAACCTACATATTTGAGTAATTTGCACTTTTGAGTAAGTGTATTTCGTGTTGGCAGTTCACAAAACCCAAGTCAAGTCAAGTCAAAGGTAAGTTTATTTAGATCATAATCTTTAAACCAATATACAATATACAATACTATATGCATTAAAAATCTTATCTATTGACAGTTCAACAAAACAAAACAAAACCCAAGTATAATCTTACACCAAAAGTGTAATTCATACATTTTCACCAAATTGAATAGCCTGGGGCTTCACACTTTTCAGTCATTTACATAGTTGCATCCGTTTACTTCTTTTTGGCTAATCACAAAATCCAAGTGTAAATTTACTCGAGAAGTGTAACTTAAGCTCAGGTTTTGTGAATAGTAAAATAGCAGTAAACTTACTCAAAAGTGTAAATTAATCAAAAATGTAAGTTACCTTTGTGAATCAGGCCCACGGAATGCAGCATGGCACCTTAAATAACTGATTGCCAAGTCTGTGCTTTACTTAATTAAAAAGTGCTAAAAATGCACACAAGAAACATACTATACATAAAACTACAGCCAAAGAAAAGTCAAACTCTCTACCTCCTTCATGCCACAGATATAACCCAAATGCTATTACATAATTTATATGTTATGTTAACTTTGATCGTTCCCCTAAGAATTGCATAAGCACACCGTTGCTCATAGTGTCCTAAAAGGTCTGTTTCAAAGCAATAAATTATTATGTCACAGTTTAAAGTGGCGCTGGAATGTTAATGGGTTTTAATGCACCTGCCACCAAAGGTCCAAAAGAAAGAAAGTGTCTCCCAAATTGGCACAAAAATATGGGTTGAAGGCTCAGAATATGGAATTTGATGCCTAGCGGAGAGGCAGAGTTAACTGGAGCCCAGTTACCTTCAGACTAGTTTATTATATGCAACAATTGATTCGAGAACCACTAAACCAGATTGCCTACTTTATAAAGCACAGAGGTTAAAGAGCCTTTAATAAGAGAATGACAAGTTGTAGCCAGGAATTCCAGTGTCAGGGATGCCCACATGATTGTGGTGCCATTGTTGGTCACTGACAACAGCAAGACCAAATCTGGCAATATGTACTGCCTGAAATAGCGACCAAGAGCTCAACTCCAGAACCAACTTGGGTAGGAAGATGTGGTCTACAGACACAGCCACAAGGTGATCTCTTCCAGGCAATCTCTGACCTCAGGTCATGGATGAAGTTAGGTAATCCTCCAGATCTCTGTAAGTAATTAGCAAGGACGCACAGGTTATGCTGTTTCTTACTGACCCAGTGAACAGTAGCTCACCTGACATTGTGTTCCGTGGGCAGTATAGTTTGTCAAAACATCCACTAGTTTTGACAGTCTGCTCATCCTTGAACTTGGTTATCATGCAGGATTCCCCCTTCTGAGATATAATTCTGTATCTTCTTCCACATGGAGTGAGGATGTTCATCTTGCAAGTCAGTCATCAGAGCACTCCAAACAGGATTAAAGCCCAGGTTTATTCAAAGCATAGAAGGGATAAAGCAGTTAGCAAGTTTCTAGCTCTGTAATTCAATGCTTTCCTACTACACTTATGTAAAGCTCTGCCCTTGGATGATACAGGATCACGGGACCAAGCACTGAAGGAGAGAGCCCAAGACTTCTGGTCAGTAATAACCAATGGGACTATCTGTAACTTCAAAATCTGGGGTATACCTCCAATCCCAGAGTGGCAGGATTACTGTGTGACTGAGGCATGCAGGGTGTTTGTTCAGCTGTAGCTTTTCCTGGGCTGGTTCAAACATGTCTAGGCAGAATGAGTATCTACACGAGACATGAAACCAGATTCCTTAGAGATGAAGATTCCAGCAGGAAGGGTGAGAGATGATGGTAACACTCTGAAGCTTATTCAAAAGCAAGGTTACCTTTGTGAATGCGTGGTGGGCTTCCTCCTGCTCTCCCCAGAACAACCAGATTAGGGGAACCAGGGACTGGAATATAAACATAAGGACTCCTATGTCAGCAGAGACCTTGGTTTAATGGGGTGCATATGTGGAGTACAATGATTACCACCACACACCTGGTTAAACATGCTTTTAAATCTCACGCTTGTTCTCACACTAAAGATTGCAAGCACCCTCCATCAATGTCCCTGGTACTATGCACAGAAAGGACTCTCTTTAAGAGAGACTGAATGACCTTTTCACACAGGGATTCTAGTAGGCAGCTCCACCAGAAGCCTACAGGTGAAATGCATGTCTCTTCTCTTTGAGTACGAAGGGCCCGATTCACAGAACTAACTTAAGATACAATCCTAAACTTACTACCATTTTGGTATTCACAGAAGGCACTTATTCATTTTGGACACTCTTTATATTCAGACCAGGCAGCCAGGAGCTAGACATGTGCAAAAATGCTCAGGCCATTGACTGCCTGAGCTGAACTTTGCCGACCTGAAGATGTCACAGCTCCTGGACTCAGACCTGGGCACTTCTGTTTTAAGCCCTAAACTGACCTGAATGAGTGTCAATCATTGACATCTCGTCACAGAGTGAGGTGGGGTCAGTAACTCACACTGAACCCATACCAGTCTGTGACGAGGTAAGGGCCTCTGCCTCTGCTCATTGGCTGACCTAAGGTCCGCCAATCAGGGATGGCAGCATTCCCAACCCTCCTGGGCCCTCTGAGGCAGAACTGCGCAGATACGTGTGAGTTTTATTACTGTTTGGTACGTGGGTGTGAGAAGTTGGCCTGGTATATAATGCTCACTAGTTCTAGTGATCACTTTGTACCATGCCAAGCAACCCTTATGATGATGGTTGTAATTCAACCTTGTAGACCAGTTATCCTAGTGGTAACGTGGACAAAGCAGTCTTAGGCTAAACTCTGAAAGGCATGTGAAGCCAGCTGTTATACCATACACAACCCCCTTGAATACCAAATGAAAGGGACACCACACAGATATATATTGAAAATATATATTGATTTATTAACTATAAAATCCCCTGGACTCTTTATGAGCACAGAAGCACAAGCGTTAAATCACAAGACAGTTTAAAATACACAAAAGTTGCACAATATGGATGAGCCCTAGGGGCCACCTAAACCATATACTAAATAAGTGGTATAAGGGATACCAGGAGGAAAGTGAAGAGGCCTAGGGCCTTGGGAATCGCTGGAGCTATTCGAGACTGGAGTTAGCTAAGTCGGGAAAGGCCCACGGGACTCGGGTGCAGTGTCCAAAGTGCACGCACTTCTCAATACAAAGTCTATGGTGCGTAAAAAGCACAAAGTTAGAAAGTTAGGAACCTTCCGAGTGACCTACGGAGCTGAAACTTAAAACACAGGCCCTTGGGATGTGTACCAGTGCAGGAGCACCGGCGGAGCTGAGTTACCTCACCCACAGGAAGCGGGTGCACAGGGTCGAAGATGTGTCGGGTTTCGTCACGCTGGTCGATGGTGCTTGGAGCAGGAGATGCTGCAGGCGGCTCGATGAGAAGAGTTCCGGTGGATCCAAGGGTGGATCTGTAGATGTGAAGACCTGAAAGCAGAGGGGACAGTGTTCAAAGTCACTAGCCAGTGACTGCCGTGGAACCAGAGTGGAACCAGGTGATGTCGGGTGCAAACAGGCGTTGTCGGGTAGCTTCTTTCAGCAGCCACGTGGATACCCGGGGTCGAGGACGTCCAGGAGTCGGTCACGAGCTGTCCCACGTAGGCTTCTCGCTGTTGGCGGTGTCGGCGACCTGATCGGAGCAAACAGGCCTTGGCAAATGCAAGCCACGCAGAAGTCGAAAGATGCTGTTCACTCGGACCAGCAAGGTCAGAGCGGGTGCTCCTTTTCACAGGAGCTTGGGTAGGTCTGGAGCAACCAGACCTGCTGTTTAAATCTTCGGGTTCGTCGCCAAGATGGCCGCTGGCCGCGTGGCTAGTGGCCGGGATGGCGCGTCGAGTGGCACAGTGCAAAAGGGCCCCACGCAGATCGTGGAGATGCTGGGGGGCTGATCTTCGGTGCAAGGGCTGCTCGGTGGTGGGGGTTCTCAGTCCCCAAAGCACAACGTCGAGGATGCCTCAGAAGCTGCGCAGTCAGCTTTACGAGTGTCTTCCAAGAGGTCCGGTCCCACGTCACTCGGTGCCTCCACGGGTCCCTTCTTTGCAGGGACTGTGGATCGGGCTCTGAGAGGTCTGGGAATCTGGTTCTTGTCGGGCTCTGGGCTCGGGCTCCGGCGGGAGGCGGCGGCAAAGCAGACGTCGAGTTGCTGGTTGGTACCTGTGTTCACAGGGTGGTCACTCCTTGGCCACAAGGGAGATTCTTCTTCAGTCTTCTGTGCAGCAGAATGTCGAAGTCCAGTCTTCTTCTTAGTTTAAGTTGATTTCGGGATGATCTGCTGTGCAATGGCACTGCTCCCCCTCTTATTCCAATCTAGGGGGTGGATCACCTACTAGGTCCCTCCTCTGGGAGGAACCAGGAAGGGGGGCGGTTACACCCCCTTTCCTTTGTCCAGCTCCGCGCCAGGACTGGGGCTGGAAGGCCCCAGAACCGGTTTGGGCTGGCCTATGCACGGGGACACCTTGTGTGCCCCGGGCATGTCTGATTCTATTCAGCCCTGTCCTACCCAATACACAAAATCCTGTCTGGGGTGGTGCTCGCACCTCCCAAGGCAGGAAACCCTTTGTCCAGGCCACCATCTGCCGAGTTTCGGTCAGCAGCAGGAGGCCAGACTTGTGTCTGTGGTGGCAGCATCCATTTTGTGATGCTGAGGCTCTGTTTAACTTTAACCGGGGTTAAGGCTACACACATGTCGTGTCCCTCTAGAAGGGTGGAATGCTATCCCCGTCGCCAGAACTGGCGAGGGGATAGTATTCCAATTCGTATGACACCTTACTCGACATGTTTTGATAAAGCCAAACCAAAGATAGCATTTAACCGCGAGGATTATAATGCACTTAAGAGTATATGGTATGGCAATATCCCGGAACAGCTTAGGGAGTGGTTCCCGACAGCTGCAGACAGGCTCAGCTCATGCTAGAGCACCATCTCACATATTTCCAAGCACTCTGCCTCCAGGATTGATGAGGCCTTCCATAGGAGTGGCTGATAGGAACATATGTGTCCAGTTTAGGGTTAGGCACAGGCATACTGTACCTAAGTAAGAGGTGATTACACCAACTTACCCCAGCTGAGTGATCAGCCAGTTGTGTCAAATATGGAGGCCAGGCCAGGGGTGGCACAATACATGCTGCAGCCCCTGGTAGGCCTTGGCTACACCTATGCCCTGGGTACCTATGGTACACTGTTACAGGGGCCTATAAGGTGAACCAATTCCAATTGTGTTATGCACCTAAGGTACATGGAGTCCATTTTAAGGAGAGAGCAATCAGCCTGGGGCCCTGAATAGCAGGATCCCAGGCCAACTAAGTCAAAAACCAGCTAAACACCAGGCAAAAAGTTTGGGGGTAACCATAGTCAGATATCCACCTTCCTACATAACCCCCCCCCAAACGAAAGGAGATAAGGCTATCCTTGACCAGGTAAGCCTATATTGCCTAAGTGGCCATATAAGGAAGTACCAACTCTGGCTTGGTAACCCCCTGTCTCATGGTCCACTAAGCAATCCCTCACCCTAAGGGTATCTGAGGGTCTCCACCATAGTGAATCTCTACCTGTGGTGTGTCTTTGCAAAGTCAAAGGCTGGTGTTGAGATGGAGTACTGAAGTGAGTTTCCTCTGTAGGGCTCAGCTTCCTCCAATCACTCTCCACCATGTGTGCCTTTCTTTCTCTGACTGAGTTGCACTGTGCTCTCAGGGTCAACCTCTGGCTACCTAAAGCTGGAGGCTGAGTCCCTCTGTTTGGCTTACTGGAGGGACAGTTCAGGTTTGGGCCCTTAGGGTCCCAGGTTTGGCTGTGCCCAACAATATCCATCTGGGGGAGGTCCCTAACTACTTTTAAGGGGGATCCCTCAGGAGTTTTTAAAGTTTTCACCTCACTAGGGCTACTAGTTTCGGTGCCCCTAATCTGTTGAGGGGGGTGCTTTATTTGACAGGGGGCCCTTTGGGTCTCACTGTCCTTCTTGTCCTCTGCAGCCCTGGGCTGAGTAAGGCAAGGTAGAGAGGGGCAGGTTACCTGCTCCAGACTGGGTCCCACCTGAGAAGGGTCCACTGCCATCAGAGGCTCTGTTAGGCCAGGCCTAACAACCTCTGGGACAGTTCCTTCATCAGGGGTATGATCAGTTCCCTGAGGAGGCTGATCCTTTCCTAAAGTCTGGTGGGAGGGAGATTTCTCTTCCTCCTCAATGCTCTCTGTTTGGGTGTAGTGATCCATCATTTCAGGCTTCACTACCCATGTATCAGTTTGAGTTTGGGCTGTGGCCATCACAGCCCCACCAACCTTTTCAGGAGGAGACTCAGTTTGGGTATGGGCTGTTACTAGTACAGCCCTGCTACTCTTTTCAGGAGGGAAGTTATCTAAAGATGGGGCTGAGGTTTGCTCAGCCCTCCCAACCTTTTCAGGAAGGACATCTTGAATTGGGGCTGTAGCCATCACAGCCCCACTAACCTTTCCATGGAGATTTACCATTCTAGAATGGGTTTGCTGTTCAACCTCAGCCCAGGCTGAGATTTCCAAATCATTTCCCAGTAGGCAATCTACAGGCAAGTTTGCTGACACTGCCACTCTCTTTGGGCCAGTGACACCTCCCCAGCTAAGATTGACTACTGCCATGGGATGATTGGATTCTATACCATCAATGTTTGTCACCTGATATTTGGCATCAGGTAAAAGTTGCCTTGAGGGGACTAGACATTCAGCCACCATGGTGATGCTAGCCCCTGTGTCTCGGAAGGCCTCAACTTTCAAGCCATTGATGAGGGGCTCCTGTCTATACTTGCTCAAAGTGTTTGGGCAAGCTGTGAAATTGGCAAACCCCATGCCAGTCTCATAAACAAGAGTATCTGAGTTAGGGGACCTGGATAGGCCAGAGTCCACCTGTCCTCCAAAAGTAAACCCACCCAAATTCTTGGGGGTGCTCCCACCACCTGGGGGACCACTGCTAACAGTGACAGGAGGTGTTGGAGCCTTACCTGGAGGTATATTCTCCTTATTGCCATTCTTGGGACAACAGCTATCTGTTTTGTAATGCCCCACCTGTTTACAGGTATGACAATAAGGCTTTTTCTGGGTTGTAGAAGTGTCTTGGGACCCACCCCCATTCTTGGAGTTTTGGGGCCCTGGGGAAGTATTTTCCTTACTTTTATCCCCACCCTTCTCTTGAGGCTTGGTAGTCTCTTTCTTTTGGTCACCACCCTGGTTCTTAGGCCTGATCCTGGTTCTGACCCATTTGTCTGCCCTCCTACCCAATTCTTGTGGGGAGGTCAGATCAGAGTCAACCAGGTGCTGATGTAGAAGCTGATTTTGACAATTACTTAAGATTTGCTCTCTCATAATTAAATTATACAATCCTGTATAGTCAGTAACCTTACTTCCCAGCAACCAGCCCTCCAGAGCCTTAGTGGCACACTCAACAAATTCAGACCAGTCCTGAGTCTGTGTCTTCTGGGTATCTCTGAACATTAACCTGTACTGTTCAGTGGTTAAGCCTAACCCATCAATCAGAGCACTCTTCAGGACCATGTAGTTTCTAGAATCCTCATCACTAACTGTGAGGAGTCTGTCTCTGCCTCTACCTTCAAAGGAGAGCCACAAGATTGCTGCCCACTGCTCCTGAGGGATCTGCTGTACTCTGCAGGCTCTCTCCATTGCAGTGATCCATTTATGGATATCATCCCCAGCTTTGTAGGGGGGCACAATCTTACTCAGGTTTCTTGTATCAAAGGACCTGTCTTTATCCTTGTGGATATTGCTGCCACCAGTGGGTTCTATTACCCCACTCTCTCTAGGCTGTCTTGCTCTAGCAAGTTTCTCCTTAGCCAGGGCAACCTCTAATTCTTGCCTCTGGATCCTAAGCTCAGCCTCTCTCATCTTGGCCTCATGTTCCCTTCTCTGAGGGCTAGTCATCTCCTTTCTGGAGTGACCATGAGAGCCTCTAGAGACATGGGAGGTATTGGATTCACCTGAGTGATGCCTCCTCCTCCTATGGCTCTGGTTAAGTCCACCTGAGGGTCTGAATGGGTTGTTACCTGATTCATTCCCAAGTTGACTTAAGTTAGCCTGGTTCAGTCTACTGACCAGCACCTGACTATCTCTGTCATCATCTGACTCACTGCTTTCCACCTCCTCCTCCTCTTCTTCTTCCTCTTCCTCTACATCTACTTGAGGAGCTCCAGTGGTGGAGGCTTCCTCATCTACTAGGATGATAGGGGCAGGGGTGTCTACAGTGTCATCCTCTGAAGGATGGCCTCCTTCAGCATTCCCTGTGGGGTTTGCTTTAGAGGTCTTTAGAGCTTCAGACTGATCCAAAAGCTCTCTTAGGTGGTCTGCAGTAGGGGAAGGCCCTGTCTTCAGACCCCTTAAGACACAAAGCTGTCTTAGTTCCTTAAAAGGAAAAATAGCAAACTGGGATGGTGCCCTTGGAGGGTCACTCTCAACAGGAGTAAGTCCACTGGACCCCTCTGTTCCAGACATTGCTCTAGTGTGGGTGGATGTGTTGCAATCTACCTACACTGGTGTTTTCCTACTAAACCTATCTAGTAGTTGTAGCTAGGGTGTGCTACTCCCTTTGCTCTACAACAACTAAGTTCAGTAGAACTTAAGTATACTAGTCTTGTTTTATATGTACCTAGCAGGTACCTGTATGATCTTTCAAATGATAATCTCAAAGATTGTAATGGTAAAACAACAGCAAGCTCAGATCCCAATCCGCTGCTCACCAATGTGAGAAGTTGGCCTGGTATATAATGCTCACTAGTTCTAGTGATCACTTTGTACCATGCCAAGCAACCCTTATGATGATGGTTGTAATTCAACCTTGTAGACCAGTTATCCTAGTGGTAACGTGGACAAAGCAGTCTTAGGCTAAACTCTGAAAGGCATGTGAAGCCAGCTGTTATACCATACACAACCCCCTTGAATACCAAATGAAAGGGACACCACACAGATATATATTGAAAATATATATTGATTTATTAACTATAAAATCCCCTGGACTCTTTATGAGCACAGAAGCACAAGCGTTAAATCACAAGACAGTTTAAAATACACAAAAGTTGCACAATATGGATGAGCCCTAGGGGCCACCTAAACCATATACTAAATAAGTGGTATAAGGGATACCAGGAGGAAAGTGAAGAGGCCTAGGGCCTTGGGAATCGCTGGAGCTATTCGAGACTGGAGTTAGCTAAGTCGGGAAAGGCCCACGGGACTCGGGTGCAGTGTCCAAAGTGCACGCACTTCTCAATACAAAGTCTATGGTGCGTAAAAAGCACAAAGTTAGAAAGTTAGGAACCTTCCGAGTGACCTACGGAGCTGAAACTTAAAACACAGGCCCTTGGGATGTGTACCAGTGCAGGAGCACCGGCGGAGCTGAGTTACCTCACCCACAGGAAGCGGGTGCACAGGGTCGAAGATGTGTCGGGTTTCGTCACGCTGGTCGATGGTGCTTGGAGCAGGAGATGCTGCAGGCGGCTCGATGAGAAGAGTTCCGGTGGATCCAAGGGTGGATCTGTAGATGTGAAGACCTGAAAGCAGAGGGGACAGTGTTCAAAGTCACTAGCCAGTGACTGCCGTGGAACCAGAGTGGAACCAGGTGATGTCGGGTGCAAACAGGCGTTGTCGGGTAGCTTCTTTCAGCAGCCACGTGGATACCCGGGGTCGAGGACGTCCAGGAGTCGGTCACGAGCTGTCCCACGTAGGCTTCTCGCTGTTGGCGGTGTCGGCGACCTGATCGGAGCAAACAGGCCTTGGCAAATGCAAGCCACGCAGAAGTCGAAAGATGCTGTTCACTCGGACCAGCAAGGTCAGAGCGGGTGCTCCTTTTCACAGGAGCTTGGGTAGGTCTGGAGCAACCAGACCTGCTGTTTAAATCTTCGGGTTCGTCGCCAAGATGGCCGCTGGCCGCGTGGCTAGTGGCCGGGATGGCGCGTCGAGTGGCACAGTGCAAAAGGGCCCCACGCAGATCGTGGAGATGCTGGGGGGCTGATCTTCGGTGCAAGGGCTGCTCGGTGGTGGGGGTTCTCAGTCCCCAAAGCACAACGTCGAGGATGCCTCAGAAGCTGCGCAGTCAGCTTTACGAGTGTCTTCCAAGAGGTCCGGTCCCACGTCACTCGGTGCCTCCACGGGTCCCTTCTTTGCAGGGACTGTGGATCGGGCTCTGAGAGGTCTGGGAATCTGGTTCTTGTCGGGCTCTGGGCTCGGGCTCCGGCGGGAGGCGGCGGCAAAGCAGACGTCGAGTTGCTGGTTGGTACCTGTGTTCACAGGGTGGTCACTCCTTGGCCACAAGGGAGATTCTTCTTCAGTCTTCTGTGCAGCAGAATGTCGAAGTCCAGTCTTCTTCTTAGTTTAAGTTGATTTCGGGATGATCTGCTGTGCAATGGCACTGCTCCCCCTCTTATTCCAATCTAGGGGGTGGATCACCTACTAGGTCCCTCCTCTGGGAGGAACCAGGAAGGGGGGCGGTTACACCCCCTTTCCTTTGTCCAGCTCCGCGCCAGGACTGGGGCTGGAAGGCCCCAGAACCGGTTTGGGCTGGCCTATGCACGGGGACACCTTGTGTGCCCCGGGCATGTCTGATTCTATTCAGCCCTGTCCTACCCAATACACAAAATCCTGTCTGGGGTGGTGCTCGCACCTCCCAAGGCAGGAAACCCTTTGTCCAGGCCACCATCTGCCGAGTTTCGGTCAGCAGCAGGAGGCCAGACTTGTGTCTGTGGTGGCAGCATCCATTTTGTGATGCTGAGGCTCTGTTTAACTTTAACCGGGGTTAAGGCTACACACATGTCGTGTCCCTCTAGAAGGGTGGAATGCTATCCCCGTCGCCAGAACTGGCGAGGGGATAGTATTCCAATTCGTATGACACCTTACTCGACATGTTTTGATAAAGCCAAACCAAAGATAGCATTTAACCGCGAGGATTATAATGCACTTAAGAGTATATGGTATGGCAATATCCCGGAACAGCTTAGGGAGTGGTTCCCGACAGCTGCAGACAGGCTCAGCTCATGCTAGAGCACCATCTCACATATTTCCAAGCACTCTGCCTCCAGGATTGATGAGGCCTTCCATAGGAGTGGCTGATAGGAACATATGTGTCCAGTTTAGGGTTAGGCACAGGCATACTGTACCTAAGTAAGAGGTGATTACACCAACTTACCCCAGCTGAGTGATCAGCCAGTTGTGTCAAATATGGAGGCCAGGCCAGGGGTGGCACAATACATGCTGCAGCCCCTGGTAGGCCTTGGCTACACCTATGCCCTGGGTACCTATGGTACACTGTTACAGGGGCCTATAAGGTGAACCAATTCCAATTGTGTTATGCACCTAAGGTACATGGAGTCCATTTTAAGGAGAGAGCAATCAGCCTGGGGCCCTGAATAGCAGGATCCCAGGCCAACTAAGTCAAAAACCAGCTAAACACCAGGCAAAAAGTTTGGGGGTAACCATAGTCAGATATCCACCTTCCTACAGTGGGTACATGTTTGAGTGAATATTTGGGAGTTAGTGTTCTGAATGGATGTGTTTGTGCAAATGTGTTTGAATGCATGGGTGTGAGTAAGTGTATACGTGTATGTATGTGTCCCACGCACACCCCTCCAGGCTTAACTGTACACAGATAAAATTACAAATCAGATCTATATTGACATGGTTGGTGATAGTGCCTGTGATGTCACAATTCATATAATCAATGAGGTCACTGTAGTTGCAAGCACTTGCTCTTTTACAGCATGTTTACTAACAGTGCAAAGACAAAAAGACATTAGGACTGTAATTGTTATTGTTGATGAAAATGTTTTTGCATCTTTCCAAACACAATTTATGTCTATAGGTTTATGTATTGGTGCTGACTGTAACTTCAGCAGCATAATCACATAATGGATTCTCAGTGCTGTGGTTTTATGAGGTGTTACCTGGTCTTACATTTCTGTGATATAAAGTTATATGATGTGAAGTTGATGACTGTACATCACCTAAAGGTGAAGCGTTCGAAATATGATGCTGATATCCCCAAGTTCAATGGGAAATGGATTATGCTCCTGTATATTCTGCAGATGATGCATCGAATACAGCAAGGACAGAATGGATGCTAGTGTTTTGCGATAGGGGGCAACAAACAGGCTGCACATCTAATCATCTCTGTAATAATGCTGCTAAATTTAAGAACATAGTGGTGGGAAAGTGATGGCTATACATCTTTTAGGAGAATAAATTAGGTAATTAAAGTAAACAGCAAAACAGTGTCCCACCCCCTCTCTTCACTACTGTGCAAACACGCCCCATGGCACGTTTTAGGTTGCGGCAAAAAGTTCCCTTGAATCCTGAGGGTCCCTGGGGTCCAACTAGCCCAAGAGGTACCTCCAGTAAATGCCACAGAGCTGAGTTGCAGAGAGGTGTAAAAAGAGCATTGCCTGGACCGCCTCTTTGCAGCGCAGCGCAGTGGCGCTTACTGGAGGTACCTGGTGGGCTAGTTGGCCCACAGGGACCCACAGTATTGAATGGGAATTAATTCCCCAACTTAAAATGTGCCACAGGGCGCATTTGCAGAGTGTTGCTGGGAGGGGGCGGCCAGCTGGGACAATCGCATGTTTTTTTAAATTATTTTTTTGGGAAGGGGGCTGTGTGGCCTCCTTCTTTTTACTTTTTTTGTGCCCTGGGGAAACCATCCCACAGGAATGTTAGGGAAGAAGTCCACCCATGTAGATTAAACAATGGCTCATAGGGAGTCCACAAGTTTATGTATATAGCAAGGAACTCACCATAGGGGCAACAGAAGAGTTGGGATTGGCCCGGAGACCCAATCCCCCAGGGCCTGGCCATTGCATTTTTATTTATTTTTTTGGAGGGGGCCCACCAATTATGGCTCCAGGGAGGCCATCTCCCATTGCCGGCATGCCTTTAAAAAAAAAAATTGCAGGGGAGGGGGCCTGCTTGGCCTCCCTATGAGGCTACTTCTGGCCCGGGGGCCCCATACCCCGGGGCTGACCCTATCTGTTGGGTACTGTGGGGGGGCTCCAATTCCCCTACGGTCCCGCCGGCTCCCCGCCTCCTGTCGGAGCCGGCATCGCTTTTCAATAAGGGGAACGGCTGACATGCATCTCCCTTATGGAAAAGCAATTCTGCTTGGCTTCATTGAAGCAAGAGCAGGTTTCCCTGCTCTCGCTTCAATGAAGCAAATCAGAGTTTGCAATGACAGGGCGGGATGCGCGGGGCTACCGCCCTGTCATTGCAAACAGTAGTGTCCCAGAAGTAGGCACCTCAGGACACTACAGGAGTGGCCCTGGGGGGGTGGCGGTCCCCAGGTCCACCAAGGGTTCCAGGAGGGGGGCCCTCCCACCTATTGCACAGCCCTAGAGAGGTGGTGATCCCTGGGGCTCGAGAGGTCCATTACGGACCTATAAATTTTAGTTTTAGTGCCCTGGGTAGGTGGCAGTCCTTGGGGCATGTGAGCAGGCTCGAGCACCCCCACACAGGTGAATGTTTTCAAAAATTAAAACCCCTGGGGCTGGCGGTCCCTGGGGCAGAGTGGGGCCATGTGCCCCCTGTGAATATAATTAATAAAAGCCCCTGTGGATGGCGGTCCCCGGGGCTTGGACGGGCCTTGGAGGCCCCCCACACACTAAAAACAAGAAGCCCCGGGGGTGGCGGTCCAAGGAACTGCGATGGGCCGTGTGCCCCCGACAAAAATTTATGGAAAGCCCCAGAGGTGTTGGTCCCCGGGCTGCAGGGGCCTCCCTGAGCCCCCGCAATTACATTATTGAATGCCCTCGGGACTTGCCCCACCCGGGGCTAAATAATAACAAAATGCGGGAGTTTGAGCTTCTTTTTAAAAATCAATTTCAGCCGAAATTCGCGCTGGGTGGACGAATCTTGCCGATTCTTTTTTTAAATGCTTTTTTGGCCCTGGGGCTCCTTGTGGGACCCCCAGAGCAGGCCTAGGGGGTCAGGGTTTTTCTACCCTGCCCCCTTTTCTTTTTTCACCTTTCTTTTTCTGTTTTCTTATGCCTCGGTCACCTGGGCACAAGATGGCGGTCAACACTTCATGGTTTGGAGTGTTGACAGCCAAATAGACTGAAGCTTGTAGTTCACGGATCCTCCGTGCCTCTATATATCAAAACTTTTATTTTTTGATTTTCTCAGGAACTACTAAACAGATTTACACTATTCAACAAAAGGCCGCTTTCTGAACCAAGCACTACCTTTTTGTCAAATTTGGTGTCATTTCGCTTAGCAGTTCGACCTGTATTTGTGTCTAAAGTTTCGTATGGGAAAATAATTTTCCGACCTCTTTTTTTTTTAATTTATCAGATTTACTGAACGGCTTTACACCATTTAACAAAAAAGAGTTCTTTCTGAAACAAGGGCTACCTTTTTGCCAAATTTGGTGTAATTCCGTTCATCCGTTTGGGCTGTAGCCGTTTCTAAAGTATCTTATGGAGAAAACACGTTTAGGGACCCCCCCTTCTTTCTCGGCCCCCGCTTACCGAATCACCCCAAATATTTCAGGATAGGAGCTGACAGGAACGCCCCACAACTTTCGCAAAGATTTGTCATCCGGTGCCAAAGTTATTGGGAAAACAAAAAACGCTTTTCCTATGGAAACTAGGTCCTAACTATAACTACCTACTGGCGAAAAGTTGTAGTTACTATAACGTATGCCTCTGCAATGCACTACTTATGACCTCGCTTATTACATCACTCATGACATGGTCAGTGACATCACTGGCGACATCACTGTTTGCATAATTCACAGACCCACTCATACCACCATACAACCTCTTGTACGCCCCTCTCGCACCAATGGGACTTCATCCCTGAACCAGGAGCACATGAGGAGTAGGGGTGGGTGGAGTTACTGTAAAACTCAGTGAAATGCTGCTGACTTCCATGGCCTGGCAGATGGCCCCCTGCCTCTCTTCCCACCCCGCACCCCGGCTAAAGCCATTGCCTTCTGCCCCCCTCCCACTAAAGCCTCGGCCACCCACCACCCTCCTGCTTAAGCCCCAGCCCCCGCTCCCCCTCCTGCATACTAAGGCCTAAAAGAGTAAAGAGTAGACTAAGAGACTTACTGTCCTCCTAAATCATTGTCCTACTTCTGCTGCTGGACCTGGCTCCACTCGGTTCTCCTGCTCCAGTTGAATTACAGGAAGAAGGCATGCCTGACTCTCGCATAGTATTTGATAGGGTCAGGCATACCTTTACACATTACCCATGCACATTGTAGTTCTTCCTGTAAATCAACTGGAGCAGTGGAAGTGGAGCCAGGCCAAGCAGCAGGAGCAGGACACTCTGTGCCGGGACACTCTGCTAGAGTAGCTGAGCACTTAATAAAACCTACGATAACATAACATAACAGGACACCAATTTGAGAGGAAGGTAAGTCTCCCACTGGACCGGTGAACTCCGCTCCGCTGCATAGGCAGAGTTTTTGCTGAACTTCACCCTCCAAGCCAAGTGTGGAGTAGCACAAACTCCATAAACTCCACCCATGGAGCGGGGTCTTCCACCCAGGATTAGTCAGGAGGGGGTGGGGTCTCTCGCAAGTTGCATTTTTTTAAATTATTTTTTAGGAAAGGGGTATGTGGCTCTCCTTCCCGGGTCCCTAGGCCCGGGGATCCCAACACCGAAGGCCTGATCCTTTTTTTAGTTGTTTCCCCAGTAACCTTTGTTTTTTTCCGTGGATTGCTAAGGTTTTGGTAATTCTATTTCCTGACTATGATGTTCCTGTAACCTTTGTTTTTTTCAGTGAATTTCTAAGGTTTTTTAACTAGCAGTCACATTTGCAAAGTGGTGGAAAAAGGGGGCTGGGCCTCCGACCACCTCTCAGGAATTCCAATGCGTAGGTACCAGGCAGGCTTTCTGGGCCCCGAGGTCCCTCTGGAGCCAAGGGGACTTTATCCCCCAACTAGTAGTTTGCCTGAAGGCACATTTGCAGCATGGTGCAGAAATGGGGCATGACCTCTTACAACTACTCAGCAATCCTGCTATGTGGGACTTACTGGAGGTAACAGGAGGGGTAAGTGGCCCCCAAGAGGCCAAACACCCCTCCCATTACCTCCAGTATGCCCCACACTGTAGGATTGCTGAGATCTGATACCAGGCCATGTCTCCTATCACCACCACTCTGAAAACACACCTCCTAATGCACTGCTAGTAGGGGGATGCAGTCCTCTTTGATATTAAGGGTCCTTGGGGGCCAACTACCTCTCCAGTTACCTCCAGAAAGTCACACACAGTGGGTTTGTTGAGAGGTTTTTGGTGGCCATGCCCTTTTTCTCCTCCACTCTGCAAATGGGCCTCCTGGTACACCACTATTGGGGGGATGAAGTCCTCTTGGCTCTTGAGGGTCCTTGGGAGCCAACCATCCATCCTGTTGTCATATAGTTACTGCTTTTCTATATATTGTGTTAAGTTAGCATGAGTTTATTAAATGTTTAAACAACATATTTTCCTTCGGCTTCAATTTGCACACGATACATAATTGTTATTGTAGCTTTCAACCTAGACGAAAGATGTGATTTATTTGAGAATAATATGTTATTGCTCTGATATCAGTTGTGCTTGGTACACTTGGTACACTGTCTGTACACTGAGAGCTGAACCCTCTAAGAATAACCTAACACAAGGTTGCTGGGAGGCCTGATCCTCGCACCACATTAGACATAACACAAATAAAGTTGCTGCCAACATTGGGCTCTAAGCGGGTTTAAGATAGAGTTACTGAGAATGCAAAAACACACTTGATGGTGCTTCGCATGCAGAGAGCTGGTAGCTGATGATGTGATCTTCTCCTACTGACATTTAGAGGTATGGGCCCACCCTGCTAAAACCCAAATGAGACCTTCTTAGATATAATATAATATGCTAAATAGGGTGCGCGAAAATATAGGTGATACAGATTTCTATTGATTTTTGCATTATAATATGCTATCACCGTTCGCTTACTATGGATTAGTGACTATGCTGATAGATCTGATTTTCATAATATGTATTCTGGTATTATATAAGATACTGCGTTTGAGAACCTTGCATTGAAAAATAAATATTTCAAACTTGCACGAGTCTTCTTTTACTCCCCGTTCTGGTTTGATATGATTATAGAGCGAAAGAGTGTTGATGTGTTCCACGATACCTGAGGTAACCTAAGTTCATGTTCTGGTTTGTCTAAGTCATTGGGAGTTTGTTATGACCAATGAGACACTGTAGCTAGTTCGGTAAGGGGATTTTGGATACTAAGGTGGGTTTTGGGTCACCCTAATTCACCCAGGTTCTAGATCTCTGTGCACAGTTCTGTGGGAGAACGGAAACCCTGCTACATGGCGCCCTTCCGTTGTTGGCCTTATATCATGACACTCGAGTAGTATATCATTCAAACCTTAACCCCTTCATTCCCGTTTCCGGAAAACGGTGGTGTCGGAAAAATCTACCTATTTTTTGAAATAGGTCTTTTCAAGCTTGAATCTGTCCTTGAATTACTACCCAGTTGTGCTACAAAGTAATCTTTGTTTTTTCACGTTCCTGTGCAATCATGGCACAAGCCGTGGACATCCCGCTGCATAGTCGCATTGCGGTGCGTGATCATTTGCGGACTTATGATGTACCTGCTGAAGGCTTGGCTGTGGTTCTGGTGGTGAGTGCGGAACATGCTTACCCGTACGAACTGTTTTATTCGTGGGTGCCATTTCCGGCAGTGGACGCAAATTCTGGTGTGTTCCACTCGTACACTGCGTCACCTGTACCTGCTGAATATGCTCCGTACAGAGCACAGGAAGTACCTATTGATGTTTGGCAGCTTGGAGTTTGGTTTGGTGGCGCCCTACCCCACTCTTTAACCGCTCCGAGATTAGGTCCTTCGTCCATTCCGGGCACAAATTGGCCCGCTTTGGTTGGATTTACTCCTCACCCTAATCACGCCACTTGTAACTTAGGTGAACTTAGGCGGCTTCATGTAGTCGCTATTGCCATGATTAGAGCCCTTGTGCATTATACAAGTCGTAATGTTCATGGGGCAGCCCCTAGAGGTGCAGCACTTCCGGCAGGGCAGGCTGGTTTGAAAATCAGTCCTGTCATGGTGAATTCCGTTATGGGCAAGAAGCCCCTGGATAAGGATGATTTTCCTTTCTGGCTTGCCGAGAAATTTGACCAGCTGGAGGCGGTGTTTCCTAATACGACTACTGGTGAAAAACACTGGATTCTTACGCTTAGTTTGCCGAAAGATTTGGCCCCTGAACTTGTTGACTGTGAGACCTGGGGTAAGACTTTTGCGGCTGTCTATTCGAGGTGCTTTGGCTCCCCGTCTGTGTCCAATCTGTCTACGGTCCTTAAACGTGTTCAAGATGATCACAGGCCGGAATCGGCTGTTGAGTTGGGTATGCGCCTATGTGGCTCCTTTGATGTGGTTTGCGATCTGATCCTTGCGAATGTCAAGGGGGATGCAGTGAACTTTCAGGTGGCTAACGCTTTGGCGCTGGTTCCCAATGCCGAGAAACCCCGACAGTTAGCGAGGATAATTGTGGCGGCTTATAAAACCGTGGGTCGCAATAGTAAGGGTAATAAGCCTTTTTCTACTAAGGAGAAGAAGCAGCCCCAGGGACAGGCTTCGGAAACTGACGTTCAACCAAAGTCCAAGAAACAAAATTGGCCTAAAAAACAGAATCAGGGTAAGCAACAGCAACAACAACAAACACAGGTTTCGCGTCCTGCGTCTCAGTTGCCTGCACAGTCGGAACGTGTTTATGATTTGCGCAACCGCGCGATGATTAAATCACCTGAACGTTTTCAGGCTTCTGACCAACGCTCTCCTCGTTCCTTTCAGGACTCATCGGCTCCGTCAACCGGTGGTGGAGGGGCGGCAGGGGCCGGGGTGGCCAGCAAGGACGTGGTCAGCCCCGCCCGCGCAATGGTGCAGACAAGCAGGAAGGCTCTACACCTCAGAGACCGCAGTTTGCCAAGAAGAAAGTCGCAGCCTTAACGGCGCATCGATATGCCCCAGATTGTGAGAACGCGGCTTCGGAATCTGACTTGGGCTCTGACCTTGCTGGACAGCGCGGCGGTGATTACCATAGTGAGAGAGGCCCTCCGTCCACTACTGAAGGTGACAGCGACTGACACTTATGTTGTGATTGAAACAGCTGATACAAGAGTTGCTCCCCCTGATAGACTTTTTGAAATTGTCCTGTTAATTGAAGGTGACATACAACGTACCATAAAAGGAGTATTTTGGGAAAATCTTTCGTCTACGTATGACGTTTTGCTTTCGGAGGCTGACTGGCCCCCACCTTTTGTGCTGGCAGCTCCACGTGGGGAGGAGGTAATCCTCCCCAGTTTCGCGAACACTGTTTCGAGAGTGGAAGCACTGCACTTTACAGAAGAGTGGGCTCTGGCGCTTGCACCGGCTGTGTACCGCAATCAGTGTGGCTGGGATAAATTGTCCCCGAGCCACGAGATTCCTTTACGGTCTCAGCCGCAGCCTCTAACTCAATATCCCATACGACGCGAGGCTAAAGCTTCGGTCACAACGATCCTTGAACAATTGGAATATCAAGGTGTAATTGAAACATGTGTGTCACCGATGAATAACCCCCTTTTTACTGTAAACAAGCCAGATGGTTCTTACCGTTTGGTTTTGGATTACCGGCATTTAAACTCGGATTGCCGTAACTGTGCAGTTCAGAATACTCACGGCTCTGCCCTTGTAAATAGTCTTGTGCGTAAGCGGTTCAAAACCACGCTTGACATTTCCAATGGTTTTTATGCCCATTCATTGGACGGTCTAAGTTCCCAATGGACTTCTTTCACATGCGGCGGTGTCCAAAAAATGTTTCGGTGTCTCCCATGGGCTATAAGAATAGTCCTGGTGTATTTTCCGCCCGCATTGTCTCTCTGTTGGAGAGGGTCGACCCAGATGCTTGTTCCTATGTGGATGATATCTATCTCACAGACGACGAACTTTGGGAGCATCTGTGTCGAGTGAACAGTATTATTTGTAACTTTGCAGACATGGGTTACAAGTTTAATTTTGCAAAATCGTACATTGCAGAGTACACAGTGTTGTTTCTAGGCTATGAACTAACCAATGAAGGAAATGGCTTGGCTCCTCACTTCCTGGAGAAATGCGCGCAGTTGCGCTCTCCGACAACACTGAAAAAATTACAGTCTTTACTGTGCTTTTTGAATTTCGGAAGAACATACATTCCGGAATATGCCCAGCGTATCAAGCCTTTGTATGCTTTGATACAACCATCATTTTCCAAATCATGCTGGCTGCCTGAGCATTCAGCTATTCTGCAGTCATTGCAAGCTGATTTGCTCGCTTCTGAATACTTACAGACTCGTGATAACCAGACCAACCTGGTGATAAGAATTGTCCCGGGGACGGTAGGTTTCACGTACCTAACTTTTAATGAAGGAGATACAGTACCTATGGCTTACAAGTCACACTTGTACACTTCGGCTGAAATGCGCTTTTCCACTGTGGAGAAAGTTTTGATGGCTGTGCAGATGGCAATTCTCAAGGAACGTGCCCTGTCACAGGGAAAACGCATGTTGGTTGTTACCCCGTGTCCTGCCTTGGAGGGAGTTACGTAACTTTCAAGAGATTACGTTTGATCAATCCCTCAAAGAACTTCTAAAATGCAAGTCCGGATCTCCCCTTGATCCTTGGCCGGCCAAGCAATATAAATCATTGGCACCCATTCTTAACCCTATTCTGAATGGTATATGGAATGACTCATTGCACACGGGAGTCTTCCCAGACTCATGGAAGCATGCTCGGCTAGTCCCCATAATGAAGAAGGCTAATGCAGACCCCAGTGAACCTTCCAACTATAGGCCAATTTCCCTCCTTCCAGCCCCTGCCAAAGTGCTTGAAAAACTTGCCCAACAACAACTAGCAGGTTTTTTAGAAACATCTGGTGCTGATCACAACACCCAGCACGGTTTTAGACCAGGATATAGCACAGAGTCGGCACTAATTGAGATGGCAGATGCCGTACGCTGGAGGATGGACGAGGGATCAAGAGCGGTGTTGGTGCTGCTTGACTTGTCAGCAGCATTCGACACCGTCTCCCATTCCCTACTCCTGGATCGCCTTCAATCTAAAGGCATTCAGGGCACGGCCTTAAACTGGATTGCATCCTTCTTGTCCAACCGGACGCAGGCAGTATTTACCCCCCCTTACACCTCAGACAGTCGCCCACTTCGGTGGGGAGTCCCTCAGGGCTCCTCACTGAGCCCCCTTTTATTTAATGTTTATTTCTCACCTCTTGCTGATATCATCGCTCAAACTGGAATAAAGGCTGCATCCTATGCTGATGATATTCAACTTTTATTTTCATTTAACAGTGTTACCCACACAACCTTTGACCCATTGAAAAACTGCCTACGCACTATTGCCAAATGGATGGACAATAACTTCCTCAGGCTAAATGCAGGAAAAACTGAGGTTTTATTTCTCCACCAGCCATCCCCATTGGACCCGAACATCTGGTGGCCTCTTGATCTAAGTGTCCCACCTAAACCGAAAGATTCGGTGAAAAACCTGGGGGTAAGATGGGATTCTAACCTCTCATTTCAACAACAGGTACACACAGTCTCTGCAGCATGTTTTGCCAAAATTAGGATGGTGAAGAAATTCATCAACTTTCTACCCAACAACACCAGGAAGATCATAGTCCAAGCATTGATCACCTCGCATTTGGACTATGCTAATGGCCTGTATACCGGACTGTCTGTTGGTCTATGCCATCAACTCCAGACAGTCCAGAATGCTGCAGTACGACTGGTTGGTGGCATTTCCCTACGTGAACATATCTCGCCGCATCGCCGTAGACTTCACTGGCTGCCCATACAAAAAAGGGCAGAATTCAAAGCACTGGTACTGGCCCACCGTGCATTGAAGGGCAGGGGCTCTGCTCATCTTTCTTCCTGCCTCACCCCTTACCGCAATACAAGGTCCCTTCGTTTCACTTCAAAAAACCTTCTTACCATCCCCAGGTTCAAAAAAACCCGCACAGGCGGAAAAACCTTTCAAGTATGCGCCTCTACCCTTTGGAATAAATTACCTGACTCTATCCGGATGATCCAGGAAGAACTCCCATTTCGAAAAGCTTTAAAAACGCATTTGTTTTGTTGAACATCCCTCCTTTAATATAACATCTAACTCAGCTTAAATCGCACAGGAGCGCCGGGACACCCCGTTGGGGTATCTGTGCGCTATAATAAAATACACTAAATAAATAAATAAATAAATAAATACGAAAGCCAGTGTACCAAATTCCAAAGCTTTGCACCCTCGGTGGATTCAGTGGGCTGCATCCTTGACATCCCAGGATGTCACGTTTATTTTTTACGCCACTTTACGGTCACAGGAGTACTTACAGTATGAATTTGTTCATCCTGCTCCTTTAGCAATGCGGCCGTTGGAGGATTTCCATTGCATCATTTACACTGATGGTTCGGCGCAGGTTGCGCATGGCTCTAAACATGCCTACGTTTCCGCGTGCGCCATTGTGGTCAGTGCCATGGTGAACGATGAGTTCAAGTCCAGTGTCGTGCACACGCAGACGCTTGGAGACTGCACCACACAATTAGCAGAGCTTCGTGCTCTGATGCTTGCATTAGAGTACGCTGATCCTTGTGTGACGACTTTGATCATAAGTGACTCTTACTACTGTGTCCAGTCTTACAATGAAAACTTGTTCTTTTGGATTCAGAATGAATTTTGTGATTCCAAAGGTAGCACAATAAAACATAAAATGATCTGGTCCGAGTGGCGGAACTCAACGAAAAGTGGCCACTTGTGTTTGTGATTCATACTCTTGGCCATCAGCTCGTGGGAGTCCACGCTGTCGGTAATTCGCTTGCTGATGAAGCAGCGAAGTCAGCAGTATCTAAATACTTAGTTGCGGCAGTCACGAGGTCCAAAAGTAAGATAGATGATGACATCTTGGCGGCTGTTGCAGCCACTGAGAAGGGAGGTAAATATCCTGCGGAGTTCCCTTCGAAGTACACATACCACTTAAGTCCCGATAAGGTTCCTTATGTGAAAATTCCTGAGGTTGGCGAACGTTTAATTCCCAACTCGGATCGCAGAGCTTCTTTGATTACAGCGGCTCATGAAGGTGTGGCGTCTGCGCATGCGGGCGTATCGGCCACTGTAACTCAGCTACAACAGAGGTTCTGGTGGCAGGGACTGTACACACAGACGCGCGATTATGTCATTCAATGTGACATTTTCCAGCAGATTAAGCCTTCAACTGCTGTGTGTCCGCCTCAGACACAGTTGTACATTTCTAATAAACCACTGGGGTGCGTTTATTTAGATCACTGTGGTCCTTTTTCTTCTGATACTGCATATAAGTACATCTTAGTAGCAGTTGATTCATGCACACGCTTTGTGTGGGTATGGCCCCATCGGAGCGCTGATTCACGGACTGTCATTAAGGATTTGCGAGTCTTTGTAGGGATTTTTGCCTGTGGTACCTTCCATTCAGATCAGGGTCCGGCTTTCGCCTCTAAGGTGTTTCGTTGGGGGTCCAAGTCAAGTTTTCGTCTCCGTACAGACCCGAGGGAAACAGTGTAGTGGAACAAATGAACCGTGACTTAAAGCAATCTTTGACAGCTCGAGTTATAGGCACTGGCAGAAACTGGTTAGCCCACCCCAATGGCGTGCAGCGTGCGCTTAATAACCTCCCTAGAAGGTCTCTGGGTGGGCGGACCCCATACGAAATGCTCTTTGGTATCAAGATGTTCGTCCCTGACCTCGACGGTCTAGACTGCAAGGCCCAGGCAGCGGCCTTTGACGTAGATGAACATTGCAATGTTTTACAGGATCTACAAAAGACCAGAGACAGTCTAGCAAAGGAACATTTGCCCTCCACATCGGATGATGCGGTGCATATCCCGGTAGTTGGCTGGCTACCCCAAGTTGGAGAACTGGTTCGAGAGAAGATCGATAACAAGAAAGAGTTTGGTCCCTCATATTGTGCACCGGTTCGAGTTCTTGGAGTGAAGGGCACGAGAACAGTCATATTACCGCCACTTCCAGGTCGTAAGGAAAACAGATTTATCTCTATTGACAATGTCAAGACACACAGGGTGGCCGATTCTTCATAGCATGACACCAGCTGTATCCTGTCCTTCCATGGTGAGGCATTCTGTGCTGGCTATTACTTCTGGTGCAGAACCGGAGGTGTCCCTCGAGATGCCTGCTATATCCAGTCCTTTATTAAATACTATTCCTGTTACTAACATTGATGAGCTGAACTACACCTATCCTGCTGATTTATCGATGCCAGGTTTGCAGACGCGTTTGGCCGATCAGTCCAGATTCTCTTTTGACTCTGTTTCGGAACTTTCAAAGAATCCCTCAACTATTGCAAAATATGCCACTCTATTTAAAAACATTTTTTAGTTCCCCCTTGGACATACATTTGGTTGATTCTATTTTAATTTTACCTTTTTATGTCGATTGGTTTTGTGTTTTATTTTTTCCGCCTGATCGATGGCCACTATGTCAAAGAAAGTTCAGGAATTCGGTACCTTAATGGAACATTGGCCCCTCTTTCCTCTTCACATTCAGCACACAGACTGAAACGAGACTTGAATACAGTCAACATTACTGCTTGGCCTGTCCTTGATGGGATTGTGTAGGATGCGGTTAGATTTCAGATACATGGGCCCACTGAAGTGATTAATGTTCCGAATGTGCTTAGAGTAAACATGGGGGATATGATTAAACAAAATATACGTTCTGATGATTGGGATATTCAGGCCGTAGAAGCATTATTCTCTGATTTGAAATACTATGCTGCCTTTGATGCTGAGGATTTATACTTAGATTCTATTAATTATGGTGATTTGTTTTGCTTCCAACATTATGGTAATCATTTTCTACATAAGACAAATTCCAGGAGGATTGCTGTAAATTACACACAGTGGGAACATTGCCCAGCTCCATTGGGAGGCAGCTCAAATACATTTCTGAAAAAATACACTTATTTTACAGACTTTAATCAATCAAATCCTGAGTCATTTTATTTCAAAATGACACAAAAGTCCATAACCAAAGTTAGACTTACCGATACAAAGTTGCTGTATTCGAAGTCCTTTCTAAACAAGTTAGCTGTAGATGGCTATGAATTATGGAAAGGAACAATTGACCTTAAATCGGTTTGGGATACCAAAGATTGGCAGGTACAAGGCACTGAGGCTTTGCACCGTGCATGTCTCATCCCAAATCACATGTTGTTTCTAAATTCTACTATTTCCCAAACAACATGCTTTGGATTGGCTACTACTAAAAAATTAAATACACCAATTATCCCCGAATTGGAAGAATATTCAGGTTGGGGTAATTATACTGAATTATCCATTCGTGAGTTAGAAACTCTGTTGCATAATTCATCCTTTAATATATCCAGTTTGGATCCAAAGGGTTGGCTGATGTGGCATAGAAGTGCTGATTCTTGCCAACGTCGTTTTCTGGGTTTGGCTGAAGGGTTCACACAAGTCAGACCTGATCCACGTTTTGAAACTGATTATACTGTCACCACTTACTCTGTGGGGAAATTGTGTCAGAATTGGTTACAACATTCCACGTTAGCTGCAGTTAAACTACATCTGTCTCAGTTAAATGATAATGTGGATTTAAATGATTTTATAAAAGGCCCGGCTAAGGGTAGGTCTAAACGGTGGATTTATGCGGTTTACAATGAAATGTGGAAATTTTCACAAATTGAGGCTGCTAAGAGCCTAAGGGCGATTGACCAAGCAAATTTGGAAAAAGTGCTTGCAGTTGTCGATAACAGTATTAACATGCTTTCTTCCCGAATTTACACGTTGAACAATATTGTCTCTTCTGAAGTTGACATTGTGAATGATGAGGTGTCTGTATTGTACCATGGACAAAATCAATTGCGTTCTGTGATGCAGTTTGCATGGACACTACAGACTCTTAAGGCAGGTCGCGTGCCCTGGAGTTACATGAACGTGTCATCCCTATTTGCCCCATTTAATTTGACTGACAAGCAGCGCATGCTTTCCATGCGAGATGCATCATTTTCTATGTTACACAATGAAAAGTTAGAATCTTTGCCCTTTTCTGTAGCTGAGGCAGCTGCTGCTACATGGCTTATCCATGGTGTTATTACGTTGCCGTTTGCTTTGTACAAATTTACTAATTGTATGCGGTATATTGCAATAGGGCGATATGAACCACTAGGCAGTGCTTTCCTCCATGAGGCATGGTCTTTACCTTACACGTACAGATGCTTGAAGGATGGAAAGGAAGTGAATCTG
Organism: Lissotriton vulgaris; assembly: GCF_964263255.1. Lineage (NCBI taxonomy): Eukaryota > Metazoa > Chordata > Amphibia > Caudata > Salamandridae > Lissotriton > Lissotriton vulgaris. The sequence continues at coordinate 397,588,003 of NC_141696.1, read as the reverse complement.
AATGGTGAAGAATGCACACAGTCACCTGACCGTTCACTGATATGCAGACACATCCAGTTGCATGGTTCATGTAATCAGGACCGGCCTAATTTAGCCTGTGTCTTAAAAGGCACACCAGTTCCTGCAATAGTTCCCACATTCACTTTATTGACAAACTGTAGTTATTTACTTTTGAATAACGAGGAGTGTTGTGGGTTAATGGTCGGTATCGCCTATGTGGTTACTGTATCAGAACGTGTGGTGTGTTGCAAGAACGTGTTATATCCACCCACGCATGGGAATTCAGATGTTTCCATCTGGCCGCGCATCCCAACCTTGAAAGCGGAGTTCAATGGTATGAGCAGAATAAGGGCTCTTTTGTTTCAAAAGGAAGTGGCCCTGAGCTCGGCCCAAGAAACTTATGTCCTTCACATAGCTAACACACGCACAGAGATGCAGGCACTTTTAAATACTGACTTGCCGTTTCATTTCTGCGAATTAGTTCATCAAATCTTTAATGCCTCCTCCACGTTGGGCTTAGCTCATTTTTTTTAATTGGTTAGCAGTGGTCTCATGACTACATTTGAAAAGATTTTTGGTGTCATCCCCGCGTTCTTCCATTCAATATTTTCGAGTTTGTTTGGAGGATTCCCTGTTTTGCTGGCTTTAGCTGCAGGCGTTTTGATATTATTCTGCTTCCTAAAACATGGATGCCCATCCTGCGCAGGAGGCCGTTCAGCCCCTTCTGACACTGTTTCGCAACCGGATGCTTGATTACTATGGCACCCTGCCGCTTGTGACCTTAAGCACGGCATTTGGATTATCGTTTCGGTTTTCCTATTTCACATGTGCCCAGCCTGTGTTTCATTGCCTGAGCTGCGATTTTGACTGGGCCATTGATTTGTGTCTCTGCTTGCCGTTATCTCCTGAAGTCGATTTTAATCACCTGATGGGCCCCGTAGTTGCTCACGGGTTGGTTTGTTCTGACGAAAGGATTATGGCCTTGGCAGGGATGCATGGACTAATGGGTCAGTGGGACATACCCGCAGCGGCGCATAAGTTTCTGGCACATAGCGTTCTTGAGAACCCACCGAGTTGTCCTCTGATGTTGCTAGAGGGTCCGGTGCTGGAGGAGCACGTATGTTCTTTCCCATTACTTAATTGGATGGCTGAACTGTTTTCGGATGATGACAGTGATTTCATGCTGGAAGCTGTTGCTACCTATTTTGCATAATCTATCCACCCATGAATTGCTTTGGAGACTTTCATTATAATGGCACGTGACTTTTTAGTAATTCTGAATGGTGCCTTTTTCTTACGACATTCAACTTCATATGTTCTAGGCCTATGATTTTATATTTGGCCTCAAGTTCAAGACTTTTATTACATTTTGTTTGGCCACTATAGGCATTCATACATATTTTTGTATTGTTATTTTTTATATACATCTACACACATTTAGCTTGGCTCAATATTGTTGAACTCTGCTTTCATGTTATGCCTTTATTATATTATTGGCTTGTTTTTTTTTTTGACCGTCCTCAGATCATTGGGGGGGTGTCATATAGTTACTGCTTTTCTATATATTGTGTTAAGTTAGCATGAGTTTATTAAATGTTTAAACGACATATTTTCCTTCGGCTTCAGTTTGCACACGACACATAATTGTTATTGTAGCTTTCAACCTAGACGAAAGATGTGATTTATTTGAGAATAATATGTTATTGCTCTGATATCAGTTGTGCTTGGTACACTTGGTACACTGTCTGTACACTGAGAGCTGAACCCTCTAAGAATAACCTAACACAAGGTTGCTGGGAGGCCTGATCCTCGCACCACATTACACATAACACAAATAAAGTTGCTGCCAACATTGGGCTCTAAGCCGGTTTAAAGATAGAGTTACTGAGAATGCAAAAACACACTTGATGGTGCTTCGCATGCAGAGAGCTGGTAGCTGATGATGTGATCTTCTCCTACTGACATTTAGAGGTATGGGCCCGCCCTGCTAAAACCCAAATGAGACCTTCTTAGATATAATATAATATGCTAAATAGGGTGCGCGAAAATATAGGTGATACAGATTTCTATTGATTTTTGCATTATAATATGCTATCACCGTTCGCTTACTATGGATTAGTGACTATGCTGATAACTCTGATTTTTATAATATGTATTCTGGTATTATATAAGATACTGCGTTTGAGAACCTTGCATTGAAAAATAAATATTTCAAACTTGCACAAGTCTTCTTTTACTCCCCGTTCTGGTTTGATATGATTATAGAGCGAAAGAGTGTTCATGTGTTCCACGATACCTGAGGTAACCTAAGTTCATGTTCTAGTTTGTCTAAGTCATTGGGAGTTTGTTATGACCAATGAAACACTGTAGCTAGTTCGGTAAGGGGATTTTGGATACTAAGGTGGGTTTTGGGTCACCCTAATTCACCGAGGTTCTAGATCTCTGTGCACAGTTCTGTGGGAGAACGGAAACCCTGCTACACTGTTACCTCCAGTAAGTCCAACACATCTTGATTGCTGAGAGGTGGTCAGCAACCACACCCCCTTTCTCCACCACTCTGTAAACACGCCTCCTAGTGCACTGCTGCTTGGGGGATGAAGTCCACATTAGTCCTGAGGCCCTCAGGAGGCAAGAGGACCTCTCCACCACACCAGCAGTGTGCTGAGAAGCACATTTATAGAGTGGTAGAGAAAGGGGCATGATCTGTGACCACCTCTCACTAATCCCACTGTGAGGGGCTTGCAGGAAGTAACAGGTGGTCTGTATCAGTGGGTTTGTATGTGGTTGTTTGGGATGGTGAGGAGGTACATGAGTGGCTGTAGGGGTTATTGATTGATTGTCTGAGTACCTGTATGGGTGTATGAGTGTCTGTACATTGCAGAGGCACGGGTTATAGATAGCTGCTGAATTTATCTGGTTTTGTATGAGTAAAATGTCAGCTTAACTATAACGCCCCTGTAACCTTTGTTTGTTTCACAGAATTTCAACATATTGTATTCTATTTACTAACTATAACACCCCTGCAACATTTTTTTTTCATTGAATTTCTAAGGTTTTTAAATGCTAAATCCTCACTATAACATCCCTGTAACCTTTGTTTTTTTCAGTGAATTTCTAAGGTTTTTCAAATTCTATTTCCCAACTATAATGTCCATGTAACCTATGATGTTTTATAACATTTTTAAGGTTTTTAAATTGTATTTTCTATCTAAAATAGCTCTATAAGATATAATGTTATAAGCTTGTAATTTCTTCAGTGGATTAATAAGCTTTGTTTTTTCCTTTACATTTTTTATATTCATGATGACGTCACCATCTTCACGGACACGTTGTGAAAACGGAAAACAAATGCATACATTCAATGACCACCAACACATCCAAAAACAATATGTAAAAAATATATCCATTCTGGGCATTGCCCTACACACAATACTGTATAAATGCTTCTGTCAAAGCATGTTTAAACTCATATTTTTGGTAGTAAGTTTTTAAAAAAAACATCATTCAGACCTGTTTTCAGTTTTCTCGGTTATTCTGGACGTCGCAATGTCTCTGTTGACCGTGACAACCGAGCTTTTCCATAAAATGAAAAGACATATATGCACACATATAACAATATTTCACACACTAGGGATTTATTACTGTACTCTTCAATTCTCTAGTATATTTCTACAACAACCATCTTTAAAACCTATTTTCCATTTTGTGCGTTAAGGCCAGAGATCGAGAAGATGTTGGTCGTCATGAACCCCGCAGTTACATCATGAAAGAGGAAAGCTAAAGCAGGAATTCAATAGCCGCCACCACATTCAAAAATTATAACTATAGAACTAATTCTAACCATCACAGTAGATAACTCACTATATAAATAACTCTATAAAAACTTTTATCAAAATTTCAATATCTCTATAACAATGAATATTAATGATTCACTAATATTTTTTATATTTTTCTACCAATATTCGTGATGATGTTGATAGTCGCTATGTCCCCGTGATAATACATGGGGGCCTCGCTGGTGGTCGGGCGTCATCGCGGATATCATACATGATTAAAAAAATCAATTTTGGACACATAACTTGTGTCACTCACACCCCAATTCTACAAACATGGGGTCAGAGTACCTCTACTCTGACCCCTCATTTTAGCTTTTTCAGAAGTTTTCAGCCGCATGAACTGTTCGCGAGCAATAAAATAGCAGGCACAACCTTCTGTTCAGGTTCCGTCCAGACAATCAGAGCATTTCTGTTGGCACATTCATTTACGATTAATCGCAAAACCACAGCAATATATCCACGGCCAGAGATATCACTATAATTTGAAACTTAATTTTTTCAACAACGACCCAACTGATTTACTCCAAATATGCAAAAGGGACTTCCTTGAACCGATATCTACCTTCCTGCAATCTTTGGTGTAAGTCTGTTCAGCAGTTCGGTCTGTAGCTGTGGCTTAAGATTCCTAATGGAATTAACATAACAAACACACCCTTAATTTGCACCCCAATTTCTTGGTTCCAACTGTACAGATCACCCCAAAACTTTCTATGTCAACCAGATCCTACTGTCACACTTTTTTGGGGAAATTTCATTTAGATTGATCTAACAACGCCAAAGTTATAGGCAAGTCAAAAAATGATTTTCCTTTGGAAAATAGGTCCTAACTATAACTACCTTCCGGCAACCGCCAGTAGGTAAAATATATATATTTGTATTCACTGAAAAAAACATAGGTTTCAGGGATGTTATAGTTAGTAATTAGCATTTAAGAAACCTTAGAAATTCACTGAAAAAACCATAGGTTTCAGGGACGTTATAGTTGGTTGGACATTTCACTCGTACAAAACCAGAGAAATTCTTCTGTTATAGTTATTTGAGCTAACTATAACTCGTGCCTCCAAAATGCACTGCTGATTATGTCACATACTACAACACTCATGACCTGGTCAGTGACATCATTGATGACATCACAAATTACATCACTGATGACATCATCCAGAGACTGAGCATTATTTTTAAGTTTAAAAATGTTATATATAGATACGCAAAGATGTATTGAAGAATGAGTGGGTGTATGAGTGTTTGAATTGATGATTTAGTGGGTGTGTGACTGACTGTATATTAAGTGGTTACTTGTGTCTTAGTGAATGCATGGGTGAATGACTACTCTGTGTAAATGTCTGTATTAGTCTGTCAGTTGATATGTAAGTGGCTGCATGGGTTGGTGATTAGCTACATGAGTGTTTATATGGGTTAATGATTGGTTGTCGGAGTACCAGTATGGGTCACTGAGTATCTGTGTTGTAACTCATTACGTGGATCTGTGAGTGGGTTATTTAGTGGGTGTATGGGTTCACGAGGGCATCTGCAAGGGGCTGTTTAGGTAAGTGAGTGTGCTTATGGCTGTGTCAGTGAGTAAATGGATTTCTCAGTGGTACATGTGTGAGTAACTACATATGTGAAAGACAGTATATGTGAGTGGTGGATTATTTAACTAACTATATGTGAGAGTGAGTGATTGTGAGAGTGGCTGTATGCATGAGTGTGCTTGTGTCAGTGATTGTGGAAGAGAGTAAGTATGCATTAGTATCTGCATGAATAAGTGAGGTGGTATGTGTGTATAACTGTATAGGTGAGTACAAGGCAGTGTTATTAATTATTTTGGTGATTGACAAGGTGTGTGAGTAACTCTATAGGTGAGAGACAGTATGTGAGTGTCTGTATGGGTGTATGAGTGCATATATCAGAGGCTATATTGATGAGTAACTGCTTGTATGAGTGACAGTATTGGTGAGTGAGTGGATGTGTGTAGACCTATGAGTCAGTGAGTGGTTATATACCAACTGGTATTGGTGTGTCTATGGTTTCAAGAATGGTAGTCTGCATTTTAAAGTGGTGTATGAAAGGTTATACTAGGGTGTGAGGAGGTGCATCAGATATTAACAGGATGATGTCATCAGTGATGTCATTTGAGATGTCATCAGTGATGTCATGAGTGATGCCACTGACCATGTCATGAGTGATGTAATATGTGACGTCATCAGCAGTGCATTGCAGGGGCCCGAGTTATAGTTAGCTCCACTTGATATACCGGACAAATATCTGTGGTTTTGTACGAGTGAAATGTCCTATTAACTATAACATCTCTGAAACCTATGTTTTTTTCAGTAAATTTCTAAGGTTTTTTAAATGCTAATTTATAATTTTAACCTTAGTATTTGCATTTGCAGAGTGGTGTAGAAAGGGGGCTGGGCCTCCAACCAGGGCTCAGGAATTCTACTGCATAGGACTTACAGGAGGTACCAAGAGGGCTTCTTGGCTCCTAAAGAACATCAGGAATAAAGTGGACTTAATCCGCAAACCCGTAATGTGCCAGGAGGTGTGTTTGCAGAGAGGTGGAGAATGGGGGGCGTGGCCCCCAAAGACCTCTTAGCAATACCACTGTGTGGGACTTACTAAAGGTAACGGGGGGTAGTTGACCTCTAAGGACATCCTGGGGGGCAACTACCCCTCCTATTATCTCCAGTAAATCCCACATGGTAGCATTGGTAAATTCTCAAAGCAGGAAAGGACCAGCAATCCCAGCTTGGATCAGCTGGTTCCTCTTCCCCCAGGCGACACGCCCACGGACACGCCCACCGGCGAAGCAGGCATTTAACTTTGTGACACCCGCTTCGCGGGCGCCACTCACTTGGACTTGCTGTTCTGTTCTCAGCTTTGTTGTGCGAGGGAACTGCCCTATGCTGATTGTCTCCTGTGCTGCCAGTCCTGTGCAATCGATCGTCTCTCAGCGCTCCGTGGTGCCGCCTCCCCTGGACTCGCTGGTGTGAGCGAGAGCTGCAGTCGGCACGCTCTGTCCCACGCTCCCAGCTTGAGTCCTTAGGGTCGAGGCCAGGGCGCAACAACCCAAGTGTTATTTTCTTAGCTGAACCGGAACAATCACCGTCACAACACAGCCGGACCAGGTAGCCCATCACGCATGTCACTGCGATTCCGATTATTGACAAAAGAATATTGCTATGTTTTTTACCTGGCACGCCACCCTGCACCTATTCACACACTGCGAATTCGATTGTGTTACAAAGTTGGCAGACATGTTTAAACTACTCCTTATGGGTACTCCAAAAAATCTTTATCTTTTTTGTTTCTCCTAACAGGCTTTGTTATATTCAGGCATGCTTTGTTTATTCTAAGTCCTGATGATGATCCCATGCATTAAATGAGCAATAGGGATCGAAACGTCGACACCCAAAAGTGGGGTTACACTTACAATATTGTCAAATGGAATTGTGTATGCTTCGCTTCAGGTGACACTGTCAGTGATTCGTTATTTGTCTACAGTGCCCTGCTCTTGCTCCCTTCCTTTGCCTGGAAAACACCCCTTTCACTCTATTCCTATTCTTCCTCTTTCTTCTTGGTACGGCACAGGCTTGTGTCATGCTATTTCGTTTTTGCATTGTATATAAGACATTGTGTCTTGGAAATAAATTCCTTTCCCGGCTGGGTCAGGAAACCTTAACCGTATAGTATTCCATTGTGTTCCTATACTGTATTGTATTTATGTTGAATAAGCTAAGCACCTTTGTTTCCTATAACGAAGGGCGCAACAACAACACACTCAGCCCGGGGGACTGCGAGGACCAGCAATCCCAGCTTGGATCAGCTGGTTCCTCTTCCCCCAGGCGACACGCCCACGGACACGCCCACCTGCGAAGCAGGCATTTAACTTCGTGACACCCGCTTCGCGGTCGCCACTCACCTGGACTTGCTGTTCTGTTCTCAGCTTTGTTGTGCGAGGGAACTGCCCTATGCTGATTGTCTCCTGCGCTGCCAGTCCTGTGCAATCGATCGTCTCTCAGCGCTCCGTGGTGCCGCCTCCCCTGGACTAGCTGGTGTGAGCGAGAGCTGCAGTCGGCACGCTCTGTCCCACGCTCCCAGCTTGAGTCCTTAGGGTCGAGGCCAGGGCGCAACAACAACACACTCAGCCCGGGGGACTGCGAGGACCAGCAATCCCAGCTTGGATCAGCTGGTTCCTCTTCCCCCAGGCGACACGCCCACGGACACGCCCACCGGCGAAGCAGGCATTTAACTTCGTGACACCCGCTTCGCTGGCGCCACTCACTTGGACTTGCTGTTCTGTTCTCAGCTTTGTTGTGCGAGGGAACTGCCCTATGCTGATTGTCTCCTGCGCTGCCAGTCCTGTGCAATCGTTCGTCTCTCAGCGCTCCGTGGTGCCGCCTCCCCTGGACTCGCTGGTGTGAGCGAGAGCTGCAGTCGGCACGCTCTGTCCCACGCTCCCAGCTTGAGTCCTTAGGGTCGAGGCCAGGGCGCAACAACAACACACTCAGCCCGGGGGACTGCGAGGACCAGCAATCCCAGCTTGGATCAGCTGGTTCCTCTTCCCCCAGGCGACACGCCCACGGACACGCCCACCGGCGAAGCAGGCATTTAACTTCGTGACACCCGCTTCGCGGGCGCCACTCACCTGGACTTGCTGTTCTGTTCTCAGCTTTGTTGTGCGAGGGAACTGCCCTATGCTGATTGTCTCCTGCGCTGCCAGTCCTGTGCAATCGATCGTCTCTCAGCGCTCCGTGGTGCCGCCTCCCCTGGACTCGCTGGTGTGAGCGAGAGCTGCAGTCGCCACGCTTTGTCCCACGCTCCCAGCTTGAGTCCTTAGGGTCGAGGCCAGGGCGCAACAACAACACACTCAGCCCGGGGGACTGCGAGGACCAGCAATCCCAGCTTGGATCAGCTGGTTCCTCTTCCCCCAGGCGGCACGCCCACGGACACGCCCACCGGCGAAGCAGGCATTTAACTTCGTGACACCCGCTTCGCGGGCGCCACTCACCTGGACTTGCTGTTCTGTTCTCAGCTTTGTTGTGCGAGGGAACTGCCCTATGCTGATTGTCTCCTGCGCTGCCAGTCCTGTGCAATCGATCGTCTCTCAGCGCTCCGTGGTGCCGCCTCCCCTGGACTCGCTGGTGTGAGCGAGAGCTGCAGTCGGCACGCTCTGTCCCACGCTCCCAGCTTGAGTCCTTAGGGTCGAGGCCAGGGCGCAACAACAACACACTCAGCCCGGGGGACTGCGAGGACCAGCAATCCCAGCTTGGATCAACTGGTTCCTCTTCCCCCAGGCGACACGCCCACGGACACGCCCACCGGCGAAGCAGGCATTTAACTTCGTGACACCCGCTTCGCGGGCGCCACTCACCTGGACTTGCTGTTCTGTTCTCAGCTTTGTTGTGCGAGGGAACTGCCCTATGCTGATTGTCTCCTGCGCTGCCAGTCCTGTGCAATCGATCATCTCTCAGCGCTCCGTGGTGCCGCCTCCCCTGGACTCGCTGGTGTGAGCGAGAGCTGCAGTCGGCACACTCTGTCCCACGCTCCCAGCTTGAGTTCTTAGGGTCGAGGCCAGGGCGCAACAACAACACACTCAGCCCGGGGGACTGCGAGGACCAGCAATCCCAGCTTGGATCAGCTGGTTCCTCTTCCCCCAGGCGACACGCCCACGGACACGCCCACCGGCGAAACGTATATAAATAACATCTAGCCCCCCGCGACGCGGGACCAAGCGCGGAGCTAAGCCCGGGCAAAGGGCAGGCCGTCTGTGGCCGTCCGGGGACGACCGAGGACGGGACGGGCCACCCCACTTTCACCTCACCTAGGAGTACCGGTCTACTTGGAAAAAAGAAACGGCCGTTACTCTGTCCAGGTGAGACTGTATACTAATTTACGCATTTCTCTAGGAGTTGACTAAAGCCGAGGACCCCGTCCATTTATATCCTTCACATTTCACCTAAGAACAATTTAAATAATACTAAACATCTTTCAAATAAGATACAGAACTAAAAACAAAATCTACATAGAATCAGTAGTAATCACTAATATCATCAATTGATCTCTAGCCTCCTTATGATGGCCTTAAAAAAACTACGCTCACGAACAATCTATATGAAGCGCAGCTGTCAGAAAATCCACAGACAAATCGATGAAACCCGGACAAATTTCCTGTACTCCGGCAATAACTAAATATTTTTCTACCCTTTCTACGAAAAACCATTTATTTCTTTTTACATCAGAAGAAGAAAAAAAGCTAAATCTCTCAATAAATAAGACGGAACATCAGTTGCTATTACCCTCTGAACTAAGCATTTATAACCAAGGATCAACTAATATAGAGAGCAACTTGTCAAAGATCTCCTTCTCTGAAGAGCACCATAAATCGATCTTAGAGACGTCACAAATAACACCTATAAAACACCAGGATAGCGAACTAAGTCTGGAGGTCTCTGCAAGTAACATCACGAAGATGGAAGAAGAAAAATTAGAAATTCCGTTAAGTCAAAAGCAGCCACTTACCAGTTCCCCAGAAAAATCACCCAATCTGTATTCTAATCAAACTAACCTCACTGACCCATATTTTTCCAATTTAACTCCGGCAATCACTGTTTCCCCCCTGTCAAAAGCACTTTTTTCCTTACAGGACATTCTGGAATCAGTTCTTACCCACCTGGGTCAAATTCTAGCTAATTCTGATGACACCCTCGATGTCCAAATAGGTATTCTCAAATTCTTGGTGGAAGAAAAAAAGAAAAAAGACCTCACTAATGTTACAACAAAAAAACCTGTAACAGTCAACATGTCACAAACTGAAGATGGCCGAAAAAAAGGAACTAGGTCTCCAAAAAAACAAGATGCAAGTTCACAAACATCTGATAATAATTGAGACTAAAACTAAGGATTTAAGAAAAAAGAAAAAATCTCCTATAACCTACTCTCTCAAGAAACTGTTCAGAGAAGACATAGAAAACACCACCGAAAATAACATTAAACACTATCCCATTTTTTCAAATAAAGAAATCGACACTGGTCCAGGTCCGATAACTCGTGACAATAAAGTAGATTTAACGAGAGTTATCGATGGACAGGAACCAAATCAAACGGGAAAGACCAAAAATAATAACGACCAGGAAGAAAAAAGGGGAAAGAAAAAGAGAAGAAAGCCTCTGAGAAGAATTCAGAAGAAAAAAGGGAATAAGCTTAAATTTCAAAAACATACTTTCTCAAACTTTGTGAACTCTCCAGCAACTCAAATAACACCGCTGGTGAAATCTTTGAACCCAAAAGCAGAAGAATACTGTCCGACCATAGTAAAAAGAACAACAGTGCAAAAAACCAAGGATACAAAAGAACTACAAGACTATAAACTACAGCAGTGGGATGGAACTCTATCAAAACACATAATAATAGAAGAACTCTTTCCCACAGACAATATGCCGTTCAACCGTGGTAGAATAATTAATCTATTACAAGAAATACCATCCCTGAACTCTCTGACAAGTAAAGAAATTGACCTAGTACGCTTTCCAAAAAAAGAAAATGACAAATTAGTACAAGTGTCATTCTTTTCCCCAGTTCTCCCTGGAATAATTATAAGAGAGAAGGAAATTCTACACAAGAATGGCTATGACGTAATCTCAATATCAGAACCTAAAACAAATTTACAAAATAACGCTGCAATTAGACAATCTCATACAAATGACAATTTCAGTTCAAAAAGGGGAGAATCTGTATCAAACACTATGAGAAAAGACACACTAAAAATACAAGTAACGCATGGTGAAAGGTCAGTATGGTCCCGGGACACAGGTCTAAGTATCACAGTGAATTCTCTAAAATCTTGGGCATGGCTATCAGAAGCTTTAAACAGCAAAAAAATGGATAAACCTCAACAACATCTGGTTTAGCAAAGGCTTGAAGCTATTGTCATGGAATTTGGCCGGGAAAACCGCCAAAAAAATGAAAGATGCAACTAAAGATCTTCCAGATATTCTTGCCCTGCAGGAAACATGGTCAACCGCTCCCTTTACACAAAAAGGATATTATGTCTATGAAACTTCAGCAAATAAATCCAAAAGGGGTCATGCGAAGGGAGGTTTGGCAATCTTGTTGAAAGAAGAATATTCTTGGTCGCAAGAAATAATTGACACACATTCAGATAACCTGCAATGTATCAAAGTATTATTTAAAACACAATCATCAGCTATTCATAAGAAAACCCTACTTTTTAACATTTATGCTCCGCCCAGTAAAAAATATGACCCATTATTTGACCACCTATTGGAGATCATTACTCACATCCTCGAAGATCAACTTCATTTGCCATATATCATAATGGGTGACTTAAACGCTAAAATCTCAAACAGTGAAATTAGGAAATGGGCTCTATTATTTAAGGAGGAATCTTTGGAAATATCACTCCCGCAATTTCCAAAAGGAGCTAAATCAGACAAAAGAGGAAGCTCATTATTATCATTCCTTCCTAGTATAAACGGGACAATACTAAACGGAAATAACAATGGAGATAAACCAGCATCATACACTAGGCAGGGTAATGGAATTCCTTCTATTCTTGATTACTTCATATGTGGGAATGAAGAAAAGGAACAAATCACTCAACTGTCCATTAAATTTAAAGAGGAAAGTGATCATGCACTCCTACATTTAACAACCCTCTGGTTGGCACAGACTACTTTTCAGAACGAGCCAATATTCAACAAACCTAAAATGGAAGTAAATATAGTCCAGCGTCGGATTTACTGGGGTGCAGAAAATCTGGACTATTTGAATATTCTAATTTCACAAACTCAACTGTTAACTACTATCTACTCAGACGACCCCATAAAGAACTTCGAATATATAATGTATGAACTTAAGCATGCCTTACAAAGTAAATTAAAACAGGATAGACCAATACAAAGAAAATGTGCCAGTAGGAACAAAAACTGGAATCAACCAACTATAAAAAAAACTCAATAGGTTGATCCGAGCCCAGTATTTGAGTTACTCGTCAGTAAATAGAGTGGAAATTAACAGACTAAAGAACCAAATACGAAGAGAAAAAACTAAACAGGAAAAATTGAAGCAGGACTTTAACTGGATTGACATCCAACTAGCAGTCAAGCAATGTAACCAACGCAAATATTGGTCTTTGATTGCGAAAATGACCGGAACCAAAAAGAAGTTAGAAGCAATCCCTGTTTCAGAGGAAGACTGGGGCATCTACTTAAGCGACTTATATAAATCTAATCTGAATACAATGGTGAGAAAGGACGTTGAACGAGATATGGAAATCAAAGACACTAAACTCACCAAGACTTCGGCATTGTCTATTGCCACGAACATCAAAAAGGCAAGAAGTACGGGCGCATCCGGCCCTGATCAGATTCCTATCAAGGTCTACCAAGCTGACCATAAAGCATGGGGCCAGATGCTCTCGCCACTATTTAATTATATATTTGATTCTGGGAAAATTCCAAACTCCTGGAAAGGAAGCATAATAATTCCAATATATAAAAAAGGAAAAAGGAGTATAGCCGGAAACTACAGACAAATAGCTCTTATGGATGCTGCCGGTAAGATCTTCGCTGCAGAAATATTGGACAGGTTGAAATCTTGGGCATTTACGCTGGGACTAATTCCCATGTTTCAGGCTGGATTCCGACCGAATCATTCAGTTACGGACAATATAGCAACCTTTCAAACAATCCTAGATAAATATGTAACTGGAAAATCACAATCAATATATGCAGCGTTCATAGATTACTCTACTGCCTTTGACCGAGTGGATAGACCAACCCTGTGGACAAAATTAAGAAAGATGGGTATCCCGGAGCCTCTATTACAACTAATAGTGAACCTGCATAGTAACACCTGGTGCCGAGTTCAAATGGGGAGTGATAAGGGCTTGTCAAAGATAATACGGACATCCAACGGCTTAAAACAAGGGTGTCTCTTGGCCCGATCCTATTCTCTCTGTACTTAAGCGACCTCCCGTCCCATTTACAACAAGAGCTAAGTACTCCTCCGAAGATTGCCACTCAGCGCATTCATGCCCTGCTGTATGCGGACGATATAGTTATGTTCGATTTAACGCCTTTTGGACTTCAAAGTCTTCTAGATATCTTATACAACTACTCTAAGGAACATTTTTTAATTCCAAATATAAATAAAACTAAAGTAGTTGCATTTTCAAAAAAGAAAAAAGGTGTGAGGTACCAATGGAAACTGGGAGGAGAGACGCTGGAGCAGACAAAGGAATATACCTATCTTGGTAGAATTTTCTCACATAATATGAGTAACAACAAACAAATTAACCACTTAAAAAGGAAAAGTGATCTACATGCTGGGGCCATGTCATGCCTGTACAAGGCCACTGGAAACAGGCATTTTTCGGCATTAATAAAAATCTACAGAGCTAAGATTCCCCCGGTTCTGTTATATGCCTCTGAATATATTCCCTTAAAACAATGGAGTTATATGGACTTAAACGAAGGCAAAATACTAAAAAAATTACTGAAAGTTTCTAACTCTACACCTGTACAGGCGCTAAGACTGGAATGTACGATCACAAGCGCATATGCGACAGCAGTAGCAAGCATCATCAGGTGGGCCTATAACCTTCTCCATTCAAAAGAAGGTACTCTACGATATCTGTTAAAAGTCGAGACATTCACTAATGACTCCACTCATTTTATTTTCTCCAAAAATATGGGAGAGGCTTTTCGGTTAGCAAAAATCAGTTTAGAATTGCTGTCATCATGGACACCTGTACAACTCAAACTCTTTCTAAAAAACTTTTCCCCCAAATTGAGTTATGAGCTTGATCATTCCCACTGTACTAAACTATCTATGTACAAGACTTATGCTGACTCTCAAGAATATAAGCAAAAACAGCCGTATTTGGAATATACTCTTACACACGGCGCAAGGCGCACAATCATGATGTTGCGCTTGGGTATACTTCCCGTATTATCCTTTACCTCTTCCTGGAGACAAGACAGTCCCTCGCAATGTAATCTTTGTCAGGGGGGCAAACAGAATCTTGAGCACCTGCTCTTTATATGCCCAAACAACAATGTTGTTAATGCAAGGTTAACATGTTTAGAGCCCATCTATCGGTCCTGTAGGATTGTCAATGCAAAAGATTTTATTTCTTTATGTGTTAAGCCACCTAACGAATATGTTTGCTATAGAATTTTTAAGTTTATGAAAATTTCACTGAAAATGTATTAATTTGTATGTAAAACTAAATGTATATTTTTAAAACAATTTTGTGGTCCTCAAAAGAGTACCGAAACAAAATAAAATTTTGACTTGTTGTTATGCCCCCTTTTTCCAGCAGTCTCAAACACGCTCCCTGGCACGCTCTTCAATGGGGATTAAAGTTCCCTTCGATGCTGGGGGTCCTTAGACACATACAGTAAGCCTCAGATAGTGGGATTGCTGAGACGTGAACACAGGCCACGCCCCCTTTCTCCACCACGCTGCAAACACGCCTCCTGGTGTCCTCTTGGTAGGGGAATGAAGTCCACTTGCCACCTGAGTGTTATGTTATGTTATGTTATGTTATGTTAATAACATTTATTAGGCGCAACAGCTGCCCCAGCAAAGGGGCGTCCTGGCGCCAGATCATGTACACAACACAACAGATCAGAGCTGAAAAGAGGGGAATATCAGATCACAGGGGAGAACAAGTGAGTTTTAATGGCCCGTCTAAAAAGAGTCAGACTATTAAGGGCGCGAATGTGCACAGGAAGGGAGTTCCACAGATCAGCCGCCAGAACACGGAAGGAACGTCCTCCCATCCTGCTTAGCCTGAACCTAGGCTTACTCACCAGATGGAGTGATTCAGATCTGAGGGACCGCGTGGGGACATACGCAGAGATAAGGCCCACCAAGGCGGGGGGAGAGGAAAGCTTCAGAATCTTAAATGTCAGACAGAGAGCCTTGAATTTGATTCTCTGTCTGACCGGAAGCCAATGAAGAGAGGTCAGAACAGCCGAAACCGAACAGCGTCTTGGGAGGCCAACAATGGCCCGTGCAGCCGCATTCTGCACCCTCTGAAGCCTAGTGGCCTCCGCCTGGTTGACGCCTAGAAGCAAAGCGCTCCCGTAGTCAATCCGGGAAAGGATGGAGGCCTGCACCACCAGTTGCCGAGTGGGAGGGTCGAAGAATTTGAGGACTGGTCTCAGTCCTCGCAGAATACCATAACAGGTAGCTGCTGTCTTCTTCGTGTGGCTGGTAAAAGATAGATTAGAATCCAGCCAGAGTGTACCTGGGGGGCAACTAGCCCTCCAGTTATCTCTAGTAAGACCCACACAGCTGGATTGGTGAGAGTGGTCCGAGTTTGCGCCCCCTTTTTACACCACTCTGCAAAAGCGCCTCCAGGCACACTGCTGTTGGGGGGGTTGAAGTCCACTTTAGTCCTGAGGTTCTCAGGACACATGTGGACCTCATCGCCACATCAACAGTGTATCAAGAGGCACGTTTGCAGAGTGGTGTAGAAAGGGGCGTGGCCTCAGACCACCTCTCAGCAATCCCACTGTGTGGGGCTTACTGGAGGTACCTGGTTGGCTAATTGTCCCCTGAGGACCATTAAGATTCTAGGGGACTTAATCCCCTGCCCCAGAACGTGCCTGGAGGTGCATTTGCAGAGTGGTGCAGGGAGGAGGCGTGACCTCCGGTAAGAGGCCAGCTTTTTTTTTTTTTTTTTTTGGGATAGAGGGGCTGTGTAGCTTCCCTTCCCTTAAACATTTTTGGGCCCTGGGAACCCCATCACTTAGGGCCTGAGACATATTTTTTTTAAACGGGAAGGGGGCCACTCACCCCTCTCCCAAGGCCGATTTCGTCCCCAAGGACCCCATCCCCAGGGCATGGCCACATATTTTTATGTTCTTTTTTTAAGTATTTTTAATGGAGGGGGCAGCGTGGCCCCCCTCCTGAGGCCACTTTTCCCGCCGGGGACCCCATCCCCCGGAGCCTGGACATAGATCATATATTTTAAATATTTTTAATGTAGGCGGACAATGCGGCCCCCTCTTGAGGCCTTTATTGGCCCCAGGGACCACATCCCCCAAGGCATTGCATTGTTAAAAAAATAATTATATTCGGAAGGGGGGCCGCGTGGCCCCCTTCACTGCGCCACTATTGGCCTATTGGCCCAGGGGCCGGCCCTAACATTGGGGACTGCAGGGGGAGCCCCAATGCCCCCGCAGACACTGCCGGCTCCCCGTCTCCTGCTGGAGCCGGCATTGCTTTTGGGCGAAGGGAGCTGCTGACATGCAGCTCCCTTCGCCCAAAAGCAATTCTGCTTCGCTTCAGGGAAGCAAGAGCAATTCCATGAAGTGAAGGAGAGTTTCAATTACAGGGCAAGAGCTGACCTCCCGCTCTGCCATTGCAAACTGCAATGTCCCTGGGGTGGGCACCAGGGACTTTGCCTGAGCCAGCCCTGGGGGGTGGCAGTCCCCAGGGCCTTTGAGGGCTGCATGAGGGGGGTCATGTGGCCCCCTTCAAATAGACTTAAATGATGGGAATGTGATGGTCCTTGGGGCCCGGGGGGGGCAACTAGAGACCCCTGTATTTCATTTTCTCAAAGCTGGGGCAGTGTGGAGAGGCAGAAGCCCCCACCACACTTTTATTTATATTGAAGCCCTGGTGTGGTGGCAGTCCCTGGGGCTTGGGGGCCCGCAAGGCTCCTCCACATAATTTCACAATGCCCCTGGGAGGTGGTGGTCCCCATGGCAGCGTGGGGGGCAAGGTTCCCCACGCATAATTTATGAAAGCCCTGCGAAGGTGGCAGTCCCAGGGGCTGTGGGAGCCACACGCATAATATTAATCATGCGCTGGGGAGGTGAAAGTCCCCGGGGTGTTGGGGTCCCCACGGGACCCCACATATATTTGAATTATTGCCCCCGGGACCTGGCTCAATCGGGGGCTGTTTAAATTGAAGTACGGTACACCGCGCTTCAGTTTTTTTTTCTCTCAGCAGGATTCATGCTAGCAGCGTGAATCCTGCCATTTAAAAAAATATTTTTGAGGCCCTGGGAGTTCCACCCCCTGACAGGCCTAGGGGGTCGTGGTGTATCTACCCTGTACCCTTTTCTTCATTTTTAACTTGTTTTCCCGTGACTCGGTTTTACCTCTAACCGTGATTACATGTACAGAACCCTCATTATATGGCACATGGGAAAATGATGTGTCCAGATGTTAGGTCCTCGACTCCACTGCAATGTTGCTAGGTAGGATTAGTGAACACAGTGGACCATGAATTGCAAAAATGATTACATGTATGATGGTGACCCAACTTTCTTAAGTTAAGAATTTGTGAACAGAGACAATGTTAAACCATTAAGTCAGCGCTTGTAATTGCTATCCTTTTCTTTGCAGATCTACAAACTAGATTTCTAGAATAAACATATAGGTGTGGTAAATTTCTTTTATTGGTCTGCCACTTTCCATCAGATGAGGAGGAGAGATTAAGGTTCCTACAATGGCCCTGAAGAAAGTCTAGAGATATGCAGGGCACACCAAAAAGGCTGACATGTGTTGATCAAGATGAGTGAGTGAGAGAGGATCCCTAACAGTTACCCTGATGCCACTCAAGATTCTATTTTTTTTTACTTTGTGTTGGACAGATAACAGTGAATAAAGTAATAGCAGATCCACTGCCCTAATAAAAAGTTAGTATACATTTCCCTCATTTTCAATACACACTGCCCATACTATACCAAACCAATGCATGACTACAACCATGACAAGAACTCAGGATAACACCACCTTGCACTAATGGGTGCCCTTGAAGGAGAGCCCTGTGGTGAATCATGTCAACCAGTGTGAGTGAGGGGATACCATCCTTTTTTCATTTGTGAAAGAATCCGGTTTCAAGAAGGTGAATGGAACATTCTAGAAATCATTGGACCGTATGGGATAGGGAAGGACACAAATTGGGGAACCATTTTTTCAGGCTTAGCTTACAATAGACCCCCCTGTCTCTTATTTGCTTGCTTTAGATTTTGATGATAAAGGTCTTGTGGCAATGGGATCTAGGAGGGATGCCTTCTTACAATACAACAGCAGATGTTGTTTTCATGTCTACAGTGTCCCTCTTTGACTTGGTAAATATATACTGCCTCTGATTACAAGTATGCGTATACTTATGCATTGATTACGTTCAGACAGAATACCCAATGTTATGTGCTCAGCTTCTTGGCACATATTGTACATGTGGCAAACTTTGCTGACAATTTCTTCTTTCCAGGAAAGATAGAAAAAAGAGCCAGAAGATGGACTCTGGTGCAGATCCGGTGTCCTCACACTGCTCACCTTCTTGATGCTTTGCCCAGCCTGTACATTAGCTGTGATACCATTGGGAACATTATTAATGCCAATATGAACGAAAATCAACCCAAAAACTTGTCAGCTTCAATTGTTATGGATCTCCAGCAGCAAGGAGTACATTGTTGTGTGTTATAATGAAAGGACGTACTTCAATTTGGAATAGTATAGTCACAGGAATCAATTCAACATTTTAATGGTTTTCAAATGATTCACAAATTCTCCCCCCAGTACTCGATAAATACCCAGGAACCCCTTGAAATTGAGAACATTTTAAACCCTCCTTTAAAAGCGTGAGTTTGAAGTTGTTCTTTCCAGGTTTCTGGACACAAACAACAAAAATGAGTTTGTTTTACTATAAAACTCACTTTATAAATGTTAGTGGATTTATGGCTCCAACTTTTGTAGCACATACCCCAGAAAAGTAGGTTCACTTTCATGCTCTGGAAAGACTACCCAACACTATAACATTGTTTCTATGAAAGTTGCAAAAGTTTGGTGATCCTTAAGGATCAATAAAAACGACCCGCACATCTAAGTACCGCCCAACTGAATGTTCACCAGGGGCGACTCCACCCCGTAGACTGCCCTACTGCCTGTCCCGCCTGGAGGCGCCGTCAACATTCTGTGCACCCGGAGGTGCTTAAAATCACTTGCGGCACCCGCTTCAAGGGACGCACGAGGGCCAAGGGCGGGTCCGTCCTAGCCCGTCGAAGACCGGAGAAGACTGGGCTGGGCCCACCCTCTGACGACCAACACAAGAGAGGGGGTGCCAAACTGCCAGCTAGAAAAGGTACTGTTCCTCATTCTGTTTAGCCCACTGTATAACTCATAATGGCTAAACGCCCTAAATGCAAGGAGGCTCGCTCTTCTCTAGGGGGTGCAGGAGTGTAGCCGGGACACTAGACGCATTTTTGACACGAGTGGAATCTGTATTAATCCACGAAATCCAGATCACTGAAAAAAGATTGTTGCTGGATATTTTGGCGATACATAAGAGGTCATCACTGGGGTAGATAAGCAGGGCTAAATCACCCGCTAGTGCCCGCATAGATCTTGCACATTTGCATTTGCAAAATGTCGTAATTACTATGGATAGATGTGAGGGGGGTTCAGCTACTGTGACTGAAGGAGCTGACACATATTTCGACAGACATGGTAGGCATGGGGGAGGCGATGGCTGTGCTAGACGATGTTACGTCAGCTGAGTCATCTGCACCCCAGAGATCTAATGTACTCGATCTCAAGCAGCCCGCGTTTCCCCGAAATTTCTAAGCAGCAGGGTCCCAGGATAAAAGAGATGGTGATCAGATCTAAGAAGCATTTAAGCCCAAGAGGGGAAAAGGCGGGCTCTGGATTAACAATTAATAATGAGCCACCGGCTAAACTGTCTAGGAGTGCTGCCCCACAAAGACCAAAACAGAAGCCCAAGCAAGCTCCTGCTAAATTCCCCCATGAGGATCTCATGGACATAGGAGTGCACTCTATGCCACAGGGTTCAGTTCAAAGTTCTCTGTATTTGGGCTGTGGCAACGATTATTGGAGAAAAGTAGAGACATTTGTCACAGTATTGTTAGATCCCCTAATTTGTCAATTATGGATGATCGAGGAGAAAATTGCAGCGATTGATCAGATGTATAGTGAGTCTGCAAATACAGTTAAATTGAGGGAGTGTTGTTGTAATAATCCTGTTAGAGCAGCGATTGTACCAGTGGTGGTACAGTGGGCAGTGGGAGGGGTAGAAACCCCAATCCCAGCACACTCAATTGGCCCTGACCCTGAGCTTTTCCAAAGACCTGGGAGGGGTAATGAAAATGAAATTTACTTGCCTAAATCGAATGTTTCAGGTGACCATTCCAAATCGAGATCTGAAACTGTAATTGTAAGAAATTCTAGGGATATGGAGGTAGGACAAGATGTAGCCGAGTTGGAGAGAAGGCAGCCTATCTTAAATAGGGGCACTGAAACTCAATATTCCAAGGTGGGGGAGACAGGTTGTTGGTCCCTCACAGGGCAGAGCTCCCAGTGATAGATCTCCCACCGGCAAGCTGCCTATATACGGTGGTATTGACAGGAGTGCCTGGGTGACAACACACAGGAGGAGACCACCCTTCAGTTGAATAATAAAGTGGCGCATTAGATGTGCAAGTATGCTGGTTTTAACATCAAAGAGTATCAGCATATCCTTATGGCAAGGAGAGTCGCCTGGATAGGAAAATCAAGGAAAGCCTTCCCGGGGGACTGTGTTTTTGTCTCATTCAGACACCCAGTATTGGCCCAGGGTATACTGTTGTATTCAACTGGTGTATTTGCCATAGAGTCCAGCATCAAACCTTTGCCACAGGGATATTTTTATAGACCAGTGCCTAGAATTAACCATGTTCAGTGCTATTTGGGAAAGGGTCATCAATTTGATTGGGCTGCTGGGTTTGGGGTACCCTCAAATGCTTTCCCATTACTGAGGGATCTGAATGACGTCGATTGACTCCCACCCAGGGAGGTTTGGGGAAGTGTCAGAAGATCATTTGGTTAATACTGGAGAAGCAAAGTGGAGTGTGGAACCCATTACAGGGATAACAATGCTATCCCTGGCTATGTCCAGCGCAGCTGATAATCAGGAAACTAACCTGGTGGGGGTGTTCGCAAGTCCGTGGAGTAGCAGTGGGCCTATTGTTATAAATGCGGGGAGTAGTGGAGGAGAAATAAAGATTATTTTGTTGAACATAGCGGAACTATCCAGCGAATTTGGTGATGAGCAATGGCTCACCCATGTGAGGGAGTTTCATATAATATGTCTTCAGGAGACATGGGAGACAAGCAAGAATTTCTTTTTTACAGGTTATAAATCCTTCTTTCCCCAAGCAGTCAGATCAGTATCCGGAAGAGCTAAGGGGGGTTTGATCATGTTATTAGATGTGAGATTACAAGGCATATGGAAGAATCTGGCCTGGGATTCAAAGGTCGTTCAAGAGTTAAAACTCATAAATAATTCTTAAGGGTAATTTTAATAAATTTCTACAATGCAATGTCAAACTCGCAGGGTGCGTGTAGCCTCCATGAACTAAGTACTTGGCCAGAAATGACACGAGGGAAGGGGGTGGCTCAATCTCAATTGATACTAGTAGGAGACGTTAACTGTCACCTCTGCCCCCAATTGAGGGTGGCATAGACTGACTGGCTATGCTGCCCACTAAGGAAAGGCCCTCATCTGGAGCATAAACCAGGTGGGAAGAGAACTCACTGGCATATTGCACTCATATGGGTTAACCCACACGATGGACATGATTACCATTAAAAGGAATAGCCTGGTTTCTCCTATATTCAAAGGGAGAGGTTGTCACACGTTCATAGATTTTATATTAGTCACCCCCATAATAAAGGGAGATGTACTGAGATTTGATATTGAATATAGTGTGTTCAGTGATCACAACCCACTTACTTTACTGCTTGGAACACAGTCACAGTTGCAAGTGATGGGTAAACAGGCAGGGTGAACGGAAGTCGTTGCCACGGATCAAGGTAGAAGGCTCAGGTTGACCCAGGTCGATACTGGCATCTTTAATTCCTATTTATTTAATAGAGGGCAGCAGGAAATAATAAAATGTCTAGATTTAGATGTGGTAGGGGTGGAACTAATTGAGGCTTTTATGAACATTGCACATCTGGTAGATAATTTACTGAAGTCCCCCTCACGGGGGTCTAGTGGGCCCCCCAAAGGTGGTTTGACAGCTAATGTTCGGGGGCCCTGAGAAAGTTGAAAGGGGCACTTAAACAGAAGCCTAGAGATAGGGAACTGATGGCTGCATTAATAACCCATGTTTCTCTGACCTGAACAAGCTGGGGCTAAGTAATAATATTCTCCCAGATCAATTGCAGCAGCATTTTCAGGGACTGTATAACCATCTCACTAGTCAGGATGAACAGCAAACCCCATTATGCAACAAGGTTGCACCTCCGTTGTCTTCGCGTTGAATGAAGTAACCCTAGGAATAGAGTGCGGGATTGTCTGTCCCTGGAGTAGGAACGGAAAATCCCATGGCTGAAATATGCTAGGGAATCCTTTGTTAATTTAGGGAGTGCAGACCTATTTGACAAACCAGAGACAATAAGGTCAAAAGACATAGGTGATATTAAAACATTGTACGTAAAGTTTGCCATGGTGCAGCGTGAAACTGTCGAACTGGGGAAACACTTGGTGAGAGATCATACTTTAATTAAAACATCACATGGCATAGAATGCTATCTAACATTATTGACAAGTGCCCATGATCGTTTTTTGATAACCCATGTTAGATTAAATTACATCCATCATTTATTGGCAGTACCAGCAGGCTTTATTACAAATTTAGAAGAGAGAGGGCCTGTGGCTGCAACAATAAGTCTCCACAGGACACTCTTCATCTAGTCTTACTCTGCCCGTATTACGTCTTCCCCAGCAATTTTATTTTGAAGGACCTGTTAAGGAAAGCTAGATTTAGGCAGGCACGGGTAGGTTTGTTGTTTTTAAAATTGTCAACCGATACTTTTATTCTTTATTGTGTTGTAAACTTTTTAAGAGCTGCTTTAAAGTTACGAATAACAAGGGGAAATTGAGTATATCAATGAACTTCATTTCCCTGTTAATACATAGTATGTTATGGATTTACACTAATGATATTGTATTTTATTCGTTATTCGTCCGGTCATCTTGGATGTCCTTAATGCTTCCATCACTTCTAAATCCGTCCCTTCTCCATGGAAGCGTGTGATGGTTAAAGCTCTGCTGAAAAAGCCCACATTGGACCAGAACAACTTGGCTAACTATCGCCCCATTTCTTTACTTCCATGGATGAGTAAACTGCTTGAGAGGCACGTCAACAACATCTTAGTGGACTATTTAGAGTCCAACAGTCTGCTCCGTGCCTCTCAGACAGGGTTCTGCCCGCAGCACGGAACTGAAACCGCTCTCTTAGCGGTGACGGAAGAAGCCAGAGCTGTGCTAGACCGGGGAGGTAAAGCCGCCATCATTTTACTTGACCTCAGTGGCGCGTTCGACACGGTCAACCATGCCACATTATTACAACGATTGAGTGGCTTGGGCGTGTCGGGCGCGGCCCTGGAATGGCTGAGCTCCTTCCTGGATGAACGATTCTTCCAGGTGTTTGAGGGCGAGACAGTTTCCCCCAAGCACCCACTCAGGTGTGGGGTTCCCCAGGGCTCTTCCCTGAGCCCCACTCTTTTTAATGCCTATATGGAACCCCTAGACAGGATAGTCCATCCCTTTGGTGTGCGTATCATTACCTACGCCGACGACACCCAACTGGTGGTCTCTTTGGACCACTCTGAGGGATCGTCTACCACCCTAGGTCCCTGTCTAGAGGCTGTTGCCAGGTGGATGCAATCTTCCTGTCTTAAACTCAACGGGGAGAAGACAGACATCATGCTGTTGGGCAACCCCCCCCGTCCGTCCTTGCATCCATCTGGCCTCCATGTCTTGGCCTGCCTCCCCCCCAAACCTCAGATAAAGAGCCTCGGAATCTGGCTTGACAAAGCGCTTGATTTCTCGGTCCAAGCCACCAAGACTGCCTCTACATGTATCGGGCTGATGAAAATGCTGCGCAAAGTGCTCCCTTTGCTCCCATTCCAGGCGAGGAGGATCATGGTCCAGGCCCTGATACTCTCCCGCCTGGATTATGGAAATGCCCTATACATAAGAGCCCCAGCAGCAGTGACCCATAGGCTTCAAGTTACACAAAACTGTGCCGCCCGACTATTGTACAACATCCCCCGCTGGCAGTCAGTTGAGGAAAGCTCTAAAGGAACTTCACTGGCTCCCAGTAGCGGCCAGAGTGCAGTTCAAGGCCATGTGCATTTTGCACAAATCTTTTCACCGCACTGGCCCGGCAATCCTACACCCCATAGCCACGCCCTATGCCCCATCCAGAGCCCTCCGTTCTAGCTCTTTACAGCTAGCAACTACAACTAAAATCAACAAAGCTCGTTGGGGCGGTCGCTCCTTTTCCCACACTGCGGCCAAGCTTTGGAACTCCCTCCCACTCTCCCTTCGAGAGAACAATAACCGTATGTCCTTCAGAAAGGCCTTGAAAACCCACTTGTTCGCAAAACTTGTTGATCTACCTTGAGCTCACCACAAGCATTCAGTCAAAAGCGCTGCAAGGCCTCCGGGTAGTTATGCGCTATACAAGTGTAATTTTTCATTTCATTTCATTTTAGCTTACTTTAGCCAAATGTATTCTTATGAAATATTTTTTATGATGTTATTTATATGCTTTTATGATTTGTGTATCAAATCGAATAAAGTTGTTAAAGAAAGAAAATAAAAGAAGCCACCTCATTGGATAAGCAATGCACACTATTTCAAAACAAGTTCACAGTCTCTAGAGATAAGGATCTCACCCATTTTCTAACTACAATTTTACCTTTGTTGTTTCAGAGTGGCAGACTTGTACATATTCAGTCCATCACTATTATGGCATTCAAGCATACTGAAGCAAGCCAGCAAGTAGTCAGTGCTTCGGGAGTACCATCAATTGCACCACCACAATGTGGAAATCTAGTTTGCAGCGTGAACATTACCTGCGACCTCTTGTCTCTTCTTAGGCCTGTACGAGCGCGTAAGCGACAGCCATTTTAGACACTATGGCCTCTCCACGCATTTCCAGTCGCCTACACGTCTCCCCGACCTCGCTAGCATCCCCCGCACACTGACAGCCCTCGAACTCACTTGCCTGGGCCATAAACACACCTTCAGCGCGACCCTGCGTCAGAGCCACATCCTTTGCCAAACCCACATACTCTTTCATCCCTTTCATGTGAACAGGCCCTTTGATAACCCCCTTCCTCCCTGCCCGATTGTCCGAGCTGATCCCAGGCCATCACCTAGCCCTGCGGATGCAGTTTACTGCCCCCTACAGTAGAAACTCGCCTTTCTTCAAAGGAGCTGAGATTAATCATTGTCTTCACCCCATGAGATCCGTCTGATCGCACACATTCCCGCTCCCGACGGAATTTCCAGCTGCGCGATAGCCATCACCTGCTGAGATTGGGGTGGGGACCTCTACTGTAGATATGTGTGGGAACGGGCCTGAAGCGGGGATTCCGAGGATGTCTTTCCGAACATCAAAGTATTGACAAGAATGTGTTGTATGTACTAAAGCAATAAACCTGTGTATAAAAGGCCAAGCCACAGAGATGCGGTTAGAGCACCTCGTGATGATACCCTGTTTGTCCGAACTGACGTGTTCTGCTCCGGAGAGAATTAAAACTTGTTTCCTGCTTTCCAATTTCCAGCGCTTTCCTCTTTTATTTGTTAAATCATCGAATGGTTTAGAGGTGACTTACGCCGAGCAGTGTGCGAAAGGTGATCCAGAGAAAACTGCTCTTTTACAATTGGCGTCCCAAACGTGGGGCCCATCAGCGACACGTGGATCCAGCGGGAGAGGTCCTGACAACAGAGTGAACGACTGCAACGATCGGCCGATCATCCGAACTTCACCGGTTCCGAGCAGACCTCTCTCGAGTGATCTACAGTCCTGACTGGGACCCCTCAGGAGTGCCGCGGCAATAACGGAGAATAGAGGACGATCGGGCGCTGGAAGTGGAAGACGAGAAACTGTCCATACGGTCCGGGTAAGGTTGTGCAACACAACTCTTTTTGTTTGATTGATTGTTTGAAAATACTAGTTAAAGATCATTTAATTTGAATCGCTTAACCCCAGTTGGTAAACAAGATTGGTTCTTTTTGAGAAATTCTCTGCCTGCAAACGGTGAAGAATAGGAATATTCTCTCTCCCTTTGCAAATAGTGAAGGATAGGTAGAGCGGACTTTTTGTCCATATCAGTAAGGGCTGCCTCTTTTTCTCCCCACTGATTGTTTGGTTCTATTGGTTCTCTTGAGATATTCCCTATTTGCAAATAACGTAGAATAGAAATATTCTGTCTAGTCTTTGCAAGTAGCGAAGGATAGGTAGTACGGACCTTTGTCCACTATTGTTTGAAATCTTTTTTTTGACCGCTATACGTCATGCCTATCTTCTCCCCACTGATTGGTAGTTGGTTTAGCCCGGACCGTTTATTAGAGGTGGATCATCCAGCTCCACTGGAAGGCACCCCTTATAAGGACATCACATGTTCACGAAATATGGACTAGTCGCCGTAGCCTATAGTAAGCTATGGCATAAAAATACTAAGAAAGATCGAGAAAGTCAGTGGCCACTGATAGGATCTTTTGATATAAATAAAATAGAAGCTCTAGAAATAGCCCTTTGTAAGCATAAAACCACGCAAACCATGCTTGATAGTCTCGGCATGTGGCGCAAAGAAGCAACGCAACGTAAAAAGAGAGACGAAGCGAAGACAGACAAAGAGCTACGGAAGGCAGCTTACCTAGCTGGTAGAAAACTAGAAGAAGAGATCAAAGAAAGAGAGAGAGTTAAGAGAGAATGAGAGTCCGAAACATCGGGCCAAAGCCCTGTTAGAACACCCTCCACTCTCTACCCCGAGCGACCCTCAAAGCAAAAAGCAAACAATGATTTACTCTTAGGTCCCCCAATCATCTATATGCCTCCTCCATATGCCCCTTGCCATCCTTCAGTACAGCACCAACAACCCTTGAGCCTAAATGAAGGTAGTGCCAGGGCCTCGGTACCCACGGCCTCCGCGCCGACCGAGCCTCTCCTACTAAATACCGCATCAACGGAAGCTTCAGACAAACCCGAAATTAAAGAAAAAGAACTTACAAGAACAAACCGCTTGAGCAAAAATGAACAAGCGGGTATTGACAAAATAGCAAAGACACTAGTGGAACGAAAAGAAACAGAAGATTACATTTTGGACATATGCAACTCATATGCCGATAGTCATAGGCGACACTTTGTTGTATGCTTTTGCTACCACACCCTCACAGCCTATGAGGAGAGATACCAAAATAGAAGACCTGAACGCCTTGCAAACTTGTACAGAAAGGTAGACATAGGAGATGAGAGCGAGTGTGATGTGACGGAACTCTTCTCGCTGGAAGTCTTCTGCCACCTCACTGAACAAGGACAGATCGCTAAAAGCGCATCTCCTGTAGCAACCGAACCCCCAATGGAGAAAATTGATACGATGATGCCTATAAAGGAGGCCGCTCCCTACTGGGTCCCTCCACGAGGTCAGGGAACTAATGATGACATTAACCATCAGGACGCAAAGGGAAGAGTAGTGTATAACTGGGTATATCAACCCTGGGATCGACAAGATATCCTGAACTTCCGAAAATCCTTGCCGGACTTGCCTTTTATACGGAACTAGGTACAGCTTTAGGATCGACTATTATGACCCTAGCGGACATCGACTTGTTTTTTGGGCTATGTCTGCCAGCTGATATGTGGAAGCAAATCCGGAAAGTCGACCACCTTGAGCTATTCGGACATACTTGGGTACAACTCGATGGCATAGATAAACAACGAGGTCCCGGGCAGAAATCCCTAAAAGCTATTTTGGAACTCCCAGACAAAGCTCATCAGAAATTGAAGAAGCTAATCCCTGAGAAAAAGGCAGACTGGTCGATCGTAGCTGCTTGCCGTCAGAAACCCCAAGAAGATGTCTCCGAATACTGTTCTTGATTCGAGACGGTGTTCTCTGACTATAGTGGTCAGGACATGACCACTGCAACCGGACATCACCTGTTTGTCCAAAATTATGTCAAGGGTCTGTTGCAGGAAGTATCACAGAAACTACAGACCAGCGAGAGTAGTTGGGCGGCCTCCAAACCCGCGGCTATCCTTCAGATGGCCCAGTACTACGAACATCAAAAGAACGAAAATGATAGGGCGTCGGAGAAAAAGAAGAAGGACCTCAAAGAAAGGGTTATGATCGCACAATTGCAAGGGGTGACTATATTGAAGGAACCCTAAAAAGGAAACTATCAACCGAATGTCCCTAAAACCCACCTCCTAGAAGTGATGCACCCACATCCTACGCTGGACGTAGAGATTTGAGTGAGAACCAGTGTGCGTTCTGTAAAGGACTTGGACATTGGAAGTTCCAGTGCCCGGTTCTGCTAGAGATGATCAAGAATAAGGAGGCAAGGGACTCAGCAAACGGACCGAGAAATAGAGGACGCGGGCGAGGGTACACAAGCGACGCTAGTGAGGAAAGGCCCGGTAAAACAAACACATTTGACCGTCCCCGAAAGAACCAATGTCAACAGTTTGACTGCACTTAAACAAAAAGAGAGTAAGGGAAGCTTATTCACACAAGAGTGTGCATGGAGAGTACTCCTGGTCCCCTGGACTAGTATTAGTAAACAAGAAAGGAGTACCACCTCAAGGGATTACTTGAAAGGTGATCTGAATGAGGACAGATGATGAAGCTGGACAAAGGGAGACAGGAGGCTTCCTTAGGTTATAATAAACCCCTCCACCAATTCGCAGTGTAGTTGGAATTTATCCAGGCGAGCTGCGGGGACGAAACCTAGTCCTTGGTTGAGTACACTCTCTTATAGGGTTGACAGAGGTCTGCTGGAAAGGTTGGTAACTAGGTTCTCATGTTGCTTGCCCCTGCCTTGTTCCTGGTGTGATCGCTCACTGGGTCCGGTTACTCCCAGTGTACTTGATTCGGTTGTCTTCTTCTTCCCTTTCCGCGCCCGCCCCTGGATAAAAAAGGAGGCCGGAATTGATTTTGTTGGTAGGATTGCGGTGGGAAGTTTGGTTGGAATGGTGGTTGCCAACCATACATAGGAAAGTGGGGAGGTGGTAGGTTAAAGT
The DNA here is from genome assembly GCF_964263255.1 of Lissotriton vulgaris. Taxonomy (NCBI): domain Eukaryota; kingdom Metazoa; phylum Chordata; class Amphibia; order Caudata; family Salamandridae; genus Lissotriton; species Lissotriton vulgaris. The sequence continues at coordinate 397,558,080 of NC_141696.1, read as the reverse complement.
TGCCATGGAACATAGGTTGATTGTACTGTGGCCATTGGTTTTGAGGTCTACGGCCACCCCTAGACTTCTGTTTGCCGCTCCCTGTACTTGAGCCTCTTGAGCCACTACTGTGGCTGGAAGCATTGCTTGACGCATCAGAGTCTGAGCCTTGTTTTTCAGGGGTCACATAGTCAGGGTCGGAGTAAGGGTATGTCTTTACGAAGGAGAACCGTTTCAGGTCTTTCTGAAATTTGGTGACCTTCTGTTGCGTTAGATTGTCCTTGTATTTGTTTATTTCCTTGTTAACTCCATCTCGTCTTTTCTTGTATCCAGATATGGTTGTTTTGATATGCGCCTCTGTAGCTAGGATTTCAATCTGTATTTTTTCAGGAAGTCTCAGGGCAGTCTTGAGTATTAACATAATCCAGTCATGAGTGCAATGCCAGGCTATTAACGCCCAGTCCTTCCTGAATGTTGGGTCATCCAGAAAAATTAGCCCACATTACAACGCGATAAGGTCTGAATGAGTACTGTGTGAGGAAACCACGAGACACACGTGATGAGCACTGCACGACGTTACAGGCTTGTAGCGATCTCGTTTTAATTATCCTTTTCTCTCCACAGGTCTTTTTTTATATTTTCTTCATACCCTATTTTAGGGTTTTGAAGCATCAGCCTACTACAGATTTTTGTAGATAAGGCTCAGGAATCTAGGGCTGGCAGGGTGTTAGTGTACTCTGACCCCCCATTTTCCTTTCGGTCCTGCAGAAAACCCGGCTAACTGCTATGTATGTGTTGAAACATGTAGACCTTGCACATACTGATACACACAGTCATAACTCACTGTAATTGTATCGCAACACGTTTTTATTTAATGTCCAGTAATCTTAAAATAAAATCCATTTGTCATAGATATACCAGGACATTTTTTAACATTTTTTCTGCACCACTCACAAGAATCCCGCTCCACTGTATTCCAGGTGTTGCAGCACACCCTGTTGGCACTCGGCCTTCGGGTGGCCCCGATGATGAAGCATGTCACCACTAGGTGGTGAGTGAGGGGTTTACTATAACCTAAGGAAGACTCCTGTCTCCCTTTGTCCAGCTTCATCATCTGTCCTCATTAAGATCACCTTTCGAGTAATCCCTTGAGGTAACAGTTTGACTACGACAACACGTACGACTTTGCATAGGACTGCCAAAGGCAAGGGAGGGATCCAGTTGAGCTCTATGTTGACCAGCAAGGCCCTTATGTTACCGCTAAGGTCCTAGGCACGAAGTCTCCATTTTTTGTAGACACAGAAGCAACACGTAGTGCTTTATCCAAACGACTGATTACAAGGACACCCTTGTCTGGCTCACATGTAACATCAATAGGTTTTGATGTAACGCCCTTCACTAATCCCTTGTCCACACTGATCCTTTTCGACTTGGAAAACAACACCACTGACACGACATTTCTGCTCTCCTCCAACACCCCGATGCCATTATGGGTCTTGACCTGTTGAAACATTTCCAAGCCACCATTAGATGCTCACCGGACGGAGTCCGAGTCATTTTATATGATAACCCCGATCTGCTCAGACCTTGTCCCACACTATGCATGTTCTCTGTGACTGGCACCGACATATCCTTGCTCGACACATTTCCCTCGAACTTATGGGCGAAGACCGACTCAGATGTAGGACGGATGACGATTGACCCCGTGCATGTGACTGTACGACAGGACGCAACACTTCCAAAACTCTCACAATATAGAATATCACCCGAAGGCGAGAAGGCATTGGTAGAGATTATCCAATCATTAGTAGACGCAGGAGTGGTAGAGGAGGTAGTCAGCAACATATGTAACAGCCCTATCTTACCGATTGTCAAGAAGCAAGGAGAGGGAGATGAGAAAGCGTACCGCTTCAACATCGACCTGTGAGAGGTTAACAAAGTAGTTGTGCCACAATACCCCGTAGTCTCTGACATCACTATCATTCTGACCCTGATCCCGTCCACTGCCACCACATCCACTGTCATCGACCTCAAAAATGCCTTCTTTTCCATACCCATTCACCCAGACAGCTGCTACCTCTTCGGATTCACCCTAAAATCTCGCTCGTACAGATTTTGTCGAGCACCCCAAGGCTACACCGAAAGTCCCAGCATCTATAGCCAGGCCCTCAAGAGACAGCTAGACGCAGTTCAGTTGCCGGATGGAGTAGTGTTGATACAGTACATAGATGATATCCTTCTAGCAGCTGACACCACTCCACTTGCAGTCACAGCCACCATCCAGCTCTTCCATTTCCTTGCAGAGAATGGCCACAAGGTCTCCAGAAAGAAATTGCAGTTTTGCCAACCCCACATGACATTCCTAGGCCACCTCTTATCTAAAGAAGGGAGTAAACTTACGCCGCACAGAATTCAGACCATTTTGGAAACTCCCGTCCCTAAAACCCAGAAGCAAGTCCGCTCCCTGGTAGGCCTCACCTCATTCTGTCGACAGTGGTTGCCAATCTTTAGCCTTATTGTTAAACCCTTACTTTCCCTTCTGGCCAAAGATGTTCCCATCCCACTCCCTTGGACCCCGAATGCCAATCCTCCTTCAAAGAATTACGAGATGCCCTCTGTTCAGCTCCCGTTCTAGGAACTCCAGACTATTCCAAGCCCTTCTCCCTCTACACAGACGAGAAGGAGGGATGCACTTTATCTGTCCTAACCCAATCCATTGGCCCCAAACAACGCCCTTGTGCCTACTTCTCTGCCACACTTGACCCCGTAGCCAGAGCTTTGCCTGCCTGCCTTCGAGCTGTAGCCGCTGCTGCTGTCTCCATACGACAAAGTGAGGGAATTGTACTTTCTAACTCGCTCACAGTGCTAGTGCCCCATTCGGTTGACCCCCTTCTGAACCAGACCGAGACCCAACATCTGACTAGCGCACGACTGACTGGGTACAAACTGACTCTACTGGCACCCCACATAACTTTGAAAAGATGCACCACCCTGAATCCGGCTACCTTGCTGCCCTTACCCGAGAACGACCCCAATGTCGCTCGCCTACATGACTGTGCGACCCTCACTGACGAACAGATTAGGAGTAGAGTAGACCACCGAGACACTGCCTTCTCGGAACCTGACGGAGAGCTATGGGTAGATGGTTCGTGTATCAAACTACCCGACGGAACCACCTCAGCTGCATATACCGTTACCACAGCCCAAGCTGTTGTTGAGACAGCTCGTATCACGCAACGATCCGCACAGGCAGCAGAACTGATGGCCCTCGCACGAGCATGTATCCTAGCAGCAGGGACGACGGCCAACATATATACGGACAGCCAGTATGCCTTCGGGGTGGTTCACCATTTTGGGCTCCCTTGGAAGGAGAGGGAATTTCTGACCTTGCACGGCACACCGATCCTACATGGAGACCTAGTCTCCGCCCTGACTGAAGCAGTCCTCCTCCCCAAACAAACTAGATGTAATAAAGTGCCAAGCACACAAGAAAGTGACGGACATTGTAGAACAGGGAAACGCACTGGCTGACATCACTGCCCGAACCACAGCTGAAAATAGGACGACAACCCGCATGTACGTGACCAAGTCACAAGCAGAAAAATTGAAAGATGCTAGGGAGACTATAAAGGACATTCAAATGACTTGCACACCACATGAACTGACTGAATGGGCATGGGTGGTGCTAAAAGACGATGAAGGCTGCTGGCGGAAGAAAGATGCAGACAAATGGTTGTTATCCAATTCCTATCTGATCCCCATACTGACCATGATACACTCCCCGGCACACATAGGATCTGCTCCCATGACTGAACTTGTTTCCAGAATTTGGCACACTGACAAAATAGCAGACGCAGCAAAACACTTGGTTCAACAATGCCTGATATGCCTGCAAGATAAGCCAGGAAAAGGGACTGTAGTACCTTGGGGAGGGTTTGGTGTCCCTGACCATCCCTTCAAAGTCCTTCAAATGGACTACATCCAGCTGGAAAGGTGCCATAGTCTGAAATACGTACTCGTCATTGTGTGTGCATTCAGGAAATTGGTGGAAGCTTATCCCACGCGGGACAAGACCGCCATCACTACTGCAAAGGTGTTATTGAAAGAATTCTTCCCAATCTATGGCCTTTGTCGGATTTTGTGGAGCGACAACGGCCCCCACTTCGTAGCCGAAGTTATCCAACTCATATTGAAAGGGTTGGGTGTAAATGACAAATTTCATGCAGTTTTCCACCCCCAATCTGCAGGCCTAGTAGAACGACATAACGCCACACTGAAACTCAAGCTAGAAAAGATAGTTACCACCACTGGACTGAAATGGCCAGATGCCCTCCCACTGGCATTGCTATCAATGCGCTCCACTCCTACCAAACACCACCTGACTCCATATGAGGTTGTCTTTGACCGACCCATGAATATCTGGGCCGCACCAAAGCCAACATCCATCCATGATGTACCAGACATCCGAATGTCTGATTATCTACATAACATGACAAAAACGCTAACTGTTATCCACCAACAGGTGCAACAAGCCATACCAGACGCTTTCAGGGGCCCCGGACACAACATCCAGCCCGGAGAGTTTGTCTTGATTCGAAATTTCCAAAGGACGAAGAGTCTGGAACCTAGGTGGATGGGCCCCTGGCAAGTCTTGATCACCACCCGAACTACACTCCGAGTGGAAGGAAAATGAAATTGGCTGCATGCACATCACTGCAAGAAGATATCACTGACCCTGACAACAAGGGAAGACATGGACACCCAAGAAGAGCTCCTGAACAAAGACAGACCAGCCCTGAGTTGCTACCCTGACACAGAGACACTCGAATTGGCAGAATTTCCAGATCCCACTGTGCCGTCCAGAAAAGGGTACAACTTGCGACGAAAGGAGAGTGTCTCGACCAAGCAGACCACTAACTAAGTCAAAGATCTCAGAGCGGTAGCCAGCACTACAAAGATTACCAGGAGAGAAGCTAGACGAGGTGTGTGGTCCTGCCAGTCATCGAGCCTCTTGAAGGTGATGGAAGCTCCCAGCATGAAGGTGATGGAAACAACCGGATGTCCGAAGATCCACCGTAAAGACCCAAAGACTGAAACACTGCATAGCACAAAGACAATTACCCTCTTCATAGCTTTTCTCTTCTGCCTCCTCCTCATGGCCACCTTCTGGGTCGTGGAAGAAAGTGTACCCCCCCATGAGACTTTGATACCGATTGAGCAACCCACCACCAAGAGAGAACACTATCTCATTTCATTTTCACCCCAGCTCCGAGAAAGACGCAAAGAGTTCTGGAACAATTCATTCGTGCAGTTGCTGCACCAACACAACCTTGCTACCAATGCCACGAACTGCTGGATCTGTGGACTGCTACCACATGCAACTGAACATTCTATCCCTTTCATCCCTTCGCCTTTCTCCGTTCATGGGTCCTGCCTTGCCTGGGTGATACTCTTGCAAGAGAGTTACAAGGACAATGCAACATCTGGCGAAACCATTTAACACTTCTACAATGAGTTCTGGCTGAAAAAATTCGGAAAAACTTCTGCTCCCTTTTGCCCTTTGACATCCAATACCACCTTTCAAATGAACATCCCTGCAAAGGAACAAATTGAAATGCAGGTGTTCAACAATCCAGCCAGACCCACCTTCTCTTATCTCCGGAAGCGAACTGCCGCCACACTGACTGTGGCCCATCTGTGGTGAACGTCTCTGGCCTTGTCTGCATTGAAGGTCATGGGACAAAATCAGTGGGTCACAACTCCTGCCACATCACAAAGACCTTGCACACGACTGATTCACCCTCTTTTGTTGCCTCCCCGAATATGTACTTTGTCTGTGGAACCAAAGCCTACACCTGGCTCCCAAAGGGCTGGGAAGGCACATGCTTCATTGCTTTTTTCCTTCCTCCTACATATGTGGCACCAGCAAACCATCACCGACAAAAGCGAGCAAAGGACATTGAGCAAGCAGACTCCACTGCATCACAGTTCCTCGATGTAGTAAAGGGACTCATTCCATTTTGGGGTCCGATGGCAAACAGCCATGCCATCCGACATCTGACCCAGGCAGTCGAAACGACTATGAACACCACAGCTGGCATCCTCACGAACAACACAGCCAAGCTTCAGGCGGTCCGCCTGGTGGCTCTTCAAAACCGCCTCGTTCTAGACGTGGTTCTAGCGGATCGTGGTGGAGCATGTCGCATCATCGGATCTAGCTGTTGCACTTTCGTACCGGACAACTCACCCTCAGTCTACAAGGCGATTGAACACCTCCACAGACTTTCCTCAGAGGTTCATCAAGAACAAGAAGGATGGTCGTTTGGGAGCTGGTTCTGGAGTACTATAAAAGACTGGGGTTGGAAGTTGCTAATGGTCATACTGGTGCCGGTTCTGATAATATGTGGTTGCTGCCTGGGTATACAATGTCTACCACCTCTATGTTCTCTTTTTTCAAACTGTATCTGCCCTAAGACTTTGGGCTTTGAAGCAGAACATATGAAAGCTTTGTATGAATTAGAAATACACAATATAATGAGGATTGATACAGACTGACAAGCAGGCGGGATATGTTCCAAGGGAGGACTGTGGAAATCTAGTTTTCAGCGTGAACATTACCAGCGCCATCTTGTCTCTTCTTAGGCCTGTACGAGCGCGTAAGCGGCAGCCATTTTAGACACTATGGCTTCTCCACGCATTTCCAATCGCCTACACATCTCTCTGACCTCGCTAGCATCCCCCGCACACTGACAGCCCTCGAACTAGCTTGCCTGGGCCATAAACACACCTTCAGCGCGACCCTGCCTCAGAGCCACACCCCGTGCCAAACCCACATACCCTTTCATCCCTTTCATGTGAACAGGCCCTTTGATAACCCCCTTCCTCCCTGCCCGATTGTCCGAGCTGATCCCAGGCCATCACCTAGCCCTGCGGATGCAGTTCATTGTCCCCTACAGTAGAAACTCGCCTCTTTTCAAAGGAGCTGACATTAATCAATGTCTCCACCCCATGAGATCCGACCGATCGCACACATTCCCGCTCCCGACGGAATGTCCAGCTGCGCGATAGCCATCACCTGCTGAGATTGGGGTGAGGACCTCTACTGTAGATATGTGTGGGAATGGGCCTGAAGCGGGGATTCCGAGGATGTCTTTCCGAACATCAAAGTATTGACAAGAATGTGTTGTATGTAATAAAGCAATAAACCTGTGTATAAAAGGCCAAGCCACAGAGATGTGGTTAGAGCACCTCGTGACGATACCCTGTTTGTCCGAACTGACGTGTTCTGCTCCGGAGAGAATTAAAACTTGTTTCCTGCTTTCCAATTTCCAGCGCCTGCCTCTTTTATTTGTTAAATCATCGAATGGTTTAGAGGTGACTTACGACGAGCAGTGTGCAAAAGGTGATCCAGAGAAAACTGCTCTTTTACAACAAGAGGTTGATGAGGTTTTGGTGCCTGCTTCCTCCTCTAGACCTCCTGCTGGCACACACCCAGTGAGGGAGTCACTGGTGTGGCAGAGGTTCACACACCCTTCAGGGCAGAAACTACAATGACTCAAGATAACTTGTACTTTGGACAATTGAGTCTCATGGCATGTACTCAATTGAGACAAATTGCATGATCCAACGTCTCTGTGACTTTCATACGAATAAGTATTCAAGTGGAGAGTTGCTGAGGCAGCTATGAGATGAAGGAGAATATGTGGCCCTAGAAGTACAACTGCAAAAAGAACAGATGATGCACAGAAGTACAACGGGCATAGGAGGGAGAGGATTCCAAGTTGCAGTACTTCTCCACATATTGAAATCAGTGCATGAAAGGGATTTGTTCTCGTTGAGAGGAAAAAATCAGTTACTTCACTGCCAATGGATATCCCTTTCAATAGCAGCCGCAAAACTATATAGCAGACATTAAAAAAAAGTAAACAATTAATAAAAGAAGAATTGGATGCCTGAGGGTGGTGTTGCTTAGCCTGGCCAGTTGCCAGGCCGTAGACAATACCCCTTGGGTATATGGTTGCTATGCCCTTTGTCTCACCCCCACTGTGCACAATCAGAAAGCCATGTTCTGTGGGGTTAGATGCCTACCACATGTCAGGTCCTGTGCCCCACCTTCCGCTGCTGACAGCCAAAGGATGCCTGCTGACGGGGTTGAAAGCCTGGCCTGCAAGGCCCTGTCGCCTTCCACTGCAATGTACAGCTGAAGGAAGTGTACTGTGAACTTTGGCCCTTGGCATAAGTTTGGAGGCGTGGTCTGCAAACACAATCTTTGGGGCCTCATTTATGAGCCCTTGCGTCACTTTTATGCCGCCAGTGCGTCAATTTTTGTGACGCACCAGTGGCGTAAAAAATGCGCCTTGTTGCACCATATTTACAAAGTGACGCATCTAGGTAGATGCGTCACTTTGTAAACCCCAGCGCCACATTATACCTGCGCCAGGCATAATGTATGCAAGGGGGGCATATTGACGCAAGGAAGGGTCGTAGAAGTGACGCAGCGAAATCTATGAGATTTCACTGCGTCACTTTTAGGACGACTTTGCGTCAAAATCCTGCGCCTACCTCACACCAGGCGTAAGAATGACGCAGGCCCTTTCACATGGGGCTTGCCCCATGTGAAAGGACACATTGCTGGAGTTGCGTCACTTTTGTGACACACTCCAGCAATGCGTCACTTTTGCGCTTACAGATACGTCAGAAATACTGACGTATCTGTAACTCCTTGCGACATGATGCGTCATACATTAAATATGACGCATCAGTAATGTCGCAAGGAGTTCGCACTGAGAAGTGACGCATCGCTGCTTTCACGCAGCGATGCGTCATTTCTGATAAATGAGGCCCTTGGTATATTTAGAGATTTCAGAGTTTTACAATAAATCATGGTGTGCATTCAGTCATGCCGCACATGTCCAATAGCCAAGTGATGTCAGGTGTTAGCTGTCTATTACAACTATAGAACAGAGACTGTTGGTATTCTCTAACATGCACAGCTAATTTGTGTACATTATAATTGTTACTCATAAACGGATGATGAAGTCCAAAAAGCTGGTCTATGTTGAATATGATCAAACAGCCAGAAATTCACTAAAAAAACACATTTTAAGTTCAAATTGTAGATAGGTTGCTTATAACAAAATAATGCATGCGTTTAACAAAGTTTTGAAATTCCCAGTTAAAGTGCTGTTATTGTTACAAAACGAAACCACTGAAATTCGTCAGCTACCAGTGAAATATCCCAGCACCTAACCCTCGTGAGTAAACATCCTACAAATGCATCACGCTTCGCACACCAGCATCAGCATGTTAATGTTTGTTTATTTGCAGCTCAGAATAACAAGCGTTATTTCTTTGCAAGCTGTACTCATTTTCCACAAGATTCTTCCGGGAGTGCAGTTTGAGATGATCCGAAAGCATTCATCAAAAAAAGCTTTGCTGAATTACAGCAGCAGAGACATATAATGTGGATTTGAAATTGTTAGTACTGTCGGAAATAAATTCAGCAAACTGTTCTTTCCCCGGTGTACTGTCATAAGGGTGACAGATGGCAAAGAGCTAATGGAACAGGAAGCCATCTAAGAACACAGCAAAGAAAATTATGAGAGCTACACAAGGCTCCAAGGGATCTTTCTTACTTCACCACGGGTCAATTGCCTCAGCGTCCATGAAAGGGTCTCTACCTTCCCAAGTACAATCACATGGAAGTAAAGCGCTGAGGCTGAAAGGGGCGCCTGATCCCCACAGTGCTAAAGGTCATTAAAAAGTGCTGCAGAGGCACATCTTGAAATCTGCCAGAGAAGGAAACTGGATTGTCCACAGGGATGAATTTAAGTAGTGTGTTTTCGGCAGCACAACGCAGGTCATAAAAGGCAGGTTCTCATTGTGTATTGGAAGAGCAAAGGTTTTGTGTTAACCATTTGAATTCTGAGCAGGTGTATGCAGTCGGCCACATTAAATTGATATCCAGAAATGCGATTTCAGACAGAAAACAACGCAAAAGGGTGTTTATAAGAGACACCCAGTAATTACTGAATTGGTTGAAAGGGTGGCTTTGCCAATGTGGATAATTTTGGGTGCAGATGTTTTCTTTGAAGCTACTGAAAATCTCAGGGTTTTAGAGGATCATTGTTCAAAAGACAAAAAATAACAAAAACAACCCTAAATATCCCACAATAATGTGTGATAAAAGAAATTTCTTAACACTCATCCACACCGTTTTGGGATTACACCTGTTTTATTGACTTAAATATATTTCAACACAACAATTAGCAATGGTCACGGATTAAAGCAAAGCTGCCTGTCACCAAAATCCTCTAGGAGTACTTCACATGTATCAAATATCCCTTCACCACCATCCCATCAAATACATATATTAGTCTCTGAATTCCTTATCCTTCATAGCTGTCGTTAATAAAGAGTTGTGTCTTTTCTGTTGGAATTATTATCCTTACACAGGTGTAAGGAGAAGTGTGGCTCAATGATTAGAGCGGCAGACCCTGATGCAGAGGTCTAGCCCGGGACCAGGGTTCAATTCCCTGCCTGGGCGGTCTTGGGCTCAAAAATTCCACGGACCTGATAATTCTCGCCTCAGTGCCTATTCCAATCATGGAGTCCCACTCTGCAACTCTGGGCAATAGCTTGCTTAATCTCCACAACGGCCCCCACAACGCTAAGGATGCCTGGCCTCCACCTTGGGGGTTCCCAGGAGTGGACGCCTCACAGGGAAAGCCAGGATGGGTTCCACAGCGGCATTCGTACAAGCGCCTTGAGACCCTTGCGGGTGAGTAGTGTGCTATACAAGTATCAATTTACATATCCTACAGATATTTTGGCCACAAAAACTCTCTTCAAATGCTTAAGATCAGGTCCTAAAGATTTGTATTGAATCCGATCCAAAGATGAGAGCCTTCACCTGGAGGAACTCCAAAACATTCTGCTTCACCAGTAATTCCCATTGTCTATGTTGCCATTATCGTGCATTGGGGATGTTAGCATTAGCCCATAATGCTATTATCACTTGATTTTCTACACAAAATCCAAGCATCGACTGCTTACTCCTAAATTAGTTCATGGGCCATGTCTGTTTTTTAGATGGTCCACACAGTAACTATATATATCTATATATCTATACTGATTTATCTATATATTTACTGAAAAAACACAAAGGTTATAGGGACGTTATAATAAGGCTCTTATTTAATTCATACAAAACCAGTGAAATTCAGCAGTTATAGTTAGCGGAGCTAACTATAACTTATGCTACCACAATGCACTGCTTATGATCTTACATATTACAGCATTCATGTCATGATCAGTGACATTACTGATGATATCTGAGCCTAACTATAACATCCTTGTAACCATTGGTTTTTTAAGTACATTTCTAAGGTTTTTAAATTTTTATTTCCTAACTGTGACCACTAACCTTTGACAGTGAGTGTGTGAGTGAGTGCATGAGGGGGTGTTAAAGTGTCTAAGAGGGTCTGTCATTTTGTGCATCAGTGTGTAAGTGGGTCTGTGAATGGGTGCATAAGTGTTTATGTGGGTCTGTGAGTGGGTGCATGAGAGTCTTAGTACAACATGACTGCCCTCAAGCACGCCACCTCAAACACCACCAGGTGATCCGCACCACCAAGAAGACAGCATTCAAAGAACGACTGGACAACAACGCCCACAACAGCAAGGAACTCTTCGGCATCATTCAAAAAGAGCTCTCCAACCCCAGCGCCGGAAACAACAACATCACTCCCTCGCAAGACCTCTGCGACTCACTCGCCTCGTTCTTCCACCGCAAGATCGCCGAAATACACAACAGCTTTGGTGCACCAACCACGCACCCAACCACCGAACCAACACCCCCCACAACCACCCTCTGCGCCTGGACCCTGGTCAGTCCGAAGACACCACCCGCACGATGAACACCATCCACTCCGCATCCCCAACCGACCAATGCCCCCACCACGTCTTCAACAAGGCTGACTCCATCATCGCACCCCAACTCCGGGACATCATTAACGCCTCCTTCAACACCGCCACCTTCCCGGAAAGCTGGAAGAACGCCGAGATCAGCGCCCTCCTGAAAAAACCAACAGCAGACCCCACCGACCTCAAGAACTTCCGCCCCATCTCGCTCCTCCCTTTTCCTGCCAAAGTCATCGAGAAGACCATCAACAGACAGCTTCCCGCCTTCCTCAAGACGAACGGATCCCTCGACCACTCACAGTCCGGCTTCCGATCCAACCACAGCACTGAGACCGCCCTCATCGTAGCCACTGATGACATCAGATCCCTGCTCAACAATCTGGAAACAGCGGCCCTCATCCTCCTGGACCTCTCCGCAGCGTTCAACACTGTCTGCCACCGCACCCTAGTGCAGCGCCTCAGCAACATCGGAATCCAAGAGAAGGGACTGGAGTGGATCATCTCGTTCCTCGCCGGTAGAACCCAGAGAGTCCGCCTCCCCCCGTTCAGATCCGAGGCCACGAGGTCATCTGCGGCGTACCACAGGGATCATCGCTCAGCCCTACCCTCTTCAACGTCTACATGAGCCCCCTCGCAGCCATCGCATGCCAACACAACCTCAACATCATCTCCTACGCCGATGACACCCAGCTGATCCTCTCCCTCACCAACGACCCAGCCACCGCCAGAACATTAAGGTCAACATTCCTTCCCCCTCCCCAGCTTTCTCAAACCCCGACCCAACACCCATCACCAAGACTACATAATTCCCCTGTCTAAAGAAATTTTTCTCTCTCTGCTCCGTTGTGTCAAGTCTGGTTCCCCCTCCGACATCTGCCCGGCCTACATCTTGCACGACATCTTCCTCACCTGTCCTTCCCCTCCTCTTACCTTTCTTAACACCTTGGGTGCTAATGGTTTTCCCCTCTGTGTGTTGGGTCCTTCATTTTCCCATTGTTCATGACAAGGTCAACTCGTCATAAGCACAGGGCAGGTAAAACCCATGACGAGTTGACCTTGTCATGAGCACTGAAGAGGTTAATGAGACCCTCAAGTCAGGAACTGTCCCTTCTTGTCACAAATCAGCCATCATCGTCGCAATTGTAAAAAAAACAGGCGTAGATCCAACAGCGCTAGCAAACTATCGGCCCATCTCCCTTCTTCCTTACTTGGTCAAAGTCCTCGAACGCCACGCCACTAAAGTCCTCAGTTCTTTCATCGAGGCCAGTGACTACCTCGCTCCGTGCCAAGCAGGGTTTCGCCCTCTCCACACCACCGAAAAAGTGGTGGTTTCCGTTTTGGACACCTTAGAGAAGGGCTAGATGCTAATCACCCACAGGCACTGGTTCTTCTCGATTTGTCGGCCGCCTTCGACACGGTGGATCATACCATCCTTCTTTCCCGTGTCGAGGCGGCAGGCATTGGAGGCTCTGCCCTGGCATGGCTTAGCTCATTCCTGAGCAACCACTCATAGGATGTCCATCTGGCAAATTTTTCCTCCGAGGCCCGCAAAGTACACTGTGGTGTCCCCCAGGGATCTTCTCTCTCCCCCCTTCTCTTTAACTTGTATATCTTTCCACTTATCTTTGCCCTGCAGAGGATGGAGGTCACGGTGTTTAATTACGCTGATGACCTCCAGCTCATTTTTAACCTCTCTGACTCTCCTGATTCTATCTATAATTTTCAGTCGGTGATGGTCTTTATCAGGGATTGGATGAGCTTTAACCATCTCAAGCTCAACCCTAATAAGACTGAGCTTCTCCTCACTGGCGGTAAACTCAACCCTTGGTCTTCTATCTTTTGGTCCCCCCCCCTCTCCTTCTCCCTCCATTAAGACACTGGGGATCACCCTAAATCAACATCTCACCTTACACTCCCAGATCAGCACAGTGGTTTCCTCTTGCTTTTTTATTTTGCGCACTATTCGAAAGATCTCACGTTTTTTTTTCCTTTTCAGCACTCAAATTGATCCTGATGGCTATGGTCCTGTCCCGTTTAGACTACAGTAATGTTCTGTACAACGGCGACCCGCGTACGCTATCCGGCGGCTCCAACTGGTGCAGAACCAAGCTGCCCGCCTGGTCTATGGCTTACCCAAATCACATCACATCACACCCCTTCTAAAATCCCTCCACTGGCTCCCTATCAGAGAAAGGGCACTTTTTTAAGATGGGATGCATCACGTTCCAGGCCCTCGCGGGAACAGCCCTGTCTTTCATCAAGTCCAAAATTGAACCCTACATCCCCAGCAGACAACTGCGTTCCTCCTCTATGTCCTTCTTGGTGGTGCCCAGGTTCAAGAAGAGTAGAATGGGAGGCTCTAAGTTCTCCGTCCTAGCCCCGCAATTCTGGAACACTCTACCTCTCCTATTGAGATAAAAACCAACCTACCTGGAGTTTCGCAGCACCATGAAATCTACTAAAATTTAAACCTCTCTACCATCTAAGTCAGGATTCCTCCTCAACAGCGCCATGAAACCACCTGGCTCAATAAAAACTTTTAAATTCAATGCAGAACCAGCCTACACGAAGGGATGAAAGACGTCACCGAGTGAATGGAGAACAGTCGCCGGAAACTGAACTCAGACAAGACGGAAGTCCTCATCCTGGGATCATCCCCCTCCGCCTGGGACGACTCCTGGTGGCCCCCTGCCCTAGGCACCACTCCCAAGCCAACGGACCCCGTACGTAACCTGAGCTTCATCCTGGACTCCAGACCAGACAAGTCAACGCCGTCTCATCATCGTGCTTCAACACCCTGCCCATTCTCCGGAAGATCTTCCGATGGATCCCCACCGAAACCAGGAAGACGGTCACCCAGGCACTCGTCACCAGCCGACTGGACTACGAAAACACCCTCTACGCCGGAACCACAGCCAAACTCCAGAAAAGACTCCAACGCATCCAGAACGCCTCCGCACGACTCGTCCTGGACATCCCCCGACACAGCCACATCTCCAGCCACCTGAGAGACATGCACTGGCTCCCCATCAGCTAGAGGATCACGTTCAGACTCCTCACCCACGCACACAAGGCTCTCCACGACCTGGGCCCTAAGTACCTCAACAACCGCCTGGCCTTCTACACGCCCACCCGCGAGCTAAGGTCGACCAGCCTCGCCCTCGCTGCCGTTCCACGCATCCGCAGAGCCACCACCGGAGGAATATCCTTCTCCCACCTGGCAGCAAAGACATGGAACTCCCTCCCCATCGACCTTCGGCCAACCCAGGACCATCTCTCCTTCAGGAAACAACTCAAGACCTGGCTTTTCGAGCAGTAACGGACCTCTCTCCCCCAGCGCCTTGAGACCCTTCCGGGTGAGTAGCGCGCTATACAAATGCCATGATTGATTGATTGATTAGTAGATCTGTGAGTGAGTGCATGAGTCTCTGAGTGTATCTGTGAGTGAGTGCATGAGTGTCTGAGTGGGTGTGTGAGTGAGTGCATGAGTCTCTGAGTGGGTCTTTGAATATGTGAATCTCTAAGTGAGTCTGTGATCGGTTGCATGCATGTCTGAGTCGGTCTGTGAGTAAGTGCATGGGCTTCTGGGTGGGTTCTGTGAGTGAGTGTGTGAGTCTCAGAGTGGATCTGTGCGTGGGTGTGTGAGTGTCTATTTGGGTCTATGAGTGCGTGCATGAGCATCTGACGGGGTCTATCAGTGGGTGCATGAGTCTCTGGATGACTTTGTGAGTGGGTTTATGAGTGTCTCTTTGGGTCTGTGAATGGGTGTGTGAGTCTCTGAGTAGGTATCTGTGTGTCTGAATTCTCTCTGTTTTGCCCTCTTCTGCTCTGTTTTGGGAAGGGAGACCACACAGCCCTGGTCTGATTTCAGCACTGGGAACCACATCCCCTAGAGACCTGATATGTGTCCTGGGTGTCCTGGGTGCCCCGGGGCTCATCCAGGGCACCCAGTGTGCAGCATGGGATTAGTGGGAGACGCCTCAAGACCCGCGGTCCCAGACAGCTCTCTGCCTCCTTTTGAAGCCGGCATTGATGTTGCACCCAGGTGGCTGCTGGAAATGCTGCTCCCTACATGCAGCAGCAATAGTTTCACCTTTTTCCCTGCCTGTACGTCTGCAGGCAGGTAAAGAGATGAAACCTCCACTTCCAGCGGTCAGGAGCTCCTTGACAGCTCCTGCTCACTGGAAACTGAGTGATTGCTTGACAGCTCCCACCAAGCAAAAGCAAACAGCTATTGATGGTGGCGGTCTCCAGTGCCATAATTGACTCCAGGAGAGGGGCATGGCCCTCCGTTTATCAGTTTGCCCAATGGAGATGGTGGTTTATGGGACCCCTCCTTTAATGTCAATTGTAGCACCGGGCGAGGTGATGTGACCCCAGAGTTCGGGGGTGTGGTATTCGGGTTCTCCAAACCTACATATTCTGCAAAACTGCTTAACACCATAAAACAGAAGTTGGCACGGAAACTAGAAATGCAAAAGACAAGTTTATTAGGACCCCATGGGGTGGTGGTACATTCCTATAGCACCCTTCGGCAATGCAAGAAGTATCACACTGAACATCGGTGTGAGACCTCTTTTATACAGTTTTACAGAAATAAAAAGAGTAGGCGGAACACATTTGCTCAGTTTAGGTATATATAAGGACATTTTTGGAACATAGCCAGCTTATGGGAGGAGTTATAACACTACAGGTCAGTTTGGGGAACATTCCTAAGTAATGACTGTCCACTAGTATAGAGGGTTTGACTACGCATGTGCAAGCTTGACCCGTACTAAAAATAGCCTGTTGCTGGGCAAGTTAGGTGGTCAGTGGTACAGAGAAAGGACAAAAGGGCATGCTGACCATGAGGCAGCGCGTTCATGTAAAAATGGACGCCAGTGTTCTCAAAATGGCCCCCGAACATCATGGTCAAGATAAGGAGAAATTCGTGTAGCAAAGCTGAACGCTAACCTGATCACTGTCAAATTACGACAGACTACCCTTTTAGCGTTTAGCTGAAGCTACCTCATAATGGACATAATCAGGGTATTCAACGTCAATATTGATTGACAGAATATTCGTTATTTCTCTATTGATCATTTGCTCATTCTTGCCAATAGCTCGTTTGGATGGAATACAAGCAGAAATGCACATAGAACAAAACATAGGGCCACACTGAATACATAGGCATAGAAAGAAGAGTATCCCAATTATTATACATAAAATTGTCAACAGTTTCCAACCCCAAGTACTGAGCAAAGTCCAAAACCAACCCTAAAGTGTCCAGGTACTATTATCAGGATGTATTTCAGCAGCTATTTTGTGCAATTTAGAAATAGCATCATATACAGAAGGTGAATTATCAGGCACATACACACAGCAACTACTTCCAATAATGCGGCATGCACCCCCACGATCAGCTAACACTACGTCTAGAACCATTCTGTTCTGGAGTGTTACAATTCTGGTAATTTGAAGTTCCTCAGTCAAATTCCCTAAAGCAAAAACTGTCTCATTAGCAACGGCTTCCACAACACGTGCCAGTCGTCTGATCTTTCTGCTATTTAGAGCAGCACCAACAAATGAAAAGAGGCCTAAATTGAAATCAACATATTGCTGCAGGGAGGTATCTGTCTGATCAATTTCGTCAATTGCTAATGTTCTCTTCACTCTATTTAGTATAAAATCATGGTATAACACAAAATCATTATGATACATAGGCGGGGCAATAAACACAGGAGGTAATACAAAAGATATATAACATGTTTCTAACCATCCTATAGGGAGACGATGATAACCTTTATTTCCACAAATAAAGTAAGTGTTTCGTGAAGCCACAAAGGTGATACCATTTGGAGTGTCAAAGGTGAGAGTAGTATTACATTCACTTCTTCCTACTGGGATTGTACCTTTATTTCGGACACATAAATCGGCTTTAGTATCAATAACTGTAATCACGTGCTGACTAGACATGTTTACATTTCTCTGATTTGTATAAACTCGAGGCGAAGATACATTATCTGGTTGATATTCTTCCCATTCAAATTTAGTTCCTACTGCTTGCGGGTAACCATCTTGATCATTATAACAGACTATATTGAGCCGAAAAAGTAATCCACCTTTTGTCGGACATCTCAAAGTGAACAGAAGAGTGTACCAAGCATTGCAAGAACCATTGTGAGAGAACGGAAGAGGAATAAGCGGAGTGCCTCCTTTCTTTTGATGTCCAGGCAACATTCCACATACCCAACAGTTCGAAGTGTTCGTCATATTATGGGTGTGATGTAAAATTTGAATGAAACTGTTATTTAGATAAGTCTGTCTATGTCGTTCTTCATGATAGGGCAAAGTGAAATGAAAATGTTCAGATGGAATTGGGGTAGTAGGCAATAAATATTCTCTTGCCGGAACCAGTCGTTCTACCACCCATGCTATTACCGCTATCACCCCTACGGTCATAATGAAAAGTACTGCACCACCAAGAATTCTCTTATTCCGCATCGTAGAAGGTGCCATAGTTCAAAGTACAAATGTCTCAAAAAGAAAGCAACTAAAAAAATATATATATATATGAGTGCTGAGCTCCGAGGTAGCCGTTGGTTTCTTCTCCGAGATTCAAGACGGGTGTCGCTACACTTGGCAGAACTGATCCCCCCCTTGATATTCCCGGCTTTCGTTTCACAAACCTGGAGCGGTAACTCAACCAGTCTCGCACAAAACAACTGCTTTTCTTGACCGTAGATTATATCTCTCTCCACCAGAGACAGTGTGGTCCGGGAAGGCTCCCTGCGATTCAGTAGACGTAACAGCTGGGCTCTTCGTCAAAGATGTCTCGATAATCAGACAGCACAGTGGGGTTCACCAGATCCGGAGAGACACGACGACAATGAGTAGAATGCACCCATCGCTTCTTGTTTGTGACTCGCAGAGCCGTTTGAGTCGCCAGCAACACCTGCTCAGGGCCACGCCACCTAGGCTCCAAGCTGCTGGTTCTCTCAAAGGACCGGATCATAACGTGGTCACCAGGACGAAGGTTGTGAGCCTCCCCAATAGAATTGTCGGGGAGCGCTTCTCAAACCTGTTGATGAATAGAAAGTAAATCATTTGTTAATCATGCCAAATAATCGTTCATCATTATACAAGGCACATCATGTAACAACCGAGGCTTAGGAACTCCCCATATATTCATAGGTCTCCAAAACACCACTTCATAAGGTGTGAGGCCAGTTCGGGAATGGGGCACTGATCTAATAGATAGCAATGCTAGAGGCAGAGCGTCCGGCCATTTCAAAGACGTAGATGCCACGATCTTTGCTAGCTTCAGTTTCAGAGTAGCATTATACCTTTCCACCAGACCTGCGGATGGAATACAGCATGAAACTTTTGCTGAATTCCCAATCCCTTCATGACGTATTCCACAATTTTCCCAACAAAATGAGGACCATTATCACTCCACAGAAATTTACAAACACCATAGCGTGGGAAGTACTCTTTGAGCAGGACATTAGCTGTTGTTAATGCTGTATTATCCTTTGTGGGGAAGGCCTCAATCCATTTACTAAAAGCACACACCACCACTAAGACATACTTAAGATTATTGCAACGCTCAAGCTGGATGTAATCCATTTGTAGTACTTCAAATGGTGCAGTAGGTGGAACAAACCCTCCTTTTGGAGTATACGTCCCTTTAGCAGGATTGTACTGCAAGCATATCAGACAGGTCTGCACTACTCTTTTGGCCGTATTGGCAATCTCAGAATGCTCCCAAACTTGTGTAAGCAATTTAGTGATTGCAAAAGCTCCAACATGTGCCAATCCATGTGTCATTTGAACCATTGCTTGCAAGTAAGCTGCAGGCAATTTCCATCTCTCCATATCTTTACTTCTCCAACAACCCTCATCGTCCAACACTCCCTCCGTTGCCCAGGTTGCAAGTTCTGCTTCAGACGCTGATTTCTGAATGTCTAGTATCTCCTCTCTAGCATCATGCCATCGCTCAGCCTGCGATTTCACCACATACATCGGCGAGGCATTTTGTAACATAGCAGTTTCCCTCGCTATGCAATCTGCAAAAGCGTTTCCTTGTCCTACTTTGTGTGCCACTTTCTTATGTGCACTACATTTAATTATCGCCACTTTCTTTGGACATAGTAGCTCATTCAGGATATCACGCACTAGTTCTCCATGCATAATGTGCACTCCATGTGAAGTCAAGAACCCTCGCTCCCTCCAGAGTAGGCCAAAATCATGCGCTACTCCGAAGGCGTACCGGCTATCAGTTAAATATTCACACATAAACCAGTACTTAATTCACATGCTCTTGTTAAGGCTATCAATTCCGCTGCTTGGGCCGATTTCTGTGGTATTCGTGCTGCTTCTACCACTATCTTAAGTGTCGTGATCGCATAAGCTACAGAAGTTGTACCATCTGGCAACCTTAAACACGATCCATCAACCCACAGTTCTCCATCTACATCTGGAAGTGGCGTATACTGTAAGTCAATACGACCCTTTGTTTGTTCTTCAGTCAGAAAAATACAATCATGGTGTTCTTCCTCCTGGCCCTCAGCAACTGGATACGGCAATAAAGTAGCAGGGTTCAGAGTAGCACATCTCTTCAGTGTGATATGTGGCGCCAACAGCGTTAGCTCATATCCTGTTAAACGTGCACTCGTTAAGTACTGGGTCTTTGTTTGATTTAACAGAGCATCTACCGCATGGGGAACTAACACTAACAATTTATGTGACAAAACTATTCCCTCACTCTGTCGTATAGCCACTGCTGTTGCTGCGACTGCTCGAAAATACCCAGGTAATCCTCGTGCTACGGGGTCAAGTACTGCCGAGAAATACGCACACGGTCTCTGTTTATCCCCGTGTGTCTGCACTAGGACTTACAATGGACACCCATCCTTCTCGTATACATATAATGTAAAAATCTTCGTATAATCTGGTGTACCTAGTACTGGTGCAGAACAAAGGGCTTGTCTCAATTGTTCAAAAGCATTCTGACATTCATCTGTCCATTCAAGGGGAATCGGTGTAGTTTTGGACAATAATGCTAACAAAGGTTTTATAATGTGTGAAAACCCCATTATCCACTGCCTACAAAAAGACGTTAGGCCTATAAAAGCACGAACATCTCTCTGAGTGCGAGGGACTGGTGTATCTAAGATCGCTTGGATTCGATCAGATGTCAATGCACGTCCCGAGGTAGGTCACCTTTGGACCTGGTTACGCTTGAGGTTAGGATCTGTTGATACTTTGTCATATGTTAGGCCTTACACTGATTTACACATATACATTGGTGAATTAATTTGGTACTGTGATTTTTTATCTACTGTATGGATTGTTTTTCCTGTGTTTTTAATTAACAACATAAATTCTGTAATGCACTGAATTTTATCTATTTATGTATGTTTTCTTTTGTTTTAATGAAGAAAAGTCTGTGAATGGTATAAAGTAGTTTATGACCAATGATTATCTCTAGTGGGAAGGAGTGAATGAACTGTGAGTGAATGAACTGTGCTTTCCAGGGATCCTTTATATACTTATTGTCGCAAGTAAAATATCATCAACATATTGAATGAGAGCCACTCCAGACTGTAAATCAAAAGAATCAAGCTGTCTTTTTAGAGCCTGGCTATAAATGCTAGGACTTTCAGTATAACCTAGAGGAACTCGACAAAATCTATATGATTTATTATTTAATGTGAAGCCAAACAGATATCGGCTATCAGGATGGATGGGAATGGAAAAGAAAGCATTTTTCAGGTCTATGACGGTGAAGGTAGTGGCTGTGGGCGGAATCAAAGTAAGTAGGGTGGTAATGTCAGACACCACCGGGTATTGGGGCACTACTATCTTGTTAATTTCTCTCAAATCAATAATAAACCTGTGGTAAATTAAAATTACCTGTACGGAATTTCTATGCGGTAAAGTTCAATAAGAATAACTCAATCAGAAATGAGAGGCAGAGTCCGTGGCATCTGAGTTTATAAGGGTTTTATTCCATAAAATGGAATTGGTTCGAACCAGGTATCATGTTCCATCACCACGAAGGTTCAGGAAGGGATAGACAATACTTTATTAACAGGTTACAATATATATAGTAAATGCATTTTAATGGTGATGGATACAGAAGGCGTAACAGCTGAGAGAAAAGAGATAAGAACACATGTGCGTAACAGAAGGCATGCACGAGGGCGTACACGGAGGTGTGTGCTAGACAACGTCACATGAAACGTATCACAGGTAGGTGGATCCATAGAGGAATCCTGCAGTGTCAGCAGAAATATATGGCAGAGATGCGCGCGCAGCAGCATGACGTGTGATTGACGTGGAACTGGAGGGTGAAGGGGACTTGACATTTAGCCCTACATGAGGAGACAGAAGTCTGGTGTGTCAGAACAACCTAAACCCAAATCATATCTAATATCTTGTGTTTGAGGAACTGTATTATCTAGAAGGAAAGGTCTCTCGGGCAGAGGCTATTCTATACTGACTGCTAGTGCGTGCATATGTGTCTACGTGTCTACATGAGATGCGAGGGGCCATGGGCCTACCATGGTAACAGGAGCAATGAATTACTTGCACGGAGACAGAAAGGCCGGGCCCTTTGCTCTGCAGCTGGGGAGATGTTTTCCTAAATCACTAGACAGGAATGTATTTTCGAGGAGCGGAGCAGATAACTTGAAGGCAAAATACAGTCTTGGCAGGCAAGCAGGTCGAGCCAGGCACCGCTCGCCGCACAGGGAGTAAGGCAAGGGTCATGGAAGCGGCAGGCTGCAGCTTTCAGAGACAGAAGGGAGAAAGGGCTCGATGGCAGGAATCAGGGCCTAACTCGCCAGAGCCAGGAAAACGTGAAAGTGCACCATGTAAAGACGGTGGCAAGGCATACTTAGGAACGGAATATTTGACCCATTCATGGTGGATCTGAAAGAGGACATGTTAACGTTGGACGCAAATGTATTTGCGTCTTCATAGCTGGTTGTGGAGGGAACATACATGTACTTGAACGTACATGGAGCCGTTGGGGTCTACGTTAGGGGACACAATTGACCATAAAAATTCATATTACCTCATTCCCTCCTTGTCCCCTACGGACCCTTCATGATATATCGATCTTCATTAGTCTATCAATTTGTTCATATAACATCATTTGCTCTTCTTTTTTCTGGCGGGATTTTGAACGTGGACTTGAATGGGGAATACATGATGTGGCGCACAAGCCGCAAATTGCTGGCCCACATTGTAAACATAGGCAACAACTGCACACTATGAGAAGGGCTATTCCGAGGAAGGATAGGACCTTCCATCCCCAGGCTGATAGTACACTCCAGAACCAACCGGACCAAGTCCAGGTGCCTGGATTCTGATGTATCTGACTTGCAATCTTGTGGAGACGGGTTATGGCTCTATATACTGACGGTGCGTTTTCTGGAATGAAAACACAGCAACTCGATCCGATGACTCTACAAGCTCCGCCCCTATCGGCCAGAATGACGTCAAGGACAAGACGATTTTGAAGAACAACAATCCGCATAGCAGACTGCTCCTCCGTTAAGTTGCCTAGGGCGGAAGTAGTTTCATTCACTACTGCTTCGAGGGTTCTAGTTAATTTACGTATCAGTTTACTATTAAAGACAGCACCTAAATAGGGAAAGAAACCTTTATTGAAGTCTGTATACTGCTCCCATGCCGTTTCAGTGTAGTCGACAATCGGGAGATCTCTCTTGGGTCTAACGTGTACTAGATGGGAGTCCCTATGATAATCAGGAGGGGCTAGGAAAACAGGTGGCAGAAGGAATGCTATGTAACAAGTACCATCCCAATCTAGAGGTAAGCGTATGTATGCTGTATGACCACAAATGAAATAGGAATGACAGGAAGCTTTAAATGTAGACTTGCCTTTATCACTGAATTCGATCACAGTAGTACATCTACTATGACCCAGGTGTACAGAACCATTCTTTCTGACACATAATTCACCTTTGACTGGTAATACGGACATAGCGGGCAAGACTGGTTCGGTTTCGGATTCAACATTCAGAATCATGAGGTTAAGTGTAAAGTTACCTAGTCCATATACTTTGTTTTCTAGATCAGTCCCTGTCCTTTGGGGAAGACCCTCCTTGTCAGGGAAACATACTTTATGCAGAACTGTGTTCAGATTTCCCCATACCCAATTGCCCTGGTAAACTACGGAATCGGAATCTAAAGAGTTCATTAAACTAAACCATGCACCACAGGAACCATTGTGTGTGAACGGGTACGGGAAGAGGGGCAGAACTCCCTTGTACTTCTGATAGGGAGGGAGTCGGCCACATATCCAACAATTGGTAGCATTGCTGGTCTGATGGGAATGATGTAACATGCTGATGAATGTATTGTTGCGCAGCGCAAGTCGGTAAGACAACTCATGCGGGGGCAGTTCACTGAAAGTATGCTCGGCAGTGACATTTAAGGAGAATGTGCACGCTTGAAAATAGGATAATATATGTGTAACAGTATACTTGCAGCAATAATCAAAAGACTCAGAAAAAACATAATCAATAAGGTCACGATACAGTGACTACGGAGAGATTTACAATACTCATGTTTCTTGATCTGTTTCTGTCTATCTCTCTCTCTATTGGGGTCTAGGGGATACATGTCAGAAACTTGTCTAACCGATTCACCTAGGGGAGGACTTAAACAATTAAACTGTCTGACTTGCTAGACCTCAACTTCATACGAAATTCCTGGGAGGGAGTTTTCTCTACCAGGGGAAGCTTTGTGTCAGTCTCTGGAAGGGGGCAGGCCTGAGAGTCTAGTTTCAGAGGCAGTCCATAATGTTTTTTAACATGACTCAAGTGAAGCCAGCCCTTGCGGCCCTCCACCTTGACCGCGGTCCTTGTTGTCAATAACACGAGCTTCGGCGCTTGCCAACGGGGCTCCAGCGGACTCCTCCTGTCAAAGTTCCTCACGAGCACCAGGTCCCCCGGAACAATCGCGTGTGGCTTCACCTCGGTGTTGTCGGGAAAGGCTGCAGCGACCTGTGAACGACATGATTGTAGTGCAGACATCAAGGAGGCAAGGTAATCTGTCAGCATAGTACAGTCAACATCAGTAATTTTACGAGGCAGAGGCGTCCCCCACATATTCGGTGGCCTACCAAAGACCACCTCATACGGGGATAGCCCTGTTCTTGAGTGCGCTATCATTCTCATGTAAAAGAGTGCAACTGGTAAAGCTACTATCCAGTCAACGCCTTTCTCTCTACAGATCTTGGCAAGACGAATTTTCAGGGTCTGATTATGACGTTCCACGAGACCTGCTGCCTCGGGATGTCGGACACAGTGGAATTTCCATTCATAACCTAGCAGGAGTGATACCTGCTTCATAAGCTCGGACGAAAATGGCTGACCGTTATCTGAGTATACGATACGGGGCAAGCCATACCTGGGGAAGAATTCACGAACCAGCTGCTTGGCAGTGGTCGGAGCAGTGTAATCTGGGACTGGATATGCTTCTGTCCAACGGGAGAGTGCACATACAACTACGAGGACATATTTGAATCCTCGACAACGTTCCATCTGGATATAATCCATCTGGAGGACTTCAAAAGGGTGTTCGGGAGGATGAAATCCACCTTGCTCTACGGGGATGCTTTTACCTGGGTTGAACTGACAACAGATCATGCAAGTACGCACTTTTTGTTTGGCTGCTGCTCGTAAATGTTTGTTGAACCAAAGGTTTTGAATACTGTCTAGCATGGCTTTTTCTCCTAAATGTGCAGGACTGTGTACTGTGTTAATGATAACTTGAACCATAGAGTCGGGGAGAAACCATGTGGCTTTCCCCTTTGTCATCCATCCTTGTTCTGTCTGGATCCCTCCTAGTTCGATCCATTTCTTGATTTCGTCTGGTGTAGCATGTGTCTGTATGTCAATTACATCTAGGGTGGGATCCCTAACTGTCATGCAATGTGTCGGTGTCTGGACTATTGTTTTTGTCAGGTCAGTTGCGTGAGTCTGAGTCTGAGCTGTATGTTTGGCTGTTCGATCTGCCAGGTCGTTACCCTAGGAAATTGTATCTGTGACTTTCGTATGTGCCTTGCACTTCATGATGGATATCGCTGTAGGCAGATGTATTGCGTCTAACAGAGCTTGAATGAGGGGACCGTGCTGGATTTTGGCCCCATGAGAGGTCAAGAAACCCCTCTCTCGCCAGAGTACACCGAAGTCGTGTACGACTCCGAAAGCATAAAGTGAATCTGTGTATATGTTAACTCTCTTGTTCTTTGCTCGAATACAGGCTTGGGTCAGAGCGATGAGCTCTGCTGCTTGGGCTGACAGAATGTCAATACAATTTGTTTCTATGACTTCAGTTTCGGTCGTGACTGCGTAGGCGGCCACTAACTCTCCTGTACTTGTTCTCATACATGAACCATCCACATAAAGTGTCAGGTCTGGATCTGGTAATGCAGTGTCTGTCAAGTCTTGTCTGGGTTTCGTCGTAATGGTAATGACTTCAATACAATCATGTGCCAAAGGGTCTGTCTCATTTAATGGCAGAAGTGTAGCAGGGTTCAATGTATTGCAACGTCTGATTTCTATGTGTGGCTGAAACAATGTCAATTCATAACCTGTCAGTCGTGCTATAGTCAAGTGCTGAGTCTGTGTTCGGTTTAAAAGAACTTCCACGGAATGTGGAACTTGTACTGTCAATTGGTGTCCTAACACTATGGAATCACTTTGTCTGATTGCTAGAGCTGTTGCTGCTACAGATTTCAAGCACGCAGGCAGAGCCTGAGCTACTGGATCTAATGTACTAGAAAAATAAGCACACGGTTTGTATGAGCCTGCTTGATCCTGGGTAAGTACTGACAATGCAGTACCTTCACGTTCTGTGACAAAAAGTGTAAAAGGCTTACTGTAACACGGTGTCGCTAAAACTGGTGCTTGACATAAGGCTTTCTTTAATTCGTCAAAAGCTTGTGTATGTTCCTGAGTCCAAGGGAGGACAGTCGATGTCGCTGCCTCCTGGGTTGTCAACTGTATGAGTGGTTTCGCTAGAAATGCATACTGAGGAATCCATTGTCTACAGTAAGAAGTGAGGCCTATAAAGGCTTGTACCTCCTTTTGCGTCTTGGGTTGTGACATGTTTACAATTAACTGGATACGGTCAGGCGTTAGCTGTCTCCCCCCTTTGGACAGCAAGTGCCCAAGGTAAACCACTTGCTGAACACAGAATTGCAGCTTCGAAGGGGACACCTTGTGCCCCTTGTCAGCCAAGAAATTCAAAACCGTCAGTGATGCTTGCTCACATTCAGGTTCGCTGCGGGCGGTGATCAGTAGATCATCAACATACTGTAGCAGGGCAGTGTTGTCAGGCATGTGTATACTGTCAAGTTGTCTTTTCAGTGCTTGGCTATAGATGCTGGGGCTTTCTGTGAATCCTTGAGGTGCGCGTGCAAATTTGAAGCTTCGACCACTTAAACAGAATCCGAAGAGATATTGGCTTTCCGGATCAATTGGGACACTAAAGAAAGCGTTCTTCAGATCAATTACAGTAAAGAACGTTGCTTCGGAATCAATGGCAGTCAATAGAGACGAGATATCTGGGACCACGGGATATTGTGGTACAATGCATTTATTCAGTTCTCGTAAATCGATAAACTGGGGGTGCATTTGGGTCAGTACGTTTAAGAATTGGAATGATAGGGGAGTTACATAAATTCGAGTCGGTTTCTACAACCACTCCTTGTGCAATGAGCTCGTCAATGATTTTCAGCAAAGCCACTACAGTATCTGGAGGTAACTTGTATTGTCGGATTCGTGGTAGTACTACTCCTGGTTTGAGTGTGACACGGTATGGAGTGATGTGCATACAACCTACATCGGTGGGGCCTTGTGCCCATAAATGTGCAGGAACATTCTGTAATCTGGGATCAATATCTCTCAACACATAGTGACCCTTAAAGTCACGCAAGAACAATCTTACTCCTTCCGGAGAACAACATATCACAGCACCTAGGGCCTTCAGTGTCTTGATGCCTAATAAGTTTTCTAGACATGATTTCGTGAGCAATAAATCTGTAGTGCGAGACAACGGACCAACTAAAAGGGGTACTGGTTTCGATACTTCATTTACAATAGGCTTGCCTGAAAATCCAAGGGAAACATTCTGTGAGCCTGAGAGGGGTGCCCCTGGAACCTCGTCGTGACTTATTGTCGTCCTGCTTGCCCCTGTATCAATCAAAAACTTTCTATCTTTTCCTAATACTTGGCTATGTACGTAAGGACCCTCTTGATCTACAGGAACCTCAATAAGAGGCAAGCCAACCTCCCTCTCTAGGCTGTTTCATGTGTATCGCTGATAATCGGGATAATCAGTTTGTGCATACTGGTACATCTGTTGCGTTGCATGTTGTGTTGCGGCAATCGGCTGTGGCTGTGGTACCGCTACGGTCTGTACTGTCTGTTGTGGAGCATGCATAGGCTGTACATTCTGTGGAACGTGTTGTTGGGCCTGGTCCTGTCTAGGTTGACGTGGTCTCTCTTTAGTTTTACCCGTAGATATATTGTGTTTCAAAACTGCACAATCGTTTACATAATGACCTGGCTGTTTACAATAGTTGCATGTCCCTTTAACAGGAACTGCCGAATTATTGGACTGTGTCATACCCTTTTTCTGACCGTCAGCTGGAACTGACTGAGCAACTAACATTTTCATTTTCGTGTCTTTCATACGTCTTTGTTCGTGATCATGTTCTTCTCTAATTCTATTCTGGTGGTACTGTAACATTTGTAACATCTGTGAAGGCGTGTTTGCTTGCCATGTGCTCTCGACTTTCAGTACACGATTCTTAACTTGGGGTAGGGAATTCTCGACCAATTTAGATACAAAAAGGTGTGGATATGACTCGCTACTTGCTTTCAGGCCACTATTAATAATAAAACATTTCTCAAATCGGGAATAGAAATCACTAGTGTCTTCATCGGGTTTCTGTTTACAGGCTGAGATTGCATCCCAGTCCTCCTTTTTAGTTGCTAATAACCTTGGCAATACTTGTACTAACAATCCTGGTAATGCTTTAGTTTTGTCCCCAAGACCCAATCCTGGGGTTCGGGTCGCTTCTTCAGTTTCTAATGCAGCCCAATCAATCTTTGTTTCTCCCACCTCCCATTCTTTTTCCTGTTCTAATGAAATAATACAATTTGTCTAGGTGATCTGGCATACCTGGCAGTAACATCAAATAATCTGTAACATGTCGCAAACGTAAGGACGCTAGCAACAAGGGTCCTGTTGTACCGGGCACTGGGTCATATCTACAATCTGTAAGTTCTTTTCTAAGCCATTCTGCCGGTACACCCTTAGGTGTCCGAGCCTTTGCTAGGTCTCTCATTGTCACTCGGTGTAACTGTGGGGGTGTTCGATAACCTCCGGTAGCACCTCCTGAAGCGGAGGCTTGACCATAACCTGGCTGTAGGGTCGGTACCTGCTGTAGCTGAGTTGGGGCCTGAACCGTGCCAGGCCCAAAAGGATTATGCGGATTAATAGGGGGTGCAGGTAAGGGTGGAGGAAGCAGACCAGGAGGGGTTTGCTGTTGCAGAACTGGAGGCGGGTGATCAGGGAGCGGGTTACCGTCAGCAGGTGGCACACGGGCAGGCATACTAGCATATGCGGGAGCTACATCATCCAAGTAGGATGAAATAAAAACGTCTGCTGCGGTCTTGTGACGTAATTTAGTCGGAACCAATGGAGGGGGCAGATTTTTCGGTGTTTCCGGGGTCGCCTTAGGCAAGCCCTCGGCCAGGACTGGATACAATCCTGTCATAATTGCGTTACTCCGTCTATCGTGTTGTTCCATTCTAACTCGTTCCCCTTCTTCTAGAAGTTCTTTTTCTTTGGCTTTTTCAGAATCCTCTCTACTTTTCTCTGCTTTTCTGAGTGCTTTCTCTGTCCGTCTGTGTGATTCTTTACGCCATAGTTCAATGGCATCTTTCTGTGACTGTCTGGCTTTCTTTTTCCATAAAGCTTCTTCTACTCTCATGATGCAATCGGCATCCCATGTCCCTGTAGCGGGCCATCTCTGATTCTCTGCTAAATCCTTGGTGTAATCCACCCACAAGTCGAGATATAATACAGCGTCTAAGCCGTGCTTGTGGTACATAAAATACCCTGGAGTGTCCCTGGGTGGGATGGGAACAGCTTCCTCGAGTATCCCTTTTCTAGTTCCTATCTGTTTCAATTTCGAAAACAGCGGCATTTTTAGCCGTGATACCTGGTACTTGATACTTACTCGTATTTGGACACCACTAATACAATAAACACAGTAATGAAAATCAAACAATCACTCATACCACGACATTAAAACACATAAAAACATTTCGGAAAACGAACAATAACTTGATAATTTGAAAACTCGATATACTGCTAAACAGTACAGATACACTGCTAAACAGTGCAGACCGGGTCTGTGTACCCAAACCCGTCTTGACCGGACACAAATTAATGCACCCGTCTAGATGCGTCCCCAGCAACGGTACTCACCGGGAAGCACGGAACGGAAGGCCTCGGAAACTCGACACTGGACTGGACCGGACTGGACTCGACTCGATTCGTGACATAGGTACTTCGGAACTTCGGAACTGGTGGGCCTCTGAACACCTCGGACCTTGCTCTCTCAGCTGGGCTCTGGTTGGGATCCTCCGCACTCCTCACCGCCTCGTCTGGGTGTCGATCGCAGCCTCAGTCACCTCCGTTGGCCTGAGGGAGATACAGGAAATCCTGCGGGTACGCGTAGTTGTCCGTCACGGCTGTGGCAGGGGACCAGGCCTGCAACGCACCGCCGGCGCGTAAGGTGGGGGAGGGGTCCCTATTCGGGCGCCAATTATGTGGTAAATTAAAATTACCTGTACGGAATTTCTATGCGGTAAAGTTCAATAAGAATAACTCAATCAGAAATGAGAGGCAGAGTCCGTGGCATCTGAGTTTATAAGGGTTTTATTCCATAAAATGGAATTGGTTCGATCCAGGTATCATGTTCCATCACCACGAAGGTTCAGGAAGGGATAGACAATACTTTAATAACAGGTTACAATATATATAGTAAATGCATTTTAATGGTGATGGATACAGAAGGCGTAACAGCTGAGAGAAAAGAGATAAGAACACATGTGCGTAACAGAAGGCGTGCACGAGGGCGTACACGGAGGTGTGTGCTAGACAACGTCACATGAAACGTATCACAGGTAGGTGGATCCATAGAGGAATCCTGCAGTGTCAGCAGAAATATATGGCAGAGATGCGCGCGCAGCAGCATGACGTGTGATTGACGTCGAACTGGAGGGTGAAGGGGACTTGACATTTAGCCCTACATGAGGAGACAGAAGTCTGGTGTGTCAGAACAACCTAAACCCAAATCATATCTAATATCTTGTGTTTGAGGAACTGTATTATCTAGAAGGAAAGGTCTCTCGGGCAGAGGCTATTCTATACTGACTGCTAGTGCGTGCATATGTGTCTACGTGTCTACATGAGATGCGAGGGGCCATGGGCCTACCATGGTAACAGGAGCAATGAATTACTTGCACGGAGACAGAAAGGCCGGGCCCTTTGCTCTGCAGCTGGGGAGATGTTTTCCTAAATCACTAGACAGGAATGTATTTTCGAGGAGCGGAGCAGATAACTTGAAGGCAAAATACAGTCTTGGCAGGCAAGCAGGTCGAGCCAGGCACCGCTCGCCGCACAGGGAGTAAGGCAAGGGTCATGGAAGCGGCAGGCTGCAGATTTCAGAGACAGAAGGCAGAAAGGGCTCGATGGCAGGAATCAGGGCCTAACTCGCCAGAGCCAGGAAAACGTGAAAGTGCACCATGTAAAGACGGTGGCAAGGCATACTTAGGAATGGAATATTTGACTCATTCATGGTGGATCTGAAAGAGGACATGTTAACGTTGGACGCAAATGTATTTGCGTCTTCATAGCTGGTTGTGGAGGGAACATACATGTACTTGAAGCACGTACATGGAGCCGTTGGGGTCTACGTTAGGGGACACAATTGACCATAAAAATTCATATTACCTCAAACCGATAGATTTTGTCATTAGTATCTTTCTTTAAAATCTGAAGAAAGGGCTGTTACAGACATTATAGGGAACTTCCACTACCACGCCTGCAATAATCAAATCATGTACAATATGCGTTAAATGAACTTCACCTTCCCTGGAAATTTTTATACTGTGGTACACGAGGCAGAGACGCTCCCTCCTTTACAGTGATGCGAATAGGAGGGATAATCATCTGTCCCACATCCGTGTCCGAAGTAGCCCATAACGTTTTTGGGAGAGAGGCTAACGCCTCGATCTCTTGCATGGGGCCCAATCTCTCTACATCTGGGTAATTGTCATTCAAAATAACCCGTACCCCTTCAGGAGCGTAGCGTATGGTTTTCCGAAAATATTTAAGCATATCTATTCCCATAATATTGTCTGGAGTGTTTGGTGACAACAAAAACGGGCACGGGGCAAGAAATTTGTCAATGTGAAATGTAGGGGTTGTGACAATGGGCTAAGAGAGGGTGTTCCATCGAACCCTATTGATGTAATCATTTCGTCAGACAGGGGAGCCCTTGGAACCAAGTTTTTAGACAGAGCACTACGAGTAGCTCCTGTATCAAGCAGGAACTGATCAGTAGAACCCAAAATGCCCGCTGATACATATGGACCTCTTTGATCTACTGGTACTTCAACCGATTCCACACCCCATCCTACGCAATCCTATGCATGTACATAATCCTGAGACTCTGCAATCTCACCCTCCGCTATCTGATACTGATTCTGTCGATCAAAAGTATTATGATCAGCCTGACCACGACCCCTCGCTTCAAACCTGCCACGATCACTCGCTCCACCCCTCACTCCTGAATAACTATTCCGTGTCCTTCCACCTCCTCGAACAACGCTGATTACGTTGTTCTCGAAGCACCGGACAGTCTGAGGCCCAATGTCCAAACTGTTTACAGTATGCACACTGATCCTCAGAAATGTCGGTACGAACGGAAGACGTACCGTACGATCCACGCCTACCTCTATCATTCCCTCTCTGCTGTGTAGCATAAACCTGAGCCAACACCACTTTCGTCTTTAATTCCTTCGCTTTCTTATCAGTACTTTCTTTAGCCTCCAATTCCTGTCACTCATAATACTGAGCCATAGTCAATAAAGAAGCAGGGGTCGCCGTGGTCCAGGAACTTTCACTAGTCTTTAAACGTTTTGCAATCTCCGGTAGGAGGTTTGCTACATACTTGTCAACGAATAAATGCCTACCCGTGTCCTCTGTTAATAATTGCCCACTGTAATCATGGAATGCTTCCTCAAAACGTGAGAAGAAGTCAGAAACCGACTAATCCGCTTTCTGCTTACAAGAGGCTAACATGGTCCAATCAATCTTTTTAGGAGGAACAAGCGTTTTTAACTTATTAAAAATAGCCGCCTGGAGATCTAAAATTAATTGACATGGCTTACATGCAGGCTCCCTATCCAAATCAGCTTGGGCTAAAGTTTTCCAATCCGCCCCCAGGATCGCTTGATCATCGAACTTACGAATCGCCCTCCACATATCAGGAGGCAAGATTAACCCAAAGAAAAGGTCAATATCAACTAATGTCATAACACACGAAGAAATAGCCCCTTCCACCCCTTCATAGAAGGCTGCCGGATTCTTACGGGGGTCAGGCAGAGCAGCTTTAAGTGCCATAACATCTGTTCTGTTCCACGGTGTGTAAACCCAATTATATATAAAATAACCCTTTGCATCCAGAGACATTTTGTCATCATCTGTACCTTGCCCTTTAGGAGGGACATATAAAGGTGCAGCTTCACGCATAGGCATTACATGGACTGTAGAACTCTTATCTGCTCCAAAGATAGGACACTCTTTGGATTTCTCCGTCGATCCCGGTGCAGGCGCATCTGATGCCTTTTTCGCTTCCCGTAATCTTAACGCCTCATCCCGTAGCTGGACCAACCGTTGGAAAAACGGATCCGCATCTGTAAGAACAAAAAGACCTTTACGCATATTCTCACGACCAACTGATACATCCTTAGGCTCCAAATCAGTTGAATACTTCCTAAATCGTTCTACAACTTCATCTCCAAAATGGCTCAAGAAATACAACCGTTCTCGCTCAGACCACTTATGCATATGGCCATCAATCTCTGAAATAGTTATCGACTTAAGATTAAGTTTTCGAGCAAAACTAAGCAATTCCGCAGCTCGGTCAACACTTAGCCTAGTACGACTACCCCCTTGATCGTCTCAGTCCGAATCCTCAGTCGGGGCCGTAGGTGGAACGTATGGAGGCGGGCAATGGTCTAATAATGAAAAATCATCAGATTCATTAGTAAGGACAGGATAAAGAGGACGTCGAATAGGGAATTGACCATTCATTTGCAAATTATGTTCCCGTGCCTCCCTCTCTTTCTTTTCTTGCAACTCTTTTTCCTCCAGCTGTAAAGCTTTATCACGAGCAGCCTTTCTCTGTTCTTCGTCCGCCAAGGCTTGTTCACGCTTCATTCGCTCACGCACCGCTTTCTCCCACATACGTACGCAATCAAACATATCTTGTCTAGACCTGCGCTGAAACAAACATTGCTCCACATACTGAACCTTTCGTAAATCAAACGACCCATGTAGTGGCCATTGCAATTCATGATCGGATTTGGTATATTTGTGCCACAATGTACTGTACATAATAGGGGGAAGGCCAAATTTAACGTACATTTCGCGATTAGGTGTCCCCTCTGGGGGAGCCGGCTGAGATTCATTTAATCGATAATTGGTACCTTTTCCAAGACAGCACATTCCTCGAAGTGTGCTTAAAACAGGCATGTCAAAATATCACGGAAACGGGATATTACAAAAATGGCACTTAATACACTTCACACAAGGTGTGCCGTTCAAACAAATACAAAATTAGAGAAATATCTCTACCTGCCTATGTGAAGTGCACTGCACATATAACTCAAATCAAAGAACCAAATGTTAGCTAACTCAAAACAAATCCAAAAAGCCACAGTAAGCGTCCGTAGACTATCTTACCAATCACAAGCTTACCAAATTCTCAAATATCCAGGTTCCAACTGCCAAGTTCCTTAATCGAATCAGCCAAACAGGCACTGTACGACAACTCGAACGATCAGGATCTGAGTCGAGGACCGGCACCATCTGGAAGGTCAGATCAGAAGGAAAGGAAGAAAACACCCATGGGTGCCAAGACTCGGGTCACTCAGTGGCAGCGTACGCGTCCATGGCGAGTTTCCAATCCTTCGTCACGACCTCTCCTTCGGGCATCCGAGTCGCCGATGAGTCCCTTCGTGGTCGCCAATTTGTGGTATTCGGGTTCTCCAAATCTACATATTCTGCAAAACTGCTTAACACCGTAAAACAGATGTTGGCACGGAAACTAGAAATGCAAAAGACAAGTTTATTAGGACCCCATGGGGTGGTGGTACATTCCTACAGCACCCTTCGGCAATGCAAGAAGTATCACACCGAACATCGGTGTGAGACCTCTTTTATACAGTTTTACAGTAATAAAAAGAGTAGGCGGAACACATTTGCTCAGTTTAGGTACATATAAGGACATTTTTGGAACACAGCCAGCTTATGGGAGGAGTTATAACACTACTGGTCAGTTTGGGGAACATTCCTAAGTAATGACTGTCCACTAGTATAGAGGGTTTGACTACGCATGTGCAAGCTTGACCAGTACTAAAAATAGCCTGTTGCTGGGAAAGTTAGGTGGCCAGTGGTACAGAGAAAGGACAAAAGGGCATGCTGACCACGAGGCAGCGCGTTCATGTAAAAATGGACGCCAGTGTTCCCAAAATGGCCCCCGAACATCATGGTCAAGATAAGGGGAAATTCGTGTAGCAAAGCTGAACGCTAACCTGATCACTGTCAAATTACGACAGGAGGGTCCGCACAATACAGTAAACAAAAGCCCCATGGTGATGGTAGTACCTGGAGATTCGGGGGAGGGGTCCACACAGCCCTCTATTGTTGTTATTTAAGCCCCAGGTATGTGGTGGTCCCTTGATCCCAGGGAAGTCTGCGCAGCCCGCATAACATTTTACAAAAAAAGCTATTTAACAAAAGACCTGGGAGGTGGTGGTCCAAGCATCCCTCCAATTCATTTTTTAATTGCTCCAGTGAGGTGATGGTCCCCAGGGCACATGGAGACCGCAGTGCCCCACATTAAATTTAACATAAGCCGCATGGATGTGGTCATCCTTGTGGTTCTGGTGGGTCCACGCGGCACCCCCTATAAATTTTATTTACAGTCCAGGGGAGGTGAAGGTCTCTGACCCCCCTGCAATAATTAAAATATAAGCCCCAGTTGTCCCCAGGTCTGAAAAATGCCCTAGGCTGGGGGCCCTGTGCAAAACCCTCCTTTTTTTTACACATGTGTGTGCATGCCCCAGGTAAATGGCTCACCAGGGGCTTCAGTATAAACAAGCATGGGAGACTATGCTTCTTTATTTTTTCTTTTTTTCCAGCTTATTCGTCAAAATTAAGCAGGAAAGTTTTTTAATGTGTTTGTTTGCCCTGGAGGGTCCCTCTTGGACCCTAAGACCAAGGTTTACAGATAAGGATATTCATACCATGCTCCATTTTCTTTTTTATGTTTTTTTGTGGGACTCGGCGGCAGTCCTAAGACGGCTAATTGCACTTCCTGGTTGAAGTGTTGCAGCCATTCAGAGCTCTGCAGATCTCTGCACAAGCTTGCTATTATTCACAGAGGCTTAACGTTCGTAGATGTACACATTTGGAGTTGCTTTAAATTCTGAAAAACTGCTGAACAGATTTACACCAAAATATGAAAATCTACCATTCTGCCAAATTTGGTGTAATTCTGTCCAGCGGTTTGGGCTGCAGGTGTGTTTAAATAGTCTATAGGCAATTTTTTGACCCCCTTTTTCTCTGCCTCTGCTTGATGGATCACCCCAAAGCTTCCCAGGCACAACAAGACTCACTATGACAATTTGTTGGGAAAATTGAGTAAACATTCTTCAAACGCCACCACAGGTATAGGCAAGTCAATAAACTCTTTTTCTATGGAAACATGGTCCTAACTATAACTACCTATTGGCGACCACCAGTAGGTAACCTATATGAAATCCCGGTGGATGTGTCCCTGCATCTCCACTTCCACACACCTTTGTCAACACATGACCAATTTGAGGTCATCCAATCTCTGAAATTTTGATGGAATATAATTTCAATAAACCATTGTTTTAGCCATTTTTCCTTCCTTGCACTGTTAATATGTTGTGGGGCACATATGTTATCCCAATCCTTTCTCCATCCAAAACTGCTCTGCCCAGCTCTCCTTCCCAGTATTAATCAATCAATCATTCAGTAGATTTGTGGAGTGCTTCTTGTCACCTGTAAGGGTATCCAGGCATAGGCAGAGCCCAGTTGATTCGCCAAATATCCAGGTGTACAGGGACTTTCAGAACTCTGGAAGAGATTGGGAGGTCCATAGATAAAAGGGTAGCTTGCTCCATGTCTTCGCTGCTAGTTAGGAGAAGGAGGGACCTCTGCATCTTCTATGTCGAATGCACGAGGTGAGAGAGTTGAAGAAAGGGATGCATGTTGGTGGTGTCTGTTGGGCTGCTGGAAGTTCAGGTGGTGGTTTAAGTGGGTGGTCTGCAGTTTTGTAGGGCCTTGTAGGCAAGGGCCGGGAGCCTGAAATGACATATTTTCTGTACAGGGAGCCAGTGGTGTTCCCTGAGGTAGGGGGTGATGTTACTTTGTTTAGGGAAATCCAGGGCGAGCCTGGCTGCAGAGTTCTGTATGGTCTGTAGTCGTTGGAGAAGGCAAGCTGCGTAGAGAGTGTTGCCGTAGTCCAGTTGGATGGAGAAGAGGGACTGAGTGATAATGCATCTTGAGCTTTGAATTATCCTTTTGAATATCTTAAGAAGCATTTTGGAGAATGAAGAAGCAGGAGGATGAGATAAAGTTGACCTGAGTCATCATAGTTAGCTTGTTGTCCAGAATTATGCCAGGGTTCCTAGCTTGTCCAGTAGGGTAAGGAGTAAATCTGAGTCCTCTGCCCCAGGATCACACAGGTTTCGGTGGGTTTACTAACATTTTGTACAGATCTGAGACAAGGAGACAATTACCATACTTAGTGCATAACCATTCTTGAATTGATTGAGTTCTCCAGACACCAAAGGCCTATTAGGCAGCTGCAGTACCCAGTGTCTAATTTGGTCAAATCTCACAACCCCCTACACTGATCAGAGGCAGATTTGGGTGAAGCAGAGATGCCCAGTACGAAACCGGCTGCTGACTCACAACAGTAGCAAAGCCCAGGTTGCTGGAATGTGTTTACCAACAGTACCATGGAGCAATAAGCAGGCTTGACTGAAAGCATGGACTGACAAGACAAATTCAGGGATCTGAGGTACCCAATACTGTGCATCACCCTGCGGCCCGAAAGCAGACATCCTGAGAGGCCTCCTTCACTTTATAAACTTTGCCGAGATTAACAATTAAAAATCTTTGAGGTGCAGTACCTCCCAAGGGATTTAATGAGATCACTACGGTGGAAGGGAAGAAGTGAGGCATATCACGTGTCACAAGCGACTCTTCAAAAAGATGAACTTGGAGCCTAAAAAGGAGAAGATCAGGTAAGACAACACTAATTATTGAGGGACATATAAGTTTAAGTTTGGCATTACCTTTCATTTAGAGGGGGAGCCACGTCACATCAGAGAAATGCTGGAAGTAGCAAAAAGTGTTATGGATCTGTCAGAGGACCAATCGCAAGATGAACACTTGACCCAGGTAACCAATACATCAGAGTTGGAAATGTTGGATAAAACTGGTGCACTCCAAGACTCTAGAAGGTTAAGAAAAAGACTGTGAAAGATAAGGGTCATAAGTAAGTTTACTACATGACAGTGCTCAGGAAATGAGGAAGCCCCCTGACTGTATAGAAGATACTGTGAATCATGGATAACACGTCATCCCTTGACACCAAAGCCCACTGTTTGGAATTATGGGTGCCTATTGAGCGTACCACACTGAGGTCTATGGGAATGGGGTACTATAATTACCCAAAACTAAAGTAGGAAGGAGACACTGGGGGGTCAACCCTCCTCGTGGGCTGCAAGCTGCTAGCTGATCGAGATTGGAGTAAGGTCAGGGGGTGAGTTATCTAACCTTTTGATCTAGAACCTGCAGTAACCAGAATAATTGGTTCTGGATTCTGCTTTGGTGGATGAGGAGAGACAATGCCTGAACCTCCTGATAAAACTAGATCACAATAATGCATGTTTGTCACAAATGTTTGAATGTTGTATGGCTAGTTAGAAGGAGTTAGGAAAAGGTGGAGGATACTCATGATCGATCGGGTTGCTAGGTAGCAAAACAACAGTAGGGAGATCCATGATACAATCATGCACAAGCTTATATGTGATCCTAGGATTCTTGCACAGTGAAAATACTATCACTTAACACTACAGGGCTGAATAGTGCAATTAAAAGAGGGTCAATCTGCAAATACGTCCAGGGCACCCATACTGACATAATTAGTCTTCAGAAGACAAGTTTACATTTACAGAAATTACATCAACTTTTTATGAAACACTGTTCATATACATTGACCTATTAATCTTCCGCTATACCAAACAAACGCCTGATAGAGCTCTCCCTAGAGGGAGGACTAGGGCTGCGAGCTACCTCATGAGCAGCATTGAGTCTCTGCTGTACCAGCGCTGTTTAATTGTGTTTTTAGATCGCGATTTGTGAATTGATGCATTTTTATTCTGAGGGGGGCTTTTATTCTCAGAGTTAAGTGGGAATTGTTTTTAGGAACTCTAACACCCCTACACACGCTATTCTCGTCGGTGACAGCCTCGCCCAGCCGTTTTTACTTCCCGGTTGAGGCGGCGGCGGGCGCCATCTTGGGTGTGGGCTGGGGCTGCGCTCTAGTCGCGGCGGCCTCACGCCCTCCTCTCCACCTATAATATGTGTGTTGGGACCAGACGGCGCAGCGGGCTGGCGCAGCGGGCGCGCCGGACGCGCGCCGAAGCCGCGCCTAAGCCAAGCCCGTCTGCGCCCGTCCGCGGCCGACCAGGGCCAGGGGCCCAGACCCCTACATCTCGGGCGTGCCACGGGCAGTCCTACACAAGTAAGAGGCTGAGAGACCTCTGCCCCCCTCCACTCACGGCCTGTCGCCACCTGATGGAGCCACTTGACCTGGGTCCATGTCCTCATTGTACATTCAAAGGGAGGTGTTTATCGCCGGTTGTCTCTGACCCTGAAGCGATTATTGTTATTGGGGGGCTCTTAAATTATAGATCCTTCAGCAAACATTCCCTCCAACTGTGGGATCTCTTACAAGATGAGGCCCTGAATATACTATTCTTAACTGAAACCTGGTTAGGAGAACATTCTGATCCTGACATAGTGGATACAATTCCGCCAGGTTACACCCTCCATAGACTTGATAGAGAAAAGGGAAGGGGA
Source organism: Lissotriton vulgaris (assembly GCF_964263255.1). Classification (NCBI taxonomy): domain Eukaryota; kingdom Metazoa; phylum Chordata; class Amphibia; order Caudata; family Salamandridae; genus Lissotriton; species Lissotriton vulgaris. Next base: position 397,517,667 of record NC_141696.1, on the reverse strand, counting down.
GGTGGTATTGCCATCATTGTCAATCACCCTTTTGAGTGTGTTCTAAAACCAGTAAAAATTGATAACAGCGAAGCTGGTGAATTTAACATCAAACTGACTCAACACGAGGCAATTTCGGGCATCCTAATATACAGACCTCCAGGCTCTCTGGGCAACTTCCGAAGTAGCTTCCTGGAAGGGGTCACTTAGATTGCGATTAAACACAATAAAGTATTGGTGTTGGGGGATCTGAATTTACATCTAGAGGATCCCCTACAGAAGGAGGCAGAGGATGTCCGTCTAGTCCTACAAGGATTACAACTGGACTTGCTAAGTGTTGCTGCCACACATGAGAGGGGTCACTGTTTGGACCCTATTTTCGCCAGTTGGGACATGATAAAGGCACTTACCCCCTGTCAGCTCCCTTGGACCAACCACTTCTTGGTCCCTTTCCAATGTTCTTACCAGCCATACAGGGCCACTGAGAATGGGATGAAGAATGTTATGAGACGTAAATGGAGACAATATTCTCAAGAGAACTTCATATGCGCCATCCAGAAAGCGCAACCACCGCTTGCCACGGACAGTGATCAGGCCAATAATGAATTTAATCAGCTTGTGACTGCCACCCTGGATGAGCTAGTTCCCATGAGTAAGGGTAAAACCAGAGAAGGTAGACAACGCACTGCCCCGTGGTTCACTCCGGAACTCCAGCAAATCAAGTCTAATTGTAAAAAACTTGAAAGGAGCTGGAGAAGGAACCCGAGCGAACAGGGTAAAAACAGTTATAGCTTAGCACACAGAAGCTATCAGTACGCGGTGCATAGAGCTAAAGCTAAATATTTCCAGACACGCATTAAGGCCGCCGAGAGCTCCTCACGCGAATTGTTCAAAATATACAAGGAAATATCATTAGTCTCCAGCTCAAACACCCCCCTAAGGGCCACCGTGGAGGGATGCAATAGAGTCGCTAACTTCTTTTCCAACAAAGTCAAAGCCATTTATGCCTCCTTCACCCAACAACCAGGAAAGGGCATAGACTTTAGAGCAGGCGGTTCGCCTGTGGCTCCTGACTCTTCGTTGCAACCTTTCGAGGTACCTGCCGCTGATAGGCTAATAAAGATCTGTCGCAGCGTGAAGTCCGGTTCCCCCAACGACCCGGCACCGGCCTGGGTCATCTCAGAGGGTCTTGTAGCCCTGGAACCATACATCAGACATGTCTTACAGACCTCCTTTTCCACTCAACGAGTCCCGGAGGAGTGGAAGAAGGCCATAGTACTGCCAATAAGGAAAAAACCGAATGTAAGCATCGAGGTGCTGGAAAACCTCAGACCTATTTCCTTATTGCCGTATGTGGCGAAAGTGGCTGAGAAGGTGGTCAATGCTCAGCTCACTGAGCACCTGGAGAGAGGGAACCTACTTCATCCCTCACAATCAGGATTTAGGGCGGGCTACTCAACTGAGACAGCTCTCCTACGTGCCACCGAGACTTTAAGAGCAGGGGCGGATGCAGGACATACAATGGCCCTGATCATGCTCGACCTCAGCGCGGCTTTTGACACCGTAGCGCATTCCATCCTGCTACGGTGTCTGAGTGAAGCTGGGGTCGTTGGTCCTGCGCTGTACTGGCTACAGTCATTTCTCACAGAAAGATGTTTCCAGGTACAGCAAGGGACATGTCGTTCGGTAGAGATGCCACTAGACCAGGGAGTGCCTCAGGGCTCAGCTTTGAGCCCTACTCTTTTTAATCTTTACATGGCCTCCCTGGCGAAGGTGGTACAATCATTTGGGGTGGAATTGGTATCATACGCCGACGACACCCAGCTGCTTATTTCTCTATCGCAGAACACCACCAACACCCCCTCCAACTTTAAGTCCTATATGCAGGCGCTAGCTGAGTGGATGGACTCCCACTGCCTAAAACTCAATGGCTCTAAGACAGAGGTGCTGGTAGTGGGGGGAAAAAGCAAAAGCTGGTCAGCCGAGTGGTGGCCTTCGTGCCTTGGCCCTACTCCCATACCTTGTGAGGAGGCTAAGAATCTAGGAGTCTGGATCAACCCCACCCTCTCCTGTGATGGCCACATAAGGCGTCTTGTGGGCAAATGTTTTGGAGTACTGAAGACCCTAAACAAAACCTTAGACCTACTACCCATAGCGGCCAGAAGGACACTGACACAGGCATTGGTGACCTCTCGGATGGACTATGGAAACATCTTGTTCCTAGGGTACAACGAGGGCTGCCTTGGCCGCCTGCAAGTTATCCAGAATTCCACCGCTAGACTGGTGCTAAGAAGACCCAGGAGAGCAAATTCTCAGAAGGCTCTGGATGCGCTTCACTGGCTGCCTGTGAAGAAACGTGTGCTGTTCAAATGCCTCCTCTTCTGTCACCGAATTTTCTGGGGCAGGTCGCCCGCCTACCTTAGGGACTTAGTCAGCCGCTACGAACCAACAAGGACCCTCCGGTCGGAGGGTTCCGGGCTGCTGACAGTTCCCAGGATAAGGAAGGCCAGAATGGGTGGACCATCTTTTGCGTTCCAAGCAGCTCAACACTGGAACAAACTTCCTCCTGCTTTGAGACTGGAGAGCAGTGAAGCGCTGTTTAGGGCTAAGCTCAAAACACAACTGTACACTGTGTAGGGACATAGGCTCTTTATGGTGATCGTTAGTAGCTCTTAGCGCGGGGACACGCCGAGATGGCGTTACTGAGCGCTCTATAAGCTCTTTATTATTATTATTATTATTACATAATGGTGTTGCAATTTGTGCTCCAAGGGACCTCCCATTAGTAGTCATGGACACAAAAATTGACAGGGAAAGCAGCAATTTGGTGCTGATTAGCTCTCTGTGGGGAAACCCACTAACACTTGCTAAAGTTCACTACCCAAATGTAGCTCAAGTCGGGCTCTTAAATGGTTGTTTGAGACTCTTCGCAGCTTCACAAAAGGAGAAAATATTGTTGTCAGGGATTTCAATCTAGCCAGGGACTCTCTGAGTGATAGCTCGTCCAAGGTGTCTAAATAGGTGGGGACTTTTTCTAAAACAATTTACAGCATGGTGTTAGAATTAAGACTCGGAGATGCATGGAGGAAAATACATACATAGATCATGAATATACGTTATACTCACACTTGGACTGCTCATGCTCATGGATAGAATACATATTGATGAGCGAGGTGTTAGTTCCCAATGTTACTATGGCAGATATAGATTTAATCTATGTGCCCTATCATGGTCCAGTACCTATGGAGCTGCAAATGGGTTCCAGCCTTAGAAGCCGGACTTGGCAGTATAGAGTCAAAATATTGAGTTTTTATTATCGATTAGACATAATATCGAGTAAAAAATATAGAATAGACATAATATTGACTAGACATAATATAGACTACCAAAATATCGGCTAGAAAATTTTAATATCTAATAGAATGGACATAATATTGAATCAAAAATATAAAAAGGACAAAATATCGACTAGACAAAATACAGACAACAAAAATATCGAATTTACGGTAAGTTAATATTAATTTTTAATTTTTGTGTAATATAATTCTGTAGTGGGTTGTGGGTTTATAGGGGAATAGGGTGGGAAGTATTTTAATTATAATTAATTAAATATGTTATTTTATTTATTGTTGTTTTTTTTTTAGCATTAATTGTTAATAAATTATTAATTGGTAAATAATTAAAATATAATTGGTAATTTATTTTAAATGATTAATTGATTAATATGTTAATTTTAGTAATTTATTTTCTGTAGCGGGTTGTAGGTTTATAGGGGAATAGGGTGGGAAGTAATGTAATTATAATTAGGTAAATAAGTTATTTTATTTATTGGTATTTATTTAGAATTAATTGTTGATTAATTATTAATTGGTAATTAATTAAAATATAATTGGTAATTAATTTTAATTGATTAATTGATAAATATGTTAATTTTAGTCATTTATTTTTTGTAGCAGGTTGTGGGTTTATAGGGGAATAGGGTGGGAAGTAATGTAATTATAATTAATTAAATATGTTATTTTATTTATTGTTATTTATTTAGAATTAATTGTTAATTAAGTATTAATTGGTAATTAATTAAAATAGAATTTGTAATTTATTGTAATTGAATAATTGATAAATATGTTACTTTTATTACATTATTTTCTGTATTGGGTTGTGTGTTTATAGGGGAATAGCTTGGGAAGTAATTTAATTGTAAGTAATTACATTTTTTAAATATTTTTTTGTGTCTAATTTTTATTTATTTTTATATTGTGAATTAATGTATTGGTAATTGGTAAATAATTAGTATTAGTAGGTAATTTTTATTATTAGTTAATTTTTATTTGTAATTTTAATTGATTAATTAATATATTTTATAAAATTGTAAAATATGGTAATTATTTTGTAATTGGTATTAATATTTATGTTATTTATATTTATATATGAGGTATTTACTTTCCCTAATATTGCACTCACTGGAGTGGGAATAGTAATTTTTACCCCTACACTATCCAACGCTTTCCCTACTGTTGCACTCACTGGAGTGGGAATAGTAATTTTTACCCCTACGCTATCCAACGCTTTCCCTACTGATGCACTCTCTGGAGTTGGAATAGTAATTTTTACCCCTTCCTCTATCCAACGCTTTCCCTACTGTTGCACTCACTGGAGTGGGAATAGTAATTTTTATCCCTACGCTATCCAACGCTTTCCCTACTGTTGTACTCTCTGGAGTAGGAATAGTAATTGTTATCCCTACGCTATCCAATGCTTTTCCTACTGTTGCACTCACTGGAGTGGGAATAGTAATTTTTACTCCTACGCTATCCAACACTTTCCCTACTTTTGCACTCTCTGGAGTGGGAATAGTTATTTTTACCATTACGCTATCCAATGTTTCCCTACTGTTGCGCTCTCTGGAGTGGGAATAGTAATTTTTACCCTTATGCTATCCAACGCTTTCCCTACTGTTGCTCTCTCTGGAGTGGTAATAGTCATTTTTACACTCTCACTATCCAACGCTTGCCCTACTGTTGCACTCTCTGGAGTTGGAATAGTAATTTTTACCCCTACGCTATCCAACGCTTTCCCTACTTTTGCACTCACTGGAGTGGGAATAGTACTTTTTAACCTTACGGTATCCAACGCTTTCCCTACTGTTGCGCTATCTGGAGTGGGAATAGTAATTGGATAGTGCAAACTGCGGTCTGCTGGTGGCTGTGGGGTCGGGAGCACGCGAGCACGGGACTCCAACTCCCAGGATTCCGTGCATGCCACACCTGTGCACGAGACCGCCCACCCTCTCACCGATCCGTTATTACAGAACTAAGGGTCCGCAGCGCGGGACGCGCGCAGAGGGACACACCCGGGAGAAGCGCGGGACAAGGGCGGGGCCATCTGCGGCCATCAGAGGCCAGAAGAGGCCGGGACGGGGCACCCCCCTTTACATTTTCTGACCACGGAATGGGATTAATCTAAAGACATAAGGTACTGTTATCTACTGATACTTCCCAGTTCCCTTACAGTTCCCTTACAGGTCCCTGCAGAGCCTTCACACAGCTGAACGTTTCGCTGGTGGCTGATTCTGACACAGTTGTGACTGTCAGAACCCATTTCGCTATGACCCGTGAGGAGGAGGAGACCAGAAATACTCCCTCCCAGAGACACTCTCTTAAGGGGACAATGGACTATTTTATAATAGAGTTACTCTCCCTATTTTAAGTGAACTAGAGAGAATAGAACGATCCCCCTAGTATATGTTTCCTTGTACAGACCCCTGATGTAGTACCAGGTTTATCGCTACTGGATGAACTAAATAAACTATGCAAGTCCACGTACGCTCCTGTGGATTCAGGTAATGTGCAAATCAATGCCCCTATTTGCAATATAGCAGCCATTAGTCCCCAGCCCTGCAGCCAACCCCAATTAACTGAAAACTCCCAGGGTACTCCCCTCTTAGTACGATCAGAGTCAATTCTCAAACCTACAGGGTCACCACAGATCTCCTCTACCAAAAGGAAGAGAGATGGGGTTAAACAAATGGGGAGTCAGGCAAAAAACAAAAACTAAAACCAAATTCTCCACTGCCTTACACTCCCAGCACTGTCAGTACTGCCACTACAGCACCTGTTGAGGCTTCTCTATTGGCCTCAATCGAAAGAATGTTGGAAACATTAGTATCACCCCTGATAGAAAAAATAATCAGCTTAGGGGATAGGCTCACGGGTTTCGAGGAAGCGATTAAGGCTAACTCGCCACTCACAAAAACCCTGGCAGGACCTTCCCAGGCACAGCGCCCACCCCCCACAGAAACGCCTGAATCCGCCACACAAAGCAAGACTACCCATAATCAATTAGTCAACCCAAAAAAAACAGCTCTGAACCCCTCGAAAGCAGGCCCAACAGCACGGAGCTCTTACTACAGAGCTGGGCCGAACAAAGCATCTAGGTTGCACAAGGGGTTACCGCCAAACAGTGAAAATATCCCACACAAAACCAATCTCCTACATTTGCCACCGGAGGCCGTCCCATTTGTGTGCGTCCTCGCGGGAGGACCAGAACTGACCAAAGGGAACCATGAAAGACTACAGGATTTAAGAAATAAAGTCACGTTCTGGCTAACCAAAAATAGACCTCTGCCAACCAACATCGATGGTACTATACTATCTGTCAGAAGGGTGGGCTGGCTAGGACCTTTACCATAAGACATTGCAGGAGATATGATTCTTGTAAAATTTAGGAGCAAATATGTTGTCCCACATCTCCAATCATGGCAGCCACAAATAGGAGATGGTCCCATTTCCACATGGAGCATTAGTGATTTCTATCCCAGAACATTATATGTCCCGTCCCCATGGCAATAAGCACAAAGCAATCCCATGAAGGGTAGAACTGGATTTGTTTCGAGTGGCCACTTCACCCCCACCTTTAATCAATTTGAACCACTCTTGGGTCAAACTTTGATGAATTAAATGGACAGAGATACTATTTTAAAAAAAAGTAATGATTCAAACCATTTTTACGTGGTAACAATTCTTTACCACTCCGTTTTATTCACTGTCTGTTTTTATGGAATTACACTTTTATTGAACTTTTGGTTATTTTATAGTGTATGTAATATCATATGTTATGCTTTTATGGTTATATTTTTAACCAAATAAAGTACTTTGATCTGATCTAATAAAAGAGGACGAGAAGTTAGAGGAGTTTAGGAGATTTTATGTCAATATCTATTCTTGAGAACCTTAGTCCCAACAACAAAAACAACATCAGTATGTTCTGGAAGCGGGGCTCCCTAGTCTTATGAAAGAACAAAAGGTAGAGTTGGCAGCATTTATTTTGGATGAGAAAGTGAAACTTCTATAAAATCTTCACAAAATGTTAAGGCACACTGCCTAGAGAGCCACGTGGGAGTGGTCTATAAATTGTATGTTGCAAAATAAATCCAGAAATTGACAAGACTATTTAATCCTTGCGCTGAGTCTAAAAAGGTCACAATGAGTGGGAAATTGCCACCGTAATCCCTGACCCAGGGAAGTGCATTCTGTATTGTGCATAATCCAGACAAAACACACTTCTTAACTTAGATATGAAGCTATGCATTAAAATCCTAGCCTAATTTTTGAATGACTTCCTAATAAGCGTGGCTTCGTCAAGAATAACATGAGTACGATAATATGGAAGGCTATCCACCTGTTCAAAAAGGTTAAGAAAAAGAAAACTCGGTATGTCCTGCTTTTACTGGATGCAGAGAAAACATTCAACTGGGTAGACTGGTTCCACTTGTCACAGGTTATAGATGCAGTATGATTTAGTCTGAAATCCAGTGACATGATCTTGGCTAATTAGTTGAGCTCTGCAGCAAGTGTAGCTTTGAACAGTCAACTCTTGCAGTCTTTTGGCCTCCACAGAGGTACAAGGCAGGAGTGTCCCCTAAATCCCATGCTCTTTTCCCTAGCCATGGGACCCTTGGTGTGTAAAATCAGATTGGGTACATGTCTCATGAGGATCTTGTTTAGGGCTGAGGAGCATATATTTAGTTTATATGTGGATGATGTTTTCCTCTCCCTAAGCTCAATGCTGTCATCTTTCCCAGAGGTTATTAATCAGCTGTAGCAGTTTGAAAATATCTCTGGATATAAAATACATTTTGATAAATCCAAAATCCAGGTATCCCTCTCATCTGAGTTGGGGGGTCTACCTGGAAGACCCATATCCTTTCCCATCAGCCAAGGGAACATATGGCTGAGATACCCGCCACCCCCTCTCAACACAATCCCCAAATGAGGGAAACCGGAAACAGTTCTTGAAGTTTTTGGAAGTGGGAGGGAGTGACCCTCCCGGCCGTATTTATTAAAACAAAAAATTAAAACATTTAAACATTAATGTACAATTTCATACCACATTGCGATGTTTGGCTAACCTTAACAGATTCTCTAATACAGAGGTTCTCCTAGCCGAACTAACATCCTACAAAACATTTACTTGAAATATTGAAATTGTACATCCTAACGTTTAAGGGCCAACGGCAAGGTCGTAACCGGTGTCAAGATCCCTAACCAGACATACCCCCCCCACTTGGGAGGGGCGACAGCACTGAGGCGTACTCACGTGCAACTACTACCAATTTCCCTTGACTTGACGGGGGCACTTATCAACTCGACGCCAGTTAAAGGTCGTTCGAAGACTCGTGTGAGGTATCTAGAAGGTATCGTAGACCTCCCCCCAACCCCACACAACTTACCGCATCTGCCGTCGCAGATGTCACTGGCCCCGGGAAATTCCCCAGGAGGGGGCTGTAACCCCTCCTACACAGGAAGGGGCCTTGACCGCCTTTCCTCTTCTTTCGGCGACCCATCCTTAGAAGGGACCGCCTCCCCGTTGAGGGGCCAAAGGCCACCTCCCCCGAGCGCTCCCATCCGTGTTGGGTGACGCCCACTCATAGGGATCTTCCAATTAGTGCTCACCGATCATGACCTTACCGCCTACCGCCTGACCGAAATAAATATGACAAATGCTAACTAAACGAAACTACATTGGCCACTATGACCGAAAAACGCCTGTTTATAAATGGACCTTGAATCCGAAGTTCTTTAATCACAAACTTGTAAAATTAGACCAATCTTTATTACACATTAAATATCAACATAACACCAAAACAACCTGAAAACGAAATAGAATAACTGATCAACTTTATTAAAACAACTAGCTGTCCTCAGGGGCTGGTGGGTGGGTCAAAATTGGCTCTTCGTTCCGTCTCGAGCTCACGTGCAGCGAAGAGGTGCAGCTTCAGAGCACAGGAACAAGAGGATGTCTTCTGGACTTGCGTCTCTTTTTATCCATCTTCAGGGCGGGCGTAAACCCGCCCCTGCCTGCCCCGAGGGCGTGGCCGGCTGCGTCAGTGTCTAGGCCAGCCCACTCTAGGGCGGGAAAAAGCGCGCCCCGGCTACGCCGCTTCGGGCATACCAGCCGAGACGCGCCTCCCGCCCAAAATGGCTTCCCGGGGGGATCGAGGCACTCTGCCATACGTTCGGGGGGACCGAGTGGTCGCCCCTTTCCATATGGCTGAGATACCCGCCACCCCCTCTCAACACAATCCCCAAATGAGGGAAACCGGAAACAGTTCTTGAAGTTTTTGGAAGTGGGAGGGAGTGACCCTCCCGGCCGTATTTATTAAAACAAAAAATTAAAACATTTAAACATTAATGTACAATTTCATACCACATTGCGATGTTTGGCTAACCTTAACAGATTCTCTAATACAGAGGTTCTCCTAGCCGAACTAACATCCTACAAAACATTTACTTGAAATATTGAAATTGTACATCCTAACGTTTAAGGGCCAACGGCAAGGTCGTAACCGGTGTCAAGATCCCTAACCAGACATACCCCCCCCACTTGGGAGGGGCGACAGCACTGAGGCGTACTCACGTGCAACTACTACCAATTTCCCTTGACTTGACGGGGGCACTTATCAACTCGACGCCAGTTAAAGGTCGTTCAAAGACTCGTGTGAGGTATCTAGAAGGTATCGTAGACCTCCCCCCAACCCCACACAACTTACCGCATCTGCCGTCGCAGATGTCACTGGCCCCGGGAAATTCCCCAGGAGGGGGCTGTAACCCCTCCTACACAGGAAGGGGCCTTGACCGCCTTTCCTCTTCTTTCGGCGACCCATCCTTAGAAGGGACCGCCTCCCCGTTGAGGGGCCAAAGGCCACCTCCCCCGAGCGCTCCCATCCGTGTTGGGTGACGCCCACTCATAGGGATCTTCCAATTAGTGCTCACCGATCATGACCTTACCGCCACAGGCCGGATAGTTGACCGGCTATCCGGACCCCCCACAAAACTCCTACCTAAAGGTCATGTTTCAAAGATTTTAACCATGCTAAGAAGTCTCCTAAGAGTAACTCATTCCCCACCCAAGACAAATGCACACCATCCCCCGAATACATACTGTCATCATTAATACAGCTATGAGAAATAGAATGCAATGTCCTGGAACGGAACAACCTACTCACTTTATTGTTAAGCTTTCTAACAGAATGATTCAAAGCAGGTATAGAGATAGCCCCCCGCCACACCCTTCGTGGAATCAAATGGGACCATGCAATCGTGCACCCCGGAACTCTCCTCGCCAACCAACTTACAGTGGAAAGCATTGCCTCCAGGAGTAGTCGTCTACCGATGGTGACCAAATCATTGCCCCCAACATGCACTATAACTATAGACAGCGGTGACCTTGTCCGCCCTAACAAACCCTCGAAAAATGTTTGAAACTGGTCAATACAGAGACCGCCCCTTCCGTAGAAGGACATCCTGTACCCGTATTCCCCAGCTACGTGAATCATGTCACCTGCTTTGAATACGTCTGCGGCACGCCTCACGTATGAGTGGCCCACGACCCACACCTCCTTTTTCACAGCCGGTGATGTCTGACCGCTGGCCCGGTGTAGGGTCGACTGCATAGTCCGCCCCGCCTCGTAGGCTTGCGAAACTGAAAACCAAACAAAAACAAGAAGCGTGAGTACATTATTACAGCTTCACAACATGTGCAACCGCACGTATCTCTTATAACAATTGGAGGACCAACGCCCCACTCGTTTCACTTGCTCAACATTAAGACCCCTGGCTGTAGCTTCCGTAGCAGCCCCTATCCGAAAGGAATGGGTCCCAAACTCGCCCGGGTTCAAGCCCGCAGCGGCAATTGACATCGCAAGCACCCGCTGAAACTGAAATTTCGTCAGTGGGGTGGCGTCCGCGTGTCTTAACAAAGTCCCCCCCCATGATGCCACCCTTCGTGCTAGGTAATCCTCTAAACACTTTACCGGACATATGGAGGACCCAGGAATCCTGCGTATGATGACGCAGTCACCCATCCCATCTTGGTCAGTCTTGGACCTTACAAAGGAGACAGTCATTGTTTCTCCCCTGATCTGAACGTGTTCTTGGCACAAACCCCCCGCCACATCCAGTTTGTTCCTTGCAACTAGTTCGCTTACCCGCATTGCTCCGTGAAATGCTAGCGTAAAAGCGGCTCGGAACAGCACCGCCTCAAACTGAGATGAACATGTGGCAGGGAGTGTAGGCAACAACTGGGACAATCTATCCAAACCTATCGGGCGCCTTTCATCTACTCTGCGACCCTCAAGGCGTTGCCACCCACGCAGCGCTTTCTGTACAACGAAAGACGCTGTTGGGTCCTGGATAGCGTGTGCTCTGGCAACAAAGGAAATGGCAGCACGATGCCTCTGGGCCGTAGCCACCGATTTCCCAGCCCTCCGTAAGGACATCAGGAAATTCACTACCCATTCCTCGTGACCCCAAAGTCGCTCTTTATCACTCCCCAAAAAGGCTAAATAGGCCCGAAACGCCCCTTCATATGCCTTCCTCGTCCTTGGTGCTAGACTCTCTCCCACGAGGTGACGAAGTTCGGGGCACCGAGAGACCAGAGAGCTTCGGGAAAGGGTGCCGGCTCTGGGTCCGCTGAGGGAAGGAAACCCGAAAAAGCCTGCATTTGAAAACGAGACAGTGCGTCAGCCGCCTGATTCATCACCCCTGGGACGTGTTTTGCTCTGAATAGCACGTTCAATTGCATACACAGTAAAACAATTTCCTTAAGCAGTCTTAAAATCAGTTTACAATGTGCTGCCTGACTATTGATGCACTCGACCACGGTCATATTGTCAGACCAAAATATGACAGAGTGATCTTTGAACCCATCGGGCCATGCTCTCAAGGCCACCAAGATGGGAAACAGTTCGAGGAAAGCAATATTACTCGTCAGACCATTCTCATGCCACCATGTCGGCCATCTTTGTGCCGACCATTTCGTGCCGAAGATGGCGCCAAAACCTATGCTTCCTGCCGAATCTGTCCATAGCCCCAGCTCTTCAGAAGACACGGCTGGTTCATTCCAGACGATTCTACCATTGAAATCCGCCAAGAATGCTAACCAAATACGCATGTCCTGGCGGATCTCGGCCGATAGTCTCGTACGATGATGGGCTTCTTTAAGGCCGACCATCGCTTGGGCAATTGAACGGGAAAAGGGGCGGGCCATTGGTATTACCCTCAAGGCAAAATTCAACTGTCCCACCACCTGCTGTAATTGTTGCAGCGTAACTTTCGAAGCATTTATACACATTTGCAGCGCAGCCCTGAACTTCAACACTTTCTCGGCTGGCAAACGGAAACACCCCTCAATGGAGTCCAACTCGATCCCCAGAAACTCGAGGCAAGTCGTAGGACCCACTGTTTTACCCGGCGCCAATGGCACACCAAACTGTTTCATCAACACACAAAATTCGGCCAAGGCCCGGCCACATTCAAGACCCCCGGCTGCCCCAAGAAACAGGAAATCATCAAGGTAGTGCATTACATCTTGGAAACCCGTTCTCTTTGTGAAGACCCATTGTAGAAAACTACTGAATTTCTCGAAATAAGCACAGGATATAGAACACCCCATTGGCATACACCTATCCATGTAATAACAACCCTGAAACATGAAACCTAGGAGACGCTGGTCGTCTGGGTGTACCGGGAGCAATCGGAACGCTGACTCGATATCTGACTTCGCCATCAGCGCCCCGGGCCCCAGGCGATTCAAAATGGCTACGGCCTCATCGAAGGATGCGTACCGCACCGAACACACTTCTGGATCGATTGGCTCATTTACGGAAAGACCTCGTGGAGCTGATAAATTATGAATCAGTCGGAACTCACCAGGGTCTTTCTTGGGGACTACCCCTAAGGGAGAACAAACAAAATTCTGGACCGGGGGTACACTAAACGGGCCGGCGACCCGACCTCGAGTCACCTCTTTCCGGATCTTATCCTGTACTACGGTTGTATGCTGCAGGACGGAAAGTTGATTTTTACACTTATCCACACCCTGAAAGTCCCCTACCGGGATGCGGAAACCATACGAAAAACCGTTCCGCAGCACCCCAGCAGAAGTACGATCCGGGTAGTCACTGAGCCAAGGAATCATCGCCAGGGTATCAATCGGAGTGGGTAAAGGCGCCCCTCGGACTATATTAGACCTGTTTGGCACCTCCTCTCCCCCCGTTATCACCCGTTCTGGCTCTGCACGAGGCCTCAGGATGGGACGACCCACAACCACTACATTCATGTTTGAATTTACACGATCCCTGCGGTCTCGTACATTTACCTCTGTTGTAATTAAAGCAGAAACCCTTTCTTCCGGTATTGCCGGTAGGTTTCGAGTGATCGTCGGCACCCGTACTTGAACGAAAGGGCGTCCCCCCATACTGCCGGGAGGATTCGCCAACATTACTTCCCACCAACGGCATTTTCAACATTCCTGACTCCTTCATTTTATCCCAAGTCAAGGCATCATAACAATCCCAGGTTAAACTTTTATTATGCTCCTTTTCTTTTCTGAACATATTATCGTAACAAAACCAATGATTACCCTGGTGCGATGTCGAATACCCCATGATTCGTGATTGATAGATTGGGAACTCGGAAAGCAACTCCGGTCTACGTTCCCCCAAGATTGATGTAAAGATTCCCCAGGCATTGCCCCAATTGCCAATATTCTCATTCACTTTAAAGGCGGCCATTTTTGCGCGCCAAACACTCGGATGCATGAGATCCTTCTGACTCTTTACATGCTCTACCTCATAATGGTCAACAAGCAATGAAAAAATGTTCACATACTCCCCCGCCCAAATCTTTTCCTTAATTGCCAAAGGAACATGTTGCCCCAACTTTTCTCTCCGAGAGGGTGTTGACTCATCCCTCGCGATCGGCAATGGCCGCTTACCTGCACCTGACGCTGCCTCTGTGGTCGCAATCGTCCCTGGTGTCTTGTCCCCTACTGCAGCCGGCACGGGCACCTTGGCTGCTTCACGTTTCTCACGCAATTGCTTTATCAGCGCCTGCGCCTCGACAGCCGTGGCGCCCTCGTTACCTTTACCCAACCACGCTGCCAATTGTGCTGCCAGCTCGGGCGGCATATCATCCTCGGACACGGGGGTGACCACAACGGGAATCGGATTCCCCTCCTCCGGCACGGGAGTTGGAGCCTCGAGCGGGGCACTGGGACCGGGGATGTCTTCACCCGCTGCCCCCCTCCTGGGCCTCTTGTTTTTCCCTCCCGGGGCTGCTCCCGCCAAAGGACGTTTTGGACCCTTTTCCTCATTCTTGTCCACCCGCTTCTTTAGCTCGGACATCTCCTTCATGAGAACACGCAGCATCTGGTCGGTAGTCATGCGCTTTCCCACCTTCTTCGGCATTCTCCAACAAAGTAACTGAAAAACAAACAAGAACGAGTAAAACGCTCAAAATTGGCTCTTCGTTCCGTCTCGAGCTCACGTGCAGCGAGGAGGTGCAGCTTCAGAGCACAGGAACAAGAGGATGTCTTCTGGACTTGCGTCTCTTTTTATCCATCTTCAGGGCGGGCGTAAACCCGCCCCTGCCTGCCCCGAGGGCGTGGCCGGCTGCGTCAGTGTCTAGGCCAGCCCACTCTAGGGCGGGAAAAAGCGCGCCCCGGCTACGCCGCTTCGGGCATACCAGCCGAGACGCGCCTCCCGCCCAAAATGGCTTCCCGGGGGGATCGAGGCACTCTGCCATACGTTCGGGGGGACCGAGTGGTCGCCCCTTTCCACAAAATACCTTGAAATAAAACATTATGCCTAACATTTCACACCTGTAAACTAGTTACCATTAGTAGCTGACAACCAAAAATGTCTTGGATGATGGGCTTGAGTTGCTCATATCCTGGTCAGGGATAACAAATCACTTTTAGAATGAATGTTCTACCATGTTTACTCTTAATGTGTCAGCTTCTACCTTTCCTTGTTGCATGCTTCTTCATACATCAGATACAGAAAGTATTGGATTTTATATGGGGCAAGACTGGACCATGTATCTCACAGACGTTTTTGTTTGAATCCAGGGCAATAGGAGGTATGACATATCAGATGTATATCTACATTTTGCATCAACCCAGCTATGGAGAGCAGTAGAGTGGTTCAGGCATAGCTAGGATAAGATTTGGTTTCACATGAATCACTGTATTGTAGGGAGGCATCGATGGGTCAATCTGTGGCTTGACAAAAACAGATGTTACAATTTATATTGAGCCCTCGTTACAGTCTGGGACGAACTTGCTAATATGGATGGGACTAACCACCTTCCCCTACATGCCAAACTAATTTATTCCTGAAATCTGTCCAGCCCTGTATGAAATTCCCCTTCAGAAATGGTAGAAGGGTGAGTGTAGAATGATCTCTGATATATACCACAGAGACCAAATTGAATCATATTTACATTGTAAGAGAATCACATCTAGAAGATCTGGAGAGACTGAGATAAGCTCAAATTAGACATTGGGTGCTTGACACTAACTCAAGCAGGCACTCACCAGGGACTAGGCGAGATTTGAAACCCTCTTTCTCTAACTAATAGATACTAGTGGAGTCATTTCAAATGTGAATTCAGTTCTATTAGACACAGATACCAGACCCAGCAGGCATCAAAATAAAACTCTTTTTGGTGGAAGTCGCCAGAATATTAATAGTGTACTAGGGTACACTTTACCACTTCAACTCAAAACGATGGTACTCTGGCTTAGCTCAGAGGGAAGTGAAAGCCTCACCAGGCAGAAGTGTTAACATGATGTTGCAATGTCTATGGGTGGCAAAGATATCCATTGCTTGCAACTGAAAGAAAAGTGATACACCTCTTATATCCCAGTGGTATCATCAGTTGTGGTCTATCTTGACAATGGCACTCATATGAAGTTCAAAGGTGTATGAAAACCATTGTTAGAGGTGTTGAGCCATGTGACTCGTAAGTGCTTTGCCACCCTAGATCCAGAGCAATGGGTTGATGTCAATAGATAAATAACTCAGATTAATAACTCTCGTGTGCCCACCAGATGCTGATATATACCACAAGATACCCAACAACATAGCTAGTTGAAGGGTTGATGCACACTCAATCACGGGTGACGGGGAGGGGAATTTTTTTTATTGTATTTTCCCTGTTACGCTTTTTTGTTGGTGTTACAGAAGCAAGATTGAAAACACTAGGTGAGATGCAGTATAAAATCCGATACCCCCGTTTTTTTCTCCCAATGTTGACTCCAAAATTATGAAACAGTCATCTGACAAAAACACTCTCTAATAACAAAACACACTCTCCTGTTAGTTTTAAGAAAAGTGAGTAGTGTCAATTTCTATTAATGGAAGTCCTTATATCCGTCCTACATTTTAACCTAGCTGGGTAGAAGGGTAGAAGACCTTAAAAAATGCAATCTCGTTTTTAATTTAATTCAAACCACCTGCTGTCATCGACCACGGATCAGCTGAGCACATGACTGAATGTCGTCTCGTTGAAGCCATAACACTCCGGCCTATTGTGCTTAATACATGGGCACACCACGTCTTGCCTACTACTTCTGTCTTGAGAGGGCTTACAAGTGGCTGTTTGTGACACCCACTGCCGTTTCACAGGTTGTCATCTATGCTCATTTTTTTGTGTGTGTTTTTGTTTTGTTGCAATGCACCGACGTGTGGATGGCGTGCTGTAGCTCGCAATATCATATAATTAATTGCTCGAGATATCTGTTGTACACATTTTGCTTTTGACGACCTTACCATTCATTAGGCGTGATGAATGATGCTGGAAAAAAGGCACCTCACAGATTATCCCTCCTTACTATGAATGCTTCATTGTGTCAGTCCCAATAAATTATCTCTCCTTTTTCGTGAATGTTGCATTGTGCCTGTCCCGCTGGGCCCTGCTCCCATTTTGGTCACTAATGCCGATCAGTGGTTCTATGGTTTTTGCTGGCAGATATATTTCTCTACACAGCAACATGGGCAACCAAACTGTGCTTATCTTAAATCAATTTACCATCTTGCTGAACATTAGAAGAACAATTTCCCACTTGACTTCTCTTCAGTAGCTCAGACTTATCCCGAAGTGACGTTGCAACTCATTTGCATGACCAAATCATTGCCACCTTTTTAAACCATCCAAAGCTTGGCAAGAGGCCAATGCCAGGGCTGAGGATATGTAAGCTGCTTGCTTCCTCCCTCTGATCACAGTCCTATCGGTAGCAGGATGCCAGAAAGAACCAGAATGTATCCAACCCAACTGTGCCAACGACAACAGAAACTGCACCTATAAAACAAGATGTGGTATGCGCTCTAGCTTATGGACGCTTACGCGAGGACGCGTTACGTCATAAGCTAGAGCGGCACGGCGCACGCGCAGGACTATGAAAGGAAAGGCGCGAACAGGAGAGTGACAGTTGGCGGCTGGAGATGGTCATAGCCAGACGCTCGGCGCCCTTAGCTATTTGAATTTCTTGTTGTATGAATAAACCTGTTTCCTGATACCAGAAGTCTCCGTGTATACTGTGGGGGAGCAAGTAACATTACAGTGGCGACGAGGCTGAGATTCGAACACCACCAGGTGCTTGAAAAATAAAAGAAGAAGAACATAAGACACCTCCACAGCCTGCACCCACGGGCCAGTGAAGCACAGGTACCACACACGAGCAAGGGCGTGGCAGCAGCGCAACAGCAAAGGAAGGAACGTTCCCAGGCATAGCAGCAAGTCAGTGCGGCCCAAGGCTCCAGGAACCCCCAGGCAGCACCCTGGCAACCAAAGGAGACGCCCCCACTCCAGAGGAAGGGGGGAAGGGTGCACAGACAGCGCACACCACAAGGGACAATACTCCGGGCAGCCCAAGGGGCCAAGGTGACACGGCAGGGAACGCAGGAGCGTCCGGTGAGCCTACCCAAAGAGCCCAGGAAGGAGGACCCAGAGGAGAAGCCAGAATGACGAGTCAAGCGTCAACACTAATGGCGCCCGTCCCGTTCCTGACCAGACCAGGCGAACCTCAACTAAAATGGGAAGACTGGAAAGAGTACTTCCTCAATTACATCGAGGCACTAGAGGACGAAAGTGAAGGTGAATACAAACCGGATAGAAAGAAAAGACTATTGCTCCACAATTTAGGCCCAGAAGGGGTACGGGTCTATAAGAACTTGGTGCCTAAGGAGAGGGGTGCAGAAGAAACGGATGTCTTCGTGAATGCACTGGACGACCTGGACAGCCACTATCGCCCAGCGGTCTGTGTCTCGATAGACCGCTACAACTTCCAGCAGAGGAAACAAGAGGCGGGAGAATCGATCGACGACTATGTGGCTGCCCTCCGCCGACTAGCAATCACGTGTAGGTATGGGAACCTGCAAGACGAATACATCAAGGACCAAATCGTAATGCACACCACCAGCAGAGCAGTCCAAGACAAGCTGTGGGCAATGAATGAGACTACCCTGAAGGAAGTCGTGGCAATGGTCAAAAAGGCGGAAATGTCGAAGAGAGGCGCAGACGCGGCAAAAAGAGAAAGCGCGCCAAAACAGATGATCAATAAAATCGATGAGGCACCCCATTCCAGCAAACAGAGAAGTGTCAGTGGAGACCTGAGGAAGGACGCGAGAGGGCCTGGGAAGCAGATGCCTCGCTCCAGCCAGGGGACGAAGTTCGTGTGCTACAGGTGTGGCAGCGCCGCACACGCGGCCCAGGACAGACGTTGTCCCGCGTTTCGCGCCAAGTGCTCATACTGCGGACTGACGGGGCATTTCGAAAAAGTCTGCCGGAAGAAAGGGATGAAGTCGACGGTAAAGTGCATCGAAGCGGCCACAGCCGAAGCGAGTGGGGAAGATGAACCGGAAGAAGACGACCTGGTGCTATGCATAGAGGACCAAGTGCTGGACGTGTCGGGGAAACGAAAGGACAAGCCCCGCACTGACATGCACATCGGAGGCGTCAAGGTACATGTAGCGGTGGATTCAGGATCCCCCTGGACGATAGTGCAGAGGTCGATATGGGAGGAAGATTTTGCCCCGGTTTTAGGACCCGACCTATGGCCACCAGATATCAGACCCATCTCGTACACTGAAAATGCCATTCCCCTAGTGGGATGCAGAGACCTGAAATTCGAATTCAGAGGAAGGACGGCCACGTGCACACTATATGTGGCGGAGAAGGGCCCGTCGGTGTTGGGATGGAGAGATGCGGGTGCCCTCGGCATCGTACTTAACCCAGGAGGGAGAGAACAGATCTTGCTGACAGAGGAATGGCCCCTCTCGAAGGAGGAAGACTGGAAGGCGGCTTACTCCAAAGTATTTGAAGGCACGGTTGGCAAGCTGGAGAAATTCGTGCATAAAATGGTCCTCAAAGAGGGAGCAAAAGCAGTCGTGCACAAGGTTCGGAACATACCGATATCCACTAGCGAGGCAGTGCGCCAGGAACTACGGAAGCTGGAGGAGCTGGAGATCATCGAGCCGGTGGACAGCGCGGAATGGCTATCGCCCTTGGTGGTAGTTAAAAAGCCCAACGGCAAGGTCAGGCTCTGCGTGGACCTGAGGGAGCTCAACAAAAATCTCATAGTGGAGAGGTTCCCACTCCCCAGAATAGAAGAGATGTTAGCCAAGACTAAAGGGATTACGCACTACTCCACCATAGACCTCACGTCCGCTTACTACCAAATAGAACTGCACCCAGCGAGCAGGAAATACACGGCCTTCATAACGCCATTTGGATGCTACCAATTCAGAAGAATGCCCTTCGGACTGGCATCCGCCGCGGCCGTGTTCCAGAAGCTCATGCACAGGCTATTCAAAGACATTCCGGGAGTGCAATACTTCCAAGACGACATCCTGGTGATGGGCTCCGACAAGAATGAGCACGACAGGAAACTGCACCAGGTGTTGGGAGTGCTACAGAACAGAGGACTGACAGCAGAGTGGAGCAAGTGCAGAATCGGGTCTCGCTCAGTGACCTACCTTGGGCACGAGATAGGAACGCATGGCATCTTGCCGAAAGAATTGAATGTCAAGGCCATAAAGGACGCCAAAGCCCCCACGACCAAAGAAGAGGTGCGGTCATTCCTCGGAATGGCCGAGTATTACAGCAAGTTTGTAAGACATTTTGCCACAAGGACGCACCGGATGAGGCAACTGATCAGGCACAATACGAAATTCGAATGGGACAAGGAGGCCCAGTCCGAATTCGAATCCATCAAAGACTGTATCAGCCAGGCCATTCCGTTACAGGGATACGTCCCCACGGGCAAGACCATCGTAACTACAGATGCGAGCGACAAGGGCTTGGGGGCGGTCCTGGCGCAGGAAAGGACAGACGGAACGAAAGAAACAATCAGCTTTGCTTCCAGGGCGCTGTCCCCGACGGAACAGAGGTACAGCGTGATAGAAAAGGAAATGCTGGCCGTCACATGGGCTTTGAATAAATTTCGCCAGTTCATATGGGGCACGAGGTTCAAGCTCCAAACAGACCATAAGCCGCTCGTCAAGGTGTTGACGTCATCTGGCCACGACACTGCCACCCCGAGAATAGCGAAAATGTCCCTGAAACTGCTAGACTATACTTACGATGTCGAGTATCTCCCGGGCACGCAGAACAGGGTGGCGGACTACCTCAGCAGGGCAGCAGCTATGGAAGAAGCTCCGAGTGTCACCCCCGACACAGAAGAGATGGTCGCCAGCATGGAGGACCACGAGACTGCCATCAGCGCACAGGAGTGGCAGGCGGCCTATGAACTTGACGAGGATAAGAGAGAAGTCCGGAAACATCTCACGTTGGGGTGGCCGGACAAAAGGAAACTGACGGAGAGCGTCCGCCGCTTTTATGAAATAAGGGAAGAGTTGTCCTTGAGTGACTCGGGGATATTCTTATACCGAGGTGAGAGAGTGGTGCCCCCGATGACTTGATACCACGACTGATGAAAACACTCCACGAGGGGCATCTGGGCATAGTGAAAACCAAGGCGTTAGTCAAACAGACGTATTGGTGGCCAGGAATGGATGTCCACATTGAGAGACAAGTTAGGGAGTGTGTGCAGTGCCAGGGAGCGGACAAGGTGCTCCGGCCACTCCGACCGGCTCTGGGGAAATTCGACACGCCACATGGCCCCTGGGAGGACGTGGCGATAGACATTCTGGGGCCTGTACTGGACAATAGGGGTGTGAACAAGTATATCTGCGTGTTGATGGACAAGTATTCCAAGTGGCCAGAAGTGGACATACAGGAGTCGATGGATACGGACACGATCTTGAAGTTCGTAACAGAGGTGTTCCTAAGAGAAGGGATACCCAAAACGATCCTCAGCGACAACGGGCCACAATTTGTGTCGGACAAATGGGGAAGATACATGAAACGGAATGGGATTGAGGTGAGACACACGGCGGTGTACCACCCGGCGTGCAACGGCCAGGTCGAAAGGTTCAACAGGGTGCTCATGGGTTCCATCCAGGCAGCCATTTCGCAAGGTAAAGACTGGGAAGTGGAAATGATGAACATGCTATGGGCCTACCGCATAACACCCTCCGTGGTAGGGTATAGTCCCTTCCAGGTGCTAAGAGGACGGCATCCATTCACCAGGGACAATGTGGCATGGAGGGAAAAGACCATCACCAGCAAGTGGTCCCCAGCGGTGGTGCAAAGCAATCTGGAGAAGGCCCAGAGGATATATGCAGCGCACTACAACAAGCGACACGGCACTAAAGAAACGTCGCTGGAAGAAGGGGAGTGGGTCAGGATCAAACTTCCCACCCTCCAAAAGAAGGGCGACAGCAAATTCAGCCAACCTCTCCAAGTTAAGGAAGTGCGTGGGAGAGCGGCCCTCCTAAGTGACGGCAAGGTCTGGTCACAAGATCGCATGGCCAGAGTCAACAAAATATTGGTCTGGCCGAGGACGGAAGAAGCAGACAGGTACACAGATCACCCAGAAGAGAGACCTCATCAGGAGCAGAACAGCCAAGGAGATGAGGCAGACGAGGTCAGTGAAGCGGGCGCCCAGGGAGCTGGGCAGGCCGAAGGAGGAAGAGTGCAAGCGAGTGCAGAGCAGAGCACAGTGGTGAGAGATGCGGGGATATCCCAGGCACAGACAGAGACGAGGGAGAACGTGCCGGTAAGACACACCCGCAGTGGAAGGGCAGTTGTGATGCCTTCTCGTTATAATGACTTTGTGGTGGAAGGACACTAGTGAATACGGCCCCGGTGCCCCACATAGACAATGGGTACGGAGGTGGACAATGCATTTATAGAAGGGGGGAATGTTGTTTTCCTTGTTTCAAAAGGGGGGAGATATGTGGTATGCGCTCTAGCTTATGGACGCTTACGCGAGGACGCGTTACGTCATAAGCTAGAGCGGCACGGCGCACGCGCAGGACTATGAAAGGAAAGGCGCGAACAGGAGAGTGACAGTTGGCGGCTGGAGATGGTCATAGCCAGACGCTCGGCGCCCTTAGCTATTTGAATTTCTTGTTGTATGAATAAACCTGTTTCCTGATACCAGAAGTCTCCGTGTATACTGTGGGGGAGCAAGTAACATTACACAAGAGGCTAACCCTCTCTTTATTTTTTATCTTTTGAGTCTTGTTCGATTGTTTCGGATATTAGCGCGTATATCTGCATCTGTGACAAGGTCTAGTGTCATCACAGCTCTGAGCAGAACATGCAAGGTGGTGAAGCGAAAACGTACTTCAGAATAAACATTGAAAGCCATAATAGCGATAACTATCACACCTTCTGAAGAACACCTGTCACAGCACAGCATTCATGCTCCCGCCTTATTGTCCACATGACGTATGTTATTGCCTTAAACAATGGGACGTGGTATTGGGTGAAATGAATGCACGTTTTTAACAAGACAGATGTGTTTGCAATAATGTCAGTATTTCAGAATGGGCTTACACAGACTCGATATCAATGTATTCCTTTGTGAGGAGAACACAGGCCGTCGCGCGGTGATATGCCTCCCGGCTAAACGTCTTCCAATTAAGGAGACGCTTTTTTAAAGTGTGTAATCTGCGACTACATTATGTGCATCTTATGTTACGATATGGGTTTACACAGCGCGCGCCCTTGTGGAATTACCTCACGCACTGAACTGCCCTCCAGTTAGCCTCGGGCAAACATACTCCCTTACCGCATGCTGTAGTAATTTGTTTCCTTTCAAAATGCGCTATGTGGCATCACATTATTCACTTTTCCAGGGTTTTTTTGCAGCAATTCTTTTTGCTATTTAAACATATTTTATGTGTTTCGAAAAAACAGATGGGGCGTACCTTCATGTAAGTCAGAGTCACGGGCCTGTTTGAACTGACTAGTATTAATGGAACTGTACAAGAAGACAGACTTATTAGAAGTGTCGCATCTGTTAACAGTGGCGTTACTGGACATGACCAAATAAGGTGCTCCTTTGACTTGCAGGGACAAGAACATATGGGGAAGCCTAATTGGCCCCCATGTTTTTTTAAAGCGTTTATTGTAGCAGGGAAACCGTTTATTTGGGTAAATATTCCTCCAGGGGATGTGGGGTCAGTAGGCAGAGAGGGGGTTCATTTTCACACCCAGAGGGTATGCTATGGCTGAGAGGGGTGAACATATAGCACTGGAATGACTTCTCGGGTTCCACGTATCAATACCAAATTAAATAAATAAAATAAAGCTTGAGGAATATCGACCTGCATGTGTGAGTTTAATTTAACACGTGGAATTGTAATGAACAGGTACTAGCAACATTACATCAGCAATTGTCGCTCAGGAGGGATTTAATTTACATTAAATTAGATTGACATAATTTGTATGTAATCTGAGATGCATTATCTTTCGTGAGGGTGCCTCTTTCACCTCCTTGCCCTACACTCCATTTTCGGGGGCTTTTTCACTACAGCCAATGTTTTGTTTTCAGAGCTTGAACCCTATTCACGCGCCGTTTTATAAGTGTCTGCAAAACTGAGCCTGCATCTGGCTGCTTGGATGGCCATCATTCTAACACCTCACCCTTGAATGTTGCCAGTTTCTTGCTGAGCAGCTAAGAAGTTGATCCCCGAAAACATTAGCCTTCAAGGGCACAGGAACGTCGACAATCAATGCCGATTAGTTCTGCCAACTTTTCTGATGATTCCCAGCCAAGAGCTTTGATTGGATTAGTCTGATCTGCCCAACTCTTTATTTTTGACAGTATCACTTTATTGTGACCCTAAACGGCAGTATCGATTACATGAAAGTCGTCGTCTTCTTTGCCCTTAAAGGGAAGAAGAGATGTGTAAGAATGTAATAAAATAATAATGTAAATGAAAAAAAAACTTCCAAAAATTCCCTACCAATTTGCTTCTTGAAACTTTTGCCGGAATTAAGGGGAGAACTGCATTTCGGTCAATCAACACTTATTGTTGCATGGTGTGAAATTTGAAAGATATAAATCTATTTCACATTTCGTGTTACTATACACATTTATTTATTTATTTAAACGGTTTTACATAGCGCTGGCTAGACCCAAGGGTATCAGAGCCCTTTACAAGGAATGGAAGTAAAGACATAATTAACACTGGGCAAAGCACTACGCTACGCTCGCGTAGTTTGCACAACTTTGCACGTAGCACAGTCCAAACATGCGTAGCATAGTGCAGCGGTCATTTTTTGCTTGCTCGTGGTCCTCAATGTCAAATTGGCGAACGCGAGCAAGCAAAATGACATCCTCGCAAGACTTTCCTTGTTCGCGATCAGCAACACCAAGTTGCCGATCGCGAGCATGGAAAATAAACGTCTCAAAGCGGGGAGGTCGGGTTTCTCATTGCGAGTGGTCGCGCATGCTCGCGACCGCTCTCGATGAGAAACTACCAGTCCGCGTTGAGAAAGCTGCCGTTTGAGTAAAAATCTACTTGAGCGGCAGAAAAGTACAGCTCGCACTGTGCAAGATGTCGTTTTCAAAGATTGCACAGTGCCGGATGCTTGTCTGCACTGTGCAATCATTGAAAACGACATCTTGCACAGTGCGAACATGCTACTACGCAGTTCGCGTAGTGCTACGTGTAGCTCGCGTAGTGCGAAGTGCACTTAGCGTAGCTACACGTAGCGTTACTTCGCGAACTACGCCCACCCCTAGACATAATGCGGTACTTACATTACATTTGTACAAAAATAAAAAGCAAAATATATGAGCAAAAAGTAAAGAGCAATACATATCTAGGCAAGGAAATAGGAAGTACATTTAGTCCATAACCAGGATTTGGGTAAAGTATGCAAGCAGGGTTGTCCTGGGGAATTGGGGGGAGGTAAGGGGGAGGGTGGAGCAGGCGTTGGAGAAGGGAGAGGAGATGGCATGTAGGAGTATGCAGTTAATGTATGAGTGTGGATGGAAGGGCAAAGGGGGTATAAGTGAGGGAGAGGGACGGGGTTAGTAGGTCAGGTATATGTGGTGAGCAACATAGCGCCATAATGGGCAGGATGTGAAACACCTATAAGGTGAAGAGATCAAGGACCCCAGTATTTGAGGAGGAGGTGTTTCCTGAGATCTTTTTTGAAGCTGAAGTATGAGGGGTTGTAACATAGATTTTTAGGGAATGTGTTCCAGATGGTAGGCGCATTACTGGAGAAAGAGCGTGACTAGGTATATTTCTTGTTAACCACGGGTGGTATGTGTATGAGAGCATTGGTGCTCCTTGTTACTTTAGAGCAGCCCGCTTTTTGAAGTTTTGGAGAGAGATACAGTGGGATTTGAAGATGCAAGGCTTTATGCGTAATGCAGGCGTTCTTGTAGATGGATCTGCCTTCTAAGGGAAGACATTGGAGATCATTGAGGATGGGGGAAATGTGATCGAACCTCTTGCAATCAGAAATAACCCTGGCCGCGTGGTTTAGGACTGACTTGATTGGGGCTAGTTGGACTTTAGGTGTTCCGAAAAGCAAGGCGTTCCCGTAGTCTAATCTGGAGAGTACTAATGATTGAACAACAGATTTAAAATCGTCAGCAGGAATGAAGGGTTTGATTTTCTTGAGGTGAAGTAGGGAAAAGAGATCGCCTTTTGCTGCATTTTTAATGTACTGAGAAAGGCCAATGTTTTGGTCAATGCTTATTCCGAGGGATTTGACTGGGCTAGAGGGGACCAAGGAGCAGTTTAGAGCTTTGATGTAGGAGAGCCAGTGTTGAATGGGGAGCCAGTTGTTTTTAGGGGCGAAGATAATGACTTCAGTTTTTTTAGGGTTGAGTTTCAGGTGATTGTGATGGAACCATCGTTGAATCAGTCAGGGTATCATTGAGGTGCAGAATGTCAGCATGGGATTTGATTTTATAGTAAAGTTGGGTATCGTACGCATAGAGGTGGTAGTTGATACCTGTTTCTTTAGAATGAGGGTGAGGGGCTCCATGAAGTGGTTACATAAAGAAGGAGAGAGAATGGACCAATGGGGGACACCCAAGGAGACAGGCATGGGTTTAGAGAGGCAGTTGCTGAGTTTAATTTGTTGGGTTCTGAACTGAAAGAAGGAGGTGAACCCTTGGAGAACAGGACCATTGAAGCCGAATCGGTCTTTGAGGGTGTTGAGTAAGGCAGGGTGGCTGACAGTATCGAAAGCAGCAGAGAGGTCAAGAAGGATGGGAAGGGAAGCCTCCCCCTTGTCTATGGAGTGATGGATATCATCCACAATGTTGAGCATCACAGTTTCTGTACTACAGCCCTTTCGGGAAACCTGACTGCTATGCGTCCAAAAGGTTGAATGAGTCAATGTGTTTATCCAGTTGTAGCAAAACACATTTTTCAAGGGCCTTGGAAAGAAGAGGCAGGTTAGAGATAGGACACAGATTGTTAAGGTTGTTAGGGTCAGCAGTGGCATTTTTGAGGATGGGAGACATTTGGCCAAGCTGAGGGAAACCGGGACAGAAACAGAGGCCAAGGAGGAGTTGATGATGGTAGTCCTAAAAGGTGTAATGATATGCTTTAATTCTTGAACGAGGTTGGCAGGGAACGGGTCAAAGTTTTGCGAAGAGGGTTTAAGCTTAGTGATAATGTTGCAGACTTCACGCTCAGTAACAAGGCTGAAGTAGAGCCAAGAGTGTTATTTTTTTAGCTGTGGGTTGAGGAGGCAGTATTCCAGGAGGGCGACGTCATGCGGGATTAGAACATGGTGTGGAGATTGGAAGGAGAAAAAGGCGACTTTGGTGTGAGGTCATGGAGGGGTGAGGAGCTCTGAGGTGAGGGATTTGCCTTGAAGGATAGATCAATTTTGGCAATTTTCTCAGAAAAGAAATTCACAATTTCTTCACACCTTTGGTAGTGGCGATCAATTCGCGGGGTCAGAAGCTGTTTGATTTTTGATGATGTTGAAAAGTTGCCTAGGTCTATTCTTTCTCAGTTGAGTTGAGCGTGAAAGAAGGAGGCCTTTTCATTGTGGATGTGTTTTTTGTAATTACCTCTGGCGGTTCTGAGGAGGGCAAAGTTTGTAAGAGAGGGATGTAGTCTCCATGTGCGTTCAGTCATCCAAAGCGTGTGTCTCTCATTGTTGAGATACGCATTAAACCAGGATTTGGAGGGGATGTTTCTTTGTGGTTTTAGTTTGGCTGGGGCAATTTGATCAAGGACAGCAATGATTAATTTGTTGTAGTGTTCAGTGATATCATTAGCATTTTGTGAGGGAGCTGTGTGTTAAGTTTAGCTTTAAGTTTAGACTCCTATTCACCTGGAGGGATAAGGTGAAGATTTTTAGTTAATTTCTTATGTTTGAAGTTATTGGGGGGAGGGGGAGTGGTAACGCTGTTGATCGTGAAGAGGATAAGGTGATGGTCCGACCAATCAATAGGGACAATGTGCCAGAGGGAAGCCAAAACTTTGCTAGAGATGATGGCATCAAGAGTAGCTCCTTTGTGATGTGTTGGGGAGTGGCAAAGTTGGATCATGTCTGTAACGTCGAGGAGGTCATTGAGGATACAAACCTAGGGATCAGTATTATTGTTCCAGGAATATCAAAGTCACCAAGGAAGATGTTTTTGGGGTTGGACATTAAGGCTAGGGAAAGTAGGTCGGACAGTTCCCCTACAAAGTGTAAAGGGTGCCCGGGGGATGGTAAATGTTATGTAGTCGAATAGCAGGGGCCCCCTGAACTTTAAGTTCGGCTACCATGTATTCACAAGTGGTTTGATCGGAGTTCTTAACAAGGGAGAGTGGGAGTTCATCCTTATAAATTATGGCTAGGTCCCCTCCGATTTTGTCGAGCCTATCTTTCCTGAGGATAGAGTAACCCGGGGGGAAGAGCATGTCAAGAATAGATGAGGAGTGAGCCTTGAGCCAGGTTTCCATGAGAAAGGCGATGTCAACGGCTTCACTGAGGATCGTCTCAGCAATTTCTGTGGCATGTTGTGCCACCGATCAGCAGTTGAAAAGCATGCAATTGAAGGGTTTGTGGTAAGTCTCGGGGGTATCCAGAGTGAATAGTAGTGAGTTGTAAGGAGGCCTGGGCAATCCGTGGGAAGTAGGAGAGTGGCTTATTCCCAGGATCAGGGGAATGGTGGAGTGACGAGTAGGAGGTTGACTAGTAGCCGTGAGTTGGGGAGGAGGCCTGGGCGAGCCAGTGGTTTTAGGGCAGGGGTTACTCCCCAGGGTCATCGAGATAGTGGAGAGAGGCATGCGAGAGTCAACAGTCATGGAACTGGGGCAGTAGGAATAATCAAGCTCTCCGGGTCCGGGTGGCATGATGGGTCAGAGCTTGATATGGGCTAAGAAGGGGATTATCAGGGGGTCCTTCGGATGGGATACTATAATGGGTGGTACTTCTTTGTGGAGGAAGAGAAGTGTAGGGATGCACGTTGCTGATTGTGACAGGATGATTGGCAGGTTTAGTTTGAGAGAAGGCGTTAAAGTCTTTCCTGAGAGATGAGAGTTCCAATGTCAAGAAGGAGAGGTGGAGTTCAATGTTAGGAAGCAATTGGGTTAAAAACGTGGGTGGTCGGCCTGGGGGATAGGATCAAATGAGGGCTGGTGCTGCAATACCTGAGGCGTACTGCGCCGGCAGTGGCATTGTTACAAGAAACGCACCTGATGGGGTCGGCTTGTAAAGCCAAGGATCCTTGGGGGTATAAAATGGTTTTGCATTCTGAATTCTCATCTGGCTCTAGAGGGGTTGGCATTTTGATTCGTAAAGAATTCCAACTGGTCATACATAAGACTTGGACGGATCCTCAGGGGCGGTTTGCGGCCGTATCATGTCAATGGGAGGGGAAAGGTTTAATGTTGTGTCTGTATACATCCCTCCTGCCCTGCACTCTGTGGCCTTCACGGCACTTAGCACATTCCTACTGGGCCTCCCGGAGGGAGAACTACTTATGGGGAGAGACTTTAATGCAGTTGTGGATGGTGCCAGGGACTGCTACCCAAGTAGGACAGTGGGTGCAGGCAGCTCCCGCCTGACGGGGTTCCTTGACGCTTTGGGTCTCACTGACGCTTGGAGGTACAGACACCCTACAGAGCAACGTTACACTTTCCAATCAGGTGTGCATAATAGCCTCTCCTGTATAGATTATTTTCTCCTCTCTGCAGACAGCCTATCCTACTTGACTGAGGTGGAGATACGTCCTCGAGGCATATCTGACCACTCGCCAGTCACCCTGACCTACACAATGCACACAAAGGTGAGAGAGAGAGTTTTCCCTATCACTCCGGGTTACCTGCAGGTCCCCAAGATCCGCAAAGAAATAGTTACGGCTACTAAACACTATTTTCAGGAAAATGTAAACTCCGTGCAATCCCCTGGTGTTTTATGGGAGGCATATAAGACTGTGATACGTGGGCAGGCAATTGCCTCTATAGCGGGCCATAGATGTGCGGCAGGAGGTGAGTTAAATATACTTGAGACTGAACTGGCCGAGCTTCAAGTGCAGCATGAACAAAACCCCTCCCTGGAGATGGTGCATTCTTTGCGTCTTAAACAATGCACACTGAGAGAATGCCAAAGTGAACAGGTTAAACTTCGACTCCAGGCCACGCAACATATGTTCTATGAAGTGGGAGACAAGGCGGGCAGGCTTTTGGCATGGTTGGTCAGGGGGGAAAGAGCGCAGAGAAGAATAGCTCCGCTTCGTACCTTAGCTGGCACAATCGTTACCACCCCCGTAGAAATAGTGGACACCCTATCTGATTATTTCACACAGTTTTATTCCTCTGATTCTTGCAAGACAACAGAGGATCAAGGATATCCAAATGCTGGCTCTGTCTGATGAGGCAGCTGTGTCTCTAGAGGCTGACTTTACGACAGATGAAATTCTGTCTGCCATCCACTCTTTGCAGTCAGGAAAAGCAGCGGGCCTAATGGGATACCTATTGAGCTTTATAAACGAGTATCAGATTTGACAGCCCCACATCTCCTGGCGATGTATCGCGATAGCCTGGAAGCTGGGGAACTGCCGCGAGACCAGCGTACAGCTACTATAGTTGTGGTGCCTAAACCGGGCAAACCCCTAGATGAGTGTTCATCATACCGTCCTATATCCCTGCTCAACACTGAAGCTAAGATCCTTGCTAAAATGATTGCCATCCGTTTAACCCCTCATCTCAATACTCTGATCCATGCGGACCAATCTGGGTTTATGCCAAATAGGAATACAGCACTTAACCTGCAGAGGGTGCACGCAGTGGTGGCACACAAGCCATGTATCCAGGAGCCTGCAGTTATCCTCTCTTTAGATGCCCCCATGTCATTTGATATGGTGGAATGGCCCTATTTGTTTGCAGTCCTCAGACATCTAGGTTTTGGTCCAAAATGTTGTGCCTGGGTGAAATTGCTATATTCACATCCCCTGGCACACGTGGTAGCCAATGGCCACATCTCTAGGGATTTCCCGTTGAGTCGTGGGACGCGCCAGGGTTGTCCACTGACTCCTTTGCTTTTTGTTGCATTGGCATTGGAGCCACTGGTGGCCTGGGTTCGACGAGACCCCATGATTAGAGGATTGAATTGGACTGCCTCCTGGGAGGACCGCATCTCTTTATACGCAGACGACCTACTTTTATACTTGTCTTCCCCCAGGCGGTCTATAATAGTGCTCTTGAATATCTGTGAAATTTTTGAAAGGGCGTCTGGCTACACCATCAATTGGTCCAAATCTGTCCTGTTTGTTCTAAAGGGCCCACCCGCTGCTTCCGGCAGCTTTTTGCTTTTTGATTAATAAAAATGTAAGAATTTTTCCAGTAAGTTGGTGATTAGTCCTTTTCATGTGTGTCTTTTAATTGTTTGCTTAATTAGTTCTGATCTTTATTCGTGTGTTCTAACTTGGCTATAGACCTTTTTCAAACTCACTGTGCCCAACCCATCCTCTCCTTCCTCCCAGGGAGATGCATTAAGTTACAGTCCTTGTGTAGGACTGTTTAGGGGGAATACACAAAGTGATCTGTCATCCAGCCCAGCTAGTGATAAGAGACAGGCAGCAGATACCAAGAGCTAACAGCAGGAAAATATCCAACATTCTAAAAGTGAACTTTTCAGTATGTTAACTACAAATACACTTTTACTGGTAAAGAGGAATTATCAATAACATTATAGAGGTACTAAGCATGAATCCAACCTTTTCCCAATTAGGAATTACAGCTTATTAGGTGTAATATGGAATTCCCAATGTTAACCTAGGAGAGGGGTAGGCCTTTCAGTAGTGAACACTTAGTTTGGGAGTTTTTCTCTACCAGGACGTGCAAAATATGAAAGTGTGAGAAGTTGGCCTGGTATATAATGCTCACTAATTCTAGTGATCACTTTGTACCATGCCAAGCAACCCTTATGATGATTGGTTGTAATTCAACATTGTAGACCAGTTATCCTAGTGGTAACGTGGACAAAGCAGTCTTAGGCTAAACTCTGAAAGGCATGTGAAGCCAGCTGTATTACCATACACAACCCCCTTGAATACCAAATGAAAGGGACACCACACAGATATATATTGAAAATATATATTGATTTATTAACTATAAAATCCCCTGGACTCTTTATGAGCACAGAAGCACAAGCGTTAAATCACAAGACAGTTTAAAATACACAAAAGTTGCACAATATGGATGAGCCCTAGGGGCCACCTAAACCATATACTAAAAAAATGGTATAAGAGATACCACTCAGAAAGGGAACAGGCCTAGGGCCTTGGGAATCGCTGGAGCTATTCGAGACTAGCAGTGACTAAGTTGGGAAAGGCCCGCGGGACTCGGGTGCAGTGTTCAAAGTGCACGCACTTTCCAATGTAAAGTCTATGGTGCGTAAAAAGTACAAAGTTAGATAATTAGGAACCTTCCGAGTGACCTAGAACGCTGAAACTTAAGACACAGGCCCTTGAGATGTGTACCAGTGTAGGAACACCGGCGGAGCTGAGTTACCTCACCCACAGGAAGCGGGTGCACAGGGTCGAAGTAGTGTCGGGTTTCGTCACGCTGGTCGATGGTGCTTGGAGCTGAAGATGCTGCAGGCGGCTCGCTGTGAAGAGTTCCGGTGGATCCAAGGGTGGATCTGAAGTTGTGAAGACCTGAAAGCAGAGGGGACAATGTTCAAAGTCACTAGCCAGTGACTACCGTGGAACCAGATTGGAACCAGGCGATGTCGGGTGCAAACAGGCGTTCTCAGGTAGCTTCTCTCTGCAGCCACGTGGACACCGGGGGTCGAGGACGTCCAGGAGTCGGTCACGAGCTGTCCCATGCAGGCTTCTCACTGTTGGCGGTGTCGGCGACCTGATCGGAGCAAACAGGCCTTGGCTAATGCAAGCCACGCAGGAATCGAAAGATGCTTAACACTCGGACCAGCAAGGTCAGAGTGAGTGCTCCTTTTCACAGGAGCTTGGGCAACTCTGGAGCAACCAGACCCGCTGTGTAGTTTGTCGGTTTCGTCGCCAAGATGGCCGCTGACCACGTGGCTAGTGGCCGGGATGGCGCGTCGAGTGGCACAATGCAAAACGGCCCCACGCAGATCGTGGAGATGCTGGAGGGCTCGTCTTCGATGCAAGGGCTGCTCGGTGGTGGGGGTTCTCAGTCCCCAAAGCACAACGTCGAGGATGCCTCAGATGCTGCGCAGTCAGCTTTTCGAGTGTCTTCCAAGATGTCCGGTCCCACGCCACTCGGTGCCTCCACGGGTCCCTTCTTTGCAGGGACTGTGGATCGGGCTCTGAGAAGTCTGGGAGTCTGGGTCTTGTCAGGCTCTGGGCTCGGGCTCCGGCGGGAGGCGGCGGCAAAGCAGACGTCGAGTTGCTGGTTGGTGCCTGTGTTCACAGGGTGGCCACTCCTAGGCCACAAGGGAGATTCTCTTCAGTCTTCTGAGCAGCAGAATGTCGAAGTCCAGTCTTCTTCTTTGTTTAAAGTTGATTCAGGATGATCTGCCGTGCAATGGCACTGCTCCCACTCTTATTCCCAATCTGAGGGGTGGATCACCTACTAGGTCCCTCCTCTGGGAGGAACCAGGAAGGGGGGCGGTTACACCCCCTTTCCTTTGCCCAGCTCCTCACCAGGCCTGGGTCTGGAAAGTCCCAGGACCGGTTTGGACTGGCCTATGCACGGGGACACCTTGTGTGCCCCGGGCATGTCTGATTCTATTCAGCCCTGTCCTACCCAATACACAAAACCCTGTCTGGGGTGGTGCTCGCACCTCCCAAGGCAGGAAACCCTTTGTCCAGGCCACCATCTGCCGAGTTTCGGTCAGCAGCAGGAGGCCAGACTCGTGTCTGTGGTGGCAGCATCCATTTTGTGATGCTGAGGCTCTGGTTAACTTTAACCGGGGTTAAGGCTACACACATGTCGTGTCCCTCTAGAAGGGTGGAATGATATCCCCGTCGACAGAACTGTCGAGGGGATAGTATTCCAATTCGTATGACACCTTACTCGACATGTTTTGATAAAGCCAAACCAAAGATAGCAAATAACCGCGAGGATTATAATGCACTTAAGAGTATATGGTATGGCAATATCCCGGAACAGCTTAGGGAGTGGTTCCCGACAGCTGCAGACAGGCTCAGCTCATGCTAGAGCACCATCTCACATATTTCCAAGCACTCTGCCTCCAGGATCGATGAGGCCTTCCATAGGAGTGGCTGATAGGAACATATGTGTCCAGTTTAGGGTTAGGCACAGGCATACTGTACCTAAGTAAGAGGTGATGACACCAATTTACCCCAGCTGAGTGATCAGCCAGTTGTGTCAAATATGGAGGCCAGGCCAGGGGTGGCACAATACATGCTGCAGCCCCTGGTAGGCCTTGGCTACACCTATGCCCTGGGTACCTATGGTACACTGTTACAGGGGCCTATAAGGTGAACCAATTCCAATTGTGTTATGCACCTAAGGTACATGGAGTCCATTTTAAGGAGAGAGCAATCAGCCTGGGGCCCTGAATAGCAGGATCCCAGGCCAACTAAGTCAAAAACCAGCTAAACACCAGGCAAAAAGTTTGGGGGTAACCATAGTCAGATATCCACCTTCCTACAGAAAGTACATGTCCTTCCTTTTAGTTATATAGCACCCTGCCCTATGAGCTACCTAGGTCCTATCTAGTGAATGACATATGTAATAAAAGGGGAGTTTAAGGTTTGGCAAAGTCAAAATGGCAGCACAAACTGCACACACAGGCTCTGCAGTGGCAGGCCTGCAACATGTTAAAATTGCTACTTGTTTGGGTGTCACAATACGTGCTGCAGGCCCCCTAGTAGCTTTTAATTTATAGGCCCTCAGCACAAGTAGTAAACTGTACTAGGGACTTACAGGTAAATTAAATGTGCTAATTTTGGATAAATAAATAACACCATGTTTTTGGGGGCAAGCGCATGCATATTAGCACTGGTTGGCAGGCAAAAAGTCTGGGGTAAGACCACCCTAAGGATGGCAGATCTAACAGACTGACACTTTCTTTTGGATGTGTCCAGGCAAATTTGGAAAATTCCCCGGTCAACCCATAAGCAATTTATCTCACTGGTTGTCATTTTTTTGTCTTCTTGGACAGAGTATATCAGCTATTTCATATCGGTCCAGGTGCGGGCTTCCTGCAAATATTTCCATGAAAAGTAGTTTGCGCATGGCATTTCCTTTGGGAATTCTTGGTGTGAAGGGGGGAGGTTGAAGAAAGAATGTATACATGCGGTATCAGTTGGAATCTCTTGAGAGGTCTATCATTCTGGAGGCAGCTCTCAGCTCTTCATACCCACATCCAAAGCAGTCTGTATCACGCTGAGACCCACGCCAGCCTCTGCAGTGACAACCTTGCGTTTTACTCTGTTGAGGTTCATCTTCCCCTGTGCGGGAGCCTTCTCTAAAATAGTGGCCATGTGGGCTGGTTTGGGCCTAGAAGCCAGGAGTCCTACCACATGGCCCACATCGCATTTCAAGGACCACACAATTCAAACACCAGTGTCAAATTTCATCCCCAGGGTTCTACTCACTCTCGGGCACTGATATTGCCTGTGTGGGGGTAGTTGTGGGGGTAGTTATAACCCCCACGGATGGTGTGCGCTGCAAATAAGTGCTGGGTTTGAAGAGTTCTTTAACAGAAGCTGTCCATCTTGATCACAGCAGGCTCCACTCTTCGACAAGATGATAGTGTATACTTTTCTCAATTCTACAGTAGCCTTGCTCAATCCTGAAATAGGGAAATAGTAAAAGTATGCACCACATCAAGCAATACACTACTTTTTACCTGTTGAAGAGGTGTGCATTGTAAAACTGTCTGTGTGGTGTATCATGTCCTGCGTGCCACAAAATAACTCTGGTTTATGTGCAGCTGTTGAAATTAATCAACTGCTTCACACACTGGCGTACGTACTGATTTACTTTATTCTAAGTGTGTATTTATTCGCTAGAGGAAGATATTACAGTTAATTAGCATAATTTAGTGCAAGATGCAGTTGTTGAGCAAACAACATGTTTAAATGACAGCATATGTCTCTTGTATTATACTAAATATGATAATATTTTTCACTCCCCGAAAATTCATGTGGTGAAAAAATAATTAGGAACTGTGTTTTCAAACCTTATTTCACAGTGTTTTTAATTCCTCATATTTTCTGTGGTTTTTGGTCTTGTGATTTACAACTATCACAGATTCTTCACAAATCAGTCTAGAAAACATCTGTCTCTTCACAAATCTGTCTAGAAAACATCTGTCTTTCCCAGTAGGAAACCAGATTGTGAGCCACATTAAATGTACAATTATGGGGAGTTGAGCGTAGGGCAGCAAAATTGTGAAAGGGCAGGAATGCACTGAATATGTAAAATAGGCTGCATTCCTGTCCTTTCCCCGATGAGCTGGCACACAATTTGCTGATTAGCACCAATGCAAGTGTCTACGTTGCATGCAGGATTATTTTTGTGCAGGAAGGTGCACCTTCCTGCACAAAAACAATCCCAGGAGGCATTTTCCTCTTTTTATGTGTGCTGCAGAATGCAGCACAAATGGATAACAGAAAAAACAAGGAGAAATACAAATATTTCTTATTGTTAGACCTGCTGTGGGGAGGGGTAATGATTTGGAGCTGCCCAGGTTTACAAGATTAGGTAAATCTGGGGCAGTGTCAAAATCCATGGGTGTTGCATGTAAAAATCCACCAAACCCCCCATTGAATGCCGCCCTGGCACAGAGTAAGGCACTGCCTTGTCTTAGTCTATATCTATGAGGCCATACAAAGTGGAATTGTGTGGCCTTATAGATATGGTTGAGTGGTTTGCACCGTTGGAGCGTCAGAAAAGTTGATGCTCCGTCGGCACCAGCCTCTCGCAAATAAGCCTCATTGTACCCTTCCACCTGCATATAAAAATCACTATATTCAAATCCAATAAAAAGAAATATTGTACAATGTTTTTGAAACCATTTCACCATGTCAGTATAATTATTTGATCACACACATTTAAATGCCATTCACATCTTCTGAATTATAACAAGAAAGGTGCCTGTTTTTTTCCATGTATTCTAATTCGATAATTTGCCTTCAAGTTGCTGCCAATTTTAAGTACGGTTTTAATATTTAATCCGAAATACTCCAATTCTGAAATATATTCTTAGTGTGCATGCTTTAGAAATCTTCAGGAAAAGATAATACATTTTGCTTATCGGAAATATTGCATATTTAATATGCCATATGAAAATAATGTTATATTGTAGTATGTTTCTTCTAGCTGTGCAGGTTTCCCTATGGAATCAAACAAAGGGACCAATACTTTATTGTGCCATTGAAAGCATGAATTGAATTTAAGTCGTACATTTCAAGTGCACCGACAGCACACAAGTATTATATTTAATTTGAAAAGCTAACTAGGCAAAATTATACCTCCTTAAACATATTCTGTTTAGAAAATCCGCAGTAGTCTCTCAAACAGAAGCACTCATAATTACTGTGTGTCAATATAATACACCAGGCTATTCTCTTCATGGGAAGCTCTCACATTAAACCATCGAGATCTCAAATATAGCATGACACCTCAGAGTCTGTTTAAACTGTGTGCTTTTTTCTTTTTCCTGGCTGTATAAAATACATTTTAAAAAGATTCTGACTACAGTAAACGTAAGAAACATGTTGCATATATTAAAAAGAGTGCACCCTTGTTTATCATGACACCAGGATAAGATAACACAACTTCCTTTATCTGTCTGGCAACTGAAAAACAAAGTCCACCAAGACAATGACAATTTTGGCTTATGGACAGCTGTGGTACAAAAATGCTCTATTATTATTATTTTTATTTTTATTATTATTATTTTTATTAGTATTATTATAATTATTATTATTATTGATATTATTATGATTAATATTATGTGAGATTTGGAGAGTGCGTAGCTGACCTTGGACTTCCCAGTGCTAAGAGACAGGGTGCTGATAAAGTAAGTCAGCGAGAAGATTAGAGATGTTGTTTCAACAGCCACATTTTTATTGATTTCTAGATTTCTAGTTTCTTGTCCAGGGTCCGACATTCCCTCGGTAAGGAGTTCCAGAATTTGGGAGCAAGGAGGGGGAAGGATCTCCCCCCGACCTCACTTTACTGGTGGCTGTTGATTTTAGAAGTCTCTCCCCACTCGATCTCAGGTTCCTATTTGGGACATATGGGGATACCAGATTTCTGATTTTTCTGTGGCCTTTTTTGTGTAGAGCTCTGTGCTTTATGATCAATGCCTTAAACTTGATTCTGGACTCCACTGGGAGCCAATGTACCCCTTTCAGGTGCTTTTCAGCGGACTCCCGAGCTGGGGCCTTGCACCGCAATCTGGCTGCTGCATTCTCGACCACCTGAAGTCTGTTGGTCACATATTACGGCACACCTGGAAATAGCGAGTTTCCATAGTCTAGGCTTGATGTAACCAAAGCATGGACTACAGTCTTCCTAAGATGTATTGGGATTGGATCTAGGATTTTCCGGAGACTTCTAAGTAATCCAAAACAGGTACCAGCGGCTTTCTTAGCTTGGGTCACCATTGAGAGGTCCTTTTCTAGCCAGAAGCTTAAATTCTTGATGTAGTCTTTAGGTATAGGCAGGCTGCCTAGACAGTCTGGCCATATAGGGATGGTCTTGTTCCCGAGGATCATTAGCTTCGTTTTGTCCCCGTTTAGTTTTCAGCACTTCCTTAGTCATTCATCGGAATCCCCGTTAGTTCTAGGGTCTAAGGAGTTCACCAGATGTGTGTTGTCAGCATAGGACGTCATCGAGATATCAAAGGCGAGGGCAGTTTGAGACAGTGGCTCCATATACACATTGAACAGCGTGGGGCTCAACAAGGAGCCCTGCTCACCCCACACACTAATGACATTGTTTTCGATAGAGTGGTGTTTTCTTGGACTTGGAATTTTCTGCCCTGCGGGAATGAGGTGAGCCACTGTAGCATAGTGCCATGTACCCTAATGACCATGATTCTGCTTCGCAAGGTGTGGTGGTCCACCGTGTCAAAGGCTGCACTCAGGTTCAGGAGAATCAAGACTGTTGAGCTTCCCTGATCCTATGATGTTCTGAGTTCGACCACCAATGTCAAGAGATCGGACTCGGTGCTATGTTGGGCATTAAATGCCATCTGGGTGGGGTGCAGACAGTGATTTGTTTCAAGGTACTCAGCCAGAGATTTATTGATGTGTTTTCCATGAGCTTGACTACAAAAGGCAGCAATGATATGTGGCGGTAATTTCCTACCTGTGCTGGATCTGCATTGTTTTTTTATCAGGGGTTGAATTATAGCGTGTTTCTAGGCTGAGACTGATTCATGATCTTAATTAGAGAAGGAAGGATGGTGGGTGTGATTGTTTTAAGGAAGTGCGGTGGGGCTGGGTCAAGTGGTGAATCAGACTTCACTTTGGCCATTTATGATTCTATCTCCTCTGCACCCACTAACAGGAGGGTGGTGATAGTGTTTAATGGGAAAGCTACCACCTGATCTTTCCCCCCCTTGTGGTAGTTTCCCCACCTGCCCTAAATGAGCTGTAAATGCTCGTAACTTTAGAGAGAAAGTAGTTGGCTAAATAGCTACACCTCTCTTTCGAGGTCTCTGAGGGGTGAAGGTCATGGGTGGGTTGGGGATGTTAAAGCCTTGACTACTGCAAACAATTTACTCGAGGAGTTCGGGGCCAAGCTAATTTTTTCCTCAAAGAACTTGGCCTGAATTTCTTTAATACCATTGTGGTAGATTCTGATGGCTGATTTATACGAGGGATCGTAGTTTTTCCTCCAGTCACTTTAAATTTTTTCGCAGATTTTCTTTAATGGTGGCAGTTGGCGGTTGAACCATCCCTCCGCCCTGGGTCTGGCTTTAGCTTTGTAGGTGACTTTGGGGACTACTAAGTATAAAGATTGGGTAATCCAGGTTTCTCAGTCTTTGTATGCTTCCTTCACTGTTACTGACATCTTGGTATTTAGTG
The DNA here is from genome assembly GCF_964263255.1 of Lissotriton vulgaris. NCBI lineage: Eukaryota > Metazoa > Chordata > Amphibia > Caudata > Salamandridae > Lissotriton > Lissotriton vulgaris. The sequence goes on along the minus strand of NC_141696.1, from coordinate 397,477,518 downwards.
CATTTGTTTCTACTGGGGCATTCCCCCACGCCTCTGCGTTGAGCTTAGCCAGCACCTTTTCTTAATCTTGTCCTTGGGGGAAGCCTTCTGCTGCTCACTGCCTTTCTTCCCTATGTAAAAAGGAATGTAGTGGTGGTCTGACCAGGAGACTGGTATTGATGGTTCGGCTTTGATGTTGGAGTCGTTTGAAATTACTAGGTCCAGTATATGTCCCTTGAAGTGTGTTGCAACCAGTATCAACTGGGAGAGTTGGAGAGCCTCAAGGTCTGACATCAGCCTTTTAATGCTAGGAAGGTTCTGGTCCCCCATATGTATATTTAGATCTCCTATTATGGGAGTAAAAGGAAACTAAACATCATTAAAAAATAATTTTAAAACCACTTACCTGGCAGGCAGTGTCCCCGGGCGGCCCTCTTCCTCTTCATCACCATCTCGCTAATCCTTGTGAGAGCTGCGAGTGCGCGAGTGCCCCCGCATGCGCATTTCTCAGAAATGGTCTTCGGGCTCTGCTAACTGGGAAATGGTCTTAGTGCTCTGCTAGCTGGTTATTTTGATGGATGCACACTGAAAGGAGTTACCATGCTATACTGTGTGCGTGTTTTCTTAATTTTTAGAAAGTGGTAAGCCTTGACCTCCACCACTTTAGAGTGGTGTGTGTTTTGATAATGCCTTTGCCAAAGGGAGGCTGGATGTGTTTATAGGGAAATTGGGTCTTCAAACAGTATTCATCATTCTTGACCCTCAATGTGCCTATTATTCAGTTGAAAGTGTGACTCAAACTGTTCAAGTTGTAAGTATTTGATGAAGAGATTGCAGTTGGATTTTGCAATTTGACTTGAATTTAGAGTATTCCATAGATTTTGAGCCTATACCCTGGGAAGTGTACCTCGGTACATTGGCCAATTGAAGGGTTGCTTGTTAAGTGGTTCATTGTAAAGAAAAGGTGCCTGGTGGGAGCATATGTAACCTGCTTCTTGCCCAATTAAGCCGTATTTTTGGTGCAAAGAACTTTATACTTGAGCCTTGCATCCACGATGACCCGGTGTAGTCATTTTAGGGTCAGTTGAGGCCGGAGCAGGTAAGTGCAGTGGGTCGGTGGAGCAGGGCGGGTGGCGGGGAAGTCGACAGACGACGGAATAGGTTTTATTTATTTATTTAATTTTACCTTGTAGTGTAGTTCCTATATTCCCAATAGGCTCTGTGCATTGGAATAATATATCCTATAGTTTTGACGTAGGACTGAGGTCTACTAGGTCTCTATCGAATATACTAGACTTAATTGTGAGTTCCAGCTAGCTCAGAGATCACTAGAAATGTTCTTAAATACACAAGAAGGGATTCGTTTCTGATAACCGCATAAACATGACAACTTTGTTTCCCAAGAATAAGAAATGTATCTCTAGAGTCGCTGAAACAATGGATAGATATTTCACTCAGTCAATTGAGCATGCTTCGTTTCACAAGAGGTATTTATTGAACAGTCTTCTTTCTCATGCAGAGGAAATGAACCGCTACAATCGTAATACTGGTAGCAAAGTACAATGCGTACAGTACGAAGAGTATTATAAAATAATACTGTAAAAGCATGATATGGTTCTAAGCCATAAAATACATAGAATACATACAAAATAAATAAAGACTAAAAGTACTCAACTGGTGCTTCTAAAATACTCCTACCCCGGTGTACCTAACCTAGGTCTAGTACAAGGGAAGAAGTAAGTGAGGTGTAGCTTAGTTTTAGTATTCATTGCCAATAATCTACCCAAGAATTCTCTACGGGTCTAATCAGCTCCGTACCTTGGTTTAGAATGAAGGAGGTCTGGTATCTCTCTCTCAGGACTCGATTTCCCAGCAACCCGCAAGGGTAGCCTGGAAACACCGGAGCTGGATTTCTCGGCAGGAGAAAAGACAGCGTCTCTCTCAGTGCGTCTGCTGGAGGGTCGGCTTCCTTCGGCACTTACTGCAGCGAGATGCATCGGGCAAGTAGATAGTCGAACTGCTCCAAACCACTGTGTGTTTGCTTGGGAAAGTGTGGGCATATTTATACCTTGAAGGTGTCTGGTTTGAAGTAAGGTTGGATATAATAACGTCATCAAAGACTTAGTTCTTTGAAAACTAAATGAGTTCTTGGATAAATCAATATTCAAGAAGGGGAAGTCCCTGACTGCTGAAGGCGGGTTTTCCCAAGAAATCGTTGTGGATTTTCGGAACTAGTGGAAGAAGCCCTGCCGTATTTGGACTGTATAGGCTTAGTCTAAATATGGTTATGATTTCTATGCCTATATACGGATAATCAATCAATCAATCAATGACATTTATAGAGCGCACTACATACCCGTAGGGTCTCAAGGCGCTGGGGGTGGGGGGGGTGCCGCTACTGCTCGAACAGCCAGGTCTTCAGCTTCTTCCTGAAGGAGAGGTGGTCTTGGGTCAGGCGCAGGTCGGTCGGGAGGGAGTTCCAGGTCTTGGCGGCCAGGTAGGAGAAGGACCTTCCTCCTGTAGTCGCTCTTTGGATGCGGGGGATGGCGGCGAGGGCGTGGTTGGCTGATCGGAGGTGGCGTTTGGGAGCGTAGAAGTTGATTCGGCTGTTGAGGTAGCTCGGGCCTTGGTCGTGTAGGGCTTTGTGTGCGTGGGTGAGGAGGCGGACGGTGATTCTTTTGTTGACGGGGAGCCAGTGAAGGTCTCTCAGATGTCCGGAGATGTGGCTGGTTCATGGGATGTCGAGGATGAGTCTGGCTGAGGCGTTCTGGATCCGCTGGAGTCTCTTCTGGAGCTTGGCGGTGGTACCGGCGTAGAGGGCGTTGCCGTAGTCCAGTCGGCTAGTGACGAGGGCCTGGGTGACGGTCTTCCTGGTCTCGGTGGGGATCCACCAGAAGATCTTCCGTAGCATGCGTGGGATGTTGAAGCATGCCAAGGAAACGTTGTTGACTTGCCTGGTCATGGAGAGGGAGGAGTCCAGGATGAAGCCCAGGTTGCGTGCATGGTCTGTCGGTTTGGGTGCGGTGCCCAGGGCGGGAGGCCACCAGGAGTCGTCCCAGGCGGAGGGTGAGGAGCCCAGGATGAGGACCTCCATCTTGTCCGAGTTCAGTTTCAGGCGGCTGGTCGTCATCCACTCGGCTACCTCTTTCATCCCTTCGTGCAGGTTGGCTCTGGCGGCGGCGGGGTCGTTGGTCAGGGAGAGGATCAGCTGGGTGTCGTCGGCGTAGGAGATTATGTTGAGGTTGTGTTGGCGTGCGATGGCCGCGAGGGGGCTCATGTAGACGTTGAAGAGGGTGGGGCTCAGAGAGGATCCTTGAGGGACGCCGCAGATGACTTCGGTGGCTTCTGACTTGTACGGTGGTAGGCGGACTCTCTGTGTTCTTCCATCGAGGAAGGAGATGATCCATTCCAGCGCCTTGTCCTGGATTCCGACGTTGCTGAGGCGCTGTACTAGGGTGCGGTGGCAGACAGTGTTGAATGCCGCGGAGAGGTCTAGGAGGATGAGGGCCGCTGTTTCTCCGTTGTCCATCAGGGCTCGGATGTCATCGGTGGCGGCGATGAGGGCGGTCTCGGTGCTGTGATTGGCTCGGAAGCCGGACTGTGAGGGGTCGAGGGATCCATTCGTCTCGAGGAAGGCGGCCATCTGCTTGTTGACGGTCTTCTCGATGACTTTGGCTGGAAACGGGAGGAGCGAGATGGGGCGGTAATTCTTGAGTTCGGTGGGGTCCGCTGTGGGTTCCTTGAGTAGAGCGCTGAGTTCGGCGTACTTCCAGCTCTCAGGGAAGGTGGCGGTGTCGAAGGATGTGTTGATGATGTCTCGCAGGTGGGGTGCGATGACAGCGTCAGCCTTGTTGAAGACGTGGTGAGGGCAGGGGTCGGTCGGTGATCCGGAGTGGATGGAGTTCATCGTGCGGATGGTGTCTTCGGTGCTGATCGGGGTCCAGGCGTGGAGGGTGGTGGTGGGGGGTGGTTGTTCGGTCTTGGTGTGCGTTGGTTGGTTGTTAAAGCTGTTGTGTATGTCCGCGGACTTGTTGTGGAAGTATGAAGCGAGGGAGTTGCAGAGGTCTTGGGATGGGGTGATGTCGTTGTTTCCTACGCTGGGGTTGGATAGCTCTTTCACGATGTTGAAGAGTTCCTTGCAGTTGTGTGCGTTGTTGTCCAGCCGGTCCTTGAATGCAGTTTTCTTGGCGGCGCGGATCAGCTGGTGGTGCTTCCGGGTGGCCAGCTTGAAAGGGTGATTTATACCTCTGTATGGGCATGAATCGGGAAAATTACACTAGGGTCCTAAATTCATATACAACACCCACTCCACTTTATTATGTTTAACCTTACTAAATTATAAGCACTAAAACATATCTAACGCATGTGTTTACAATCCTACCCAAAATACACAAAATGCATTTGATAAGGTTGTACACGAAAAATGAGCATTTGTACAGTACGCATTTAAGAATAGTGTTTTCATATAAAGTATAAAGCATGAAAGCATTAATACTAACTAAATGAGTAACGAAATGTACATTCATGAAATGGCTCTTAATAACAGAAAAAAAGGTTGAGACTATCTCATAGCAGAATAATATACTGTTTTGGTTTTGAGGACAAGGTCAAATATTGTCTCTAGGAAGTATTCGAAATTTCTTGTTCTCTAAGAATAGTTCTACTTTAAGCAGACTACTTTGTGCCAAAAAAAAAACAACATTCAGTTTTTGGGAAAAATTCAAAAATAGCCATAGAAAAATAGAGTTCCAAAGCTTCGGAAGGATTGTTATGAAAAGTGAAGGCCAAATTTAGAGTTCATGGAACACTGTGTGCAGATTTCAAAAGTTATTCTCGGTGTTAGGAGAAAGCATCAAATCGCCTAAGCTGGCAAAGAAATCGTCTACCACAGTAAGTGAAAGTGGAACTACTTCATTATGCAGATCAATTGTGCACAGATGAGAAGCATCGCCATCAGCGTCAGCCGCGTTAGCAATGTTCATATCGGATGGTACCTGTGTGCCTGTTGATCCGCGTATCTCACCTCCTGTTGTATTTGCCGGCGAGATCTCAATAAATGCTGTCAACAGGATAGGTAGTCGTTGGGGGCAACACAACACGTGAGCCATTACCGGACTCAGTAATGCGTCAACATCCATTGGCAGTGCTGATGGAAGTGTGAGACAAATGTCCAACACGCATTCTTCTCCACAAAGCAGGCATCGTAGAACAGGTAAGATGCAATCTTGCCAGATTGGTCTGAATGAAAGAAACAACGTGGTATTCAGATCTCTTAAACGAGCCAAGCCAAGAATCTGTGTAATTCTGTCATGGGACCGCATGGCTAAGAGAGCATGCTCCATGGTAGTCTGGGTATCGCTGATGACTGGACTTGCCATATCTGAGCAGAAGAAACAAAAATAGAATTCCTGCTACGAGTCCCAAAAGAATAGGCAGGCCGCCGAACACAGAGTGGGCGAAGTTAGGGAAAATGCTCAGGACTGCTTCAAAGGGTGCTAACAGTCCCCAAAAAATTGTCTCAAATACATGTGCAATACCGCTCGTATCAGACATGTTTAAGATTTGACCTAACATTTCTGCGAAATGTACTGGGCAGTTTGTTATAATAATGCATGTATCTCTGCAGAAGTCCTTGCAACTTGCAGATCATACGTTTCTCTGGACGAGGTCAGTGGCACAGTTTTTTGAAAAAGAATGGCTTTCATTCTGCTTAAAGTATCAATTTGTATAGAAGAGATATTCAGTGAAGGCCATAACGCCTACTCCCTGTCTGTCTTGCTTTTTGGATACAATACTTGCATACAACAAGTGACCCTGGCTGACACACTAACTAGATACGCTTTTCCTGGCAACATGCCACAACAACTGTGATCATTGAGCATAACGGAGCTGCCATTAGAAAGCTGCCTGAAAATTGGTTCTATCACCGCTGCTGGTGAACCGTGCAGGTGGCAAGAAAGGTTATTTGAAGAACCCTTGCAGGCTCTGTGTAAATTAATACCTTGACACAAAAGTGTACCGCTTAGTGAGTTCTTACAATTTTTTCCCCTAAGAAATACCTCCTTTCCCCCACTCCAACATTTGTGTGTGTATGGTAAATTCCAGGTCGACTTAGTGTATTCTTTACCCAACCTTTCATACAGGCCTGCTGGTATGAGTTTTAAGCAATACTGAAATTGGAAAATCACCACTGGTATCGTGATGGTGCCATGTATTATCCATTCAACTACTGGTTTCTCAGAAAAAGTTAATGGTAATCTTTCCAGTTTTTCTATGCTCGGCACGGTATAGTCTGCTCCTCCTTGTTCCAAAGAGATTTGTTTATCTGTAAGGTTAAAGACAGTAAACAATGACGTGGTGTTGATTAGACGCCATGGCACATAGCCTGAACGGAGATTTTGTAACGTCCAGCCTAGCAGCATTATAGAACGTAATTGAGACTGGCCAGGTTGTAACATTAGCAAGTCCTGCTCTATTATGTCAACGGCAGATGATACAATGCTGTCCAAAGAATAATTCTGGAGGACAGAGTTGTTAACCCATTGTCCACTACAGAGAGAGCTTTCTCTAAATTAATACGATCAATTTCTCGTATTCTTTCTGCAGTTTCCATTTGCGTGACTTTCCATGCTTCATTGTAAGCAGAATATATACCGGCGTATATGAAACATTTTTGACGTGGTTTACGAGGTCCAAGTAAGAAGTCTCGTAAATCAACGCCTTCTTTAAGTAAAGTTAAGTGTTGTTTAATTTCTGGAAGTGTGGATTTCTGTAGCCAATCAAGGCATAGTTTTCCTACACTGTATGTTGTAACTATCCCTGGATGTGGTCGCTGGGAATATCTTGGATCTGGCCTAGCTACTGTGAACCCTTGTGTTTTGTTCAGGAATCTATCTTGACAGTTATTCGTGTCTGTGGGCCAGATTAACCATTTTTTCCAATTAGGATTAGTTCTGTTCTGTTGTAAAATCTGTTTTACGTCTATCTCCTCATCTGCAGTGCCTTTACTGTCAGGTGTGGCTTTAGGTATGGACGGTTTGTTTAAATCTTTTATCTTAGCTAAGCCAAGACAAGATGTTTGTTGAACAGTGTCATTTAAAAACATTATTTGTTCTGGTATAATGCAAGCTCTGAATAAGGCTTATAAACCTTGCACCTGCCAGTCATTTGTGCCGCAGACAGTTGTTGTCTCAATGTTGTCTTTCCAAAAGTTGAAACCTAATGTAGACAGCTGAGCATAAAAGTTCGCAGAATAAATTTGTTTAGTATTAGTCAACATGTTTTTCATTCCTATCTTATTCACGTTTTTGAAATAAAACGTTTCTGGATTTGTGACATTAAAACCTGAGAAGTATGGAAACTTTTCATAAAATGTTTTTGAGCTGCCTTTTGGCGGTGTTGGACAATGTTCCCATTGATTATAAGTAAAAACATTCCTAGGGTTTGCAGATTTGTGCAAATATTGATGACCATAATGATTAAAACAAAACATTTGTTCATAATCTGATGAACCTTCTAAGTATTCATGTTTAGTGAATTTAGCTGACATTTCTAAATCTGTCATCATATTATTAACAGCTTCAAAGTCCCAATCATCAGAAAATGTTCTGGGTGAGACAAAGTCACGCAGAGAAACCTTAAATTGGTGGGGGATCTTCAATAGTTCCACCGGACCATATATGTCATACTCAGTTGTGTCCCATGCTATACCACCAGGTATAGGAACGGCTGTGATGTTCACTGATGATAGGTCTCTTCGCTCACAATGAGATGATTTGTGAGGTTTCAGGAGCAAGTTGATGTTCTTACTTGCTGTGTCCATTGTACTGTATTTTCCATCAATCATCTTTCCCAAACTTAAAACAAGAATGAGCCAAAGTAGGAGAAAAAGTACACCTAACACAATCCAAAATCCAAAATGAAACCAGATATGTATTTTCAAATTGATAAAAGAGTCCTGTTATTTTTTCTTTGAAAGTTTTTTTAGCTGGCATAGTTTTAGGTTCACTGGAATCCTCAGAAAAGTTATCAAAGTTGATAAAATAGCCAGAGGCAGTTCTGTCAATTGTTGGTATCGCCTCCGGATTTTTGAAATCGTTGGAGCTGCCTCTTCCTTTGTCATATTTGTATAGTCAGAGGCTATATCATTGTAGACAGGTCTTTCTTGACAAACTGTTATTTGGGTTTCAAGAGGCACAAGTTCCATGGCTTTGTTGCATAGTCCTTCTTTTCTTACTGCAGGTTTATCGAAGGTGTTAAGTCTTTCAGTTTGTACCTCTTGGATTGTAGCAAGATTAGGGGGCATATTACCAAGCAATAGCGATAATTATCGCTATTGCTTGGTTAGCGTGAAAAAATGAACGCTGAGCTGCAGCGATTTTTATCGCAGATAAACCTTGGTATTACCAAAGTTTATCGCAAATGCGATAAAAATCGGCCGCAATGCATGAATATCGCTGAAAAGTCAGCGATATTCATGCATTAGCGAGCTAATGCTCTTAGCCATGTTATCCACCTCCCATTGGATAACATGGCTAAGAACTGCTCAGGGCAGGTGTTAGCTTTTGGAGATATTCGCGCTTAGCGCGAATATCTCCAAAAGTTGGTAATAGGAGATAGCGATATTAGCGACTGTTTTCAGTCGCTAACATCTTGGCACGCCCACTTTGCATGTCATTAGTGATAAATATCACTGACATGCAAAGTGGGGTCCAAGATGGCCGCTATCTCCTACTAGCTGTCGCTAACTGGTTATAGCGACAGCTAAGTAATAGGGAGATAATTTATATCTCCGCTTTCTTGGCTTTTAAAGCCAAAAAAGCAGAGATAAACCCCCTTGATAATATGCCCCTAAGTTTTCTGCTACATCTTGGGAGTCCACTGGGCCTGCTACTTATTATCGGCCACATGATGTGGTTTCACCAGGTCGATGGACATGACTCTGTTCTCCCTTTTTCCAGCAAGGGGCGGTAGTAAAACTGATCTTGTTCCGTGGATTGCTAAGACAGGTACTGGTTTTCTGTAGGAAGGCCCAAATTCCTTCTTCACCGCGATCTTTTCCCTGACTAGATCCCCAATCTTTGGAATCCAGACAGGTCTTGCTGGGACAGGTGGCTTTTCTTCAGTGGTCGTTGGCTTTTGTGTTGTGTTACTCAGACATCTTCTTGTTTCATTTAAGTCCTGTAAAACAGCCAAACGGTCTTTGATATCAAAGGTTTTTTGTCCCACCACTGAAGTTTGACAATCAAGATCCTGGATGAGCATTCTAGTACCAAATAGTAATTCATATGGAGCGATTCCCCCCAGAGAATTTCTTGGCAGATTATTAAGACTACATTGGACATTTATTAGATGTTTGACCCATCCGTCACCCGAGCCTAATACCCTAGCTGTTATAGATTGCTTTATGTCACTGTTTTTTCTTTCCACTACCGCATTTCCCTCTGGTTGGAATGGGCTTGAGTACCGCAATGCAACGCCCAAGCTAGCCATGGCCTCCTTGTAAGCTCAAGAGCTAAACGCAGGACCCTGGTCAGAATGCAGCGTGCCGATTGCGTTTGTGCCGATAAAGACTTGCAAATCTTTTATAACAGTTCGGGCGTCAGCCGAGCGCTGAGGCCACATCCAAATTAATCTTGTCCTAATAGTTAGGGGACCGCATCCGTCCATGGTGACATCTGCGAGTAGAAAGTCTAATGCTGTCTAACAGTGGTGTCTGTACTGAGCTGGCTACACTGTAGCCAGGTACCTGGTGGCTTTCAAAGCTATGATCTCTGTAACAGGTATCACAGTTAATTCCGAATTTGTACCTTCGACGCTCATTCCCGGCCACCAGTACATCTCTTCTAATTCTATTAGAGATTTTAAGATCCCTTGATGTGTCAGACCCTCTTCAATATGTGCTTCATGAACCAAAGCACCTCTCTGGTTCCTGTTTGGAATTACTCTATCCCCCACTCCAGGGATTCAAGCAAAAGGGACGGAGTTTGCATCAATTATGTATGTATATCCGAGTGGATAATTTAGAGGTAACGATGCATAGCTGCCTTTGATTGAGGCATTTACTGCTAGCATTGTTTCACCGTCTATTTTCGTTTTTGAACGAGTGATTGCAGCTACGGAAGCCGTTTGCACAGCTGCCGTTGCGGCTTCATCAGCCAATGAATTCCCTGCAACATGAATGCCATCACGTTGATGACTCAGTGTATGAATCACGTGAGTCTTTTTGTAGTTCTTTTTGCAAAAGAACTACTTGTTCCCAAAGCATTTTATGCTTGATTGTGCCACTTCTTGCGTCTTTGAAACCGTTTTTTACCCAGTTCTGCAGATATTCATTGTTAGACTGGAAGCAGTAATACCAATCGCACACTATGAGTGTGGGGAATTCGCAATCAGTATTTTCAAGTGCATCTTGAAAGCCTGCAGTTCAGCTCGCTGAGCTGTACAGTCTCCGAGTGACTGAGTTTTAGTGACCATTGGTCGAAGTTTACCTTTGCGACAGCGACCTTTAACAATCGCGCACGCAGCACTATAGGCTTGTTTACCCCCAATTGCGGGCTGTGCTGATCCTTCTGTATAGATTATACATCCATAATGTTCTAGAAGCAGAATTTCAGTCGGCAGAGGACATTCTTGTTCGTGGAAATTCTTGTGTTTTCAAGTAGGGGTCAAAAATGTATTCAACGTGTATTGCAGCAAGAGAATTAACTCATTGTATCCATCACTGATGTAAAACCTTAGCATTTGGAATGCTCACTTTTGTTACTGCCTCTAAGGCAGGTACAGGTGTAACGGTCAATATGCGTTTACCCTGTGCGAGAGCTCTCTCTTTTGCCACTGCAGTTTGAACCGCTGTCAGAATCTTTTCTGTAGAAGTGAATTTCATTTCAGCTTGTGTGTACAAGTGTGATTTGTAAGCTATTGGTACCTTTTCACCTTCATTAAAGGTTAGGTATGTGAATCCACATCTCCCTGGGATGATTTGGATCACAAGGTTGCGTATATTGTCGCGTGTTTGTAGCTGTGTTTTTGCTAACATGTCTGTTTGCACTGAACGCAAAATTTTGGTGTGTTTTTGTGTCCAATTAGTTGATTTGAAATCAGGTTTTATTAGTTCGTAGAGAGGTTTAACCCTTTCTACGTATTTTAGAACGTAAGTTCTTCCACAATTCAGGAACCCTAGAATTGACTGTAAGTTTTTCAGCGTTTTTGGAGGTTGGAGCAGCGCACATTTCTCTAGAAAGTTGGCTGCCAGGCTTTTTCTTTCACTTGATAACTCGTAGCCTGAAAATAGGACGTTGAGGTGGGCAGTTGGTGATTTCTTAAAATTGAATTTGTACCCTTCAGAGGCGAACCCAAGTATTAGGGTGTTCACTTTTTTCAAGTGTATGTCCAAATCATCGTCTGTAAGATAGATGTCATCGACATAAGATAATGCCTCATCATCATACGTTTGTAGTAACTGTGTTACTCTGGCTGAAAATAAACCTGGACTATTCTTCAATCCCTGGGGGAGACGGCAACATTTTCGCTGTGTCCCCATTATTGAGAAAGCGGTCAAGTACCTACTTACTGGTGCAATGTTTTGACAGAAGAAACCGTTAGAAATATCTAATGTGGTTTTATATTTTTTACGCACGATGTTATTCGTCAGTGCTGCACTGTGTGCATTTTGTACTGCAAAAGTTTTGCAACAAGAGTTTAAGTGTCTGTAGTCCAAAACTAGACGATATGTATTGTCTGGTTCGGAGACAGGAAACAAAGGATTGCTCATAGATGAGGTGCATGCTTCAATCACCCCTTGGTAATAAAGTTGATCTAAGAGCGCTGTGACCTGTTTTTTAGCTTCTTTCTTAACTGGATACTGCCTTTGTGCAGTAGGTTGATTTCTTAACTGGATTTTATGGTGTGGAGAGTCTTCATCCCATCCCACATGATTTTTGTATAATACTGGAGCTTGGGCTACTGCCCATTTTCTGGCATATGTGTATTTTTTATGCATTAGAATGTGATTTGAGAAGGCTGGCATAATTATCTCTTCGCCATGTGGAACTCCCTGACAAATTCAGGTGGCCAGTCTTGTTCAGCTAGAAGAATGTCATAACCCTTAGATAGCTTCTCCCAAAAGAGTGCCTTTGTTTTCCTAGTTATGTCCCCCTCCATCCGGAGTGTTACTTCATAAAACTTATGTTATATGAAGAGGGATACCCCCTGTGGGTAGCTGCGCGCCCTATAAATTCAACTACAAATACAAATACAGATACAGATGTGGTACACTAACCCTGGTATCGGCAGTTTCAACTTGAATGCATTCATTCAAGTCCACTGTCTCCAGATGATCCTTCAGGATCTTGCGAGCTATGGTGACCTCTGCTGCGCTGTCTAGCATTGTCTGGGCCCACTCCCTGTTCTTGAGTTGTGTCCTCAAGGGATCACTGAAATAATATAGACTGCCAAAATATCGACCTGCAAAAATATCGTTGCCAAAATATCGACAGACAAAATATCGACTTTCTATCTACAAACAGGTAAGTACAAAAATATCGAGTACAAAATATTGTTAACAATAATATAGATGTAAAAAATATCGACTTTATTAAAAACAGTGTTAAATTAAATTAATATTAAATTTAAATGACTAAAATATACTTAAAAATACTTAAATTAAATTATAATAATTAAATAATAAATGAAAATAATAAAAAAAAAATTACAATCTTATTTGTTGACCCTGAACCCTAAAATATACCCCTTTACCCAAAAACCCAAAACTGACCCTGAACCCTAAAAATACCCCTTTACCCAAAAACTAAAAACTGACCCTGAACCCTAAAAATGCCCCTTTACCCAAAAACTGAAAACTGACCCTGAACCCTAAAAATGCCCATTTACCCAAAAACTGACCCTGAACCCTAAAAATGCCCCTTTACCCAAAAACTGAAAACTGACCCTGAACCCTAAAAATGCCCCTTTACCCAAAAACTGAAAACTGACCCTGAACCCTAAAAATGCCCCTTTACCCAAAAACTGAAAACTGACCCTGAACCCTAAAAATGCCCCTTTACCCAAAAACTAAAAACTGACCCTGAACCCTAAAAATACTCCTTTACCCAAAATTTATCAATATTATTTAATTACCAATTAATTATTAATTAACAATAACAATAAAGTAAATATATTAGCACATTAGCTGTAATTATTTTAATAATTAATATTATTTTTTCCCAATTAATTACTTAAGAATAACACAAAATTATATATTAAAATGTACTCTAATTAATGTAATTAACTAATTACAATTAATCAATTACCAATTAATTACTAATTCAAAATATGTACAAAATTATATTAATTAATTAACTAATTATTATTAATTATCAATTAATTATTAATTATAAATATTTACAAACATATATTAATTAATTAATTATTATTAAATTACTTCCCACCCTATTCCCCTATAAACCAACAACCCGCTACAGAATTACATAACGCAATTATTAAAAAAACAAATTCCATTTAATAAAATATTTTATCACATTAATACACACTTTTCACACATATTATTACATAAAAATACACTATAAAATATTATATATTATTAAAAATTCGATATTTTTGCTATCTATATTTTAAACAGTCGATATTACTTCACTTACCTGAAAAACGATATTTTTGTAGTCGATATTATGTCCAGTCGATATTTTGTCCAGTCTATATTTAAAACTCGATATTATGTCCAGTCGATATTTTGGAGTCGATATTTTGTCTGTTCACCGTCCTCAAGATCCTCGGCATGTCTGACCTTTAGACTTACTACCTTCTTTTTGGTGAATTGGGTCTTCTTATTTTTTAGAATGTGCTGTTCGTCTTTAGACGATACAGAAAAGGGGGTGGTGATGAACAGAGTGTCTGAATTAAGCAGACCACTCCTACCCAGTCAGGAGATCAGGGCTTAATCCATCACCGTTATTTAGCTCACTGCATCACCCCAGTTCAGAACCTGGCTATATGCAATTTAGTCTGACCCCGTGCCTCATGGGTCCCTTTCTCACTGCACCATCAGGATTCAAGCAAGCTGGGCCGAAGACGGCTGAAATGTCAGAAACCGGTCCCCAGAAGCTTGTTTCCTTCCCAGTATAAGAATTGGCTTGGTAGTTTGGTCTGCCCTGTTCCCATGATGCACTGGGCCAGGGACAGACTAATTTGCATGTAGCCAGGTTCTGAGCTGGGATGGTGCAGTGAGCTAAAAAACGGTGATGGATCAAGCCCTGATCTTTGGGCTGGGTAGGAGTGTTCTGCTTAACTCAGATACTCTGTCCATCACCACCCCCTTTTCTGAATCGTTTTGTCCACCATAAGCGTGGAAGGGTATACTCAGATGTGAGTCCCTTGCTCAATGCACCATCAGGATTCAAGCAAGCCGGGCCGAAGACGGCTGAAATGCCAGAAACCGGTACCGGAAGCTTGTTTCCTACCCAGTATAAGAATTGGCTTGGTAGTTTGGTCTGCCCTGTTCCCATGATGCACTGGGCCAGGGACAGACTAATTTGCATGTAGCCAGGTTCTGAGCTGGGATGGTGCAGTGAGCTAAAAAGCGGTGATGGATCAAGCCCTGATCTTTGGACTGGGTAGGAGTGTTCTGCTTAACTCAGATACTCTGTCCATCACCACCTCCTTTTCTGAATCGTTTTGTCCACCATAAGCGTGAAAGGGTATACTCAGATGTGAGTCCCTTGCTCACTGCACCATCAGGATTCAAGCAAGCCGGGCCGAAGACGGCTGAAATGCCAGAAACCGGTCCCCAGAAGCTTGTTACCTTCCCAGTATAAGAATTGGCTTGGTAGTTTGGTCTGCCCTGTTCCCATGATGCACGGGGCCAGGGACAGACTAATTTGCATGTAGCCAGTTTCTGAGCTGGGATGGTGCAGTGAGCTAAAAAACGGTGATGGATCAAGCCCTGATCTTTGGACTGGGTAGGAGTGTTCTGCTTAACTCAGATACTCTGTCCATCACCACCCCCTTTTCTGAATCGTTTTGTCCACCATAAGCGTGGAAGGGTATACTCAGATGTGAGTCCCTTGCTCACTGCACCATCAGGATTCAAGCAAGCTGGGCTGAAGACGGCTGAAATGCCAGAAACCGGTCCCCGGAAGCTTGTTTCCTTCCCAGTATAAAAATTGGCTTGGTAGTTTGTTCTGCCCTGTTCCCATGATGCACTGGGCCAGGGACAGACTAATTTGCATGTAGCCAGGTTCTGAGCTGGGATGGTGCAGTGAGCTAAAAAACGGTGATGGATCAAGCCCTGATCTTTGGACTGGGTAGGAGTGTTCTGCTTAACTTAGATACTCTGTCCATTACCACCCCCTTTTCTGAATCGTTTTGTCCACCATAAGCGTGGAAGGGTATACTCAGATGTGAGTCCCTTCCTCACTGCACCATCAGGATTCAAGCAAGTCGGGCCGAAGACGGCTGAAATGCCAGAAACCGGTCCCCGGAAGCTTGTTTCCTTCCCAGTATAAGAATTGGCTTGGTAGTTTGGTCTGCCCTGTTCCCATTATGCACTGGGCCAGGGACAGACTAATTTGCATGTAGCCAGGTTCTGAGCTGGGATGGTGCAATGAGCTAAACAACGGTGATGGATCAAGCCCTGATCTTTGGACTGGGTAGGAGTGTTCTGCTTAACTCAGATACTCTGTCCATCACCACCCCTTTTCCGAATCGTTTTGTCCACCATAAGCGTGGAAGGGTATACTCAGATGTGAGTCCCTTGCTCACTGCACCATCAGGATTCAAGCAAGCCGGGCCGAAGACGGCTGAAATGCCAGAAACCGGTCCCCGGAAGCTTGTTTCCTTCCCAGTATAAGAATTTGCATGGTAGTTTGGTCTGCCCTGTTCCCATGATGCACTGGGCCAGGGACAGACTAATTTGCATGTAGCCAGGTTCTGAGCTGGGATGGTGCAGTGAGCTAAAAAACGGTGATGGATCAAGCCCTGATCTTTGGACTGGGTAGGAGTGTTCTGCTTAACTCAGATACTCTGTCCATCACCACCCCCTTTTCTGAATCGTTTTGTCCACCATAAGCGTGGAAGGGTATACTCAGATGTGAGTCCCTTGCTCACTGCACCATCAGGATTCAAGCAAGCCGGGCCGAAGACGGCTGAAATGCCAGAAACCGGTCCCCGGAAGCTTGTTTCCTTCCCAGTATAAGAATTGGCTTGGTAGTTTGGTCTGCCCTGTTCCCATGATGCACTGGGCCAGGGACAGACTAATTTGCATGTAGCCAGGTTCTGAGCTGCGATGGTGCAGTGAGGTAAAAAACGGTGATGGATCAAGCCCTGATCTTTGGACTGGGTAGGAGTGTTATGCTTAACTCAGATACTCTGTCCATCACCACCCCCTTTTCTGAATCGTTTTGTCCACCATAAGCGTGGAAGGGTATACTCAGATGTGAGTCCCTTGCTCACTGCACCATCAGGATTCAAGCAAGCCGGGTCAAAGACAGCTGAAATGCCAGAAACCGGTCCACGGAAGCTTGTTTCCTTCCCAGTATAAGAATTGGCTTGGTAGTTTGGTCTGCCCTGTTCCCATGATGCACTGGGCCAGGGACAGACTAATTTGCATGTAGCCAGGTTCTGAGCTGGGATGGTGCAGTGAGCTAAAAAACGGTGATGGATCAAGCCCTGATCTTTGGACTGGGTAGGAGTGTTGTTCTGCTTAACTCAGATACTCTGTCCATCACCACCCCCTTTTCTGAATCGTCTTTAGACTTCACGCATTCTTCCTTTTGTTCTGATCGTCCTTTTCTTTCGGATTTCTGCGACTAAGTCTGAAAGATACGAGAGGAACGTGTATCATTATCTTGATATCTATCAGGTTTTCTCAAATTATCCCTATTTCTGAGGTTATACCTCTTTTCAGAGGGCTCCTGTTGAGGAGACCTTCCTCAGGACTGAGAACGCTTCTCTTAAGGAAGTGTCTGTTTAGTGTTTTCCCACTTCTTTTTAGGAGTAGTGAGATTATGTTTAATAAAAACTTTTTCAGGATTTTCAGTTAGTTGGAGTTTTACTGGTTTCCCACCCAAACTATCTCTACCTAGTTCTTCATAGGATTTTTAAATAATTCTTGCAATTTCATATGGTTGCTCTGTTATATCAGTTTCTTTTTAGTTTTTGGCGGATTGCCACGGATGCTGCTTCACCTTTGACGTTAGCTAATAGTATAGCCGAGACCTGTTTGAAATCTTTTAGTAACTTCATACCAAGATTTAAGGCAGGTTCTGGTCCGTATTCATTTTGAATCTGTCTTAGAACGTCTGGTATTACCGCCATAGACGGAGCACCATGTGTTTTTGTGTAGAATGAAGCAAAGACTGTACCCCAAGTGTCACAGTCCTCTACGTGTGGTGCAATTCTCATTGGTAAACAGATTGTCAGAATCCTGTGTTTCTCGTGAGGTGTACTATCAGGAAATACTGCCTCTATTTGAGTAATTTTTTGAGCTAACCAGAATGGAATTTGTTCCAGTTTTGCAGGCAATTTACCAATGACTGACTGTATAGTCTGTGGTGTTATTTTGTTTGTGTTCCCCTGATGAGGGGTGTGCTGCGGAATCCTTATAGTAGGTTGGACTGTTAAAGTCTGCATGACATATTGAACCAATTGTCTGTGTATTTTTATTAGCTGTTTCAGCTGAGCTAATAGTTCTGGACATGTCATTCTTTCAATGTCAGGATGTGGTGTATAGCTGGCTAGTACCGGCCATGTCACTCCTGGTCTACCTAGTGGACCGAGCCTGGTAATGTGATTTTGATGTTGTAGGGGGCCATTAAACCAGTGCTGATGCTCTTGGTAAGTTACTGGAATTTCAACGTACTCGAAAGGTAAGTATTCCGCTGGAGGTTCCTCTACTTTGTAGTAGTAGAACTTGTGTGTTACTGCATTTGCTGCAGGAAACAGAATCCATGAATAAAATACCTCTGTCTGCCGATATTCATGTGCCTCTATAAAAAATATTACTTTACCACCTCTTGATGATACTCCATTTTCTATAAGTTTTATAGTGATTGTTTTCCTTATATTTACCGGGATGAGTATAGCATCCAGGTTATTTTGTTGGAGACTTGTGTCATCTAAAACTGCTTGAGCAGCTGCTGCAGCTCTCTCTCTTTCATCGTCACTCTCTGACATTTTGTTTGCCGAAAGTTTGCAGAGCAAGTTTCAAGGAATTAAAGATTAGGTGCACAATATTTTGGAATACAGGTATCCTTCAACGTTGAACAAATCAAAAAACTAATACATAGGATTTTCGTCCTACTCAGTTATTGCGGATAATATATCATTTTACCCACTCCAGACGTCTATTGGAGTATTTTATGGGAAAAGGGGTCTGTGTGAAAAGCACGACTGAGTTACTCTAGTATCTAGCATTAAATTATCGCCTTACCAAATGTTGGGCGCCATGTAGTGTAGTTCCTATATTCCCAATAGGATCTGTGCATTGGAATAACATATCCTATATTTTTGACATAGGACTGAGGTCTACTAGGTCTCTGTCGAATATACTAGACTTAATTGTGAGTGGCAGCTAGCGCAGAGATCACTAGAAAGTTTCTCGAATACACAAGAAGGGATTAGTTTCTGATAACCGCATAAACATGATAACTTTGTTTCCCAAGAATAAGAAATGTATCTCTAGAGTCGCGGAAACAATAGATAGATATTTCACTCAGTCAATCGTGCATGCTTCGTTTCACCAGAGGTGCTGAGAAATAGAGAGACGGGTGTTTGCAATAAAAAGGAATTTATTCAACAGTCTTCTTTCTCATGCAGAGGAAATGAACCGCTACAACCGTAATACTGGTAGCAAAGTACAATGCGTTCAGTACGAAGAGCATTATAAAATAATACTGTAAAAGCATGATATGGTTTCTAAGCCATAACATACATAGAATACATACATTAATAAATAAAGACTAAAAGTACTCAACTGGTGCTTCTAAAACATGCCTACCCCGGTGTACCTAACCTAGTTCTAGTACAAGGGAAGAAGTAAGTGAGGTGTAGCTTAGTTTTAGTATTCTTTGCCAAGAATTCTCTAAGGGTCTAATCAGCTCTGTACCTTGGTTTGGAATGAAGGAGGTCTGGTATCTCTCTCTCTCAGGACTCGATTTCCTAGCAACCCGCAAGTGTAGCCTGGAAACACTGGAGCTGGATTTCTCGACAGGAGAAAAGACAGCATCTCTATCAGTGCGTCTGCTGGAGGGTCGGCTTCTTTCGGCACTTGCTGCAGCGAGATGCGTCGGCCAAGTAGATAGCTGAACTGCTCCAAACCACTGTGTGTTTGCTTGGGCAAGTGTGGGCATATTTATACCTTGAAGGTGCCTGGTTTGACGTAAGGCTGGGCATAATAACGTCATCAAAGACTTTGTTCTTTGAAAACTCAATTAGTTCTTGGATTAATCAATATTCAAGCAAGGGGAAGTCCCTGACTGCTGAAGGCGGGTTTTTCCAAGAAATCGTTGTGGATTTTCGGAACTAGTGGAAGTCGTGCTGCCGTATTTGGACTGCATAGGCTAAGTCAAAATATGGTTATGATTTCTATGCCTATATAAAGATACGGTGATTTATACCTATATATGGGCATGAATCAGGAAAATTACACTAGGGTCCTAAATTCATATACAACAACCTATTCCATCTGTTGTTTTCCTCCCCTCCCACCCCGCTCCGTCACGCCTCCTTGCGCTTACCTGCGCTGGCCGCCACTGTTTAGGGTTAGAATCATGTTGCCATAATTTCATTGGTTGAAGCATATACTGGCAGTCTGGCCTTGCAGTCAGTGAAATCTGTCAGCGAATTTATTTGAGAACCCACTGTAAATGTTATGGTGAAACTATAGGCAGGCCATCACAAGGCCTCACATCATCTCCACCAAATGGGCAGTCTAGAGAACAGGGAGTATTTTACAAGGTAAGCAGACCTGGAAGTCAGTGCCTGCCTGTGGAAATTGGCAGTGATCGCTGTCAGCATGAGCTAAAGCCATTTTGTTTGTGGCAGCCATTTTAGTTAAGCCATGTGCTCGCAATGTGCTTTACCATCCTCACTGTTGTCTGCCCTTGTATTTCGCTGGAGTCATCAAGTATAGTTAACTGTTTCAGCACTGAGCTAGAGCCTTGTGCATGCTCAGAAAGACTTGTGGCTGTTATAATCGTAACTGTCGGACTATTTTAGCTAATGTCAGCAGTTGTTTAGCTCCTCCTACATTATTGATTAAGCGATTCCCATGTGTCCTTATATGTACAAATGACTATTTGTGTGTCAAATTGTACTGCAAGTATTACGGTATAAAGTAAGCCTGGGCATAGATCGCGTAGCCGCACTCCGCGAGCTACGCGAAGATGCACTTGCACTCCGCGAACTACGCATAGCTCCGCGAGCATGCGTAGTAGCTTGCTTGACCCATTCGCAAGCCATTTTTCGTCTTCGGGAGCGCCGTGGAACTCTGGAACCTGCTCGACACCACATCTCCAGACGTCGCCTTCCTCACGGAAACATGGATGAACGCCTCCTCAGCGCCCGACATCGCCGTCGCCATCCCGGACGGATACAAGATCACCCGGAGAGACCGCATCAACGAGACAGGAGGAGGCATCGCCATCGTCCACAAGAACACCATCCGCATCACGACCAACTCAGACGACACCCTCACAGCCGCTTAACATCTTCACTTCCAGATACACACCGACCCCAAGACCACACTCAGAGGCACCCTCATCTACAGACCCCCAGGACCTCGCACAAAATTCAGCGAGGACATCCCAGACTTCATCAGCCCGCACGCCCTCGCCTCCGCTGACTACATCCTCCTAGGGGACCTCAACTTCCTCCTGGAGAACAACAACGACAACACCACCACCACCCTGCTGGACAACCTCGCCAACCTCGGACTCATGCAACTGGTGAACACCCCCACCCACTACGCCGGACACACGCTTGACACAGTCTTCTCCTCCAGCAAGTACATCTCCTTCAGCCACTGCACCGGGCTACACTGGACAGACCACAGCTGCGTCCACTTCAGCTTCAGAAAGACCACGACTCACCACCACCCGCAACAGGTTCCGTGCAGGAACTGGAACAAGATCACCACCGACCAGCTCACCACTGCACTGAGCCAGAACCCGCCCGCCAGCTCAACGGACCCCAACCAAGCAGCCAACAACCTCACACAGTGGATCACCAATTGCGCTCGCCCAACCAGCCTCGACCACTCGCTGTCCGGCTTCCGCACCAACCACAGCACCGAGACCGCCCTCATCGCAGCCACTGACGACATCCGAGCCCTGCTTGACAACTGGGAAACAGCGGCCCTCATCCTCCTGGACCTCTCCGCAGCATTCGATACGGTCTGCCACCGCACCCTAGTGCAGCGCCTCAGCAACATCGGTATCCAAGAGAAGGCACTGGAGTGGATCATCTCGTTCCTCATGGGAAGAACCCAGAGAGTCCGCCTCCCCCCGTACAGATCCAAGGCCACCGAAGTCATATGCGGCGTACCACAAGGATCATCACTCAGCCCCACCCTCTTCAACGTCTACATGAGCCCCCTCGCAGCCATCGTACGACAACCCAACCTCAACATCATCTCCGACGCCGACGACACCCAGCTGATCCTCTCCCTCACCAACGACCCAGGAACCGCCAGAACCAACCTACACGAAGGGATGAAAGACGTAGTCGAGTGGATGAGGAACAGCCGCCTGAAACTGAACTCAGACAAGATGGAAGTCCTCATCCTTGGATCATCACCCTCCGCCTGGGACGACTCCTGGTGGCCCCCTGCCCTGGGCAGCGCACCTAACCCAACGGACCACGCACGCAACCTGGGCTTCATCCTGGACTCCTCCCTCTCGATGACCAGACAAGTCAACGCCGTCTCATCATCATGCTTCAACATCCTACGCACGCTCCGAAAGATCTTCCCATGGCTCGCCACCGAAACCAGGAAGACGGTCACACAGGCACTCTTCACCAGCCGACTGGACTACGGAAACACCCTCTATACCGGAACCACAGCCAAACTCCAGAAAAGACTCTAACACATCCAGAACGCCTCCGCACGACTCATCTTGGACATCCCCCGACACAGCCACATCTCCGGACACCTGAGAGACCTTCACTGGCTCCCCGTCAGCAAGAGAATCACGTTCCAACTCCTCACCCACGCACACAAGGCCCTCCACGACCTGGGCCCCAGGTACCTCAACAACCGCCTGACCTTCTACACTCCCACCCGCCAGCTACGATCGACCAGCCACGCCCTCGCCGCCGTGCCACGCATCCGAAGATCCACCATGGGAGGAAGATCCTTCTCCTACCTGGTAGCCAAGACTTGGAACTCCCTCCCCATCCACCTCCGCCTGACCCAAGACCACCTCTGCTTCAGGAAGCAACTCAAGACATGGCTGTTCGAGCAGTAGCGGACCCCCCTCCCCCAAGTGCCTTGAGACCCTCTGGGTGAGTAGCGCGCTATACAAATATCCTGATTGATTGATTGATTGCCTGCATGCTCGGGATGTGTAGCGTGCGAAGTTACCCATGAGGTTTGTCCTGCCCGCGTCCCCTTATTTCCGGTCACTACTAACGTGTTCGCGAGTTATTCTGTGCCAGATTGCAGTTTCTGCGTGTTCAGCAACTCGATCTTACCGACAAGCATCCTCGCGCACGCGAAAATGCTATTGAGTGCGCGAGAAGTACGCTACGCAGCAGTTTGCGGAGTATTCAACAACTTCGCGTTCTCCGCGGAGCGCGGAGTTGCCGAAACTCCGCAAACTCCGCGAACGGAGCGTAATTCTTCGCCCAGGGTTAGTATAAAGGCACCATGGTTTCTCTATTCACTATTTCCGAAGGCTCTTAGAAGCGATTGACCTACTTCGCCACGAACCACTGTTTTGCTGAATAATTCTTGTGATTGAATACTGCGATATTGCTTGTCATGTTCATTAACCTTAAATAATCTTCTGTTACCAATAGCCCTGAGGAAGTCTGTTGCTTATACCACTAAAGACGAAACACGTGTTGGCGGCTAGGATTGTTTACGAAGAAGTGCTGTGTAATAAACGAAGATAAGAAGATCGTCTCGACCTTGATTTACTAAGGACTCTATTAACTGTTGATGCAAGCTAAGGATATATTTGTGTTTGGCTTTATATAGTATAGATTTTTCTGTACTTTCTGGTTGATGGATGATGGCCACCACCTTATCCTTTGAGCTATCTATATTTTTAGTTTAAATTGCCTCCCAACTTTGTGCAACTATCATCCAGCCATCCTTTCTCTGTAGTATTATTCACAACCTATGATCCATATGGCACATGGGCCAGCACATGTTGGAGCATCCTCAATAGGGAAGTTAGTGACGCAGTTTGGGATCATCCTGAAATTGCCGGCACAGCTAAAAATATATCCACTCCTGTCTTATTTGTCTTCAATATAATCCTGGAAAGGAAACATGAACTCCAACGGGAGGGTTTGATACACCAACCGCACCTTTTGAGCTGCTGCAAATGGATTACATCCAGCTTGAACGCTGTAATAACTTAAAGTATGTCCTAGTTGTGGTATGTGCCTTCAGCAAATGGATAGAGGCATACCCTACAAAAGATGATACAGCTCTTACTACATCAATGGTGCTTTTGAAGGATTTTGTCCTCGATTTGGTGTTTGCCAACTTTTGTGGAGGAACAACGGACCCCATTGTATAGGGCAAGTTGTTGAGTATGTTTTGAAAGGATTAGGGATAAAGCAGAAGTTTCATGCTGCTTTCCATCCACAATCGCAAAAAACAACAGGTGATGGACAGAATGCAGAACAATTTCATACATTCACCCCAGTACAGAGATCTGGGCCTAAATCCATTGTTTTTTTGCTCACCATGCCATTCCAGTTTGAACCCAGCCATATGCAAATCAGTCTTGACCCTGTGCCCCATGGGAACAGTCCAGCCAGGACTGCCAAGCCAGGTCCTCTCTGGACTGGAAACAAGCATCCAAGGACCGGTTTCGGGCTTTCAGCCCTCATCAGCCTGGATAGCTTGATTCCAGTGGCATGGAGAGCACGGGACTCACGTCTGAGCATACCCGTCTCACTCGGGGTGACAAATGCAAAAAACACCATTTGATGGACAGAATGCAGAACAATGTCATATATTCACCCCAGTACAGAGATCTGGGCCTAAATCCATTGTTTTTTTGCTCACCAAGCCATTCCAGTTTGAAACCAGCTTGGCAGTTCGGGCTGGACTGTTCCCGTGAGGCACAGGGTCAAGGCTGATTTGCGTATGGCCATTTCTGAACTGGGGTGGGGTGGAGTGCAAAAAAACTATGGATTTAGGTCCAGATCTCTGTACTGGGGTGAATGTATGACATTGTTCTGCATTCTGTCCATCAACTGTTGTTTTTGCATTTGTCACCCCGAGTGGGATGGGTATGCTCAGACGTGAGTCCCATGCGGTCCACGCCACTGGAGTAAAGCTATCCTGGCTGAAGACGGCTGGTAGCCAGAAACCGGTCCTAGGATGCTTGATTCCGGTCCAGGAAAGACATGGCTTGGCAGTTCGGGCTGGACTGTTCCCATGAGGCACAGGGTCAAGGCTGATTTGCATATGGCCATGTCTGAACTGGGGTGGTGTGGAGTGCAAAAAAACGATGGATTTAGGCCCAGACCTCTGTGCTGGGGTGAATGTATGACATTGTTCTGCATTCTGCCCATCAACTGTTGTTTTTGCTTTCCATCCACAATCAGCAGGACTAGTGGAGTTTTACAATTCCACCCTCAAACTTAAGTTATCGAAAATCCAGGCTTCCACATCTCTGAAATGGCCTGATGCATTACCCTTAGCGTTGCTATCCATTAGATCAGTGCCACATACATGATCTGGCCTCACACCGTATGAGGTGGTATTTGGAAGGCCCATGAATATTTGGGGAATTCCTAAGCCACGCCCTATACATGATGTACCTTGTGTCTTGATGAGGGCCTACCTGTCAGAGTTGACTGATAGTCTGCTTTCTATTCATAAACAGGTTAGAGAAGCTGTTCCTGACAGGTCTGAGGGTGAAGGCCATGACCTACGGCCTGGCGACCAGGTCATGGTGAAAAATTTCCAGAGGTCGAATAGCCTGGAGCCGAGGTGGTGAGGCCCAGAAAAGGTCCTCCTCGTGACTAGAACTGCAGTCTGAGTCACCAATAAGAGGGCCTGGGTACATTTCACCCATTGTAAAAAGGTGCCATCTGCCTTGGTGGAGCCTGCCACACTTGCCGACCATCTCTGGACACAGAGAGAGGCCAAGCCATATCACCTGAAGAACCTGAGGAAGTCTTCCGGGACCACAAGATCCCAGGTGCATCTCGATATCAGCTGTGATCCCGGAGAGTAACTTTGTTATTGAAAAAGACTGCTTGAGCAACCGTCTTGGGTTAGTGAAAGAGTGAGCCGAAGAGGGGGGGTCGTTTGCTTAGTGACACCTGTCTCAACCCTCAGTGAAGAAATCAACGGCTGCCAAGGACGTTAGAGCTCCATCTACTTTGTTGTTTCAACGTCGAGATAAACATGCCTATAGTGAAGATATCGACTGCTGCAAGAATCTGCGACAAGAAAACTATGTTCATTGCTGGGTTTACTTTCATCATGATTATTATGGCAGTAATAGCTTGGGTTGTAGAGGAAGTGGTTCCTGTTCAACAAACGCTGAATGCCACTACTCCAGCCCCCATTGAGCACCATTATTTCTCCCTTCCCTATCATGAGCAGCAGCATAGAATGTCTTACCTCAATAATACGTACATCCAGATGTTGCACCACACCCACAATGCTACAAACGACACCAACTGTTGGGTGTGTGGAAGGATGCCAGCTCATCAGAAAAAGGGAGAAACACCTTTCATTCGTCTCCCATTCTCTCACAATGGTTCTTGTCGAGCCTGGTTTGCACTCTTGTGGGCTTCTGAGGTTGCTAATATTACTGATGCTGGTGTAAGGTGACTGAATTATTATATTAATAAAGTGTGCTATCCTGATGAGGAAGGAGATCCACAGACTAAAGGGACTGTGTGCATAGAAGAGGAAACTCTTCAATGCGTTTTTCCAAATATTCAAACATCTAAGGGTAATGGACCTCCTGTTATAGCTGTTACTAGAGCCCGAGCAGACTTGTGTGTGAACAGTGTTGGAAGAATTCCTGTGGGGAAGAGCGACTGTACCCTAGTACTGAACATTACTGGGGTCAAGAACAGTAGTTTTATGTTCTCACACAATACCTACTTCATCTGTGGGAATAAAGGATACTACCATCTGCCCACTGGATGGTCAGGAACTTGCTATGTGCCCTTTTTGTTGCCACCTGTGTTCTTGGCTCATGCATTCTTTCATAAAGAATATAAACTGTTAAATGACATTACCAAGAACCGATATAAGAGGACAATAAATTATGATGAGGTGGATCAGACTGACACTGCACTACGGGAATATGTTGACTTCAATTTTGGATTGTTCTTCTTTGTTGGTGCTGCTTTGAACAGTAGGAAAATCAGACGCTTGACACGTGTTGTAGAAGATGTGACCAATCAGACAGCTATGGCACTTGGAAATGTCACAGAAGAACTGCAAATTGCGAGGATTGTGGCACTCCAAAATCGAATGGTCCTTGATGTTGTGTGGTCTGATCGAGGTGGTGCATGTTGCATGATCGAGAGCAGTTGCTCCCGATCATGCTGTAATCAGGAGCAACTGCTCAATATGTATTGGATCAAGAAGTTAATGAAATGATGGACATAGATATACAAGATGTGTTCCTTGTTCCTTCTAAATCATAAATGTCTTCAGCTAATGCTAAAAGGGTCTACTGTGGAAATTGGAAGTGAACGCTGTTAGCATGAGCTGAAGCCATTTTGTTTGTGGCAGCCATTTTAGTTAAGCCAGGTGCTCGCCACATGCTTTTCTGTCCTCACTGATGTCTGCCCTTGTATTTCGCTGGAGTCATCAAGTATAGTTAACTGTTTCAGCACTGAGCTAGAGACTTGCGCATGCTCAGAAAGACTTGTAGCTGTTGAAATGCACCTGTTATAATCCTGTCAGACTATTTTAGCTAATGTCTGACGTTGTATAGCTCCTCCTACCTTGTTGACTAAGCGATTCCAATGTGTCCTTATATGTACAAATGACTATTTGTGTGAACACTTGTACTGCCTCTTTTTGAGCTTCCATGCTTAATCTGCAAGGATTACAGTTTAAAGGCACCATGGTTTCTCTACTCCATGTGCTACCTCTTACATTGCCCGAGGGTTGTGTACAGATGTAGTTCTACCTCATGAGGTTTAATAAAATCTTTGTTTAATATTACAGCTTCCGTGCTGTCACTCTAAGGACCAGTGCGATAAGAAGGGCGAACCCTGCACCGGTGGGCTCAGTAAGGCCCATCCCACATGCCCACTACATTGAGTTGGACACTAAGACCCTTATTTATTGGGATTTGGCGTAGGGAAACACAGCAGACCATCTTGCCATGCTGCCCTATGCCTAAGTGAAAGGGCAAGAATGCACAGTATTCATGCAATGCAGTGAATTCCTGTCCTTCCTGCCTGCGCTGGTCCTGTTTCGTCTGCCTAGCATCAACGCACACACCCTTGCCCCTCAGTGCAAGAGTGCCTGTGTTGTCAGCAGGATTGATTTTGTGCTGGAAGGGGCACCTTCCGGAACAGAAACAATCCTAAGAGGCATTTTCCTCTTACTACGTGAGCTGCAAAATGGGGCATTCATAGAAAGAGGAAATAATGAAGAGAAATAATGACATTTCTTCTCGTTACGCCTCCCCTTTGGAGGGTTAAGTATTTGGTGCTTCCCAGGTTTACCTGATCTTGTAAAGACTGAGCAGCATCAACATCCATGGGTGGTGCATTGAAAGACCACTGGTGCGGCGGTAGCCAACTGCCACCGCACCTCCACCACGTGTGCAGGGGTCAGATGGACTGCCGAACTCATAAACAGGCCCTTAGTCCTGATGAACCTATAGAGTCAACCAGAGCAGTGTTGACCTTCTTTGATAACATGCAAAACAAAGTGATTGTTCATTAAACTTGTGCCTGAGCCTGCACACTAAAGATGGAGATGAGATTAAAGTCACCCGTAGAAGGATATTTTAAGACATGTATGATTATAATCAAAATAAATAGCACAAACGACAAGATGACTTATTTCAGGTAGCGACTGCTTAGTCAGCCATGATAATGTTAGAAGTTACATTACAAAGCGATGTTTGAATTTTCTTGTACAATGTTCAGCTTAAATTAGGCCCAGACAGCAATTTGAAAGTTCCAATTTTGGTTGAGCTTTAAGATATTAGAAGTGAAAACAATGGGCAAAGATAAACCAAAGATGAAGCTCCACAGAAGCTGTCACTTTGACGTCTTTTAGGCATAAATATCGAAATATGTATTGAATCCCAGTGATATATGATTTGCTTTTCTAATGTATGTTGTACAATAAAGCTCCCAAAAATGCAATATATAGTATACATACTGAAGGACAGAAGGCCATGTGGGCAGTAGCCGGATGCCTGTCCATGGGTGCTGGGTGAAGCTGATGCCCACTGGGGATGGATGCCAGGTCGAGCATCCAACACTACTGAACATGGTAAAAAATATATGATCAGTGAGAAAATTATGTGAATATGGTAAAAAAAAAACTGAAGTTCACTGAAAGAAAACAAAGGTTAAAGTCACGTTCTAGTTAGGTATGGTCAAAATATTTAACTTTCTGTTAAAATAATAAAAGACTGATATTCACCAGATATAGTTTACTGACCAAACTCTAATTTGTGCCCTCACCATGCACTACTTATGACCTTATATTACATCACTCATAACAAGTTAAATGGTGTAATTACAAATGATTTAGAGCAACCATATTAATAAACACATTTGTACATATGTTACTACAGTGCAAATGCCTTTTTTGAATTTATTAACTCAGTACAGCAAAACTGACCTAGGAAAAACACTGTTTACTGATTTACAGACTACATGCACTAATACTCTACACAAGTGCTCGTGTAAAGCGCTCCGATGCCTTCGGCAGCGACGGCTCGTGGAGGGAGTTACGGTGGGGCAGGAGGGTGGGGGGGGGGGGAGGGGCAGGGTGGAGGTTGCTAAAAACCGGCATATGGATAATTGCAGGTAAGTAAACAATTTAATTAATAAAACGAATTTCGTAGCTCGAACTGCATTGCATTTTGCGATGCAAGGCGCACTACGAAATTCGTTTTATTAATTAAATTGTTTACTTACCTGCAATTATCCATATGCCGGTTTTTAGCAACCTCCACCCTGCCCCTCCCCCTCCCCACCCTCCTGCCCCACCGTAACTCCCTCCACGAGCCGTCGCTGGCCTTCGGATCAAGTTACTTCCAAAAAGTCTCTTCAATGTGATGTTATCTTGATGAAAAAATGTAACCCCTTGTATCTTGCTTTTAGTTAAACATAATTTGTTGGAACAAGTGCATATGAAAAGGTACCATGACATACACCATACAGGGATTTAAAAGGCTATTTAATAGCATTGTTAAGGAAGGGGAGGGGCATCATGATACCCTAGGACTTCCCCTCTCATGTCATAGGCCCGCCCCAAAGTCAACAAAGGTAATAGAAAGCATTACATTCTGGGCATCAGTGTATGTACTATATATGTAGTTGTGTCTCAGTCGCACATTTCATTGAAAAGGAGTTTTTTTAATTGCCTAGACCTTTGTAACATATGGATGGATCTGTACTAAATTTTCAACTCACTTAGCGGACTTAGCACATTTTGCGCAGTTCTGTCCATGTAAATGTATTTTGGGGTTAGAATGAAAGGTTTTCCCATCTTACCTCAATGAGAATTCTTTCTCACTGCCATAGCAAAAAGTGCTGAACGGATTTACAACAACCTTGGGGTAATAGAAGAACTTCGCTCAAAAAAAGTTCTTTCGCAGTTTGCTGTAAATCTGTTCAGTAGTTTTTGAGAGATTAGCAATTAAAAAGGTGCCTGGTGGGTTTGAAAAGGTGAACACTTGTATATCTTAGCCATTTAAAATCACTATTTCATAAATTGCAATTTATCTCAGTCACATTCGAATTTTGCAATTAATTTGATTGGCTGATGATGCAGATCAAAAATCATATTTTAAATCACATTGAAATTGTCAGTTATGGTCTAAATCATGATTTTTATTGTTGTTACAATAAATACATAGCTGATGCGACACACTGTGAGAGATGCCTAACCCCAGGGGAGTGGTAGAGCACTCAGAAGAGTGGAAAATGGACACAATAATGGACTTGCCATGGTAAAATTGTGATTATTTAGACCATCATCATTATCATGCAACACCTTTTGTGTATTCAAAAACATACAACAATCACACATCTGGTTTGGAATTGGTACTTGGCAGTTTTTGCAAACACAAAAAAGCCAAGAAATTCAGCAGATATTTCATACAAGACAAAAAAATCACACCTTAATTTACACCACTCACCATTTCTTGCTTTTGGAAGACAACCTCTTATTTACGCATGCTATGGGCAATGTAGAGCAGTGACCATGATGGGCTGCTTGTGTTGTGGTGTGCATTGTGGGAGTTTTTGAGTTTGTGTTTTCTGAACTATAGACAATATAGACCATATTTATCATTTTTTCATGCAACGCACAAGACAACTCGCTACGCTCTCTCCTTGTGTCACGTCTCTCCTAGGCAAGCATGGCATATTGGTGCATTACTATGTCTCCCACTCATGGTAAAGCTGAGAATGTGCCAAAATCCATGGATGGATGCATGGGAACACTCACACTAGAGTAACGCAAGATAGCAATTTGCACTGCGTTGCATCACTCCAGACTTACCAAGCACCATGGGGCCATGCAAGGTGGAGATGCATGGCTTGGTAAATCTCAACTTGAATTTTGTTCACTATTGCATTATCTTGCGTTGTGCAAGAGAGGTGCTAAACCTTGATAAATACGGCCCTTTGTTGTTTTCAATTTGTGTGTTTGAGTGCATGCGTGTGCACTTTCGTGTATGTTTATAAAAATATAAAAGCGCTCCTTTGAGGTCATGGCTATTCTGATGTAAATGTAACGTTTTATTTCCAAAATGATTCCTCTTTACTGCTAGAAAGTCACATGAATAAAGTCCCAGATTTTTCTAAACTAAATTCACTAAGATTCTGCTCTTTCAAAAGAAACACGGACGCGTAGAAAACGTTATCAGCTCCAAATGCCACTAAATGGGTTTAGTAATAGCTGTGTGCCCAGCGTACATGATTCGCTGCTGATTGAGCCCGTAAGGTTTATACTATTCCTGGGAACCCTCGGGCCTCATTTATGAGGCTGTGCGTCACTTTTACGCCGCCGGTGTGTCACTTTTTGTGATGCACCAGTGGCGTAAAAAATGCACCTTGTTGCGCCATATTTACAAAGTGACGCATCTAGGTAGATGCGTCACTTTGTAAACCTCTGTGCCACATTATACCTGCGCCAGGTATAATGTATGCAAGGGGGGCGTATTGACGCAAGGAAGGGTCGTAGAAGTGACGCAGTGAAATCTATGAGATTTCACTGCGTCACTTTTAGGACGCCGTTGCGTCAAAATCTTGCGCATGCCGCACAGCAGGCGTAAGACTGACGCAGGCCCTTTCACATGGGGCTTGCCCCATGTGAAAGGACGCATTGCTGTAGTTGCGTCACTTTTGAGACACACTCCAGCAATGCTTCACTTTTGCGCTTACAGATACGTCAGAAATACTGACGTATCTGTAACTCCTTGCGACATGATGCGTCATACATTAAATATTGCAAACAAAACAGGTGATGGACCGAATGTGGATCAATGTCACACATTCATCCCAGTCCAAAGATCTGGGCCCAAATCCATCGTTTTTTTGCACTCCACACCACCCTGGGTTAGACAATGGCGATATGCAAATCAGCTCTGACCCTCTGCCCCATGGGAACAGTCCAGTCCGAACTACAAAAGCCATGTCCTTTCCAGAACGGAATCAAGCATCCGAGGACCGGACCGGTTTCGAGGTAACACCTCTCATCAGCCCGGCTAGCTTGACTCCAGTGGTGTGGAGTGCCTGGGACCCACGTCTGAGCATCCCCAGCGCACTTATGGCGGCAATTGCAAACAAAACAGGTGATGGACCGAATGTGGATCAATGTCACACATTCATCCCAGTCCAAAGATCTGGGCCCAAATCCATCTTTTTTTTGCACTCCACACCACCCTGGGTTAGACAATGGCGATATGCAAATCAGCTCTGACCCTCTGCCCCATGGGAACAGTCCAGTCCGAACTACAAAAGCCATGTCCTTTCCAGAACGGAATCAAGCATCCGAGGACCGGACCGGTTTCGTGGTAACCACCTCCAGTGGTGTGGAGTGCCTGGGACCCACGTCTGAGCATCCCCAGCGCACTTATGGCGGCAATTGCAAACAAAACAGGTGATGGACCGAATGTGGATCAATGTCACACATTCATCCCAGTCCAAAGATCTGGGCACAAATCCATCGTTTTTTTGCACTCCACACCACCCTGGGTTAGACAATGGCGATATGCAAATCAGCTCTGACCCTGTGCCCCATGGGAACAGTCCAGTCCGAACTACAAAAGCCATGTCCTTCCCAGAACGGAATCAAGCATCCGAGGACCGGACCGGTTTCGAGGTAACACCTCTCATCAGCCCGGCTAGCTTGACTCCAGTGGTGTGGAGTGCCTGGGACCCACGTCTGAGCATCCCCAGCGCACTTATGGCGGCAATTGCAAACAAAACAGGTGATGGACCGAATGTGGATCAATGTCACACATTCATCCCAGTCCAAAGATCTGGGCCCAAATCCATCGTTTTTTTGCACTCCACGCCACCCTGGGTTAGACAATGGCGATATGCAAATCAGCTCTGACCCTGTGCCCCATGGGAACAGTCCAGTCCGAACTACAAAAGCCATGTCCTTCCCAGAACGGAATCAAGCATCCGAGGACCGGACCGGTTTCGAGGTAACACCTCTCATCAGCCCGGCTAGCTTGACTCCAGTGGTGTGGAGTGCCTGGGACCCACGTCTGAGCATCCCCAGCGCACTTATGGCGGCAATTGCAAACAAAACAGGTGATGGACCGAATGTGGATCAATGTCACACATTCATCCCAGTCCAAAGATCTGGGCCCGAATCCATCGTTTCTTTGCACTCCACACCACCCTGGGTTAGACAATGGTGATATGCAAATCAGCTCTGACCCTGTGCCCCATGGGAACAGTCCAGTCCGAACTAAAAAAGCCATGTCCTTCCCAGAACGGAATCAAGCATCCGAGGACCGGACCGGTTTCGAGGTAACACCTCTCATTAGCCCGGCTAGCTTGACTCCAGTGGTGTGGAGTGCCTGGGACCCACGTCTGAGCATCCCCAGCGCACTTATGGCGGCAATTGCAAACAAAACAGGTGATGGACCGAATGTGGATCAATGTCACACATTCATCCCAGTCCAAAGATCTGGGCCCAAATCCATCGCTGGACTGGAAACAAGCTTCCGAGGACCGGTTTCTGGCATTCCAGCCGTCTTCAGCCTGGCTTGCTTGAATCCAGTGGCAAAGTGAGCAAGGGACTCACGTCTGAGCATACCCTGCCACACTTATGGCGGCCAAAAGCGGTACAAAAGGGGGTGGTGATGGACGGAGCATCTGAATCAATCAAACACTCACACCCAGTCAAAAGATCAGGGTTTAATCCATCACCGTTCTTTAGCCCACTCTGCACCCCAGTTCAGACATGGCCATATGCAATCAGTCTGAACCTGTGCCTCATGGGAACAGTCCAGCCCGAACTGCCAAGCCATGTCTTCCCTGGACCGGAAACAAGCTTCCGAGGACCGGTTTCAGGCATTCCAGCTGTCTTCAGCCCGACTTGCTTGAATCCAGTGGCAAAGTGAGCAAGGGACTCACGTCTGAGCATACCCTGCCACACTTATGGCGACCAAAAGCGGTACAAAAGGGGGTGGTGATGGACAGAGAATCTGAATCAATCAAACACTCTCACACCCAGTCAAAATATCTGGGTTTAATCCATCACCGTTCTTTAGCCCACTCTGCCACCCCAGTTCAGACATGGCCATATGCAAATCAGTCTGACCCTGTTCCTCATGGGAACAGTCCAGCCCGAACTGCCAAGCCATGTCTTCCCTGGACCGGAAACAAGCTTCCGAGGACCGGTTTCTTGCATTCCAGCCGTCTTCAGCCGGCTTGCTTGAATCCAGTGGCAAAGTGAGCAAGGGACTCACGTCTGAGCATACCCTGCCACACTTATGGCGGCCAAAAGCTGTACAAAAGGGGATGGTGATGGACGGAGCATCTGAAACAATCAAACACTCACACCCAGTCAAAAGATCTGGGCTTAATCCATCACTGTTTTTTAACCCACTCTGCCACCCCAGTTCAGACATGGCCATATGCAAATCAGTCTGACCCTGTGCCTCATGGGAACAGTCCATATTTACAACAAGGGGTGGTGAGGGACAGAGTCTCTGAATTAAGCAGAAAGCTCTCACCCAGTCAAAAGATCAGGGCTAGATCCAACACCATTTTTTAGCTCACTGCACCATCCCAGTTTCAGAACCTGGCTGTATGCAAATTAGTCTGTTCCTGTCCCAGTGCATGATGGGAACAGGGCAAACCAAACTACAAAAGCCAATTCTTACACTGGGAAGGAAACAAGCTCCCGGGGACCGGTTTCTGGCATTACAGCCGTCTTCGGCCCGGTTTGCTTGAATCCTGATGGTGCAATGAGCAAGGGTCTCACATCTGAGAATACCCTTCCACGCTTAGGGTGGACAAAAATATTTACAACAAGGGGTGGTGAGGGACAGAGTCTCTGAATTAAGCAGAAAGCTCTCACCCAGTCAAAAGATCAGGGCTAGATCCAACACCATTTTTTTTAGCTCACTGCACCATCCCAGTTTCAGAACCTGGCTGTATGCAAATTAGTCTGTTCCTGTCCCAGTGCATGATGGGAACAGGGCAAACCAAACTACAAAAGCCAATTCTTACACTGGGAAGGAAACAAGCTCCCGGGGACCGGTTTCTGGCATTACAGCCGTCTTCGGCCCGGTTTGCTTGAATCCTGATGGTGCAATGAGCAAGGGTCTCACATCTGAGAATACCCTTCCACGCTTAGGGTGGACAAAAATATTTACAACAAGGGGTGGTGAGGGACAGAGTCTCTGAATTAAGCAGAAAGCTCTCACCCAGTCAAAAGATCAGGGCTAGATCCAACACCATTTTTTAGCTCACTGCACCATCCCAGTTTCAGAACCTGGCTGTATGCAAATTAGTCTGTTCCTGTCCCAGTGCATGATGGGAACAGGGCAAACCAAACTACAAAAGCCAATTCTTACACTGGGAAGGAAACAAGCTCCCGGGGACCGGTTTCTGGCATTACAGCCGTCTTCGGCCCGGTTTGCTTGAATCCTGATGGTGCAATGAGCAAGGGTCTCACATCTAAGAATACTCTTCCACGCTTAGGGTGGACAAAAATATTTACAACAAGGGGTGGTGAGGGACAGAGTCTCTGAATTAAGCAGAAAGCTCTCACCCAGTCAAAAGATCAGGGCTAGATCCAACACCATTTTTTAGCTCACTGCACCATCCCAGTTTCAGAACCTGGCTGTATGCAAATTAGTCTGTTCCTGTCCCAGTGCATGATGGGAACAGGGCAAACCAAACTACAAAAGCCAATTCTTACACTGGGAAGGAAACAAGCTCCCGGGGACCGGTTTCTGGCATTACAGCCGTCTTCGGCCCGGTTTGCTTGAATCCTGATGGTGCAATGAGCAAGGGTCTCACATCTGAGAATACCCTTCCACGCTTAGGGTGGACAAAAATATTTACAACAAGGGGTGGTGAGGGACAGAGTCTCTGAATTAAGCAGAAAGCTCTCACCCAGTCAAAAGATCAGGGCTAGATCCAACACCATTTTTTAGCTCACTGCACCATCCCAGTTTCAGAACCTGGCTGTATGCAAATTAGTCTGTTCCTGTCCCAGTGCATGATGGGAACAGGGCAAACCAAACTACAAAAGCCAATTCTTACACTGGGAAGGAAACAAGCTCCCGGGGACCGGTTTCTGGCATTACAGCCGTCTTCGGCCCGGTTTGCTTGAATCCTGATGGTGCAATGAGCAAGGGTCTCACATCTGAGAATACCCTTCCACGCTTAGGGTGGACAAAAATATTTACAACAAGGGGTGGTGAGGGACAGAG
This sequence comes from Lissotriton vulgaris, assembly GCF_964263255.1. Classification (NCBI taxonomy): domain Eukaryota; kingdom Metazoa; phylum Chordata; class Amphibia; order Caudata; family Salamandridae; genus Lissotriton; species Lissotriton vulgaris. The sequence continues at coordinate 397,441,198 of NC_141696.1, read as the reverse complement.
TCTCTGAATTAAGCAGAAAGCTCTCACCCAGTCAAAAGATCAGGGCTAGATCCAACACCATTTTTTAGCTCACTGCACCATCCCAGTTTCAGAACCTGGCTGTATGCAAATTAGTCTGTTCCTGTCCCAGTGCATGATGGGAACAGGGCAAACCAAACTACAAAAGCCAATTCTTACACTGGGAAGGAAACAAGCTCCCGGGGACCGGTTTCTGGCATTACAGCCGTCTTCGGCCCGGTTTGCTTGAATCCTGATGGTGCAATGAGCAAGGGTCTCACATCTGAGAATACCCTTCCACGCTTAGGGTGGACAAAAATATTTACAACAAGGGGTGGTGAGGGACAGAGTCTCTGAATTAAGCAGAAAGCTCTCACCCAGTCAAAAGATCAGGGCTAGATCCAACACCATTTTTTAGCTCACTGCACCATCCCAGTTTCAGAACCTGGCTGTATGCAAATTAGTCTGTTCCTGTCCCAGTGCATGATGGGAACAGGGCAAACCAAACTACAAAAGCCAATTCTTACACTGGGAAGGAAACAAGCTCCCGGGGACCGGTTTCTGGCATTACAGCCGTCTTCGGCCCGGTTTGCTTGAATCCTGATGGTGCAATGAGCAAGGGTCTCACATCTGAGAATACCCTTCCACGCTTAGGGTGGACAAAAATATTTACAACAAGGGGTGGTGAGGGACAGAGTCTCTGAAGTAAGCAGAAAGCTCTCACCCAGTCAAAAGATCAGGGCTAGATCCAACACCATTTTTTAGCTCACTGCACCATCCCAGTTTCAGAACCTGGCTGTATGCAAATTAGTCTGTTCCTGTCCCAGTGCATGATGGGAACAGGGCAAACCAAACTACAAAAGCCAATTCTTACACTGGGAAGGAAACAAGCTCCCGGGGACCGGTTTCTGGCATTACAGCCGTCTTCGGCCCGGTTTGCTTGAATCCTGATGGTGCAATGAGCAAGGGTCTCACATCTGAGAATACCCTTCCACGCTTAGGGTGGACAAAAATATTTACAACAAGGGGTGGTGAGGGACAGAGTCTCTGAATTAAGCAGAAAGCTCTCACCCAGTCAAAAGATCAGGGCTAGATCCAACACCATTTTTTAGCTCACTGCACCATCCCAGTTTCAGAACCTGGCTGTATGCAAATCAGTCTGTTCCTGTCCCAGTGCATGATGGGAACAGGGCAAACCAAACTACAAAAGCCAATTCTTACACTGGGAAGGAAACAAGCTCCCGGGGACCGGTTTCTGGCATTACAGCCGTCTTCGGCCCGGTTTGCTTGAATCCTGATGGTGCAATGAGCAAGGGTCTCACATCTGAGAATACCCTTCCACGCTTAGGGTGGACAAAAATATTTACAACAAGGGGTGGTGAGGGACAGAGTCTCTGAATTAAGCAGAAAGCTCTCACCCAGTCAAAAGATCAGGGCTAGATCCAACACCATTTTTTAGCTCACTGCACCATCCCAGTTTCAGAACCTGGCTGTATGCAAATTAGTCTGTTCCTGTCCCAGTGCATGATGGGAACAGGGCAAACCAAACTACAAAAGCCAATTCTTACACTGGGAAGGAAACAAGCTCCCGGGGACCGGTTTCTGGCATTACAGCCGTCTTCGGCCCGGTTTGCTTGAATCCTGATGGTGCAATGAGCAAGGGTCTCACATCTGAGAATACCCTTCCACGCTTAGGGTGGACAAAAATATTTACAACAAGGGGTGGTGAGGGACAGAGTCTCTGAATTAAGCAGAAAGCTCTCACCCAGTCAAAAGATCAGGGCTAGATCCAACACCATTTTTTAGCTCACTGCACCATCCCAGTTTCAGAACCTGGCTGTATGCAAATTAGTCTGTTCCTGTCCCAGTGCATGATGGGAACAGGGCAAACCAAACTACAAAAGCCAATTCTTACACTGGGAAGGAAACAAGCTCCCGGGGACCGGTTTCTGGCATTACAGCCGTCTTCGGCCCGGTTTGCTTGAATCCAGTGGCAATAATGGATTAAACCCAAATCTTTTGACTGGGTGTGAGTGTTTGATTGATTCAGATGCTCCGTCCATCACCACCCCCTTTTGTACCACTTTTGGCAGCCATAAGTGTGGCAGGGTATGCTCAGACGTGAGTCCCTTGCTCACTTTGCCACTGGATTCAAGCAAGCCAGGCTGAAGATGTCTGGAATGCCAGAAACCGGTCTTCGGAAGCTTGTTTCCGGTCCAGCGATGGATTTGGGCCCAGATCTTTGGACTGGGATGAATGTGTGACATTGATCCACATTCGATCCATCACCTGTTTTGTTTGCAATACCGCCCTAAGTGTGCTGGGGATGCTCAGACGTGGGTCCCAGGCACTCCACACCACTGGAGTCAAGCTAGCCGGGCTGATGAGAGGTGTTACCTCGAAACCGGTCCGGTCCTCGGATGCTTGATTCCGTTCTGGGAAGGACATGGCTTTTTTAGTTCGGACTCGACTGTTCCCATGGGGCACAGGGTCAGAGCTGATTTGCATATCGCCATTGTCTAACCCAGGGTGGTGTGGAGTGCAAAAAAACGTTGGATTTGGGCCCAGATCTTTTGACTGGGTTGAATGTGTGACATTGATCCACATTCGGTCCATCACCTGTTTTGTTTGCAATACCGCCCTAAGTGCGCAGGGGATGCTCAGACGTGGGTCCCAGGCACTCCACACCACTGGAGTCAAGCTAGCCGGGCTGATGAGAGGTGTTACCTCGAAACCGGTCCGGTCCTCGGATGCTTGATTCCGTTCTGGGAAGGACATGGCTTTTGTAGTTCGGACTGGACTGTTCCCATGGGGCACAGGGTCAGAACTGATTTGCATATCGCCATTGTCTAACCCAGGGTGGTGTGGAGTGCAAAAAAACGATGGATTTGGGCCCAGATCTTTTGACTGGGTTAAATGTGTGACATTGATCCACATTCGGTCCATCACCTGTTTTGTTTGCAATACTGCCCTAAGTGCGCTGGGGATGCTCAGACGTGGGTCCCAGGCACTCCACACCACTGGAGTCAAACTAGCCGGGCTGATGGGAGGTGTTACCTCGAAAAAGGTCTGGTCCTCGGATGCTTGATTCCGTTCTGGGAAGGACATGGCTTTTGGAGTTCGGACTGGACTGTTCCCATGGGGCACAGGGTCAGAGCTGATTTGCATATCGCCATTGTCTAACCCAGGGTGGTGTGGAGTGCAAAAAAACGATGGATTTGGGCCCAGATCTTTTGACTGGGTTGAATGTGTGACATTGATCCACATTCGGTCCATCACCTGTTTTGTTTGCAATACCGCCCTAAGTGCGCTGGGGATGCTCAGACGTGGGTCCCAGGCACTCCACACCACTGGAGTCAAGCTAGCCGGGCTGATGAGAGGTGTTACCTCGAAACCGGTCCGGTCCTCGGATGCTTGATTCCGTTCTGGGAAGGACATGGCTTTTGTAGTTCGGACTGGACTGTTCCCATGGGGCACAGGGTCAGAGCTGATTTGCATATCGCCATTGTCTAACCCAGGGTGGTGTGGAGTGCAAAAAAACGATGGATTTGGGCCCAGATCTTATGACTGGGTTGAATGTGTGACATTGATCCACATTCGGTCCATCACCTGTTTTGTTTGCAATACCGCCCTAAGTGCGCTGGGGATGCTCAGACGTGGGTCCCAGGCACTCCACACCACTGGAGTCAAGCTAGCCGGGCTGATGAGAGGTGTTACCTCGAAACCGGTCCGGTCCTCGGATGCTTGATTCCGTTCTGGGAAGGAGATGGCTTTTGTAGTTCGGACTGGACTGTTCCCATGGGGCACAGGGTCGGAGCTGATTTGCATATCGCCATTGTCTAACCCAGGGTGGTGTGGAGTGCAAAAAAACCTTGGATTTGGGCCCAGATCTTTTGACTGGGTTGAATGTGTGACATTGATCCACATTCGGTCCATCACCTGTTTTGTTTGCAATACCGCCCTAAGTGCGCAGGGGATGCTCAGACGTGGGTCCCAGGCACTCCACACCACTGGAGTCAAGCTAGCCGGGCTGATGAGAGGTGTTACCTCGAAACCGGTCAGGTCCTCGGATGCTTGATTCCGTTCTGGGAAGGACATGGCTTTTGTAGTTCGGACTGGACTGTTCCCATGGGGCACAGGGTCAGAGCTGATTTGCATATCGCCATTGTCTAACCCAGGGTGGTGTGGAGTGCAAAAAAACGATGGATTTGGGCCCAGATCTTATGACTGGGTTGAATGTGTGACATTGATCCACATTCGGTCCATCACCTGTTTTGTTTGCAATACCGCCCTAAGTGCGCTGGGGATGCTCAGACGTGGGTCCCAGGCACTCCACACCACTGGAGTCAAGCTAGCCGGGCTGATGAGAGGTGTTACCTCGAAACCGGGATGCTTGATTCTGTTCTGGGAAGGACATGGCTTTTGTAGTTCGGACTGGACTGTTCCCATGGGGCACAGGGTCAGAGCTGATTTGCATATCGCCATTGTCTAACCCAGGGTGGTGTGGAGTGCAAAAAAACGATGGATTTGGGCCCAGATCTTTTGACTGGGTTGAATGTGTGACATTGATCCACATTCGGTCCATCACCTGTTTTGTTTGCAATACCGCCCTAAGTGCGCTGGGGATGCTCAGACGTGGGTCCTAGGCACTCCACACCACTGGAGTCAAGCTAGCCGGGCTGATGAGAGGTGTTACCTCGAAACCGGTCCGGTCCTCGGATGCTTGATTCCGTTCTGGGAAGGACATGGCTTTTGTAGTTCGGACTGGACTGCTCCCATGGGGCACAGGGTCAGAGCTGATTTGCATATCGCCATTGTCTAACCCAGGGTGGTGTGGAGTGCAAAAAAACGATGGATTTGGGCCCAGATCTTTTGACTGGGTTGAATGTGTGACATTGATCCACATTCGGTCCATCACCTGTTTTGTTTGCAATACCGCCCTAAGTGCGCTGGGGATGCTCAGACGTGGGTCCCAGGCACTCCACACCACTGGAGTCAAGCTAGCCGGGCTGATGAGAGGTGTTACCTCGAAACCGGTCTGGTCCTCGGATGCTTGATTCCGTTCTGGGAAGGACATGGCTTTTGTAGTTCGGACTGGACTGTTCCCATGGGGCACAGGGTCAGAGCTGATTTGCATATCGCCATTGTCTAACCCAGGGTGGTGTGGAGTGCAAAAAAACGATGGATTTGGGCCCAGATCTTATGACTGGGTTGAATGTGTGACATTGATCCACATTCGGTCCATCACCTGTTTTGTTTGCAATACCGCCCTAAGTGCGCTGGGGATGCTCAGACGTGGGTCCCAGGCACTCCACACCACTGGAGTCAAGCTAGCCGGGCTGATGAGAGGTGTTACCTCGAAACCGGGATGCTTGATTCTGTTCTGGGAAGGACATGGCTTTTGTAGTTCGGACTGGACTGTTCCCATGGGGCACAGGGTCAGAGCTGATTTGCATATCGCCATTGTCTAACCCAGGGTGGTGTGGAGTGCAAAAAAACGATGGATTTGGGCCCAGATCTTTGGACTGGGATGAATGTGTGACATTGATCCACATTCGATCCATCACCTGTTTTGTTTGCAATACCGCCCTAAGTGCGCTGGGGATGCTCAGACGTGGGTCCCAGGCACTCCACACCACTGGAGTCAAGCTAGCCGGGCTGATGAGAGGTGTTACCTCGAAACCGGTCCGGTCCTCGGATGCTTGATTCCGTTCTGGGAAGGAGATGGCTTTTGTAGTTCGGACTGGACTGTTCCCATGGGGCACAGGGTCGGAGCTGATTTGCATATCGCCATTGTCTAACCCAGGGTGGTGTGGAGTGCAAAAAAACGTTGGATTTGGGCCCAGATCTTTTGACTGGGTTGAATGTGTGACATTGATCCACATTCGGTCCATCACCTGTTTTGTTTGCAATACCGCCCTAAGTGCGCAGGGGATGCTCAGACGTGGGTCCCAGGCACTCCACACCACTGGTGTCAAGCTAGCCGGGCTGATGAGAGGTGTTACCTCGAAACCGGTCAGGTCCTCGGATGCTTGATTCCGTTCTGGGAAGGACATGGCTTTTGTAGTTCGGACTGGACTGTTCCCATGGGGCACAGGGTCAGAGCTGATTTGCATATCGCCATTGTCTAACCCAGGGTGGTGTGGAGTGCAAAAAAACGATGGATTTGGGCCCAGATCTTATGACTGGGTTGAATGTGTGACATTGATCCACATTCGGTCCATCACCTGTTTTGTTTGCAATACCGCCCTAAGTGCGCTGGGGATGCTCAGACGTGGGTCCCAGGCACTCCACACCACTGGAGTCAAGCTAGCCGGGCTGATGAGAGGTGTTACCTCGAAACCGGGATGCTTGATTCTGTTCTGGGAAGGACATGGCTTTTGTAGTTCGGACTGGACTGTTCCCATGGGGCACAGGGTCAGAGCTGATTTGCATATCGCCATTGTCTAACCCAGGGTGGTGTGGAGTGCAAAAAAACGATGGATTTGGGCCCAGATCTTTTGACTGGGTTGAATGTGTGACATTGATCCACATTCGGTCCATCACCTGTTTTGTTTGCAATACCGCCCTAAGTGCGCTGGGGATGCTCAGACGTGGGTCCTAGGCACTCCACACCACTGGAGTCAAGCTAGCCGGGCTGATGAGAGGTGTTACCTCGAAACCGGTCCGGTCCTCGGATGCTTGATTCCGTTCTGGGAAGGACATGGCTTTTGTAGTTCGGACTGAACTTTTCCCATGGGGCACAGGGTCAGAGCTGATTTGCATATCGCCATTGTCTAACCCAGGGTGGTGTGGAGTGCAAAAAAACGATGGATTTGGGCCCAGATCTTTTGACTGGGTTGAATGTGTGACATTGAACCACATTCGGTCCATCACCTGTTTTGTTTGCAATACCGCCCTAAGTGCGCTGGGGATGCTCAGACGTGGGTCCCAGGCACTCCACACCACTGGAGTCAAGCTAGCCGGGCTGATGAGAGGTGTTACCTCGAAACCGGTCCGGTCCTCGGATGCTTGATTCCGTTCTGGGAAGGACATGGCTTTTGTATTTCGGACTGGACTGTTCCCATGGGGCACAGGGTCAGAGCTGATTTGCATATCGCCATTGTCTAACCCAGGCTGGTGTGGAGTGCAAAAAAACGATGGATTTGGGCCCAGATCTTTTGACTGGGTTGAATGTGTGACATTGATCCACATTCGGTCCATCACCTGTTTTGTTTGCAATACCGCCCTAAGTGCGCTGGGGATGCTCAGACGTGGGTCCCAGGCACTCCACACCACTGGAGTCAAGCTAGCCGGGCTGATGAGAGGTGTTACCTCGAAACCGGTACGGTCCTCGGATGCTTGATTCCGTTCTGGGAAGGACATGGCTTTTGTGGTTCGGACTGGACTGTTCCCATGGGGCACAGGGTCAGAGCTGATTTGCATATCGCCATTGTCTAACCCACGGTGGTGTGGAGTGCAAAAAAACGATGGATTTGGGCCCAGATCTTTTGACTGGGTTGAATGTGTGACATTGATCCACATTTTGTCCATCACCTGTTTTGTTTGCAATACCGCCCTAAGTGCGCTGGGGATGCTCAGACGTGGGTCCCAGGCACTCCACACCACTGGAGTCAAGCTAGCCGGGCTGATGAGAGGTGTTACTTTGAAACCGGTCCGGTCCTCGGATGCTTGATTCAGTTCTGGGAAGGACATGGCTTTTGTAGTTTGGACTGGACTGTTCCCATGGGGCACAGGGTCAGAGCTGATTTGCATATCGCCATTGTCTAACCCAGGGTGGTGTGGAGTGCAAAAAAACGATGGATTGGGGCCCAGATCTTTTGACTGGGTTGAATATGTGACATTGATCCACATTCGGTCCATCACCTGTTTTGTTTGCAATACTGCCCTAAGTGCGCTGGGGATGCTCAGACGTGGGTCCCAGGCACTCCACACCACTGGAGTCAAGCTAGCCGGGCTGATGAGAGGTGTTACCTCGAAACCGGTCCGGTCCTCGGATGCTTGATTCCGTTCTGGGAAGGACATGGCTTTTGTAGTTCGGACTGGACTGTTCCCATGGGGCACAGGGTCAGAGCTGATTTGCATATCGCCATTGTCTAACCCAGGGTGGTGTGGAGTGAAAAAAAACGATGGATTTGGGCCCAGATCTTTGGACTGGGTTGAATGTGTGACATTGATCCACATTCGGTCCATCACCTGTTTTGTTTGCAATACTGCCCTAAGTGCGCTGGGGATGCACAGACGTGGGTCCCAGGCACTCCACACCACTGGAGTCAAGCTAGCCAGGCTGATGAGAGGTGTTACCTCGGAACCGGTCCGGTCCTCGGATGCTTGATTCCGTTCTGGGAAGGACATGGCTTTTGTAGTTCGGACTGGACTGTTCCCATGGGGCACAGGGTCGGAGCTGATTTGAATATCGCCATTGTCTAACCCAGGGTGGTGTGGAGTGCAAAAAAACGATGGATTTGGGCCCAGATCTTTTGACTGGGTTGAATGTGTGACATTGATCCACATTCGGTCCATCACCTGTTTTGTTTGCAATACCGCCCTAAGTGCGCTGGGGATGCTCAGACGTGGGTCCCAGGCACTCCACACCACTGGAGTCAAGCTAGCCGGGCTGATGAGAGGTGTTACTTCGAAACCGGTCCGGTCCTCTGATGCTTGATTCCGTTCTGGGAAGGACATGGCTTTTGTAGTTCGGACTGGACTGTTCCCATGGGGCACAGGGTCAGAGCTGATTTGCATACCGCCATTGTCTAACCCAGGGTGGTGTGGAGTGCAAAAAAACGATGGATTTGGGCCCAGATCTTTTGACTGGGTTGAATGTGTGACATTGATCCACATTCGGTCCATCACCTGTTTTGTTTGCAATACCGCCCTAAGTGCGCTGGGGATGCTCAGACGTGGGTCCCAGGCACTCCACACCACTGGAGTCAAGCTAGCCGGGCTGATGAGAGGTGTTACCTCGTAACCGGTCCGGTCCTCAGATTCTTGATTCCGTTCTGGGAAGGACATGGCTTTTGTAGTTCGGACTGGACTGTTCCCATGGGGCACAGGGTCAGAGCTGATTTGCATATCGCCATTGTCTAACCCAGGGTGGTGTGGAGTGCAAAAAAACGATGGATTTGGGCCCAGATCTTTTGACTGGGTTGAATGTGTGACATTGATCCACATTCGGTCTATCACCTGTTTTGTTTGCAATACCGCCCTAAGTGCGCTGGGGAAGCTCAGACGTGAGTCCCAGGCACTCCACACCACTGTAGTCAAGCTAGCCGGGCTGAAGAGAGGTGTTACCTCGAAACCGGTCCGGTCCTCGGATGCTTGATTCCGTTCTGGGAAGGACATGGCTTTTGTAGTTCGGACTGGACTGTTCCCATGGGGCACAGGGTCAGAGCTGATTTGCATATCGCCATTGTCTAAACCAGGTTGGTGTGGAGTGCAAAAAAACGATGGATTTGGGCCCAGATCTTTTGACCGGGTTGAATGTGTGACATTGATCCACATTCGGTCCATCACCTGTTTTGTTTGCAATACCGCCCTAAGTGCGTTGGGGATGCTCAGATGTGAGTCCCAGGCACTCCACACCACTGGAGTCAAGCTAGCCGGGCTGATGAGAGGTGTTACCTCGAAACGGGTCCGGTCCTCGGATGCCTGATTCCGTTCTGGGAAGGACATGGCTTTTGTAGTTCGGACTGGACTGTTCCCATGGGGCACAGGGTCAGAGCTGATTTGCATATCGCCATTGTCTAACCCAGGGTGGTGTGGAGTGCAAAAAAACGATGGATTTGGGCCCAGATCTTTTGACTGGGTTGAATGTGTGACATTGATCCACATTCGGTCCATCACCTGTTTTGTTTGCAATGCTGCCCTAAGTGCGCTGGGGATGCTCAGACGTGGGTCCCAGGCACTCCACACCACTGGAGTCAAGCTAGCCAGGCTGATGAGAAGTGTTACCTCGAAACCGGTCCGGTCCTCGGATGCTTGATTCCGTTCTGGGAAGGACATGGCTTTTGTAGTTCGGACTGGACTGTTCCCATGGGGCACAGGGTGAGAGCTGATTTGCATATCGCCATTGTCTAACCCAGGGTGGTGTGGAGTGCAAAAAAATGATGGATTTGGGCCCAGATCTTTTGACTGGGTTGAATGTGTGACATTGATCCACATTCGGTCCATCACCTGTTTTGTTTGCAATACCGCCCTAAGTGCGCTGGGGATGCTCAGACGTGGGTCCCAGGCACTCCACACCACTGGAGTCAAGCTAGCCGGGCTGATGAGAGGTGTTACCTCGAAACCCGTCCGGTCCTCTGATGCTTGATTCCGTTCTGGGAAGGACATGGCTTTTGTAGTTCAGACTGGACTGTTCCCATGGGGCACAGGGTCAGAGCTGATTTGCATACCGCCATTGTCTAACCCAGGGTGGTGTGGAGAGCAAAAAAACGATGGATTTGGGACCAGATCTTTTGACTGGGTTGAATGTGTGACATTGATCCACATTCGGTCCATCACCTGTTTTGTTTGCAATACCGCCCTAAGTGCGCTGGGGATGCTCAGACGTGGGTCCCAGGCACTCCACACCACTGGAGTCAAGCTAGCCGGGCTGATGAGAGGTGTTACCTCGTAACCGGTCCGGTCCTCAGATGCTTGATTCCGTTCTGGGAAGGACATGGCTTTTGTAGTTTGGACTGGACTGTTCCCATGGGGCACAGGGTCAGAGCTGATTTGCATATCGTCATTGTCTAACCCAGGGTGGTGTGGAGTGCAAAAAAACGATGGATTTGGGCCCAGATCTTTTGACTGGGTTGAATGTGTGACATTGATCCACATTCGGTCTATCACCTGTTTTGTTTGCAATACCGCCCTAAGTGCGCTGGGGATGCTCAGACGTGGGTCCCAGGCACTCCACACCACTGGAGTCAAGCTAGCCGGGCTGATGAGAGGTGTTACCTCGAAACCGGTCCGGTCCTCGGATGCTTGATTCCGTTCTGGGAAGGACATGGCTTTTGTAGTTCGGACTGGACTGTTCCCATGGGGCACAGGGTCAGAGCTGATTTGCATATCGCCATTGTCTAACCCAGGGTGGTGTGGAGTGCAAAAAAACGATGGATTTGGGCCCAGATCTTTTGACTGGGTTGAATGTGTGACATTGATCCACATTCGGTCCATCACCTGTTTTGTTTGCAATACCGCCCTAAGTGCGCTGGGGATGCTCAGATGTGGGTCCCAGGCACTCCACACCACTGGAGTCAAGCTAGCCGGGCTGATGAGAGGTGTTACCTCGAAACGGGTCCAGTCCTCGGATGCCTGATTCCGTTCTGGGAAGGACATGGCTTTTGTAGTTCGGACTGGACTGTTCCCATGGGGCACAGGGTCAGAGCAGATTTGCATATCGCCATTGTCTAACCCAGGGTGGTGTGGAGTGCAAAAAACGATGGATTTGGGCCCAGATCTTTTGACTGGGTTGAATGTGTGACATTGATCCACATTCGGTCCATCACCTGTTTTGTTTGCAATACCGCCCTAAGTGCGCTGGGGATGCTCAGACGTGGGTCCCAGGCACTCCACACCACTGGAGTCAAGCTAGCCAGGCTGATGAGAAGTGTTACCTTGAAACCGGTCTGGTCCTCGGATGCTTGATTCCGTTCTGGGAAGGACATGGCTTTTGTAGTTCGGACTGGACTGTTCCCATGGGGCACAGGGTCAGAGCTGATTTGCATATCGCCATTGTCTAACCCAGGGTGGTGTGGAGTGCAAAAAAACGATGGATTTGGGCCCAGATCTTTTGACTGGGTTGAATGTGTGACATTGATCCACATTCGGTCCATCACCTGTTTTGTTTGCAATACCGCCCTAAGTGCGCTGGGGATGCTCAGACGTGGGTCCCAGGCACTCCACACCACTGGAGTCATGCTAGCCGGGCTGATGAGAAGTGTTACCTCGAAACCGGTCCGGTCCTCGGATGCTTGATTCCGTTCTGGGAAGGACATGGCTTTTGTAGTTCGGACTGGACTGTTCCCATGGGGCACAGGGTCAGAGCTGATTTGCATATCGCCATTGTCTAACCCAGGTTGGTGTGGAGTGCAAAAAAACGATGGATTTGGGCCCAGATCTTTTGACTGGGTTGAATGTGTGACATTGATCCACAATCGATCCATCACCTGTTTCGTTTGCAATACCGCCCTAAGTGCGCTGGGGATGCTCAGACGTGGGACCCAGGCACTCCACACCACTGGAGTCAAGCTAGCCGGGCTGATGAGAGGTGCTACCTCGAAACCGGTCCGGTCCTCGGATGCTTGATTCCGTTCTGGGAAGGACATGGCTTTTATAGTTCGGACTGGACTGTTCCCATGGGGCACAGGGTCAGAGCTGATTTGCATATCGCCATTGTCTAACCCAGGGTGGTGTGGAGTGCAAAAAAACGATGGATTTGGGCCCAGATCTTTTGACTGGGTTGAATGTGTGACATTGATCCACATTCGGTCCATCATCTGTTTTGTTTGCAATACCGCCCTAAGTGCGCTGGGGATGCTCAGATGTGGGTCCCAGGCACTCCACACCACTGGAGTCAAGCTAGCCGGGCTGATGAGAGGTGTTACCTCGAAACCGGTCCGGTCCTCGGATGCTTGATTCCGTTCTGGGAAGGACATGGCTTTTGTAGTTCGGACTGGACTGTTCCCATGGGGCACAGGGTCAGAGCAGATTAGCATATCGCCATTGTCTAACCCAGGGTGGTATGGAGTGCAAAAAAACGATGGATTTGGGCCCAGATCTTTTGACTGGGTTGAATGTGTGACATTGATCCACATTCGGTCCATCACCTGTTTTGTTTGCAATACCGCCCTAAGTGCGCCTGGGATGCTCAGACGTGGGTCCCAGGCACTCCACACCACTGGAGTCAAGCTAGCCGGGCTGATGAGAGGTGTTACCTCGAAACCGGTCCGGTCCTCGGATGCTTGATTCCGTTCTGGGAAGAACATGGCTTTTGTAGTTCGGACTGGACTGTTCCCATGGGGCACAGGGTCAGAGCTGATTTGCATATCGCCATTGTCTAACCCAGGGTGGTGTGGAGTGCAAAAAAACGATGGATTTGGGCCCAGATCTTTTGACTGGGTTGAATGTGTGACATTGATCCACATTCGGTCCATCACCTGTTTTGTTTGCAATACCGCGCTAAGTGCGCTGGGGATGCTCAGATGTGGGTCCCAGGCACTCCACACCACTGGAGTCAAGCTAGCCGGGCTGATGAGAGGTGTTACCTCGAAACGGGTCCGGTCCTCGGATGCCTGATTCCGTTCTGGGAAGGACATGGCTTTTGTAGTTCGGACTGGACTGTTCCCATGGGGCACAGGGTCAGAGCAGATTTGCATATCGCCATTGTCTAACCCAGGGTGGTGTGGAGTGCAAAAAACGATGGATTTGGGCCCAGATCTTTTGACTGGGTTGAATGTGTGACATTGATCCACATTCGGTCCATCACCTGTTTTGTTTGCAATACCGCCCTAAGTGCGCTGGGGATGCTCAGACGTGGGTCCCAGGCACTCCACACCACTGGAGTCATGCTAGCCGGGCTGATGAGAAGTGTTACCTCGAAACCGATCCGGTCCTCGGATGCTTGATTCCGTTCTGGGAAGGACATGGCTTTTGTAGTTCGGACTGGACTGTTCCCATGGGGCACAGGGTCAGAGCTGATTTGCATATCGCCATTGTCTAACCCAGGTTGGTGTGGAGTGCAAAAAAACGATGGATTTGGGCCCAGATCTTTTGACTGGGTTGAATGTGTGACATTGATCCACAATCGATCCATCACCTGTTTTGTTTGCAATACCGCCCTAAGTGCGCTGGGGATGCTCAGACGTGGGTCCCAGGCACTCCACACCACTGGAGTCAAGCTAGCCGGGCTGATGAGAGGTGTTACCTCGAAACCGGTCCGGTCTTTGGATGCTTGATTCCGTTCTGGGAAGGACATGGCTTTTGTAGTTCGGACTGGACTGTTCCCATGGGGCACAGGGTCAGAGCTGATTTGCATATCACCATTGTCTAACCCAGGGTGGTGTGGAGTGCAAAAAAACGATGGATTTGGGCCCAGATCTTTTGACTGGGTTGAATGTGTGACATTGATCCACATTCGGTCCATCATCTGTTTTGTTTGCAATACCGCCCTAAGTGCGCTGGGGATGCTCAGATGTGGGTCCCAGGCACTCCACACCACTGGAGTCAAGCTAGCCGGGCTGATGAGAGGTGTTACCTCGAAACCGGTCCGGTCCTCGGATGCTTGATTCCGTTCTGGGAAGGACATGGCTTTTGTAGTTCGGACTGGACTGTTCCCATGGGGCACAGGGTGAGAGCTGATTTGCATATCGCCATTGTCTAACCCAGGGTGGTGTGGAGTGCAAAAAAATGATGGATTTGGGCCCAGATCTTTTAACTGGCTTGAATGTGTGACATTGATCCACATTCGGTCCATCACCTGTTTTGTTTGCAATACCGCCCTAAGTGCGCTGGGGATGCTCAGATGTGGGTCCCAGGCACTCCACACCACTGGAGTCAAGCTAGCCGGGCTAAGGAGAGGTGTTACCTCGAAACCAGTCCGGTCCTCGGATGCTTGATTGCATTCTGGGAAGGACATGGCTTTTGTAGTTCGGACTGGACTGTTCCCATGGGGCACAGGGTCAGAGCTGATTTGCATACCGCCATTGTCTAACCCAGGGTGGTGTGGAGAGCAAAAAAACGATGGATTTGGGCCCAGATCTTTTGACTGGGTTGAATGTGTGACATTGATCCACATTCAGTCCATCACCTGTTTTGTTTGCAATACCACCCTAAGTGCGCTGAGGATGCTCAGACGTGGGTCCCAGGCACTCCACACCACTGGAGTCAAGCTAGCCGGGCTGATGAGAGGTGTTACCTCGTAACCGGTCCGGTCCTCAGATGCTTGATTCCGTTCTGGGAAGGACATGGCTTTTGTAGTTCGGACTGGACTGTTCCCATGGGGCACAGGGTCAGAGCTGATTTGCATATCGCCATTGTCTAACCCAGGGTGGTGTGGAGTGCAAAAAAACGATGGATTTGGGCCCAGATCTTTTGACTGGGTTGAATGTGTGACATTGATTCACATTCGGTCCATCACCTGTTTTGTTTGCAATACCGCCCTAAGTGCGCTGGGGATGCTCAGACGTGGGTCCCAGGCACTCCACACCACTGGAGTCAAGCTAGCCGGGCTGATGAGAGGTGTTACCTCGAAACCGGTCCGGTCCTCGGATGCTTGATTCCGTTCTGGGAAGGACATGGCTTTTGTAGTTCGGACTGGACTGTTCCCATGGGGCACAGGGTCAGAGCTGATTTGCATATCGCCATTGTCTAACCCGGGGTGGTGTGGAGTGCAAAAAAACGATGGATTTGGGCCCAGATCTTTTGACTGGGTTGAATGTGTGACATTGATCCACATTCGGTCCATCACCTGTTTTGTTTGCAATACCGCCCTAAGTGCGCTGGGGATGCTCAGACGTGGGTCCCAGGCACTCCACACCACTGGAGTCAAGCTAGCCAGGCTGATGAGAAGTGTTACCTTGAAACCGGTCTGGTCCTCGGATGCTTGATTCCGTTCTGGGAAGGACATGGCTTTTGTAGTTCGGACTGGACTGTTCCCATGGGGCACAGGGTCAGAGCTGATTTGCATATCGCCATTGTCTAACCCAGGGTGGTGTGGAGTGCAAAAAAACGATGGATTTGGGCCCAGATCTTTTGACTGGGTTGAATGTGTGACATTGATCCACATTCGGTCCATCACCTGTTTTGTTTGCAATACCGCCCTAAGTGCGCTGGGGATGCTCAGACGTGGGTCCCAGGCACTCCACACCACTGGAGTCATGCTAACCGGGCTGATGAGAAGTGTTACCTCGAAACCGGTCCGGTCCTCGGATGCTTGATTCCGTTCTGGGAAGGACATGGCTTTTGTAGTTCGGACTGGACTGTTCCCATGGGGCACAGGGTCAGAGCTGATTTGCATATCGCCATTGTCTAACCCAGGTTGGTGTGGAGTGCAAAAAACGATGGATTTGGGCCCAGATCTTTTGACTGGGTTGAATGTGTGACATTGATCCACAATCGATCCATCACCTGTTTTGTTTGCAATACCACCCTAAGTGCGCTGGGGATGCTCAGACATGGGTCCCAGGCACTCCACACCACTGGAGTCAAGCTAGCCGGGCTGATGAGAGGTGTTACCTCGAAACCGGTCCGGTCTTTGGATGCTTTATTCCGTTCTGGGAAGGACATGGCTTTTGTAGTTCAGACTGGACTGTTCCCATGGGGCACAGGGTCAGAGCTGATTTGCATATCACCATTGTCTAACCCAGGGTGGTGTGGAGTGCAAAAAAACGATGGATTTGGGCCCAGATCTTTTGACTGGGTTGAATGTGTGACATTGATCCACATTCGGTCCATCATCTGTTTTGTTTGCAATACCGCCCTAAGTGCGCTGGGGATGCTCAGATGTGGGTCCCAGGCACTCCACACCACTGGAGTCAAGCTAGCCGGGCTGATGAGAGGTGTTACCTCGAAACCGGTCCGGTCCTCGGATGCCTGATTCCGTTCTGGGAAGGACATGGCTTTTGTAGTTCGGACTGGACTGTTCCCATGGGGCACAGGGTCAGAGCAGATTTGCATATCGACATTGTCTAACCCAGGGTGGTGTGGAGTGCAAAAAAACGATGGATTTGGGCCCAGATCTTTTGACTGGGTTGAATGTGTGACATTGATCCACATTCGGTCCATCACCTGTTTTGTTTGCAATACCGCCCTAAGTGCGCTGCGGATGCTCAGACGTGGGTCCCAGGCACTCCACACCACTGGAGTCAAGCTAGCCAGGCTGATGAGAAGTGTTACCTCGAAACCGGTCCGGTCCTCGGATGCTTGATTCCGTTCTGGGAAGGACATGGCTTTTGTAGTTCGGGCTGGACTGTTCCCATGGGGCACAGGGTGAGAGCTGATTTGCATATCGCCATTGTCTAACCCAGGGTGGTGTGGAGTGCAAAAAAATGATGGATTTGGGCCCAGATCTTTTGACTGGCTTGAATGTGTGACATTGATCCACATTCGGTCCATCACCTGTTTTGTTTGCAATACCGCCCTAAGTGCGCTGGGGATGCTCAGATGTGGGTCCCAGGCACTCCACACCACTGGAGTCAAGCTAGCCGGGCTAAGGAGAGGTGTTACCTCGAAACCAGTCCGGTCCTCGGATGCTTGATTGCATTCTGGGAAGGACATGGCTTTTGTAGTTCGGACTGGACTGTTCCCATGGGGCACAGGGTCAGAGCTGATTTGCATACCGCCATTGTCTAACCCAGGGTGGTGTGGAGAGCAAAAAAACGATGGATTTGGGCCCAGATCTTTTGACTGGGTTGAATGTGTGACATTGATCCACATTCGGTCCATCACCTGTTTTGTTTGCAATACCGCCCTAAGTGCGCTGGGGATGCTCAGACGTGGGTCCCAGGCACTCCACACCACTGGAGTCAAGCTAGCCGGGCTGATGAGAGGTGTTACCTCGTAACCGGTCCGGTCCTCAGATGCTTGATTCCGTTCTGGGAAGGACATGGCTTTTGTAGTTCGGACTGGACTGTTCCCATGGGGCACAGGGTCAGAGCTGATTTGCATATCGCCATTGTCTAACCCAGGGTGGTGTGGAGTGCAAAAAAACGATGGATTTGGGCCCAGATCTTTTGACTGGGTTGAATGTGTGACATTGATTCACATTCGGTCCATCACCTGTTTTGTTTGCAATACCGCCCTAAGTGCGCTGGGGATGCTCAGACGTGGGTCCCAGGCACTCCACACCACTGGAGTCAAGCTAGCCGGGCTGATGAGAGGTGTTACCTCGAAACCGGTCCGGTCCTCGGATGCTTGATTCCGTTCTGGGAAGGACATGGCTTTTGTAGTTCGGACTGGACTGTTCCCATGGGGCACAGGGTCAGAGCTGATTTGCATATCGCCATTGTCTAACCCGGGGTGGTGTGGAGTGCAAAAAAACGATGGATTTGGGCCCAGATCTTTTGACTGGGTTGAATGTGTGACATTGATCCACATTCGGTCCATCACCTGTTTTGTTTGCAATACCGCCCTAAGTGCGCTGGGGATGCTCAGATATGGGTCCCAGGCACTCCACACCACTGGAGTCAAGCTAGCCGGGCTGATGAGAGGTGTTACCTCGAAACGGGTCCGGTCCTCGGATGCCTGATTCCGTTCTGGGAAGGACATGGCTTTTGTAGTTCGGACTGGACTGTTCCCATGGGGCACAGGGTCAGAGCAGATTTGCATATCGCCATTGTCTAACCCAGGGTGGTGTGGAGTGCAAAAAACGATGGATTTGGGCCCAGATCTTTTGACTGGGTTGAATGTGTGACATTGATCCACATTCGGTCCATCACCTGTTTTGTTTGCAATACCGCCCTAAGTGCGCTGAGGATGCTCAGACGTGGGTTCCAGGCACTCCACACCACTGGAGTCAAGCTAGCCAGGCTGATGAGAAGTGTTACCTCGAAACCGGTCCGGTCCTCGGATGCTTGATTCCGTTCTGGGAAGGACATGGCTTTTGTAGTTCAGACTGGACTGTTCCCATGGGGCACAGGGTGAGAGCTGATTTGCATATCGCCATTGTCTAACCCAGGGTGGTGTGGAGTGCAAAAAAATGATGGATTTGGGCCCAGATCTTTTGACTGGCTTGAATGTGTGACATTGATCCACATTCGGTCCATCACCTGTTTTGTTTGCAATACCGCCCTAAGTGCGCTGGGGATGCTCAGACGTGGGTCCCAGGCACTCCACACCACTGGAGTCAAGCTAGCCGGGCTGAGGAGAGGTGTTACCTCGAAACCAGTCCGGTCCTCGGATGCTTGATTCCATTCTGGGAAGGACATGGCTTTTGTAGTTCGGACTGGACTGTTCCCATGGGGCACAGGGTCAGAGCTGATTTGCATATCGCCATTGTCTAACCCAGGGTGGTGTGGAGTGCAAAAAAACGATGGATTTGGGCCCAGATCTTTTGACTGGGTTGAATGTGTGACATTGATCCACATTCGGTCCATCACCTGTTGTGTTTGCAATACTGCCCTACGTGCGCTGGGGATGCTCAGACGTGGGTCCCAGGCACTCCACACCACTGGAGTCAAGCTAGCCGGGCTGATGAGAAGTGTTACCTCGAAACCGGTCCGGTCCTCGGATGCTTGATTCCGTTCTGGGAAGGACATGGCTTTTGTAGTTCGGACTGGACTGTTCCCATGGGGCACAGGGTCAGAGCTGATTTGCATATCGCCCTTGTCTAACCCAGGGTGGTGTGGAGTGCAAAAAAACGATGGATTTGGGCCCAGATATTTTGACTGGGTTGAATGTGTGACATTGATCCACATTCGGTCCATCACCTGTTTTGTTTGCAATACCGCCCTAAGTGCGCTGGGGATGCTCAGACGTGGGTCCCAGGCACTCCACACCACTGGAGTCAAGCTAGCCGGGCTGATGAGAGGTGTTACCTCGAAACCGGTCCGGTCCTCGGATGCTTGATTCCGTTCTGGGAAGGACATTGCTTTTGTAGTTCGGACTGGACTGTTCCCATGGGGCACAGGGTCAGAGCTGATTTGCATATCACCATTGTCTAACCCAGGGTGGTGTGGAGTGCAAAAAAACGATGGATTTGGGCCCAGATCTTTTGACTGGGTTGAATGTGTGACATTGATCCACATTCGGTCTATCATCTGTTTTGTTTGCAATACCGCCCTAAGTGTGCTGGGGATGCTCAGACGTGGGTCCCAGGCACTCCACACCACTGGAGTCAAGCTACCCGGGCTGATGAGAGGTGTTACCTCGAAACCGGTCCGGTCCTCGGATGCTTGATTCCGTTCTGGGAAGGACATGGCTTTTGTAGTTCGGACTGGACTGTTCCCATGGGGCACAGGGTCAGAGCTGATTTGCATATCGCCATTGTCTAACCCAGGGTGGTATGGAGTGCAAAAAAACGATGGATTTGGGCCCAGATCTTTTGACTGGGTTGAATGTGTGACATTGATCCACATTCGGTCCATCACCTGTTTTGTTTGCAATACCGCCCTAAGTGCGCTGGGGATGCTCAGATGTGGGTCCCAGGCACTCCACACCACTGGAGTCAAGCTAGCCGGGCTGATGAGAGGTGTTACCTCGAAACCGGTCCGGTCCTCGGATGCCTGATTCCGTTCTGGGAAGGACATGGCTTTTGTAGTTCGGACTGGACTGTTTCCATGGGGCACAGGGTCAGAGCAGATTTGCATATCGCCATTGTCTAACCCAGGGTGGTGTGGAGTGCAAAAAAACGATGGATTTGGGCCCAGATCTTTTGACTGGGTTGAATGTGTGACATTGATCCACATTCGGTCCATCACCTGTTTTGTTTGCAATACCGCCCTAAGTGCGCTGGGGATGCTCAGACGTGGGTCCCAGGCACTCCACACCACTGGAGTCAAGCTAGCCAGGCTGATGAGAAGTGTTACCTCGAAACCGGTCCGGTCCTCGGATGCTTGATTCCGTTCTGGGAAGGACATGGCTTTTGTAGTTCGGACTGGACTGTTCCCATGGGGCACAGGGTCAGAGCAGATTTGCATATCGCCATTGTCTAACCCAGGGTGGTGTGGAGTGCAAAAAAACGATGGATTTGGGCCCAGATCTTTTGACTGGGTTGAATGTGTGACATTGATCCACATTCGGTCCATCACCTGTTTTGTTTGCAATACCGCCCTAAGTGCGCTGGGGATGCTCAGACGTGGGTCCCAGGCACTCCACACCACTGGAGTCAAGCTAGCCAGGCTGATGAGAAGTATTACCTCGAAACCGGTCCGGTCCTCGGATGCTTGATTCCGTTCTGGGAAGGACATGGCTTTTGTAGTTCGGACTGGACTGTTCCCATGGGGCACAGGGTGAGAGCTGATTTGCATATCGCCATTGTCTAACCCAGGGTGGTGTGGAGTGCAAAAAATTGATGGATTTGGGCCCAGATCTTTTGACTGGCTTGAATGTGTGACATTGATCCACATTCGGTCCATCACCTGTTTTGTTTGCAATACCGCCCTAAGTGCGCTGGGGATGCTCAGACGTGGGTCCCAGGCACTCCACACCACTGGAGTCAAGCTAGCTGGGCTGAGGAGAGGTGTTACCTCGAAACCAGTCCGGTCCTCGGATGCTTGATTGCATTCTGGGAAGGACATGGCTTTTGTAGTTCGGACTGGACTGTTCCCATGGGGCACAGGGTCAGAGCTGATTTGCATATCGCCATTGTCTAACCCAGGGTGGTGTGGAGTGCAAAAAAACGATGGATTTGGGCCCAGATCTTTTGACTGGGTTGAATGTGTGACATTGATCCACATTCGGTCCATCACCTGTTTTGTTTGCATACCGCCCTAAGTGCGCTGGGGATGCTCAGACGTGGGTCCCAGGCACTCCACACCACTGGAGTCAAGCTAGCCGGGCTGATGAGAAGTGTTACCTCGAAACCGGTCCGGTCCTCGGATGCTTGATTCCGTTCTGGGAAGGACATGGCTTTTGTAGTTCGGACTGGACTGTTCCCATGGGGCTCAGGGTCAGAGCTGATTTGCATATCGCCATTGCCTAACCCAGGGTGGTGTTGAGTGCAAAAAAACGATGGATTTGGGCCCAGATCTTTTGACTGGGTTGAATGTGTGACATTGATCCACATTCGGTCCATCACCTGTTTTGTTTGCAATACCGCGCTAAGTGCGCTGGGGATGCTCAGACGTGGGTCCCAGGCACTCCACACCACTGGAGTCAAGCTAGCCGGGCTGATGAGAGGTGTTACCTAGAAACCGGCCCGGTCCTCGGATGCTTGATTCCGTTCTGGGAAGGACGTGGCTTTTGTAGTTCGGACTGGACTGTTCCCATGGGGCACAGGGTCAGAGCTGATTTGCATATCGCCATTGTCTAACCCAGGGTGGTGTGGAGTGCAAATAAACGATGGATTTGGGCCCAGATCTTTTGACTGGGTTGAATGTGTGACATTGATCCACATTCGGTCCATCACCTGTTTTGTTTGCAATACCGCCCTAAGTGCGCTGGGGATGCTCAGACGTGGGTCCCAGGCACTCTACACCACTGGAGTCAAGCTAGCCGGGCTGGTGAGAGGTGTTACCTCGAAACCGGTCCGGTCCTCAGATGCTTGATTCCGTTTTGGGAAGGACATGGCTTTTGTAGTTCGGACTGGACTGTTCCCATGGGGCACAGGGTCAGAGCTGATTTGCATATCGCCATTGTCTAACCCAGGGTGGTGTGGAGTGCAAAAAAACGATGGATTTGGGCCCAGATCTTTTGACTGGGTTGAATGTGTGACATTGATCCACATTCGGTCCATCACCTGTTTTGTTTGCAATACCGCCCTAAGTGCACTGGGGATGCTCAGATGTGGGTCCCAGGCACTCCACACCACTGGAGTCAAGCTAGCCGGGCTGATGAGAGGTGTTACCTCGAAACCGGTCCAGTCCTCGGATGCCTGATTCCGTTCTGGGAAGGACATGGCTTTTGTAGTTGGGACTGGACTGTTCCCATGGGGCACAGGGTCAGAGCTGATTTGCATATCGCCATTGTCTAACCCAGGGTGGTGTGGAGTGCAAAAAAACGATGGATTTGGGCCCAGATCTTTTGACTGGGTTGAATGTGTGACATTGATCCACATTCGGTCCATCACCTGTTTTGTTTGCAATACCGCCCTAAGTGCGCTGGGGATGCTCAGACGTGGGTCCCAGGCACTCCACACCACTGGAGTCAAGCTAGCCGGGATGATGAGAAGTGTTACCTCGAAACCGGTCCGGTCCTCGGATGCTTGATTCCGTTCTGGGAAGGACATAGCTTTTGTAGTTCGGACTGGACTGTTCCCATGGGGCACAGGGTCAGAGCTGATTTGCATATCGCCATTGTCTAACCCAGGGTGGTGTGGAGTGCAAAAAAACGATGGATTTGGGCCCAAATCTTTTGACTGGGTTGAATGTGTGACATTGATCCACATTCGGTCCATCACCTGTTTTGTTTGCAATACTGCCCTAAGTGCGCTGGGGATGCTCAGACGTGGGTCCCAGGCACTCCACACCACTGGAGTCAAGCGAGCCGGGCTGATGAGAGGTGTTACCTCGAAACCAGTCCGGTCCTTGGATGCTTGATTCCATTCTGGGAAGGACATGGCTTTTGTAGTTCGGACTGGACTGTTCCCATGGGGCACAGGGTGAGAGCTGATTTGCATATCGCCATTGTCTAACCCAGGGTGGTGTGGAGTGCAAAAAAACGATGGATTTGGGCCCAGATCTTTTGACTGGGTTGAATGTGTGACATTGATCCACATTCGGTCCATCACCTGTTTTGTTTGCAATACCGCCCTAAGTGCGCTGGGGATGCTCAGACGTGGGTCCCAGGCACTCCACACCACTGGAGTCAAGCTAGCCGGGCTGATGAGAGGTGTTACTTCGAAACCGGTCCGGTCCTCAGATGCTTGATTCCGTTCTGGGAAGGACATGGCTTTTGTAGTTCGGACTGGACTGTTCCCATGGGGCACAGGGTCAGAGCTGATTTTCATATCGCCATTGTCTAACCCAGGGTGGTGTGGAGTGCAAAAAAACGATGGATTTGGGCCCAGATCTTTTGACTGGGTTGAATGTGTGACATTGATCCACATTCGGTCCATCACCTGTTTTGTTTGCAATACCGCCCTAAGTGCGCTGGGGATGCTCAGACGTGGGTCCCAGGCACTCCACACCACTGGAGTCAAGCTAGCCGGGCTGATGAGAGGTGTTACCTCGAAACCGGTCCGGTCCTCGGATGCTTGATTCCGTTCTGGGAAGGACATGGCTTTTGTAGTTCGGACTGGACTGTTCCCATGGGGCACAGGGTCAGAGCTGATTTGCATATCGCCATTGTCTAACCCAGGGTGGTGTGGAGTGCAAAAAAACGATGGATTTGGGCCCAGATCTTTTGACTGGGTTGAATGTGTGACATTGATCCACATTCGGTCCATCACCTGTTGTGTTTGCAATACTGCCCTAAGTGCGCTGGGGATGCTCAGACGTGGGTCCCAGGCACTCCACACCACTGGAGTCAAGCTAGCCGGGCTGATGAGAGGTGTTACCTCGAAACCGGTCCGGTCCTCGGATGCTTGATTCCGTTCTGGGAAGGACATGGCTTTTGTAGTTCGGACTGGACTGTTCCCATGGGGCACAGGGTCAGAGCTGATTTGCATATCGCCATTGTCTAACCCAGGGTGGTGTGGAGTGCAAAAAAAACGATGGATTTGGGCCCAGATCTTTTGACTGGGTTGAATGTGTGACATTGATCCACATTCGGTCCATCACCTGTTTTGTTTGCAATACATTAAATATGACGCATCAGGAATGTCGCAAGGAGTGGGCACTGAGAAGTGACGCATCGCTGCTTTCATGCAGCGATGCTTCATTTCTCATAAATGAGGCCCAAGGTTTCTAGTTAGTGTCCTCTTGTTGTTGATAAAAAAAGACACAGCCAGATTACATGATTTCTGTACTGGTTTGTCAAGGTTTGTGACCAGACTCGTTTGACGTTCCTTGGCGCGAGATTGAAAAAACATTCAAGTGATTGGAAATTGATTTAACTTGGACATTCCGTCAGAAATTGTAGACTGCACTCCTGTATTTAATACGAGTGAATTCTGGGCACAAATGATTTATCTCTTTGCCTTATTCCTACGCTACAATTGAAGGTGCTGTTGCCGTCTTGAATTTTACTGACGTGCTTTTGAATTTAAAAGGGTCATCAATTGTATATACTACTAGTTTTGTCCTGATGATGGTCTGAAGAAAACTTCAAAAAAGACCGAAACGTCGACTTGTTTAGTCCAACTCTGCACTTTTTGTTTCATGTCATCCTTTGATTTTCTTCTGATTTTAAGTTGAAATCAATGAATTATTGTGCTTAAGCAGTCTGGACTCAATATTTGGATATGTCAAAGGAGAAATAACCAATACCTTGAATATCCAAGTTATATCCATGTATGCACCCTACCCCACATGAATGCTCATCCTTTTGTACATAAATATATTTTTTTGCCTTGAATTTAAATATTAATTTTCAGACAACACAAAATCCTGGTTTCTTGTATTTTATTGATCATTTATTGTATAAATGATGTTAGTGTGGTAACATCTTTTGTTCTTATTCTGTGGAACTCCCTTTATAATTTAATAACATAGGACAGCCACTGATTAATCTCAGGTTCAGGTACTTTGATTGTTCCAAAACAGGTCCTAACAGTGCTGAGAAATTAGAAAACAATAAAACCCCTTGCTGGCCAGCTTTCATTATAATAAACCTTGTTAATATGGCCCTCCTTACCTCGGCTTTCTGTGGCAAAGGGGTGTGCAATGGGTGTTGCTGTGGGTATTTATTTTAAACTCAACACCCATTGCTTTTTGACACTACCTCAGATTTACAAGGAACTGTATATCTGAGGCTGCACGAAAAACGAACTCCTTTCAAACTGAGCCATTAGAGTGGCGCAATGAGGGAAATACTTTTATTTCTCCTGGTTTTTTGCTCTTTTTATGTGTGCCGCATTATGCAGTATACATACAAGGAGCAAAACACCATTAATTATTGTTTTTGTTCAGGAAGGTGTCCCTTCCTGCAAAAACACAATCGTCCCTGCAACGCAGGCACCCTTGTACTGTGATGTAAGGGTGCCTGCTCTGGTGCTAGACACCTTTTGTAGCGCTGTCTTAAGGGGAAACACTGGGGTGCTCCATATTCTTGTTATTAAGGCACATCCCCGCATTTTTTAAATAAAGCAGTGTGGCACAGCTAAATTGTTTGCAGTGCCGTGGTGTGCCATTTCTTTATAAATATGTCCCACTGGGATAGGTGATGCTGACCTCGCATTCAGCGATGCTCCCCAGGTTTTAGGTCAAGTAAGACCATTTAATTTAATCCCAAACAATAAATCATATGGCGTTATAGCCTCATGTGAATGGGCTGACACACTTTATTAATTGTAAAAAGACTCTTTCATACATGGCATTGAAACATCCTTATATTATCCTTCTCAAGGAGACCCCCTCTCCACCGTAGAGTTTAAAAAGTGGAGAAGGGATTGGGTTGAGAAGGCAGTATATGCTTGTAACATAAACAGCATTCCGCCTTCTGGTTTGGAGGCAGCATCTCATAGGTAAAGTGGAGTTGCTATCCTGTTTCCATTCGTTTTTGTCCCTTTTGAATAGTCAGACCATAAAACGATCACAGTGAACAATAACAACTAGATTGCATGTTCGGTAGTAAGCACCAGCACACCTGCACTTTGATTAAATACTGATTTCGTCAGGTTGGGTAAACAATATCTGTTACATAGCATTGATTATATATTTTTACCATGTATTGTGGAATCTTTATTTACTGCATGTGTTAAATACTAAAGATGTGCTACTTATCACATGTGGTAAATACTGCAACCGATAAATTGCACATGCATAAAACATCAGGAAGTGCCCGTTTTCAGGCACTGGACAATCCTGGAGTGGGAAATAAATCAACAGAGAGGAGAAGCACTTTGAGCAACACAGAGAAGGGTCAAAGGACACCCCCAAGGTGCACCAACAACTACTTCTTGTGTGGGAGTGTACAGGCATTTATTTTGTGGGAATAAAGAACAATGAATCAAAACAAATCGAACACATTGCCACCCTCAGCTATCGCTCAGTCATCACATGCAGAAACTAGCAAAACTGTCATATCATGGACCTCATGTATTTATTATTTAATATTAGGACTTGTAACGTGCAACGAATCATCCCCAGAGGGATCTCATGGTGCCTTGGTAGTACAATACCCCTGATCTATGACAGTTGGAACAACCTAGGGGCATATTATCAAGGGGGTTTATCTCCGCTTTTTTGGCTTTAAAAGCCAAGAAAGCGGAGATAAAATTATCTCCCTATTACCTAGCTGCCGCTAACACCAGTTAGCAACAGCTAGTAGGAGATAGCGACCATCTTGGGGCCCACTTTTCATGTCAGTGATATTTATCACTAATGAGATGCAAAGTGGGCGTGCCAAGATGTTAGCGACTGAAAACAGTCGCTAACATCGCTATCTCCTATTACCAACTTTTGGAGATATTCGCGCTAAGCGGGAATATCTCCAAAAGCTAACACCTGCCCTGAGCAGTTCTTAGCCATGTTATCCAATGGGAGGTGGATAACATGGCTAAGAGCATTAGCTCGCTAATGCATGAATATCGCTGACTTTTCAGCGATATTCATGCTTTGCGGCGATTTTTACCGCATTTGCGTTAAACCTTGTTAATACCGAGGTTTATTTGTGGTAAAAATCGCCGCAGCGCTGCGGTAAATTTTTGTCTCTAATCAAGCAATAGCGATAATTATCGCTATTGCTTGGTAATATGCCCCCATGTTTTTATTTTATTTATTTTATTTTTATTTGAAAAGTTTTATATAGCGCTGGCTAGACCCGGAGGTATCAGAGCGCTTTACATGAGAATCAGCGAGTTACAGGTTACATAGTTACATCAATTAAATCACTGTTAATGAACAATGTTAAAAATTGGGATTTCTGGTTGGCTAAGGCTGGCGCCAAAGCCAGGCAGAAACCACCACTCTAGTCAGGGCAAGGAAGTCACGCACCAAGATAACCCCTGCTCACCCCATTGTTAGCTTGGCACGAGCAGTCACGCTTATCCCGGAGAGAATGTGTAAAGCATTTGCGCACGCACCCACCAGCAACAACATCCAAGGCCCCCCACAAAAGGAACTCCACACAAGGTTATATCAAAAATAGCCTTTGTATTATACCAAACACATTAGAATAGTAATCACATTATGTACACTGTGCCAACTGGCACTGGGCAATATTTACAAGGGATTATGTACACCTGACAGGGCCACATGGACCACTGTCAGGACCATCACAAAGTGAACTTGGTAAATGTGAACTAGAACATATAAGTAAAAATAAGTCATAGAACGTACAGTCAGTAACCACTGATAATCACTGCACTTGCAACAGTCTGCGTCATGAAATCCATCAAGCACATTATCCCACCAGTCTAACTACATTAGACCCTCATCACCTAAGTAAAATCTTACACTAGGGGCGTAAATCACACAGGGAAGTACAATCTCCCTAACATACCTAAACAGGTAAAACAACCTCCTATGCATAAGCCATGTCTAGAGGTATCATAACACAGGGTGTGCTAAACATACTACACACAGTACATTTCCTAACACCCAAAGCATTAGCACATAATTCACAGTAGCACATAAATCACATTAGGGTCCAGGTTGCGCCACTGCGCCAGGACCTAAACACAGCAGCTGCCCACTACTTGCTGGGCAGCTGAGGACAAGAACAGGGTCTAAACGCTGCAGCTGGCACTAAGTGCTGTGCAGCTGGGAAGGCCAAAGTAGGGATGCAGGAGTGTGACTCACTCATGAGTCCAAAGTACATGTCCCTAGGAAGGAAAACCTAAACGGAGCAGCTGCCCACTACTTGCTGGGCAGCTGGGGTCTGTATACTGTGGCATGGGCCCTCACTGGCCCTTAGGAGCAAGACTGCGCCAGGTGGGAGCCTTCCAAGCTCTAGAAATACAGATTGCGCAGAACGGTGGAGCCCTCTAGGCTCTAGATCTCCCAATGCACAACACGGGGGAGCCTTCTAGGTCTGAACATGTGTGTGTCCTCTGGAGCCCTCTGGCTCAAAAAACAACTGTATGCATGGGAGCACTCTGGCTCCTTAAAGAAAGAAATGCACTTGTCGTTGGAGCCACGGGGCTCAGCACGGGCTCTTCTGGCCCTTTTAATCAACAATGTGCCCGGGAACTACCTAGGCACTGAAAACAGCGGGCTGCACCGGGGTTGTACAGGCCTGTATCTCATCTGGTAGTTTGTTCCAGTGAATGGGGGCAAGATGAGAGCATGCACGCCCATCCATTTTAGTTTTACTGATTTTCCAGGGACAGAGCCGTTTCCGATTACTCGATCTCAGTTGGAGCACGAGGACATAAGGAATTAGCTTCTTCCTTAGGTACCCCAGACCGTTCCTTCAAGTGCTTTAAACACTATACACAAGAGCTTAAAGACTGCTCTCTTCCTAATGGGCAGCCAGTGCAATTGTCCTAAGAGAAGCAATGACAGGGTGCGTACTGGCTTATTGAGATCCAACCGCGCTGCTGTATTTTGAACTACTTGCAGCCTTGATGATAGATTATCCCTCAATCCAACTAATAGTGAAGTATCGTAATCTAGTCTGCTGACTAGAAGTGCTTGTTTAGGGTCCTTCTGGCCACAAGGGGAATCCATGGAAAAATCTTTCTAAACATCCCCATTATTTCTAAGCAAGTGCCTGAGACCGTCTTCACATGAGTGTTTATTATGAATCATGATGCCCATGTTCCATGCCTGCTTTTTTGGGCTAGGTGCTTCCCCAAGTTCTATAGGCCACCAGTCCGCACACCATAATTCCTCAGCGTTCCCAGAAAAGAGAAACTCTGTTTTGCTGGAGTTAAGCTGAAGGAATTTCTTACTCATCCATGTGGCTATATTCAACATACAAGACTTAAACTTAGCTCTGGTTGCCGTGGGATCCATCTCAATGGGGACTATCACCTGAGTGTCGTCCACATACGAGATTGTCTCGAAACCCCAAGATGTTATAATGGCAGACAGAGGAGCCGCATAGATATTGATCAAGGTAGATCTTAGAATGGACCCCTGGAGGACCCCTTTTCCAATAACGTGGTCTGCGACACAAACGCATCCAATTGGACACATTGTGTTCAGTTGGTCAGAAAGCTTTGTAGCCAGGCTAAGGCCATTTCTCCTACACCAATCTTTTGTAGCTTGTCCAGCAGGATGGTATGAGAGATGGTGTTGAAGCCGGCCGACGGATCAAGGGGCACTAACCTTGTAGGGATCCCCTTATCCAATGACATCAATTTGGTAAGGAGGTACAAATTTACGGATCAACAGCTGGAGGTTCTGGCCAAGGTGGTGTTAAGACATATTGTCAATGTCTAATGTGCCATCTCATGCTGAAGATGCCACCAAAATCAAAGTAGAACTTTCCTGTAGAAGAATATAAAGGTCAAAATCAATACTCAATCACCATATCCACTTGATGTTGAGAAATTTAAAATAGGTTCCATGTCTTAAAATACTAGGTAATTAAGTGAGTTGCAAAGAACAACCACTAAATCATGGCAACGTTTGGTAGTTAGCTACCTCAGCTCCATTGCTTGCCCTGGGAAGAAAAAATGATGAGAATCCTCTACAATGTATGAAGTGGAAGATGCAAAAGAAGGTCTTGAGGTCGGAGGAATCCAAGGCAAGAGACATAAGAGTTGTAATGGAAGCACCCATGGCTGTTTAAAAGTTGACTTTGCTGCAAATTATCATCATTGTGAAGAGTGACTGATGTACTTCGTTTGTTTTCAGTACTGCCATTGGCTGTGTAACCTACTTCCAAGGAGACAGTATAGGATGCATACTCACTCTCTGCAAAACCTTGATCACTAAGAGTAGTTTGCTGAAGGTTGACTGAAAAATGCCATGCACCAATCTTAAGGTCTGCTGTGTGGTGCCTGTTGCAAAGACTTCTAGCACTGCAAACATTTTCCAGAAGGAGGGGGGTCCGTAATGAGGAATGTATATTTTGCGTGGTGCATATATATTTTGCGTGGTGCTGATATTGACACTTGTTTCTGTGTTAGAGCCTTACATTGTCATCTCTGGCTCTCCTGATTTGCTGCACAATTTCGGAAACATGTTCGATATATCTTAGATACAGGAAAATCTGTGGAAATTGCCTGATTCACACGTATTCTAGACAGAGATTGTATAAAGCCCTTCTTCCTTTGAAGTGGCAGATTTTCCATTTCAATTTACCTCTGCTGGAACAAAAGATTTCCCAAATTAACTATGTATTTGAAGAACATTTGACCTTGATTTACTGAGAGTTGTTAATCTCTTATCATATCTGAAATCTTAGAAGAGGAATTAGAGATATTGTTCTTCACCTTTCTTTCTTCTCTGAAGAAGTGGGAGTACCCACAAAGCACATGTTGGAGGGGCTGCAAGAATAAACTTTAAAGGCTGTTCATTGTGATTCTCAAATCACGTACTTTAAATTACATTGTCCTCTCTGAGAAAATGTACTGTCCTCAGAAATATAGTAGTTTCACATACATTTCTTGATACTATTTCAAATAAATATGTGTATCTTACTTAACTAGCACATTTATGAATGTCATAACTACATGTGTCAAATGTGGTCCATTTTAGTCCTGTCAAGTAGGATTTGATTTTTTGTGCACCTATACTCATTTCTGTCTGCATCTAGTGTAGCCAGGTCAAATGCCATACCCACATCCCCTTTTCTACGACTGCTGGAGAGTGAACATGCATTTCTTTCTTTCTTCACATTTTTGACAAGTTTTACACAGTTAATTTTGGGTACTTTGAGTCCACTTCTATTTTTCTTATTTGTGATGCCTCAAGCACAAACCAGATCCTAAGATGTCCCTATAATTCTGCGAGAGATCAACGAGAGTTGTGCTCCCTCAAGACTTTGAAGTGGCTATTTTGTGATTAGGTAGACTGAAACAGATGAGTGTGAAAGACCTTTTAATTTTTTTAATCTGTGCCTTTTAAGAAAACCATTAGGTCATATCGTATTTTCATCAAACAGACCCACTCATTAAACGCTCTTCGTCAAAAAGTATTCAATAAGTGCTATTGATGTACTTATATCAATTACTTGCTACAAAAAAGGGTTCTCATAGAAAATACCCTACGACATTGACAGACAATTGTCTCTTTAATCATCGGACAGGGGGACAGGGGCAGGAGCAGAATCACTGTTAAAAGCGAGTGTGCAAATAGCTCACATTATATTTTCATCCACAGGCCAGGTCTTTAGGATGTTCCTCATTAAAAAGCATTTAGAGTGTGTTAAAGGTATAGCCTAAGCAGAGGTCTCGCCCCTCCAGGGTTGTTTTTTACAGGACATGTGTCCAAAGTTCTGACTGTCATGTAGCTCTGTAATCTTGGCAGCCTGACAAGGGTTTTTAAGCATCTTTAATATTTTGCTGTACTTCCTCGTACATGAAATTCCAGAAAATATATGTTAGTTATTCCTATGTTGTAAAGAAAACGTGAACAACTCCTGTGGAACTGTGACTAGTGCACTCCTTTTGGTTTGCTTAATCACTGCTGCTTTGCTCAAAGAAGTTTGTAAATTCTTATAGTGCAGCTTGTCATAGTTAAGGCAGACTAGATCATTTAACACTCATGCCAATTGCAAATGAATGAGCCTTAGTCTACGGTGTACACATATATCTACATTTTAATCACATCAAGGGATGACTTAGTCAGCTGAATGTATGCTGCTGACAAACTCAGTGTTCTGAAGTTATAAGATTTTATCCCGGTAAGGTAGACTCAGCTTTTCATCCTTCTGAAGTAACAACAATTTGGTAATAGTTGTATCCGAATTTTTGCAAGCACTCAGAAATGTCAGGAGTGTACTATCAGGTGCTACATATAAACAAGTTGTGATTGTTTTTTATTGAAAATAGGAACATTATATGTGTCATATATGAGCTTTTCCATTTTTAGGAAATCATTTATTATTTAACATCCAAGTTCACTATTCCATGCTCAAACACGTCCTCCCTGGATTAATGTGCGCTTTATTTGCATTGCTATGACACTTTTACTCTGTCTCAAGATCACATTTTTGAACCTCATGGACATGAACGTCTATCTAGGTATACCCAATCTAGAGTACAATCCAAAAGTATCAGTTATTTAATGTAAGTCATTGTTTAGCGTTTGACGTATGTGGGACTTCTTTCAATAAGTGGATGATGTCTATGAGGGTATTCCACAATAATATTGAGGGCAGAATGTCATGCTATCAGAATATTGTGTCAAAAGTATTGAGGGCAAAAATATTGAGAAGGTAAGTTGATATCCGTGAGTATATGTTTACTTTACTTAACTCTACATATATCTTCAAGGTACGTGGATGTGAAGATGAGAATAGTAAATCTATATTTACCCACGACTACTTACCTTCTTGGTATTTTGTTTCTCCTTATTGTCATAATATTTTGGTATCCATTCTTACCCAGATTGGATTCTGGATTCAACCAACACTGGCCGATACCTTCAACTGCCCGTATTTGTGTTGTCTAACTACATAAATACCCATATGTGTCTTATCTCTGTCTATGTGTGTGTATGTTCATTTGGGTACTCTCTGTGTGCATATATGCGCCTTCAGGTGTAATTTCTGTTTGTGCCTCCAGACATGTCATGCAACATGCACCTTATCAACAAAGAATCAATATACCTAAATCAGGCTAGACCAATTGGTTTTGCCGATGCTTGTTTCTTTACTTAATTTGCTTTTAGCAGTAGGAAAAGCCGCTCTCCAATTTCTACGTCTCACTTCTAATATTAGTTCTAGTAAGCATCAAAAATGTTAAAAAATACTTACTGTATACTCTACGAATCCCTTGTACAGATTTATTACTGAATAATTAATTGCTCCGGTTACCTGCAGCTTTAGCAGTCTGCAGGACCACATGACATACATTCTTCAAAGGAGTAGAGCGAGGATATGTTTTGGCCCAGTCTCCTTCAGCCATTGGCTTATAAGCGGTTTTCCTGGCTTGTCATTGCGTGAATGGGATAACCTTCAATCCAACCTCTTTGGGGCGTAAAGGGGGAGAGGGGGGGAGGAAAAGCACTGACCAGAGACTAAAATTAGGTGTGATAAAGGCCGCTTTATTGGAAGCAGGTGCACCTTAACAATGAAACCCTTGGCCTGTGCCGTACAAAACTATACCTCACTAAATATGCAATTTCCTGACAAAGCCCCCCACCCCCCCTAACTGGTTCCCTCAATCCACAAACAGTAAACAATTAGCATAAACGTCAATTTGCCTCTTCACCTGGCTAAATCCTTTATTATGCTTGACCTACCCCCCGCGAATCCAACAACCGTACTCCTATACTTCCCCCATATATTAGGAAGAACCGCCCCAAGGCAAAATTCACCCCACACCTGCTCCAACGACACCACCAACCTCACAACCATTGAGCAAAACTAGATGCACCGGCCCCCAAGAAAACTCCTTCCAAAAAACCACCACACACCACCTAACCCCTACTATGCCCTGAAGAAAGCATTCACCCGCCCCCCTGCCCCCCCCCCAGGCCCCGTACCTGAAAACCCCCCAAACCACTTCATTGAAAACCCAGGGTGGGAGGGTGGGAAAACAATTTACCTCCGCTGCCCTCGCCCGGCTGCTGTGTCACCAGTCACCTTCTTTCTAAAATGGTGGCTTGTGAACAAAGTGTCCGGGTTTTTTCATGGACAGCCCAACCCAGCCCAAAACCAGCCCACCCCCAGCCCAAGGCTACCAAGTAGCCCAAAACCAGCCCTTCGTACGGTGCTGGCTCTACCCACCCCCTCCCCCAGCCCCCAAACTCCCCGGGGGTGGCAGGCCTCCCGCTGGTCGGCCCCCCCCCCCAAATCCCCATTGGGGCCTAAAGTGGGAGAGGGGGGTTGGGGGGAAAGCACCGACCAGAGACTAAAAGTAGGTGTGATAAAGGCCGCTTTATTGGAAGCAGGTGCACCTTAACAATGAAACCCTTGGCCTGTGCCGGACAAAACTATACCTCACTAAATATGCAATTTCCTGACAAAGCCCCCCACCCCCTCCCCTAACTGGTTCCCCCAATCCACAAACAGTAAACAATTAGCATAAACGTCAATTTGCCTCTTCACCTGGCTAAATCCTTTATTATGCTTGACCTACCCCTCGCTAATCCAACAACCGTACTCCTATACTTCCCCCATATATTAGGAAGAACCGCCACTCGAAAGGCGTGCTAACGGCTTTCGACCCCCCCCTAGGAATCCAGCCTCTCCAGCCATCTGCGCCCCAACCCTCTCCAGTGCCTCCCTCAAGTGTAGCACAGAACTCCATTCCGTGCCCCAGGTGGAAAAAACCCCAATCCCCTGCC
Organism: Lissotriton vulgaris; assembly: GCF_964263255.1. Classification (NCBI taxonomy): domain Eukaryota; kingdom Metazoa; phylum Chordata; class Amphibia; order Caudata; family Salamandridae; genus Lissotriton; species Lissotriton vulgaris. The sequence goes on along the minus strand of NC_141696.1, from coordinate 397,406,111 downwards.
AGTTCAATGCACAGTGCCGCAGCTCTGGCTGCTACATCCTCTCATCCGTCTACCTTCCCCGACCTATACTTCCTTGAAAATTCCCTACGTGTCCCATCTACAGCCGCTGGCCTCTCGCCCCCCTACCACCCACCTGGGATCCAATCCTGACCCCTCGACCTGACACCCCGCCTACCCGCGCCGTACCTCTACCAGATCCCTCCTCACTTGTTGAACCCAACGCAAACCCTTTTCACTGTACCAAGCCCACGTCAGGCACCCTCTCCCCTGTTCCACTGCACACACAGCTACCCACGCATGCCAGCTCATGCCCCCTTATCCTTGCCGCTGACCATGAGACCTGTCGTCCGACTCCGACCACTGATTCCGTTGCTTGACCCAGTCCCCCTTTTGGCCTGCTTTACAACTGAGTATGCCCCAACAGAACTCTCCAGCGCTGCCGCTGCAATTGGCCCCTCCCCTGCACCTGAAAAGCACACATGTGAGAGGCGAGAAATGTCCATCATATCGCATGTTCACTTCCCAACCCCGCAGCCTGCATCTGCCCCTGAACCGTCCGACCTCCAGGGCCCGCAGCCCTCTTCAACCTTGCTGCGTCGCCTCCGTTGCCGCCCCCACTCCGACACCATGCCTCCGTAACACCTTCGGGTCCTCACATATAAACCATAGGGCGTGCCGCAGGACCCCTAATGCCTGTGCCGCATACGTCCCCCCAATCCCCCCGCCAATGGTGAATCGCCCCCTGAAAACCCCCGTCCATCTACTTCAACCCGAACCGCGAGACCTGCTCCTGCGGAAGCCGCCCATCTCCCTGCCCCCACTGCACCTGACCGCCGCACTACCTCCCGTGTCCGCTCATATGCACACCCAGGAAACGCCCCGAACGCCTGTCCCCAGCCAATCCCCCCTTTACCCCCCACCGACAACGTACCCGAGGATGCGGCCGCGTCAAAACCGGACAGCGTCAGACCCAAACGACGACGTTGCCATCCTCCTGGCCTACGTCAGGCGTGCTTCCATGGCCACAGAGTCGAGCTCTACACAAAGGAATGACAGCCTCTAACTGGGACCGTGCGTCTTCGCTGGCGCCCGGGGCACCCCCAGGTGAGCCACAATGCCCGGAAAACCGTCCAGCTCCACTGGCAGTCCGTCGAAAACCAGCGAGACGTCAACCAGATAGTGCGTCACCGCCCAGAGCCTGTCCGCCAGGAAGAAACCCCACAGCAAAATCCACCTAATGGCGCACCCAGCGCACCAAAATTTGAACGCCCAAATGCTCCCGCAAAATACAAAACCCCCCCATGCTCTTGACCCCCACCAGGCCCCCCGGTCAAACCGTGTCCCCCCCAACCGGTGATCCCCCGCGTGCCTCCGAAACCACCAGGACGCCAACCGAACTCTGCACTTTGCCCCAGAGCCTACACCCACCGCCGCCGGGCTCTTTCGCACTCTGTCCCTGCATGTATACCCCACTCCTGAGGGTACCGCCGCTAAAGTCCCTGACCGACCGACCCCCCCGACCCCGCACGCTGCTTGGACAACCAAGACAACCGAGACAACCGAGACCAGCCAGGCTCCTTCCTGCGCCCAACCCAGCAGGAGAACCCTCAACCCCGCCTCGCGGCTCCCAACGGAAAGAGGGGGGGAACCCCATCTCCCGCCCCGCTCTCCTCCTTATACACCTGCCCCGCGCTGGCCCGTGAGCGCCTTGCCGGCTCAACTCCTCAAGCCTCACCGGCGACGGGCCTATGCCCTGAACCTTGACCCATCTTCGACTCTCCCCGCCCCCCCCTCTTTGCACCCCTTCCAACCGCGCCATTCCCCGGCGCCCCCCCAAGCTCTCCGGTATCCGCACCAACCGACAGCCGAGGATTACTCCAACCACTCCCCTACATCGCCACCATCCTTACCTGATGTCAAGGCCGGCGTCCACTGGATCCCGCCACCTAACCAGCGGAGGCGGGGGGGGGGCGCCTCTCTCGGCGCTCCTTGCTGTGAGCATACCTGAAACAACACTACCAACACCGTTACTTTGCACCCCCCCTTTCTCAACTCCCCCTCCGCATCCTCCACACACTTCAAGTGCCCCCTGGCCCCCTCAGACTCCTCCACCAGTTCCAATGGCCCATGGCCTCCTGCCCATCACTGGGCCCCCCCTTCCACCTGTCGCCTGTGACAAACCATTTGCCACCTTTTGCAGTTTGTTTGCTCAGGGTCGTGCCCGAGGGCCACCATTCCCCACGTAACCTTTGTTCTTGTGCCACCTTTTGCAGTTTGTTTGCTCAGGGTCGTGCCCGAGGGCCACCATTGCCCACGTAACCCTTGTTCTTGTGCCTGAGTGTCTGCCACATATAGCCAACTCCTCCACCAGTTCCAATGGCCCATGGCCTCCTGCCCAGCACTGGGCCCCCTCACCACCTTTGGCTTGTAACAACAGTTTGCCACCTTTTGTATTTTGTTTGCTTAGGTACCTGCACAAGTGCCACCATTGCCCTTATAACGCTTGTTCTTGTCTGAGTGTCTGCCACCCATTGCCGCCTTATACCTCCACTGGCACTTTGCACATTTTGTAACCTGCCCACGCATCACTTTTTCTCCTGTGATGCACCGATTGCTACCTCATGTATTTTGGATGCTCACTATTGGCCCCCTCGACCCATGTAACCCCACGTATACTTACGTAACCTGTTCCTTTGTGACTGTTACCTCGGTACCAACCTATCCTATTGTGCAGTGCCCTGACACCTTCGGGTAATGTCTGCACTATATAAAATCACCTAAATCAATAGATAACTCGTCCCCCAATCCCTCCTTTCTGGCTCCGACCTACTCCCCCTGTCAGTTCCTGACACCACCACATCCAATCTCCCCGCTCCAACCTCTCTATGACATGACACACCCATCCCTGTCGCCAGCGCATAACCCTGGGGCCTAAACGTCACACTACACAATCTACCCACCCCAGTCCCACAACTGCCAAGCCTGCTCGACAACCACCGCGCCCTTTTGGTGAGCTCCATCGCTTATTCCCCCAGCACGACCTCCACAACCCTGGTCCCATCGCTGGTCCCCACCCAGACTGGACTACCGCAATACTCCCTACCCCCCAAACCTCCCACTCCTCTTCCCCCCTATCTAGTGACCCCCCCCAACTCCTCCCCGGCCTCCCAAACTGACCTCAAAGTTCGCCACCCTCAAGGCCCTTCCACGGTACAGCATGCCCCCACTATTACCTGCTGGCAGACCCCATGGGCTAGAAAATTCCTGGCTCCTCCACTATTTAATTGCCGCTCCATTGGGCACGTGTGTTCCATGCGACTGCCAGTATTGCAGCACTACCCCGCCCCCGTGACCGGGACTCCAGTTAACATGCCCACACCACTGGTCCAGTGCAACACCCCGTAGCAACCCCCCACATCTGTCCATTTCAAAACTCTCACGGGGCCACCACGCCCCGTAACCCTCACTCTTGCATTTCTTTGTATTTTGTTTGCAACGTCTAATGCTTACCAACTGAGCTATCCTGGCATCAGGCCACACGCTTGTCACTTCAGCCTCCTGTACTGTAACCTTGCTTAATCAATTCATTCACTGGCAATGCCCCTGTACCCCGTATGTTCTTATTAACAAATGCATGCATAAATAAAGAATAATTTGCACCGTGAAACAGCTCATGCCGTCCTCCCCAAACCCCGGCGGCCGTCCTGACCCTTCCGGGTGGGAGTGGCGGGGGTGCACCGCCCCGCTACCCCTCGCGGTCCAAGAATGGTCCCTCGTGGGAGCCCGACCGCCCGTACCAGGCGGAGCCGGCCCATCCTCTCGGTCGAGTGGAGCCGCATGCTGCTCTCCCGAGCGCCGCTCTCAGCGTCCCTGTTCCGAACAAGAGGTGTGGTACAGCATGCCGGGGAACAAACCCCCCCTACCCCTACAAGCCCCCAACACCCCGCCGAAACCCCCCCTCTGCGCTCGCCGTGCCTCCAACCCCCCCCCAGCCCGCACCCGCCCAACCTCCGCTCTCCGCCGGACACCCTCCCCTCACTCTAAGGCCTATCCTCACCCAGGCCCTCCCGCTTCCCCCCTTGCCCCGCCCCCTCCCCTCAGCCCCGTCCTCCCCCCGTCGCACCTCTCCGCAGCACACACCCCCGTCGTCCCGCGCCAAGAAAATGGGGCTGATAAGGCTGTCCGACATTGCTCCGAAGTCACCCATTGCAATATACCCTCCACGTGTTCAAAAGTGACATACACATGCCCTGCGGACACAAACAGTTCCCACTACCTTCTGAAAATAGTGTGTAAGCCAAAGCGAGCCCCTTGAGTCCATGATACCTGTGAGCTGCCTGGGTTTCAACCACATTTGGTCGCGTCAAACAACTCCAAACTTAGCCAAGGATAGGAAGGCGACGTGGGGAATTGTCGGCCCAAATGACAAATGGCAAGACATGCTTGAGGAACGGAAGTAGAGACAGGCTCGCTGCGCGCCAGGCGATCCCAATGTACAAGTGCACCGGCTGCCCTGATGACGCTATGTCGCCCCCTACCGAAAAGAAGCCAAACCGCCTCTCCGCCTGACGCCATGGCCACGGAACCTCAATGGCAGAAGTCGCCGCCCTAGCACAGCATGTCCGAGCTCCAATCTGCACCGGCGTGTAAGGGCGTGCTCCGCCTCCTTCACACATGTCCTGAAGTGCGATTGACGAGAGCCACTCCTAAAGCGTGTATTGTAAATACCCAAAAAACCACTCGTGCCGACTACCAACACGGCGCCACGCAGCACGAAAACCGAAGGCTGTGGTGTATAGGACCCGCGGCGAGGCCGCACGGCGTAAGCACGCTCCAGAGCCAGGGCACTCCCAGACGAAGCAACCGAGGCCAGGCCCCCCAGCATCCAATCCACTCCGCCGCCCGGAGCCACCACTCTCCGCCCGCCCCGCCACAAACATCACCACTGCGCCTCCCCCCGCACAAACACACGCCGCAAGCCTGAAACCTCTCATGCGCCCCCGCAAAACACGAAACCGCCTTACCCGGCCCCAACAATCAAAGTACCAGCATAACCCTCGTGCCTATTGCGCGCCCAACGGACAAGTCAATCATCACCCTCGAACGACACAGTACCCGACGCACGCATCCCCCACAAACGCACAATCATCATGCAGTAACCCCACAGTCGAAAATAACCACCAAAACAATTTACCTCCGCTTCCCCCGCCCGGCTGCTGTGTCACCAGTCACCTTCTTTCTAAAATGGTGGCTTGTGCACAAAGTGTCCGGGTTTTTTCATGGACAGCCCAAACCAGCCCAAAATCAGCCCACCCCAGCCCAAGGCTACCAATTAGCCCAAAACCAGCCCACGTACGGTGCTGGCTCTACCCCCCCCTCCCCCAGCCCCAAAACTCCCCGGGGGTGGCAGGCCTCCCGCTGGTCGGCCGCTTCCCCCCCCCCCCCCCCCCAATCCCCATTGTGGATAAGTATTTTGTTCAATTTGCTTTTCTATTAGCTCCTTGCGGAAGTTACATCAAGTAGTCCTTTTGATCAGAGAGCAGATAAATGATACATGTAGTTCACTTTTAAGTCAGTTTGTGTTCCTTCATGTATTTGTTTTTCTGGCATTTTAATTGGTAATTCACGTTTTTTTGGTTTATGTAGCGCTTGTTGTTTGGATGTCTAGATCTGTCATCAAGACTGAGTGCTATTCATTATTTACCCTCATGCCTTAATTTGCTTTAATTTCATGTTCTGATCAGAGCCTATTGGATTTACAGCTTTCTTCTTCACAAAGGAAAGATGCTTACATATAAAGGTTTTCTTGAAAGATTCATGCATACATACATGCCACATAAATACTGTCCCTTTGTCAAAAGCATCTACAATGCATTATTCTGTTTTGTGTGTTTAGTTTAAACACTTACAATGCAAACCACATTTTAGGACTCCTTTCCTAACATTCTTCTTTGATTACACAACCTATCTCTTCTAATGCAATGAGTACGTCACCCTTGTCCTTCTCCGAGCTTCCATATTGTCAATGCCCAAGATTCCGAAATTGCCTCAACACACACAAACTTGCTCAACAGTTCCCATAGATTTCCCATAACAGAAAAACAAACCTATTGGCTTTGCCAATGCTGTTTATATAATGTATTCTCTATGTCTTACAGATAGGAATTCAAGCTGGTATATAGAGTTCTCAGAAGCCTCATTCTGAGAGTTTGAAAGCACTGTCAGTGTTTAAATGTGACTTAAAGCTTTCATGCAGTTCTGATTAGAGCAGGCTCAACTAACCGAGGGATATATTTACTAAGATTTAGCGCTGTGTTTGTAACACAGAAGTGCCGCAACATCTTTGTTTCCTAATTTCATTTCGAGCACAAAACGTGCTTTGTGTTGGAAAAGTACTTAAAAGTATTGCAAAACAGCATATAGTGCTGCTTTCTATTACTTAGCACCAGGGGTGTGTGCAATAGCTGGTGCATGGGTGTTCCCATGCAACCACCCTTGGTTTCTGATGCAAAACCATATGTACTAAAATAAGTAGACAGGGTTTTGCGTAAAAAAATAGCACCCACTTCAACCAGGTGCTATCATGGAGAAATGCATTTTTTCTCCTTTATTTTCCAACTTTGCATGTGTGCTGCACTGTACTGACATACAAGCTGGGAAAAGTTTTAAAGTTAGGGCCTTATTTAGATCTCAGTGGATGAAATAGTCTGTCACAAATGTGGGATATCCTGCCCGCCATATTTCGATCTAAATCGGATATCGGGGCATCGTAATATGGCAGACGGGATATTTCAGCATTGTATTTTGTATTAGAAGGGTATCCTTCCAGTAGAAAACGTATGCTAGACTCACACAGACACCCTTGAACTATGGTGCAAAGGCATTTCTGCACCCGCACTATGGAGACGGGAGGGGAGTGCCATCTTTCTGTAAATATGGAGCTCTCCTGCTTTCGCCTTCTCACAAAATGCAGCATTTGCGACTGCTGCAGTGTAATGCATGATAAATTAGTAAATCCGGGCCTCAGTGGTTAATTTAGATGCTCTGGACTAGGGTCATAATTTTAAGCGAAGATTTTTAATGCTGTGAAGTATGATTTGGCTTTTCTGACCAGAAATTTACAGTTTTGGTACTTAATTGATGATTAAGAACGCTAGGCTCTGTTTATCAGGCCCTGTGTGGGCTACTCTTTTAATCTTTTTCTTGAAATTGGTGTCAGTTCTATGTTATTTAGGTTACAATATGTCCTGATATCAAATGTCAATGTTCATAACCCTTCATCAGAGCATAATCCTCAATTTCCATTTACCAATCAGTTTATCAATAAATATTTCAATAAGATGTTTTCATTTTCGTGATCACTTTTTGATTGTGGGTTTTAAAGCTTCTATAAATATAAACATTTCTGTAATTCAAAGTGTAGATGTATTTACGTGGCTGCACCTGGCACCCAAAGACATATGTCTCAACAGCAGAGCATGAAGTCATTCACGGTTTTGGAAAACTGAAACAAAACCTGTTTTGCATCAAAACCCTCGTTTTGACATAATCTGCAATAGTCTGTTTTATTAATATTGTACTAAAAGTCAGAAAATGATGCCGTAGGACACATACTAGTGCCAAGAAACAGATGAAGTCACTTGATTCTATTAAGACCGCGCAAAGACTTTGACCCCCGTAGTAGTGCACAAACATTTGCCCAGCTGGCTGACAGATGACCACTTATATTAACCCCAAGACCTGCACTCTCATTTATTCAGCAATTGCGTATTATTAATGAAGACGTCAGAGGCCAGCAGAAGTCTTGCCTTGGTTGTTTTTCCTTTCAAAATAGGCCAGTATTACAGTGACCAATAGCCTTGGGTAGGGAACAGTCCCTTCACCATCCAAATGCTCCTTCATTAATAAAATAAGAAATAATTTGTTTGCAACTGCGAATGCTTCTGACTCATCAGACACAGAGAGAGCAAACTGCACAATAACTAGGCTATTCATAATACTGCATGTAAGGAAATCTTACCAAGAAACCGGGCCCAGATCTCAAAGCATTTTTGACCGGTGCTATTTCATGTCCTTGGAGATAAGTTAAGGCAGTGCTTGGTGCAAACTCCTTTCACCACTGTAGAATGGAAACAGGATTCTAGTGGTTGTAATGGGTGACGAGAATGTTTGTGTATATTTGTTGTGTGGTATTTTGGTGCAATAATAAAGTCTTCTCTTGTTATTTGTACTACTGCATTTTCATTCTGTGTTATTGCAGTTTGATTTGTTGTGTTATACTGCTGTTGCTGTGGATCTAGTTTAACATTTTTTTTGCAATGTGCAGTTTGTTATTGTGTTGTTACTATGTGCATTTTTACGTATTATGTTCTGTTCACTTTAGTTATGTCTACACATGCTGCTACATTTCGAGTGAAAAAGAGGCCTTAGCTTGAAAGTTCCTGTGGCTAGCAATGACTTACCGCTGTCTAAGATTGTAGAACAGAGCAACACCAGCCCTTCAAACACTTAGGACCCCAGTCAGCTCAAAACTGTGGCAGGGACAGAGTCTTAATCTAGTGAGCCCAGTTCTTACATTTTGTCATATGCAGCAGAAGTTTTAAAAAGGATATAGGGTACTCGTGTCCCCATCATGCACAGTGTTGACATCAACCATATTATTTCAGTTGTCACCAGTGATATTATCAATGATGTTATAGAATGCCATGAGTGTTGTAATATGTGACCCAAAACAGTGCATGGAAAGGGTGCAAGATACAGGTACCTGAGGTAACTTTGGTGAATTTCAGTGTTTTTCTTTTTTATCTTAAAATGTTACGTTTAAACTAACTATATTGTTACTTTAACATTTGCTTTTTTCAGTGAATTACTGAGGCTTTTTCAAACCAAAGGAATTTATTATCACTGTGACTAACAATAATGTTACTTTAAACTTTGTTTTGTTAGTGAATTTCTAGGCTTTTTTTAAATGTAAGGTTACATTTATTATCGTACTTAAGTACGCCAACCCACTGCTCTGCATAGCAGGGGGTTGACCCAAGGGCCTGGCCTGCAGCCACCCTCCACTGAGCATGGCCTTTGGCTGTGCATGCCATGAGTTAGCTGTAGATCCAACTGCCGATTCGCAGCAACCCACCTAAGACTACTGCATGGGACCAAGGGGTCCCACTAGCTCCAGTTGGACAATCACAGGATCTCAGAAACCCCCAAAATGTGCTTTTTTTAATTTGGCTAAAAAACGACTGAATGGATTTACAACAAATCACAAAAAGCAAGCTCTCTGGGTAAACATCAATCTTTCTGCTAAATTTGATGTAACTGTGTTTAGCAGCTTTTTTGGTTTTTGCTGTTCAATTTTCCTATGGAAAATTGCTTAGGGAAATTGTGTTTGAGGTCCCCCCACCCCCCAGGGCAGCACCTGCATGAAACTATCGCAGACACCCAACTTCCTGTCTGTGCATGGATTCTGCATGTGCGCGGTGTGGGGTTTGGCACAGGGCCTGGCATTGGCCAAGCTTTGAGCCAAACCTTCGCCGGCTGACTTTGTGATGTTACAAAATAAACTGTGTTATTTTAAAATAAAGATATATTTAAAGAAAAGACCGGGCCTGGGGTGGGGTAAATGGGGCCATAACTGACCTCAGGAGGGGGGCCACGTAGCACCCCTCTAAAATATTTTTAAAAAGGCTGTCCAGGCCCCGGGGAACAGGGTCCCCTAGGCCAGAAGTTGCCTGGGGAAAGGGGCCCACATGGTACCCTTCCTGTAATTAAATACAAAACGAGGCCGGGCCCCGAGTGATGGGGTCCCCTTGCCCAATAGTGGCCCAGGAAAGGAAGTTCCCCCTTCTGTATTAATAATGAAAAAATAAAAAATAAAAAAGGCCATGCCACAGGGGATGTGATCCCCAGGGCCAAAATTAGCCTCAGGATTGGGGCGCGTGGCCCCGTTCCCATTTTTATTTCCTTTTAAAAAGGGTCAGTCCCTTGGGGATGGGGTCCCCAGCACCCCCAAAATTTTAGGAGAAGGGGGGACACACAGCCCCCTTCTAACAAAAAAAAGAAAAGGTACATCTCCCGGAGACCCCGCCCCCTCCCTGTACCACTCTGCAAACGGGCCTCGTGGCACGTTTTAAGTTGTGGGATTAAGTCCCCTTGAATCCTGAGGGTTTTTGGGGGCCAACTAGCCCCCAGGTACCTCCAGTAAGCCTCACACAGTGGGATTGCTGAGAGGTGGTCCGAGGCCATGCCCCTTTTTACACCAGTCTGCAACGCACCTCTGTTCGCATTGCTGGTGGTGCGAAGAGGTCCTCTTGTGTCCTGAGGACCTCAAGACTAAAGTGGACTTCATCCTCCGGGTGGCAGTGCACCAGGAGGTGAGTTTGCAGAGTGATGTAAAAAGGGGGCTAGCGTTGGTCCACTCTCAGTAGTCCAGCAGTGTGGGGGGCTATTGGAAGTGCCTGGTGGGCTAGTTGACCCATAGTTGACCCATAGGGACCATCAAGAGGCAAATGGACACAATCCCCCAAACTAGAATGCACCAAGAGGCGTGTTTGCAGAGTGGTGGAGAAAGGGGGCGTCATCTATCCCACTACCAGGGGCATACTGGAGATATCAGGTAGTTGGCCCCTAAGGACCCCCAGCAGTGAAGTGGACTTTAATCCCCATCCAAGAGCACGCCAGGGAGCTTGTTTGCAGAGTGGTGGGAAAAGGGGGCGTGGCCTTCAATGAGAACTTAGCAATGCTGTTGTGTGGGATTTACTGGAGGTAATAGGAGGGGTAGTTGGCCCCCAAGGTTGTCCTTGGGGATCATCTACCTCCTCCTGTTACCTCCAGTAAGTCTTACACAGTGGTATTGGTTAGATGTCTTTGGAGGCCACCCCCCCTTTCTCCACCAATCTGCAAACACGCCTCCTGACACACTACGGGTTGGGGGATGAAGTCCACTTTGCTCATGAAGGACTTTGGGGGCTAAGAAGCCCTGCTGGTACCTCCTGTAGGTCCTATGCAGTGGAATTCCTAAGCGCTGGTTGGAGGCCCAGCCCCCTTTCTCCACCTCTCCTCAAACGCGACTACTAGTTAAAGAAGCATTTGCAATGTAATAGGTTTCCTGTATGCAAGAGTTAGAGCTATAGGCTTTGTAAATGTATATGTGTTTTACTAATGTTTCTTTGAATTGAGTGGATGTAGGTTATCTGTAGTGGAATTATGTGGTATGATGTGCAGTGAAATTATGTGGATAGACTTTGACTTTGATGTGGATAGAACGTATGTGGTATTTAGTGTATAGAAATTCTGTAGAATGAGATTATGTGTTATAGAGAGTAATTACGTGGCATGGTAGTCTGTGTTGTGAAATGGTAACCTCAGGTTTAGTCTTCCTCATTTCCATAGAAGCTAAACTATGAACTCAAAGAGACAAAAAAAAAGAAGGAACCACTGAGGAGCACTTCTGGACCCAGTCGGAGGTACGAGCAGGGCCACTGGAATTTGGCGACTGGCTGCACTGACTTTTACACAATTATACATGTTCTTGCTACATAATCCATCATCTGCTGCATAATCTGTAGATTTGAAGAAAAGAAAACCGTTTTTCTAGTTCAAATGGTTCAAACGTTACCAAAAATGCAGCAATAAGTGTTACAGTGTGGTGGAAAGCCCTTTGCAAACCTAGAATGGTCATCTGTTACTTATTGCTAAATGTGAGTATTAAATTGGTACTAATTCTTTCTGCACCTCTCTTGCCTCTTTCTGCATTTCTGTTGCTTCTTTCTGTACCTTTCTTTCTTTTTCACCACTTCTTTTGCCATGTTCTGCACATCTCTTCCACTTTCTGCACCTCTCTTGCCTCATTCTGCACCTCTGTTGCCTATTTCTGCACCTCATTTGCTTCTTTCTGTACCCCTCTTGCCTCTTTCTGCTCCTCTCTTGCCTCTTTCTGTACCCCTGTTCCCTCTTTCTGTACCTCTCCTGCCTTTTTCTGAACCTCTCCTGCCTCTTTCTGCTCTTCTCTCGCCTCTTTCTGTACCTCTGTTGCTTCTTGCTGCATTTCTGTTGCCTCTTTCTGTACCCCTCTTGCCTCTTTCTGCACCTCTGTTGCTTCTTTCTGCACTTCTTTTGATTCTTTCTACACCTCTGGTGCTTCTTTCTGCATACCTCTTTTTTCTTTCTGCACCCTTCTTCCCTCTTTGTGCAACTCTCTTGACTCTTTTTAAACTTCTCTTTTCTCTATCTGTACCCTTTCTTTGTGCAACTCTGTCCCTTCTTTCTGTACTTCCTTTGACACCCCTCTTGAATCTTTTGTTGGTTCTTTTACACTGCTATTGCCTCTTTCTGCACCTCACATGCTTCTTTCTGTACCCCTCTTGCCGTTTTCTGCTCCTCTCTCACCTCTTTCTGTACCCTGTTCCTTCTTTCTATACCTCTCTTGCCTGTTTCTGCACCTCTCTTACCTCTTTCTGCATTTTTTCTTGCCTCTTTTTGTACATCTGTTGCTTTTGCTGCATTTCTGTTGCCTCTTTCTGTACCCCTCTTGCCTCTTTCTGCACCTCTGTTGCTTCTTTCTGCATACCTCTTGTTTCTTTTTGCACCCTTCTTCCCTCTTTGTGCAACTCTCTTGCCTCTTTCTATACTTCTCTTTTCTCTTTCTGTACCCTTTCTTTTTATTTTTTTTATTTTTGCAAAATAAATGAGTTAGTCGTCAAAGAGTCATAATTTGCAGAGTATATAGTTACTATTGACATTCATTATATCAATTCATCAATAAATCAATAATCCTGGAGCCAGATACATAATATATCGAAAAAAGGTCAATGAATACATTTTAGAAATTATATGTAACTCATATTAGATACATGAAAAAAAATACAATTGACAATGCAATAAGGCAGATACATATAGGGTCAATAAATAAATAGAAAAAAAGGGGAGTTACGGGAAATAGACCATCAAACAGTGGACTCTAGATGATTAGTAATCTTTCCCCAAATCTGTTGACCAAGCTTCTTTTTCCTATGCCCTTTAAGGGCATACAGACTATGCTCCATATTATGAACTGCAAAAAAACGCGCTCTCCATAGTTCAAAAGAGGGGGGTTCCTGCTGTAACCACCAAGATGCTAATAAAAGTCGGTATACCACTGTAACTAAGAATATTAGTTTTACATGTGGCTGTAATAGATCTGATATTACCGGCCCCATTTCTGCACCTAGCATTATCTGCGTAGCACTTAGTTTAACGGTAAACCCTAAAGTGGCTGTTAGATAATTCTCTATCTGTGAAAGTAAAAAAGATAACCGAGGGCACCCAAAAAAAATATGGAGATCGTCTGCAGATATGTATCCACACCTATAGCATTTCCCAATAGCATCACCCTGCCATTTCGAAACCTTATCAGGCGTATAATATAAATTAAAAATGGATTTGTAATGCTGTGCAGATAATTTTGCCGAAAGGAATACATTTGTTGCCATCTCCAGTGAGATTTCTATCCGTATAATCTGCCTCCCAAGTTTATTCCCCCATTTAACATTTTGTTGCTGTTAGTATTCAGCAAATGGCCATATACCACTCCTATTTTTGCCAATTTGGTATTATCCTCTATCAGAGGGTTAGCTTGTAGATTACTGGTTTCTTGGGATAGAAAATTCCTAATTTGCAAATATTTTGCAAAATTCTCCCTGGGTAGCTGATATTGTATACGAAGTTGCTCAAAAGATTTCAAAGATCCATCACTAAAAAAATCCCCCACTAACCTTAATCCTTTTTGCCACCATACATAGACCACCCTATCCCATAAGTCAATTGGCAAAAATATTGGGGACGTCAAGGGTGTATACCAAGACATTTTCCCTATTGCAAACATTTTCCATAATGTCCGCCAGATTTTATATGCGGCTAGTAGTACCTTAAAACGTGTGCATTTGTAGTAGCTCTATTCCTGATGTAGTAACAGACAATTGTTAGCCTTCACACCTAGTAGCATCTGGTCAATTGATGGGCACTCTGCAATATTCAGAGGACCAACACCGGTTACCAGAACATTCATCCCTTGAAGCATACAGGCATAGTAATAAAGAGTAAAATCTGGTACTGACCAACCTCCTAGATTTCTAGGTAAAATCATAAAACGCCCGGCTCTGCGGGCCTTACCACCGGCCCACATAAAACGCATACAGAGAGCCTGGAGTTGTGCTAAGCTAGTAGTAGGGACTTCTAAAGGAACACACCTGAAAAAATACAATACTTGTGGCAAAATCATAATTTTTATTAGGCTACATCGTCCTACTAAAGAGAGATGGAGACATTCCGCCTGATCCAACTGTTTCCTCACCCCTATTGTTAAGTCCTCCCAATTAGACTTGACCAGGGCCGTTGAAGAGACCCTTAATTTAATCCCCAGATATGTGACTTCTTCACACACCCGTGGATCAGAGTACTTAGGCAGATTGGCACATAGTAGCTGGGTTTTAGTAGCATTTAATTTATAGCCAGCGACTGCCCCGAAGTTAGCGGCAATAGATTCAATCTCCCCCATTGCAACTGTGGGGCATGTCGTGACAACTGCCACGTCATCGGCATATGCTAGGACCTTGAATTGATAGTTTTGCATCACCACAGGTGGAATCCTAGAGCAAGTCTCCAGCATTCTTAAAAAAGGCTCAATGTACAATGAAAATAAAAGAGGAGGACAAGGGCAGCCCTGTCTGGTACCCCTCTGTATTTGTACTAAGTCCGACACGAGTCCCATGGTACTAATACGGGCTGTAGGTTGCAGATACAATGTCTGCACGGATTTTATGAATTCAGGGCCAAACCCCCTTCGCTTCATTACGTCCCATATAAAGCACCATGAGACCCGGTCAAAAGCCTTTTCGGCATCCAATAGAATTAGGCATAATGGCTCCTGGGTAACATTAACAAAATCAAATAAAGTAATCTCCCGACGAACATGATCCGCCGTTCCATGTGCGGAATAAACCCATGCTGTATAGTGGAAACTAGATTGGTAATTACCCTAGACAACCTATTCGCAAGAATCTTCGAG
Source organism: Lissotriton vulgaris (assembly GCF_964263255.1). Lineage (NCBI taxonomy): Eukaryota > Metazoa > Chordata > Amphibia > Caudata > Salamandridae > Lissotriton > Lissotriton vulgaris. Next base: position 397,391,068 of record NC_141696.1, on the reverse strand, counting down.
TAGATTTTTCCATCCGCATTTAAAAGCAAAATAGGACGGTAAGACCCAGCAAGGTTCGCAGGTTTTCCTTTTTTGTGAAAAACCACAATGCATGCTTCGCTCCAGCTCCCTGGGGGTGCCCCTTTCTGAGCATTTCTCATCGTCTCTAGAAGATCTGTTTTTAAAACAGAGAAAAAGGTCTTATAAATTTCCACAGGGAGCTTATCTGGGCCTTCCGCCTTTCCCCTGGCTAATCCGTTAACTGCCATTTCAAGTTCCTCTGCCGTAATAGTTGCCTCTAGGCTTTCTCTTTCATCCTCAAATAAGTCTACCGTGCAATATAGCCCGATAAGTAAAGTAGCACTATTTATGTCATATTCATCTCCTTTGTACAATGATTCGTAAAATTGTCTAAAGATCTCTAATATTCTAGTTTCGTTGTCTACTAAGTTTCCTCTTAGATCTAGCAAATTATCTATCCGTTGTGATGCTTCCCTTGACCTTAATTTCTGAGCAAAACATCTGCCACTTGCTTCCCCATACTCATATTGTATTTGTTGTTTAATAAAGAAAGTTTTTGCACTTTCCTGTGACCATTTAAGATTTATCTTCGCTTTAAGCCTAGCTACTACCGTCATCTGATCATTTATATCCGCCCCTAACTGTATACCCTGCGTTAATGATTCCTCAACCTTTGCTAATTCTTGATAAAGTTCTTGAAGTTTTATCACCTTCTGCTTTTGATTATATAATCCAAAGCTTAGGGCCTCACCTCTGAATGCTGCTTTGAAACAGTCCCAAACATTGCCCACACTGCTTGTTCCTCGATTATTAAAGAAAAATGTTTCAATCCACTGTTTCATATAATCAGTGAATTGTTGTTCTAGTAATAACTTACGATCAAAACAGTATGGCCTCGGTCTTTTAGCAGTTACTAAGTCCGTTATAGATAGAACCACCGGTCCATGATCAGACGTGATTCGAGGATAAATTTGAGCACCTCTGTTCCTTCTTTCTGTATTTCCATTGCCTCTTTCTGCATCCCTCTTGCCTCTTTCTGTTGGTTCATTTGCACTGCTCTTGCCTCTTTCTGCACCTCTCTTGCTTCTTTCTGTACCTCTCTTGCCTCTTTCTGCTCCTCTCTTGCCTCTTTCTGTACCCCTGTTCCCGCTTTCTACACCTCTTCTGCCTGTTTCTGTACCTCTCCTGCCTGTTTCTGCACCTCCCTTACCTCTTTCTGTACTTCTCTTGCCTCTGTCTGTACCTCTGTTGCTTCTTGCGGCATTTCTGTTGCCTCTTTCTGCACTTCTCTTGCCTCTTTCTGCACCTCACTTGCGTCTTTCTGTACCTCTGTTGCATCTTTCTGTTCCTCAGTTGCTTCTTTCTGAACCCCTCTTCCGTCTTTCTGACATCTCTTGCCTCTTTCTGTACCCCTGTTCCCTCTTTCTGCACCTTTCCTGCTTGTTTCTGCACTTCTCTTGCCTCTTTCTGTACCTCTGTTGCATCTTTCAGCACTTCTCTTCCTTCTTTCTGCATCCCCCTGCCTCTTTCTGTGTCCATCTTACCTCTTTGTGCCCCTCTCCAACCTCTTTCTGTATCCCTCTTGCCTGTTTTTGCACTTCTGTTGGTTCTTTCTTCAATGCCCTTGCTTCTTTCTGCACTTCTCTTGCTTCTTTCTGCACTTCTCTTGCTTCTTTCTAACCTCTCTTGCTTCTTTCTAAACCTCTATTCACTCTTTCTTCACACACCACACAGGGCTACTTTTAAACTGAACTAAGGCTCAGCAGTGCAGTTCTTTCTGCACTGCTCATGCTATATTCAGCACCTCTTTTGCAAATTTCTGCATCCCTCTTGCCTCTTTCTGCACCCCTCTTCCCTATTTCTATACCTCTCCTGCCTCTTTCTGCACCTCAGGTGCTTCTTTCTGTACCCCACTTGCTTCTTTCTGTACCCCTCCTGCACCCTTCTTCCCTCTTTATGCACCTGTTTTGCCTCTTTCTGTATCCCTGTTCCCTTTTTCTGCACCTCTCCTGCCTGCTTCTATGCCACTCTTGCCTCTTTCTGCATTTCTCTTGCCTCTTTATGTCTCTCTTTTGCTTCTTACTGCACTTCTGTTGCCTCTTTCAGCATTCCTCCTGCCTCTCTCTGCACATCTGTTGATTCTTCCTTGCACCCCTCTTGCTACTTTCTGCACCCTTCTTCTTCCTTTGTGCAACTCTCTTGCATCTTTCTACATCTCTCTTCACTCTTTCTGCACTCCCTTGCCTCTTTGTGCACCTCTGTTCCTTCTTTCTGCACTTCTCTTGCCTCTTTCTGCATTCCTTATGCCTCTTTCTGCACTTCTGTTGCTTCTTTCTGTACCTCTGTTGCAAGTTCTTCACCCTCTTTCCTCCTTGTAAACCTCTCTTGCCTCTGTCTGCATATCTTTTCCCTCTTTCTGTACCCCTTTTGCCTGTTTCTGCAACTCTCTTGCTTCTTTCTGAAGTTCTCTTGCCTCCTTCTGCAGCTTACTTGCCTCTTTCTGCACTTCTCTTGCTTCTTTCTGAACCCTTTTTCCCTTTTTATGCATATCTCTTGCCTCTTTCTGCACCCTTTCCTGCATATCTCTTGGTTCTTTCTGCACTAATCTTGCCTTTGTCTGCACCCCTCTTGCCTCTTTCTGTACCTCGTTTGCTTCTTTCTGCACTTCTGTTGCCTCTTTCTGTACCCCTCTTGCCTCTTTCTGTACATCTGTTGGTTATTTCGGCACTGCCCTTGCTTCTTTCTGCACTTCTCTTGCTTATTTCTGCACTTCTCTTGCTTCGTTCTTAAACCTCTCTTGGCTCTTTCTGCACACACAAGGCTACTTTTAAACTGAACTAAGGCTCAGCAGTGCACACATGCAATTGCAGAAAAGGGCTGCTGGCCTCTAAACTGCCATGCCGTATTATATGCTGGGGACTTAGAGGTAGTTTTAATCCCTCTGCCGTATTATGTACTAGGTTCTTACAGGGGAGGTCATGCCAATCACAGGGGTATCCCAACCCATAGTGTACCCTAGTGTATGTAGGTGTTTTTATTGTGTTCCAATTGTCTTTCAGCATAGCACTGGCTCGGGCTTGGTAAGGAAGAGCTCAGGGTCAGTCAGAGTCATTTATCACCAGTACTAATCAGCAAAAGTTGGAGGTGTCCAGGGCATAGGATGACTTTGCAAGAAGGCCTCTTTTTGTACCTCTGTTGGTTCTGTCTGCACATCTCTTGCTTCTTTCTGCACCTTTCTTCCTCTTTCTGGACTTCTGTTACCTGTTTCTACATTTCTCTTGCTTCTCTCTGCACCTTTCTTCCTCTTTCTGTACATGTCCTACCTAACTAGGCATAGTTAGAAATTACAATTTAAAAACCTCTGAAATTCACTTAAAAACCATAGGTTTCAGGATTGTTATAGTTAGAAATTAGCATTTATAAAACCTTTGAAATTCACTGAAAAAAACATAGGTTTCACGGACGTTACAGTTAGAAATGAGCAATTAAAAAACCCTTAGAAATTCACTGAAAGAAACAGAGGTTTCAGGGATATTATAGTTAGTTGGACATTTCACTCATATACAACCAGAGAAATTCGGCCATTATAGTTAGTTGAGCTAAGTTGTAGTGTAGTTCCTATATTCCCAATAGGCTCTGCGCATTGGAATAATATATCCTATAGATTAGACATAGGACTGAGGTAGACTAGGTCTCTATCGAATATACTAAACTTGATAGCGAGTGCCAGCTAGCTCAGAGGTCAATAGAAACGGTCTCAAATTCACAAGAAAGGATTCGTTTCTGACAACCGCATAAACATGACAACTTTGTTTCCCAAGAATAAGAAATATATCTCTAGAGTTGCGGAAACAATAGATAAGTATTTCACTCAGTCAATCGTGCATGCTTCGTTTCTACAGAGTTGCTGAGAAGTAGAGAGAAAGGCGTTTTCAATAAAAGTTTTATTGAATAGTCTTCTTTTTCATGCAAGAAAAGTGAACTGCTACAATTGTAATGCAGACTGCAAAGTATAATGCGTACAGTGAGAATAGTATTATAAAATAATACTGTAAGAGCATTGTATGGTTTCTAAGCCATATACAAATAAATACATAAATAACAATGACTAAAAATGCTCAACTGGTGCTTCTAAATACGCCTACCCCAATGTACCTAACCTAAGTCTAGTATGCGGGAAGAAGTAAGTATTGTGTAGCATAGGTTTAGTTTTCTTTGCCAAGAATCTATCCAAGATTTCTCTAGTTTCTAATCAGCTCCATACCTTGGTTTAGGATGAAGGAGGTCTGGTATCTCTGTCTCGGGACTCGATTTCCCAACACCCTGCAAGGGGAGATTGGAAACACTGGAGCTGGATTCTCGGCGAGAGAAAGACAGTCTCTTGAACAGTACATCAGCTGGAGGGTCGGCTACCTTTGGCACTTGCTATAGTGAGCTGCATCGGGCAAATAGATAGTCGAACTGCTCCGAACCACTGTGTCTTGCTAAAGCAAATGGAGGTATATTTATACCTTGAAGGTGTCTAGGAATGCCATAGTTTGACGTAAAGTCGGGCATAATATCGTCAGGAAAGAACCCCTAGGGAATAGTCGTTCTTTGCAAAGTACATGAGTTCTTGGACAAATCAATATTAAGGCTTGGAGAAGTTCCCTAACTGCTTAAGCCGATTTTCCAAGAAATAGTTGTGACGTTTGGTACTGGTGGAAGTATCCAAGCCTGTATTTGGTCTGCATGGGCTATGTCTAAATAAGGGCTTGATTTCTTTGCCTATATTAGGGCAATGTGAAGTGTACCTATATAAGGGCATGAGTCAGGAAAATTCACTCGGAGCCTAAACGCCACACAACAATGTATAACTCACGCCCCTGCAATGCACTGCTGATGACATCACATATTACATCACTCATGACATGGTCATTGACATCATTGGTGACATCATCCAGTGACTGTGACAGGAAATCGGCCTGGGAGGAGGGTTGCTCAGCCCCCCTCCATTTAATTTAGTAATTAAAATAGGCCTGGTCCTGGGGGAAGGGATCCCCATGGCATAAATTGGCCCAGGAAAGGGGGGCCACAAGGCTCTCCTCCCCAAAAGAGAAAAAATATATTTTTTGAGATAGTAAGTTCCTGGCGGCCCGTCCCCTTTCTTCAGCACTCTGCAAACAGGGCACCGGGTGCACTACTTGTTGAGGGATGAAGTCTCCTTAGGTGCAGAGGGTCCTTGGGGACCAACAAACCCTCCTGTTACCTCCAGTATGTCCCACACTGTGGGATGGCTGAGAAGTCTTCATGGCCATGGCCCTTTTCTCTACCACTCCGCTCACGCACCTCCTGGTGCAATGCTGGTGGGGAGATTAGGTCCTCTTGGCTGCTGAGAGTCCTTGGGGGCTAACTACCCCTATTTTTACCTCCAGTAAGTCCCACAAAGTGGGATTGCTGAGAGGTTGTTGGAGGCCATGCCCCCTTTCTCCACAACTCTGCAAACGTACCTCCAGGAGCACTGCTGGTTGAGGGATGAAGTCCTTGGCTTCAGGGTGTCATTTGGGGGCCAACAACCCCGCCTGTTACCTCCCGTAAGTTCGACGACAAAGATTGGTAAGAGGAGTTCAGATGCCATTCCTTCTTTGTACACCACTTTGCAAACGCGCCTCCTTTTTAAAATACTGGTTGGGGATGAAGCCTTTTTAAATGCTGAGGGACCTTGGGGGCCAAGAACCATCTTGTTACCTCCATTTAGTCTCTTACAGTGGGGTTCCGGAGAGCGGATTAGAGGCCGCACCATTTTTCTCCACATTTTTGCAAAACTGTCTACCAGCTAAAAAAACATAGAACTTCACTTTAAAAACAAAAGGTTACAAGGATGTTATAGTTAGGCTCAGATGCCCCTCGTCCAAAACTAGTAACAATTCAGCAGTCATTGTTACCTGAGCTAACAATACCTTACACCCTGCAAAGCACTGCTTATGACCTCACATATTATGTCACTCATGACATGGTCAGTGACATCACTGATGACATCACAAATTAAATCACCAATACCATCACTGCAAACATCATCCACAGAACCACTCACATAACAACTCACACTCTCATACAACCTATCATTTGTGCACTCAACTCATAGACCCACTCACATACCCATTCACAGACTCATACCAGTACATACATACCTACTCACTCCTCCATAGAGGTACTTAGACACTCACTCACTCATTCACTCACTCACTCACTCACTCACTCACTCACTCACTCACTCACTCACTCACTCACTCACTCACTCACTCACTCACTCAGCCACTCACTCACTCACTCACTCACTCACTCACTCACTCACTCACTCAGCCACTCATACAACCATTCACTCACCCATATAGCCACTCATACAACCAGTCATTCACCCATACAGCCACTCACATAGCCACACACTCACCCATACAGCTACTCACACACCCACTTATTTATCTACACAGGCACTCACACACCCACCCACTCACCTATACACCATTTTAACACAGCTCCTACTCACCTATAGAAGCACTCACGCATCCATACAAGAACTCACACATCTGCTCACTCACCCATACAACCATTCACACAGACTCTTACTCTTCTATACAGCCACTAACACACCAACTCACTTAACCAATCACCCACTCAAACAATCACTCACTTACACATAGAGCTACTTATACACCGAGTCACGCACTCATACAACCATTCACGCTCATACAAGCATTCAGACACCCAGTCACTCACCCATATGATCATTGACACACCCACTCACTCACCAATACACCCATTCACACAGCATCTCAATCACTCCCCCAGCTACTCATACATCTACTTATACACCTATACAGCCACTTACACACCCTTACACACATGGATACAATTACACAGCTACTCACATAATATATGTTAGATGTAGTATCACTCTGTAGTAGTGCACCTAGTATACTAAAGTAACTTTTGTAGTTGTTGCATTATATAGGGAGGGAAGTCTGATCCTAACTATAACGTCTCTTTAACCTTTTGTCAACTATAACATTACAATAACCTTTGTTTTTTTCAGTGAATATCTAAGGTTTTTCAAAATCTGTTTCTTAACTATAATATCCCTGTAGTGAATCTATATATACATATATATGTATTTCCATAGGAAAGCATTTTTATGTTGCTAATAACTTTGATTAGGTTTTATGAATGGCCACTAAACTTTGCAAAAAGGTTCAGGGTTCCAAAACGCATTTCCCCATAACTTTTTTAGGGTTTCTTAGGACACTGCTACAGCCCAAACCTCTGAACCCATATCCATAGACTTCTTTAAGATGTCATTCAAAAACTGCTAAAAGGAATTATTCCAATTTTGCCAAGAAGCTAGACCTTGGTATGCAGATTGTGCTTTTTTGTGATTTGGTGTCAATCCATTCACCAGTTTTGGGAGAAGTAATTTTGATGTCTCCACAATACGTTTTGGGCCCTTCCCTGCACTAGGCCTACCCCCACAAGGGAGGTACCATTTGTATTGGAAGACTTTAGGGGATTGCTGGGTGGGTAAGAGTTTGTGGATCCAGGCAGATTCCAGTACTTTCCATCAAAGAAATTTGAGGAAAATGTTTTCTTTTTTTACAAAGCATAAAGTTTGCAAGGGACTCTGGGAAACAAAACCTGGTCAGAGTCACACAAGTAACCCCATCCTGGATTCCCCTGGATGGGGGTATAAGGAGACTTTGGGGAATACTGGTTGGCTAGATTTTTGTGGATCCACGCACATTCCAGAAATTTCCTTCTTAGAAATGTGAGGAAAATGTGTTTCCTGTTTTATAAAATTTGAGGTTTGCAAGGGATTCTGGGTAACAGTACCTGATGAGAGCCACACAAGTCACCCATCCTGGGTTTCCCTCATTGTCTAGTTTAAAAAAAATATTTGGTTTGCTCGGTTTCCCTAGGTGCAAAACAACAATTGATGGACAGAATGCAGAATAATGTCATACATTCGCCCCAGTACAGAGCTATGGGCCTAAATACATGTTTTATTTTACTCCACACCACCCCAGTTCAGACATGGCCATATGCAAATCAGCCTTGACCCTGTGCCTCATGGTAACAGTCCAGCCCGAACTGCCAAGCCATGTCTTTCCTGGACCGGAATCAAGCATCCTAGGACTGGTTTCTGGCTATCAGCTGTCATCAGCCAGGATAGCTTCACTCCAGTGGTGTGGAGAGCATGGGACTCACGTCTGAGCATACCCATCCCACTCGGGGTGACAAATGCAAAACAATATTTGATGGACAGAATGCAGAACAGTGTCATACATTCCCCCAGTACAGAGATCTGGGCCTAATCCATCGTTTTTTTGCACTCCACACCACCCCAGTTCAGACATGGCCATATGAGGTTTCCCTAGGTCCCCGCAGAGCTAGGGTTCAAAATCCACACCTAGGCGCATTGCAAAAAAAAGGTCAGTTTTCACTGGAAAAGTGTGGTGTGTCCACATTGCATTTTGGGACGTTTGCTGTCACGGGCACCAGCCCTACCCGCACAAGTGAGGTACCATTTTTATCCGGAGTCATTCCGAAAGGTCGGGTGGGTGGATGTTTGTGGATCCATGCAGGTTCCAGAACTTACCATCACAGAAATATAACGAAAATGTATTGTTTCTTTAGAAAGTTCGATGTTTGCAAGGGATTCTGGAAACAAAAGATGGTGTGAGCCACACAAGTCACCCCATCCTGGATTACCCTAGGTGTATAATTTTCAAACATGTATAGGTTTTAAGTGGGTCACAGGTCACACACTATCGACCCTATTGGAGAAGTTCTCACAGACACTTGCAAATCACACAGCACCTGCACCAAAAATGTGGCCCCATTCAGAAGCAAAGCCCCTGACACCATAAATAACACCATTTGCACCCCACCCAACATCAAAGAAATCAGACATGGTAGAAAAAGATGACTGCCGGAAACCCCTACTTGAACAATGGCGACAACACTCAGTGAGAGCACACTCAAAATCCTCACCTGGAATGTCAACTGGCTGGGACATAAGCTAAAAAGAGGGATAGTCCTGGAATATCTCAAGCGCCAAACCCCTGACATAGTTTTAATGCAGGAAACCCACGTAGTAGGAAACAACTGCAAGACCATGATAGATTGGGGTTCAAATTAGTGGTACATGCTGGTTTTACAACCAACCCCAGGGGAAGAGACATATTAACCTGCAAAACTCTCCCACTACTGACACAGAAGACGTGGGCTGATCCACAGGGTGGATTTGCTGTCTTAGAGGCAATCTGGGAAGAGAAGCCAATCAACTTTATATCAGCATATGCCCCCCCTGGAAAAGGGCTGCAGCACATGCCACCGCCATGCAGCACCTCCTGCAATGTCTGTGCACTGTGTGCCATGCACAATGTAGTTCATGGAACACTTTGCACAGAGTTAAGTGTGGGTGCTACATGTGCGTCCAGGGACATTTTTCATTGGTCTGCGATGCCCAGGAGCCTTGTTTGGGACCCACCGATCCCTTTTGACAACCTTTTCATGGCAGGATTAATACCATGAAAAGGCTGTCTGAAAAGGGATAATGAATTCCCAATGGCTGTGCCTTTCTCTGCACCATGGCCATTCTAGGACGCTGTTCGGACTGCCACACTGTCGAGTTCTATGATCCTTGCGGAGGCGGCAGTGTTGCGCCTGACAGCTGTGGATCCGACCGCCAGTATCATAATATGGCAGTCCGACTGTCGTTAGTCAGATGCACCGGCGGGCTTTCAGCAGTCCAACCTCCGACTTCGCAATGAGGCCCTTAGGTTTCTGTGGTTAATTAGATTTCCTTTTATGTGTCTCACCAAACAACCATCACATCCAACAACAGCTTATTTCTCTTCTTCTGTGTTTTCTGTTACATTGCTTCTGTAGCTGTAGTGTTGAAGTACTTCATAAAGTCACATGCTTTCTAGATATGGACAGCTTCTTGGATAGTACATGTCCATCATATTTGATTTCACAATGTCTGTACTATCCAAGTCAAACTCTGCTAGGTGCAGACTTTTTGGGAAAGACTTCAACACTCTATTTCACGTGCTTAATAGGCCTAGAGTTACTCAAACCATTCCCCTTGATCTAGAGAACAAACTGGCAGAACTCAGCACTCTTAAAACCCTATCTCTCTATGGGAAAGCATGTTCAAGCTGAAGCTGTACAATTTCTTTGTTAGTGCCTTTTCTGTAGAAATCACCTCCTGCATCGCCTTCATCATGTCTTCTCTGATTTTGTAATGTACAAAGTTACATAACAAGCAACAGTGATGGAGTTGTCTGGAACAAATTGTATATCCATTTCACATTTTGAGAATTACAAGTGATAGCCATTAATATACTTGGAGGCCGCTGTTCTTCAAAGGTAGCATGTGTTGTTTGTTGATTTCTGGTAAGTGTGTATCTGTCTGCAGAAAAAAACTGTTCACTCTTCCTTGGGAAATGGCCAGTGGCAGCTCGCCGAGGGAGTGCAGTGGGGTAGTGGGGCAGGGGAGAGGTTGGGTGGGGGGTAGTAGTCCGTTGTACGACGGACAGGAGTAAGGTAAGTAAATAAGTAAATAAAACAATTTACCTTGCATGTGCAACATCACCAACTCCGCTCTGCAGCGGGCGCAAGGTAAATTATTATATTAATTTAATTACTTACCTTACTCCTGTCCGTCATATGTCGGACTCTACAACCCCCCACCCTGCCCCTCCCCTGTCCCGCCTCACCACCCCGCAGCGGTCCCTCGGCGAGCCGCCACTTGAAACGGCAGCTCATGGAAATCGAAATGGGCATCTAGTGAAAACTTTCCTTTGCATCTGTTTTTTCTACGACAGTATTTGCCACTTCTATGTGTTTGAAAAAAGAACTTGTTGTATGAGGCAATTTCTCCATGGTCTTTCATGAGAGCAAATGTCCATACTGTTCTGTGAAAGAAAGTACAGACTCATCAATGTCTGTCTCACATGTTGATGTATCTTTTATCCATAACAAAATGTGAATATGAGTAGCACCTATTCCATGGTACACTTTACGCCTAAAAAATGAGACACTGCGCCAAGATGAGGATTTGTGTTCTTGTAGATGAAAGAAAGCATGGCTTGAAACCTGTAGTCTAAGGGGCAGATTTATGTTGGGAATGCGCCACGTTTGCGTCATGCAACTGCGGCGTAAACGTGGTGCATCCCTACGACCCATTTACAACGTGACGCATCTAGGCAGATGCGTCACTTTGTAAAGCCCTGCGTCACTTGTGGGCGTTCCGGCGCAGGTTGGGCGTTCTGGGACAGGTGCGCCTCGCAAAAGTGGCTGAGTGAAATCTATAAGATTGCACTCAGTCACTTTCAGGCCAATGCTGCGTCAAAACCCTGTGCCTGCTTGAAGCAGGTGTAGGTCTTGACGCAGCATTGTAAAGATGGAGCACCCCCGAGCCTTGCTGTAGCTGCGCCGCGTTTGCAACGGAACTCCAGCAATGCGTCACCTTTACGGCACAGATGCGTCACGCATCTGTGCCATTTTTTCCCCATGGTGCGCCGCATTGTAAATTGTAAAGTGGCGGAGCAGCTGCGCAAAATAACTGGCGCATCCCTGGGGATGCACCAGTTATCATAAATCTGCCCCTAAATATCTACAAACATTAGCAGGATCCAAAGTGCAAAGTTCTCCCAGTGTCTTCACATTGATGTCCTTAATGTTTGAATTTGCTGCTCTCAAAAATTTAAGCAGGTCACCCACGCATATTCAGCACAACTGAGTGTCAGAAACCAAGTAGGTGGCCCTAGGTTTTTTAACATACATAACAGTTCTCCATGAAACCAATACCAATACCAATATTCGTTGGTGCTACTTTTGCACACCACTAAATGAATCAAGTTGTGTTCTAACTTTTCATCCTTTCAATGAATTTTGTCAACCAATTCCTTTGCAGAGTGAGTTTAGAAGACTAACCCTTGTCTTCAGTATGTGGTTTACAGAATATGAAAGTCCACACAAGTCATTTTCAAACATAAGGTGGAATATGTATGGAATACACTGGTGAAATCTAGGATCCTCTGAATATAATCTGGTTGACAGGTATTCAGCTGCTGTTATATTGATAGGATGGTCATCATACCGGCAACCTGCTCCAATGGTGCACAGCTTTGGAAAACAACGATCCTCTAAACCTTTCTCCTGCACACTCATGGAAGCACCTTTTGATTGTTTAATTTTAAAGAGATCAATAGCATTACCAATAACTTGATGTTTCATCCTCCACATGTTACATCTTGAACAACAGAATTGTATTTACAATAAATAATATTTTGTAACAGGTATATTGAGGCTTTTATTACTTTGTTAACATCCACTAACTCTTGCCAGGTTTTTATGTTCTTGGTATTCATACCATGTACCAGAACAATAAGTGGTTCATCAATACCATAAAGTACTCCAGCTTTACTATTCTTCAACACCTTAATCTCCACATGAATGCTGTAGGAGATAAAATGACTAGAAAACTTTTAGATGCCACAGCAGCCTTCAATCTTGCTCTGATCCCCTCGGGTCCCACACACAAAGCAGGGCATACCATTTAATATTGTCAAATTCATCATTTGCCCTAGAGGCACTGACAGAAGTAACCTGGTCTGACCATATCTCATTAAAGTTTTCCTGGGTTTCTTCTAGAACTAAGTTTGGCATGCACGCTAATCCGTCTGGCTCTAATACTAGGCCATAGAATTAAGCTGACAATTCTATGCCAAAGAGAACCCTATACCGCTTGATACCTATCCTCTCAGGCAACATCAAGGGGGATTCATCCTTAGCCAATCATTTGCTCTTGGACACTGCCGATCGTATTGCCCCCAAGCAAACCCATTACCTCAAAAAGTAGAGATTTACTCGATCAGCACCCAGGTTCACTTCACAATTGGGAGAAGAAAGAAAATATTTTGAGAGAACCTGGAGAATTGACTACCTGGACAAAAACAAAGCATCCTACAAAACAGCCCTCAGAAACTATCACTGTAACTAAAAGAAATCTTATCTTATTTCTACACAGTTAAAATAGTGAAGGCCGAAAAACCAACCCCTTCTGTCACCTCCAATAAGTTCCACACAATGAGATTGCTGAGAGGTCTTCAGATGGCCTGTCCCCCTTTTCCACAACTCTGCAAACATGCAATATTATCAGTGGCGTCACTGACCATGTCATGAGTGATGTAATATATGAGGTCACAAGTAGTGCATTCCAGGGGCATAAGCTATAGCTAGCTCAGGTAACCATAACTGCTGAATTTCTATGGTTTGTATGAGTGAAATCTAAGCCCAGCCATAACTTTCCTGTAAACGTAGGTGTTTCCAACGTCAAATTCCACCAGAGCCGCCGAACACACAGCGGGTGCAACCAGAAGAGCAGGGGGTGTAACATGCTTTGTTACACAACAACTATAAATACGATTGGTGCACTCGCAAGGTGTTTTGAAGGGCCTTTATTCCAGGCATATGCATGTCAGCGTTAGCCTTCCTCAGTGCTGTAAAAGCAGTGCATACACTGACACAGCGAGAGGACATTTGAAACGATATAGGGCATGATTGGTGGATACACCAGCCAATGGGAGAATATTTTTAGAAATGGCCCAATACTTCTCCACTGGAGTCCTCCCACTTCTATTATGTTGAATTCCTTTCACTCTCATTGTGTCTGTAACACCTCTCGCCTGCTGCTGGATATCAGCTATCGGCTTACTGCGGATATCCGTCGTATGGCTGCGCACTCTTGGCTCTGAATAAGCCAAAAACTTCAGTAATTGGCAGGGCCTTGACCAGAGGGTTCTGGCAGCTTAAATTACATCCAGCGTAGAATTCCACCAGAGCCGCCGAACACACAGCGGGCGCAAGCTGGTGAGCAGGGGGTGGAACCTGCTTTGTTACACAACAACTATAAATAAGATTGGTGCACTTGCGAGGTGTTTCAAAGGGCTTTTATTCCCTGCATGCGCGTTTCAGCGTTAGCCTTCCTCATAGCGGTAAAAGCTGTCCACACACTGATGACATTTAAAAATGATATAGGGCATGATTGGTTGATTCACCAGCCAATGGGGGCACTGCTACTCCCCCTGGAGTTAGTGGTGCCATGCCGTTGCCTTCAATGTTCATAATGATTTTACTGGTTTCAATAACCATTTTAGACCAATGTCAAAATATTTTTGGGAAATGTCCCAATACTTCTCCACTTGATTCCTGCCATTTCTATTATGTTGAATTCCTTTCACTCTCGCTGTGTCTGTAAAACCTCTCGCCTGCCGCTGGATATCAGCTATCGGCTTACTGCAGGTGTCTGTCGTATGGCTGGGCACCCCAGGCTTTGAATAAGCCACGATCTTTAGTGATCAGCAGGGCCTTGAGGCGGCGGTTTCTGGCAGCCCAAATTAAATCCAACGTCGAATTCCACCACAGGCACCGAACACACGGCTGGTGCACCCAGGTGAGCAGGGGGTGTAACCTGTTTTGTTACACAACAACTAGAAATACGATTGGTGCATTCCATGGTGTGTCAAAGGGCTTTTATTCCAGGCATACGCATTTCAGCGTTAGCCTTCCTCAGTGCGGTAAACGCAGTGCATACACTGACACAGCGAGAGGACATTTGAAACGATATAGGGCATGATTGGTGGATTCACCTGCCAATGGGAGAACTGCCACTCCCACTGTTTATATATATATATATCAAGATCAAGATCAAGATCAATGATCAAGAGACCGGTGTGTCTCGAAACGCAAAGCGATTAACAAAGAATAAACTTGGTGTTATCTACCCTCGCTCCGAGTGTGCATTGAATCCTTTCTGGAAACCTTTGGAATATACAAGCATTGACACAGACTCAGTATATAACTGGTGCCAGATTCATTTATTGCAGTGAATACAAACAGTGCTGTTTCCTATGCGTTTCAGTCACAAGACGAGATGTCCTTGATCACATGACAAACAGATATCAGAAACAGAATTTAAAGGAAAAGTGTCGCTTACAATAATATAGTCAGCACTGATAAACATAGAAAAATATTATGCATACATAAATAATTTATACAGAGCTAAACATGTTCAAAATTCATTATGATTCAAACGTATTAATTTTAAATACAAATATAAAGGCTAAACGCACAACCAGCGTGATATAGTTTAATACTCTTTGTCTTATATTCTCGCCTTTTTTTACTGCTTATGACTATATTCACATGTATTTCCATATTGCTTTCTTTCATCACATCTTTATCTTCTTTAGTGCATTGCCATAGAAATGAAAGTGCAAAATTTGAATTTGAATTCATCAATTATATACACATTACAATATTAACGATAGATAAAACTGATATATATGTTTTATATATATATATTAGCAGCCCGTCCCGACATGTCCGGGTATGAATTGCTGCCAGCCAGTAGTATATTGTTTTGTAGGATTTTGTTTTGATAGCATTTCTTATCTGTGACAGGCCTGTGAAACGCTCCGATTCACAGTGCACTGCTGATGCACTTAAGAGTGCACGTTCAGTAGTGTGTGAACTCGAGTTTCCCTACTTTATTTTTCCTTGCAATATTATATAGCGCAAACTCGGCAACATGGCATGAGCACAATTTACATTACAGAAGAACACATTCATTTGTGGTAGGCACAGGGAGACAAAGCGATTTGCCTGGAATCTCAGGATGTTGAGCTGATTTCGAGATTCAAACGTAGCTCCCCAGCTCTAAAGTTCGCAATTCTAGAACTTGTGGCTGGAGGTGTGTCTAAAAGTGTATGTCGGTGCTGGCCATTAATGAGGGAGACCTGTGCATTTTTCAAATGGGTGGTGAAAAAATATGAGTACGTTGCTGGAGATGTGGGCCGCCATGCCACCGATGTACTTACCGGGGGAGGGTAAACACCCATTATTCCGCAACTTTCTTTCCGCATACCATCACTCAGCATACTTTCATTACGAAAGTACCATGACTCCGCAATGCCATTATAACGCATGGCATTACATTTTATATGCTTTTACCACGCATACATTTACAACGAAATTCGTTGTAAATGCATGAATGGTAAAAGGATGTTTTTTTTTAACGTTTGGATAAGGTAAGTATGGGTAGAGGGGCATATGTTTTGGGGTACTGAGGTATATGTTTTGGGGTTTTTGGGTATTTTAAGGGTTCAGATATAGTTTTGGGTTATGGGGTACAGGGGTAGTTTTAGGGTTTTGGGATAGGTATGGGGTTTGGAGTACAGGGGTATTTTTAGGGTTCAGGGCTAGGTTTGGGTTTTGGGGTTTAGGGGTATTTTTAGGGTTCAGGGGTAGGTTTGGGTTTTGGGGTACAGGGGTATTTTAAGGGTTCAAGGCTAGGTTTGGGTTTTGGGGTACAGGGGTATTTTTAGGGTTCAGGGCAAGGTTTGGGTTTTGGGGTACAGGGGTATTTTAGGGTTCAGGGGTAGGTTTGGGTTTTGGGGTACAGGCTTATTTTTAGGGTTCAGGTCTAGGTTTGGGTTTTGGGGTACATGGGTATTTTTAGGGTTCAGGCTAGGTTTGGGTTTTGGGGTACAGGGGTATTTTAAGGGTTCAGGGCTAGGTTTGGGTTTTGGGGTACAGGGGTATTTTAGTGTTCAGGGGTAGGTTTGGGGTACAGTGGTATTTTTAGGGTTCAGGGCTAGGTTTGGGTTTTGGGGTATAGGGGTATTTTTAGGGTTCAGGGGTAGGTTTGGGGTTTGAGGTACAGGGGTATTTATAGGGTTCAGGGCTAGGTTTGGGTTTTGGGGCACAGGGGTATTTTTAGGGTTTAGGGATAGGTTTGGGTTTTGGGGTACAGGGTATATTTATAGGGTTAAGATGGCTTAGTGTTTAAGGGGTTGGGGTATTTTAAGGAGTAAGGGTGGGTTATGATTATGGGGTGCAGGGGTATTTAAAGGGAGCAGGGTGGGATTAGCACACGATATGAGACATGGCATGAAGGGCGGAACGTACCACACGTCCCCAGCGTTTGTCATGCCCCCAGAACATGCCCACAGCACGACGCAGACACGCCCACAAGGGACTACTTTGCTGGCACGGTTCTTTTACCTTTTAAATGTATATGGTGGGCGACTGCAAAGCCTATGTCCTTCTGCTGCAACTGCCATTTCCAACGCTGTATTGGGTGTTGTGATTGGTGCTGTGGTTCCTGAGATTACCCGCCTCAAAGGTTTGGGCTCTCTCCTTATTATATTAGTATGGATATAAATTCACTGACAAAAAACACAGGTTTCAGGAACTTTATAATCAGTTGGACATTTCACCCGTACAAAACCGGAGAAATTTGGACCTTATAGTTAGTTGAGCCACCTCTAATTATGGTTTCAAGAATGGCATTCTGTATTTTAGAGTGGGTCTATCAAAAATTATATTAGGGTGTGAGGCGGTGCATCAGATGATCACATGGATGATGTCATCAGTGATGTCACTGACCACGTCATTAGTGATATAATATGTGACATCATCTGCAGTGCATTGCGGGGTGTGAGTTATAGTTAGCTTAGCTAACTATAACGGCCACATTTTTCTGGTTTTGTATGAGTGAAATGTCCAACTAACTATAATGTCCCTGAGGCCTGTGGTTTTTTCAGTGGATTTCTCTGTTTTTAAAATGCTATTTTCTAAATATAACTTCCCTGAAACCTATGGTTTTTTCATTGAATTTCCTAGGTTATTTAAATACTAATTTCTTACTATGCCTACAGAGGTAGGACATGTGCAGTAAGAGGAATAAAGACTCAGAAAGAAGCACAGGAAATGCAGAAAGAGGCAACAGAAATCCAGAAAGAGGAAGAAATGTGCAGAAAGAAGCAAGAGATATGCAGAAAGAACCAACAGAGGTGCAGAAAAACGAAAGAGGGGTGCGGAAAGAGGCAAGAGAAGTGCAGAAAGAACCAACCGAGGTACAGAAAGATGCAAGAGAGGTGCAGAAAGAGGCAAGAGAGCTAAAGAAACCGGCAAGTGAGGTAACTACAGAGGGAAGAGAGTACAGAAAGAAGGAAGAGAAGTACAGAAAGAGGGATGAGACATGCAGAAGGAGGGAATGGGGGTTAAGAAAGACATAGGAGGGGCGTAGAAAGAAGTAACAGAGGTGCAGAAAGAGGCAATAGATGTACAGACAGAAACAACAGTGGGCCAGAATGCGGCCAGAGAAGTGCAGAAAGAACCAAGAGAGGTACAGAAAGAAGCATGAGAGGTACAAAAAGAAGGAAGAGAAATGCAGGAAGAAGACAATGGATGCAGATAGAAGCAAAAGGGGTGCAAAACGAGGCAGGGGAAGTACACAAAAAGGCCAACAAGGTACATATTTATTTTATGTAGCTTATAAAGCGCACAGCTACCCCCGGAGGGGTGTCCCGGCGCTGGAACCTGAGTCCTAGAGGGGAAAGAAGGAACGGACAGGGGAAGTGACATGATATATGGATGGAGTAAGGGTACAGACAGAGGCAATAGAGGTATAGAAATAGGGAAGAGGGCTGCAGAGAGAGACAGGAGGGGTACACAAAGAGGGATGGGGCAGATATAGGCAAGAGACAAGACAGTTGCAGAAACAGGCAAAAGAAGTGCGTAAAGAGGGAAGAGAAATGCTGAAAAAAGCAAGAGAGATGGAGAAAGAAGCATGAGAAGTGATGAAACAGACAAGAGAGTTGGCAGTAAGAAACAAGAAAGGTGCAGAATAAAGGAAAATACGTTCGAAAAGAGGCAATTCAGATGCAGAAAGAGGCAAGTGAGGTGCAGGCTGCGTCACAAAGTTGCACAAACAGGCAAACAAGGTGTAGCAAGATGGAACACGTGTGCAGATAGAGCCAAGAGAGGTGCAGAAATAGGGAGCAGGGGTGCAAAAAGAGGCAAGAAGGGTGCAGAAATTTGTAAGAGAGGTGCTGAAAGAAGCAAGAGGAGTGCAGAAAGAACCAACAGATGTGTAGAGAGGGGAAAGAGGAGTACAGAAAGAGGCAGGAGAAGTGCAGAGAGATGAAACACAGATGCAGATAGAGGAAAGAGAGAAGCACAAAGAGGGAGGAGGGATGCAGAAAGAGGCAAGAGGGGTGCAGAATGAAGCACAAAAGGTATAGAAAGAAGCAAGAGAAGTACAGAAAGAAGCAACAGGTACAGAAAGAGGCAAGTGAGGAGCACAAAGAGGGAAGAGGGATACAGAAAGATGCAAGAGGGGTGCAAAATGAAGCACAAAAGGTATAGAAAGAAGCAAGAGAAGTACAAGAAGAAGCAACAGATGAACAGAAAGAGGCAGGAGGAGTGAAGAAAGTGGTAAGAGAAGTGCAGAAAGATCCAACAGAGGTGCAGAAAGAGACAAAAGAGGAGCATTAAGAGGCAAGAAAGGTAGAGAAACAGGCAAGAGAGGTACAGAAACAGGCAAGAGAGGTGTAGAAAGAAGCAAGAGAATTTTCTAAAGAACCACCAGAGGTGCAACAAGAGGCATGTGGAGTGCAGAAAAGGCAAGAGAGGTGCCGGAAGAGGCAAGAAGGGTGCAGAAAAAATCAAGAGAGTTGTATAAAGAAGCAAGACAATTGCAGAAAGAACCACGAAAGGTGCAACAAGAGGCAAGTGGAGTGCAGAAAAGGCAAGAGGAGTGCAGAGAAAGGCAAGAGACATTCAGAAAAAACCAACAGAGGTGCAACAAGAGGCAAGTGGAATACAGAAAAGGCAAGAGAGGTGCAGAAAGATGCAAGAGAACTGCAAGAAGAGGGAACATGGGTGCAGATAGAGGAAAGAGATGAGCACAAAAAGATAAGACGGGTGCAGAAAGAAGCAACAGAGGTGCAGAAAGTAGCAAGAGAAGTGATGAAAGAGACAAGACAGTTGCAGAAACAGGCAAAAGAAGTGCATAAAGAGACAAGAGAAGTACTGAAAAAAGCAAAAGAGATGCAGAAAGAGGCAAGAGGGGTGCAGAATGAAGCACAAAAGGTATAGAAAGAAGCAAGAGAAGTACAGAAAGAAGCAACAGGTACAGAAAGAGGCAAGTGAGGAGCACAAAGAGGGAAGAGGGATACAGAAAGATGCAAGAGGGGTGCAAAATGAAGCACAAAACGTATAGAAAGAAGCAAGAGAAGTACAAGAAGAAGCAACAGATGAACAGAAAGAGGCAGGTGGAGTGAAGAAAGTGGTAAGAGAAGTGCAGAAAGATCCAACAGAGGTGCAGAAAGAGACAAAAGAGGAGCATTAAGAGGCAAGAAAGGTAGAGAAACAGGCAAGAGAGGTACAGAAACAGGCAAGAGAGGTGTAGAAAGAAGCAAGAGAATTTTCTAAAGAACCACCAGAGGTGCAACAAGAGGCATGTGGAGTGCAGAAAAGGCAAGAGAGGTGCCGGAAGAGGCAAGAAGGGTGCAGAAAAAATCAAGAGAGTTGTATAAAGAAGCAAGACAATTGCAGAAAAAACCAACAGAGGTGCAACAAGAGGCAAGTGGAATACAGAAAAGGCAAGAGAGGTGCAGAAAGATGCAAGAGAACTGCAATAAGAGGGAACATGGGTGCAGATAGAGGAAAGAGATGAGCACAAAAAGATAAGACGGGTGCAGAAAGAAGCAACAGAGGTGCAGAAAGTAGGAAGAGAAGTGATGAAAGAGACAAGACAGTTGCAGAAACAGGCAAAAGAAGTGCATAAAGAGGCAAGAGAAGTGCTGAAAAAAGCAAAAGAGATGCAGAAAGAAGCAAGAGAAGTGATAAAACAGACAAGAGAGTTGGCAGTAAGAAACAGGAAAGGTGCAGAATAAAGGAATATAAGCTCAGAAAGAGGCAAGGCAGATGCAGAAAGAGGCAAGTGAGGTGCAGGCTGCGGCACAAGGTACATAAAGATGGAGTAAGGGTACAGACAGAGGCAAGAGAGGTACAGAAATAGGGAAGAGGGCTGCAGAGAGAGACGACAAGAGGGCAGATATAGGCAAGAGGGGTACAGAAAAAAGCAAGGGAGGTATAGAAACAATCAAGAGAAGTGCGGAACGAACCACTAGAGGTGCATAAAGAGGCAAGAGGTGTGCAGAAAGAGGCAAGAGAATTGCAGAAAGAAACAACAGAGGTGCATAAAGATGCAAGAGAAGTGCTGAAAGAAAAAAGAGGTGTTCATAAAGAAGTAACAGAGGTGTAGAAAGGGGCAAGAGGAGTGCAGAAAGAGGCAAGATAAGTGCAGAAAGAAGCAAGAGGTGCAAAAAGAGGCAAGAGAACTGCAGAAATAGGGAACAGGGGTCCAGAAAGAGGCAAGAAAGGTGCACAAAGAAGGAAGGGGGCTGATATAGGCAAGAAGGGTG
Organism: Lissotriton vulgaris; assembly: GCF_964263255.1. Lineage (NCBI taxonomy): Eukaryota > Metazoa > Chordata > Amphibia > Caudata > Salamandridae > Lissotriton > Lissotriton vulgaris. The sequence goes on along the minus strand of NC_141696.1, from coordinate 397,369,748 downwards.
CAGAAAGAACCACCAGAGGTGCAGAAAGAGGCACAAGGTATGCAGAAAGAAGCAAGAGAAGTGCAGAAAGAACCAACAGAGTTGCAGAATGATGCACAAGAGGTGCAGAAAGAGTCACGAGAAACATAGAAACAGGCAAGAGAGGTACAGACAGAGGGAACCGGGGTGTAGAAAGAGGATAGAGAAGTGCAGAAAGAGGGAAGAGGGGGGCAGAAAGAGGCAAGATGTGTACAGAAAGAGGCAAGATAAGTGCAGAAAGAAGCAAGAGGTGCAAAAAGAGGCAAGAGAACTGCAGAAAGAGGGAACAGGGGTCCAGAAAGAGGCAAGAAAGGTGCATAAAGAAGGAAGGGGGCTGATATAGGCAAGAAGGGTACAGAAAGAACCACCAGAGGTGTAGAATGAGGCACGAGGTATGCAGAAAGAAGCAAGAGAAGTGCAGAAAGAACCAACAGAGTTGCAGAATGATGCACAAGAGGTGCAGAAAGAGTCACGAGAACCAGAGAAACAAGCAAGAGAGATACAGACAGAGGGAACAGGGGTGTAGAAAGAGGATAGAGAGGTGCATAAAGAGGGAATGGGGTGCAGAAAGAGGCAAGATAAGTGCAGAAAGAAGCAAGAGGTGCAAAAAGAGGCATGAGAACTGCAGAAAGAGGGAACAATGGTCCAGAAAGAGGCAAGAAAGGTGCACAAAGAAGGAAGGGGGCTGATATAGGCAAGAAGGGTGCAGAAAGAACCACCAGAGGTTCAGAAAGAGGCAAGAGGTATGCAGAATGATGCACAAGAGGTGCAGAAAGAGTCACGAGAACCATAGAAACAGGCAAGAGAGGTACAGACAGAGGGAACGGGGGTGAAGAAATAGGATAGAGAAGTGCAGAAAGAGGGAAGAGGGGTGCAGAAAGAGGCAATATGGATACAGAAAGGCGCAAGAGAGGTACAGGGAAAAGAGAAGTGCAGAAAGTAGCAAAATGGGTTCAGAAAAATTAAAGAGGGGTGAAGAAAGAGGCAAGATAAGTGCACAAAGAAGCAACAGAGGTGCCGAAGGAGGCAAGAGAACTGCAGAAAGAGGCAAGAAAGTTGCACAAACAGGCAAACAAGGTGTAGCAAGATGGAACACGTGTGCAGATAGAGCCAAGAGAGGTGCAGAAATAGGGCACAGGGGTGCAAAAAGAGGCAAGAAGGGTGCAGAAAGAACCAACAGATGTGTAGAGAGGGGAAAGAGGAGTGCAGAAAGAGGCGAGAGAAGTGCAGAGAGATGCAACAGAGGTGCAGAAAGAAGCAAGAAAACTGCAAAAAGAGGGAACAGGGGTGCAGATAGAGGAAAGCGAGAAGCACAAAGAGACAAGAGGTGTGTAGAATGAAGCACGAAAGGTATATAAAGAAGCAAGAGAAGTACAGAAAGAAGCAACAGAGGTACAGAAAGAGGCAAGAGGAGTGCAGAAAGTGGTAAGAGAAGTGTAGAAAGATCCAACAGAGGTGCAGAAAGAGACAAAAGAGGAGCAGAAAGAGGCAAAAGAGGTAGAGAAATAGGCAAGAGAGGTACAGAAACAGGCAAGAGAGGTGCAGGAAGAGGGAACATGGGTACAGAAAGAGGCAAAAGGTGCGGAAAGAGTGAAGAGGGGTGTATAAAGAGGTAAGTTGGATGCAGAAAGAAGCAACAGAGGTGCAGAAAGAAGCAAGAGAAGTGATGGAAGAGACAAGAAAGTTGCAGAAACAGGCAAAAGAAGTGCAGAAAGAGGCAAGAGAAGTGCTGAAAAAAGTGAAAGAGATGCAGAAAGAAGCAAGAGAAGTGATAAAACAGACATGAGTGTTGGTAGTAAGAAACAAGAAAGGTGCAGAAAAAAGGAAGAGAAGTGCTGAAGAAGCAAGGCAGATGCTGAAAGAGGCAAGTGATATATTATGGCAGTGGGCACAAGCGGTACAGAAAGAGGGAAGAGAAGTGCAGAAATAAGAAAGAGAAGTACACAAAGAGGGATGAGACATGCAGAAAGAGGGAATGGGGGTACATAAAAACACAGGAGGGGTGTAGAAAGAAGCAACAGAGATGCAGAAAGAGGCAATAGATGTACAGAAAGAAACAACAGTGAGCCAGAATGAGGCAAGAGAAGTGCAGAAAGAGACAGGAGAGGTGCAGAAAGATGGGAGAGGGGTGCAAAAAGAGAGAAGAGAGGTGCAGAATGAGGCAAGGGGTGCAGAAAGAAGCAAGAGAGGTACAGAAAGAAGCATGAGAGGTACGGAAAGAAGCAAGAGAAAACCAGGAAGAAGACAATGGATGCATAAAGAGGGAACATGGGTACAGAAAGAGGCAAAGGGTGCAGAAAGAGCAAAAAGGGATGTAGAAAGAGGTAAGACAGGTGCAGAAAGAAGAGAGGTGAAGAAAGAAGCAAGAGAAGTGATGAAAGAGACAAGATAGTTGAAAAAACAGGCAAAAGAGGTGCAGAAAGAGGCAAGAGAAGTGATGAAAAAAGCAAAAGAGATGCATAAAGAAGCAAGAGAAGGGATGAAACAGACAAGAGAGTTTGCAGTAAGAAACAAGAAAGGTGCAGAAAAAAGAAAACGAAGTGCAGAAAGAGGCAAGGCAGATGCAGAAAGAGGCAAGTGAGGTGCAGGCAGAGTCACAAGGGGTACAGAAAGAGGGAAGAGAAGTACAGAAAGAAGGAAGAAAAGTATCGAAAGAGGGATGAAACTTGCAGAAAGAGGGAATGGGGGTACAGAAAGACACAGGAGGGTGTAGAAAAAAGCAACAGAGGTACAGAAAGAGGCAATAGAAGTACAGCTAGAAACAGCAGTTGGCCAGAAAGAGGTAAGAGAAGTGCAGAAAGAGACAGGAGAGGTGCATAAAGAGGGGAGAGGGGTGCAGAAAGAGAGGAGAGGGGTGCAGAAAGAGGCAAGGGGTTGCAGAAAGAAGCAAGAGAGGTACAGAAAGAAGCAAGAGAAATGCAGGAAGACTACAATGGATGCAGGAAGAGGCAAGAGGGGTGCAGAAAGAGGCAGGGGTAGTACACAAAAAGACAAACATGGTACATAAAGATGGAGTACGGGTGCAGACAGAGGCAAGAGAGGTACAAAATAATTAAGAGGGGTGCAGAAAGAGACAAGTGGGGTACACAAAGATGGATGAGGCAGATATAGGCAAGAGGGGTTTCAGAAAAAAGCAATAGAGGTGTAGAAAGAATCAAGAGAAGTGCAGAAAGAACCACCAGAAGTGCAGAAAGAAGCAGGAGGCAAGAGAAGTGCAGAAAGAACCAACAGAGGTGCAGAAAGATGCAAGAGAAGTGCTGATAGAAAGAAGAAGTGTTCAGAAAGAATCAACAGAGGTGTAGAAAGAGGCAAGAGGAGTGCAGAAAGAGGCAACATAATTGCAGAAAGAAACATCAGACGTGCATAAAGAGGCAATGCAACTGCAAAAAGAGGGAACAGGGGACCAAAAGAAGCAAGAGAGGTGCACAAAGAAGGAAGGGGCAGATATAGTTAAGAAGGGTGCAGAAAGAACCACCAGAGGTGCAGAAAGAGGTAAGAGGTATGCAGAAAGAGAAGTGCAGAAAGAACCATCAGAGTTGCATAAAGATGCAAGAGAGGTGTAGAAAAAGTCACTAGATCCATAGAAACAGGTAAGAGAGGTGCAGACAGAGAGAACAGGGATGTAGAAAGAGCCCAGAGAGGTGAAGAAAGGGAAGAGGGGTGGAGAAAGAGGCAATAGGGATACAGATAAATGCAAGAGAGGTACAGGGAAAAGAGAAGTACAGAAAGAAACAAAATGGGTGCAGAAAAAGGCAAGAGGGGTACAGAAAGAGGAAAGAGAAGTGCACAAAGAAGCAACAGAGGTGCAGAAGGGGGCAATAGAACTGCAGAAAGAGGCAAGAAAGTTGCACAAACAGGCAAACAATGTGTAGCAAGATGGAACACGTGTGCAGACAGAGGCAAGAAAGATGCAGAAATAGGGATCAGGGGTACAGAAAGAGGCAAGCGGGGTACAGAAATTTATAAAAGAGGTGCTGAAAGAAGCAAGAGGAGTTCCGAAAGAACCAACGGAGGTGTAGAGAGGGGAAAGAGGAGTGCAGAAAGAGGCAAGAGAAGTACAGAAAGATGCAACAGAGGTGCAGAAATATGCAAGAGAACTACAGAAAGAGGGAACAAGGATACAGAAAGAGGTAAGAGAGATGCACACAGAGGGAAGAGAGGTGCAGAAAGAGGCAAGTGGGATGCAGAAAAAATCAAGAGAGGTGTAAAAAGAAGCAAGAGATTTGTCGAAAGAACCACCAGAGGTGCAACAAGAGGCATGTGGAGTGCAGAAAAGGCAAGAGAGGTGCCGAAAGAGGCAAGAAAAGTGCAGAAAAAATCAAGAGAGGTGTAGAAAGAAGGAAGACAATTGCAGAAAGAACCACCAAAGGTGCAACAAGAGGTGTGTGGGGTTCAGAAAAGGGAAGAGGAGTGCAGAAAGAGGCAAGAGAAGTGCAGAAAAAAACAACAGAGGTGCAACAAGAGGCAAGTGGAATTCAGAAAAGGCAAGAGAGGTGCCGAAAGAGGCAAGAAGGATGCAGAAAACATCAAGAGAGGTGTAGAAAGAAGCAAGACAATTGCAAAAAGAACCACTAGAGGTGCAACAAGAGGCAAGTGGGAGTTCAGAAAAGGCAAGAGGAGTGCAGAAAGAGGCAAGAGAAGTACAGAAATAGGAGACAGGGATACAGAAAGAGGCAAGAGAGGTGAAGAAAGGGAAGAGGGGTGGAGAAAGACGCAATAGGGATACAGATAAACGCAAGAGAGGTACAGGGAAAAGAGAAGTACAGAAAGAAACAAAATGGGTGCAGAAAAAGGCAAGAGGGGTACAGAAAGAGGAAAGAGAAGTGCACAAAGAAGCAACAGAGGTGCAGAAGGGGGCAATAGCACTGCTGAAAGAGGCAAGAAAGTTGCACAAACAGGCAAACAATGTGTAGCAAGATGGAACATGTGTGCAGACAGAGGCAAGAAAGATGCAGAAATAGGGATCAGGGGTACAGAAAGAGGCAAGCGGGGTACAGAAATTTATAAGAGAGGTGCTGAAAGAAGCAAGAGGAGTTCCGAAAGAACCAACAGATGTGTAGACAGGGGAAAGAGGAGTGCAGAAAGAGGCAAGAGAAGTACAGAAAGATGCAACAGAGGTGCAGAAAGATGCAAGAGAACTACAGAAAGAGGGAACAAGGGTACAGAAAGAGGTAAGAGAGATGCACACAGAGGGAAGAGAGGTGCAGAAAGAGGCAAGTGGGATGCAGAAAAAATCAAGAGAGGTGTAGAAAGAAGGAAGACAATTGCAGAAAGTACCACCAAAGGTGCAACAAGAGGTGTGTGGGGTGCAGAAAAGAGAAGAGGAGTGCAGAAAGAGGCAAGAGAAGTGCGGAATAAAACAACAGAGGTGCAACAAGAGGCAAGTGGAATTCAGAAAAGGCAAGAGAGGTGCCGAAAGAGGCAAGAAGGATGCAGAAAACATCAAGAGAGGTGTAGAAAGAAGCAAGACAATTGCAAAAAGAACCACTAGAGGTGCAACAAGAGGCAAGTGGAGTGCAGAAAAGGCAAGAGGAGTGCAGAAAGAGGCAAGAGAAGTACAGAAAGAGCCAACAGAGGTGCAGAAAGATGCAAGAGAACTGCAGAAATAGGAGACAGGGATACAGAAAGAGGCAAGAGAGGTGCACAAAGAGGGAAGAGGGTACAGAAAGAGGCAAGTGAGGTACAGAAAAAAGCAAGAGAAGTGATGAAAGAGAGAAGAGAGTTGTAGAAACAGGCAAGAGAAGTGCATAAAGAAGCAACAGTGGTGTAGAAGGAGGGAAGAGAACAGCAGAAAGAGACAAGAATGTTGAACAAACAGGCAAACAAGGTGCAGAAGGATGAAACAAAGGCGTAGACAGCTTCAAGAGAGGGCCAAGAAGAGTGCAGAAAGAGGCAAGAAAAGTGCTGAAAGAAGCAACAGAGGTGTAGAAAGCGGCAAGAAAACTGCAGAAAGAAGGAACAGGGGTGCAGAAAGAAGAGGTGCACAAAGAGGGAAGAGGTGTGCAGAAAGAGGCAAGAGGGGTGAAGAAAAAAGCAAGAGAGTTGTAGAAAGAAGCAAGGGAAGTACATAGAGAATGACCAGAGATGCAGAAAGAGGCAAGAAGGTTGCAGAAAGAGGCAAGAGAATCACAGAAAGAACCAACAGAGGTGCAGAAAGATGCAAGAGAGGTGCAGAAAGAGGAAAGATAGGTATAGAAACAGGCGGAGAGAGGTGTGGTTAGAGGGTACAGGGGTGCTGCAATAGGCATGAGAGGTGCAGAAAGAGGGAAGAAGGGTGCAGAAAGAGGCAAGACTGGTGCAAAAAGAATCAACAGAGGTGTAGAAAGAAGCAAGAGAAATGATAAAACAGATAAGAGAGTTGTAGAAAGAAAGAACAAAGCTGCAAAAAAGGAAAAGGAGTGCAGAAAGATGCAAGACTATTGCAGAAAGAGGCAGGAGGGGTGCAGAAAGAGGCAAGTGAGGTGCAGACAGAGGCAAGAGGGGTGCAGAAAGATCAAAGAGAAATGCAGAAATAGGGAATAGAAGTGCAGAAAGAGGGAAGAGATGTGCAGATAGAGGGAAGGGGATACACAACGAGGCAGGAGGGGTGCAGAAAGAGGCAACAGAAGTGCAGGAAGAAGCAGGAGAAGTGAAGAAAAAAACTGTGGTATAGAAAGAGGCAAGAGAAGTGCTTACAGGCAAGAGAGGTGAAGAAAGATGGATGAGGGGTGCAGAAAGAAGCACAAGGGTGCAGAAAAAGGCACAAGGGGTGCAGAAAGAAGCAACAGTGGTACAGAAAGAGGCAAGAGAATTTCTTAAAGAGTCAAGAGAGGTACAGAAAGAGGGCAAAGGGGTTCAGAATGAGCCACAAGATGGGCAGAAAGAGGAATGAGGGGTGCAGAAAGAAGCAAGAGAAATGTAGGAAAAGCTACAGATTTTAAAGAAATAGGGAGGGAGGGTGGTGAAAGAGACAAGAGAAGTGCAGAAACAAGCAAGAGAGAGGGCAGAAAGAGGTAAGAGGGGTGTAGAAAGAGGCAAGAGGGGTGCAGAAAGTAATTAGAGAGGTGCAGAAAAAACAAAAGAAGAGCAGAAAGAAGGAACAGAGGTGCATAGAGAGGCAAGAAAGGTACAGAAAGAGTGGAAAAGGGCGCTGAAAGAGGCACTGGGGTTTCTGGAAGAAGCAAGAGAAGTGCAATAAGAAGCAACAGAGATGCAGAATAATATCAATTTGGTACAGGGTGAACTACAAGTAGGTATTCAGAGTTATAGTGGTCCGAAGCCTAGGGTAATTAAGGCTTTATATCACTTACTGTTGGATCATGGTTTAGTTGATGTCTAGGGGTGCTTAAAACACCTGACTCCGTCTATACGTTTTATTCCCGTCCGCATGGTAAATTAGCTCATCTTGATTATTTTTTATCTCGCCTTTATTACTAACAGTAGCTCAAATATTAGTCTTCCCCCAAATTACCTCTGACCACGCCCCAGTTTTCTTGGACATTCCAGCTCTGGGTAGCAACTCAGCACCAAGGGTATTTACTTTTGATAGAAAACTTCTTCTTGACAATGTTTTATCGAGTACAGGAGAAACAGGGTTAGGGATTTTTTTCAAAAATAACCATGACTCTACAAATTACGGGAATGTTTGGAATACCTTTAAAACTTGCTTTAGAGGGGAAGTGTTGAGCTTTGGATTATATAAACAGAAACAGGCCAAACGTATAATCCAGGAGTTGTATGATAAATTGAAAGCGACAGAAGAAAACCTAATGCGCTGAATTCTATCTGGAAGTAATATCACTGAGCCGTAAACTGAAGTGGCTAAATGTAAATCTAATATTAATATGACATGAAGTAAAGAAATTGCCCAAAAATACCAGCTCTTTAAGAAAGATTGCTATGAGTATGGGGAGGTGACAGGGCACTGTTTAGCTCAAAGGCTACGTTCCAAAGAAGCATCACAAAGAATAGAAGGCATGATGAACGCTTTCGGTAGTTTGGTACACGATCCCCAGGAGATTTTAGAGATGTTTCATAGTTTTTATCAAGAACCCTATACAGAACAAGATGGAGAACTTGATGATGTGGATTTTGGGCTTATGGATGTGCAATTTCAGCAGTTAGCTTATGAAGAGGTAGGAATATTAGAAAGCCCTATCACAATGGATGAATTAGAACATGCTATTAACAGTATGACATGGGGAAGAGCAGCAGGACCAGACAAGCTTTCATCTGAACTTCATCAGACTTTTTTTCAGGCCCTTAAAATTGATTTTTTAACGGTTTGTCAGGACACTCAAACTGGCGGGCACCACAGTCATGGGACGACACCACTATTATTGTTTTGAACAAGAAGGGTAAGCTTTTTGATCTCCTGGGATCTTATCATCCAATTTCACTCACAAATTGTGATGGGAAGATTTATGCAAAAATTCTAGGCTAAGGTCATATCCCCCTTACTCTCACTTGCATAGCATGGGTTTATACCTGGCAGGGGCACGGTGAACCACATAGCTAGAGTCATTACCATACTTGATATCGCTTAAATGAAGGCAAGCATCGTTGTTGTGTCTTTTAATGTTAAACAATGAACCAATGGTACTCGGAGAATGTCAGTTCAGTTCCAATAATCAGATCATCAGAAAATAAAGGAAAGTCATGTATATTTACGGGCAGTCTATGTGCTATTATCAAGTTACAAAGGTAACTTGATAAACTATATTATTAATTGTCTGTCAGTTTTAATAAGACAATTACTGTGCTGTATATTACTAAACCAATTTACAATGATGGTCCTTGAGAAGAATCGGGCCAATTGTTATTGTAACTTACTGAAAGTAATATATTTTATGCGTGACCTGATTTATTGATGTATTTGTTATCTATGGCTATTTTGCTTATCCTTTGAATACATGATTTTGTCTATCTACGTGGACCTTTTTACAGATTGATTCATACGGAAACCCTTGTTTTTTACATGGAAACCGGCACATCATTTCATTATAACTGTCCTTAATAATTCCCAGAATTTCAATCGATTTCGTGAAACTGAGAGTATTGGATTGCCAAAAATCTGGTGTGGCATAGAACCATGCAATCTATTTTTTCCAACCTTTTGTCCGTGTCAACTATTATCGACATTTTTGTTACAATTACAAATTATGATACAAGTGATGGACTAGGTGGCAGGAGCAGTAAATTAATGTTTTACTGAATATCATCCCCACTCTTCTGGGAGGTATCTTTACTATCATGTCCCAGTGCACTTCTAATAGCTGGTTGCCACAGCGAAGCAATAAAAAGCAATTTATTTAAGCTTTTGGACATCACTGTTGTGTAAGATTTTTTTTTTTTTTTTTATTTCTACGTAATACATGAGACAATCGGTATGAGTCATTATACAAGTATACATCTAATAACTGTTGTGTAAGATAATTAGCAAATAAAGCAGTTTAGACACGTTTTTCAATTGTTTGCTCTCTATAGTAATTGTATCGTACATTACCAATGTGTTTTAAAATTATTGGCTACAATTGATGACTTATTTTTATTTAAGAATAAATTTGACCTGTTTAGGATAAGTTCAAATTAAAATATTGGATAAACAGGGGTTCGTATGATCGAATTAAACATTGAAATAAGTAGGCATGGGCATATTGGAGAATTGTTTCCACTGTGAAATCTTGTAGTTATTTGTGGAAATGTACTTATCATGAGTAAAGGTGATATACACTTCTAACTTTGATCTCTTGTGAGATGTCAGATTTGAGCCCAGTTATTTTTTTATATACGTACAAAAGTGGAGTACATAAAATATGGAAATAATACCAAGTGTGCTGGTATTAGTAAATTGACTAAACTGGTGAATTTTAAAACTCTTTATCACAAAGTCCATGTGGGTTTGGAAAAAAGGTTAATGCCGCCCCCTCAATAATGTAAATGTTAATATTTTCCCCTATGTTTTTTTCTAAAGTGTCCATTATAAAAAGCGGTAGATGTGGGCGGGATCGGAAACGGCACGGCCTGCCCCTACTTAAAAAAATATTTCAGTCCAATCCCCTACTTCTTTCTTTCACAAAAGCATCCCGGGACGGCAAGAATAGCCCAACTTAAAACTATACATTTTTCATTTCAGCTTGTGTGGTGCCAGGGACTGCTCGCACTTCTCTGTTAAACTCCAGAGGCTGCATCAGCCCCTCCCTGAGCTCTCACAGACTGTGGGCAGGCCCATTGTCATTCTGATTGATGCCGATTATCCCCTTTGGAATGACAATGCGCCCGCCCGCTGCCTGCCGTTAGCATATGCCAGTGAAATCTGCATGAGGTGGCTATGGTATCTGGGTGCAGGCCATGGCTCGTTGTGCAACAAATATGCCAATGTACACTCAAATGTGATTGGAACCAAAGAAGAGTAGCTGTACGTTGCTGAACACAAGTGGCGGCCTTCGCATATGTCTAACTCCAAGTCACGGGCATAGACTCAGTGCTGCTCCCAAGGCTGTTCCTGCTAGAAGGCTACCTCCGGAAAGTCAAAAATGTAAAGTCCAAATGCAAAAACAATCCACAAAGTAGGATTCAACCCTACCACACCCCTCTGTGTTCAAAGAGAAGGCACATGGGCGCCACAATGTCAAGTCACCCTACCTTAAGGACCTTGGTCCTGAAGCCGATTCCCCAGATGATTCCGATGTGCCCCGAGTTTTCTGGGTTATCGATGATGCCCCAACAAATTGATGCCTTAAAGAAGGCTATGCTGCTGATTTTTGGCACCCTCTGTTTGGCATGCATTCAGACCCCAAGAAAACTCAGGAGCCTCCAGTTGGGTTACTGTCAGTAGATTTGTCTTCAGCAGCAACTGACATTTGGGAGCCACTTCAGGCCACGTACTAACTTTATTAAAAACATCAAATCCTTCTCCAAGACCTGCAGCGGGCTATCATGAACGACTCGGGTGCCTTTGTGGCTGGCGTCAGGAGAGAATGATATATTATGTTAATTTTATTTGTATAGCGCATGGTTACCCCAGTAACGGGTAGTCCCAGCGCTTGTGGACATGTCAGAGGATGTAACCGCAAGGCAGGTGGAAGTGAGTTAAATGTAAGAGAACAACCACGTTTTGATCTGTTTCCGGAAGAGCATGTGGTTAGTGTTAGCCAGAGCCTTTAGCTAGCAGAATCTGGTGTTATTTCTAATATCAGTCACTGTACTGATTCCAGTTTGATTCAGCCAATGTCATATTTTAAGATTTCAAAAGAGCTCTTCATACAGCTTGACTCTGAACCAGTGTATGTACCAAGGCGGACGCATAAGCAGTGGCTGCATTATCTTTTTTGTCTATCCTTCCGAACAAGGTATGCCCCAAGAGGGAGATGATGATGGGGATGTTTTTGATGGGCACTTGGTCAAAGCCCTGTTTCTGCTCACAGGTAGATAGGGAGGTGACCAGGCATCACAGACCAGTTCCTGGCAATCCTGATTTTTTTTCCACTAAACATACTACTCCAGAGGAGAGGCTTCAGTCAGCAAGAAGAATCGTATTTCACTCCCTACAACTCCTCTGGACTGGGTGAATTGGGAGTCTGAGATGAAAGCAGCTCTCCGAAAACATGTTATCTTCTGCTAACCAGGCATTGATATCAGTCAATGTTGCTACACACATGGCCATTGGAATCTTACTGGAGGTTCGGGAAAACCTTAGGACCTCTCTTGCTCAGACGAATCATTACTGACAAGAGGCAGGCAAGTATGTGATTCATGCCGTCCAAGATACTTCTGATAACTGACGCTCTTGAAATGTTTTCTTGTAACTGATGTAATTTGTAACTGATGTAATTTTGTGGTACCTTATGTAAAGCGCTCTGATACCTCCGGGTCTAACCAGCGCTATATAAAACTCAAATAAATAAAATATATATTTTTTTTAAATGATGGGGTTTCCCCAGTGTTATATCCAGACTTTGCACGTCCTATATTGTTCTCCTGTGGCTCGGGTCTGTTCTATGGGCTTAACATCTAAGGTTGTTCAGATTTCAAGAGGAACACATCAGGGCTGCCCTTGCTCTCCGCTTTTGTTTGCGCTTCATATCAATCCTTTTCTGAACGTGCTTGAGCGGAGTGCTAGGATAAGACAATTTATGGTGGGGCAAGATCAGTTCAGAGTCTTTGCATATGCGGATGATATAGCCATAATAATGTCTGATCCAGCAACGGCACTACCTGAAATTGAACATCTTGCATACAAATTCGGCCTTTTGGCTGGCTATAAACTTAGCACGTCCAAAACCCAGATTCTTTGTACTAATCAAACTAACAATAGTGATTCTAGAGTAGTTAAGGAGGTCACATATCTGGGTATTAAGATACAAGTTTGTCTGATAGAGCTGGTTGATGCTAATTGGGGGCCATTATTGGAAATATTAAACAAGCTCTTGGAAGTTGGCAATGTCTCCATTTGTCTTTGGTTGGCAGAGCCAATGCTCTTAAAATGAATATCTTGCCAAATGTGTTATACTTCTTTAAATCAGTACCTTTAGAAATATCTTGCCTGCAATTTACAAAAACTACAATCTCTCTACTCTAGATTCTTGTGGGCTATGGGGGAAAAGAGGTAGGGCAGCACGATTTATGACTTGACCCCGAGACAGAGGGGGCTTGTCAGTTCTAGATTTTGCAATACATTATTATGTCTCTATTTTAGCTAATATCCGACATTTGTTAACCTGAGAAGAAGTGGATAACCTTGCTGAAGCTCCACCAATATATCAGATGGCGCTTGGAACTCAGGCAAAAAATTGTCTCTTCCAAAGAATTGATGGCAGTTATTACAAGAGACAACAAAGAGGTGACTGGGCTGTTCCTAAAAGGAATAGAGGGAGAAAAGGAAGGGAGGTGATGGTCACTAGGGGAGGGGCTGGTGCTCAAGTGGACGACCACCCCTGAGAATCCAATTTGTTGGATATAATGGCCTCACACACCCTTGCGAGTGTCATGCTTCATCATAGGCCATGCTCCTCGTTGGGCAGGCGGTGCAATGCCCAACGGGCTCAACTCAAAGAGGGGCTCTTTATCAGAGATCTTTTATCCAACTGCCTTATGGTGAAGTGCGGGTGAGGGGCCAGAAAAGAGTAGAAAGTGTGGGTGAGGGTAAAATGTGGCTCAAGGTACCGGAAACAATTTTATTCTGGTGGTCCTCTGCCACAAGTAAAATCAAGGATAGCCGGTATTCGTGGGAACTATAGTTTCCCAGAGTGATCCAGGGCTAAAGGTGCAAAAGGTGTGGTCGACATGTTTCTCGCATCTAGTTCGTTGACTGCCATTCTTCAGGACCTATAGGGAAACTACAATCTACTAAACATGATCTATTAATAAGTATCAGTTTGAACAAGGCACATTAGTTGTACTACCTGTCTGACACTGTTCCTACCTAGAGTAGTGGGAGACAAAAGAGAGCATTACAGCAGGTAAGTAGCAACCAGTGATACTGTAGTGACCGTGAAAACACTGTGCGTGACCGTAAACACCCTGTACTTAAGTGACATACTAGTGAGAGAAGTGACTAGTATGTGATTAAAATCAAGTTAAAATCTCAATGCAGCAGTATCCATTAAAATATATCACATTAACCTTGGAAAAGGTGCGGCTGTTACTCACCTAAGGGTTAGGGTAAAGGGGTGTCAACAATACCCGGCGGATCTGGCATCGGGCGTGAAGCCAATGTGTTTGGGCTGGGGAGGGAAGATACATAAATACTGGTGGGTATTTTAGATTGTTATGTATGTGCCCCGCCCTGCCAGGTGGACCTGGTAGGGTCCAGTATGTGTGGATGTTGGTCTCACTCCAATGTAGGTGGTGACTAAGAATGCAGGTACATGCTCCTATTGGATGTAGATCCTTAGTTAGTATTGGAAACACAGAATAAGATGTAGGGTCGTATCAGGGGATGTATGGTAATCACAGGTGAAAACAGCCTTAGGTGATGTATAGTTATATGATTACAATCAACTTTCCATTGCCCATATACTAATTGGCTGCGGGGAAAGTCGGCATGTATATGATAGAAAAAGGATCATTGTGGATTAGTTAGAGGTTTGCCGAGTGAGGAACCAATCTTATTCCGCTCAAGTTGGCCGTTTAGAGATAAACCGCTGTGGTAATTAACTCAGGCTGGGATAAATGCAGATAGCGGGGAACCCGGGGGGTGGGCCAGCAGGGGTTTGTTGATAATCTTTCGGCGCGCGCCGCTGTGTGACCGCGGCCAGTGTTACGCGCTACCGCAGGAGATACCCTTGGATCGGTTGAGCTTGCTATTCAAACCCCGGCGGGGGTTTGTTTATTTATGCTGAACCAAAGTAGCCGCGGCCAGTGTTGCGCGCTACCGGAGGCGCCGCCTTTCTCTTGGTAAAGCTTATTGTAAAGCCCCTGCACAAGCTCTGGGGTCAGGGAAACTGCGTGGGTGGTGCGGGGAGGGGGAGGTGAAAGTCGCGGTAAATCAGGACCTTGAATTGAGTGTAAATCGGGTCAGAAAGTAACTGAATGACGAGGATCCAAGTTGTGCCTAACCACAAATCCTCTCATCAGCCCACATGCCTGCCACCTGTAGCACTTACTTCCAACTGCCTGTGCCGGAACCTGCTATGCCTACCCTTCACGCCGGGTCCGGATAGTGAGGACCTGTTCGTCTGTTCAGGGTTAAGTAGGAAGCCGGGTTACGTGGAAATCAGGAAGTTGTAATCATACCGGGTCATGTGATCAGTGTAGTTAGAGTGGGGGCCATGGTAGAGTGGTAAAAATTACCAGGGAAGAACCAGTGATTATAAGTTAATCAATGCATATCAAATTAAAATTAACACAAGGGGAGGTTGATTATATTAAGTGAGGTCTGTCACATCAATAAACCGATGCCCAATATGGCACTGAAGGCGGGGTATTACAGTTCTGTGGGATATGGTGGGGTTCTAGTTGACCCAATTGCCAGATGCTAAAGCAGCGTATGGGAACAGAACATGGCACGTGTCACTCATATATTAATGCCTGTGGTTGTGGTGATTGGTTCACAGGGAGGTCCAGGGCATATCTTCATTCAATCCCCGGCTATCGGTAGACAAACGATGTATCCATCTTTGTTCCTTTAGGAATAAGTTGTGTTTGGATTTGTCTGGGGAGGCCTCAAGAATTAACCAGGATATTGAGTCAGCTGAGTGGTTTAGTTCTTGAAAATGCCTGCACATCTTAGTGTTGGTCTTCTTGCAGCGGAAATTACTTCTATGCTCAGAGATGCATACTTTCACAGGACGGGAGGTCATGCCCACATATTGAAGGTAACACGGGCATATCAGTAGGTAGATGCAGCTCGGGGTATTGCAGTTAGTGTGGCCCTGTATTTCCCAGCGGAAGGTGTCCGTCAGGAGGATTTGTTTTATAGGTGCTGGTGAAGGGGCACACACTGCAAGAACCACATTGGTAATGGCCCTGTACATGTGGTAGTTGCCACAGGGTGGTTTGTTTTGTTGACTCAGTCTTTTTGGGCCTAGTATGTACCAACATATCCTTTATATTTCTGGACCTTTTGAAGGCAAATCTAGGTGTTTTGAGGTTGAGTTCGCCGGTATTAAGAATTTGCCAATGTCGCTTAATTATCTTTTTCAGTTCAGTAGATGCTGGCGAGAAGGTAGTTACACAAGTAAGGAGATCTGTCTCCTGTGTGGTCCTAGTATTGTATTCAAGCAGGGCACCCCTGTGGTTGTTCTGTGCATGTTTACGTGCCCTGATTACCTCTCTGGAGGGGTATCCTCTGTCCCTCAGGTTTCTGGACAGAAGTGAAGACTCGGTTTTGTAGTCTGATCGGTTGGAGCAATTATGCCTGACTCGCAAGAATTGTCCGAAGGGCAAGTTTAACCTCAGGTCCTTCGGGTGGTGGTTGGTAAAATGGAGTAAGCTGTTGCGGTCAGTTGGCTTGCGGTACATGGTGGTATCGATTTTACCCCTTTCTAGTCTTACCGTGAGGTCCAAGAAAGCAATCTTGGAGGCAGACGCTGTGATGGTAAAACGCAAGTATTCATTCTGCGTGTTAAGCCAATTGAAGAACTCTTTGTACAAGTCTTCCGTGCCCTTCCAAAGTACCAGGATATCATCAATGAACCTTTTCCATAGCTTGATATTAGAATGGTAGGGGTTTGTAGGTCCACTGATGTGTCTTTCTTTGAAGTCTGCCATGTATAGACAGGCCACCGAAGGGGCAAAAGTACTACCCATGGAAGTACCCTGGGTCTGATGATAATGTTGCCCTTTGAACTCAAAATAGTTTTCAGTAAGAGCAAAGGTCGCACATCCATGATGAAGGAAGGTGGTGTTGGAGAGCTCCATTCCTCCGCACTGAGAATTCTCTCGATCACCCCGAGTGTGGCTTACTGGGGAATGTTGGTGTAGAGGGCCTCTACCTCTAGGGTGATGAGGAAGTCGACCTGGATATCTTCCTCTAGGTTGTCTAAGAGGCGGAGGACATCAGTAGTATCCTGAATGTATGAAGGTATTTGTTTGACCAGCGGTTGTAAAAAGTGGTCACAGAACTGTGAAAGGGGCTCAAGGACAGAGTCAATGCCTGATACAATCGGGCGTCCTGGGACGGGGGTAGTCCCCTTGTGTATTTTCGGGAGGATGTAAAAGTAAAGCACTTTGGGTTCCCTCTTAGATAGGAAATCAGCCTCCTTTTTGGAGATCCACTCCTGACATTCAGCAGAGTGGACCAGCCCAGTAATCGTCGTTGTTAAGCGCTCGGTGGGGTTGGAAGGGATTGGGGTGTAGTAGCGCCTATCCCCTAGTTGCCTTAGACATTCAGTTTCATAGTCTGCAGTATCCATCAGGACTGTAGCTCCGCCATTGTCGGCCTGTTTGATAGTGATGGTCCGGTCGTTGGCTAAGGAACCTAGCATCTGACTTTCAGAGTTCGAGAGGTTCTGATGTTTCTTACTTGGTCTCATAGACCCGATATCTTTGAGCACAGCCTGTTCGTACGTTAGAATTTCATTGGGGACCAGCCCACTATGGGGGGTAAAGGCCGAAGGATTGTGAAGACCAGAGTCAGTAGGAGTCTCTTGTGGTCTGCCATCAAAGAAAGCTCGCAGTCTGATCTTGCGGAAGAATTTCTGAATTTCGAAACATTGTTAGAAATGGTCAATTTGGGGTGTGGGGACGAACCCAAGTCCCTTTTGGGGCACTTTTTCTTCATCAGCAGTAAGTTGGCGTGAAGAAAGATTCACTACCAGGCTTATTTTCGTGCTGTCTTGTTCCTGGTGTCCATCCCTTGACCCTGAGTGTCCTCCCATTGTACCCTCTTGTCTGGTCCGTTTCCTCGCTTGCGCCCGCGCCCTCTACCCCAACCTCTGTCTAAAAAAGGCTGCTGGTTGGTGCCATGGGGGGCAAATTGCGGTGGATACTGGGGCGCGTAAGGCGGCATAGGGTGTGGAAATTGGGGGTATTGCCAAAAAGGTGGGCCCTGAAAAGGAGGTTGTGGGTAAAAAGATTGTCCACGTCTCCCTCCTCTCTTTCCCCTCCGGGGTTGTGGTTGCCAATCCTCATTACTTGAGTTGCTATCACTGTTTGATCCTCTCCTGGAGGAATTGGCACTGGAGTCAGAAAGGTAACCTGTCCCAGGTGGGACATAGTCATCCTTCAAATATGGGTAGACCTTGTCTTTAGAGAAACGATCGATATCTTTCTGTAGCTTAGCTACTTTTTGTTTCATCAGAAATTCGTTGTGCTCAGATATTTCTTTGTTCAATTCGGCCAACTTAGTTTTGAAACCCGTATTCTGCCCTGTGCTTTTCAGTGCATTTTCCGCGGTCTGGATCTTAGTAAGTAATTCATCTGCTAATCGTTTAGCTGTGTTGACCAGCAGGATTAGGAGGCCGTGTGTATATTTCCAGGAGATTAGTGACCATTCGATCTTGAATTGGCCATCCTCCCAGAATATCCTCGGGAAGTTTTTCACGATAAGGCCATTCGGTGCTATTTTAGCCTTAAAGTACTCAGCCATGAGTGCTCCATGTCGGGTAATCCTGACCCATTCTCTCTTCATATCGGAGAGTGATTTCCAGTCCGCTGAGTTGCTCCCAGTGGCTGTTACGAGGCCAAGGATGGAAGGTAATCTATGGATAGCTGCTGCATCATCATCACCGAAACTCAATCCTTGACCATCCATCTTGTGGCGGAGAATGGATATAGAGGTGAGATGAAGGTGTAGATATAGAAAAAGGGGAGAAAAACTAGAAGGAAAGGTGAATATAATTACTGGTTCTTCCCTGGTAATTTTTACCACTCTACCATTGCCGCCACTCTGACTACACTGATCACATGACCCGGTATGATTACAACTTCCTGTTTTCCACGTAACCCGGCTTCCTACTTAACCCTGAAGCAGACGACCAGGTCCTCACTATCCGGACCCGGCGTGAAGGGTAGGCGTAGCAGGTTCCGGCACAGGCAGTTAGAAGTAAGTGCTACAGGTGGCAGGCATGTGGGCTGATGAGAGGATTTTTGGTTAGGCACTGGGTGGATCCTTGTCATTCAGTTACTTTCCGACCCGATTTACACTCAATTCAGGGTCATGATTTACCGCGACTTTCACCTCCCCCTCCCCGCACCACCCACGCAGCTTCCCTGACCCCAGAGCTTGTGCAGGGGATTTACAATAAGCTTTACAGAGAGAAAGGCGGCGCCTCCGGTAGCGCGCAACACTGGCCGCGGCTACTTTGGATTAGCATAAATAAACAAACCCCGCCTGGGTTTGAATAGCAAGCTCAACCAATACAAGGGTATCTCCTGCGGTAGCACGTAACACTGGCCGCGGTCACACAGCGGCGCGCGCCAAATGATTATCAACAAACCCCTGCTGGCCCACACCCCGGGTTCCCATCTATCTGCATTTATCCCAGCCTGAGTTTATTACCACGGCGGTTTATCTCTAAACGGCCAACTTGAGCGGAATAAGATTGGTTCCTCACTCGGCAAACCTCTAACTAATCCACAATGATCCTTTTTCTATCATATACATGCCGACTTTCCCCGCAGCCAATTAGTATATGGGCAATGGAAAGTTGATTGTAATCATATAACTATACATCACCTAAGGCTGTTTTCACCTGTGATTACCATACATCCCCTGATACGACCCTACATCTTATTCTGTGTTTCCAATACTAACTAAGGATCTACATCCAATAGGAACATGTACCTGCATTCTTAGTCACCACCCACATTGGAGTGAGACCAACATCCACACATACTGGACCCTACCAGGTCCACCTGGCAGGGCGGGGCACATACATAACAATCTAACATACCCACCACTTGTTATGTATCTTCCCTTCCCAGCCCAATCACATTGGCTTCACGCCCGATGCCAGATCCGCCGGGTACTGTTGACACCCCTTTACCCTAACCCTTAGGTGAGTAACAGCCGCACCTTTTCCAAGGTTAATGTGATATATTTTAATGGATACTGCTGCATTGAGTTTTTAACTTGATTTTAATGACATACTAGTCACTTCTCTCACTAGGATGTCACTTAAGCACAGTGTGTTCACGGTCACGCACAGTGTTTTCACGGTCACTACAGTATCACTGGTTGCTAATTACCTGCTGCAATGCTCTCTTTTGTCTCCCACTACTCTAGGTAGGAACAGTGTCAGACAGGTAGTACAACTAATGTGCCTTGTTCAAACAGATACTTATTAATAGATCATGTTTAGTAGATTGTAGTTTCCCTATAGGTCCTGAAGAATCGCAGTCAACGAACTAGATGCGAGAAACATGTCGACCACACCTTTTGCACCTTTAGCCCTGGATCACTCTGGGAAACTATAGTTTCCACGAGTACCGGCAATCCTTGATTTTACTTGTGGCAGAGGACCACCAGAATAAAATTGTTTCCGGTACCTTGAGCCACATTTTACCCTCACCCACACTTTCTACTCTTTCCTGGCCCCTCACCTGCACTTCACCATAAGGCAGTTGGATAAAAGATCTCCGATAAAGAGCCCCTCTTTGAGGTGAGCCCGTTGGGCATTGCACCGCCTGCCCAATGAGGAGCATTATCTATGATGAAGCATGACACTCCCAAGGGTGTGTGAGGCCATTATATCCAACAAATTGGATACCCAGGGGTGGTCATCCACTTGAGCACCAGCCCCTGCCCTAGTGACCGTCACCTCCCTTCCTTTTCACCCTCTATTCCTTTTAGGAACAGCCCAGTCACCTCTTTGTTGTCTCCGTCCTTGGGCCTACGACTGTGACTGGACCTTCCATTCCTTTCCCTGTGAATGGTAATATCAGCCCTACTGGATCGCAACTGATCCCATCCTTTCCCCTACTTGTTGCTACAGTTATTACAAGAGAACATGTTTTAAGATCTTGGGGGCTGTCTATAAGATCTGGAAGGTAGTCCAAAAAAATCTTCGGATTGAAGGTCTCTCATTTTATACACCTTTATCGGCTGTAGGGGTTCTCCCCTTGATATTTCATGATTATGTGGCAGGGAAATTGAGAATTTCCGGTATCACACACACAATTGGGACATTTTACGCAGGTGGGAGGACAGTATTTTTCCTTCTCAGATCTGGCAGTTAAATACCAGCTCCCCAATGTCATTTTTTAAAATATCTTCAAATACGTGATGTCCTAAACAAGCATGTCACGATCTTAAAATCACATAAGATAGTCAAAGCTATCAGATCTCAGGAAAGAATTGGGGATCTCTATAATGTATTACAAGCTGTCAAAACTGATGACCTCAAGAAACATAATCTTAAGTGGGAGAACTCCCTAGGAGTGCAAGCTGTGTTTTTGGAGAATTCGATTGACCCGGCAGGAAAAATCTGTATGGCAGCTAACTTAAAAACACATAATTATAAAACAATATTTAATTTAAATTACACTCCTGTAAAGATGAAGAAATGGGAGAGTCAGTTTGATGGGAAATGTTTCCATTGTGGTGCGGATGATACCGATATTTAAATTTTTTTATTCATGTACTAATTTGGCTTTATATATACAACACATTGAGAGGTTCTTATCAGAGGTTACGGGAGTGGTTATAAAGATCTTGGCTCCTGTCATGTTATTGGGTAGAGGGGAGGATTTGCGTCAAGGGACATTAATACATAAATATAGGTATCTTATCTTTGTGGCTTTGGGGGTAGCATGATTATGTATTGCATCTACATGGCTTCACCCTGAGGAGCCTACCTTTGAAATTTGGCGTGCTAGGATTTATAATATATTTAATTTAGAATGCAGTTTGTACTCAGTTAAAGGGTCAAGGAAGCGTGCGCTTGGTATGCAAATATGGGCTCCTATGTTTGATTATTTGACTATTTGATATTATGTTTTTGGTATGGAATTAATTCATATGTATTTATTATCGGGCACCAATTTTTGATTTGCATGTTTTTAATGCTTTAATACTGTTTTTTATATTGGGTATTTTTTATTAAAAATATAAAAAATAGAAATGCAGAAAGGGGGAGGTGGTGTGGAGAAAGAGGCAAGAAGGGTGCAGAAAGAGGGAAGAGGGGTGCAGAAAGAGGCATTTTACTAATGTTTTATCGAGTGGAGTGGATGTAGGTTGTGTGTAGTGGAATTATGTGGTATGTTGTACAGTGAAATTATGTGGATAGAAAGTATATGGTATTTAGTGTTTAGGAATTATGTAGAGTGGGATTATGTGTTATGGAGCGTAATTATATGGTATGGTAGTCTGTGTTGTGGAGTGGTGACCTCAGGTTTAGTCTTTCTTGTTTCCATAAAAGCTAAACTATTAACTCAATGAGATAAAAAAAGAAGGAATCACTGAGGGGCACTTCTGGACCTAGTCAGAGGTATGAGCAGGGCCACTGAAATTATGTGCCTATTTGGCTGCACCGACTTTCGCACAAATATACATTTTCAGCATTAGCCACATAATCCATCTCCAGCTGCCTAATCTGCAGATTTGAACAAAAAAAGCCTTGTTTCTAGGTTAAACCTTACCAAAAATTCAGCGACAAGTCTTACAGCATGGTGGAAGGTCCTTTGCAAACCTGGGATGGTCACCAGTTACTTATTGCTAAATGTGGGTGTTAAATTCATACTAATGGTTGGCTTCTTTCTGCACCTCTCTTGCCTCGTTCTGAAGTTCTGTTGCTTATTTCTGCACCTTTCTTTTTTTCTGCACTTCTCTTGCCTCTTTCTGCAAATCATATCTACTTTCTGCAACTCTTTTGCCTCTTTCCTGTTTCAGCACCTCACTTGCTTCTTTGTGTTCCCCTATTGCCTCTTTTTACACCTCTCTTGCTTCTTTTTGCATGCATCTTCCCTCTTTCTGCACCTCTTTTCCTTCTTTCTGCACATCTTTTGTTTCTTTCTGCATCTCTCTTGTTTCTTTCTGCCCCTCTTGCTACTTTCTCCACCCGTTTCCTCTTTTTGCAACTCTGTTGCTTTTTTTCTGTACTTCTCTTGCCTATTTCTCCACCCCCTTATCCCTTTCTGCATCTCTGTTGCTTCTTTCTCTAGCTCTCTTGTTTAGTTCTGTACCCCTTGTGCCTCTGTCACACCCCTCTTGCCTCTTTCTGCTCCTCTGTTCCTTTTTCTGCACTTCTTTTCTTTCTTTCTGCACCTGTCAATTCTTTCTGCACCCCTTTTGCATTTTTCTACCCCCCTCTTTCCTCTTTCTGCACCTCTGCTCCTTCTTTCTGCAATTCTGTTGTTTATTTCTGCACCCCTTTTGCCTCTTTCTGCACCCCTATTCCCTCTTTCTGTATCGCCTATTGCCTCTTTCTGCACCTCCATTCCGTCTTACAGCACTTCTGCTGTTTCGTTCTGCAGCAATCTTTCTTCTTTTGGTACCTCTTGCCTCTTTCTCGACCCCTCTTCCCTCTTTCTTCACCCTGTTGCTTCTTTCTACACCTCTGTTCCTTCTATCTGAACTTCTTTTGTTTCTTTCTGCACCTCTCTTGTTTCTTTCTGTATCCCTCTTGCCTCTTCCTCCACCCCGCTTTCCCTTTTCTGCATTTCTGTTGCTTTTTTATGCATTTCTCTTTCTTCTTTCTATACCTCTCTTGGGGCCAAATGTGAGGAACATGTTTTGCGATCGTAAACACTGCGAATCGCAGAATTCAGGGTGTATGTGATCGCAAAACAGACCGTTCTGATGTAGGAAAGCTATCCACAACGCAAAAATGGGAATCGCTAATTTAGCGATTACCATTTTTGTGTAACACAGAATTTGCAAATAATATTGCAAATTCGCAGTCTGTGCCTTAGTATTTGCAATAATCGCAAACACCATTCCCGCTAAATGTGAAGTCGCAAATTGAAATGTAGCAAAAAATCGCAAAGTGCGATTTTGCAAAAATCGTCAATTTACACTACTCAATTACCACCAACTCTGAGCAGGTGGTAACTAGGTGCAACTTATTTAAACAGGCCCACAATGCCACTGGGACTTCCCACCATGGCTGGCCTGTATGTGATAGCCAGGAGACTATGTATCAGAGAAGCTGCACAGAGAAGGAGACGCCAGTAAAGAATCTACAGAGAATGCATTACCCTCTTCCAGCAGACCCAGGAGGAAATCCATGTGCACTACAGGCTGCACGCAGACAGAATCCTGGAGGTGATAGAGGAGCTGACACCCATTCTTGAGCACCCCACACACAGGGTGCACCACCTGGCATCAGGGAGTTTTCAGGGGGTGATAGCCTCAGCAGGAGGGGTCTCTCAGAGTGTGCTTTCACACTTTGTCCACGCTTTCTGTGATGCAATGATTAAGAGGCTGCATCACCACATCCAATTTCCCAGCACACAGCAGGCACTAGATCAGATCAAACAAGACTTCTACCAAATAGCCCAATTTCCCCTCGTCATTGACTGCGTAGATGGTACCCATGTCGCACTGTCACCCCATCACAGACTGAGTATGTTTTCAGAAACAGAAAGTCGTATCATTCCCTGAACATCCATGTAGTGTGCAACGCTAAACATATAATCACAGATATTGTGGCAAAATACCCAGGAAGCACACACAACTCATTCATTTTTTGCCACTGTGGATTAAATCACAGACTCACAAGTGGCGAGTTTGGAGAGGGATACCGGCTAGGTAATTTCATGGCTCACAAACACACAACCAGTGAAGATTTGAACTGGCATGACTGTGGATTAAATCGCAGACTCACAAGTGGCGAGTTTGGAGAGGGATACCGGCTAGGTAATTGCATGGCTCACAAACACACAACCAGTGAAGATTTGAACTGGCATGACAGTATTTAACAGTAGTCTACTTTTGCCCTGCAGGTCACAGTGCGTATGCTGTACATGACTACATCCTCACACCATACCTGAATCCAGCCACAGCAGCTAAGCGGAGGTACAACAGTGCCCACAGAGCCACACACTGTGCCATTGAGAGAACCTTTGGAATCTTTAAAAGCTGTTTCTGCTGCCTCCATAAGAGTGGAGGTGTACTACATTACAGCCCTGAGACATGTAGCAAAATCGTGGTTGCCTGTGCAATGATACACAACATCGCTACCAAGAAGGGCATCCCAGTGGATCTGAAAGATTCAGACACATCAGATGAGGAGGAACCAGCTCCACAACATAGACCAGCAGGTGGTGCCGGGGCTGCTTCCAGGCACCTGAGATGTGATGAGATCACACAGAACTACTTCTAGGTGAGAAAATAGGACACAATGCCAAATAATGGTGCTTAACTGTGATGTTTATTTCCTTAACTGCAGGAACACATCGGTCACACAGCATGACTTAAATGTTAATGCTTGCACTTGTTTGTGCCACAGTGCTAGATTTGCCTTGAGACAATTAGTCCATAATAAATGTGTTGCTTCACACATAGCCATGAGTTCATGCTGCATCTTCACCTCCTACGTGCACGCCCTGTTACACCTTGCTCAGGCTGCACACTGACCTCACTGGAATCATCACCTACTCTCCCCTGGCGCGCACTCCGGCGTCTTTCAGCTGGAATTGGTGGAGTTATGCTGCTTCTGCTGGACTGTTCATCTGTATCTAATGTGCCAAGTGTCCCTATGTCACCTGTGGCAGCTACGCGCATCTGGTCCATGGCATGTGTCACCTGCACTAGGCCCCTACCCACATTCTGGCAGCAAGGGCCATTTCATGCTGCATACTAACACATCTTCAGGCCAGCAGGGATGTGGCGGTTGACTGGCGGTTGACAGCCTTTGTGTACAGGTCCGGCCGGGTGTGTAGACAATGTTTCTCCCTGCACCTGGCTGCCCTGTCTCTCCTTATCTCCCTGCACAGTCCTTCCAATGCATCTGTCATGGCCATTACTCCAAGCCGCAACTCTGTCATGTTGTGATTGTGTGCTGCTAGTTGGCGCTGTATTGACCTTATGCCTTTCACTTGCCGGTGCTGTGCTTTCAACATGTTGCCCTCAAGGCCAGAAAACACTGTGTCTTCATCTGAAGGAGAATTGCTGGTGGAAGGCCGTGCCCTGCAAGTTGTGGTTTCATTTTTGACACTGAGAGGTAGATTTGAATGTAAGTCAAGTTAGGTTGTTGTACTGTGAGGCCGTCTACAGTGTTTGGAGATTACATGGAGAGGAGATGGAGATAGGAAAAGTGATACGTTACTTTTATATGTACACATAGTTTGAATCATGTGATCATAGTTTGAGATATAATATGAACATGGTTTCTGGTTTGCATTTGGGTATAGTTAATAGTTTTAGTAGTTTCTTACTAGTGATTAATAAAAAGGCATATATACTAAAATATATGTTAGTAAACGTATTAATTATTGTCTGTTCTTATGGAATAGAAGTGGTTGGGGAGTGCTTCTTTAGAAGAGATGTTTTATACATGTGTGTGAGATAAGAATAAAATGAAAATTTGCGGAATGTTTTCAGTATGACTTTGTTGACATTGGAGAACTACATGTGATTTTACGTGATACTATTTGTTAGGCTATGTAGGTGTTGAATTGGTCCAGGTTTAACTGATGCTCACCTTCACCATCCCTTTTGGGACACTTGTCAATCTATTCATTCCATTTAATGTCTTTAATACAGCTACAGTAAAGGGACGGTATATCAAAAGATTGGAAATTAGAACTTTATTTACTCTCCCCTTCCCCTGCTATACAGTCTACAGAGTGTTTAAACAACTTTAGTAACATATAGATGTCTATCTACTCAAGGTGGTGTAGTTCCACTGAGCCCATTTACAAACCATGCTATGGAATGTATTATGTTGTACCCTCCAATTTGGATGTTTGAATACTTTTTGCTGATAAGTGTTCTGGCAGACACTTGTTAAAATTAGCATTGTATATGGGTATAGTGGCGCTACTGGGAATGGTGGGGGGTTTCTATTTGATATTGTATGGTTAACCCAGGGCGGGGGGTGGGTGTGGGCGAAGTGGGTGTGTTGGTGAATAAAACACAGAACTTAGTAACGAGCAGATGTCAAGCTACTAAAGGTGATGTAGTACCACTGGGAGCACTTATAAAGCACCCTATGGCATGGTTTATGTTTTAGTCGCAAATTTGCATGTTTTAATACGTTTCGCTGATGAGCGTTTCGGGAGACATCTGTTGAAATTAAGCCTCTGTATGGCTATAGTGGTTCTTCTACATTTTCTGGGGCTCTTTCTTTTATTGCCCTAAGTTAAGCAAGGGCGGGTGTTGAGGTGGTGTAGTGGTACTGTGACTATTTATAAACCGTTTATAGTGTATGTTTGAGTTGCAAAATAGCAGGTTTTAATACCTTTTGCTGATGAGCGTTCCGGCAGACACCTGTTGACATTAATCTATGTATGGCTACAGTGCCGGTAACGGAAGTGCTGGGGCTCGTTGTTTGATTTCGTAAGGTTAAGCAAGGGCATGGGTGGGGTGGCGGAGGTGGGTATGTTGCTGATTGTAGCACGGACATTTAACGTGGACATGTGTAGTTGGTAAGGGTAATGTAGTTTCACTGGGTCCATTTATGAACCGTGCTATGGAATGGTTTATGTTTTACCCGCCAATTTGCATGTTTGAATACTTTTTGCTGATAAGTGTTGTGGCAGACACCTGTGCAAATGAAGCCTGTGTATGGGTATAGTGGCGCTACTAGGAATGATGGGGGTTTCTGTTTGATTTCGTACATTAAGCAAGGGCGGGGATGGGTGTGGGGAAGGTGGGTATGTTGGTCATTGAAACACAGAATTTAGTAACGTGCAGATGTTGAGCTACTAAAGGTTATTTAGTACCACTGGGAGCACTTATATGTTATGTTTTACCCACAAATTTGCATGTTTTAATACACTTTGCTCATGAGTGTTCCAGCCGACAGTTGTTGAAATTATGTTTGTGTATTGCTATAGTGTGTCCACCAGGTTTGGTGTGGCTCTTTCTTTGATTTTGTAAGGTTAAGGAAGGATGGGTAAGAGGGTGGTGCAGTGGCAGTGTGCCCAGTTATGGATCGCTTTATGGTATGGTATATGCTTTTCTGGCAAATTCAGACAGCTGCACAAATTACACAACATTTCTGTGGATAGCAAATCTTTGTGCTGATAGACACTCTTACACTGTGGTAGTAGGCTGCCAGCATTTATGGCACATTATGAAACTTAGTGCCATTGTAGATTTCAATGGAAGCTTACACTGTTTCTTTTTTACTATGGTGTAGTCAGAGTTCTAAGTGGGAGAAAAAAGTGGGGGTGCTCTAAAAATGGGGGGGGGGCAAAGCTCCTAAAGGGGTGTGGGCTATGCAAGTAGGGCTGTGGTATAAATCAAGAGAAGTATCATTGTGTGCTTTAGAAAATCCTCTCCAATTATCATATGTTCAGAAAAAAAGATTATTTAAAGGATGTACCTTCCTTCTTCAACATGGGTAACCTAGCATGATGTATCCAGTTCTCAGTAGTGGGCAAAATAAGCATGTGTACATCAATGTGCATGCCCTCACTGCAGTGCAATAAAAAATTGACTATCTTTGAGATGGCTGAAAATAGAGCCCGATAGAGACCCGTTCCGAGGCTCCCTGAAAATAAGTGCCGGTCCTCAGACCTGGCCCAATTAAAGCCCAGCACCCATCCATCTATCCTAAGCACTGCACCATTCAACTATCATGTAATTGATGCATGCATTCCTACTTATATACATACATACATCTGTTTCTGCACTAATCTTAAGCATCTATGAGCTCACTCGCCTACAGTAAGCACTGTGCCATTCATGCAGCCATACGCCTAAATGTATAGATACATCTGTTCCAGAACCAATCCTAAGCATCTATAAGCCCACCAAACTATCATAAGTACTGGTCCTTGCATTCATTTATCCATCCAGCCATCCATACATTGATACATCAATCCATGTAGTTCTCCGTTGATGCATCTGGCCATGCATCCACTCGCACTGTATTCAACTATATGTTCTTATTTCCATGGATCCTTCGCCCCTGTTCCTAAATACGACGTATTACACTCATCCACCCAGCCTCTTAAGGGGTCGAAAAGGCTGGCGAAAAGCATTGACAGGCAGATGTTTCTTATAAAGAACAACAAAGCTTAGAGTTGCTCTTTGTGGAGCATACTTCAACACTCTTCTCTGGTGGTGTTCTGAACAAAGGTACATATAGCGAAAGAAATGTAAAGGAGTTTTTCAGTGTTAATTTAGAAACACAATGTTTTTGTCAAACTGTATATAGGTACACTGTTTTAAAGTGTCCATGACTGACAGATACTGAATACCTGTAGTTCTCACATTTGATAAAGTATACCATTGGGGTGGTAAAAACCTGCAGTTCTATATTTCCATGTGAAGCAGAGTATAGGAATTTAAAAGTAATTGCATAGATTTTATGTTCATATTAAAGAGGGGGCGCAACCATAGTGAAAATTCGGGGGAGTCTACTTTTTTCAGCAATAGGCAGAGTGGGGATGTAGGGGCTGTAAAAAGGGGTGAAAAAGAACAGAGTCTCATTTACAAAGAAATGATCTTTTGAAGACCTTTGAAGTACTCAGGTGCGGCTCTGTTTAAGTAACCGAAAGCTGTCTCAGAGAGTCTGGGGCAATGCACGCCTGGTGGTCGGTCAGCTAATCACCCCACAATGATGTTGCTCCTGTGTTGCAAAAAAGAAAGGGAAATCCTGAGAGAAATCGGCTCTCTTTAAAGGATTTCCCTTCTCGTACAATGCAAGTCACCTGGCATGATGTTTGCACTTCTAAGTAGAGAGCAATGTGCATGCTCTCACAGTCTCATTGCAGTCTCATTGCAGTGTAATAAAGAAAAAAAATGGATTACCTTTTTGAGGCCAGAAAATAGAGCCCCATAAAGACCCATTTTGAGGCCTCTAAATATAAAGTGCTGGTTGTCAGACCCCCACAGACATCCCCTCCCACTTAAAGCCCTAGGTGCAGTGTTATGTTTGGAAAGTTGTAGATACATTTGTTAGGCTAATAATGCTAATTTTTGTGTGTGCTGTTTGGTTGATAATATCATCCTAAGTACATAAATAAAACATTTTTAAATATTGTCTATAAAGTTGTCTGTGGTGGGTTGCAGAGAAAGTGCTGTGGGGGGGTGGGGTGCGGCGAAGAGGTGAAAAGTACAAGGTAGTGCAGTTACTTTTAAATTGTAAAGCTGTATGTAAATAATTAAATAAATACTTGCTGTATGTTCTATGGCACTACTTGTCATCCTAGTGCTCCTCCGTTGTGCTCCATCACGTTGCAGCACTGGGTCTGGAAGTCGTTAGTGGAAGTTTTGTAATTGTATGTTATTATTTTAATATAGTGAACAATTGTGAAAAATAATTGAATCTATTTTTTGTTTTTAAGAAAATTATTTTGTTTGGATTAAAATTTGGAAATGCCTAGAAGAAGTGAAAAAAAAGAAAAGAGAAGAAAAATATATATTTGAGTAAACAAAAAAATCTTCAATTAGAAAAAAATGCGAGTAGTACAGAAACAGTTTGTTCTACTAAAAGTAGAAGAAAACTTTTAAAAACAATATTACGAACATTTAATGAAAAAAAAGATAACACAAAGCAAAAAGAAGAATTTTTCAAGCTCAAATAGCAGGAAAAGGAAAGATGATAAAGAAATAGTATCTGCTACTCGGAGACAAAAGCAATTTCAGGAAATTTGTCAGAGTCTTTTTCGATCTTGAGTGATCCCTAATTTAATGGAAACATGCTGCAAATATAACAGGAAATTGTTGCAATTCAAAGTGAAGCAGAGTAGTGAAAGAATAGTGGATACTGCTTTCAATTTAAAACAGAAGTTATTCATTCTGATTTTGAAGAGAATGAAACTGTTGAATAAAATAGTCAAAGTTTTGAAAGACAATGTTATGAAAAAGAGACTTGTGAACAGAACCAACTTTTGCAAAATCTTTAGTGGAAATTTGAGACATACTTCTACTACTGAGCTTTTTTTTAATGAGGGCAGTTACTTCCAGGAAAATAGTTTACCATTTGCAGTTGATACTGGAGGTTGTTGCTACAAAGTTCAGGATGGTTGTCCTCTTCCAAATATGAAATGGTTGGTAAAAGTGCAGAAGAGTTAATAGCTGAAGAAGTGCAAGGGAAACATCCACAAGCTCCTGTGTATAAGTGGGTTTGTAGTAGTATTTGTAGTATTCGACAGGAATGCATTGATATAATGCAAAATTTGCTACAAGATTATAGTTAGAAATGTATTAAACAGAAGATTATGTTGTTACAAGGACTAGATTCATGTAATGTTAGAAAATGTACTGAGAAGTATGGGTATTTTCTGGCTTGTCGTTCTAGAAAAGTTAGTAAAAGTGTTTTTTCATCAGTTGAGGATGTAAGCAGTTCAGCATTCACAAATGCGAAGGTTCGGGAGGAAACTGTACTATATAAAAAGTCCTGCATTATGTTTAAGTGAACTGAATGCAAGTCTTTTATCTGGTTCTTTATTAAATGTTCAAAAACAGTCTTATGATATTGAAATGCGATATTTTGTTTCAAAAGAACAGTTCATAGAAAGTGAAAGTTTGTCAATTACAGATGTTCGAGGAAATGAGAAAGTGATTAGCACTGATCAGTTTGAAGAAGAAATTGGAAAGTTTAATTTAGTGTGCTCTGAAATACCAAACTATGGGGCTCATTAGGATGGCGGAAAGTGCCTCCGCAGCCTCGGAGCATGCGGAACATGCCTATTCTGCGTCCGCCCGTCGCGGACACTCCATCCGCCAGATCAGGATAGGAAATATGGGCCAAAATCCGTCCGCGGCTGTAGATCACGCTCCGCCGCCCAACTACACCCAACCACGAGGCGGACGTAACCAATCCAGAGACTCCACCGTACGGACTGACGTCTAGGACTGTCCTCCAAATCAAGATGGCGGAAAATACACATAAAAGCGCTGCGGAAAAACAACCTGCCTGAACACTGCGGATGCCCCACAGCGACCATACCCACCACGAGCCGCTCGCCGACATGGACCCAGCACTACACGCTTACCCGATACTCTTCGCGATCCACCACGTCCTACTCTTGGCCCACCATCGAGGACGACGCAGGTAGGCTACAAACCATTCGCTGTCTGGAGAGGAGTACCTGCAAGGGCCGTGACGTCGGGAGGGGGGAGTGACATGTATCTGAAACCACTGATTCGCGTGAAGGGGCGAACCTGCAAGGGTCGTGACGTAGGGAGGGGGGAGTGACATATTTCTGAACCCACTGACTTGAAGTAAATACAAATACACACCAGCATCACACATGCAGGAATGACTCCGACAACCCACGACACATGATTGACAAGTTTATTTACACATAATCGGGGTAACATCACAGTGTAGGCTTGAGCATGGGCATAGTGGACACCAGAGCAGGTACATCAGAGGCAGTACATGAGAGGGGCTCAGTGCACCAACAGTCCATGGCAAGGCACAGGTCCATCAGAGGCAGCACATGAGGGAATACAGCAGTATCAGAACAGCAACAGGGCATTGTGGGCACCAAAGCAGGTACATCAGAGGCAGTACATGAGAGGGCAGACGGCAGTATCAGAACCCCAACAGAGCATTGTGGACACCAGAGCAGGTACATCAGAGGCAGTACATGATAGGGCAGATGGCAGTATCAGAACAGCAACAGGGCATTGTGGACACCAGAGCAGGTCCATCAGAGGCAGCACATGAGAGGGCACAATGCAGTATCAGAACAGCAACAGGGCATTGTGGACACCAGAGCAGGTACATCAGAGGCAGCACATGAGAGGGGCTAAGTGCAGCAACAGTCCATGGCAAGGCACAGGTCCATCAGAGGCATCACACGAGAGGGCACAATGCAGTATCAGAACAGCAACAGGGCATTGTGGACACCAGAGCAGGTACATCAGAGGCAGTACATGAGAGGGCAGACAGCAGTATCAGAACAGCAACAGGGCATTGTGGACACCAGA
Organism: Lissotriton vulgaris; assembly: GCF_964263255.1. Taxonomy (NCBI): domain Eukaryota; kingdom Metazoa; phylum Chordata; class Amphibia; order Caudata; family Salamandridae; genus Lissotriton; species Lissotriton vulgaris. The sequence continues at coordinate 397,337,311 of NC_141696.1, read as the reverse complement.
GCAGGTACATCAGAGGCAGTACATGAGAGGGCAGACAGCAGTATCAGAACAGCAACAGGGCATTGTGGACACCAGAGCAGGTCCATCAGTGGCAGCACATGAGAGGGCACAATGCAGTATCAGAACAGCAACAGGGCATTGTGGACACCAGAGCAGGTACATCAGAGGCAGTACATGAGAGGGGCTAAGTGCACCAACAGTCCATGGCAAGGCACAGGTCCATCAGAGGCAGCACATGAGAGGGCACAATGCAGTATCAGAACAGCAACAGGGCATTGTGGACACCAGAGCAGGTACATCAGAGGCAGTACATGAGAGGGGCTAAGTGCACCAACAGTCCATGGCAAGGCACAGGTCCATCAGAGGCAGCACATGAGAGGGAATGCCCAAGCAGTGTCAGAACAGCAACAGGGCATTGTGGACACCAGAGCAGGTACATCAGAGGCAGTACATGAGAGGGCAGACGGCAGTATCTGAACCCCAACAGGGCATTGTGGACACCAGATTAGGTACATCAGAGGCAGTACATGAGAGGGCAGACGGCAGTATCAGAACAGCAATAGGGCATTGTGAACACCAGAGCAGGTCCATCGGAGGCAGCACATGAGAGGGCACAATGCAGTATCAGAACAGCAACAGGGCATTGTGGACACCAGAGCAGGTCCATCAGAGGCAGTACATGAGAGGGGCTAAGTGCACCAACAGTCCATGGCAAGGCAAAGGTCAATCAGAGGCAGCACATGAGAGGGCAGACTTCAGTATCAGAACCCCAACAGGGCATTGTGGACACCAGAGCAGGTACATCAGAGGCAGTACATGAGAGGGCATACAGCAGTATCAGAACAGCAACAGGGCATTGTGGACACCAGAGCAGGTCCATCAGAGGCAGTACATGAGAGGGGCTAAGTGCACCAACAGTCCATGGCAAGGCACAGGTCAATCAGAGGCAGCACATGAGAGGGCAGACTTCAGTATCAGAACCCCAACAGGGCATTGTGGACACCAGAGCAGGTACATCAGAGGCAGTACATGAGAGGGCATACAGCAGTATCAGAACAGAAACAGGGCATTGTGGACACCAGAGCAGGTACATCAGAGGCAGTAAATGAGAGGAGCTAAGTGCACCAACAGTCCATGGCAAGGCACAGGTCCATCAGAGGCAGCACATGAGAGGGCATACAGCAGTATCAGAACAGCAACAGGGCATTGTGGACACCAGAGCAGGTACATCAGAGGCAGTACATGAGAGGGCAGACGGCAGTATCAGAACAGCAATAGGGCATTGTGGACACCAGAGCAGGTACATCAGAGGCAGTACATGAGAGGGCAGACGGCAGTATCAGAACCCCAACAGGGCATTGTGGACACCAGAGCAGGTACATCAGAGGCAGTACATGAGAGGGGCTAAGTGCACCAACAGTCCATGGCAAGGCACAGGTCCATCAGAGGCAGCACATGAGAGGGCACAATGCAGTATCAGAACAGCAACAGGGCATTGTGGACACCAGAGCAGGTACATCAGAGGCAGTACATGAGAGGGGCTAAGTGCACCAACAGTCCATGGCAAGGCACAGGTCCATCAGAGGCAGCACATGAGAGGGCATACAGCAGTATCAGAACAGCAACAGGGCATTGTGGACACCAGAGCAGGTACATCAGAGGCAGTACATGAGAGGGCAGACAGCAGTGTCAGAACCCCAACAGGGCATTGTGGACACCAGAGCAGGTACTTCAGAGGCAGTACATGAGAGGGCATACAGCAGTATCAGAACAGCAACAGGGCATTGTGGACACCAGAGCAGGTACATCAGAGGCAGTACATGAGAGGGCATACAGCAGTATCAGAACAGCAACAGGGCATTGTGGACACCAGAGCAGGTACATCAGAGGCAGTGCATGAGAGGGGCTAAGTGCACCAACAGTCCATGGCAAGGCACAGGTCCTTCAGAGGCAGTACATGAGAGGGCATACAGCAGTATCAGAACCCCAACAGGGCATTGTGGACACCAGAGCAGGTACTTCAGAGGCAGTACATGAGAGGGCATACAGCAGTATCAGAACAGCAACAGGGCATTGTGACACCAGAGCAGGTACATCAGAGGCAGTACATGAGAGGGCAGACGGCAGTATCAGAACCCCAACAGGGCATTGTGGACACCAGAGCAGGTACATCAGAGGCAGCACATGAGAGGGCACAATACAGTATCTGAGGCACTACAAGTACGAATCACAATGAACCCGTCCCAAGGACCACAGCAGTGGAAGGCTGTTTACAATGGACAATGTACACACCATGTCCAATGACATGTGAGTGAAGTCAACAGCACCTTACATCACACTATCAGGTGGATTGCGTGCAGTACCCGCATCGGACAGACTGCCAGCACCAGAAACTGGAGTGTGAGACACAGCCACGGCTCGAGTGACTGACACATGCGCCACAGACCCAGACACACTGCCAGCACCAGAAACAGGAGTGTGACACACAGCCACAGATGTAGTGACTGACACGTGAGCCACAGACCCAGACACACTGCCAGCACCTGATACAGGAGTGTGAGACACAGCCACGGCCCGAGTGACTGACACATGGGCCACAGACCCAGATACACTGCCAGCACCACAAACAGGAGTGTGAGACACAGCCACAGCCCGAGTGACTGACACATGGGCCACAGACCCAGATACACTGCCAGCACCACAAACAGGAGTGTGAGACACAGCCACAGCCCGAGTGACTGACACATGGGCCACAGACCCAGATACACTGCCAGCACCACAAACAGGAGTGTGAGACACAGCCACAGCCCGGGTGACTGACACATGGGCCACAGACCCAGATACACTGCCAGCACCACAAACAGGAGTGTGAGACACAGCCACAGCCCGAGTGACTGGCACATGGGCCACAGACCCAGAAACACTGCCAGCACCAGTAACAGGAGAGGGCACAACTGATACAGTGCCACTACATGATGCATTACAGCAAACAACAGACACAGTGCCACTATCTGACACATGCGAGTCAACTGCAGCTGCGCCACTGGGACCACTGAAATGATGAGCCACAGGGCTGTATGGGCCAGGAGGCAGGGTGGCTCTGGGAGCGGGGGATAGTTGCAATTGACCGACATCGGGGTGGGCATGTTTCAATGCTGTGTGTCTACATTTCTTGGGGACATGTGACTGCACCCTGGACAGGACAGGACTGGCAAGTGGGCCGGACTGAAAAGAAATATCACCCACCATGGGAGGTGCATCTGCTGGTGGGGGAATGCTCTCTGGGGACGGGCTGGAGCCTGCTTGTCTTTTGCTGTGTGGCTGCCTTCTGGTCTCTGCAACATGTGTCATGGGGGATGCTACTACAGGGTCCACCTGCATCCGCTCCTGACGGGCCCTGATGGGAGTGGAGGTAAGGGGTGACTCCACCGCGGAGACATCTGTATTCCGTTCCCTCAACAACAGCAGCCTCAGTGCATCAAGGGGTGATGTATGCCTGTCCTTGACAGCGCCACTGTCCATGGGAGATGACTTGTCCCTTGGATGTTCCATTTCCGTAGAAGGAATGTTGTCTGTGGACCTTCCCTGTTCCCTGGATGGTGCCCTGTTCCAGGCAGCAGATTTGTCGTCTGTGGTGTACCTATCCCCAGAACACACCTTCTCCCTGTGTGAGTCCCTGCCCCTGGGAGTGTCAGTGCTCTTCTTAGGTGCGTTTGTCTTGTGACTGTCCTTGTCCCTGCCCTTGGTAGTGGCTCCTTCCTTCCTAGTCTCCCTGCCCTTGGGAGTGGGTCCTTCCTTCCTAGTCTCCCTGCCCTTGGGAGTGGGTCCTTCCTTCCTAGTCTCCCTGCCCTTGGTAGTGGCTCCTTCCTTCCTAGTCTCCCTGCCCTTGGGAGTGCCTCCTTCCTTCCTAGTCTCCCTGCCCTTGGTAGTGGCTCCTTCCTTCCTAGTCTCCGTGCCCTTGGGAGTGGGTCCTTCCTTCCTAGTCTCCCTGCCCTTGGGAGTGGGTCCTTCCTTCCTAGTCTCCCTGCCCTTGGTAGTGGCTCCTTCCTTCCTAGTCTCCCTGCCCTTGGTAGTGGCTCCTTCCGTCCTAGTCTCCGTGCCCTTGGGAGTGGGTCCTTCCTTCCTAGTGTCCCTGCCCTTGGGAGTGGCACCTTCCTTCCTAGTCTTTCTGTCCTTGGGAGTGGCACCTTCCTTCCTAGTCTCCCTGTCCTTGGGAGTGGCTTCTTCCTTCCTAGTCTCCCTGCCCTTGGGAGTGCCTCCTTCCTTCCTAGTCTCCGTGCCCTTGGGAGTGGGTCCTTCCTTCCTAGTGTCCCTGCCGTTGGGAGTGGCACCTTCCTTCCTAGTCTCCCTGTCCTTGGGAGTGGCTCCTTCCTTCCTAGTGTCCCTGTCCCTGGGAGTGTCCCTGCTCTCATGAGGTGCCTTCGTCTTCTGACTGTCCTTGTCCAAGGTACTGTCCATGGAACTGGGAGTGAGGCTTGCCTTGGGAGTACTTTTTGTGTGGGATGCCTGTGCAGCATGTGTAGCCATTACATCCAACCCCTCTTGTGGATCCTGTGTGTGTACTCCAGTGTATCTGACGTTGTCTTTGTGAACAGATTTTGCTGACCTAGGGGATGGTGTCTGAGCCCTCCGTGCCTTGACGTGCTGGCTGACGCTGCTTCTAGTGCAATGACCTGTATTACAGTCCTGGTCAGAATATTCACTCCCCCCTGAGACATCCAGTGTTGTAAATGGTGGAACAGAAGTAGCACCCAGTCCATGCTATTGTACAATGGCAGACGACACACTGGTAGCCAATGACTGCACTGTCCTGTGTAGACCAGCCAGATCGCCATGCATCCCTTCCATGAAAGCCACCACCTGCCCCAACTTCCTATTGTGGTCTTGGAAAGCATTTATCATATTGGTCTGCCCCACACACAGCTGTCGCAGCAGATCAACAGCCTCTGCACAAAGAGCATTTTGGCTCCCCGAGGCTGGGGCAGCAAGGCCGACACCGAACGCCACTCTGCTCCCCCTACTCCTGCGTGCACGAACAGTACATGGTGCAGTTGGCGACAGGGTGGGCCCTGTGTGCTGTGTCCCGACCGAAGGTGTTGATTGCCCACTCCCAGTCTGTGACAACAGTGCTGACTCACCAACACTGTCGGAAGATGATGACGATGTTGTCTCCACATGCGAGTCCTCCGGGACGGTCCTGTCCCCCTCTCCGGCGCTGGCCTCTTCTGTGTCAGTCTGCGTGTGCGCGACGTCTGATCTGGATGCATTGCCTTCAATCATCTCCTCCGTCTGTGGCTGAGTGCCCTCTGCCAACGCTGAAATGCACAGGAAATGGGTGTAAGTCATGGGCACACTCACGTACAGTATTACTACGGAATCCCTAATACCATTGATGACAATGTACATCGATCCCCCAACCTGCACACGGGCCACCCCTACCAGTCATCCTCACAGGAAATAAGTGGTGTTGGCCGTGCAACATGTACAGCATGCGGACAGGGCATGAGCACGTACATCTGCACACCAGTCTTGCCATGGGGTGACGGAGCACTACAGCATGTGCATCAACACTCAACTGCTTAGCGAGTGGCGTGTCAACATGCCGGACCTGAACATGACATTTCACTGCGCCAATGTCACCAACATGCCATTGCAACGAGACACACGCTACACGGAAGTCACTAATGTGTCTGGGCAACAATACATGCATTGCACTCACAAGCAACATACACTGACAGTATGCTTATCGCCACGTTGCTGTTCATCCACACGCAGCCGCTCGGACAGGTCAGGATGCGTCACAGCAATGATACGGTGCATGAGAGGGGTCATTGAGCGTCGGGCCAGACGTGGCGTTCTTGGAATCATCCCTAGTGTCACTTCTGCTACATTCTTGCTCAGCCTGGAAATGTCGTCCCAGCGTTTGTGGCAGTGTGTATGTCGTCTATTGGACACCCCCACAGCCCGTACATCACGTGCAATGCTCCTCCACATGTTCTTGCGATGGTGCAGCTTGACCTACCATGATGGGAGACAAAAGGGTGCAAGTCAGTGGACAGTTGGCCAGTCACACAGATAGGGGCAACACGTATCTCTCAGCAGCCATGCACATTTCGAATAATGTGTTGGTCCCACATCACAACGCCAACATTTCAGAGCCCAGGTGTAATGGACCACCTCATGCACACCAACATGTCCCCCACTGCACTTACCACCTGTCCGGGTGCACCGTACAGGCGTCCGAAGTTGCGGAGCACACCGTCCATGAGGACATCCAGCTCTGCTGCGGTGAAGGGACGAGACCGGATCTCTTTGACTCTCGACATGGCAAGTTCACGGAGTATGGCACTAGAGCGGCAGTTGGTGGTCAGCTCCGCAGCAGCAGGTGGAGGTGATGGTCACAGGCAGCAGTCGGTGGTCAGCTCCGCAGCAGCAGGTGGAGGTAATGGTCACAGGCAGCAGTCGGTGGTCAGCTCCGCAGCAGCAGGTGGAGGTGATGGTCACAGGCAGCAGTCGGTGGTCATCGTAGAATGTGTGCTTTTGCACATCACACATATATAGGGCCCTCAGGCCATGTCAGTGGCATACGGCACCAGCCATTGGTCAGCCCTGGATGCGTGTTTGGAAATGAGCCAATGACTGGCCCTGGTGTTGCAGTGCACAGCATACGCTACATTCAATTGGGCACACGCGGGCCTTGTTCACACTTCCCATTGGCTGCACGTGCACAGACCGTCACGGTGACACACCGGCACCCGCATGTGGAAGCTTCCGGGACGGATGCTTCACTTACAACAATGTTCAATCACTGGCGCCAACATGGCGGGGCACGTATTTGGCGGGGGAGGTGCAGGCCAAGACATCCATTAGCTGATGTCAATGGACATGGCAGGTCAAGACCCCCTTACAGTGACACTGCATCATCCACCCTACACCGGCCGGCCCAGCCCTGCCCAGGACCGCCGTGCCAGCCATGTCAACTACCGCCGTGCCAGGCCCCGTCCACTATCGCTGTGCAGGCCATGTCAACTACCGCCGTGCCAGGCCCCGTCCACCACCGCCATGCCGGCCATGTCAACTACCGCTGTGCCAGGCCCCGTCCACCACCGCCGTGCACGGCGGTCCTGGGCAGGGCTGGGCCGGCCGGTGTAGGGTGGATGATGCAATGTCACTGTAAGGGGGGTCATGGCTTGCCATGTCCATTGACATCAGCTAATGGATGTGTTGGCCTGCACCTCCCCCGCCGAATACGTGCCCCGCCATGTTTGTGCCAGTGATTGAACATTGTTGCAAGTGAAGCATCCGTCCCGGAGCCTAGCACCTGCAGTTGCCGGTGTGTGACCGTGACGGACCGTGCACATGCAGCCAATGTGAAGGTGGAACGCGGGCCGCGTATGCCCAGTCATAAACAGCAGAAGCAGTGCACCGCCATGGCGGGGCCAATGATTGTATCTTTTCTGACAATGCACCTTGTTCTATTGTCTGCAGCTGCCTGATGACGGTTGTGTGCGTGATTGCGTGACTCCACATGTCATGCTCTATCCCATGTGTGTCCATACCATGGCCATCGGTGTGCCACAAATGTGCATCACATGTGCATGTCGACATCGGGTCTTTCCCTACACGAGTTTGTAGTACCTCACTTCTACACAGTAGATCCCGGATGTATCGGCACATTCTGATTCAGTTGTCAGTGAGTGGTATATTTGAGAATATGAGTATTGGGGGGTACACATGTGTTCAGTGCATGTGTATTGCCTATTGTGTCACCATGCGTGTGATGTACGTATGCCCACCATTATTGGTGTTGCCATTGGTGCATGATGAAATGGTGTGTGTGTGTATCTTTTCGTTTGTGTGCATGCACTTGCATGTGTGTATGTGATGTTGCGCCTACACATTTGGGTCATGTCACATGTCTTGTTGGCAGTAATGTTGACCTGAGACAAAGTAGCATTGCACATGTTGAGACACATCATATTGCTAGTGGCTGCACATTGTTGCTACGTCAATCCATGTTGTAGTGACAATCAGAGATGTCACACATATGACAATTATGCACTGCATTTTACGTGTTGGTAGAGTTCGTTGACATGTGAGTGAGTTGCACAGACATGCGTTGTATGTGAATTGACTTCCATTCCATCTACTCCCACACAGGAGGGCTCCAAATGTCCATCACCCATACATTGTGCTGGAGGATATGGTTGACGAGGAGGTGATCAGGAAATTCCGGCTGGATCGACGTCGATTGATGGAGCTTGTGAACCAATTGTCTCCTCACCTGCAGCCGCGAAGAACCTATCCAGGTTCCATTACACCCACGGCAAAGGTGATGGTGGCACTCCACTTTTTTGCTACAGGCACATTTCAGTACACAGTTGGACATGCCGGGGGAATGTCACAGGCCATGTTCAGCACGGTACTTCGGGATGTACTGAGAGCCATGATGCTGTACAAGCATGACTACATTCATTTCCCACAGGCGGCAGAGTTGGCAGTGGTCAAAGCAGACTTCTATGCACTGGGTTGGATACCACACGTTGTGGGTTCCATTGATGGCACGCATATCGCTATCATTCCACCACGGGCACGTGAGCAGGTGTTTAGGAATCGGAAGCACTTCCATTCCCTCAACGTGCAGGTGGTGTGCCAGGCCGACAACATAATATCACATGTGTGTGCAAGATTTCCAGGCTCTGCACATGACGCCCACATCATGCGGAGCAGCATTGTCCCCCAACTGATGGCAAATCTGCGTCCGGCACAAGCGTGGCTTGTTGGTGAGTATGCTGTGGTGACAGGAGTGATATCTGTGTGACATGGTGTGCCCACCAATTCTGGTTGTGATGTTTCTGTCTCTCTCTCTCTTCCACCAACATAGGCGACTCGGCTTACCCAAACATGCCTTGGCTGCTGAGTCCCATACGCAATCCAACTACAGCGGGAGAAATGAGATACAATGATGCCCATGGAAGGACACGTCGAGTGGTAGAACGTACATTTGGCCTTCTTAAGTCTAGGTTATGGTGCCTGGATAAGACTGGAGGGGCCCTGCCTTACTCACCAGGCAAAGTATGCAGGATCGTGATTGCCTGCTGCATGCTCCACAACCTGGCTGTGTGCAATAACTTTGAACTGCTTTTGGACCCTGATGAACAGCAAGTTCCTCGCCCTCCCGACCCACCCATGTCGACTGATGAGAATAGTGGCGAGGAGGAAGGTGTGGACCAGAGGCGCCAGCTCATTGATCGCTACTTCCCTTGAATGTGAGTGTGCTCCTCTTGTGCTGCTTGTGTATGCCCTGTGTATGTTTGCTGGTGTTGTGTCATTGTGGTGTGCATCATCTATGTGTTCTGCAATGTGATGTATGCATGTGTGTGTGTGTGTGTGTTTATATATTTGGACATGCAAGTCTCCATGATGTGTGTACTCTCATCCAATCATGTTTTGATGAGTGTGGTTTGTGGAATGTTGCACTGCAGTGTGTTGTGAGGAGTGTGAATCTGTTTCCTGACGTGTCTTTGCGGTTTCTATATTACCCTAGGTCACTCCCGCTGCGGCATGATTCTGTACGACTTGGATCCCTGAACCTGGTAACGTCTGTTTCTGATGCAATCATGTGAATAAACATGGAGGCAACACAACATTGAGTGAGTAAGTGGTATTTATTCATAGATTGTGCATTGGTGTTGGTGCATATTTACAAATGAGTGAAGGGGTGGGGGAGTGTGAGTTAAAGGTAATGGCAGATGAAATGTCCGTGCTGACACCACATAGGGTGGTGTCTGCCTAGTGCAGCAGGCCTGTGCCAATGATTGGCTAGGTGGGACAGGATAGTTGGCAGGGTGAATGGCTGGCTCAGGTAGTGTGACAGTCATTGTCGGCTCCTCTTGGAGCGTGTGGAAGGGGCATCCACACTGCTCTTGCCCACTTCCAGCCTCGGACAGCCCCTCCGTCTTTGAGTCGGGACAGAGTCAGCTGGGGGCGCAGGCTGATCTGGTACCACATCCGTCGCCAGGGGCGCAGGTGGCGGTGGCGGTGGCGGTGGTGTTGCTGCCCGTGGCGTTGTTTGAGGGGGTGTGGGGAGGGTGGTGTTGGTGGCTATCCATCCCATCCACATGGTATTGTTCTGGGACATGATGTCCACTAGTTGGCCAAGCCGCCTCTCAATGGCCCCCAACATTTCACTGTTTTCAACAGAGTCCTGGTGGGCACGATCTGCCTGTGCCTGGCCACATTCATGGGTTTCCTGGACCCTGGCTAGGGCTTCCAATGACTGTGCCACGGCATTGGGTGGGTGTCCTTCCTCAGAACGTCTTCGCGATGTGCTCCTGCAGGATGTGGCCTTGCCTCTCTGTTTTGCCGCACACTCTCCCTGCGTGGCTGGGATGGCGCAGGCCCGGCGTCGTGCGGTGGGTTGGCGGTGGTGGTGCTGGTGGTGGCTGTGCAGGACGCAGTGGCCGGTGTGGTGGGAATAGCAGAGGCAGTAGTAGTCGGTGCTGGTATCACCTGGAAGCCAGATGGCCCTGGCTGCCTGCTTGTGCCTGCACCATCCTCCGCACCGGAGCTGGCTGGGCAATCGTCCCCAGAGAGTCCTGAGTGAGGCGGGTCTGGAGGCCGGGTGGTGGTTCCACCTGTCAGATTACGATCACCTGCAAAACAAAATTGTGATGATGAGTACTGTGGGCATTACGTGTTATTTTCATTTTGTTGACTATTCAGTCGCCACTCGCACTCACCCCACCCTACCACCACTGCCATCCCTATGGACATGGGGGCCTGTTGGGAGTTGGACTAGTGACCTCACACACACCCCACCCACCACCTCCGCCATCCCTATGGACATGGGGGCCTGTTGAGATTTGTAGTGCTGTCCTCTCACACACCTAACCCACCACCACCGCCATCCCTATGGACATGGGGGCCTGGTGGGAGTTTGACTAGTGACCTCTCACACACCCCACCCACCACCTCCGCCATCCCTATGGACATGGGGGCCTGGTGGGAGTTGGACTAGTGACCTCTCACACACCCCACACACCACCACCGCCATCCCTATGGACATGGGGGCCTGGTGGGAGTTGGACTAGTGACCTTGTAGCAGGGTTTCCGTTCTCCCACAGAACTGTGCATAGAGATCTAGAACCTCAGTGAGTTAGGATGATCCAAACTCATCTCAGTGTCAGAAATCCCCTTACCTAGCTAGCTACAGTGTCTCATGGATCATTATGGAATGATCCATGTCTTAGACAAACCAGAACATGATCTTTAGAATACCTCAGGAATCGTGGAACACATGAACACTCTTTCGTTATATAATCATTTCAAACCAAAACTGAGAGTCAAAGAACACAAGTGCAAGTTTGAAATATTTATTATTCAATGCAAAGTTCTCAAACGCAGTATCTTGTATAATACCAAAATGCAGATTATAAAAATCAGAGTCAGCAGCATAGTCACTAATCCATTGTAAGCAAAAGGTGCTAGCATGTTATAGTGCAAAATCTATAGAAATCTATAACACCTATATTTTGCGCACCCTATCTAGCATATTATTTTATATCTAAGAAGGTCTCATTCGGGCTTTAGCAGGGCGGCCCCATACCTCTCAATGTCAATAGGAGCAGATCACATCAACAGCTACCAGCTCTCTTCATGCGCAGCACCAAGTGTGTACGTTCATTCCGTGTAACTCTATCTTAAACCCGCGTAGAGCCCAAAATGTTGGCATCAACATTATTTGTGTTATGTCTAATGTGGTGCGAGGATCAGGCCTCCCAGCAACCTTGTGTTAGGTTAATCTTAGAGTGTGCAGCTCTCAGTGTGCAGACAGTTGTACCAAGCAAAGCTGATAGCATAGAAATAACATATTATTCTCAAATAAACCACCTCACCGCTTCTAGGGTGAAAGCGACAACAACAAGTATGTGTCGTGTGCAAAACTGAAGCCGAAGGAAAAAAGGCTGTTTAAACATGTAATGCACTCATGCTAACTTAACGCAATATATGTAACGAAGTATCCATATGACACCCCCCCATTGGTCCGAGCACCGTCAAACATAAGGGAAAAGGCAATACTAAATCAGATACAAAAATTGAAAGCAAAGTTCAATAATCTTGAGCTAAAATAAGCTAAAAATGTGTATGAATGAATACGTATGAATGCCTACAGTGGCCTCAAGTCTAAAAATTAAAACAAAACTTTCGAACCAAAAGTTATCCGCCAGGTCTCAAAAATATGAAATGTAGGACCAGGCCGCATCAATTCAAATGTCTGTAAGAGAAAAAACAAGGCACTTATCCGATATCCAAAGTCATGTGCCACATTGACGTTATCCTCAGCGACATCACGTGATTGAACTCTCCATCAGCTGAACACAGTCCATCCCTCCAATTCAGCGAGGGGAAAGTCATATTTCACAACACAGCACTCCTCCCAGGCATGTCATGATTGGAAAGTATATGCAAAGAAAGTTGCAACAGCCTCCAGTATGAAATCACTGCCATCATCCGAAAATAGTTCAGCAATCCAATTCAGCAATGGGAAAGAACATACGTGCTCCTCCAGCATCGGATCCTCCTGTAACGTCAGAGGACAACTCGGTGGGTTCACCAGATCGCTGTGTGTCAGAAAGGCATCCGCCGCTGCAGAGATTTCCCATTGGCCCAGAACTCCATTTATCGCTGCCAAGGCCATAACTCTTTCGCCAGAACAGATCAGCTCGTGAGCCACCACGGGACGCATTAGCTGATCAAAATCGACGTCAGGAGCAGTCCTCAAGCATAGGCACAAATCAATGGCCCAATCGAACTCGCAGCTCAGGCAGTGAAACACAGGTTGGACACACGTGAAGTCGGTGAACCGAAATGACAATCTATAGGCCGTGCTTAATGCTGCAAGCGGCAATGTTCCATAGTAATTGAGCATGCGATTACGGCACAGTGTCAGGAGGCGTTGAACGGCTTCTTGTGCAGGATGGGCATCCATGTTTTATGAAGAAAAACACCAATAAAATGCCAGCGGCTACAGCCAGCAACACAGGTAGTCCGCCAAACAAACTCGAAAAAATAGAGTGGAAAAACGTGGGAATGATACCAAAAACTTTTTCAAACGTAGTCACGAGGCCACTGCTTACTAATTTAAAAAAATGTGCAAGCCCAGTCGTTGAAGAAGCATTAAAAATCTGGTGCACCAGCTCACAGAAATGAAACGGCAAATCAGTATTTAAAAGCGCCTGCACCTCTGTGCGGGTGTTAGCTATGTGAAGGACATAAGTTTCCCGGGCCGAACTCAGGGTCACTTGTTTTTGAGACAAAAGGGCCCTTATTCTGCTTAAACCATTGAATTTTGCTTCCAAGGTTGGAATCCGTGGCCAGATGGAGACATCTGAAGAACCTTGCGTGGGTGGGTATAGAACATTCTTGCAACACACCACACGCTCTGATACAGTTACCACATAAGCCACACCAATTAATAACCCACAACATACTTCGTTGTTTAAAAGCAAATAACTACCATTAGTCAATAATGTAAATGTGGGAACTACTGCTGGAACTGGCGTGCCTTTTAAAACACATGCTAAATTTGGCCGGTCCTGATTACAAGAACCGTGTAACTGAATGTGTCTGCATATTAATGAATGGTCAGGTGACTGTGTGCATTCCTCACCATTAAGATTCACTTCTTTCCCATCCTTCAGACATCTGTATGTGTATGGTAATGACCATGCCTCATGTAGGAATGCATTGCCTAGTGGTTCATATCGTCCTATAGCAATATACCGCATACAGTTAGTAAATTTATATAAGGGAAATGGTAATGTAATCAATCCATGAATAAGCCACGTGGCAGTAGTGGTTTCAGCAACAGAGAAAGGCAAGGATTCTAGCTTCTCAATATGTAACATAGAAAATGAAGCATCACGCATTGAAAGCATGCGCTGTTTTTCAGTCAGATTAAAAGGGGCGAAAAGGGATGAAACGTTCAATGAGGTCCAGGGAACTCGACCAGCCTTAAGCGTCTGTAAGGTCCAGGCAAACTGCATTACAGAACGCAATTGATTCTGACCATGGTATAACGTGGACACTTCATCATGTACAATATCAACAACAGAAGAAACAATATTATCCAATGTGTAAATTCTGGAAGAAAGCATGTTAATACTGTTATCGACCACTGCAAGCACTTTTTCCAAATTTGCTTGATCAATAGCCCTCAGGCGTTTAGCTGCCTCAACTTGTGAAAATTTCCAAATTTCATTGTAAACAGCATAAATAAAGCGTTTAGATCTACCCCTAGCCGGGCCTTTTATAAAATCATTCAGCTCTATATTTTCATTCAAACGTGACAGATGCAGTTTTACTGCAGCCAAAGTGGAATGTTGTAACCAGTTCTGACACAATTTGCCTACTGAATAAGTAGTAACCATGTGATCTGTATAAAAACGGGGATCTGGCCTGATGTGTTTAAAACCTTCAGCCAAACCCAAAAAACGACGTTGGCAAGAATCAGAGCTTTTTTGCCATAAAAGCCACCCCTCCGGATCAAAACTGGAAATATTAAAGGAGGAATTGTGCAATAGGTCTCGCATCTCACTGATGGATAATGTGGTGAAATTATTCCAACCTGAATATTCTTCCAAATCAGGGATGGTCGGTTCGTTTAATTTTTTAGATGTAGCCAATCCAAAACATGTTGTCTGGGAAATAGTAGAATTTAAAAACAACATGTGATTCGGGATGAGACATGCACGATGCAAAGCCTCAGTGCCTTGTACCTGCCAATCTTTGGTACCCCAAACCGATTTAAGGTCAATAGCTTCCTTCCATAACTCATAGCCATCTACAGCTAACCTGTCTAGAAAGGACTTTGAATACAGCAATTTTGTATCGGTAAGTCTGACTTTGGACATGAACTTCTGTTTCACTTTAAAATAAAACGACTCAGGATTTGATTGATTAAAATCTGTAAAATATAAGTATTTTCCCAGGAAAGTACTCGAGCTCCCTTGCAAAGGCGCAGGACAATGTTCCCACTGTGTGTAGTTTACCGGAACCCTCACGGAACTCGTTTTGTGTAAGAAATGATTCCCATAATGTTGATAGCAAAACAAATCACCATAATTAACAGAATCCAAGTACAAATCCTCAGCATCAAAGGCCGCATAATATTTCAAATCAGAGAACAATGCTTCTACGGCCTGAAGATCCCAATCATCAGAACGAATATTTTGCTTAATCACATCTCCCATGTTTACTCTAAGCACATTAGGAACATTAATAACTTCTGTGGGGCCATGTATCTGAAACCTAACCGCATCCCACACAATCCCATCAAGGACAGGCCAAGCAGTAATCTCTACTGAATGTAAGTCTCTCTTTAGTCTGTGTGCTGAATGTGAGGAGGAAAGAGGGGCCAATGTTCCATTAAGGTACCGAATTCCTGTTCTTTCTTTCACATAATGGCCATCGATCAGGCGAAAAAAATAAAACACAAAACCAATTGACATAAAAAGATAAAATGAAAATAGTATCAGCCAAATGTATGTCCAAGGTGGAATCAGAAAATGTTTTTTAAACAACGTGGCATATTTTGCAATAGTCGATGGTTTCTTTGAAAGTTCCGAAACAGAGTCAAAAGAGAATCTGGACTGGTTAGCCAAACGAGCTTGTAAATCGGACATAGATAAATCAGCAGGATCTGCATAGGTCAGCTCATCAATGTTAGTAACAGGAATAGTATTTAATAAAGGACTGGACATAGCAGGCATCTCGAGGGACACCTCCTGATCTGCACCAGATGTAATAGCCAGCACAGAGTGCCTCACCATGGAAGGACAGGATACAGCCGGTGTCATGCTATGAAGAATCGGCCACCCTGTGTGTCTTGACATTGTCAATAGAAATAAATCTGTTTTCTTTACGACCTGGAAGTGGTGGTAAAATGACTGTTCTTGTGCCCTTCACTCCAAGAACCCGAACTGGTGCACGATATGAGGGACCAAACTCTTTCTTGTTATCGATCTTCTCTCGAACCAGTTCTCCAACTTGGGGTAGCCAGCCAACTACCGGGATCTGCAACGCATCATCCGACGTGGAGGGCAAGTGTTCCTTTGCAAGACTGTCTCTGGTCTTTTGTAGATCCTGTAAAACATTGCAATGTTCATCTACGTCAAAGGCCGCAGCCTGGGCCTGGCAGTCTGCACCATCAAGGTCAGGTACGTACATCTTGATACCAAAGAGCATTTCGTATGGGGTCCGCCCACCCAGAGACCTTCTAGGGAGATTATTAAGCGCACGCTGCACGCCATAGAGGTGGGTCAGCCAGTTTCTACCAGTGCCTATAACACGGGCTGTCAAAGATTGCTTTAAGTCGCGGTTCATTCTTTCTACTACAGAATTGCCCTCAGGCCTGTAGGGACTTGAAAACTTCACCTGTACTCCCAACGAAACCATAGCATCCTTATACGCCTTAGAGGCGAAAGCCGGACCCTGGTCCGAATGGAAAGCACCACAAGCAAAGATTCCCACAAAGACACGCAAATCCTTAATGACAGTTCGCGAATCAGCGCTTCGATGCGGCCATACCCATACAAAGCGTGTGCATGAGTCAACTGCTACTAAGATGTATTTATACGCAGTATCAGAAGAAAAAGGACCGCAGTGATCCAAATAAACACAACCAAGTGGTTTATTAGAGATGTACAACTGTGTCTGAGGCGGACGCGCAGCAGTAGAAGGCTTGATCTGCTGACAAATGTCACACATAAGGACATAATCGCGCGTCTGTTTGTACAGTCCCCGCCACCAGAACCTCTGTTGTAGCTGAGATACAGTGGCTGAGACGCCCGCATGCGCAGATGCCACACCTTCATGAGCCGCTGTAATCAGAGAAGCTCTGCGATCCGAGTTGGGAACTAGACGCTCTCCAACTTCAGGAATTTTCACATAAGGAACCTTATCGGGACTTAAGTGGTATGTGTACTTCGAAGGGAACCCCGCAGGATATTTACCTCCCTTCTCCGTGGCAGCAACAGCCGCCAAGATGTCATCATCTATTTTGCTTTTGGACCTCGTGACTGCTGCAACTAAGTATTTTGATACCGCAGACTTCGCTGCCTCATCAGCAAGCGAATTTCCAACAGCGTGGACCCCCACGCGCTGATGGCCGAGAGTATGAATCACAAACAAGAGCGGCAGTTTCTCTTTAAGTTCCGCCACTCGGACCCAGATCATTTTATGTTTTATTGTGCTACCTTTGGAATCACGAAAATCATTCTGAATCCAAAAGAACAAGTTCTCATTATAAGACTGGACACAGTAGTAAGAATCACTTACGATTAAAGTCGTCACACAAGGATCAGCGTACTCCAACGCGAGCATAAGAGCACGAAGCTCTGCTAATTGTGCGGTGCAGTCCCCTAGTGTTTGCGTGTGCACAACACTGGACTTGAACTCATCGTTCACCATGGCACCGACTACAATGGCGCAAGCGGAAACGTAGGCATGTTTAGAGCCATGCGCAACCTGCGCCGAACCATCCGTGTAAATGATACAATGGAAATCCTCCAACGGCCGCATTGCTAAAGGAGCAGGATGAACAAATTCATACTGTAAATACTCCTGCGACCGTAAAGCGGCGTCAAAAATAAACGTGACATCCTGAGATGTCAAGGATGTAGCCCACTGAATCCACCGAGGGTGCAAAGCTTTAGAATTCGGTACACTGGCTTTCGTGACCGCCTCCAAGGCAGGACACGGGGTAACCACCAACATGCGCTTTCCCTGCGACAGGGCACGTTCCTTAAGAATTGCCATCTGCACAGCCGTTAAAACTTTCTCCACAGTGGAAAAACGCAGTTCAGCCGAAGTGTACAAGTGTGACTTGTAAGCAATAGGTACAGTATCCCCCTCATTAAAAGTCAGGTACATGAAACCCACCGTCCCAGGGATAATTCTTATCACCAGGTTGGTCTGGTTATCACGGGTCTGTAAGTAGTCAGAAGTGAGCAAATCAGCCTGCAAAGACTGCAGAATGGCTGAATGCTCAGGCAGCCAGCATGATTTGGAAAAATATGGTTGTACCAAGGCATATAAAGGCTTGATACGCTGGGCATATTCCGGAATGTATGTCCTCCCGAAATTTAAAAAACCCAGTAAAGACTGTAATTTTTTCAGTGTTGTCGGAGAGCGCAACTGCGCGCACTTCTCCAGGAAGTGAGGAGCCAATCCCTTTCCTTCATGGTTAAGTTCATAACCTAGAAACAACACTGTGTACTCCGCAATGTGTGATTTTGCAAAGTTAAACTTGTAACCCATGTCTGCAAAGTTACAAATTATGCTGTTTACTCGACACAGATGCACCCAAAGTTCGTCGTCTGTGAGATAAATGTCATCCACATACGAACATGCAACTGGATCGAAACTCTCCAAAAGAGAGACTATGCGGGCGGAAAACACTCCAGGACTATTTTTATATCCCATTGGGAGTCGTTTCAAACTTTTTTGTACGCCGCCGCACGTAAAACTGGTCCATTGGGAACTTAGACCATCTAATCTATGTGCATAAAAACCATTGGAAATGTCAAGCGTGGTTTTGAACCGTTTACGCTCAAGACTATTTACTAGGGCAGAGCCGTGAGTATTCTGTACTGCACAGTTACGGCAATGCGAGTTCAAATGCCGGTAATCCAAAACCAGACGATATGAGCCATCCGGCTTGTTAACAGTAAAAAGGGGGTTATTCATTGGTGACACACACGTTTCAATTACACCTTGATATTCCAATTGTTCAAGGATAGCCGCGACCGAAGCTTTAGCTTCACGCCGTATGGGATACTGGGGTTGTGGCTGCGGCTGTGACCTCAAAGGAATCTCATGGCTAGGGGACAATTTATCCCAACCACACTGATTTCGGTACACAGCCGGCGCAAGCGCCAGAGCCCACTCTTCTGCAAAATGCAGCGCTTCCACTCTCGATACAGTGTGCGCGAAACTGGGGAGGATTACCTCCTCCCCTCGCGGAGCTGCAAGAACAAAAGGTGGGGGCCAGTCAGCCTCCGAAAGCAAAATGTCATACGTATCCGAAAGATTCTCCCAAAATACCCCTTTCACTGTTCGCTGCATGTCACCTTCAATTAACAGGACAATTTCAAAAAGTCTTTCAGGGGGAGCAACATGTGTATCAGCTGTTTCAATCACAATAAAAGTCTCAGTCGCTGTCACCTTCAACAGTGGATGGAGGGCCTCTCTCACTATGGTAATCTCCGCCGCGCTGTCCAGCAAGGTCAGAGCCCACGTCAGATTCCGAAGCCGCGTTCTCACTATCTGGGGCATATCGATGCGCCGTTAAGGCTGCGACTTTCTTCTTGGCAAACTGCGGTCTCTTTGGCGTAGAGTCGTCCCGCTGATCCCCTTCACTTCGCGTGCGGGGCTGGCCACGTCCTTGCTGGCCACCCCTTCCCCTGCCGCCCCCTCCACCACCGGTTGACGGAGCCGATGAGTCCTGAAAGGAACGAGGAGAGCGTTGGTCAGAAGCCTGAAATCTCTCAGGCGATTTAATCGTCGCGCGATCGCGCAAATCATGAACTCGATCTGACTGCGCAGGCTGCGAAGGCGTAGGACTAGAAACCTGTGTCTGCTGTTGTTGTTGCTTACCCCGATTCTGCTTTTTAGGCCAATTTTGTTTTTTGGACTTGGGTTGTCCACCCGTTTCCGAAGACTGTCCCTGGGGCTGCTTCCTCTCTTTTTCAGAAAAAGCTTTTAAACCCTTAGAAGTGCGGCCAACCATTTTATAAGCCGCCACAATAATTATTGCCAGCTGACGGGTTTTCTCGGCCTCGGGAATTAACACCAGAGCATTGGCCACCTGAAAGTTCACTGCATCCCCCTTGACATTTGCAAGGATAAGACCGCAAACCGTCTCAAACGAGCCGCTCAGGCGCATACCCAATTCAACCGCCGACTCTGGTCCGTGATCATCCTGAACACGTTTAAGGACCTCAGAAAGGTTTGACACAGACGGGGTGCCATAGCACCTCGAGTAAACCGCTGCAAAAGTCTTACCCCATGTTTCACAGTCAGCAAGTTCAGGGGCTAAATCTTTCGGTAAACTAAGCGTAAGAATCCGGTGTTTTTCACCCGGAGTCGTATTAGGAAACACAGCCTCCAGCTGGTCGAATTTCTCGGCAAGCCAGTAAGGAAAATCATCCTTATTCTCTGGCTTTCTGCCCATAACGGAATTCACCAAGACAGGACTGATTTTCAAACCAGCCTGTTCCGCTCGAAGCTGCGCACCTGCGGGGGCTGCGCCATGAATATTACGACCAATGTAATGAACAAGCGCTCTAATCACTCCAACCGCGACATCATGAAGACGCCGCAGGTCACCCACATTACAAGTGGCGCGATTAGGATGAGGAGTAAATCCACCCAAAGCGGGCCAATTTGTGCCCGGAATGGACAAAGGACCTAACCTCGGAGCCGTTAAAGAATGGGGTAGGGCGCCACCAAACCAAACTCCGTGCTGCCAAGCGTCGATAGGTACTTCCAGTGCCCTGTACGGAGCATAAGCCGCCGGTACATCCGAGGCAGTGTATGAATGGAAGACACCCGAATTAGCGTCCACTGCCGGAAATGTTACCCAGGAATAAAACAATTCGTACGGGTACGCATGTTCCGCACTCACCACTAGAACCACAGCTAAGCCTTCCGCAGGTACATTATATGCCCGCAAGTGGTCGCGAACCGCGACGCGGCTATGCTGCGCTATGTCCACGGACATGTTAGCACAGGAAGTGAAAAGAGACTAAGAGCAGTATGTAGCACAACTGGGTAGTAATTCAAAGAAACCGTTTTCAGAAAAATTCAAGCTTGAAAAGACCTATTTCAAAAATAGGTAGGTTTTTCCGACACCACCGTTTACCGGAAACGGGAATGAAGGTGTCAAGGTTTGAATGATATACTACTTGAGTGTCATGAAATAAGGCCAACCAAAACGTTGGGCACCATGTAGCAGGGTTTCCGTTCTCCCACAGAACTGTGCATAGAGATCTAGAACCTCAGTGAGTTAGGATGATCCAAAACTCATCTCAGTGTCAGAAATCCCCTTACCTAGCTAACTACAGTGTCTCATGGATCATTATGGAATGATCCATGTCTTAGACAAACCAGAACATGATCTTTAGAATACCTCAGGAATCGTGGAACACATGAACACTCTTTCGTTATATAATCATTTCAAACCAAAACTGAGAGTCAAAGAACACAAGTGCAAGTTTGAAATATTTATTATTCAATGCAAAGTTCTCAAACGCAGTATCTTGTATAATACCAAAATGCAGATTATAAAAATCAGAGTCAGCAGCATAGTCACTAATCCATAGTAAGCAAAAGGTGCTAGCATGTTATAGTGCAAAATCTATAGAAATCTATAACACCTATATTTCGCGCACCCTATCTAGCATATTATTTTATATCTAAGAAGGTCTCATTCGGGCTTTAGCAGGGCGGCCCCATACCTCTCAATGTCAATAGGAGCAGATCACATCAACAGCTACCAGCTCTCTTCATGCGCAGCACCAAGTGTGTACGTTCATTCCGTGTAACTCTATCTTAAACCCGCGTAGAGCCCAAAATGTTGGCATCAACATTATTAGTGTTATGTCTAATGTGGTGCGAGGATCAGGCCTCCCAGCAACCTTGTGTTAGGTTAATCTTAGAGTGTGCAGCTCTCAGTGTGCAGACAGTTGTACCAAGCAAAGCTGATAGCATAGAAATAACATATTATTCTCAAATAAACCACCTCACCGCTTCTAGGGTGAAAGCGACAACAACAAGTATGTGTCGTGTGCAAAACTGAAGCCGAAGGAAAAAAGGCTGTTTAAACATGTAATGCACTCATGCTAACTTAACGCGATATATGTAACGAAGTATCCATATGACAACCTCTCACACACCCCACCCACCACCACCGCCATCCCTATGGACATGGGGGCCTGGTGGGAGTTGTAGTGCCATCCTCTCACACACCCCACCCACCACCACCGCCATCCCTATGGACATGGGGGCCTGTTGGGAGTTGTAGTGCCGTCCTTTCACACACCCCACCCACCACCACTGCCATCCCTATGGACATGGGGGCCTGTTGGGAGTTGTAGTGCTGTCCTCTCACACACCCCACCCACCACCACCGCCATCCCTATGGACATGGGGGCCTGGTGGGAGTTGGACTAGTGACCTCTCACACACCCCACCCACCACCACAGCCATCCCTATGGACATGGGGGCCTGGTGGGAGTTGGACTAGTGACCTCTCACACACCCCACCCACCACCACCACCATCTCTATGGACATGGAGGCCTGTTGGGAGTTGTAGTGCCATCCTCTCACACACCCCACCCACCACCACCGCCATCCCTATGGACATAGGGCCCTGGTGGGAGTTGGACTAGTGACCTCTCACACACCCCACCCACCACCACCACCATCCCTATGGACATGGGGGCCTGGTGGGAGTTGTACTAGTGCCGTCCTCTCACACACCCCACCCACCACCACCGCCATCCCTATGGACATGGGGGCCTGGTGGGAGTTGGACTAGTGACCTCTCACACACCCCACCCACCACCACCGCCATATCTATGGACATGGAGGCCTGTTGGGAGTTGTAGTGCCGTCCTCTCACACACCCCACCCACCACCACCGCCATTCCTATGGACATGGGGGCCTGGTGGGAGTTGGACTAGTGACCTCTCACACACCCCACCCACCACCACCGCCATCCCTATGGACATGGGGGCCTGGTGGGAGTTGGACTAGTGACCTCTCACACACCCCACCCACCACCACCGCCATCCCTATGGACATGGGGGCCTGGTGGGAGTTGGACTAGTGACCTCTCACACACCCCACCCACCACAACCGCCATCCCTATGGACATGGGGGCCTGTTGGGAGTTGTAGTGCCGTCCTCTCACACACCCCACCCACCACCACCGCCATCCCTATGGACATGGGGGCCTGTTGGGAGTTGTAGTGCCGTCCTCTCACACATCCCACCCACCACCACCGCCATCCCTATGGACTTGGGGGCCTGTTGGGAGTTGTAGTGCCGTCCTCTCACATACCCCACCTACCACCACCGCCATCCCTATGGACATGGGGGCCTGTTGGGAGTTGTAGTGCCGTCCTCTCACACACCCCACCCACCACCACCGCCATCCCAATGGACATGGGGGCCTGTTGGAGTGGTTTAGATGTTTTTGAGTATGTGGACTGCATGCATGGGTTGGGGTCTGGGAGATGTGTCTTCTGAGTTGTGTGAGGCACACCATGTTGTTGTGCTCGTGGTGCTTGGTTTGTACTTACCAGCCTTTTCTCCATCCTCAAGTCCATCAAGGGTCTCTGGGTGCAGGATGCTCAGCACCTTGTCCTCCCAGTCGGTGTAGGGTAAGGGCTCCGGGGGGGTTCCACCGCCTGTGTGATGTGCCCGGAGATAGTTTTTTGCACGGATGGATTTGACTCTGGTTTTGAGGTCACCCCACCCACCACCACCGCCATCCCTATGGACATGGGGGCCTGGTGGGAGTTGGACTAGTGACCTCTCACACACTCCTCCCACCACCACCGCCATCCCTATGGACATGGGGGCCTGGTGGGAGTTGGACTAGTGACCTCTCACACACCCCACCCACCACAACCGCCATCCCTATGGACATGGGGGCCTGTTGGGAGTTGTAGTGCCGTCCTCTCACACACCCCACCCACCACCACCGCCATCCCTATGGACATGGGGGCCTGGTGGGAGTTGGACTAGTGACCTCTCACACACTCCACCCACCACCACCGCCATCCCTATGGACATGGGGGCCTGGTGGGAGTTGTAGTGCCGTCCTCTCACACACCCCACCCACCACCACCGCCATCCCTATGGACATGGGGGCCTGTTGGGAGTTGTAGTGCCATCCTCTCACATACCCCACCCACCACCACCGCCATCCCTATGGACATGGGGGCCTGGTGGAGTTGGACTAGTGACCTCTCACACACCCCACCCACCACCACCGCCATCCCTATGGACATGGGGGCCTGTTGGGAGTTGTAGTGCCGTCCTCTCAGACACCCCACCCACCACCACCGCCATCCCTATGGACATGGGGGCCTGTTGGGAGTTGTAGTGCCGTCCTCTCACATACCCCACCTACCACCACCGCCATCCCTATGGACATGGGGGCCTGTTGGGAGTTGTAGTGCCGTCCTCTCACACACCCCACCCACCACCACCGCCATCCCAATGGACATGGGGGCCTGTTGGAGTGGTTTAGATGTTTTTGAGTATGTGGACTGCATGCATGGGTTGGGGTCTGGGAGATGTGTCTTCTGAGTTGTGTGAGGCACACCATGTTGTTGTGCTCGTGGTGCTTGGTTTGTACTTACCAGCCTCTTCTCCATCCTCAAGTCCATCAAGGGTCTCTGGGTGCAGGATGCTCAGCACCTTGTCCTCCCAGTCGGTGTAGGGTAAGGGCTCCGGGGGGGGTTCCACCGCCTGTGTGATGTGCCCGGAGATAGTTTTTTGCACGGATGGATTTGACTCTGGTTTTGAGGTCATGCCACCGCCTCTGAATCTCCTGCTTTGTCCTTGGGACGGTCCCAGACGCATTCACCCTGGTGACTATCCGGTCCCACATGCTGTTTTTCATGGCTACGGTGGTCTGCTGCACTAGGGCCCCGAATAAGTGGGGTTCTACACATATTATTTCATCTACCATAACCTTTAACTCGGTGTCTGGGAATTTGGGGTTCTTTGTTGGTGCCATGGTGTGTGGTGCTCGGGGTGTGGGTTTGAGTGAATTGGGAGGTGCAGGTGTGTGGTGTGTAGGAATGGTGTGGTGGGTCTTTGTGTAGTGGGTGTGTTTGGGTGTTGGTTATGTGTAAGATATCAGTGTTTGCTGTATGTTCTGTGGTGTCTCTTGCTAGCAGCTATGCTGTGATGCAGAGGATTTCGGGAGTGGGTGGGAGTTATTTTATAGTCTGTGTCTTGGTCCTGTCTGAATGGTTATTGGCAGTCAGGTGCTAGGTGGGTGTGTTGCCAGGTGTGCATTATGTGGTACTTGGGGTGGGTCATTGTGTCTTGTGATTGGTTTTGATGTTTCAGGTGGGTGGTCGTTCATTTTCCTGTGTTTGGTATTAACTTCCGTCGCACTGTATGGCATTGGTTTGACGGTAGGGATGTTGTTCGTGTTGGCCTTTTGCTGTGGAGCACGGTTTCTCGTTGCATTGGTACTGCAGCGGACGTGGATCGCGGTAGCTACCGGGGTACTTGCGGAGTTATCCGAATTGCGGACACGGACACTACGCAGGTATAGCGAGAGAAGTGGATGTTCTCGCGGTCATGTGCGTACGCGGCGGTCGGTGTTCTTTCGGTTCCGTCTCCTTGCGGCGGTCTCAGGTGTACTCCGACCACCGCGGACAGGGTTTGGTGTGCTCCGTCCGCCGCGATCGGTGTTTCATTCATATATTATCCTAATCGCTATTGCGGTTTATCCGCGGACCGGTCCGGAGTATCTTGCCACCTTCCTCGGCGGACGGAACACGTTTACGTCCGCGATCCTAATCGACCCCTATGTTTGTGTTTGTTGTCGACGTACTCATTATAAAAGTCAAAGTAGGAATGTTGATTTGTATTTGAAAAGTGAAAAGGAGAACAATGGTAAGTGGGTAGAATTTGCAATTTAGTTGTTGGTGGAAGGTCAATTTGAGTTATGTAGTGATCAAAGTATATGTAAATATTGTTACAACAAATTAGAAGAGAACAAAATGCCTGCTAGAGCAATACATAATAACTTACAATAGTAGCTATTCCAGAGGAACTGGCAGAATTGAATACATATGAGTCTGTTCTAATTGAATCTGGTCATTCTTTTGAAAGAATAATTTGGATGGAGCTTAAAACAGGTACACTGGCAACAACAGACTTGCAAAGACGGCTGAAAGGAAGAGTGGTGTACTTACCTTTGGATTTTAAGAAAAATAATGAAACTATTGCTGGAAAGAAACAGGAAAATGAGGCAGTAGTCATTCTAGTAAATGGTGTACTTACAAAGAGTCCAAAAATATGGCAAGAATTTGTGGATGTTAATAAAGTTGAAAAGGTTACCTTATATCTTATCGAGAACAATATTTATTACAAAACTGTGAATGTGGTTGAACAGGTAATACGTTTAGAAGATAAATCTTGTTGACTGATATTCTGAAGCTGGAATCCATACAGGTCAATCATTATACCGTCCACCTTCTCCTGTAGGAAATAGCTATGGAAAATAACAACCTTCCAAGGTTTTCTCCTATACACTGATTGGAAATCCCTATGCTTTTTTCATTTCAAAGAACTCAATGCTGCTTTCTATTACTTCTTTTGAATGCAGAGGATATATTGTGTAATGTTCATAAACATCTTAAGTCCTTGACTTATCCACTTTCTCTATTTGACCACTTGAAATTTCAGGTTATATTCTGAAGATCCTAGAATTTGACGGTGCATTTCATACATATTTCACCTTTTGTTTGAAAGTGATCTGTCTTATCTGTCGTATGCAGTGAACCACATACTTAAAACTAAAGTTCATCAATCAGTTCTTTCTGCAAAAGAATTTGTGGAGAAAGTTCTAGAATCAGAGGAAAATTTAGAAGGACACTTAATCAATTTGATGGCATGTAAACGTGGAACAAATGAGTATTGGTATTATCGCAATGAAGAACTCAAGTGTATGTTACAAAACCTAGGTACAATAACATGGTTTGTCACACTTAGCTGTGTAATGCATGGGAAGATTTGCTTAACTTTCTAAGATAAGCGAATTCCAATATAAAAAATGTTGAAATAAAGACTTGTGGTGAAATGTATTCATTGGATCCTGTAAATATGTGCAGGTATTTTAATGATAGGTTTCAAGCTATGATGTCTTTTATCTGCAATAAAAAGAATCCATCTCTTGGAGAAGTTACTGATTTCTTTTGGAGAAAGGAGTATCAAGCAAGAGGTGCACCTCATATACACATGCTACTATGGATCAAGGATGAACCTAAATTTGGAGATGATTCTGATGAAATAGTATTGTCTTTCATCAAACAGTATGTGACATGTGAGATAGCAAAAGAAGAAGGAGATAGACGCTTGAGATAGCAAGTTTTACGTCTCCAAAGTCACTGTTGTAGAAAGTATTGCAGAAGAAAATACAAGTGTAAAGGAAAATTTTACAGTAGATGTGGTTTTGGTTTTTCCCGTCCAGTCATTTGTAAAGGAAGAGTAAATAATTTTTTTTATTTTGTAAGGCAAACAATAATTTGAAAATCTCCAAAGAATACCTACAACTTAAAAAGAACAGAAGTGTCAAAGTATATCAATGATTACAATGCAATCATTTTAAAAATGTGGAATGTGAACATGCACATTCAGTATGTTGCACATAACTTAATTGTTGTTGCACGTTATGTTACATCGTACATAACAAAATCAGAAAAAAACAGATAAAACAAATGTGGGAAGAAATTGCACAAGAGAAAAGCATTAGTAAAGAATTGTACAGCTTTACTTTGAAAATGCTTTTCGACCAAGAAATTGGATTGTATGAATGTTCAGACCGCTTGTGCTCTTGAAGTTTATATTCAAAGTCATGAGGAATCATTTGGGTAAGTTTAGTTCTTGCCTGTAAATGTAATAGAGTGTTGAAATCATTTGAAGAAATTGAAGAATTTGCAGCAAAGGAAACAGACAGTACAGACAATCTTAAAACTATTAAGTAGGACACATATTAACTGAAAAGGAGTCAACATCTGGAACAGCTATGTCTGTATGAAGTACTTCAACATTACAGCTTGAAAAGAAATGTTAAACAGAATTTAAAAGAAGGAAAATATGCAGTAGTTGGATGTCATAGTTGTTTAGTAAAACATGCAAAGGGTAATCTCATAAACCACAAGAAAGTTAGTTGTGAAACTTCAGATATGCAAGAATTTACTATTTAACACTTCTGCAACTGTTTAAACCATGGCGTAGTGAACATGAATTACTTGGAGACTTTGACTGCTACAAAGATTCTTTTAATGCATGTAAAGATAGCGTTGCATGTATAACTTTTCCTATATATTTAAAAATGTTGAATGATGAAGTTGAACAGGAAAAGACTATTACAGCTGAAATAATAAATGAAAGTTATCAAGATAGTCAAACTATAGTGGTCCATGTAGTCATGATCCTCTTGGACAACCAATGCTGGAAAATGAAGCAGGCATTGCTATGCATGAAGTTGAAATTGCAATGTGATACAGCAGGTCCAAACAGTGAAATGGGGTGTTGATTCTACGATTGAGGATGTCAGAAGTTAAAGTCTGTGATAATTTCTGTGTACCCCCTCCGATCAGGTGCAAGCAACTCTAGGTCCCAACAGTGGAACAGTATCTTAATCCCACAGTGGACGATGTTAGAATTGCATCTGAGAGTGGAGATGAAGGTACTCTGTTCGACCCGGTGCTAACAACGGATGACACAATAGATGATGTCTGATATTACCTGCTGGTTGCTTTTCACAGAGATCCCTCTGTTGAAGTGCATCAGACTTCGTGCTTCTGTACTTAACTGCTGCACATGATTAATGGGCTTGGTTGACTGCAGTCGCTGGACTACACCACAGTATAGCAGGTCCGAACAGTGAAACATGGTCTTGATTCTATGATTGAGGATGTCAGAAGTTAAAGTGTGTGATGATTTTTGTGTACCCCTCTTATCAGGCGCAATGAACTATAGGTCCCAATAGTGGAATGCTGTCTTGATCCCACAATGGACGATGTTAGAACTGCATCTGAGAGTGGAGATGAAGGTACTGCCTTCGAGTAGGTGCAAGAAACTCTAGGTCCCAACAGTGGAACAGTGTCTTGATCCCAGAATGGACAATGTCATATGGCCGGGATGCCTGTCACCCCCTCCCAACACAATCCCCAAGGATGGGAAGTCGGACGCAGGCTTGAACTTTTGGAAGGCGGGAGGGAGTCACCCTCCCGGCCGTATTTTTTAAAATATGAAACAAAATTTAAAACATTAAATAAAAGTTTCATAATCATGTACAATTTTACATTTATTACATTTCGATGAAGACATGTTCTTTGGCTAACCTTAACAGATCTCTAATACAAAGGTTTCCTAGCCGAGTCTAACAAGCTTCAAATGCATACATTCTAAATTAAAATTGTACATCCTAGCATTAAGGGCCAACGGCAAGGTCTTAACCGGTGTCAGATCCCTACTACCAAAACTCTCGCCCTCACGGTGTGAGTGGCGCATGCGCAGAGGACTCTACCCTCATTGCCAACTGTAATTTCCCTTGTCGTGGTGGGGGTCCCCTTTTCACTCGACGCCATCTTAACGGTCATCCGAGTTCCCGTGTGCGGTATCTGTAGGAAGGTCAGCGTGGACTCCCCCCCCATCCCCACACTCTCTATCCGCCGTCGCGGATATCCGGCCCCCGGGAAATTAGTAAGAGGGGCATATAGCTGCCTCCTCCCCTGGGAGGGGCCTATGGCCGTCTCCCCTTAGGCGACCCATCCTTAGTGGGTGCTGCCTCCCTGTGGGAGGGGCCAATGGCCGCCTCCCCCCGGGCGCTCCCATCCATTCTGGGTGGCGCCCCCCTCTAGGGACCTTGAAATTACTGCTCACCGATCATGACCTTACCGCCCGACCAAAAAATAAATACGACAGTTGATTACCTACTAAGGAAGGAAAATTCAGCATTGCCTAATTGTATCCTCGACTGTTTACTCCTAAAAAGAAAAACAGTATCCTACAGACAGAAGTCACATCTTTAACCTCAACATTCCTTTACTTTTCTACAAAGGAAAAAAGGGCCTAACTCAGCAAACTTTATTACAAAACAAACATTGCCATAAGGGGCTGGTGGGTGGGTCAAAATTGCTGCTTGTTCCGTCGAGGGCTCACGAGCAACGAGTGGGTGCAGCCTTCAGAGCACAGGAACAAGAGGACGCTTCTTCGGATTCCCGCTCTATTTATTCTTCTGCGGGAGGGCGTGTACCCTCCTCCGGTACGCCCACTGGGCGTGGTCATCGGTGTAGGTGTCTAGGACAACCCCTCCTGGGCGGCAAAAGGCGCGCCCGGGCGACGCCGCTTCGGGCTTACCAGCCGAGACACGCCCCCTGCCCAAAATGGTTTCCCGGGAGGATCGGGGCACCCAACCATACGTTCGGGGGGACCGAGTGGCCGCCCCTTTCCATATGGCTGGGATGCCCGTCACCCCCTCCCAACACAATCCCCAAGGATGGGAAGTCGGATGCAGGCTTGAACTTTTGGAAGGCGGGAGGGAGTCACCCTCCCGGCCGTATTTATTAAAATATGAAACAAAATTTAAAACATTAAATAAAAGTTTCATAATCATGTACAATTTTACATTTATTACATTTCGATGAAGACATGTTCTTTGGCTAACCTTAACAGATCTCTAATACAAAGGTTTCCTAGCCGAGTCTAACATGCTGCAAATGCATACATTCTAAATTAAAATTGTACATCCTAGCATTAAGGCCAACGGCAAGGTCTTAACCGGTGTCAGATCCCTACTACCAAAACTCTCGCCCTCACGGTGTGAGTGGCGCATGCACAGAGGACTCTACCCTCATTGCCAACTGTAATTTCCCTTGTCGTGGTGGGGGCCCCCTTTTCACTCGACGCCATCTTAACGGTCGTCCGAGTTCCCGTGTGAGGTATCTGTAGGAAGGACAGCGTGGACTCCCCCCCCATCCCCACACTCTCTATCCGCCGTCGCGGATATCCGGCCCCTGGGAAATTAGTAGGAGGGGCATATAGCCGCCTCCTCCCCTGGGAGGAGCCTATGGCCGTCTCCCCTTAGACGACCCATCCTTAGTGAGTGCCGCCTCCCCGTGGGAGGGGCCAATGGCCGCCTCCCCCCGGGCGCTCCCATCCATTCTGGGTGGCGCCCCCCTCTAGGGACCTTGAAATTACTGCTCACCGATCATGACCTTACCGCCACAGGCCGGATAGTTGACCGACTATCTGGCCCCCCCAACTCCTCCTAAAGGTCATGCTTCCTCAAACCCCTTAGCCATGCTATGAAGTCTCCTATGAGTAAATCATTCCCCTCCCGGGACAGGTGAATCCCATCATTCAGATACATGTGATCACCCCGAATACACCCATGAGGAATGCTATGCAACTGTGCAGAGCGAAACAATCTACCAATTTTATTGTTTACCCTCTTCACCGAATGGTTCAGTGCTGACACCAAAAGGCCCCCCCGCCATACCTTCCTGGGAATCATGTGGGACCAGGCAATCGTGCACCCCGGGATTCTTTTCGCCAACCAGCTAACAGCAGACAAAACTTGTTCGAACAACACTCGTCTACCCAGTGTCACCAAGTCATTGCCCCCCAGGTGTACTATGACTACAGATGGCGGTGACCTTTGCCGCCCTAAGAGACCCTCAACAAATGGCTCGAATTGGTCAAAACAGAGCCGGCCCTTCCCATGGAAGGTACTCTGTACCCGTATTCCCCAGCTGCGCGAGTCGCGTCACCTGCTTTGAATACGTCCCCGGCGCGCCTCACGTATGAGTGGCCCACGACCCATACCACTCTCTCTCTAGACGGTGATCCATGACCGCTGGTCTCCTGGTACTGGGTCGACTGCAAATTCCGCCCCGCGTGACAGGCTCGCGAAACTGTAATTAAAACAAAAGACAAGAAGCGTGAGTGCATGTCAATTGATCTTTACAACATGTGCAATCGCACATACCTTTTGAAGCAATTCGAGGACAATCGCCCCAACTTTTTCACTTCATCCGCACTCTGACCCCTGGCTGTAGCCTCAGTAGCAGCCCCTATCCTAAAGGAGTGGGTCCCAAAATCGCATGGGTCCATGCCCGCCGCAGCGATTGTCAGTGCTAGCACCCTCTGGAACTGAAACCTCGTCAGTGGGGTGCCATCCTTGTGCCTCAGCAAACTCCCCCCCCCATGTAGCCGCCCTCAGTGCCAAGTATTCCTCTATACACATTATCGGGCACGTGGGGGACCCTCGCGCACGCTGCACAACAACACTATTTCCCATAGCCTCTTGGTCGGTCTTGGACCTGGCTATCGTGACCACCATCGAATCACCCCTAATTTGGACGTGATCCCTTCATAAGCCTCCCTCAACGTCTTTCGTATTGCTTGCGACCAGTTCGCTCACCCGCATAGCCCCGTGGAACGCTAATGCGAAAGCTGCCCGGAACAGAACTGCTTCGAATTGGGAGGAGCATGTCTCGTCTAGTTTCGCTATGAGTAGGGACAACCTATGTAAGCCAATCGGGCGCCTTTCATCTTGCTTGCGACCCTCGAGGCGCTGCCAGCCGCGAAGGGCTTTTTTCACCAAAAAGGAACCCGTTGGGTCTTTTATGCCATGCACCTGCGCCATGAATGAAATGGCCGCCCTATGCCTATTGGCCGTTGCCGCTGATCGGCCTTCCCTGTGCAGTGCTACCAGGAACCCCAGGAAGGATTCCTCCTGACCCCAGCTCTGATTCCCTGCCGGACCCAAAAATGTGCAATAGGAACGAAATGCTCCTTCATATGCCTTCATTGTCCTGGGGGCTAAGCTTGCTGCCACGAGGTCTTGTAATCCGGGGCACCGATTAGCCAAAGTGCTTCGGGGAATGGTGCCGCCACTAGGTCCGCTGTAGGTAGATAACCCCTGAACGCCTGCATATGTGAGCGAGAGAGTGCATCAGCCGCATGATTCAGTACACCCGGTACATGTTTCGCCCTGAACTGTACATTCAGTCTCATGCAAAGCAGCACAACTTCTTTCAATAATCTCAAGATCCATTTGCAGCGTGCTGCCTGTTGGTTAATGCATTCGACAACAGTCATATTATCAGACCAAAACACCACTGAGCGGTCTCTGAAATCGTTTGGCCATGCCATCAGAGCAACAAAAATGGGGAATAGCTCCAGGAACCCAATGTTACTTGTGAGACCGCTGAAGTGCCACCACGCCGGCCATGTTTGCGCCGACCATCAATTACCAAAAATGGCGCCAAATCCCACGCTCCCCGCCGAGTCAGTCCACAGACCTAGCTCATCTGAAGACGCTGGCGGCTTGTTCCACACTACTCGACCGTTGAAGTCCGCCAGAAATGCCAACCAAATGCGCATATCCTGGCGAACCTCTGCAGACAGTCTCGTACGGTGGTGTCCTTCTTTGAGACCAACCATACCTTGTGCAATAGAGCGTGAGAAGGGGCGGGCCATTGGTATCACTCTCAAGGCAAAGTTAAGCTGGCCCACTGTTTGCTGCAACTGGTGCAGGGTCACTTTCTCCTTACCAAGGCATAGCTTCAAGGAAGCCCTAAACTTGGCCACCTTTCCCATCGGCAAACGGAAACATCCCTCCACAGAATCAAGCTCAATTCCCAGAAACTCCAGTGAAGTAGATGGTCCAACCGTCTTACCTGGTGCCAATGGGACTCCAAACTCCCTCATGAGGATGCAGAAGTCGTGCAGCGCCTGCGCACATTTCGTATCGCCGGCTGCTCCCAAAAACAGGAAATCATCGAGATAATGCATAACATGCCTATGCCCTGCGGCCTCGGTGAATGCCCACTCTAAAAAACAACTGAACATTTCGAAATAGGCACAAGAAATGGAGCAACCCATAGGCATGCATTTATCCATGTAATAACTCCCTTGGAATGCAAACCCTAGCAAACGCTGATCCTGCGGGTGTACCGGGAGCAACCGGAACGCCGATTCGATATCTGATTTCGCCATCAGTGCCCCGGGGCCCAGGCGATTCAGCATGGCCACGGCGTCATCGAACGATGCGTACCGCACCGAACAGACTTCTGGGTCAATGGCCTCGTTCACCGAGGAACCCCTTGGAGCAGACAGGTTATGAATAAGTCTATATGGCTGAGATACCCGCCACCCCCTCTCAACACAATCCCCAAATGAGGGAAACCGGAAACAGTTCTTGAAGTTTTTGGAAGTGGGAGGGAGTGACCCTCCCGGCCGTATTTATTAAAACAAAAAATTAAAACGGTTAAACATTAATGTACAATTTCATACCACATTGCGATGTTTGGCTAACTTTAACAGATTCTCTAATACAGAGGTTCTCCTAGCCGATCTAACATCCTACAAAACATTTACTTGAAATATTGAAATTGTACATCCTAACGTTTAAGGGCCAACGGCAAGGTCGTAACCGGTGTCAAGATCCCTAACCAGACATACCCCCCCCACTTGGGAGGGGCGACCGCACTGAGGCGTACTCACGTGCAACTACTACAATTTCCCTTGTCTTGACGGGGGCACTTATCAACTCGACGCCATTTAAAGGTCGTTCGAACTCGTGTGAGGTATCTAGAAGGTATCGTAGACCTCCCCCCAACCCCACACAACTTACCGCATCTGCCGTCGCAGATGTCACTGGCCCCGGGAAATTCCCCAGGAGGGGGCTGTACCCCCTCCTACACAGGAAGGGGCCTTGACCGCCTTTCCTCTTCTTTCGGCGACCCATCCTTAGAAGGGACCGCCTCCCCGTTGAGGGGCCAAAGGCCACCTCCCCCGAGCGCTCCCATCCGTGTTGGGTGACGCCCACTCATAGGGATCTTCCAATTAGTGCTCACCGATCATGACCTTACCGCCTACCGCCTGACCGAAATAAATACGACAAATGCTACTTAAATGAAACTACATTGGCCACTATGACCGAAAAAACCTGTGCTAAATGGACCTTAAATCCGAAATTCTTTAATCACACAACCTGAAAATTACACCAATCTTTATTACACACTAAATATCAACATAACACCAAAACAACCTGAAAACGAAATAGAATAACTGATCAACTTTATTAAAACAAACTAGCTGTCCTCAGGGGCTGGTGGGTGGGTCAAAATTGGCTCTTCGTTCCGTCTCGAGCTCACGTGCAGCGAGGAGGTGCAGCTTCAGAGCACAGGAACAAGAGGATGTCTTCTGGTCTTGCGTCTCCTTTTATCCATCTTCAGGGCGGGCGTAAACCCGCCCCTGCCTGCCCCGAGGGCGTGGCCGGCGGCGTCGGTGTCTAGGCCAGCCCACTCAAGGGCGGGAAAAAGCGCGCCCCGGCTACGCCGCTTCGGGCATACCAGCCGAGACGCGCCTCCCGCCCAAAATGGCTTCCCGGGGGGATCGAGGCTCTCTGCCATACGTTCGGGGGGACCGAGTGGTCGCCCCTTTCCATATGGCTGAGATACCCGCCACCCCCTCTCAACACAATCCCCAAATGAGGGAAACCGGAAACAGTTCTTGAAGTTTTTGGAAGTGGGAGGGAGTGACCCTCCCGGCCGTATTTATTAAAACAAAAAATTAAAACGGTTAAACATTAATGTACAATTTCATACCACATTGCGATGTTTGGCTAACTTTAACAGATTCTCTAATACAGAGGTTCTCCTAGCCGATCTAACATCCTACAAAACATTTACTTGAAATATTGAAATTGTACATCCTAACGTTTAAGGGCCAACGGCAAGGTCGTAACCGGTGTCAAGATCCCTAACCAGACATACCCCCCCCACTTGGGAGGGGCGACCGCACTGAGGCGTACTCACGTGCAACTACTACAATTTCCCTTGTCTTGACGGGGGCACTTATCAACTCGACGCCATTTAAAGGTCGTTCGAACTCGTGTGAGGTATCTAGAAGGTATCGTAGACCTCCCCCCAACCCCACACAACTTACCGCATCTGCCGTCGCAGATGTCACTGGCCCCGGGAAATTCCCCAGGAGGGGGCTGTACCCCCTCCTACACAGGAAGGGGCCTTGACCGCCTTTCCTCTTCTTTCGGCGACCCATCCTTAGAAGGGGCCGCCTCCCCGTTGAGGGGCCAAAGGCCACCTCCCCCGAGCGCTCCCATCCGTGTTGGGTGACGCCCACTCATAGGGATCTTCCAATTAGTGCTCACCGATCATGACCTTACCGCCACAAGGCCGGATAGTTGACCGGCTATCCGGACTCCCCACAAAAACTCCTACCTAAAGGTCATGTTTCAAAGATGTTAACCATGCTAAGAAGTCTCCTAAGAATAACTCATTCCCCACCCAAGACAAATGCACACCATCCCCCGAATACATCCTGTCATCATTAATACAGCTATGGGAAATAGAATGCAATGTCCTGGAACGGCACAACCTACTCACTTTATTGTTAAGCTTTCTAACGGAATGATTCAAAGCAGGTATAGAGATAGCCCCCCGCCACACCTTTCGTGGAATCAAATGGGACCATGCAATCGTACACCCCGGAACTCTCCTTGCCAACCAACTTACAGTGGAAAGCATTGCCTCCAGGAGTAGTCGTCTACCGATGGTGACCAAATCATTGCCCCCAACATGTACTATAACTATAGACGGCGGTGACCTTGTCCGCCCTAACAAATCCTCAAAGAATGTTTGAAACTGGTCAATACAGAGACCGCCCCTTCCGTGGAAGGACATCCTGTACCCGTATTCCCCAGCTACGTGAACCAAGTCACCTGCTTTGAATACGTCTGCGGCACGCCTCACGTATGAGTGGCCCACGACCCACACCTCCTTTTTCACAGCCGGTGATGTCTGACCGCTGGCCCGGTGTAGGGTCGACTGCGTAGTCCGCCCCGCCTCGTAGGCTTGCGTAACTGAAACCAAACAAAAACAAGAAGCGTGAGTACAGAGTACATAATTACAGCTTCACAACATGTGCAACCGCACGTATCTTTTATAACAATTGGAGGACCAACGCCCCACTCGTTTCACTTGTTCAACATTAAGACCCCTGGCTGTAGCTTCCGTAGCAGCCCCTATCCGAAAGGAATGGGTCCCAAAATCGCCCGGGTTCAAGCCCGCAGCGGCAATTGACATCGCAAGCACCCGCTGAAACTGAAATTTCGTCAGTGGGGTGGCGTCCGCGTGTCTTAACAAAGTCCCCCCCCATGATGCCACCCTTCGTGCTAGGTAATCCTCTAAACACTTTACCGGACATATGGAGGACCCAGGAATCCTGCGTATGATGACGCAGTCACCCAACCCATCTTGGTCCGTCTTGGACCTTACAAAGGAGACAGTCATTGTTTCTCCCCTGATCTGAACGTGTTCCTGGCACAAACCCCCCACCACATCCAGTTTGTTCCTCGCAACTAGTTCGCTTACCCGCATTGCCCCGTGAAATGCTAGCGTAAAAGCGGCTCGGAACAGCACCGCCTCAAACTGAGATGAACATGTGGCAGGGAGTGTAGCCAACAACTGGGACAATCTATCCAAACCTATCGGGTGCCTTAAATCCACTCTGCGACCCTCCAGGCGTTGCCACCCACGCAGCGCTTTCTGCACAACGAAAGACGCTGTAGGGTCTTGGATAGCGTGTGCTCTGGCAACAAAGGAAATGGCAGCACGATGCCTCTGGGCCGTAGCCACCGATTTCCCAGCCCTACGTAAGGACAACAGGAAATTCACTACCCACTCCTCGTGACCCCAAAGTCGCTCTCTAATAGTCCCCAAAAAGGCTAAATAGGCCCTAAACGCCCCTTCGTATGCCTTCCTCGTCCTTGGTGCTAGACTCTCTCCCACGAGGTGACGAAGTTCGGGGCACCGAGAGACCAGAGAGCTTCGGGAAATGGTGCCGGCTCCGGGTCCGCTGAGGGAAGGAAACCCGAAAAAGCCTGCATTTGAAAACGAGACAGTGCGTCAGCCGCCTGATTCAACACCCCTGGAACGTGTTTTGCTCTGAATAGCACGTTCAATTGCATACACAGTAAAACAATTTCTTTAAGCAGTCTTAAGATCAGTTTACAACGTGCTGCCTGACTATTGATGCACTCGACCACGGTCATATTGTCAGACCAAAATATGACAGAGTGATTCTTGAACCCATCAGGCCATGTTCTCAAGGCCACCAAGATGGGAAACAGTTCGAGGAAAGCAATATTACTCGTCAGACCATTCTCATGCCACCATGTCGGCCATCTTTGTGCCGACCATTTTGTGCCGAAAATGGCGCCAAAACCTACGCTTCCCGCCGAATCTGTCCACAGCCCCAGCTCTTCAGAAGACACGGCTGGTTTATTCCAGACGATTCTACCATTGAAATCCGCCAAAAATGCTAACCAAATACGCATGTCCTGGCGGATCTCGGCTGATAGTCTCGTGCGATGATGGCCTTCTTTAAGGCCAACCATCGCTTGGGCAATTGAACGGGAAAACGGGCGGGCCATTGGTATTACCCTCAGGGCAAAATTCAACTGTCCCACCACCTGCTGTAATTGTTGCAGCGTAAGTTTTGATGCATTTATACACAGTTGCAGCGCAGCCCTGAACTTCAACACTTTCTCGGCTGGCAAACGGAAACACCCCTCAATGGAGTCCAACTCGATCCCCAGAAACTCGAGGCAAGTCGTAGGACCCACTGTTTTACCCGGCGCCAATGGCACACCAAACTGTTTCATCAACACACAAAATTCGGCCAAGGCCCGGCCACATTCAAGACCCCCGTCAGCCCCAAGAAACAGGAAATCATCAAGGTAGTGCATTACATCTTGGAAACCCGTTTTCTTTGTGAAGACCCATTGTAGAAAACTACTGAATTTCTCGAAATAAGCACAGGATATAGAACACCCCATTGGCATACACCTATCCATGTAATAACAACCCTGAAACATGAAACCTAGGAGACGCTGGTCGTCTGGGTGTACCGGGAGCAATCGGAACGCTGACTCGATATCTGACTTCGCCATCAGCGCCCCGGGCCCCAGGCGATTCAAAATGGCTACGGCCTCATCAAAGGATGCGTACCGCACCGAACACACTTCTGGGTCGATTGCCTCATTTACGGAAAAACCTCGTGGAGCCGATAAATTATGAATTAGTCGGAACTCTCCAGGGTTTTTCTTGGGGACTACCCCTAAGGGGGAACAAACAAAATTCTGGACCGGGGGTACACTAAACGGGCCAGCGACCCGACCTCGAGTCACCTCTTTCCGGATCTTATCCTGTACTACGGTTGTATGCTGCAAGACGGAAATTTGATTTTTACACCTATCCACACCCTGAAAGTCCCCTACCGGGATGCGGAAACCATACGAAAAACCGTTTCGCAGCACCCCAGCAGAAGTACGATCCGGGTAGTCACTGAGCCAAGGAATCATTGCCAGGGTATCAATGGGAGTGGGTAAAGGCGCCCCTCGGACTATATTAGACCTGTTTGGCACCTCCTCTCCCCCCGTTATCACCCGTTCTGGCTCTGCACGAGGCCTCAGGATGGGACGACCCACAACCACTACATTCATGTTTGAATTTACACGATCCCTGCGGTCTCGTACATTTACCTCTGTTGTAATTAAAACAGAAACCCTTTCTTCCTGTATTGCCGGTAGGTTTCGAGTGATCGTCGGCACCCGAACCTGATCGAAAAGGCGTCCCCGCATATTGTCGGGAGGATTCGCCCACATTACTTCCTACCAACGGCATTTTCAACATTCCTGACTCTTTCATTTTATCCCAAGTCAAGGCATCATAACAATCCCAGGTTAAACTTTTATTATGCTCCTTTTCTTTTCTGAACATATTATCGTAACAAAACCAATGATTACCCTGGTGCGATGTCGAGTACCCCATGATTCGTGATTGGTAGATTGGGAACTCGGAAAGCAACTCAGGTCTACGTTCCCCCAAGATTGATGTAAAGATTCCCCAGGCATTGCCCCAATTGCCGATATTCTCATTCACTTTAAAGGCGGCCATTTTTGCGCGCCAAACACTCGGATGCATGAGATCCTTCTGACTCTTTACATGCTCCACCTCATAATGATCAACAAGCAATGAAAAAATGTTCACATACTCCCCCGCCCAAATCTTTTCCTTAATTGCCAAAGGAACATGTTGCCCCAACTTTTCTCTCCGAGAGGGTGTTGACTCATCCCTCGCGATCGGCAATGGCCGCTTACCTGCACCTGACGCTGCCTCTGTGGTCGCAATCGTCCCTGGTGTCTTGTCCCCTGCTGCAGCCGGCACGGGCACCTTGGCTGCTTCCCGTTTCTCACGCAATTGCTTTATCAGCGCCTGCGCTTCGACAGCCGTGGCGCCCTCGTTAGCTTTACCCAACCACGCTGCCAATTGTGCTGCCAACTCGGGCGGCATATCATCCTCGGACACGGGGGTGATCGGATTCCCCTCCTCTGGCACGGGAATTGGGGCCTCGAGCGGGGCACTGGGACCGGGGATCTCATCACCCGCTGCCCCCCTCCTGGGCCTCTTGTTTTTCCCTCCCGGGGCTGCTCCCGCCAAAGGACGTTTTGGACCCCTTTCCTCATTCTTGTCCACCCGCTTCTTTAGCTCGGACATCTCCTTCATGAGAACACGCAGCATCTGGTCGGTATTCATGCGCTTTCCAACCTTCTTCGGCATTCTCCAACAAAGTAACTGAAAAACAAACAAGAACGATTAAAACGCTCAAAATTGGCTCTTCGTTCCGTCTCGAGCTCACGTGCAGCGAGGAGGTGCAGCTTCAGAGCACAGGAACAAGAGGATGTCTTCTGGTCTTGCGTCTCCTTTTATCCATCTTCAGGGCGGGCGTAAACCCGCCCCTGCCTGCCCCGAGGGCGTGGCCGGCGGCGTCGGTGTCTAGGCCAGCCCACTCAAGGGCGGGAAAAAGCGCGCCCCGGCTACGCCGCTTCGGGCATACCAGCCGAGACGCGCCTCCCGCCCAAAATGGCTTCCCGGGGGGATCGAGGCACTCTGCCATACGTTCGGGGGGACCGAGTGGTCGCCCCTTTCCAAACTCCCCGGGTCTTTCTTCGGGACAACCCCTAACGGGGAACAGATGAAATCCGCCACCGGTGGGCGATGAAAAGGCCCTGCCACTCGCCCTAAGCTGATCTCCTTTGCAATTTTTCTCTCTACCACACTTGGATTATGTTGCGCCGATAACTGGTTTTTACAAAAGGAGTTCCCTTGAAAATCCCCCGCCGGGATGTGGAAGCCGTGCAAGAATCCCTTCCTCAACACCCCAGCGGAGACATGATCAGGGTATTTGTTTAACCAAGGAGTCATAGCCATGAGATCAACGGGTGTAGGCAATTGGTCACTACGTTCTACCTTACTCCTGCTTGGACCCTCCCTTTCCTCCCGCCCCGTTATTTTTTGATCTACATGAACTCTCCTGGTGTGAGGAATTCCCACAGCCCGCACACACATGCTTGAACCTACATGTTCCTTGCGGTCTGTTACAGTTGCCTCGATTGAAGGCCCAACAGACCCCCCGCTTGCCGCCATTCCCGCCGGTTTTCGGCTGGTGATCGACACCGGCGCCTGCTCGAAAGGGCACTGCGGGCTTTTGGCGGAAGACCCCCGACCCACTCCCGCCCGGCGAGGATGTACCTGTCGGCCCCGGCAGGAGCTGCTTATGCCATGAGACCGAGTCGAGGCAGTCCCATGTCAGAGAGGCATCATATTCTTTCGCTTTTCGGAATTTCATGTCATAACCTTTCCATTCCTCTCCCTCATACATTGCATAAAAATCCATAATACAAGTTTGATAGCAAGACAGTTCAGTTAACACCTCAGGTTTACATTCCCCCATAACTGCATTAAATATTGCAAAGGCCTTCGCCCAATTCGTTATCGTTTCATCCACCCTGAATTCCGCCATCTTGGCGCGCCACACGCTCGGGTGCCACAAATCTTTCTGGGTTTTAGCATATTCCATCTCGCGATGGTCAGTTAATAATGAAAACATATTGACATATTTGTCTCCCCATATTAACTCTTTTGTGGCCATAGGGATGTGCTGTGCCACCCTCCCCCGCCTTGAGGGTAATGAGCCCTCCCCCGCCATTGGCAAAGCGAGCTTACCCTGTTCGGTCGTTGTTCCCGCCGTTTTCTCGAGACCAACTGCAGGTCCTACCGGTGTCACCTGTGGGGAAACAAGAGGAAGATTTGCCCTTGCGGCATCTCGCGACTGCCGCAATTGCTGGATTAGTAGCTTG
Source organism: Lissotriton vulgaris (assembly GCF_964263255.1). Lineage (NCBI taxonomy): Eukaryota > Metazoa > Chordata > Amphibia > Caudata > Salamandridae > Lissotriton > Lissotriton vulgaris. The sequence continues at coordinate 397,295,251 of NC_141696.1, read as the reverse complement.
GCCTCTTCGGCCGTGTCTCCGGGCGCCTTGGCACCCCCTGCCTTTTTATTGAGCCATGCGGCCAACTGGGTGGCCAATTCAGGAGGCATTTCTTCATCGCTAGCGGGGGTAATCACTACCGGGATCGGTTGACCCGCGTCTGCGATTGGTACCGAGTTGTCTGCCGGTGTGACAGGGGTGGCCGGGGGTACCTCTGGGACCGGAACCTCCCCTGAAACCGCCCTCCTCTTGACCCGCTTCCCTCTACCCTCGGGAACGATTCCCGGCAAGGCCGGGCCTATTACCTTCTTAGGGTTGCCAGGATTGCTCAGCGCAGCCAGTTGTTTTTTGACTTCCACCAAACCTCGACCGATCGATGGGAATTGACCGAGTTTCCGCTCCATGGAAGCCATCCGGATCGACAACAGGCGTAGCACCTTATCCGTCTCGGAACCCTTTCCTGCTTTCTTGCCAGCCATGGTTTCGATTATCTGCTCCTAGACGATCAAGGGGGTCCTGGACTCTTCGCCTTCGAGTAACTGAAAGAGAAACACAAGAATTATAAGTTCTCAAAATTGCTGCTTGTTCCGTCGAGGGCTCACGAGCAACGAGTGGGTGCAGCCTTCAGAGCACAGGAACAAGAGGACGCTTCTTCGGATTCCCGCTCTATTTATTCTTCTGCGGGAGGGCGTGTACCCTCCTCCGGTACGCCCACTGGGCGTGGTCATAGGTGTAGGTGTCTAGGACAACCCCTCCTGGGCGGGAAAAGGCGCGCCCCGGCTACGCCGCTTCGGGCATACCAGCCGAGACACGCCCCCCCGCCCAAAATGGTTTCCCGGGAGGATCGGGGCACCCAACCATACGTTCGGGGGGACCGAGTGGTCGCCCCTTTCCAAATACAACCTTTTACTTGGCTTTCAGAGAACTTCCTCTTTTGAGGTGACTCGCACTCTGTGCTTTTGTAGTTAACTGCTACACATGATTATTGGACTTGGTTGAGTGCTGTCGCTGGAATAGACCGCTATACAGCAGGTCTGAACAGTGAAACGGGGTCTTGATTCTATGATTGAGGATGTCAGAAGTTAAAGTTTGTGATGATTTCTGTGAACCCCCCCCCCCCCGATGAGGTGCATCAAACTCTAGGTATCAACAGTGGAATGGTGTCTTGATCCCACAAGGGATGATGTTAGAACTGCATCTGAGAGCGGAGATGAAGGTACTCCCTTCCACCAGGGGCAACCAACTCTAGGTCCCAACAGTGGAATGGTGTCTTGATCCCAGAATGAACGATGTCCGATATTACCTGCTGCTTGTTTTTCACAGAACTCCCTCCGTTGAGGTGCCTCAGACCTTGTGCTTCCGTAGTTACCCACATCAATGCTAAAGTAATTCTCCTTCAGTGCTGAAAGTGCTTGACTCCCATTGTTCATGACGAGCTCAGCTCGTCATGAGCACACAAGCAGTGTACTGCATGACGAGCTGAGCTCGTCATGAGCATGGAAGGGGTTAACTGCTGTACAGGATTATTGGGCTTGGTTGACTGCAGTCTCTGGACTACACCGCAGTACAGCAGGTCCAAACAGTAAAATGGCATCTTGATTCTATGACTGAGGATGTCCGAAGTTAAAGTATGTGTTGATTTCTGTGTACCCCCTACGGTCAGGTGCAACCAACTCTAGGTCCCAAAAGAGGAACGGTGTCTTAATCCCACAATGGACGATGTTAGAACTGCATCTGAGAGTGGAGATAAAAGGTTCTTCCTTTGACCAGGTGCAACCAACTCTAGGTCCCAACAGTGGAACGGTGTCTTGATCCCACAATGGACGATGTCCGATTTTCCCTGTTGAGGTGCATCACACTCTGTGCATCCGTAGCTAACTGCTGTACATGTTTAGTGGGCTTGGTTGACTGTAGTTGCTGGACTACACCACGATACAGCATGTCCGAACAGTGATACGGGGTCTTGATTCTATGATAGAGGATGTCAGAAGTTAAAGTCTATGATTATTTCTGTGCACCACCTCTGAACAGGTGCAACCAAGACTAGGTCCCAACAGTGGAACGGTGTCTTCATCCCACAATGGACAATGCCCTATATTACATTTTGCCTGGTTTAGATTGAACTCCCTCTGTTGAGGTGCATCACACTCTGTGTGTTGTAGCTAATTGTTGCACAATATTATTGTGCTTGGTTAACACCAGTCGGTGGAGTACACCGTGGGACAGCAGGCCTGAACTGTGAAACGGGGTCTTGATTGTATGATTGAGGATGTCAGAAGTTAAAGTGTATGAGGATTTCTGTATACCCCCTGCGATGTGGTGCAACCAACTCCATGCTTTTGAATTCGACGGTATGTGACTGTGAGGTGTTAATGAATACTGCCTCTGGCTACATTGCAGTCATCAGGGCTCACAATTCAGATCGAGTGGTGATTGTTTAATTACAGAATCCAGTAGTCAACTAATTAGAATTTCTATTGAAATATACACAATATCCTTTTAGTATACTTGCTTGAAGACATTTTTTTAGATGACTTATAGGTTTACTTCAATGACTAAATTTATCTTGCAAGTGCAAAGGAACACTGAATACTCTACACTATGGATAGCAGAAATCACAATTCAAATTGCTTTGATTTATGTATTGCAGAGTTTTCTGTCATTTATGTTGTTGTATTTTGTGAAGAGCAAGTGAGAAAAAGTATTCATGGTTGTCTGTGTGAGTACTGCCTTTAATTAACACTGCAGACAGCAGTGTTCACAATTCAGATCGAGTTGCCATTGTAGATGACGCAGTCCTGTAGAAAAAGACATTGCTCCAGTGCGCACTGTCTACACCATGCACATGTATTATTACAGGCTACGCACACGCTTTTTGTTGCTTCGCGTATGACAAAATGTGTAGCTCAAGTCCACCTTACGTAACTGTGAGCCCCTGCTGACCGCTTTCTCTGGCCTACACTGCAGACACCACTGTTCACAATTTAGATTTAGTTGATATTGCAGATGTCTTCATCCCACAATGGAAAATGTCCGATATTACATTTTGCCTGGTTTTGATTGAACTCCCTCCGTTGAGGTGCATCAGACTCTGTGTGTGCTAGCTAACTGTTGAACATTATTATTGTGTTTGGTTAACACCAGTCGGCGGAGTACACCGTGGTACAGCAGGTCTGAACTGTGAAACGGGGTCTTTGATTGTATGATTGAGGATGTCAGAAGTTAAAGTGTGTGATGATTTCTGTATACCCCCTGCGATGTGGTGCAACCAACTCCATGCTTTTGAATTCAACGGTACGTGACTGTGAGGTGTTAATGAATACTGCCTCTGGCTACATTGCAGTCATCAGGGCTCACAATTCAAATCGAGTGGTGATTGTTTAGTTACAGAATTCAGTAGTCAAGAAACTACAACATCTACTGAAATATACATAATATATTTTTGAGTATACTTGCTTGAAGAAATGTTTTTAGATGACTTGAAGTGTTCACAATTCAGATCAAGTCGCTATTGTAGATGACATAGTCCTGTAGGTAAAGACATTGCTCCAGTGCGCACTGTCTGCACCATGCATATGTATTATTACAGGCTCTGCACATACTCTTTTGTTGTTTTGCTAATGACAAACTGGGCAGCTCAAGTACATGTTACGTAGCTATGGGCCCTTGCTGACCACTCTCTCTGGCCTGCACTACAGACAGAAGTGTTTGCAATTCAGATTGAGTGGTGATTGTTTAATTACAGAATCCAGTAGTCAAGTAACTAGAGTTTCTATTGAAATATACACAATATCCTTTTAGTATACTTGCTTGAAGACTTTTTTTTAGATGACTTATAGGTTTACTTCAATGACTAAATTTATCTTGCAAGTAGCTGTGAGGCCCTGCTAACCGCTTTCTCTGGCCTACACTGCAGACACCAGTGTTCACAATTTAGATTTAGTTGATATTGAAGATGATACTGTGTTATTGGCAACAGATATTACTCCTAGTACGGCCCACCTGCAGAACGCATCATCGCTGGTTGTTGACTTGCTGAATGCTTTTGATAAGACTATCTGAGTGCACTAGAACTGATGGACCCTTTATGATACAATCTTTTTGTGTATTATTTCAGATGTATTGATTGTGTCTCAGTATACCACAAGTTGTGGTTCTTTAACAATAGAATATTTTTCTGTATTATTTTACATCTACTGTCCATACCTTACTGCAGCACAAACTATTGATTCTTTTATTATTGAATGTCTGTGTGTGATCCTATGATTACTGTTGTAGTTGATGATGGCAGCAACAATTCCCTGAGGGCTGGTTGTGTGTAATGTAAGATGTGTATACATAGCAAAAAGTTTCAAAAAAGCTCTCTAAGCAGAAAAGGTGTGTCTCATCAAATGCTGTAGAGAGAATGACTAAAATGGATGGCGTTCTCTAACTGCTACAATGGGAAATGTTATCAACTAATCAAATGCTTTTTTTTAAGGATACATGGCAATCACGCATGAAAGGACACTGCATCCGATGTGATTATAAGACAATGTATTTACTATAATATAAGTTTATTACAGTTGAAAATATATAAATGTTTGAACTATTTTAGATTATTGCTTGCTCTGATATACACTTTAAAGTTACTCACATATACTTTTGAGACAGAAAACAAAAATGTGGGAATGGCATACCCGGTGCGATACCATACCTCTATGACACAAGACAGGGCATGGCATCGTGCACTCGTTGCATACGGCATGCACAATAGGTGCAATCCCATACGTACATGATGTAATGTGCGGCTTGGCACTGCATACCCGTCGCTTACCAAACTAGCAGCTGGTGCGACCTCGTCCTTATATGTTGATTCTTGGGACACGGTGCCACAAACGCGTCAGATACGAAATGCGTATCATTTCCATATGGTGCATAGGATTCGTGTCCTGATGGAACTTGTTAGACTAACGGTACGGACTTTAGTTTACTCTAAAAAAAGAAAAAATTATGTACATATTTTTGGGGAAGATATAAAATATTACATAATTTTTAAAATAAAAAAAGGATAATAGAGTTCCAAAATATTGTTAAAAAAAATTATAAAAAATATAGATTTTATACATATTAAATTATGAAATTAACATTTAAAGAAACTTTGAAATTTACTGAAAAAAACATAGGTTTTACAGACGTTATAGTTAGGAATTAGCATTGAAAAAACCTTAGAAATACACTGAAAAAACCATAGGTTTCAGGGACGTTATAGTTAGTTGGACATTTCACTCATACAAAATGATAGAAATTTCCCTTTTATAGTTAGTTGAGCTAACTATAACTCGCGCCCCTGCAATGCACTGCTGATGACGTTACATATTACATCATGCGTGACATGGTCAGTGACATCACTGATGACATTACTGAAGGCATCATCCACGTGACAATCCGATGCAGCTCATCAGATTCTAATATAACACTTGATACACCCACTGTAAAATACAGAATATAATTTTTGAAACAATGAACATACCAGTACCAGTTAGTACATATCCACTGAATAATTCCTGTGTCTTCACATATATGAATTCATTCACCCATATAATCAGCTATCAATACAACATTATCATATCCACTCACACATCTGTACAGACACTGCCTCTCATTCATAGAGTTATTCACAGACGTAGCCAGTAATAGAAATAAGTAATCACACTGTTATTTACTCACCTGTACAGTTATACACATACCACCTCACCTATTTAAACATATACTAACACATACTTTCACTCTAATACAGCAACTAATACAAGAACACCCTGGTCCATACAGGCTCTCTTACAATTTATCTCTCTCACATAAAGTTATTTATACAGTCCAACATTCACTTATACTGCTTTGTTATATGTAGTTACTCACACATGTACCACTGAGGCATCCAATCACTCACTAAGACATCTATATACAAACTCACCCAGCGATACAGCTGTTCACAAATACAGACTTGAACACATATACACAGTGAATTATCCACTCACACATTTATGCACAGAATCATACCCCCAACCCATGCACACAGACACTCAGGCACCCATACAGATACTCAGACAAGTAATCAATACCACATATAGATCTTCATTTAGCTGCTAACCAAACCATGCAACCACTTACGAACCATCTGACAACCTAAACTGAGTGAATGCTGTATCAAGCGCTAAAAAATCCATTAAGTAAGACACAATTAATCACTCACTAATACAGTCAATCACGCACCTACCTAATCATGCATCCTGACTCTTATACACCCATTCACTCTTCAGTACACCTTGGCATATATATATATATATATAAAACATATTTACATTTTATAGAAACACATAGTAACTGGATGATGTAATCAGTGATGTCATTTAGATATCATCAGTGAAGTCATCAGTGATGTCACTGACTATGTCATGAATAATGTTATATGCAGTGCATTGCGGGGGCGAGAGTTATAGTTACCTCAACTAACTATAACAGGGGAATTTCTATCGTTCGTATGAGAGAAATATCCCACTAACTATGATGTTCCTGAAACCCATGTTTTTTCCGTGAATTTCTAAGGTTTTTTAAATGCTAATTCCAAACTATAACGTCTGTAAAACCTATTGTTTATATATACCTATGGTATATATATATTACCTACTGGCGGTCGCAAGTAGGTAGTTATAGTTAAAACCTAGTATCCATAGGAAATCCGCAACATTCTATTTGGAATAACTTTGGCGCCGGTGGACGAATCTTCACAAATTCCTCCAAGAAAATGGCCTGCTCCGCTCCGCTCCTTCCTTGAAAGTTTGGGGGTGATTCGTGCAGAGGAGGCCTAAAAAAAAGGGGGGTCCCAAAATGTGTTTTTCCCATGCAGTTTTCCATAGGACCTTTAGCCAGGGCTACAGCCCGAACGGCTAAACGGAATTACATAAAATTTGGCAAAAAGGTAGAGTTCTGTTCGCAGATCACGCTTCTTGTTAAATGGTGTAAATCCGTTCAGTAGTTCCTTAGAAAATAATAAGTAAACTCATAAGTATATCTATAGGAGCTTACTGTAAGCTGACTATACTCTGTACCTTCCCGAGCACAAGCTGAATGCTAATTGGCTGTCAACACTCCAAACCAGGAAGTTTTGGCAGCCATCTTGTGCCTCGGTAGAACCGAGTTATAGTTCAAAATTAGCATTTAAAAAACCTTAGAAATTCACTAAAAAAACCATAGGTTTCACACATGTTATAATTAGCTGGACATTTCACTCATACAAAACCATTGAAATTCCCCTGTTATAGTTAACTATAATTCGCGCGCCCGCAATGCACTGCTGATGACGTCACATATTACATTACTCATGACATGGTCACTGACATCACTCATGACAATCATTGGTTTTGTATGAGTGAAATGTTCAGGTAACTATAACACGTGTGAAACCTGTGGGTTTTTTTTCAGTGAATTTCTAAGGTTTTTTAAATGCTAATTTTTAATTGGAACGTGTGGGAAACCTATAGTTTTTTCAGTGAATTTCAAAGGTTTTTTAAATGCAAATTTATAACTATTACATGTGTGAAACCTATGAATTTTTCAGTGAATTTCAAAGGTTTTGTAAATGATAATTCTTAAATGTATTAATTTTTATATTTTTTTATACTGATTTACTACATTATTTTAAATTATTTATTTTTAGATATTTTATTTTTTAAATTACATTACATATTTTTTATATAAATTGAAAAATAAATGTTTTAATATATTTTTTCAATTTATTTATATTTTATATAGCAGGCAATGATATCCTATGGATGGAAATTCAAGTTACTGTAACTACGATTAGAATTACTTTTCAGAATCAATAGTGGGCTGAAAGATGAAATTCGTAGTTCGGCTAATTTTTGAGGAATTTTTTAAAGTTCCAAAACACCACACTTAAATTTTTTTTCAAGTGAAACCAGTCAATGTTAACCTATGGAAGGAAATTCAAGTTACTGTAAGTATGGTTAAAATTACTTTTCATGATCAGTAGTGGGCTGAAAGGTTCAGCACTGACGTCTCTCATGATAACAGGTGAGTAAATCGGAATTCGTACTTCGGCTGATTTTAAACGAATATTTCGTTTAATAGTGAAGGAAAGGGGCAGGGCCTGAGGCGGGTTTTAGATTGGGGAATATATTCCTCTTCAATCCTGAGGTTATCTGTGAGCCAACTAGCCCATCATGTACCTTCAGTTTGCGCCAGGGAGCCGCGTTGCAGAGAGGTGTTCGGAGGGCACGCCCCCTTCTTACAACACTCTGCAACGCAGCTCGGTGGCACTTACTAGAGGTACCCATTGGACTAGTTGTCCCCTAGGGGTCCTGTGCATTGAAGAGGAATATATTCCCAAAGCTAAAACGCACCACAGGGCGTGTTTGCACACATGTCACCTCAAGCCCCGGCCCCTACCTTCACCACTGTCCAAACATGCCCCATAATGCGTTCCAGGTTGGGGGATTAAGTCCCCTTGCATACTGGTGGTCCCTGGGGGCCAACTAGCACACCAAAAACCTCCACATGCGCCAGGGGGCTGTGTTGCAGAGAGGTGTAAAAAGGGCCGTGGCCTCATTACACCTCTCTGCAACGCAGCCCCCTGGCCCTTTTTCAGAGGAGGAACTAATTCCCTTTGCATACTGGGGGTCCCTGGGGGCCAACTCAAACTCATTACCTACTGGCGGTCGCCAGTAGGTATATATAGTTAGGATTTTTTCTCTATGGGATTTTTGAAAATTCTATGTCTAATAACTTTGGCGTTTAGGGACGGAATTGGCTGAAATTTTCAGGAAAATTGAACATTTTGTTTCTGAGCAGCACCTGACAATTTGGGGGGGTTTCATCAAGGGGGGCCGAGAAAAAAGGGGGGGTCCCAAAACGCGTTTTTCCCATGTTAATTTCCATAGGGCGGTTGGCCTCACTTTTAGCTCGAACGGCTGAATGGATTTGCACGAAACTTGGCAAAATTGTAGGGACTGTTAGCCCGATGTGCCTTTGCTAGGTCTCAATATATGTGCTCCAGTGGATTTTGAGTAATTTAGGTTCAAAAAAAGATATATATCTGGGCGGAGCCTAACCACACATCTGATCTGATTGGCTGTCAGCACTTCATCCAAGAAGTGTTGGCAGCCATCTTGGGACCAATATACATGATAGCACCTCATTAAAAAGCATTGTAGTTAATAGAGGGTTTTAGGACTTTAGTTACATTATAAATCATTTGTTGATGGTACCATACTCGTTTTAGGAATTGTGGTGGGTTCTAAGGTGATTTTACCATGTGAAAAAACCTTCTGCTGTGATATCATGAATATTGTTTGAAAGAAAACTAATATCTCATGATTTTCCCACAGTGGTTTGGAAGGGGATCTATAAGCTAAACTGACAGCATATTTTCTGTAAATTCACATTATCTTTCTCAGTCATGTGAAAATGAAGTCTGACATTCTCAGTAAAACATGTACATCCAACAAGGACAGAGACTGTCAGTTGATTCCTTTGTGTTCTACTGCAGCCTCCTAGAGTGTTCTAAAGAACAACTAGAGCACTAACAGTCCTATTTATTACAAAGGTATGGCACACCTGAAGCCATCTTGATTGGAATAAAGTGGTAACTCTTAAAACATTTAATTTAAAAAGAAACAACATGAGGGGGTATATTTTGCCATAGAAAGTATGATTAGTGCTGCAGAATGAAAAATTAGGGCACATTTTGAGTGACTTCTCAAATCCTTTTCTATTTCATTAAAACATTCTGACATGCAGTCTCCCAAAATGGCCACCAGAGACAAAAGAGCCCAAATGTAGCCCAAATATCACCCAGATGTAGCCCAAGTATAGCCCAATGACAGAATGTCCCAGAGTGTTCTAAAGAACAACTAGAGCGCTAACAGTCCTACTTATTACAAAGGTATGGCACACCTGAAGCCATCTTGATTGGAATAAGGTGGTAACTCTTAAAACATTTAATTTAAAAAGAAACAACATGAGTGGGTATATTTTGCCTTAGAAAGTATGATTAGTGCTGCAGAATGAAAAATTAGGGCACATTTTGAGTGACTTCTCAAATCCTTTTCTATTTCATTAAAACATTCTGACATGCAGTCTCCCAAAATGGCCACCAGAGACAAAAGAGCCCAAATGTAGCCCAAATATCACCCAGATGTAGCCCAAGTATAGCCCAATGACAGAATGTCCCAGAGTGTTCTAAAGAACAACTAGAGCGCTGACAGCCCTACCTATTACAAAGGTATGGCACACCTGAAGCCATCTTGATTGGAATAAAGTGGTAACTCTTAAAACATTTAATTTAAAAAGGAACAAAATGAGGGGGTATATTTTGCCATATGAATTATGATTAGTGCTGCAGAAAGAAAAATTAGGGCACATTTTGAGTGTCTTCTCAAACCCTCTTCAATTTCATTAAAAAATTCTGACATACAGTCTCCCAAGATGGCCACCAGAGACAAAAGAGCCTAAATGTAGCCCAAATATCACCCAGATGTACCCCAAGTATAGCCCAATGACAGAATGTCCCAGAGTGTTCTAAAGAACAACTAGAGCGCTAACAGTCTTACTTATGACAAAAGTATGGCACACCAGAAGCCATCTTGATTGGAATGAAGTGGTAAGTCTGAAAACACTCAATTTAAAAAGGAACAACATGAGGGGGTTAATTTTGCCATAGAAAGTATGATTAGTGCTTCAGAAAGAAAAATTAGGGATCATTTTGAGTGACTTCTCAAATCCTCTTCTATTTCATTTAAAAAATTCTGACATGCAGACTGAAACATGCACTTTGAATACCAGCAGCAGACGTCCCTGGTGAGCAGTAGCTTTACTACAGTGATCTAATGTGCAACTAGAGTGCTAACATTCAGAATTTATGGCAAATGTGTGACACATCTGAATGCCTTCTTGATGGAACCAAAGTAAACAAGCATTGAAAATGCAATAGATCTCGCCCTCGTTTAAGTTAAAGCCATTCTGTTTGTAATGAGGTGGCTTTTTAGCTTTGCTTTTATTAGTGTTTTTTCAACTTTCATGTAAATAACATGCATCTGTATGCATATAAGTATATGTATGCATGCATTTATGTTTGTATTTATATAGATATACAGATGATATATGTTTATATATGTATGTATATATATATTCACTGAAAAAACCATAGGCTATAGACCATATATAGTTAGGAATTAGCATTTACAAAACCTTGAAAATTCACTGAAAAAACCATAGGTTATAGACCATATATAGTTAGGAATTAGCATTTACAAAACCTTGAAAATTCACTGAAAAAACCATAGGTTATGGACCATATATAGTTAGGAATTCGCATTTACAAAACCTTATTTTACTCACACAAAACCATTGAAATTCCATATATAGTTAGTTGCACTAACTATATATCGCGCACCCGCAATCCACTGCTGATGATGTCACATATTACATCATTCATGACATGGTCAGTGACATCACTGATGACATCACTGATGACATCTCAAATGACATCACTGATGACATCTCAAATGACATCACTGATGACATCACTGATGACATCTCATTTGACATTACTGATCACATCACTGATGATATCATTCATGTGATAATACGATGAACCTCTTCAGACTCTAATATAACCTTAGATACAATCAGTGTAAACAGACACTCACAGACTGTCACTCATCCATGGAGTTACTCACACACCTAGTCAGTCATGCAAAGAATCAATCACACCTCCATTTCCTCAACTATACAGTTATACAAACTTTACTTATTCAAACATATACTAACACATATTTACTCTCTTATACAATCCCTGATACAAGTTCACAATGATCCATACAGCCACTCACACATTCACTGGCTCTTATGCACAGTTATTTATATATGTCAACTCTCACATGTACTGTGTTTTACATATGTACTTACTTTGACATGTAGCACTGAGATATCCATTCACTCACCAATACACTCATGCACACAGTCAACCGCCCATACAGCTGTTTCCACATGCACTTTTGAAACCATACATCTAGTGAATCAACTGCTCACACATCTATGCACAGAGTCATACACCTCCCAGCCACCCACACACACACTCAGTCTCCCATACAAATACTTGGGCAACCAATCAATAACCCATATAGTTACTCATATAGCTACTTATCAACACATGCAACAGTTTACAGAACAACAGACATAATGATGCACAAATTAAGACAGTTTAGTCACTAACCCATGCACTCAGTGAGACACATTTAATCACTCACTCATACAGTCAGTCATGCACCTACTAAATCCTTCATCCAGACACTTATACATCCACTCATTCTTCAATATGTAAGACATATTTTAACTTTACAGAAACATACAGTCACTGTATGTTGTCATCAGTGATGTCATCAGTGATGTCATTTGAGATGTCATCAGTGATGTCATCAGTGATGTCACTGACCATGTCATGAATGATGTAATATGTGACATCATCAGCAGTGAATTGCGGGTGCGCGATATATAGTTAGTGCAACTAACTATATATGGAATTTCAATGGTTTTGTGTGAGTAAAATAAGGTTTTGTAAATGCGAATTCCTAACTATATATGGTCCATAACCTATGGTTTTTTCAGTGAATATATATATATATGAGTTTGAGTTTGAGTTGGGATTTATAAAGCTCGTATCTACCCTAGGGCGTCCCAGCGCTGGCTTGACCTAAGTTCCAGAGGTGAGGGTAGAAGAATTACAGGTTTATGGGAATAGCCAAGTTTTTAATTGTCTCCGAAAGGCCAGGAGGTTGTGTTCTCTCCGCATGGCAAGGTGGAGGGCGTTCCACAGTTTTGGGGCATTGTAGGAGAACAAGCACCCCCCGGATCGGGACTTTTTTATTCTTGGAACGCTGGCGAGGGAGATGGAGTCTGATCTGAGTTGTTTGTTAGAATGGTGGGGTTTAACGAAGGGTCTCAGAATCAGGGGACCTCTGCCTTGCATTATTTTGTGCGAGATGCATAAGGTCTTAAAGGTAATCCTTTCTTTGACTGGGAGCCAGTGTAGGCTTTTAAGTGCTGGTTTAGCCGAGCATCTCGATTTAGTTCCGGTTAGGAGTCTGGCAGCAGCGTTCTGGGCGCATTGTAGTCTGTGAATGACTGATGCCGGTGCCCCCAGGTACAGGACATTACCATAGTCCAGTCTGGAGTTCATCAACCCCTGCATCAGCAGTTTCCTTGATTGGAAGGGGATCAGGTGGAGAATTTTTCGTGCCATTCGGATGAGGCCAAGGCAGGTGCCCGAGGTTTTTCTGGCCTGAGTCTTGAAGTTGAGGTCTTGATCTAGCCAAATGCCGAGACTTTTGACTTCGGGTTTGGGGGTAGGAGGTGTTCCCATGCATGGTGGCCAGGAGAGGGCTGGAGGGAGTTTGTCAGGGTTTCCCAGGAGAAGTATCTCAGATTTTTCTCTGTTCAGTTTTAGTCGGGATTCACACATCCAGTGGAAAACACTCTCGAGACAGTTTGCCAGATTGTCTAGGCTATTGCTCAGCTGGTTAATAGAAACCACCAGCTGGGTGTCATCGGCATACATGACTGTTTTAATGCCAAATGGGGCGATGATGTCCTCTAAAGGGGACATGTAGACGTTAAAAAGTGTGGGGCTCAGGGAGGAGCCCTGTGGGACCCCACACTGAAGTGGCAGGGCTTTGGACACAACGGTGCCATCCGACACTTGGAAGGTTCTTTCTTCCAGAAAGGATTTGATCCAGGACAGGGCGGAGTCAGCAACTCCTATCATGCTTAGCCCGTGGATGAGGATAGCATGATCCACCGTGTCGAAGGTGGCACTCAGGTCCAGGAGGATCACTGCCACTGATCCTCCTGCGCCGATGATGGTTCTTGCCTCTTCGACCACGGCTAGCAGAGCGGTGTCAGTTCCCTGTCCCGGTCTAAACCCTGTCTGGGATTGGCGCAGGAGTTTATTGGTTTCAAGGAAATTAGAAAGTTGGTGGTTGACGATTTGTTCAGCCACTTTGCTGATAGCAGGAAGAAGAGAGATGGGTCTGAAGTTGGTTGGGTCTGTGGGATCAAGGTGGGGTTTCTTTAGGAGAGCCCTGACAGTGGCTTTCTTCCAATTGGCCGGAACCAAGCCCAGTCTAAAGGAGGCGTTGATGAGGTGGATGAGGGGAGGGGCAACCGTGGAGGCGACTAATTTTAATTTGCTCATAGGAGCTGGGTCTGAGGGAGCATCACTTTTTACCGTTTGCAGGGTGGACAGAAATAATTCTGTGGTGATCTCGGGAAAGGTTCGTAGGCGTGGCGCCTCGGAGCATGGGGGGGGGGATAACTGGTATTTGAAAGGAAAAGGGGCCAGAAAGAGAAATGAGAATTTTGTCGATTTTTGACGAAAAGAACTCATCAAGCTGGTTGCATATGTTTCCCGATGGGTCGGGTGTGGGTGAGGGGTCTGGAATTTTGGTGAGTAAGCGTACGATGCTATAGGTTTCTTTTGCAGAATTGGCAGCCGCGAAGAAGGTAGCCTGTGTTTTTTTATGCAGTTTTTATAGTGCTTGATGGCGGCCCTGTACTCGTTTTTGCTTTCCGTCGTCCAGTTTTTTCTCGAAAGGCGCTCGAGTTTTTTGCATGTTTTCCTGAGATTACGTAGTTCTTGGGTGAACCACGGGGATTTGGCAGTTTTCTTTCTACTGGGGAGGGATTTGACTGGCAGGGTAACGTCGAGGGATTGGGTGATCCACTCATGTATTTGGACATCTGCTCTGGAAGGATCTGGGTCCATTACTGGTGTGGTGGACGTGAGTACTTGTGCCCAGGAGTTTATGTCCAGAGTTTTCCAAGGGCAGGAGGGTGCTTGAGGGGGGAGTCTCTCCGGTGGCTCAGCCGAGAGTTTCAGCTTAAAGGGGACTAAGAAGTGGTCTGACCATGGGACAGGGAGGGGGAGTTTACTACCAATCTCGTGAGATTGGTGAATATGGGGTCCAGGAGATGGCCCTTGTTGTGGGTGGGTTGGTTGCTTTGTAGTTGGAGACTTATAGAGGCTAGGTCTGCTTTGAGGTCAGCAGCTGTTTTGTTAGATTCAAATCTCCCAAGACCGTGAAGTTCGGGGTTAGGCAAGTGAGGGAGGAGATAGTGTCCATTAGGGAGTCACAAAAACGTTGCAGTCCTGGTGGGCGATACACTAGTATCCCCGAGATGGTGGTCGAGGGGGGCCGATGGATAGAGAAAAGTACCTTTTCACAGTCCAAAATGAGGCTTTCTTTGAACTGGCAGGACAGGTAGTCTCGATATATAATCGCTATCCCACCTCCGATACCGGACGGTCTATTCTGATGCTTTATAAGGTAACCAGGTGGGAGCGATTGGATGATATCTGGCTCTGAGTCTGAGGTGAGCCAAGTTTCTGTGAGAAAGAGTGCCTCGATTTCCGAGTCCTGCAGGAGTAGGTTGATTTCTATCTGGTGCTTCGGGAGGGATCTGCAATTGAGCAGGGCCATACCGAGACAGGGTGTTTTCGAGGGGAAGTGAGGGGTGAGCCTGTAGGTACAATTTGGACAGTGAGAATGTCCTTCCTCTAAGGCAATTGTACCACGACAGGAGGTGGCTGCGAGGTCCCTTAACCTATGCAGTGTTTCCTGGGTGTATCTTATGGGTAATGGAGTAGGAGAGGCAGGGGATATGGGCTCTGGGCTCGGTCTGGCGCGGACGGGCGCAGACGGGCTTTCCTTAGGTGCGCCTTTGGCACACAAACGGCGCTCCCGCTGCGCTCGTCCGCTGCACTTCCGGCCGAGGCACATGATATACCCGGTTACTGAGGAGAAGGTCAGGGGGCGTGGCCTAAAAAGGGGCGTGGCCTGAGTCCTCGCACTGCTGGCGTCGGGAGGATTACTCAGGTTAAGGCTACGCGGCAGCGTTAAGATCCGCTAGCTGTGCCGAATATGCTGCTCAAGTGCCCTGCAGCGTGGTGAGTTTTGATTAAATGATATCACACAAGAATAAGTGACAGTAGTACATTTTTTAAAAAATCGCTATGAGCTCTCCCGGCTTCTGCCTCAGGAGTTTGGTCAGTGAAGTATGTGGTGCTTGTAATCAGCATCTTATACTCGTCGCAAGGGGGCGTGGCCTAAAAAGGGGCGTGGCCCGAGTCCTTGCGCTGATGGCGTCGGGAGGATTACTCAGGTTAAGGCTACGCAGCAGCGTTAAGATCCGCTACCTGTGCCGAATATGCTGCTCAAGTGCCCTGCAGCGTGGTGAGTTTTGATTAAAAGATATCGCACAAGAATAAGTGACAGTAGTAAAAATAATTCAAAAAATCGATATGAGCTCCCCCGGCTTCCGCCTCAGGAGTTTGGTCAGTGAAGTATCTGGCGCTTGTAATCAGCGTCTTATACTCGTCGCAAGGGGGCGAGTCTAAAAAGGGGCGTGGCCTGAGTCCTGAGTCCTCGCGCTGCTGGCGTCGGGCTGGATTACTCAGGTTAAGGCTACGTGGCAGCGTTAAGATCGGCTACCTGTGCCGAATATGCTGCTCAAGTGCCCCGCAGAGTGGTGAGTTTTGATTAAAAGATATCACACAAGTTTTCCTTGATTATTGGAATGGCATTCACTTCACATGTTATGATTCTTAGCTGCTTATTTTAGGTTCAGCAGATTAATATTACTTTCAGGCACTATGTCAGTAGGAAAATGTTATTTTTTGACACTAGGTCATCATTGTGTTTGTTGATACTCACAATAACAGTGTAACCTTATTTTGGTTTTTTAGGCACTTGCCGTCACTGTTACTTGTAAATACACAAACCCCTTTAAGAATCATAACACTGTAAATAACATCTACACGCAAAACAGGCAGTTCGTTTTGTTTTGCGTAATCTTTGTAACCATGTAAGTTAAAGCATCTACTATGTTACTTTTTGTGTTACTTTGTTTCTACTTTATGTATAATGTTCAGTCCTTCCTTTGTTGTTATGAACTGGAGAAGGCTTGTATCATAAGTGGTGTTCATTGAAGTCCTTTGTTTATGTTGAGTATTTAAACACTTCTTTGTTTTGGGCGCATTGTGTGATCAAGCTCTCTTGTAGAGTGAAACGCGTCATCCCTATTAAAAATACGTCTTCCCTGATATCCAGTTTGGATTTACTTCTTTGAGGCTCAACCGATTTGCTGGTTGTGAGGTGTTACGAGGTCTCGACCGTTGGTTCCAAAACTGTGTGGAACTTGGACTGCTTTTTTCATTCAATTCTTCCGGGATTGGCTGCTCCCGGCTTCTAGACCCTCCCCGTTGACCGAGGCACAGCGTCGGCGCTGCTTCTGATGTGTTGTTACGCCTCTCTGTTTCTTCGAATCGTTGGATTTTGCTTCTGCTGTGCCCCCCGTCTATGCGCTAAAGACTGTGATATCGGCTGCCACGCATCGCGAGTAAGGAGGCTGCAGGCCTTTTCCGGCGTGGTGAAAGGTTTGTTCCGACGGTCGGCTGACTGGAGGACAGCCCAACACCGATTTCGGTAAGGCTGCTTCTTTTCTTGTTTGCACCGTGCGGGTGGCATTGTTACGTGCGCAATAGCGGGTGTGGGGATTGCCTCAAACTGTTACCAGCAATTAGCCTCCATATCAAAATACAGGGACTCGGTCTGCCATCTGTTGGCCGAGTTTAGACGTACGTGTATCTTTAACACGATATTATGATTTCTAGTGACGCGCTTAGAAACAGAGAAGCCACAGCTGAAGCGCGCTTTGACAGCCTTCCGGTTAATGCCCCTAAACAAACAAGTGAGGCACCGGGCGCGGCTGACAGCGATGTGAAAAGTCTACTTAAAACATTGGAAAAACTCCTTCGTGGTGAAATTCCCAAATGGTGGGAGAAGAAATCCCTCGAGAAGTATAGGGATGCGAACAGAATGCCGCGTGGTTTGAGAGTCCTCATTGTCCCAACCTATGAGAATCCGGACCCCCAGATGCTCCAAGAATGGGCGGAAAACAACTTGAAAAGCTCAATGAATATGTTGCATATTTTGATTAAGTATGCGGAATCTGATCGAAATAAATTGTTACTTGAAATAGACCGAGTGAATGGTCTTTTGGAGGCATCGGGAGAAACCGATTTGATAACGAAAACCAAGGTAGAGATTGATATAAGAGTAAAAAAGTTGGAAGAAACTATCATTGAACGTAAAATCACGAAATTTGCAAGAGACAAGCATGATTATGCCACAGGGAGAATTTTTACATTCTCTAGAAAATATGACAATCTGAAGCGTAAAGCAGTGGCTAATGCTGGCAATATACAAGTGAACCAACCATCAACCTCCGCCAATACTATTCCACCGGACAACAGTGACAACTTATCCTTGAACTCGCTCACATCTGGTAGTGAAGATGAAAATATACCAGTAAGATCCACTGAGGGTCTCCCCAACTGTGAAAACTTCACACTGATTGACGGATTGAATTTTGTGAGCGAGGACCGGCGTTACTCTCTGCGCTCCCGGCAACCTCAGAACAAACCAGGCAACCAGTCAGCCAGCGCAGGCACGCAAGGAGGGTCCTCTTCAAACGCAAGTACCACACACGCAAAAGCAAAAAAGAATTGGAGAAGATAACGACCTCAGTAGAAAATACTGTTATCAATCTCACTGACTTTCCTTTATCCACAAAAGAACAACAATTGCTCTCTCTGGGGTTGTCATATTGTTCGCCCAATAGGTTCTCATATAATCAGACCCGGATTGACATTTACAAGTTCATCCGTAAGATCAAATTAATCAAATTTTTCAGACTTGAAGCAAAAAGAAAACAAACTGAGTCTAGCATCGAAGTGAACACCATGACTCCAGGATTGCAAGTTCAAGATGCTGCAGGCCTACAAAACTTATTAGACTTGGCGTTTGACAATGACTCACAACCCACTCCTACTGTGAGCCAGAGTACCGAAACGGGCTGTTCAGCTACCACTCCTTTTCGGCCTAAATCAACCTTTCTGCCAATCATGCCACGTGATTCGGTAGATGTGTTCAGTGATAAAGTAATTGTAAAGTAATTGTTGAATTGAAAGCACTCAATAGGAAAGTTTTGAGTCAGAAACAACAATATAAATACAACGACAAACAGTATCATAGACTTGTGAGCAAACTACAAAAGAATAAAGACATTATAATTAAAAATGCAGATAAAGGAGGAAACACTGTGCTTTGGTCAACTAAGGATTAAATCATTGAAGCCCAGAGACACCTTAGTGACACCTCTTGTTATCGAGCTACTTCCCAGTTTGCGATGAACAAATTCAATGAATCCAATCACAAACAAATACATACGTGGAAACGTAAAGGCTTGCTCACGAAGGATGAGTGAAATTTTCTGGTGAAAGAACATCCTATCACTCCGGTGTTATATTTTCTACCGAAAATTCACAAACAGACAACACCAACTCCTGGTCGTCCTATCATAGCTGCCATAGGTAGCAACAACGAAAGCATCTCCAAATATATAGACTATTTTTTGCAACCTCACATGCATAATCTTCCATCATTTGTTAAGGACACCACTGACTTTTTAACTAAACTCATGAAAGTGGAATGGAATGCGAACTTACTATTCTTGATAATGGATATTGAATCCCTTTACACGTCGATACACCATCTACATGGCATGAACGCGTGTAAATACTATCTGGACAGACGTGATATTTGCTTTCGTGAGCATAACACTATGTTAATGGAAATGTTAAACATGTCTAAGCACTAATTTTTTCAAGTTTCAGGGCCAGATATATGAACAACTTCGAGGTGTGGCGATGGGCTCGTGTTTCTCCCCCAGCTATTCATGCTTGCATGTTGGCTGGTGGGAGGAACGGGAGCTCAAAACTACACATCGCCATTGGTGACCTCACATCAAGCATTATTGGCGTTTTATAGATGACGTCTGCATAATCTGGCAGGGCACAACAAAAGATGCTGAAATGTTTGTTGAGGAGATTAATAGGAATTCCTTTAATCTTAAATTTACCTCCAGCATCACGGCTGACTCAGCTGAATTTCTTGACGTTAACATTTTCATTAAAAACAACTGAATTGAAACCTGCCTACACAGAAAGGCCACTGCAGGCAATTCAATTTTACACGCTCACAGCTCTCACCCTGCCCACACGATTCGCAGTGTTCCCTATGGGGAGTTCATTCGTATCTGCAGAATATGCAGTGAAAATGACTCCTTGGAAGAATGTCTCCATGAATCTAGACAACGTTTCATTCATAGGGGATACTCTGATTCCATCCTAGACAAGGCTCTTCACAAAGCTCGCGCAATTGAGCGTAAAACACTTCTAATGCCCAAAACTCCTGACAGCTCTACTGATGAAAGCACTGTGCGGCTTATTACCAACTACAGTACACAGGAACATAAAATCAGGAGCATCATCACTTCTGAATGGCCTATAATCCTCACGGATGTCATTCTTGGACCTATACTATATAGAAGTCCTAATATTACATTCAGAAGACCACCTAGTATACGTGATGCATTAGATAGATCTATGCCCGAAGAACCTCCTAAAAAGAGTCTAACCACCAAGACAGGATTCTTCCGGTGCACTTCGTGCAGAGCCTGTACTTTTGCCAAGAATAGTACCCACTATTTCACAGCATTTTGCTCCACACCTGTCCCTATTCGTGAACACCTCACATGTAGATCCGAATTTGTTGTGTACAAACTAAAATGCACATGCAACCTGGAGTACATCGGAAGTACTAAACTTCCGGTACACCAGAGAATATTGCAACACATCCGTGCAATTGTTAATAGCGACAATAACTACCCTGTCGCGCGACATTTTCGAGCTGTTCATGACAAAAAATTGAGAGATCTTGAATATACAGTCTTGTGCTCAGTCCCTCAACCCGGACGGGGAGGTGACAGAATGAAACTTCTTCGGCAGAAAGAATCTCATTTAATTTTGGCCTTAGACACCAAGGCACCTAACGGTTTAAATTTGACTGAAGATTTGAGCAACTTTCTATAAACTGTATAGGGTCAGTTTGAGACTATTACTCCCCTAGAGTATGTACGTGAGTTATCTGATGTCGCAGAGTGGTTGGCCGGCTGGCTAGCCTGCATTTGTATATACTTTGTTTAGGTGTTTTTCATTCCAATCATATTTGAAATTTGTATGTGGTGAAGTTGTACACCTATTTGCAAAGTTACTTGATATATCATTATGTTGTGCACTGTCAGGGCTTATTTGTCTTCAGTTGTGACTAAGTTTATGATTCCCATTCCCTCTTAGTTTTTCCGCGTCATCCCTATTAAAAATACGTCTTCCCTGATATCCAGTATGGATTTACTTCTTTGAGGCTCAACCGATTTGCTGGTTGTGAGGTGTTACGAGGTCTCGACCGTTGGTTCCAATACTGTGTGGAACTTGGACTGCTTTTTTCATATATATATATATATATATATATACATTACCTACTAGCGTTTGTCAGTAAGTAGTTATAGTTAGGACCCAGTTCCTATAGTAAAATCACAGCATTCTATTCCCAATAACTTTGGCACCGGTTGACGAATCTTCGTGAAATTTTCAGAACGTGTGGAGCACTCGGTTCCGCTCCTATCTTGAAAGTTTCAGGGTGATCCAAAAATGTGTTTTCCCCATGCAATTTTCCGTAGGAAACTTTAGACACGGCTACTGTTGCGCAATCACACGATGCATTCCGGTTGTTTCCTTCTTGATGTTGTAATGTCCCAATCGCCTTGTGAACCAGACAACTCAGTAAGGAAGTGAACACTTGATGAGCTAACTTTTTTCCCAAGGGAAAAGGGAAGTTGAGAGAGAAACAAGAAAAAACACTGGGCCTTCGTCTTGAGGGATCCAGGCAAGTTTCTCTATTGAAGTCCTCTGGGCCTTGATTGTGAAGTTGCTGCCAGCCAGCGTTTTAGCTTCTTCTATCAACAATATTATTATTAATAAAAAAAAATAAACAAGAGTTCTTCTAGAGTGACCTTCAATAACAATAATCATATAATCATATCTTACACACACCATTTATCTGTAGGCCCATGTCATCACTTCTATTGGTCTTGGGTTTAGTCTGATTCTTTTTTCTGACCTTTGCACCCTTTTAAGAACAATACAAAAGATTAACTTGTATTCACAATATTGATGATTTCTCATGCAAACGTTAGATTAATGAGGTTAGTGATGGTCAGCAACAATATTAATCAGGAGATACACCTGTAGACCTGCAGTGGAAGCTTCACATTGGGGTTCAATTCTGCAAAGAGATTAAAATAGAAAACAATTCCAAAAAATACCAACAGTCCGTTGGGCTGTTGATAATTCCAATAAAACTCTCAATAAAACCCTTATAGATTTAAGAGGAACAATAATGTGCAATACACCAAACTTAAAGTTCTCACAGATACATAGATTGAATGAATTTTGGCAATTTCAAATTACATTAACCAGTTCTTGTTGGCTATTCAGATTGAATTGTCCTATGCTAGTTTGCTTTCCAAAATTGTATTGTCTAAACTTGTTTTCAATCAGAACTATAAATGGTCCATGTCTTTCATATTTCTGGTTTGCATTGTCTTATGCTTGTTCCCAGCTTTAGGTAATGTATTGTATTCTCCAAGGCTTGCTTTTTCAGCAAACTATAAGTTTAATGCCAAGCGTAAATCTAAGCAAGAGTATCTATAACACTCAGCAATGTTCTTTTAAAGATTTCCAAACAATGCTTAAAACGTTGCCAAGCTACCAAAATGCTTTCTTTTCTTTTCAGGTCTCCGATGACGAAGTATCCTGTGCGGAGTCCTGAAGCTTCCTGCTTTCATGGATAGAGTCCGGGAGTCCTACAGAACCAGGTAAGGAGGAAACACGGAATGGAGGGACGGGGGAGGAATGGGAAGGAAAGGCTTGAGGTGAAGATCTGGATTCTAGACGGCTGACTTTCCGGGAAGAGCTGGAGTCCGGAGCGCTCGTGGTGACGCGATGCAAATGAAGCGAAGCACCGTCACGTTCTCGAGCTCTCCTCTTTATAGTTGCCAGTGTTGCAGCGGTTAAAATTTGCATATGCTTCACGTGAACTCCAATCCACTGCTAACCATGTGGGGATTTAAGGTGGAGCACGAGTCCAGGACCAAGAAAACAAGCAATGCTACTGCACAATACCAAAATAAACAAGCATTGCTACATGTAAATAAAGATTACTGTTTCTGAATTACATTATCCCAAGAATCACAGAATAGAGGGAAAATACAATATACACAAGTTCTTAGTGTATCTAGACATGATCCCAGGTATGTATGTTAAGACAACTGTTTGAAGATATAACAAGTAGATGCATGAGCTCCCTTATCAGCTACAGCCCCAACTGCTGAACGGAATTACACCAAATTTAGCAAAAAGGTAGCCCTTGGTTCAGAAAAAGACCTTTTTTTAAATGGTGTAAATCCGTTCAGTAGTTTTGCAGAGAAAATCAAAATTATAAAAATATTAATATCTAGAGGCGCGCAGGATTAGCGCACACCCTCCCGATCACGAGCTGCATGCTAATTGGTTGTCAACACTTCAAACAAGGAAGTGTCGGCAGCCATCCTGTGCCTCGGTAGAACTGAGGCACAAGAAAGCAATAAAAGAAACGTGAAAAGAAGAAAAGGGGGCAGGGTAGAAACACCCTGACCCGCTATGCCTGTTCAGGGGGTCCCATAAGGACCCCCAGGGCCCAAAAAATATTTTTTATTTAAAAAAATTGGCAAAATCCGCTGAGGATCCGCGGATCCGGACGAAATGAAAAAACAATTTAGCGTGGGCTCCCGCGCTTCATTATTAAATAGCCCCAGGTGGGCCAGGTCCCAGGGGCAATCTTTATATTGTAATGGGGGGCCCAAAGGGGCCTCCCAGCCCCGGGTACTGCCATCAATCGGGGCTTTTCAAAAATATTTGCAGGGAGGGCTCACGACCCCCCGCAGCCCCGGGGACCGACACCCCCTGGGGCTTGAATAATAAATGGGTGCGGAGTCTCAAGGGTCCAGCACATGCCCCAGGACTGCCACCTCCCCGGGGAACTAATTATTTAAATTAGGGGGTCCGTGATGGTCCCCCAAGCCCCAGGGACCACCACCCCCGGGACTATGTCACTGATGGGCCCCCTTCCTGGAGCCTTTGATGGGCCTGGGGACTGCCAATCCCCCAGGGCCGGCTCCTGCAGTGTCCCAGTGTGCCTACACCTTGACACTACTGTTTGCTATAAAAGGCCAAAGCAAACTGCTTTGATTTTTGGAAGAGAGAGCAAACCAAAGCTGATTGCTTTTCCACATGGGGAGCTGCATCTTAGCAGCTCCCCATGTGGAAAAGCAATGCTGGCTCCCTCAGGAGGCGGGGAGCTGGCAGGACCGTGGGGGGATTGGGGACCGCTCCACAGTCCCCAATGGAGTTGGGCAGCCCTAGGGGATGGGGTCTCTGGGGCTAGAAGTGGCCTGGGAGGGGGGGGCTACGTGGCCCCCTCCTCAATAATTAAAAATTAATAAAAAAACAAAACAAAGGCCCGCCCCGAGGGATGGGGTCCCCGGGGCCATAAAGGTCCTGAGGAGGGAGGCAACGCAGCCCCCTCAAAATAAATATAAAAACAAAACCTGCCCATGGCCCTGGGGATGGGGGTCCATGGGGCGATTATGGCTTCGGGAGGAGGACCACGTGGTCCCCTTCCAATTTAAAAATAACTAAATAAATAAAATAGGGGTGAGGCCATGGGGGATGGGGTTCCCAGGGCCAATAAAATAGGAAAAGAAGGGGGCCACACAGCCAACTTCTTAGAAAAAACAAGACTGGCATTGCGTCAGAGGCCCCGTCCCTTCCCTGCAGCACTCTGCAAATACATCCCCTGGTGCGTTTTCAGATGGGGAACTAATTCCCCTTGCATTCTGGGGGTCCCTGGGGGCCAACTAGCCCACCAGGAACCTTCAGTATAAGAGTTCCTGGTGGGAATGGAGTTTAGGGGGCGGGGCTGGGCCTTAGGTGACAAGTGTGCAAACACACCCCGTGGCACATTTTAAGTTGGAAAATTATTTCCTCTTCATTCCTGAGGGTCCCTGGGGGCCAACTAGCCCACCAGGGACCTCCAGTATGCAACAGGGAGCTGGGTTGCAGAGAGGTGTTTAGAGACCACGCACCTTTATACACCTCTCTGCAACGCAGCTCTGTGGCGCTTAATGGAGGTACCTGGTGGGCTAGTTGCACCCCAGTGACCCTCAGGATTCAAGGGGACTTAATACCCCCACTTAAAATTCACCACAGTTGCTTTTGCACTGGGGTGAAGGGAGGCGCCCGGGCCTAAGGTGACATTTTAAGTTGGGGAATTAATTCCTCTTTAATCCTGAAGTTCCCTGGGGGCCAACTAATTCTCCAACTTAAAACGTGCCACAGGGCATGTTTGCACACATGTCACCTAAGGCCCCTGGGGCCAACTAGCCCACTAGGTGCTTCCAGTAAGTGCCACTGCGCTGCGTTGCAGAGAGGTGGTCTAGGCCGTGCCCCTTTTTACATCTTTCTGCAATGCAGCTCTGTGAAGCTTACTGGAGGTACCTAGTGGGCTAGTTGGACGCTAGGGACCCTCAGGATTCAAGGGGACTTAATCTCCCAACTTAAAACGGTCAAAGGGCGCGTTTACAGGGTGGTGAAGGGAGGGGAATGGGGCCTGAGGTGACGTGTGCAAACACACCCTTTGGCGCATTTTAAGTTAAGGAATTAAGTCTCCTTTAATCCTAAGAGTCCCTGGGTCCAACTAGCCCACCTTGTACCTCCAGTAAGAACCACAGAGCTGCGTTGCAGAGAGGTGGTCCAAGGCCATGCCCAATTTTACAACTCTCTGCAATACAACTCTGTGGCGCTTACTAGAGGGACCTTGTGGGATACTTGGACCCCAGGGACCCTCAGGATTCAAGGGTGTGTTTACCAGCTCCATTGCCGCTCTCCTGTGTGTGGGCCCGTCCGTGTGAGCGGACCCGCCATCTCTGGAGTTATCAGTCTAGCTTTCCAAACTAAACTGGAGGGGCATAAAAATTGATGACCGTGCGAGTGCACACCACTAATTGAAGCTTGCGAGTTACGGTGCGGTGTTGCAGAGAAGTGAGAGGCAACTACGCCTGTTTCTTACCTTTTATGGTTATTGTGTTTTTACTTGTACCTTAAGATTTAGAATCTTTTTTAATAACTCGCGTATATCAGGCAGACTTGGGAGTGACCTCCTTCCTCCTACCCGATCCTCCCACAGATGCTCAGCTCCAATGCCGCTCTCCTGAGTGCCAGCCCGTCCGTGCGAGCGAACCCGCCATCCCTGCGGTCTAGCTTTCCAACCTGGCGGGTAAAAAAAAGTGATGACGGTGCGAAAGCGCAGCGGACGTGCGCAGCGGGCGCGCCAAAGGCAAGCCCGTCTGCGCCCGTCCGCGCCAAGGACACGTCCAGCGCCAGATATGCTGCCGCTTCCATTGGAACTCTCGGAGGTATAGTTGATGGGTCTACCATAACGTATACCGGTGCAGAACTATGTAATATAGGGTTGCAGGGTAAAGGTACGGGGAGTATTAGATTTGAGGTAACAGCTACTCTGATTACAGACTTTGTGAGTAAGCACCTGCTGTCATGTGGACTTTTGAATGTAAGATCTCTGTCTAAGCATGGTGTGGAAACTCAATTACTGTTGGACCATCATGGCTTGGAGGTTCTGTTTTTGACGGAAACGTGGACTCGTCCAGACTGTGATATTCACTCGGGTGGGGCTGGTCCACCCGGTTCTAAATTCTGTCACAAACCTAGACTGAGTGGGAGAGGGGGGTATTTGGATTATTTATAAGGACTCCTGGGATTTGCTCACCATCGATATCGATGAGAATAGAACATTTAGGCATGTGCTAACAGGGAATATCTGTTATAGGCCCCCTGGGGCTATTACTGGAGACCTTTAGGAATATGGCTGCTGCACATCAGAGAGTGGGTATATTAGGAGATTTTAACCTTTGGATGAAATGTTCCCTTAATTCAGGGTATCTTAATGTTCTCCTGTTGTGCGAGGGCCTTGGCCTATTCCAGTGATAGAAGCAAGCCATAATGGAGGCCATATACTTGATCTGATTTTCTCAGAAGAGCATCTTCTCACTATCACGGAAATCTTACCTTTGGTTTGGTCAGGCCATTCTTTAATCAAATTTGCAGTGGACATGGTCAAAAAGAACTGTTGAATAAGTGGGGTTAGAAAGAATTATGTTGGTCGTGACTGGAAGGGGCTCTTAAGCAAGCAAGGTTCAGTCCTGCTGTTTGCAGTAGATAACTGTTTTTCAGCTACCAATCCAGTAGGTGAAAACTATACTTATCTCTGCTTAAAGATCACGGCAGATTTGGATGCTGTGGCGCCGTTGAAAAAGCATAGAACCAGAGGTAGGCCCTCAGAGCCATGGTTCATGACAACTTAAAAACTATGAAATTGGACTGTAAGCAGGCACAGAAAAAATGGAGAAGGGATTACGCTGATTCGGATAAACAAATATGGAAATCCAAGATTGTGGGCTATAAAAAGGAGATAATTAGGGTTAAGGCAGAATATTTTTCAAATATGATCCTTAGTGCCCCCAATGCTTCCAAAAGTATTTTTAATATTTTAAAGAATCTTACCAACCAGGAATGTACAAAGAAGCAGATACCTCCCTCTCAGGAATTGTGTAACAGCCTAGCTAACTTTTTTCATCTTAAGATCAAAGCTATTATCGATGAGTTAGGGGAGGAGAAATAGCATTTGATGCCTCGAACCTCTGACTCTGTGGGTAGTGGCGATATGGAGAAAGAGGTAAAGGACGTTCCTACTGACCACCTAGATATTAATAGTGAAAATTCTCTAACCGGGTTTGTGCCCCTGACCTTGGAAGAATTCTGTAAAGTAGCACTGGGCATTTCACCAAGCTCCCCCCTTGATCCCGTTCCGCATAAATTTTGGAAGACCTTTGAGACTGAGCTGTTTCCTACACTTAGGCGAAATTGTAATCAGTCCCTTAATAGCGGTGTAGTGCCGTGGCAGTGGAAACAAGCTTTGGTAACTCCCTTGCTCAAAAAGGCCTCTTTGGATCCAGAATGTCTCAAAAACTATAGGCCGATTTCTCTTCTGCCCTTTCCGGCTAAGATTACGGAGAAAGTAGTCAGTAGGACCCTCTCCAATTATCTGGAGCAGCATAAATTGTTGGAGGAGGCTCAGTTCGGCTTTCGGCCTGCCCATGGTACAGAGTCAGCACTGGTTACCGTGATGGATGAACTTTGGTCGCGGGCAGACAGGAATCAGGCAGTGGTTCTTGTCCTGTTTGACCTGTCTGCCGTGTTCGACAAGGTTAACCATGGAACTTTGGTGAGCAGGCTGGAGAAGATGGGGGTGAAGGGTTGTGCCTTGCAATGGTTACACTCTTTTCTGACGGGTCGAACGCAGGTGGTGTACATTCCTCCCTATCGGTTAGAACTGATTAACATCACACATGGGGTACCTCAGGGCTCGGCTATCAGCCCGATACTCTTTAACATATATATGAAACCTTTGATTGCGGTCGTTAAAGAGCATAGGATTAACATCACAAACTACGCCGACGACACGCAGCTCATCCTCTCATTGGAGGGTGAACAATCCACCTCTATCGAAGAATTTCATTGCTGCTTGCAGAACACGGCTCAGTGGCTGAGGGATAATTCATTGCAATTCAATGCCGGAAAGACAGAGGTTCTCTTCTGCTCTGAGGACAGGATTCCCTCAGTGCTGCCTAGTAAAATTAGGCCTGGTGATAGTTCAACTGCAGTGAGACCTGTGGAGAAGGTTCGTAACTTGGGCAGTATGTTTAACAACAAGTTGACCATGGAGGCTCAAATTTCTAGAACGGTGGGAAGCTGCCTTGAGATCATTAGGTCACTACGTAAAATTCTTCCTTTACTACCTCCTCAAGCACGGGCATTAGTTATGCAGAGTACAGTCTTTAGCAGACTGGACTATTGTAGTGCCCTTTTGCTTGAATCTCCCAAGTTCCTTCAGGACAGACTGCTTAGAATTCAGCCTATCACAGCTAAACTTGCTTTGGGCTGGCCGAGACGGTCTTCGTCCTCCAGGGCCCTCGCAGAATTACACTGGCTCTCGGTGGGACAGAGAATTCAGTTCAAGTCCCTCTGCCTTGTGTTTAAAACTCTGCACGGGATGGGCCGGGTTGTGTTGCAGAGGAAATTTGAGTGGTATGTTCCAGCTAGAAACCTTTGTTCCGCCTCAGCTAGATTAGTTAAGGTAGCTAGGCTTAGGAAAGTCAGAACCGGTGGCAGAACCTTTACGGTTGCAGCGGCCAGACTTTGGAACGGACTTCCTTTGGAATTAAGACTGATCAGTGATCTCCTTCCTTTTAAAAGAAGGTTAAAAATTTAGCTGTTTCCGAAAGGCTAGCTGTGGTACTACTCTAAATTAGTTGTCCCTTGCCGCTCTGTTTGTCTGTCTTTTTCCGTGCACTCCGAGTTTCTCAGCGCCAGAATGCCATCAGGTGATAGAGCGCTTTACAAATGAAATAAATAAATATTAAATAAATACACAGTGGTGAAATGGAGGGGACCCGGTCTGAGGTGATGTGCCCAAACACCCTTGTGGCGCATTTTAAGTTGGGGAAATAATTCCCCTTCAATCCTGAGGGCCCCTGGGAGCCAACAAGCCCACCAAGTGCTTCAAGTAAGGGCCACTGCACTGCGTTGCAGGTGGTCTAGGCCTTACCCCTTTTTACACCTCTCTGCAACGCAGCTCTGTGGCACTTACTGGGGTGGAACCTAGTGGGCTAGTTGGACCCTAGGGACCCTCAGGATTGAAAGGGACTTAATCTTGCAACTTAAAATGGGTAAACAACCTTTTCAACAAAACTTTTACAACACACTACCATTACGACTTAACTTTTACAACGCAAACCATTACAACGCATTGCGCTGGGGGGCACTCTAGGATAGGGAATAGGTTTAATGTACTATCCAACACCTTCCCTACTATCCACGGGCACTGGAGTTGGAATAGTAAATTAAACTATTCACTATCCAGCGCCCCAAAGCACTATGCGTTGTAAAGGCATGCGTTGTAAAAACCACGTTGTAAAGGCATGCGTGGTAAAAGCATGCGTTGTAACGTCATACATCCCTTAAAATGGCCAAAGGGCGTGTTTACAGGGTGGTGAAGGGAGGGAACGGGGCCTAAGGTAACGTGTGCAAACACACCTTGTGGTGCGTTTTAAGTTGGGGAAAGAATTCCCCTTCAATCATGACGGCCCCTGGGGGCCAACTAGCCCTCCAGGTTCTAGTAAGCACACTGCGCTGCGTTGCAGAGAGGTGGTCTAGGCCCTACCCCTTTTTACACCTCTCTGCAATGCAGCTCTGTGGCGCTTACTGGGGGTGGTACCTAGCGGGCTAGTTGGACCCTAGGAACCCCAAGGATTCAAGGGGGCTTAATCTCCCACCTTAAAATGGCCACAGGGTGTGTTTACAGGGTGGTGAAGTGAGGGGACGGGGCCTGAGGTAAAGTATGCAAACACGCCCTGTGGCGCATTTTAAGTTGGGGAATTAAGTCCCCTTTAATCCTGAGAGTCCTTGGGTCCAACTAGCCCACCATGTACCTCCTGTAAGCACCACAGAGCTGGGTTGCAGAGAGCTGGTCCGAGGCCATGCCCCATTTTACACCTCTCTGCAATGCAACTCTGTGGCACTTACTGGACATACCTGGTGGGTTAGTTGGCCCCCAGGGAGCCTCAGGATTCAAGGGGACTTTATCCCCCAATTTAAAATGGCCACAGGGCATGTTTGCACATGTTACCTCAGGCTCCTCTTCCCTTTACCAGTGTGCAAACACACCCGTGGTGCGTTTTAAGAGGTAGTTTTAATCCCCCTGCCCTATTATGTACTAGGGGCTTACAGAGAAGGTCAGCTAATCACAGGGGTACCCCAAACTCATAGTGTTCCCTAGTGTATGTAGGTGTTTTCACTGTATTCTAAGTGTCTTTTAGTATACCACTGGCAGAGTCAGTTAACACCAGTACCCGTCTGGACACAGGATGATTTTGTAACAAGGCCTCTTTCTGCTCCTTTGTTGGCTCTTTCTGCATATGTCTTGCTTCTTCCTGCACTTTTCTTCGTCTTTGTGGACTTCTGTTGCTTTTTTCTGCATTGCTTTTGCTTCTTTCTGTGCATTTTTGCTTCTTTCTTCACATGTCCTACTTCTGTAGGCATAGTAAGAAACTAGCATTTAAAAAACCTTTGAAATTCACTTAAAAAAAATAGGTTTCAGAGACGTTATAGTTAGAAATTACCATTTAAAAAACCTTTGAAATTCACAGAAAAAAACATAGATTTTAGGGACGTTTTATTTAGCTGGACATTTCACTCATTCAAAACCATAGAAATTCCCCCGTTATAATTAGTTCAGCTAACTATAACTCGGGCGCCCGCAATGCACCGCTGATGACGTCATATATTACATCACTCATGACATGGTCAGTGACATCACTCAGGACATCTCAAATGACATCACTGATGACATCATCCTTGTGATAGTGTGGCAAACCTCGCCTCACCCTAATATAACCTTTGATACATACACTCAAAAATACAATCTTACATTTTCAAAACAATGGACATACCAATACCAGTTACAACCCACCTATTCAGTACTTCCAAAATCTACACACACACATCCTCTGATTCACCAACAGTCCTATACAGTCACTCATACATGTACTCACTGATTATATCTACTCATACACCTATACATTCTGTTACACACCGCTACTCATCCATAGAGTTACTCACACACATAGGTACACATGCAAAGAAAGTATCAAACATCCTTTTACTTGCATATACAGTTATACACGCATTACCACACTTACTTCTACAGAAACTTACACATACTTACTCTCTTAAACAATCACTTATATAACACATACTTATTTATACATGAACTCTTTCAATCTGTCACTCTCACATATATTCACTTATATACACCAATACTCACATATACTAGTTTAAAACATATATAGTTATCCATAAAGACACTATTGAGACAGTCATTCACTCACTTACACAAGTATACACACACTTATCCACCCATACAGTCCTGCTCACATGCTATCTTCAACACATACAAATAGCGAGTCACTCATTCATGCATCTATGCACTAAGTAATACCCCCAACGAACCATACAGACACTCATACTGATACTCAAAACCAACTAATAACCCGTACAGACACTTATGTAGCTACTCACCAACCCATACAGCCACTTATACACAAAGTGAGAGACTGATACAGATATTTACATATTTAAACATTACTCACTAACCCATGTATTCACTAAGATACACTTAATAAGTCAGTTATGCAATCAATTTTACAAAAAATATCATCCATTTAGACACTTATATACCCATTTATTCTTCCATCAACCATGAGCTATACATATATAAAACATACATTTTCAAAAAACACACATTCTCTGGATGATGTCATCAGTGATGTCATTTGAGATGTCATTAGTGATGTCATGAGTGATGTCACTGACCATGTCATGAGTGATGTAATATGTGACGTCATCAGCAATGCATTGCTGGCGTGTGAGTTATAGTTAGCAGAACTAACTATAACAGGGTAATTTCTATTGTTTTGTACTAGTGAAATATCCAGCTAACTATAACGTCCCTAAAACCTATGTTTTTTTCAGTGAATTTCTAAAGTTTTTTAAATGCTAATTCCTAACTATAACATGTCTTAAACCTATGTTTTTTTCAGTGAATTTCTAAGGTTTTTTGAATGCTAATTCCAAACTATAACGTGTCTGAAACCTATGTTTTTTTGTGAATAAATATATACATATATATATGTGTATGGGCCACCAAATATTCCAAATGTAAAAGCTCCCCAGTGAGGACACCGCACACAACGTTCGATTTCACCTTTTCGCCAAGCTACTGAGGAAGGAAGCGATTTCCGAAACATGTATGGCATGCAATTGCGCTAAAACTCACTGAAGGAACTGTTCTTTAACTTGCAGCTGTCTTCCAAATAAAAGGTGAAATCGAATGTTGTGTGCGGTGTCCTCACTGGGGAGCTTTTACATTTGGAATATTTGGTGGCCCGCTCTGGCCATGAGGACG